>NC_063284.1:245000-3015477 GCF_910591885.1 Bombus terrestris | reverse complement strand
ATTTTCAAAACCTTCCAAACAATGTACAGATGATAAAAATGCTTCTGTAGTACAAATGAATTTAAAGGATGATATTTATCATTTCGCGGTTGAGAAACCACTCAACGAATTAATCAGAAAAATGTCAGCATACAATGATCATGGCACTGATTTGGAAGATGCTTACCATGGAGATATAATACGATGTTATGCTCATATTGGTAATGGGAAATTTGGTTTGAGGACAAATACCATACAAATGTACCACCTTGCTAATACAAAAGTGAGAATGAACAACATTTATTTTAATTAATAGTTTTAAACATTAAATTAATAGCATCAATATAGATATAAGAATATATTGTAGAATATAATATATTTTAGATATCAGAATGGTGGAATAACAATAATGATGGACAGTCTCCTATACCAATTATTGCTCCTACAGCAACGATACGTAGCACACAAATACAAGATTGTTATGTGGACAATAATGCTCTTATCGAAGAAAAAACATCTCTTAAACACACTCATATTGGCCCAAATGTAACCATTGAATCAAAGACTAGAATATCACAGAGCGTTTTAATGGAATCTGCAAATGTCAAACAACGGTATTATATTTAAAATAATTAAACTTTATGTTCATAGAAGGAATACTTAAAATTTATAAATCATTTGTTGCAGATGCGTAATACAGAATTGCATATTAGGTAGTGGTTGTGTTATTGAAGAGGGTAGTGAATTGAAGAACTGTATAGTTGGTTACAAACACGTTGTACCATCTGGAAGTCAATATTCTCGCGACGTTCTTACTGATGCAAATGACCTGATAGTAATTTAATTATTCGCAAATATATTAAATACATTAGTCATTTAAATAATAAATATATTTGTCTGTATAAAATTAGTATATTATCATTAATTCAAATTAACCTTATTTCTTAAAAAGAAAATAAAATAATACAAATATGTATGTTTTTTTTAATACAATATATATCGTAGATCCAAATTGTATCAAGTTAATAAATTATACACAATAAATATGTAGAAATAAAAAAATTTTTTGTGTTGTGTAAAATTAATATTCAAATGAGAACCACTGTGTGTTTGAATAAAGGACTGCGTGGAAAAGGACCGTGTGGAATTGGAACACGAATAGCCTTCTTTCTTATACTGTTCCTTCGTGCAAGATGGTAAGCGTATACTCGCATCTCTCAAATCTGAATATTCTAAAACGATCATAAAAGTTATTTTCTTGCAAAATATTTCAAGTCTTTTTAAGTAATATTTAAAAATATTAAAAAGTCATAGTTTTGATGTAAATGTGTCGTATCAGTATATTATTAATGTGAATAAACGATGATTGAGGTTATGTGACAAATGTTTGTGACTCGTCATCAGATTTCAAACTAATCTCTCGACTGAAATCTTGGTTATTGCACCTATTGCAAATACTTTATTACTTTAAATAAATTTATTTTAGAGGTATAATTATGGTACGACAATTTCTGAAATATATTAATATTTTTACGCACAAATTGAGGTTATGTTTATTTAAAGTTTATGAAACCTAACCCAAATGGCAAAATACTTTTAGTATTAGTATTTAATGATTTTGTAATTAGCAATTTTATTAATTTTTACAGACGAAAGGTACATCGAGCTTTGGTAAGCGGCGAAATAAGACACATACATTGTGCAGGCGTTGTGGTCGTAGTTCGTACCATATCCAAAAATCACAATGTGCTCAATGTGGATATCCTCAGAGAAAAATGCGATCATGTAATATTTTACTTTATATTCACAATAAATTCTAGTAGTTATATTTCAGAATATTATTCATAAGTTACCCAAAAAATTTTGAACTTTGTTATAGATAATTGGTCCATAAAAGCTAAAAGGAGAAAGACTACAGGGACCGGCCGTATGCGTTACTTAAAAATTGTCCGTCGTAAATTCAAGTAAGTATAAACTTAAAATAAAAAGCAAATAAGTGGTTGATTTTGAATAATGAAAAAACAACTCTTCTCTATTTTTTCTAGGAATGGATTTAGGGAAGGTTTGCCAAAACCTAAATCAGTTCAGACTAAATAATTTTAATTTCTTTCATTGTATTATATATCTATAAAATTTTGACTTATAATAAATAACGTAAAAAGTCTAAAAGCCTATTGTATATTATGTACGTCAATAGCAATTCCATTTTAATTAAAAGTAGTTGAGATATAAACCTTTAAGCAACTACAGTAAATAACAGATCATTATAATAGTCGTATTTTCGCTGCCTGATCTTTATTTTAGATTAGATCTATCTTCGGTTTTTGTGACTTTTTGTTATAATATGTAATAGTTTATATGAGTGACATGAATATGAGTAGAATTCAAAAATACTAATTTTAAAGTGTGTAGGTCATTATTTAACAAGTTATGTGTATATAAAATTCATACATAGTACACAAATAAATTACTTAGACTTTTTTTTCATCCACTACTGTAAGTTGCAATTAAACCGTGCATATTCATGGAAAATTATATTTTTATGAATATAATTTAAGAAATGGAACCTATGAACAAAATTGTTTTATCTATTAAATATTGTAAAAGGTATTATACTTTCATATATTTTTGCATATTGTATGCATTCTTTACATTTTTTAATTTCCTATAAATGCATAAAAATCTACAGTGTAGTGAAAAGATATGTATGCCCAGATTGTATAATATGCATAAACTTCTATATGCACAACTTTAAAAAAAATGATTTTCGCGCCTTAAAACTAATATTTTTGGACTTTTGGTAAAAAATTATCATATGTTATCAAAGAGAAATCACAAATTTGGTGTAGCCCAAAATTAAGTTAGTTCTTTTTGCCAAACAAGGATTATGGAAAGATAAATTCAAACAAGTAGAAAATGCTGAATGGTGGGGTTATAGATCTACCGCGCAGACGCGGCGCAACTTTCGATTGCATTCCATCTTATAATAACCGCGGTTTCGCAAATTTATATTCAGTAATGCGCAGATTTATATTACAAAGCGGTAACTTATATCTGTTTTGAAAATCTATGTAAAAGGTATTCGCTTTTTAGTTAGTCGGAGCCGGTATGTTATTGGATCACGTTCGACAACACTTTCGTCTTCACAAGCATCGAAAAATTAAAATCTCTATGATTATCTAATAGTAAAAAAGAATTTTAAATAAAATACAGAAGAAATAAATTTAATATATAAATATTTAAAAAATCAGGCTAATAATAAAAAATAATTATCTAATAGACTAAGTTCAGTACGCAAATGACTGTGTGGAAAAAATTATTTGGTAAGTACGAATATTTAATATATTTAAATTTTCAAATTTTTGTACAACCTTGACAAATATTAATGAATTTTCAAGTAACTTCAAATTATAGTAATTTATAATCATTAATACAAATTTTAGGCAAGTATCTTTTAGTGACCAACACTGTGAGTTGTGGTTTGATGATGGCGGCAGGGGATGTCCTCCAACAACGCAATGAATATTTGAGAAAGCATAAATGTTTACCTACTAGAACATATGTTATGGCAGCGTCCCCACATGCAGAACAAAAATTTCATAACTCAAAAGATTCTGACAAATATATGCACGATTATGTGAGGACTAAAAATATGACTATTGTGGGTCTACTTCAAGGTCCTTTTCATCACTGGTTCTATATGATTTTGGATAGGGTAGTTCCCGGGAAAACTGTACTCTCCGTTATCAAAAAGACCTGTCTAGACCAAAGTATAGCCAGTCCAACTTGTTTAGGAATATTTTTTATTGGCCTTGGTCTTTTAGAACACCGCACTATGGAGGAGATTCGCGAAGAAATGAAACTGAAATTGTACGATACGTGGAAGGTACATATATACATATATATATATATATACATATACATACACACACTTCGCTTTCCCGAACTATTATTATATTTCCTTCATGGCACATTCAAGCTATATATGTATTATAACTATAATTTCCTTTTTATTCTATTTATGCTCAGGTTGACTGTTGCTTTTGGCCTCCAACACAGTGCATTAATTTCTTATTCGTACCCCTACACTATAGGGTGCTCTATATCAATTTTATGACAATGATCTATGACATTTTTCTATCATACATTAAATATGTAAGTTTCGATTACATGTCTAATTTCTTACAAACCTCTTGATTAACTTTCTAACAAAATATATTAAATTTATCTTTATTATTATATAATTTATTAATGTATTTATTACTTTTTCTATTGCAGGACGCGCAGTATGAGGGATAAACATCTTAGAGCTAGTCTGTTGTACAGATTATAAATAATTATAATTTTTTTGCATGATTATCCATAACTTGCAATATATATATAATTTTATTATTATTTTATAATATATATATATATTTATATATATATTTTTAAATATATGTTACCACCGAATAATACAAAAATTATCATATAGAATGTATAATACTCGACACGAAAGGAATGTTATTGAAAATAAAGAAACATTTGTTTTTGTATAAAAAGAAAAGTATTGTTTATAATTTCAAAATCCTATTATAGCTTATTAGTTGAAATTAGATGATAATTTTAAGCACGTGCTAATATTTATCAACAGTTGGCAACGAATGGAAACTAAACAAATTAACTACAGTTAAACATACCTAAACCATGCCAATGCTTATTTAACTTAATGCACTTATTTAATCATCAAGATTTATACTGGCGTCGAAAGTTTCGAAATTTTCGATCTCTTAAGTCCGAATGATGTTTATCAATATTTATCGATGTGCAACCGTCTGATGCATCTTGGAGAAATTCTTATTCCGTTTCCTTATCGTCCGTTACAACAGTCCATCGGATGCAACATATTTATTAGAGTGACAGCTTTTGTTTGTCATTTGGCGACAATGGGATTACAAAACATCTTCTAAGCCGTCGGTCGCCAGCGAGCAAACAGCGATCATTCGCGTGTAAATATAAATAATAAACCGAGCTAACAACAAACAAGACAGCCAGATAGATATCGATGCATTTACAAAAATTCTATTACAATAAAAATAAGTATTAAAGGGTAAAGAATTTTCTCTGGAGTCAATTTTTGTATCTAATTCTTAACTGAAACAATAATAAACCGTTTCATTTTGCTGTACAGATTTCATATTCGTTTATTTCTTCTATGGTTTGCATTAGTTTTGGCCAAATTTCTAGTTAATTACACAAATAGAATAATATTTAAAAATTATATAAAACATTTTCAGTAATAAAATTATTGATCCGGCGCGATAAAATTTTCGAGGATTTGCATAATAATAGTCTAGTTTAATTAGAATCGAAATATAATTGATGATGATAACGATTCAGTCAACTGCGAAAATTATATCTTTTGTAATAGAAATTGCGTTAATATTGTTTGTTTACCGTTTCTTTATTAGCTTCTAAACAGATTTACTAATCTACGTTAAAAAAAGTTAGTGATCATATTTATTTTTACATAAAAAAACAAATATGAAAATAGATGCAATGTTTTTTCAAATAACTATATCTGTATCTATATTTCATAGTTATAGTAAAAATATAAAAACAGATAATAAAATGATATCAAAACATTTGTATAAGTAATGAAACTTGAATAAATATTCGTTTACGAGTTATCCATGGTTAAATTGTTTGCGAAATGGAGGGAGGTCCAAAACTCGTGCAGTGCCAAGCAGCATTAAAGCTGGAAAAATTTCGCAAAATTTTTATTGTCAGACATAAATTATAATTTATATTGGCTTGTGAAAGTATTTGAATACACACAGAAAACTTTTATAAATATATTATATAATATATTCTGAAATTTCATTAGCACTGTAACGAGTCATGAGTCACGATTGTTGTGATTGCATGTACGTATTAGTAAAATTTGGAACAAATTTAAAAATGTATATTTTAGGAACTGGATATATGTGTGAGTGTGTGTGTATGTTAGCGGTGTAGACGGCGCAAGGTTAAAAATGAAAACTATTGTGAAACCGTTATCGCCGCGAAAAAGCCCAGGAAGGTAGAGTCACATCGGAGCCGGCTCATCACAATGACGGCTAATTCCCGGCGAGGAAGTTTGAACGTGTAATCGTTATGCTGATCAATCAGTATATACGTACGCCGGAATAAACAGGCGAGTCGCAGAATAGAAATTTTTAAATTAAAAAATCGAGAATGAAAAAACCGTTATATTGTTAGTAGTATATCTTGTATATATTATTTTAAAAAGTTGAGTCCACAGCAAAGTTAATTTCACTTTCTGTTCTCTCAACCTATATACTCTAACGTTTCTTAACTTAGAATATAGAAACGACAAGATATTTATTGCACTGATTTATTGCCGGCATATACTTCCGAAGATCATCAAAATAACCTATATTATTATTATATCTATATGGTCTCTTTAGTGAGACCATCATTAGCATTAATCATATGTTTAAGACTATTATTCTTGTTGTACATTCAGCTATAAATTAAATAAATTTTTACAATATATGTCCTGTAAATTCTACATATATTTTCAGATTGGTCCCAACTTTTACTCATATAATCACAATAGTCTTAGATTTAAAATTTTCTGTGCTAGGTGTACCAATACTTTCATAAGCCTTGTATATTTAACATTGATAAATTTGAAAATATATATTTTCGTCGAAAATATCCTAACCTCAAAAGTTGTTTATCAGCCAAATTTATTTCATTCAAAATTGAATGAAGTTTGTAGAAATAATAAAAAATACTATTTCAGACTAATGTAATTGTTAAAAGATATCCAATAACGACTTAATTCTTAACTAAAATATACAGTTTATTTACATAGATATATCGAAACATGTGATACGTGAAAATACTTTAAAAATTAAATATAGAAAAATGTAGAAAGAAATTGATAAATTACCGCTTCCAATTGCGTACATTGTCGTTTTTCCAGTCCATTTCTGGAATTTTTTTGAATGATATGCAACATATAAGCCGGAACCAATAAGACCGCAGCCACTGAAAATTCTACAGCCCAAACAATCACGATTTCGATTGTTAATTATGCTCTTTACAGTAGATGTTTCCTGCATTTTTCACTTTATAATAATATAATACAAAATTTCTAAAGTATATACGAAGGAACTTTTTTCAAAACAATCAGTTTACGACGATTTTATGTAGGTTATGTTTAAATTACTAAGTTCACAATAAATCGAAATAAATCGAACTTTGATTCAAATTTTTTAAATAATATACTAGAATATTATATTATAGCTTATATTTAAATAATAAAAATTAAGAATATATATTAAACTTTTATTATAGGTTAATAAATAAAATACAGTTTAAAATTTGTCCTTCACCAAAATCGATAATAAATGAAATATAACCTATAAAATATATTATCTTATTCATAATCTCTCTTTCATAAACTTGTATTACAATACAGTAAGTTAATAAAATAATAATTTGAAAGGCACATATAATTTACTAAATTATTTTTACAATTATTTCATTATTACTTTATTTATTTTTTATTCAAATTTGGGTATACAAAACTTAAGTGAGACAATTTTCTCACAATTTTATGACAGTAGTTTTTAATCATTTACTGAAGAACAAAAAATAAATAAAATTTTGGAAAGTGTAAAAATTGTAACAATTTTGACAAATTCCATTATTTCTATGTGCTAATTATTCTATGAGCTTCTTCGCTTTGAAAAAACGTCTTAAGTAAAGGACTTGCCAGATTGAAAGAACCAAAAGCCAGCACATGGAAAATATACTGAAATAAAGTACGCGTGTATTCGTTGCCTCTGAAAATTTTAAGAAAGGTAATTAAATGCTTTTTTAATTCCGCCAAAGGGTTTAACAAAAAAGATATTTAGTTATTTTTATATCTTGTAGTACCATTTGTGTCTCTCATTTCTTCTTCATTTTTCCGCATTCGAGCAAAATCTTGGACAATAGCTTCTGATAAGTCTTCCAGACGTTTTAATTCAACTTCAGAAGGTTTAAGCTTTGCTGCTTCACCAATCTTAAATAAAAGTAGTTAATTGGTTAATTGTTATTTCATACTGTCAAATTCCAGATTTAGAATTAATTAAAATTCAAACACAATTTAATATAAAATATAAGCCTGTGTCTAGGAAACTCAAATCTGTGCTCAAACTCCATTAAAAACAAAATTGGGTTTTATTAAAATATTATGAAGTAACTTTTTTTCTAAACAAAATTTTTCAGATATTGTGCTAACTAATTCATGCTAAAACCCATGCTATTAAAAGCCATATGGGTGGTCACTAATAAAAGCAATATTGCTACATTACCAACTGTGTGCCCATACAAGCCACATATAAAACAAAGAAAAGATAGGAAATACTGTAAGTTTATCCTTGAAACTTTTGCTAAAAGTGATAGATATTGACAATCCATAGAATATATTACAAAATGTTATATTTTTTATACAATATTTCATATTATGTAAAAGAAAAGGGGAGGAAACATAATTTGCTTTTATAAATCAAAAATTAGGGTAAAATTAGGGATTGTCAATTCCTATGAAATATTTAATACATACTTTATCAAGAATGAAACAGAATTGTTACATAAAAATAATTTAAAAATCAAATTGATGAAAACAATTTGATATATCTATATATTAAAATCATTCAAAGAACTTACTCCTTCATAATTCTTTGCTTCAATTCCACGTTTTGTGACTAAATAGATCTCTTGCTTAATCTGTTTGGTATCTAAAACACATTTTTAAGTTTAGGTAATGAAATACAAAGAAACATAATGTATTTTAGAATTATGTATCTGTATACATACTGCCTGAAAAAGATGGTAGCATGGAATGTGCCATAAAGCAAATTTCAAATGTATCATATGTCTCTGTGACAAATGAGAATTTCAACAACTTCCCATGGGGAATATCATCTTTTTTCGAAAGAACATCTCCTTTTGAATCTCTTATCTATAAAATAAAAGTTATTAAATTGTTCAATTCTTGTTGCAGTTTGATATCTAAAAATTGAAAAACAACTCAATTCTCCATATGTGAGTTAAGAGAAGATAACCTAATATAACCTCAACATAATTTTTGTATACAATATACATTTAAAAAAATAAATATGATAGAAAATTGGTGATTTACAATGTATTCGGTTTTAACATCTAGTGTCACAGAGACTTTATATTCTCCAGCAACTAAAACATTTGCTTGAACTTCCTCCTTTAAGCACTTGAAACCATTCGGCTCAAGGTAAAATCTGATACCGTGTGCATACACAAGTAACGTTACGAAAATATATATTACACCTCGCATTTTTCAAGGAGTTTCATTAAACTATGTTAAATAATTTCGAAGAGAAATATCTCTCAAGAATACTTGAAATCAACTGTAACCCATCAACATACTGATGAGTTGGCAGCCATTAGGTATTTTGGATTAATCACGTGATATGATAGAAAACAAGAACATGGCGTATATTCATAAAAATTCAAAATTTAATTAATTAGTATATAAGAATCATACAATAATCAATCCTATTAAGAATCATTAATTCTTTATATAGCATTAGTTTCTTAATTTAAAGCTTCAAATACAGTTTTAAAGCTACCTACAACTGACAAAGAAAAACGGCTAATTGTGGGTTACCTTAAGTTTTTAAACCGACGCCGACAAGCGCGCCATTTGTAAACCACGCTGAATTGAATTTGAAGTTTATAAACGGCGGTAGAAAAGTGACCGTTATTTGTAATAACAGGTAATACCTAACAAATTATATCTATTCTCCTAAGTTATTTCATAAACAATTGTTTTTTAACAATTTACTAGTTGCAAAGCACATATATTAAAATGTCAACTTCTTACACACTGGAAGAAATTTTGGAAAAACAATGTGAAAAATTGCAAGATCTTGAAATTGCAACGATATTTGTTAAAAGTAAGGTTAAATTTGTATTCTTTAATTTAATATCTTATATTACAATATTTATATTTAATTTTATGTCCAGGCAAAGATGCAATGAAAGAAGAACTTCTTAAAATGCGTACAGCAGTCTCACAGAAATGTAATGATATAGAAATCATGAGGCAAAAATTGGATGAAATGAAGAAGCAGAATAATCAATGTAGAGTATGTTTCTTAATTCTTTATATTTTTACACATTTTGAGTTTAAATAAGTTTTAATTAGAGATTTAAAAATTTTAGGAATTAATGTTACATATCAAAGCTGTGAGTAAAAAAATCAATCACATGAAAAGAAATATTCCATCTGAGTTGATTCATGATTATTATGAAACTCAAAATTCCTTACCATTAAGAAGCATGGCGGGAGAGGAATTCACACCAGTACATACAGTAATAACTGACAATAGAGAAAAACAAGAAACTCCAATGATAGACTGTAAAAAAGTATTATTCAACGAACCTGAAGTTTGTCTTATGATATCTTTGATAGGCACGGATGAGTTCAGTAAAATCCCAAAGTACATTATTGGGAGACAATCTTTAGAAACAGTCAATAACTTTATAAATACCATCAATCAAATATTAAAAGCAAAATATATGTTTTTATCATTGGGGAAAGCTCATGCTAGAAAACAAGGCGATTTGAATCTTTATTTACACTATAAAAAACAGGAAATGGACATCTGTAATGATAATAGTAAGTTTTCTATTTTACATAACTGAAGTACATATTTTATTATTAAAGGTAAAAATTGTGTTTTAGAATATGTATACTTCTTCACTGGTGAAGATTATGAAAGACAAACGAAATCCAAATTAGACAAACTCAAATTAAATCTAATGATAGTTCTACGACATTGCAAAAGATTAAGGGAGCACAGGATAAAAAATGATGTCCGATATGTAATATTACCAAAATAATAATTAAATTATAGTAATAAATCAGGACATTATGTAATAAATGAATGTTTTATTGTACAAAAAGAGTAAAAATGTAATTTAGCAATTGTGCATCTATTAGTTATATTAATTGATACTATTGTAAAATATATTTTCTAATATCCTATTTCTTATAATTATTTTAAAATTTAATATCAAGGTTTTACTCAAATTAATTTGATTAAAAATTTATAACTAAGATATTAAATGATGAGAAATAAGCTCCTAACGTTCTTAAACTACGAAAATTTTTTAAGATTCGCTTTTGTTTCGGTCGTCGTGGGAGCGTGTTTACCAGAAACACTCAACTCATAAAGATTAGACTCCCTGTCGAATTGTTTCGACGAAACGAAGACTCAAGTTTAGTTTGCCATGAAAGAATTCTTCCCTTTTCAATTCCAAGGAACGAGGTAATCTGCTCTGAAATAATTTCGATCGTACGCTCCACTTGTGGAGATAAGATAGTCTAAAACTATCATTTTTTTTTTTTGTATTATTTAATAGTAACCTTATCGTATAATAATAATTTATTTCAACTAAGAAATTACACATCAATTTAACAATTTAATTGTAAAAAATGCATATTCAAAAAATCTCAACTTAATGATTAATATATTGAAGAAAAATGATATATAATTAATGTTATGAGAATAATTTTTCAAATATTATATGTAAAATTTAAAAAATGTAAATAATAAAATATTTTTCATTTAACACGAAAGCACGCGAAAATTATTATTGCTATATAGGATATTTCTCAAGAATCAAACAGTTCGAGCGAAAATTCATGATTATGTAACTTTTTATTTATTGTATAATATCTTTTTTCTTTAAAATATAAACGATTATTAATGTTAAATTTTTAGATAAAAAGAATTAGTAGATTTCTTCCAACATGAATAGCGGAAGAACGGAGTCGATTAGCACATTAAGCGAGCATGAAGATGATTTTGATGAATTCGAAGGATCAATTATTTGGTCCCAGGAGGAACCATTTTCCTCGAATGAAATTTTAGAATTAGCTCCGGATCCCGATAAACAAAATCGATTAAAATCTTTATGTCGTTTATGTGCTGGAGAAACTTTACATCCGATTTACATCTATTCCGAATTTGGTGAATCTTTGAAACTTTTGCATAAAATAAACACATGTTTAAGTGTTAAGGTAATTATTTGTTGAATTTTTTACTCCTTAGTACAAATTACACTAATTTTATGTAAATGTATAATTAATAAAATGAAAACATTAAGATCACTTATAGATAAATGAAACAGAAGGAATTTATATTTTTTTTGTTGCTATGCATATGAATTTTTCTATAATAATTAAATTTTTAAATATGATCATTAAATATGAACTTTTCCATAGGTAAAGAAAACTGATCCTCTCCCCAAACAACTTTGTCCAACATGTGTAGAAAAGATTACTTGGTGCAATGAATTCGATGTTCAGTGTATCAGAGCTGAGGAAACTCTCCTTGAAATTTTAAAGCAAAACCATTCTTTCAATAATGCTAGAAATGATATTCAAGAAAATTCTCAGGGGAATATTGATTCTTGTCCATTGTGTGTCGAAGGACAGATGAGAATTTACAAAGAAGATAAAGAGAATAGAAAAGATGTTGAACTGTATGATAGCGATATTGTTCTTGAGAGTAGTGATGAGGAACAGATTCCTAATGAAATTAATATTGAACAGAATGAGGAACCAGAAAACGAATCTATAACTTTGTTCTGTTTGGGTACCAAGCAGAAATATTTGAAATGTGGAGCTTGTATGAATTTGTATCATACAAAAGAGACTCTTGATGAGCATAAATGCAAACCTAATTTACAATGTACTTCCAAACCTTATAAGTGTGATATATGCTTCGCAACTTTCACGTTTGAAGAACGATTGCAGTTTCATCAACATTTTCATAAAGATGCAAAAGCGTTGTATTGCGAAATTTGCAAAATTACGTTTGGGAAGGAATTAAAATTGTTTTATCACTATAAGAGGTATTACCTAGAAAAATTATTATAGAAAAATTTAAGTAATATATCCATTTATTTTATTTGCAGATATCATTGTAAAGATGGTAGAGTATCTTGCTTACAATGTGGAAAACTATTTGAAAATCAAGAAGGATTAAAAAAACATGTATGTGTGGATGGAAAAACAAGACCTCATGTATGCGAAGTTTGTTCCAAGGGGTTCTGTGATGGATACACTTTGAAACGCCATGTGGTAACTCATCTTCCAGAAAAGCCATACAAATGTCCAGAATGTTCAAAAAGTTTCACACAGAAATCAAGACTGAATAAACACATTGCTGGGCACAGCATCATTTTGGAAAACAGTCAAACTATTTGGAGGTAGTATATTTATTTTCGTATTATTCTTCAGTAATCAACAAGTTATGTTTTATAGGTGTATTCGTTGTGGTGAAGTCTTTGGAAGTTGCGAATCCACAGATGAACACTGCAAAAAACATGAGGAGAAAATTAGTCTTATAGAAGAGATGCAAGTATTGAAATTATACCATTGTGAATTCTGTAGCAGCCACTTTGCAGATATGGATCATTTAAAAACTCATAGAGAATCTCACGTTATTGAGAAACCATACTCTTGCAACCATTGTAACTCTACATTCAAATCTTTCGCAGAGGCTGTTCTTCACTGGAAAGAACACCCAAGAATATTCAAAGTGCTAGTAGTATTTTTGTGTGAGATTTGTGACAGAGATGTTAAGGAACTATCTCTGCTTTATAAGCATAAGCAGAAGAGACACCAACCAGTGCCTAGAAGATCAGAGAAGAGCAAAGAGAAGTTCATTTGTGAACTCTGTGGAAGTATTTTTGTGACTATAGAAGATTTCCAAGAACATGGAAAGTACAGATGCTCCAAATTCCCATGTGACATTTGTGGTAGTCTTTTACCAACTGCAAATTCTCTGAATGCTCATAAAAGAAGACATAGTGGATTAAGACCGTACGTATATTAAGTTATATTAATATTTTGTAATTTTTATGATTTTTTATTCTTATATAGATATGTTTGCAATATCTGTGGTAAAAGCTACACTCAATCCAGTCATATGTGGACCCACAAAAGGTTCCACATGGGTGTAAAACCCTATGCCTGTGAATATTGTGACCAGAGATTCACAATAAAGCCAGATCTGGCAGACCACACTAGGAAAAAACATACAAGAGAAAGACCATTCAAATGTGATGTTTGCAACAAAGCTTTCTTAACTGGTTCTGTCTTCTACCAACATAGGCTAATACATAGAGGGGATCGTAGATACAAGTGCCACTATTGTGAAAAAGCATTCACTAGAACAGAAGCTTTAAACAACCACATAAAGATTCACACTGGTGAAAAACCACATGCATGTGATGTTTGTGGAAGATGCTTTAGACAAAAGGGAGACATGAGAAAACACAGGCGAACACAACATATTGCCAAACAAGACACAAAATAGGTTAAGTTAAATATAATTATTAAATACTTTCATATAAAGACTTTATGATAATCTTTTGTTGTAATGAATTATTTTCAAACGTTATGTTGTGATTAATAAAATGTAAATAAAATTTTTATGATGGTAATGCTTTATAAATTATATTTAGAAAAAAAAATTATGAATTATGCATATCAATTACTTTTAGGAATCTTTGTTCTTTTAAGGTTATGTAAATATTGGATGTATAAGAAAGGAATATCGTAAAAGGAAAGAAAAAGAATGATTGATATTGTAAAGTGATTTAAATTTGTATTCCTTTAAAATTAGGCGCGATAAGAAGCGCGAACAGGTGCGCAGATGCAACACGTATAGAACAGGTGATACGACCGATGTCTCGTGATTCGTACCACTGAATCTTACGACTATAACAAGTGCAATTGTTACTGATAAAGATTGCACACGTATGAGGTTTGATTTCGTTACAATAGAAATGATGACGAACTACAGATAAAAATCATTTCGTAAGGTGCTCCACGTACCTGACACTCCTTTGTAAGTCTATGTTCGATCACTTTTTAATTTCAATTACAACGTTCACCGATCTTGTTTTCGACCTACATACTATAATAAAACGATATATAACGATCAGTTAAAACTCAATCGATGGTCCTTCTAATTACCTTATTCAATATTTACTGTCATTTTTAATGACACGTACCTAACCTAATTCAATTTGACATATGCGTATCATCACAATGAAAATGAGAATTTTGTATTTTTCATAGGGCTTTTATTACTTTCCAAATAAAATTATAAAAAATGTTGACGGCAAATGTTTTGATTTTGATAACACAAGTATCAAGAATTTCACTTGATGAATTATATTAAGAAATAGACATAAATATTTTATATAAATAGCAAAAAGTTTATACAATAATAGTTTTCTTCTTCAATCATAAGAAGACAAATATCATTTTTCAGAAGTTCCATGAAGAATGGCATTTCCTCCACTAGTTAGTTCTACGCCTCCTCCTTTAGACAATCTAGGGGACTCTGAGGAAGATGAGTTTGGAGATTTTACTACTGGAGGTATAGATGGTAATTACATTTTTTACAAAAATATATAATATATAATAAAATTATACAATATGATATTATGAAAATATATAATGTTGTATACATTTCTATTATATATCAATATTTATATTCTAGGATTATCTGTATCATCTGATTCACCGCATAAGCTTGTAACTCCAGTCCAAACACCTTTAACATCTCAACATACTTCGCCAAGAGTAAATGGTATTCCAGAAATTCCAGAAAATTCTCAAATAAATGTCGCTCCAAAACCGACAATTACAGAGGACCTTTTAATACTTGAGAAAATAAATGATACTGTAAATAATATTAAATTCGGGACAGAAGTTGAGAAGTTGGATGAAATCATAGGAAATGATAGCAAAAAGAACTTGGGAAATGTGAACAATAATAATAAAGAAATTATTGTAGAGAGAGGGGTTTCTAATGGAGTTAATTTAAACAGCGAAAGCAATAGCTTTGAAGGAAACAAGAGGGAAGTTAATAATTTAGAAGATATAGAACCTTTAAGTCTAGATTTAGAAGATCCGACCGCCGCTCCTGACACGGTACAGTCATTAAACGATGCTATTTACGATTATGAAGATTCACAAAATTGGATTTCCAATAGCAATGCATCTACAGATATTTCGAAAGCAGATTGCTTTAAAATTCAAGACTCTGGAGTCACGTCCAATAATGTAAACAGTTTAAACAAAGACTTCAATGGAGAAAATAAAGAAGATTCGAATTTGGATTCAGAAGATACCATCGTAAAGTCGAAATTAGAAAATAAATCTGTAGAAAATCTGAATGTATCTATTAAAGAAGATGACTTTTCATTTGAAGTTGACGGTTTGGAATTTGTAAATGTTAAAAATTCAGTATTTTGTAGTCCTATTGAAAATGAGTTGAGCATTAATAACTCAAATAAGGAGTTTTTTTTGAAAGATCAAATGGAACATGAAATTGTCACAGATCTTCAGCTTTCTGAGATTGAAGATGACCATTACTCTGCACCACTGCCAGATATTTCCAAGTGTCCAAACGAAGAATTTAGCGACTTCAAGTATGATTCTATGTTGGAAACTTCAATTGCCACACTTCAGCCAGAGTTTCCTGACTATTCCACGGAAACGGGAGAGAAGAAAGAAGAAATGCTAGTTCAAGATGACGATTTTGGTGATTTTACAAATTTCTCCGAGCATACGCAATTCGAGAAACTAGATGAAACAAATGTACCTGATAAAAAAAACGAGGAAGATGATTTTGGAGATTTCAGTGATTTCGAAACAACATTCGAGCAGCCTTCAGTAGAACAGTCGCAAATTAGTCTAAAAGAGTCAATTTGTCGAATAGAAAATAAAAGCGTGAGTTTCTTTTATATTTATCTTCTTTGAATCAACTACTAGAAATTTGCATAAATTTTCTTTAGGCTGCTAACAAAATAGAAGACATAATAACTACCATGTTTTCAATGGACTCTGAGCAATGTGAGATTGAGATACAGCCATTGATAAGTGAGGTGGACGAAGTCTGGCAGAGTATTAAAAATGTTGAGGAAACGAATGCTTTGACGTACCAATGGACAAACAGTTCCAGCAACAATGTATTGCTAAACTCTCTTGGTATTGATTCTCGTAATATCGTGAGTAACATTTGCTTGTATAGAATGGTACAATAGATCGAAGATTAAATTTAAGAACTCGCAGTTATTCGGGCCGAGATGGAACCCGAATGTTCCAAGATTTGCTGCGAATCTTGGCTTTACTCCATTAGAGCCAATCAAAGCCACAATTGATCCTCAACCAGTTGCTTTGTCGAATGTCAGCAAATCCCAAGCTTCAACTAATTCAGAAGTAAGTTTTTAAATACAATGCTCTTCGGATAAGCGATTACATTTTTCCCTAGTTAAGATTTCATGGAATCTTGTTATTGATGACAATTAGAAGTACTAAACTTTCAATTAGGTTTTCATAAAATTATTATTAAATAGTTTCTGAAATTCTTTTGATTATTTAAGTAGTATTCTACTAATAATTAATAATATTGCACACAGTATATTTGATCATAATTAATATTGATATAATTTTATTAGGAAGTACCTGCTGCTCAATTCGATTGGAATAGTTCTGGGCTTGTTAATCCCTTAGAAGCTAGTAAGTATTCAGACCAATGTATGTTCATGTTACAATTTCATTAGTTTTATTTTGCTATTACAATATCAGGTATTCTTTAATAGACAAATAAAGGAGTACCTCACATTTTAGTATAAAAATATTTAATTGCTTTATTCACTTTGCATTTGCAATTATGTTTTGTGTAAAGTGTGCTAATTACTGGGAATATTCTTTGATAAATCGTGTAATCTAGGTGGTGGGTTATCTGCTCTTCTACCTCTGGACTTTTTGTGTCCCTTTGATCCTCTACTAACATCCCACAACTCCACCAATTCTGAATCCTATCGTCGACCAAGTAGCGCAAGGAATCCTATTAATCATCGTAAGTCTTAGGCTTGTATTTGTATAGCCAGAACACACAGACACATTAGATTGTTTTACTGCATGCTTCTACTCTATCGTAATACACATCTATATCCAAAATCACCGCTTTCAAATGAAATCTTTTACAAAACAACAGATATCCCAGAAGTAAATGTAAATCGGGAACGATGCAATTCAGTGTCAAAAGTGGAGACGATAGATTCTCTGGAGAATGATATCACGAAGTCACAGAATACGAAACGTTCACAATCTTCGAAAATGATCGAACCTTTGCCTGTTCCACGTGCACCAGAATGGAAGAGGAAAACTGATCTCGACTCAGGAAATAAACAGAAGAGCACAAGTATTCAAAGAGGCATTCCAATGGAGAAACAATGCCTACCAATAGAAAAGCAGTTTTTATCAATTGATAAACAGTACACGAGCGAAAGACAATTCGTGTCGGTTGAGAGATCGTTTCCGTCAAGTGACAAACAGTATTCATCAGCGGAGAAATCGACGACGGGAGACGTTTACCGTGGCAAGCCTATGACCAAGAGATCCGGATCCGAGCACGTAGTAATGGATAGATTAGGTCGGATAATGCCGATTCAGCCAGAAACAGCGAGGATATTAAACCGTTTGCCGGATCTTTCGTTCCTCAGCGCTAGAACTTTAATGCTCGATCGGGAACACAAGCAGCTCGCCTGCGAAATGGGCGTTATAACTCGTAAAATGCCTGGCTGAGTAACGTCGGTCTGAGCGCGAGTTTGAAAGGTCAGAACATTCGATAGATCTCACTCTGTCCCGTGGACAAATTGATGAGACGTAGAGACGAAGGAGAAAAGACGTTCCGCTAACCTTTCAAACCCGCGCTTGGGCCGACCTTTGATCCTAACCTATATTTTCCCCCTGAAAAAAGAAGAAAAAAAAGCACTGACTGATAAAGTATTCTGTATTCTTCATTCAGGAAGGTAAAAAAGAGATATGGGATATGCGAGACGATGGATGTTTATTTTCTGCTCATAGAAAGGAGCTATTCCACAATACAGATTTTCTATCATTTTTGCATGATAAAATGGCGGTATAGAACCTTATTACTTTGTTCACGAAATGGAGTCATAATATTTTATCATTTAAGATGTGATCATTTCCAGATCTCTAGACACTTCCGAGTATTAGTAATGAAAACATCACTCATAGTATGTAATATACAGTTTTTCTATGTTATTTCTTTTAACTCAGGTATGGATATCTTTCGACCTTTCTCCTTACTTCTTTATTTCTTGCTCCCAGATATGGACCAATACATGTATACTTTAAAGTAGCTTGTATAATATGATTAGACAGTATGATTATACATACAGTATGACTAAATTTAAATTTATATTTCTAACCATATTTGTTTTAGATAATAAAAGAACTCTTGCACTGATATATGGTGGAGTTCTTATTAGAAATAATTCATATTTTTGTTTTCAACTTTGCTTTTTAATTATGGTATAGTTTGTTGATATAATATGTGTTGCTAATTAATTATTTACGTGCTTGTAAGCTTTGTAAGCAGAATGTACTTAATCTTTTATACGTACTGACTCTGTTCCGTGAACAGGTGTAAGAGTGAGTAAGTTAGTGGTGCAGCCAGAAATTGTTAATGGAGGCATACAACAATGTCACAAGTTAGTTTCATAGTTGATTAAGAAAGAAATTATTATTTTGAGAAAAAATATTTTTCAATTTTGTATTCAATTATGCCTCCATAAAAATTATACTTTATATACGCATTTTTATTTTGTAAAGCATATTAAAAGTATACGTATTCTTTATCCATGTGAAAAGAGGATATTACCTGAAAGTAACGAATTAATCGAACTGTTAACAATTGTTATTTCAGTGAAGTTTGTACTACCTGACCGCACCACAGTTACAGATAGTTAGTGATATCGAATATTCGATACTCGAGTTAAGACTTACTACCAATACTACATTCAGAGGGAATTGTCATGAACATACTTGGCGTTCAAAAGTGACTTAACAAATAATAACAATAAGATATCGTAGGCAAATATAAAAGTATTCGTGAGAAACTTAATAGGGGGTGCTTATACCTTTGACATTTGATAACTATTATTTTTCGTAGACTGAATGTTCTTACTATAGTATAATGATTTAAAGCCCAACTAGATATTCTATTATTAGCAAGGAGAGGATTAATCTTGAGTGGAAGATTTGAAAGGAATTGAGGCGATTATGGGCGTTTTATATAATAGATATATTATATATTTTATTTATAATCCTATTATCAAAGAAAATGTCCAAGGTGTTAAGCAAATGGTATATTCTAATTGTAAAAACGTTAATACGTTAAAACGTTATTAATTTTATCTAATTGTGTTTTAATATTATATCTTAGGCATTATAATTACTCTGTTATAAGTATTTATTATCTAATTACATTTGTTTTATGTTCTGTGCACACAGCTAATTTTTTAAATTAATATATAAAAAAATGGTGATATGGTGATATTTACAGTCTTTTATTTTTTAATAATCGCTTCTGTAATCATTCAGTGTTGCTGAAAATCTTCTACGCAAGAACAATGTTCTCTTACATACAGGATAGATTAGAGGGAAAGCCTGTGTCATTGAATTGGTACTAGTCTTAAAACTTACACATAGAATATGGAAATACTTTACTCTTATTTCTACTGTGTCAATAAAAACTCTTATTTTTATTTTATTAGTCGTATTGAATCAATACCAAATATTATATTAACCACTGCTTGAAAATGATGCTAACATAAATATGTGTACTCACACATGTTACTTTAAAGTGCATATACACACATTCATGGTTCAAGGGGCACCTATATAGTATAGAATATAATAGATTCTTTTCTTTTTTTTTTGTTCTATGAAAAGTTTAGGAAAATTACTAATTTGCCAGTGGAATCATGTCCATCGTTATACACGTCAGGCGTAGTCGTGCGCCGACTGGTACGGACAGGTACCAAATGCCACAAGGTCACGACTCGTGTGCCCGTATACATGAAGGAAGAGAGTTAACGCGAGAAGAAGAGAGAAACCTTTTATTGTGCGGCTCACTGTTGCGCCGGCAAGGTGCGCAACCAATGAACAGCAAAATAACAGGTGAAAGAACATATACGTCGCACTAGAGATATGTGCTCTTAGCAGGAATGAATTTTTATGAACTCGCATGCAAAGAGTAGCTTAAACAAATACTTGCAACATACATTGTCCGAAAAGAACTACTGAAGAATACGACAAAATAAATATAATATGGAAAATGTACTCAAAATTATTGATTACTTTCCCAGTAATGATTGGTCTTACTACTAGTTGCAACAGTCAGAATTGGTATTGGTGTATTACTAGTCAGCCAGGAATATTTTTTTATAAGAGGCTGGTGCCATAATTTATGAAGAAGATAAATTTGAAGTTACATATAGAATATCTAAACAGGATATTGCCACAATTAGGTTAAGACTTTGGACAGAGTAAAAGTCATGAATCAGGTTGAATTAAAAATTTGCTAAGGTCACGTTAATGTGCATTCTAATACATTTTATGCTGTGTAGGTCACCCGAATGACAAATTATGTAAGATTAGCATGAATAAAATATTTAATATTTAATAAAAATATAGTATACTAAAATTTAATAAAAATACAACACGAGATGTATTAATTTTAAGGAATATTAAAGTCTTCGATGAAGATTAAAATGTATTAAGAGATGAATTAAAAGACCAGCGATGTGCGGTAATTCTATGAAGAGGAAGTGGAGAGATGTAGTATTTCCATGTGACTGGACAATAGAAAAGGTCGGGCATGTCTTGTGGTATTTGCTTTGACTAATAAATGCGTTTGCGAGAAAACGCAGGAGTCGGCAACTTGTCGTTCTCTCGAGCGGCACCACCGGGCACGGGTGGCACGAGTTCACGCTATACAATTTCATTCACAAACAGTGTACGTAAAGACAAATTGCAGGTTTCCCTCTCGAATACATGCCACTCCCAATTAATTCCGCCGCTACGTAGTTGATCCTCGTTTTTACTTGCAGATACTGAGATATTTGATCGCATACTTTTCCACTTCTATCATCCCTTAAATCTTTTTCAATTGAATATTAGACAGAGACTAATATTTATATAATAATAATATTTTACTAGAAGAATATTACAAATTTTTGTAATTTTCTTCCAATTGGAAAATTTGTCTTTAAAATATTATAAAAACATTTAGAAAATTTAAATACTACTTGAAAAAATTTGTTATTGTAGAAAAGTATAAGCAGTTTGGGTCATTTGGTCAATAAATGCGTTTCCGTACAAAAGAATTCAAAGAATAGATGCAGCTTTCAGATCCGTTAAGATCTGTAGATGAAGTCAAAACAGGTCTGAGGGACGATATTACCTGAGATCAGGTAAATTCATCCTGTTTACATTCGTTCTCTGCAACTTTCTTTTCGAAGGACAGGAAAACGAATCTTAGAAATGAAACACAATAAAACTATCAATAAATTTTATATTATACGAAATGCAATATATTAAAATAATTAATAAATTATTTTTTAAAAAATTCCACTCCTTCGACACGTATGAAGGAGTGGAATTTAAAAAAAAAAAATGGTGGTTTAAATGATGGTTTAAGAAGAATGATCTTTAGGTACAGTGGCTCGTGAAAGTATTCTCACACATTTTATGAACATATTAAATGTTATACGAACCATTTAAAAATTTCATTAGCGTTGTAATGGCAATAATACTCAACTATCATGATTATATTGTTCAAATTTGAAATGATTCTGAAAACGTATACGGAAGTTGCAAGATATTTGATAGCATATATTTCGTAAAGGTTACACAAGTATTTAAACAAATAGTTATTTAAAATATTAATAAATCACAGACCTTAGTGAAACCATTTTTTATGTTTATTACATGCTTCAGGTGACTATTCTTATTCATCTTACAATTTTTGTATCTATTTTCAGATTGGATTCAAATTTTATCAATATGATCATGGAAGTCTTACCTCATTGCAGTGTTAAGGAAATTTCAAAATGTTTTATATAACACGTACAATATAAGCATCAAAGTTTTCTGTGGCAAGTGTACGAATATTTTTTGCATTACACTGTACGCATAGAGGAAATCGATCGTTTAAGTTGACTGCTAATCGATTATTTCCAATGATCGCCTTTTACGTCGTATTTAATATCCATGTCACAACGTTCACAGGTATTCGCTAGCTAAATCCTATCTTAGTGGAGGATTTGTCACACGTGGTCCTTAGAGCCCTTTCACGCGCATGTGCGGTGACATCAGTCTCGAGCCCCTGTAATCGGCGCGTGTACACGCTTCGAAGTTAGTCGTTCGCTGACCGCGGCCGCGTTGATGTTGCGCGTGGGAGCCATGAACTGAATCCGAGAGTAGCTCGTGCTCTTTTCGCGTTCTTTTTTTTTCTTTTCCTTCGTCTTCCTTCCTGTACCAAGGGATCGTATTTGCTTTTCGTCTCGAGAAGAGCACGCACGCGCAACAGATAGTTTCTGCAACATCTGCTAACAAGTGTATTTTACAATCAACGTTTCTTAACCCTCAGAAAGGAACTTACAAAATTATCGCAAGTTCTGCGTTTCGAACATTCTTCATTATCTCGTACAAAACACGTTCTTCTCCCACTATTCACATTGTTTTGTATATTTCCTGATTTAAAGTGTATTTAATAAAGTACAGTTTCGACTCGAGTCGAACGGTGTAACATTGTAAGAATCTTGGTGCCGGCAGAACAGTGGAGACAAAAATTGTGAGAAGTGTGCGGTGAGCAGGACGGTGCGATGGCAGTGGCTGCGGGGCCACGCCGGCCACGCACGCTCCTCTTCGGTGGTAAATATTCTTCCGGGAATACTTTTGGGACGAAGAACCTGTGGTCGATCCTCGATGGGCTTCCGCTGATCTTAGTCTTAGCTGGTGTCGCACAGGTTGCCGCCCTCAGGATGGGTAAGTGAATCTCCATTTCTTGGATGGTTGCTTCACACTATTTACTTTTAGGGAAAAAACTGCTCGCGATGGTATCCCAATTAACACATTCAATGTGGGGAAGTATTTTTACAATTACTATCTTTCAGAATTACGACCAGAAAAGATATTTTTTAGTTAGTTCTACTTAAAAAGTGGCTAGAACACATGTTAGATTATTGAGAAATATCTAAGAAAAGATGATATCGATCTATGCGTCGACTTCGTATTGAACATGTTAATTTCTTGCTTCGCAGTTTCATGACATAATAGCAGTGTCTCAGCATCATAGATTAGGTTAAACTGGTCAACTTTGTAGACAATTCCAATAGATTCGAATGAGAAATAAAATGAAACGACGTTATATTTTGAAAATTTATTTTTATTTTGTAAAACAAGAGTAAAGTCAAATAATCAAAATTGGTAAAAGTCATTAAACTTTGTGTGTAATTACCAAGATTATCTTACATATATAGAAGAAAATTTGTTTAAAATTTGATTGAGATAACGATGTTTAGTTATTAAAGTAAAATCCCAGATTTCATAGTAGGTATTTAATATGTGTGCCATTTGAATGCTATATTATTCTCGTAAGATTTTCTATTTAAGCCACGTGTCCCACCCAGTGGGACCCATATTATAAACCCATATTATAAATACAGCTCGAATGGAGAGCTCAATGGAAAATAAGAGGTCCACGCGACATTAAATCTATTAAATGAACGTTAATCTATTATAGTCTACAAAATAGTATCAGTTTCGAAATTTTGTAACATTATATATAGGAAATCATTTGTCTGGATCGTAATCATAATCCGTGCCGTGATTGTCATTTGATATCATAAGGCAAGGTGTAAAATTCGTTCAATTTTTATACGAAATTGCACAGCAACCTGTTCGCGATCACGAGCGTCTGCGCATACATACCGCGCATAGATCGATGTTTTTCGATATGAATCCTTGTGACTTCGAAAGAAACCGTTAAAACGTTTAATGACAGCTATCGAGTTTCCACGCATGTAGTTTTATGTGGATCTCTCTTGTTTTTGCAATATTTTCAGAATAGTAGAATGATTATTGAATAGCAGCTTATTTTAGTCTTGAATTTAGCCTAATGAAATGATTTTTGTTTGGTCTTATGAATCTTGTTTTCATTTTTTCTTTTTTATCTTATTGAACGTTGCATGGTAACAATTGCGTGCACAAAAAGCACAAATAGCTAACCTATCAACTATTATCGTTTATTACCATTCTGCGAAGTTTCATGTTTAATTATCAATTCTACAAAGTCAAATATACGTACACACTCTCGTTGGCCTTTGTTCCGTTGGATGAATGAAGATTTGTTTGCTTTGATGCGCAAGAAATAATTGAATTTCTTCTCTTCTTTCTCTCGTGTGTGGTTTACTTTATATCTCTCTGTCTGGGAAATCGCATGGTTTTATGGTTGAATATTTTAGAAGTTTCTTAGAACCACATAGTTGATACGCAATCTATCAATTGAATCTCTAGTTTTCTTTTAACATAACTCAGGTTAATTAATCTTTTAGGATGATTAAAGTAAGATAAATTTCATGGATTAAAAAAATTGTCAACAATGTGAATGATTTAGATAAGAAATAACATTTCAGAAAATGGTGTGCAAATACAATGTAATATTTTGCAAAAATTAAATATTATGGTGTGATGTGTATATTTTAATTTATCGCGGCTCCCGCAAAGTGTGCAAAATATAGAGGATTCGCGTGGCAATCAACATGTTAAAATAATCTCGTTCTCTTTTCATATGTGTATGAAAAATATCCCGAAGGATGACAAACAGTTGATAATGCGAGAAAAGAGCTGATTATTGTGAATGAGGATGCTAAAAAAATTATAGGGTGATGCAACCGTTGATGACCTCAAAATTACTTTTATGACCCCTTTCAAGGCCATTATTACTCTCGATATTTAAACATGTCTTTTAATTTTCTAGAAACGCGTATTTATTTATTGTCTCTGCTTTGATTAATTAATTAATAACAAATCTACTTAAGTACAATTGTACAGAAAGAAGTTTTTTAGATTGTTCAAACAACCTGTTTTCATCTTATGCATATTCTTTGATAACTTTTGAATTTCTGGTTTTAAATGGAGTTGGTTGGTTGCAGCGGCGTGAAATTTTAGAAATGGTTAGAGTGGTCATTCTCGATCTAATTCTGGTTCTGTTACAAATGCTATACCGTCGAGATTGCGGTCGTTTTTGCATCGAGGCATCTCCGGCCACTGCTTTCTCTGCTCCCCGCTAGGTGTACGACTTATCGCATGTGCTTTTCCTCGGGCGTCCGACTTTTTAAAAATCCCACCTCGCATGAGAATGCAGTTAACGAATCGAGTTGAATTTACCGTTAACCCCGTTGCTGCTGCGACTTTTGTTCAATGTAACGCGATTCTAATCCCTAAACTGCGAAAAGTCACTGGAATTTCGTAATCATTGAAACCATCGAATCTTCGCTTATTAAATATGATTCGCAGGGTTATAAAGACAAGGCTAAGAATTTGCAAAGTAAAAGTATTTTAATCTTTAGAGACCGCTAAAAGTTGCTGGAATTTTGAGATCACTGAAACCATCGAATCTTCTTTCAAATCTTCACTTGTTCAATACACTTCGAAAAACTATATAAATCAAAATAGAAATTTAAGGGATAGGCAAATTAAGGATATTCAAATTCATGTTTTGTCACATAACCTAAACTTGTAAATTTTATTGTACGAATGAAAAAAGATATTTGGGCATGTTTTTTTTTTTTATATCTAGAGTGAATTTATGATCAAATTAAGACGCTCCTTTACAAGGAAGCAGAGAAAAAAGCGCTTGTATTTTGGATACAAAAACAAGAACTTTGCGCGTTTTATTGCCCGCGGATATGGAATGATATATATATATATATATATATATGAGAGGAAAAGGAAGAAGATAAATAATGACCTCGAGATTCGAAGGTAGTTTTCTGTGAAAGGTAAAATGTACAAGTTGACCTTTCCGGGTAGCAGTAGTTAAATTTAGCAGTATTGCCGGTCCTGTTTCTGCCCAAGCACGATGCGATTAATAAAAGTACACCAGAACAACTCAATCGTTAAAAATTATGAAAATTTTTATTATGAAATATACAAAATATATATATATATATGTGCACAGCGCATACACATACACATATTTATGCTTGGTCAACGAAAAATGTCAGTTATTCGGCACAAGTTGTTACACCATCTGGTCACATGAAACTCGAAGAAAATGCAGACGGATGTAAAACAGGCAAATATTTGTAATGCGGTTTTATTTTTCTTAACAAACATTGCTTATGAATATTAAAATGTCTTATCACCCGAGAAATAACGTGTTTTGCAATACACAATTGCTCACGAAAGTAATTTGCGCAATTGCAAAATTTTTTTATAAATATATCATCCGTATTATACAATACATTTTGAAATTTCATTAGCGTTCTAATGAGATAAGATCATCATAATTATATTGGTAAAATTGATAAATGTATGTATGTACATGGAGTTACAAGATATTGACCCAATAATATAGGAGGATCAAATTAGTTCGTAAAATTCAATAACATGAAATATTTGAAAAAAGATGAGTAAAGACAAGTAGATAAATATGTAGTACGTAACACTCGTAATATGGCGCTAGTGTCGTCACACATGAAGATTTTCTATGGAAAGCATTTGAATACTTTCCTAAGCCACTGTATGCGTGAAATCTTAAACGAGGAGTGGGTCATCCGCCAAACTGTCTTGAACGTTTCGACGCGTTTTCTTATTCTCTAATCCGTCCGGAAGGCAACGAACACAGTCCGATGATCGTTGCCGCAAACGAAATAAACACAGATGAATGCTGTGTGGCCACGCAATCTTTACGAAACCGGTTCCACTTGTAGCCTTAGTTTGCGTGTAAACCGATCGTGATTTTTTTGAGAACCGAACGACGTGCTCGTTCTACACAAGCTCCTCCGTTTCTATTCGATGATTTCACGTGAAATTTTTTCACCAAACCGTAAAATATAGCTGTATGATTTCAACAGACAAATTGAGGTTATTATAAATTAGTAATTACTTATTTCAAATGACAACTGAAAGATCTCGAGATTTTGAAATACTACTCTATCGGTGAGGTTTTCCTTCCTTTTCGGATTTTTCTTCCCTTCCTTGGAATTAGATTTTATTAAGTACTCACTTGTATGATCGAATGATCGATACGATCGAGGGCTACCGTGACGCGCTGCATCTAATGCGCTATTCGCACAGGTCCAAGTTTTGTGGAGAGAGAAAAACCGGTTTTTCGAACTCGTAGTAAACACGACGAAGGAGAATGCTCCGAATTCTCGAGGACTCGCATACCTTGAGCTTCTTCTAAGCTTTGTTTTATATTGCTTCACGAAAATTTTCCTTCTTAGTAGAGTTATACTCTAAAATCTCGTAATTGACCGCCATCTTGGTCCATCTTCATTTGGTGTCATTATATATCACCGTTAGTAAATTGAACTACTTTGCGAATGTACAACGAAAGTTATCATTATTGTTAGATCTTTATTTTATTTTCATTAAATTTGTTAACCAATAATAAAGCTGGGTTTACATTAGTCCAGTCGCTGGATGAAACGATTATATTTCAGTTGATTGACTAGAAATCGATCAATGTTTACATTCTTGAAGTGTTAGATTAGAAACATTACTACGCTTCAGCCAGTACTGGATTAGGTCGTCTATATGTTTCCAGTAATGCTGGGGATGAACAGTCGATTGAAAACTTTCAATACAGTCGTTGGACTGGATTGTTCACTGGAATGACGGTACTGTACTGAAATGAAAATACTGTCCACGCTATTCTTGTTACGATTCAATGCTGGATTGGATCACTGGACTGGAAAGTTACTGAACCAATGTAATCCCAGTTTAATTAAGTACAAGGCTCTATATGCATAAGAACCCTGTAGAAATATTCTATGTAGAGTCAAGGACAAAATATAAGTGGATAGATAGTGGAAATATGAATGAACTTTAATCGAACTAGTACTAATATTATATATTTAAGTTTTATTTATTATATTATAATACATACATTATTTAGTAAAAAATCGCGATTAATATTTGTGTAAACAAGCTGTATTTAACGAAACTTCATTGAGACTTACATTTTTTTTTACTTTTATACTTATTTTTATTTATGGTAAATGATAAGATGAAGTATGAACTTGTGAATTGGTATAATATTCGTTAGGTTCATTAGATTTCTTCTAGGAAAAAAACCTTCTCTGTTGTTTCTGTAAATGAGTAAAAAAAGTATCGGTCCACATACATATGTAGATCTACCGCGCCTACCGGAACCGATAACACGTTGGTGCGAATCGTGGATTTAAATGCCCCGGCCTTGAAAGGTTAAACGTCAATTTCGAATAAATGATAAATGATAAATCGGCTGAGGTCAGTTGAAAACCTTTGTAGCCAGATAATTGAATTTAAAGATCAATGAAAATGTGTATCACTACATTAGAACGTCTTAATCGTACACTTGTCTAACATATTTCTATAAGTTAAATCATTAGTTTAATTAAAACTTTCTTTTACGGCTTTTGAAATGAAATTCCAATTATAAAGAAATGTGATGTATGCACGGGATTGTGTTTTGTATTCCAGAAGATCAGTGAACTATTTAAAGACCTGAAAATATGAAAAAAGATCCGTATAGTCATGTATCTGAGTAACTCGATTCCGTTTAGTATAATCGCCATATTGTATTTCAACACGCACCACGAGACGAACGTATTATACTTTCCGTGTTCTGGGAAGCGAATTAACGGTAGCTGGACCAACAGATTTTTCAGTTGAAATTTTAATAATACTTTAAAAGATGAAGTCTAGAGACTATAATATATCTAATTAGAATTTTGATATTTTCGTATGCAATTTTGGTAACTAGAACATCGCGAAATATATAAATAATATATATAATAAACTTTGTGAAAAATTGCACATTATTCAATTTCAATAATCATAACACCGTCAAATAGAGTTTATAATTAGTATTTCTCACGACTATTAATCAAGATTATTATTGACAAGGTTTATTTTTTATTTCTAGGCAACGGAATACTTTTTTATTGAAAATCTTAATGACCGGATATACATATTACCTTGACATATTGAACTTAAAATAGTGTTATTCTCTCGTTTACGTCAATTACATTGAAATTTTACAATGCAATATTATTTATTAGATAAGCATTAGACAAGCGTCTATTAATATAGTGATTTTGCGTTGTATCACTAAGAGAGAATAAATACGTAAGTACGTTTTATCTTTCTAGAAAATGCGCCAATCGTATTCCAGTAACGTAATGACTGTGACAAATAAGCATTTCCAAACAAGAATTGAACTCGTTTCCAACAGATGAAACGCAATGCGTTTAATATCATTTTCATTATAAAAGTAATAGATGAGACACGATGCATCTGACTTCAGTTTCGTTAAAAATATAATAGATGAAACGCGATGCGTTTAATTTTGTTTTCATAATGAAAATAATTATCAAAATTAAATACATTTTTCTTCATTCATATACTATCGTACGAAGATTAAGATTAAAGTGAGCTATGTATCTACAACAGAGGAGGAACTTTCTCCTTCTTTGGAAGAAGAAAGAAGGAATTAGAGCTTACAAACTCAGACAACTCTCGAGTGCAAGGTGCTTGGGTTTCATCGACCCACTGATTCGTGCTACTTCTTTTTCTCGTGCTAATAACTGCACGCGCATCGTGCACGAGCATCTACCAGCCTGGATAACAATAAAATACGAATAGCACGCAATACCAGTTAATAAATCACTGGCTAAGAAACATCCTTCATTAATGTAAAATACTCTTATTTAAATTATGTTTAATTAGACCAATAGAAATCTTTAATTAGCCTTTCAAATAATTCCTTTTTTAGAATCAGACCAAACGAGTGCTTTTTGTTCTAGATACCTTTTTTTTGCTGAAAAATTAACTGGCGTTTTCTAATGAAATAATTTAGTCGAGGTTCTTCAGCGATCGTGAATTTAATGATTTTCCATCGATGTACCGCTATCCTCTTGTGTATTCAGGAAACATCGTTTCCTTTGACCTCAAAGAAAAAAACGAAGCGCGTCTAAGCTGGGACGCTAGTTTATTTAGATTAGTGAAAATATTTTTTAGAAATCCCTAGATAGGATTTTGTGATACTTTCTCCTTTTGTTTTATTTTTAATAACCTTCAGTTATTACGTTTCACGTATAAGTTGTGTCACATATAAACGACTGCTTGATCGAATAGATGTTTCAAGCTACTAGAATCAGTTCATTCTTCAATATATACTTAAACTATATGCATACGACTTCTATGTCGTAAAAACCGTTACTACCAGTCGTAGTCATAAAGTATCGGCAACTGTCGATAGCCGGTTAATAATAATGGTAACAGCGAGCATTATATGAATCTAGGTTTTAATAATATTCGTTTGAGTCATTAATCAAGTTTTGCACATATTCATATACATAAATATACAAATATTTTTATAAAAAAATTAATCAAAAATTCAGATTAGGAATCTCTAGATAAACAGGATAATTGCATCTAAAAATTATTCTTTTGAAAACTTGACTTCTTTATGGTTAGACAAAAGCATTAGGTATAAAGAATATAAGAAATTATGGATACATAAAATATGTAAACAACAAAAATATAACATATATAGGGAATATTTATTTTAGACACTGTACAGTTATGTTGGTAATATCATATATTCTACATATTCATAATTGTTTGTATTTTCTATATTTATTTTTTCTACCTAAATTTCTCAGAGAGTAATTTTTAAATACCCTATTTCTCTAGGGACCTTTATTAGGGAAATTAATACTTTATACAGAATAAGAGCATATTATATAGAGAATTGTAAAATTGTAAATGACAATTGGTAAAAGAGGGCGCGAAGTTTAACTGTAGCGTAGCACGCTTCTTTAATATTTAGTGCATAGACGTTGCTACTAGTAGTATAGATGTGTATGTATATATGGCATGTGCGAAGCCATAACGATTATGTTTACTTTAGCGTTTTTTTTTTCGAGCCTTTCACGGTCGATGGACTGTGTGAACTTGTGACAGGTTCTTCGTATTAAAACGGACCAAGTTTAATATTTTCGAGAGAATTTATAAAGATCGTAATTATCGTTCACTACGAAAAAGTCGGCTCTGTTTAAATCTCGTATTTTTATCAACAATAAAACGCTTAAATCGGTATATGGCTATGCTCTCAGCCGTGCAAAGTGTGCCATTGCGAATTACTCTCCACTCTGGGTAAAAACTAAGAGTTCGAGAAATTTATTCAGTGAAATGGTGTTGTTTAGTATCTCCGTACCCATAAAAAATTGATTCTACCTCAAAGTCACTTCTTGTAAGATTTTTACATTTTAGAAGCTGTTTCATTGAAAACACGTAAATTTACGGAAGCCAATAATCTCTTAAGTATAACTTTCTCAAAAATGGAGGCCCATATGAAATGTTTTTCAAATAAAACTTAGTTTCTTTAAAACATCATATATCTCATCAAAATAAAATTCACATGGTTCAATGTACTTTCCCAATGAATTATTTCACTTAATTCTTCAAGATTTATGAAAATTGTCATTTCTAAAATCCAATAATTTTTAATGAAGTTATTATTATTAGTTTGCCCGTGTATAGTTTCTTTTAAAATAACCTGTATATTAAAAATTTGCTTTTAACCCCCTTCATCTATCAGTGGTATTCTTTCCAAATTTAAAACAATAACAAAATTTTGATATTTTTATTATAAAACCTATGACCCAATAACACTGTTAATTAATACAATTTATGAACACAAATGTCGTATCAAGTATCTTTATTCTCAATGTATCTGACAATTAATTAGAGGACAAAATTGACGATACTGCTCCATCAAATTCAAAATTCCGAGCATTGAAATGTCATATGAATTAATCTAACCTATTTGTGTATAATATTTAGATATAATTTAGATGCAATGAAGTCTCGTTATGGAGGACTGTCTTGCGGTGATTTCGTGGCAACTCGCGCAGGAAATGTTTCGTAGCGAAGCCGTCGTAGGCGAAATATCCTGGCCGATACCTACGGAGCCAAGCCAGGTTGGCAGGTTTGAGGCTGGCAGGTAAAGTCGGTAGGCGGATCGAGGTTCATTGACCTCGGCCTAGCGGCCGACCGGATAGCGGGACCATGCCTCCCCGATTCTACGTTCTCCTTCTGCCTTCTCTACACCTTCCTTCCTTTCCTTCTCTTTCTCTCCGTCTTTGTTTCTTTGTTTCTATGTCCCTGGTGCACGGTTCGCGTGTTGCGATATCGGCCTCGCGATTGCCGGTCTTTCGGAAACCGGTGAGAGAGGTTAACTCTCGTAAGACGATCTCCGACGATGTTTTTGTGTCTCATAAGAAACTCGTCATGGTATATAATTGAAACCACTGCACAGATGATCCCACGTGAAATAGCGAGACGAATTTGTGGAACGAAGTTTTTTCGTCGGCAACGCGTTTTCGAATAGACGGCATTTAAAAATTCAAGCTGTGTGCGCGTACAGTCGATTATTGATCACCAGCCGCGCATCGCGCGCCCATTTCGAAACATAATTTCCGCGGGAACGATAAATTAAAAGAAAAATTGTATTCTACACCTATGATCGATGTTTTTTTTACATAGCTACGTTACTTGGAATGATAATACTTATATACTTCGATATTTATGGACATACGGTAATTAAGCAGAACGTTCAATTACAGTAAATGCATTCTTATCTGAACGAGTAACCGATCAATTAAAGTCAAGCTAAATGATAAATCGGTGATTAGTGCATGTTATATATAATTGATGGATAGGTTATGCGCGCGATAAGTAAGTAAATACAAGGTTGAATGAACGATTGAATAAGTGCACAGACAAAGAGGATAAAAGTACAGCAGATCCCATTGATTCGTCCACAGGTCGATCGCGTGGGAAACTGCAACTTTCACCCATGGGATTATGAGAGAGCTCGGATCTAGCGATTCTGGAGTGCCGTTGACTGAATTGCAATTCTTAATGTCAGCATGCAAAGCTAGTATGCCTCGACCAGTTGATTTATCTATTATTTTCTCTTTATGTCAACTTTCAGTATACTATTGTATATATATACGTATGTATTGCATACAACGGATACATCCGATTATTCTGGGAACACTTGAGTGTTTATCCTCTTCGTCCGCTAATTGAACTCAACTTTGACGATTTAATAATCGCCACGATTCAATTTCATTCGTTAACCTAGCCCCACACGGTATAACAATTGCGTCAAAAGGATAAAATAGGAAACGATAGTACGTGAAAAGGTGAAAAAGTCGATAATGTAGAATAGCTTTGGATATCTTTGTTTGGCGCATTTCGTGTTTCGTTTTGTACTCTGAGCCGAACTTTCACGATAATGGCGGCTATCATGGAAGAATTATTCTAAAATTAGTCTTTTTTCTGGCCTTGCTGAAAAGAAAATAGCTCGCAATCGTTATTATATTTATCTACGAAAATAATGACTTTAAGCTGTAGACTGAAAAATTGTACAGTAAAAAGGGATAGGGGCAGCTATCTTAGAACTTAACCAGAGTCATCGTAAATGTGAATTGTGGCGGACGACCTGGAAACCTTTAGGAAGGCGCATCGAGCCACGATCGAAGAATATCAACGAGAAAGAATGCGAATGCCGGGCCTCGCGTTGTCTATTCAAGATTCTTGGCTTTTCTTTCCTCGACCCTAGAGACTCCATTGGATCACTCCTCCTTTCTAATTTACGAGTAACTATGTTTTTCAAAAGTCTACTGCAATCGCATATTCTATTATACTATAATACTCTATAATATGATACCTATGTATATAAGTTGTATAATTACAGAAAAGTATTACAATATATATTACTATATTACATTAAAAATAATATATATACTAACTTAACACTAACATTACCAGGTCAAATGAACGGTTTCAAAATTTAATTTGAAATTGTACATTCATTGTTATTTCTTTTGTTCATCTAACTTTATATATATATAATATAATACACTATAATACAATACTACAGTATATACCAGCATATTGCATTTGAAGTATTTATACTATTTTATTATATCATAATTTTAATGGATGATAAGCTACTGATGAATAGACCAACAGAAATGATTAGTGAAAACCTAACCTCAATATTATTAGTTTATTAGAAAGAAATTGATTTAATCGAATCAGCCTAGAGAATAGGTTGCATTGTGCAGTTTATATTTTAGCGAGGAGAAACGCGCGGTGCACATCGAAGGCTGACGATGTCGGCTTTATAAAGCGGAATCGGCTCTAACGAAAGGAAGTGCACCGCGGTGCGCTATGATGGTTGAAATTGGAACGGGCATACAATAAACCCTCATTGCTTGAAACAAAGCCATCTCGAGAGTTTGTCCGTGTTCTTTTTTATCCACAACGATTATTATCGATAATACTGAACCCCTTATACAACCACTGCAACTGAAATATTAGAAATCATTCACGTAATGCTGTATGCTGTTCAGTAATATCTTAGAACTAATTATGAAACTTATTAATAATTTACAGAATTAATAAAAAAAAAAAAAAACAAGTTAACCCTTAAATGGTATCATTGGGTCAGTGGAGACTATAGCAATCTAAGATTAGATTATTTATTTTTGGGAATTTTTGATCTAATTTAATTTCATTTAATTTAATATATAATAAAATTAAATAATTTAAATTCTGACGACCTGACATAAGTTATCATAGTTGTCTATAACCTAATGATACCGTTCGAAGGCAAACAAAAATTTAAGTAGTTTAATGGTATAAATGGTATAAATAATGCGATAAAAGGAATTAGAAAAATATTGTGTCTTTGTAGGATATTTATTGGGAAATTTTCATTAAGGTTAGGTTATGCTGATGAGTAGACGTTGGTCTAGTATTATAAGCCGAAAGTTCTGAGTGAATTGAGCAAGTCGGATCAACGAACGATGGCGACTGGTAGGCAATCGAGACGCACGTAAATAGGTGTGCCATTCAACCGTTCGACTCATACCTACTGTACTTGTAGTACGTGTCTACAAGGCCACGGAGAGACGAATGTTCGATTAATACCGTGGGTGAAGGGAGCTTCTTTAAGCACCGTTCACAATATTCTATTTGCTACGCGACCACTCTTCAACCCCTTGGGTCATTTCTTATATTTATTATCTACTTTAACCTATACACTTGAAAAAGAAACAAGTTATAAATAGATGGTTGATTTTGAAGCATTTATATGTCTTTGCGAACATAACTAAAGAAATGGAATTTAAATAGAAGTTTACTTCATTTATCAAGTATTGTAATAAATACTCTACTTTGGATGGTATATATATTTTGACGCCTTTAAATTTCCCATGAATGTATGAAAATCCGTAGCGTAGTTATAAATATTACAAAATATTTATCATCTCTTATACATTAACCTTAAAAATAATTAAATACAGATTTGTAATTTTTGACTGTTGCTTCAATCGTGTAAAAATTAAAAATCGCTACTGTAGGTAAATAGATTTCACATAGGACGACACCTATGTAAAAACCCATGAAGTTCGACAAAATTGTTCGTCGCCCTCATAAGGGAATGCTTTATTTAAAATGATTAAAGTTGTGGATTTTCATGGATTTATGAGAAATTTTAAGATACAGAAATGCACATAGTACATATAGTGTAAGTACTCACTGTAATATGTAGTGGGCGAAACAAATTTTTGTATAGACATCATTTTTTTTATTACGTACAAAAATATAAATTTGCATAAAGCACCGGCTCCCTAGAAACAACAATCGAGATGAATAAGTTACTTCGAATATAGTGAAATTAATTAATCTAGGGAAAGTAATTCTCTCCATGAATACCTGAAAGTTTCGAAAACAGCGCCAAATACAGGCACGACGTACGAAAGTATTGAGTCAAGTAAGAACTATTGTTTCGTTTTTATCTTTGTTTCTTTCGAGGTAAAAAGGTTAGCGATAGTTTTATAAAAGGATCGCATGACCATAAACGCTACGGGTAGTGGGAAAAATAAATTTAATGCCATTTAAAGGCATGCTTTCTATGAAACCTTATAAAGTTTCCATTTACAAAATATTACTTAAAGTACAGCATCAAAATACCTTCAAGAGAAAAAATAAACTCGAACTCTTAACTCTATCCTAAAAGACATATAAATTAAATTTGGTTTAACTTCTAGGGGAAAATTTGTATTACTTAACCTACACAATGTCATGTGTCAAGTTAATTTTTTATGTACATATAAAATTCCATTGTAGACTTAAAATATTTTTTCAACTCATTGTATAAATTAAAAATAATTAAAAGTAGTGATTAATATTCATTATTTCAATCTGCATAAAAATTTACGATTCGGTCCGATAAACACCGCATGCTTTGAACTTAATCGTAAAATTTAAATGACAATTGCGAATCCTCTATGTTTAGTGACTTTTTTCAACAGAATGATTTACGGTATTTGAAGAAAATACAGAATATTTGTAAAACGTTTTAGGCATTTGACAAAGAATATCAGTCGTGTAACAGATGGAAATTGAAGATTGAGTAACCAATTTATCTCTTAAATAATTTCGAACACGTAATCTTATTAGTATCGACGCTGAGGGCAATTGCATCAGTGGAGAAGACAGTGCAGCGTGGCATGGAATTAAGGTTGAACGTTCGCACCTTGTTTCAATATTCGATATATGTATATATATTTCGGGTCATCGTTCTCTTTCTTTCTTTCTTTGGTCATGAGGAATCTAGATTGGACGACATAACCAGGACAAGGCTGTATTTATCGGTCATCCGTTATATGACACGTCAAGATTCTTTGATTCCGTCGTAGACGCAAATTACCGGCTATTAAGCCGGCATTATGTTCCACCTTTTTTTACAGTCGATGTCTCGCGAGCTCTTTTCACGGCTGAAGTCACGAAAAAATAGCGGAGAGCTGACTTGAAACAATAAAAGATATTACATTTGGTACCCATTGTATAATAATAAACTCGATTATTTATTACGAATTTAAATAACTCGTAATATGGCGCTTACATTACGAAAAAGAGATTTAAAAAGAACTTTTGTGACACGAATATCATGTTTTTTGTATGTATACTATAATTTTGGTAAGACTTTAAGTATTGAACTTGTTCATATTAGGCAGGAAAAATGCAACTGGCCAGCAACAAGTCTCTATGTCAGCAATTAAAGATTAAGACAGATTCCTGACACCAACTTCGCCATGTTAAAAAAAGTAGATCATGACCGAGTTACTTCTGCCTTAATTTAATTACCACACCATAGATGTACTTATATGTGACTAAGAAATAAAACCATGGAAGCTACATATATTGTAATTGTAAACCGTCTTAATAGTGCTTCTATAGATCGTACTCGCAATGTTACAAGATTAGCCCTGAGTAATTAGACGCCTGGCTATATGTGTTCACATCAGACAGCCGGTGAAAGTGATTTCTAATCATTGAGACGTGTAAAAGTCAGACGTGTAAAAACAGTCTACTTTACGACTGTAGCATTGGTACAATGAATGCTTTATGTGTCCAGCTGACCGCTCTAGCATGGACTCTGATAAACATAAAATCTCATTTATGCCAGACAATTGAATAATTGTTCCCTCGAGGACGATCAACCGATGAGCTTGATAATTACGGGATACCTTGATTGAATTTATCTATTTTCAAGCAGGTCGTAAACACAGAACCATGGAATCTCGGATAGGAGGAAAAGAAATATTAGAAAAGTTATTAGATACTTCAAATCTACTTTGAAAGCGGAATTATATAGAATAATAATGATTAATAGGATAATAAGAAATTATATAGGGAAAAATTTGGAAATGTAAGAAAAGCTGCTTAAAAACAGAATTATTAATTTTGCGAGTTACCTTGACTGAATTTATAAATTGATATTCAGTCACCATGAAATAGAGAAAAATTTAGAAATATTAGATAGGTTACTAGATATTCGAAACATAAGGTTGTTTTTGAAAACATAATTATCGAATTTTAATCCATGTTTCTATGGATGGTGGCTTTTATCCTTCTAATTTTAGTCAGCTTTGAAAATGATAATGCTAGGGTTCTAATTTTCGAAAATTTGTTGGTAATTTTCTCAATAGAAGTCTATCGAGGCTCTTGGTTAGAGAAGGTCGCGAGAGGATCGTGCAAAAAAGATCGTGGCGTGGAACGAAGGTAGGCGAGTGCAGTTCTCTGGGCTTCCTCCCCTCCTCGACTCTCCTCCACGATTCCTGATCGAGTCTCGCTGAGTCTGGCCGAGTCTACCGACGTGCTGTCGGTACCAGGGCGCACCGCCTGGTACGAGCGGTGCACTGCTCCCCCTCCAGCCCGTCACCCCCTTGGCTATGCTTGTCTTAGTTCGATCCATTGCTCTTCTCCGTCACTCCTGTTACTGATACAGCACACCTCTGTTCATGATGTACGCCGACAGAGATGAGAAAATTCGCAACCTGCGCGAGAACACAGAAAAGCGGACTGTTGCCATCGCCATTCAATCGACTTGTTAAAAGACATCTTATAGTGCATATTTAAAATAGTTAGATAGATACGAGTCTGTAATATAATTGAATTAAATTGGATTAGGTTTATGGGACTTATGTTTTAGTTATGTCAAAGAATTTTTATTTTTATAATGTATGGCCATTTTTATAATATTGAAATAGAGATGAAATGGAGCATAAAGAATAGGATTTAAAAATACATTTCTTTTCTTTTGAAGTACCATAAATGTAGATTCGCATTTGAGTAATGTTTACAAACGAAATAAATTGAATTTGGTATAAGTACAGTCGTGAATGTAGAGTAATTATGAAGTTTGAATAGGTCAGTAATACGATATGGTCATAAATCTCTGCATAGTAGGATCATGGATATATGAAAGTACACATTAATTGCATCAACGTATGAAAATAAAAAGTAAGATGAGATGATGTACATATCCCATGTCTTGTAAACTTGTTAGGGATTTAATTACTTCTATGTTTGTTTAACGACGTTTTATTCCATGTTTGGCATCATTTCTCGTGAATCGAAGGTTTTATTTGTCCAAACTACAAACATTCGCTAGAAATTCCAGGAAAATTTACTTAATATTTATAAAAACACGATTACTATATGAAACGTGTCGTTCTTAGTTCCGCAAAGTGTCGTATATTTTTCTGCCAAGAACACGTTCTTGCTGTTTTCGTGACCAGGAATAATAAAACTCTTCCGAATCAGATATGGCCGCAAAATGAAAACATTGATACTTTTTATCTCGTATTTGCATCTGCCGGTTTTAGACTTTCTATCGTGTGACTTTTAAATATCGCTTTTTAAAATTGATATTAATCTTATTGGATTCATTTCTCGGCCAATGACACTGTGTCGTAGCGTAGTCACTAAATCTTAACCTTAATTAGTACAGGAGTTCCAAAAAAATTTTCCTATATGGCGACGTGTCCTTGTAATTTTGTGGCAGTAAGAGCCAATATTATTGAGTATACGTCACCGAACGAGAAAGGCTAAGCATCCTGTTGATGTTATCCTTGAAAGGATGCACATATACGGCAGGTAGGTACGTGCTAGATAACCGATTCCAGCTAGATTCCGTTGAGATTCTATCTGTTCGGTGCCAGTCGGTACCGTTCTATCTCCCATCCATGGACGATACTCTTTCTGTTTCTTCGTGTTGCCTTTTTCGTTACCCCACGCCATAAAAATTCTTCGATTAATTAGTTCAATTGAAATTTAGCCCCGTAACGAATTCTTGATATATTCTATTTTGGACTAGTAATTTTTTTTTAGTTATTGTTGGTATTTTATTTGAAATATTTGGATTATCCTGGAATTGAACTTCATAAAGTATATATATAGAACTTTGTGAAATAAAATTTGATTTTTATAAAATTTTTCTAGAATGCTACAGTTTCAAGCAGGAATTCTATAGAATAAATTTATTACTCTTTTTAAATTTATTTTGCATACGCTTGGAACGTTCGAAATTACTGGTAACTTTTTATTTGTTATTAACGCGTTGTGTATTGAATAAAAAAATATTGCCTTTTATGAATATCAAAGAAACTTAAAGTGAAGGATAAAAAGAAAGTAAGATACATGAATTAGATAACGTCGCAGCAATTCGTCGTGAAAATATCTTATGTTAAAATTTTGTAATTTGCGCCCTCGTAATTGCACTCGTAATTATAATGGCGCTCACGCACGCAATATGCATTGGGAACGGGGCTTGTTCTCATCTGTTGAGAAGCCCGTCTCGTTTGTTCCACAAATTTCATAGAAAGTCAACCGTTTGAATGAAAAAAATTCGAAATCGTTGCGTTGCTCTATCCCCACTGCTCTTTAGCTTAAAGAAAAGTTAGTAGCAAGCGCTTAATTGGTGTTCTGACATACTCTACTGCGATCCATTTAAACAAAATCCCTCATCAGCGATATCTTAAACGATGTTAAATTAAGTTAATCACACTGTCATCTCGCACATTAATATTTCACACAGTAAATCAACTTTCATCGCTTTAAGAACTTTTCTAGTGATATTCACTAGATTTGTACAGTAAACTAGAAATTTTTCAAAGAAGGCATTAGATATCTACGTTGTTCAATTATATTTACCCTACATTCGTTTAATTTCGTATTTATACCAATTATATTTAATTCATAAAATTTTGAAATGTCTATTATGATTGTGTTTTACTATTTCAAATTAACGAGAATATTAGACAGTTTCATTGATAAAATTATATCTTCGCTAAGATATTTGAAACATTTGTGGCATGTAATGTTACGTTTACAAAATTTTTCAACTTCTTGGTTATGTTTTTGGTTATTTCTAGTTAAAGAGAGCATGTACTCTAATTTATAATATTATGCTAGATTACTTCCTTCACTTCGTGCGGAATACATTCATTACGAAGTATAATTACATAGTATCAAAGGCCTTTTATTTCGTTCAGAATCTAGATCCATAGATCATATCTCATCTATGAATCTATGGAAACAGGTTTATCCAGGAATCGAACGCTATAATTTTGATCATCCTGTTCTCGCGGGACGAAATGCGGAAAAAGAAAAGGAATCTTTCGATTCCTCGAAAGGGACTCGTTTCGTTCGCGCGGGAACTTCGATATATCTCGAGATGGAGCTGCCATCATCCATTGAACCTTTCACCCATCACGCTACTGATACATCATGTTATTAAGTCATGAGTATTCCTATTTTGCTATAATTCGTTACTTTTAGATTAGAAATAATTTGTATATTCCTAACGACCTCCCCGTTATAAATTAACCAATAATATATCAACACCCAAATTATTTATTACACCAATGAATTTTCCATTGAACGATAGCCTATAGAGGACTAGGGATTTTTTTTTAGCGCCGAAAATTAAACTGAAGAGAACATTGGATAGATATTAGAAAAATGAAAATGAAAAAATTCGAAATTAAGAAAAATCAGCAAACTGCATGATTACCTAGAACTATTTTTGTTTTCATTTGTCTTTAGGTTAATAATAATTGTTCTTTTCTTGTTTTCAATAGCTGATGGTAGCGGCTGTGGCATCAATAGCTTTAGATGCATGGACGGCACCTGCATACCAAGCACTTTAGTCTGCAATTATCAAAAAGATTGCGAAAGTGCAGAAGATGAATTTCAATCGTGCAGTAAGTATTTGCTACATCTACACAAAATTCGACAAAGCTGATTTCTTCTAATTATTTCCAGCATTTTTAAAACTAGTTTGGAAAGATTGAAATTGTTGCTTGTAAAATCCGCGTCCGGTTAAATTCAATGTAAAAATTGTAGTACTGGTACATCCGGTATTTTGACGCTTCCGGGAGGAAGATTCGAATCCTCTTTGGCGCATTTCCGGCGCTACTTGAAGAAAAAAGTACGTTCAATGAAAAATTGCTATTATATTCGATATTCTTATATAATCCATGATTCTGTTTTGTGCTTGGATTTTTAATCACTAGTTTGTTCATAGTAATCTAAGCGTTATATATAGGATTATATAATCTATAAATTGATGATTAGTTAATTTTATTGCTGCTAATATATACTGGTAGGCAAACAAATAGGCTACTACTTCCTTTATATCAAATTTAATATAATTTAATTTATAATTATTTCTCAGAATGGAAATTTGGAAGTCGTCCGATATTTGTAGTGCTTCAAAGTATGAGAAACATATTTTCAAATTTTGTATGATAGAAAAGCAAAAAATAAAACTTTTCATGATAAGTGTCTCCTCATTAGAACTATCGCTACTAGATGTTTCAAGAAAGTGATTCTGCAATTTCTTTTCGTTCTTGAGACTCTGCTAATATTACCAATTCAACTAGCATGATGATACTTAACAATCAAGCTGCATATAATATATGGCATTCAGATAACAATACATTAGATCAGTTTTATCTTTGTGTCTTTTGCAGTGTGCAAATAACTGAAGAAGACATCAGCATGGCAATGATATAATTACTATTAATTAGCAAATTCATGAGAAACACTAGTCAAAAAGTTATTGATATATTCGAAAATGATGGATAATTGGAAAATGACTGATCGACGAATTTGTTTGCAGCACCACCAGACTGTGAAGCCGGACAGATCACATGTGGTCAATACATTTTCAACAAGACTTACTGTATACCTCCCCATCAAAGATGTGACATGACTGTTGACTGCGTTGATGGGACTGATGAAGCTGGTTGCAGTGAGTATTTGTTTACTTGTAAAAATTATTCAATACAAAGATATAATATATATTACCAGTAAGAGTAACGAAAATAATGCATAATTAACTTTTAATTGTTTAAATTACATAATTTTGTTTTCCTCAAGGTAAAAGTAATAAAATTCTTATGTAGCACAAATAGAGTCATATAATAGAATCACATTTAATGATAGAAGATACATATCAGCACGTTACCACCACGTGCATGATAATGTAGCTTCATTTGATCGTTAGATAGCGCATAAAAATATGAGGGAAAGAAAAAATGAGAAAAAAATATTCTAAAACTTGATCGTACTGTCATATAAATGATTAGAAAAATTGCTAAGTCAGATTACTAATTAGAAACGTTGAAAAGATTACAGGAAATGCCAACCGGATGACTTCCGGTGCGGTGGTTCGACACCAGAGCTTTGCATTCCAAAAGAGAAAAAATGTGACGGCTACCTAGACTGTCGAAACGGTCGGGATGAGGAGAAATGCGAGAACAATGCGAAGCCAGCCTGTAGGTTGGATCAGTTCAGGTGTAATTCCACGCAGCGTTGCATTGAACAATCAGCTAGATGTAATTACAAGGACGACTGTGGAGATAATAGTGACGAGGAGGGATGCAGTATGTTTCATTTTTCTATCTTACTTTAGACGTACAATTTTTCAAGCTGGGATTTCTTTTGTATTTAAGAATCTTTTAGATCTAAAGATTTTTTGTACATAAAAATTTGTGACTAATAACGTTTCTAGTTCAAAAGTTTTCTATTTTTAATGATTTTTCGTGTATAGAGAAAATGTTATGTTTAGAATCTTTTATGACTAGAAGTTTGGTGAAATTAGGGATTTATTATATTCCAAGGGAATCACCGCAGAATTATTAGAGTTTGGTACTTTCAGACTTCCAACCTTGTGCAATCAACCAGTTCCGTTGCGCGAATTCACTTTGCATACCAAGATCCTACGTCTGTGACGGTTACAAGGACTGCCACGATGGATCAGATGAAAAGTCATGTACCACGACCGCCTGTCCTCCAAACAAATTCGTATGTCCTAGGGGATCACCTGACGGGAAACCACTTTGCATAGATCGGTCTCAAATTTGTGATGGGAAGTCTGATTGTGAAGATAAAGCAGACGAAGAAGCTACTTGTTGTAAGTGTTATATATCCTTTATAAAAGTCGTTGGTAATATTTATCAAATATTACGTGGAGCTTGTAAATTGGAACACATGGTAACATAGGCAAGAAAAGTCTGGTTATTTCCAATATAATCAATGGAATCAATAAAAAGAATTTCACATGTGCTGCGTTATTCTGTGTAAAACTTATGAGTTACACTGTAATGAGTTTTTGGATAAAAATATCTATTTCCTTTTCTGTTTTAATTGGTACGCTAAAATATGGATCTTCAGATCAGGTACAACTCTACCTTTTCATTGGACTTTTTTTCAACATACTAAAGATTTAATTGAAAATGGAAACTCCATAACTGTTTGCTTTCTTTGTTTACAGCATCAGTTATATGCACTTCATTATTGTGTCGATACAAATGTCGAGCATCTCCCACAGGAGGAGTGTGCTATTGTCCTCCAGGCTGGGTTCTCGCGAATGATTCAACGACTTGCATAGGTACATCAATATCTTTCTGTAAATGAACAAGAAAGTTAGACAAGCTTCTTATAGCCATTTCACTGTAGATCGTGACGAGTGTTCAGAATGGGGCTTCTGTGAGCAATTATGCCAGAACACAGAAGGTTCCTACACCTGCAGTTGTGCTCCAGGCTTCACGTTGCAGGCACGCAACAAGTGTCGAGCCCAGCAACATCCTGGTGTGAAACTGGAACTGTTAGTTGCTCAAGAAAGAGCAGTTTGGAGAATGTCTTCTAGTGCTGAAGATAGAACTATTGTCGTCAACACAACTGGAGCTAGCGGAGTGGATTACTTCTATTCCAGGGACTTACTCTTTTGGAGTGATGTGAAGACCAAGAAAGTGCATTCAGAACCCTTAAATGGGGAAGGTTCCAGCTCCAGAGTTGCTATATACTTGACGAGTTCATGGGGACCAGTCGCCATCGCGGTGGATTGGATAGGAGAGAAATTATACGTAGTAGATTCTGTAGTCCAAAAGATTGATGTTCTGGAGTTAGATGGAAGATTTCATGGAATCGCACTAAGTTCCAATCTGACTAATCCAGCGGATATTGGTCTGGACCCCACAGTAGGCTTGATGTTCATAGCCGATAACAAACAAGTTCTAAGGGCAAACATGGACGGAACCGCAGATTTCCCAATTGTCTTTGAGGCAGCGTACAAAGTATCCGGCATTGCCGTGGATGTAATTGCTCGAAGAATCTTCTGGTGTGATTCTCAACTTGATTATATCGAGACTGCCGATTATTTTGGCAGAAACAGAGTGATGGTACTTAGGGGGCAACAGACACCGTCTCCAACGAGACTGACTCTCTTTGAGAATAAAATTTACTGGACAGATGGCACGAAGCAAGCTATCATGAGCGTAGACAAAACAGATAGTGATACTATTCATACTGTCTATAAAATGAGGGATGCAAAGGCTATAAAGGCTCTGCATCCTTTGACTCAGCCAACGGTTTCCAATCCTTGCGGGAATAACAATGGTGGCTGTCAACATATGTGTATAGTAACTGCGGCTAGCGATCAAGAAAACAGATTAGGCTATCGATGCGCTTGTGATATAGGCTGGAGATTATCCAGTGATCAGAGGAATTGTAATTTGGTCCAGGAGTTCTTAATGTACTCACAGCAAAGATTTATTAAAGGCAGAGTTTTAGATCCTGTAATGGAAGGATTCAGTGATGCTATTTCGCCTGTAGTTTCTAGGAGAGCCAGATTCGTTGGTCTCGATTATGACGCGCATGATCAGTACATCTATTACAGTGACGTTTTGCAAGATGTGATTTATCGAGTTCGCCAAAGTGGTACAGGCCGGGATGTTGTGTTAGCTAGTCAGAACGAAGGCGTGGAAGGTTTAGCAGTTGATTGGGCTGCCAAGAATCTGTACTATATCGATTCCAGAAAAGGAACACTGAATGTCTTGAGCACCAGGAACGTCACTTACCGCAGAACATTGCTAAAGAATTTGAAACGACCGAGGGCTATTGTTATTCATCCTAACCAGGGATATATCTTCTTCTCTGAGTGGGATAGACCTGCGAACATCAGTAGAGCTTATACCGATGGTTCCAACTTAGTGGTTTTCAAAAATTTAACCTTGGGCTGGCCCAATGGCTTGGCCATTGATTTCGCGAAAGACAGATTGTACTGGTGCGATGCTCTTCTAGATCACGTGCAACATTCCAATCTGAATGGTACTGATGTGCAAACAGTTAACTCTAGACTGATCAGACATCCCTTCTCTATGGCTATTCATGAACAGTGGATGTACATTACCGACTGGCGATTGGATGCCATTATTCGACTTCATAAGGAAACTGGGGAGCAAGAAACCATTCTCGTACGTCAACCTGAAACAAACAGGCTTTATGGAGTAAAAGTTTACAGTCGTGACATTCAGACTTCTCTACCGGATCACCCTTGTTCTGTCGATAATGGGGGATGTGAAAAATTGTGCTTCGCTATTCCCCAAAACAATACCAACAGATACGGAACTGCTAGGTTAACCAGAGTCTGTGGCTGCCCTTACGGTGAACGTATTCAAGCGAATGGCAAGACCTGTGCACCTGATCCGGAAGCTGAACCACCTCTAGAAGCCTGTCCTAATACTTGGGACTTCACCTGCGCTAACCAAAGGTGCGTGGCACACGCCTGGGTCTGTGATGGTGAGAACGACTGTCTGGACAACAGCGACGAGCGAAATTGCACCAAACCGACCTGTGCTCCTAACGAATTTCAATGCAAATCGGGTAAATGTGTTCCCATGAGCTTCCGTTGCGATGCTGAGAACGATTGTGGGGATTACAGTGATGAAGCTGATTGTCCAAATGTAACTTGCAGTGCTAATCAATTCGCCTGTGATAACAATAGATGCATACCCAATACCTGGAAGTGTGACTCTGAAAATGATTGCGGAGACAGTTCTGACGAGGGAGAATTCTGTGTCGCGAAGACTTGTTCCTACTTCCAGTTCACATGTCCAAGATCGGGACATTGCATTCCACGATCTTGGGTCTGTGATGGTGACAATGACTGTTTCGACCAGCAGGATGAGATGGATTGTCCGCCAGTCACTTGTTTAAGTACTCAGTTCACGTGTGCTGACCAAAAGATGTGTGTTCTTGACTCTTACAAATGTGATGGCATATCGGATTGCAACGACGGTAGTGACGAAGTAGGTTGTCCATCCCTAGCACCGGATCAATGTAACACCGACAAACAATTCCAGTGTGTTAGCTCAGCGATTTGCATTCCAAGAAGCTGGTACTGTGACGGGACTGCAGATTGTCCAGATGTATCTGACGAGCCGGCCTCTTGCGGCCAGGTTGGCTGTCAGCCAGGTTTTTTCAAGTGTCGTAACGAGAAATGTGTGTTCAAGGCGTATATCTGTGATGGCAAAGACGATTGTGGGGATGGATCTGACGAAGACACTGAATTGCATGCTTGCACTGCGCCTGAATTTAAATGCGACTCGCAGCAATGGAAATGTCCAAACGTGACTGACAGATGCGTGAATATAAGCAGCGTCTGTGATGGCAAGTTTGACTGCCCTAATGGCGCGGATGAGGGTCCAGCATGCGATTTCGAGGAGTGCAGAGGGGCTTACTGCAGCTACCATTGCATCCAGACACCTCTTGGAAAGCAATGCACGTGTCCTCCAGGACAAGAGCTTGGCAAGGATGGCTATGATTGTCAGGATGTAAACGAATGTGAGCCTCCAGGACGCTGCTCTCAAACCTGCGTTAACATCAAACGTGGCTACTATTGTGGCTGTGTTGACGGATATACTTTAGAGAAAGATAAGCATACTTGCAAGGCGTTCAATCGCAGTGCTGCATTCCTGATCATATCTAACAGGCATACTATTCTTGTGGCTGATCTACAAGAGCAAGCATTGGAAAGAGTGCCGATCAACGTGGAGAACGTTGTTGCAACTGCTAGTAATATGCACACAGGCACCATCTTCTGGTCAGACATGAAATTAAAGAAAATATCTAGATTGGACAGAAATAGCGATCCTGTGGATGTGATTTCAACCGGGTTGGATTTGGTGGAAGGTCTTGCATATGATTGGATAGGTCAAAACCTATATTGGTTGGATTCTAAATTGAACACCATTGAAGTAGTCAAGGAAACAGGTACAAATAGAATGATATTAGTAAAAGAAAACATTACTCAACCCAGAGGAATGTGCCTGGATCCTAGTCCTGGAGCAAGATGGCTCTTCTGGACAGACTGGGGAGAAAATCCTCGAATTGAAAGAATTGGTATGGATGGTACCAATAGATCAACCATTATTAATACCAAGATTTATTGGCCAAATGGTCTTGCTTTGGACATAGCAAACAAACGAATATATTTTGCTGACAGTAAGTTTGATTTCATCGACACTTGTCTTTATGATGGAACTAAAAGGATTCAAGTACTGGCTGGGTCCCATTATTTGTTGCATCCTCATTCTTTAACCTTATTCGAGGATACCATGTATTGGACAGATAGACAGTTGAACAGGGTATTATCAGCTCACAAGTTCTACGGTGTGAATCAAACAGTAGTATCTCACTTGATATCTCAGCCTTTGTCAATACATGTAAATCATCCCGCACTGCAGCCCATCACTCCGAATCCTTGCGCAAACGCCACCTGTGCTCACTTATGTCTGTTATCTCCAACCAACCCGCAAGGATACACGTGTAAATGCCAAGTTGGATTCAAGTTACAGTACAATGGACAATGCACGGAAGAGGAAATGCCTTATTTGATGGTCCTACGAGGTTCTCAAATTGTGGACGTCTCTCTGATACCAGGAAGCACTAAGACTGGTTACATAACTCCTGTTGTTGGAGTCGAAGGAGGTAAATTTATAGACTACGACAGAAAGGAAAGAATGATATATTGGTTACAAACTAAGGATGACGATGATGAGAATGGTACTATTTACACGACTCCTTATAATGGTGGCAACAGAACAGAGTTCCCCAATCCTACTGGCGAGAGTGGAATCGTTGGAGCGCCATCTGCGATGGCATTCGATTGGTTAGGAAGAAATTTGTTCATCGGAAACAAATATGCTTCCAATATAGAGGCCATAAAAGTAGATGGTAAGATCAGGTATAGAACGATAGTACTGGTCAATGATGGCAATAAGACGTCTGTAGCGAAGCCAAAGGCTATGTGCGTTGACCCTCTTGAAGGACACATATTTTGGGTAGATGATGGTAGCTTTGGTATCCCGATGAAGATCGGAAGGGTAAACATGGACGGTACGAACCCTATCATCTTGGTGGATAATGTAGGAAGACCAGAGGCTATCACGATCGATATACCTAGCAAGACTATCTACTTCAGTTCACTATACCCAGCCAGAATTACGGCAATCTCAACGGATGGACGAAATCTGAGAACCATTGTGTCGGAGAACATAGCATTGCCGAAAGCACTTGCTGTTCACGACAATAAGCTATACCTTCTTGATCCTAGTTACGATAAAATAGAAAGAGTAGACCTACCTGGTGGAAGTAATCCTACTACAATAATCGACAACGACTCTGAGTTGAAAACTTTGACAATTTACAAGAAACGCGTCACTGGAGATCATCCATGTTTTATAAGGAATGGCGGTTGTGAACAGATCTGTCTTCCAGCTTCTGGAGGCACCAGGGTCTGTGCTTGTGGCATGGAATACCGTAAAGTTAACGACACTTCCTGTGAACCCTTCAAGAGCTTCGCAGTGGTTACCCAACTGGATGTTGCCAGAGGGTACAGCCTGAAAGACGCGAAGGAAGCAATGGTACCAATCGCCGGAGTGGGTCACCATATCCTCCATGTAGATGTCTACAGTGCTGGCAATTGGATTTACTGGGTAGAATTCAATCGTGGAATGTGGAATGGAATATTTCGCGTTAGACCAAATGGCACTGAGTTGCAACACGTTGTAAAACAAGGAATAGGTTCAAATGGCATTAGAGGTCTCGCTATTGACTGGGTAGCTGGTAATATGTATTTCACCAACGTGTTCCCTCATGACAATTATGTAGAGGTTTGCAAGCTAGATGGTAGCAACAGGAAAGTATTGGTAAAGAAGACCACAGATTCCCCTAGGGAATTAGCTGTGAATCCCATTAAAAAGTATCTCTATTGGATAGACTATGGGCAGTACCCACGATTAGGCAAGGCTTATCTAGATGGAAGCAACTGGACACCTATAGTTACTTCTGGTATCAGTACTCCACGTGACATAACAATCGATCCTGATACACACGATGTCTATTGGGTAGACTCTAAACAAGACACCATTCAAAAAGTCTCTTACACCGGAGGAAGCCGTCAAATTATCAGGCGAAACTTACCCAATCCCATGGGTGTAGCCATTTATGGCGACTATGTCTATTGGGTGGATAGAAATCTAGCCACAGTGTTCAAGGCTAGTAAACAAAGTGACTTTAGTATGCCAACGATTGTGAGGTCAAATCTTCCCAAATTGAGAGATATTGTCATGTTCGATCAAAAAAGTCAACCGCCAGATCCAATGAATCCCTGTTCGTCAGAGGGAAACGCAGACTGTGCGCAACTCTGCTTTGCTATGCCTAAAGAAAGTACAGTTCCTTTTAAGTGTGAATGTGCGGTTGGTAAGCTAGCGGCGGATGGTAAGAACTGCGAGAATATGGAGGAATATCTGGTGTTCGCCACGAGGACAGAAATTAGAGCCATTGGTCTGGACCCACAGAATACTAGCGTACCATTTAACTCGATTGGAAATCTGACCAACGTAGTAGGCGTGGACTTTGACTATCGGGATAAGAAGCTATTGTTTACCCAGATCAGGCCTTGGGCCAAGATAGCTTGGATGCAGGCAGATAATCCTTCCTCCTCTGAGATTCACACGTTGATCAGCAAAGGAATCAATCCTGAGGGCATTTCTTATGACTGGACGCAAAAAAAAGTTTACTGGACAGACTCCTCCAACAATAGTATATACGCAATGGATCTGGATGGGTCGAATCTTGTGATGATTGCCAGAGTGGATAGACCTAGAGCTATAGTAGTCGATCCTTGTAATGGATCTTTGTACTTTACTGACTGGGGTCGCTTTGGAACATCTGGGAAAATTTTCAGGACCACCATGGCAGGTTCTTTGAAGAAAGCTATCATAGATAAAGATCTTTCTCAACCCAGTGGCTTGGCAATCGATTATGAAGATCGTATGCTCTATTGGACGGATGCAGTTAGAGAGAAGATAGAACGCTCAGAGTTGGATGGAAACAATCGTCAGATCTTGGTCTCTGCTACGATATACCCATTTGCTATAACAGTCTTCGGAGAGTACATTTTCTGGACGGATCTTCAGCTAAGAGGTGTATATCGGGCCGAGAAACACACTGGTGCAAATAAGGTAGAATTGGTGAAACGTTTGGAGGATTCGCCTAGAGACTTGCATATCTACTCAGCAGCTAGGCAACAGTGCAAGGTAAATCCTTGTAATATTTCAAACGGTGGCTGTGATCAGTCTTGTCATCCAGGAATAAACGGCTCAGCAGAATGTAAGTGTGACGATAACAGTAGACTGGTGAACGAGGACAGAATGTGTGTTCCTAAGAACGTAACCTGTGACTCCAGTAAGTTTGCCTGTAGAAATGGCCGGTGCATTTCAAGAATGTGGGCGTGTGATGGTGATGACGACTGCGGTGATGGTTCTGACGAAGATACCAACTATTGTTCTTATCACTCGTGCAGTCCCAATGAGTTCAGGTGTAACAATGGCAGGTGCATCTTCAGAACCTGGAAATGTGACCACGAGAATGACTGTCGCGATGGTAGCGATGAGGAGGGCTGTGTGTATCCTCCTTGCGCTCCTGGAGAGTTCACTTGCGCCAACTATCGTTGTATCCCACAATCACAGGTCTGCAATGGCGTTAACGACTGTAAGGACAACGTCACTTCGGATGAGACTCATGAACGCTGTCCTAGGAATACCACGTGTCCTCCTAACCACTTGAAATGTGAGAAAACTAATATATGTGTGGAGCCGTATTGGCTTTGCGATGGGGATAACGATTGTGGGGATAATAGCGATGAAAATCCACTGCACTGTGCTCAGAGAACTTGTCCCCAAAGCTCCTTCAGGTGTCCCAACCATAGATGCATTCCAGCTACTTGGTACTGTGACGGAGACGATGACTGTCTGGATGGCAGTGATGAACCACCTGGTTATTGTCAATCAGAAGGCAGAACCTGCTTTGGAGATCTGTTCACTTGTGATAATGGCAATTGTATACCTAGAATCTACATCTGTGATGGGGATAATGATTGTTTAGATAGATCTGATGAGGATGAACGTCACCAATGCAATGAGAGAAAGTGTGACGAGGAGACCGAATTTACCTGTACTGCGAATAAGCTGTGGAACAGGGCACAGTGTATCCCAAAGAAGTGGCTGTGTGATGGGGACCCAGATTGTGTAGATGGAGCTGATGAAAATGTGACTTTGCACCACTGTCCCACTCCAACACCTTGTGCTGAGAATCAATTCACATGTGACAATGGTCGTTGCTTGAATAAGAATTGGTTGTGTGATCATGACAATGACTGTGGTGATGGTAGCGATGAAGGAAAGTTTTGTAACTCCAGATACAAGCCTTGCACTAGCCAAGAGTTCACTTGTCATAACTTTAAGTGTATCAGGAAGCAGTTTCATTGCGATGGTCAGGACGATTGTGGTGATCATTCCGACGAAGATGGATGTCGTAAGTGATATAATATTATCGTATAGTTCTTAAAATAAGATTTCACTTTAAGAAATAAATTAACCTAAAAAGATACTAATACGTTGACTTTATTTACAAAATGTTTAATGACGTATTAAATTATTTCTTCTTCCATTTATAGCACCAAAGACGAAGAGCATGACCTGTCCAAACCCAAAGGACTTCATGTGTGCAAATGGGAACTGTATCGACGCGCAATTAGTCTGCAATAAGGAACCCGATTGTGCAGACGAGAGTGACGAACCTGCTCACTGTAACATAGATGAATGTGCTGTTGTGGAAATGAATCAATGTGCTCACAAATGTATCGACACGCCAACGAGTTACTATTGTGAATGTAATCCAGGTTACAGACTCTTGGAAGACGGAAAAGCCTGTGAAGATATAGACGAATGTATGGAGACGCCACAAGTTTGTAGCCAGCAGTGTCAAAATACACCAGGGAGCTTTTACTGCAAGTGTAACCATTATTGGTATGAACGTGCTGCTGACGAGCATACTTGCAAGAGAAGAGACAACATCATACCTTGGATTGTCTTCACAAACAAGTATTATGTTAGAAATATGTCTATTGATGCTTCCAACTATAGCCTGATGCATCAAGATCTTATCAATGTTGTTGCTCTGGATGCTGATTACGCTGAACAAATGCTCTACTTCTGTGATGTTACTGCTAAAACAATTTTCAGGTAAATTCACGAAGCTATATTATTTAAAAAGTGATCAGAATAATTCTCTAATCTCTTTATGTGATATCTTTTTGCAGAGCACCTATTGCAGGAGGAGAGAAAGAAGCAATCATTAGACACGATAGTCTTGGTTTGGAAGGAATAGCAATTGACTGGGTAGGCAAGAAACTGTACTGGCTTGACCGCCATGCTAAACACTTGGATGTTGCTGAGCTTAATGGCACCAACAGAAAGACTCTGTTAACTGGCATAGCTGACCCACGTGCTATTGTTGTTCATCCTGGCACAGGATACCTGTACTTCACTTCATGGCACCTTCAGGTGATTTTCATTAATTTTAAATCAGTTTCAATTACAAAATATAAATGAAGCCTATGAAATATTACACTTAACAAAATAATTCCTCTAATTTTAAGGCTTACATAGGCAAAATGGGAATGGACGGCAGTAACTTCACAAGAATTCTCACTTGGGAGGATGATATAGCTTGGCCTAACGCTCTGACCATCGATTACTTCACCGATAGAATCTTCTATGCAGATGCTCATCTAGATTACATTGCATTTGCTGACTTAGAAGGTCACAATAGGCGGAAAGTTCTTTCCGGGTCTGCAGTACCTCATGTCTTTGCCATTACTGTATTCGATGACTTTATCTTCTGGACTGACTGGAACCTAAAGGCAATCAGCAGAGCAGACAAATTTTCCGGAGCTAATTTGCGAGTCCTTAGAAATACTACTCACAGACCATACGATATCCACGCGTACCACCCTCTGAGACAACTGCCCTATAACAATCCTTGCATTGAGAATAATGGTGGTTGCTCTCACTTGTGTTTAATTTCACCACCCGCAAGTTCCTATCTATTAGAAGGATACGGTCAACCTGGTGTCACGTCATACAAATGCAATTGCCCGAATCAGTTTATCTTAAACAAAGATGGAAAGACATGTCGAGCTAATTGCACTGCTGGTCAGCACAGATGTGGTCCTCCGGATGAAAAATGCATTCCGTGGTATTGGATGTGAGTATGAAACAAATCTAGTAGTCTTATTTTTAAAAATTTTAATTACAACAATTAAAATTAAAATTAATTGTTAATTAACTATAGTTTCTGTTCCCAAGTAAAAAATACAAAAGAATGAAATAGATTTATAAAATTATTTTTCTATGTTTTTATGGCAAACATTTGGCAATTTAGACATATACTATTATATTTGGAAACATCATGCATTCATGAATTAACGACAAAGTTAATTATTTTAAAGGTGTGACGGTGAAAAGGATTGCAAAGATGGTTCGGATGAACCCACCAGTTGTGTAGCACGAGTGTGTCGACCTAGCGTTTTCCAGTGCGCGAATGGTAACTGTAGACCCAGTGTAGCTGTCTGTGACGGTGCTGACGACTGTGGAGATAAGAGTGATGAAGCCAACTGTAACTTAGAATGTGGCGAGTTGGAATTCAAGTGCAAATCCAATGGTCGTTGCATTCACGAGTCTTGGAAGTGCGATGGGGATGCTGATTGCAAGGATGGCAGTGACGAAGACCCCGCTATTTGTCGTAAGTCTTATTCTCCAAATGCTATTAGAACCAGTTATAACTAACTATATATATATATCACATGGAGGTCATCAAATACTTAACACTTTTGTCTTACCATTGCAGACAATCGACCATGCGATCCAAGCACAGAATTCACTTGCAAGAATGGCAGATGTATTCAGAAAGTATGGATGTGCGATTCTGACAATGACTGTGGCGACGATAGCGACGAGCCAGCCTACATGTGTCGTCAAAAAAATTGCACCACCGGTTGGCAGCGTTGTCCAGGTCATGCCAATTATCGTTGTATACCTAAATGGCTGTTCTGTGATGGCAAAGACGATTGTCGCGATGGTTCCGACGAGCTTCCCGAGAATTGTCCCAAGTGTGATCCTGAAATGGACTTCAAATGCACCAATAATAGGTGTGTGCCTAAACAATGGCTCTGCGATTTCGCTGACGATTGTGGGGATGGCAGTGATGAAGCTGAAGCCATGTGCAAGGATCGCTATAGAGAATGTTCAGAATCTGAGTTCAAATGTGACAATGGCAAGTGCATTGCCTCCAGGTGGAGATGCGATTCTGAAGACGATTGTGGCGATAACAGTGACGAGAATGGCTGTCAAGAATTCGTGTGCAAAGGAGATACATTCCAGTGTGCAAGTGGCCACTGCATCGCATCATATCTAAGATGTGATGGTACACGTGATTGTAGAGACATGAGCGACGAAATTGGCTGTCCGCCAAAGTATCCAGGAGGAAGATACTGTCCACAAACAAGATTTCAGTGTGATAACAACCTCTGTGTCTATCTTACTGATATATGTGATGGAAGCGATGATTGTGGTGACGGTTCTGATGAAAATGCTAGCATGTGTGGTATGATTTTTATTTCCTTCGTCTTTTATATCTATGATATTTAAAGTACTCTACCTCTGAACTTCTAATAAACAATCAGGATAATATACCTTCCTAAACATAATCATAGAATTCAGTTTAATCATGTTACTTCATGTTTTACAGCAAACTTCAAATGCGATACAACTAGGAGATTCCAATGCGCCAATCATAAGTGCATCACTAAATATCAATTGTGCGATGGCATTGACAATTGTGGTGATGGTTCTGACGAGAACAATATGACCATGTGCGCATCCAGAATCCGTCCATGTGATGCCATAACAGAGTATACTTGTGCCAATAAGAAATGCATCGATCGGTCGAAGCTTTGTGACTTTGCCGATGACTGCGGAGATTCCTCTGACGAACTTGGTTGTCGTAAGTCTAAAAATTTCGTTAACATTATGTTTGTGTTATGTTATCTAAATGTTATTTTATGTTATGTTGTTTTATGTTATCTAAATTTCAAGTTTAAAAATGTTATTAATAGCAAATATTCATTTATTTCTCTCATAGATCACAATAAACCCTGTCTGGAAAGCAATAAAGGCGGCTGTTCTCATTATTGTCACAACATCACTGATGCAGGATACATCTGTGCCTGTTACCTCGGTTACATAATCGCGCAAGATGATCGGAAGCATTGTGAAGATATCGACGAATGTGCTACTGGCCAGCACCAGTGCTCTCAGCTCTGCACTAATCTAAATGGCACATATTCCTGCTCCTGCAGGCAAGGATTTGAACTGTCTGACAATCGCAGTGGCGTCTGTAAAGCTCTAGACACTGATATGATGATCCTATTTGCCAATGGTCCTGGAATTAGAGCCTACGATCCTCATAGCAAAGAAGAAATTGACGTTATTGCCAATGAAAAGAGAGTACAGGCTCTGGACTTCGATCCTAAGTCGGAGTATGTATTCTGGATCGATGGTTATGATAATTCCATTAAGAGGTCGTACATGGTGAACGCTAAAGGTGGACAGGTGAAGATTGGATACGCCCAGGATCTCAATATAAAGAGTAATTTCTTTGCTTATAATTTTACGCTGTTATATTAAGATATATTCCACTGTCAATACTTACACACTTTCAATACGTTATTTATTATTATATATATATATATATATATATATGGTACTATAGTGCTTATATTGGTATTGCGGTCATATAGATATACTATACAATCAATTTAAGATATACTATTATCTTTATTGAAGGCGAGTCAGGGCTGACAAGTTTGGCCGTAGACTGGATTTCCGGCAATCTCTACTGGACAGAAATCGATTCCTCAGGAGCAACATTATTTGGAAGAGTGATGGTCTCAAAGGCAGATGGTAGATACCGTCGAAGTTTGATAACAGTCGGTCTAGAAATACCAACCTCTATCGTAGTAGACCCAGAACTAGGTCGAGCCATTTGGGCAGACGTTGGGAGCCAGCCCAAGATCGAAATCGCTTGGATGGACGGCGATAGAAGGAAACAACTGGTTTATGATCGAATTGGACAACCTATTGCACTTACCATTGATTATTCTATGCAGCATGTTCTTTACTGGGCTGACAGCAAGCTTAACACCATTGAATCTATTGAACAGGTAGGTTCCAATTGATGCAATTTCTGTAAAGTTTTCTACTCCTTTGTATTTTTATATTTGGTCTTTGAAATATACTGAGCAAAAGAAAATCAGCAAGTCACTATTTTAAATAAAAGAAATGCAAGCTATTGTAAACATAATCATATGTAATATGTCAACGTAACGTAATATAATACTTGCAATATTTATGTAGCATTGCAATTAAATACAGCAAAAAGTTTGGAAATTTTCAGGTGATTTAATAGTTAGGTCCGGAATATTCACTTCATTTCAAGAATTGCCACTTTTTTTCAGGATGGATCGAACAGAAAAGTTATCCTTAAAGGAGATAGCCTAAGACACCCAGTATCTTTGGATACCTTTGAAAACAATCTATATTGGGTAACCAGGAGGTCCGCTGAACTGTTCCGACAAGATAAATTTGGCAGAGGCGTACCAGAGCTCATAGTCAAGCCCCTGCCTAATTCAGGAGGAGTTAAGGTGTATCATCAACAGAAATACAACATTTCTTTAAGAAATCCCTGCCACGAGGACCAGTGTACCCATTTATGTGTCCCGATTCCTGGTGGATATCGCTGTCTGTGCTCAGACAGTATTGGTCCACTGCAACAAAGAGAGACGATGCGATCCAACGAACGTCATTGTGACGCGACTAATGAAAGACCACTTCCTGCACCAAGAATCTGCCTTTGCAGAAACGGTGGAGTATGCCAGGAAGTCGAAGACAAGTTGCAGTGTGATTGTCCAAATCTCTTTCATGGAGAGTTCTGTGAAATTATGTTAGGGGCTAGGTCGAGCAATGCTACTGCAGCCATCGTTATACCCATTGTTGTTTCTGTCTTGCTCCTCCTTGGAGCTGCGGCTGTTATTATGGTGCTGAAGAAACGACCATTGTAAGTTCTTTTATTCCAAAGTTTCTATCTTTAAAGTCTCTTATTGTAATTCATAATCCATCCCATGCACAAATTATTCCAACATCATTGGTAATTTTTACAGCGGTAAACCTGGAGGTCTTGGCAGTTTAACTGGTGCTCAGAGTGTATCCTTCAGGCAAGGAAGCAATGTTGAATTTGGCGTACCTGCTCACGAAAGAATGGTAAATACAATTTTTCATATTGCACATATATTTCAAAAATGATATAACTCAAATAGATTTTGAAATTATTTGAAAACTGGAAACAATAGCCAAATCTTTTTGTAATAATTCTTAGCACTTAAAATCCCTCTTTGATAGCTTCGATGTTCTTCTGGCATAAGACTGAATTATTTTGGATTATGAAACTTTTGAAAATGTCTTTCACATCTCCATAATTATTGAGTAATTTGTCTTAATAAAAAATCTTATTTATTGGATAGGAACCTCTGGATGTGGAGTACAACCTTGGTGACGTAAGTAACAAGAACAGGGATTTTAGTAACCCCATGTACGACGCGGTGAACACAGAAACAGGCGCTACAAATGGTACCGGCGCTAGTAGTATGTACGAATTGCCAGCTGAGATGAAACCATCTAGCATCCAGCACAAGGATCCACCACAATTGCACCTGAAGAGGAGAGAGCTCGACCCAACACCCATCGACTCGGGGAAAGATACACAACAGTTGGTTGAGGAAGATAAATCCGAGTGTTAGATAGTTTAACTCTTTGGTGCAGTGACGTAGTTAGAAATTTCAGGTGATTTGGAAAGCAAACAGACTCATTTGAATAACGTAATGGGAAGATAGAATCGATCTAGAGATTTTTAGGAAATTTGACAAATGTTTGTATGATGTGGCGTATCGATCTATTCACAAATTTGTTGCAATTGTTATTTGTTAGATTTATATAAACACATCATCGGTTTATTTTGAAGTTTAAGACTAGTAATAACTAATAATTCTTTTTAAAAATCTAAACAGAGTTCCGAACTGTATTATTGGTATAGGGTTTACTTTTTCAAACTATCTATCAATCTTCACCAGGTGCACATATCATATACATTTATCTTTAACGAAGGCAATTTCTAATGGAGCACAAGACTGAGTATGTACAACACGACTTTTTGCAATGTATATCACTGTAAAATTCTGGAACGGAATGCGATTAAATTACTTGTATCGAACTATAGGGTACTGAACTTATAGCTTATTTACAGTAAAGTTCAAAGAGAAAAAAAAGTGCATCTGACTACGCCACTGCTTCTATATAGGAATGCTCTCGTATCTGTGGCACTTCTGTCTCAAAAACTTTGTCTATCTATAAACGAAAATACATTAAAACAGATAAAAATAAAAAATAAGTTGCACGAATCTTCTATAACATAATGAAAAAAAAAAGAATTATGTTTTAGCATTTTATGTATTGAGATTGAAGTGCAACGGGTAACGAGTTTGTGTCCTCTTAGGTGCGATTTGTAAGTCTTGTAAATACGATTATCGCAGAATATTAATATCACGTTGTCCATGTACCATAACGAAAGCAAAACATTCCATATTTTTTCTTCGAAGACAACTCGAGGTGAATTATAACGGGCGCTTAAGGGACTGTACGTTAAAAAAAGAAGACAGGCCTCGACGAGCGTGTCATTTCACAAAATATGCGTTTTCTTCGTAATGATAGAAGAGACGAATCTGTTATGAAAAAAAGAGAGAAAAAGTTTTCTCTTTTTCAGCTTTCTCGGCCGCATGTAAGCGTTGTTATATGCGTTTGTACATTTTTCTAGACTATGCGCGGGGAACGTCAGTGTACAGTTTTTCTTCCGTAGCAACTGTGATCGTAAAAATTACAAATTAGGCCCGAGTATGCGAGGTGATCATTTAAATGTACAAAGCGTACCCGTTTTCTGTTGTGCGTCACCGAACGTGAGTGAGAGAAAAATCTTGTATCATTTTGTTTCTTCCTTTTTTGAAAGATTTATTATTTGGTACAGTAGAATCTCGATTATAGAAAAAATCGAAAGTATTTTGTAAGATTTGTAATTTCAGAATCTCCAGTTTTGTTGTTGTATATTGCGTATCAAATTATAGAGACTGTTAAATCTACATCTTAGTCAGTGACTTTTTCTTCACCAACATTCATCTACCAATTAACAAAATTTTTTCGTTATCAACGTTAAGATTAGTTATGTTTTTTTTGCAAATTATAACAGAACAGATTTTTCTTTCATAAATTTACCAGTTTATCATTAGTTTTAAATGAAGAAGTGAAAGTTAAATAATGCAAAATTAGTTGGTTAGGTTAGAAAGTTCTACGATCCGACTAGTTAATCAAGTTTCTACTGTACGATCATTATGTTTTTTTTCTCTCTTTTTTTGAAGTAATGTAAAACGAACGTTGTACATATGTTTTACAGATCAACGAAGAAAATGAGCGGCACTGACCTTCTTTACAGATTATACATAAAACTATATATAAATAAAGAAATCTATATATATAAATATAAATATTATATATATAAATATTATATATATATAAATATATATGTATGTATATGTATGTATGTGCGTATGAGTAAATTAATGCGCATCATCATCAGAAATCGACTTTGTCTCCTGGGCGGGGCTCCAGAATGTTTTAATTATTATTTTTAACTGTATCAGTATTTTCTGTATTTTTGTATCGACCCGACGAAATACGATGATTGTTAATATATATATATATGTATGTATATATATATATATATATATATATTGTTCGAGCAATTAAACAGGTACCGTCCAAGAATAAACATTGAATTATACCACTGTGCATTCCTTTTATCTATAGGTAGGTTTCATTAAAACGATAAGATAGGGAGCAATAAAGAATAATGTTCTTTATAATGAAAACAATATAATATATTTCATGTTTCAGATAATTTAATAAAAGTACAAAAACTAATATTAATCTTAATCTAATTATGAAATTAATATATAATTAAGAAAAAGATAATAGTATCTTTGCTACAAAAGATACAATAATTAAAGTATACAAAAATATAAAATACTTTTAGTTTAAAAAATACAGTAATTTGTGAGCGTATCATTTATTTTTCTAAAGTAAAAAAGACATTAGTCACAATTTTGTATTTAATTGAAATGGAATCAATTTATGCGGCTCTGAAACGCAACATAAAAAGATCGAGTACATTATTTTCTATAATTATATTATGTATCAGTCTTTACTACCTAAAGTATAATTTATCCAATAAAAAATCACAATTAAAGAAATTTGTTCTGTTAATCGATATATGAGATATTTTTAAATGATTTCGCATTCATAATAAATATAATACATTCTTCTATATTCTCATATTTACATTGCATTTATAATCGTAAAAGTAATATTTGTAAGTGAATAATAGGTACGATTTAGGGGAAAGCAAAAATTCTTTGCATTTGTTGGATTTAATCTACGTTCGCCACAGTACTCTGAAGGATGGATGACGTTCACTGCTCAGTAACTTTATCGACAGTATATAAATCCCTGTAGGTGGAGATTAAGAATTCACTTACAGCAACCCCTGTTTGTCGTAAAAGGTGACTAAAAGAGGAGAGGGGGAGGATTGTGCAAGGACGTTTAGTAGAAATCCGCACCCCACTATCATATAAATAAATCTCGATACTCATATATCAAAGCTTAAAGAAGACCGTCCGAAAATTGAGTCATGACTAATTATAAAAAATCGACATGGACTGACAAGAAAGTTATCATTCTACCCATGCGTAACATGTTATGAATGTCTTAGACAGAGACAGAGACAATTTACTCATCTCTATCTATCTGTCTCGAATTTTGTTGCTTTCCTACAACTAGTCACGACTCAATTTTTGGACGGTTTTCCCTAGCGAGTGTCGAGACCTGTTTATATGATCATCATATCTCGCATTCCTTTTTCCTTCAGGAAGTAAAATTTTAATTCCAAACAAAAAAGTAACTAGGAAATGAAATTAAGTACTTTAATTATTACAAATCACAGTAAACAATCATAAAGAAATTTGAGGTTACTTCAAAATTTAGAAATTTTATGATCTGCGGTAATAAATGGAATGTTTTAATTACCAAGAATTCCATTAAGCAATTATCACGAATTTAAGGTTATTCCAAAATTCCAAAACCTATGCTCAAAATTTCATTAACAAAAATATAAAATAATGATTTACGCAAATTATTCCACCTTCGTTGCAGTCTGTTCATCATATTGGACCGAAGGTACCATGGGTGGCTTGAACCCGTATTCCATCTTGGACTGCCTGAAGTTTCCAGTGTTACCAATTTCCTGCCTCGTTCTTCTCAACGTTGTCTGAACATCCGGTGCTGAGTACAGAGACTTGGATTGTATTGTAGTGGCAGTTTTCCTTGGTACTGGACCTACGTATTCGTCCTTAACCTTGTCCTTCTCCGACGTCCTTCCATAAGCCACTAAATTACCATTAGTTACTGAATAAGTCATCGAATGAGGATGTTGAACGCTATATGACGCAAATTTTTTCGGCAATGAATGTATCAATGGTTGCCTAGCATGAGGACGATTCAAGGCCAAATACCCTTGTCCATAAAACTGATTTGTTGAATTATAGTAACTTTGCTCATTATCAGTTCCATAAATTGGCTCCACTGGTGTCTGGAAATTCTGCCTTACCGATTGCTGATAATTACCATCAGGCTGAATATTATAAATTGGGGCTGATTTTATATGTTTATTATTCTCCAAGGGATATGGTCTACCTTTCTCGATTTCTATCGAGTACGGTCTAGGTAGGAGCACAGGCTTCTCAACGACCTTCTCCACAGACACTGGTACTGGTACAGATTTCTCTACCACCTTCTCCACCGGAATTGAAACCGGTTGAGAAACCCTAAAGTGAATTGGTAAAGGTATGATGAACCTCTGGATGGCGAACGGTACTTTCTTCTCAATCACCTTCTCCACGTGGACAGGATATGGGATCCGTATCTGCTTCTCTACTACCCTGTCTATCGGTATGTGTACAGGGAACGGTTGGGGAATCGTTATCTGCTTCTCTATCACTTTCTCCACTGGGTATGGCACCTTTTTTTCAATCACATCCACCGTCTGAGGCACATGGATGTTTTTCTCCACGGAATACGGCTGTGACATCGACATCAAGAGCCTCAATTCAGTCGGTGGTTCGCTGGTAACTTTGCTTAGCAGAATCTGAGGAGCTTCTTGAGTCACTTGCAGGTTCTCTAAATTAGTCAAACCTGAAAGACTCTCTATTCCCCTTGATGGTTGTGCAACAGCAGGGGCTGACCCCTTTGGCAACTCATAGTTACTCAATTTAATTTTTGCTTCAGGAATTCCTTGCACTCTAGAGTGTGTTACCTGATCATATTGAACGCTGTCTACTTGCCCCGTAACCCCGAAAATGGGTTTGACCTCTGCTGGACGAGGCAAAACCACGGTCTGATCAACCTGACCACTTCCTGCTGAATAAATAACGTCATTCTCATTCACATTATATTCATAACGACTATGTTCTTGGTTGTGAATACTTTCGTCCAAGATCTCGTTGCTCCTGTATATATTAATTTGACTTTGTCTCTGATCCTTCGATTGACTCCTTCCTGGCTTTCTATAGTCTTCCTGTGCATGCTGCTTTAATAATGGCAGCTGCTGGGAGCTAGGAATGAACTCCACAGGGTAGTGGATCTCCTGAATGGGGGCTGTATGGAATATTTCCACGGATTTTTGGATCTCAACTGACTGAACTGGCGAGTTTGTGGCTATCACCTCAGAAATTTGCTCTTGTTGCGATACCTGATCACTGTCGGAGCTCAAGTTCCTAGAAACTGGGGCGTCGCTTTGAACCAAGCTCTGAGTATCAATCTTGGTAACTTCTGGTGTCTCAGATTTGTCCTGAGGATATAGTTTTGTCAATGTGATTTGGTCATTGACTAAATTTATATCTTGCCCAGCGTTCATCAAGGCGACACCAACCTGCAGAGGATTTAGGATGACAGGCGGTGCCGCCAAATACCCATCTTCTGAAACTTTTGATTTTACTGATTCCGTTACAGTTGTGGTTAGCTTTGAAACCTCGTTTTTATCAGTATAATCAGGTGTGGTAGTGTAGGAGTATTTCTTCTGTCGTGGAAAGTCTGGAACTACTATTGGTCCAGAAAATTTGCCTAAAGAAACTGATGCTATGGGAGCAGAAGTTGATGAAGAAGAATCCTTAATTATGGATGAACTGTTAGCACGATCTCCGTCAGTTTCCTTCTGCTTCAAGGTTCTCTGAGACTCTGTGCTCTTCGTCAGAGAGGAAGGAAGTCGTTCCTTCGAGGACGTATTTAGATTACTGTTTGAAGTATTCAATTTTTTGGATACGTAAGGACGAGCACTCTTTCTATATTGTTTTCTTTGATCCTCGGAAAACGATGAAGCATCGAAAGGTTGTTTTATTCTGAATCGTCTGTGACTCTCGTTACTTCTTGGTCTGGATGAGGATGAGCTGCGTACTCGTTGTCCAAATTCGCCTATACTTTCAATATCTAGATTTTCTTCTGGAATAGATTGATCTATGTCACTGGTGTTACTTTCTTGAGAGAAATATTTGCTAGTTGTGCTTGAATCTTGTAGAACTATTTCTTGAGATGGAATGTATTCCACTGTGACTGTCTCGTTAAATGCATTTTGACTGGTCTTCCCTAATCTCGTATTGGTATCGAGCGATTCCTTTAATATGTCTTCTGAAGAGCTTTTTGCTTTCAAAGGTAGGACATATGGTTGAACTAATTGTTTAGAAAATTGCTGTTGGGATTCATTCTGGAAAGATGTATATTATTATATTATTAAATATGTACAAAGTATATTAAGAATATATACATATGTAAATTGTTATTATTATTTGAAATAATGAAACACTAGGGAATAAATGATCAATGTTAAAGTTGTTATCAATATTATTGATATCATCGAAATTAGAATTTCGATAAAAGTACAAATTTCAGTAAAATCACTAAACATTCAACTCTAAAACCAAGAATACCAAAATAATGAACAAAGGAAATTAAATAAAAAAAAAATTAATCATATCTAGTAGTAAATATAATTTTCCAATATTCAAGTAAGTGTTACAAATAAGTTAGATATTTTTACTGAAAGAACCGGCGTGCATTCACGTGGTGTATGATTGTTTACGCAAAAATAAACGCCAATGCACCTGGACAGCATAATAATCGCTCCTGCAGACGTTTCCTTTTACGCTCGAGAGAAAGCGCATGTCAGAGGATTATTCGAGAATAGAAATGCGCGTGGAACTTGCAATATATATGAATTCCTGATGTTATAAATTATCTATATAAAGAGATGACGGTAACCTCGACTAACGTAATTTTTCACACGTTTTTATTATTCGTTTACACGATTTCAATGACGCAAATATTCGATACGATTAGTCAGCGCTTCATGTAGCATCGAAGGCGAATTATATACTTTCCATCAATCAGGAAGGGAAAGCGAGGAAATCCTTCTATTCCTTTAGTTCGCTTAAAAACTAATCGATTAGTTATAAATATAGTCGTTTAAACCAGTTAGACTATTTTAACACATTAATAAATCAACAAAATTTACTATTTTCACTAACAAATGTGATTAATGCAAGCTTTTGCTTGTAAATAAAGATGAATATTTTTCTGTGTTTTGCTTAAAGTTTAAAATAATAATAGATTAGTCTTTCAAAAATAGTTTTGAAATATAATTCAGGTTTTTATAAATTTTTATATTTCTATGACCATAATTAAAAAGAAAATGAAATTTAAATAAAAATTTGCCCTATCTGCCAGGTATTATAATAATGTATAGATATTTCATATATTTTTGAGAAAAATAAATTTTTAGTGTTACATCTAGCGTCAGGCGATAAAGTCTAATAATATTTCCAAAGTCAAATGATTTTCAGTCGTCCAATTTGTGTAGGATCTTGTATCCAAAAATAAATTAACGTGTACCTACCACTTGATGAATTTCCTCTTTCTCATTATGAAATTTCACAGTCAGCGTTTCTTCCTCTTCTTTAATAGCTTTGGCAATTTCAGAGGAATTGAAGATTCTCTCATGTTGATTTGTAAATTGTTGTTCGATATTTTCAGTTTCTTCTTGTTTCTGGCTATTGAGTAGATCTTGATCATAGGCATGTTCAAAGAGTTTCTATAAATAAAAAAAATGTTATTAATAAATCATCAACCATCAAATGATCTATTAATTGACATTCCAATAATTGATCCTATACTACTACAGTATTATAATTCATAAAGCTGGAAATCCATCGATAATAGAAATTTCTGTAAAATAACGTTTTTAACTGTGTTTAGTTTCTTCCGGTTGGTTTGTTTGATACCATTTTCAAATTCTCCATTGATCGATATTTGAATAATCAATTACTTCATTAATCAACGCTTTATTGTATTGTCATTCAGGATAAACACTTGAAGAAGATAATAAAGAACCTTTTGAAATAATGTTTCCAATAGCGTTCAGATTTTTATGGTTCGTTTTCCTGTTGTTAAAAAAAGAATCACAGAAGGTACCGGTGTTTCAATAAGAGAAGCAATGCTCCGCGTTGTATAGACAGGCTGTACCAGTCATCAAGGCACGAGCCAGTGGGCGAGGCCGAGCGTCTGACCCAATTTGTTCCAAGTAGAAGTAGAAAACAGATCATGAAGAAGCTCTAGAAATGAAACTCACGACTCCCCGAGTGGGCAAACGAGAGTAGAAAATCGTCAAGTGGATGATTTTGGTAAAAATAAATAATAATTGGTGAAACTCAGTCGACTAATTGATAATTAATTCATTTTACTGTTGGTTACTACTTTTTACTGCTAATAGAATGTGTCAAATGATTTCAAAATAAATACTTTCATCAATAAAATTGCTAAATTTGGATGCTTGTGAAATTGATAATTAATTATGATTTTTGGAGTCCTTTGAGTATATTATAAAGGATTCAGAAGAAATAAAAATAAGTTGTCTTTTATAGGCTATGTATCTATCTATAGGAATTCCCTGTAGAATCATTGATAGAAACAAGATTCTATTTTAATAAGTCCAATGTTTCTTTAGAAACTTTTATCAAAAGAACAGAAAGGTACTCAGAGAAAATTACGTAATTCTTTTGAAGAATTCATTTCTCTACTACAAACAGCTTTTTATGGATTGATGGAAAAGCAAAGAAAAAGAAGAAGAAATTTATGAAGAATATATTAAAATATAAAATAAATAAGAAATATTATAATTAAGAATCCTCTAAAGAATTCTTAGAAAACCAAAGGTTCCATTTTCAATAAATCTAATGTGTCTTTAAAACATCGACTCACAGGAAACTATAAGATTTTTTTGAAGAATTAGTGAAACTTTTTGTTTATGTACTATGGACTATCAAAGACAACCATAGGAGGTGCAGATCAGATTAATGGGGATATAAGATACAAATTTTGCTTAAGTAGAATATCATCGAGCAAGAGGAGGTTGAAAATAACGCAGCTGGCCAGGCGAGATGAGAGAAAGGTGGACGTTACGGTACCAACTACCGGTCTCCCTTTCTCCAGTACCATTCGAGCGAGAAGAAAGGCGAAACAGGAAAAGATGCGCGCTGCATTCTTGCAGCTCGCGCAAAAGAAAAACCAGTGAGAGTCGCGCACTGGCTCTGAATCTTATTAAAAGCTAACTATTTTGGCTAGTCTCACATTAGAATGCACCTCCAATAAATTATAGGACCCAGCTTCCTTTTTGTCATCATGTCTCCTTTCTGCACTCTATTACTCATTTATTATCGAATAATCTAAAATATAATATGTAATTGGTTAGTATAGTATTTTTACTTCACTCCTTGTTTGATAAAGTTGGGTAAAATTTTATAATGTTAAACGTTACGATATAGGATGCACTATATACTATACCATATAAAATCGAGCTGGACAGATTTAATTGGCTTGAAATTGAAATTAATGGTTTTTACTCTTCAGATTATATTTTTTCAAATTTTTAAGGTTCTGGACAATGTAGTTAAGAAGTGTAATTAGTAATTACAAATACAATAGTCTAAAGTATAATGCTTGTTAAATAGTAAAAGAATGTTCCCCTGTGATTCTTCCCTAATCACATTTAGAATAAATGTATGATCCACCAAAATTACTAGGATAACCCATATAATATAACAATATTTAACTTGTTCAGAATAGTTGGTATATTCTGATGAATTCTTTAGAGAACTCGTCCGATAATTGCTGGAAATAACCACTGGAGAAATTCGCGACATGGCTTGGGAACTGTTTGAGGTTTTTCCCTCTAAAAGGAGAATCCCCGAATGGAGTCGACAATATCTTCACTTGTTCTGGATCTTTCAGAATATTGGATATAATCAGTGAACGATGTTTTACAAGATGAAATCAGCATCGGTAAAAGAGAAATCACTAGATAAGACAGTAAAGAAAGATTGTCTTCTTATTTGCATGTTTTGTGCTGACTAAAATCATTCTCTCCAGTGAAAAAAGAAAAATGTTTTACTATTCCAACTTATAACTCAGAGAAGATAAATAATAGATTCCCTTTCATTTGGGATTGAGGAATGAGAGGTAAGCATTTTTTAATTAGAGAGGCTGTTATTATGGTGCAGCAACAGGTACAGAATTGTCCTGCACTCTGTAACATTCTTTCAAGACACACGACCGACAAAGGGCAGCACTTTCACATTCTATGGCTCGTTGAAAAAAATGCAGAACTGGTGGAATGGTCAATGTCTTTGTCAAGGTCTCCGTAACTAGTGTATCAGCTTTAAGATCTTTAACTTCTTATGGAAGCTAGTTCTAGTAAAAATTCCTTCAAGAATTTCGTTCCTAGTGGGAAATTTCATTAAAACTTGATTTGCTAGAGAAAAATTAATCATTACATCGTTAATGAAATATTTCTCCAGGAATTGTATCGCTAGGCAAAGAATCATTCAGAATCAATTTATATCCTAGTAAAAAGTTTCTTATAGTTTTCGCTGCCCAGAGGATAATTTCTTTTTAAATTAGACGATTAATAAAAAATGTAATTATGGCGCTACCGATAGAACATTTCTTCAAGAATTAGATCATAGGGAAGAGTTACTTTCTGAGTCGAATGACGACGGAAAGATTACTTTGGACATTAAATCACCAGTGAACAAATTCCTGAAACAAAAAACGGAGTTGTTTAAATTGGAGCAGAGAAGGTGTAAACAAATTTGCAGAAAGATTTGTTACCTCATGTGGGAGGAGGAGAAGAGAAAGAGAAAGGGAACGACCGGGATCGTTTACGTCGAATTTTTGACAGTAGGTGGGTCAACCCTGAACCAGCTTTCATCTGAAAGTGCGTGGAGAAAGTATTCGCAGTTTTTGTATGAGGAAATTCCTTTATGTGTGTGTATATCCTCCAGAATAACCACTATATCGTATTTCTTGTAAATAACTGCTTGTTTACCTTAGAGTCCTAAAATTTTGTAAAACCACTAATTTATATAAGTATCCATCGCGTTTATTAAATACTAACTATACTTTTTAAATTTTCAGAAGAAATAACGAAAATAAAATACTGATATAGAAAAGTGGAAGAGATTTTCTCCGAGATATTACTAAGAATATAGTTTGCATTTCGCTCCGACTGTAATCGATGCAACGATTAATTACGATTTCTAGTAATTAACTAAGTAACGTTCCTTTCCTTATGAATCGGGTTGCGAACCCTAATTACAGGAGATTGCGTTTCACGTCGGGCAGAAGCTACTGCAGGTGACCTACAGAAGAGAAAGTAGAATAACTATGAAATAATGCTGCCCTTATCTCGGAAATTCAGTATATGCCGATAATTCAAAGTATGTACATTCGTGAGTATGAGCGAAATAATCTCTAACAGAAATAGAAATTTCTAGAAAATCTAAATTACGATACGAAGCTTCAATTCTGATAACTATATGAGTACTCTATAAACTATAAAAATTTGAAACATGTAATATCAGAAAATTATAATAATAAAATGATTGTGATTCACAATGCGTGATTCACAGAATATCATTCATGGATCATGCAAATTAAGAATGGAAATTATAACATCGCACGACATTTATAAATAAATAAATACCAGCAGATCGCGATTGATTTATTACAATCTTAACATAAAAATCTGTACAAGCATAAAGGCATATACCTTCTTTAACAAAATTGAAAATAGACTCGACCACTTCATACTTGTTCCTGATAAGCGAACAAGAAACAAGCATTCTAGTCGTTTCTCGAAGCGTGTAATGACACGTTGGTCGCGGGTAAACGTTTCTGGGTAGAAGCACAGGGGGAAAGTGTAAGCTATACTTTGTTAGATGGACTTGTCGGAAGAGAATGAGACGCGAGTGAAATGACCTAGGCAGCATGCGAAGGTTAAGGACGACTTTCACCTAAAACTTGCGGATGAAGGTTAGCTGGAAGGCCATTCGACTGGACAACCAATAAGCAAACAAATAAAGACTATTTGAAATGTTGCTAAGATGAAATCTATAAGACTTAAATATTTCTATTTGTCCACAAGACTATTTTGTTCTTTCCATTAAAAATAGCAAATCATTATTTTGTACATACGATTTAAAATGCAATGGTACAAGCGAAACGTAGGTGAAATAATGGTTACGTGCAAATTATATTTAAAAAATAAAGTGAGGTTAGGCATGTACCGCTACCCTTGTTTGACGATGTTTTATCTATAATTATCGAGTATTAGCTCGTGCTTGATCAACTCGTAATTCTGAAACTCTTTATGTAGAGCAATTTGTTCAATTCTGTCTAGCGAATCAATCTAAATTTGGTTCCCGTCCCATTCGAAGTAATCCCCTGCTGCATCAATTGACTTACAAAATTCATTTGAGGTACAAGAAAGTTAACCTGATCGTTATATCATTGCAGTAAGGGATTATTTTGAAGGAGACAGAAACCAAATTTAGATTGGTTTATCAATAAATTTTGTATAAACTCAAAGATTAATTCTGTTCGATATAAATTTTAGAAAGATACATAAATGTACATATACACGATACATACGATACACACGATACAAATGATACATAATGTATAATAAGAAATATCGAGCGATTCTGTACATGAAAATTAATTGAAAAAGCCACCAAGATACATAGTTGTAGAAGTATGTGCAAGGCGTCGTCGAGACAGTACACGAAGTAGCACTCGAATGACGCCCGCAAGTAGATCGAGGTTAAAGATTTCTATGCCCGAAGGTTAAGGATGTCCCCGGATAGTGTCTATTGGTCCGCGGGGGTTACACGTGAAAGGTTCTTCTTCTGATTTACGTAAGGCAACGAAACTTGTTCTGTATTGTTTGTCCCGCGTCGAAAGTAACTTCCGCTCTGAGTTGGGTTCACTGTTGCATTCTCAAGGACATGCGAATAGAGCTCCTCCGACTTGTGGTTTGATTAAGAACCTTAGGTTAGGTTATGGAAACAGTACTAATTGATTGCGAGGATGATATATATATATTAATAACAAACAATGCTAACTTCCTTTTGTAGCAACCATTGTGCTTTTCTTCTGTCTAATAGTTTCCTGAATTTATAGAATTTGAATTAGGTTATGGAAATATTAGTAATAGATTCTCTGAAAGGTATATTTATAGTCCTCTACGTTGAAAGATATTACAGAGAGGCTAGTAGAAACACATATATTTTCTTTGCTTAATAGCTTCGTCAATTTATGGAACTTGATTTAGGTTAAGAAAACACTAATAGTGAATTTTTTAAAAGATACTTAATAATCTTTATTTTCTTCGATAAAAAATATAAAGAATTTAATATAAGATTAGTGTATCTTTCGTTTGCTTAAGTAAAGAATATATAGTGATAAAAAAAAATTGACTTTTTAAAAAATACCCAGAAAACCCTGAACCAATCTTTGCTATAATCCTCAAGATAATTAATATATCTAATGATCCTTTATCACCTTTCAACCAATTATTCTACTTGTGAATACCGATATTCATAAAATGAAATTGTTCGCAATTGTTTCCTTATGATCAATGTGATGTCATAAAATCGATCACTGGTTCATCAAAATACTATTAGAGGGAATGATATGCTATACATTAACGTCATAGCAAAGCGACAGGAAGTCAAAACTTTCTAATCAACGTGGAAAGACAAGGATTATTAAAGGGGGATGGAAAATAAGTGGTTTGGTGAATTCCTCGAAGCAGACGTGCTAATACGACCTCGACACAACGTTTCTCCGCTATACCGATTGAGATTTCTCTCTTGGATTGCATATAGCTGTTATCTAATCTGAACTTTTTTATTAGTCAGAAGAATCCCGCTTTCTTGTAACAAATATCATTAATTTAATGGAAATTCGCAATAAATAACGAAAAAGATTATTTAAAATGACTAAAAATTATATATACTATCATTATAGTAGAAATATTAAAAGGAAATTTATCTAATAATTTCCTTTTAGTTAATGTCCTTTGGTTTAAAAGTTAAAAGATATACATAGAAAAATTGTGTGGCAGATTTAGAAAAGAGAGAAATATAGAAATCTTCACCAACTAATTTGGAAGTTTAGAAGAGTGGAATGCAAATGGATCTGCAAACAGTAATCGGAGCTGGGAAAATGAAATCACTTGAGAAAAGATTTGCAAATCGTCGGCGTATTATGATACAGGAAAGTTCTTCGCGTTTACCTTTTCGTTGCTCCAGTTTCCATGGGAATCGGATTCCAATGTCGCTGTCACGGTTGTTATCCATATAACCGCAGCCACCTGTAAGAAGAAACAATTTGTTTCATCAATTTCTTCTTTCTCCTCTGCTACATTCACAATAAAAGTATACTACTACTATACTAAAACTAAAAAAGGATACAATAATATAAAAATAAATACTAATGAGTAGATTAGGGGTTTTTGTGGAAACTCGTATTTTTATAAACCTAATTAAATACATAGGGACTATTATACCTATGCGATATAATACTTTGGATATTTTAAATTTCATCCGAATATATAAAACTCCGCAATCTACCAATAAGTAATGATAATACAAGAGAATCGGCAAGGTAATAAAAGTATAATAAACTTTATACTCTTAAATCATAGAGACTTATCCTTTTTTATTTTAATAAGGAAAAAAAAAGATAAAATACTAGAAATGGAGAATTTGCAAAGCATTAAATATATAGAATTTTGCAACCATTAAATTCTATTTCTCCCCATACTTCCATAAAATATAAGCAAAATTATAGTCAGCCAATTTCCTGTTTCCATTAAATTCATCGATTTCGCACTTAATGGCAAAGATTATCATAATCATCAGCGTTTTCTGGGCTTCCTGATGTCGAGCAATATTTTTACTAGACACAAAAATAATTAGTTTTTAATTATTTAATGAAGATGGCTTTGTCATTGGGAAGAATTGTGTCAGTCACAATACATAACGTGAAGATAATATTACTTCTCTGGTAACAATGATAAAAATATTTATATGTATTCTATATATAACTTATTAACATAGTAAACACGTTAGTATCGTTATTTCAAGTTTACTTTCGATTCTTCATTGAAGATTTAATTACTTTCTAAGTGTTGCACATACATTAACTATAAATAGTTCTAGTTAACTATAAATAGTCGTAATGGGTTTAAAAATTTCATGAGCAGATATTAAATCAAATTTCTGAATAAATAAGAAAACATTCACTCGGGAACTTAACTAATTGTATTGTAAAAAGTCTTATTTTTATTTGTTTTTCAATAACAAAATTCATGAAATTTACTTAAAATAATTTGCAATAAGTTACGAGGAAATGTTAAATTAAATTTGCGAATATAGAAACTTTTTAAATAAATAACATAAGTATATAAATATTAAATTTCTTAATTTTAATTTTCATTAACAAGTTCCGATTATACTGTACCATCTGTGTTCTTACAATTTTACTATAGTCCTTTTCCAAAATTCACTCAGCAATTTTACTAAATAGCATTTTATCTTCAAACAAATTTTCAAAGTTGAAAATGTTAATTGAAACACACGTAGAGAGAATAGAAGTTCATAAATGCTCGATCTTTTAATTTTAACTTCCATTTAAAAATTCTCACTCTGTTATACTATTTGTATTTTCGCAATTTTTATGATTTCTTCGATATTCGTTCGGCATTCTTGCTAAAAATATATTCGCTATCTTTTACACAAGAGAAATCAAAAGAGTTAAATGAAAAAAGTGACACTTACGAAATAAAGGAGATTCATGTCTTTTGTGTGTCGATTAGCGAGTCGTTGAACAGTAGTTCCTGCGCGTACTGCCCTCCCTAGACTTCCAGGATGTTCTTCTCTATTCTCTTATACGGCTGCCAATCCTCTGGAACCTCGATCCGATGCACGCACTCCGGAAAGAAATAGTGTACTACTTCGCCCCGACGCGATACACTTGACTTAACTGGTAGCTCCAGTTATCCCCACGCATCAAAGGAGTTCGAAGAGAGCTACGGTCACCTTTAAAGATCTCTTGACCAGCATCGGATACACACACTGGTCGACATCGATATTCCGTTCTGTAGAACACGATTTAACCAGGAAATAAAATAAAAATGGTTATTACTGTTATTACTAAACTGCAGATTTTTATGCAAACTCATATTTTTATGAACATAACCGAGCGAATGAAATTTAAATAGAAACTTGTTTCATCTACCAGATATCATAATAAATTATTAAACTCCATTTTGGATATTTACATATTACACGCATTCCGTGCATTTTTACGCCCCTAAATTTCCCATAAATGTATAAAGATCCACAGTTTAATTACTACGCTCTGCGACGAAATATTAGGACAATCTTGAATTTTTAAAGATGATGATGTGTACGAAGATCGTATGCATAGGTGTACAAAGAACGTCCTTCTTTTCGTAACTTGCGAAAAAGCGGCAACTGTTCAAGTTATCTTCTAGAAATGATATTTGTTTATGTGAAAAACAGGCAGGATAAATTGGTAGGACATGCTTAATATATGGGACAAATGATTCACAAGAAAGCACAGGAACAAATTTAAACATTTGTAATCTACTTGTTAAATACGGTCAAATAAAATATGATTACATACCGTATAGTCACTTGAAATGTCGTTATTCGGATGATGGTATGCGACTGCTTTACAAGACTACCGTCAGAGGTAGAAATGTCTCATATGTAACTACATTTAATTTTGTTGGCGATTCGCGCGCGAAATGCTGTGGAGGGAGGAAAAATTATCGAATGAAAGGTCGAGAAAGTGACATTGATGGAACCAGCAAATTCCTCGTGATTCTGCGATTTTCCTTTCTTCTTGTTACCAGTTATGATTGCAATTAATAGCCGAGTTCTTGACCAAGCGTTAAAAACACACAGAAGAAACGGAAAGTTTGCCATTCTCTCGTTGCACTGAACTCACTACATTATTCTTGTGAAAATATTCTAAAAATAAAATAACAAATTATTAAATGAAAAAATCTGGAAACTCTTTGAAAACATTTAAAATTCAAAGTATAGTAAGTGTATTTGTAAATTCTCTATCAATTATAGTAATATAAATTAAATTATAACTACTAGTATATAATAGTTAGTAATTATACTAACTACTAAATTATATTAACTAGAAATGAAACATTTCGCAATACAAGTAGCTGAATTTACGAATAAAAGACCCTACCAACATATATTTTATATACATAACCTAGCAATGAAATTTTGTAACATTTTATTTCCATAAAAATAACCTTTCTATAGAATGTACTAATATATGTATAATTTGTATCTAATCCTAACTGAAAACAAACATAATAGTCACATGAAATGATTGGACTAAATTAACGGAGCATATCTTGCAAGGGAACCGAGCTGGAATAAATTTTTTCTTTTTTTTTTTTAACAGTTTCGCCCAACGACGTATGATACTTTTTTCTACAGTTTATCACTGAGTAGGCAATAAATAGTCTTGCCTTAGTTATTCGATTCCACTGCTTACTTTCGACTACCTTTCACCAGTTCGTGTGTATTCCTATTCGTCTCGTTAAAACAAACAGAAACTGCGTTCAGTAGCATTCATCGTCAATATACACTTTCAACATCTTTACGAAACTTATAATACAAAAGAGAATAGAGAGAATAGGATTCTGAGAGAGAGAATAATAAAATGTTATAATTTGATCTTTCCCCGTTGATGTTTGAAAAATTACATAACGAATTTTTTGTATACCAGTTATAACAGTAAAATGTACTATTATGAGATAAGATCAACATAGAACTAGTTCTGACATTGTGTTGCATGTATATTAATTGGTGCTCCTAAAACTAGAATCGAATTTCAAATTCGATCGGTACTCATCATTAACATATTTTATAAATCGAACTATAATTTTGTGATACATTACTTTTGTGATACTTATAGTACCATCAGTAAACTACAATCTACTTAATTACAATCGTTCGATTTTAGGTAATTAAAAATTGCAGATTTCCGAGTTTAAATTCGTGTTCACTAATTCATAGTTTTTAAAATTATGAAGTATCATCCTTAACGATCTAAATATACATCCTTTTTTTCCCCTTTTTCCCTCTTTATATTGCTGCTTAACGTATCCTGTATCTTACCTTATTGGTAATGCAGACCCCTATAGAAATTACTATTCCTCTGAGCATTATTAGACTAATCAATTCTAATAAATCGCTAATAAAATAATGAAAGTAAACAACAAATTACTATTATTATCAATATAAAATATAATGAAATTTTTAATTCATAATCGACTGTTATCCTTATCGATTATTAACTTTAGGGCAGTTAGATCTTAACCACCGAAATTTCAACATTACCGATAGTGTAGATCTCTTCAAAAAGAGAAAAATTATATCAAATTTATACTATTCTATTCCTTTTTCTAGCATCGTCCTTAAAAATATTATTCCAAATAAATTAAATTGATAAAGAATTAAAATGAAACCGCAATATCGATCAATTGATGTTGCAGATTTCAAACTATCGAAAAACAAAATGTTAGATTACCTAGACTGTCAGTATAGTTACTGTCTCGAGCGAAGTTACTCGAATTGACTGAAATTGGTGGAGTAAACTGTTTCGAAAGGTGGAGAGATTGGTTTATGTATCGCTATCAATTTTGCTGCTGTTTTTTCTCTCTCCAAAAATAAAGTTTGGAAAAAAGGCCAACGGAATGTGATTTAACAAGGAAATCCACAGTTCGAGAGATCGTGTTACGCTGTTCCACGGGAATTCGAGTGGATCGAATCGTTATTACGTGTTTCAATGTATTTCGTCAATATGTTGCGAATGCGTAGGTAAGGTTATCTATCATTCATATCTTTTCTGGATTATTTTGAACAATATGAGAAACGGTTAAAGCCGAACAAAGCCCCGCAGAATAATCTTAGGTGCTTTCGTTCTTTTTTTCTTCCATTTTTTTTGCGATATTGATTACCCTTCTTCTCTCGTGATGTTGAGTGAACATAATGAGGAGTAAAATGCCACCATTTCGAAGGAAAAAGTCTGGAAAATCTTTCCCCGTTAAAGTCTGTACCCTGGACGCTGAACTCGAATTCAGTTTGGAGGTTAGTTTCTACTTAAATTACTTGGTTGCTTTGTTACTGTCAAATACCATGCAAACAACTACTTCAGACTATTTACATTACAGTGGAGATCAACGGGAAGAGATCTGTTCGATTTGGTCTGTCGTACGATAGGATTAAGAGAAACATGGTATTTTGGACTCCAGTATGAAGATGCTAAAGGATTTATATCTTGGTTAAAATTGGACAAAAAAGGTGAATTATTAAATCCATTGATCATAGACTGATTTGTTTCATAAATCATACTTTATTAATGCTTTGATGAACTTACATTTTAGTACAAGATCAGTGTATTTCTCAGCAACCTACAACACCTTTTATGTTTCTGGCAAAGTTCTATCCGGAGGATGTTGCTGAAGAATTGGTGCAAGAAGTAACACAACATTTGTTCTTCCTGCAAGTGAAACAGGCCATCCTTTCAATGGACATTTATTGTCCACCAGAGGCATCTGTTCTGTTAGCTTCTTATGCAGTTCAAGCGAAGGTGATTGTACCTTCAGTTATCTTTTTAAAATAAACATTCTTATTTGTACTAATCTGTAACCTTAAATGTTATAGTATGGAGACTATGATGAAGTATCATACCGTCCAGGAATGCTTGCTAGCGAGGATTTGTTGCCACAGAGAGTCATCGATCAGTATCAGATGACGCCTGAAATGTGGGAAGATAGAATAAAAATTTGGTATGCTGATCATCGTGGAATGTCAAGAGATGAAGCAGAAATGGAATATCTAAAAATTGCTCAAGATCTTGATATGTATGGCGTAAATTATTTCCCTATTAGTGTAAGTGCAATAACATTTTATAGATAAAATAAAATTTTTATTGTAAAAGTATTTTTATTCAGCGATATAAATTATTAGAATAAAAAAGAAACTGACCTTTGGTTGGGAGTCACGGCCTTGGGACTGAACATTTACGAGAAGGAGAACAAGCTGGCACCGAAAACAACATTCACGTGGTCGGAGATACGACACATCAGTTTTGATGACAAGAAGTTCGTAATAAAGCCGGTGGAGAAAACGTCGCCGAACTTCGTGTTCTTCTCGCAGAAAGTTCGGATGAATAAACTGGTAAAAAAACAGTCAGATGTTGGCAGCTGGGTGAAGGGTTTGATAGCTTTAGGATTCGACGAACAAAACAATGACAAAGCTGCTCACATATTATTTGTTAAGATCCTGGACCTCTGTATTGGCAACCACGATCTGTTTATGAGGAGACGCAAACCTGATTCCATGGAGGTGCAACAGATGAAAGCGCAGGCCAAAGAGGAGAAGTCAAGGTATATTTTCACACATATATATTTCTCGAAATGTTGCTTAAATTTTCATTGCTTTTTAATACAACTTCAATGCGATGTTAAATATATATGATATTCTTTCTATTATAAATTAAATTCTTATAATTTGGCTGCAGCTTGTGAACTCGAATGTTTTATTAACTAAAAATGAAAAAATAAGTTTAAAATATTTTTGTGATGAATTATAAAAGATGTATCTAATAATTGTATGCATGAAAAGTTTATGTATATTTCACTATAACATTATCCTAATTAACCTCTATTTCTCTTTTCTTTTTGTTGTTTTATATTATTTTATAGGAACTGAGAAATAATTAAATAGATGTTTAAAAAGGTTAGTATATTTATTTAAACACTTAAAAGTGGAACATCTTCAAAGGAATCATGTAAATACTTCCTAAAGGTATTTTTTAATGGATAAGTAATTACTACTATATTATATTACTATATTAACTTATTATTTTTTAAACAATGTATAACTTTTACTCTATAATAATATTGTTTTGTTAGGAGGCAAATCGAGAGAAATAAACTGGCACGAGAAAAACAACTCAGAGAAGCAGCAGAAAGGGAAAAGGCCGCTATGGAGCAACGTCTTCTGCAATATCAGGAAGAAATTCGTCTAGCAAACGAAGCACTTGTAAGACAACATAAATAACTTTGTATTACCGTAATAACTAAACATTATCTTTAAAAAATTTCGTATTATTATAGAGAAGGTCTGAAGAAACTGCAGATCTACTAGCAGAGAAAAGTCGCGTGGCTGAAGAGGAGGCCATGCTATTAAGTCAGAAGGCTTCAGAGGCAGAACAGGAGATCACACGTATACGATTGAATAATATGAAGACAGAAGAGGAAAAGGTTCACCTCGAACGAAAGACCAGAGAAGCAGAGTTGCTGACAGAAAGGCTGGTACAAGAATCAGAGCGAAGAGCAGCTGAAGCAGAAAAATTAAAAGATGAACTGCTGCGTGCACGAATTGCTGAAAAGGAAGCAAAGGAAAAACTGTTGGAATTCCTCAGCAGAAACGCTTACACTGCTACTATAGCTGTATGCATCCAAATCATAGGAATAATTAATAGACTGTGGATTTTTATGCAAATTTATATATTTATGAATATAAGTTAAAAATTGAAACCTAGGTAGATAATTACTTTATTTACTAGATATTATAAAACGTACTGTATTTTGGACATTTTTATATATTTATATATTATGTTCATCCTGTGCATTTTTGTACCTCTTAAATTCTTCATAAATGCATAAAAATCAGCAGTCTAATAATTAAATATAATTTATAAAGTTAGAATGAAATATAGTTTTATTTCATTCATATAATTAAAATTAATATTTCTCTTAATATTTTCATAGCCTGTGCCAAATCTATTCCCATCGACACAAGTACTTCCGTCAGATTTGCAAGCGGATCTTCAGACACTGCAACTGGATACTGAACCTCTGCCAGCTGACCTAACTTCATATGATCTAATTGCCGATGGAGACGTCGATCAACTTTCCCTGGAGATAGAGAAAGAAAGAGTCGATTACTGGGAAAAGAGCAAACACTTGCAAGAGCAACTTAGAGAATTGCGTACAGAGATAGAAGTTATGAAGGTCGGAGAGAAACAGTGCGAGTTAGATCAATTACACGAAGAACAAGTGCGACTCGGTGAGAATAAGTATAGTACGTTAAAGAAAGTGAAGTCTGGGTCCACCAAGGCCAGAGTTGCATTCTTCGAAGAATTGTAGTTGATGTGTTCTTAAGAGGTTGAAAAATTGAACGGACGCTTTATGGAGAGGAGATGAAACGAATATGCGATTGGGTATGAAATTTTTGAATCTCAGACACGTACGTATGTATACGTTCTAGAATACTGAAACGTACGCTTTCTGTTGTAACAGTTTGATTTACCCTCTAATATTAACACTATCGATATAATTAGTAAATCATACTTAAAGCACAGTAAAATTGTCCCTCTTGCTTGAACTTATATTTGTTTCTATCCCCTATGTATCTTTACCTATTTTGTCGTGTTAACGTACAGTTTCTAATAATTTAGTAAGTCGATTAGTAGAATTTTGCATGAAGTACATACACAAAAATCAAAATTATTAGTAGAATTACTAGATATTAATGATTGTGTAGAAATAAGCAATTTTTGAAATCATATATTTCTTTTAAAGCTGCGATAATTTCAAAACACTGCTCCCTTTTTTAAACTTCAGCATTCAGAAAGCATGTATTTTTTAATATTTTGTTAAATTTTAATAGGATTGGAATGAATTTTAATTCAATTTTAATGCGTTTCAGTTATAAGCTAGTATTATCATAATACATGCTTAGGTACTATTATTGTTACTATGTTAATACTCTTTAACGTGAAGTGATCGAATGTGCCTATAAAAATTTGCATCGTGCATCGCATGATTGGTAAAGGAGCCTATCGAAGATAGAGAAAACTGTATTAAAGCTGCAGTCTAGTCAAACAACTTGAGAGAATGAACTAACTGGCGGCCAAATTCTTCATTGGTAAAGGTACAAAAAGAAACAATAGAAAATCTACTTAATTCAAACAGTTATAAAACGCAACTGCTGCGAACAAAAAATGTGATTCTTAATGAAATTACGAAAGTAAACGAAAAATTCCAATGGAATATTAATCATAATTTTAAAAGTCTGATAATGATACAAAAAAAAAATAACATGTATACTCATACATCAGTATAAGCTTATTTTAACAAAATGGAGAGGATATTCTTTATGTAATTTTTACATAAGAAAAGTAGAAGCTTTTTATAATTGCAAATACGTTAGGAATTGTTTATATCAACATAAAATCTTTCGAGATAATAATTTATAATTAAGGTTTTAAGATTTGTATATATAAAAAAGTTAACATAAAATTTGATCAATGTATGAGTATATATAGCGATATTCTCATCTTTTTTTTAGATAATCTATATGTAAGTGCAAATCATTGTTATTAATTTTTATGCCATGAAACGTAACTAACATAATTGCTATATGGTTAGTTTGATTAGACTAGAGCGTTAGAACTTCTATGCATTATTAATCGTGGCCTTCGAAAAAAAAATGTTCCTATCAATGTAGTAAGAAAGTCAGTGTTCAAGTATTCTACTTAATTAAGTAGGGCTTTCCAAGCATTCTGAAATGTAACATATCCATCGATTATAACACAGAGACAAATGTATATAATACTTTCTGAACGAGAAAAGATTTTAATTTTTATATGAAGTAACGTATATATTGCATAATCCTATTTCCTCAACTCACAACTTCCTTTATTATTCCTTGTTATAAAGTATACATAGATTAAATTTTTATAAGCAGATATATAGAATTACAAAAATGAGAAATTTTTTAATGTTTTGTGAATATATACTTTAAATTAGTATTTCATCACTTTCATAAATTTCTCTACAAAGTGTGTGCCATAATTTTTCATAATTACTCCAAATTGTAAGTTGGTAATATTCAATAAGATGAAGTAAGAAAAATTTTTTGGATTAGAAAACTTTTAAATTGATATCCACAATCGTAAGGGTGCCTTATACATTATTAATAAGTGAACAATACTCGAACACTGATTACTTGGTAATATGGAAGTACAGGAAGGGTAAATACTTATTGTATTACCTCTTAGATAATATTCTTATATTTTGCGAATCATTTTTATTCTTAGATTCTATATAGAGTGTCGAATATTCAGTATTGAAATATATTACATTCTTTAAGATGTTTTACCAAAAGTCTGGTGCGAGTGTTCAATCGAAACCGATGACTGGAACTTCCGGCGCCGTTGTCTGTGATTCAAGTACGCGAGTGTATTGGATGCTAATTAAAACCTTCGGCTGAAATCAGTATTTTTTCTACAATATAGAGGAATGTACCTGTAAATGTTATTCACAATTGCAATTATTCAATTAGTTTATTCCACGCCAGGGAACTTTTATTTTCATGAAACTCTCGTTGACATTGAAAGTTATGTTACAATACAATGAATGTCTAAATATTTTCATTACGTTCGTATTGAAGGTGATTTTGTCCTATATAATAATGATAGTGAAAGGAATTTGAGAAATAACAATCTTTTATTTACATATACAATTTTCCTGATAAAATATGCACATTATTACTTAGCCTAAATACAAACGTATTAAGTCATCTTCTTTGGCAGGGTAGTTTGTCACTGGACACTTTCTGTCTGTGCGTATCACAGGAAGAATGCATTGATAACAGAATGCGTAACTGTGAAATGAAATATTTATGAATTACAATCTAAATTGGAACTTCTTACTTTTATAATGTTTACACGTACCCAGATACTGAAAGTACTGTATGTATTCTGAGTGCTTTACGACAGATTGGACATATGCCTTTGTATTGCTTTGCTATTTCTGGAATCTGAAATAAATAAAAAAAATATTTTACATATAATTGCAGATTACATAGAGAAAGAACTTTGGTACATAGTTACAATTATTAATTATTATATTCTTGCCTTAGGAGGTGGTGGAATGGGTAATGACAGTAAGCTAGTTGAATAATGTTCTTGAGTCCACCACGATACAAACTGAAGGAAAAATGCTCCAAATTCAAAAGATGTAGTCACCATTCTTTGAAATATATCTACCCCATCACTAAGGCCAAAGGAATTGTTTCTAATCTTTCTTAATAGATCAGAAATACTAATTATTGGTTCTGGTTCTGCATATGTTAAAGTAATGGATAATAGCTTCAAAAGCGGGGAAGTATATGCAGATTTTCCAGAAATATAAAGTATATAATTATACAGTACCATAAATTCATATATCATAAAAATTATCGCGTTTCCTTTAATAATGGAATTACGATACAATTTTTCCCATTTCTGCAATGGAAAGTAAGTTTAAGAATTATTTGAAAAAATAAATATAAATTAAAATTAAATATGTTAATAAATACCGATTTTGGAGCACATCCATCTAATTCTTCGAGTTTATACCTTTGACTTAACTGAGATAGTTTATTTTTTATATAAGGAAATATAACTGTTAATATCAAAGAAAGATGTTTTTGCTTGTTTGATAACTTGCTTCTAATTTTCGAATCTACTACAGTTATGCGTTTTAAACCATAAAATGTTTCAGAAAATGAAGCAGCTGCAATACATAGATCTTTTACAAATAAATATTTGTGAACTCTTCAAACTCGTATAGATATTAATAAAAATGAGTCACTTACAATATTTATTCAAGTAATACCATTGAAGAATTGTATTGAAAATTAAATAGCCTTCATCTGTCCATCTAAGAAGATGACTGTATCTTTCAATATTGAATGATATGAGAAACTAAAATTTTATAAAAGCATTTAAAAAATTAAGCTTTTATTGCGAGGAGGTAGATTATTATATATTAAATAATAATATATTATTCAATGAATTATTAAATAATTATATAATATATTTAATGAAATTAATTTTATTTTCAAATTTAAATTTCGGACTTCCGGTTTGGTAATTTAAAAAAACGCAAGAATGTTAACTATTAATGCAATCAGAACATGATAGTTTATTATCGATTCTAATTTCATAAAAATGTAGAGTACTTTTTATTAATAACATAAAAATGAAACAATTATAATTGAAATTATATTAAATTCTATTTTTGAAGATCAGTTAACCTAACCTACCGATAGAAATTTTTTAAAAGAGGGTTCGACAATGGATGATAATGATTCCTGTGCTATAATTTCAAAAATAGAAGGTTTTATAAATGTTGTTCCAGTTAAATGAGCTCCTTTCTCAGCCATTTTCGATTTTCCTTACTGAGCACTACTCTCTACTTTTTTTCATTATTTATCTAACGACCTATTACCCATGACGAGTAATTCTTAAAAACATGGATAATAAATTTATTACAGATTAAAGCGAATATATTATCATGTTAAATGGCAATTATCATACAAATAATTTCGTAACATCATCAAGATTTAAGAATTTATATGTTGTTGTATTGATTATAGTCTATTTGATTATAGATTAGAATTTATTTTGGAAATACAAAAAATACGTCGTAAGTGTATAATATGATTTATGAAAATGTTGTAAATAGATATACGACATGTACAACGAGTTAAGTCAAGAAATGTAAATAAAACCACGTGATTACAATCTAAAGGAAACTACATATTAGAGAAAGCTATTTTTCCAGACATTAACCTCCTAAATGAAAAGATCTGATATATATTTATATTTATTTCTTTTTTTTTGGTTAGATTAAACAAATATATCAGATTTAGCAGCTCAGTTTAAACATTTTTTACATTAATATCAAATTATCCTCGTAATTATACTACACTAGCGACTAGCCAATAACTGAAGGTGTTGCATATACTATTGACCAATTATACATATATTTCTCTCTATTTGACTTTATCGACTTGACTCATTGAACAAACTATACTTGCTATAAATTTTAAATAAATCTATTTATGTTGAAAATAGTATTGGAAAAATTGTATTAAAAACATGTTACACAACAGCTTAATAAATTTATTTAAATTCTATTAAATTCAAAATTAAGTAATTGATCATTAAATCAAATTAATTCCAACCAATCAAAATGAATTGACACTACTAAAGTACCATTAAAGTGGTGGGAATAACAATGGTCAGTTAACAAGGAAAAATTTCGGTTAGTTGACGCTGTATCATACACGCTTTAGGTACATGTAAATAGAACAGTTGAGATAGTGCTACTGTTTAATAGGGAAGGATCGTTTAGCGATTCGACTAATTATTTTCGTATCAGTTTCTTGAACATAAAACGAAAAATAAGAATATTTTCTTTAATAAATTTTCGAGGGTAAGATTACTTATGAGTCTTATGAGTTACAATTAGATGACGTTGACTGCATATTTCATGCATTAGCCTACCAGCTGATCAGAGCGTTCATTGCGCGTACAACTTGTGGATGTTAACATAACCTAATAGCTTATGACACTTCAGAATTGTATGTGTATAACGATTGAAAATTGGAAAGTTAAACTGAAAGAAGATAAAATCTTTTATGTAGAGTACAAAAACGTCTACTATCTGTTGAACTGAAAATTCATTTGAATGAAGAAGGTTAGGCTTACAAGAAAGGTAGATAGAATTAGTCAACACAACAACCAAGCCTTATAAAGATGAGTATCTCCTAGTGAAATAATAAACGTAATCTTTTGAAGGCACCTGTGCAAAATTAAAATTGTAACCATGTCTGGAAAAGGAAAACAAAGTTCCAAAAAGGCGGTCGTCAAAGTGCGAGAAAGTGGGAAGACTGTACAGTCTTCTGCCCTTAACTCGGATACGACTTTGGAGAATACAGAGGCCACAAAGCCTTTATCTATTTTAAAAATTGCTGACAATAGCCGTCTTCTTCCAAGGTATAGTAGTATCCTGCAACGTAGTGTGGAAGAAGGTGTAGGAATGGAGGATCTTGATACGCTGCAGTTAGAACTAGAAATGCTTCTCTCCTCTGTAGTGGTGCGACATCGCATGCTTCAAGAGGAGATAACCAATTTGTCTTCAGTAGAGGAACGCAGAGACAAAAGGTCTAAGAGTGGGAAAGGTCTTTCTCTTCTGGATAAAAAGGTTAGAGAAGAAAAGTTCAAACCTAAAGAACTTAATGTTAAAACACAGTCTCCTTTACCTGCAAAACTGTTCAAGCAAAAAGCTGTTACCAGCTCAAACTCTCAAGTCATTCCAAATGTTCATGAAATTTCAAGAATTGAAGGTTCCAAATCTGAATCACCAAAGTTGCTCTTACCAAAAAATGATACTCCCAATAAATTCTGGGCATCTGTCGATCCATATTGCACAGACATTATGTCTGATGATATTAAATTACTAGAAGAATTAATTTGCACGCACAGTGACATTAGTGACTTTAAAAAAGTCCCTCCATTAGGTCGTCATTACAGTTTAATCTGGGCACATAATGATTTGTTGCAAGAAGAAGATGCAGGTAATCCAACTAGAGATAAAAAAAAAAATCGCTCGGATGTGTCTCTGTTAGTTGGAAAAAATGATAAAAAGGCACACAGTATAGCAGGACCTCTAACTCAGAGATTAGTCTCTGCCTTACTTGAAGAAAATGTATATGTTGCAAATAATAACACAGATAACAAACTCTTTAGGGATAGTGATCCTCCGGTTTTAAGAGATCTTACTATTCAGAACTCTATTAATTTAGAATTAAGGATGCACAAAGAACTTGTAGAGCAAGGAATTTTAGAACCAGATGCACAAAAGAAGAGTCAAGAGGACGACGAAATTTTGACTGAGATAAAACGGTGTCAGCAGGAGCTCACTGCTCTTTCCAATCATAATGTAACACAGTTAAAAAGACTGTTGAGTTTAGCTCAGGAGGAAAGCAAACGGCAAGCGTTGAAGAGGAAAATTAGTACGGCGGATAACGAAGTGATAGAACACTACAAGAAACTTATACTATCGAAACAAAGAAAAGTACCCTTAACAAAAAAAGAACAGGAGAAAGCGTGGTCGTGTCTTCGAGAGAGGGAAAACCTTTTGGACCAGTTGAACATGTTACCACATAACAACGTAGAACCTATAGGTTTCGGCACTACAAACTAAATGCAATTTTTTACTGCATTGTACAATATCGTGATAAAACTATGTATAAAAATTGAATAATATCAGTCTAATTTTTAAATAAAACGGTGTAACATTTATTTTAAAATATTTTCTTTGAATTATTTATTTTCTATTTCAACAATAGATTTGATTACTTAATTCTGCCAATATTAATCATTTTTATAGAATTAATCTACATTAATATTCATACTGCCAACCATTGCATAATTTAATAAAACTCTGATCTTCAGAATGAACTTCTACCAAAGAGAAAGTAATTGTCTCTTTAATTATAATTAGAATCTAAGGATGAGGTTTAAACAGAATCGTTCATAGATTCAATAATAATGTCACGACAAGTGTTTATTCAATATCACTGTACAGTTTTCTTCGTCCAGTTACCTTCAATAACGTGCGCACGCGATGGCACAACAATGATGAACAATTTTCGGGGTAACAAAAATGTACTATGCCTTAATATTTGATAACATTAAAAGTGATGGATATATGCGTATTATAATCTTGCAGGCAGGGCTGTCGTACTTTTTCTGTTTTTCACCTTTTAATAAACTTTTATGTAACGTTCTTAGTCGTTTCTCATTACACTGAAATATGTTATTGTAGTAATGTGAAGTTTTTACGCTACAATGATATTACAGTAGACCATGAAATGATTACAAATCAGTTCGAAAGGTCCCGAAGGGGTGGAGGACGGTCCGATCGATGATCCAAATATACGTATACAGCCGCCATTTTTTTTCAGTTCATTGTCGTACCGTCGCATACCCCGTCGAACCGGATAATCGAGCATCTCTAATGATTTCATGGCATCCCGTACACCAAATGCAACTACCGCTGCTTCCCTTGCAGGAATCAAAGGATGCTGCTTTGGCAGTGACGCACTAAAACTAGTAATATTGTGTTTTTATGCGATTTTGGTAACTTAGAACGCGAACAAGAGCAAGAAAGCCATCATAAGACAGAAGAGACCCATGGCCTCAGACAAGGCAAAGCCCAGGATGGCGTATGAGAACAATTGCTGTTTGAGAGAGGGATTCCTGGCATAGCCAACGATTAAAGAACCAAACACTGAACCAATTCCTGCACCTGAAATCAATAATAGTACATTTAAGTCTTTGTTTTATGATTAGTCAAAGGAATGAAACTTGTAATATAACTTTACTACTGTGTGGAGGAATTGGGATCAAAAGGCAAATAATATAAGGAATGCTATCATCAAGCAAAAGAGACCCATTGCTTCTGATAAAGCAAAGCCAAGGATAGCATAATTGAAAACTTGCTGCTTTAGGGATGGATTTCGGGCATAACCGATTATGAGGGATCCAAAAATCAAACCAACACCAATTCCTGGAATAGAAATTTGGGACTTTTTCTAATGAGAAATATGAATGTTAGATAAGGAATCATAATGGATTAGAATTTTTGTAATTGACGAAGATGAAGGATATACGCACCTGATCCAGCGACTCCCACGGTGGCGGCACCAGCACCAATGAATTTCGCAGCAGAATCGATATCACGGCTGATTGCGGATGTCTGGAAACTACGCACAATCGTGGACTGCACCAGTGGAGACTATAAAATAATCATTCAAGTAATTAAAGAAAAAATTCTGTAAAATTAAAAAGAGAACAACATTTTAAGTATTTGAAAGTCTTGCAAGATCAAGAAAGTTTAAATTTAATTTAAAGAATGTCATGTCCAGCAATAATTTCTACTATAATGCTACATATATTACATAAAGTTGCTCTACTTTTACCTCTAAAATAACATGCCTTACATAATCTTTATGTTCATTGATTTTGCATGTGTAATCAATATTTTGATGTAATAAAGTAAATTTGGTTTATCATTTAGAATTAAAAAACATATTTTGTTTTCTTTAATACACAACACTCAATTTTGTTTTCAAGAAAACAATGAAAATATTACTATCTTATTCACAATTCCAGGTTATCAAATTTAATGCTATTGACAAAGAATATATCATTAAAATCATTTGTTGCTTCAAGTCTTTTCATGATATCAATTGAAACTAAAAAAAAAATTATTGAACTAATCCATAACTGAAAAGATTCATTTGCTAAAAGATAATTATTTCTAGTTATATCTTACATCCCTTAAATTCCTTATTTCTATCAATTAAAGAATTCTATTCACAATAAACCCCAATTTAATTCAACTTTATATTTTCCATGACATAACTTCAGATTGCAACAGTACAGTTGAATAATTCAACACAGTTCAAAGCCCCAGGTGATATATGTCAATGAATTACCAAAAATGAACAAATTTTTTTCACAAATCTTTTGTTTCTCTCTAAAAAGCAAAAAAGCTTGGAATTATGAAAATACAGCGGCTTATATAACCCGGTAACGGGAATAGGTTATGCAATGCACAATGAAAAATATTTACAGCACTGATTGGAGTCTGGATCTGGTTCTGTTGTATAGACTGGCTGTGATTCACTACGGCACTGCTCAGCGGCCGAATGTAGTTCTTACTTCCAGCAAACAACTGAAAATCCGGTGTAAATTCTAAGATTGAAGATTATATAATAACGTATATGAAATCAAACTGAGGATGAAAAAATATACTCACGGCCGACCTGGTGACGATGGGTGCGATGAATTTGGTGCAAGCGTACATGATGACGTTTGAAGTGTGACTGCTTTAAAGAGTATCTGAAACAAGAAACGTTTCGAAAAATCGAAGACCACGAGTTGCCACCAAGGTGCTGTAATATAACCCGGTGGATACCAGCGAATGACTGGCCATGAGATGGGACGTACGTAGCTTAGTATTACGTAACGTTCCTGATGGGATCGTTATGTGAGATTCAAGAGTCAAAATTAACTCTAGTATCACAACTCGAGTATCGCCTAATTTCTGTTATCAATAATAAAAGTAAAAACCACGAAGCAATTAATGGCCGACGACAAAATGGCCACTTCTCGTACTTTGCCTTCCGTTCGCTCAATTAATTTCTTCTTTGCGATTATCTAAGAATTTGTAAATTATGATTCTTAATGATATTTTAGATTAAAATATGATATTGAAAAAATGATTAATGAGAAATCTTGAGAGTTTTTCTTTTATTTCAAGCGATTTTAAGTTAATAGGAGGTCAGACTTACCAGAGTATAGCAAGAAGAGGCGGTAAGAAGACCCGGCCTTTGGAATGTTCAATTGGTGAGAGACTAGTGAACGAGTCCCTTGTCGAACGAACAATCTCCACTGAACGACCGAACCGACTTCCGTGCAGTGACCTATTCACTACTTGCAACGCCTCGACTCTCGCCGAACACGATTATCGATCAACCGAATTTAGCCGAACGTTTCTGCGTCTGCAGTAACTAATAAATACATTTACTATTATGTATTTCCGGAAATCTTCCAACTCCCAAACCTGTAAATGTTTTGTATTAAAATTTGTATTATTTTTTATCATTGCTCTTTCTGATAAAATTTTCTAAATATTGTATTGAAACAGAAAGATGGATGATTTAAACATTTTTAAATATCGACTTGTGTAAATACTCGTTTGATTCATATTTATGCTAGGGATTTTTTAGAATATTTCTATGGTGAAGATATGGTTGGTTGCTATGAAATTGGACTAGAGATTTAGATTATAAAGGTTATCTTTGTATAATATGTAAGTATGCATTTTAGTGATTTGACCTAATTTTAACTATTTGATTTTCTGTCCCTCTTTATGAAATAGTGGAAAGTTTTAAAGATTTAATATTCTTTTACATTAATGCATTTAATGTTCAAAATTTACCATAAAGGTTAGATTAGGTTTTGAATCTTTACAGCGCCAATAATTTTTTAAATGGTAGAAATTTTTTCATCTATTCAAACATGTTTAAGTAAATTTGTTAAAACATAATCTAATTTCTAATCTTATGAAATGAGAACATTCTTTAATTTGGTGCTTTCTTTATAAAATGAAACTTGAAAAGAAAAAGTCTGAAGTCAAATAGTCAAAATTGGGAAAGTTACTAAATTGCATAATTACCTCTTCATAATTTAATAATCTTCAATTCTTAGTTTATACATAGCTTACTTTTCCTGTCAAATATCTAAAATCTTGAATAAAGTTTTAAATAAAATTTATTCGTTCTCTTTGAGTATAATATATTATGATATAAAATATGACATGCACGTCATTCTACGCTTTTCCGTTTGTGTTTTAGAAGTTGTAAATCGTTCTCGTATTGAAGTATTTGGTTAGCATTGTATACTTGAAAGAATCGTTTCCCATGTTCAAATGTCGCAATCATAATCGCACAAGCTGGAGCTACTTTAATTACACGCGGAATTAGTCCTGTAAATAATCCACTCACTCCATTTTGCGTATAAATTTTTTGTATTACAATCCACGTTCCGCCAATACGTCCAGGTTTATCTGTAATTCATATTCTCGTTAAAGAAAGATACAGAAATGTGAAAGATATAGAGATATAAAAAGAAAATAGAAAATGAAACTTATAATACCTGAATAAATCTCTTTCTCACCCATTTCTATTTGTCTATGTGTCTTCACAACGTCAAATGGAATAGTTAAAAATGCGGCTATCTATAAAATCAATATGTATATAGTATTTTTATATCTCTGTCATTATCATTAAAGTTAGAATATAAACAAAACACCCACAGATCCAGCTATAGCACCTGCTATGAAGTTAAAAGTAAAAGTCTGTTGAGTCACTTGAAACTTTTGCTTTATAGTTTCGTAATTTAACCAGTAAATCGCACTAAAGGGTACATCACGTAGAAGAGTACTAGTTAATCCCATCCATAAGCCAGGAACCCCATTATATTTTATAACAGTTTTCAATGCTTGAAGAATTTCTAAAAAAGATAGATATAAATATTACATTATTATTGTGCATAATTTATGATGTGAAGAATAATAAGCACAAGAAATTACCTGCATAACTTAATCTCTGAGATTGCATCTTTGTTCTAATTAACTCTAATGGGCTCACTAAGGTTGCAGCCCAAATCCGTGCTGTAGCCCCAGCCAACATAGGAATCCAGAATGGCTGTTCCATGGTAACTCCATTAACTTTTCTGTAGTTGTTATTATATTTATCCTATGAACATATGAATATTATAAGAAAATGGAGAAAGACTTAAACGAAGTTGAAGGGAGGTTTATATACCTTAAGATATAATCTTAACTGTTCATATGAAACAAAATACACTATGGTTGCAGGTACAGCTAGAACAAGAGTAGGACTTAAACCACTCCATAGTGAAAGAATACCTTCATTCTTGCTAATCTTCATAAGGGCATCCTATAAATGAATTATTCTATATTATTTAATTACTAGTCTTTATTATGATTTAAATTTTAGCAAAAATTTGTATATGCATCATACCACTGTGCCATTAAACTTTCCATTTCCTCTAGCCCATATTGGACCTTTCCCATTTAGACAAGGACATAAGTGATCCATTAAGCCATTACAATAAAGAAAACATTTGTTAGAGAGCATTGCTTTTTGCTGTGCTTGTAGTCTGATCTTAACTACATCCAAAGGAGTAACTACAAAAGAAGGTTTGTAATATTTTCTCTATAGAATTAATTTTTTTTGTAAAAATATATCGTATTAAAAATGAATAAATCTTACCAAAAATTGACGTAATAAAAGCACCTGTACAAGAAGCAACAATTTGTTGATATGGTCTGACTCGAAACCTTGGATCATCCAGATCCAAGTTTGGAGGTATGCTGCTTAACTTATTCATTTCCAAATTTTATATCCCTTCCGCATTTAATAACATCTTTGTTTGTAAATCATTTTTTGATCATTCTAGAATTAAGAAGACAATGACATGTGTTTACTAACATGATGAAATAGTTGTTAATTTATCAATTTCATGAGATTTTGTTATTATCCGGACGTAAATAATTTAAAAGAGTAAAAACAATTATATGTATTAATTATTTATGTGTAATTTTGTTAGAATTTATTAAAAAATTCTTAAACTAAAATTAACAACGATGATAGTATGGTTAATCTAAGTATGCATTAAAATTAATGACTGTCTTTCAATGACTTACCTTTTATTTGGTTCCAGCACATGGTCCTAACTCATGCAACATTCGATTATATCATAAAATTACGACTTTGTATAGAAAACCATACTTGTAAATCGACCTGCAATTCACGAAAAAATAACATTGCACTGTATAGTCAACCATTCATTGGACGATTCTATGATTGGTAAGTCTAGGGTCACGTGACAAATTTAAAAAAAGTATCTATTAGATACTTGTACTTAGATTATTTTTAGCACTAATTACGTTTTAATTACTGAGATATAAAGTAAATTTATATTTATTTATTCAGAGAACAATATAATGAAAATGAGATTTTAATGAAATTTATCAATTCATTCGTCTTATAAGAATCTCTATTGAGTTTGAGTTTTGAGTTTAATATGTTTTCTCATGATATAGATAAATTGCTGTTTCTCTTAAAATTCATGAAAATTTCTAAATATATATATATTAATTTTAAATTAAACAGAAAATTGCCAACAACAATTAAGACTAGTACTATATATTTAACTATTTAATGATTTGTTTTATCTTGGTTGGTGATCACTTTTATTGAATGTAGACAATAATTGTACTATTGGATTGAATACTAAATTCATTTACTTTTTACTAACATAGTACATTTCTAAGAGCGTTATAAAGTTGCTTAAGCATGTGAAAGTATTTCAATTTCTTATGAAGGATATATATTTATATAGAAATAACATAAATAAGTTACTTCTTAGTTAAAATTATTTGTTTGTTATTTCAATTATAAGTTATTATCACATTATAAGTTATTTCTTAATTCCTTGATGTGTTCTAAAAAAAATTGAATGGTCCTTTTGAACCTCTAGGGGCTTTGGTTTTTATTCTTAAATCTTCTTTTCTCTAATACATAGGTAGTAACACAATAATATTGTTACAATAAGACAAATAAGATATTGATATAAATACAACATATAAATTTAAAATCTAGTACTAAATTTATACTGTTATTACAAAATAATATAGATAATAATAGAGATATATATAAGTAGTATAATAGGTACTGATACAATAGATATGAATATAAATAACTAGTAATATAGTATATAAACATAGTATGTAAAACTTAATACCTAGAGCGTAGATGAGTTTAATTGCTTCTTAGTGAATGAATTTATTAGACAACCTAATAATATAAGGAAATTTAAATATCCCGCGCGATTTAAATAGTATCATCGCCAAATATAAAGTCAAATTCAAGTGGTATCGTGTATCAGATACTTTCTATTCCAACGCTAATCTACAATAAATTTAATTTGTGATCAAAATCCGCGCATGCGTACAATCTGTACACATTGCGCATGTGTAATTTATCGGGTTTGGAGGGGCGTAGAAAGGAGGCCATATTGTACAGTTAAATTGAAAGAACGAAAATAATTATATCATCGTATAGTCGTGCTTGTTTCGTTTCATATTTTTTCTACCGTACATATCCACCTAGGTGTTGTACGTACGCCGTGAGTAGATAAACAGTGCGCAAAGTCTATTTGGTTGCTTCGACAATTTCATTTTTGTAAATAACTACAAGTTGTAGTAGTGTGTTCCGATATCTAGGTATCGTCCGTCAGTCTACTAAAGGGGTTTATTGCTCCAGACGAGATGGGCACTCGGGATGACGAATATGATTATTTATTTAAAGGTAAATCTCGATTCGACTCGTCGACCTAACTTTACTATTCATTAGTGAAGTTTGGCGAAAATTTTTTCACGCATACATGCATACACATCCACATACACGTTCACAAAGTACAAGTATACGTGTGTATATATGTATATATATATATATATTCGTATGTGTATGTACTGTGTATACGTGTGTGCTGCTGCTATTCATTATGTATACACGTATACACGTACGATTTTGTATACGTATATGTGTATTAATTTTTTTTTTATTATATAGTTTATTATTCCATAATTTGTATTATTTTATAATTGTTATTGTGTAATTATTTTATATACATATACATCGGTGTGTTAGTTAAACATCACAGTTGTCATCGTTCAGTAACATAACAGGTTCCGAAATAACATCAAGTTTGAAATGATGATACGATTGACAGAAAGAGCGTAGAATATCGAGGCTTAAATGATGACATCAGAAATGAGGTTTTCACATGTGAAAACTTGTCAAATAATTTTTTTCGGACGACGTGTTCGAAATTATCGAAGTTACAGTTAATCGAATGAGTCAACTATCTAAATCTATTTTTGTTTCGTGGCCAGTTACACCTTTGTGTATACCCTCGTTATCCGTGATTCATTTCTCTGAACAACTTGTATGATTAAAGGGTCCATAACAGAAGTGACCCTTGTGTTTATTATTTTCAGGGGAATAAAGAGATCTGGCAGTCTTAATTGTTGCTGAATAGATTTTTACCTTTTTTAGCAAAAATATTTACTATATTAGATATTGGGTGTTATTTGCAAATATTATACTGCAGAGTTTCATTCATTTATGAAAAATTTAAAGATCCAAAAATGTATAGAATGCAAATATGCAAGAATACATAAAGTATACAAAGTAAAGTATTTCTTATAATTTTTCATAGCCAAAATGAATCTCTATCTCACTTGCACTTTTTTAATTATGTTTCATAAAAATATAAATTTGCATAAAAATCCATAGTCTAATAATTATACGACAGAAGAACTTTATTCAATCGATGTTGGCATTATACACTAAAGTAAGAATAGCAAAATGACAATTTGTAATTTTTCATGGAAATTTTGTAAATTTACAATTTCTGTTTTGGGAATGTCAATGATTTTTGGTGAAGTTTGATTTTTTTTCTTATATTGTATATCTTCCCATATATCTCCCTTTCTTTTTTAAGCATTTGGTACCTTATGCAAAGTTCATTTGTATAAATATCTATATTTTTATATAGACAAGAATGATATAACTAGAGGAGAATATAAATTAAATATTTGTGTAAATAGGAAGTATAACTAGAATAGGATGGAATATTTGTATAGACAAAGAGTACATAGAGTCTAACTTTGATTTCTTCATGTAGTATTATACAATTTTTATTTATATTTTAAATATTGGAAGTTTTGGTGTTAAATTGTAGTGTTATGTAAATTATAAAGTTGTAGATTCTAAATAAAATTATTTTTGATGTAAGTTATTTCCAAATTAGGTAAAGATTAATATCTAAAGAAATTAATTTTATTACACTGTATGATGATACTATTCTGGTATAATTATTCATTGTTCCTTAAATTAATTAAAAGATTTTTTCTTTATAATTACATAAATGATTTAATAAAATACTAATTGTAGAAAACAAAATATGTAAATTTTTATTTTACCATTTTGATTTATTTAATAAAGTGTTTTTTTGTTATTTCAGTTGTTCTTATTGGTGATTCTGGTGTAGGAAAAAGTAATCTTTTGTCAAGATTTACAAGAAATGAATTCAATTTGGAATCAAAGTCGACTATAGGAGTTGAATTTGCTACGCGTAGTATACAAGTAGATGGGAAAACTATTAAAGCTCAGATTTGGGACACAGCAGGACAAGAGCGTTATCGCGCTATTACATCTGCGTAAGTTAAAGAAATAACAGTATTCTTTTCTAAATTATTAATGTATTTTAAATTTAAATCTTTCATGTTCTTTATCAATATAATATATTTTATGAAATTTAAATGTTATCAAAATAATTATACTTCTTTTAATACAATAAATAGTAATTTTATCTTGATGAAAATTCCTAGGTACTATCGTGGTGCGGTTGGAGCTCTGCTGGTGTACGATATCGCGAAGCATTTGACGTACGAAAATGTGGAGAGATGGTTGCGAGAATTGCGGGACCATGCTGATCAAAACATCGTTATTATGTTGGTGGGAAATAAATCTGACTTAAGGCATCTACGTGCGGTTCCAACCGACGAGGCGAAAGCGTTCGCGGAGAGAAACGGCCTCTCTTTTATTGAAACTTCTGCTTTAGATTCTACAAATGTTGAGACAGCGTTTCAAAATATATTAACAGGTAAACTTACTGCTAAACTTATTCCTAAAGTAAAAATTAAATGAGATATATAATATTATATTTATATATATAAAATATTCAGCTTAAGGCAAGAAAAATCGCGGGAAACATCATAATAATACCTTAAAAATAGTTAATAAACTTACAGATCCTTTAAAATATATTTCTGTTTCAATTTGTGATCATATTGCGTTTAGTAGAAATTGCAATTAATCAATGAGATTTCTTTTCTTTCCAAGGGACTTCTTTCTAACTCTATATAGTATTTGTTTCGGAAGTAATTGCTGCAGTATTTTTTGCTAAATGGAAGTAACATTGCAGCGATTTGATATGTGCGTTCTTAAAGATAGATGATGATAGAGTATTTGATTATTACAGAAATCTACAGAATCGTATCGCAGAAACAGATACGTGACCCACCCGAAGGTGATACAATCCGGCCACAAAACGTAGAACCCATCGACGTGAAGCCAACAATGAACTCAGAGGGAATGCGCAAGCAGTGCTGCCAGTGACTCACCTTGCTGCTTAAAATGTGTGTACACGCAAATACAGTATCAATATCACGAGAGTACACTCAAATAATACCAACTTTCTAAGAGAAAAAAATTTAGTCTATGGTCCAGTAAAAAGAAACAAAAGTGAAAAAAAGAAATGAGAAAGTTTCAGGAATAATTCTTTGTACGATAGCATAGTTTTAATATAAGAAAACTATGATTAGTTAATTATAAATATTAAGTTGATTTGTAAATTGAGTTAATTTTAACATACATCAAAATTAAATACTACTAAAGACACTTTTATTATGTATTTTTTCTTCCATGATGATTGTTACTAATTGACTAGTTATATTGTTGTATAGTTACACATTTTGATATATTCAAAGTTCTAAGATTTTATTGTTTACAGAATAAGAGTAACACTTCTCACTTTGTCATAAAGAAAATTATTAATTAGAGAAGAAAATAAACGTAGAACACATTCTCGCTATACTTATCTAAAATTTATGTTTTATAGAAATATCTAACATAAGATATCCTAAGATTTATTCATGTTTCAATTACTCTAAAATTTATTTTTTTATATTTATGAAAGTGAAAAATGTTTTTTTATGAATACTTATCAATGTCAGAAGATCGACGAATAATAAAGCTTCACAACTGTAAGTTTCGAGGGTTTGTTTTGTATTAAATTTTACTTAACGTAACGGAAGCCGTTCATTTTCGTCAGTATTATTTTTTAAATGTTTTATTGCATGTACTCTGAATATATATACATATGTAACACGTGGTCTGTAAAAATGTTAATTTTTAAAAGATTCTTACGGACTGATAAGAGCTTTAAAATAGCATTTCAAGACATGGATTACGTGTAATCGAATGTGTGGGAGCTTATATGTGTATAAAAAAGCCATTTCATATCTTTTTTTTACGTGTAAACGAATGCTCAGACATAATGCATTTCTCTAGAGTAGTACTAGTGTGTAACTTTCAGATAAATAAATATTTCTTTTGATTATTGAGATGTACTTTTCAAATTTTTACAAAACATTTTTCTCGTGTACATTTGCCCACTATATAAAATATTTTTCACATAATAAATAAAACTACGAGTAGATTTATGTTTATTTAAATTCGATTATTTAATCTTTATTAAATTCATCCTTTATACAATTTTCTGCTTATTTCTATCGTATTATGAAAACTTGAAAATTCAACCTTAAAACAATAAACTATAATGAAAATTAGTCATTGAACCATTCATCAATTTATGTTTTTGAGATTCATCATTAGTGAGTGAAGACAAATAAAAAATTTCATGTCAATCATTATTGTCTGCTGTGACAATAATGAATTATATTAAGAATTTATAAATTATTATTTTTCTATTGTTTAAGCATACACTATTTAAAATCTAATTATATCCCTGTGATACCTAAAAGGTATTAAGTGCTAATAAAATAGTTTAGTAAAAGCTATTTATGTTGTTTAATATATGTTAATTTACAATCATGTTAAAGAGAACAAAGTATATATTTTTTATTTATTTTTTATTGGCTACAGTTTAACTTGTTATTGAAATAAACACTAGTTCAATGAAATAAATCAAGATTTTTCATAGAAGAAGAGCATATCCCTAAAACTAAACACATCAAGATATTGAACATTTTCTAACATAATTCTCATCCTCTCTACTGGCATAAGAATTGCAATGTATCATTTACACATGGTATAAGACCACATTAATCTTTAATGTGATTGCATATAATAACTGCGATTATGTACCTTTGTGTTTGCAGAAGGACATACAAAGAGGCAGAGGGAAAAAGAAAAGAGGTCGACGGTAAACGTAACAGGTGCAAACAGTACAAGAATCAAGACTATTTACGAATATAAGTATACACTGATTACTGGTTTCCCAAATAATCCGGCGTTCTGGATGCAAAATAGACTGTTCTTTGGCTCCGTTATTTTATGGAAGCAGATATTAATAGTAGTACTTAAAAGAAACATCAAAAGACATCTGTACAATTTTGCCCTCAACAGTCGCTTCAATTTAATTGAAACATATTACTATTACTGCTGTTATTAGTACTGCTACTACTAATATTAATACTATTACTACTATTACAACTACTACTACTACTATTACTATTACTATTATTATTACCACTACTAGTATCAATGTCGCTACCATCAGTATCATTAAATCAGTCTTTTTTGACCATGGAACAAACAAATTTTTGTTATTATTTCTATGCTTTAGTTGAAAATGTAATAGGAAAGATTAATATCATAGACTCCTCAAGTTCCTTCGGATTATTTGGGAAATGAATGATGAGAATCGGGGAAAATCTAGCGACACGTATATACAATAGCTGGATACGTTGGAGTAAAGAATACCATAGACACGATCATACAACCCAAAAATACATCATCAGAAATATTTACGAAGGACGAAGATATGCATATGCACTAATTCTGTCCCCGAAATTCATCCTGCCTCTCTCCCTTCCTCTCTAATCTCTCGCCACTATCTTTATCTCTGATATGTTACAATAAGTCAGTGTTGTATTACTGCTTCTTTATAATACATATGTTATTCTACTTGACACGTAGAAGCGAACGGTTTATAAACGTTACACAAAAAAATGTGTCTGAAATACTTGGTCGCATCTTGGAGGGATGTATACTTTGTGAGTCACAGGGATGAAAAGAGTGTACCATGGGTGTCGAAAGTGATGATCTTCATAAAGGAATTTCTAAAGTGTACTAAAAAGTGCAAGTGAATGTTTACAATTAATTATAGATTAACAATTATATATTCTTCCATAAGTGAGCTGAGTAAGAAATTGTACGAGCAAATTAGTCACCTGAAATTGTATCCATAGTGCATCAACTTGATGGCAAAGATTGGATCGAAAGATGCAAGCAATAATTATTTGTTAAGTAGCAAAGCATTAGTATAAATATCTTTTTGGTTTTTGATCTTACGACTGATGATGTATCATTGTTCCAAAATTTGGCCGAATGTTTCAGAGACAGTCTATATTATAACATAAGTGAAGTCTTGCAGTTTAAGTATACAGGTGCACGATTATAGAAGAAGACAAATAAGAGAACAAGATAGAAGAAGCTTAACGAGAGCAACTGAGGAGGAAAACAAAAAACGAAAAAAAAAAAAGAATTAAATCGGACTTGAAACACTTTTATTGTTGCTCACTCTCTGCTTTCGAATTTGCACCGTAGCGTTGACCTTGAAATACGATAAGCAGCTTATCCATTTTTTAAACAAACAAAAGAACACTTTCTCCGAAGGTATTCTTTTTTTCCAAGTGGAAAAAAGCTGAGAAGTAAAAGAACCGAAAGAACGAAGGAAGAATTGAAATTTTGACACAGGAATTAACGAATTCAAATTTTGACGCGTATCATAAAAGTGATAATACACGAAAGTACACTATTTGCGAGATTATATCGTACTTTCTAGGCGTCTAATAATTATCGCTTCGATGTGTGTAGCCGCAATGTAATCTGTTATCGTTACAAGTCCTCGTTGTATCTTGATGAATAAATAGAGAGTGAGTAAAACGTTGAAATATTGAAATGTCTACACCTCGCTGTATTATGCGAGGACATTGATGGTTCGTGCAATAGTAATCATACCAAGAAAACGAAAAAATGAGCACACAGAACCGTTTATAGGGAACTATAACATTATTCTTTTCTTTTCTTTTTAATTTGAAAAATATCATTAACACGTTGATTGCCACGGCGATCATCGGTGATGAACGTTACTAATCCTTTTCTTAAATAAGATAAATTTCATGAACTAATAAGTTGTCAACAATGTAAATGATTTGGATAATATTATCAGAAGAAAGTGTAAATACTATATAATATCTGCAAAAATTAAATTTTATGGTATAGTATATTTCAATCAAGCTTCTAGACAAAATATCAAAAATGACGTGGCAGTCAACGTGTTAACAAATACAAGAAGTCTTGGAAATATAATTTATGCTTTTCTGAGAGCGCTATTTATTAGTAACATAATTATCTCTTTTATCGCAATTTACCTGGTAAATTGCAATAAGTAATAGAGATAACTACCAGTAGTGTTCCGGTAAAAGTGTGAATTTTATTGAAAATACTTCTCTTTAAATAAATAATCATTTTTATTTTTCAAAATAGCTTAATGAGCAATTAATAAGAGGAAAAAAAGAATGAATTTAGAAAGTCCGCAAGATTATGCGTGACCATACATAAGAAGTAAAATTCCTCTGGCTGACTAGTCAGCTTTTAAAATGTAAATTCATTTCGAAGCAATGATAGCCGAAAAATTCTAATTTCGTGTCAGAGCGTGCGATGAATTAACAGAACAATGGAAGAATCATACTTTTCCCTTCGGGTATACATACAACATGCCTTTTTAGTTTCCATTTTGTACCATTAGGTTATTAAATACGATACTTGATGGAACTTTTTCAAGTTCCATTTTTGCGAAGATTGAATTTGTACGAATGGAATATTTAGAACGATGAATTTTTAGACGTTATTGAGATCAGTTTATTCTCCGTTGATTCGATATATATATATATACATATATATATATATATACTCACACCACACGAAATAAATAATATATATATATATATATTAATATATATATTATTATATATATATATGAAAGAAGATATCGCCGAATCGGCGACATTTTATTAACCAATGCTTTGTACTTCATAATTTTATTAATAAAATCACTTTTGCTTTGAACATATATGTATACGTGTGTATTGTACAATTTTTCGTTTTGTTAGCCGAAAAATATTGATATTAATCAATATAGCTTTGTATAAATAGGTACATTATATATCGCTACTTTTATCATAATTTTAAGACTGTATATACAAAGAATCTCAAAACTCACATGATACAATGCAGATGATATGCAATAATTCGATACTACACTTAACAATAAATTATGCGATTATTTACAGTTTCTCTTTTCTTTACAACATATTTTTTCGCTGTTATTTGTAGTTACATTTATTTTACAAATTAAAGGTTTCTTAAATGGAAGTCCTGAATTTAGAAATCATAAAAATAGAAAATAATACATTATTATAATGATACAGATATTGTTTAATTTTATCACTGGTTCTAGAAACTACATAGGCATGCTCGCGGAAGCTGGTTCAAGACGTACTGTGTTTCTTTGAGCTAGACCACCATGATTTTTTTGTCTCCATTCGAGCCACCGTAGTAAATCTGGGCTTTGTGAGGTATCATTAATATCTGTTCGAGCTTCTAATTGTTGATAATACGCTTCACGCAATAGACGAAACGTTTGCACATTTTTGTATGGTAGTTGAGTCATGGGATCTAAATATTTTGCTGGGAGCCTAAATATTTTTTCATATTTATAAATTTATCTTTATCTATTAAAAAATTATGAAAAGTATATTTTTGATGTTTTACCTAGTAATTGCACATAAAGGTTTCATCGGTGATCTTGGTGTGGAAGTTTTTTTGAAAGCTCCAGAAAACAGTTGTTCATTTTCGAAAGTAATGAAGGTTCTTTCGTAATATCCTTTTGTTTGTTCATAGTAATATTTGCCTTTGTTGGAATTTTTGGAAGATTCCTTTTTGGAAATGTCCAGCATGCCATTTTCTGTCTTTATAGTTACAGCACTGAAATGAATAGAATTGTTACAATATTATCAATTTAATCGAAAAGAAAGTTATATTTTACCTTTCACCTGTTGTCCCATCTGGATGCTTGTCTTCCAAATTTGCACTTTTTTCGTCATCTCCTTCAACATTAATTTTATCTTCTTCTTTATTATAATTCACCTCAGAAAGTATCATAACAGGCATTGCTAAAGACTGATACCTAATCATAGGTCCAGTTTGCGATTTTCTTACTGTTCTAGTATTTTTTTTTTCATTTTCTAGTTTCTGATACTTTTCTGCAATTGATAAAATTGAATTAACAAAAATAATAAAAAAATTAAAATTATCAATAGCATATTAAGCAATCTAATGATCATCATATCAAACCTAATGATTTCATATTGATCTGTTCAGTTTGCAATGCTTCTTCTAATAATTCTTCTTGAGTAGGCTTCCATGTATCATGTCTTATAACTCTAGTTTTTCTTTTTTGATGCTCATTTCTTTCAGTAAGTCTTCTTTGTGTTGCAGCCGATTTTGCAGCAGTAGATCGACGTATAGATTTTCTTTCTATAAAAGATTACAATTTGTTGTTTGTCCATATAATTCAGCATTTATTTTACACACATTCACCTGTGCTCTCGATAAAGGTTCTTTGCCTCGGCTGTCTTACTCTCTTTTCTTTAGGTGGCAATTGATTAGACTGAACTTTAGGTTCTTTATAAGCTTTTGTTACTAGCCTACGTTTTTTCTTAGGTCCCTCCTGTTCAGTATCAGAAATGGGCTCATCATTTTCATCTATGCTAAAGTCTGAATCTACTTCATCTTCCGCTTCATCTTCTTCCCTAAATTAAGACAAATTGCTCATGATTAATTCCTATTACCATAATGTTGACAAATTGGTGAATAAATAAAGTGACATTAACATGTAATCATGATCCTGTTCTACTTCGTCAAAACCTCCATAAGTTGTTTTATAGAAATCATCTTCTTCTTCTTCATTGAGTAATTTTGCCATCTTACTTCCGGCGTTTGAACGCCGATCTCTATTTAGTGCCATTTTTATAGTTATGTAAATTACTTTTGCTTTGATTAATTTCTAATTTTTCAATACTATTCACTTTTCACAGTTATTAAAACTATTAAGTTTACAGGTTAACTTAACCTAGAAAGATAAAATGTCCACATATTTATTCACTTGTATGAATTATCTGATGTTTTGAAAGTAGACGTCTTTTAATACAGCAAGAATGATCTGTTTTTTAACTTTTCACATTTTATTCTTATTTGTGTATATACATTATACACTAACAATAGGTCTTAGGTACTAATAACAATTCATTATCGATATCACTTTCGATAATTATCGATGTTATCGTTATCGTTTTTATCGGTACTGATATATTCGAAAACAATCGATAATCGCGTTCAAATTTAAAAAGCAGAAATAATTTATTACCATATTTACTTCTTAATTGATTATTATCATATATCATTATTATCATTACTTTTTAAAATTTATGTATTTTTGTTATGTAAAATTATATTTTCATAGGTTCACTGGTAACAATCTAAACTTAAATAAAAAAAGACATATAAAAACGAGATACAACTTTAATTAACGAACTTTATTGCAGTAATAGTAATAGAAAAATATTTTTTGTTGCGTAATAATCTGTGTAATATATTCTGTTTGAGCAAAAACAAGCGATACATTTATTTTGATAATATTTCAATACGAAGCATTTAAATTTATTGTTTCACGATATCGTGGATTATAAACAACGAGAGAGAGAGAAAGAGAGAGAGAATAAACTTCCAGATAACCTGACTGCACCCTATCAGTAACATTTAACATGCACGATTACTTGAAAAAAATACTGCATTTTGTTAACTTTAATGGAAAATTTTTGGCTCGTTTATAAAATTTTTCATTTTCTTATTTTACAGATACAGGAACATCTCGTTGAAAATGGAAGTCTAAAGATTGGAACAAGTAACAATATAATTATTTTTAGAAATATTTTCTACGAAAGTTCTATGTTTTATACAGATCATGAAATTATTAAGTTATGGGTTTTATGTAATGACTACATTTTTTATTCGAAATAAATAGGAGCTATATCAATATTTAAATAAAATTAAAAATAAGAACAAAAATTACTAAAATTTGTTAAAAAATAACTAAAAATAATATATCTTGAGTCTTCAATTTTCAGTGTTTATTTTCAAAATAGAAATTATATGATAGAAAATAAAACGTATCTATAAATAAATGATCTACATTGATTCTTTACTTATAATTATAAATAAATAAATACCTATCAACAAAACTGAAAATGATTAATTATTAATTATTATTATAGAGATTAGCCCCTGGAAAAAAATGTTATATTTAATCACACACAGTAATACGAAGTCAATGAAAACAGTAAGGTCATCTGTTTCTTTTGACCAGGTACGATAGAGTTTTGAAAATATTTATGGCTGGTATGATAATTAATTAAGCTAGTCGAAAAGCATTCACTGATAAAGATTAACGAGTATGTTAACACATGTTTGCACATATCATCGATATATATCACGCGTTAACTCTTCGTCCTCTCACAATCGTCTGGAGTCAGTGACGGAGCGTGGTCACGAGCAGAATCGAGTAGCAACGACGTTTGAGAATTTCTCACAGCAGAATGAGTAATTCAAAGTTCGATCAAACTCTCGAAGAGATTTTGGAGACAAATCTACCAGAGAAGGAGCTGGCTGAAGTTAAGCGCCTTTTATATGGCCGCGAGTTGCAGTAAGATTTATTCCTATTTATATACTTAACACATTAATTGCCACGATGGTCATCGGTAACCACTATTACTAAATTTTGTAGGATTATTAAAATAAAATAAATTTTATGGACTAAAGAATATTTAACAACGTGAATGACTTACATAACACTATCAGAGGAAAAGTGGGCAGATATAACATTTTGCAAAAATTCAATGTTATAGTGTAGTGTGTTTCGATCTATTGCGCTTCCACGGCAAGATATAGAAACTGCGCGTGACAGTCAACCTATCAATCTTCAATTTGTTCTTTTTTCTTAACAGATGTTTTGGACTGAATTTTAATATACGAAAATAGCTTTTAATACTCTCCGAACGTTTTGAGTACGTTGTACCCGATGTCAATGTATCTTAGAGTAATTTGGTGTGAAATATTTTTAGATTTCACGAAATTTTGCGCGAATAAAGAATCGACGTTCTGCGCATAGATGTTTCATGTACTGGACGAATTTTGGCGCTGGCTAGATTTGGTGGAAAATTGAACTGTACACAGGGTGTCTCGTCAGAAATATTTTCGTCATTTCTTATCGTTATATTTATTTTAGATTTATAATGTTTGATCAGTGTGACTTCTGAATGACTCATACTCTTATTCTACATTATGCATCCTAGTAACGCCCCGAGATGAATTTCAAACACTTATTTCAATCTTCACAAATTTATATATTATGAATAAAATATATATTATGAACTTTCGAACTTAAGAAAATGATAAAATTAATATTTTTAATAAGAAAGATTATATACCTATATATTTATAATTATATTGAAAATAGGAATATATAATTATATTATTCTATATTCTTGACATTTTTGTACGTAGAAGCATCTAATTATTAGTGCATCCTGTATATGATTCCTTTTATATTTAGATTACAGTTACAGTTTACCATAGTATCATGTTTTTATTAACTAATTTTCTTTCTAATGTATTGAAGGTCGCTAAATCTTCCTCAATGGAACGGAAGTGGAGATCTCGATATCCAAGGATACATCATGGGCGGCAGTGTAACGGAACAACTGCGTCCTCCACGTCCCGTCCGAGTTGGTTTGATTCAGCATTCCATAGTGCTACCAACGACAGAACCTTTGCAGAAACAAAGAAACGCTCTGCATATGAAAATTCAAAAATATGTCGACTACGCTGCAGCCTGCGGTGTCAACATACTCTGTCTCCAAGAGGCTTGGGGTATGTCTGAAAATCTACATGGTGCTTAAAAAAATACATATCAATGGAATTCATGTATATTAAAAAATCATGTACTATTTGCCTGAGAAGCTACAAACTTGGAATTTCGAGGACTGAGAGTGTTATCATTCTAGCTATTCAAATATTTGCTTGTTTTGATGATAATCTTGCATACATTTCTATATTTCCAAATAAGATTATATAATATTAATCTTAATGTAATTCTACAAGATTAGATAAGAATAGGAAAACCTTCATCAAAGAACTTTCATTCTTTCCAATAAAAATTGCAATTTATAATCATCTTGTTCGAAATAATTGTCCATTCTTTTCATTATTTATTTTAGAAACTGTTTATCTAAAACAGAAACCTATTAATTTATGTTACAGCTATGCCATTTGCCTTCTGCACCAGAGAGAAATATCCCTGGTGTGAACTGGCTGAAGATGCTGAGAATGGATCAACCATAATACTCATGAGTGAACTTGCTCAACGGCATGGAATGGTTATCATTTCTCCAATTCTTGAGAGAGACTCTGCAAATGGCGACACTCTGTGGAACACTTCTGTAATAATTAATAACGATGGAAAAGTGATTGGAAAGGTGAGGAAGAATCATATCCCTCGCGTAGGAGATTTCAACGAGTCTACTTATTACATGGAAGGAAATACAGGACATCCTGTCTTCGAAACATGTTTTGGACGTATAGCTGTTAACATTTGTTATGGTAGACATCATCCCCAGAATTGGATGATGTACGGATTGCATGGTGCTGAGGTAAAATTTAGCTTCATTCATGTATTTTTTACAAATATCATAAATCATTTATACTGATAAAATTTCTAAAAATTTATTATAAAATATCTGTTCCTAGATTGTATTCAACCCATCAGCAACAACCAGCCATACATCTGAACCATTATGGTCCATCGAAGCAAGATGTGCAGCCATAGCAAACAGTTACTATACCTGTGCTATTAATCGCGTTGGAACTGAAATGTTCCCCAATGAATTTACGTCTGGCGATGGAGCTCCTGCGCACCGTGATTTTGGCCACTTTTATGGATCCAGCTACATCACTGCTCCTGATGGAACTAGAACACCGGGCTTAAGTCGTTGTAAAGATGGTCTTCTCGTCTCTGAACTAGATCTAAACTTGTGTCGTCAGATGAAAGATTTTTGGTGTTTGAGAGTAAGCTAAAACCTTAGATATTCGTGACGTTCTGTTTTTCTTTTATGACTCTTACTTTTCCTATGTTTTTTTTCTTTCTAGATGACACAAAGATTGGACTTGTACGCCAAAGAACTGAACGAATATGTGGAAAAAAACTGTAAACCACAACAGAAAAATGTGAAACAGCAGGAAAAAGACAGCAAAAATTAATAAGTCAAACACGAAATGCTGCAAGTTACAGATGTTTATTTTTACAAATTTCTTATTTTTATTGATTATATGTATAAATCAAAAAGATGGTTATAAAAAAATATATATGTATCTAGACAAATATTCAATCAGACAAGATTTTATACAAACAATATTTCTTTTTATTTCATTTCAGTCATTATTTAAAAATATAAATAGAATTCTGGAAAAAGTGTGACTTAAGATAAGTTACCATAAGTTACATGTGTACGTCAAAATTCTTTTTACATACTTACAAATTCTTAGAAAGAACTACCCTATAGTTATAAATAATATCTTATCAGAATTCACGAGATTAACTGACCGAACCGGGATTCAACGTTGTGTTGTGCGTTTGTTTACGGTAATGGAGCGCCTCTTGATACGCTTTCTTCACGGCTTTTCTGTCCGCAGGTTTTCGAGACTCGATTAATTTTGCTTCATCTAGTTCTTGAGATACTCCGAGCTTCTCCAACTTTTCCCCTGGTAACCATTGCCTGCAATAATTATATATAATTACATATATATACAAAATAACCAAATCAATAGAACAACAGGAAAACAAAGAATATAATTGCACTCTATAGAGAAATAAAATTACCATGTTCTTTTGGTATCAAAGAAGAGAACGAGAAATACTGGTTCTTTGTAATTGACGGCGAGTGCTAATACATCATCAGGCGGTGCTGGTATTGGTACACCTTTATGCACGGTGCCTCTGGGTGTATTAGGATCTATTATAAGAGCCGGATACCAGGGATATCCGCGACACTTAGCCCATACAAGTTGGAGAGCCTCCAGACCATTGCTCGCTGCGCCTTGCTTGCTTTCCAGCTCTTTTTTTGCTTCGTTCGCTTCTTGCTGCCTCTGTTTTTCTTCTTCTAAATCAGGAGTAGTGGACCTGCTCGTAGAACAACTGCTGCAACTCGAAGATTGACTTTCACCTTCTCCCACGTCGCTGTCCATTGTTCTACTTCTGCAAACATTAATTTCATATTGTACATCGATATTGTACTCAATATTTTATTGAAATACAAACGTATAATGTTTAATTCTATTTTTTTCTTTACTTTTTCACGCTTTTATTTCTTCAGATGTCCTTTTTTTCAGGATATCTTATGCATCAAATGTGTGGAATACACAAGAGGTAATAATATTATATTAAATACGAGAACATAGAACCAAATATTCAAAAGCAATCTATATTTGATTAATATTTACTGAAATATAATGCCCATTTCATATGGATCCAAGAATAGTAAAGTTAAAAGGGAACAATGTGCACCTGTACTCTTTAAAACTGTCACTCTGTTTCTTCTTATCATCTTCCAAGACGAACATTTGATTACTTCTACTGGCTCTCGCTCTTGCTTTGCGAGTAAAGAGAACTGCTGTTCTTCTATTAACTCCTCCTCCTCCTATTTCTTTCTCTCCGGATTGTAACTCAGTTTCTCCACGACTTCTGCCAGCACGGTCTCTTTTTCTAGATTTGGATGCTGTCTGCTCGTTTTCATTTACAGGGTCCAATTCAGGATAGTCTTTGCGAGCTTGATCTATGAGAGCGCCGCCTTGTTCCTTCATTTTTATTCCAGCTCGATAAAACATGGTATCTTTACGATTGTAGGCCAAGCAGTTACTGACCACCAGGTTGAAATCTGCTTCAAAAGCTCCAATTGTGTCGTATTCTTGTCTTTCTATTTTGATCTAGTAAAATAAAGATTATAATTGTAGATGTTTGTGTGTGAAGAGGACGGAGATTGTGAGGATTAATGACGAGACGCTTGTTGTCGTAACCGACGAATGTATTTGAGACAGTAAGTTAAAGTATAAACGTAGATGTTAGTTGTTAATGCGAAGTATAAATCGCAATATAAAATAGCGGAATAAATACTCGCAAGTGCTTATCACGATAGACGCTCGCTAGATATTCAAAGTCACTCCGGATGCCGCTAAATACTTGCTATAGACTCTCTACGTACTCGGTAAAAACTATCGCTCGCAATCGCGTCGGTTTATTTATACTAGTCGGGGGGGAATCAGAGAATTCGGACTTGTCTTCCTACGTCAGTTGCTGGTAACGGTGACATTGTTTTTACATTACTTGTAGTCTAGCGGTCGTGATACTTCGAAGAAAACAACTACATGATTTGCTTTGTCCTATGACTCATGTGCCGCTACATAATTTGTATATGTAACATGTGTTTTTTTTTTAAATAATTTGAAGTAAGATGAATTACCTGCATGGTAGAAAAATCCATAGGATGAGATACAATTTCCAAATAATCTGGGACTTCTTTAATGTTTACTGGTTGTCCAAACACGTCGTTTACATCTTTCATTTTGATTGCTTCTAGTAAGGAGCATAGAATACTTTCCAGTGGACGTAATTCGAACCACAAACATTTTTCTTTTCTACAGAATAAAATGAAATGTTTGAATATTTATTATATAGCTCTTGATAATTGGGTTTCTTTTCCGTGAAATCTTACACTTTGAATAGTTCTTTCTTCAACTTCTCACGTTTGCGTACTAATTCACAAAGTAATCGGGCTCGCTCAAGATCCTGACGTAAACATTGCCAATACTTTAATTGACGATACAATTCACCACGTAATTCACTATCTGGTGGGGGTGAAGAATTCTCTCCAAGTGGCGGTGGTCTGGATTGAGGATGTGAACTCTGAAGTCTCCTAAGAAGAGGAACGCCATTTCTGTATTGGCGTTTCAGAGTCCAGTATGCTATAAGACGCTGTATCAGTTGGCTTCGTTTAGGCAACCCCTCAGCTAAGCTAATTAACATCATAAATCATTAATAAAATTCTTTATATACTTTGGCATATGTATTAAAACAATTTTATGTTTTTTACCTAGCAATTTCTTTAATACGTTCTGGTGGTATGGTTGGAATAGAAATAACTGGAGCAGAAGAACTCTTCTTATTCGCAATTGCCCTTCTTCTGGCATCAGCAGGATTGGTGGAAGGTTGATAATCAGATGGTGTATGAGCTTCACAATAAGCTGTTTTTTGAACTAACATTGGTTCCCCATTTGCAGGTTGCACTGTCCTCATACGCATACATAGACCAGCTTGTTGCGCACATGTTACATGAAATGCAGCATAACAGTTACTTTTGTGGCACTGAATACAAGCACCAGATCCTCTACGTTTGCACACACAGCATGTAAGTCTCCAACGTGCAGCAGGTATACTTTCTATACTATCAATAGGCTCCAAAAACACTGTGTTAGCAAATCTTACTTCCGGTATCCACAAAGCACATACAACATGAGCCCACGTAGCTGGGCGGTCAGTTTGTTTAAAAGCACCACCCCTATTTGGGCACAAAACACAATCAACTGCTCTTGAAGGACTTTGCAAACATCTTCTGCACAACCACTGTCCTTCAGGAATATATGGTACACCATAACAATCCTGATGAACAGCTAGATTGCACATGTCACAAAATAGTATGGCATTACTGTTCTGACATTCTCCATCCATGCAAATACAGCAGACTGCATCTTCATCAGCTGCAATTCCTCCACCACCATTACTTTGTTGTTGAAAGTATGATTCTTTCTCCAATCTGTCCATCAATAATTCAAATGTATCAGGCTCCAAAGGTGGACTGAGTCCCGAAGCTAATCGCCTTTCATTTACTGTAGACAACCACGCAGTATCTTCTTCATCTAAATCATACTCTACTTCTCCTGCAAAAGGGAAACAAATTTAAGTGAATTGTCACTTGAAAAGTGTAAGTATATTTGAAATAAATTACCATCAAGTTCTTCCCCACTGCGTTCCATAAATCTGATATATGAATTTGGAAGTGGTTCTGCTTCACCTAGCTGTTGTTCATACCCATCAATCTCTTTCACCATAGCTACAGGTAAATTGCTAAGAATATTCTTCTCTTCCTTGTCTTTGTCTAATGGTATAGCATGACCTTTCTGAATCGTATTTTTCTCATCAGAACTATTCCCTTCCAAGGAAATAATAGGTACTGAATCAGTGATTCCAATTTTGAATGTTTTATTTGTATCTTCACCAATAGGATTCACCTTAAAAGTAAATAATATTACAAAAGTGTTTAATTCCCAGTGAAAACAATATTTATAAATTAATTTTAGTTTAGTATACAATCTATTACAAAATAAATATACAGCAATAAGTAACATAAATAAAAATATATTTTAATGCAATACAAATGAAAAGAAATACTATTTTACAGTTTATATGTACTTTTAAAAGTTTCTACAATATTAATTAACAGACTACGGATGTTTATGTAATTTTATATTTTTACGAACGTGGCTAAAGAAATTTACTTTAGATATTTTATATGCTTTTATACGTTATTTGCATTATGTACATTTTTGGAATCTCAAATTTCTCAAAAATGGATGAATATGTACAGTCTATGAATTCATTACTTTCACGCAATTCTTTCGCATTCACCGGAATAATTTCCATACCAAAACAAATTTCGATGTTTCTTGGGTGCTGAGCGTTTCGTTGTTCGCGGGGCTAGTACTATCGTTGCTAACACCGATTCTACTTCTGCCTTTTTTTTTGTTCGACTGTGGAGTGTTCATCTTCTTTCACGATCTCGCGCAGTGTATTGTAAACGATAATTAACGTGGTTATATTATCCGCACTTTCGGTTTAAAAACCTTCTCTTACATATGTTTTCTGTTTTTCAGAGCATTTCTGCTATGAATTCGCTCCGGTATCGTATACTAAAACTACATGGACTAATGTATCCTTCATTTTCACGCAAATAGGTCCGAGATATAGTTATTGCATTAATTTGCATTTGGGGGGAAAAAGAAACGCTCGCAAACGTTTGAACAGGTAATCTAACCAATTTGAGCGGCAAACGTAATGTGCACTGACATGTTAATGCAATGAAAGTACTTTGCATCGCGTGCCAATCATAAAGCACCTTTTTCAAAAATATAGATGATTAAACTCGTAGATTTTCTTTTTTTCTTATAAAATATAGATTTATTTCCATACATATATATTTCAATTAATTAATTAAATTAGGCTTAAACTTGGTAATTTACAGTAGATTTAATGTCCGTAATCTATGACACTGCTGACAGTAATGAAAACTCACCATTATAAACAAATAATTCGAGCATGCAACATAACCTCGCAACTAAGAAATAGAAAATTATTTTCCTTCACTAATTTCTATTGTAAAAGAATGATCATAATTTATGAAACTTTTTATGTTGTTCTTTTAACACGGACAAATGTAATAACTTTATTTAAACAGGGTATATGACAAAGTATAAATTTAATTTGATATGAATCTCGTGTTATATGGGACCCAAAACGCAAGTTTTCTTTAATATAGCAGAAAAATATAATTTTTTTGATGGACGAGCAAAAGAGTATAAGTCAGAATTATAAACTTTGTAGAGAAGCGTTTATAATAGATAGATAGATAGATAAATAGATAGATTTTTTATTTCTTCGTTTATGGAATTATAAGCCGTTTACTATATATTACATCTTACCATATTCTATCTCTTAGAGAAGTATGCAATTTATGTATTATATGTATAATACAATAAGATACAAAATATATAATAATAATATATAATATACAATATATACAATATTATACAATACAAAACTCCATATAGTGCAATATGATGAATACAAGAGCGTTTTAGTACAATAAATTATACAAAATAAGATATATACGGGTGCGTGTAGAGATGTACTTATAATATTCGTAGAGTATATAAGCGTATTTATCCTCTTTTGACGAAAATTTGAGTTAAATTTCTTTCCCCGCCCACCAGATATGTAATGTAAAGACAGCTTCCAATGCGCGACGCGCGAATGAGGCCGCCTGGCGGCAAAAGAAGCATTTATAAAACTGAACTCAACTCGTCCGACGACTTGAGTTTGTCGACTCTGGTTCTGACTACTTAGTGTACGGATTGGGGGAGGGTAAGAGATCTAACTTTACACCAGTCATTGGCAGTATTTGTTCCTGTGCCCGCAGCTTTGGTTCGTCTATCGTCGCAATCGAAAGTTTGGTGTAAGGACTAGTTTACTAGATAACCGATATTTGTGTTTTGTGAGAGTGAGGCCGCGCTGCGTATCAATTTGGGGACTAACTGGATTCGTAACCGAGGGGACCTAATGCTCCGCTGAGAATTATGTCGGATACTGATGCGGGATTACGATCGGTCACACGTCAAGTCAGCTGACATATTGCGCCCTGCTACACCGCAACAGCTCTTGGTAAGTGTCGCAATCGCGCTACTTGGTCATCAACGCCGACTATTTTTATCAAATCCCCTTGAAATACGTCCATATAACCATACGTTTCATTTAACGCTAACGTTCCTTCCTCTTTTTTTTTCATAATAACCAGTTGGTGAGATCTAGCCTGATTTTGGTTTGTCCCATTCCCTCTCGCTTTTGTACCCTTCTCTTGATCCCCCTGTCTCTCTGGCGTTTCTCTTAATAAAAAGATGTCTGGCGCGATGTGGAATACGTGTATTACATGGGACAAAGGAAACGACGCAATTGCTTACTAAGTGCGTACTTCTCAAGGATAGGAGCCATGTCTCTAATGTCCGCTCCGTTTCTTCGTGCTCTTTGACTGCGTGCTTGCGTGCGTACATGCATGCGTGTGGCCGTGTGTCCGCACGACGGCAGCGCCGATACGATTCAAGCGCAAATCCACACTTATGCATTTATTCTCCTTCTGTTCTCCTCCTCTGGATGTTCATACCCCCTTTCGTGCACCCACATCCGCACTGGTCTTAAATCCCCTCCCTTTAGCCCTTCATGCGTTCCTTGGAAACTAGTGATCCTCGTTCTATTCTATTCTTTCTTAGTTAATTTAGTTACACAATATTCTAGGGATCAGTACAAATGTCCTACAAATCGAAGTTTCAAATAGGTTTTTTAATAACTTTAAGCCCGATATTTATTCTTAGACAATCTTGTATAGGTTATAAGTTCAGACATTGTTTTGAGGTTATGACCCCCTTCTCCTGTATGAAACGCCTGAAATTCGTTAGAATAATGTGATTGAGTTTTTTGTAGTTCTTATCCGTCAATGGTAGTCGAAATTATCCGAAGACTTTCATCATGCGTGTTGGTTATATGAAGTTTAGGCTTATTTCCATAACTTGTCGCTATCTCAAGGAATTGTTGAGCAACCTTAGCTATGTTCTTTAGATGTATCGCGTATTTGCAATAGTTTGATATGATATATACAATATCTTGGTACGCAGAATAGTGATCGTAGTCATAAATCGTAATTCTCGTGTAAGAGAGAATCTGTAGATAGCATTGACGAGGTTATAAAATCGAGCGCCCACGACAGGCAATGGCAGCGATGAGGAGTGAGGACAAAAAGTTTACGATTTCATCGGTTGCTAATTCTCTTCGAATTTTCAAGCTATGGCGACCGCATTATTCGTTAACGATCTGAAATTAACGTACTGTAATCCTGAGTCCTTTTGTACGATAATTTACCAACTAATCATGTTAGTGAATTGACATGTTTACAAATTGTAGGTTATTTTTATAAATTTTATTTATACAATTTTACGTGGAATTAGATAATGAAAAACCCTTTTCACAATAATTTATCAAGTTTTAGCTTTGAAACTTTATTTTTTCAAGTTTATAATTTTCTCAGACAAATGGGTAATCAGGTGACATGTGAGTCTCATAATTTCCTTTTATTATAAAAAATTGTATCATCAATTTTGTTGTAGATTAGAATTTTCATTTTTATAGTTTTACGTGGAATAGTATAATGAAGGTTCTTTTTCACAATGAGTTAGCAACATGTGACAAGTTTTAGGTTAGAATCTTTATTTTCACAATTTTATAATTTTATCAATCAAAGAATTTAATCAGATGACTCGTGGGTTTAAAAATTTTCCTTTATTTTAAAAAATTATCGATTTCACTATAGGATAGAAACTTACAATTCTAAAGATAATATAAGGTAAAATAAGTAAATTAATTTTATTTTGCTACTATCATGCAAGAGAATTTGACAGTGACTTATAAAATTTTACCAACAATATTGGTTGAATGATGCAAGAAGTTTCTGACCTCAATAAAACCAAGTTTTGTTAGGTATATCGAGTAGTACGATTGAAGTGATTAGCAGGTTGATGCTGTATGTTGGTGTAGATTAACCTCACCCGAGCCACACCTCGCTTTCTTCCGCTACATGACTGATACCGTAAAATGGCTGCATGTAGATTTACAAGCAGAATAATATCGCGTGTGATAATGCCTTCGAGGAATTTCACTGTCGATTGTCGGTAAGCGTGCGCGTAAGCGCGCGCGCCAATCAGATCTTCATGGATCCATCAACTACTAGAAATTTTTTTCCTCAATGAATTTTCATGTCTAATGACTTACAAAGATGTTCTTTTTTCGTAAAACTCCGTTTTCAACGGAAGATGAGTCAGTCATTTATCGTTCTCAACTTCAACGGATGCGATTTAAAATCATCGTCGACCATATACATACGTCGTACTTTGGAAGATATTCATACCACGTGTCATTGGACTGTACAGTCGAATTTCGTAAGAACAATGAGAGAAGAGTATAGGCAACTGACAACCAAAATAAAGTTGCAAGCACAATTTTAGATCGTCTTTATTCATCTCCTCCCTTTGTTGTATATTGCAAGATTAGAATTTTTGCGCATATTTTTTAGCGCTATTCAAATGACATTTTGATAAAACAATTTTTTGTAATCTTTTGCATTAGATTTTTTGAAAATGCTATATTCGACAAATAAAGAAACTTACATATGAGAAATCAACGCAAATTACAACAGATTGATATATATTTGTATTTGTCTTATAGTTATTTATAATAATTAGAGTATACATGTATAAAATTAAAAATACTACTTTACTATATTTATTACTTAAATATCACTAGAAAAGAAACTATACATATACATATATTTTCCTTTTTGGTTAATATTTGTTAAATTTAAGTTCCGTTTCAAATTTTCTAGTTTCTGTTTAATTATCAATTCCAATCGTTTTCTCAAGACAAAAGTCAAGATCAGATACAAAATTCATCCCTCATATAAAACTTTATATCAATGGAAATCAATGAGAAATTACTCAATTCGTCTTATTTTTTTAATATGCAAAACCCAATTAAATTTAATACAATATTTTATTCAAAGTCGGTATAATTATAATCGATTGTAATTCTTGATACATAAAATTGTGCAACTTCGTATCAAAAAAATTTTCTATGAATATATTATGTAAATATATTTATTCAATTAGAATTGTTAAACAACTGTGCCAATGCAAACGAATGGAAACTAAATCTTTGTGTAAATCAGCGATTTGTTTTTGAACGACTCATGATTAGTAATTTTCATTGTATTAGCTTTTGAGTGACGCAAACGTGTTTGTGCCAAACAAAAGTAAACCCTAGATAAGTAAAGCGGAAAACAGGAACACGTCATTATCAAGAAATGTGTCAGACATGTGTCAGACCACAGTAGTCACTTCCCCATTAAAAAATTGTGTAAATTTTTTTCTTACATATTTCTAAATCTTTGTTTCAGATCTCTAAATTTTGTTTTTTGGAAATTTATAGTGGAAAAGGGCACAACGGAACTACGAGTAAAAATAATAGAAATTTATTTTTGAAATCAAGGCTCCATTATTCTAACACTATTTTCACCTCAACATTTCAGGTTTTGAAGTACTAAAAATCCAAGAGTTGTTCATTAATGTAAATTGCATAATTAATTGTAATTGCAGATTACAATTTGGTATGACGCTATGTCACAAAGAGTAGTCAAGTTTTACTTTTTTTCTTGCTTTTTTTCATGAGGATTTATACTCTTTGCTCTGTTGTGAATTTTCCTATTATAAATTCCAAAAGAAAAAGAGAAAAAGAACTAGAAATCTGAAACAAAAAGGTAAAAATATATAATAAAAAAATGTTATACAACTTTTAAACGAGAAACTGACTTATGGATCACGCTATATATTTCTAGAAAATTTAAATGATTTGTTGTGAAGCGTATAGAAAGAGATATTATATTGTTTTTCTATTGTATATTTTTTCGTATACATCATTTTTTGGACAAAATTGTATATTTTAGTCATCTAAAACTTCTAATTTTTAAATCAGAGACGAGTGTAATTTTTGGGGCAGATCGCCATGTAAAATTCGCGCGCGTTTCTCCGTAACGAACTAGTTACTTTCCGTTCGAAAGTGTTTCTATTCCAATTGGTCGTGTAAACTATAAACGAAACTTTCATTAAAGACGATGTCTTTAATTGGCTGTACTGAGTGTTACTGTCATTGTCGGCGCAATAAATGTCATGTCGAAATTCTAGACCGAAAATAGTGCTTTATGTCGATGACGATATAAATAACGATCGAACAAATTTTGTAGCTTAAGGCAAATTACATACATGAAATAATTATGCAAATTTGTTGTTTTTTAAAAAACAATCGTCATAATAACTTTAGAAAATGTTAATTTTTGTAGTAATCATTAGTCATAACTTATATAAATGTATAAATCAATTTTGAAAAATTAGGAATATTATACTAAAAGCATATTCAAGCATATCTTAGGTCATTTTTTATCATATCGCATACTAAATATTTCGTTTATATTTAAAAAAATAATAGTTAATGATCCTAACTCAATGTTATACATATTATTGCACTTACTGATTAAAGATGTCATGACATATTGCAAATGTAATTTTTGTCTTCTTTATCTGCTCAGTTTTCCGTAGTATTGAAATAGTTTGGAAATCATTCGTATTGATAATATCGCCAGAAAAAATTAGAAATATTGGAACTAGAATACTTTATCATTTTTTTATATCATTTTTATCATGTTACATACGGAAATGAAATGTTTCGTTTACATTTGTCATAGATATGTATTCGACTTAGTTGTAAGAAAAATAATAGTTGATAACCCTAACTTAATGTCATACATGTCACTGCACTTATTAATTAAAAATGTCATGACATATTACAAATAATTTTTGTCTTTTTTATCTGTTTATTTTTCCGTTCAGTTTTTAACGATTCTTAACATAGATTTCAATTTATATACTTATCGAGTGTAAGTTACCGACTGTCGGTAAATTTTGAAATATTCAAATAATTTCGAACGTAAAGAAGTTAATTATCTGAAATAAAGCAAAGTCATGTATCGAGGTTATCATATGCAATGAGACGCGAAAATAAAATTCATTAACGTCCAAAGATAGAATAGGAAATTCTTTCTTATTCATATTTTCTTCTCCGTGACACTTCCTAACACGTGTTTTACGTTTGATTTGGCTTTCAATTACTGCACTGACGTCATTGATTCCGAAAAACTAACGGATTCAAAACCCGTTCATTGCCTTAATCCTTTCACGATGATAAATTTTCATTAAAAGACGGATAAATTATACCAATTATTGATTACTGCATGTTTTTCATTAGTAATAAGCTTTCAATTACTGTGGTGATGTCATGATGTCCGAAGAAGTAACATATTCAAATACCGTTCATTTCTTGTTCCAACTCCTTCACTATGGTGGATTTTCGTCCAGATACAGACGACTTACATTAATTATTAGTTATCAAATATTTTTTACTCGAAATATACGTGATATTTCTAGATTCTGTTTTAAAGCTGGTTGAGCAACAGGTCGAATACTTTGTGTCAAAATATATGACATCGACATCTTTTCTTCGATTATTAATTTGATTGATATTTTAATTTTATAATTAAAATATATAATGTTGAAGTAAATTTCTGTTGCTTTTATAATATACAAAAGAAAGCTTTTTTATGTAGTGAAAGTGAAAACGCCAGAGATATATGTACATATAATTATTTTAAAGGAATTTACTAAAGCTATCAGAATGGTCAAACTAATTCATAATTTTTCATAAAAATTTATAGATTTATAAAATAGTATAATTTTTTACATAGTTTTTATATTATGCATTTCTTCACGTGTATATCTTTCATTTGGATTTCTTTACTGCAAATCTTATATCTTAATTACAGTTTAATTACATCTTAGTTAAATTTTAATATTAAATTTATTGAATAATAATTGTTTATCACAGTACTTTATTAAGCTGTAGAAATAATGAAAAAATAAATTTAAACAAATTTTTACGAATCAAAGGTGAAGTATCTTTGAAGTTATACGAACTAAGAGAACGGAAAAAAATTCTATCCTAGCCTTTCATTTCGCATCTGTCGGCATACATCAGACAATATATATGTAGTTTTGATTTTATTGTATTACATAGGTATCATCGAGAGATCATGCCACGACATCTACAAATTCATTTGAGAAATACAGTACAACACATCATCATACATCTCGTAATCAAGAATACTATCGCAATATTTCCCCAAAATTACATGTTAATTATCTATCTACGAGAAATCACGATCATTGTTAAGTCTGATTCGATGGAAAGAAAAACTTACAAAAGGTTAGAAAACCTATCGTAGAAAGAACGATCGCGTGAGTGCGCATGCGCAAAGCAAGGAAAAAGACCGACTGAGTCGTGTGATATGTATTCGAGAAAGAAAGAGAGAAAGAGCGACGAAAATAAGTGGCGGAAATTCAAGTATTCTCTAACTAAAGAGTCTAGTAAATCAAACATACTGTTTATGTTATTTCTTATACGTATACGCAGTATAAAAGAAGGGCAAGAAAAAATTCAATGGAACATTCCTCTTTTTATGATGGTAGGTAAAAGCATAAACGTAAGAAATGTAGAGGGTGCCTAATGAAGAAAAGATATTTGTTTCTAATAGATAAAAAAGGAAGGAAAGACCTCGTTATTTATCTGTAGATATCTTTATGCATTTATGAAAAATTCGAAGATACAAAAATGCACACATTGCACATAGATAATCAAAATAAAGTATTTATGATATTTAATAAATGAAACACATTTCTATTTAAATTTCATTCTTTTAGATGAAGATATAAAGATGAATATAAAAATTTACAGTCTATTTATTTACATTTATTTTTCAAAAAAACCCACTTTTTCAACACGGCATTCGCAATTCATATTTCTTCCAAACTACATATGTTGAAAGAAAGACCCATTCTACTTTTAGAGGTAAATAATTTATTTACAGAGGTAAATGACAATCTATGCTGTACAATTTACGTTGTATGAGAACCGTTACGTTTATCCTAAATAAACCCGCAATAAAACCGTAATAAATGAGACCTGAGTAAATTACGCTTTACCTATCTTCTATACTAATATTACAAAGAGAAAAGTACGTAGGTATGTGTGTGTCCCGAGGTAATTTCAGAAACTATTTGGACCGACTATTTAACTAAAACTATTTAACAACCGATTTGGATAATTCTTTCACCGTTAAAATTCACCGTTAAAAAATACATTTTCTCCAAATGAATACAGGTTATATTTTATTACGCTTACTCCTCAGGGAACCGAACAATGAGCATAAATACGACTCAAGCTGCAGTTTCATTTCCACTACAGTGTTGTGCATTGCTCGATCGACAGTTGACAGTTACTTCCTATAAATATTTCTCGACTGCTATTTACTATATTGATTTCTATTGCAAATAACAGTGAATCTAGAATTGTGAAACTAAATTCATATCAGTTCTTTCCAGTTTTATGCAGACAAAGTCGCAGGTAATAACTAGTAACATCTAACCTTATCGTGGGCAAGTGTGCGCAGCCTGTCGTTGGTTGTACGTCCGCCCAGAGGCCGTACGTCCAAACGATCGCCATCATGAAAACATTCGGCTCGTCGTTATCGTTGTTTCTCCTCCGTCCTTGCAGGTTCCTCGGATTGAAGTAATATCGAGCGCGAAGTTGCACGCACAAAGAGCGAGAAAGAGAGACGGAGAAAAGGAAAGAAAGGAAGCGAGACAGAGCTATTTGGTAATATTTCGTTTTAGCTTTGGCTGTGAGAGAGAAAGAGCTATTTGGTAATATTTCGTTTTAACTTTGGCGATGAGAGAGAAAAAGAAAGGAAGCGAGATAGAGCTATTTGGTAATATTTCGTTTTAGCTTTGGCGGAGAGAGAGGCCTCCTAAGAGACAAAGCCAACGCGCGCATCGCGAGAGAGTGGCCAAAGCGAGAATTGCGCCGCCGAGATTTATCAAGCAGAGGCTCAGAAGGGAAGAGAGCCTTCTCGACCGACGGTCGACCCAATCGGTCGTGGTAAACTGCTACACGTCGTCTAACGTGTCTCTTAAACACACGACAAGGATAGACAAGGGGAGCCCACTTAAATGCCTCGAACGAATTCTTACTCCATGTTGTGCGTTGGTTGCGACACGACTGCGTGTTGGAAAGTGAGTAATATCACGTTTCCCCCCGATCACGCCTTTATACGATTTTATTGCGTTGAACACGAAAAATCGGATAAAAGGGGTTATGACAAATTTGAAAATTTCCCAACCCCTTTGTAATTATTGTGTTCTTCTTGCTTTTAACTCCCGTTTTTTCTTCGCTTTTCCTCGTCATCGACAATTGTTTGCTTCTCGTTGTCCGATTTCTTGGTTTTATTTGCCCTTGGAGGAATTACATACACATTCTCTCTCCCTCTCTCTTTCTTTCGTGAGCACTGAAACTGTTCTACACGAGGGAACGGCCCTTGTCTCAAGATATCGTTACTGTTGCTGCTGCTGACGACTTCTCTCTATTCTATGTATAGACTCCTCGTTGTGTACGCGCGTGTGTGCAAGTGAAAATTCGACATGAAAAATCAAGCGTCTGGTTTCTTTGAGACAGTACGGATGTAGTCGACGGTATTTCCTATATAATGTGTCTATTATGGTGCAATGATTGCTCCGTTTTCTCGTCCTTTTAAACCTGAATTGGGACCCATCGCGTTCGACACTTTTTTTTAATTAAATAATTTCTAGTGATTTGTATTCCATTTGAGGACAGGTTACCTGTACAAAAGTTTCCTAAAATTAAATGTTTGTGCTTTGTCATTGACAAATAAAGGTTGCAGTGATAATTATTTTATACACTTGTATTGTACTCTTTGTCTTATTTCATATTCATACATATTCTGTGTAACAGATTTATTCTTTTAAAGTTTATTGTTTAGTTTTAGAGTTCTTTCTTTTTTACTGATTTTAAACTATACATTGTATCGTGACAAACAAAGAGATGTTAAAGAAAGCTGCATTTTGGTAGGTGAATGTATGGTGACACGCGGTCGTGAAGGAGCAACTGGAGAGCGAGCTGTGGCAAAAGAAGCTTAATTATCTCCCATTTAGTTGACTGCAACTTGCTCGATATTGTTTCGAGTGATTGCATATAGGATAAAACTAAGGACTTTGTTTAATCATTGAGGTTTTATTGGGATAAACAAAGAAAATGGAACGAGAATCTAATCCCATGCAAGCTCTGTGCCGCAGCGGCTGTGGATTTTATGGCTCCCCAGCCACAGATGGCCTTTGTTCTCTTTGTTACAAAGAAAACCTAAAAAAGAAGCAGCAACCTCCTGTGTCAGCTGCTACTGTTCCAACATCACAGACCGTCTCTGGTAACGCTGGCACGTTGCAAGGCGGTTTTGGTAGTCCTGCAGCTACAGGAACTACAGCCCAACCTACCATTCCTACCATACCTCAATCAACGACAGATCTGCCCAGCTCCAAAGAAGTAAGTTTTATTCAAATTATATTTATGTGTATTTAAACTTTCATAAAACTAGTTTATTATCTTTAATTAGAACAATGAAGATTAGAAAAGGAGAATTAAGGTTTATTACCTAATTTTAATTGTCATAAATAGACTGTGCATATTTATTTATTTATAAGTATGCAGAAAGGTGCAAAGATGTGCACAAAGATTATATAAAATATCGAAATTGAAATACATATTACTACATTTATTAAAACATTCTTAAAATAAGACATTCTTCTATTCGTTCAATTTTTTATATGTTTCTATAAAAGTATAAACTTGCATAAAGATCCCCAGTCTATTTATAAAATTCTATGGAAAAATGATGGAAGGAAATTATTCAGCAGTTGTAAATTAATAACTCTTTATTTCTATTATGCTTTAGATAAATAGGGAAGATCAAGAAAATGAAGTAGGTGTAAGCAGCGGAGCAGTAGGAGAAGGATCTGTAAGTAGTGGGGACGCAGACGACTGCTTCGATGGCAAAGAGACTGACAAAGAATCTAAGAAGAAGAAAAATCGTTGCGTCGTGTGTCGCAAAAAAGTTGGTTTGACGGGTAAGTTAACGATAATTAGAAGACATTCTTGATCCATTTTGGACAATTTACGATCCGATTTGTCTCCCTTAACAGGATTCGAATGCCGTTGTGGAGGACTGTTCTGCTCTGTGCATCGATACAGTGACAAGCACGATTGCAAGTTCGATTACAGAGAAATGGGCGCTCAAGAAATTCGGCGCAACAATCCAGTTGTTGTTGGTGAAAAAGTGCAAAAAATTTGAACTATTTAGTGCGTAGATCGTTGGGAAAATGGTTATATAACTATATAAACAAAGCAGAATATAAAACAAAAAAACGGAGAAAAAATGAGATAAATTATCTGGCAGCTGATTGCACGTCGAGGGGCGAGACGGGTGAATGCGAGGATCGTGAACGAAAGGTAGCAGGGAATTAGTATGAAAGAGTGAGAATGAGGGAGAGAAAGAAAATTGTAGTAAATGTGTTAGAACGAGTAAGAGTGAAAGTTGCGAGCTTATTGTACCGGTAGAGAGGAAGAAAAATATGAGAGAGAATGGAAAATTTAAAAGGAATACAAAAATTGGTTTGTACACAATATGCAAATATAATATATAGAAACGCCGATAAAAGATATATAGACGAAATTTTCCGAAGGAAGAATGAAAAAAACACAAATAAGAAAGACTAACGCGAAAAGTAAAAAGGAGAAACAAACAAAGAAACAAATTAGAGTGCGTGCCACGTGTACGAGTGCTTCGAGAAAATTTTTGGATGCTAGTGCCATGTCAGATTGTCATCTTAAGCCAGAGTTCTAATCGAAAATATTTTTGGTTCTAACTGCTGCGCGCTGTCAGCTTATTACTACTATTTACCTCTATTATTATCTACGGCTTATTATTATTTTATCTTATGTTTATTAATTTACTTAAAAAAAAAAGAAAATGCAAAATTCGCGTACGGAAGTGTTTGTTTTTTTCTTTTTTTTTCTTTTTTCTTTTTTAGATATTAAACTTTAGAGAGAAAAAAGAACACGAATTCTTGGTGCGTTCTTGGTCGGTTTTGTTCCGAGACGTCTCATCGGGGATCCGGGTTTTTGAATTGTGAACGAGAGAGGGAAAGGGAGAGCGAGCGAGCGAGTGAGCAAGAAAGAGTGAACAAAAAGGAAATTTTATATGTATATAATCTATATTTCTGTTTCGTTCGTAATATTCAAAAAATAAAAAAAAGGGAATGTTGCTTAGGTAGTGGCTGACGTTGATGGGTGATCACAATCCTAGGTTAACAATTAGTCTAATAATTATTAAGTATATTAGTCTATTGATTCATAAATAATGCAATGAAGTATAAGTAGTACTGTGTGTTTATGTCCAATTTCACGTGAATATAACCAAGCATTATTCCTTATTAAATATGTTTCAAACTATATTGCAAATCAATTATTTACGCCATGCGTTAATAAATATCTTCGCTGAAAAGAGAAGAAGAAAAAAGAACAAAATGGCGAGCTCTGTAATGATTCTTCGTCTGATTCCCCGAATGATAATATTTCGAGATTAGGAAAAAAATTAGGTTGTGTCACGTGACTCGTCCAGTCGGTTTTCTCGTTTCTCTTTGTGTCTTCTAAATAAGATTTCTAGTATGTATATTGGTGCTAAAATACACTTTGTACGATGAAACGTTTAAAGGCCAGCCAGACATAAATAAAAAAAAAAGGAAAAATAATAATGAACGAGAGGCCCCTCGACGAAGGGACGACTATCGGCCCTGTTGTACTCGATCGATGAAAGAAACAAAAATTTCTCCGTCTGTCTTTAACCATTTTCTTCCGTGTTGCAATACTTTTTAACGAAATGAAGAAGAAATCTTAAAAAAATGGAAGAAAAAACACGAAAGAAACGTACGTTTCAGTTCTTTTGTTCAGCGTGTCTCTTGATTCTTAGACTAGGTTGTAGCTGAGAAAGAGAGAAAAGAAGAAGTTGCTGTAGGTGTTGAGTTTTATGTCGCTTCTACAAACAAAAAAAACTGAAAAACAAAAACTGTTGCACGAAGCAATTTGTTGTAAAAAAGAATAAAAATAAAAAAAAAGAAAAGGAACAAGGAGAAGAAAAATTTGTCCTTGTTGCTTCGTGAGTTTTCCAAAAACAGAAAGAGTTGCTTTTCCCGCGTATCGTTGTCTTCTTTCGAGCGTGCGAAAAAAGATTCGATAGTCGTCACACTGGGTCTTTTGCGATTTTAAAGACAACTAAATTGGGAGAAAGGAAGAAATTGAGTGAGAGCGAGAGCGAGAGTGAGAATGTAAAGGGAGAGCAAGAGAGTAAGACGAAAAAACACCACACTGTGTATCGTACCATCATGTTTTTTTTTTGCTCTGTCTTTAAGAATAATTGCGTTTCGTTGTTTTTCTTTTTTTTTCTTTCTAATAGATTGTTGATCCTTCGTTCTTTTTAAGGTTTTGCGTGATAGCCAATCTAGCGATAAAAAAAAGCTATTGAAACGAAAAAGTCGTCTTTATGAGAATACAAAGAAAGAAGAAAAGTCCTTGTATTGATACGTTAAATAGAATAAAGTGAATCGTTCTTAATTTCAGTGCCACGTTATGGATGATCCTTATTTTATAATATAGTCGATACAATTCTGTATGTACTTCTTGCAAAACGAGAGGAAGCTAAGAGAGAAAGCGATTTCTATAGAAACTTTGCATATATTCCATATTTGCCGTGATTTCACACGTACAGATACACGTACATACACATACATAACACACGATGAACATAATGTCTATGGACAATATATTATTATGTGTACAGAGTGAGACTTTCTCGGTCGTCACAATTTTCCAATTTTTGTAATCGTCGTATGAAAAACAAAAACAAAAAAATGTTATAAATAAAAATCGTATTGTTTCAATATGAACTACTAACTAAAAAAAATCTCACATTAGCCGAGGTTTCACAACAAATTGTCTTTTATTTTATTTTCACAAATGTCAGAATATTTCAATTCAAATTTTTTTTATCTTCGGTCGTTTGTCGGTTGGCAACATTGATAAATTGTTTTAACGTCATGATTCATTTAAAAGAAAGATAAAATTTAACCTACAAAACAAACATTAAATATTGTTTTTTATGTAATGCATCATAAAGAAATCATACGATTATTATTTAACATTTTGCATGACGGGAAAATCTTAATGACTGTTGGAGGGAAAATTTAAAATAGTCCTTGCAAATTGTTTTCTTCAGATTGGTTGCGCAGTGATACATTTTCGTTCTGACGCGCACCTTAGAGGAAAAGAGAGGGAATAATGTGTCAACTAGATTGAAGCGACGTGTAAAAGAGAAGGTACGCACACCGATTATCAATAATATCGACGGAATGGTTGCCTTCAGGCCTTCATCCTATTTTAGGCATAGCATATTTTTCTAAGATTGTAACACGATATCGGGGAGTAGAATCTTGCCTATAACGAATGAATGACACTTGCGTAGACACACACAGAGAAAGAGAGGGAGAGAAAGAATAAATATGTGAGAGTATGAATGGTTGAGTGAATGTTTGGAAGAAAATTAATTTCGAGATTGGTAAAAAAAAGTACGTATATGGAACTGGGAAAATGACGTGGATAAAAACAGAGCGACGTGTTCGTACTCGGCTGACTATACATATTAAGGACGTAAACGATGCTTGTAATTATTACATGATTGATATTAGTATAATTAAGCGATTAAAAGGAAAGAAGTGAGACGTCGACTTTAATATATTATGTATCAATTTAACGATTTTACCATCCTTTTGACAAGAACACATTTAGATACAATATCTTAGGTTCTTTCGTAGATGGGAAAGAAAAAATTATCTCTCTTGGTGTATTATTCGTTTCTACGCCTATGATCCATAACGAAATTCCTCCTCTAATTCTTTCGTTTTCACGTAACTCCTTCTTACTGCAATAAATCTGTCTTTTGATCGTCAGTATCGATCTTTATCCCGATGGTTCTTCACCATTTATAATTATATAGTTGATTATATTTATGTATATTTAACAAACAAAAATATATATAAATTTAACACCCTGGCGAAAGATAAGGCAGATGAAGTTATTTGGCATTCGACCAAACTTCCTCAAATTGATATCGCATGTAATTTTGAACACGAGGTCTGCCATTTTTTTTCACCGATTCGATGTAATCTATAGGTCGAACGAATTAGTGATCATTTTCTTAAAGCGAATTTTAGCGATTAAATAAAAAAAGTGATGCAATTTTAGGACAATAAGACACATATAGAAGACACGAAATAAGTTTCTGTGTTTAGCCAAATCAAGTAATGTAAAGTTACATGAATTTTGCGAGAACCTAGTTTGACGATTATTCCACATTGTTTTATCATAAAGTTGGTAGCACTTCGATAAGTTAATGACCAATAAATATATGATTATTTAAAAATGGAAAATAGAGAGCTGTTGCGATCTTCTTTTTCTATGAAGAACAAAAATTACACATTAGTGCGAAAGTATTTAGACGAATTAATTGATTTCTTCTATTACTTCAAATCATCCTCTGTGCTTCTAATTTCTATTTTTAATAAGTATTTAATCATGAAGTAAGAATTGTGTTCTGCTCGCGCCTCCCGTTTGTAATTGTATTCAATGCGCATGCGCGAGAGAAACTCCATCTATGATGGTCGAATTAAAGCAAGCGATTAGTATAAACGCTTGCACCTAGAGGAGAGGTTATAGTGTGCATTTATAATTTCTTTATTTCTTTCAACATTTCTGACTATTTTGAATCAATTAAGTAATATTTTGTGCTTGTTATTGGAATTATAAAAAGTTCGCCAAAATGTCGATCGGAGTACCGATAAAAGTACTCCACGAAGCGGAAGGCCATACCATAACCTGTGAAACAAATACTGGCGAAGTATATCGCGGCAAATTGATAGAAGCTGAGGATAATATGAACTGTCAGATGCAAAATATCACTGTAACTTATAGAGACGGCCGTGAGGCGCAGTTAGAGAATGTTTATATTAGAGGCTCAAAAATTAGATTTCTTATTTTACCAGACATGTTGAAGAACGCACCAATGTTTAAGAGACCGGGAGGCAAAGGTTCGGGAACTGCAGGCAGAGGCAAATCAGCTATTTTACGTGCCCAAGGTTAACTCATGATATATTTTAGTTTTAAGATATTTTTGTTTGAATATATGTGAATAGTTGGGTTGATAACGTTTACCTCGTATTACATTAATAGACTGCGGGTGTTTATATATCTATGGAAATGTAACTATTCTACAATCTATAGAATGTACACAATATTTGGAAATATGTAAAATATTCAAATTGGTAATCATTTCTTTAGTTACGCTCATACAAATATGAATTTGCATAAACATCTTTAGCGTATTCATTTTTGTATGGTATTTTATGAGATATACATAACTACTCATAAAAGTATTAGAACATACATATATGTACTGTACAGCAAAGATAGCCATTTAAAACATTTAATAAGTGTTAAAGATGATACCATTGAATATTTAGGTTTATTAATATAGTGAATAATTGAAAACTATTTAAATGCTTTGTAATCTCTTTAAAATCTATAATTGCACTAATTTGTAGTTTCCATGTACATGTTTAAATTTGTTTCAAATTTTATTAACGTTCATTCAATTATGATATTCAAGTTTCATTATAGGTCTAATGAAACTTGAATATGTTGTATATGAAAGACATATGATATATATATAAAAGTTTTCTGTGCCTTTATGAGCCACTATATATATTCAATCATTCTGTTTGTTTATTGAGTTGACAATTTGTTTTAGCTCGTGGAAGAGGTAGAGGTCAAAATCAAAGAGGTAGAGGCACAGGTTCTGCACCTTGGCTAAATCAACAAAATCAGCCCGGAGGATCTCAAGCAGGAAGAGGGCGAGGTTAAATTATAAAATGATAAAGGACATTACATTAAGAAAAAGATAAATAAACCCAATTTAAGACCAACTTTTTATATTGTTCATAACAAATGTTTTCTCAATTTCCACTTGATTAGAAATAGAAATATTTAAATAAACGAATGAAGTACTTTTCTATAAAAATTTCCAAACCATGTTCTCAGTCATTGTATTTTTATACAATATTTCCCGAAATAAAGAAACAAATTGCAATAATGTATACAATCTTAAGATCTGTTTAATATTATACTTTTAATGATTATAAGTGTTTAAATAGATTCATTCATGTTTGTTATTCTATGTATGTTGGACATATTGTGTGATCATTTCGTATACCCAATAACTCCAGAGCACACTGCGATCGATGCATCAGTTTTAAATAGTATTAATGCGGTCTTTTATATAGTAGTAAGGAATTTGCGTACATGAGCTTTATGGTTGCAACATTATACTTGAATGAATCTTTTCTTTCCCTTTCTTTATATCAATCTATCAGTTGAGTGTTAGCTGTGGCTGGTAGCCTTAGCTAGCCTGACAATTTGTCATGGAGTAATAAGTAATTAACGGCTGTCTGTAACAATAAAATAATATTAATATATCTAGAAAAAGGAATCGTGTGAATGAATCTTTCAAATTCACGAGTTTTTTATATTGACCAATCAGAACGTCGTCGAATATTGGTGTACGGAGTTGGCCGGACGCATGCGCTTAGTAGCGATTCGAAAACAAGCGGCAGAACGACGCTGTACCATGAGAATTTATAACTGGACTGCGAATCTTTATACATTTATGAGTTTAAGGGTGGTAAAATACATAGAATGTACATAATACACAAAAATATGTGAAATATTTAAAATATAGCATTCATTGTGTTTATGAAAATATGAATTTGCATAAATATTCGTAGTTTATTTATAAATTTTCGATCTTCATTCGCGCAAGAAAAATTATTTTAACTCCATCGATCGAGCAACAAAATCAAATTAACATAAAATTACACGATTATACAAATTGTTATATAGAAAATGATGAACACATTGTAAAATTGTACATTTGTTGTAAACTTGCAAATTGAATTGAATAAAACAATCTTATTTTGTAAATAAACAAAGCGTTTAATCATTTAAAGTCCTTTCAACATCCACAATCTTCTAATTTTCTCCAATTCCCATTGCTTTGAGGGATAGGTTAATGATGAAAAAATTCGAGAAAATTGGTGAATATTGATAAGTATTAAAAGAATAAAATAGTATAAGAAGTATATGAAACATTTTAAAATTCCTGAAAATGATGTAATTTTCTGAGAAAATCTGAGAGCAAAAAACTTGTGGTTTGATCGAGAAATTTATCGACCAAAATAGTGATTTTCTATTAGTTAATTAGGATTCTAGTTAATTATTAAGGATTAGTTAATTAGGATCTCTGTCTAAAATTATTATATTTTCTTAATGAAGAGGATATATCTTCAAGAAAAAGTTATCCTGATAATTATTAAAAAATGATGCTCATAGAGAAGCTGACACATTTTATTATAATTGCAAGATATTCTATAAAATTTATTTTGTAATGTTTTTTTTTATTGAAATATTACAATATAAATTTCATTATAATGTAAGTTATTAAATGTAGAAATAAATTAAATAATCATGATTAGAGTGCATTTTCATGCAAATTTATATATTGACATATAAAATTACGAAAGTAGAATCTTGATAGAAAATTGTTTTATCTACCAATTATTATAAAAGACATTGTACTTTGAATGTTTTATTTATTTTTTCATCCCATTAAGAGTATCGAAGGAGAATATATGCATAGTTCTATCGTTGACCGTTAGAGACCCTTATTCTTGGTGTGCACTTTTGGCTGACTTTTTTAACGTTGTATCTGTGATCTTCCTACTCATCTACTGATTTAAGATTTTACCGGGGATGGTGAGAGTAATTAAACATTAATCTGTTAAAACGGATTCCAATAATTCTTTTTCACACGCAAATCTTTAGTTAATATTCAAACCTCGTATTTTTATGTTAATCAATTGATAAAACTAATTCCAAAAAAATTGTTCGAGGGCGAAAATATATCGCAATCGAAAAAATAAAGTAATAAAGCACAGTATGGAGAGGAATACGGGACAAAGATACGAGGATGAAATAACTGAGCAACCAGTAGATTATAGCAAAAAGTACAGTGAAAGGAAAACGGAGAATTCCTCTCGAAGTGATCGATCTTGTAAGAAGGAATTCGGGGAACGTGACTCCAAAGTCGATTTATTTGGAGATTATGCTGAAACCGATCTTGATCAGCCAACAGATTATAGTTTACGATACGCAGAGGATGACACTGATGATGATGAGAAACAGAGTCCTGAATATTTTCCTGGAAGCGTTCAGGAGGATACTGTAAAGACTTATTGTACAGAAGGAACTCCATATGAAACACCTTTCAATTTTTCTACTGCAACTTCTATGTCCGATTTACGTTTGGAGAATGCAAAAGAATCTGTTGATTCCCAGAAGAAACACAGCAAAAAGAATGTTGAACTTAGTCGCAAGGAAGATTTGAATTATGAGCATCCAATGACAATTAATTGCAATGAAGACCGTTCACTTCTTGTTGAGAAAGAATTAGAATCTTCTAAAACTTCCGAGACATGTAAACCTAACTGTCTTTCTAATGAAAAGTTAATTAATTATTATCAAGCAGGAACATCTGATGGTTTTTCTCGTGCTAATTCTCTCAGCTCTCTTGGTAGTGCGATAACACAAAGGAATAATGTTAATGGAATTATTTCCAAAGAACCTTCCACAGATTCTTCTGACAAAGCTGATAATGTGTCAGAGAGAGCAGACCGTACTGCAGCTAGCACTAACATCAACATATTACGTATTCCTGATGAAACTGATAGTTCTACAGAAGGAAAAAATAGTTCCAGAGTTGTAGACAAAGAAGGTTTGCTATGTTTAATGTTTTAATGTACTGTATAAGCTTTTATCAAGTGTTATGGAAAATTGTGGCTTTATTTGTTACATTGATTGTTATAGGCAAAATGGTTACATTCAGTAGACAAGACTACTATGCAGAACAAACTCCTTTAATGTTTTCATGTTGTAGTTCTCTAGGTTCATTGAGTGGATTTGAACAGCATTCTATACATGATGATCGTAGCTCCATTATCAGTGATTTCAGGTAATTTTTAGAAATCTCATAAAGAGCACAGGGAGAAACATGATAAGTCATAATTTTTATTTCTTAGATGGGAATAATTTTAAAATCCAAGTGAAAAGAATCCTGGCCAAACAATCACATATTACCAAAACTGCCTTTTCATTAATTATGGGTTTCTATATGTCCAATTCTTTTGAAGAATAATGATTTTAAAAACATTATAAAATAAACTTCATAGATTTGTCATTTACTGCTACAGTACATATATCTTTAGACCAAGCAGGTTGTTCTTGTTTTTAATTATGTTATATTATATAGTACGTCAGTTTTAATTATTAAATAACATCAAAATCAGAAAGTCAACAAAATTGTATGTTCATATCATATTTTTCCCCCTGTAATTCTCAAATCACAGCAAAATAATAATGGTTGTAACAAAATTTATAATTTACACTAAAATTGATGTTTAATAGTCGCAGGACCAGTGGTGTTGTGTCTCCAAGTGAATTACCAGATTCACCAACACAAACTATCCCTCCAAGTCCTCGTAATCATAAAAATCAGTGTACAGATTTTATAAGCAAAATACCAGAAGAAGCAGTAAGACAACCTGTTCGACATTTATGTATGCAATGCTATTGATCGTTAGTGAAAGATTAAGCACAAGAATTTTTATTTATACAATAGTAAGAATGTCCTTAATACCTTACTAGTCTTTTTAACAGATATTATTTTTCAGCATATTCAAAGTGTCATGCTCTGAGAACCAGTGTCTTCGAGGATGACATTGCCACATTTAAGGAGGAATCAACACCCATTGAATTTTCCACAGCTACTAGTCTCAGTTCTTTAACCATCGACGATGAAATGAAAATTCCCAATATATCTAAACCTCAAAATGAACTGAAAGAACCATCTAATGAGCTGGATAAAGATATTAAAGAAAATTCTTTGGAAGAAAAAGTTAGTAACGTAGAAGCTGAGAAGGATCAGGAACAAGTGAGTGATGGCGATGAAGATAATGAAGACATGTTGGCTGCATGTATCAGTATGGGAATACAAAATAATAGGTATTTTAATAGTTTGCAATATACTAGTCACTAATCATTCATATTTATTCATTTCTGTATATACATGTTGCACATATATGTTTATAGATGACACACAGAACTGAATTATTTTCAGTTATGATATAATATTTTTTCAATAAATATGCGATATCATTATCAACTAATATCACTTGATTACAGATATAGACAATCTTTCAAAACGTCTACTGTCCAGAAACCCATACAAGCAGAGTCATCAAACATGTTGGTACGTTGCCAGAGAACACCAGTTTTAAACAGACTGGAACCTTCAGTTCCTGTTGCTGTCACTTCCGCGGATGCTACAGTGACAGCTTCAAAACCTAGCAAGCCCGCAATAGAAGTTGTTGCTGCTCCAGATACCGTACATGTGTATTGTACAGAAGATACACCTGCTGATATTTCCCCAGTGGGCTCACAATCGAATCTTTCTGCCTTGTCTATGCCGAGCGTACAGGAAGATGTAGAAAGGATCGAAGAAGCTAAATCTTCGGGCGAAGTCGAGTGCCATAGAAACGATCTGTCGGATGAAAGTTCTAATCTCTCTGGTGAAGATGAGAAAATTCTTGATGAGTGCATTCAGTCAGGAATATCGAAAGTACGTGTAACTGTAGAGAAGTTTTTTAAGTAATCTTCGATATTAACACTTAAACACCCAGTTACACAGTTACATGTGTAAGTACATTTTGCAAAGTTCCCTTGCATATGGGCTCTTGTTATGAAGATTATCATAACAAAAAGAACTATTAATTTAATTGACTAATTCTTTCCATTTCTTAATCCATATAACATGAAATAAAATATATTTATATTATATTATTACTACAATAAACAATATTGTGTATACTTTTTAAATTGATTTCTTTTCAGCAAATCAAAAAATAATTAGGCGTATTTATATCCCCAATTGTCGGGTGCTTAAATGTTAACTATCTTATGTTTGTTTTAGGTTAGACAAATAACTCCGCCACCAACGAGTTGCATTCCCTTTGTACAGAAAACAGAAGTGCTAACACAGAGATTCAATATATGTGGAACACCATCATCGTCCCCTGTAGAAAGTGCCAACAAGAACCCTGCTCTTCGAAAATCCATGTGTCATACAACATTGGATCACGAAAATGATCCTTTTGGCGACAGCCCTAATCATTCGGACGATGAAGCCATTCTCAGTGAATGTATAAGAGCGGCCATGCCTAAGGTTTCTTTCTTTATTCCGTTTTTGACTAATCCTGATTATATCAATATTTTTTATGAACCATTGTGTATTAATTCTAGGTTAAATTGAATATTTCAACACTTATAGGACAAGCATTGCCGCAAACCGCGGAGAAATCGAAGGTGACGGCTTCAAGAAAACCATCGTCATCGTCTACGTCGTACCGTCAGCAAGGGTATATTGAGGATAATAAACATCAGTCGAAGAAGTCTGCACCATTCGAGGATAATTTAGGCCTCTCAGAGGAAGAGGAAGACATCATGCTGGCGCAATGTATTAAATCTGGTATGCCAAAGGTAAAAATATACAGTTTTATTTTCTTATTCTACATATCAAATTTTAGATGGATTAGACTTTATGGGTCTTTTATCATTCGTAGGCGTTGAATGTTTCATCAAATTCGTCCTTAGTGTCCGTAAAGAAGCAACCAGAATACTCAAAAACGAAAAATATTTCCAGTACTTCATATTATTATGTGAATAAACCCTATCTGTTCGGAAACACGGTGGTGCAGACCCAACCATCACATAAACCCATAGAGAATGATCTTTCTCTGCACAGAGGAACTTCTTGCACTTCCCATTCTACGAAGGTTCAGGAAAATAGGAGACATATTGTTAAAAATGGTGGAATTAATACATATGAAAGAACAAACCGTATGCCATTGTGCGCCAGGAAGTTTTCTCAGTCAGAGCACGAAAATAACAACACGAACGAAAACATTCTAAGCACTTCACGTTCCGAAATTCCTAATTGTAGGTCCCCAATTTTAAATGGTGAAAATGATGACGATGAATTACGTAGGACTACAACGAAGTCGAATGTAGTACCTTCAAGGCATAGTTTTGTGAGTTCTCTTAGTGAAGAAAGTTCTCTTGGATCCATTGAGGAGTGGGCTTTCCTGGAATTGTGCATTAGTTCTGGGATGCCGAAGAACAAGTATCGTCTGAAGGGAATGAAAAACACAGAGGGGAATGTCAACGAAGACAATTGTTCGATATGTAGTTATAATTCGTACGTTTGTAAAACCTAAATGAAAAACAAAAACTAAAAGTCTCACCTATAGAAAGATTGAATACTTTTTCATGATAATCCATAAAAGGATGACGATCAAGGGTGCATATTTGGTGGGATAAGCAAGTGAGATTATTATAGTTCTGTGATTGACAGAAATTTGCAATAACTCTGTCCAACTCCTAGCATACGGAATACTTCAAAACTACATGTTAATTAAGTAAAGTGTAATAGGATTATGATAAAAACTTGATTAAGAAAATTTTTCGTTCAAGGAATACGTTTCATCTCGCTTTATTTGTTTGTAATAAGAAGATTGCGGATGTTTATGTAAATTCACATTTTTATGAATACAATTAAAGAAGTGAAATCTAAACCTTTTATAGGTAGATATTTGTTTATAGACAGATGTCTTTTTTATAAGTAAATATTTATTTTATCTTAAATATTTAATATACATTTGCATACTTTGTGTATTGCATGTACATTGCACTTTCAAATTTTCTATAATAGCATAAATTTCCGCAGTCTAATGATGAGATTAGGAAGATGTAAGTTTTAAGCGACTACTGATTAACTACATATATCAGATTTTTTTATGGGGATTTGGTATATATTAAGTTGCTTATGGATTGGATTAGAATTTGTAAAAAAGTGAAGTGGGAAATATGTTAATTAAATAAAACATATATATTTTTTTCATTACTATTTACTATCACTTACTTCGCTAAATCATAGTTTTGAAACTCTATATTGTGCATTGAAGAAGCATATATGATTATCCTATATAATTTCTTGTTTATTTTTTATATGAGGTCAGAAGATATTTCTTGTTTCTTCTCATTCTCGTTTATTATTATTCTCAAGGAACGAATGTTTACAGGTTATCGATGACTTTTCAGGGGAAAAATTATAGAATAAGGAATAAAATGAGATTCGTGGTTTATGTGTAATGTATATACTTGTCGAAAAACTATTGTGAGGTTTCTTTTTTAGCTTGGTGTAATCTATTATATATTTTTTACAATTTATTTTTTCTAACGAATTCAGTGCTGCAGTATGTGATATTTTGTTTTCATGAAGTAAGAAACAAAATCTAGCTAGAAATAAAGAAATTTTATGGTTTGGTCCAGTTTAGGTGCTTTCTTTATTGTAGGTATGAAGTTAATGACTAAAAAATATATTTATAATAGATTAATAATTTCAATTGTTATATTATTATATCTTAATAAAATTTGCAACTTTATTGTTAAAGCATTTATTTTATACGATTCTCTTTTAATACAAAATTTTTTTTTCATAACTTCTCCATTTCCTCACTTTGCCATAATATTTAATAGAAAATTTACCGTACACTTACTAATCTATGGTATGAAAGACGTCGAGTACTGTAATTTCTCGAGGAATATAAATTTATAGTTAGCAATTTTCGTATCGAAGCATTAATTTCCGGACTGGAAAAGTAACATACATCAGAAGAAGCACCGTTTGAGAAGAAAAGAAAATTGCAGCCATAGTGTTTCTTGCAGTCTTATAATAATGTAAAGTAAAGTGTTCTTGCATGACATTAACATAAGCTTCCATCTAAATAAAACAAATGAAATTTTACAAGTAACATTTATAAATTGTTAATAATCTGATTGTTTTATTTGATAAAAGATTATGAAATTATACAAAAATGTAATCTATACCCTGCAATTTGTACTTTGTTAGTGTACTAATATTATTAGTTGGTACCTTATTATACAAGGAGGTTTAGATATTTTTTAAATATTACCTCACAGTTAGCATATTCTAGATGTCATATAATTTAATTTTTCTTGCTTTTTAATTCCTTTTATCTCAATAGAATACAGTACTCATAATGTCTCATTAAATCACGTAATAAAATAATCTGACTAAAAGAAAAAATTATATTTAGAAATATTAATATTTATGCTGTATACATATTTATGCTATACTTCTTTAAATTTTGTTCTTATTAATGTAGTAAGTATCTTATTGCCATCTTAAATAATTTCATTCTTTTAGATCTCGTGATTGAATATATTATAATAATCTTTTTGTTTTTATTGTAAGCATGTTATAAACACTGTAAAAAGTTTTGTGTTTTTATGTATTATTTATATTCAATTATCAGAATATCACTGATCAGTTGAAAGAGCAATTCAGGGTCTGAGTCATGCAACTCTATAAGAGTTTATTGATAATTACAGACCAAGGTTGCTGGAGCATAAAAGGTGCCGCCTTTTAACCGTTGCCTTGTTGCCCTTCGATGAATCGCAATGACCACCTGGCCGGTGTCCTAGCCTATTTCCTGCATGTATAAATCTTCATATAGCTACGATCGAACGTTTACATTGTATCGCGACCGATTTGGAGAACATTATCTCCAGTGGTGTGCTCGTGTTTCGAGGTAAAGTTCATTTTGTTCAGTGAATGAAGAACATTGGATTGCAAGGGTAGCTGGAACTTTAATGATCGTTATTTACTTGTAAAAAGTTGCGAATATTAAGGAAGGAAGAAATTTTGGAATTTTTACTTTTTCACATCTTGAAGAATGATTTTTTCAGAATATAGTAGTGTTGGTATAGTATATTGCAAGGTTTGGTTTTAATTATTGAACAAGTCTTATATAGCAAATTAATTCAAATAGAATATACATAAATTTAAGAAAATTTACTAAATATTTTTTCATATATGCAAAATATTATTTTGTAAATTTTACTTTTTATCAAATGATTTTAATAGCATTAAATAAATGCTATGTTTAAAATTAATTAGTCTAATTCAAGATCAACAAATAAACTCATAAGCAATTTTAATATTATAATTTAAAGCATAATAGACTGTAGATGTTTATGCATTTTTGGGACATTTAATATTAAAAAAATTTATAGAATGCATTTAATATGCAAGAATATATGAAATATTCAAAATAGACCATTTATCACGATATGTAGTAGATGAAACAAATATCTACTTAAATTCCATTTCTTTAATTACGTGTATATAAACATAAAATTGCATGAACATCTACAGCCTAATAATAAAAAAGGAAAAAAGTAGAAAATTCAAAACAGGTATAAATTACCTATTCAAAACATTTGTTTTTATCACGCCTATAACTTGCACGTGCGATAACACAAAGTATCGTATCCGGAGCGTACCCTCGAATCTTAAGTTTTATCGGTCTGCGAGTTGTTACGACCGGCTATTAAAGTTGGCGACTATTCCCCTGAATGCAGATGCACCCGCGTGCATTCTACGTGTTCATACTTGTCATCCTTGTGACCGATGGCGCTAGTTGCGACGACAATACGAAGTGGTACACAGGCCTACGTACCGTGCTTCAGAATTGTCCATTGGAATCCTGGAACAATTCAGGGCAAGATGAGTTTTTAGAGAAGTTTCGAAAATGCGTGCAGGAACATGCACTGGCTGCTTTGGATGCACTTCTAGTTGATGATATTATACCAGTTTTCGAGGGGCTGGATTTAGTAAGGTTCCACGAGGACAAGAATTTTACGGACAATTATAGAGAAAGGTAAACAAGAACAAAGAATTAATGTGTTCATTGCTATATGAATTGTTCATAGGTCAAAGAGGTTAACTCCACTTTTAGAAATTTTTGAAATGCTAATGCAAAAATACTCGGTTGATTATAAGTTACACGTAAGTTCAGCAATTTTCTTATGCAATCTTTTTATGCAATTAGCCGATTTGACAAATAAGAGGCTATTTATTTTTTGAGAACCGAACATTAATCATGTACCTGGATAATAAAATTGTGAAACTTATAAAAGGTGGAGTTTTGGCCTTTCAGACGAATTGGATATTTTAGAATTAGATGTTCTCTAACTATAAATGATAATGTTTTAACTTTACTATCTTTGACATGACCTGAAATAAAAATTATATTTCTTTCTAAGGTTTATAAAAAGTACGATATTTTTTAAAATGTATATCTGCTAAAAAAGGTGAAATATAATTCCCAGAATACCCTAAAGAAAATATTAAATTCATAAAATAAACAATATCCTCTCGAAAGTAAAAATCTACACGATTTTAAAAATTCACTTCAGTATATTTTTACTCAAAATGAAAACTGGAAGATCCATGACATGAGAGTGATGCAGAGATAGAAATGTATAAAAAAAAGTAAAGAAATCGTAGATTTCAATGGATTGATTTTAAATATTTGAGGATCTAGAGAAAAATACAACCGACATCCGTTGCAGAAGTTTCGTGGAAGTTCGACTTCGGTTCCGAAAAGTTTTAGGGCGTGATAGTCGCCGTGGAAGCCCTGCGTTCCACTTCGGAACTTCTCGGCTTGCGAAATCGTATGAAAGTTAACTCCCTATTGATCATTTTATGAGATATCGCTCTTTTCTCTCCAAGTGTCGTTCTAATTATTATTCCCTTCATTTATAATTTAATCAAACGTCTTCTTTATAGAAACATTAGTAGTACAGAAACATTAATAGTATATAGAAATAATAATAAATAATATTTAGGCAAATATTAATTTTCTTATTAAAAGTAATAATTTTTAAACTACATAAATAATAATTTAAAAAGTTGTTGAAATTATTATTTTTGTTCTTGGGAACTGTAGAAAATTCTTTTCTATTAAAAATAATTTTTTTACATTGCACAAATAGTAATTTAAAAAATTATAGATAAAGGATATTAATTTCTAACGTAAAAGATATTAGATAGATGTCTATTTTAAATAATTTAGTCAGAATTAAAATGAATAATATCAAAGTGAAACAACTGTAAAATATAAAAGATTATATTTGTGAAAATAAAACATTATTTTGTTAATTAAATTTATCAATAACTCAAATAATGTTCTCAAAATTGAATCAAGTACATTCTTGTCATTTATGAAATTACAATGTACTTGATCATGATTAAATAAAGAAATAAAATACAATTTTTCGAATTGTATCACTTCTATAGTAAGTAAAGTGTAGATATGGTAATCTAAGAGCAGTTATATCCAAAGCTTATCTTATTAAAAAATATTAAAAGTTTTTTGATACAATGTAAAGACCCGTTCTGTTGAGAAGCGTAGTTCATCTTTGATTTCCTTTATCCAATAGCTCGGTCAATATTAGAATAAGCGTCTAAAAGATTGCAGACCTTCAATCCCATAGAATTTCTGCAAATTTCTCTGTAAACTCGACGAACCTTATATCTGAAAATATAAATGTTTATGAACCTATGCAATTTTCGAAATGGAGAATTATATTCATTTACAATATAAGTTATAAGAGTGAGAAGTATTTAAATTAATTTTATAGTTGATTTGAAAATTTTAAAAATTACTTCCAGGTTAAATAAAAAAGAGATTAAAAAAGAATGATATAAAATTAACGAAGAAAATAGTCAACATTATAAAAAGTCTATTTAAGACTATTAAATAAAATACTATTTAGATAAAAGACTATTTAAAATAGTCAACATTTTCCTATACGTTTCTTTTTATCAATTTTTATAAATTATATTTTGTATTGTAGAAAATATTAGTTATTTATTTGTTTAAAATTTGTATAATATTCCTGTTGGTTATTATCGTTGTTCCGCTGACCTACGATGGTTTCCAACGGCTGTACACTGACACAAAGTAGTTACGATTTCGCCTCGCCCTATTTCTTGCGAACAGGAAAAATATCAGACCTTTAATGGAGCGCTGAAGTATTTTCCGCGGACAAATTTCAAGTCACGCAATCTCACGTGACAAGTAATCCGCGTTTAAGGGATTTCTTACTCAGCACGAGATTAACTTAATGACCTATTATCTAGCGTGTATTGAAATTGAAACTGATCCCGTTTGTTTTATGAAATCTTTTTAAGTGAACGATTTATTATAAAATTAGTTCATCCGTAAATCTGTAACGACAATAAATTAGTTGACATATTCAATAACGATTCAACTTCATATTTTTACAAAATTAATAAAAAAGAAAAATGTAAATATATAATACTTAAAATTATCTTTTTCTGTATATTTCAGTGAGATAGGGGATGATACCAATTGGACAGCCGTTATCGTGAAGCGATTGTTACGAGTTTTACGCACTCATGTGTTCAAAGTCGACGTGGATTATCTGACCAATAAAATTATTTCTCTCCTTAATAATGAAGCAACCGATGTAGATAACTACAAGTTCGAAGGTTTGTCCGTGTCCATTTAACTGAATCGGTAACTTCTGATTAATAAAATATTTTGCTGTAAAAGTAATCATTATCATGCAACGATCTGTAGCCGAGTAAACGCTCGGTACAAAATAAGCAATCAAAATTTTCTACTGAAATTGAAAGTTTATTTAAAAAAAGTACAGCAAGATGTTCAACCAAAATATTCATCGTTGCATCCTATAGCTTTAAATCATCTATCGGACAAATGATGGACTCCATCATGGAAAAAAATACTGCCTCTTTAAACAAGATCCGATTGCCAAGTTATTTTTGTATCTCAGTCACTAATTGGAAGTGATTATCGGATAAGGCGTGTTGCATCGATCGGAACAGCTAGTAATCCGAGGAACTAATGTCTAGTGATTAAACTGACTGCTGCAAGATGTCGCAAACAAGGCTCATTATGACGTTTTTTTGTCGTAGAAGCAGTGTGTGGCCTAACGTTGACACGTGGGAATTTCATAGAACATTCACTGCTGTTAGTGCCATGACGATTGAATCGTGTCTAAAGCATTTTTACCGTGTTGTAATTCGTCACTTGTCCAATAGATGGCTTAAAGTTACAGAAAGCAATGACAAATACTTTGACTGAATAACTTGCGATAGCTTCTCATACATAGGCTCTGAATTTTACTGAAAAAATTGAACTATTCATTCGTACGCCTAATATTTCTTTTACGGTTTATAACTATATATGTACTTTTCTAATTATAGTACATTCAGTTAATTGAAAAATTATAAAAGTATACTTAAGGGGGGATTTTCGTGTAAGAAAAATACAAGTAAGTGATTACTATAAATTTTTTCAGACTAACTACTGATTATATGTAATTGGACTTTTTTGGGGTTAAATAGATAGTTTTGACGTACGAATGTAACTTCTTTTATTTCTTCTTATTGCTTATTGTATATTATACAGGTCTTGCGATCGTCTTTGACGATGTAACCATTGCTGGTGTGTAGTATAGCATTTGTCACAGTCATCAGAATGCAAAAGTTAAGAAATTTTCTGAAAGTTAGATAATTTACGCAGAAATTGAACCTACGTTTGAAAGAAAAATATAGAAAATCTGAAAGTTTTAGCTTTTATAAGAAAAATTTACTTTCATCGCCAGATAAATTAAGTTTATATTGTTTAAAAAAATGTTATAAATAAATAATCAAAAGTAACAAAGTGAATAATCTTTGTGCGAAATTGATTGATCAATTAATTATCGGGAATGCCAGTCTAAAATGTCGTTAAAAGTTGCAGTTTAAAAAGTTAATAAATAGTAAGAAAAATTGATATAAAAAAAGATTACATTTATATTTCAGGACTGTATTCAGATCTTAAAAGGATTTAATCCCATATAACTGGCAGTTAGTATAAAAAAAAATCATGAAAATCACTTTGCTTTTATTGTTGTTGCACGAAAATCCTTGTTTAATTTGAGAGTGGACATTAACAAGCCACTTGTTGTCTCAAGTATCTCATTAATGATGCTCGTTTCGTTATCAGGCCGCAGGCATCGCCACCGTCGTAGACATAACCACATGGTGCCGCTGATGATGATGGGCTTCCTGCTGATGGGCTCGATCTTGATACCCATGGGTTTCCAGTTCCTCGCGGTTCTCGGTGGCAAGGCGTTGCTCTTGGCCAAAATGGCCTTGATACTGTCTAGTATCCAAGGTCTTAAAAAAATAGCAACAAATGGCGTTAATTATGGACTGTATCACGCTCACCCTGTGGCAGGGGGTTGGCACGATAGAAGCCATATAGAGCCTCCACATTTAGACTTACCTTTTCCACCGCCGCTTCATCCCTAATTAGATCATACATTTTCATCATTGTTTGGATTTTTCATCGATTGTTTGAATGGTTCCTCTTATATATGGGGTAAATTGTATGGAGCTTGGTAGACAATCTCTGGAATGGTATCTAAAAGACGTGACCATTCCTATTTGTCATTGCATTTATTGTCGTGGTTATTGTTATAGTGTTGAGGTTAACAATAAGCGATCTTGAAAGCACTTTTGATCACGAGGTTTTGGATTGTATGTAGTTTGTTGAGAATTACCTAGGTAGCTACTCAAGGTCACTGAAGAAGACTATCCCCGCCAATTATATTCTTACGGTTGTTGAATAAGCTTGAACTTAATTTTGGTTATTAAAATTTTTTAAACATCTTTTAATTATTATATGATAATACAAAATAATTTATAAAACTAGTATAAATTGTTTACTCATTCATCTTAATTATTCATCTAACATTATTCACGTTTAATTAATAATATTAGTGAATCGACAAGTAACTAGTTATAGAGCAATTTTGAATAAATAATATAGCAAATGATAGGGCACAAAATAGTACAATCGAATGATTTTCAAGTTTATAAAATTTTTTTTGTTTACTACCAATCTTTTGCCTATTATATATGTATACTTATTGTAATTGTTTTTAATAATTTGTATCTTGTGATTTGTAAACTTTCATTAATAATATTAGTTCACTAAATTAGGCTTAGATAATTAATCTAAAAAATTATATTGTACTCTACAAAAAAAATGTTTTAAAAGATTATTTAAAATTCATTTTTATAAAGTCACCAAAATTTGCACTTATTAAATATGTTGTAACAGTGACAAATTTTTTAAAATATTTTCACAAACATTTCAAAGGGAGATAAACGCGTAAGTCAGCGCCGAAATCACTTGGTGGAATTAAGAAAACAAAAAGGGCTCTCTGTGGTATATTAAACAGCATTGTTATTAATGCAACCAAGTTAATATTTATTGAAATTGTAAACGAGTCCTTTTTTTCCTTTCTCTATGGATTGCATTCTGTTGCAAGTATTTATTTAATCCTAAAAATAAGTGTAATTATTATAAGTGTAAGAATTAGATTCGAGGAATATCCACGCCTTATAAAGTAATTATTATGACAAAATAATTTAAATAAAACATGTTATACGATGATGTTCTATAAATTTCTTTTGCCTTAAAATTTTATACATGTATATATAAAATGATACGAGATTAGAATTATTTGAAAATGAGAGTTTACAATATAATAAGAGAATACGATAAAATATAATATAATAGATGTCAAATTTTATTAATTTATTAATACAATACATTTTTATAATTTTCAATAATTCTTATTAATAAAATTTAGTGTCTATGTAAAATTTTGTTATATTAATAAATATATTACTTATGTCTTACTTTAAAGATTAATCATCTAATCAAAACTTTATAAGTTATAAAAATTTATTATATGTATCCTATCACCAGTAATATTTGCAGAAGTTAAACTTTGTCAGAAATACAGCCCTATTCCTACATTGTGTAACTCATGCATGCCAGAATTGCCAGAGGAACGTCAGTAGATTGTTCTACCCATGGGTAGACAGCCGTCACATTACATTATGGTTCAAGTAGTAGAAGTAGGTCTGACCATCGGCTATTGGAATTCTCAATCGCTCGAAGATCGAAGTTACAGAGCATTTTGTTTTCAATAATACATTCTTCAATTTCTCAAGATAATGATCTTGTTCTACAGATTTAATTATTTTTAAGAAATTTTAAAACTGTTACTAAAAAATTATCTTCGTTTCTTTTTTAGCCCAACTGAATTATTTTAAAATATAGTAATTTCTTCCTTCTTTCTGTGAAAAAACGTTTTTCTTTTTTTTAAATAGAAATTTTCAAAGACACGTAAATAATTCCTTTAAATCAGAATCAAACAAAATTAATTATAACATTTATTTAGAGATATGGAAATTACCTAAATTTTCTTTTTATAATAAATTCTTAGAGAAAGAAGATAGTACCATGAATTTCACCTCAGAATCAATTTTATGCGATTACACACTAATGACGTAAATTGATAGCCACAAGGAAAAGAAAGTGAAATTCAATTACGACATTTTGCCTGATAAGATAAATGTTTCACGATTTTTATTCTTACGTCTTCTTTTCATACCATTGAAATATAACGAAACTACCCAAAAATCACGTTTATCGTTAAAAAAAATATATCAGTAATTATCATATAATTACATATAAATATAATAAACAATAAATATAAAAACTATTAGATGTCTATTATCTAAAAGTATTAAATAATTAAAATTTTTCCTCTTTAAAATTCAGAGTGATTATCAATTCTTCATAAAAAGATCAAAAACAATTATCATATTCACGTTTCTTAAAATTATCAAAGAGTTATTGATTTCTATTAGCAACAAGACCTATTACCAAACCTATGCATAAGTGACAAGTAATTAATATTTCGTTGATCTGTTAAATGGACAGCTTATGGTCGTTCTTGTCAGTATTAGCGACATTAAAGGCAGGCAAACAGAACAGAAAACTAAGAAACGTTTTACGTGATCAAACAATCGTGCTTTCCTAAGGGAGCCGGGCTCGTAAATCTCGCGGACGTGATTTAATAAAATTCAGATTCAGAAGCGTCTCAGTGAATAATTCAGTTTCCCATTGAACGCCGTTGAATCTATTCTTGTAGGACGACTAGGACATTTCGTATAATCGATACTTTCGTAAATACGTTGATTTAACGTTCTTATTCATGATCGATTAAAATATTTATTGCCACGTCTCACTTGCCATTTCAGACGACGTACATAGGATGCTTCTTTTCTTGATTTTGTCAGAATCCATTTGACGAGTTTTTAGTATAGTTTCTAACCTAAAATATAATTAGTACCGTATAATGATGAATATCTCATAAGTTCAGAGCACAATATGAAAGTTTGCAGGCAGTTTGAACATTAAGAGGTTATGTAGAATTTTATGTAAGATACGCGATTGGGTCACAGAATATGATATAGAAAAATAATGGAATGTATCAGAACATAGAATATAGAATATAGAATATATAGGGTGTCTCACCTAACTCTGTCACTTTTAGTTACTCTCTTATTTTTCACGATACGAAGAAATGTTTCAGACAAAAGTTGTATGGTAAGGCTATTGCGTTGTAAGGGAACATACTATGCTTTTACATATATCACCTTGAGCTAACCATAACACGTCCAGTAAAGGTAACATTAAAATTTCTAAATGGATGTTTCCATTTTCATTACATTTCAAAACACTACAAACTTGTGTCTTTTGACATTGAAATTCGACAGACCGATACAAAGAAATTATCTAAAAATAACAGTGTTTTGGACACATTAGAAAACTGCAAGCTTATGCTTCGGCTATATCAATAATGGCATTATTAAAAACATCTTTATGTGTGTTCATGGTGAACATCGGATATAGTGAATTTTAAAATTCATATCTCGATCACGGATAGTATAAAAGGCGGGAGTTAATAGTGTTTTGAAAATTTTTAAATATTAGCTACAAGAATAAGTAATGAAATATGGAGGCATCTATTTAATACAAGATAAAATCTCCAAAATTTTCAAGAAAGAAATTCCACAGAACAGAATATAAATATACTAGAGAAGTCAAAGCATTTAAAAATCTAAAAGGAATAATGAAATGTAAAAGGCACAATAAATATTCAAAATAAAAAGGTAAACGTAATTAGTTAGGGAGGTCTGATATTTTTTTCAAAAATATAGGCAAGCCGCAATCATTGGTAGAGTTTATGGCAATTACTAGCTCAGATAAACATCACGGCCAGTGGTCTTAATTAATCTTGGTCCCAAGGGGGATGAAACGTATAAACTACCATATTGTACATTCGGCATATATTCATCTTTCTCGCAGTTGGCGATACTAAAAGATCGTTGTTTTTCTCCTGCAGGAGGCCAATATCCATTGCACTTTACTTATTAAGCGTTAAACAATTTTCTTTCTTCTTCGGGGAAGTGGAAGGACATTGGGTTAATTCTTTTATTGTATTCTGTAGGACAGTATCATAAGTGCACACGCCTAGAAGGAGAGAAGTTTCTTATGAATATAAATTACTTAATGTTAAATTTAATATTAATCATAAATATAAGGTACTGGGTTCTATTGCATAATTGAACTAATATTATTATTATTAGAGATCAGAAGTTACAAATTAATGTATTTTAATCACAAATTAATGTAATTTTATATTTTCATGTTTGATCTCAGTTTAATCGGTGATAATAGAGCTTTAAAGAAGAAAGGTTTGGGTGCCTGCCGTCGAGCAACCATTCATACATTGGTTGCGATATGTGTTACAGCGTAATAATAAATGAAGCATATTTGCCGAAAAAATTAAGATTATCACCGTTAAAAATACAAGTAAAACAGGATCTAGAGTCCCAATATGATAAATATAAATGAAAGTAATTAGTAGGATAAGTAGAGTTTTTTCAAAGAGCTCCATAAATTAATATATTAATGTAAACATTCAGGATTCATTTTACTCCATTATTAATAAAAGCACTCAAATTCCACTTTTAATAAAAGAAATTCAAAGTTCTAAACACAACATTAAATAGTAATTTTATGCATTATGTGAAAATGGAGAGTCAACTCCACTTACTATGTTCGTCCTTTAAATTCTATAGCTTGTGCAAATGTGGCATACATAATATAATCAGTAATACGAGTGTCCTTCTGTTTTAAACTGCAGCCACAACATTATACTTTTCCCTTGTTATCTTCTAGACTCTAGACACTCGTTTGAGTTGCATTCATGTCTTTCTCAAAGATAAAATCATTAATTTAACCCACACACAGTAACTGAGAAGAACTTCATTAAGTTCAGTCAAAGAATCCTATTTATGTTTCAGTTCCATAAGTGTTATTTTTTTTTTGACAATGTAATTAAGCATCTTAGTAAACCAAAGCAATATTTTTTGTTATTAAAAAGCTGAAAAAACATTTAAATAATTTCTTGAAAGTAGAAGATATAAAATGGATTTTCTTTTTGCATGAGAGCTTTTTTCTTCAGATATTATTTCCTTAGGGACATCATTATAGAACGAAAGTCTTTCTTTGATTTACATACCTGAGAGTTAGTGAGCTTGAATTTTTCATGCTAGTTTTCTCTAATCAATGGTATTGCAGCAACTTCCATAATTGTTTATTCCTATAAATAGATAAAAGCGACAATTTATTCAAAAAGACATTGTCCGTGATTTATAATACACGGTAGTCCCGTTGATAATATAAATTTCTATAAATATACCTTTCCAATATTAATTTTAGTTCTTCTTTTTAAGCTCTTAATTTTGTTTCTCAGTAACGATAGAAAAATTGATCTACTCTACTAGCGGACCGTGATACATGGGCTTTGAGGTCGGTAACTCCTAGATAATCTTAAACTATTTTTAATTGGTAGACTACGGATTTTTATGCATTTATGGGACATTTGAAAATACAAAAATGCACAGAATTACATGTAAAAATGTATAACATGTTTTAAATAAGATTCGTTTATAATTTAAAGTTTTTTTCATATTTATAAAATTATAGATTTGCATAAATATATTTGCATAAATCTGCTGCAATATTGGCTTATTATAATTTATATTACTTTCTATATCTATACGTCTATCTTTAAATAGTTTAATGCATTGCGCATCTCTATCTTCTTAATTTTGTTTTATGTTCTTTTTGTTGGAAAGTAAAGCTCAATAACCAGATATACCACGTTTTTTTAGTGTACACTTATAATGGAGATACAGTTTATTGCGTTCACTGAACTCGCCCTAACGAAGTAATGAAAGAGAAAGAGCGAGAAATTTAGATCTTGATCATTGGCTCAATAAAACTAACAAGTCAAAGAATTAATCAACTTAAACCGTTTATTAAGCCCTCAAGTTCTTAAAAACGTTATCTCGCAATTACAATAATCAAGTGGACATTTTAAATAAATTTATTCCGTCCTATTTAAACAAAATCATTTATCGAGAAGATTTCTTGTTATACAAAATTTTGCAAAAATATCTTGTAAAAATTCAAATACTCTACCACTTAATTATCAACAATTTTTCTCTCGCTTTCAATTCTCCAATCAATTAATCTCCACCGTCGATTTCAAGAAATTCTCGAGAATAACATCCCATATACATATAAATATAACAATTACATATTTCCTCCCTATCTTTGGAGATAACCATTTTTAATCTAATCAATCGATCTAAATTTCATTTATATTCTTATCCTATTATATTTCAATTTCCAAAATTCTACTTCCCAAATAACATTTCTTGCAACTTTCTCTCTCCTATCAATCTCGAAAATTCCATCTTCCAAATATCCTTATTCAAAATACTTTTCTCTCTTCTAATTATATAGCCTTTATCATTCTGTTTCATAATCCAGCTTCCTCTAACGAACACAGAAGGTCTTCGACTCACCGGAGAAAGGTGTGCAGGCGAACGTAGGCTGTTTTATCAGCGTTATCGTCGGCAGTTGCAAGCGTTTGGGGATGCGCAGCGTGGACGAATCGCGGGCTGGACTAGCGGCTATAAGAGGGACGCCGCGCGTCGCGACGCCACACAATCTCCAGTTTGTCCTGACGCCAGCTCCACGAGTTTTCCCCCCGTACGTTACAACAATACGAATCAGTGACAAAAGACACGACTTTTCAAAACGTCAACGAATCGTCTTCAAACCATACCATTCTTCTTTCAACAACATTTACTTCCGGTTTCTTCGCATTCAACCGGGGGAATCATGTTTCTGAATGGGCCAGTATATTGTTTGGCGAGGCTGCTGCTCTTCGTTGCAGTTTTCAACGCTGCTTCAGCTGTAATCAAAGGAAACGCCGATTATCAACGCTATCAGCAACAGGTAAAGAGATTTATGTTGTTTGAAGATGTTGTGATGGTTTGAATAACGAGCATTGGACGTTTGGAAAATTGTATGCAGCTCGATATATCATATTTTATTTTATTGAGTAACGTTTATGAGATCACAGGAGATAAAACGTGGAAAGTTGATTTTTCTGATTTTAATGTCGCTTGATATTTAAATGAAGATATGATAAGTCTATATTTGCCGCTTTTTTTATGTTTGTCGCATTAAATATCATTTGGTAGATCTAATTATTTAGAAAGAGAATAACTTGTTAGGTTCAAAGACGTAAGTCTTGTAAAAACAAACGTTTGCAAACTTTTGTCTTCTAATTTAATGCATGAACGAACCAAAAAATGTTCTTTGTACTTAGAATTGTATTTTAAACACAATTTAAATGCAGATAAAATCGTTTCATTATTTTAAAATTGCTCACTTATGAAGAAGGAGAACGAAAGCATGACTTATATATCACTTTCCTGCTGTAATCTTTATAAAATATATTTCATGAAAATTTATAATATAATACCACCTAACGTCTAATATGTACGCATAAATTTGATGTGAAGTATAGAAGCTTTGAAATAATTGATGTCTGAAAGAAGTAAAAGTATCTAAACATACTGTTTCTATTTCCGTTGTATTCCAGAAATAGAGTATACAGCAGACGAGTTTTATCCCTATATAAATATAACCATTATAAAATAACAATTAATTCGCCCTAACATTTTTGCAGTATCTAAGCAATCAATTTGTTTCTATGTACTTGTATACATATTATATTTCTTTCATCCATTCAGAAAATAAGGTAATCATATTCAAATGATTTTAATTTGGTTTTCCATCGTTCTTGCACGCGTTACTCAAAAGAATGTCAATAATGGAGTTTTGATCGATCATTACTCGGGTCGACGATGGGATACATTTCCCTCCCTTTGTCATGGCAATTACTTGCACGAGTAGTACAAAGTAAACACCACATGTAAGGCCTCAGTAACCCTTTCTCTCCGCTTTCGTCGGAGCTTTCGATATGGTTTTCCAGCAGTTTAATTAAAACTAAAGGTGAATCTTTCCATTCCAAAATGGCAGTGATCGTTCATCTCTCATATCAATGCTCTGCGCCCATATTCTTTCTGAAAGAAAAAGAATGTAGTTAAAAATAAAAACTTAAATACAATGTAGAATTATCATATTATTAATTATTTATTGGTAATAAGTAGAATAAAGAGATACATTGAATAAATTTGTAGATTGTCCCACCAATAGGATCACAATAGTTTCATCATAGATTCAATGAACAATGCCACAAACTAATCAATTAATAATGACAAGCAATTAACATTATTAACACATTATTTACTCGATATCCTAGTTTGTACATATATTGTACATGTATACATATTCATAATTCGCATATTCAATGTATATTCATTTCGTTTATCGTACGTATATTCGTAATTATTCAAGTATAAAATTGTGTACTTGTTATTATAGTGTTAATCATTATTTGGATTGTGTTTGTTACATTATATGCTATAAACAAATATATAATACCGGATATATAAAAATGAATATACATATATAATAATGTACAATAAACGAATACCAAGAATTTTTTCATGACTGGTACAATCTTCTAATATAATGTTTACTGAAAATGCAATATTTGTCATCTAACAAAGAAAAACTGTAAATGTTCCAAAAAAATTTTATTGCCCATATTCGATTTAATTATTATTTATTTTATGCTCGAATAATGTTATTTATATAATATGTTCTTATTGATATGATCTTTTTGTTGATTTATAAAAAAAACTAATGGCGCGTATTAATCTTTGCTTTTTGTTCATTTATTAAATAAAGAAACTTTTCATTTTTCATTGGACAATAACGAGCAGACACCCTCCACGTGGGTCTATTCTACAGAATTCCCACAGGGACTAGTAAACTACATTTAAGTCGAAAGCTTAACAATAAGATAGGAAATGTTAAATGTTCAAGAGGATTCCAATTAAAGTTTGTTCGTCGGCTCTTACGACCTTCTTCCCATTCAAGATCCGTTTCAGAATACAAAAAGCTCATGTTCCATAGCGTCGAGGTGTCTCCAAAGACCATAGAACCGAGGTGTTACACATTGATCTTCAAAGACAATTCCATTTGACTTCGTTCCGCACCGTGAAGCAAACCAGAGACCGGTAATCTGATTAACGAAGAAGGATGTCGTTGTTAAATCTCTCGGATTTAATGAAACTTCATGACGAATCACCTTCAAATATCAAGTGCTTTCCCTTTATATCGTAGCACATTTCGTAACCAAACGAAACGGGACTTGTATGTTACTCACTTCCGGAAAAACCTGAAATGTAACAATGATAAGAATTAGGGTTTTCCTGATTTTTGGAGAATTATTTGTATATTTGGAGATTCGAGTTTCTTAATATATGATTAATAGATTGAATATAAATTCGTATTTTTATAAATAATATTAAAAAAGAAGAATCTAACTAGAGGTTCGTTTCACTCGCTAAATATTATCACGAGTATTTCGAGTATTACATTTGGAATATTTATGCTACTTTAGAATAGCATAGTTTTATTAAATTTTCCTGCATTTGTGAAAAATTTAGACGCAAAAATACACATTAATACGTAATCTCTAAAATCATCATATAAGCAATAAATTTCTATTTAAATTGCCATTCTCTAATTACGGTTACGATATCAACATTCAATTCTTTAATTACTATTACAATACTAACGTCCAACTCTTCATTAATTATAACCACTAATATAAAATATGGATTTCTATAAACATCCACGGTCTAGTGATTAATTTTCGTCGTTATTAACTTCATCTTAATTCATTCTGGTTTTCATTTCCTTTGTCCCAATGAGGATTTCAATGCGGATGTGTTCTGTGATCTTTTCTGCGTTTCGGTGGCTTATCAGGCAACTCTGGCGACCTGCAAAGTGCAATTGCTTGTTGTCAGTGCAAACGCAATTTAACATGAGCATGTAACTTGCAAAAATCAGGTGGCAACGTACTTACGCACAATGCAAACTAACGAGGTTATAAAGTGTTGAATTTCTATTGTAATCCTCGAAAAACAAAAAGACGAAATAAACGTAGAAATATTGCAATTGTTCTCCTTTTAATTGCACGGCTGCTAATGAAACGGAAATGTAGAAAAATATAAAAATACGTGAAAACAGGAGAAATGGATAAAATGGTAAAAACCTTGTTAATCCAAATAAATTGTGGTTCGAGGACAATTCGGTTTTGCCATTTGTATAAAAAGACAAAGAAATATACTGAAATAAATGTCGTGAAAATGCTTGTTTTCGTACTAGTTCAATTTTTAAATCGAAATGGTTCTTTATGTGATTAACCTAGTAATGCCTAGTAACATATTTAATATCCTTTTCATTCTGTATTTCGATTACAATTAATATATGCATTTACATAAGATTTAGTGATATTTACATTTAGTCAAAGAATAAAAATGTTGACAGAGTATAAAAATGTATACTTTTGTGATTAATTAGTTTCGTACTTGACTAATCTGGTAACTTCCTGTACGATTCTCACGATTTTATTTGATCTATGAATTTATACTTTTATTGATTGATGTTGGCTACATGTAAAAATGTTTACTATTTCTAGTATGTATATTTACATAACCTATCGTTAGTTCGCGAATTAGTATTCATTTACTAAACAATGCACATATCTGCTACAATGCATCAATAAACTTCAGCTAATAAAAGTCTAAATTCTATGTGTATACATTGGCTATTAAGCGTGTACATTTATTGAACATCATTTATTATTTATCTAAAAATACATCATTCTTAGTCCAAAATATTTTTTAGATTTCCTTACCACTTGCATCTATACTAATATAACCTAATTATCTGCCAGAAACAATATAGTGACCTAGATATAGATTGATATAGAATATAAAAAAAGGAAAGTAAAATATAATAGCGTAAGTAGAATACACTACATATACTATGCACATACTATAGTAATGTAGAGTAGTGTAAGTAGAATTAAACTATAGATTTTAATGCATTCATTTGAAAGAACAAGAATGCATACAAAGCATATAATATACAAAAATATAACAAATATCCAAAATAGAATACTTACTATAATATTTGGTGGATACAATTTTCCATTGAAATTCCATACTTTTAATCATGTTTATAGAGATATATACATATGTATGTACATAAAAATCACCAATCTAATAATTATCATCCATTTGTGTATAAAAAAAAGAAAGAGAATGGAAGAATTAGTTTCGATTGAATTTCGTACAATTTACATGAAAGAAGTTGGTTCATGGTATAATATTCGTCGCAAAAGGTAAATCCGTGTCATCGCAAATATTTACCGCGGCTGTTCCGTTGTTTGTATCACGATTATGTACTTCTCGATCGTAAATCGCTAGCAACGCGACTGGTTCACGTGTAACAATGGTAATCGAGTCATGTTTCGTGATTTGAAAAACGATTCTGACGTACAACACCTGGTTTTAAGGATATCTATCAAATGGCACGTCATCGACTAAAATCATTCACATTTTCGAAATACAAAATGTTATTATATATAATGATGAATATAAATCTACTCGTATTTTATAGATTTGTATAAACTTGGAAAATACACATTTGAAAAATATCGATTTTATCGCAAATCGATCACAGATTTTACGAATTGGTATAAATTTTTAAAAAACGGTTCTCTACTTAATCTCTTTGTAAAATACAACTTTTGAATTTAAGGTTTAAATATGCATATTAGAAGCAACAGTTGGAAATATCGATTGATATCGAATAATACCGACCTTAATGTTTAAAACAATTATATTTCATTATATAGCTCATATATGAATTTTATCTTAATTAAATTTTATGTTTCAATGGAAGCAATCCATTATGTATTTTGTATCATTTATTTTTATTGCATAGATGCTTAACAGTAATGATCTATGTTGTACCATTTCACCATTTCAGGAATAAAAGTCATATTTTACAAAAGACATTAATAAAAAAGATTGCAGTTTATAGATTATAACTTTCTTAGATGATAGACTAAAGATTATAAGACTTACTTAAAATTTCACCTTTATTTTCCGAAAAATTTGATCTGTGCTAATAATTTTGTATATCTTTATTATTTATATTAAAAATCTTCTATACTATATATATTCTCTTTCACCGAAGATCATCTTCGATATAAGAAATGAACACATTAGGATAGACATATATTCACATTAAGTTCGATATCTCGCGCAGGTCAATAAAGAGCTTTATATTTTATTATAGCAATCTCAAAAAGTTCCGAATATCGCAACGTATCCCGTATATCGGTAGTCAATTTTTAAGCATGAAATATCTTTTCCCCTTATATAAAGAACAGTATAAAGCAGAAGAAGCAGCTTAAGGTTATGTCATCGAGTGATTTAGGTTACGTATGCATGCACGAGTATCGAAAATCGAAAGGATCAGTGACGCGTTATATTTTAAATGACTCCCTCGATTGAACTTGTGTATCGTTGTGTTTCGAGGATCGAGAATAATGGTTCTGGAAAGACTATTAACTTCAAGAGTATGATGGAAAAATCAGAACTGTCGTTCAATTTTGTTGTAAATAATTTGGTAATCCGTGAACATTTTCTTATAAACCATTTAATTTCGAATTATAATTCTTACTTACACATTCTGTTACCAGTTGGTTTTGAAATACAATTATTACTTATGCAAGTATGTATCAGTTATAAGTTTATATATACAGTACTTAACTTCTAGTAACTTACTTATACGTATTGTATATAAATATGCAAGTAGTTTATATCTAGTAGTAATTGTATATAAGTACAAACTACAGTGCGGTACATAAAATAAAATGTAAAATGTATACTGTATACAAGAGTAAATAATTTGTTATATGAAAATATGAACAATTTATATTATAATTCGCGTTATGATTATTATACGTTGTGATTCGTTGAAGTTTGGTTATGAACAATTTGGTTCCGAATTATAATTGTTAGCTACATATATAAGCAATTTAGTGTATTTATAAATGATGAAATATGATATGATGAAAAAGATGAATGTTTGCATGTTTTCATGAACATTACAATTAATTTTCTACGCTTCCAATTTCTTCGAGTGTATGGTGTGTTCTACCAAAGCTTGACTTCTACTACCTACTACGATACATTCAGGCAGTGATCCCTCTCAGAATACCGGAAGTTGAATAGAACACCATCTTATCCTGTAGAATCAGTCAACTATCACTAATGCTGACTTTCCACAAAACCGTTAGTAGTAACTTTATTTGACTTCGGAAGTTCCTAATGTTCATGCCCCTCTGTTACTTTACTAGTTCTATAGACAGTGTTCATTCCGGACCAATGGCATTAGAATAGGAAGTAATCCATCACTCCAGGATTTCGCCTTTGGTGATGTCTTTCCGAAACATGATTTACTGCGATAAAACTCGAACTGGAAAAAATTTCTATATCGACGGAAAAAAAAAGAGCGAATCCCTACCTTAACTTCCTAAGAAATTAAGAATTTCCGGTAGTGTAAAGAGATTATTGTGGTAAGGAGAAATTATGATAATTAAAAAGATAAACAGGCACAAAATTTATAATTAAGTTAAACAGTATTCGTAAAAGGAATTTCAGAGTCTAAAATTGCAATAATAAGAAATTATGGTCTAGTGGAATTATAGTAATTAAAGAAAGAAGTAAATAAAAAGGAACTTTGTAATTAAACACCAAAGTAAGTTCAATGTAGAACTCTGAAAAAATATATAAGAAAGAATTTTAAGAGTTCTAAAGTTTTACCGATGAAAGAATTATGTTAAGTAAGAAATATAGAAATTAGAAAACATAAATAGAAAAGGAATTGTGTAATTAAATCAGAAACAAATAAATGCATTTCAGGATATAACAAATTGGAACATCAAAGCATGTTGTAGTAATGAGAAAAAATTAATATTGAGAGTATTGAAAGAGCAAATATTTCAATAAAAAAGGAGCATTCAAATGAAGTGTTAATGAAAGTAAGAAGGAATATCGATTTGGAGAATCAGAAAATCAGTGTTGAATGGATAAGTTCCAGCAAATCCATTGGGGAATCCCCTCGTAGACGAAAATCTGTAAGTTATCAGGGATTGGAAATAAAAAGGAAATTGGCGTGTCGACTCTTTGAAAGAGTCGCGTGGTCAAATACTGCCGTTTACCAGGTTTATCGTGGCTCCTGGAATGTAATGGATATCGTAAGGTCCATTTATTCTCGTGACCCCTAACTCTTAAATATTTGGCCGTTAACATTACACGAATCATTCGGCGTAACCTTTACCGCCACTATTTTTAAATGTAAAATGTAATAGTAAGTGGAATGCGAAATACGCAGTTCCATAACTTTTTTTATCGTAAAAATATTCCGCTTGAAAATGAAGGGAGATATTTGAAAGAAAACTGGCAAAAGGGTTAACATTTAACATGATTCTAGTATGAATATAAATGTGAATTTTTATAAAACGCAGTAAAATAATCAGTCTAGCATTTAGGGATACATTAAAGATTCGTATCATTCTGACGTTAATCAATCATCAGTCATAAATTGTATCGTCCTTCTTTTATTACTTGTGACGTTGACATTCATATTATAGTATTAAATCTTCAGAAAGCATATTGAGTAAATCTAAATAGATTGCACAACTGTCGATTACGTTTCCGGTATATCCAACTCCATCTTTTCCTTTAATGATTCGATGTGAAATTCGATATTTCCCTTACATAATCCATTAAAAATTTCTTCTGAAATAAAAGAGATTATACAATCTACATTTTGCAAGATAAATTTAATATTATAAGACATTACATAGAATAATTGATATTAGAATTACAATGTTATAATAATCTTTGATTTCTTATATTAAGGAATATAGTATTTCTTTTCTTATGATAAAAATATGTATTATGATATAACATTTATATTATAATAGTTTTATATAATAATTGATATCAATATCATAATTTTCTATTTTTTAATTCAATATATTAAAAAATATAATATTCATTTTTCTATAATACAAATATTATAACATTTGTATTACAAGTTATGTTATAATATGTTTCAACAATACAGATACTTGCGTCACTAATATTGGAAACTCTTTTCAGTACACTGAGATGTTTTATACAAAGGGAGATTAAGATTACAAAAAGTTTGTTCGAAGGCCACCAGCTCCTTTGTTATTGGCTGCCAGCCAGTCAATTCACTGAATTTTATCCAGCTACACCACGGCGAAGTAATCGTGAAACAGTCCCTCAGGGAATATAATTCCCTCTATCCATTAATGCTTCCTTTAGTCGAGACTTCATTCCTTGCAATTCATCGGAGATCGACAAATTGTCACTGAGGAAAAGCAATTTCGCTTTTCCTCCTATGCCCTCCACCAATCAATCTCTATTTTTCCAGTTATGAAAATATCTTCATATATCCTTCTCTTCTTGTCACGAACTTTTTTTATGAAACCTTGAAAAGTTAATTAAAAATATTTGTACAATTATCTACTAAAATTTAAAGAAAGGCAGAGTACAATCTTCCAAATATTTCTTCAAAAGACGTTATTATCTTACATAAGAAATTGTTAACTAAATTTTAAGAGAAGTTAGACTATGTCTTCTTAAGAAGAAATGAATTTTCGAAATATTTGTTGGTATCGATGAATATTATAAAATAATGGTACAATTATTTGTTAGAATTTAAAGGAATAAAACATTGTTTTTAACATATATATTTTCAGATTTTAGGGAAGATTGCATTATGCTTTAATGAATTAAATTTTTTTAATATTTTTGTAATATTTTTTAACATCGATGACTGTTTTATACTCGATCATAGCTTCTAACAAGTTTCCTACATTTCTGAGGAATGTCGATGGTTGGTAACAATAGTAATTGTCATCACCGATGACAATCATGCTGTAATATCCGCCTGTCGATAAAGATATTTTCAGAGGCAACCACGTGATGGGATAGATTTTCTCCTGGTCTACTTCAAATATCAGTTATTCATCGATTGGTCGTAAATATTCTTTTCTATGTTATTATATGTGGATTTTAACGTCAGCAACGTAACTTACAAAAGAAATCCTGTTGAGAGGAGATTCTGAATAGCATTTCGTTCGTTAGGGAACAAAGACTCATTTCTTTTAACAGAAAATGTATTTCTCTGTGTGAGATTCTTCTTTATATTTCTCTGCTTTTATGGTAGCTTAGGGTGTAATTGAAGGCTTGTTTATTCAAACTCATATATGTATATGTATTATTGAAGTTTTTATTTTTGAAATATTATTTTTCACCTCTATCTAAATTGGAAAATATGAAAATCTATTTATAAATTAAAAATTAAAAGATGAAGATTGAACATTTAACTTCTTTCAGTTACTTTTTCCAGATTGAAACAAAAATTGCATTGTTGATTGTTTTTGATTCCCACGTTCGATAAAATCAATTTCAGCGGCTATTGAATTTTTAGATTTCTGATGGAGCGGCAGACAACTAGATAAAAATACAGTTGGAGAAATTGACAAAGGGAAGACTTATGGGATCTCTACTGCTTCGAATTTTTTAAACAAATAAATAAATCCTATCTGAAACTTTTCAAATAAATAAACATTTTTTAAAATAATGAATCCAATCTTTTAGGAAGAATTTTTCTAAAATGAATAATTTTTTTTCCAGGTTGCTGGAGAACATTTCTCAAAGGATTTTTATCGACAGGATTTGAAGAATGGTTTAATAAGTTCTTATACGCGTTTTAAACCCGTCACAGGTACATAATATTTTTTTCATTTATCAAATGAATTAACGAATGGACAAGATTATGAATATTTTATGAATCTATCAATTATATAAACCCTATTTTGGTTTCTTGCCGTTAATTTGAATAAAGAAGTTTGTTTTATATTTATTTCAAACTTTTTTTCCAAATCAAAGGTTATTTTATCCTTTTACAGACTGTATGTTTATCACGGCAGAGCCGGGATCTTTCATATATACCTCAAAAACTGACGACGACGAAGTTTGTGGAATTTTCTTCCTAGCTGGACCGGATCAAAAAGTAGAAATTAACTTTCTCACCTTTGACATACCTTGTGAACACCGTGGATTGATTTCGGTGAGGAAATACAACATAATGTTGATAATTTATGACCTAAAGATGCATATGGGATGGTTAAATATTATATGATAAAATTAAAAGAATAGAATAAATTTAGAAAACAAAACCAAGGTATAAGATATTACATAGTGTAGTGTTATATGTTTCATACTAATAATACGATCTAGTATATTTATATACTGAATATATAATATCTATATGTACTAGATATATATATTAGATATAATAATTAGTTATGTATAACATTTCAGAAGAACACAATTATGATTATCGCATGAATAAAGAAATACTTGCGCACCTCCAAATGCTATAAATATAGACAAATTTTACAACTTTTTATTTTAAATAACAATTACAAACTATAATATCAGTATATATATTTATATGTATGTATATTCACAACTGTACGTATAATAATCTGTGCTCCTTTGCTTAGGCTGCCCTACATATGATCTTGCAAAGAAGTCTGCCGCGCGTCAGGGGCATTGTGTTCGATCTTTAAGTGCTAATAACTAACAAGAGAAACCTCAAACCTAATTTTGTCATTCTACATTCTCAATTTATTTCGGCTCATAGAGACACTTATTAACTATGCCTGCAAAGTTGAACACTTTATATAGTGCAATCATCAGGAGCATGTTGGTTAATCTTTCAATGTCCATAGCTACGAAATAAAGCTTGAAAAACGTAATCCTTTAATTCTCCATTTTCGAATATATTTATTACTGAGCATTTTATATAGTGGAGGCTATTGTATAGTACTAGAGTTTCAGTTTCTCTCCGATAATCCTCGCCTCCTTTTTTGAATACAGAAACGTGTATTTTACTTGTATGTATTCATTCCAGTAGATACGTTTTTCCAATGCATCACTGTGCCGTGACAACAGTCCATTCAGAATGTATTTTTATATCGTGCAGGTCGTCGATGGCTGGGAATTAAACGGTGAAGTGTTCCCTAGCGAAATGGACCATCGATTGCCGCTGAAACAGAGAAGCAGCGAATTCTGTGGTAAAAATATCGGTGCGAAGAGGAGCTTCACAAGTTCACAAAACGCAGCGGTTATCCGATACAGAATACCAAAGCCTGGGAAAGGGTTCACGCTCTTCGCCAAATTTTTGAAAAATCCTAGACGTGAGTCGAACGTCGATCAATTTATTTTCATATAAAGTCAGAAATTTAAAGTTGAAAGTAGTTGAATATTTTCTTTTTTTTATTTCTTGCAGATATTTTGTTCTGTGGCAGTCAATGACTTTGAAATTTGAATGAATTTAAAACTGAAAATTTTAGAAGATGTATATTTCAATCTTAGGTTTTGAAATATAAATTTATAGAAATTGCTAATAATTTCGTAAATTCGCTAGAATTAAATCTTGTAATATTTAGAGACCTTCTTCATATGCAATGGAAAGTTTGAGAATTGCATTTTCTACTTTACATTGAAATAGGTATTGCTTGTAATTATTATATAAAGGTGCAATACAATTCTCAATATACTAACTTATTTTTAGTATCAATATTGTATTTCACAATATATCGAAATTTTAAGTATTTGAAAGAAGACATTTTGAATGAGTTACCTTTGCCTAAGTATTATTATATTCAATATATTTTAGTATTTACTATATCTGGTATCTAAATTACAAAAATTAGAAATTGTCACATAAAAATTTACCGTAATTTTCAATAATAGTTTCCTATTAACACAGTGTAAGGAAGAATATTTTTTGATCATTTTTCAGCTTGCAATGTTTTGGCAGCGAGCGTAGAGGAACCGTACACGCTGCGCAATTATGGACGGCGTATTAACTGCACCTACGTCGCACTTTATCCAGGCACTGTACATGTGATCGCACTTGGCGTTGGGGTTTCGAATTTCCTCGGAGCCACTCGTACCACTGAAACCGGAACTCTACGAAAAGTTCGTAACATTTCGACCACCCTTCTTCACTAGTAGTTTTCTATATTTTATAGATACTTCAAATAAATATAAAAAACATACTAGCGATGCTTGACATAGCAGATTTTAAGATTTAGTAGATATCGTGAACATAATTATCGCGGAAGATATAAAATTCTAACAAGAATAGTATAGACGATATAGTTGCATAGTATTATCAGGTTGTCCCAAAAATTTATTTCGTTTTATTAGGAAATAATAGATGCACAATATTTGTTGTTTTATATTATTTTATTGAATTATGTATTTCATTTTGTATTACATATCGTGTTGTAATGAAATAATATAAAATAAAAGCTATTGTGCATCTATTATTTCCTTATAAGAAAGGATTATTATATATTATAAGGATATTATAAGAAACTTATAGGACAACCTAGTATAATGTACAATGTAGTAAACATTTCCAGACTTATACTTTATCTATGTTTTCTTAAATTTGCTGGTCTTTTAGTTTATGTAATTGTTTATATGTTATATATGCGTATATGTTATAATTGGAAAATACTAATTAAATACTGATTTCTAGTGCGATGAAACCAGTCCGCACGATCAAGTGATAATTGGAGGCAGCGACGGCCTGGACACGTCCAAAGTTCAGATAGTTGATTCTATTTGCGGGATAGATTCTAAACCAGGTAATACGATTAATAACTCGTAGCACTAATATCGATCTCAATCGGAAGCTTTATGTCGACCCACGCACGAGCTAACTATAAACCTATTTATTGTTGAACGTCTCTTAGCATATTGATAACAGTCGTCTATATTATATTTATTGGCAATTGAATTGTGTTTCTCAATTATAACATTCTTATAACTTCTTATTCTTTAAACTTCTCTTTACTCTCCACTGTATACATCAATTCTAAATCAAGTAATTGTTCAGTTTACTGAATTTTCCCAATTTTAGCTGTTTGACTATCATCCTCGTTTTGGATCCTTTATTTTATCACTAAAACAAGGAATCTGAATCAGGAGAACTCAAGATACTATGAAACGTACTTTTTATTATTTTATTTAAGGAAACGTCGAAGAAAAGATTGGAGTCAAATAGTCAAAACTGGGAAAGTTTTCAAAGAAACATAGACGGCATAATTACGCTATTAATTGTTTTTCAGATTATCGGGAGCTGGTGGAGTACGGCGTAACTTCTGTTCGATTGGTATCCAGTGGCTTCTACGAGAATTCCGTGACAGTGCAAGTTCAGCCTCTCAAGAACGAATTACTCGACGCGAATCTTAGCATCTAACCGCGTTAGCTTGTAAACCTTATTATGTTCGATGCTTGAAACGATTGGAAACTCTACCGTGAATGTGTTTATTATCGAATCCATCAAAATCCTATGCGTCTTTCAGAAATTTTTGCAAACTCAATTCACCAGGTCTATTGATTATTCATTAATATTCCACTTGCGTAGTCTTTATAAAGATACTTGGAATCTTGTTTCCTATTATATTTATATCATTTAGTTAGATTAGGTATGAGGGATGTGTTTTATTGAGAGGTATCGCTTTTCGTTAAGAATCCTGATGGTCTGCATTAATAAGGGAAGTTATCTAGGTTTAAATTTAATAGAAAGTTTGATTTAAATACTGGTTAATTTTAAAAGCGCAAAACAATTAAATTTTATGACATCCTACATATGTATCTTTCAAAATTCAACATAGACGAGAAAAGTGGGGTCAAAGTTGAGGTATTGGTGCTTGAAAAATACCAGAAGATATAAGTGGTTTTTCTTCTGTAATTTTTATGTTCTTTTAAGTTCTTTTAAATAATATAAATGAAGTGGTTAAGATAAAAGAAAATATATATTTTGATTTTTCATTGTTTTTATATTTTAATAAATTAATAGTTAGGTAACTTTCCTTGTTATTGTAATACAAAGGAGAAGAAAAAGCATGTTTTGTTCATAGACAATATATTCTGAATTCTTAAATAATTGATGATTTGATATGTCGTGAGATTTGTGATAAATGGATTTAAATACTTGTTGAATGTGTAGATCAATCTTAGCGGCTTAGAAGTAATGAGAGAAAGGCCTCGAGTTTTTATTCTTGTGGGACTGCGAAGAAATTGGTTGGAACGTGCCAATTGCTTTTAACGAATCAACTGAATAAACTGTACTCACTCATCGGGCTCTATTTATTTATTATCGATAGATTTATAGAAATAGTACGACTTCTTATTATTATAAATGACGTGCTCGTTTGTTTAAATAAATTATTTCATTTGAAACCAATCTAAAAATTAACTTAGTGAGACGGAATTACAATTTTGATATTTAACTTTCTAAAAATTATTTAATAATAGAAATAGACAATTTATTAGTTACATTATATATTGTATGAATAAATTCAAGTACATGTGTAGATTCAATGGAGATTGCAAATCATTTGAAACATTCAACCTAAGAATTTATTTAATTATACAGAATTATAATTTTGTCAGTTAATTTTCACAAAATTATTCAACTTTTGAGAATAGATTCTCCTTCCTCGTTAATCATACATGTATACTCTTCTGAATAAACTAACGTAAATTCAATAAGAATTATATGTTGGTAACTTTTAACGTACCTTATCAATTTTCCTGGCTTCTAGACAAGCCTCAAAGGTTGTTGTCGCTAGGCAACTTGAACGTATACAAAACGTCTCATGCGGTATTGCGTCTCAGAAACTCACGTTTATATCGCTCGAAATGAACCAACGTGACTGCGAAGGTGTACAAACAGAAACAATTTTCTCGAGAATTCTCTGCAATCAATCGATGTTAAAAGCGATAAGGAATAACCATGTTGCTCAAATATTTGGGCAATGTTACGCCACCGTATGTAAGTACATATACTTTGAATTAGTTAATGATTTTAATGACGTTCTGAATAATGCTTGTAATTGATCTAAATACGAAAGTAAGCATTACTAAGATTAATGTGGAAAAATAATATAACATGATAACGAGTTAACAGTAAGCTAAACTAGAATAATAATAAAATAAAAGATTAGAAAATAAAATCTGCTTAGAGAGATATTAAACTAAACTAAAGTAATAATGAGATACAAAGTAAGAAAATAACATTTTTTAAATAATGCAAAATTAATGGCAAACTGAATTAGGGTAATTCAAACAAAATTTAGGGTAAATTAGGGAATTAGGCAAGAATTAGGGTAAATTAAAACAAAAAATTAAAAAATAAAATCTATTTGAAGAAATAATAAAATAAAGGATAGATGAAAAACATTAACTCGTACTAAGGTAATAATTAAATATAAAGTAGGGAAAAATATTTTAGATAAGTTTCTGAAAAATTATTTTATAAAACAGGAGTACGAGAATAGAGTGGTGGGTATAAGCTGGTCACCAAACAGTCTAAAACTGGCTGTCGCTTCCTCTGATCGTTCCATATACCTTTTTGACGAGAACTGCGTGAAACGTGACAAATTTTCCACGAAACCTGTCGATTCGAAGGTACGAAGGTATTCAAAAAGATATGAAAAACAATAATTGAAATATTATAAAAAGATTCTTCAAATTCAAACGATGTGTGTACCTTTATGAAAAATTACCCATCTTTTCTAGTTTGGTAAAAAGAGTTACGTGGTCAAGGGTATCGCCTTTTCTCCAGACTCGACAAAAATAGCAGTGGGCCAGACTGACTGTATAGTTTACGTTTACAAGATTGGAGAACAATGGTAAATGATAGGAAAAATTAGTTTAAAAAATTGTCAAAATTCCTTTTAAAGGATATTCTTCTCATATAGGGGAGAGAAGAAAGTGATTTGCAACAAGTTTCGTCAAAGTTCTCCTGTCACTTGCCTAATTTGGCTGACCGAGGGACCAATTATTATTGGTTTGGTAGATGGCAAAGTTCGCATTGCATTGGTGAAGACTCAGAAAGCTCAGACACTTTACACGGCTGATTCCACCACAATTGCCTTGGCTTCCAAGTAATCTATCTTCGCAATATTTTATTTTCTCATTAGTTCCTCCGTATTGAAACAAGCATTGCATATCTTATTGTCCTTGTTGTTTGCTGCATTGAATAGGGTCAGTCAAAAACTGAAGCAAGATCATGTATCTATTAGACAAAAAATAATTGTCAACCTCTACTATCACTTCTTGCTTGCTTGGTACATCATTCTAAAACATCTGGTAATTATTCAAATGAGAGACTACCTCACTAATTTCAATAATTTTCAAATGTTGTAAGGTCAATATTCTGAACAATTTTTTTTACTATACATATAATCGCCACTTGGCTTATTTTCAGGATATTCATAAAAATACTTCTGCTACGTTTTATCTTGGTATTTTAGTTTGGTATAAGTTAGGTCATGATCCTGACAATCGATAAGGTGGATGCTCATTTAAATAATTAATAAACGTCTCATATACTTTTAGAAATTTCTTTGTAATATATCTAATTTAAATAAAATCATCATCTTATCTTTAATTTCAGTATACGAGGAACCGGTTTCTTATCAAGTCACGCTGACGGTAGCATAATAAAGTATCATTTAACCGCCGATGGAAATCACGAGCCTTCTGGACGTATCTGTACTCATACAGTACCAGCATACGCATTAGCTTGGACACAATCGCATATTCTGGCTGCAGGATGCGACAGACGAGTGTCATTTTACGATTCGCGTGGAAAGTTAGTGAAAAATTTCGACTACAGTCGCGAGAACGAAAAAGAAATCGCTGTGGCCTGCTGTAGTCCCAGTGGACAGAGCGTTGCTATCGGTTCTTGGGACAAAATACGAATTTTGGATTGGAGTCCTCGACGTTCCATTTGGGAAGAGGCAAATACACGATCTTTGCCTAATTTCTATACGGTCACTGCGATATCCTGGCGCCGTGATGGTTCCAGGTCAGCCTATATAAAATGTTCCATGCAATTAGACCAAATTATGACCCTGAAATGATAGACGATATGAGGGAATTTAGAAAATAAAAAATAAAGAAGAAACAATTCAGAAAAATATTTGAGAATAAAAAGCAAAGAATATATGTATATACAGAATAAAAGAGATAAAAATTATATATTATTAACTTTCCAGATTGCTTGTAGGCAGCCTCTGCGGCGCAGTAGAGCAATTCGAAACAGTCCTGAAGAGAACGGTGATCAGAGGAAGTCACGAAGTGGCCTACGTTGGACCCAGCCAAGTAGTGATTCGTCCATTACAAGAGGGCAATCGGCCAGTAATTATTAGATCCCAAACAGGCTATGAGATAGAGGATGTCAAAGTCCTAGGACGAGCTGACAATAATGTGATAGCTCGTACAGCTAACACTCTACTTCTAGCTGACATTGAACTAAATCTTATCAGTGAAATTTCCTGGGAAGACAAAAGCAACAGTGAAAAATTCTTTTTTGAATATCCAAGAGTGTGTCTAATCTTCTGTTCAGGAGAGCTAACCATAGTTGAGTATGGGAACAATGAGGCATTAGGCTCAGTAAGAACAGAAGCAGTAAATCCTCATGTAGTTAGTGTGAGGATCAATGAGAGACAGGCTGCTGAAGCACCGGATAATAAAAGGCTCGCTTATTTGTTGGATCCAAGAACCGTTCGCATCATGGACCTGGTAACTGGGCTTACTGTTACAATGGTTTCTCATGATGTCCGTGTAGATTGGCTGGAACTTAGCGAAACGGGTCACAGGTTACTATCCAGAGACAAGAGAGCCAGGTAATGAAGTATCTCGCTCATTTACATGAGATTTTTTTAATCGTTCAGTATGCAGTATTTCAGTATTCTTGTATTCTCGTAGTTGAAGTATTGTAGCCCTCCTAAATGCAGAAATGTCCTTAGTGTTTTACGGAAAGATTTTATTTAAAAAATTATTGGGAGAAACATACAGAGTTTTTGGCTACAGGTGTAAAAAAACTTGTACGAGATAACCTGCTGTCCATGTAGCGTTCAATTTGAGGATCCTGTACACCTTGCTGCTTAGGCTGATCCACTTTCGTTCGTGTAAGGAGGTTTACTCGCTCACAGGGATATTTCGGTTAATGTTTAATTGTCAATAATTAAGAAAGAAAGTCGGAAACGCAATTTTTTTATTCTTGATTTTTATATTATTTTAATTTTAAGAATGGCCCCTTAAATTTTTTCACATCTATAGCCGAACTGGTTATCCATTGTTGACACGCAACAGTCGATAACGTAAACTTCTGTCGATTAATATGGAATCTATATTACTAAAAAAATCTACCTCTGAAGTTTCTCTTTCATCCAACATTTATCAATTTTATCGAGATTTCAATATATTCTTAATTCTCGCTATTTATCTAGGCTATGGCTAAGTGACGAGCTAGGTGGAAGAATTTTATTACTGACTGGAGCCAGTTTTGCTTCTTGGGTACTAGGCAGTGATGTAGTAGTAGCTCAAACCGGACAAACCTTGGCAGTCTGGTACAACGTCGATGATCCCGAAGTGGCAACATTAATTCCAGTTCATGGTGACGCCATCGACATTACTAGAGAAGATGGAAGAACTACTGTCACGGTGGAGGAGGCTGGAGGCAAGGTGGCCTATCTGCTTGATGAACCACTGATAGAATTTGGCACAGCGCTACATGACAATGATTTTGGTAGAGCTTTATTATTCCTGGAGGATTTGGCAGATAGGCCTCAAGCGGAGGCCATGTGGGAAAATGTGGCTAGGAATGCAATGGCTGCTAGACAGTTACTGGTAGCTGCCAGGTGCTACGCAGCTCTCGGGGATGTAGCTTGTTCCAGGTTTATATCTGTTTCTTCATTGTTCCTGTCTGTCCTTGCCAATTACAGTGAATTACAGTATTTGAATAGTTACCATAAAAAGCTTTTCATTGCTCTTCCAGATTCTTAAAAAATATAATAGAAATCGGCGAAAAGTACCGTGCAGAGACTGGACACGATCCACTTTCGAACCCTGACTGTTGGGCAAAATTAGCCATTCTAAATGGCGAATTAAAAACTGCAGAAGCCATTTATTTGGAACAAAATGAACTAGGCCAGGCTCTGGACATGTATCAAAAATATTGGCACTGGGAAGATGCGTTGATTTTAGCACAAAACAGAGGCTGGCCAGGTCTCCAGGAGCTCAGAGATAGACATTTGACTTGGCTACTCGAAAGTGGTCAGACAGCTAGAGCCGCTGCCATTTTGGAACCCACTAATCCTCGACGTGCAGTCAAGCTATACCTAGATGCTCATCGACCTGGTCGAGCAGCTAGACTTGTTCTGGCCAATCCAGATCTATTGGAGGACAGATCCATTGTTAATGAAATCGTGAGAGTCTTGAAAGCGACGGACTTAATGGAATTAGCCGGAGAACTGTTCGAAAAGACATCAGAGCCTCTGGAAGCTATCAAATGCTACTCTCAAGCTGGAGTATTCGCAAGAGCATTGGAATTAGCTAGAAAAGTGGATCCTACTTCGGTAGTTGACCTTGAACGAGAATGGGGCAAGCACTTGGCCTCTGCTGGGCACTATGATGCAGCTATTAATCATTTTATAGAGGCAGGAGAAACTGCTCTGGCTCTGGATGCTGCTATCAATGCACGGCAGTGGAGAAAAGGGCTACAGATCATACAGGTAAAGATTTCTTCACATTTGCCTATTTTTCTATAATTAACAGATTGCGGAAGATCTAAATATGCGGAAATACCCAATATACATGCAATATTCAAAATAAAGTACTCGCTAATACTAGTATTTTCAAAAGGTGATCGAGGATGATGATCCCACAATAAGGAAACAGTGCGAGAAACTGGCCGAATATTTCGCCTCCATACACGAGAAGAACTTGGCGGAAAGGCTTTTCATTCGATCTGGAGATGCCAGACGTGCAGTTGATGTTCACGTACAAAATGGCAACTGGAGTCGTGCTCATGAAGTAGCTCAAGAGTATATGACTCCTGATGAAGCGAACGAAGTCCTGTTAAAACATGCTACAATCCTCTGTGAAACAGGAGATCTGAAACACGCAGAGGAACTATATCTTGCCATTGGCAAATATGATTCAGCTATAGCGATGTACAGAAAGGCTAGTCGGCGTGCAGATATGATTAGATTAGTAGCAAAATATAGACCAGATCTTTTAGAGACCACTCACGCGCACTTAGCCAGAGAATTGAATGAGTCTAGCAAGCCTCGTGAGGCTGAGGAGCATTATCTTGCAGCTGGTGATTGGAGAGGAGCGGTGACTGCTTATAGGACAGCCAACATGTGGGAGGATGCTCTTCGTGTAGCGAAACAGCATGCTGGAGATAACGCAGCCCAACAGGTCTCGATTACTAGACACTTATCTTTGTGTATAAAATGCATATTATATACATATATAATTAAAAAATTCCGATTTCTATATAGGTAGCTTTAATATGGGCACGTACATTGGCACCAGAACTAGCAGCCAGGCTGCTTATGCGGCTGAACTACTTAGATGGCTGTCTGCAGCTAGCTTGTGAAGCTGACTTGTTCGATTGGGCTTTGGAAATTGTCAAATATGGGAGTACTGATCAGATGAAAGAAGTTCACTATAGACACGCCATGGCACTGGAAGATGCAGGTCATTTCTCTGAAGCAGAGAAAGAATTTATTAAAGCTGGAAGAACCATGGAGGCTGTTCAGATGTATATTCATACTCGAGATTGGGAGGCTGCTGAAGATGTAGCTCAATCAATTAACCAAGATGCAATTGCTCAAGTCCTCATTGCCAGGGCTAATGAAGCAGTTGAAGCACAGGACTATTCCTTAGCTGAAACTTTGCTACTGAGAGCCCATAAACCTGAAATGATTATTGAACACTATAAGGTGATTATTTAAAAATGCATAATGTGTATATTGATTCATTTCTTAAATGCTTTTTGAATATTACAGAAAGCAGGAATGTGGTCTGAGGCGCTACGCGTTTGCAGAGAATACCTACCGAGTCAACAAGCAAATCTCAGGCGTGAACTTGGTCAAATAAGCGCCTCTCTTGCTGGTGCAAACGCTTTTGAAGAAGCCAGAAAGTGGTTAGAAGTCGGTGAAGTGCGAGCTGCTCTCGATATCTTAATTCTAGATCCTCAAGCGCCCAGGTCGTCTCTTATCAAGGCTGCTGATATTCTACTTCATCAAGCTGATTCAGAAACTGTTGCTCAAGTCGGTGGAGATCTTGGCTCACGTTTGTTTGCTATTGGAGAATATGCTGTTGCTGCTCAGGTTGCCATCTTACCATTGAATATCCTACAAATAAAAGATTGATTTAATTTCACAAATTTAACTTCTTTCTTATTTCCTTTAGGTATTCTTACAAGCAGACAAATTGAAAGATGCTATTGATTCATTGGCTTCAATTGGAGAGTGGGAAAAGGCCAAGAGAATTGTGAATGAATTGGCACCAGATATAGAACCTTATCTGGAAGAGAAGTATAAGGAAGCAATGCTGAGGGATGGACAAATAGATAGACTTGTGGAAATAGACGCAGATGCAGGACTTGAGATACTGGCTAATAAAGGTCAATGGAACCAAGTATTTGAGACTGCAAGCACTCAAGGAACTCAGGTTTTGCACAAATATGTGGCACAAAGAGCGGTTCAACTATTGAAAGGGAATGCTCCACTAGATGCTTTGCAATTATATGTTAAGTATGGTACTCCTCCCATCCAGCAAAATTTTAATCTCTACTTACAGTTGTCTGAGAGCATTTTGAATTCAGAGGTAAGAATAGCATACTGATAAACTTGGTAAAAAAGAAATAGTCAACTGGAAGCTGTTTTGTTTCAGGCATATTATGAATACAGATACTTAAGTCACTTGAGAACTGTACTCTTGGATCTCTGGAAGAATCTAAAACCATTAGAATCAAGTCAAAAATCGAAATTTGAGAGAGTACTCGAAGCTACTCATTATTCAGCAGTGAAATATGGTTGTCGTGATTATCCTGTACTTTCTGGGCTGGTCTTAAAAGCTTCCATTACTTTACTGAGGTACACTGACCTTCTTCTTGCTGATAGAGCTTACTATGAAGCAGGGATAGAAGCACGTACAGCTGGAAAGAATAGTGAAGCCTTTGTTTTTCTAAACCATTTCCTGGATTTAGAGGAGTGCATAGAAGAAGGTGATAGTACCGTGTTGGATGTTGAAGATTTAGCTGTAACAGACTTCCCTGTGGAGGTTCCTCTGCCAGAGACATTGAGTTTAACAGCAGAACAGAGAGAAGAAGTCCGTGAATGGGTTCTTGCTGTATCTATGGATCAAAAAGTGGAGCAGATTCTCCCCACAGATCACAGAGGAGTCTATGTAGGTTCATTGACTGCTCACTCTGTTGATTGTGGAAGTCTTCAAGCTTGCATCTTGACTGGGTATCCCATTCGAGGCTCAATCATTAAATTTGCAGAGGTATTTTATAAATTTTGTCAGTGAATGTTATTTTTTTTTTAATCTTTTTCAAAGTATATTGATGAATTACTATCTGTAAAGGTTCAGCATGTGGTAGACCGTGATGACTGGACAAAGTTGATTAATACTGCACGCCAAGCTCCTCAGGATTCAAATCTTAATGATATTCTAGCTTTCATTCAAGAATGGTTTGGAGCAATTCCCAACTATTCTTTTTAAAGGCACATGGTGTTACTTATTGTTATAGTCTCCAAAATAGAAAAGCATAAGTTTCTATGTAAATATAAGTGTATTAATGTAAGTATAAACAAGATTAAATTATTAATAAAATGAATATAAATGAAATATATTTAAAAACTAGCAGTGACCTTCTAATGACAAGGTAACACAGAAAGAAAACGACCTCATTTCTCTAGAATTTATTTAAATAAGGCTGCATTATGTAAATAATTACTCTAACTTAAGCATAAATAGTTTCTATGCAATGTGAATATACATGCAACGTGTGTCCACGGGATTTCTCATGTTTTATCGTTAAAGTGACTCTATGTATAACGATCGACCCTAACGAGTTATCAAGATAACTATCACTCGTTGTCTGAACACCTATCCGCGATGGATGTTTATATATATACGACTACTGAGTGATGACTATGGGCGCATTGCATTTTTATACAGAGATTATATGTATATCTCGAAAATAGTAGTATAAGCTAGAAATGATAAACTAAATAACGCACAATACTCTTTTTCGAGTTCCTCTTTACATTACATTCCTTTTATCCAACCGCCTTTGATCGTTTTTAATACCTTATTATTCACACCTATTTTAAGTGTAACTTAATGAGGCTTGTGAAAATAAAGAGGCATCATCGAACAGAGAGAATGCATTTGATTTGGTTTTTATTAAGTATCTGCCATTTCTTGCTTATACCATCATTTCCTAAATATTTTGTGTAAATATACAAGAAGTGCCTTAAAAGATTTACTGTAAATAAGATTTCCAAGTGAAAAACAAGATATTAAGGATTCTACTTGGCTACCTGGTCATAGAATTTTTAAATTATTTAAAAGTTACAAAGTTACTAATCAATTCTATAAAAATATCAGAAATCATCTGATTTTTCACTCAAAGATCTATTTCTTCCTATGATACAGTATACTTCAGGAGACACTTTGTATACAGTTTACAATAACTGAATATACAAAACATTTGATAAATAGCGCATTTCCTGGTAATAAGGAAATTTTTTCCTTATCTATTTCATACCAAGTATGCAGAGAAATTCCCCATTTGTAATAACACTGTGTTAAGCCTATAATTTTCACCTCCTACCCTGTTCAATTAAATAATCACAATTAATTTACAATTTGGAATGTTTTATATCATTTTCAATTATAATAAAATAATTCAGATTTAAGAAAATTATATCGAAATGGCGCATAAGATAATTAAATGTGAATTTAAATATAAACAATTTACTTAAACATAAATCTACTATTATCAGTATCGTCTTTTCAAAGATACACATTATGTTATATCCAGAAAATACTCTATTTATTAAATACTCTGCACACATATTGTATCAGGACTATAAAACTCCTCACTCGAAGTTCCCTCTTTCTTATAAAAATGAAGAATATGTTAAATACAAAGGAGGTTCTGAACATATACAGTACATACATATTATGCTTTGCCTTTAGGATTTTACTAAAACATATTTTACTTTATCGTCCTGCCTTAAATATCGAACAGTTCCCGTATTTAATAATTCTTCTTTTATTTCTTGAGAGAAAATATTTCAATTAAACTATTTCATTTCAATTCGCATTACAATATATGAAGGAGAAATTCTTGCAAGAAGTACAAGTCCTAGCTACTTGCAAATTAAAGATAAAAGAAGATACCACATAAAGTATTCAAATGTAAATTCTTATAGTAGCATAGAAACTTGTATGATACTGTTCATCTCCTATCCTAATAATCTAAAAAAAGCAATTTAGACTTAACTCCATGGAATTCTCCATGTTTACAAACTACGACCAATTCAAATTGCAAGAATTTCTTCTATAATCTTTAAAATGAACCAAAAAATTGTATAATCTCACTCTTTACAAAGACTCGTTACTACTGCTGCGTGATCCTGAATACCGGACCAATTCTCAGGAAGAATCTCCGCAACACGGACCTTAATTCCGGTTTGAGATCAAAGCACATAACCTCACAAAGTAATGGGTAACAGCTAGATGCGTGGACTGCAAACCGATTGTCGCTCATCTTTAGGATCCTCGTGAGAAGCAACAACAGTATCGGAGTCCAAGCATCTCGGTGAGCTTCGTTGGAAAGTGCCAAGAAATATTCCAGTGCTTCACAAGCCACTTCAACAAGCCTGGTTTCCACTTTGCTCCAGTCAGCTCTGTGAGCTTCATCACTATACATCTTAAAGAGGATTCTCAATGCACAGGCTAATGACTGTGTTTCTTGTTTAAGCAAATTTGGTTTCACGTTGCCCCGGAAACCAGCTTTCCACAGAGCATTCCGTTGTTCATGGTTGGAATTGAAACTCTTCGCGAATCTATGGGATTTCAACAAACATTCGACTAACTGTAATAGATGCGTAGTAGTCAGAGCACAGTACATGCCCTGTTCCTCCTTCTGCTGATCTGCACCAGCTCTTACACCCAATTCAGAGGACTTCCCATTAAACATGTCCGCCTGTGCCAATGCTAGATTCTCTTGGTCCTCCTTTCTGGATGTAGCTGGGTAGAACACAATGTTGTCTATTGTTTGAATTAGCTCCAACTGCACCACACATTTAATTAATAATGCGGAGAAAATTTTGTTTTTCGCGGTCTCGCCGTTTGTTAAACTTTGAGAGCTGTTGCTTCTTTTGAGGATCCCCATATGGCTGTCTGCATCTCCTGTGATTACATCTAGGTCAGATTCCTTATTAGGCGACTGAGGTTTCCAACTGAGTAAGGCGGATGGCAGAGTGCTCTCGAAGATATCGAGGACACAACTACAGGTCTTCTCCCAAGTTTGCTCGTCGAACTTGATACCATTGCTGATCACCAAGTTCTCTAGGCAGTTGGTTCCCGAACGTGCCAACTGCTCGTTGTCCTGTTGCACACACCATAGCAGTTGAGAGTACAGCTGCTCTAGTAGAAGAGGCCCCAAAATGTCGTAGAATTGTGAAAACACATCGACGATTGCGTACAGAGCATGGTTACACGTTGTTGTCATCCATTCTGCTTTCTGAAATATTAGCATGAGTGCTCATATGTTCACTATAAAAATTATTCTACATTATTTGGAGTGCATCACTGCCAAAGGTAATTTATATATCATGCAGACCAAAAAAAAGCAGCAGTGTTAAAAAATAAATTTTTTCATGCACCTCTGTATGTTGTTCAGGAAGTTTCATGTTGTCAAAGATTCTGAACAGGACTTGGAAGAGATCTTTCCACCAATGGGGTTTAAAAGAAGCTCCATGTGTTTTCACAACGTCGAAAAGAACGGTCAACGCTCGTGTTCGAACGTCCAACTTACACCTACTCACTATACACGATAACTCGAACAACAGCGGGAACCATCCTCTAACCTATATAAATAAAATCTTCGAGTAGTAAATTTTTTATAATAAAAAGTTTACCGAATGTACCTAGTGGACAAATTGGAAGAATTTGAAAAAATTGGGGATATATAAAAAAAATATGAGATCTTTACCCAAGCTCTATCTTCTTCAGAAACCATTCCACTATCATCCATCATGCCCTCCGCGAAGAGATTTGGATTGGCGTCGATATATGACGCGCAAGAACGTATCAATCTTATGGCCTCCATACTCGTCTCGGGGAAGGAGGCGTTGCAAGCAAATTCACTGAGGCACTTTACGGCGTCTTGAAAGGAATCTACCATGATACTGAAATCTTCGGCATACAATTCATCTGAAAATATATACCAAATATAACATAAACCAATTAAAATTATCACATCAAGTATATCACCACATCTCCAAACACTCACTTATAATCTTCCCAGTCATAGAAAATGCTAGCTCAACAACAGCTTCATCTCTGTCACTAGCTGCATGGTGGAACACGCTGAATATATTTTTCCATCCTGATCGAATATTAGGGGCCTGTGAGTGTACAATTTGCGCGACACAACGGACCACCATGTCCCTAATCACTGGTGATCGATTCTTTTTCATGATATGCTCAAACGGTCTGAGGAAATCCTTTTGAAACCGGAAATTAGCGAATTCTCCCTTCTCTATAAACTTGGTCGCAAGTTGTCTCAAAGAATCGACTGCAAAGAAAGCGATATCCTGGCGAGGACTGCAACCAACTCTGTCAAAGTGATCTCCTATCACTTGCCAAATCCTGGACCACTGAAGTCTGATACGTCCCATGTTATAATAAGAAATTTCTACGATCTTGGTTAAAGAGAACATCCGGGGCTGCGTTGGGTGTGATAATTCTTCCAGAGACACTTGACAGAGAGCTTTCACGAATTCTACAATGGCGTCACCGTCTAGTCTAGTGGAACCGGTGAATATTCGATCGACAGCTACCACCACGCTTTGAGAGCTTGTCTCTCCTATCGATTCCTTTACGCTTGCTAAAAAACATACAAAAAAACGAAGCATGTAAATAGATAGAAAATAAACAGAAGTTAAAGAATACAATTTTTGTTGACTAGGATTTCATCTTCAATATGCGTGCGTAATAGCGTATTTTTTACCATTACAGTATCATGAAAAATTTATGGGATGTCAATGACATACTTACGGTCCAACGAGCTGAGATTCAAATTACTGTTCTGATGCAAGTTGTTATGTGTTAAGTTGAAGTTTACTAATGGTGAAGGGAAATGCGGCTTCGAAGGTGGACCCAACAGCTGAGGTCTGACTCCAGTTCCAATTAATTGAGCAAGCTCAAGTTGAGAGATACATTTAACAACATCCAACCAAGAGCTGCCAAGATAATTACCATCAGTGTGAGCTACAGTAATTAGAGTTTTGATCGTATCGATGTTCTTCGCCTTCATTTCAGTGATCGGTGAATTTGCAGTCAATAAAGTGAACCGTGCTAAGGCTTGCACATACGCGTCCCGTTCTAACTATAATTAAAATAGAAAAATAGAATTTACAACAAAGATCTTGAGTGATTTGAAGCTTACGATGTATCTTATATATTCTACAATTCATACAGCTTCAGATGTAAAAGTAACCAACTGAATAAAACTAGCCGAAACAAGACTATCATAGTAGTTTAAAATTTCGCTGATATCGCAGAAACGCTTACCGTCATATGAAATATGCAAGCAATGCGTATTGCACATCTAATACCATCTAGACAAAGAGAAGCAATTTCTGGATCATCGCAGTCTTGAAGACCGACACTGAATGCGGCTAAAAATGGTGTCCACGCCATTTTAAACATAGGTCGAACGTGTTCCAGGTGTTTAGCCGTGGTGAACGGTGCTTGAACGTGACTGACAGATTCCATTAGATTTTTCGCTGCTGTCGAGATTACTTCCATTTCCATGTTCCATAAAAGCCGTCGTTTCTTTTCGCTAGATATCACTGTAACACCAAGCATATTTAAAATTATTAATTATATAACAATCTACTTAATTAGTTCAATTTCTATCTACCTTGCTTGCCAGGTCGATTAGGATTGGATTTCATCTTAATTTCGTTACCGGCAATCTCATCATAAATTTTCGATAAGTACTCTTCAGGGAGATCCTCATTATCACTAATGCGTCGGTTTAGCTTGATATATTGCTCTTTGGTCATTTTATTTTTCACTTGAGGCGAGTGTAGATCAGTAGTCAACATAATGATCGAAAAGCCCAATACATATGCGGTATCCGCACTTGTGAATAAGCCATTACTGGTAATGTAAAAGATGAATTAATTTATAAAAAAAAATGTTAAAATTATATAATATTATGTACAAGAAGATAACACGAAAGAAATATGAAAAAATATGATAATATGATATCATATAATACTGAAATTTAAAGGATACTTACTTTGGATTACATTCACAATATCGACTAGCAAACTTCTCCATTAATCGATCAATTTTCTGCGCCTCCCCAGGCAACCGAAAGCCCTCGAGAAAATATCTAAGGGCTGTAACTAAATCGCGGTCGGCAAAATTCATTTGATCAATATAGCTGTACATCACCTGATTGTGATTATGGTCGCCGAGAAAATCGCCGATTGCGGTCTTATCGAGTCGCTCATCCATATGAAGCCAACGGGCAACATCTTCGGACGAATTACCTAGAAGACTTTGTTCTTGAAGATATTGTACTCCCTTGCTTGGCTTTCGATTAAAACTAGAGGTAAAAATACCAATTTAATTAATAAAATACATGTTTCTTTACGACTCTGCCATTTCCTAAGTGTCATTACAATGATTTAAAATACCAGGCAGTCCTATTATCCTTCTGCAATTTAACTTACATTCAACATTTTATGACCGATTTGTACCTAGTTAAATTAAAAGGCTGTTCATAACTTGGCTATAATTATAAATTTTCGTAATATGTCTATTTTAACACATCTCCATATAATTCCATATAATTCCATAAACGTAAAAGGAATTATACGATACAATAACATACGAGTCAACTATTTGACAAAAATCAATTGTTCAAGTGAAAGAAGTAAAAGAATTTTGTTTTGAGACAACCTGATGCTTTAAATATCAGAACAAAACGAAGAAACTAAAAAACGAATTGTAATCCATACATATCGATGCCAGTCTCCCACACTTCTTTTTGTTGTTTCTGGACCTCATATTGTTCAGGAGAATCCGGGATCTCCTTGTTTCCTACTAAACTAGAGTTCGCTGAGGATAGACTACCAGCACTTCCATAACGAGGCAGGGGAGGTTCCACTGGAGGATCAGGAGGTTCAGATGGGAGTTGCTGATCAGCTGGAACACTAGGGTTCACATACAGATCTCTGCTCCATTCAACCATACACTTCAAGATGGATACTAAACATTCAAGACCTCTGATCCTCATTGATTTCTCTTGATTGGGTGATGCACCTAATTCTAGTGCTTGTCTACCTTGTGCTATCTTTGATAAGTCATTCACAAGCCTGTAAAAATATAGAATATAACTAATTTAATCTCTCTATAAGAATATAATAATACGAAATATAAAATATTCATTCGTTTTATAAATTTACGGGTAATTGTTGTTTTCCAACCTTTCAAACAGATTCGCAGCTGATAAGTCACAGTCGTAGTTCACATAGATATCCACGACACTCTGTGCATCCGCACAAATACGAGTCAAAGCGTGAATCACCATCCATTTGTGTTCGAAAGAACTGCTAGAAGTCTCGAGGATATTCATAAAAATCTCCTTGAAGAAAACCTCTATCTGCATCTTTAAGTGCACTTTGAAGCGAGCCAGCAGTGCAAGAAACAATGCTAGAGATAATTCAAACACCTCGGGAACGGAAGAGACACCGTTTTTCGAGAGTGCTACACAGAGGTACTGTTTTATGGCTATGACAAACATTTCATTGGAACGCAATACTGGTCCAGCATTTTGCAGGATACCCAGAAGCAATTGTAAGGAAAGGATCTTCGACCTGAGCTGGTGGGACCTAAAGAGAGTATACCACAAAAATTTCATAAGATGCCAAACCTTGAGATACCAACTTGATTATTAGAAAAGCGACATACTTTTTCTCTATTTGTGAAATTGTGATACATGAAATAACAAATATTCCAATATCACAACTTTAAATGGTTAAGTCAAAAAAACTAATTAGGTTTTACTTGATTTATATGAGATACAAAAATGTCAAAAAATATCTCAAAAAGACTTGAGTCAACTTAAAAATAATTGTCTGCATTAAAACATTTTCTTAATAAAAAGATTCTTTACACATACTTGGGATCTGGAGTGCCATCAGGAAGTGGTTTCATGGAAAGCTTACAAAGTGCTCTGAAAACCAAGAAAGCGTCCTTCTGTAGCACATGAGTGAACTTCGCCCTGACCATATTATCGCTCTCTGCAACAGCCTCGTCGGAATTCTCATCTATAGGCACTTGATCTAAGCTAGCCTCCTCTGACGTTACAGTAGTTATATTCGTTGAATCTTCAGGAATAATAGAATTTACTACATCCTCTAAAATCCCTCTCACTATTAACTGTGATTCTTGACTGTTCTCCACTGATGATTCTTCATGGTTTACTGTTTCGGTTTCAAGCTCTCCAGAAGTGCAGTTAGTGGAGTTTACATTGGTGGTTTCGGCATGATCTACCTCATTCCGGACGGTCTCTTCTTCCTAGGAAAGCAAAAAATATTCCTTAATATTCTTTTATGTAAATTTCAGTAATGCAATTTTATGCCAATTGGTTAGTAAACTTACTGCCTGCGTTTCCATACGTGCAAAAATAACATTAATCATCTGGGTGAGCGTAGCTCGAGCTGTAGTTTGATTAACCAGATTCCTTGAGGCCAGATAAACACTGTATACCGTGCGTATGGTGAGCAACACAGTACCTTCATGAACTTCCACATGTTGACTGGTCATAACTGTGAGAAGGGCTTTTATAATCTGCAATTGTACTCCTTCGTCCGTCTGTGGCCCCATGAAACATCCACATATTGTTTCAACAATGCGTACAATGAGCAGCTTATTTGGCTCTGTAGAATCAGGTACATTTCCCGTAAGGTGTCCATAGGCAATTAACTTTTGCAGACAATCCAGAGCAGTGACCACGATTCTTGGTGACTTGCTTTGACAGGCCAATTCAAAGGGCAGAAAATACTTTTCTGCAGAGATAACATATGAATCACTGCGAGGCTGTGGCAAAGCGGTTGACACTTGAGTGCCTGAGCCTTCTTTGATTTCATTTCTCAAGTTATCTGAAAAACAATATATATTTAAAATTATAAACTGATTTTAATATTTCTTTGAAAATATAATGCAAAATTATTTTTAGTCTGTATTTCTCAAAAGTTTGAAGAAAATCAAGCAACTTTGTATGGTAACAACTAATTAAAAATAGACAGGAATATAACAGACAATACATATACATATTGATTCCTATTTTCATATGGACATATGTATATATTTAATATTACAACACATATACATTAAATGTCAAAGTCCAAGAACTGAATAACATACAATATAATTATGTTACTTAATATCTATATATTACTGAATAAAAAGAAAAATTGAAGCTGATGCAATATATTAAATCATCAAATTAATCTAATTAGATCTTTCTATGAAGATCAAGAAATGCAATTTTACCAGTCAATTTTAAAACACTAAAGAATTTAATGTGCTATTCTGAAGAAGAATCTTTCATCAATCTCTATGTAACCAAGATCTTATTAGAACATTTAGAGAATAATGGATTAAAATATTAAACTAATTCCAATTATAAATCACACAATATAATCATTTATAATACTTTACAGTAGAGTATCACAATTTTAAACATTTGCTATAATAGGAATAGTTTTGTGTTGTATGCATAACTCTCAAGGAACTTCTTCGATTACATATATTAGTGTTATCACACAGGATAAGTTGACAATTAATGAATTTACCAAGTGCAGTCTCGCAGGATTTTCTGAGCTGAGAGAGGTGCGACCGTTTGACATCCCGGTCAGCCAGGATCTTTTCCAAAGCTCTGATAATGAACATCTCTTTGGAGTTATCTCGCATCGTCGCCGGGCCGCGCTGATTCCTCTGCTACGCTGGCACGGGAGCACACGCGACTCGATCGAAGTCTCGCATCTTTACCACCGTGATTTGCATACTGGTTCCTCGTACATCGTTTTGCACCACCTTCTGGAGGCAGAAGTCATCCGCGGAAACCTCTGCGGCACTGTCGATGAAACGCGTATCGATTAGGAGCTTTACCAACGACAAATAGGTGGAACAACGATATTTCAAATGAGTTTCGTCTTGAGATTACGTTTCAATCCATTTTTCACGAAATCATGTGAAACGATGACGAAACTCCGAAAAATGACAGCAAACTTTCGAAACAGCGGAGAAACCACACAAGAGACAGGCTGAAACGACGAAGGAGGCTCAAGTGGCGCCCTCCACACACATACACACGCATGCATACACCTACTAGTTACTTATGAGTAATCTAGGAATCCCTATATAAATACCGTACATACTGGGCTTAAAACTTTAGTATATATTATTATTTATATTATTATTATATTTATTTATATTATTATACGTCATATATATTATTATTTGGTATCTATATTATTTACTATTTATTAAAATACAAAAGTTTTAATATATGAATTGTTTAAATTTTGCTTTAAATTTTATTAGACTTCCCTTACACTTTTTTGCTCATCCAAATAAAGAAATTTTAATATATAAGTCGTTCATTAAAAGTATGTATTATTATAGTAGTAATTGTATATTATAATAGTAATTATTTGTTCTAAATGATTTTCTATATCACGGAAATTTAAAAAATGATAAAGGCTTGTGAATATTGCCTGCTATAGACGATATTGTGTTAACCAGTGGCGGAAAAATTTAATGACTGTATTGAATTTTGCAAGTTTCGTAATTCTATCTTTGTTACTGATGTCAATTAAGATACAGATTTTTTCTTTGTAATAAAAGATATATTACTTTAAGTTCAGTTGCACTATTTTTTAAAGTTTAAATTTGTGACTGACTAAAGGAAATATTTTATTCTATCACAGATACGCCAAATGTACAACTCCCTGCAGTTTGCCTACAGAAGACAACTAATAAATTAAACAAAATTTATTTATCATAAAATAAATTAATTAATAAATCATATAAGTACATTTATAGTATATATAAATGCATGTAGTATTCGGGAATTCTTTATTTTTGTTTTATAACTATGATTTCTTAATTCTAACACATATTTCGTATAACTTAATCAAATCAACAGCGAAAACAGCTATCCAAATAAATAACTAAAAATATTTAATGATTCTTAAATAACTTAAAAATCAAATAATTAATTTTTTATATGGAGCTATTTAAAAACTTCACTTCAATAATAAAAACGAAAATTTTTATATTATCTACACAGCCATTATGATTACCACCTTAATTATATTTAATTCTCGTGCGAAAGATAAAAAGGAAAATTTTTGATTCAATATGAAAATTTCTTAATTCTAATATTACACACTCTGTAATTCCTCCAATTACTTATACTAATTACGTATAATTCGCTATTGTGGCATGTTGGAAGAAAAACAAGTAAATCAATTTTACAGCCGTAAGAAAACGCGATACACGTTAGTCATGCAATTCGAAATGAGTATCAAATTAAAACGAATACAATGAAATGACGTCACTAAGAATCAACCAATAGAACTTCGTATTCTAATCGAAGAATAAAAGTGAAATCTTAAGTGGTTCTCCCGGGCGAAAATAGTAATGCACTATTTGTTTTGGAACCGCGTCAGATCTTGGGCTAATACAGGTACTAGCTGTCAGAAAAAAATTGTATCGATGATAATTATCTAATTACGCCAATTTATTGTGCAAATTATTCATAAAAGCCATTAGTTCGATTATTAAACGATGGAAAAGCAACCGCTGACTACAGGGAACGATAAACCTCCGTCTTACGCAGCAGCCACTGCGCCAATAAGTGAGCAACAAAATTGAAATTTTACTGTTTTGTATTATTTTGTTGTCTAAAAATAATGTGAACTGCTATTAAGTCTAATTATTACATTTAAAGCTTGAATTATTAAGCTATTAATTTTATATTAATAATTTTTATATTTCGCATTATACGAAGATTATTACGAAGTTTTAAAAAGTAAATAATTTAAGTTCGTTCGTTTATGATTATCATTATTGAAATTTAAAGAAATAGTTTGAAAAAATATATATTATTAATGTTATAATGTTATTAATATTGCGAGATATTTTTATACAAAAATGGAAGAGGTAATTTCTGATGTCATTACTCTCTGATTTAAGAATACTCTGACTATACTGTCATACTGTAATTCATATTCCAGGCTAATAATCTAAATTGATTGAATAGTAATGGAAAAGAATAAATTAATTTTTAATATCTTGTTGTATTAAATAATTGTTTCTTGTTTGATACAAAAAATGTTATATTTAGAAGTAATAACAGAAATTGACATGGGATGTGTCTTATGTAGTTAATTTTTCATGACAACCACCAGATCCAGGTTACAATGCAACACAATACGCAGGGTCTACTTCATGGCCTCCACCTGCAGGATACTATCCTAGCTCAAGTGGAACTAATAATCACAATTATGTACCTTCCTATGGTTCTACACAATCAACCACTATACTTATGCCAGAAATAATTTTAGTTGGAGGGTGTCCTGCATGTAGAGTAAGTAATTTTTAATAAACAAATCTTAATTTCCTTCCCATATGTTTGGTATTCAATTATTTGAGATGAAAAGTAGGAACTAAGGTCAGATTTTACAACATAGGTGGGTGTAATGGAAGATGATTTTACATGTCTTGGACTACTATGTGCAATCCTGTTCTTCCCATTAGGGATAATATGCTGCTTACTATTAAAGACTCGACGTTGTTCTAATTGTGGTGCCTATTTTGGATAATGTTACATATTACAGTCTTAATTCTTATGCAATCATTGTGTAGATATGATGGTGTACGAGCAAACCATGGAATTAGTGGTTAATTAATTAACCAAAAAATTAATTTTTTACTAGTATTGTGCATCCACGTAATTATATATTTAAACTAACATTATAAGAGGAAGTAGTGTTCCAATGATCAGGGATGTGTACAATAATTGGTAACTTAGTTAATTGTGGGAAATACAAGTTCGCAAAATATTGACATACAATTAAGGGGTTCTTCTACACATTTAAGACTTTGTTGATTTAACACAATTTAAGTGGACCTTGTGCTATTTTGTAAACTTTATGCAGAGGGTTCTGATTAATGTCATTGCATTTTATTATAACATATATTACTTTATTACTATAATGAATAAGGAAAGAGTTTATATCTGTATCTATTTATATAATTGCATATTTCAAAATGTAGATATACCGTAGTTTCTAGGTATGTATATTCTTATGAGGCGATAAAAGAAGCAACGGATACTGTGAAATAGTTCTGTACCATGTACTTAGAATATGTTTCTAATGACAAAGAAGCTATCTCAAACAGATTTCATTGAAATTCTTCTACACCTAGTATCTACATAGAATTAACACACAAAGTATTTTAAAATACCTTTTAAAATAACTTATCAAAGCTTATATATTTTATGAAAAATAAATTCAATGAAGTTTGTGCCTTATGTCACTGTAAAACAGTCTCCTGATGCAAAATTATACGTAATATGTTTTTAAAAATACGTTTGAATCTCAAAGGAAATGTCAGCAAGTCTTTTTCTTAAATGCAATCAATTTTATAAAAGATGTGTAAGTGTATAATGAAACTTATTAATCACTCGCATTACAATTTATATTTTTAAAAATAAAACAGTATTTAATTGTATTGAAACCATTTTAAGCTATTATAAATATCATTTCTACTTGTTAGATTGGTCCAGATCTGACTTTCAAAGGAAGTTTTTCCTAATATTATGCTGATTAGATTCAAACGAAAAGAATAATATGCTCTGTTATGCGAACCGATGTATTAGAACATTAAATATGTACCTGAAAATATGAAATATTTTTCTAATATTGAAAGCTATTAATGATTCATCTGTAAACAAGAAAACATGTTTGGCTTGTCTAAAAACATATTTGTATAAAAAATGAAGTTGTTATTAAAATTATCATTGTTATTAATTTTTAAAATGAATTATTAGATCACCAAAAATATTTGATACTAGGAATTAGCGATATTTAAAGGTTGTAGGCAGTGGAAAATCTACACTCATAGAAAGTTTTTTCAAATTTAAAATCTATTGTGTAAACATTGTGTAACTCACAAAAACATACATATCTTCATAGATAAGTGTCAAATATTATTCGTTAAACAGTACAGTCAATGCTCGATTATAAATAAATTATTTTTAGAAATTTATTTTTTTCATCAAACACAAAAACTAATGTGTTTTACTGTTACAAATTATGAATAGTGTTGTTGATAATTTATAAGGAATGTTTTTGTGATTGAAGTTTGGTACTGATTGGTGGTTGTAATTTAAGAAAGTCTCATCCTAATGATACTTGACACCATACACGTGATACGTAAATGATACATTCGCAATCTCAGGCATGCATATTCATTTATGCATATACAACCCAAGTATTTTGTTTTTGTCACATTATTTGAGTCTATATAATCATTATTGATCACTGTATGATCTACATGTATCTTGAAGCAAACGTAATCTCGTAAAAATACTACATGCAATAATTTTTAATTTTTGTTCATTTTCATTACATAATCAGTAATAAGCAATTTTGATTGAGTAGCATTAAAGAATATTTACAACTGGTTTTAAGCATCCAGTTTCTTCTCAGAATATTTGTAGTGCGTCAAAGTTTCTAGAAGAGATTGAATATCAGTCAATTACGTATTAAGGATAAAAATTATTGGTGGCTGCATTTCCATATATGTAACTTATTATTGGACGTAATAAAATTATGTAATAGAATTCAGCTTGAATAACGCATAGCTCCACCAAAATTACCAGCTATTACTATTATCGGTAACGAGCATCAACAACTCGAAACAATCTCGATCTTTCTCATCACCCTTAAAACGAAAGAGAAAAAAACACGTTAAAATAAGAAATATTAAAAATAAATAGTTCTATTTCTGTATAAGTCATTAGCGAAGTCATTAAAAAAGATTGTTATAGTATCTGATTTAAATATTTATCTTTCTTGTTCTTTCCTTCTTGAATTAATCCAAGAATGCTTTCAAGGACGAATCATCTATGAATATTAATATTACTATAATTTTCTAATTAATTGAAATGAGTGCACAAGAAGAATGCTTACGGATTTGACGCAAAAATTTATCGCAAGAGAAAAGAATAATAATCGATAATTGGAGAAAGTTAAACACAACTAAACAGCTGGATTGAGATCTCGAGTTACATTCAAATGTATCTCATCGCATTGTCGATGATACATTTGAATGTAAATTTTCCCTTTAACTCGACGCTCTATTTACTTGATTAGTCGAAACAGCAATATAGAACAAAGGATAGTTTCCCAATTCATCAAGGCCCTGGTCGCGATATTCATCAGAAAAAGAGGCAGGAAAGGAGAACCAGTCCCGCGAATCTCGGTGAAGCAAATACAGCCGAAGGTAGTTAACGCGCAACGATCTTGTCCTTGGTCAGTAGACATTAGTATAAAGGAAACTGTAGGAGCACCACGCCGAACAGATTGAGAAAAACTTCGATACGTAACTATGCCGGCTAACGAGGGAACTGTGAGCGTGTCTCCGCCCCAAATAAGAGATAATTTCTTGAGAAAAGTCTGTGACAACAGTTTACAGAGCGATCTTGCTCGTCTATCTTCTGGTGATGATGAAGAGGATTATCAAAACGGTTGTCCAAATTCTATTGTCAACGGAGAATCCACAGAAGATTGTAACTACAGGAGTCTTCCGGTGAGAGAGGTCCATGAGAAGTTTATGAGAAGTTTCATCGATCTGCTCCTGGAAGAAGCAGTTTTTCAGGTAAATTCATTGTTAAAATCTATTGTTAGAAGAATATGGATATATATTGACAGTTATTGAAGCAAACAAATAGGCTTTTAGAATGAATAGATAGTTATGATAAAGAGATAATTATGCAATATAGTGAATTAAAATGTACATTTAAGAACACCATAACGATTTTATATTTTATTTTAATTAATCTCTAAATTGAATATTTGAAGGATTTTCTTTCCATTTGTATCGAAGAAGCAATTTCTTTCCACAATAATACTAACATATGTATATTGGTATACATATATATTCTCATGAATCTGGAAATAGGAAAAGTATGGCGCAAGAAACGACCAGGTAAACTACAAGGAAAATTACGTTCGTGACGCACAAATTGCATTGACATTTCGACTGAAGTTTATTGACTTGAGATAAACTGGAATATACGTTATATTTTCCTTATGAGACTGAACAATTTCTTATACTTTCCCTGGGTAATAACTTTTAGTCATTTACATGAATTCAATCTAAATTACAAACAATTGCATATTTATACATTATATATAGAAATATTATATTTTTTAAGGTATAAAAATTCAAATATATTGTTATAATTAATTCTTTTTTTAGTGCTAATATAAATTCTAAATTATAATTTAGACAATTCCCTTGATGTTTTTGGATAAATTGAAAAGTTGAAATAAGAATTTTATTTCCTGTCAATTTAAATAATTTAAAGAAGTATAGTATTAAACATAAAATATCTTTAAAGAAGATTTATAGTCATTCGCCGAAGTAAAACTAGGCAAAAAGCGTGGTTCTCAGTGACTCGGTATAATAATTTATGTTACACACGAACGCTTCCAATCACTTCTTATTCTTTCAAAGCCATTCACTTTGAAGTATCCAATTATCTTTACGCTTCAAGTACATTACCGTTATTAAAAATTTCTTTGCTTCATTTTGATCCCTATCTCAATAGACTGTTCTCACATTTTCTAAACCATAATCTTCCTCTTTCCATTTATTACATTCTTAATTCTTGAAATTGAATCAAACGTATGTTCGTTATTGTCATAATTCTTTTTACATAATTTGAATACAGTGAAATGAAGATAATCATTTTCCCCAAGTATATTTAAATCTCTGTCCAATGTATGTAACTTAGAACTTAATATTCAAATGCATCCATGAGCAACGACTGTCACTGATTTATTATAAAACTAATCTTTCCTGGTTGTGAAAACGTGAGTCAAACGTTATTTATGCGACTTTTTTTCTTCCTTTGTTAATGATGTGCTCTGTCAATTCATGGACGAAGAATTGTGCCACAAATTGCGTTCATGTTACTCTACTTCCAAGTTAAATTATAAAATATAAGGGAAAAAAAAAGAAAAAACTGCGTCGCAAAAAAAGAAAAGCTAGTTCCCATACTAATTAAATTAAAGTTCTCTATCCTATTAACTTACATAATATAAGTTTCCAATTACCTTTCAGGGAACTTCAAGAAAAAACAAAGTAGTGGAATGGATGAAACCAGCAACTCTTCAATCAGCCATTGACTTAAAGCTGTCTGACCAAGGATCCTCCCATGAGAAGCTTTTCACCCTCGCCCGCAACGTGATCAAGTACAGCGTAAAAACAGGTCATCCTCGATTCATAAACCAACTATATTCCAGCGTAGATCCGTATGGCCTTCTTGGACAATGGTTAACAGACGCCTTGAACCCTTCAGTTTACACCTATGAAGTTTCTCCAGTGTTCTCTTTAATGGAAGAGGAAATATTGCGTGAAATGAGGAAGATAGTTGGCTGGAAGGATGGTAAAGGTGAAGGAATATTCTGTCCTGGTGGTTCTATTGCCAATGGTTATGCAATTAATCTGGCACGTCACTACAAGTACTTCTTATTTCTTTGTAATTTGATTAATCTATTGGAATCCCCGAAATTCCTACGTTTTTATGTATCGTCATTCACAGGTTTCCTCAATTGAAGGAGTTAGGCTTATCCAGTGCTGGCAGGTTAATAATTTTCACTTCCAGAGATTCCCATTATTCTGTCAAAAAGCTTAGTGCTTTCCTAGGATTAGGCACTAGCAATGTGTATGAAGTGAAAACTAACAGCAGAGGAAAGATGTGCATAACGAATTTGGAAGAACAGATCAAGAAAGCTCTTGACGAAGGTGCAGTACCCTTGATGGTATCTGCTACAGCAGGAACTACAGTCCTAGGTGCATTCGATCCCTTAAGAGAGATTGCTATCATTTGCAAGAAGTACAATCTGTGGTTTCACGTGGATGCAGCGTGGGGAGGAGGAGCCTTGATGTCCACAAAGCACAGATACCTCCTGGATGGTGTCGAACTGGCAGATTCTGTTACTTGGAACCCACACAAATTGTTGGCTGCTCCGCAACAATGTTCAACATTGTTACTGCGCCATGAGGATCTCCTGCAAGCAGCACATAGCTCAAAAGCTAGTTATCTCTTCCAACCAGACAAATTTTATGACTCTTCTTTCGACAGTGGGGACAAGCACATTCAGTGCGGTCGTAGGGCAGACGTGATGAAATTCTGGTTCATGTGGAAAGCAAAAGGCACTCATGGCTTGGAGAAACATGTAGATCGAGTGTTCGAATTGGCGCGGTACTTCACAGATTATATAAGACACAGAGAAGGTTTCAAACTGATGCTTGAGCCCGAGTGCACCAACGTCTGCTTCTGGTACGTGCCGCCCTCCAAACGCCACTTGCAAGACGGAGAACTGTTGAAAGCCCTTGAGAAAATCGGACCGGATGTAAAGGAGCGAATGGTGAAGAAGGGCTCAATGTTGATCACGTACCAGCCTCTACGCGAGCTACCTAACTTTTTCAGGCTCGTTTTACAGAATTCTGGACTCACTAAGGCTGATATGAGATTTTTCGCAGAAGAAATTGAGAGGCTCGCCATTGATCTGTAGAACTTGTACTCTTTATTAACTTTAAGCTTCAGTTATGTAACGTCCAATTTCGTAGAGATTTGTCAATTTGTTAATGGCAAAAGCTCTCAATAAAGTATTTCTTTTAATAATAGTCAGTCGATTATTCTATATAGAGTACAATGATAGCTTTACTTCTTAGTTCTTTCCGTTTCCACTTCGAAAAACTGATTTTTCCGATAAGTTTCATTGTTCAAAATCTCCTTTGGATTACATTAAACTTTCGTTCCGAGGTACGAATTGTTTGGGCAGCAAGTACACTCAGTAAAAAGAGCATACAATCAGTTATACCATATCTTCGTTTATAGAATATATGAGTGATCACCTGATGATTCTAGTCTCATTTAGAATTTTAATATTAAGTAGCTTTTCATCCGATCAAGATCTTCGATGCGATCCTTGAAGTCATTTTTATTTATTACGCACGAGTTAGACAACTCCAGTGTTTTGCTTACGTGTTTATTGTACTAATAGTGTTCAAAAGTGTGTTGCTATCAATTCATAATAGATTGCGGTTATACGCTGAAAGTAGTGATCATGGTTATTAAATGTTTTTCACTTTTTAATTGAAGTGCATGTGATTTTTTATTAGCATCGAGGGTCTTGTACAAATGTGAACACATAAGTCTTTTTTGGTGGGTGAATTTCATTGAATGCACGTGATTTGTACATGGTATAGTATCCCCTTTCCGCTTGTACCACCAGTTACCAACCATCCTGTATATTTGTATATCCTGCCTAACAGTTTATTTCTTCAGACAAATCGATAATTATAATTTATTCGCATATAAATTGCAATGTAACCTGATAATATCGTCATGAATATTATAAAAAACAATTATTGTGATATACACGTACAAACACCCACCATACGTTCCAATGATTCTGATAAAAGAAACCCATCGATTGGTATGTCATACAATCTCTTAAACGTAATGATAAATTCACTATATTTACAAGTATTCGATGAATTGTGAAATCCATACATATGATATTACATTTACATAAAACCATATATGTAATCCCTTTTGTGCCAGGTCGATAGCGGATCTAATATAATTTCAAAAATACCCTTTATAATATTTTCTCACTTCAAAATGCAAATTAATGTACATTTGACCATTCTTTCGAATAAATTCGTGAAAATTTCATGGAAATGTAATACTGATCTCTATATCATAACCCTGACACTTCCAGGATGAAATAAAATGCACGAAAATCCCATAGTATCATTATTTGTACTCTTCGAGGAACCTAATATGGAACTGTTTCAGATTCTCGAGCATTGTAGTTATTTTCTCTTTTTGCGGCAAGATTGTCGTCCTGAAATGATATGTTCCAGGTCGCTGTCCAAAACCGGAACCTGGTATCACGCATATTCCGGTGGACTCCAAGAGTTTAAAGGCATAAAAGACATCAGGCTGTTGACCTTCCTTTTCTGCTGCTTTTATGGCTCCTTTTGGCAAATCGATTCGCGGAAATACATACATTGCACCCATAGCTGGATTAACCTGTAAAAGATTGGAATCTAATTAATGATTGAGTGCTAATAAATGATGTCTGACACATATACTTATTATAATAAATCTCTTATATTATAATAAGCTCTTATAATAAATTTTTAGAAAGTACCTTAAAACCTGGAATGCTATTCAATGTATCAACCACTAATTGAGATCTTTCTGCTAAAGAGCGTAAGGTTTCCTTCTTTTCCTTTTGAAACAATTTGTAGGATGGTTCATTTAGTTTTGGAGGATTCACCACAACATCCATTACTACCTGACCAAGAACAGTAGGACACAACATTGCTGAGATCGACTTTAACAGTATCGCCATTACTTTGGGATCCATGTTAATAATTTCCCCGTACCCGCCGCGGATTCCACATTCTCCCATATAACCTGCAACATACATAAAAGAATTAGTATCTACTCCTATAACATAGGCGCTCCCAAATAATATTCGATAGTTTAATAAGATCAACTCTTAGGAGAGTCTTAGATACTACTTCCCAATTTAATTTTTATTTAAATTTGAAGTACTATACTTGTTAAATATATTAAACATTCCATTTGGAAAGTGATAAATACTTATAACTAACTATTGAAGTAGAACATAAACTTGATCTCAAATTAGAATATACCTTTAGACACAGACATGAAGGAAGCGAGCTCCATTTTACAGTAAGGTTCTCCCATCTCCATCATTACCTTCTTGAACGAGTGGAAAGCACTGTCCTTATCATAAACATTATCCTGATAAACTTCATCAGCCAATAGGAATAAACGGTTTTTATACGCAAATCTGATGATGTCCTCGATATTAGTTCGTGTAAGGACTTGTCCGGTTGGATTACCAGGATTTATTACGACTAGCACACGAGGATTACACAACCTCCTTGACTCATTTAATGCTCTATCTAATTCAGAAATATCCAATCCCCACTTATTCTCCTCGTTCAGATAGTAACCAATTTGAGCCAAGCCAAATTCAGCCAAAGTGGCAGAGTATAAAGGGTACTGTGGGATTGGGATCATCACTCCAGATGGTTTACCATCTAGTTTCTCATTGAACAGTTTCAAGAAAGACTGTAACATAAATGCAACAATAACATGGATTATTCATATACCAAGCTGAAAATCACAGAATAATCAGGACTTTTAGTTTGAATATTTGTTAATGAATTCTGAATGCTTCTTCAAAACTTGTTGTTATGAAATGTAGATATTGTATTGAATTAGAATATGTGATCTTTAATCATTTGGAATAATAGTAATGTTTCAGAACTATAAAATCATTAAACGGAATGCAATTTTTTCATTCAAGTCTGCTTTTTTGTTCAGCAATAAGGTTTTAAAAATATGTGATATATTACTCATTTACAAATGTTCAAAATTAGCTTGTCTAAATATCTGTTATCATCATTACAGCTTGTTAATCTGGCTCATAATTTTATTATTATAAGGTAATAAAATCATTGTTATTGCTTAACGTTTTACTTTACGACCTTGTTATATCGCTTCTATAGTGCTTAACGATATAATACAAGAGAAATAATCTGCACACTTTGATTCCATCCGAGGCGCCGTTCGAAAGGATGATGTTATGGTAATCAGAGGGAATTCCATCACGATCTTGAATGTATTGAGCAACATGTTTCCGGATGATCTCGATTCCTGCCGATTCAGAATACGAGCCAACGCTGCCTCCTTTACACTGGCACAATATGGTCTTGGCTCGTTCCTTCACATCCTCTGGATAGCTAGGATCATCGAGAAGGTTCGGCGACACCGTCAAGGTCAGTACTTGTCTCAAGAAGGTGATGGGCTGTTGCCCCATGGCGTGTGCATCCCCCACGTTCGCTTTTATCACCTCCTTAAACGGTTTCTTGGCTCCCTGAAAAAAAATAGCGTATTGATATATTTAATTTTTCTATATCTTTATATTTAGTAATATAGAGTATATCTTTAATGATGATAGCTTTATTACAGATATTTCATAATCATATTTTTTGTATATGAATATTTGTGTATAAACTTGGATATAATTAAAATAGTGCTTATGTAACTAATGTAACATATTTACATTAAATACTTTTAAATTATATTATAGAATTCTGTTTTTTTTTAAATATTATATTAGACATTAACTAATAACATATTTGTGTTACACAATGTGAGCATCACGTTTCGATCTTTTTATAATATTAATATCTTTAAATCACTATAATTCTTTTATTTGGGATTTTACTAAAATCATATTCTTTAAATATGGTGCCTCTCTTCTCTGTTTATAGAGTTTACGATATATTAGTAATAACAATTATAACGTATGTAAAATTGAAGTAAGTTTGCGATATATATCTCATTGTTTTTATTATAAATTATATTTAGTCTGTCGATCTAGCATGGTGAATACTTATCATGAGCGCAAATATTGGATTTTCCGAGATACTTCCAGCTTTTATTAGATCATAAATGAACCATTCTTTCGCTTCATGCGAAGGATATATTTTTTTTTAATTTTTTTGCTTTATCCACATATTGCTTAGCTTTAAAGTAATCCAGCTCAATCAAATAAGCAAACAATTATGCAATAAAGCGTGATTCATAATACACATACAGAACAATAACCACATGTGTATGTGTACACAATCAAGTATACACGATGGTACTGAATCTAAGACAAGTAAAATTCTAATTCTAATAATGTTCAATTGCAGTTTAATCAGTATTTAATACAATTTATAAATTTAATCTTTTTATAAATTTTACTCGTAAATTTTCAAATAGTAAAATTTTCCCTCAAAAATAAAAATTTCGTAATTTCGTTATTTTAAAATTCTTTTGTTAAGTTTTTTATGATCCGATAATAGCCTTGGGGAAATTGGGCAATCGTTTCACTTGCAACTATAATCTAAACTATGACGTACATTAAACACTTTCGTTGGCACTACTCCCTCTTCGTGACTCATAGCAATTCCACAAATCCAAGGTAGCTTTGCAGATTATTTATCACAAGTCACGTATTGCATTTTTCAAAACGAATTCAATACCGTGAAAGATTATGTTTTTCCATAGAGACATATACATTATTCATAAACAAAGCATACATGTACGATATAATGCATAGACCATTCATAAATATTAGTCATTAGTCATTCATAATCACTTGAACTTGAATATTAAAAACATTTGAACGTTTAAGATTCATAAAACATTTAAAATTTTAATTTTTTTATTGAAATGTTATTATATAAATTTTCATGTCTATTGTTGTACAATATATAACATTTTTTGTATAATAAGAATGTACTAGAAATTTGGAATAATATTGTGAGCTTCCATATAAGGTCACATGTAATAGAACACATGTAACACAAGCTATGGTAGCCAGACGAAGGCTGTTACATGCGTACAATATGTTTTATCTTTTTTCACAGTTTATGGTATCAAATTGCATGGTCAAACAACAGGCTACTTAAACGGCTCCTGTTACTAAGCTCGTTTTGGATACAGCCACTTGTCCGTAACATCTGTCCTATTCAATGCATCAACGAAATTGTTTTCAGTGATCATTTTTTATCATAATAAATTGAAAAATTCATAGTCTTAAGCGACTTGAAATGTGGGAATCGTAAATATAATATTTAATAATTGTATACTATGCACAATAAATGCATACAGTATTTCTATATTTATTATTTTGCTATAAATATTGAATAAAGTATACCTTATGTTTTATATGTATGTTTATAGTATACGCTATTCCTACACTCATAGCTTTAATTGTTGGTTTATAATGTAAATTATGTTCGTTTTTCCTGTGTTATAAATGTAGTATATATCGGTTTGCTTTGATAGCGGCGCAATTAAAAAAAATCCAAATTTGGTTTTATTGAATAGGAGGTCTGTATTCTATTTTTATTCTTATCATGTAAAACGTTATATTTATAATTACATCAGTTTTGCGATAGATGGCACAATTATTACTTATGCCACTATCAAGATGGGTTCATCTTCAATTGTTTTGTGACGCTACAAGTAGGAAGTTACAGTGCTTTTACGAATAATGGCACATCTTGTGTTAAATCAGCTTTACAATGTTGTTGAAATGGCTTACGAAGATACCTTTGTAAAATTTTTAAGCGTCACTCCTTCGATGTTTACATTTTTTGAGTTAAGCCGTTATTAAAGCAAAGCTACAATATGCAAATATGCAATGTTATAATGTTGGAAACAATTCGACTTCATGGAACTTTATTTCGAAGTTATTGAGGAATTTTGTCGTGCAAGTAACAATACTTGTCATTTCAGGATATGTTTATACAGTTTATGCTAATCGACGCCAATTGAAACACTATTTTTAGTTGCTTTTCCTTTGAATTAATCCTCAGCGACAGGTGGTTCCAACATCATTCAGAATCAATAAAACTTATACATTTTTATTTAATTTCCATTATTTAAAAACAAAATTTCTACATATATTTTGATCTAGTTCCCTAGTTTTAGTAAATTTTTTAAATGGATAAAAGCATTGCATTTAATGAAAAATATCAAAAAGTTTATGTATCAATAAATTTATATTTAAAAAGATAGTAACAGCAGTATATTTCCTGAAAAACCATGTCAAGATATACAGAATTAACTTCTTTAAATTGAGCTTAATCACAATTTATTTTCTTTCATATATTATCTGATATTATCTAACTTTCTCTTATCGTTATCAACCTAAGAAAAAAGAAACGGAAAACTTCCAAATGATATACACCATATGTTACGAATATACATATATACTATATATATCTCATAATGTTTAAAAATCGAAACATAACCTCCATAAATAACCACCAAGAAATATTTATCACTACCTCAGTACATATTCTATTCTCAAAATTATCTATGTTTTCCTTATTTAATCACGTCATGTCCAGGCGCAGAAAAATAAAAGAACCCACCGAATCACAAATACTATTCTGTTTACTAGTATACAACAGCATGTAACGCGAAGTAACTCTGAAATGGCACACTAATAGTTTTGGAGCATATCACATTGGGATTGTTTAGATTTGGTATGATTTTCGCACAATTTAAACATGTAAAAAAATCCTGCAAAATTTCAGCTGAGATGATAAAAAACTATAACACTTTAAGATTACAAGGTTGAAATGTTCCAAAAGATTAAAGAACCGTTTCATGTAGAATTATTTTATGATATCTGTAATCAGGGATCTAAAATCAGTATCCTGTTGAGGTATGAACCATGGAAACTGGCTACCGAAAATGGTTAGCTACCCCACGTCGCACTTCTATACCTTACCTTCTGCAGTTCTTTCTCAATCTCGAGGGCACGTATAAGGAGAGGGCCGCGCACCGCATATTCCATTTTCCGGAGGTTGATGAAGACATTGTCCTCGGTGAGAACTTTACTACCGGGTGGACCGGTCGCCATGCTGCGACGCAATGTTCTGTCAGAAGCCGGCCGGTGGACTACCGACTCAACAGCCGTCAGATGTGTGAATATTCTACCTCCTGACGTCCCTGGCCCCGCAGAGGTAGTCAGTCGCTCCCACGTCCTAGGCCGACTGCTCGCGATAACAGCGTTCCACCAGCGTGCTTGCGGCATCATGTCACCGGTTGGTCCTCTCTCTTTACCTCGCAACCAGTTCTATCAGTTGCCGGATTGTTTCCGGTAATTCGCTCAGTGATCGTAGGAGGGAGAATCCGCGCATGCGTGGGATACTACAAGCAAACGTAAAACGGGTGGAGCTGTAAAGTTGCTGGAAGACTTAATTAACGTTTATCTACTGAAATTTATATGTCACAGCTATCGTTGTACAATTATTGTAATGTTATCGCTAATATTGTAATCATTTTCTGTTATAACCATTTATACTGTAACTCTTTATACTGTATTATGTATTAAATTTAGATTTTCTGTAATTTTGCTAAATCTTCAGAAGTAATATATATAATGCATTATTCTTACAGAATTAACGTAATTAAAACAAGAAGATACTGGGGATAAAAACGATCAGCAACTAAAGTTAACATTATTGTTGATATTATTTGAAATTTAGGTATTGATTTCTAATATATTTTACTGATTCAATTGTTGCGTTTTAACCCTTACCTAATGTCCTCGATTATATTATCCTTATATTTTTTCATAATTTAATCTTAAATATTTCAAGATTAAGATTTGTATATGTTAACGTATAAATATTTTTTAAAATCGCATACTAATATTTAACATGGAAGATTAATTTTTACCACTACAATTATAATTGAACAAATAGTAGCAAGAGACAAGCTACTTAATTTACAAACAAGCTAGTAAAAAATTTTCATGGAAAATTGTAAACAATAGAGTTTTAACGAGAGACTTTTATAGTCTAAGGTTTAAGGTTCACAGGGCCTCCACGTTGATGCATACAACCCTTAACGCCTCAATTTATAAACTCACTACATATGTATATTAATTCCGCTACCTCTACAATGGATCGTAAAAGTATTCACACTTCGTCTATTCTTCATTACGAACGATTAATTGCTACTTCTATGAGCGAATGACAGACTTTTAATAAGATATATATTACATTGGTTAGGTCTTTTAGCGTAATAAATTTCGTTAAGCGATACTGATTAACTGTAACAAAAGTATTTTAACGAACCTTATCATGGAATTGCAAGTTACACTCAAAAGGGCATGGACATTTTTAGAATTCACTGTATATAAATAATGGAAAAACTTCTAACAAATTTGAAATAGATGTGAATATATCTGCACACATATACATGTGTATATATATATATATTTAGCTATAATAATGACGTTACGTAATCAGTATTTTTTCTAACATAACTTGGAATTATACGATGGTGTGTTACTAGTTTTTTGTGTACATATATGCATAGTTACAGTAGGTCGTCAATAGGGAAACGTTATGCAACTTACGGGAGCCTTTTAACTAAGTGAACACCTGTTAATCGAATTTTCAGATCGAACTACGCCAAATCTCGGTGAAATTACTGCACACGCGCGCTAGATGAAATGAAATTGTAATATTGGAATCAGGGACGTGCGAATTGAACAATGAAAAATATTTCGCTCCCATCTTACATTGACATAATGCACATTTCATTAATAAATTAAATAAAACAATATTTTCCTCATAAATAATATTATCAATTATGGAACAAATTTTCCTATCAGTTTTGGTGGCGTGTTAGGGGATTATTTAGTGAAGAATGTAATCGACGCGACATCTGACGTTTTACCGTATCAAAGAAATCAACAGAATGTCGGATATTTGCATTCTCAATGGATAATTCTATTGTTGAATGATTCAAGTTACCAATAAATTACATATAATTAAAAGATCAAGCTAGTAGTATACAATGTAACAAATCTTTATCTATTTAAATAGCTTAACATTTGAATATTCAATATTATTACAAAACATAAATAATTTATGCGCAGAATATTTAAATTTTGCAATTCAATTAATGTTATTTTAAAAGAAAAAATTCTCTCTCATTGAAATTTTCATACTAGGTAAAATAAATATCGTAAAAATATTAGGAGTGTGATTTTAATTTTAGTTGAAGATAATTGCTATATAATCCAATCATTTAAGATATATACCACTTTCAATTTCTTCGCTAACGAGAAAAAATGAATGACGCAGCAAAAAGATATTCCTTATCATTCTCGTTATCTCCTGTACGATTGCATTTAATGGAAAGCACGTCAGTATCTTTCCTTGTTTACGTCGCTAAGTGGGTGGCACTAGAACTAGAGATAAAAATACTACTTTTATCGATCGAAGTGGTCAATATGTCTCTCTCAATACAAAAAGCAATGTTTCTCTTTTCTAACTTCTTTATCGAGTTTCTACCTCTGTATTAATTAACTCTAGTTGTATCTACATACATGAACTTTTTCTATTTTATTAACTAATAAATTTTGTTTAAAAATAAGTAATAAATGAAATAATTTAAAAAATTTTTAATGAATTACTCTGATTCGTGAAACTCGATAGAAATTTTGCAATGGAAGACTATTGCAATTACTTATGGATACCAATCGAGTGACCTTGAGTAAAATCTTTATTTTCGCCGTAACGTTAATCGATAAGCTCAAACTCTTTCAATTAATCCTTTCCAAATCATATTCCCTATTTACAGAAATACAATCTTGATCTAGATGGTTAATCATATTGATATTAATTCAACCTTTTTTCTTTAAATCAAAATTTAAAGTTCGTTTTCCTCATAAGTAAACTGAAAATTGGCGCATTACGTCATTTTCAAAGAACTACGGCCCCTTATTGCAAGGACAAATAGAAAGCAAAGTAAATAGGTCGTCACTCAACGAAAGCAAGAACTGATATGACAACACGGTTAAAATATTTTTTATTTATGTTCAATCGTCTCAGTTCTACTCAAATAAAAAACCAAGTTACTAAATTTAACTCTCAATATGTATTTCCACGGGCAAGGAACAAAAAGAAATATGAGAGAAATAATCGATTAATTACACATACACAATGAGTCTTTTTCACCTGATCCTACAGTCGTGTGGTGTACTTTCACGCAAGCAAAATCGTCGTATTAATTAACGCTATTTTACGTGTCTTCTATCGTATAAACGCTTCGACTTTCTCCGAAATATCTTTGATTACAGTTATTTGGTGTTCCAGCGTGATAAATATCAGCCACTCAAAGCAACCAGATTCATTATACTCCTCATAGGAAGAGGATCATACAAAATGTACTCTATCACATCTGATAAAACATTTCGTAATTAACCACAAGAATAACAAAAAATAAAAAAACGCAATAACTTAAAGAATAAAACTTCTCTATACATATAGGGTTCTTTGTCCAAAATAAAAATTCTAAACAATTCTTACCTAATTAGAAGTTGGAACAGCCAACAGTGTCCTGGTCGGAACCACCAGGCCAACACACTTGGTGGAACGGTTACTAGCCTCCTAACACAAGTATGCTTTGGTTCTAATGTTCCAACCCAGTCAACTCACGTTGGACCACCGCCTTCGAGACGGATATCACGAGTCTAGCTTTTAAGTTTCATGCTTTATCGCGAATAGTGGATTAAACAGGAGAATCTCGGGGCCCTCTAGAAAGCTTTCCTTACGCATTCCTCGCCCGACATGCGTTGCACCGTTCTCTCACCTTAAAACCTCATTCGGTCAGCCGGAATGAATGCGTTTATCAGTTTTGCGGAGGGCCCAGACGCGACCGCCGTTAACTTCCACGAATTCGCCAGTGTTCCTCGCCGGTGGTGATACTCCAACACGTTCCTCTCTGCGTGCTCTCGCTGCGGAACGGAGCGTGCGCAAGATGCGACGCCCGAGATGAGCGCATACTTTTTCCCTTTGGCGCAAATCGGAACATAGGTTATGTTATTTGTCGTTGCAGAGGGGTCGTGATCTTCGTACTATGAACTTTCGTCGTTATGCGCCATCCCGCTCTTCACTTCCATTCAGCAGATGAGATTCACTATAGGTGAAAGGACATATATTAGAGGGAGATCATAAAGCGAGTTGAGATAATAGGGAGAGTGTAGATGCTTATGCATTCGTAGTGCATGAACATCCGTCTAATGTTTAAAGATAAACATGCTAAGTCCGATTTTGTTAATTTTCTTACCCCCAATTCATAGATAAACATGATTGATGACATATTGAAAGCTAAAAATTAATTTGAACAGATGAACAAAATTGAAAGTTCATTTGAAAATTAACATAATATAAAGAGTGCTTTTTATAATATTTAGTAGATAAAACAAGTTTCTGTTGAGATTCTGCTTTATAATCGCATTCTCAATAATATGAATTTGCATAAAAATTCGCTGTTTATTTATGAGAGTCAAACTGCGTTATCTCGTGCAAGGTCGCTCAAGGTTGTAGAGCGTTAAAATTTGACATTAAGAAATAATTCGTATCTTGGATACAAGTAACCTTGGATAGTGTAATTCACGATTAAACTATCAAAAATAGCTTACATCCTATAAGATAAAAAGTATAACGTTCTACTTAAAAAGCTAAATGGAGCTAAAATCCTTACACAATTTACGAATTAACGTTTTCCGCCTAATAATTATTTTTTAATTAAGTACGCTGTTATTTATGCTTAAATTATTTATAAAACAAATTCCCGCTTAGGTTCTTCATAAAAATATAAATTTGCATAAATATCCGCAGCCTATGTATGATGAATTAAATTTTTTATTGTGAAAGTTCTTCCATCTTATTTTAAATCCTCATAATCTCTTATGGTATATAAAAGGATCTTGGCATCTGGATACATATAGTATAGTGTCTTTTTGCATTATTTATGACAATGACGAATGAGGCACGCGTATAGTATGATAATGAGGAAAGGAAATTTCTTTTTCACCCGGAGTTACATAGAACTTGTTTGTTCGGTTAGAACGTACAACAATATGTTAATTTCTATGTCCTTTATAAATATATATAGAAATGACTACATTAGACAGGTGTTTAGAAATCAGGCATAAGTTCGTAAAAATTATTAAATAAACAAATTACATGTATTTATAGTACTGATACTTGGAAGTGAAAATAAACAAATTAACACGCGGCTAAAAAACATCGACATAGAATTCGGGATTATGTTCTCGTATTATAATTTGTTAACGATCTGTAAACTACTGATTTATCAAATTTATGTTTTTACTGGAACACGGATACACATAAAATTATTTTATATATTAAATATTCCAAGAAGTATTGCATTTTGAATATTTTATGTATATTTCCAATAATGTATAAATATTCGCATTCTAATAATACTACGATTGAACAAGTAAGTAATTATAATCAGTAAATCTGACAAGTAAATTACACTAAAACAATAGGGTAATTATTTTTGCTTTCTGAGACAAAATCAGATTTAAAAAATGACTTGCGGGGCTGTTTTAGTTATACTGAATTTCAACAGATAGCGTACAAATCGACATAAAATTATAAATTAAATATGACAGCTTGGATTAATAAAGTTAAATTATTATAATCTGGGATCGTCCTGCGATAAGATCAGATTACAATTGATGTAACATAATTATATATCATAACATTTTGATCATATATTATAATTATGCCTACCATGTTTATATTCTACGAAAATACGAGCAATATGTTAAAATTTATGTAATATCTAAATAAAATAAAACATACGGGACTGTACGAGGTCTAACAAATTCTACATTAATAAATTTGCAATAATCTAATGTTACACACATTTAAAAACTTTAGACGTTCAATTCATTTACCTTTCCAAAATCATCCGTTCGTCAAATTGCATCTAACCTCCATGATCTTCGTATTATTCAATAATACTCGCGTTAATTATAATTTTTTCTTTTCTAATAGTTTCCCCTTTGAATTGAAATATAATTTGGTATAACAAACTTGGAACGGGAAGGTTGTTCATTATTGAACTTCCGCGCCACGATGACGCACTTACTATGCGTTTTGCAAGTTGACCAGAGGTTAGGTCCACTGTAACATCCAGCCATAACATAAATAAATTCTAATGATGTATCGTTGACTGTTACAAGTGACAAGGGGGGAACGGGGCAAGAATGTTGTCATTTTTACGAAAAATTTCACTGGGGGGAAAGATAAGAGATGGTGTGCCGACGAGCGACGAAATGGAGGCTGTTGAAGGATATCTGGATGCGAAAAACCAAAGTTTGATCTCGCAGTCTGACACTGAGCTAAAGGAGTCCGTTTATGGCAAGTTCATATTATAAATCGAATATAAATGAACCGATTAGAATTCTCATTGAACCAACTTATTATATTGCTTATTAATAACAGTTTCTATAGAAGCCTTTGTTTAACCAGTAGTTGTAAACAAGTTAGTAACAATACACCTATTTAATGACTAAAAATTTTGCTAAAAATTAAGCATCATTGACATTACATATTTTGTATTTGCAGTTGCATAAATTTCACTTATAAAGTTATTTGTTGTTTTTTTTTAATTAATCAGAAGATGGGTAACATATTTTAATGCAAAAGGATTCACTAGTAATCCATTTATTTTATCAAAACTTACGGAACTTAAAATCACAGATTTGTTAAGGACAATCAAGGATCCAGAGAAGCCACAAACGTTGGAGCAATTGGACGTTGTTTATGAAGACTGTGTTGAAATTTTGAGGCAAACTCCCAAAGGAGTTTCTGTAATTCGTATTGAATTCAATCCAACAGTGCCCCATTGTTCTCTGGCAACATTGATTGGCTTATGCATTAGAGTGAAACTAGAACGTCATTTAGTAGCCCTTTTTAAACTAGATATATATATTAGGAAAGGTGCACACTCTACAGAACAAGAAAGTAAGTACAATCAATCATTCCATATATAATAATTATCAATTTATCTTAATGTCTATTAAATGTTTTATATTTCAGTAAATAAACAAATAAACGATAAGGAAAGAATTGCAGCTGCCATGGAAAATCCTAACTTGAGAGAATTGGTGGAGAAATGTATTCAAGAAGAAGAGTGAAAGCCTAGCTTTTTTGTGGTGCATGGGTTTCATTAGGTTCAATACTGCTCATCTATAGTGGATTATCTTCATACAATATTAGTATATATAATGAGGAAGACATAAACACAACCTTTACTTTAGTACAAGAGAATGTACTAAAGGAATACATTTACTGAGGATTCTAGTGAATACAAATACAATTTTATATTTAATTGTACAAAGTTAATGATGCTATAAATATATGTATAGCACGGTTCTGTAGTTACTCTAAATGTGACATTTTATACACGTATTTCAAATCTTGAATAGAAATCAATTACTATAAGTTCAATTGTACATATACTTGATATAAAAACGTTTTTTATTCAATAACCAATTTCCATTGGTAATACGATATTATAATACCAATACTAAAAATGATTCAAATTGTTGTAAATTCTGTAGTAAATATACTTTGTATAATAATTCCTTCCACTTCATTCAACAATTGATTCCCGTTATCTTCTATTACTAAAAATAATCAAAATAGTCCAAATGTTATAAAAATTCCTATAAATTCAATAGTAAATATACTTCTTTCATTTAAAAATAAATTCGCAATATATTCTAATACTAAAAATAATCCAAATATCCTGCTCATTGTAAATATATTTGAAAATATTCTTCCTCTATTCAAAAATCAACTCCTAGAATTGGAAACAATTCAAGCATAAAGATAATCCAAATGTGACAAGAATTCCTATAAATTGCAAACATCCTTGGTTCACCATTCTTTCTTCATTAAAAAATCATATTAATACTAAAAATAATCTAAATAACAATAGATACGTTCATCAATGAAACCTAACGAGTCTGAGCAAAGTTAAACAGCGGAAGGACAATTCCTTAAGGAGAATCCAATTACCAGCTACGGATTGCAACGCGAGAAAAACGAATTCTAGCTCCGAAAGAGTTCGAGGAAGCTCACACGAGTAACGGGCAGGAGGGAAGCGACCGGTGAGAGGTGCCGGGACAAGATGGGAATTATCCAGGGCCCCTTTCAGGCCCCCGGAGATGCTCCCCAGACACACTCGAGTGGGAAGAATCTGGGTTACTCGAGCCAGAAGGGAATGTGGGCCGGCTATATACCGGTTGCCTGCTCGTACATCGCAGTTCATTCTTCTTTCTCGTCGCGATCGACAAGTCGTAGACGAGCTTAAGTACGTTCCCCATTGGCCTAAGCGAAACCAAACTAATATCAATCTATATATACGGAGCCCACGAAAGAAGTTCTAGTTATACTCTTTCGTATCTTAGTATCTTTATTGACAATTTACTACTGTCATTGATTTTTTGGGTAGAAGATCGTCAAGGGTGAACAAAGGTCAACAAAGTGTCCAGAGGAAGATTCCCTTTAGGTAAGTGCATCTGGAGAAATCGAAAGCGACTTCGTGAATCGAACGGTCGCGTTGCTTGACCCGCGCTATGACTCTCCGAGCTTTCTCTTCGATGGTCCTATCTTCTAACTGATTTTCGCGCGTTTCATCGCGCGCATTATGCCCGCAGTGATGGTACGTGACGGTTCATTGCGAGTTCAACTATCATCAATTCTCATTGCTTTCACCTTTTAATAAAAATCTTGGTGAATGTATCGTCCCATGTATTTAGAATGTTATTGAATTGTAAAATAAAGTCAATAAAATTCTAAAATTTTGAACGTATATAAATTGAAAATAGTATTGTAGAATTTATGCAATATAGCAAATAAGTAGCATAGTAGAAATACAATAAAATAATTGTAGTAAAATTATAGTTTGATAAATTCATTTTAATTGATTACCAAATAATCATTTAGTATGTGATTGTTTAGAATTTAGAATTTTCGAGATTCTAATAATGACACTTCAAAATTTAAATTTTTCATTTAAAAGATTTCCAATGTTATGATAATAAAAATATAAGTTTTATCTCTAAGTAATGACATAATAAATGATTATTTAATAAAAAAAAATAAAAATTATTTTTTGTAATAATATAAAATTTTGGGGAGAGAAGTTGGACAAATTTGGCGCGCCATTGTTCGAACCTCGAAATATGTTAGGTTAACTAAAATAAGATATTGTTTACCAAAATTGTCGTGGAAAATTTTTGTATGATATTACGTAATGAAATTAGCAAAGCCTAATTTGCAATTCAGTTCTTTGTTTCTATATCAAATTAAAACCTCCATTTTAGCAAACAAAAGCGTACATAATTGATACCTTCTTAATTAACGACGCACTCTCAATTACCTTTACTTAATGATTTATGCTCAATTAGCTATTTCACAGTTTTCCATGCGTGCCTCATAATATTGTTCTCGAACCTTTTAACCAAATTCACACTATGTATGAGATTCCGCTCATTAATTCTCACGCTTTCCATACATGTATGCATAGTTTAAGAACAAGAAATTTAGCTAATAAATACCAATTATATCTTCTTTGTTCTTTGAATTCAAACGTAGAAATTATTAACAAAGAATTTTACTGTTCATTTTTTATTCTCTAAGAAGAAAAATTTCTGCATTATCTTTCGCTATCGTTACTTGCCTCATCTGAGATTTTAGGTAAACACGTTTGTTTTGAAGATCACTCACTTTCTCTCTGATTCGTGAGAGGCGATGGGGTTTATCTTTGCGAAGGTATATACTTTCCTTGCGTAAGATTTCCACAAGTCTACGCAACGATGCAACTTGTGGAACACGTGAAGTATTACTTCGGCCGGGAATTCATTACGATATCCTCCGTAAAAGGAGAAAAAAGAAGCAAACCAGCTTTTACGCTCGCGATTTCCATCACGAAGCCACTTGTCCGATTGAATCGAAGAGAAATTCTCTTCCTCATTGAACACGCTAAGCAAAAGTTTCTGAATTAAAGATCAATTTTTTCCCTAAACTAATACTTCCTTATTGAACCATCCAAATATGATAGCTTACATAAATGTTTTCATAAATGATGTTTTCAAAAATTATTTTTCAAATGTTTAAAAATGCCTTATATAATAATAATGCTTATATTAATAATAGAAGAATATTGTTAAATTACATTAGAAATGAATGTTTACATTTTTACTATTTCCATTCTTTAATGTAATTGAGAATAATTAAAAAATGGCAATTATTCCATCAGAAACTTGAAAAAATATTATAAGACTACTTAAAAATTGTTTGATGCATTAACTGCTCATTGTAAATCATTCTAAATTACGTTAAAAAATTAATGTTCCAATTACAGCTTTATTTCTTTCTTAATGTAATAATTTTAACGTAATTTGAAATAATTGGGAATTTACAATTAATGCACGAACAAATTTAAATCATTGCAAATTACATTAAGAAAAAAATAAAGATGTAAATGGAACAGGTGTCACCGGTGACCCACATGTCATTAGAACGCATTTGCATAAGCATGGTTTTAACACACAAGTGAGAATACCTCCGCATATGTTGACGTTGAGTATATGGGCACCCGTCGATGAATCCATAATTTCGTTCGACATACAGTATACATATACTGCCAAAAATTCATGCACAAACGAAACATGTCACAAAGAAATAGAACACGGATGAAGTAACGATCCTCGATCGATTTGGATCGGGCGAAAGTCGAAATTGAAGCGGCACCGATTTTCTTCATCCTCTTTCTTTATTACTCTCCGTCGAACGCATTGGCACGCTCCTGTCTCGTTTTTGTATCGTTGTACTCGTCCCGAATACGCGTATGCAGCGGGCTTACAGACAGACGAGGAGCCGTTAAGAAAGACGTAGAGCACACAGACGACCACGTAAACCGGACGATATAAAGCCGGCCAGATAACGGTTTCACGAGCACATACGCGGATACAAAATAAAGCCACGATCTCTCCCTCTTTCTCTTTCTCTATTACCAACGTACTTCTCACCCTTTAACTAGGGATTAACTTACACCCAACCCATAAAGTACATAAAAATATTAGACAATAATGCGAAAAATGTAACTATAAAAATCTCAATGAAGTTCTTACAAATATTATCTTGTATTGTTAAATATAAAAGTTGCAAAAAATATTGGCATTGGTATTTATGTACTAAGTACAAACTAGATCCAACTATATATTATACTATTTGAAATGTAGAAGTTGATTAAAAACATTCTTTATTAATGGTATGTATTTTTTGCCACATTTGTTTATGATTAGATAGATCAGTGTGACAGGAATTGAAAAATGAAAAATGCACATGATATTTAATGTAATATCAAATATCAAATATGTGTATGGTACTCTGAAATAAATCTCTGCTTAGATTTCATTTCTATGCATATGAAATGCATACATGAAATATCCAAAGTAAAATAAGTATTCTAATAGGTAAAACAAATCGCTGCAAAGGTTTCATTTTTTTTATTGTGTTCATAAAGATATGGATTTCCATGAACATCCTCATAATTAGTAGATTCGTAGAATTAATTTGTAAAATTTCTTAATCTCTTCGTAACAGGATAGCAATAAAATTCTTGTGCAATAGATAAAAAAACATTCTGTCGAAAGTCTCATCCGGTATGTCGAGCCCGTTTAACACCTTGCTTCCGGAGAATCCTCAACGAAACCGTAGGGTCGTTTAATCGTAAGCCGCAATCGATAAAATGATTCATGCATCGGTCACAACTCGTTTCTTCATCTCAAAACTCTAATTAGTGCAGTTCGTAACTTTCACATATAATTATTTTGCTGCTTAGTATTAAAACAGGAGGATTCAAATCTTATCAAGATAATTAAATCTGTATAAATTCATGAGGAGATGACTGGAATGCCGTATTGAGTCAAATAATCATTGAAATGACTCTTAAAATTCGGTTAATCAAATATTACCTCTAACTGAGTATTATGCAAATTTGCAAGACTAGTGACCTTTTATAAACATATATATTATATGCATTACATGAAACACAGGTTTAAAACAAATCTGAATATGTACATAGACACTACAAAATACTTAGAGCAAGTATATATTTCATAGAAATCATAAAAGTATTTAAACAAGCGATTATTTATTATATGTATTAATAAGACTAAATACATGGGATCATCTTTAACACTTATTATATTTAAAATGATTACACTAATCATTTACCAAATATATCTTTCCAATATGTACCTTGAAATTTCATACATCTTCAGATTGATTTCCAATTTTGCCAATACAATCATGGCAATCGTGCCTCATTACAGTCCTAATGAAATTTCAAAATGTAATGTCAATTATGTAATACGTACAATATATACATACATGTGTTCTATGGTAAAAATTGAAAAACTTTTGTGAGCGATTGTACATTAAAATTTCCTCTTCTGCGGTCGAAGATCGTTTTGTACACGAAGTTTCTTAGTTATATAGTTTATAATTGAATTATCTCTTCCGGGATAGCATTAAAATTCCTTCAATCCAGGTGAATGACCGCTGACACTAATTTTTAGCGAAAGCCACGCCATTAAGTGCGGAGCTTCATTAAGTCCCCACCGGCGTGGAATTCTAAATAAGAATCATTGTTATTCAATATGATAATCGAATACGAACTGCTTAACGCAATGGCGGTACATTAACTACTTCAATTATATGAATTATGAAATGGAAAGTACACTGATTGCAAAAGTAAATGTAATTATATTTTAACATGAAAATGAGCAACTTCCTTCTCATTAAATCATAAACTTCCATCATAAGGAGTTAATCTTCTCCGAATGGTCGCTTTCCAGTAGATTTTTTGCTGATGAAAAGATTATAAAACGTAGAAACTATTTAATTTTTGTGTATGTGTTTTAATCAAAATACCAAATAGCTAATATATCGGTATTATGCAAGATAGAGATCACATCTGCTACATTCTCAAATTTCTAAACAGATCATATTTCTGCTTACTATACAGGGTAAATATTCTATCAGTAACTAATTAATTGAAAGGAAATGTCGTCAATTACAACGTGATATTAGAGCTGCCATTAGAAAATAATAGTGCCTCTGTATTAAAACAGAAATGGCTACATGTATATGTATATGTACAAAATGAAAACAGGAGACTGTAATAGAGATGATTAACGGCATTGCGTTTGAATCACCTGTGCAATTTAAATCACATTATTTGAATGTAGCGCGACTTTTGAATTCTTTCGAAACCATCCAAAGTAACGTGGCAATTATCAAATTAACTTTGATTCTGTAGAAGTTAGATTTAATTCTAGCTAATGTATTTTATGTGTGTAAAACAGAAATCAACCCAATTCCCAGTAGTTTCCATAAAGTGTCGCCAATCTGCATACTTAGAAACTATCATATTAAGCACAAGGAGTTTAAAGTTCTCATATCTTCTAGTTGTTTGTCAAGTTGTCAGTACAGATAACGATCTCACGATCTTCGTGAAATTATGTTTCTTCTTACTATCTACATTCTAAGAAATATCATCTCTTACGTTACAGAACGTTATTGAGATAATTGCTTCATATTCAGATAGCCAGTGCAGCTATTAATTGCGGATCGTCCGACGTTTTGTTTTGTCGCGAGGACGATTTAGAAAGTTGCAACAGGCAATAAAGGCCTCGAGGAAAGTCAGCAGCACGCCACAAAAAAATAAAGACCTGTTGCAAAATCCTCCAGCATTTTTCTCCATCGTCGTCGTGAGAGATCCTTTCCTCCTTCGTAGCTCATAATTCACCGTTGAAAAGTCTCCTTTCACCCTCGACAAAGATTCGTTCCCAAGAAACTTTTACTCGCTAGACATCCGACGCTAGAAACCATGTTTTCCTGGAACATTCGCTATCTGTTATTTTTCCATTAAACGAGGTCGCCTCGGATATTGAACTTCTTGAATATATAATCTTTTCTTTAATTGGATGTTAGGCGCTTCTCAAGTAAAAAATTATTTGGATTATTATATCAAGTATAGAGATCTGATTGTTTTTTTTCCTTTTGTCCAGGAGCAACAAATATGAGGGCGATATGGTTGATGTTGGTTCTCGTCGCCGTTGTGGCGAATGCTCAACGCCGACTGGCCCTGCCTGATCCACGAAGCTGTGCTAACCGTACGTGTTCATTAACCAAATACATCTTATTTTAATATTTTTACTGTAACATAATAAATGATTATTTAAATATTATTTCAGGAGTACGACATGCTACTTATAGGGACGCTAGAGGTGTTGCACATTCATACTTCTTCAGTTGGGAGCACCAACCGACTAGAAGCCTTGAAGTAGACTGGCTAGATTCACGTAATATCTGTCGCAGACACTGTATGGATGCAGTTTCTCTTGAAACGCCACAAGAAAATGAGTTTATCAAACAGCGAGTAGCAAGAGGTTAATTATAGAAGAGAATGTTATTCTCATTATGTTTACACTTTGAAGTTTTCTTCATTTCTATCTTTATGTAGGAAATGTAAGGTACATTTGGACATCTGGACGTAAATGCAACTTCAATGGCTGTGATAGGCCAGATCTCCAACCGCAAAATATTAATGGATGGTTCTGGTCAGGTTCTGGAGCTAAGATTGGTCCCACTACACAGCGTAACTCTGGAGATTGGAGTCACACTGGTGGATATGGCCAAGCACAACCTGATAATCGTGAAGCTGCTCAGGTAATTTATTTTTGTATTTTCTGTTTTTCAATTTTTTCTTTTGTTCTGCGTTTTTGATAGTTTTATGATACATGGGATTATGTTACAGGGTAATGACGAGTCTTGTTTGTCGATCCTGAATAACTTCTACAATGACGGTATCAAATGGCACGACGTAGCCTGTCATCATAGGAAACCATTTGTCTGCGAAGACAGCGACGAACTTTTGAATTTCGTGCTTTCCAGAAACCCTGGCATTCGCCTTTAAAAGCTTCTTTTTATAGCTTCTGTGAATTCTTGAATGTTCAGTACCTAAGATCTCTTGATCAACCAAGAATAGCAAGGAACTTTTCTATTTCTTGGCTTTTAATTTATATGTCATTATGTATCCATTATAATTAAAAATTAAATTAAATCTCTTCATTAATTCACAATTGTTTTCTAATGAGTTTATATCCTTAAAATCAATTGAATTAAAATTTTATCGATTAGATATTAAACAATCAAGAATTACATTAGATTTAGATTAACTAGAAGCTGCACATATCTAAGTTTAACTTTTGTACCCTTTTTCTATACAAAATAAAAAGCATTTGCCAATAAGTTTAAAATTGTCCCTTTTTGTCCTTAAATCTTTAAAAGTAACACAGTTTTCAATTTTTAAAAAACCTTTATTTTATCCTGTAGTACCTCGCAATTTACACCTTTAAAGCATATTTCCTTGGAGGGAAAGCAAATTGTTTACGGATTTCTTTCAAAGTCTTTCTGTTAGCTTGGTAAGGCGTCAAAGCTCTCCTAAGAGCTCTAGTTTTCTTTGGCCTCAGATCCAAAGGCTTGTACTTGTGATTTTTGTACAATAAACGCAAATTCTCCTTCTGTTTCTGATGCATAATAATGTATACCCTAGCTATTGCCTTCCTCACTACTCGGCTGAAATACAGACAAAACAAAAATAAAAATATTAACTCATTCAAATAATTTTTTAATCGTTTAAAACACTGAATACTACTTTTAAATATATTAATTGAAGATATGAATAAAAACTTTTATTTTTTGTAAAATTGAGTTGAATTATATATATCTAACGAATGTAGAAACTATATTAAATACCTACGTTGACTTTATAGTAATTAAATTTTGGGATAAAGTAATAAGGGTTTTGTATAAAATATATACATACATTTTCGAAAGTTTAGAAGCAGCACCACCAGTAACTTTTGCCACGCGAAGATTTGTCAACTCAGTTTTGAGCTCTTCCAGCTGCTTGAGCAACTCATTTTTGTCTTTTGTCCTCAGATCAGTACACTTAACCTTACCCTGAAACGACAACACAACACTGCTCTTTAAATTGCACTTTTACACATTTCGATAATTTCAGCATTCGACACATGTTTCATTTGATGCTGCTGCAAATGAAAACATAAATTTATAATACCTCCCTAATATTGATTGTAAATAGAAACGAAGCAACATTCAATTTAATTAATTAACATGTTCAAAACATAACTAACATACATAAAAACGAGTGATTAAGCAAAAAATTTTTATTTAAAAATAAAATGTTAAATATCTTGTTAAAGGATTGAGAGGTTATGCGCACGCTTGTCATCAAACGCGATTCCGCTAACAAAAATGTTAAGATATCTTTGCAAGAATCGCAATGGAAAATACTACAATCAAATAACTAAATAACAATTATGAAGGATGTTTTAAACAAAAAGAGATTTCCACCAATTCACTAACCATCTTGCGATTATTCCTCTTCAACGGAAAAAGGAAACAAGGAAGAAGATCATGAACCAATAAGAGACATTACCACGTGTCTCTAGTAAATAAGTATCTTACTGCGATCTTAGCGTCCTCTGTATTTCCTATATTTTACTATATTTGAATATATTTATACTTCTGTTAAATAAAATAATAATTTTTCTTACTTTTCTTTAAAAAAAATAATAAAATTAAGATAAATTTAAGTTATGTCGTACACTTAGATTATTACAAAAATTAATATTATATAGTGTAATAACTTTTATACTATCGCTCATACGGTAACATCTTTCACAGTGTTGCAAGGATTTTTCAGATTTGAATAGGATTTTCTAGGTTATGTTTGAAGAATTAAACAATTTAAAAGAATATTTTCGATAAAAATTATGGCAATATAAACTGAGATTAAAATGTGATTATATTAAATGTTTTAGATAACTGAACAGAATATTTTATGTAGACTATGGATTTAAAATTATTGCAAAATATTAGTACTGATATTAATATACTTGTTTTCGTATATGTAATATCAGAGTTGATAATACAAAAATGAATAGCATTATCTTTTGTTTACTGTCAGTAGAGATTTTAATCATATTTTCTCGTCTTTGAGAAATATTGTTATTTAACCTTTTTAATCTAATGATGAGTTTTGAGGACGATACGCAGAAAGTTCGACGTTTACTTTTGGATAAAGCTCTTGCAAAGGTAGATTCTTAAATAAAAATAAAGAAACAAAAGAATTCATTAAACAATTAACTCTTTATTTAACTTGTTCTATCACAAATTTAAAATTAATTATCTTGATAAAATATTTCACAATATAATTCTGTAAATTGTAAATTAATATATATTAAAAAAATGTGCAATATTTTTTAAGGGAATCCAACAAAACGAGGAACAGTGCAAAATATGGACAACTTACAAGAAGGGTCATCAAAAAGTTGCAGAAACGTTGCAAACTTTCCAGAAGGATTTATATGTAAACTGTATGGTGCCAATTGGAAAACGAGCACTAATGAAAGGCAAATTGATTCACACAAATGAAATACTTGCCTCCCTGGGTGATGGATACTTCGCAAAGTATAGTGCTTCAGGTGCAGCTGCCCTTTGTGAAAGAAGAATACAAAGTATGATTAATACATTGTAAAATAGAAATAATCTACTAATAATTAGAATTTAATGAACAATATTTGTAAAATTTTCTTCTAGAAGCTGAAGAAATGCTAGAGAACTTAAACAAGGAAAGAGATTTGTATGAAACTAGGATGATGATGATAGAAAGCAATCTTTTTGAAGATTATGCTGGTGGAGAAATTGTGGAACATTGGAATGAAGATCAAATTACAGAATGGAAGAGTAATTATTCTCATCTTTTCTTTATGAATAGATTTATATATGTATCTAAATATCCTTTAATTCTTACAGAAAAACACAGAGAAAGGGAAAGAGAGTATCATCAGAAATTAGCCAAACTTAGACAGGAAGACAGGAAAAAGATAGAGACAGAAGATGATTTATTTAATAGGCTTGATCAGCTTGAAATTGAAGAAGAATTAGCAGATGAATTAAATAGGTACATTTATATACACTCTAATTTCTCTAATTCCTGAAATTTCGAATTTTCTTTAATGTTATTTTCATTAATAGATTAGGAGATGAAGCATATGAACTTTTTGGAGTAGAAGAATTGAAAGAAGGGGAATGTTATTATGAATCTGAAAGTTCCTCTAATAGTGAAGAAGAAGAAAAAGAAGATGATTCTAAGGAAGATAACAAACAAGTTCCTGATTCCAATACATATCAACATAAAGTCGAAACTTGTAAAGTTAAGAAATTGGTTTCATTCGCAGAACCAGAAGATCTTTCAAGAAAAGAAAAAGAAAATTTGATGAAAGAAAAGGAGAAAGGATGTGAAGACATAGTAGATTTTGAAGAAGATATTCTTCAGATAAAATTCACTCACTCTAAGAATAAATCGGTCACAAAATCGAATGGAGATTCGATAGAAACACCTGCAGATATTTATAGATTACTCGTTAAACCTAAGTCTATCTTGAAAAGATCACCAAATGATTTGCCTCCTGAACAGTCTACTCCACCAGAATATAGCACAGAAGACGAGAGTGAAGAAGATGAGGACACTGTTAAACCTTCAGTTTATGAAACTGTACTTTATAAAAAATATATACAATTCTATAATATACAAATCTGCTTTATAATAGTAATATGAAATGATGGAAATATTTTTATAATTTTTAGGTAGTGAAAGATATCAAAGAGAAGAACACGTTAGAAGTTACAAAGGGAGCTTTAGAAAAGATGGAAAAGAGTACCAATCCTAAGCCTGTTAGTAAATTCAAACGAGAGCGTCAACGAAGACAGTGACATATATAGCATTAAATAATTGTTTTGATATTTGTTTTTCAATAACAATATTGAAAATATTAAAATACTTTTAATAAAGTATTAATTTTTTATTAGGAATATATAATTATTCAAGAGCATATAATAGTTATTCAATCTGAGGAACATAAAAAGTGTAACTTGAGAATGGATTAATGATGAAATTATTTTTCATTTTTAACCTTGAGATCTATCTTGTTCTATTGTAAATACTCATTTACGATAGGAAATTGCGACATTTTTGTTAGGATACCAATTAATATGATGATACACTTGGAGAGGCAAATATATATTATCAACTTTCTGTAGTCCAGGGTCTAGATAGAATATTGATAGGATCTAATTCAAATTTGGCGCTGTTTGCTTCTATTGTGGTTAGCTAATGATGAATTTCGTAACATAAGTACGTAGTTAGTAATGATCACGTTCTCTTGTTAGGTAAGGTTACTTCTATAATTTCGTATAATCTTTCTAAACTTTAATAACCTTAAATAGTGAAAGTGCAGAATAAAACTTTGCATGAAAAGGATTATATAACGTTGTGATTTGAACACTCCCTGAAAGAGAAGAATAGAAAATAATTTACATTTGCATTAATTAAATATTACAAGTGACTATGTATGAAACAATTGATCTTTTATTGGAAACGGTCAATAAAATGTTAATACATTTGGTTGAAATTGCTTACTTTATTAAGATTTATAAATTCGACAATGTAAAAGCTTAAAAATACAGAAATGAAAAATTTTAGAGCTTCCGTTCCACAATCCCACAATATCAAAACAAGTTATATCACATAATTTCATACTGGTAGATGGTATCCTAATTTGGCACGAATTAGAAGATTAATCTCGAGCCATAGTCGACTTGATATTGACATTATCTAGCATTGTTTTTTTCACGCTATTCACATCCTTCATTATACGTTATTCGCGCCTCCGTAATTGCCACGACATATTGACATTCCTTGGAAGAAGAAGCTCGAGAACAATCTCGAGTACAAATTTCGTAAACATTACAAAAGATATCATACATCAGATACTATTACTAGTATAAACTTATAGTAGAAACTCTGATTATCTTAAAAAAAGTTCTAAAAATTTTTTGTAGTATATTCCTGACAAAAAAACATTAGAAAATTTTTATATTGCATTTTTAATTAATTCTTAGAATTAAAAAATCTCGTATTAATTTTATTCTATATTATTTATATATTATTATTTTTAAAGTTAAATAGGATATACATGTGTGAATAAAAAAAGAATAGAATAAGTGAAAATTTTACAAAAAGTGAGAAGTTGATACATTCGGCTTCTGAGAAGCTCGCGATTCCTTTCGATTCATCTTTACGTAAAACTGACTTGAAAGTGCTTAAGTACTTTTATATGCATCCTTGATTTACTTTCGATCTCGATGTCGGATCGAAGGGGTCGCGTGACGCCAACTATGATGAAATAATGGACTTTTTGTTAGGCGCCCACTGGGATGATGCCTTTTCTTCGTCCAGTTAATTCATTATTCACATCACGCTGTTTCACAACGAGATATGGTAACATCAAACCATATACATATAGAGGAGAGAAAGAGGAGATCGGTCAAATTGTGCTGAAGGATGCGTTGCGTAAAATTGAAATGAATTTAGAGCATCCTTTGAGCGCATAATGACCTTGTCTATCATGCTTCAGAGAGAAAAAGATTATCTAAATAGATCGTCTGCAGAATCCTTTTTAATCGTCTGGAGAAAGTAGGAAGATTCTATAGCATTTGTATCATGCTTTATCTTCTTATTATCTACGTATAAATTCTACTATGATATCTGAAGAATTCTGAAAATGGAGAAATATGATTAACGTAAAAAGCTGAATTATAATTTTACTAAATTAAAAATGTTAATCTTATTTAATAGGAAAAAATTGTAAATCTTTTATATTCCATTTTTGTAAATAATTAATTTCCTATCATTCATTACATATATGCTACGAGGGATCATAATAACAAAGATATATAATATCAAATAGTATAAGTTATTAACCATAAATTAGAATAAAATATAAATTATAATAATACCAGAAGGTAATGTTTCTTTTTATAGAATTTATTAACAAAGATAATGCAAATTTGTATGTTACGTAATAAGGGTGGGACCAAACAATTTTTCAGTGAAACAATGAAGTGGCAACTTTTCGGTAACTAGAGCACGAATTACCCCGAAATCTTCTAAGAATTGTTAATTAAGCAAATAGTCCCTAGAGGGAGCATGTGTTTATCGCAACGCAATTGTTTCCGTTCACGTAACGGCGAACAATCAGGGAAAGGTTACGAAAGGAATCGAAAGTGAGAATTCGCACACTAAATAAACAATAAACCGGTCTTGATTAGGTTTATTTGACTCATTGATCCGAGAGATTAGATCGTAAGCTCATGATTACGCCTATTGTCCTAAACAAGATTAACGATTATTATTAATTTCGTTGCGTTTGCCTAACTTCAAAGAGGTCCTAGGACATGAAAAACTGTACTCAGTTGTTTGACTGGTGAATGACTTAATTAATTACCACGTCTCGATGTTATTCTATAATTTAGAAAAAAATTGCCAATATTTATCTATTCATACTCACATGTCAAGTAAAATTTCACGCCTTAGAAATTATAACTATAACTAGTAGAATGTAAAACTATTATGATTGTGGATTTATTACTTCGTTGGACCAACCATTTATAGAACTGCATTGTCCGACCCTTCAATTAGGTTAATAATGTGCACTTTCAGAATATACCACCATGGGAGGCATCCCATAAATCACTCAAATTAGTACCATCATATTTAGTACTAATAAATTATTAGATTTTCTTTCTGGTAACCTCGATAAACTGAAACAAGACTATAAATATTGCTTGAATGAACCAGATAAATAAAATATCATCATTCACCGGTTGAGAAGGAGCAGGATTCAACGGAGATAAATTACGAAACGTGATTATTCACAGTAATGTAATAACATAGTCGCATAGGTGAAATGACCAGTTCGAAAGATGATTTTAACGCCATTCAAATACGCAGGATACTTTCTAAATAGGACCGCGTGCCGATCTTGTCCCATCCAGCGTTCGTTTGCGTTACACATTTGCGTTAAACACAAGCTCGTGCCATTCCTTGACACGCGTCGTTGCGTGTATAATATTATTGACCAAGATTATGGACACTCGCAGAGATGCGTTGCGGTCTGTCAACGATGAAATAAATAAATCTCCTTCTGTACTCTGACGCAACTTCGATTGTCTTCACGGAGTAGCAAACACTCTATCAAAATATTTTTTTTTTGGCGTGTAGGTATATAAGATGGAGATATAAAGCATTTCATTAGTATTCATACATAGTTATTGATACTGATATTAATATTTAATAGTAATACTAATTTTAAAGTACAGTAGAGACTAGTTCTAGTATTGGTAATCTTTAATCTGATGAATATCAAATTTAAAAAATGCAACGGGTGAAACGAGATTACGGCCACATAAATGTTAACTATCAGTACATACTTTGTACATTCATTTATCTATTTATGCAATTCAGCTATTCGTTTCTTCTATCTTTAAATTTTTCAAATATTGATAAGTATTGGATTTTTCTATAAACATAACTGAAGCTAAATTTTATTAATTCATGACTTGTAAATAACGCTCGAAAATAGCTGATCGTATTAGTATGGTACCGCTTATTATACTGACATTTGGTACCTCTTTTAAATATCAGTAATTACTTTAATTAGCTTAGGTTACCTTAGGTTATTTCATAACCAACTGATCATCAGCATCATATATTCCAATCTAATCCTCGACCATCAGTCACTCCTAATTTTTCTCCTTCTAATCCATTTCATAAATCAACTCGATAGAAGAAACCGGTACAGATCAGATCAAGTTCGCGACGTCAACCTCGACCCCGACTTTTTCCTGATGCGTGCACATACTTCTTTAAAATTCCAGATGCTCGACACTACAATACCTTCAATTTACCAAAGATAGAATACGAATGAAATCATTTCACCGCTTCTTCTTGTATTAAACCTACATAACCTAAAATTGTGCGTCATTCCTTAGTATGGTATGAGGATATGGGAAGAAAATTTAGAGAAGTGTTACGCCACAAGATTAAGAGGATGGACAATGGTCCTGTGTCTTAATTAAGGCCCGATTGGCTAATTAGTCCTGATGTTAGATCCGCTGGAAGGCTGTGTCCCACGCTGTGAAGTAATCAGCTTTCTCCGCTCTGGAAGACGCGTTCCTCTCATACAGCAGCGCCGCCCCAAAATCGCGCATGCCAGACACCTGAAACAATGGGAAATAAAGCGCGGGCTTTCCACACGGTTGGCGTTCCTATGTGAACTGGAGTACAAGGAGAGACCCCCAGTTTTATACACGGGGGGATATCCACGCGGATCATCCTCGTACTGGAGAAGGATCTGTGCCCGACAGGAAATGAATCTTTGTAGGCGTAGGTGAGCTCTCTATATAAGCCAGCTATAACGCAAAACGTCACTATAATTCAGCATTCCGCACGGTGCTTCGGTTTTCTGAATATCTTCTGACAGTATGGATAGAGTGGTGCGACAGGTAATCAGGAAATTCACCGAGGAGTGGAATTTTTGTTGGTGCTGGTGCTATTCCGCTTCGCGAGTTCCGTCGTCGTTGACACGTGAGGAGTGATCTCAGGGACGCATTGGGTGGTCTTACAGACCTGTTGGTGGAGAATTTTGCTGATCAATGGATTTGGTAATAGTGGACGTTTTGGAAATTTTTGCTTTGAATGAGATATTGGCGGTGAATACTTGATCAAGGAAAGATAATTTTTGTTATAATTTGATCACTTCAATTTTTTTAAGCCTAAATTTTTTTAAAACTTACACGTTTAAAGATTTATATTTTATATTTTTTTTTTAAGTTTCATAATTTAAAATTTTGCTTAATATCATTTTTTAATATTTAGTTTTTAAATTGAAATTGGTAATTTTTTTTTAGTTCGATTTAGTTTTTTAAATTCAAAACAAAAATTGTTCAATTCTTAAATTTCCAAATTTTTAATTTTCTAAATTGTAAATATACGGATTTTGAGATATTTTATAACTTTGGCATATTGATAAGAGTTCCTATTAAGAAGACAGCAAGATAATTAATTAACAATGTACTCTTAGGCAATATTATTTAATCCACAAATTGGCAAATTGCATGTAAAATTAACGTTAAATGCTTGTGGCAGTATTCCACGGAAATCCTCAATCTTCTCAGTTAATATTCCCTTTAAGATAACCTAAATTACAATCCTTTGCTCTTCTTATCCATAATTACCTACTTTCACATGGTTCACCAATTTTCCTATCCTTAGCACTTGTGAATAGCATAAAATATTTATTTACTATTTTCTTTCATAAAATTATTAACACTTCCATAGATTAATTTTACTTACCGTCGGTTAGGTCAATTAATCTATCAAGCGTCAAGGATGCGTTAACACATTTTATTTTTAAATCTTTTATGTCTTCAATTTTCAAAATTTCAAATTTTCAGATCTTCAAATTTATTATTGTAAAAGAATATTGACTTCAAGTAGTTTTTACGCATTATTCCACAGTTTGTTCCTTAATGGTTTAATTACAACTTAACTTAAAACGCCATAACTTATAAATGTCCACTTATACATATATGAATGTACACTCCACTAACTTCATCAACCATCCTTTTTAAAAACCGAGTTTTTCTTAAATTCCAATGTAATCAATTTCAAGTTTTAAAACTAGTTTCTAGATCTAACGTATAAAAATTTAAAGAAAAAAGAAAGTTTCTTCATTTTCCTAACCGCAAATATTGCAAGTGCAATTTACTAACCCCAAGTGGTTCGACCATCGTTGACGCTGCTTCAATGGAGTGGGAGAAAATGATCTGGGCGCCCAGTTGGGATGAATAGTTAGATCAACGTCATCTTACGCGATCAGTACTCCCCAGTGCGTGAAGTGTAGTGGTTGTCAGGCGCAGTTGGACGTTGTATGGCTCATTTTGTAGATACACAGTAGGCTGTTGCATTTCATTATGTAAGTGCACTTGGTCCCGTGTAATCATCTCCGTTAATGCGGCGCAGGCACGTACGCTTTACACGGGAATATAAATAACAACATATGCGTTTCGCAACCGGTTCTACGTGCAACTATTCTAACCTCGCGTTAAATGACATCACGCACATACACGCTTGGCTGCAACTACAGCTTGTTACGAAAATCAGTGTCCCAGAGGGCGCTATAAAGATCTTAAACGTGAAGATTCAAGTTAAAATCCGAGATCCAATGTTGATACATTTTTAGTTTGATGTTGGTCGTTTAATTATTTGTATTTCTAATTTTGTAGTGACATAAGAATATAGACAAAGGAATTTTTGTTAATGTATTAGAGTAGAGATTCGTCCACCGTGTATGTAGGTTAATTTTCTTACAATTAATATCTAATAACTTCACGCGCATATAAGGCATATTATACACGACAGACAATCAGCTTTTATAATTATCTATCTAGAAAGACTTTTCTCCTTTTTGTCTTTTACGTATAAATCATGGTCGATTTTCACTTCTTAACGATGTATTTTAGAAAAAAATTATAGAACATTGTGGAATGTTAATATGAAGTCATTATAATATAATGAATATACTAATAAACATAGTAATAACTGATTTTGAAAAATTAAGCCATTTTCCAAAAATTATTGTAATAGTATATACACATATGTGCCGGATTGCTCAATCATTTGACTCATCAGAATAATAGCAGATAGAAAATTCCTTTGTTTGTAAGAAAATGAGATAAATATAACTAGAATAATCTTTCATATCCTGGGCAGTCAATTAAAAGTGAATTCCATCAAGTTTCTCGTACAATGGAATTGAAAATTCCATTTCCAATACTTCTGATTGTGTCATCTATAATAACCAGAACTGATGAAAAATCCTTGAACAAATATATAATTATTGTAAAGAATTTTAAAAAATTATAAAGAGCATTGAAAGTGTTATGTAACAAACTTGAGCACAATTTGATTAATTTAAAATAATAATAAAAACAATTACAAGAATTTCATAATTTTAATGAATTATAAATATAATCAATGGTTTGAAAATTTGGAGATAACAGATAATTTAAAGATGAACATTTTTACCCAATAAACATCTATCTAATTGTACTTTATTTTTAACAAAAGGGAAAATGTATACTTCGACCATCGCGCCTCAGAAAATTGTACAGCGGGCTGCCTCATGTTAGGCGTTTAACTCCTTCATCTTTAAAGCTCCATTACTAGAAAAACAGAGCAAAATAGGACATATATTTATTGAATAAAATGTGTCTCATTTATTATCCTCTATAATGTGTTACTCAATTAACCTATAATCCTGAAAAATTTTATTATTTATCAATTCTTTAATACAATATGTAACATCTCTTGGAATTTAAAAAATCATTTCACAGATATAATTAAGTCACTGTTGACTTATTCATGAACGAAAGTTACATTTCTTATTTCACATCCGGATGAATTTGTGCCCAATATTCTGTTATTACATTGTTCGGTACACAATACAGAGAGCGTGACTGGTGGACTGCGTGAGTTTGAAAAATTTGTTTCCTTGTAAAAGGATATATATATATAACAAGACGATTCTTTAACGAGAACTTGTTGTAATCCAACGGAACACAATCTAATTCCTTCGTTTTCATCTTTCTTCTTCCTTTCCCGCAATCGCGCTTAATCTGGCTCTGATTTTGAACGCGGCGCGACATGACGCAACGTTTCCCTCTCTTTTGCGCACTCGGAGGCTTTCTCACGACAGAAACGGGAGGAAAACGCTGGCTCACGACTCCAATTTCTCGCCTACGCAACGTGAGCTGCCTTGATCATCTCGCGCTTTCGACGCGACGCATCTGTTCTACGCCTGGGAATCTGTCTGATACCTTTCGAATTAATTATTCCTCCGCACTACTCATTTATTATGCTATTAACGCTATGCGTTGTGATTATCATGAGAGAATAGCAACTTGAATATTATTATTAGTAATATTTTAATAATTAAGAATCAATAATTAGGTCAATGCCGTTTTATTGACATTTGAGACACTGATAGGTTTGCAAGCTTCCAGATAGATTTCCGAAGGTTACCTTAAAATATTCATCTACCATTAGACTTTTGAAACGAACCATAAAACATAGTCACTGACAATGAGTACTCTTACTCACTAGTTATAGTAATCTTTAACGTATAATCCACAAATATCAGTAGATCTCTGAAGTAATTCTTGAGGTGTATCCTATAAATATTCCTCAGTGTCTGATGTGATTAACCACGCCTTAATTTCCAGTTAACTCTTGCCCTCATGGTGAGCATAGGAATTGTGCAATGTGAACCACCATTGAATACCCAATATGGTGTCCCAGGGAATTATGCTGGAAGCAACAACAACCATGGAACGTCTGGTGGAAATGGTCTTGGTAATCATCATTACGACAATGGGAACGATAATGATTACGTCGATCAGGTAAGGTGCAACTGTGATCTAAAATGAATCAATCTACACCCCTTATAAAATTCTATTAACCATAAATCATCAATCTGAACTCTGTCAAAATCGTAGAACGATGGTTAGATATACATAAGATGGTTGGTATAATTTATTTATTGCTTGCCATTTAAGATCTCTTCTTTTGTGCATCTAACGATCACGATTGCTTAAACTTAATTACCTTCTTCTTGGGCTGGTTTCAGAACAAGGAACAATTCGCTGTTGCGATAGAAACTAAATTACGTTCTCTTCAACGATTGATGCTACCCTAAGGAAATTCATTTTGGTGTTAGGAACATTGCATTATTCTAAGAAATTGCTGTATCAAACAATAACCGAAAACAGTTGAAAACAGTTTTGTTTGATATAATAACGTAATGATATAATTCAATATAACGAAGAATTACAAAAATATAAGTATTATATTAAAAGTAAAAAATACAATTTCTGTTCAGTGTATTAATATTTCAATAACATAGTGGAGATTATGGAGAATACAAAAAATAATTAAAAAAATATAGGAAGAAAATTGAAAAATGGGACCTGTTTTTAACAAGATATTACTTACCAGTTAATTGAAGAGATAACACAAAGGAAATTGATCTTGAACGATTTAGTTCACTAAACCGCGTTACTCATTGATCCATTCATTCTGCATTTCCGACATACTGTTTCATAGTAGAGGCAAGGGTTGCAATAGATGAATAGATCTGGGTTAACGCTGATTCTACAAGTAACATTGAACTTTGTCGAGCACTCAATGCACGATCTGCTTACGTAAATGTAGAATGGATCGACCGGACATCGATTTTGCACTTTAGATAGCATCTCTTCTCTTTCTCTTCGTTATCTTCTATCGTGATATCCTGAAAGTTCAAAATGATTACTTATTAGAATTTGTAAAATTATTATTATTATTATTTTATAATACAAAAGCTAATTGATCAAAATTTATAAAGCTTATATGTATCGCAATTTCATCTTCAATTTATTTTTATTTATCTATTAATCTCTTATGGTAATCGCCTATTTCAACTGTAACAAGAGAAGAATTATCGTAGAATCATTTAAAGGAGATCTCAGACCACTCGTTTCGTAGCGCTATTACGGGAATTTATGTTCTTCATAAGCACTTCAACTTTGTTGCGACAGAGAACAATAACCACTCCTCGAGTCGCTGCAACACCGATGAAATTACATTAATACATGCGGCTATAACGTTGCAAAGCAATATACAACATCCCTTATATAGGTGACCAAAATGACTAGGCTTATCCAACAAGCGTTTAACAGAATTTGAAGCCTTGGTACTTCAAATACATTAGTATGAATTTCAATCCAGAAATATCCCTAAAATTTTATTTTTCCTAGAAAAAGTTTTTTGATTAAAAATGCTTCCCTTAAAAATTCAGAAGAATATAACGTCTTTATTAAAGATAAAATTATAACATATATAAATTTTACAAGGTTTGACTATGATTTACTATATTTATTATGTATGTATTATGCTATATTTGTATATAACGCCGTAACGCGTCTTATAACGTGAGATTGATAGTCGAGGAGAGAAGAGATGATGTATGCACGTGATGGGACAGGATAACATACTATGATAGTTGGATCCTTCTAGACGACCATAAGATGAACAGCACGTGATTGTTGGAATCATTGCTCTACGCACTCGATGGGTAAACGAGTTTATCATGTATGAAATCAGGAATGCTGGTTGGCATAACTTTCTGCGGGCTCTAATGGAGGATAAGCGTTGGCGAGTTAAAGAGAACGCAGAACAAATGCACTCGGATTGGTTGAAAATACTGAAACGAATCTTTTACCAAGGAGATGATACGTCTGGGAGGATTTTGGATTGAATTGTATAAAGAGATAGACAACAGGAGAATTTTCTGCAGTGAAGACATTATTTCGAAGAATTAAAGGAGAATTTTTTCTAAATACGGATGATTCAGAAAAAGATAATCTACGAAAAGAATATTTAAAATAAAGAAACGTTCCATAAGAAGTGAAAAGATATTTCATAAAAAAATATTCCACAGAGAGATGATGTATATAATAAATATTTCAACACAGAAACAATCTAATCTAACAAAGTATTTCATAAAATAATAAAAATAATAATTATATTAAGAAAGAATATGCTCAACATCTACTTATAATAAAAATAACTTCAACGAAGAGGAAACAGGAAACTGTGCCCATGGCACTATTCCAGGTTCCGGAAATTATACGTGGGCACCGGAATCCTGATGTTCCACCATGAAATGTTATACATTCATCCGGTTATGTAGCATGACGTAAACTTAGTCTGACGTAACAATATTAATAGGGTGAACCGCGACCGTAGGCATCATCCGTGGCAAATCGTTACTGCCGATTAGCTAATCATCTTAAGAATCTAAACGATCCGGTTATGTGCATTTGCGCGGTTCTAGCCGCGGGGTCGAACGGCCTGGCGCGAGCCAGATTAAATCACAGTCGTCTTCCTCCTTTTGTTGTTCTTCTTCAGTCACTTCGTCTGTACCACTTCTTAGAAGAAAGTTCAGCCACTCAGTGTAACCATTTACATGGTGTAACTCGAGCATTTACACCATCCTTTTTTTTTCTTATACAAGTTAAATGCAGTATTAAGACAATTTGATAGTGTTGTGTGAATAACTATGAACACTTTAACTTCTTGAATAACCATGAATGATAGCTTACACTGAGTCTGTGGTTAGAAAATTTAAATTAATTATTGGTGTAATGATGGGAGTAATAAAATGATAATAATAATTTAGAGAAGTTACTAGGAAAATAATACATAATAATATAGGGAAATATCATAATGAGAATAACAATCTAAGAAATACTGAAATTATAATAATCTTCTTCATGTGTATTTATAGTGCACCAAAGAGGCTTCAAAGAAATATTGCATTGGCAATAATAATAAACATAATTGTCACATAATGGAAATATATCAATTTGAGAAAGTATTTAGACAATTAGGTATCAGCATCTCAAGGATTAGTATAATAATAGTAATTCAAAGAGATGATACAATTGACAAATCATAATAAGTTACTATACCGGTTAAAGTATAGCACTTTCTAATGTCTTCTTCACATGTTACATTCACTTAAAAGAATCTATTGTTCCACATCAATCACAAAAATTATCTAGAAAATCAAAAGGAAAGTGATGATGAAACTGGTTAAAATTATTATATAAGCAAAAGTTATTGGAATTATTTATCATCTAAACAGAAAAATAAGATTATATAAAAAGAATATAATAAACAGTTCCAACCACTCTAATGGCATCTTCATGTTATCAAGCAACATAGGGAAGACAATAGTCTAATAATGAAATCATTGAATTAGGTTAGGAAAACATTCAAAGCGGTGATCTGAGAAGCCACTTTAATAGAAAGTCCGACAAGGGAATCCGTGATCGGCACCTAACATGCAAATAAGGCTCGTGCGTGCACAATAGAGATTATAGAGTATAACGTCTCCATTGTTTATGCGTTACTGTAATTATTGAGATATCATTAATCAAAAGTTGACCTAGAATTAAATTAAAAATAAGATAGAAAATCTTCAGCATCAGATTTTATTCTACTACTTACATGTTTATAAAACGATAACTTCCCTAAATCACGAATTTTCATGCATATAGAATGTTTTAAAAGAAAAGGTAAATCGAGATGAAAAAATAATGACGATAGAAAGTTAGGTTTGTTTCCTAGCAATAAAGTTTCCAAGATACGAATTTTGGCATCTATGGACAGCAATACACTTTTCATAGTTTTCTTACTTAAAATATTAGTCTCTCCTTCACTGACCTATAATTATGAAATGTTCTGTATAATTATATGCCATTGGTATCATCAACGGTATCGAAGGCGAGATATTTGAGAATAATTCTATTTCACTTTTACTATTAGTATCATGTTAAGAAGAATACAAACATCGTTTCAGCCAATGTCCTACGAATTCGGATATGCAGTGAAAGATCAAGCAACCGGAAATGATTTTGGCAGACGCGAGAGCAGTGATGGGGAAACTGTAAGAGGAGAATACAGAGTTCAGTTACCAGATGGCAGGACACAAATTGTGACTTACACTGCTGATTGGAGGACAGGTTTCCATGCAGATGTAAGATACGAGGGTACACCAACCTATCCTGATCAGTACAACACTCAGAACAATGGTTATAACAATAATAACAATAATAATAACCAGGGTGGTGGCCAAGGTTTTGGCTTCCATGGTAATAATGGAGGTGCAGGGTACAACGCAGGCAATTTAGGTAATTTATGATTCCCCAGGTATACAGCTGTTAATAATTAGAGGGTTATTTACCCAATTGAGTCTATTGGATAGTTCATAAAATTATTTAAGAATCATATAATTTGTGTTCTTACTATAAATATTATTTTATCCTTTAGAAGTAATAAAGATGTACATATTTGAGCTTAATATGTGTTGAGTTCTCAATTGATAACTATTTAAAGTGAATTATGGAACTCAGGCAGGTGTCTGACTATAATTCATTGTTATGAGAATATCGGTAGCTGGAGGAGTTAATTAAAACTAATTGTTACATTTTGTGGTTGAAGGTAATAATGGAGGCTACAATTACCAAGCACCAAGTGGAAGCTTCAACAATGGTAACAATTATCCCTACCGATTTGGTTCCAACTCGTTGGACAACAGTTATAACAACTTTGGAGCTCGCAATAACTATAATACGCGGACTCCATCGACGACGTACGGGCCAGCCTTTAAGAAGTGACTTTAGTACAATTCCTATTGTTAGCATAGGATAAGAAGCGTCCGTCCTGTAAGATTAGCGAATTTTGTAATAAAAACTATTTTATCTTTTTATATTTATGTTTCCCAAATTTTCTAATACAACCCCTTATCGTTATAAAAGGTACGAGAAAACTAAAAAAAGAATCTGATAATAATAATAATAATAACAATAATCAGGACTATTTAAGATGTGTTTTAAAGGATATTCAGACATAATAAAAATATTGAAATACGTAAAAAATAAGTAACACGGTACGAAAAATATTATAATAGCAAAAATAATTGAAACAACGAAAGCATTAAAAACATTACAGAACATTTGAGAAATTAATGCTCGTACAATGAAAGGTACGTAACATAAATGAATCTGAAGCAGTCTCAGAGCAGATGCGATCAATATAGGAAATCCAAATAACTGCTGTCTATCCAAGAGCTTCGTTGATTATATAAATAATATTACTTTACCGTAACTGATTGTATAATTACTGATTTTCTCACAGTTGGTGAAATCGCACATTAATCGAGTTCACGTCATGCTGATGTATCAAGTAGGTAGGAAGAACAAAACCTGATTGAAAAATGTTTCATTCCTCGCAGAAAAAAATAATCTGGATACGTTTTGAGAAGCATCCGTAATGGATCGAGTTTCGATCGATGTTATTTCATATTATGTCACCAGGAAGCCTGAACATGGCACGTGCTTGAGAGGACGCTTTCTCTGATATTGTAACATCTAAATTGCGTCCCGAATGAGATTCCACAACGTGTCAAAATAGTCAAGTACACTGACTGGCATCGCTATTCATCCCAACTTTTAAAATGTGGACATTATACTTAGTCCTAAAAAAGAAGTAAATTCTTTTAGAAAAGAGTTTTACTTTTCATTTATTTATTTATTTTCTGTACGATTATTACGTATCTGCAGATAAATACTCGCGTAGGCGTAATGACAATTCCCCTATGGTTTGCGAGATTCATTTTAATGATAGTCGATTAATCATTAGACGCTGCGTAAAATCAGTTCGTTTCACACGAAACACTGATATATGATAAATGAGCGCATAACGTCGAGTTCCTTTTTGAGCATCCACGACATTAACGGATTGGATTAATATACGTCGTGTATTCTTAAGTTTTCAATACAAAGAACTATTGCATTTTATTACGGTCTAGAACCATAAAAATATATTGCTACAGTATGATCTAGCTATTATTAGCTCTAAAACTTATTTGGAAGTCCTAAATTGATCACTAAGGACGTATTAATAACTAACCCATTTGAAATACCATACATAACTACATGTGTCTTAATACATCTATATTATTTCATTTCATTATCTTAGAAGAAAATTGATGCGAGCCAATAATTAACCGTATAAAAATAAAGTAATGAAAACGATGTACCTAATATATAATAATTACAATTACTATTATTTTAAAACAAAAGTAAAAATGTAGAGACTCCAATATGTGGGTTAAAGTAATTGCTTAACTCAACCACTAAATCTTTTATTTTCCTATTTTTAAAGTCAATTTTCAACTAATCTCTCGTATTGAAGGCACAGAACTGAGCCCCATAGAAGCAGGAAGGACAAACACGAGCCGTTTTGTCCTTCCACCAGTGACAGGGGATGTGTGACTGAAAGCAAAGGTGAAGGTGAGCGAAGCGGAGAACAAAAAGGCTCTTTGATTGTAGCGTGTGCTAGAACGAACTTACGAAAACAACGTGACGTAATCGGATAGGATGCGTCTGATTCGCGGTCTAAGATTGGCCGACGTGAAAGATGAGTTGCTGGTTTAATCGGTGCTACAACAGTTTTGAAAGTGCTTTCTGCGAGCCCCAACGCTCCATTTAAAGTTAATTTCCTTGACTTCGTTTAAAACTGTCGGAGAACGGTCAGTGAGGAGAGACGCGTTACGTTGGTACTTCTACGATGCAATAAATATGCTGCATTGACGATCAGATGTTAGCTCTATTGCATCTGATAGTGACCTGCAAGAATAACAATTGTCAGTTGATTTTGGATTAGGAAAAGTAGATGTTCTAGTTTCATTTTTGACATGTCTTTTGTAATCTATACAAGATGATGACTTAGATTTATAGCTGTTACTAATTATGTATACTGTTCTTCACAATAGTTCAATATGGAAATAGATACTATGGGGAAAGAGCGTATGATTTATGTTTATGAATCTTCTTACAATTTTTGGACAATAATTATGGTTCTTCTTAATTGTCATGTATTATTCTTATAAATAATTTGATACAGAAGTGGGTAATATGTAGACAAATTTACTAGGAGGGAAGGATTTAAGTTTAAGTTTCTTGGTACTATATAGATAAATCTTGAAAAATTTCATAGGCCTCTAGCCAATAACATATGAAAGGAAATATAACAAATCTAGAAATATGATACTATCTAATTCTTATGGATCAACTGACTTTAGTTAGTAACCTGTTAAAGATTCAAGGACTATATGAAGAGAAACATCAGAAACCTGTAATTATGACTCTTTCTAGTTTTTGTTTTAGCCAAGAACCTGTCAGTCTAACTACAATAGAAAAACAGAATGTTTGTTAATGGCTTAAACTTGTAGCTGTTTCGCTTCTCAAATCAAACTTCTCTCAACAATTCGTTAAAAAAGTTACCACATGAAAAAGAGAACTGAATAAAAAAATTTCTTAACAAACTTAATTCACGATTCAAAAATAAATAAATTAATAAAATTTCAATTTATAAGAAAGGACTTATAAAAGTCCTTTAATTAGCGTAACTCATATTTCATCAGTAAATAGATGAATAAAATTTCAATTTACAAGATATAGAAGTGACAAATGATTAAAAATGTAGTGTGAGAGAAGTCGAAGGAGGCTCAGTAACAATCAATGGTATCCGGATACGTCTTATTCATAGATAGTTTGTTGCGAGGGTGAATACGGATGGGATAAAGTTGCGAAAAAGGTTTCGTAGAACGATGGCGTAATCGGTAATGCGTTCGACTAAAGAGTACGTATGTACATCTCGCCGGTGCTTCGACATGAAAGACGTTAGCCGTTGCAAAGGAACGTGGATAATGATTGGAATATGCTTCTAATGCTCTGGATTCACCGTGAAAAAACCACGGCCGAAACGAGGATGAAGCCTCGAAAACATTCATCATTTCTGAACACCTCAGAGATCCTTCACTGTCTCGGATTTTGTCCCTAGACATTTCTATTCTGCGTTGTTATCCTTTACAATTTACAATATGATACCTAGGAATTTTTCTATTGGTCGAAGACTTTGGTAATGTTGAAATATCCTGTAGCATAATGGATGGGTATTAGCATATATCTTTCATGTTTTCAATCAATAATAATCTATATGTAGGAAGACTTACGAACAACTTTGAAAATCAGAGATGAAAACCACAAAATTTGAAACTTCGTAGATCGAAAGATCTGAAAATTTGGAAACACGAGAACTTGGAAAATCTTAAAATTTAAACATTTGAAAACTGAGAAATCTGGAGAGCTAAAATTTTGAAAATTCGAAGATTTGACAATAAAAAAATTTGAAGATTTGGAAATTACAAAATTTGAAAGTGAAACGTTGTGTCGATCTGATGTTGATACTTATTAGGATAAATTAGAAAAAAGATTCTAATTCCAGCAGCTTCAATCCCATTGAGAGAATCCGGGAGCAACCCTCAGGATGTATAACCTGTAAGTTGCATCAATAGTTAACCACCAGAGGACAAAGCTGTCGATCATAGGGTTTTCTGTGAGCGAGGTTGGAACACCGATCGAGAGAAAGAGGAGAGACTGCATTCTGCATACATGCATGCATATGCAGAAGGCTCCACACGTCTTCCGCATCGCAACGATTACACAATTACCGTTTATCCCCGATTACGGAGTAGACGGTGCATCAAAACGTTCACTCCGTGATTCCATGGCAAACATTAGAAAGAGAAACATAGAATCTGGGCGCTCTTATGGGGCACGAGCTTCCATGCAGCAGGCCAGTCCCTACCCCGAACCTATTTTCACTGTGTCAGCTATAATTAGCGATAAATGTGTCGGGATTAATTAAGTGTCCCGTCACAGACTGGCCTGTATCGGCTATTCAAGATAACGCAACACTATACTGAAATTACGAAATCAGATTAGGAAACGAATTAGCGGCTGTAAATATGCCAAAGGCGAATCATTATAGCAAATTGGTATAGTCTAACCACGTGTGTACTATAGAGGCTACTATGAGTTGTTTTGCGAAATTATCGATCCTGTAGGTCATTCAGTGTGATCCCTTTATCCTCGTAATAGGAGCTCAAGTGATTTTTCGATTTGCTGGTTGGTCCTTTCAAGGTTGAATAACTTAGTGAGGTTATAAATGGAGTAAAGGTGTCCTGAGTGATTGGGTATAGCTACTGGATGCTTTTTTGGGACAAGTTTATGACAGGTCCATTCAATATTCATTCCTAGATGTTTTGTACTATTCATCGTCGTGTGGTTGTAATTCTGTAAATACAATAAAGCCCCTATGTAGTAGTTGAAGGAATATATTCATAACAGCTGATTACAGGTTCAACAAATCAGCTACTTCATGAATAAAAGAGTTATTAATTCTGCATTGAGAGCCTTATATATCGACCTTGCGCTTTTTATTGTATCTGAATGAATTTTGTGTGTTTTCTTTATCATTTTTATTCCATTAATCATCTGGAAACACAGACAAAGTAGTCTTCTCTCTGCTCTCTCATTCCAGTTTTGAAGTAAGTTAAATATCTTCCTAAAAAAGTGAATAATTTGATGATTGTGACTAATGTAGCTGAAAATTATTTTTGCTACAAGTTTAAATAGAGACTGGTTATTATTATAGCAACCAAACGTATCTCTTTTTACACTGACCTTATAGTTTTTAGTTCTGTAGTAATTATAGTCGCACGTGTAATTAGGAATCTCGAAGGATATAATTTTTGTACTTGAATCATTGATAGAAAATTGATATTTTACTCAAATAGCTGGAAGGAGAAATTAATGGCAAATTTATAAGGGGTTGCGGGGAAAGTGATTCCTGCGTGCTCGAGCATGTTGTAAGAATCGCCTACGTTTGGCGATTTAAGTAACTGCCGGCAATCCTGAGCGAGTAATACGTTTTACGAAACGAATATAATAGTAGTGTTGGATGACGATCATGTCATTCGGCTCGTATGATTATTTGCCATACTATTTGGCCTCATTATTGCGATTTAACTGTTATACATGGCTTCATATGTACGTTCCATTCTATCTTATTTTTTCGAATAGTCAAAATTTCACAATAACCCATTAGATATGTAATTGAAATTATTGTAAAAAATATTAAATTATTTTACTAGAAAATTCTAGACGATTTGGAAAGTATTTGTAATTTAAATTTACAAGATTAATAATTACAATTTTAATCTTTTAAACTTTAGATTTCAGATCTTCTAACTTTAACTTTTTAAATTACCCGCTTTAAAAATAATTGTTAAAAACATTATCATAATTTGAGAAAAAATTTAGTTGCAAAAGTACTTCTAATTTCTCATGGAAACAATACCTCGTAATTTCATTGAAAAGAACATGCTAATAAGCGGGGAAGATGTCTGATGAGGAACAAATCATAGAAATAGATATGAAGATCGCTTTATTGATGGAGTAAACGCGTCAATTGGAGATGAGTTAATGTTTTCCCTGAAGTGAACGCGCGAAATCGTTTAGAAACTGTTTCATATGATCAGGTTAGTTGGCATCAGTCAAGTTTCTGAATAGAGATATAGCTCCAGATAGTTACCTCATATTCGCCACGAGCCTTCTGCTAGATCTGACAATCAGTCTTGACACCATGAAAAAATTCGACCTGGTCATTTTCGTAATCGGATTGTTGTTTACGACGACTTCTACCAGTTAATGAACTCATTAAGAGGAATATAAATACAACAGAGAGAAATACCAACAATTATAACTTCTATAGTCGTTATATCAGTGGTTAGAATAATTGTACGCGTCCTAGGGATGCCAACCTGGCTTGCATGTGTAACTAGGATGCTATTCAAGTGAATTAACGCCAACGTTAACCATAAATTACTACTTTCTATGGATCGAGATCATACCATTGGGTTTCTTTCACTCGGACCACGTAACCTCCTGGCATGTTCGTCGAACGTATTTCCTTAGTGAAGGTTTCTGTCATTGTGCGAAGCGAGGGCCCTATAGTATAGATTTGGTAACTTGCTACAAATTTACACGTTCTTTTGGAATTGCTCTTCTAATACAGAATGCAGTCATTGTAATTAATATTTTAATGACTTTTATTGTTACCTATGATCCTAAAATTACAAACAATCATATATTAATATTTAAGTAATAATTTATGAAACTTGAGATTACATGTATATTTATATATATTTCAGCAATATATATATATATATATGTATGTATGTATATACTTATATATAACATATATCCTTAGAATGGTTTAAAAAAGTGATCAATAACAAATAGATATTATCTAAACATATTACTATCAGAACAATTCATAGCTGAGATGAAATTATTAGTTGTGTACTTAAACGATTCAATCAACGAATATTATTTCCATTTAACCAATTTTGTATCAATAACAGATGTACGTTAATACTGACGCCTGTAAGATGGCATTCATCCTTGCGACCACCAATCCGCGTAAGTACTTCGCCTTATCGAATACTTCCACAAAACGATTTCGGAATACTTTGTTCGGTCAAAATTGCTGCATTTGAATTGAAAATTTCGTGCTAGATCCACGACGTCGTTGTAAAGTTCACAGGTAGATCGATCAGAGATATTAAACAGGGACCGCGAGTTTCCTATCCCATACTATTGGATTTATGACAGCGCGGAATTATAGGATCATACCTGCGGCAGATCAACAACTGCACGACCGATTCGATATCGATACACAACAACAACAACGTTGTATATACATCGACTCGGGGAACTTTAATTGAATCATTAAACCTCCAGGCAGCTGAAAGTGGAAAAGAAACGACACCAGAAGAAAAGGTGCAATTAAGAAAATATTCAGCCTCGACTACCAGGATGATCCTTAAAAATACTCACGCGTAGATCGTAATCCTCCTGGTGAAAGATTTCTCATTCTGTTAATAACGATATAACGGCGTACAATCGTGGAATTCATTAGTACTAGCGAACACGCAATTACACGTGCTATTCAGGGGCAAATCCGATTAACTGGACGTTGACAATTTTCTGTCTGAATACCGTTATGGTAGCTTTCTTGGAACTCTTAATATATTACATAAGCAACTAAAGTATTATGTATATCTTTTTGGTGACCACTTTATTCAAATTCTCGTATAATAAGGAAAATAAATTAGATAATTGGTCTACCGAAGAAGTATATCGTATTACTTCATACTTGTATTAATTCCTAATGTTAGATTATGGGTATTGGTGTTGATTGAAAGTGATGTTCAGTGGACAGTCTGGCATGGCAAAAAATTGCAAAACCTTACGTAGGAGCAGTCTTTGACTGGAACAGTTAACAGCGATGTGCTTCTATTGCCAAATATTGAAACAGGGTCACATTCTATCTGAGTGAAAGTACAGGAGAACTTGTCAATCACTGTACATATCTAGAAAACTTTTGATCTTCCATAGTTTCATCTGATTAATTCCATAAACGATTATTAAATAGGAAAGATGGGAAAATATCTAGTTAAAAATATTTCATACAAGTTTGTAAAATTAATTTTCGATTTAATAAGATAAGTGGAATTTTCTGGTGTTGGAACGGTAGCTTGCATTTTTATTTTTTATATGATACGTGTTTCAATGTTTTTATGGAGGCATTAAAACAGACGAGATTTTCCTTTATTTTCTGCCTTTTACCAGTTCGATCACCAAGCAGCAAAAGCCTATTTCTTCATCCACCTTTCATTCGTATTACAAGTTAGTAATTGGTTCAGCACATTTGAGCACTTGCATGAGATTGAAATCCTTTTTTCTCCGTTTCTTCCTTTTTTCCACGCCGGATGAATCGCCTTCATATCGTAACGTTGACAAAGAGATTTACTACGGATTGTGCAACGCGAGTAGAACAGCTCTATGACTTTTCCAGGTGTCAAAGCACACGCTTACATTCCAAATAACTCGTAGAATCTACATCTTATATATATTTATACTCATATATTTCATACGTATCTTCGGTAACCCCATACCAATTTTGATCACAAGCAAAAAGCTATTTTAGGCACAGAAAAAATAGTTTCATAAATTAGAAAAAATAACGTGGAATTTTCTATGAAAAAATAGAACACATCCTGTGTTAAAATGAATAAAAAGAGTCAAGCACCGAAGGAATGAAAATTGTTAATTTAACTTCAAAATTTCCGTAATAATAAACATTAATTAACAAACACAACAAACATCTACTAGAGAAGAATAATTAATTAAAAAAGAACAAATGTGTAACGTCACGATATGCAAGAAAAAACAAAGGAAATTGTTGACAAGAAAATTGCAAAACCCAATAGATCATGAGGGTTCCCCAGGGATTGGAAAGAGGGTCGTTGAGAGACCTCCTACTAGCTGGAACCCGAGGCTCTTTGGACAGCCGAATGATCCAGGCGATCAAGGAGTCACGTGCGTGGATCCAATTAAAATTTAAAGCTGTTTCAGTCATCATCAACGGGATATCTCTTCCCATGATGCATCACCGAGAGTGAAGGGAAGATGCGCTGCTCCTCTCCACCTCCCACACCCATAGCCGGTCATTCTAATACATACTGGTTAATACGTGGATATGCAGCGCTAAGGATAAACTGTAACAAAGGGTCCGGATGGTATATAAACTCGTCCGTGGATCATCTTCTCAGTTCGCTTCGCGTCTTCGCTCATAACACCAATATGAATTACCACCAGGTAGGTTATCCTCCCGGTTATGGTTACTAATCATCATTCTGGTAACGCGACGGTATAGATACTAATTTATAGATACTAATTCTGGACATCAGAATATTTAGTTAGAGTGCAGATTATTTGATTTCATAGCTCTTTCATGTTATTCATTGTTTAAAATTATATTTCTTCTTTAAGTCATATCCTGTAGGTTTAAATTGAAAAATTATATTTTTTAGCATGAGATCTGAGATTTTCAGATGAGTTTCAAACCTGACAACAAAGTTGTAAGTTTCTTGAATTGAAAATTTAGTGCCAGTACAGGGTTTTGTATCTTCACACTTGGTAGGTCACTGTAGGCTTCCTTGAGGTCTCATAGATTCATTCAATTGAAAATTTAGGACTATCGTTACATCCTTTAGAATTTTAAATCTTGGTCAAGAAATGTTAATTTCTGATTACAGTGAAGACTGAAAGAGAAGTTTGATAAGTCAGGATTGGCGATTAAGCTGAATGTTTCAAGTTATACAACTCGTTATGACTAACTAACTCGTAGCAATACTAAAATTTCACTAAGAATTTCGCTAAAGAAATCTTCCAACTCTCATCTTTCATAATATAGAACAAAAATACCCAAACTTTTTTTATATTATTTATCATATTTAATTGAAACTTATATCGAATCTTACAATTGAAAGATCACAAAATATCCAATTCCAAAAATCGAACTATAAAGAATACAAAGGTCCGAGGTAGTTAAGTCGAATCTCCAATGAGTTGGAGCTCTGTGAAACTGGACTCAGTCAAAGTAGGTGCATAGAATGATCTTTTCATTTTGATTTGCAATTTTCTTGAACCAGTTCAAAGTTATTACTTGTGTTCCACGTGCTTAGAGCTGGATGGAACATTCACTTCCCTAGACACGTGCATCAATAAATGTTCAAAACGAGAAGAAGACACGCTCGTCTTCAGTAATCATCCCTGATTTCAGTGGAACATTAATTTCGCCATTGGTAAATCATTGGCACGCGATATTTCAAGCTTTCCATTGAACTCGGCGTTTGCATTTTCTTCAATTCTTTTTGTCGCCAGTACTAATGACGTCCAATGTCGAAATCAGGCAATAGGTTTATCATGCATGTCGTTATTAATCCTATTCCAGAAGAGAAATAGTTTTCCCCTCTAAGCAATTGCATTATAGAATTTATATTAACATCTTCCACTTGGCACAACAAACATTTCGCAAATATTTCTTCATTGGATGAATTTGAACTGATAGATATAGTAACAATCTTCATCACACTCCTTGTATTTGTTTACCACGAATTGGACAGATATTTCAGCCTGGTTTCATAACTAATCCATTTTGGTTGCTCTGTTGTAGTTGTTTCTGATATTAGAGTTGTGATAATTGTAAGTTGTGCAGCTTCTTGATTAAGAATATAGTTTATTGGATATGTTATTGTTACATAGATGTTGCAAAATTTAGTGATGCAAGGCTACTGCTTGTTCTGCAAGTTTCTCTCTGCGTGCTTGATCATTTGCTTCATGCCTGGAGGAAGTAATTCCATAAATGACTCAAGGGAAGATGTATCAAACTTAAGGATATATTACTGATTATAATCTCTAATTAGCTGTAGATTACCATTAAATATAATACCGATGAAAATATTATTACTTTTTTGAGGAGATTGATATTAGCTTGGAAATCTTTGATTTGAAACATTAATTAAGAGAAATTATTAGTCAAGGTCTTGGAGGTATTAAGAAAGATATTTTTAGTGAATCTTTCCAAGAGTTACAAGATATCAATTAATGAATTCTGTCACAGAATAGTAATCAATTTTATACTAAATCAAGTAAATCCCTAAAAGTGAATTTTGGAAAATACAAGTCTACATATACCATATCACTTATCAATTTATTAATATTATTAGCTAATGTATAGGAGGATTCAAATGCTAACAAAGTTCAGTTATGCAGCTATTATAGACCAGCTAATCTGTATTTTCATATCACATTTCCCATTTCAAACAATAAATATTTTTCAGGCATTTTACCAGCGTATACGTAAAAAATAAGGGTGGAATTATTCTGTTTCAGTTAACGAAAGTGCTATTGCTGCTATCGTGTTTTGCTAGTGATGCACTTGCTGGATTGCTGCCGGGTGGTAGCGCCGGTGGAAGTGGTTACCAGTACAACAGACCCAGTGGAGCTGGATTCGGTGGTCCAGGAGGATTGTCTGGAGATTTAGGAGGAGGTTTCAGGGGGAGACCCAATGCGTTGTACGGAGCTCCAGGAGCTGGTGGAGACGCTGGTTTTGGTGGACGTCCATCTGGCACTTATGGTGCTCCTGGATTCGGTGGTGATGCAGGCTACCAAGGTGGTGGTGCTGGAGGCCAGGGTCGCGATTATGGAAGAGTATGTTCGACAATTTCTGTATCTGAACAGAATTTTATACGATTACAATAAAAAAAGAAGCGCGATAATGTCATATTTATAGTAATCTGTAGTATCTAGTTTTAGAATTTGAATAGAATTTTAAAAAATAATTGATAATATTTTATTTTTGTAGCCACAACCATACAGCTTCCAGTATGAGGTATACGATCCCCCTAGTGGCAATGACTACTCTCAACGAGAGAGCAGTGACGGTAACGTGGTAACAGGCGAATATAGAGTACTCTTACCGGACTCGAGGACACAAATCGTAAAATACATGGCTGACGATGCGAATGGATATACTGCTGATGTTCAATACGAAGGACAGGCTCGAGCAGGTGCTGGTGCTGGCGCTTATGGAGCACCTGCTTATCAAGGAGGTGCGGGAGGATTCCAAGGTGGCTATCAAGCACGTAAGTATATTTTTAATCATGTATAATACTATACATTATATTCTTCGCATTAATTTTAATAATATGGACTGTGTTATAAAATATTACCTTAACATTTGAAGAAGGATCAATTTTGTGCAATTTTATAACTCCTGTATTTTGAATTGATATACAGAATGAAGTATAGTGTAGGCACTTAGGAGCATTCAAAAGTATTTGAAGATTGAACACTTTTAGATTACATTAAAAGTTTTCTGTCAGTGGATTCATTTTCAAAATAACAGAGCTTTTGTTAATATTAAAGAATATCCAAAGTTTTATTTGCATTTTCTTCGTATGTATAAAAATTGGTAAAGAAGTTCCTTCTGCTTCTTATTGTAAAGATAACATACCAGTTCTATAGCCCTCTTATAGATGGCGCTACTACATAATTTCGCCGTTACAGTACTATTTAAATTACGAATCGTGTATAATTTCGTTAAAAAATCATGTAATATTTTATTTTAAAGTTTTCTGCTTGAATAACGAATAAAATATCGATTTTACGCAGCTGGAGGCGGACCTGGAGCTAGCAATCAATATCTTCCACCACGGAAATAAATCGGCCCCAACATTCATCGCCATAGAAAAAAGAAAGAAAAACCTGACAAATTCCCGAATGCTCGGCGACAACCGTCACGGACCTCCCTCGTTTTTACAGCTTTTTACTTCTTAATACCACACAATATACTTACACCACTCAGTCACATGCACATTTATATATAATCACCTCCACTGGTATTTAACGACATATATAATTATGTATCGATTAGGATAATTTAATCTCTTCTTTCTCAACGCACGTTTCGTATACGCGCGTAGTTATTATTTTTATGTATACGTTTTATACTTTGTACATGGTAATTTTTATATTATCATACATACGCTTGTACTTTCTGCTAAGCGATTGTCGAACTTATATATTTGTGTATGTATTTATACGAGCTTAATGTAATACACGAATGAAATACTCTTTCTATTTAATTTTTCTCTTTATTTATCTCTTAATATAAAACATCACCCCGATATTAAACAGAATTAATAAGTAAAATTTAATATATTACAATACGCATATATATATTATAAATGTGTGTTAAGTCGCGTTTGTGAAACTCTGTGTCAGTTCAAGAATACTGAATTTGCGTAGTGGTTGTACACAGAATAGTTAAATGTGTTAGGCATCGCATTAGTAAAAGTTGGGGCCCGTTAGCCCACGATGCCCAAGAGAATGGACTAGTTATGCTAGCACCATGTGCTTACTTATTCTTTCTCTTGCCGTAGTCAAGGGTGAAGAATGCTAGACGATTGTTTTCTTACATGTGTGCTATATCAACATATTAATTATATTTCTAAATATATTCTAGCTGAAACCATGATAACACGTGGTCTCCCTCCCCTAATCTTCTAAACTCATAGTCCTTACTGTGGCATTATCGACAGCAGGTAAGTGACTGCGTCTCGTCCTTTTATTTCCAGGGAAACTGGTGTTGGTACAGCGGACCAGTGAACCTGCCATGAGCGCAAGTCAGAAGCTATTTCCGAAATTCAAGAGACCGTTCCGGATTTGGACCGTTTTGCTCAAATAATAGCTATAATGTAGAGGATATGCGGAAAGAAGTAAGACAGATCTAGACAATGCTACTGATTGAATCAAGCCATGCAACACATGCATCAAGCAATGTACCACGATGGGTCGGAGCAACCCGTTCCTTATAGGAAAGGATTGCCGACGAGGATATCGAGGATATAATCGTGGTACTTGGTACGAATGTCCTTAGTATCAAGCATTGTAATGTAGCATGTAAACGTGTAGCAAGCGTTCATAGTGATTGTTTTGGATGTCTCAAACTACACAGGCTAACGGGCTTCGATGTTTTCGCGGCTGCGACTCTGAGGGTGCTCGGTTATTCTTTATACGGTCGTTAAACATCAAGATGAAAACACCCGAGTTTGGCATTTCCAAATATATAGAACATACTGTAAACGCGACTGTTTTGAATCTTTCGACTAATTTCTCACATAACAGCTGAAGATATGTTAAAAAATGTATGTTCAAATCATTTCTGACAAAGAAGTTCCTACTGTTTCAACTTTATTTATAAAGATTAATGTATAACTTTTCAAATTCAATCAATAAATGGGTTTTCAAAAGCGAATTCAAACGTATTATCATCTTTCCTTAACTCTTTCCGCTTACCACTTTCCTTCCTTGTTGATAAAAGACATATATCTGTCTTTGTTGCACAGTATTGTTCTTTTTGTCTAACACATGTATATATCTCTTGTAGCATATTAACACATACTAATGTGTTTTTTGTCCCATGGATAAACTATGTGCTGACATCTATTGAAGGTGGCAGGGACGGTGACTTGGAGCATATGAGGATAAATGACACTACATGGCTTGTCCGTAGGAAAGAACGCAAGACTGTGCGACAAGCACAGACTACTTGAGCGGTTCTAGACAGAGGGGGTGCAACAAAGATCTCATATTCAAAAAGGCAGTAGTATGCCACATGGGCCAGTATATAAATCAATTACATCTTTAAAACGTTACTTTTGCGATTGTATCATTCTAATTAGACAATACAAAAGTTTTTAGTAATTTTGGTAAAACAGCATGAGGTCGCTGAGGCTGACATCACAAATGTCGCATCTGTGATAATCTCTAATTGTAGATCCTAAAAAAGTATTCCAATAACAATTACTTGTAATATAAATCATTATAAAATACTAATATTCCACGTTAATTACTATGTTTGTCGCAGGAAATCTGAGAGAGTATAAAAAACATTAATTCTTTGACAAATCGGTAATTCACATCTGAGACACAAAGTACCATTTAATGTCACGTTTATCCTGTCTATTCTCTCCTATCTCTATCTACTGATCATTGTGAATACAGTTAATTTACGCGAGCTCAGATGTCACTAGCGCCCAAATCACGAGAGATGAGCGCAACAGAAAAATTTATCATGGTAATTCTTATTTAAATTCTAATGAAGTATGTTCACCAAAATTCGAGTAATTTAGCCTCATCATCACTATTCATTACTTAAAATTAGTTAATGATGACCATAAATAAGATATAGCGAGAGTAGGCGTGAAATGTTTGTTACATTTATCCTTTTCTCTTCTAAAAAGCTCAAGACAATATGTGTAAAATAAAATCATTACCTATTTCACGAATTACGATAATGAGACTCCATCTATTTTTTACAAACATTTATATAGTTAAATAAATTAAACATTAACGGGGACAAATTAGTTCCAATTTGATCAGTTGAGTGGTTTTCGCAAATATAAATATGACAACTTCTAAACATAGACACACAGACCAGAGAATTAATAACTTTACTTATTTATACAGGTACAAAAATTTCAGCTCGGAAATGCGGAGAGACTACATGTGAAAATTATAAATAATCACAATATTAAATCTACTTAAATATATTATTTTTTGTTTATAAATTAACAAGTAGGGCCAATCCCAGCGGCACTGCAATGCCGGGCCGACCCGTGGCAGAGGAGGAGCGAGCCCCGCCGACTCCGCCGATTTCCAAAAATCAGACTAATATTCTGACTCCCCGATGGGGAGTGTATCAGATATTAAGCTGATAAGAACAGATACTACACTTTGATCTTAGCCATCAGGCCGAGAAGCGATAACTATTTTAGTTTTCTGTTTGTATTTAACGACTCTGCTCTTCAATCTCTCTAGTGAGAAATTTTAATCACAATGCACCACCTAGCGGCGTGAATACGAACTTTCTTACTTCATTTATAGGACATAAATATGTATGTAAATGCAAGGGGTTATATGAATAGATATTTTTACCTATTGCAAACCAAACAGAAATTTGTAATATCTAAAAATTACGTAAACGCGATATTATTGTAAGCTGACAATTGAAAAATTAGAGAATTTGAGAATTTGGAAATCGTAAAATTTAAGAATTTGAAAAACTGAGAACTCGAAAATTTGAATATTTTTTATGTTACCATGACAGAATTAAATTTTAATACACGGCTAACGATAAGTTCTTAGAAATCTTAGTAGATAGCGTTAGTGTATTAATTTTAGCAGTATGTATCATATGTAGTATAATTGAAATAAAATAAATTAACATGTGATTTTCTAAAATTGTAAAATACTATCGTTGTTGACTAAAGTATGCAACTTGAATAGAAATCGAAATAAAAGATATCTGAAAAAATGTAGTTTAAGAAAAAAGTTTATTAAAAATCATTGGAACTCCTAAAAAATAGACCGTAAGTAATAATAAAACTATGGATTTTTAATTATATTTTACACTATTTCGATAGTTATAACTATTAAATTGTCGAGTCCTATTAAGTATTTAGTCTAAAAGGTGACAGGAAGATCTGTTCCCGATATCGTGGAGAGGTGTACTATACAAAAGAAATAGCGTTACCGGTACTGTTTCTACATCCGACATAGCGTGTGAAACCAGTCAGGCAAAGGGACCGATGCAACAAGAGCCTGGGAGTGCCTTTTTAATGTCACGGAAGGAGTTACCTTTAAGTATCGTCCATGTCGAATCACATGATTCGTTAGATTGGGGGAGAGTCCGATAATGGGTGAATGGTCGAAGATGTCCATTGTTTTATTCTACATATCTCCTTTTCCCTTATGCCACTTTTCCAATCACAGGTACGCTATACCATTTTTAATCATTTGACTTTATTCTAGTTATTTTATTATTGTATGTCATAGAGTTATTACACAATATTATTAGAACACTAGAGAAGCATGTTTATTTTATAACAAATTTAATCAGTACATGAATGTAATAAAGGGAAGAAGATAGAAGGTTATCTCCTGTGTTCAAGAATATACATATAAATGTACATATTTATAACTTATAATTGATAATTAAGCGATAATAGTTGATTGTAATCTGAATTTTGAATTTTAATTTTTTCGAATTGAAGATGGTATTATCAAAAAATGTTGGTTCATCTATGATGATAGTTTCCCTGTTTAGTAAATTATCATAGTAATAATTTGAAGTTCCATCATAATACAGTATTTTTATTAATATCCATTAATATCAATAGAAATAGGATAATACATAATAGAGTAACCTAAAAGTCCACAAGTATATTTGTTTTTAGTGTGTATGTATTGTGTTCTGTATATGATATACTCATAATATTGTAATGCAATAATGTGACATATAATATATAATATTAATATACGATATATAATATGCATACAACAATATAATTTGAATTAATTGATACAGTATCTTTATTAATGTTCAGTTATATAAAATATTAATTAAAAAAAAATTGAAATGAATAACCTAGAAATCCAGGTGTCCAGCTTTGAAATTTACTTATTTCTAAATATTATATTCCCCTTAGTTTGATTATTTATTTAAAGTGACAAATTATTTATTAAAAATGATAAATAATACTAAATGGAGATTTCATCGATATTTGCATAACCTTCAAGTCAATAGTATGAGGAAATAAACAGCAGGGGTGCAAGGGTGATCATTGTCCCCACCCCTCAGAGCTAGAGTAATTTTAGTATTACTTTCACACGGGCCACGCACATGGTTGTCTTTTAGTTAAGGTAATTATTACCACGTGCATGATAAAGATGCACTTGTAGTGACAAATGACAAATGTGATTTGCTACACGGTATCGTATCGTTTTTATTTGAAATAAGTATGATATAGGAAAGAAGATTATATATCACTAGAAGATAAAATTTAAATAAACATATATCGCTATAAGTAAAAATGTAGATATTTCAAATATTTCATTTAAATAATGCTAAGCTTACTTTGATCATCTATTTAATTTAAAAAATCGTGAATAGATTAGATCCGAATAGTATCATGGTTTTTTTGCATATTTTATAGACTGGTGGAGTATTATTAGGCTTGTATTATGTGTTATATGCAAAAATATTGAAAATCGTACGGATGGTACGATAAATATTATTACTCGTGAATAGGTTAGGAAAGTTAATATCAAATTAAACATTAATTTGTCTCTGTATATTATTATTATTATACGTATGTATATGTACATTGTTACGAACTTGACTATTGTTTCTCATGAATTTTAATTATGTGAGGTTATGTAATGATCGTTGTTATTGAATAATGGCGTTATGCAGTCGTAGTATGATTAATTAGGATACATGATTTTTAATTAAGCGCGGCAAACGACAAACGACATTCCTCTTCCGTCGTTTGAAATACAGTGAGAATCCAGTGGCAACCGTTCCGACCTAATTTCACATAATTAAATGGTTATACGGTCCGTTGAGGTTTCATTAAGCTCGTGCGGCTAATTAACAAAACGCTGACATTTTGCAGCCGCGCTACGTCGTCAAATCATTCAGCACTTCCACTTTCAATTTTAACGTTTTATTACTTCATTATTTATTATTGCACTTTTACTCTCTTGTAAAAGTTTTCTAATTTCAATACTCCCAGTTTCTTCATTTTTCCAACAGTTCTTTAATTTCATAGTTTTCTTGAAAATTCCAATGCTCCTAACTTAGAAACTTCTCTTAAAGTTTCAAAATATCCCTAATTTCATAATTTCCTTAATAGTTGTCCAATTATTTTCATAGGAATCCAAACGACTAAATAAAGGGGATGAATCCGATCCTGTTCGCTAACCTTCCTCGATGATGACCTTAGCCAACCGCTCATCATTCCACCAGCACGTACTGCTCGACTGATTTGCATAAGACCAGAGTAAGTATTGAGCGAGCGCGAGGTCGAAGCAACATGTGCTTCGACAGATCGAGCTCTTGCTTTACGGCCATGATCCGGCTAATACACGTACACACCTCCTTCTATATTCTACTGTAAATTTTATTTGCATCCTAGGTACAAAGATCAAATTAGCTTAGTTACTTTCAGGTATACATCCTACCCCTCGCTACTTCTTCGTGAATGTTTCACCGATTCCTACCTATTGAAAGCTTCGACTGTTCCTTCAATATCCTTGACTGATCAAGCATTCTGTATTAATTAAATACTATTTGCGCTTTGGTAATTGCACCATTTCAATTTCCATTTAAGACATCAAGAGGATAATAGGAAGGAAAAGTGGATTATCCGTTAGGTCATATAATCTTTGTTTTCTTCTTTATCAATAATATTTGGATAATCAGATATTCTTGATTAATTAAGAAATTTCTTTATTTTAACAACCATTGTGTATTTCAATTAATAGATCTCAATGGATATACATATTCTAGTTCTTTGTCATAAAACATTTAAAGGAATTTAAAGAAAATAGTTTGCGTTTGTGCATTTTGTGCACTTCAGAATTGAATAAAAATATACATACTAATTTTAATACTCGGGTCATGAAAGAGAATTCTAAGGGTTTACTTAATTATTCTTTATTTTAACTACTCATTACTTCCTTATAACTGTTCATACTACCTTTCATTTATCGTTTCACAAAAGAGATGATTTCATTGTATGTAACTGAAATTCGGTTTACAACTGACATTTGAAAAATTGCCACGAGTCATCAGGTTGGCATAAGTAGAAGAAGAGAAAGCAGAGAGGGGGTTGAAAGGTAAAAACGCTTAGTGAGTCACGGTTCACAGCTATCGAAATTCGATTTCGTAACGATTCTGTTTGGTATTGTGTTCCTTGATGCGAGATCAGCTGATTGCAATTTTAACGCGCGGCAGGCAATCAGATTTCAGCGAGACCTTTTCGAGTCGCGTACTGCAAAGACGATGAACAAGCCGCACATACGCCATTAGAACTTGTTATCCTGGCCAATTTGTTCACGAAACCAAGATCATTCGAACACATGGATAAGAATTACGCAGTTGACCTAACCTCTCTTTCAATCTTCTTATTATTACTATAGAACTATTTGGTCGCAATTTTGTTCAGTCAAATGTTACAATGATCAAGAATATTATGCGAAGGCCAAACATTTTTTTACATGTTTTAATCTCAATTTTCACCTCTTAACCTTCAAGAGTTTAGGTTACATATTGCTTTATTTCTCAATTTTATACTATAGCAATTCTAGTTCAGATTGTCACTGTTACTTATGATTTAATGGTTTCAATGGAGTAATAACCTCAATTTACAATTATGAACGCTTTTCGCGTCTTAATCGTAATTTAATTCAAATGGTTCCATTTGAAGATCACATAGGAAAGACACGATAAGTCCATCTTTGTTAATTTTAGAATTTGCTTCATTTTAATCTGTACTTTACGTTTTACATAGTACAATTACTTTTACATTGAATTAGTATAAAGCGAATTGGGCATTCTTTTTGAATTAAATGATTTTTTCTGCGCTACTCTATTTTTGTTTATTTTTGATAGTAACCTAAACTCTGAATTGGCAAAATTGTACCGAATGTTTGGTCATCTCAAAGATACTTCAAAGTGAATACACCATATCAATCTGAAATTTGTTAAAAATCTGTTAATATAGTATTTGTAGAGAAATTGTAATATAGAATTTTGTAATATAGAATTTGTATAGAAAAAAATTTGTTAATATAGAAATTCGAATTTCTAGATTTTTCGTGGTTCTTAAGAATGGTTAGGATTAATACGAATCGCGAATAGAATAGAATGGGCAGATACGTATCGCACGAGTATATATTCCGTTGCGAGAAAAAGTGTCAAGTTCGTGTGAAATTAGATAGTTTATTAGATACCTCTCGATAAGGGAATACAATGCTTGAATACTCGACGGCGGGATACTCCAGCGAACTTCGCATAATGGCAGGATGTTTATGCTTCGCGCGAATCGTAAATTTAAGGGACGCGTGTACGATAAAGTTGCCAACTGAGTACTTTAACGGAAAACCATTAAGACAGTGTTTCCCAAACTTGTGCCTGCGCCACGTGATATGATATATTATTATGAATGTAATTTTTAGAAAGATGAAACCTGGGTCTTATGTTTTACATATTGTTACAAATTTCATTAGTAATAATATGTGTGATTACTATTTGGATACAGTACCTTGAATTATATGAAAATTGTAGTAATAATAGTAATTGAAATTTCTCACATTAGTTACATAATTGGAAATTACTATGATAAGACCTGGGGCATACTTAAATGTAAATTTTACCTGACAATAAAAAGCACTGTGTTCAATAATTATAGTACTTTGTTAAGGAATTAATGTATTTAACAAATTTCTATATAAACTATTATCACATGAAGTCTAAATTACTGTACACGTGGTCATTATTGTATAATCATTCATCGTGAACTGATTGGATTTTAATGACAGTTTTTGGCAGGTTTTTAATGGCAGATTTGATTAAAATGAATGACGCTTCAGTTGTGTAACAAGTGCCATACAACAATATCTATATAACCGAAGAGTGGAAACTAGTTGTTGAGAAGCACTGCATTAGAATAATACGCAACAGAAGAAACGAGGATTATCTCTGGATATTAGATCTTCTCAAACGAGACCTCATTAAGGCTACTTGTTTTGATGTTTGAGCTCATTAAACCCGATTCTCGATATGATTACCGCCATAAATCATTGTTATTGAGATTTCTATGCGTAGCCTGCGCAGGAAGTAAACGAGGAATCCGCCATCCGGTTGAAACGCATCTTCCTAACAAATTGATAAGCATATTCGCATCGTAATGTCTCTATCTTAAAGTAAATTTACTCCAGATGATTAATTAGGTGAAGACAAACCAAGTACTTTCATTAATATAACATGGGTTACAAATTTTATGATATTTGTGGTGATGGTTGAGAAATGCAATCTAATTTGAATGATTAATTAGGCCAACAATATAAAGCAAATGTTTTCATTAATGTAATTTACAAATTTATTTGTTATTTTTCAGTATTTGAAGAGTATAACTTAATTTAAATTGAGATAATTTCCATATGAGCCAAGGGAAAGAGATGGTCACCATGACTTCCTTATGGGATGGGATGCCCTTTAATGTGGCCTTTGCTTCAACGGTGTTCCTTTACCTTCGGTATTAGTACTCATTATCCAGTTTTTTATCACCTACGATTACATGGTTCACCAGTGGACGATGGATGTTAAAACAGCGACGAATAATAAATTACTACTTCTCGTAATTTCATTTCATAGTACCAATATTCTCAACACCTTCCGCTAGATGCGTCTCGAAGATGCGTTACAGCACCTCCGTATAATTTGCCGGTCAATGCAAAACAAAAATTCTCTTCCTTTCTCACGGCGAAAGGTATTTTAATATAATAACTCCAGAGTATTTAATATGCTGTTATATTCCACATTTTTTAGCGTCTACTCTTCGTATTTTCTACTTCAACACTTTTGCAAACCTGTTCTAATGGCCTTTCAAGGATCACATATTAGTTGATACTATGTAATCCTAAAGTTAGGTTTATGAGATTATTAGGTAATAAAGTAAAGAGAAGAACCCTGAAGAAACATGAACTCTTTAATTTAGTTCTTGAAATTTTTTATCATCTGGAACTGTTTTGAGCAGTCCACATATTCCAAGTTCCATATTCATTCAGAAAATGCAAAAAGATCCATATATAGATATAAATATTCAAAATATTTTTAAATAGCCATGTAATTAATTTAAGACTTGTACTCAAGTTACTGATAAAGTACCATCACTTCTGGCAACAAAATGACTTAAAATGTGAAAACAGTGTCAAAGATCCGCAAGCAGCACTCATATGGCACGTTGTCTCATCTAAAAAGTCATATATACTGAAGCAAATAGTACTATAAAATAGTACAAAATCTAATGTATTTGGACCTAATTAATCAACATAAAAATCCTATAATAAATGGTATGTCAATATTTCTTGTATATAAAAATATTCCAAATGCCTTTAAGTAATTGTATAATTGTCTCAGTCTTGCCAGCACACCTGGCAACAAAATGATCCAGAAAGTCGAATAGTTTTAACAAGTGGTTTTGGTATACAACATGTTGCATCATCTAAAAGGCCATGTAATCTGAAAGAAATAGCAACCAGGTCATAATCACGTCACAAATGAGAGTCATCAACGCCACTACAAATTACAAATTGCTGTTCGTTGGTACGTTGGTTCTCGAGCCTCTTTGAACCACGTCAGTAAATCAACCATAACTTCCCCTCGCCGCGCGTAGGCGTGATTTTTATGCTACCACAAGGGGCATATTTCTTTGGACGATGCAGAACAGTGTTAAAAGTAACGGGACTGAAGGCGTATGTACATCTTGTTCGATGTAATTGCTCCATCGCACTCGATCAGGTTGCAAATCAATAGAATCGATCGGACTGGTGGTGTTCCGTACGTCGACGGCGAAATCAGGATCTTGGACAGGTTATGGACACGTTGGAGGCCTGCACGATCTCCCACGTATCATATAACAATGTTAATTAAGCATCACGATGCATATAAATACGCCAGAATTGTATGGTAATGGAAGTGAAGCAACGTGACATAAGGCTAAGGAAAAGTCTGTTTTTAAGTCATATAGAAGATATAATAAATTATATAACATTATTGTCAACATTTTATAGAAGATCATTTACAGCGTTTTAAAGCTCTATAGATATTACGATTAATTATCAAGAAGATCATGTTACTGTATGTGAAGAAACACTTTGTAACACTTTGAAGAACACTATAGTAACACTTTGAAGAAACTTAGATAATAAAGATAATGGTGTACCGTTTCTTTATTATTAAATATATTATTAGACCTCTTTTCAAGTGTTATAAAAAGAATTCTGCAATATGTACGTATAATATAATAATATAGCTAGATTAATATTGCCATTAATCAGTGCTGCAAAGTCAACAATACTACTGGTCATCAGCTCTCTGGAGGATTTGCCAATATTTGTACCAACTACTGAAGCACTGTAGAAACGATTAATCGAGAGGCTATCGATCCTGGTTTCTTCTCTTCCCAGCGTATAAAGTTTTCGTAATCACGACCGGCGCTGTGCCAATGGACGTATCGTTAACAGGATCTATCATTGAATCTTGGTCTTAGAGCGAGAGCAGAAAGGCTGAAAAACGAAATGGCATAATTTACAGGCCAACAATGAGATTATAACCGGTATACCGTGACGGATATGCCGCGTATGAAAGCCGAATGAAAAATATCAAATTGTTCCCATCGCTTTGTAAACGGATGAAAAAGGGCCGGAACAAAGAACGCCGACAAGACATCCGGCGAATTTCGATGAGATATCTGCTATTAATATACCATTCGGTCCCATCAGTGATAACTCGATCTATTGCAAAACTATGGTGTCTCAAAAAGGCTATATCTTCCATTACCGTGTTACTACTCCCTGTATGACAATAGAAGTGAAGCAACGCGACTTTGTACATGTACAAAAACCGTATTAGGTGCAGTCCGGATGATCCCACTCTCTAAGGGTCACATCTTAAAGCTTAACTTTAAAACATAACTTGAGCTCATACTGATGTTGCACCTAGGACCTGCAAAAGTATGAATGCAACCCTGAATAAGTCCAATAGACAAAATTCATCTAACTCTATGTAAATTCTTATATTAAGAAAAATTGAGAATTTGATTAATCAAACAATAAGATCAAAAGAAATAACAATGAATATACAACCTTAAATTAAATTTTGAAACCGGTCATTTGACCAGGCCTGGTAAGGTTAATGTTAAAGAATTCTACAAATTGGGGAATATAGCAATATCATTAGAATAACGAGGTGCAATGTTGCAAATCGACATCAAATTAAATTTCGCGCCGATTCATTATCGTACAGCGTTGCGCTATAGGATAAAAACCAGATGGCGTCAAACATAACCATGAAATGATTTATGTTTCGCAGTGGATCAAAGGGCAGACGTATTTTCTGTGGAATCAATTAAGCGTCATAACATCATTAAGGCTCAGGAGCACGGTACAAAACCGTAGAAAGTCAGTCAATTAATTATCGTCTGTACCATCTTCATTTATAATTACACAACTTTTAAACAGTGTGCGTTCCGCGTCATTACGTTTCAAGGGTTACAGTAATCACGATTGCATAATTGGAAGATCGAGAACAATTTCTTTTTTGTATTTCCCTTTTCAAAAGTTGCGTTGGAATAACGAAATCACTGAAACACCAAACCAATACTGTCAGGATGGTTTAAAAGGAACTTTTTACTCGCTATATTAGGATGTTTTGTAATCAGTGATTACTAATCACACATGCTTCTTTCATGTAATTATAAATAATGACAGACGTGCCTAATGTAACTAGATGTTTAAATCATCAGGGGTTGAGGGAAGAACCCTTGGCCCACTTTCAGTAATCATAAAAAGGAGAAAGTCATTGTGAAATATTCGCCATGTTATAAGATCTTCTAACACCTGTTACAGAAGAAGAGGAACATTTATACTTGTGCAACAACGAGAGATCACTTGACTGTACTAATTTTAGAACTTCTTTAAAGGAAGTTACGGAATATCTGTGGATATATTTAAGTAGTTAAGTCAGGTTCCCCGTAGAAGATTCTATTTCTTCAAAGAAGATTTTTGTTTCAATCTTTTTCAGACTGCATACATATAGGGTACCTACTCTACTTTAGAAATTACAATGCTTTTGTTATCTGTAATATCTAGAATGACTTTATACTAAAAAGATTTCAAAATATTATATTTGAAATTAAAAAATTTGTCGGTCAGATTTAATCAGTAGAATGGATAAATGTCAGTTTGTTTCTTTTTATTGCTGCCACTGTGTACAACTTATTATAGCTCCGAGCAAAGATGAAACCACATTCCTCGCGCCACTTCATAAGAATAAAAGAACGTCTAATTGTCCCATTCGGTTGACGTCTCCAATCGTCTTAGCTACCACTTTACTGAGTTGCAATTGTATGGTAATCACGTTCAAAATAGCGCCACGTTCGTTCTTCCCGACTACGGAGGATCAATTTCAAGCGATGAAAAATCATAGCACGTTGTTGTCCTTTCGCGATCACTAAAGAGATCTGAGGTAAGCTTAATACTAATTATTTCACTTCCATTGTATGAGATGTTCTAGAATCGTGAGACACTGAGCGCAAGGAAGATTCCTCGTTTTTTAAATATCCTATATACACCGTAATTAAACTATAATTAATATCGTTGAGTTGCAAATAATTCACAACCAATTCTGCATGCGTTTGCTATAATATTTCAATTTTTATCTATGATCTACTGGAACTAGTTGTAAGTACTTTTTTTTAATATTCAATATTGAGTAAAATCTTGTTAGTATTCAGTAAATTAATGAAATGCGGAGAAGATAAATTTACAATTTGTAAAAGAAGGAAATATTTTAAGTAAAGAGGAATTACAAAAATGTCGCAGATTGCGCCATAATCTGAGATTGTAGGATTAAAAGTTCCTGTTTCCCTTAACTTAACTCCGTCTGGTTCCACGACCTCTTTTCTGGTGGAAACTAAAGGGTTAACACAGTTGACTGTTATCCAACGAAGAAAACGTTCTTTCACGCGAGGTCAAAGAAGAAAAGGAGGCAGTAAAGATCAAGGTTCGTTGAATTAGATTCCATCTGATTTCGAAGTGCGTGACATTAACACCTCGCTTCTGGATCGAGCGCGATGCTCTCCTCAATGGATGCCAGCATTCTTCTCTTCTTCTCTTCTTCTCTTCTTCTCTCCTCGACGGCCGTCTTCTGCCCCGTTGTCCTTCCCTCTCCTTCGCAGCACATTGTGTTCAAGACATTCGTGACATTTCATCCTCCTCGATCTTAAAGTCTATGCTCCGAGATAGTTCTTCGTAGGTTACGTGAACCGCTCTGCCTTGATACCCACCAGACTCTGCAACTGTGCCTGCTGCTCAACAATGGGGCCCCTGGAAAAGTGTTTGATTAGATTCAATTCCACTGATTCCATTTTCAGTTTAGATGAAACAAATAGAAGAAAACTAACCAGTCTTTGAGACTCTACCTACTTAACAATTGAAGAATTTCCCTGGTAAAAATGTTTAATTAGCTTCAATGGTATCAATATACCCTTTGTGAGATTAGATGGAACAAACAGAAGAAAACTGTTGATTATATCAGTTGCTTGTGATGTAATTGGATCGCAGAGCAGCATTAAAATCTAAATACAGTGATACAGTGAAGAAATGAATTATTTCATTGCTCTTTAACATCTATACAACCGCTCAAGTAACGTTTGCAGACATAGGTTCACGTTTGATAATTTTCTAACCAGAATTCCTCGATGCCCCATAAAAATGTATCTTAAGTTACCTAATTTTTAATGATATTGAGAATTAATGTTTATATGACATTTACTCTTTCCAATTTACAGTTCTGAAGAAAGCTCACGTCTTAATTATAAAGTATATCATTAATGGAGTACAGTTTCTTTGCGATGGCTATTATCAGGGCAGTGAAATTCAATGTTTAATAAATCTGACCGTAGACAGGGAATGTTGAACACTCGTTCCCGTATTCAGTTTCATCTCTGCCTCGCATAAATTGTCGCGTGTCTGCGCGCGGTTCGACCATAAATCCACGGATGCTGGCTGACATGCGTCTTCGCTTGTGTCGTAAAGCAATTAAAGTGACGAGGATGATGCGACGCGTGATGCATCCGCGAGCACCGATTTTACAAACTTGGAAATGTCGGTGAGATTATTTCAACGACGGATAACCGGTATACAGTAACTGACAAAATTCACGCTTAGAAAAATATATATGTGTTACTCCACATTTTCTCTCTATTCTTTGTTACGAGGCTTGAGATTTTGGTAAAAGTATGTCATCACTTTTGCTCTCTCTGACTTCTTGCAGAAGCAGTATTGTTTATAACATAATAGTTCAGACTTAATTTCAACCATTAATCATAGCTGATCAGTTTTCAACTTTTATTTATGAAGAAACTAAAGAAACAGTCCAAAACTATCAGATTGTCCATCAGCATTTCTTCTTATTTATTTTGCTACATGATTTTAGTCACAAACCTGGAGAATAGTGAGAAAGCTGGTTAATTTATATATAAAAGGTTGATTGATTGTTACAAAAGAAAGTAACAAATAGTAATAAAAAAGGTTGATAAAAAATAAGGTTGACTGATTGTTACAAAAGAAAGTAACAAATAGTAATAAAAAAAAGGGGTTTAAAAATAAGAAAGAGAAAATCATTGCATAATAAGTTAGGTCATATTTTACTCTCATTGTTTTGTATCCTGAGAGACTCGTTAAATTCGAGAAACATATGCATATGTAAAAAATGGTCATTTCATAAATTGCTTGATCGTATAAACGGCAATCACTGTTCGAACCTTATGCAATCATGGATTTGATGGAGCAGAGTATCTTAAGGCTGTGGAATTCCCGAATTCTTTCACCAATAATCATCCTTCCTTTGCAACTCTTCTGTACAAATTTTTTAGCATACAGGCTGTCAAAGCATGAACGTATACAAATGTAAAAATTTATAATAAATATCTAGTTCATTGACAAGTGAATTTAGCCACATGATAAGTTAATTTAAAAGAATGTAAATTATATTGGAAAATTGCACAAACTGACTAAAAGGAAATAACAAATAAAATGTGGCAACCTAAAAAATGGGTTAAATTCTAAAATCTGTTTCAACACCCTGTATTAAATATTTTCATTTTTACATAAGGCGTAGAAAGTCTGTGGGAAATTATGCTAAAAGCTTGATCAAAAGTATGGCCAGCAAAGAGGTCATGCGTTCTTTAGAAGAAAAGTGTATTTACTTCCTCCGTGGTGTTCTGAGGAAAAGAGGGAAGAAAAAGAAATGTTATAGCAGAGGAGAGTGAACTTAAAAAGAAAACAGGCACTAAAGTCATTTAATTACCCTGAAAAAAGACTGATTAACGATAACCCAGAGGACTATAATAGCATTCCTCTGTTCACCTCTTTTATGAGAATAAACAAAGAGGCCGATGCGCGGTTGCACCGTGGTGTGCTTAAAGTTTAAGGCGAAGTAAAAGTTCAACGCGACGTCGTTTTATTAACGAACAAGATCGGAATGCGAATGCAAAGTATAGTGGTGACAAGAAAACGGAAGTGGCTTTAATTGATGATACTTGGCTTAAAATTCGATTTACAAAGCTTTGAGTTTCTCGGGAATCAAAATCTTAGACTTTTGAGTCCCCAAACCTTGCGAATTCCAAAATTCATTCGAAACGTTTGAATTTGAATTGAAAAATTCGAGTTTCTTAGTATTTGAATTTCAGAAATTCGTGATTTTAATTTCCCGGAAATTTCGAGTTCCAGAGTATCGTGTTTCGCACGATTTTGAGTTTTAAATGTTTCAGTTCTCTAAGAACTCGAGTTCCAATGCTTCAAACTCTTCGCATTTCGAATTCCACGGTTCAATTTTCCCAACATTCAGAGTTCCTTAAATTTTCAAGCCTCACAGTTTTGAGTTCCCTAAAATATCAGTTTCTAAAGCATTGAGTTCTCTGATGCTCTCGAAAATGTCGAGTCCCGAAGCCTCTAGTTTCCTAATGTTAACTTAAGCAAAGGATACTATTACATCTATGATAATTTCAATTCGAGCAACTAATCTTTGCCTTTTAATTTACTCTCCAACAGCGTCCCGGTTCGTTTCAAGATTTGGATCAGCCACTTACATAAGACAGGTCACGCAAGCTACGAACCACAATCTTGGGTGGTGAGACTGGAAGGTTGTGACGACCGAAATGTCAGGAACGTTTTCGAATGATCCAAGTCGTGAAGAAGAAGAAGAAGAAGAAGAAGAAGGTAAGTTAGAAAACAGAAGTGCAAACGGGCGCGCGAGAAGTTGCGTGATGAAGATGTCCTATTATATGAGATGTCAGAAAGAAAAAGGAGTGCTAAGGTTATTAAGGTTGTTGAGATGCTCCACGTGAGCTGTTGCTACGCTTGGAAAACCCTTGTGGGCTCATTTCACGGATTTGGCCAGGAGAATAAGAGAGGAACTGTACAGGAGCCAATGATGAAACAGTCGAGCAGATTCAGAAGAAAGATTGCGTTCATTTTCTTGTTCTAATTGACGTTTAAATGCTATTTATGTTGTGGGTATTTGAATAGAGGTATCAATTGAATAACAGAATAGATAGTAACGGAATAGATACAAAGTTTTGAGATTTAGGGGACCTTTGGATTCCACAAAATTTTGCAGCATGGAGATTTGTATTGTAGAAATTTCAAAGATTAAATTTATAGTGTTAGGTTTGTATCGTGTAAAACATATTATTATAAGAATATAGGATGCAATATATAACATATTTTACAAATTATTATAAAAAGTGATTAACTTATCCAATGGAAGTTGTATAAATTATGTGATGCATTAGTCTGAAAAGTTAACAGTTACATCATTAATGGTTAAATGTCAATGTCAAAATACCCACTTGATTATCGTGTATGAAAAAGGAAACTGGTGATTTTCATGGTGTACCATGTTGAAACGGGGACACGCTTGTTTAAGATCATCATTAGACAGCATCATTACAGAATGTAGTAAATCTCATAGTACTTGCCATTACATCGGTAATGGATACCTTTTAATATACAATCAGCATTCCTGAAATTGAAATATCTGTTAAATGTAGAACTTGAAAGTGTAAAATTGACGAAATCTTCTTGAGAAGATCTAAAATCGAGAAATCCTGAGTTAGAAAATAATTTGCTAGTATCATTATGATAATTACTATCTACCCATCATTACCCTAATTAAGCTCATAACGAGCTGTGACGCGACACTAGCGCGATATGACTATTAGCTAACATTTCCCAAAATACAGAGTTTCGAAATTGAATTTCCTGATATTATAGCTAGCTCTCTAAAATTTTGAGTTTCGACGTTTGAATCCCTAAAATTCTGACCTCCAAAGCTTTGAAAGTCCTCAATTTCTCCATAACATTGATTTAATCAAACAACGCCATTAAACCTACCATCACTTTATTTCCAACCACTATACACCATACCATATATAAAGCAATTTTTCACTGAAGACATTTCCTATAAATAGCTACATCCTTGTGTTCGCCATCATTCAGCTCTGACCATATAAACGCATCAAAGGGGAAACCAGATTTCCAAATGTGTCTGATGAATTATGACCATGAGTATTAGGCGTTCCAGCGACCAGATGTAACGGTCAAATCTCATGGATGTTGGTTGCATTTTCACATCAAGGTGGCGAGAGGAATAGGCCAAGTGGAACGTAGAGTTCGCACGAGTGCGCGAATTCAATGGAAGGTTATGAATATCCGATCCTCTGTCGAAGTTGCGTGTCATAGTTAGCCGGCTTCTTCGCGCCGTGACGCCTTTGTCTGTTGCGCATCTAAGTAAGTAGGCATTCCCTCGGTCACGATGAAAGTGAAAACTCTTCGTTCTAGTCGCAGATGACCTACTGCTTGCCAAGAATCTGGGTGCTCCATCACACCGTCTCTTCCCGTCCATTCCCGTGTTACGAACCACTTAAGAACCTCGACCACCAAATTTGTCATACAGTGACTGCAAAAAGCATTTGTATAGCGTTGTATTTATTGTAGCCAGCTAATCGCTATATTTTTATGATTATAATTAAAAATAATTCAGGTATAAAATTGTTTGATTCACTAAATACTATATAGACTACTGTACTTTAGATATTTCATACGATTTTGCACAACATAAGTATTCCATGTATTTTTGCACCTGCAAATTTCCTGTAACTACGTAAAAATCAACAATCTACTTATAGTATTTATATATATTAGCTACTACATATTAGTATACTAGCTAATTTGGTGTAACGGTATTAGATTTTGCGTTATTTGGCAGTGTTTTCACAGGACTACAAAAATTTGATGCTGTGGAAATGAAATACTAGACCTGATAAAAAATGCTTCACTAGAAAATAAGGGTGTATACAAATACTTTTTTTAACTGTTGCAGTTTTCAGTTTTAGTGGTGGTTTGGACAATGTTAGTTGATTATATTGAATAGTATGAGTTTCTATAGGAGCTGATTATAGTAGAGAGGCAATATACTCAGTAGAAATTTTCTTAAACTGGTTCTTACTAGAATTTAGTTAAACTTGTTCTTATATCATGCAATAAGCTAGTCTGAAGATGGAAGAAATTAATTTCAGAAATATTTTATTTGTAAACTTTAACTTCATATATTACAATGTAATAAAAAGAAGAAATGATTCTAATATGAAGATAGTGAATCAGATCTGGAAATCATGTCAAGAGTAATCCTGAGAAGGGCGTAAAAAGATCATCCACGTCAATACTGACTCCTACATACAATTCCAATCTTTCATGGCCGCTTAAACTCCCTGACAAGGGTCGACATACATATATTAAATGTTATGCTGAACATGCCAATTCCAAGTTTAGACACACTTCACTAGCTCGAAAGATTCAATCATTGTAATGAAAACAATAAAGATTCAATTATCCAGACAAAGTACATCCTATGTAGCATTAGTTAGGAAAAATTTAATAAATTGTAATTTAAATATTAATGAAAGGTTTAAAAAGAAAAATTTGGGTTAGAATTAGGTTTGGATTGAGCTTAAATTATATCTCTATCAAGTTTGTATTAAGTTTACATTTGAATCAGCTTTGGATTAGATTTGGATTATGTTTGGATTAGATTTCAGTCATAAAGTAATTATAGATTCAATCAGACATCTAAATATACCAATTTCAAGTTTAGACACAGTTCATTAGAAGTCACCTAACAATTTAATCACTATAGTAGAGCTAGTAAAAATAAAATTATTCAGGTAGAATAACATTCTATCTGAATGCTAACAGCATTAATTGGGAAGGAATTTGAGAAATTTTAATTTACATATTAATAGGAAAATGAAAAATAAAGGTTACCTGAATTATCAGTTTCATGATAGAGACTGCAGTTTATTGAAAGGATGGTATCATGGAATTGCAACATTTGAAAATAATATCTCCGTGTGAGCATTACACACCGCGTTATTAAACGTTATTAAAGCGTTCGTTAATAGTCTGACCGTGTCTTGTAAAACGTCTAACGTGCAACGTTAATCGCTAAAGTGACAGGAGTGAGACAATCCTCTCTCTCTCTTGAGACTCCCGTGTACATGCATCCAGTTCATCATCCACTATCTCTCTATCTACGTGTTGTTCATTTCTAACCAATTGGAATGTTAATTTTAAGTAGCTATAATTATTTTTCTTATGTATTATGTATCATATCTGTTTGTTCAATTATTTTTGTTCTCCTTCAATACCAAATTTCAGTTCAGATTTTGTATAAATATAAATCTATTGAGGGGTAAAGAGTATGTAAGTTCTCTACGAGTTTCATGAAAGGAATACAGCAATAGTTAACTTAAATAAATATAATATATAATAACTTAAGTAACCTGAAGGTACTTTATGATCCCTGTGGCTACCTAAAATAGATGTAGACAGGATTCGTGATCTGTTAGATGAAACAGAGGAGGTGCCTAAATCGTTGAGTATTCCAATTCAATTGTTGACTTGAATTTCAAGTAAATTTAATTATTCAATAACTAAATTTTATATAATAAGAGTTTGCTTTCAGATAAGTGGATTCACTAGACAGGAATTTATTTAATTGAACACTAATTAAGATTTCTTTCCAATAAATGAAATTCTACTGTATATGTTCTTCGCAGAAACTTGGAGTCTCTTAACTCGTAATTAGGTTGGAAATAAATTTCCACCGTGGGAGTGTCTATTGGTTAAACAGTAGAAGATCAAAGTAATCAGCGATATAAGTAGTTATGGTTGCAACTACCGCATCGAATTGCCCTGACGTGCGGTAAATTTGATGAAACATCGGTGTTACGCGAGGAATCCGCCAATTACTGTTGAACAGGTGCTAGTTTCTCATCAAAATACTCGTCAGGAATGATGCTACCAATGCTACCATATGAAGATATACTATTGCCAAGATGCGTTGCTTCAAAAGCAGCTCAACAATGTTCTGACTGAATTTTGCTTCCTTGATAATTTCTTTTTTAATTTCAGGTTCTACTCCTTTTCCTATCCATGAGAATTTACTTGAATGTCTCGAATAGAAAAACATAATAAAATAATACATTTTAAGTATATATAACTATAATCTTTCGATTATCAGTCATACCTAGGTTTTAAATTCCTGGAATATCTTTAAAATATTATTAAAAATGTAGAGACTAACATTTTGTTAAAACGTATCCTAACCTCCAAGTCGCAAAGAGTTAAAGTGAGACGATCGACAGGAGACTACTAGAAAATAATTTGCTCTTTCCCATCAAACGAAGGGTGGGGCGATTAGTAAGCGAGCGTGGTAGCCTTGATGTCCGTGGAAAAATTAAGCTGGAAGAGAAAACTTTCTCATGAGTCGGCGACCATCATCAGCGCCGAGCAATTAGTTCGCTTTACGATCGTGGAATCTTAAAAAGTTTTCCACTTTTAAGGCGGCCGGTGGATCACGTGATTACGCAACAGGTGGTACACTGGCGCCACCATGTTTTTCTTTTACCGCGGATGTTACAGGCCCCGATGCAATAAAAATAAATTTGACGATTGTCCGCTGAGACCATTTCAGCTTCGCGTTTCATAAGTTTACGCTTGACATTACACTTTGGAATTTCGTTCGATCGCTTTCTCCCTGAAGAAAGTAAAACGTAAAAATTTGATATGAAAATTATTCTTCGACTCTCCATGGACATGAAGATAAAGGACGTAGGAAAATCTTTAGTCTTTATGCATATAATTTGTAAAAGATCATTGACATTAAAACATGATTTTTATTATGTTTGTAAGAATTCTAAATTATATAGTTCTAGGAATTTTTGAAATCTGATACTTTCGAATATTTGAAAGGTAAAAGGATGGGAGTAATAGGGTGAGGTGGTATGAAAGGGACATTGCAAATATTTCAAAGACGAATGGTCTACTCATGGCGATAATATTTTTTATTTTGCAACACCATCCATACATGTACACTGGCGTATAATTTCAGCTCATTATTGTAAATATGGAGAGAGGTTTAGTGGCACTATATATGGTTACAGCTTGATAGCTAAGCTTTTCAATGTTATCAATTAAAAGCAGAATGGTCTTTTAATTTCTGTTATATCTTGTTCGAAACAAAAATGTCACTTTTATACCAGTACCACTTCTCCATAATCAGTAATAAATGTGTATTCTGTACTAATAAATAACAGTCACTTGGGACTAATGTCACGTCAGTGGCCATCGTAATATTAAATTAATATATAAATAATATATCATAAGTTCTAAATATAATCCATCTATTAGAGTGTGAAACATCTTCATGCATTATTAGACATTTCTGCAATTCTAGAAAATGACATTAATAGAATCCCAATATTAATGATACAGACATCAATAATTCATCATAGATCCTAAAAGTCATCTATCTAGAATCTAGGTCATCTTGGTTCACCATTAAACATTTCTACAATTTTGTATAATTTTGTATATTATATTTAAAAAATTTGAACGTCAATAATGGCACACAGACACCAGTAATGTATCATAGATCATATAGATCATTGATCTATAATCTGTGCCACCGTCGTCATAAAATATTTCTAGAATTCTCTGTAAAATAATATTTAGAAGATTGCGATGCTAATGATGTAGACATCAGTGATGTATCATAGATCATCGATCTAGACCATCTTCGTTTATTATCGGGTATAGAGTATATGAAAGAAGTTACGCGCCGTTGATCGTGGGAAGTGGTGCGAAAAAAGTTGCGAAATACAAGCACTGGCTGGGTCTTTACTCAGGAGGAGCACATCCATCTCGAGTAGGTTGCATCTATCTCTTGTGAAACTGGTGTTAGAATGCCGTTGCACGAATTATCAGATGATTACGAGTAGTGGTTACGCCTACTGTCGTGATTCAGAAAGAAATTCATCAATGAACCATACCATAATGTCTTCGACACGAATGTGTCCATTAGAATGACGCAAAATCCGTGTCTCTGCCTCTGTAGTGGGCGTTGAAATATTCCTCCTATGCAGTTATTTATATAATTTATAGAGTTCAATATGTGCCTCATTATCTTTGCTTTCGCGCCACATAAAAAAGGTTAAATGAATTATCAGAATAGTCAGAATGATCAATTCATAATTTTTCATAAAAATTATGGATTTCTGCCGAGTATGGATATTGTCTTCCTTTGATGAAGAGAACATAGATCTTGTTATAATAATAATTAAGAAGCTATCCAATATTAAACAATTTCTTCTGTTTTAGAATCATTAAATTACCAAGAGTCAGAAATTAAAACCAATATCATTAGAAGATAATTAGGATTCTGAACAAGTATCATCAAAATTAAAATCTGAAGACATAAGTGAAACAATATGGACCCCATTATGACAATAATTAGGAAACTATCCAATATTAAACAATATTCTGTGTTTTCAGAATCATTGGAAACGAATTAGGATCCAAAGTCTGTATCTTCAGAAGATAATTAGGATTCGAAGTAAATATTACCAAAATGAGAAAGAAGATTTGGTCAGATTGGAAACGCTGTCACGATGCAAACGCGAACCGAGGCATCTCCTCGGCCGTGAAAGGGTTGAAGTAACTTCGTGCTCTGCCCTGACCTGGTCTTGCTCGCGGTTGTTGGATGCATGTAAGGCTGGGCAGAAGGTGGATTGCTCGCTGAGCAATTCCGAGCGTGCGTACCCGCGCGTGCCTTTCTCCGTTTGCCTCTTGAATCCGTGCACCTTGGATGTGCCAGGAGATTTGCGACAATAGATTCTTCCTACTCCTTATAGAATACTTTTCCATCTGCAATTGAAGAGAGAACAATTAATTTGGAATGTTAAGAATAAATGACCACAGTCTAGTGTTCATAAAGATTTAGAAATTCATAGAAAAAATACCCTTGTATTGATGTAATAATAAATGGTATTTATTATTACAGCTTAGTTTCATTCACAATTTTCGAAAATTAAAAAGAATATTAAATATTATCATCTGCATTATTTTTGCTTTGTGCTCTTCATATTGTGCCAGGATGGCTCTAAGTGCTGTATCAGGCTATATTTGTACACCAAGTCAGGTTAGGGAAGATATAGAAGAAAATTTTTCATTTTTTTTATCATTATACAACTTTTATTGCAAATGCATTGATATACTTCATCTCTTACTTTTTATATCCCTTTATATCATTAATATATTGGTATTGTATAACTTAGTTGCCAACCCAATACTTTCTATACTTTCTAGTATTACTAATAGACCATAGTCTATATTCTTTAATATTATATCTTCAAATCTCACAATCAGCCTTGTATATCTTTAATAACAATTGAACAATTATCTTCAATAGCAATCAATATCTCATCTCAATTAATTTACTTTCCCAAATTATAATATACTCTATATTCTTCGGTAATAAATATTCGAACATTAGACTTGGAGGTTCTTCAACATCAACTCAAAAATATCTTCACTACCAATCAACTGTACCATATTTCTCATTATTAATTAATTTATTACCATCATAAGTATAGTCGTATAGACTTTCATCATTTACAGAAGCCAGTAATACAAAGAACCAGTCGAAAGGGTGCATAACGTCAAAGATACTACGTTAAATAATCAATGAGAAGAATCAAAATCTCTGCACCATAGATTTGAGGATTTGATTAAAAAATAAAAGAAGAGAAGGAAGTGTTAGAAGCTGATGAGAGTGTACGACAAATCTGTGACTGCACTTAGCCGCATCGTGGGAAGGCTAATCCGGATCAATGCGATCCAAATGATCTTTCGAGGCGCGCGTTGACTTCTAGCCTCGAAGGTGCAGCATGAAGAAGTCATTCCATCGATTACATCGTGCTTCGAATCGGAAAGAATTTGATATTTCATAGGTGTCTGGAACAGGAGAGGTTGGATCATCACATTGAAGTATTTTGAACTTCTCTTGTAGTGGAAGTTGTTATGAATAATGGAAGTTTGTTGTTTCCAGTAGATCATTGTACTTTAAACATCATAGAACGTCATAAGAAAATTCTTCTAAGAAAGACTGAATTGATCAAAATATTCAATGTTTCAAATTTAGATGAATAATATGTATATCAATCAATATATATTCAGAAAAATGTAAGAGTGCAAAAAGATGCGTTTGTGCCATTTTCTACTCAGCTCTTAAGATATCAAACCGAGTTTGAAGAATGATGGAAAATATTAAAATAGCAAACCTAAAAGCAAAAATTTTAATCAATCTATGCTTCAACAAAATTACAACCTGTGATACCAAACCCTATAATGGAATTAACATCCAAAAATCTGAACCAATCTTATTTTGCAATCTATCAAAACATATACTGTAATAATAGCAAATCTGGATCCTACAATAATAAAATAACTAACACTACACATCATAATATCAAACTATAAAGAAGCTATCAATCCAAAACTCTGAAACAATCCTAATTTTCAATCTATCAGAAAATGTCTTTCAACTATGTGATAGCAGCAAACCTAAAACCTATAGTAGCAAATACTATATTCTATAATAACAAACAACAAAGAAACTAACCGCTACTGCTAATCTATTAAAAATGAAAAATCTTGTTTGAATGTTATTATACACAAGAAACAATCTGAGAGCCAAAAGATAAATTGATGAATGAAGAGACGAAGGGGGAAGTGACGTGTTGTCTGATGAAGGAAGAAGGTGGTGCAGGATTCGCGTTCCCCGGGTCGACGATGGCAAGGTTCTAAGGCAAGGTGAGGCAAGGTAAGGCGAAACAAGGCAACGCTCATCAACGGTCCCCTCTTTCTGATCTTCTGGGGCCCCGGTCCCAACACGCGTTCAAGTATCATCTTATTAGACCCACGCTATATAAACCCAACCTGCCAGCATGCCGGCCAGTTACGTACTGACTTTATTCACAGCCGTGCCGGAGTGCATCGATATCGATAGTATAACGAGACACGTGCCCCATTGGAATAGTAATTTTGTGAATTCGTAAGGGCGGCTCCAGTACAATAGTTGCAACAAAACCTCGCCAGACCTCGGTGATATTTCATCGATCCAACCATCTCCATGATGACCACGGTGCTTTATTAATCCTCATATTTATGCATGGGACCAGAGATCTGATTTTTTCAAGTGATATTGTGTGGAGAAAATTCTGTTACGAACACCTTCTGTGATCTTTTTGAACTGTTAAAACTGCAGAAGGTAGTTTTGCTGTTTGGTGGCTGAAAAAAGGATTTTATGGATATAGTAGTGTAATTATAGTGTGAACTTAGAGTTTTACTGAATTATTTTTTAATATTTCTTTATGAGGATATTATATATATCCCCCTTGTCTTAGGATATATCTGAATTTTTCTGAAACAGCTTAGCATTGTGTTCGGGTCACATATGACCAACGCAATTATGATTTTTTAATTCATGCAATGTTTATCTAGTTCTATTTATTCTTAGATATATTTTAAAATACGTAGATGAATTTATAGAAATATACCAGAAGAAATAAACTCGCTAATTGATAGAGATCTAATTTTCTAATTAAAAAAAAAATACTTAAGTTTCAAATTTAATTGCTACGAAATATCTTTTTATACTGATCAGCCAGATTTTTTAATTGGGATTTTTCATCCTCTGAATCCTCTTGATTTCTAAATTAAAGAATTTTATATCTTTTAATTCTCTCACTTCTAAATTATGAAATTTTAATCATTTAAATTCTTTTATCCCTAAGTTAAAGAATGTTCATTCTTTCAATTTTCTAATCTTTAAACTAGAGAATTTGGATTAATTTAATTCTCTTATCTATAAATTATAGAATTTTAATTTCTTCACTTTTGAATTAGAAAAATTGTCTCTAATTCCTAAATTGATGATTTCAATTTTTTCGATTCTCCAACTCCTAAATTAATGGCAACTCTCAGAACATAATTTTTGTTTCAAGTGAAGTAAACTGAGGAATATGCAGACAGACAGATATTTCTTCGATCTATACTGCAGGAAACACGCAACGAAGGTTTCAAACTAAAGTTCTCAAGTAGGGAGTGGTGTACATGCATGCGATGAATATGAAGAATTGTAGCGGAGTCTCAGGGTGTGGTTAACCGTGAAATGTCGTCGAGGTCTATTCAACCCTTTAACGCTAGAAAGCACACGTTTTCATAGAAACACGATAATTTATGCTTCCATTCTAAACAAAGTCTGTTGAAAGCTATAATCTCTCTACCCTTTTATACTTAAGACCTTCAAGTCGACACAATGGTTTGGTATTTTCAATATCCCTCTCCTGTGTTTGCTCTTGACATCCTGCAATCGGCTAATGAGTTTTTAAGAATTTAACAAGCAGTATTTTAACGTCAGCTTTGCCCTTATCGAGAAACGTATAATAATAATGAAATACATTTTGGTACATGACAGATTTTGTTGTAAAAATTCTGTCTAAATTTCTGGCACTTGCGATACCTTATTCAATTTTTATTGTAAAATAGTTTCTTAAAGTTTAAATACATTGAATATTTATCATAGAACGCTTTTATTAACATATAATGTGTATTACAGAAAATTGTTTGAAATTTCATTAGTACAGTGATTAGATGCAGTTGCTTTAATTATATTCATAAAGTTCGGAATCAATCTGAACATGCATGTAGAAAATATAAAATATTTATTAAAGATCATAAAACAAATGACCCTACAAAAATATGATAATTTAACGAAACCAGATTTATCAAGAACATCAAGATTTTTAAGACTGATGATATCAAAATTGATAAGAAATATCATTATTTAAATAAATTATAAATTGTAAGTAGGAAAATAAAAATAAAAAGGTCCTAATGAAAAAGAAAATGTAAGGGGTCAAAATAACCATATTTGTTCTGTTTGAAATTGTGAGTAGGTTGCAATAATTCCATTTGAAATTCAGGGATTAAACTTTGCTTCTTCAGTATTAAATTGTGAAATAAAAATGTTGAATAAATTGTGCTGCCAGTAACATTAATCGCATCTTCTTCAAGTCTCTTCGAGTCGATTGCATAGAGTAAATAATCTCAGTGTTCTCACGAGAGGGATAGTGTAAAGGAATAATTAAAATTTTCCAAAATTCATGGTGCTTTCATAAAGGATTGATATGCTATGTCTTTCCACAGTGTTCTTTTGAAAAAAAAAGCGGTGTACGTAATTTAAGCTCGGTACTTTCGAGCCTTTAGTTCTCTTCACAACATGTTTTACCTTCAGGTGAGTACTTGTTAAGAAAGAATTTCAACCTATATTAATAAACCTTATATACTTGTATAATTTATTAATCTTTTAATATAAAATTATGAAAGCTTGATACCTTTAAATCTTTTTAATCAAAATCATAATGAAGAGATGTTGAATGCTACTTGTTCAGAGAGTGCAGGACTTAATATGGCGACCTCTAATCTGCACGGTATTGAAGACAATTTTATTGCTGTTTGATCTTCTTTTTTCTAAAATCCATTAAATAACATTTGGTTTCTGTTACATTAAATAACAACTATTACAAGGAAATATTGGATACACGTTGTTATTTAAAATCATAAATATTTGTATGAAGAGATTTGCATTTTTAACACTTTTACTATATGTGTACTACTATACGATTAAAATATTTAATAATTACCTATTCCTCAAATGACATTATTTTCTTCCGAAGTTGCATAAATTTCTTAATGTCATTAAGAAGCGATTCAATAGTCTAATTATTATAATTATTTACAGCATTTCAACCGATGAAGCGTACATAAATCTCAATAGAGCTGTAGAGAGAGGGTGAAGCTTTAACAAATTATCGCAAGTATCCCGCGTGATCTTCGATTAATCAGAAGAGATGAATCACGCGACGTAATTGATTTATCGATACACAGCCCTTCTTAGGTGCTAGGAATGGTTAGAGAAAATAAGAATCGAGCCTGAATCGAATTCTATATCTGTGAAGAGATTTTGATAATGTTTGAATATAATCAAAGAAATTCGTGGTTGAGTATTTCAATAATACATGGTTGGAATCTGTAAAAATAAAATAAAATAAAAGAGAAAATCCTAAGCCAAGTTTCAGCAGACAAAATAAAAAAACTAAAATAAGGATCTTTAAAATATTGAAAGAGTATGAGAATATATTATTCGTGGAATATTAAGGAAAAAATGTAGATTTGGAAAATTGGAAATAATGTACATATAATATTCAGTATATAATTCATAGATAAAACAAAGAATTTTTAATTAACAAAGAATTTTATTTTCTAAAGAGGAAGAAAGTAATAAAAGAAACTACGTAAACTTAATACCAGTTTACAAGCAAAATTATTTATGAATGAACATGCTTGACAATTGAATTAATCTGAAAGGAAGTTTCAATATAATATGTTTCAATTTTCTATGATAATTTGATCCTAAATTGCGTTATAATTACATGATCTAATGAAGTGTGATAGAAAGTGCAACATTGCGTGACTAATAGAATTCAAACTATTGTTAGTTTCACGGATACTTCATGTCACAATGCTCTATTCTTTGAGTATATCATATCTACATCTTATTTTCTTCTTTGAGATAAATTTACTCTTATCGAAACTCAGGAAACTCTTTCACACTAAGCATCTAAGATCGTGGCTGTTTTATGCAACAAGATCCATAAACCTTAGATATGAGAGTCTTGATTGATTCATGGATACTGAAAGAATCTTTATTGTCGGTAGTTATGGCAACAACTTCCTTTAAGGAACATATGATCTGTGAAAATTTTTATATGCTCTACTTGATTGTTTCCTCATATCCTCTACCTTGTAAGAGAAAAGCGATGTGGTAACTATTATTGAGATGAAGAAGAGTATTGCTATACTGATTTTCTAACAAGTATAAGATTGAATGTTTAATTAAACAATTATTAGAAGTTTTATATTTTTGAAATTGCTTCTTTCAGTATTCTTCTGTAGATTTCTTTTTCACAACTTTGTTAAATCAACTTCCAGCTGTATGTTTCATGCAATTTGCATAGTACTTGCAATCCTTGATTTAAAAAGGACTTACGTCATTTTGGCTGTGACAGTGAACATTAAACAATAACTTGCTTGAGACAATGGTGCAAGCCAGCTCTTTCTTCAGTTGGCAAATTTAAATGAGCGACGATGCTGATGAGAGAAGGCTGTTTAACATTCTTCGCAAGATTGTGAATTATTTTGCAATATTCCCGGCATTTCCTTGTTTCTTCAGCTTTTTGATTGGCTCCACTCCAGAAGAAATTTCATAATTCAGTCTTCAAATGGAAGAAATACTTCTTGCTACTTTCCAATTAATTTCTTCCTCATTCTAGAGTGAAGGTCGTCATCATTAAGTCCATTACCAGTAAAAAATACAATATTTCATTCTACAAGGATATTCAATCTCAGAGAAGAAGAGAAGAGAAGAATTCATTGAAACATTTAATTGCATTTCAATAATTTTCTACAAAATTCCCTTTCTTCACCTTCCATACTCTCCCATCTCTTTATCCTCTTTAATAATGAGCAAAGGTGTTAAAAATTGATTTATGTTGGGTTTGGATCCTTCTTCTTCATTTTTCATATCAATTGTTATCTATTTCTTGTCCTTTTTATAAATGGACTAAAGTATTAAAAGTTGGTTTCCATAATAAATCTGTTTCCTTATATTCATTATTCTCTTTCTTTACCTTTGACACCAGATATTTCTTCTCTTCTTTTGAAATTCACTAAGGTGTTAAAAATTGGTTTTCTCAATAAGTTTCTTTTGTTACATTCATTATTCTCTTTGCCTTTCATAGCAAGTATTCCTTAAACATTAATCAGAAATGGATTCTATAGTGCACTGAACTAAGATCTCATGGTACATTCAACAGCAGAGCTCTTCAACTGATTGATATTTCCATGGGGCAGCGTTGCACGTGCCAGGTGAAACGTCGATGCACGTAATCGAACAGTAAATGAGCAGTTAATTGCATCGCTGATAGAATCTTTTCCACCTGAAGAATTACGGGACGTTTCATCTCAGGTTATGTTTATTGCAACATAATAAGACAGTTGATTTCAGTTAATGAAGCATTTTAAGATATGGACTCTTCTTGGAATGCTACTCCATTTCCTACTGTTATTTTTAGAAGAGATTGTGGAGCTATTTGTTTTATTTCCATAATAAGACAGATCTGGTGCATATTAATTTAGCAATCAGGAACCGAGACGAGTTCGAAGGAAACAATCTCGCACGCATTCATTGTACCGGGGTCATCACAGCCAGAAGATCAAGTAGAAATGAGGCGGAAGGCGTGTAATTAAATCGTTGCGAAATCCCTGCGAATAAGCGACACATACGCACTGTGAAATACAGTATTCCTCGAGCAATTACGTCGCTCTTTGTGCACTTCTCCTATTATTCTCTTCTCAATTGCTACTCGTTGCTAATGATTTAATTTTACTTTTCCGATATTCTATTAGTAATCTATAATTGACCCATTTCTTCTTTCTTTTCATTCCAAACAAAAGTCTTCTCGATCACTGTATTCACTTATAATATCATTAATCTCTTCTTTTATGATTTTCTTAGTAAATAACTAAATATTAACTCAGTATTTAATTCCTATAATTAGATCATTTCTTCTTCCTCATAATTGCAACAAGTTATACTCAATTATCGTCTCTTTAATTATTCTTCACTTATAGTGATTGTGATCTTCTGTCTTATGATTTTTTTAATGAGTAAATAAGCATTAGTTGTTCATTGTTATAACACCATGTCAGATAATACAATATGAAACTATGACATACAGGATGTTACAAAAATGGTCTGAATCTTTAAAAAAGTAATTTAACCTGTGTTACAATTTCAACCTACCTTTATCAAATTAGAACTATGTATATTTTTTGCAACAAATGTGACTCGTTAGGTTAAATCTGTAATAGCTTAGTTAGAAACGTTTAAATCGACATCATACAAGTGCATTCAACGAACTTGTAAAAATCTAATTACTACCACTTATACAGGACATGTGTCCTAAGATGTTAAGTTTGCGTAATCTCTTAAGCCACTAATTAAAGAAAACAACGCCCGCGAATGTCGCATTATACATCTGTCGACTTGTTGCCAAATCCAAGTATAGACTAATTTGCAACACGCCAACAGTTCATTAGATTCGCATCACGTGCTGCGTTTTGTGCCCGCAGCTGACACGCGTTTCGCCGAGAAGAGGAAATGCGCTGCCATTAAAGGCTGCACCATGATTCAGTGTACTGTTGTGTAAATAGGAGTAGGTGGACGAAGTAGGAGGATATCTTTGAAGAAACAACAATAATCTTTGCAATCATAATTAGCTTCTTCTTCCTCCATCTATTACACAGTTAATTTTGTTCCATTTTTCCTATATTTCACTAGAAGATCCCCTTCGTTGTACCTGCAACAAAAAATTTCTCGTCAGAATCTATCCTACATTGTAATTTAACAAGTAACATATATACATAGTAATTAAGTAAAATTAACTCTCTCAAGACAAAGTTTTTGTTAAAGGTTATAAGAAAGAGGTATTAATAGAAACACTTTTTTTCTTATATTTTTGTAAAGAATTTGTTTTATTTCTTTGTATTAATGACAATGACTTTATTTTTTCTGTAATAGATCAGTTTTATTAAAACCAAATATATTCGCAATTTAGTTGATTAATTTGAATTAATTAATGTTTTTCATTGCAGATAGCAATACTTTGCATGGCAGTAGTGTACGTGATATGTGACCTACCACCAGGGACAAGGCGCAACACCTATTTGCCACCTGAACCAACCAAGGGTTACACCTACGATACGCCTCGCATACCATTTACAAAACCAACCACCCCACGACCGTCATTCCCCACGACGACGCCATATTCATCACGACCATACTCCAAACCGACCCCCTCCAAATTTCCACCATCGAGAACTACTCCTAGCGAAGGGTATCCACCAACAGGTACCAGACCTACCCCAGAATTCCCTGATTATGGGACACCCACTAGACCAACTGGAACTACTTTACCTGCTGGTGGAGTGAGTAATAGTAAAAATATACATCTTTAAAATATTTATAAACTTTTGTAAAAATAAATTGTAAAAATCAAAATGTGATGTTTCCCAAATAAGTGGTCTTTAGGCTACAAATATATATTTTTATAGAAAATAGATAAAATATTGTACTTATATACGTGATAAGAAATCTTCAACACATATGTTGCGTCACTTTGTGAAAGCGAAGATGTTAAAGTTTTGCGCAGTTAATCTCATTCTATATTATACGAATTCTAAAAAATTCTATTGTCATAATTAACTCCAAAATTTTATCCTTGATAATTTGAAAAATTGTATTATTATAGTTAATCGCAAAATTCTATTATCAGACGATTGTTCAAATCTAATTCCAGCACGATCATCATCATCACGAGCCAGGAATGCCATTCGACTTCAACTACGCGGTGAAGGAAGACGCCTTTGGAAATGATTATTCCCACAACGCGATAAGCGACGGAGACATCGTCCGTGGGGAATACAGAGTCCAGCTTCCGGACGGAAGGCTGCAGGTCGTACGTTACACCGCCGATTGGAAACACGGCTTTAGTGCGCAGGTCTCATACGACGGGAATCCCCGCTTTGACGTACCACGACCGCCTGGCAATTTTGCTGGATATTAGGCTATTAGTGGACTGTGGATGATTATGCATTTATTTAAAGAAAATTTTAAAATGCAAAACTGTATAAAATGCGAAAATATAATGTCAAGAAAGTATCTAAAATAGAAGTATAGTCTGGATCAATAAAATTTAAAGTTATAATCAAAGGATATCAACTAGAACTTAAACTGAAAACTTAAAAACATAAACTAAAAATCATGAAAATACGAAAAAGAATTTTATAATAATTAATATTAAACTCTTGCGTAAAATTGTACAATGTAGACATAGGTCTTATATATAAAAGTTACTTGTTAGAATTATGAAAATTGGATATCCACAGTGAACGTATTAATCGAGATCCCACTGTACTTATTATAATATGTAATAAGTGAACCAAATCTCCATTTAAGTTCCACTTCTTTAGCTATATTCTCCAAAATACGAAATTGCATAAATATCCGCAGTCTAGCTATTAGAGTCTAATCTGTGGTTGCAAACCATGTTAACACACGTTTGTCTTGCGGTTCTTATTGTTAGTCTTTACCGTGCTGTCTCTGTGTCTCCATTTGTTGCCGCTAACTAGCTGAGGTCATTGTCTGGATTATCGAGACGTTTCTTTCAGGTCGCTAGTGTCATCAAATAGGTAGTTCTACGAGGGGCATCGACACTGTCGCATGCAGAACTCTTCTTTGATCTTCACAATGGTTTTTAAAAATGCAAAAATCAGTGAAACAAGTATTTAGAAATATTATTATTAAATAATGCATAAATATTATTATGGAAAGTATAATTTTTTAATCGTTAAAATTATTAATAATTACTCTGAAACTTTGGATTAAGATTTTAAGATACCTAGAGCAAAAGAGGAATTCTGCAAGTATCCTCCTTTACAATCTATCATTTTGTTTATAGAATATAAATGAAACAATATTGTTTCTGCGATCACAAATGGTTCAATTCCAGCTGGTACTTATTTTACATCCCCTAGCCATTGCAAAATCTAGATCTAAGTAAAGGAAGACCTTAGACCAGAGTATGTTTTATATTCTTCAGTTAGATGTGTCCAATGGACATGGATATATAGGAGGAAAAAAATAAAAAAAATTTTGATAAAGTCAAGGTGTACTTCTTTTCTAAAGCATAAAGTAGCAGCTAAGGACTAACTTGTAGCAATAACAGTTTATTTTTAAGGACACTGATGGAACAATACTAACCCTCTGCAATAGTGTGTAGTCTCTATGTATAATAAAACTATTTTTAGTCGTCAATTTTCATCTTAAACAAAAAATTTCAATAACAAATGATTTCTTAAAAACATTAATAAACATATCTTGATGATATGAAAGAAAATGATGTAAAGAAATTGAAAGATTTAATAAATACACCAAATGATTATGTTATCTTTGATAATAAAAGTATACATGCTTTTTAATATCTTTATTTGATACACTGATCTCTTTCTATATGTAATTTTTTATTTTTTATAATATTATAAGTATTCAAAGTGAAGAGCATAAAGAATGATTTGTTGTGTTAGTTTGTTGCCATGGTTAAATTGATCGACGCGCGTGCGTACGTTTATTACACTCTACAATATTACAAGCAAAGTTGTAACAGCCTTCCTAATTACAAAACTAAGAATTTTCATCAAAACCTTAGAAAATTTGCTTATTTAGATTGAAATACTAAAATCTTTCTGATCTGAAAATATTAAAATTTGTTCAAGCGTCTAGATATTATTCAGTGTACTGAATGGAATAATAAATAAAACTGTGTAAAAGTAGATTTCAAAAAATTTCTATTTCATATTAGTATTTTAGGAGATATAACAGAAAATTACATTTTGGCCCAGAATGACTCTGCCACTGTCAAGGACAGATTATACAGCTGTAGGTGTTACATCTAAGGGAACCACCAAGGTCTTCCCTGCCACAGAACACAGGCAAACTCAAAAATTTGCTGTTGCTGACCATAATGGCGTACTTCATGTCTATGGTGAATTTTATTCTTTACCTTTTAGAACTTAAACTAAATCTTCCAAATAAAATTTGCAGGAAGATTTATTATTTCTTCATTTCTTTAAATAAATATGTAAATACACTTGATATTTTAATAAGGTATAAAGAAAGGAGAGCTACAAGTTTCATTTAAGTCCTTACCAGGACCAAGGATTAACAAATTAGTTCTTGGGGGTACTGGACATGATAAGATTTACATTGCACAAGGAAATACAGTGAAGGGGTACACCAAGAAAGGAAAATTGTTCTTGGAATTTGATACAAACCTTATAGATCCTATTTCAGCACTGTAAGTAGATTAGATAGAAAAAAATGAAAATTCAAAATAAAAATTAATTTTAAATAAATATTTATCAATTCCAATCAGAGTAATGGAGATTTTTCCACAGATATGTGCTGGGTCCAAATTTGGCAGCATGTGCAAGAGATCTTTACCATAGATACCACGATTGCAAAGATGCTGATTCCTATTTAGCTGGTGAAACTTTATATGACATTGTCCTCCTACCTACTGATGGCAATTTCATGTTTGCTATACTAGCTTGTGGAGATTGTGCTGTAAAAATCTTAATCAACAAGATAATAAATAATAAAAGTTAACTACACTATAGGCAGTACATATGCTAACATTGTAAGACTGTAAATGTTTATGCAATTTCATATTTTTATAAATGCAATTGAAGTAATGGAAACTTTATGCATATTTGCATCTTCAAATTTCCCATAAAGGCATAAACATCCACAGTCTAATTATGAATAATGGAATCCAATTCCCTTTCGCTCCAATAAGAATTAGACTAAATACTATTGTACAGCCTAATAACTTTTAATTTCACAATTTTAGATTGACAATAAATTTGGTTCTTTTCAGATACGAGTCCTTCATGGCACCAAAACCCCAGCAATCCTCAGACTTCCAAGTGTGCCCACAGTATTATCTCTTTATAGGTTTCTAAGTTTTCTAAACTATTTTTATATTACTTTGTTTATATTTCCCAAGTGTCTTTCAAGTATTTTTTCCAGGGAAGGTGACCTTGAATCTAAAGAACGTGTTCTGGTTGGAACTATAGATGGCAAAGTGGGTTTGCTGATCCTTCACGGTAACAAAACACTGAGGATCACTTGGCTTTTGAATATGACAGGCTCAGAAATCACTTCTTTAGATACTTATGAACTACAGGATGGTCTAGATATACTTATTGGCAGACAGGACGGTACCGTTGAAGTATATACTTTTCCTGAAGAAGATATGTTGCCATTTCTGCGGTATCGTTATGTAGGTATAATATATTTAAACGTTTAAAATTTCAAATTAATCTTCTATTATGTTTCTTAACTGTTTCAATATTTTCAATTTCCTTAATTTTCTTTTTTAATTTATTCAGTGGTTTAATTTTTTAAATTCCCTGATAATTTATTGGTATAGCTATGTAAAAATTCAAAGAACAAACATTCCTAAAAAATTAATTTCATAGAATGCCAAGGAAAGCATCAGTTCAGTGGTAGGAGGAATAATTGGTGCAGCAGGATATCCTGAAGTGTTAGTCACCACATATTCAGGACGAATATTTGGCTTGACTACTAAGCCTCCTGGACTACTAGAAGCTGACCAAAATGATGGTTTGACCAAGTTAAAGGCAGAGATAGAACAATTACAGGAAAAGCTTAAGGAGGAAAAAGAAGCAGCTAGTTTTTCAGTTGATCCTTTAGCACCATTGATTCTATCTGTAAATCATAGGTATAGAATTAGAAGAATTATTCTTCTCCCATCATTAAACAAAATACAATATAATAATTAGGAAAGTCAAATTATAAAATGAAACTTATTTCTTGTAGAATGATTTTAAACAGAGAAGATGCATCATATTCCCTTTCCATAGAGCTTGATACACCTATTGATAACATTTTGATACAATCAGATACTCCAATTGAATTATTGGATGTGGAAAGTAACAGTGCAGTAGTTAGTCTGTCTACTTGTAATCCTAGAGAAGGCAATTTTGTTCTTGCTACCTATCGTTGTCAAGTAAATATAAATAATTTAATCATTATTAAAAATTCGACTAAATAATTTAATATTTCATATTTGATATTTTAGTAATAATTTTTGTAGGTAAATACTAATCATCTTGAAATGAGGTTAAGGACAATAGAAGGACAGCCTGGTACTTTACAGATTTACGTCACTTCACAAGTATTAATACAATACAAAATTTTTAATCACCTCATTTCTGGTTATACCACAATTTCTGCAACAGCATATATAACTATACTAATATAATATAAAAATCTAAATATATAATCCTTTTTGTATTCAGGTACAACCAAAATGTTGTCGCAAAATATCAATACCTATATCTGCTCTTTCTCTTCATGTAAGACAGCACGAAGCCGATAACTCGGAAACTCACGTTGAAGGACCCTTTAATGAACTGAAATTAATTGGAGGTTTTACTGTTGCAGAAGTAAAATTTCAAATTTTGCAATGATAAAATAAATATTAATAATTCAGAACTATAAAGTTACTGGTTTCTACGCCTGTTGCCGAGCAACCTACCGTACACCTATTCATGAGAAGTCAATAGCTTGCTAGTCTACAGGCGCTCGAAAGTTTTAAATACCATAATATTCTGTACTTAATGATAACAAATCTATTATTTTAATATTTCTTTTTCCAATTCTACATATTTCAGATGCATGCATGGCTTTCTTTCGCGTTATCAGATGTGCCGGAGAGACCTCATTTGGAGGAAGGAGAAGCTACTTTGACATATGTCTCATGTTTCATTGGAACCCTCCTAAAATGCAAATACAAGTAAGTTCTATATCACATGAATAATATAAATATTGAATCCGATTTAATGATTTCTTAATTGGTAGAAAAGGAAGTGCAATTTTCCTAGGAGAGAATATATCAAGCATCATAATTCTCAGAGACATATTGACCAGGGAGGCAACAAAAAGAAAAATCAAATTAGACGTCTTCTGTGGTATACTATATATCCATCACAATATGAATTACTATTTCGTTTTTAAGATTTCTTCTCTTATTTCGTATTTCTGCATAGATGTTTCTGATGGTAGTATATCCAGAGTATTGGAATTAATTTTTCCACAATTAAATGCTGCTCATGACCTCATTACAAAAGTAAAGATTTTGAATGCTCTGGAGGAATGGGAGTTAAAAGAAAATCCTAAAGAAAATTTGTGCTCAGAGTATCAGGAATTGATACAGAAGGAATCAGAGATCAAATCCCAAATGGCAAAGGACAATGAAATATTGGAGAGGCTACACGCAGTAATTACAGATCTCTATGTTGATTGGGAAAGAGCGAAACGTTCTCGTAGGTATGTATTAACAAATAATCCAAATCGATAAAATTTTGTACCATCTTCTTTCAAAGAATATAATATTCCTAATCTCCTCAACACTTATTATTCCAAGTATTTTTATTCAATAAGACAAAAATTTTAACAAGACACTTTTTTACTTAATAGAATTAATATTAAATAATAATCATTTATTTCTTTTTTCTTTTTCTTTTTATGCCATGTCTTATAAATTATAGGGAAGTTTTTGTAAGAACACAATTTGCAATATTAACAATGGCAAAATTTATAACTATAACTGTCTTTGGTTACTCTGTCGATAACGAAGTTGGAGGACCCATACACGTCGGGTGATATAAGAAATGAAATTTTATTGAGAGAAATGTTAAAAAATAAAAAATTGTTAAATTAATTGCTCCACCTTCTATGTACATTCTATGTGATTTCAGAATCGGTAGCAAAGACGTTGCGGAGAAGCTCAGCGCAGCCCTCAAGTCCAGAGAATTAGCTCAAGTTTTACAAGCTTTTATCGACGCGAATAACACGGTACCTCCACCATCTTCGTATAAAGACTGAGCTACAAACACTTCTTTTTTTTCTCGCTTCGTGGAAAATGCAATAAAAATGGACCACAGTGTTTCTATAAATGTTTTCACGTAAAAAATATATTTTTTTTTTTTTTTTGTCAACGACGATTCGCGAATATAAACGATTAACTTACCTAGGACTTAAAAAATGTACATCTTAATTAATTAGTTACCTTAATTATCGTTAATTATAGTACAATATATACGTGTAAGTTATCTGTATACGTATATGTGTATATGCATTCATGTATTTATATACATTTTCGACTAATTAAATTGATATAATTCTGTTGTAATATAGGAGTTTGCATCTATACATATATATGTTTGTACTTCCCAAGTTCTTCTGCTAAAAACAGTCTTAAGAATAATATTTTTTTCTTAAATACTACATTCATAATATTCTTCTAAAAAGTAACTCGCAAAGAAATTGGAAAGTACGTTTATGTACATCAACGATAGGCAGTGCGTTGATGTATAGTACTTCGATTCAATCAGTCACATCTGACATGTTTCTGGTCTCACAAAACACCAATTTTGTGCAAGAGATCTTTCATTTTCAATGTCACAAGGAACAATCCAACAGTCATTACATGAAGAAATACTGCCTGCAAGAACAATAATAAAAGAATAAGTCTCAGCAATATGTTTTACAATATAAAATAAAATAAATCGAAGTATTATTATGCTGGTGGTAATGATATAGCATGGTTGTAAATTAAAGCTTTGGGATATCGATTGATGTAGGCACACTAAGGATAGCCACATTTTTCGAGATCTCCAAAAATATCTCAAATCCCACATTTCTTTTCATTTAATCAAATTTTTAATTTTTAATTTTATCTTTAGATTGTATCATTTTCTACTTTGTAATCTTAACAGTAGATAAACTCACATGTTATCAGTACGAACAACTGCCTCCAAAGGATCTCTGTCAGGGTTCGTGTCTGGTGCTGTTGTCACTGTGTATTCTAAAGTTTGTCCACCAGCATGTGGTAGAATACTTTCAGGATTATCATCAGGAGGAACGATTTCCACGACTCCTGTGGCTTCCACTTCGAGTTTCAAGTCACGAACGAGATCCTGAATGGTCTTTGCTTGCGAACCTTTGTCGTGATCTTCTGCTACGTTCTTTGCAGCCATGACTCTATTCATGGGTCTATCAGCTCTTCCTCTTGAGTGTGTATGCATGTGCCTCTTCATATCGCTTCGCACTCTAAATGGCTTCCCACACACAGCACATTGGTGGGGCTTTTCACCAGTGTGTATACGACGATGGTTTTGCAAATAACTGCTCGCTCTGAACGTTTTATTGCAGTACTCGCAGCGGTAATTCTTTTCACCGGTGTGGATCCTTCTGTGAACGATCAAAGAGTATTTCCGCGCGAAATCCTTGCCACAGTACTCGCACTGATATTGCTTTTGCTCCGAGTGAATACTAGTCGCGTGATACTTTAAATCTCCCCATTGACGAAAGTGACGACCACATTCCTCGCACTTGTAGGGCTTGTCACCACTGTGAAGGCGCTTGTGGACCTAGATTTGAAAAAATTTGTTTAAAAATTTATTTTGATTCTGAAGATTCCATAATTTTATTTTCACATTTCTTCCTTTTCTCAATAGAACTTATTATAGAATTCACTATTAAGCTGTATAGAACTAATTTTGCTTAACTTCTTTGCCTCTTTGTAGAACTTTTCTACTCTATCTTACACAATTAAAATGTTTTTTACAATATTGTTTAATAAATAATTTTTATTTACTGCAAATTAGCTTAAAAAAGTTTAACCTACAATACCATATTAGTCCATGAAATTGAAACTGTCTCACCTTTAACGCACTAGCAGCAAAGAAGCTCTTTCCACAAACTTCACACTGGTGAGGTCGTTCACCACTATGAGATCGCATGTGGTACACTAAACTATTTTTATGATGGAATGACCGGTCGCATTGGGGACACGTTAATTCGTCATCTTCCAAAATAAAAAGATCTTATAAGTATGCAATTAAAAGAAGAAGCCCTTGAATGTATATATACTTACTTGACTTCCTAGCTTTCAATATCTTCTTTTTCTTCGTTGTTTGTGGAATGTCAGTCTTATCTTTGTCATGTATACTCTGTTCATTGACTGTTGATGGTTTTACATGGTCCCTATGTACGTGATCTGTGACATCAGTAATCGTCCACAATGGTGATTCGTTGTTCACCGAGGACAATGGAGATTCTGTTTCATCATCTATATGTGCACCTGTCTCCTCTACTGCAAATATACAAACCAATATTGGTTAGATTCATCTAAACTGTTAAATATTAATTATACAAAAATAATTCTTGAAACTATCACAAATGAAAAGTACAAAAGACAAACATGAAAAATCAATTCTTGATTTTTTTTATTTTGATGTAATAGTTCTTATACTTACCAACACCCCTGATGCCCTCCATAAGATCCTCAGGTTCACTGAACTCTTCAATAACTGTATTTTCCAGATTTTGAACAGACTCTGGTACAGATATCGTAATATTCGTATTGGTTGCTTGTGCTATTCTGGTTTCCTGTTTAACAGGCTCATAATGTACCTTCAAATGTTCGAAAAATTTTAATTGGCTACTAAATCTAGAACTGCACAGTTCACACTTGAATATATGAGTCTGTACATCGCTGGAAGAGTCAGCATTTATGACATCCGTATTTATCCTACTGCCATCCTTCCTTGCCGAGTTTCTTTTGGTCTGTTGTTTCAATTTACGAGGTATCCTTTTTTTATGAGGCAAAGATCTTTTCGGTCCTGAACTTGGTGCTGCATCTTCACTGCTTTCAGCTGATACATCAACGTCATACTCGCTTTTCACGTTTATGAACTCCTGTTTTACGTTCTGCGTGATGCGTTTGAAAGGTTGTAACGTTGGATATACCGGGTTTGGTTCTGGGACAGTTTGGATAGAATAAGTATTCACAGGAGTTAGAGTCTCTAGATGAGAAACGTCTGGTAAAGTTGGATCTTCATGTTGGGATTGACTATGAAGATGTTGCTGTTTTTGTTGCTGTTGCAATTGAACAGCAACCAAAGCTGCTGCCAGTCTTCTGTCTTCCTGTTTAAAAAATCCAAAATCAGTTTCTAATGTGTGTATATGAAAAAACAATAAATTATCCTTATACCTCTGTTAAATCATGTTGTAATAAATCTTCTGTTTCATAATATTGGGTTGCCGTACCATAATCTGTACCAACACCAGCATTGATCATATCGACAACCATTCCTTCAGAAATTAGTTCTCCATTAAGAGTTAGAAGAGGAACACTTTTGCTCAGAGGTTCTCCATCGGCCCTTTGGATGGTAATGTATTGTGCACCTTCCATTCCCTCCAGCAGCACTGCTTGTGCTTCTTCTGTTGTTACTTCCATATTCATTTGGCTCAGCTGCTGATGGGAGAAAATTTCTTCTAAGATTATTTCCTTGCCATCTGTAAAAACTAGCTGTTTGTGGCTAGAAAAAGAAGATACATGTGAATTATTTTTATTCTAACAGTTTCTAATAAATATATTTGGATTTGAAATAATATTCTTACTAACATATTTTGGTTTACCTCATTCCTTGGAAAATGTCATTAAAAATTTTCTTTTCTTTAGCAAAAGTATTAATTTCAATAACATATACAGCATGAATAAGTTTTATCATGTTTATTTCCATTTATCTATAATAATACATTTACAAAAGTATAAAAAAAATATAAGAATTCTGTCACAAAAAATATATTTTTTCATAATAAGTATATAAATTAGTATATAAATTTATATAAATATAAATTAGTATTATTATTTTTAAGCAGATTGTAGCAGATTCATCGTTCTTATTTATAGAAAGTGAATCAACGATTCAAATTTCGCGCGCTAGTGTATTACAGAAATGACAGCGGAATCAAGGTCACTGCACCCGGAGCTCTTAGAAAATTTCTCTCGGGACTTGATTTGCGTCCCAGCGGGAAAATCGGCCTCCTCTCACCTTCCTGTACCAACCTTCACAAGCCCACGTCGATTTTTCGTCTCCTTCGAGGAAAACTTGAACGACATAAACAAAGCAAAATATTGAAACACTGTAGGACAAAATGTGACAACAGTGCTTGGGTCTTGACGCCATTAGAACGGATGCACCCTTCCTACACTGCCTACGCGAATCTCTGCCAATACCAACTTAACCGATGAAAAAATACTAGGCTGAATCATCATTACAATCCATCTTCATCCATTTATGATCTTCATTCTCATCTTCATCGCTATTGATTTTGCCTTTCTTCTCTTCTATACTACAGTTATAAAATGAATTTTCCAGATGGACTTTGTCTAACCTCATAACTAACATGAATTCGATCGAATTACTCCGAAACCTAAATTTCACCTGCCGAGGTACAAATTCTCCACTTCCGGGGACAGAATTCAACCTGGTTCAACCTGGCTCAATGCTGTTAAGTAAGCAAAACAAAAAAATGTCGAAATAACGTTCACAATTTTTCCATCACTGTCGAAAGTAAAAGTGTGTCGCTATAAATGTAACCTCGTTTAAGGACATTCTTAATTGAATTACGATTGCTCAAATTGTTGAAATGGTGAAAATCTCGTGGGTCCCTCGGAGGAACCTTCGTTCTCATGGCGGCCATACAGGCCAAATTTACGAGGCGCAAATCTTTTAACAATTTCGTCGATCGAGAATTAGTGCACCTGACAGACTCAAGTCGATGTAAACGATCTGAAATTTATTTTCACACGGTTTCTACATCGCGTAACACACAGCGAGGGAGCTCGGAGGCGGTTTCCCTCTCTCGCACTGTTACCATCAGCTGACTCGTCGGTTCATCGTTGATTCATCGAGTTGACAAGGTTGTTATGGCTTTATTAACAACTACGCCATTTACCATGTTTACACAATTATAGGTCGAGACAATAATCGTGTACGCCGCAAAAATCCTCGATTTCCTTTGTATTTTCAATGGAAACATCAGATATCGGGGAGCTTAAGTACGTTAATTTGTCCGTCGTGTCGAAGATCATTAGTTTGTCATAACCTGATCCACGTGATACGAACTGATAATAGAATAGTGAAATTGTAATGATTGTTGTTTGTGGTTTTTGCAGAGGTTGCCAGGTAAACTGATTGGAAAAAATATGTGATATACCCGTGAAACTTCTGAAAAGTGATGGCTTCTATTTGTCGTCGCTGGAGACTATGGATTTTACCAGTTTTAACTTGTCTCTATGCACTTCTGATCATTATTTTGGTTCCAATTCTCTTGGCCAATTCAATTAGGAATGGCTTCGAAAATCAGGATCAAGGAGCACTGGTGGGTGGTGCCTTTGTGCTACTTGCTTTGCCTATTGCTTTCTACGAAATTGTCCAACACATGATATATTATACACAACCTAGACTGCAGAAATACATTATAAGGTATGTTGATAAATTCTACGATTGATGTTGTCTTGAGGTTGTTTGCTGATATTTAGAAATTGTACATTGATTTGTTGTTTAAATGTTTTCCTTTCAATGCGGTTGGACTTTTGGATTGATCATTTATTGCTTGTAAAATTAGTTAGGAATTTATAGCTTCTTATGAAATTTTGTTACATCATAACTTTCTATTAGTTAGATATCAGTGTAGATAATTATTATGCACTATATATTTTAGATTAATTGGTAAATTGTGAGAAATATAAGTAGCTTCTTTAACAATACACTTTTTTATTGTATAGGGATGTATTGATTGACAATTACTTAGTCTGCTTTCAATCAGAAAATATATCATTGTTGGATTATGTAATACATAATTGTATGTATATATATGGTACTTTTCCTATTTCCTAAATAACAAATATAAAGTTAACATTCAGGATTAGAAAAGGGACAAATTTTTTTTTAAATATTATATTTGTATATTTTATTAAATTTTTTATATTCATTACATGAATATCATAATTGGCAACAATTATTAATGGTAATAATTTATTTGAAGAAAATGTCTTTTTTCCATCTTTCAAGTCAAAGAACTTGTATTGATTGACATTTAATATAGTAAATGTCAAGAGTCATTGATATAGGTAGAGGCTTTGAATAAATAAACCCACTTTTTATAAAACCTACAAATTCTTAATTTTAAAAATATTATTAAAATGATTACTGGATATTATCATGTTCATACTATTAAAATAATATGAATATTCAAAAATATTGCAAATATCAAATTTCATTTAATTTTGTTTGATGTGTAAATAAAATTCCTGTCACAAAAACGATTATGACTATATATACACTGTTATGATACAGAAACAGTTGAATCCATTTGGAAGAAAATGATATGATTGTAGGAAATCAAAGTTCAATTTCTTGTCAAGCTTGAGAAGTTTAGTTTAATCACAGGGAGATACTTCCATCATAATATTCTCTTGGTCAAAAACCTTTATAATAGAAATCTATTAATGTTAAATATTTAATACAGTATTAACAATTGAAATTTTTCATGATTTAATTAGAACTAGTTTTTTGGAAATTAAAAAATTTTTTATGCTTTTGTTTGTATATTTGTATATTATTATAAAATGATATGAAATTTTATATCCTGTTTCAGGATATTATGGATGGTACCAATTTATGCAGTGAATGCTGTAGGTATAAATTTCTATTTTTTTACGTAAAATACATATATCAACATACTTCTCTATTTTAAGTACAAATTCTTTTTGAATTTCTGTAGTGGCTTGGTCTGGTTTATCCAGAAGGCAGCATATACGTTGACAGTTTGAGGGAGTGTTATGAGGCATATGTAATATACAATTTTATGATGTATTTATTGGCCTACTTGGATGCTGATCGTCAACTGGAACACAGACTTGAAATTTCTCCTCAAGTACATCACATGTTCCCCCTGTGTTGTTTACCTGATTGGGAAATGGGCAGAGAATTTGTACATATGTGCAAACATGGAATATTACAATATACTGCAGTTAGGCCTATAACAACTTTAATATCTTTGTACGTATATAATGAATATTCGTATTTATATCATAGAATTAAAAAATAAATATTTCTATAAAAAAAGTTCAGTGATACACTCTGGTAATTTCTCATATTCGACTTAAAATATCAAGCACTATTAATAGCATGAATTTCAAATATATATAGATTACATATTGAATTATATAAATATTATTCTGTTACATGATTGTTCATAATCAATTATTTATTTATATTTATTTGTTTAGTATCTGTGAACTAAATGGAGTGTATGGAGAAGGTGAATTCAGAACAGACGTAGCTTTTCCATATATGATTGCTTTAAATAATTTATCACAATTTGTTGCCATGTATTGTTTGGTGCTTTTTTATCGCGCCAATGCGGAGGCTTTGAAACCAATGAAACCAATCGGGAAATTTTTGTGTATCAAAGCTGTTGTATTCTTCTCTTTCTTGTAAGTTTGCAAACATTGTGAAATCGTATTTTCATTTGAATATATTTAAATGTTGTATCACAAAATCTCACTTTTTTCTTTATTTTGCAGTCAAGGGGTGATAGTTGCATTGCTAGTGTATTTTGATGTGATATCGAGTATTTTTAAAACCAATAACATGGAAGATATCAGAAATATATCATCTAAGCTGCAGGACTTTTTAATCTGTATTGAAATGTTTATGGCTGCAGTGGCTCATCACTATAGTTTTACATACAAACCTTTTGTAAATCTAGCACAGGGTCAAGCATGGTGGGATGCATTCAGGTAATTAAATTTTGGTTGAAAAACATCTTAGATTATTGTGGATGTCCATAGTCATCATCATAGTCATTGAACATTTATGCAATACACTATAGATGACTTTCATAGCACTAAGTATTCATTTATAGTACATAGCAATAGATATTGGATTAACCCAGTTCCTCAATACCTCAATATGCAAGAAAGAATCCTAGACTCTATAAAATAGCCTATAAAAGTTGTAGTGTCATATGTACTTTTCAAATAGTCATGATAAAGGGTTAAAAATATACTTGATGTTTCCAGAGCAATGTGGGACGTCTCAGATGTCCACAACGACATCAAAGAACACCTTGGAGTAGTAGGATCTTCATTAAGCCGTAGGATACGTGGTCGAAGCGCTTATCAACAGGCCTGGGGGAGCGCGACAGAACGCACGTCCCTTCTTCCAGAAGCTTCAGTGACCACGGCCAGAAGTGCGCCAGCATGTTCCTTTTCTAGTTACAATACAGCGGAGATGGAACAGAATGGTGCGGATGGTCCCGCTGAGCTAATTCCGGACGTGCAGGATACTAGTAACGCGGTGAAGACGTAATCGTGTAATGTTCTTTTAGAGAGAGGAACGTTTAATCAAGGGGTACACTTCGTCTGGAATATAGCACACTTTAATTAAGATTGCTCCATATCGCTAGTATAACCTTTAAGCAGAGCGAGAAAAGTTTGAAAAAATATCTAATTTTACAAAACGTGCGTTCTCCCCCATGTACTGTACAAATTTCTCATCCTGAATCATTGAACGACTCACTCATTATTCCCGGGAGAGACGACACGACATGAGAATACCATATTACAATAAGGGATTGATACACGTGGCCATGTTTGCAACACGAGACAGAAATGTCGTTTTACCTCGTCCATTTTAAGAAAACGCTTTTTTCCTCCTTGATTTGCGGCCAATTACGCGACGCCTCGTGTTACCAATGATGTATTACCAAATAATTGTACATATATATATATTATATATATATATACACATACATACAATAATGTTTATACTTAGAACAATATATCGGTACAGTCCTATTTATAAACGTGTCACACTGTTTATTGCTGGTTTATCAACCCCAATAAGTGTACCACGGAGTTAGGCATTATTCGGAGAAGACTTTTATCATCGCGAAAAGTCTAAATTTCCATGTTGTTCGTCTTGTATTTATTAAATAATTGCTCGTCTGCTTATTGAGTATATAGAATTCTGCCCAACTCTGAATGTCGAGTGTACCGTAAATAACGAGAGAAACATTCCTGCCAAATGTACATGATTGTTTAATTTTGTATTGACTACGTCGATTAGAAGATACAAAATAGAAGCTCACATGATTTACATGATGATAAAACAAAATACTCAAGTACATATGATATATTAATGCATCGATGATCGCCAGAGAAAAAGAGATAAATATTATACTGGCGATATTCACTAAAACCGTGCCGTTAATGCGTTTGCATAGTCATATCAATATATTTCTCTTGCGTAAGTGGTGTTAATTATCATAGAAGAGACGATTGATAAATATTTTAATTTCAAACAAGTAAACAATTTTCCTAGCCTTAAAAGAGTTTTATAAATGCTCATAAGACGTACTATGGATTCTCGTGAGAATATTTGCGTAAAAAACGTACGAACTTGAATACTTTATCAGACGTTCGGACCAAAGAATAGGGTATATTTTATCTCGAAGTTAATATTGTCCAGAATTAAAAAAAAAAAGAATTTAGAAGCAAAGTAGTTTTCCGGTTGACCTAGCAATTTACATCGTCAATTAAAGATCTTGAAAGAAAATAATATTTTTAATATGTTTCTACCATGTTACTTGTAACTTTGTAATATATCTGGAACAACCGTTAATCTCTATTATTATCAATTAACGAATAGAAATAAATTTCGACGAGATACGTTGTACTCTTTTACCACGAGAAGAAACTAGGTATAAAACGTGTATTTTAATAATTCTTCAAGCTACTTTGTATTTTGTATGAAGGCACATTTCAATTCTACAAGTACTTAACAATCCTATTGAGTGTTCAATAGTATATCTTATGGAACAAAAAAACGTACTGAAAATGGTTACTATCGTAACAAAAATTCGAAAAGTATGATAAAAAATGTCTTTTATGTTTTTTACCATTAAATTTTTTCAACTTTTAGTGTTTATTTCTCATTTTAGTTTAAGCGAAATATATCTTAAAAGATTAAAAAATTATAATATATTGTCACTACACATGCACTTCTATGATTGAAAAGAAATGTTTGTAGACACGAAGAACTCAGTTTCTATTTCTTTATTCCGCTTTTCCTACCCATACAAAACGCATATTCGTTTCTATTCGTTCTGTATGCACAGATGAGACGTATATACAAAATGTTATGAGAATTATTTTTTCTAGTTACATTAAGAATATCTACATTCCATGTGTTCAATTATTCTGAAGCGTTATTTCCGAAATTTTTCTCGAGTTGCTCGCTTTGGTATTAATCAATATTAACTATTGACAATATTTCGCATTTGTGTCTGAACAATATTTTCTGTTAACAAAATTTGTTAAATGTAAAATAAAAATATCGTAAAAATATTATAGTCGCGTAAAATCGGCCATAATTTTAATGCTAACAATCTGAAGGGTAATTTTACATATCAAATCTTATTAGTTAAATGAATAGTTTCCATCCATCATAAGACTTGATTAATAATATATCTGTATTATCGTTCGATTAGCGAAGAAAATAAATTAGTATATACCTAACAACAAGCCACCAGGGCTTATCATCACTTATCACATACCATAGGTTTCAGGCTTCTAAACTCTCAGTCTATGTTCTTCATTTCTCTTTGTTTAATGCTTGAATAAATTCCTCGAGTTTCTCTTGAATCTGTCTAACACGTTCTGAAACGAGATAAAAGTACAAAAATATAGAAATCATAGTCAAATTGATGTATATGCTTAAGGTAGACTATTTTCTGAAATTATCTATTGAAATGTATATCACAACATATTTTTTTAATGGAAACATAATAAATAAATTTTGAACTTAATTAAAGAAATTTACTTAAATTTGCTTAAGATGAATGATAATAAAAGAACATACTTAATTCTTCAGCTAAAGTAACCCTTCTACCAGTCAGCAGTTTCTGTTTCATGTCATTATCTTGACTGTAATCTTCTAATACTTCTTTTATTTCTTTATCTAACCTACGAGCTTCTCGATTCATAATTTGTTGTCGAAGTGCATTGGCAGTAACCTTCAGCATTTGCTGAATCCTCCAAAACAAAACAACATCATTGCACTCCATCTATGAGAAATATTAAAGATTGAAATTTCCAATAAAAGATAAAATATCAAAGATACTAAGCAATTTTTTTATTACTATATACACTTACTTCACTTTCATGCCCAGTGTGATAGAGGTAATATCCTTTTTTGCAATCGTACGCCCTAGCCAAGCTTTGTTGCAAGAAGAATCTCCTATATACTGGATGCCACGTTTCTCGAATAAATTCATTGTCGATTTCCAAACCATTTCGCTGCACGTTCTTCCTAATTGTCGTAAGTTCATCCTGAGTAAGTGTAGGAGTATGTTTCTGTGAACAAAAAGAAGATAAAAATAATTCTTTTAGATTATTGTTATTTAGATTATAAAGTGATTATGTCTTCTTACTTTGTCCGCATAAAGAATTTTATCTAATTCGTTCTTCACTGCTGAACGTTTCTGTTGGTCATCACTCTGATTCTGCCAATACAGCCATCGTTCCTTGCGACCTGGACCCAGCATGTCTCTTAAAATTTGTTCCGTAGCTTGCAATTTCTCTTTAACTGAGGTTTCTAGAAAACGAACTGCCTGATCCCAATCACGTTTATCATTCACACTTCTATCCTCCAAAGTGTTCAGTTGAATAACTCGCAGCATTTCAGATGCCTAAAAAGAATTTTTCATTACGTATCATTTCAAATAAAAAGGATTAAAAAATAAAAGTTAAAAAATTTACTTTTTCTTCCCAATAATGTCGCCTCATAGCTTCGTTAACTACTGCATTTTTTAGATTATCAAATATATCATCGTGATCCGGACTAAGTTTTGCCTGATTCATGAAATGTTGAAATTCCTGTTGCAAGCATTCCCAACCGCTTTCGACACTTCGAGATGGTAACTGTTGTTCAGCCCACTGACGAAGTTTTATGTCGACGGTTGTATTAAATGTGCCTGTATTCGGAAACAAAGAAAAAAGATTAGATTAATCGCTCATAAAAGAGAATTCCATAATGGTGTTGTGAAATATACTTGGACTTCCGCTTTGAGCCGCGGGTAAATAAATGTTCTCGAACACGTGCATGCTAACTTTGTCCCAGATCCTAACCATCAACACCTCTTCCCAGTGCCTGGGTGAAACTTGAGACAGATTTATAATTTCGTCCAAAATCTCCCCTCTTGCTTTCTCGAAAAGTTCATCTCTATCTAATTCCCTTAATCTATAAAAATATATCATTTCTTTCAATGCCAAGTAATTTAATTTTAATATAAATGGTAAACTCAATGAAATATGAAAGTGTATACCTTGGGAAATTATTTTTCCATTCTGTTTCAAGATTAAATCTAGTGGCCTTGAATGCATCCGCTTGTTGTTCTACAGTTTCACGAACCATCTTCCAAAAACATTCCGCAACCGCGAGACTCAAATTTCTTGTTGTAACTTGACCTGACATTACTAAGCCATCCCTAGTAAAAACCATGAAAAATATATATATATAGCCTTGAAAGTTACTCACAAAGTAACTTCAACTAATCAATTTATGTTGTTGCAATATAATACAGTAATACAGCATTTTACACAGAAATAATTATTGCCTAGTGTAGTAATATTATCATAATTATTTGTCAATGAATCCAATATAATACATACTTAAAGAGCTTCGAATTTCTAAAGAATTTTTCTTCATAATCTTTGATTGTTTGTATGCTATCATCCTGTCTACCTCTACCAGTGACAACAGCAAAGTAGCCCAATGCCTTCATGGGGAATAGTTTGCCAGACAATATTTTACGAACACGTTCTGGATTAGCCAAATTCTCTTCTGCTAAATCTACCTACCGATGCCAAAATATTAATAATTATACTGACTTATAAGTCTTGTAAGCAATATTATACCTTAGTTAAAACAAAAATGGTTCGTTTGCCGGAAGGGTCCATTTGAGAAACGAGATCCGTCACATTGCTCCTTTCTGCATCCACAGAACCATCTTGGATACATAGAATGATCGCATTAGGGTTACTCATATATTGTTGAGTCATTTGTCGAATAGCATCTCGCGTGTCTTCCGCCATGTCAACTGTAACTGTCTGTTGCAACAATTTCACAAATTTTACGCTTCTTAGAAAATAGTGTGGCAATTATTTTTGATACAAATTATCACTTACGCTGATTATACCAGGTAAATCGACGAGAACCATACGCTGAAGGCCTGGACCTTTCACAGTCATCGAAATCACATCAGGACTAACTGTCTTGCCATTTTTAACACTGTTTTTCATGCGTAATTCTACTTCGCGTCTTAGCTCAGCTAATTCTGACTCTTTCGTTAAATCGAATTCTCTTGAACTATCTTTGAATTGAGCTATATGATAAGGACCTTCACTTAAAGTAACTTTCACTGGAGCTCTTGTCATCATTTCACCACCACCTCTGAATCAAAAAATAAAAATTGCAGAATTAAGAAAAGGGATAAGTTTTAGTGAATAATTAAAATTTTTTTTATATAATTTTTATTACCTAGGAAATATTCTTGCTTGAGCGATCATTTCTAATACAGATGTTTTGCCAGAACTTTGATCACCAACTACTACCACTCTTGGTAAATGATCAGCAGTAGAATAAGTGCTATCATAATCATTAAGTTCATCTAAAACGTCGCTGTACATGTCGATCAGAGATTTCTGGAAGAAATTATTTAATATTGACATACAATTTTAGACATCAAAATTCTATAGCTGTGATGTAATTACTTTTATTTTTTTGTTACTCATTTTTTGGCTTCCACGTAGTAGCATCTGCTTTCGAAGCTCTTTGTTCTCTCTCTCTAATCGTTCAAGTTCACGTTGATACCTTAATTGTATTTGCATTACTTCTTCTTGCATAGCGTTCAATCGCTCTTGCGACTTTTCTGTGGACGAAATGGCAAATATGTAATTATAGGCTTCGAAAATATTGGAGAAATGAATTTTAATACACTAACATGTACATACGAGCTTTCTTACGTTCCTCTTCGATATTGTCGTTAGCTAATGGCCCAGCAAACGCGACAGTATTGTTCACCACTTGCTGCTTCGCTTCTGTATAAAAAAATGTTTAAGTATTGATGTATTAAGTCTGTTTTTGATAAAGCAACAGTAACACTTTGCATATAAAAATTAGTTATTAAAAATTAAGAATTGTGACAAAGTGATTCCAAATGAAATATGAAATATGTATTAAATAAAACCAATAAATCATTGATTAATAATATTTTCTGTTTAATGTATGAATTATTAATGGAAAAATAATTCTAATTGTAATTCAACATGGTTAAAAGCAGAAATTGGAAACAAAAAAAGGTCTGTCCCATTCAGTATTTACCACTATATTTTTATTCATTTCAGGAAAGATCTACATTTTAGCTTAATGCATCAGGATTTTTACAATAGAGCTTCATTTGTTTAAAGGAAATTTTATAATATAATATTAAAATTTGCGAGGGTTTAAATAAAAATAAAGAAATCTTAAGATATTAGTGTTTAAGCAAAGGAGTGAATAAATGTATGATATATAATAAATGTATAAAATGTATGAAATGAGATGTATATAGAAAAAAGTTTGCCGTCATATTCTAATATATAATACTGTAGTACTATATTACTTGTATTACTATTGCATTAAATGTTATGTTACTTATATAAGTATTATATTGCTTCTAGGTTTCTGTGTATGTTTCAAAGTTTAACAAATGTTAATTAAAGAAAGTATGTAAAAGACACTAAATTGTTATTCGCCTATATCTTCTAATGAATGAAGTTCTACTGTATGTTAGAATTGCCTGAAGATAACTGATAAAAAAAAAAGGAAAAAAAGATGCTGAATGGACAGACAATAAGATATTGATAATCCTGAACATTTTACACACCTGAATAAAGTTCGGATACTATTGTTGAGATTGCGTCAAATATACCTGAACAGAACAGACCATAATGATACATTTCTAACTGGATATATACCATACACATAATGGACATGATTTTGACAAGCAATGGTGGAAAATGAAAATATGAGGAAATAAATTGTATTAAATTTAATTCATTTACAAAGTCATAAATGAAATATGATTTTATATATTATTTGCATGCTTTTGAATAACGAGTTGGAGTATTTTTAATTGTCATTTATATTTCTGGGATACTTCAGCAATTTCATTTAAATTAATGGGAAAAGTAGCAGTGGAAAAACAAATATTAGCTATTATATTAAAATAGGTAATTATCCCTGAAAATTAGTAGAATAAGAAAACGTCAGGCAAATTAAAAAATTAATGGGTGATGGGAAAAAGCTTCTGGCTTCAAAAATTTAGGCATTTTGCAAGGACGAACAAGGACCTGCACTTAACTCACGATTAGAGGAAATATCCACACCTGGTTGGATTTGATCAACTTCAGCTGCCTTGATAGCATCATCCAGTCTCTGATTGAACCACTCTCTGTATTCTTTATATTTAGCTTCGCCAAGCTGCTTTATACGTGGATCTGTTTATGTTTGTCCATTTTTTATGCCTCTAATTTCTTTTGCCTCACGTTTTCGTATATTTAGATATTTTTCTACAATTTGATACTTACCAATTTCAATCTTATCTGTGAAAATATTTTTAACCGTCATAACCGATTCACGTAAATCTTTCCACTTTTCTTCATTAGGAAATACATCATTCAACCAGCTCATATCTGGTACAATTTCTTTCCATTGTTCGTATTTCTTTAACAGAAAATATTTTTATTGATATAGATCATGCATGAAATTATTGAAGTATTTTTATGTTAATATTAAGTACCTTCTGTAAAGTTACTCCACTACCAACTGCACCACCCAATAAAAGATACCGAACTTTTAATGCTCCTTTTAATACTCTTCCAATAAAAATTGCATATGCTCGATTAGGGTTTCCAAAGTAGCGTACATGTGGTGATGCTAGTAATGGCTGATAAACCTTGTTCATCTTGCCTGATATTAGATGTCTTGCACTAAATAGAGGTAAAGGATATCGTGATGTCTTTGAAATTAGCACAATCCTATCTCTGCAAGAAGAAACATTTAATGTTCTAGTTAAGAACATACAACCAGTACATTTTCATTATCTCTATCTCAAACAATACAGGAGTAAAGAAATATTAAGAATTAGGAGAAAACGCCTCATTAAACAATAAGATTAAGAAATGAAAAGAAATTCTGACAGATTTATAAAATTGACTAATTCTTGAACTATAACCTAAAAGTTATAATACTTGGAGCTTAAATAACGAAAGTACGATATAAAAATTGACGTATGTTGTATAATGTTTATGAAATGAAGCCTTTTTTGTATTTAATGTTCTTACCCTATTTTACCACAAAGAATTTGTTTCATTTTGCAAGATATCCTTTGAACAGTAAGCTAGGAAAAACAATTACTAAAATATACTTCTTGGGGATATATATACGTCATATATCAAATTAATGGTGTAAAAATTCTTCTAAAATTCAGTGAAACGAGACGGTTCTGTTAATAATTCATGCTTTAGTACTTCAACCTATTCTAACGTATGCAGACATTGCAAAGAGGAGACACTGTTTTGGCAAAGCACATGCGTGGAAATATGTGGATCTTTTTCCCTTTACGAATAGCGTGGATTCAGTTCTAAAATGTCACCAATCAAATAATTGGAGCGACAAAAAATCACAAAGGAGTAAAACTAGGTTTAGGTTAAGTTAGTATTACAATCGTAACAATCTCAAATTAAGTTTATGATAAACATTATCAGAAATCAATTTTGTAATTATTTATTAAATAAATTGTCTCATTTAGTTAGGATGACGATTTGTTATCTATATGCACAGACGTGAATGCATTTGACTTCAGCCCGCGTTTTTCGCAGATATAAAATCAGAATTCAAAATTGACCAATCGAATAAAACTTCCAGAGCTCTTTATAAATGTTATAAAATTTTAAATTTTTATGCTTTGAGTTTTTCATTATTTTACAAAAAATAAATTTAAATTGAATTTTTTGCGATACATTTTTTAAAGGAGTAATTAATTTACACACTGAGTACTCTGTTAGCATTGAAGATATATTGATAAAAAAATTCTACTAATTTTTCATTTATCACCTTTTTTCGATTTCTCGTAAATTTTTAGGTATTCTGTACATGCAAGATACAATGGACACATATTTTCTGCTTCTATAAAGGAAGCGTTACTTTTATATAATAACAGAGGTTCTTCGCTTTTCCATAATATGCAGTAACGCAGAAATGATTCTTTAATAATTTTATTTTTCCTTTGCAATCCTTATATTACAAAACATACTTTTCCAGACACATTGAAAATATGCTCTATTTACAATTGGATTGTTGTCTAGTTTTGTTTTGTGCTAACCAACATGTCGCTGTTGTTTCTCCGGTTGTTCGTCTTTATAGGAATAATAATAATATATCTATTCGCATAGGCTCTCGTATAATAATATGATTATGGCAGTACATTTACATTAAAGTCTATGTCATTATTTTTTTCTGCTTTTTGTTTTAATCGTTTCTGTTATACATTCAATTATCTTCTCATATTTTTATATGTTCATATTTATATATATATAATCTTTTGTCCCGAATATATATATGAATATATATATATATATTCATATGAAATTCTACGTACTTAGAATTATGTGCATCAACTAGGCGTATGAAAGGAAAGTTTTTTTCTACCATTCCTTTATCATTCATAAGCTTTTACCCTAAAATACGTAGCGATCATCATTCGATCATCGTTGATGCCGCGATATGAGATCTAGAGGGGGGGGGGATATTCGAACGCATTCGAATGAGAAAAAAGAACAAAGATTTCACATATTAAACGACTAAACTGCGCTAAAGCTTCTTCGAAAATGGATTTCTATTCGGGCAATTCTGGAAAAACATGCCGGGCGACAAAAAACAGCCGACACTACAAATTTCTTCTTTATCCACCTTCCCTTTTTTGACTACCGCGATATGTACGAATCACAAGAAGCCGGCAAAAGCACGCTACTCGATTGGACCCCAGTTTACATCGTCCTTTTTAATAAATTAAATTAATGTATGACATATTTTTCTTTCTTCTAATATTTTTTTTTTTTGCCTGATTAATCTTAATCTCCCTTTTAATTCGTTTCTCATCACCTAAATATCTGCTACTTTAACTAAAACATTACAAATGTCCCTAGTATTGTCTAAAGGTGCTCTTAATTATTTTTTTAAATTTCTTTTAATGTTCGCTATTTACTCACATTCAGTCTAAATTAGATTATATTTATAATATTTATAAGGGCGTGGAATTATTATATTCTTAACATTATACGAGCTAGCTTTTTTTATTATTACTATTATTATTATTAGTGTTATTATTATTATTATTCATATCATTATCATTATTATTATTATTAATGCCAAGCTATATACAGATTGCCATTTTGCTTTTTTCTTCTTACACACCTTGATTACAACACGTGACCTATTTCCCATTGTTTCAAAAAACTTGACACACACTCGTCATTTCGATTCACGTTATTTATATAACAATATATATGACCGAAAGAAATCGGAATTTCTTCTGGCAGTAGGTCACATTACATCCACCGTACTCGATGGAACAAATAAGCGTCGATTATTGAACGTTTGCAGCACTACGTTCTACAAACTATAAAGAGCGTCAACTATAAGAAAATAAAAGAAAGAGGAAAGAAAAAAAAAGAAACTAAATCTTCGCGTTATCTCGTATACTTGAAAAAGAACAAGGAGGAAATATGAACAATTATAGTTCTGACTCTTCTAGGTTATAAGATATAGTCTCTCCCCTAATTGCTTCAATTCTAAAATTCTCGCTCAAGATACATTTCTACATTCTTCATAAACCGATTACAAACCGTCTCTTTGTTGCTGTTTTCTCAACAAAAGACAGAAATTCGCTGACTCAGATTTACATTACTATCTAACGTTCCTTTAGCTACCTTAATGAAAACCTATTCTGTCTCATTCACTCGCGAGCCTAAGACTAGTATCAAAAGATCTGATTACGCTACTTCTTGTTAGAAAAGTCTTTCTTCTAATCATCTCGACTGTCATTCTGCAATGCGTTATTAAGAGAATCCAGTTCTTCTGAATCCACTTCTAAGTCCTTTAGAAAAACAATGATGTACTCTCTTCAGAGCATTCCTAATCATTTGGGAAAAATAGTGATGAAATGCGTATCAAAAGTTGCCTCTTCGTCTGCCTTTCTCTCTCTCCTCAGTGTACTTCTTCATTTTCACATGTTACAAGTGTCACTATACTCGTCAGAAGCTTCTTATAACTGTATATGTGAACCTGATTATAAAACACATGCTGATCACCTAGATTCTGTGAGATATCCAACTACGCTGGCTGACTCTGAAAAAAGGAACTCTGTATTCCTCATCCTGTTTCTAGTCAGTCAAAAACTGTTGCTCTTGTAATTCATCCTAGTTATAAACCTAGTCATGAAACACGTATCAAGAGGTGCTGTTTCTGTGCTTTTTACTCTTCGTCCTGCCAGGCTCAAATTCATCCTCACTCCTCCTTCGTTTCTCTTTTAACTGTTTTTCCATAGCAAGCATGGTAATCATCCTCTTATGCGAGTCACCGACGATCCAACCATGTTGCTCTTGACGATCATCTTCTTCCTCTTCAACTGCGGGAACCACTTCCAGCATCTCTTCTTCATCACTAGAACTGGACCAATAGTACAGTTGATTGGCAGCTGCCCTTTTTCGCCGACCAATGGCTACTCCAACTCCTTCTTCGACTTTATTCCAGGATTTAGTCGTCTTTAATTCCTCATCATCAGAATCTCGCTTACCACTCGAGGATCTACGTTCTTTGTCTTTTGATCCCTTTGAATCTGCTCTATTCTTCCTATCAGTGTTAGAGTTTTTGTTCTTTCTACCTGCTGTGATTTTCTGGTCTGATTTTGAGGCCTTTTTTGGCTTCGTTGGAGATTTGGAGTATTTCTTCTGTTTCACAAGAGACTCTTGATTATTTCCAATTTCATGATTGGTTTCCATCAGCGTGGACTTGTTGCAATTGTTCTCTAAATCACTGAGTCCTTCATGATTATTCTTGGCAAACATATCTTCATCTGTCTTGGCCTGCTTTTTTTGTTTCTCCTTAGTTTGGTGTTTCTTTTTTTGTGCTGCTTCTTGGGGCATTTTGTTCTCTGTTAATTCAGTGTTCTCTGCTTTTTTTGTACCATTCATATCTGTAGTATTTTTTGCATCTGTAATATTCTGTGCAAGGGACTCCTTCTTCTTTCCAACCTCTCTCAGGATCTCCTCCTCTATGGCTTTTTGTTCTTTGGCTATCATTTGTTCATGCTTTTTCTCTATGTACCTCTCTTTTCTCTTCTCCTTTGATTCCCTCTTTTGTTTCCTTGGCTTATCATGATCTGACTTATCACTCATTTTCCTATCCTTTGGACTTATTTCTTCATCAGAGCTACTGATCTCTGCTAATAATCCTTGTTTTCCGATAGCGCACTTTCTCTGTCTCCTGGTGGGCTGGAAGTCCATTAGTATCCTTTCTTGTTCTTCCTGCATTTTCTTCAACTGTTGCTCCTTCTTTTTCTTCGACTCCTGCACCTTTCTGCTCAGGAACACATGCAGTGGAAGATTCTCGGATTCCTTTTGTGGTTTTTCGTTACTTGACAATTTTTCTGGTAAGGCTAAGAGATCGTTGTCAGGCTCCTCCTCTTGTTCCTCTATAGGAGTAGGAGACTTTGCCGCTGGCAGAGGATCAGAATCCTCAATAGGATTGAATGTTTCATTCTCAGGTTCTGTTGTCATCACTGGATTGATATGCTCTTCGGGCTTAGCAGGCCTGATTGCTTCACCGTACCTTGTACTTAGGGAGTTCTCATTGTCAGCTTGATCAAGAAGGTCCAAAGCTTCCTCTAATGGGATCAGCTCGCGCTCACTCTCCTGTAAGTAATCTGCCTTGGCATCAGTCTTCTCCCCTGGCAAACTTGGGCTCTTTACCCTGAACTCTTCTGCGATCTTTGGTGGTTCTACTGGAGCTGAGTCTTCCACGTCTGATTCAACAATAGAACTGTCTTCTCTATATAGGTCATCCATTTCAAAATTTCTCTCATACTGATTCTCAGTTTCGTCGTCACTATTCCTCGATTCATCCAGATCTTTTCTCTCATCAATAATCAGAGGATGATCGGACATCTCCGATTCAGATTTTTTATTATCACAATCATGTTTGAGAGTGTCGTTCTTTAAATCCTGGCTTCTCCAATCGTCTACGTGATCTTCGTTATCAGAGGAGTATTTGTTAACCAATTTTTGAATCTGTTCCACGTTTTCCAATTCTGTTGTCTTCTTGCTGCTCTTCTTTACTCTCCTTTGCCTTCTGGACTCGTAGTCCGCGTCTCCATTTTCATACTCACTCTCTGAGGAGGTGTATAACTCTGCGAAAATATTTTGCTTCCCTTTTGAACACGTTCTTTGACTCTTTGAAATACCTACACCAACATCCTCAGTCTTCACAGCAGTTCTATACTCATCAGAGCTGTCATTCTCGTACCAAGCATTCCTAGTCTTCTTTTTAGAATTCTTGTTCCTCTTTTTCAGTTTGGAATGCTTCAAAGATTGCTCCATAGGTCTTTTAGGCTTCGTTGGTTTCCTTTCCACAAACTCATCCATGGGTCCAGTGATTTGTCTCTGTTGATCCTCACTCTGGAAGGATTTCAGAGCACCTTTTGTTTTTGGGGCAAACTTCTCTAACTCCTTAAATTTCCTATCAATCATAGATTCGAGTCTGGTACTTAGAGCATCACCAGTTTTTCCATTCTCTAGAGTATCTCCAATGGCCTTAGACATTAATCCAGCCACGTCCACCTCTTTAGTTTTCAAGCAGCTCACTTCATAGCCTGGCCTACTCCTGTAAGACATCACACTACCCAAGTTAGGCTCTATCTGACTTTCCTCCTCGTCGAACTCATAGACATCTTTAATTCTATCTGACACGAACTCATCTTTTCTTTCAAAGCCATCACGGCGTTTCTTCCTTTCAGCCAAGCCGCCATGCTCATTACGTCGAATTAGAGGGAAGTTCTGGTGCTTCTTGGTTTTTTTAGTTTTCCTTTGTCTGTGAACATTCAGTTCTCTGAGAGCTGCTTCTGTTTTTGACTTTTCTTGTTGTTTTCTTTCATTCATCTCTTTCTTTCTTTCAAAGAGCTCCTTGATGGGGTTCCTGGACTTCTTCTGAAGATCTTTGGACATGGTTATGGGATTTGGTTCTAGAGGTGCATCTTTGTTTACTGGAGTAGTTTTTGTAGATTGGACAGATTCTTGAGATGTTACATCCCCAGATGTAGATGTTGGGGCTCTGGCACACGCTAGCTCCGCTAGAACCTTCATCGGCGTGGATCCACTGTACATAAAATGATTTTGATTAGATTAGAAAAAGCTAAATTACACTGATACGTAATTCGGATGATAAGGATTGCGGATGAAATGGTTTTGTAGTAAGTGTATAAGTGAAAGTGTATAAGCGTAAGTAAATTTGATACCTAGTTTAATAAAGGCTATATACTTTATTAATATGTTTCCTATCTATTATTTATTATATATATTATTTTCCTAAATATTTCATTTTATATTTCCTTATTAATTCTCCGATAAAATACAGATCATGTTCTTTCACTATTCTTTTCGAAATATCCTATATTACTTTTTCTACCAATTATCAGCTATAGAAAATAATTTAGAAAATAAATTTGACAAAACTAATGAACAGCAAATTTAAATATTTGTTCAGATTGAACGTCGGTAATTAATATTCTTCTATTAAGTTTCCTTTTGATAATATTTTTATTAAAGGTTCCTATTTGAATATCTGAACTGAGTGTCATACTAGTTCATAAAACCAGGAAACTGACACATGAAAATTTTTATAGGATAAATCCTGTCTCAAAATCCAGTCTCATTTATTACACGTAAGAATCGAGCCATATATCAACATGACTATTATATGGCAATAGATTTACAGCCACCTGGAACATATTTATCCTTGCACGTTTCCTGTTCTGAACCAGGGAACGGCTAAACCAGGCTAGCAAAAGGAATGCACTTTCAGCCGGAGTTTCTATCGACTCTGAATCGTTGTTTGGCCAAATAACGAACATCAGAACGTATATTCCCAGCGTTGTTATGTGGAGATACCTCGCCGTTGGTGGGTGGAGTGACAGGCTCAGATCAATACTTAACAGGAACGAATAGGGGACCATTCAACGAGACACCGGTGTCTTGTAATTTACAGATATGATGCTGCTTCGACACTTGGTTAGAGACTCTTGACGGTTTCAAAGATTTCAGCGGTATAACGATGAAATTTGATAGCTTGTGTCAGTGGAACTTTTTGGTATGTAGGATTCTTTAAATTTGAAATATTAGAGAATTAGGTGCTTAAAAGTTAAAAGATTCTAAAATTTGAAACTTAGAAAATTTAGATATTTAGGAATTTCAAGACTTCTTAATTTTATTAAGTGGAAGCTACCTATTGCAAATTTTGTTATCTGTAAATATGTTTAATAATATGTTTGTAATTAAATTCTTATACCTTTGAAAAATCGATTCGTGATCTTAAGGACGTTTGAGGAATCGTTCGAGATTGAACATATATGTGGCAAAAACACAAGGAGGCTATTGTTGGACGACAAAAGGAAGATTCAGTATAATGTTCATCGACGTTCAGAGGAATTTCACAATGACAGCAATGACGTATCGATGATTCGTCGGACAAAAACAAGGAATTATAACGTGGTCGATCAAAGGCGCAATCAACAGGTGTGGAAATGAAAAACTGGCTTTGATATTCGATCTACCGTATGAATTGCAATTTTTGTTGGAAAAGATAGACACTTTATTCGATGTATGTATGTAGGTATAACGAACAATTCACTGGCTGCTCGACATCGTTCTGAAATCTCCTTTCTCTATAAAACGATTGTGAGACTGTTTTAAATATGTTGCAAAATCCTATCGAGTATCGGTTCGAAAAACGTAACACGAAAAGGCCAATAATTGCTACTGTAAGCATCGATGAACAGCGTTAAAAAACTCAACAAATATTCTATTTACTTGCATCCATTAACAGTCAATGTTAACGTAGAATTTAATTTTTCATTTATTTTTGTATGCAAAATAATTATCTCACACGTAATGGAAAAAAATCAGTGAGTTCCTATTGTATAGACTCTTTTGGATTCAGATAAATAAAATTCTACTATTATATACATACTGTGTATTTTTGCATTTACCAATCTTTCATAAATGCACGAATATTCACAATTCATTAATTAACCGTAACCAGAATCATTGACAGCTTTCATGTTCTTGACAAATTACTCACTTGTGATCGTGTTTTTCGTTGCTGTGCAGTAAATTGGATAACGCCTTGTCCAATAAGCCACCCAGAGAAGCATTCATTTTGCTCTTGAGTTCTGAAGAATCGAGGTTCATCTTTGCACCATGCTCCTCCTGTAGTCCTCTAACATGCAAAGACTCGTTGTAGCCTCCATTGGACAAATTTGTACCAGACAAATGTCTCTGATCCTGCAGAGAGGAGTACGAGTTCCTCAGCATGTCATGTTCGTTGTTCTTCGAAGGATGTTCCCCACGTATCATCTCATTACTGTTTTTCTGACCAAACGTGCTGGCTATCAGGTTTTCAGACTCTCTCATGCGTTGCTGGATCTTGTCTCTGAGTTTGTTGTTGTGCTCAAATGCAACGTCCAGACTGTCTTCGTAGCCTAGATTGTCAACTCTGGACATGTCGGGGCTGGCTGATCTGCTGGAATGCTCGCTTCGTAAGTTTCTGCAACTTCGTTTTGGGTAGTCCCTCTCTCTGGTGCTGTACATCTCTTCACCCAGTAGCTGCAATAGAGCAGATTGGTGAATGATCACTTGGAAGAACTCTGGATGCTCTTTGTATGAGAATCTGGGTACCCTATGATAGTTTCTGCTTTCTACTAGATGCTTGCTTGCAGAGTGGACCATTTGAAAACGGTGTGAGGCTAAGAGTATTTTGCTGGCCTTAATTAGATATCTAAAGCTAGAGAATGGCTACCTGAATATCCAGAGAATAATCAGAAAGCTATAATTTATGGTTACAAAGAAGTCCAGTACAAGGAATCTACTGTTTAACTGATCAAAAGTGAAGCTTTTGGAAGAAATTAGGACCCAAAAGTGGGATACAGAGGAACCTATACGATATCTTCAATTGAAGATTAACCAACTATTTTGGTATTTGAAATGGGCTACTTTGCAGCAATTAGCACGTAATTTTCAACAATATGCTCCAGATACTATCAGAGGATAATACATTGATCAGTAAAATTAAATCTACTAATAGATAGATTTCTTTCAAAAATTGGTTTAGTTAGGAAAGTTGTTAGTGGGGATAGAGGATGTGGAAATTTTATTCTTGTGCAAATAATGTTAATATGAATAGGTAGTGTTAGTAACGCCAAGCTGAACCTTTTTCTATTAAAAATAGAGATTTTGCAGAGAAAAATGAATTTTAGGAAAGATATAATGCATTTCAAGATAGGATAAAAATTTGTAGAATGATTAGAGATATTTAGTAATAATGCTCAGCATTGGTTACTTGCATTTTTGTATCCAAGACATTAAAAAACATTGTATTTGAAGGGACAAGTTTTGGAATTACCATACACACTAAGAAATGTCGAAGGAATGAGAGAACTACCTTTTGCATGCATACTGAGAGACATTGTCTGTATAAAGCTGGTTCATAGGTCCTGCAAACATTACCACAATAATGTATAGAGTATTCCCTTTTGAGAATTTCGTGTAAGGGTGTAATCCAGTTTATCTTAATTCTGAAATATTTACGTACCAATTTTATCCTAAAATAACTGTGATATTAAATTTAATGCTACAGTGTCATATCCCGTTTTAAAAAGAAATTTAATAATGATTTAATATTTTTGTATAAATATTAATATAATATCATTAATATCTTTGTAGTTTGTGTAATATTTATTATTTCATTGAATTTACTTATTATTTTTGTTCAGAAAACACCCCTACAAATAAACATTCTGTAAGCATGTACGAAAGAAACTGAGAACTGCAGACTGAGCTGAAAGTTGAACTTTTTCAGCTACTACATAATATAAGATCGCCAAGCCAAGCGAATAATAAAAAGAAAAGTAAGAAAGAGATAGTGCATGCAAAGTGTAGGCTTATCAATGAAGTAGTGAATCATATATCTTAAACAATAGTAAATAAATTATGTATCCCTTCAAAAAGCTATCAACTTACCGTACTGTTTCAAATTAATTTTTTAGTAATATCGATTTTTTTAATTAGCTGATTTAATCAGCATTATCAGCAGCTGATAAGAAAGATCTATTGAGAAAAACATGCAGAATACACAGAAAGAAAAAATATTGTAATTAAAATAAGAATCAAGATACTTTAATAAAATATGTTAATTCGCCATTTCTTTAAATTTATCAATTCAGCACAGATACTCAAACAAAGCCAAATCTGCCCTCCTAGATCCTAATACCTTTATTATATCTGAAATATCCGAAGAAGCATGCAAAACTTCAATTAATCTAACCAAATACTCACCTGGTTCACGGATTCCAAAAGACTCCCCAGGCTGTTCTGGCTCTCCACGTCTCTCCACCGATCCCTGGGTCCCCTGAACCCTTGCTGCTGCTCATCCTTTCTATGGTAACCTTCGTTGTGATCCAGCTTGATCTTTTTAGCTCCCCTAAGCTCATTCTCAGTGGTGGCTTTCAACCTGGAGCAACACTCGACAAACAGCTCCTCATCGAAGTTCAGAACTTTGCCCTGTCTAGACTTCGTGGTCTCAATCTCTTGAGGAACATCCAGAGCGTTGTCCTCTATCGCGTCAGTGGGTGCAATAGTGACTACTTCGCTCTTGTGGCTCGAAGAAGGTGACCTAATGACGATTTTCTCACCAGAGAACTCGCTGGAGCTTCTTTTCCTAGTTGCAGCCTCGCTGGTAGCCAAATTTTCCTCTTCTTCTTCATTTTCACTGCTGGTCTCTATGGAACTTCTAGGTGTCCCACAGAACAAGGGAGAAATTCGCCTGTGGCCCATGTCCTCGTCTTCATCTATGTCAGAATCTCTAGTGGTCTGCGAGTTTCTATCCATACTTGGAGATCTGTTCCTCACACTACTAGGTGCTAGACTGCTGCAACTTTGAGAAGATTCCAGATCAACAAATATTCGGCTAGTGAAGGGGTCTCTCTCCAGATGAACCTTGGTGAAATTGTCCTCCTCGTCGCCTGACTCCTTAGGATTCTTCGAAATTCTTTTCTCTACCACCAGATCTCTCCAATCTTCCTCTTCGTTTCTACCTTTACTTTTTCTAAAATCTGACAGCTTTCTCTTCTTGCTCATTTTTTGATCGTCTTCTATGGCATCTCCCAAAGGCACCATTTTGGAAGAATCTTCGTCATAGTTGAAGGACCCATAGCCACTGTCCTTAATCGTCAAGTCAGGCTTGCCTTGATTCCTCAATCCATAATTTGGTTCTTTGTGTTTCAATGCTTTCTGGCTTTTGTCAGCATTGACATCAATAAAATCGTCCTCAAAGGTCCTAGAAATTAATTCTTCTGCTCTCTTCTTGCTGAGTCTGCACTTGGTTGCTGGCAACAATAAGAAGTAATTATTTGAATCTTCTGCATCATGTGTTTTCTTATTATTGGAGCTGTTCTTTGATTTTGTGTGTTTTCTAGATCGATGCTCACCTTGGTTCTCATAGGTTAAATTTCTCTCCTTGGCTCTGTCTGAAGAAGAGCTCTTCTTGGATCTTTTTCCAGAACGTTTCTTGGGACTAGAAGGTATAGAGGATGAAATTGAGTGTCTTTTCTTGTCGCCTGAGGAGTCTTTAATCTTTCCTTCGTTGGAACTGGAAGATCTGAAGCCTGCTCTGGAGATATCTGAGTCGTCTTCTGACTTGGACACCCAGTCGTTTAGTACCTCCTTAACTTTGTCTGTCTTCTCACCACCAAAAACTCTGCCAAACACGCTCTTCACGATTTTGCTTTTGTTTTGTGATTCAATTTTATCCTCAATTTCACTGTCGTCACTTTCACTAGTCAAATCGGCGATCTTGTTCCTTATAGAAGACTTCTTGCCTCTGGGTTTCCTGTAGTTGTCCTTGTTAGAGTATTTATGGCTCCTAGATACCTTTTTGCTCGGATTTTGACGATCAATGGTGCTTGATTTTCGACCACTACCAATTATTGATGGAATTACTTCGCTGTTCTCAGACTCTGATGAAATCTTGGAGTCCTTGTCAGAATCCTCCGCTGTTTTCGGTGCTTCTGGCTCACATTCTTCCTCTGATGCAATCTGCTGCTCTGCTTGTTCGTCATTAGTATTCAAATTCTTGTTAGAATTTTGGTTGTCAATTAATTCATTTGTGTCTAAAGAATTATCATCGATATCAAATTTGACGGCTTTAGGATCGCTATTCTCGACTTCTTGTTTCTCTTCAGGTTTTGGTTCAGTTTTGACAGAATCCTTCAGGAATGTTGTGGAAGACTCTCGTTCCTTTGTTTGCTCTTTATATATCTCCAATTTTTCTTCTCTTTCAAATAAAATTTGAGACAAAGGTTTATCTGCTAGACTTGAGGATGACGAAGCTTCATCATCATCCATTGACTGAAAATACTTGATTTTGTCCTCTAATAATTCAATTCTCTTCTCAGAAACTTGTTGTTCCTGTATTAACTGTTTCAAAGCAGTCTCTTCCAAAGATTCTGGCTCAGGATAAAATTTACCGATTTCTAACTCCTCAACAATTTGTAATTCATTAGATTCATGATCATCTTCATTTTCTAATGTCGCAGAGATAACTATACCATCACTTTTAGCAGAATTATCTTCCAATTGTGAATCAGGTACTAAACGCTCTAACTTTTCGTTAATATCAAATGTTTCAGCATAATCGAGTGATTTTTGATCATTTGTGGTCTCTGAAAGTTTGGCCACATCATTGAACACTAATTTATTCTGACCATTTTTAGATTTGGAAGAACTCTTAATAGTTTTATCTTCCGAACTGTTTTCTGTTTTTTCAAAATGTTTCTTAGCCCTGCCTTTCTTGGATTTACCATGGCGTAGCGTTTTGACCAGTTCACCCTGTTTATCACTCTCGTTATCAAACATCATTTTCATACTTTCTCCTTCAAGGTTTTGTACTTTAGAAGTGTCCAATTCATCAATATCTTCAAAACTTCTTCTTTCTGCTTTTTGATTCTTGCACGAGCTTGAATTCAAGCGTTGATTAAATTCCTGTATTTCTGGTTTGGTGTAATTAAAACTTTTAACTGATTCAACTTGTATATTGCACGCACTTTCATAGTTTTTCTCAGAATTGCAATTAACATCTTCAGATTCCTTATTAAATGTGCTTGAATAGTCTAACTCGTAGCTCTTATTGTTCTCAGAATTAACTTCTTTACAGATTTCTATGCTACGTTTGTTTATGGTAAACTTCAGACTCAAACGTTCATGTGACTGATTTTCTTCATTATCTTTATCGTTTAACTTATCTCTCGAAAGATTCTCAGTCTTTTCCTCGGAATCTAATTTATATGTACTATCTTTCTCCACGATTTTGTTTTCTTCTGTCCTCAGCAGAGCATCTTTTATTTCCATATCCATATCCTGGTTTTCCTGCAGCCTGGGGCCACAATCTGAACATTGTTCTTTAAAATCATCTTCTTTCAATCTTGGAGTATCAGTTTTTGATTCTGAATTGCTCACGGCAGAATCTTCAGATAAACCTTCTGAAACATCCTTATAATCCAAATTAGACTTTGCTTTATTCAAGTGCGAAGACTTTGCAATTTTAATGGACACATTCTCACCCAGAACAGTTACCAACGTCGAATCAGCTGAAGTTTCCAACTCAGGATTATCTAAAATAATTTGTTCATCGATCAAGCTTTTCTTCTTAATTTTTTCTTTCTTCTTTTCATGTTTCTTCTTCTTTCCAACGTCCTCCACCTTCTTGGTCTGCATTTTTATAGGCGTGGATGTGGATTCTGGCTCAGGAGTCACTTGATCAGTGAGAACATACTCATCATGGCTCATATTTTCAGTGATCTTACAAATTTCTTCATCCAGAAGTTCATCTTCAAGGATGTGTTGATGAGTGGTCTGAGAATCCGTCAAAGAATCCTGTTCGAGTTGATTGTTATAGCAAGGATCAGTCTGAACTGGTTCTAAATCCTTTTGAGTAATGATGGATTCGGAAGGATTAGCGTCTTTCTGATCATCCTTCAGCTCTAAAGACACATTCATAGCTTCATCAGCTGATTCAACTCTATTTTCGTCACTAGAAGTATCATTTTGACCAACGTCTTCCATATTTTCAGCATCCTCCATACATGTTCTGTCTTTCTTAGATTTAGCCATTTGAAGTAAATGAGACTGAGACTGATTGTGTTTCTTTAGAGAGCTCTTCCTAGTGAAGCTGGTAGTACAAACATCGCAGAAAAATCTGGCAGCCTCCTTGGTCAACTTCTTCCTTTTCTCCACGATTAGAATTTCACCTGTCTTCTTATGAACCACCACATAATTGCCTGCTGTTCTCTTCTTTGGCGTCTGAAAATCGTCCTGAACTTGGGAAAGACCATCCAGCTTCGTGTCCACCTTATCGTCATTTTTCAGTTCCTCTTCTTCATATTCCTCGTCTTCTTCCTCATCGACCGGCGTTTTAGAATTTTCAACTATCTCTTCCTCTTGTTTTTCAACATTCTCTTCTGCTTTTTCATCAAAAACTTCGTCAGAGATGACTTCCTCAACCGGTTTCTCTTGCTCAGTCGACGGTTTTGGTTGTAACTCCTGGCTAACATCGTTCTTTGCTGTCTCTTGATGCGGTATACAATCCTCAATATCCATTGGGATATCGAAGTCATCCATCAAATAGAACTCAGCAAAGAAGGATATGTTTTTCTTGGCTCTTCTTTTCAAACTCTGTCTTCTGTGGGTGTTTTTCTCTGTATCGACAGATTCTGAGTCGGTCACAGAGGTATCTGTTTGCACGTCTTCTCGAGACTCGTAAAGCTTCTTCTTCTTAGAATAACGTTTTTTTCTGAAATAACTAAAATCACTGACGCATGAGGTCTCTGACAAATTATCCGCGCTCTCAACTCGTTGATTTAGGCTTTCCTGGCCTGGCAAGTCCTCAGAAGACAGTTGTTTTCTCTTCGAAGATCTCGTTCTACTAATTTGTTCGGTTTTACCAATTAGATCTATGGAACCAGCAGAACTAGACCTTTCTAGGTCCACGTGTTCACGAGTCGAACTCTTAAAGCTACGTTTCTTGCCTTCAGAAGAATTTTTCTGGCAAGAAGTTTCTGACTGCTCCTCTTTTCCAGCCAAACTTCTGCTCGCCTCTGGGTACTCTGCGTTGCTTGTTTCAGGTTCTGGTTGAGAACAGTTACTCTGAGTGTCTAGATTCTCGTCGATGATCGACTTTCTCTTATACGTTCTTTTCTTTGTGTGCTGCAACACTTCGGTTACCTCTGGAACCTTGAATGGTTCCAGACTTGTCGAAGAAACTTGTGAACTAGTCAAATCGTTGGAATTTTTGCTCTGATCTTCGATTTCCTCGATGAATCTACTCGTTCTCAAGGATCTTCTAGGAGGAAGTTGGTTTGTCGTTGTGGATTTAAGCGCTGCGGTCTGTGTGTGCATCCTGGAGTCAGAATTTTCTTGAGAAACGGTGCCTTGTGTCTGTGTCTGGTCAACTATCAAACACTTCTTCTTTCTTCCACGCTTCTTTGGCACTTTGGGGACAACTATAGGTTCTTCGATCTTCTGTGACTCTTTTTGATCATTCACTGGAGGATTTTGAGTGACTTCTTCTTTATCTGTTGCTTGAGTCTCCGTATTCTTGAAACTAGAATCTTCTTTTTCTTCTTTCAATTGTTCTATACTATCCAATAGCGTTACCTGCTGCGTTGGAACTTCATTTTGTATAGTTTCACGTTTTTCAGATGGTTCTTCCAAAGGTAGTTCAGGATTTTCAGTTGGGACAATGGTGCTAATACTGAGAACAGGATCGCTTTCGGATTCCTTCGAAGTCTTCTCGTCGTTTCTCGGTTGAATCATGGATTTCGTCCTGAAAGATTTCCTTCTGGGTCCTCTGCTATTCTCAGATGCTATTTCGTTCACAGAAGATTCTGTCACTTCAATAGACTCCACTCTGAACATCGTTTCTTCTTCAGAAATTTGGCTTATTTTCTCTTCATGTTGCGATTTCCTCTTGGAGGACCTTCTAATTGGAGATTGAATTTCTAAATATTGATCCACAGCCTCTGTAACGGAATTTCTCTTTCCAGTTATTTTCATCGAATTCTTTTCTTCGTTAGTCACTTGAACTTCTTCTGTATTTTTCGTTACACTTACACCTTCAAGAGCATCTTCTGGTTTATCCTCTTCATTTGTTGCATGTTCTTCTAAATTTTCCTTAGAATCTATCTTGAGCTTTTCAGTACTTTCTTCAGAGTCTTCAGCTGTCTTAACATCATTAACAATCCTATTATCCTTTGCTTCGGGTTTTTCACTTATACTTTTCTCCTCACATGGTACCTTGTCTGCATCAACTTCAGTAGACAAGTCGTTTTGAACATTTTCTTTGGTAGAAGGCACTTGCTTTGATTTCTCGATTAACTTTATCACGTCAGCCAGATGCAGTTCCTCAGAGATCGAACTCTCCTCAAAATTCCCTGCTAGCTCGGAGGATTTCCTTTTATTTTTCTTTGGGGACTTCATTTCCACTAATCGTTTCTTAGATTTTCTTTTCACTTTGACTTCTTCAGTTACGTCTTCACACTTTTTCTTTTCTTCTTCCATAGTTGACAAAGACACATCTGCAGAATTACTTACTGGAATTTCCAAAACAGGCAATGAAGTTTCATTTCTAATAGTGCTCGTTTCAATAGAAACGGTTTCTTCTTCTACTTTTGACTCATTATTACAAGCTCCTTTTTCTGTAAAAGAAGTAGTCTTTTCATCTTCTCTTAGCAATTTAATTTCAATCTCATCATCGGCAACTTTTCTATTGGAACTTATACTTGATTCATTTTTTATTTCTTTTTCATCAGAATTTTCTACATTAGATTGCAACTCTTTGGAAAATTCTTTCAAAACCATCTCTTCATTTTCTACATTAACGTCTGTTTTCTCCAAGCTTTTGTTCAAACTATTAGGAACTAAACTATCCTGACAACTTCCATTAGTCGCTTCTTTAATAGTTTCCTGTCTAGTATCTCCAATCTTCCCTGTTTTTGTTTTCGCTTTCGCTTCACTTGAAGTCTCTGTGTTTTCTGATACTTCGTCTAAAATACTAGTAAGTTCGTCAGCAGCTGTATCCAATAAAGAACCAACTTCACCTTCTAATAAAGCATCCTTTTGTTTAGCTATTTTTGAAACTATTTTCTCCAAGAACGATCCCTTTCCTTTCTGTTTCCTTCTAGACAGATCTAGAATAATGTCATTAGCTGGTGACTGTTCTTTGGTGTCTTTAGAGGGAGATTCAACCTTTTGAACCTTTTCTACAGATTTGTCCAAGTTCAGGTCCTTGCTAGCTGCTTCTGAAACTTCAAGTTGCTTTAGATCTTTCTCAGAGATCTTCTCAACACAAGAGATCTCCTTTACTAACTTATCAGGATTACTTGTCACTTCTAAAACAGTGTCTTCAGAAGATTTAATACTTTTATCTAAATTTTGAGTCTTGCTAGTGGCATCATCAGTCTGTGGTGTGGAATTCTGGGGAAGTACACTAGAGTCCACGCTATCCAAGGAAGTCTGCATGCTCAAGATACTTGACTGAGACTCGACAGGGACATTCATGCCCTCTGTAAGAATTCCAATTACGTTATTTAAAGACTTTTTGGATGCTCTTTCTTTTCTGGGTCCCCAGGACTTCCTGGGTCTGCCAACTTTCAATTTTTGAACTGGTGCAGGTCTTTCCAATGAATTTTCCTTGCCACTGTCCATAGAATTGCTCGTTTCCACCTGTAAGTGATTTAGATTCTCGGTTACCTTGGTTGCTTCTTTATTCTCTGAAGGGTCAGATCCTTTGGGTTGCTCTTTCTCATTTCTAGTTATTTTCTCACTTTCTTCTTGCCTATCCTTGACAACTTTCGTTGCTTCAATTGAAACGGTCCCTTTATCATCAGAATTTGCTTCGTTCCGATCCATTGAATTGACTTCATCATTAACTTCAAAGGAATTATTTTTACCAGCTTCTTCATTTTTTGTTTGGGACACGTCAATGTTCTTTTTTTCAGATGTCTCATTGCTAGATCTAACTCTACCTCGTCTCTTTCCAAAAGTATTCTTCTTGAAGTTGAAGTCTGCCTGTTCATTCTGGATCTCCGCTTCGCTAGTATTCAACAATGACCATCTAGTTTGCCTCTTGTCAGCAGCCTGGACAGTCATCTCAACTTCAGACTTGATTTGACCATCAAAAGACGCATGACTGGAATTGACCAATGATTTGATCTCACTGGACATACTACTACTTCTCCGTCTTTTGATTGTTGTTTTCATCTCGTTCACAGCTTCTTTGATCTTGTTAGATTCATCTAAAACTTTCTCATCCTTTGAAGCAGCTTTGTCCTTTCTATCCGTGTTCCTCAGCGATTTTCTTCTTTTCGCATCGAATTTCTCTTTGTTCGTAGACGCGTCTGAGATGGATCCTGAATCCAGCTTTCCTTTTTCCAGTTCTAAATCCTTCCGGGGCTTGATCTTTGTCTGATCGAATTTAAATTTAGACACTGGTTGCCTGAGACAGCGTTTGGAGGTGGCAATCCTGGATGTCAGAACCAATTTGGTTAGCAGGTCCTCTTTATTGTCTGAGCCTATCAACTTCTTCACCTCAAAGGGAACGTTCTGAATCTTTATAGGGCTGTCATCATCAACAACCTTCTCTAACTTCGCCTTAGCGTTACTCCTGGTCTCCAACTTTCCTTCTTCCTTTTTCTGTCTCACTTCTTTCTTCAGACCTACTTCTTCTGCATTTTTCACCATATTTTTCTTCTCTTCCACGTTTAGAATCTTCGCAGGAGCACTTTTCCTTTTAAATTTTTCTTTAACTAGACCTTTAGCGCCTTCCTTAGAAGCTTCAGTCTTTGTATCGACGCTCTCCACGCTCTTATTCAAATTCTTTATTTCATTTTTTGGTCTCCTGCCTTTACCCTGTTTCTGATCCTTCTCTTCTTCCTGTAAACTGCTTATAACATCAATTTTCTCAGCTGAAACTTGACTCTCCTCTTTCTTGGGACTCTCCTTGTCTTCCAAGTTCAAACACTTGCTAGTCAGACTCTTGCCACGCAGGATCTTTTCCTGGCTAGAAGCTGACGTAGCAGGAGATAGGATTGGTAGGTCATTCGTAGTAGTTTCTGAAAATTCCTCAGAACTGGATGATACTTGAACAGCTGGCTCCAACGTGGGCATCTTGTCGCTATCAGAAGACAATCTGGTTGTCCTCTTCGGCAACTGGTCGCCATTCTTGCACTTAGAAACTGCTCTTAATCTGGATCTAGTAATCGATGACTCTGGACTAGTTTCGCTGCTTCTTGTCTTGGTTATTAAACGACCAGATATAGGACACCTGATCTCAGGGGACTTTTGGGGGGACAGAGACTCTTTGTTAGGATTCCTGGCAAATTTTCCATCCTGGGTTCTCAGCTGTGACTTTGCCTTGATGGAGGCGTTCAAAGAGGCTACAGGATCCACCGGCCGCTTCCTCTTAGGTGTAGTTTGAGTGGACAACTTGTTCTTTAGGCTGAGGGACTTCGCTTCCTCTGGACTAGCTTCTGTTCCATCCACATCTACCTCCTTCTCCACATTCTTAGGAGAAGCTTTGGTACTCTTTAATATCTTCGTACTCTCGTTAGATGTCTCTGCCTTCGTCTCAGACAGGTTCTTCAAAGCTGCTCTAGCTTTAGCCTTCAAAGTTGTTTTCTTCACCTGGACCAAGCTTTTCACAGCTCCTTCTTTCGTTTTCACGTTTCTCCTTTTACCCAGCACTCTGGGACCTCTGACCATCTTTGTTCTACTGCTCCTTCCGTCTGGCACATCACCTTCTTTGATAGAAGACGATCCTTCAGCTGGTTTCTCTTTGGTTTCTTTCTCCAAGTCGTTTTTCTCTGAGCTGTCGTTTCGTCCTTCGTCAGGATTCTTGTCATCAGAAGTGTAGTTCTTCACCACGCTCTCGATCACGGCAGAGATGTTGTCGATCCGACAGCGATTCCGTTGGATCGACTTCGCGTTCTTCAGCAGCTTGTTCCTCAGGGCAGCTTTGTTCCGGGACATTCGAGAGGCGGTGGAATTGTCGCCGACCATTCGTGGTCTCGTTCTGGATTGCACCTGTACAAATGGCAAAGCCTTCGTGGTATTGTGTGTGTGTGTGCGCGCACCTCGGTGAGTGTATCTTTTCTGTGCTCTCTACGGAAGGTTAGGGGAGTTTTTTTGGTGCAACCTACGAAATCAACTGTTCCCATGATTTATGGAAGCTTCTTGGGCAACACGTCACGGAGATTATTTAAGTTGAACCCTACGGGATTTGCTACTTTACTTTGAACATAGAAGTTTTTGGTTCGTGGATTCTTTTGTTTGAAGAAGTAGCTAAGTATCGTTTTAGCTCTATAATTCAATAATCCTCTAAATCTGAAGTGTTTGAAAATTCAATGCTAACTAGAATAATTAAGTCCGAAATATTTTTTATAAATCATCTCTTAATAAAACAACTTAATAATCTTCAACAAAATCCTTGTATCTTTGCACTGAACGCGTTATAATTTACAGTGCTTGTATCCTGCAAATAAAACTCTTAGGCATTTCTACTTTTATCTTAACAAATTCCTGCATCTCTCAGCATAAAAAGAAAAAGAAGAAAACACCAAAGTTTAATATTTTGAATACTTACCAATCCTAAATTCTCAGTTCTAATCCCTAAAATTCCTATTCTGTATCATCAGTACTGTGACCTTTTAAAATTAGCACCTGCAGCAGTGCCCTTAAAAATCAATCCTAAGTATTTCTAGTTCTTACAAAATTACTAAAAGCTTTTTAACCAACAAAATAGTATAATTCTAAAGTACCCTAAATCCTCACCATCCCCGGTAAAATCCTTAAAACCCCAATCTCACATCAATAACACTATACGTAACGTTATACATGTTTCTCTTCGATGCTCTTATCCTAATAAAAATCACTTTCGAAATTCTACGCTTGTTCCACGGTTGGTCGATTCGAATTAGATGGAACCAGCGAGACTTTTCAAATGTCATAGTTCTTGCTTCGATAAAAATGCCAAGGGAGTGTCCATAGACGGGTCAATCGTGTGCCAGTTTTCTAAGAGAGCACGAAAACCATCCTGTCGGTGTGACTACGTGGCGTATCCTCCCTATGTGTATATGGGTCCGTGTGTGCAACGTGCGGACAACCGTGTTGGCTAATCAATACTCCACTTATATCCGTGTCGTCCAGCCGGAGCCGGTCCCATGTTATTGCCTTATCATTATCGAGTTTCATCTTTTTCGTCAGGATTCGGGTCATTCGCTAACTGGAGCTGTTTGCGAGCTGCTCGTTTACCTAATTCCTACCAGTCGCCAGACTGTGCATGCTTTTTGGGTCACCGTGTCTTACTAGCTTCTTGGCACGGAGCATGCATTTTTTGCAAATTGTCCTCTTAAGACTCTTTCTTTTTCTGACTCGGCAGCTTTCTTTCACGGTCAGTAGGTCCGGTCCTCTTGTCTGTTGCATTATTGCTCACCACTTAACACGTGTGTTTCCAGCAATTAACTTGTGTACTTGAAGCTTCGGTCTTCCCTTTTTTACTTTCCCGTTGATTCGAATTTTTCCACAATTTTGAAATTCTCGCCGTCGAAGCGAAGAGCTTCTTTCGTTCATTTTTTATTCCCTATTTGCCAATTTCATAATTGCCGATAACTTATGCTCGTAGATGTGTGATCAGCGATTAAATTACGCATTTGATATCGGAATCGCTTCGTTTTTAATTTTGATGCGAATTTCTATTTTAGAGAAATTTGCAATTTTGTACATTCCAGTGAAAAAGCTAAGGCAGAGGCTTTCTTAATTTTCTAATTACTAACCGCTTACTTATGCCTACACGTGTGTTTACCAATTAAGCTTTATATCTGCGATTGAAAATGTTTTAGATTTGAATTTTACACAGATATTTTCCCCTCCTCGATAATAAAGGCGGAGCAAAGGTTTTTGTTTAACAATTTAAAGTAACTTTATTTACTGTTGCCGTACTATTCTCCTCTAGTTGATAATTATATTTCCAGATATTTCAACTCTACTTCATTTGTGTATCAATTAATATGTATGACAATTAATTCTGCTTAGTATGAATAGCACGTGGATGATGATTCCGGTGTTATTCGACATTAAAACCACATGAACACGAAAACTGAACATCTAGGATGAAGTTAATTGAATTGTTCAAATATTCAACACTTACAGTACGTAGTCTACCCTGGGTCCGCACCGTATTGTCTTGCAGTACTTTCCTGGTTGCTCTTTTAGGGGGTAAGTTGGCTAACATCTTTTGTATGCTCTCCCCTATGAACAGAAAAACAGTATAAAACATAAATTAAGTTGTACAGTTTTACTTAATCATATAATTTTTCTTAATCATATAACGTTGCATCACTTTGATTCAAATACATTTATCAGTCTAATTTTACAAATTTTACAACTTACTTCTTACATAAGAATGATGCTACGATATATCAATTATTTTATATATATATTTTATATTATTTATTACAGGTGCTTCGTGAAAGTTTCATTAACATTGTATCATTAATAACGTAGTTTACTTGGACAGTAACTCATTGGTTATTTAATTCCAATCATTGGGAATTATTCATACATAAAATCGTGTATCGTAAAGGCTATCTAGTATAGTGGTTTAACAGTTTATTAATCACTCAATTAATGTTTGATTATATTTGCTTGAATATCAGCTGCTTCTTCCTTAAATACAGGGTGTCGCAAATTTTGAAAGCATAGCTTATAATTAAAAAGAATTTTGAGAAATTATAATTCAATAAGAGTTGGCAAAAATTGCATACTTTTGATTATGTTCAACGTTTGCTCATAACTCTTTGATAAAGCATTTACATGAAAGTTGTATATAAAACATTTTTCTATTTTCTCTGCTTTCTTTGTGAAAGTTTTCAGGAAAAATTTAAAACATTCTGTATATTCAAACGAACGTAAGTACACAGACGTATATATGTACAGACATTAGAGACACGTTAATATTAATCAACGTATGATTAATAAGTTTCAAGTTATCATGCCTCACCATATCCATAATTATCGCGTGGCAAAGGGAAGTTGTTGGATAAGTGATTCAACTAAATGAAACAAAGTTTTAATTAGTGCAATAATTAGACGCTCCTTTAATGTGGTTAACAAATTTTCCCTACCTTGTATGTTCCTATTTATGTTCGCTTTTTATTAAATTCTAAATCACGCGCAGCTCTGGAATTCTTTATATTTTTCATTGAGAATAAATTTGATTAGAATTGCCAAAGTTAAAGTTATAATACAACGCGACTCGATAATTAATAACGTTGGTAATTAAAAATGTATTACACTAGTTTTTATCCTAAAACAAGTATTATCTTTGCTGTAAAAATAAATTTATTCCGATGTAACAGCATAATTTACTTGGTTACGCTGGGTAACTCAACATTCGCGCTTTAATGGAAGCTAATTAAAATTTATATTTCACAGGACATTAAATCCCGTGAAAGGGTAGTTAAATTACAGCAGCAGAGAGTTACAAGATGACGGCTTAATCAGAGTCCAGTAGCAGGTGTTAATTACATGACTTCTCCTATTGATCACTTGATCTGATTGTACTGAGAAATGCAAGCATCAAAACTTGTCTTTGCATATGTAAAATTATGTTGGTTCAAAAGCAGTTTCCTTTTCGAAATAAAGTATTTACGTGGTCAGCATTGTAATTTGTTTTCCATTGATGAGAAATATAAAGAGGGATCCTGCAATTTTAAAACGTCCTGTCTGCACTATAGTGTCTGAAGTACTTGCTGTTCATCGATGATTTTAAAAGGAGCTGGCAATTTTATAAACTAGGAAAAATGAAGTAGAAGAAAATAGTCACTCACTGTCGCTAGGCCTGACCCTTGGCCCCGTAGGTTGCTTCTCCTTAGGAGTGTTCACCCTTGGAGTCTGGGAATTTTGGATATTTCTCTTCATTCCACGCTGTCTTCGTCTTCTACTGCGACTTCCAAAGGGTCTCCACTTGCACTTTTTCTTTCCATTGCCAAATAGTCCTAACAACCAAGCCTGGTCTCCTCCGCATTCCAACATATGCCTATGCAACTCTGGTAGAGTGGTACAGTTCTTGGAACACTTGGTGCACACCTTTTCCGCTAAGATAGCTGTCCTCGCCTTTGTCGTGGGTACATCCTTTCCTGGCAGAAACAGGTGCTTGTAAAGCTCCCTTTGGTCACCAGAAAACTCGAAGTGGGAACACCAGACGTTTGGGTGCGTGATCACTTTGTGGTCCTCCATTTCTTTCAAAGTTACCTGTGACGAAAAAACGGTAATCGTGATTAGTGTCATCGTTGCATTATTGCTTGTTAATAAAGTAATTTTATTATGTGAAACAACGAATAAAACAATCCTTGCTGGGTAAGTGGCCACGTTTGCACGGTTCAAGTTTTGTGCAATTATTTTACTATATTTTTATGTCAAGAAAATCTAATACAAAATCAGAATTGTATTCTACTATAATTAAACAGCTTTTGGTGAGTAACTTATGGCTTCTCTGTTATTTATTGATTTTTCGTGGGCAATTGTGATGTTTTGGACCGTGAAAAGGATTGTGGGCTAATTTCAAGAAACAATCTGAAGTTCTAGTTCACGGGACAATTTCACGAAGCAAACGTCCCAATTAACTCAATCGATAATAACGATCGGCATGCACGGTTATTACGATTGGGCTTGGAATCGACAGTAATATCGCAGGACGATCAATAGAGATTCGTTCGACGACAGCTAATTGTCAATCAACATGAAGAGATGTCCTTTCAACTGCTCTGCAATTCGATCGATAGTTACCAATCAAGTAGGTTGATTAATTAGCTAATCGCTCATAAATGTCGACTGTGTCAATTTCCAAACTATTTCTCAAGACAATTTCGTCGTCAGCTTCGTAGCGAAACTTGCCAACGAAATCAGAGAATAATAATTTTTTGGCTAACTATAACAAATTCCTCTTATTTTAGACTTCTGGACTTCTAGAATTCTATATTCAGATTCTCAAAAATGTAAATATATTTTATTGAGATGTTCAAAAAATTTATAAAGTATTAAACAGTGAATCACATCCTATTATACATATTCCGATAAGAATATTACAAGACTACGAATTGATTAATATGCTCTCTAGCTCGATAAATAAATAAATAAATTATTCATCAAGTTTCTACAAAAAAATCTGCAACTGATTTATCATTCTGACCATTCTGCCTAACAGATCCATAGGATTTCTTGAAAATAACACGAAGTGGTCATCAAAAATATTCTGTCCTCATATCATTCCAAAATCAATTCGAGACAACCTCCAGGTATGAATCAGAGCATCCGAAAATAACGTCTGCGCCAACGCGACCATTTATTATTCCAATAACTACCTCAAAATAGCGCCATTCACCGCCTAAATATTTCCATTGAGGACTCACATGTTTGGAGGCGCAGGCGCCGCAGATATAGACCCTCGGCCTGGACCATTCCCCGGTTAGCTCGGCGTAAATAATTTCCTGTTTCTTAGCTGCCTCGATCGAAGTATTCTCGTCCCATCTCCTCAGCCTCAGGAAGTTGCCAAATTCCACAGTGAACTCCGTGTCCTGAGGTTGCTTCACCTCAGAGCCATCAGGCACCTCTGAAGACTTGACAATCTCGCAGCGAGACGTTTGCTCGACATCCGGGCTGCTTGCCACGACCAAAGGCTCGTCATCAGTCTCTTCGAGACTCCTAGAATCCAGATTCTGTTCATCCTGAACAATCTCTGAGGGAGAAAGAACGGTGATCTGACGCAGCCTGTTTAAACTGAGACGTTCTTTCAGAAGTTGTTGTTTCTTCCTTAGAGATAGTTGAGTGGAGATATCGAACTTGCTCAGGTCTTTTATGGAACATGTCCACTGTTCCTTCCCATCGTACTTCCTTGGGAAATTATACTTCTCAAAGGACACTCTTCTGGGATGAGACCTATTGCTCTTGCCAGGTTTTTGGGCATATTCGCTGTTATTCTCGTACTCTTCGTTACTGTATTCTTTAGAATAAACTGGTGTCGCAGCAGTCAGGGAGATGTCTATGGGGAACTGGATCTGATTAACGTTGTGTTCGTAGAAGGACTGCTGAGGTTGTTGCTGAGGTTTGGTGTCTATTATGGATAAACTGGTGGATGTGACTGTTGATGAGGAGCTCTGGAGTTTGCCGTCTAGGTGATGCAATAGGTTTTCTCGAATGTTACAGCTCACGCTGCTGTAGAAGGAACTGTCAAACTCTGGGCTTCCTGGGTTGCTGAAGTTGTCCTTCACTGGATGCATCGGCTTTAAAAGAGTGTTCGTACCTTCTGCTCGATGCTCGTGGGCGGTATCCTCCGGTCTTCTCTCTTTGGGGCTTGAAGCGTCGCGGGGGCTTTGGTTGCCTAGCTCCTTGCAGGGCGAAGGTTCCTTCATTTTCTCCTGTGAACAAAGTAGAAAACTATATTACTTAAAAAATTAAGAATTTATTTTAATTCATTGGAAAGGTAAAGATACAGAAGTAGATGAAAATTGGCATTTAGAACTTGGAGCTTTGTATTTAGGATTTAATACATCTAGATTAGTAGGATCTTTTTCAGAAGATTCTCAATTATTATTATTATACCTAACCCTAACCTGAATCTGAAGGTTCCTTTCCACATTGACACCATGATTTTCGTTCATGTGACCGGCTAAAGCTTCCCTGGTGAGGTATCTAGTGGAACATTGTAAACATCCGTGGTACTTGTCCCCATGGCTGCTAACCATGTGTTGGAATAAGCCCTCCAAACTCTCTGCACACTTGTCAGAACAATACTGACAGTTTTGTGACGGTTTCCTCGAGTTTCTCTCCGACCTTCTGCCACCACCTTGCTGGTGAACCCTCTCTGTGTGTCGTTGTCTAAGAGATATCGACATGAACTTCCTGTCACAATATAGACAGAGATGCCTGACAGTGGGTGAAGGTGGTTTAGAAGGAGATTTCGAGCCCTGAGACGAAAAGGACGACGAAGACGCAGAAGACGACGACGAAGGCGACTGTGGAACAACCAATTCACTGGTCTGACAATTCTGTAGCACAGAAGCCACTTTGTCTAGGGGTAAACTGCAATGCAAGCTCGTCATGGAGAAGTCCTGGGTCCTAGAATCCCTAGACTCTTCCACAAAATTGTCCAACGTCCTCGTTTGCTCCTTCTCCTGGCCGTTCTCGTCGATTAGCTGATTAATGCCATTTAGAAGATCATTCAACAGATCTCTGCATACGTTCCAGAGCTCCACGTTGTCAGACACGAACTCTTTACAGTCTTCCTTGGCAGGATCAATGCTACTCTTGTCCTCAGCCTGATTCTCACTCAGCCTCTCCATGATAATCGTACCCAAGGAACGATTTTCTTTCTTTTCTTCTTCATCGTTTCTTGCTGTTTCTTGGGCAGATTGCTCCTCAGACTTTGTTTCTTTAGAAGAACCCTTACCAATCCTGCGAATATCCTCCTCGTCCGCTCTTTCCACTTTGTTTGACTCTTTTTCTTCACTGACACTTTCAGACAGACTCTGCTGGAAATTGGGCTCTTCATTCCTCAGAAAATTCTCAATCCTGTCTACTTTTTGGCGTTCCAAGGAGCTTTCTTTTGCTTCTGGCTTGTCAGGCTGCTCCGACGGGAAAACAGCAGCCTCTGTTCTGCTTTCGTTGGGCTTCGAAGGTTCGAATTTGGCTGCTGGACCTTTGGAATCCTCGTCTTCCTGGTCCTCGGGCAATTTCTCCGGCTCTTTGCCCTTCTCGGCCTCCTTCTTTCTATTTACCTCTCTGTCATCGTCCTCCTCGTCCTTGATCACTCCATTCAACACCGTCATCACATATTTTTCCAAAGTTTCGAGGTTCCTTTCAACGCTATTCCTGTCGTCTTCTTCTTTCCTCGGTGAGTCCCCGTTTCTGGAGTCAGGAACCTTTTTCCTGAGATTATTGATCACGTTGCTGAGCCTGCTTCTCTTGTCTTGAGCCGTCTGAGCGGATCTGTAAGTGTGACAGTGTTTTTCCTGTTGTTGCTGACGGTCGCTGTTCGCGCTGGCCGTATGGCTCATGCCTAGATCATCCAGGTTGTGAGTTGAGGCGACCATTCTGACGTCGACGCTCGACGGAGACGATGCTGTCGTCGCGGCGGACGATGCCGTCGTTGCCGGGGAGAATTTCGCTGCGCCGAAAACCTCCGCAGCCTCGCTGCTAGTCTTGCTACCAGCCACGTCCGCCGAGGCAGCTTCTGAAAATTCAAAATGACGATTGGTTAGTGCTAGTGCATTTCTTTTTCTTTTTCTAATTGCTTGATAATCATGGTAATTATTTACACGGGAAACGTGACTGTGATTTAGATACTACAATTGATCAGTACTTCAGGCATTTCAGACTTCAGTCATCTAATATATAAGTTAGGAATCCTATTTTTTATTTTTTTTTTTTTTTTTTTTAATAAAGGATGACGAAAGAGAGAATTTTGAGAACAAAACGTATTCAAGAACTAAAGAAGAGTTGCAGAAGTTTAATATTTCAAGGTTTCATTGACTTATATGGATGTTATCAAATATCAGTTATTTTAATTTTCAGGGTCTGCAGAAAGTTAATAGAACACGACTAGACATTCAAAATAGCACTCATGGATCGGATATATCCAAGGGGTGGAACTAAAATACCCAGACGATGGTATGCATCTAGTAAATGAGATATGCAGCCTACGCAAACGGAAGTGAAAAAAAACAGGCCAGGTTATATAAGCATGGAAACAGATCAATAATTCCTTGCTTGCCCGATGTGGTCGTAAACATCCACGGACCTCTGCAGAAGATTGTGAGAAGCTATGACATCTTGAGATTGACATCCCCACCCTACATTTTCCTATCCTATCTTCTTTATTCTCAGCCTTACCATCATTGCTCGAAGCAAGAAAATAAATCCTCCTTGTTCGATAAATTCCCTCCAAACACTCGCCTTCTAAATATTTTTATGGCGTTTCTAATAAATTTTAAATGGTTAATAAATAAATTCACGGGGCAATTGAATTACGAAAAATTAATTTCTACATCCTTATCATTCCAAAGTTCTAAAATTTTAATTTCCCAATTTACTTACTAAACGTGAACAATCGTCGAGTCCCGTGTCAATCAACTGAATAAGGTTTTTCATTGTCAGAGAGAAACAGATTTACGCGTGGCAAAAATGGTTCTGGTAATAAGTTCCGTGGTTCTCGTTTAATATCCCGTGTAGAAGTTATTAAACCCTGACTATAAGCCGATTAAGGCGTTTCACGAGCCGGAAACCCGAGTCCTGATCCTTTCGAAAAACTTCCTTCTAGAGTTGACCGTGTTTCATTGTGGTAAATTAACTTCCACTATCAAAACTTGGGGGGAAAACATGTCCTTGTAGTTCTTCGGTAAGAAAATTTAATGGTAATTCATTTTTAATCTAATTCAACTAATTGTTGTTTTTATTAACAATATCTGCTAATGTCTACTCCTACGCGTTATTTCTCTTCAGGCAATTTTAATAGCCTTTTGGACTTTATTCTTATTACACAACACGGCGATATTTCAGTTTCCTTTTCGAATTTTGTATTTTAATCTATTTCCTAGTAATACGCTTCCCTCGTGTTTTTATTGCCAAAGCGACCTTGATGAAATTTAGCGAAAAGTGTAGCAGAACGAAAAATCGATAGATATATTTCGAAATCGAACGAGATTCGAGCCAGATTGAATCTTAAATTGAATTAGAAATCAGAATAATGCCCCCGTTGCGAAAGACTAACATAATGGGGAAAAAGTTGAGGAAAAATCTGAGAGGTGGCTATCCAGATGTCCAAACTGGTCTAGTACAGAAAGTCTATCGAGATTGGAATGTCGAAGGGGCTGTTTCAGTTGAGGTGCGTTTATTTTCACGGGCGAGCTGCCAACTGGTGCGATGTACAGGACGTAATAGCGACGCTTCGCTTCCACTGAGTCGCGTTTGTTAATGTTTTACGAAATTTTTCGCTGCACCGAATCGCCATAAAACTTGCATCCACGTCCTTGGCTTCGTTCTCAATGAATCTGACACAGCAATATTTTCAGGCTTCCGAGAGTATATACTGTGCATCTGATTGTACAGATTATTTTATAATCCTAACCTTACAAGACATTCAGAAACAACACGAACCTCGTTATACGCCATTTACAAAATTTACAGGATCGTATCTCGTGTCATTTCGACTTTAATATCCACAGCCTGTTTTCGACATTCTCGTTTTTCTTATGACTGCCTCAAAGAATTTTATTCGTATGTGGTATAAAAAAAATCACTTAGGGGAAAAATTGCGGACCGGTTTGGAATTCGTAAGGTTAGAATTCCTAACCTAGTTGCAAGAAATTTTCCACGTGAAATAAATCACCTGCGTATGAATTATCTAAATTTATGTTTTAACGATAAGCTTTTCAGGTACAAAAAGCTAACTATCAGCTGAATAATTTAGCGACATCGTTAAACCTCCACCTGTGCTATTACGTACGAATTTCATATCAGAGTGCCGCGTAATCAGCGCAATGAATTATCCAATGTCCTCTATTTTCATCCCGCGAAGATTAATCTTGACTAATCGATGAGGAAATACTTTCATCCTGGCGATATAGCCGGTAAAAACAGATATCGCTGTAATCGTCAAGGTAAGCTACGATTTAATTTTTTGTCCAAATCGGGTCTGAAGGAGGCGTATAACATACTGTCAATAATTTCACTCGGCTAATAATTCGATATCCGCTAATGAATAGGGGATTATCAATGTGTCTGTTGTAAAACTGGTTTCGCTCTTGGAATTCATTTTCCGCGCATGTACACGCACACGTTTGCTTTCAATGGAAAATCCTTTGGCTAGACGATAATTCTTAACATGTGCGAAACTTGGCTATTTGCGCAATTATAATTTACGATACCAATGAAACCATTACAGGCAGTTTCAGATATTTATGTATGTTTGTGTGTTTCGAAACATCTTCGATACTTATTCCTACGTTATCGATCCAATTCTATAATTCTGCGATTCGAGAATCCTAGAGTTCCAAAGTTATGGAGTTCCGGAGTTTCAGAGATTTGGGAATTCCAAAGTCCCGGAATTCGAAAGCGCTAGAATTCCAAGATTTTGGAGTTTCGAAATTCTTAAGCTTTAGAGTTCTGGAGTTCCAAAGCTCTGGAGTTCCAAGGCTCTGGAGTTCCGAGGCTCTGGAGTTCCGAGGCTCTGGAGTTCCGAGGCTCTGGAGTTCCGAGGCTCTGGAGTTCCGAGGCTCTGGAGTTCCGAGGCTCTGGAGTTCCGAGGCTCTGGAGTTCCAAGGCTCTGGAGTTCCAAGGCTCTGGAGTTCCAAGGCTCTGGAGTTCCAAGGCTCTGGAGTTCCAAGGCTCTGGAGTTGGAAGGCTCTGGAGTTCCAAGGCTCTGGAGTTCCAAGGCTCTGGAGTTCCAAGGCTCTGGAGTTCCAAGGCTCTGGAGTTCCAAGGCTCTGGAGTTCCAAGGCTCTGGAGTTCCAAGGCTCTGGAGTTCCAAAGCTCTGGAGTTCCAAAGCTCTGGAGTTCCAAGGCTCTGGAGTTCCAAGGCTCTGGAGTTCCAAGGCTCTGGAGTTCCAAGGCTCTGGAGTTCCAAGGCTCTGGAGTTCCAAGGCTCTGGAGTTCCAAGGCTCTGGAGTTCCAAGGCTCTGGAGTTCCAAGGCTCTGGAGTTCCAAGGCTCTGGAGTTCCAAGGCTCTGGAGTTCCAAGGCTCTGGAGTTCCAAGGCTCTGGAGTTCCAAGGCTCTGGAGTTCCAAGGCTCTGGAGTTCCAAGGCTCTGGAGTTCCAAAGCTCTAGAGTTCCAAAGCTCTAGAGTTCCAAAGCTCTAGAGTTCCAAAGCTCTAGAATTCCAAAGCTCTAGAGTTCGAAAGTTCCGGAGTTCGAAAGTTTTAGAGTCGCAGAGCTTTAAAGTTTCGGAGTTTCAGAACGCTGGAATGAAATAATTCTAGAACTCTGGAAATATTAAAACTAGAACTTGATACAATAATTATTCACAGCACTAGTAAAATCTATGAAATGATTTAAAGCATGTTTTTCCATATTTTCCCTACAAGACTAAAATATTCCTTATATTTTTCTTGATACTTTCTAGTAGGTAAAAATCATCTAAAAAGTATTGAACAAGCTTGCTTTCATATTTCCTATTAAATCGGACGATAATATGTTTTTCATGGAGAAACAAGGCAGTATGCATGAGAAATTTATCTACCATAACATCACTTTGATACATATTTAGGTGAACGATGTAGAGAGAACATTAAAAATAACGATCTTCCCTAGGCATATGTGAGAGTGGCGAGTTCATCTACACAACTAGAGAGTCTCTCGCTTAGGGATGCATAGAATTTTACAGAAGCATCATTCTCGCATTCATCGGTCCGCATGACTTGAATACTTTTCCAATATTTTTCACTTACACGCGATGGACGAGCTCTGTGGAGGCAACTACGCCCAAAATTTTCTTCTCTATGCTTCCATAATTAACGACGAATAAACACTACATAATTTTCAATTAAATATTTATATATTAACTTTCCAAGAGAATCCTATTTAAATATACGTAATTATAAGAATTTAATATTACTATCATAAAATATTTTTCAGATATAATATAAATCAATACAATAGAATATTAACAGATTAAATAAAATGATCCTGTACTATTTAAATATTGTTTAATAATTCATCTACTCCTTACAAAATCAGAGATACTGTGCGATAATTAATTGACCCGTATCCAATTACTGAATTTTCCACCAAGCATTTAAAGTTTTACACCGTAAAAAAATATTTGCGGACTTTCGTCGTCAATGTTCGAAACGTTGCATTCGAATCGACGAAATGAAAGAGGGCGAGTGCAGTGCGCCATTTTATCATGCGCGTAACATTGCCATTTTTTTCTGCAACGTCGAGCAACCTTTAGCCTCCCCATGGAGGAGTATCACATCTCTTGAAAACTCCTTCCATTTCTTTGCTTTCCTCGGGAAACACCTTGACCCGTGATATTTCCACCACGATGTAGGCGGGATAAAACTAGAAATTTATCGTCGGACGTTACTTTATAGCATGGTAAAGATACAGGAAAAGTTCATCAAAAATTGCACCGTTTATAACGATGTTTCTCATGGCACTGATTAATGTCTGTCGTATCTTTAAATCCTTTAAATGAAGATATCTCTGAAATTATGTACCTAGAATATGTTCTCTTTAATAACATTTACATAGAACTGAGTATAGGTAAACGGAAAATAATTTTTGGAATTTTATTGAAAATCATTTTGAAACTCTATCAGCAAGCTATATCGCATTAGATAATCAATGCTGAAAAGGGGCGATAAAGCATTCAATTATATGTAATTCAAGAGAATAACATCGTTCGCTTTTGAGAGTAATGAAAGCCGGCTAGATTGACTTGCTGTAACTTGATTAAACTGAGTGGAGGCTTTAATGAAGCTACTGAGCATTAATAACTGACAGTCTTTGGTCAACATGCTTCTAATCGTAGCAAAGTGTGCCTATGGGAACCATATATATGGTTGTTTACATAAAGACTGAAGTAAAGAGAATTCGAAGAAGCGTTTAAAGAATGGAACTTGATTCAATTTTAGTGTCCAATTTGAAGTGTCCATCGATCGCTGTGTATACAATACCCCATAATAATTAATGCTTTACCATCAAACTTGCCGCATCCTATAATGGAGGAACGTTACAAAATGGCCGACCTTAATAGAAGATACATTAAGGGGGTAATTTTCAAAGCGCCGGCTCATTATCACATAAATGTCAGTTGTGTAATATTAGAATTATGGGTTATTCTTGACGCGACGTATGCATCAATTTCTCTCAAAATCCATCTTTTTAAGAAGCTGAATTGAACAATCTGAAATACTGTAGTGGACTATTGAAATATTTTTAACCACTATTTACATTCTTTTGATATTTTTGAGAGTTATTATTTTGAATTTGTTTCAAGTAGTTGGATTGGACTAGTTATGTTTCTTGTAGACTAATCATTATCAGGAATTGCTAATCAGTACTTAGATAATATTCTGGAACAAGAATTATTCAATAATGGATTTGAAGTTGTTTGAAGTGGTTTACATTAGATTAATGAAATAACATATTTCTATTTTAGCTACTCCTGAAACAAGAATTATATATTTTTTTTTAGTAACCGATAATTATCTAGAATTATCAGTTGGTAACTCCTAACACAAAGAAACCAAGTCTCCTATTTAGTCATTTCCATGAGTTATTTACATTTTCTGGTAACTACTAGTGATAAATACTAATTTAAGAACCATCAAAATTACTTATTGAGTAGCTGATATGAACTTGTTTCACATGGTTTGAACTATATTTTTTTTAACCACGTTTTAACCATGTTTTTTTTTTTAATAATGTTTTAAGCAAACTGAAGTTCGTATGACAAACTAACAATTTTCAGGATACAGTCCTGAACATTGATCTTTTCGCACATGTTCCTCGACAGTATCGGTGAACTGACTGAACAAGGTATTGTGATAAACGGAACGAAATACAGTGTGCAGAAAAGAAATGAATACGCGTGAAGCTTTTCGAGCGATAAAAATTGTTTTACAATAACGCGCGTCACGTGCACTGAACAGGAAGCAAGGGAAACGAAATGCAAAACACGGTTGCCACCAGTGGGCGCAGACAGAGAAGAGGTAATCGTTTAAGCTTGGGCCTGGACATTATTTGAATAAACTTCAATAACTCATTTTCAACATTATCATTCAAATAACGTGGTCCCCTCTTTCCATCAGATGATGCTTTTTCACGTTAGAGAAATTATTTATCTTAATTGCTATTTTACCTCATTTATTTATTTACCTATTTTTACCTATTTAAATCATTTTATCGGTATACGTTCCTTAACCTAACCTACCCATTCCTAACCTATTTATGGCCATTGTTAACTCTTGAATTTGAAACTATTTGGTTTCACGTTTCAAGCTAATTAAACAATTCAAAACCACCTTAATCAGTAGCAACTTTTTTTCTAATACTCAAACAGCACTCTGACTATAGAAATTTCCAAAGAAAATTAAAAATTATGATTTTCCAAAAAGTATAAAGTTATCCTCACTGAAACAGTTTTTATTTCGCCAATTTTAAATCATTTTATCGGTACACGTATCATAACCTAACCTGTCTATTCCTAACCCATTTATAATCGTTATTAACTTTCAGATTACAAGCGATTAGAACTAATTAACCAATTTAAAGCCACCGTAATCGACAACAGTTATTTTTTAAATAAATAACGCTCTGACTACGATAGTTTCTCTTCTAGAAGAGAGAATAAAAAACGATTATTTCCAGCTTTGCAGAATAGTGAATGTTTGAGTTTTGCGAAATAACGCGATAACGAGAATACAGTAAGGGGACGACGAATCGAATATTCAGTGTAGTATCATCGAAATGACCCAATTACAAGTTGCGGAGCCCAGTGCAAACTCCACGTCCACCGGAAATGGAGTGTGCAAGTTAGAGACCGTTCCAGTCGATGCACCTTACGGCTACGTAAACGTTTTACAGCAACTACCACGCCGCAGCGCGGCTTCAAATACTGTTATACTGATTTTACGCTGCTAACAAACTGGCAAATTTGTTGCTGGCGGCAGGAAAACCTGAATGGCAGCTCGGTTTCATAATTTTCACCTCGCGCATCTAAATCAATTTCAGACCTCTGTAAATTTGTAGTCATTGAAACTGACGTAACCACTTTATTATCAATTGTTGAGTGTTTACACGGCTATTATCGAAATTGAGCAAAGTTCATTTTATTTCTGGAAAAATATACTAAATTAATACTTTGTTCCATGCACAAATTTTCATTTGCCAGTTTTTCGCTCATGTTGCGGGTTCTTCATTATAGGTTATGTTAAATGGGTAACGATACAGATCGTGTTAAATTATATGTTAAAAATTTCGAAAAAGCTTCAGGTTAATTAAAATTAATTTTACTTATCTTCGAAAGTACCTAAATTTCATCTTTGATAATATTTAAATCAACTTCAACCATATTTAAATTTTTTGAATTCTTTGTTACCGTGCTTAGATTTTCCAACTAGAGAAGCACCTGCGATTAATTACGATATTTCCCCCTCACTGGCAACTGAGATTCCAAAGAATTAAGTTTGTTGATCGTATAACAAAGAATATGTACGTAATTCCCAGTTATGCTATCATAACACGTGCAAGATCCCAGGAAAAGTCGAGCAAAGCCAAATCTAACCTCACCCTGTCCCTTCAGAAACTTAATCAAACCAAACGTTCCGACCAACCGAGGGGTGAAAATAAACGATGAAACTTTTCCAAAGGTTGATTCACGCTTATTAAACGAAGCCAACAAGTACAACTTTGAAACCCATCCTCGCAGAGAAACCGAGAGCGAGACTAACCTAGAAAATTGGAGTCCTGTACACGCAGGGTATTTCGAAGAATTTGGAAAAATCCCGACTCCCTATTTTCCCTTTATTTATTCCCTCGGTTCTGGCGCCTCTCCACACACCCCTTTTCTCATCTCGTAAACAATATTTCCGCTCGTCTCTGGCTCGTCCTCGTTTGACCAGTTTCCAGGGTGGAACGAGAGAGGGCAAAGGGAGAGAACAGGGTGGCCTGAATGATTAGAGAGAAACGCAGGGAACAGAGAATATACCGTACAGACCAGCGTGATAAAGGAGGAGGGACGTATGAGCGTAAATCGTGTGGCAGAGCGAGACGATAGACGGTGGAAATAAAAATGGCGACAAGGAAAGCACAATGCGGAGGAGAGAAAGGCGAATTGAGAGGACAGAGACAGTTGGGTGGATGGAGGAGGTAAGTGGTAGGGGAATAAAATGGCTATACAGGGTGTTAGAAATGTTCGTCAAAGGGAGTTCACGTGTTTAGGTTATGTTTTGATAACATGAAAATTGTAGTTAGACAGGATAATGTATAAGAAGGTAAATGAAGTGGCAGGGGAGTGAAACAGGTATACAGGGTGTTAGAAATATTCGTCAAAGGGAGTTCACGTGTTTAGGTTATGTTTTGATAACATGAAAATTGTAGTTAGACAGGATAATGTATAAGAAGGTAAATGAAGTGGCAGGGGAGTGAAACAGGTATACAGGGTGTTAGAAATATTCGTCAAAGGGAGTTCACGTGTTTAGGTTATGTTTTGATAACATGAAAATTGTAGTTAGACAGGATAATATATAAGAAGGTAAATGAAGTGGCAGGGGAGTGAAACAGGTATACAGGGTATTAGAAATATTCGTCAAAGGAAGTTCACGTGTCTAGGTTATGTTTTGATAACATGAAAATTGTAGTTAGATAGGATAATATATAAGAAGGTAAATGAAGTAGCAGGGGAGTGAAACAGGTATACAAGGTATTAGAAATATTCGTCAAAGGAAGTTCACGTGTTTAGGTTATGTTTTGATAACGTGAAAATTTTAATTAGACAGGGTGATGTATAAGAAGGTAAATGAAGTGGTAGGGCAATGAAATATGTTCAACGAGATAATTAAAGATATTCATCAAAGGAAGTAACGTGTAGAGGTTAATTTTTAGAGATAGGGAATTCTTAATTTGGTAGAGTAATATATTTATATGGGGTGACCCCTGGTATTTGAGATACATGCGAGCCCAGAGAGTTTCTATGGCACAAAATAGGAAGCAAATTACATTTTGGAAGCTTCGATTCGAAGAAAAATTGGACGAACCGATGTTAAAGAATATAAAAGCATATTTCGCGTGAGTACTGCTATTCCACATTGCTACTATTCTTCGCCATCGCGTATCTTAGAAAATCCCAATCCCAATCCCATTTTGTTAACCAGGAAACCACAATTTTCCAACCAAAACTTCCTTTCCGCAAAAGGGTAGTCCTCGGTTGTTTCTTTTCACATTGAGGACAAAGCAGCAGCGTTTCTACTCCGAAAGGTCTGTACGCTGTTAGAAAAGGAACAAGCAACGATGAGAAAGAAAGCCGTAAATAAGAAGGACAAACTGGGAATGAAGTAGTACAGAGACGATAAAACGAAAGAAATTGTACGAAAAGGGGGTTGATAAAAAGGAAACGAAGGCCAAGAGAGGAAAGATAAAACCATGCACACTCTGTCGCCAACACGCTTCTCCTGACGCCGCTTTATCCGGAAGTAGGGGAGGAGGGGCACAGCTCTAGAATCGATAACCGCCCCTCTGCTGCGTCGAAAGGGGTCGCCGCCACCCTCCTGGCACGGCTTTTAAAAGAGAGGAGGCTTCGAACACCAGGTCGTCCCCCACGGGGGAAAAGTCGGCTGGTGAAGCGATGACGCCAACGATGACGATCATCGTCACGCTTTTTTTTTTTTTTCTTTAATCATATCACATACCACCTCTGCGTGTTTGCCTCTTTGTCAATTAAATAATATTTAGGCAAAATTTCCTTTGTTTTCAGGTGATCTAGCGTGCTTTGTTGCAGAAATGGGACTCAAGAAACGATTGCACGTGTTTGACGTGGTTTGAACACCTTTTCAAATGACTGTAACGAGGAATGCTTCGAAGAAGCTTCTGAAGCTTCAGAAGTCTACCCTCAAAGTATTTTTGGAAAATTTCTTTCATTTCTAGATGGGCTAGTGCGATTTCTTGTAAAATGATTGTACATGTTTGATGTGGTTTGAAGACTTTTTTAAATGGTTATGGCGAGGAGTATTTTGAAGAATCGAAGCTCGAGGAGATTGCCATCAAATGTAGAAATATTTGGGGGAATTGCTGGTTCTTTTGCTTTTGGATGGTCTGCTGTGGTTTATCGTAGAAACGTAGTTTAACATTGGTAATTTGCACATGTTTGATGTGGTTTGAAGGCTTCTTTAAATATTCATATTTAAAGAAATATTTTGAAAAATGGTTTAAGTATGCATTTGAGAAGATTGTCCTCAAGTGTGAGACTATTTTTCAAAAAGTATTCGTTCTTTTGCTTCTATTTGTTTATTGTAGTTTAGCTTGATTTGCAGTTTTGTACAAATGTGTCATAGTTGTTTGTACAGTTTTAATGTAATCTTTTAAGTTGTTTGCTTAAGTTGAACTCTAGTAACTTCACACACTACTTCTGTATTTGCCTTTTTGTCGATCAAATATGGGATTATTTTGATAGAAGATCTATTCCACTTTAAATACTGATACAAATCCAACAGTTGCACAACTATATCTTCCTATTTTCATTATCTTTTATTGCTCATCTTATCCATACTTTGCTCTTCTACTCGTACATGGACAAAAATTTAACAGCTACCCTAATCAAATTACTATAATTGACTTTCCATGATCAATATCAATATCGTAGAGTCTTAAACAATTTGAAACCTCGCTCGAGTATTAAAAGAGAAGAGAGAGGAGAAAAAGACGACGAAGATGGATTGTATTTCTTATTAAGAGGCCCTTTAATAATTTCATGCAGCACTCAGAAAGATCTGCCTGGAACTTGGTGAAACTTAATGGAAATTCAAATACGAGATCGCGAATGATTTCAATTTGCATGAGAACAGGGGAATCAAGACCAAACCCATCGAAAGGATAAATCATGAATGTTCTATTTCTGTTAACAACGGTCGAGCGTGAGCAAGTGGGACGACCTAGTATTCTGAGCCTCCACCAGCTCAAGTCCTGAAAACGATTGCTTCAACTCACTGCACAACTTTGTATTGCATACAACATTCCAATTAAGTTTCTAGTCGTCCCTTTCTCGCTGCAACCTGTGTTTAATTCAGAATCTTCAAGGAAGTATGCAACTGTTAATATCAAATATGCAAGGACGGATCGCTTACAGAGAATGAAAGAAAAGTAAAGCGATGAAGCGAATTAGTAGTGGCGATAATCTCGCAGAATTTCTAATTGTGGAAAGTGCAAGTAGTGATTTATTCATAGCCACGCGTTGAGAAGAAATTTCATTCAATTTAATAAGCTTGTAGATTTCATTTCGTTTCAGTTTTAACCAAGTCAGATGTAAGATACAAGTTCTACCATGAAGAGTGAAGCGTCAGGTTCTTTGGCCTTTCTTTTATTTTATTTTTCACAATAGAAGATCTTAGATTCTTTAATCTAAACCTTGGGATCTTTGATTCTATTCATGGCAGATCTTGGATTCCTCAATTTCATCTAACTTTTACATAGAAAATCTGAGGCCTGTTGCTCTTACGTAATATACAGGCCTGGGTAGTTTCAATTTAATCGATTAAAAATCTTCAACCCTATTCTTAATCTTTTTCGTAGAAAATAAGATCTGAAATTCTCACGTTCCGCTCGAGAGAACTTTATTCTAAAATTTTCTATATTCCGCTGTTTCAATCAGCCTGCAAATAACTAGGCGCAAAACAGTATCAAAAGAGCCAATACAATTCCCTATCGCTATCCTCCAACAAGCAGATATTACTAGATCCATCAACCGTCTGCATCATTTACTTGAAACAGCAAAAAAGCAGGACAGACAGATACACGAAGATAGAGAAGATTAAAAGGAAGGAATCATGCGAGCATTGGCAACGATCCAGCGAGGACAAGAGTGCATAGGACACGAGTATACAACGGCGAGGCTGGCCTACGACTACGATTTCCAATCTTCCTCATCTTATGGCACGTGTAAGCTAATGATTAGACTGCGGATTTTTACGCAATTGCGGGAAATTTGTAGATACAAAAATATACGATACAAGCAGAATATTAATAAAGATACAAATAATAAAAACAATAAAAAAATACGCTATAAACAAAATATGAAGAGATAAAATATAATATACGAAAAAAGAACATTAACTATAGCTTGCAATGGCTGAAACAAATCTCTAACGAGATGTCTGTATCTTTTAGTTGCGACCATAAAGATACGAAATTGGGTAAACAGCGGCGGTATAGAGGTCAGTGGTCCTAAGTAAATAGCGAGACATGACACAATATTTTCAAAATTTTCTCGGCCACCAGTTGAAAATCGCAGGTCCAGGGCGATGATTGCGAGCTTTGTAATTTCAGGTCACGCTCGTTAATGATCCCTCGAGCACGGAATAAACGTGACGCTCCATCGACGAATTCAATTGCGTCCAATGGAATTTACATGGTTTCCTGTATTAACAGAGCGACGCCGGGTGACGGTGACGACCTCAGCCCTCGGAAATGTCCGAATAAGTTTGCCCTGATGTCGCCTGAATTTAGTTACTTAGTTACTTAGTTACTTTGGATCGATGTTGCGTTCAATTGGTAGTTGTTAGGGAGATTTCAATGGTGTTTGTACCTTGATTTTGATGTTATTACTGGCATATTGGTAATAGTAGTGGTTGTTATCCCTAGTGGTAATTTCCTAATTTACCGATGCTGTTGTAAGACCTATGGATGTAAAATTTAATTGAAATTTATGATATTCCATGATCTGACAGAATTTATTAGAATAGAATAATCTTATCTTCAATATTTTTAAATCTCAATATATTCAATATCTTTAAATAATAATATTAATAATAATACGTTGCGAATGTTAAATAACCTAACTTACATGGAACTTAGTCCTAGGAGCCATTATGAACTAGAAAATATAGCAGTTGTGGCAATTCAAAAACATGATACAATGTTTATAATTGTATCAATCGTGTTGACTGGTCATGCTGCTTTTGCAATTGGATAATCTCTCGATTCGTGGCTCAGGAACTCTCTATTTCCCTCCTAGAGAGAAACGAGCCGCAGGTTCAGCGGAACGTGTCCTCGAATTAATAAAGATGATCATGCTAATCAGTAGAGAACGTGGCGTCTGAAAGATCCGCGACTGTATCGCTTCAGCGTGGCGCAGCCAGTGTGGAGCCGTGTAATTAAACGGGGTTCGTTGAACCTGCGCCGAGTTTGCTGAATCCGACCGTGTTCGTTTTCACCTCCTCACGATTCTTCTCTCTGACAGTTGAATTATGACCAATACTCGTCTCGTTCCACTATTTCTCTCTCCGATCTTTTCTCTAAAATTAGTTTCGCCGCTAGAAACGTTCAAACGGTTAGAAAAGTTATCCCGTCAGTTTACAAGTTGCCGAGAATTCGAAGTTTTTTCAGTCGGTAACCGGTGAATGTGGTGTCTTCTCTTCTTTAGGAAAGTCGAAAAGATGTTTGATAGGTGGCGGAGTGGTGGCTGACGAATCTAGGTTAGGTTAAGTTCTAGTTTTCTGGTATCGAGGGCGCTGACACTTGAGAAGGTTGAGTTAAGTCTTTTATCCTCGATGTACAATATATCCCTGATTTATTAGGTACTAGAATGATTATGGAGAATGTGGTACGCTTGGAAAATCATTGGCAACTGAAATAAGGATTCTTCGGTAATTACGTGGGTAATTTGGTAATTATAAGAGATAAAAATTCTTTGGTTTATAAAGATCCTAGAATTTTTAATCTTTAATCTTTGAATTTCTGCAATATGTGGTACACTGAGAAAATTGTTGGAAATTGAGATAAGGATTCTTTGATAATTTACTTGCAAAGATCATTAATCTCTGATCTTTATATTTCTAGCTTATATTAAATAATTCTTTCGTTATTAAGGATTAAGAATTATCATCTCTTAGTTGGAATCTTTCATTAAACAAAATTAGAAACTCTTTTGGCCTCTAGTTTAACCTATTCTGGTATTTGGATTGTTAATTTTTCTATTGTGTTTCTTAATACAATATTCTTTACTTCCATAAATTTTTAATGAAAAAACATCCTAACCTAATAGAATTGTGAACTAAATATTTTTAATTTTTAATTCTTCAATTCTATACAACACGTACTTAGTAGCACCTTAATATTTTAGAATATAATCCAAAACTATTATATTTTCCTATAGCCAGTAAGATATTCCATGCTTTCATTACTGACGACATTGACACCATCAAAATGACTAGGATTGTTCACAAAATTACTAGTAATTGCTACCAATATTTATGATTATATCCCGGATCAGTTAAGACATCTATAATACTCGTTAGTATCTGAATGCCAGGTAGATTAATCTATAATCTGATCTGAAAGAGGAACATGGCGCACGAATCAATCTTTTCGGGCAACGAATAATTGCCAGCTAGTCGACAGGAACAAAAATGGGAGTGGAAGAATTCTAGTGGTTTTTCGTGGAAACTTCCTCCTCTATGGTCGTTCCCTCTACTTTTCAGCCTGAATATAGCCAGGGATTAAAGCTACTACAGTTGTATTTCACGTTTCCAGAAACCAGGGATTTCCCGGATCCTTCGATTGTCACGTTCGTGCGCGTCAAGTGGAGCGATTCTCTCGGGAGATAAGACGGGAGATTATCCAAATTCGTGGAATATAGACTAACAAGCTGATGTCACTTGCAATACAGCCCTTTCTCCTGCCATTTGCATTTCCCCATCTTTTTTTAATTTTCTTTTTTTTTAAGTGACTTATAGGGATCTGAGCCATTTACATGGGTTTATCTACGAGATAAACGACTCATAAAATAATGCACTGTTTCTCAACGCTATGTATATTGACCAACAAAAAAGATTTTTTGGAAAGTAAAAAATTTGCTAAGGACTAACTAAAAAAAATTGCTAAGTTTCCTACGAAGATATATAAAAAGCTGCTTTTCTATAGATTATTACAAAGGCTTTGGTAACTCATTATACATAGGAATTCAACAGATAAGACATCTTCAAAATCCAAAATATAAAATATTTTCCGAATAAATTATATAAAAAAAATCAAAAAGTAACAGCCCTTAGCTACGAAACTCCATTCTGAAATAAATCGAGATATTGAGAACTCGTGGAGCGTATCTATATTTGAACAGTTTTTATTGATCAGATTTCGCTGAATTTTCATTTACAGGTACTATTCCATACGAGCGAAGAATTAAGACTTTCTTTCTATGATACTAGTTGCACTTTCATACATTCTACAACGTTTTGTTATAGAACGTGCTATAGAAAATGTTCAGTCGCTAGAATTAGAAAGGGAAGGGAATAAAATTCCCTGTATTCGTTGGGAAGAAATCTTTCCCCCCAACACTGGCAAACTCGTTCCAAGTTTGAAGAGTTGCAGCTACACTGGCGTAACCCGCGGAATCGTTGCACGAATGCGTTTAAAAACTTCTCGTCGACTCGTAAACTTTCTTGAATATTTAAACAACACCGACAACTTGGAAACAGAGAAGACGAAGCACCAACCGGGGCGGACAAAATGGGGTGGAGGAAAGGGTGCAGAGTTTTGCAACGAAGGAATTGCTTCGTGACGAATGCACCGACGGAGAAGGGGGGTGAGAAGAGGAAGGAAAGCAAGAGAGGGAGAGAGAGAGAGAGTTCTCGTTAAACCAGGGAGAGGGCGTCTAATATCCGTGCATCGAGAAGCAACGCAGGGCGGCCTTTGAGAATTTAAGGCCGGTTTTCATTAAAAGATCGAGCGCACCAGTGCGATGCGACGGGGCGCTGAAGTAAATTCTAACTTCTGCCACTTTCAATTATCGCGTCTCGCGGAAGAATCGCGACACGAAAACACGCTGCGGCACCGGTGTCACCTAACCTAACAGGAAGCGAACGAATTAATGATGCAAAACGGTCGCCATTTGAATCGCCATGACGATGCGCGACGCAATGAACAATAACCATGGAAATAATTATTGTTTGATCTTGATCTTATTATTCGATGATATCATCAGTCTGTAAGTAGTATAAATGTAAACAATAACTGTGCCAATAATTGATAGAGGATTAATGAAAATCGTTTGTACATCAAAATCTAATCACTTGCATAATTTTAATTTCCAATTTAAACATTTCTTTCTTTCTCTGAGAAACAATTTAAAAAAAGACGGTCCAAATCATCATGTAGCTTTGATTGTTCTGTGTCAAGAACATATTGTATTACATTGCTATTTGATTTTTTACTGCTACGCTGGATGTTCTTTATTCTTTTAGTGAAATCCATTCTAATAATAATATTTCCAATAATAATCGGGATTTGGTTGTAACGTGAATTTCTGACCACATGTATAGCCAGGAAATTGTAAAAGTTACATAAAATCTTTGTTCTTTACTAAATGCCAGTACAATATCTGACGAAACGGACGGGAAGATAAATGATTTCTGCATGACACTTAAGAAAAAATGAAAGAATTGTTCCCCGTATCGATATTGTTTACTTAAACGTTATCGTGTATGGTTGGACAAAGATATGAATATTCAAAATATTTAAACTACGTCAGAGAGTGGAGAAAATACCAACAAAGATATGATAAAGAGACTTTTACTCTCGTCGGATCCCCCCATATCAAGTTTCAGAAAAGCTGCACATTATGTTTATTTATTTTTGTCCCGAATCCTTATCCAAATGCCGTATTGTGTAACGTGAGAACATAACCTGTAAACGTGCGAATGTGGCGTGTGATCCTGTTCTGTGAACGTTCGAATGTGGACAGCGAACATGTGAATGTGGCAAAAGTGGCCGACGAATGTTGACTTTTATCCCGAATCCTCATTCAACTGCCGCACTGTGCGCCATTACTTTTATTAAGAACGAATCGCAACAAATAGCGCCGTGCGAAACGTCTTCAAGTTTCTCTTACTTTGCTTTGTACTTATATTGTTTTGTTAATTACTGTCATTCGTTTTGTTCGTGCCTAGTTTTAGTGAAACGTATTCTTTACCTTTTCCTATTTTTAGCTGTGGAACAATTAACCTAACCTAACCCTAACCTCTAATGTGTATAAACAAATCCTCAAAAGTAATCCCAGAGATAATCTGAGTTCCATTAATTTTCCAGATTATAAATCTTTTTCCAACAAAGCTAATCCAAAAGCTAACCACATATAATATTCTAGTTCCATTAGAAAGTTTCATGGATAACACACTGATAACATAGATAATAATGATGCATAACGAGCTTTTCAAATTTTAACTTTTCGTCTCACAAATTTAACTCAAATTACACACTTGTTTTCAGAAACAAATCTCCAGATCTAGCTTTATAAAACCCTAACTATCCTAGCTCCGCCATGAAATTCCCTAGACAAGGAACAGAATACCAATATCAAACATAAGTAATTTCTCAAATTATACATATTTTTCCCGGAAACAAATCTCCGAAACTAACTTCATATTCCCTAACATCCTAGTTCCACTAGTAAATTCCCTGGGCAAGCAACGCAATGGCAAACTATTTACCATATCGGAGAAACCGCAACTTGGAAGCGTAGCAATCCATAATTCAGTCAGAAGTTACAACCATTTAGGATTTATAAGGCTCTGAAAGGAACTGGCGGCCATAGAACCGACTAAGAATAGCTACTGACATCCTACTTTGCATTTCATTGCACGATTACCACACGTACATCGAGGCGAGAATGCCGCGTGTTTGTACAGTTGTATACAAGAGAAACGAATGCCACGGAAACATCGGTAAATCCACCGACTGTTAATTGCAACGCGTGGCTGGTTTTCACGCTCGCGACATCACACGCCGTCGGACAAAAAGGAAACCCTGTAGAGGCTCGATGTGGCCATTCCAGACACCGTTACGCCGTCCGTCGAACGAAAGGTATAGCTACTCGTGGGGATTGCGATCATGAAACGAGAAAATCAGCTTTTGTACCAGCCACTCAATTAGAGCAGAGGCGTTCGAACGAGCCGCGCTTTGACCTGGTTCAGGCTCAGTCTCGTTACACACTAGAAGCACTTTTGGCTTTTAGGATTGGTAGTTTTATAACGTGATATATACAGAACTGATAACGTTGCTTATGGTTTTAAATTTAGATTGATATATTTCTGCGATTGTTTTATGTTGATATTAATTAAATTTATATATCGCAAAGGTTTTTAGTACGTTAGCACTGTTTATATTGTTAATGTTTCTAGATCTGAAAATCTTTCTTTATTGCAATGCCTTTTTGCTAATATTGGTCAAAATTTTAATGTGTGTTGTATTTTTAGAATTGATAGTCATTATATATGTATAGGCGATATAGTCCTAATGACATTGACCAGATTTAAAACTTATGATATAATGTTTTCAGGTCTAATAATAATTCTTCTGATGATAGTACAATACTACAACATTTTTAGAAATAATAGTCGTGTACTCTGCAACACCATTCCACTAACAGCGACCTTATTTTTACAAACTTTACGATATCCTGATTCCACTAGAGAAATCCCTAGACAATCGATGCAGTATCAATAAGAAACATAACCAATTTCCAAAATTATAAATTCCTTTTCTCGTAAACCTAACCTCATATGACTCTAATATTCTAATTCTGGTAGAAGATTCTTATAGTCGTTCTGTATCTAGACCCATAGAAAATGACGATCGAATTTCGAAATATATCCACCGCGTTCGTTCCAAGACTGAAGCTCTGACGACAGGGAAAATATCGCATCCTGGCGAAAACGCTTTAAAACTTCGGATATTGAGTGCCACGTGACGGAAATACGAACGAACTCTCATCCCTTTGAGTGACAAACTGAACGCATCTTCGAAGAATGCAGGAACAATTACACGCCAAATAGCAAAATGAGAATTTGTCATGACGTTTTCGTCCGCCATTTGCACGAATCGTCTAACCTATATTGAAAGTATTTTGTTAATATTGTCCGAATTCCGAAAACATGCAAGCAGGCCATAATACAATAAAAGCGTAGATACAATATAGCTAACAATAAATCTCACAAATGCAATATGGCTGGCAATAAAACATGGTGGATCACCTTATGAACATTCTGAGTAATAAATCATTCGATTTAAACCCCCGATAATTTATATTTTTGAAGTATTATTTCATTTTACTATTACCGAAGAAAATTATTTATTGCAGTCATTAGTTCCTTTTTCTACCACCGGCTAAGACGCTGTAATTAACATTAACTATTTGTCCTATGAATATTGACAAACCTAATTGTAGATGATTAGTGTGGAATCAATGATTATTAAATATATAGAATAAATATATAAAACATATGGAATATAATAAAAAGTATAATGTAGAAAAATAATACATTATAAAAAAGTTTTAGGAGGTATAGTGCTACACAATCTAATAACAAACCTATACCATTTTATACTATATCTAACCTATATTAATCTATACTAGCAAACCTAAACCTATACTATGAATGGTATAAAAAAGTGACTCAGAAAACGTACAATGTAATATACTAAATAAAAATGTACTATACTATACTTGAATATATCATAAAATCCATTCAGAAAAAATTGTGCCATGTAATTCATTAATAAACCAAATACTAAACATACTGAAAACTGAAAACGATTAATAAACAATTCCAACAAAGCATTACGGAGGAAATATAAAGAATGACACTTGAACACGTAGTACACGTTTCGACTTTTCCCTCGGAAAGTCGTTTCACAGCCGGTGTTGGCTTTCCAGGCAAGGGTCGACGCGTTCGAAATCGATCTTTTTATTACCAGCGGTTGGTTGCTGCTGCATCAAATTGCACCACTCTGTTTTTCTCCCCGCAGTACCGGCGCGCTACCCATTCTCTGTGGGAGATGCATATGGCCGCGTCCCTTTTTTCCTCCCGCTCGACGCGACATTGCTGCTGCGCCAGTTTACATCACACGCGACGGAAGACTGACCCTTTAATCGCGGCAGGGATCAACCCTGTGCTAATCGTGACTTTTGCCCTTTATATTTCTTCTCAAATATATAAAACTGTATATAACGATATTTCCATTGGATTTTTTGTTCCGTTCGTTATGTTGGTACTATCGAGGAAATTTGCTAGGGACACGAATATAGAGTGCGTCTTTTAATATGCTGAATTTTATAGAGGTATTATATTTGAAAATATTGCATGATACGTAATAGAAACATACATGAACTTTCTGAACGCGCTCAGAAAATTAGATATTGCATAGGTTAAGAAATTCCACTTCTATTTCAGCAACAGGAAATTAAAATTCTGAAAAAGTATACTATTTTCAACTACATATTGAATCATGTTTAAAAAATAAAAAAACACATAATTGAAAATATTTCTGTAAGTTTGTGGTAAATATATAGATGCAGACCGTATTCTGTAATGAAATAGTTGACCTATCATAAAATTTTTACTCATTTTCAATTTAAAATTAGTTAATATAAAAAAGATCATAACCTCTAACGCAATTTACTCGGTTCGCCACTTTGTCTTGTGTGTCCTTTTTTCTGAAAGCTGCACAATATGGCGGGCATCGAACGATTATTTAATTTACCTTTTCTATCACGTGGCAGAGTTCTATTAAGTTCTATTATATATCTACTTTTGTCTTACATAATTCATGTTCTTTTGTTTCGTTTCGCTATTAATCCACGTTTAAATTACCTTCGCAATTTTCTCTTAATTAAGATGAACCGCCACGATGCTACATTATGAAACTTCGATGGCTTTTTGTACCTCATATTCGAAATGATTCTTGCGAATTACACTTTTGATTATTTCTTTTCACAACAATTTTTATATTCCCACTTTAAAGAACGAGGCTGTCCAAGTTATTATTCAGGATGAGCATAACTTCCGAAATTTCAAATGGCTTGACATAATTTCGCCATTTTCTTATTCATTTTCCGCCAATTTTACGGTCATTTCCCCACGAAATTGTGTCTAGAACCGTCTGGGATTTCGGGGATTATGTTTACACTGGGTGCCAATTTGCCAGGCGATTCCCTTAATTCGGGGACTACATGACGTCACATTACCCCCACTGCCATTCCACAGCTACGTCGCTCGTGTCACGTGACATGAATTTCGTCTTACGTCTCTCCGCGCTGCATCAACAACGTTGACGCCCCACCTTCATTTGTCTACGATCTACAGTCTATAGCATGATCGCGACGTCACTAGCCCACCACTATACTACTTCCCGCACTAGCAGCGGGATTTTGTCCCCTATCTTTCTTCGAAACAGCAACCCTGCCACCTTAAGCGGTATTATTCTATAAAGCGGGGATGAAAAAACTAGTGCCCTGTTATGACAAGTGTCTCAGCAATAGTAAAGTTGCGTGGCGAAGTAGTTTATGGTATCTATGAACGTTAACGGCTTTGAAAACAAATTTCTACGTTTCCTTAATATCTAATCGGGACTTGTTCCCTGCATATGTCTTGCATTATAACCATCCTCTCGCTACGGTTAGTATTGAGTCACGACGGATCAAGCAGTAAATCCTGAAAATCCCTCTCTACAAATACGATCGGGATGACTTAATTTCGAACAGGTCGCTTGTGTTCCACCCGTTGCGTGAGGCGAAGATGCTTCGAGTCACTGTTAACTGTGTAATTTATAACTGTACAACGGTGCAGTCTATTAAAACGACAACCGCACGAGCGTCCTTCGGCCCGTCAATCAATTAGAATAGTCAGCAGCCTTTGTACGGCTAGCGCGTATTCCAACTTTTCATTTCCATCCATCGGCAATAAACAAAGGCGAGCCAATAATTCCCAGAAAATCGATGATCTCCCATAACGTTATTCCCCTTTTTCCTGGCGAAATTTACTTCGTAAAATCGTTCGATTGTTATGGAAGACTCGTTTCAGTGGAAAATAGCCTTTACAAAATGGATCTTCATTTCGTAAATATCATAAAATCGATGGAGGATCAAAAAAATTTTGAGATTATTTAAAAACGAATTTAGAAAATTATTTTACTTGCAATATTTGGAAAATAATTTTTCCATAAATTATTTTGTCATGTGTTTATCAGATTATTCCAGAATAATTGTGTATTATCGAAAAGTAATTTTTCTTGAAATTTTAATTTGTTATTTATCTACCTATTCTTTATCTATCTGTTTATTTATCTATCTACTCTTATCTACCTATTCTTTATTTGAATAGTCATTTTCTGTACTAATTCGCTTTATTTTCAATTATTTAGAAATAATTATATAGTCCATTTGACTTGTAAAATAATTTTTCCTCAATTGTTCTCTTATTTGACAACCAAATTATTTTGAAATAATTGCACGCTCGTTCATATTAACTGAAAAATAACTGTTCTCTGAACAACTATCAAATTGTTTTGAAATTGAAATACATATATTGTTGTAATGAAATAACTTGTTTTTTGAATTATTTTATTTGGCTATTAAATTACTTCGGAATAATTATATATTAACTCATTTAAACTGAAAAATAACATTTCTCTGAACTATTTCAAAAGAAAAACTTTCTTTGTCTGAATAATTATTTCCACAACTAATTTTTCATATAATTTCTGATCAATGTAAATTATTATTAAAATAAATATATTTACTTCTCAATAAATTATTATTAAATTCAAAATATTTCTCATTATACGTGTTATTATTTCAGTCACGGAATTATTTATTTTCAATTCAAATAAAATGTATCTATATGTGAAGAAAAAATTAGTCGAATTTATCAGTCGTCAATCTTCGATAAATATTCTTACTTTTGTCGAGGTTTCCTTCGCCTTTATTTGATACTTTTATTTCTGTAACGCTTTTTTCGAGATTCCTCCGATGAATTATTTACTTGATAAATAATTCAGATCCACCACACTTCTCGCTGATTTTGTTATCGATCAACATTTTCAGTTTTAACCCGATAATACGCCCCGCTTCTCTCCCTCTGGCGTCTTTGCGATAAATTATTTATCTTATACCACGTTTCCCTGTATCAGTCTTTTCGCCCGTCGAGTTCCGAGTTCCCTTCGTTCCTGTGACGTTATTCTTCTGCATACTTAATGACTAACTCGATTTTATATTGATAAAGGATCTCTCGATATTTATGGAATATATTTTTTTAGATTAGATTAGATACAATTCTTAGATGTTCTTATACTATTTTCATTTTAGATAGTCTTATAGTATTTTTAAATACTTTTTATGCTTTTATCAACTTAGATTAGGTTATGGTATGGATAGATTAGGTTATGTTCTATAAAACTTTTACTACGTTTATATTTAATTTTTAATCGACGTGGTGTTCTACCTATCTCCATTTCTAACTATAATTTCTAATTCTGTTAATCTTCAAATAATACAAATTACAAATTATCTAATAGAATTGTCAACTCAAGAAAGAAAATTCTGTAACCTATCTGAACTTATCAGTCTACTAACATTTTTCATTCTGAATTTATTATATATGAAAATTTATATCTGAAATTTTTAATTACAATAACTTGAACAGAATTTCATTTTCGATTACAGTTGGTCAGAAACTTTAGGTTTCATTGATCGTTTTATTAGCAAAAGAAAAAAATTCTTCTTCGTACGTTTGGTGAAACTCAACAGTTTGCATTCCAAAGAGCAGCACAAATGGCTGGTCGATAATGCAGCGTGAAACGCGAGCTCGGCACAATAATTAACCAGGAATCCCACTGCCATTTGCGACCACGAAAATGGCTAAACCCAACCGCTACGGGACACTGTGGCTATGTGGAACCGGACCTAACCTAAATCCCATTGAATCCCATGGCTCGCTAAACGGTATCGTTACAAATTGGCTCAGCTTACCATTACTTGGTATATTGTTTCAAAAAATTGGATTTTAAATGTATTAATAAAAAATTTAAAAATATAAACACGATTAAACAATTGTTAAGAATAATTATAACAACATTGAATTAAATGAGATAAATTTTCAACAAAAAATTTTTAACAGCAGAGTATGATGCATTTTTGTTGATTTTCTGATTTTTTAGGTATTTTTTTAGTCATTTTTTTTGTAAAGAAAACGTAGTTACTAGTGTGACAATATTAATGATAAATAATAATTCAGTAGCTCAGTAACCTAGACCTGGACAATTGTAGGAAAATGGTAATTCTGGGACTGAATTAGATGATTCTAAGAATATCTTAATTGAGGATATATTCTCTGGGAAAATTCTAATTTAGCCATCGTCAGTGGGGGCTATAATGGATCTGGAACACCCACCATATTATATCTGAAAGATGATACTATTAAACATGTGGATATAGACGCGTTTTCGCTTCCTTATCTTGGGAACAGAAACTTTCTAGCGATTGTTTGCTAGTGACTTTTATAGAACTGTTTATAGCGCTGAGGAACAGTATTTCATTTAATTCAATCTACAGTCTTTGAAATAACTTGCAAAACGAAAGCTAATTTCTACATTAAGACGTAATTTAAAACTAGAAAAAATTGTCTTGGAGAAAGTTCAAATATATTACTTTACCTGTATTACTAATTAAAGAAATTAATAATATCTGTATATTCAAAAGTAATCAACTGAAGAACACTTCATCTAACTTACACAACAATCTTTGGAACAATTTATATACCTAGAGACAATTTGTAGATTAATAGCTCATTTTTAAATTATATTACAGAAGTGTCTCTATAAATATCCTTATTACATATATATTATCAATTGTTGAAACAGCCTATATGTTCAAGAACACCCAATGCAAAAATAACTTTCCAATTACCATTATAAACTGCTTTTAAGATATCTAAATCACATACTTCTTCCCTTACAACCGATCACGGTCTTTGAAACGTCCTGTATATAAGGAATAGGCGGGAGATTCAAAAAATTTCCATGGATCTGTCCAAGATATAAAAGGAAAAGAAAAGAAGGCACTAGCGAAGGTGACTGTATGGAACTTGCTTTCAAGGCCCCTATCGGTGAGCATGACAGTTCAGTGGCACACATACGCATCTATAACCTGCTCGGCGAACGTTATCGCGGGTTAATATCGCCGGCTTATCGCTAGTTGCGGTGCGTGACGTCTGCACGCATCTGCGCGTGCGCACACTACCCGAGCGCTGCAACCTGCAACCTGTGCGCTCCTATTACATAACACATCATTCAGAAACACGCCGTCTATGCGCACAAACAGGGTGTTTCGAAAGTAGTCGTGCCACCCGTCTAGCGGCTGCAACCTCGTGAATCGCGACTCGAGTGCGGATAATTTTAGACCGAACGCGATCCCCGAGCTGAGGAACATTACGGTCATGCGAATGTGGCCTGAAGGATAATTAGAATATGTCTGAGTAGATATTGGACGTAAAAGATTGCTTTTTCTTGTTTAGGTTATGTCGAATTATAGAAGAAGTCTTTTAGAACTGAATTGTCTTCTGTAGAAAACTTTTTGTAAAGATTGTTAATAAAAAGATGTATGTTTAAGGGTTGATTTTGGATATCAGTTTATTTTGACTATAATAGTGGAACACAAATTCATCCTACCTTTTTTGTACAAATCAATATATAACATATATTGCAATGGATATAAACAGAGGACGAATTTATGTCGAAAGAGTGGACATGGGTCTACTTTGGAAATTAGGTTATGTCAATGACAACAGGCAAGAAGTAATTAACACACTGCCATAGTAACCACAATTTAGGCAGGGTAACGTTCTTAACTTACGTGAGTTTCATTTTACTGAATCTAGAAGGTAAAGTACACAACGGGGAAACTTCTAACTTCACATAACCACGTGAAATCTCGTGAGTTGGAAAAATAATGCTACTCAGATTACCGATCAGATTTCTATCAGAGAAGTTAAAAATTCACTTCCAACCACTTTTACGATTACACGTGTTACATTAAACGAGCAATTCTTTTTAAGGGTCAAGATTATGGGAACTAACCTCTGGGTGGTGCTGGCGGGGCCCTCTTCGGGGTGTCGTCGGCAGAGGGCGTTCTTTCCCTCATGCTTTCTTATAGGACCCCTTAGAGCCACCATTTAGGCGAGACCACGTGCCGTATCCTCCTGAAACATTATAAAATAGAATCTTAGAATCTGTTCTTCGTCTTTCTAAGTTTCTATATCATTTTAAGTTTCTACATATTGAGAGTACTTCGAAACACAACTGTCATTAAAATACTGCTGTGGACCAAATATTCTAAAATCCTGGTGTTAACTATAAAATATCATTTCTACAGAATTTTATATATACATTTGTATTTCATAATTGCTAATGATTCATAGCAGTTACATATATGCACCTGAGTTCAAAATTAATTTGTGTAAAATGCAATTCCAGTAAAAAAACACCAGTAAAGGAAAAGCAACAATAAAAAGGACGCAAAGGATTAACGAGATAACGTCGCTGTTTTGATAATGATATAGAATGTGTTTCTATTCACGAAGGTCTGAAATTAACTATTCCCGTAGTGTCACTTCCTTCTTCCAGTGTCTCCTTAACTGTAGCATGAATTTTTCGTTATGGAGATTTGAACTTAACCTATCACTATTGAGATTACTGGGAATTTAAATTCTATCCAATTTCCTATCTATTTGCACGTAAGAAACAATAGCAATATTTTATCACGGATAATCTCACTTTTACTCCACTGGCAACCATATTGGTTCCGTGAACGAATATAAAATCGAATTTCGAAATAGTTTGCGATCCACCTGATACCTAGTTCCAATAAGCATAGAAAGCAGAGGCATCTAATTCCGCGTATCATTCAACTAGGAAAAAAGTGGCGGAAGATCTGGTATAATCGAGTAACAGTATCGTACAGGTGATATGAGACTGCGGAGACACGCTCACGGTGATACGTAGACGAGGATCGTGATATATAAGGCGGCTAGAGCTCGCGAAACCTCTCCTCGTATCATCGAGACCGCGTAGGAACACATACAGTGATTCTCAGCCTCATAATAACTTTTTACTAATTTTCAATTTAACATTTCAATAATTTCGTCGAGCAGAAATAATTATTTAAATTAAATTACTAAATTACGTTCATTTTCCTAGAAATTATCAAAAACTCGAACCAAAGTTAAAATGAAAGTTAATAAGAAATTATCATAGGACATTCGATCAATTTAAATTCTTAATATTTAAAGATATTTGTTACATCCAGGGATAATATCAACTTTTTGACTCAATATTATTTCGTAATTATATTAGGTTAGGTTAATGTTTTCAAATATGTGGGATAGTTGTTTTCCTTACCGTTTTACGACAATCTTACTAACAATTTACTTAAATAACTGATGCAGATACATAGTTTCTGATAAAATTATGTTATATCAGCTTTTTTATAATAATTATTTTTATGACTTTATTACGATAGGGTCAACAGCAATTTAAACACCCGATATGCAAATGTTTCCCAATACAGCCGTAATTGGCCACATTGTCGTTCGAAAGAGAGATAACAAATAATTATTTGTGGATAATAGAGACTTTTTCAAACAATCATCACTGGACATGCTAGGAGATAAGGATTGTTTGAAGTAGCTTCTTATCGCTACTAATCTGTTCTCTCTCGATAATCGTGTAGCCTAGAAGCTTATGCAGCGTGTCGTACACCAAATTACACAATATTTAGATAATGCTAGTTATCGCACCGTATCTAATAACAGCTATCAATAGTAGAATGATATTTTTACAATTGTTATTAATAATATATTAATGATAAAAGAAAGTTAAGCTTCGGTGCTCCAGTTATAGATTAAATTTCACTTCAAACTATTTTGATACAAGATTTCATCTTATGTCAATAGAATAAGACGCTATTATTCGATCGAAAGACAAACAACGGTAAAACAAAGTGCGGCCATTCTTATGTCGCACGCGCAGCCATAACATCAAGGCCACAGTGGCGCTCTCTGTCGCAAATTTCCACCGCCATTACCATCAATCTCCGTGAAACGATAGACATTCCATATTATCGGAATGTTGTACGAACAAACAGTCATGGCCCCTGGCAGCTTAATGCCATTGGGACCGTGTGATTCAATAGTGGTTCTCAACTATAGTATGATATATATAGTGCATCAAGGATCATCGTCCATCAGCGATACCAGTCGCATTGTCTGTTGCACTTCGCATAATGGTCATAATTGCGACCGCTGCCAGCCCGTTATTAGTCTTGTCGCTTCTTGAGAACCGTAGCAAGACCTCGTATCAGTGGTTCTCACTAGTGAAATATTGCTGTTGTTGGGGGCTCTCTTTCAAATATGAAAAAAAACTGATTTACTTACTGCCGTCTGCAAACGCTTCGAGTTGATCGAAAACTAAGACTGTAAGATAGATATGTATATAAATAGTTGTATAATTTCCCAGAAACACAATATTCACGTAAAAACAGAACTATATCAATTCATAAAAAGAAGACGAAGTCAATATGTTAATGTATACCCACAAAGCTATATGTTTATTGGTTACATAATAAATAGTAAAACTAGTAAGTCGTGTTAAGAAAAGAAATTAAAACTAGATTTTCATGGAAAGTAGCCTAGATGTATCGACAAGCATAAGACATAAAACGCAATTATTGAGGAGAAATGCCTGAAAAGCTGGAGTTTCCGCAAATTTTCATCACGAAAGCGGAACCAAACGATTTCTTACGACTTCGTGGCGAACCGGAAGATCGATGAATCTACTTTCGCCACGATGATCCCACGTCTTCGAAACGCCAGCGAAACCACTAATCGCCCCGAAGGCGCATTCGATATTTGCTAGCGCAGACCAGTGATTCGGTAGGCGTTGGCATAGGCCCTGCACCCAACCACTTCGGAACGACCCTGGCTCTTCGTGGCTTGGTCCAGAGCCAAGGCAACGTGCATAGTCACTCCCCCTCGCTCTTTCACGACTTCTCACCCGCTCTCCCCGTTACTTCTATCTAGCAAGAGAGATCTGCTCAATCTCACAGGATTAGGAGACTATTTGAACTGCGTGATGCTACCACCTCAGTGATGCTGGTCTCAACAGGTCACGACATTGGTACTTGGTACGACTCCTCGACACGGGGACGATCATGGTATTACACGAGAAATGACACTTTCAGCCATAGTCACTGCCTTAGCCATGTTTCCCCCTCCTTCTTTTATTTTCACTCTACTTGTAACAAATATGAAATTTATCAAGGGAAGACACTTATTCTTATTTTGATTCTTTGCTAATAGTCCAGATAACCATGCAATTTTTCAAAGAAACACATTTTTACTTGACAGCTGATATATAAGTACAGTTCCAAATTTTTAATAGGTCAGGTCTGTTTTATTGAATTTTTTCTTGGAGAGGCTTGCTACATGATATTGATGTATATATGTCAAGTAGAAATGACTCCACCAGTGTAACGATGAAGAAGAAACTTGAGCAAAGAAACACGTATTGGGTGATTCAAAAGTAATGACAAACAGTTAATTCTAGATTACAATCTCACATTACATAACAGTTAACTCTATTGAAGGTTTCGAATTTCTATGATAAATTATCATATCCTTTTCAATCAACATCTTTAGATGTTTAAAGAAATTTTTAAACAGAGTTTTTAAGATTATAAGAAATCAATATTAGAAAATTATTTCGCTATAACACATCCTATTCCTATCCTCAGAATAGTTTGGCATTTCCAATTGGTTAAAAAGTAGAAATTCTGGTTGGACATCATGCATTCCTAAATATAGCGGTACGGCGAGAAGACAACTCCACGAAAAGAAAACAATCGTTCAAATGTTTCACGGAAAGGGACTGATGAGATGATGGTGACCATCATAAAACTCCCATAAACTTGAAACACATAGCGCACCAGTTTTAATCATGAAAACAAAATTGCAAGTCTCAATTTCAACACTATAGAAAAATAAAAATAAAAATCAATTTTTAAACAGTTATTCGCATTGTTGTAAAATCATTAGAAATATTCAGAAATATTGCAAATACTAGATTCATTTTCATTACTGTCATATATATAATTATTGTTATTCTTATCTTATATCGGTCTTATATTGTTATAGTTACTGTTCTATATAAAATTTTATATTTATTTTAATTGTACCTTTTTGCGAACAATAGGGACGTTCTTGTCAAATAGGGCGATATTGATTGAAAAATTGGTATTGACTATACGTGATCCTGCATGGCGAAATCCGTTTAGCACGGTATAACGCATGCCATTTAGAGGAGGCGTCGAGTTTAAACACTGAATCTCTATAAATCAAAGAATTACAGAGGGTTACACAGCGTTTGCCTGGAATGCTGAAACGCGACATTCCACCGTGGAAAAGTCTGCACTGCACCACTATTACTGGAACCATTCCATTCCCCCCCCCTTTCTCTTTCATTTCGTTTCTTTTCGTTCTCTTTTTTTTGCTTTCCGAAGACACGCTTAAGTGACTGTGATATCGATTAAATGCCTCCATTTTGTACTCGCCTGGCCAGCTATCCTTCGCATTAATTAAAAGCAAACTATTTTTTCATTTGTTCTACCATTTAAATAGAGAAACTTCTTTTATCCCATAAATACAAGTTTGTTTGTCAATCTGACATTCGAAGGTACATAGAAAACTTGCAATAAAAAGACAAGTTAGGAAATTCTACATCTAGAATTATTCCCTAAGAAATCCTCTAGACGCAGTTCCTTAGAGAAAGTATTCTGTAAAGCGTGATCTTCAAATTGAGCTTGGAACGATGAACTAATTTAGGAATAATAAAAAAATAATGTTTTTTAAAAGATACGATATAATTTTAAAAGCGACGTTACAATAAAAATTGCTCCCGCCATAATCCGCCATTGTTCACATCATTCCCCAAAAGCGAATCAAAATTCCCTATGAAGTGGATCAATCAGAGTAAAGTGACAAAAGAGAGGACGAAAACGCGTTAATAGAAAACCAATCGGGATAACCAAGTTCCTGCGGTATTTTCGAGGGTGAGAGCCACTGTGAACGAACATGACGTGCCGTGTGTGTCATTGGCATCATTGAATAAAACCACCGCTTGATGGTTACTTTATACCGAGCTTTATTAGTTGGCTGCGAGGTGATCGCGCCACGTTTTGCCACAGCAGCGGCTTATTTAGAGTTCATGTACAACCCGGCGAGTTTTTACGCTTCCGACGATCATCATGAAAACTCGCGAGCCCAGATATTTTACAGGGCCGATGAAAACACGTAGTCCACCCTCTCTTTCGATCTATAATCCATCCTGTAACATCGTGTTAACAAAGTTCGAATTTTTTTTGCGTTAAACAATTTTATGGCAAAATTTCGATCTTTTTTAACGTTGGATAATTTCTTAATTTAATATTTTTTTACGATGAACAATTTCTTAAACAAACACTTCTTTACGGTAAGCCTAACAAATTTTGGATTTATTGCGTTAAACAACTTTCTATATATTTCAATATCTTCGATTTCGTATGTAGAAAAAAATTGGTTAACTATTGCGGGATTTATATGGATTCATAAAAAAAAAAAAATCGCGAATTACGACAGAATACAGTGATGCAGGGACAGTATTTAAAAAAATGGATATACGATAGCGTAAAGTAGGCTGCGATAAAGAAATAGGTTATAAGGTAGTATAATAAGATAGAATAAGTCGTGACAAACCGAAGCTAGAAATATTATATGGAGTCGCTGCAAATAGACATAAGAAACAGATAAAGAGGCGAAAGAAACCCAACCAATCGTGCACTTATGAAAACAAAGATTGCAATAGGATACGAGCAGACTCGCTACACTAAATGACATATACACATACATACACAGTACATATGGATTCTTAACATCGTGTCAAAGTTTGCATTATTCCTGGACTAGATAATATTTACATTTCAATGTTTCCAATTTTGTGTGTATACTTTTCTTTGAAAGAAATCAAGGAGAAATGAATTCCTTTTTGGACTACTATTTATTTTACGAAGATCTTGTTGATAAATTTTATTTACTTTCTTTTGGCAGAACTTTAGATGTTAAAATTTTATTTCAATCATTTCTCATGCTTTACTTATTTCGTTATATTTATCGAAAGAGAATAATTGGACCATTTTTCAAAATTAGCATTTCGTCTAAGCGATCGATCAACTATGGAGTTATTAATTAATCAACATGCTACTGCTTTTGTCACGTCACGTGATATTTAACAACTAGTGGTCGTTAAACGATGCTTATCAGCCGCTTTATAATTACAATCATTATCACGGCTGCTAAGTGGTCCGAACCATTCATAATCGATGACGAACGACGTGTTAATTGATATTAATCGATTCCCGATAGACTTCCTACAGTCGTTCACTATCGAATCCTCCTATTCCTAAAAATCGACATCTGCAGAGAAGTTGGAGGTTAATAAAAGAAGAACAGTAAAAATACCATTAAAATTTGGTAACTTTTCAAAGCATGATTTCCGACTTCTCATTTCTTGGTAAAGAATATAATCCCTCTGATCTTTTTAATATAAAATGTATATATTAAAAATTCTCAAATTATAGGGAAAGAAATTAAAATGCCATGTCAAATTGTAAAAATATAAAGATAACCTCTTGAAAAGAATATCACCTTATTCTTCAATTCTAACCTTACAAAGAGTATATTTTGAAAATTCTCAACGTTATAAAGTGAAGAAAAAAGAAAAAGAAGAAAAACACTAAAAACTTGTACTAAAATCTGAGGAATTTAATTTCTGACAAATAATTTGTTTATTTCCATTCAGAATGTTGGAATAGAATATATATATATTGGTACAAAATATATAACAACGTTTAAAAGGTCGAATTGGAAGAAAATGATGACAAATGAATAGCTGATTGAGGGTAAAATATAAAATCGTAAACAGTGATACAGATTTGTTACCATAGGATATACGCAAACCTTACTAGCAGGTCGGAGACATTGAAAAGTTGATGTGGTTTTTTACTGGGATCCGTGAAAATAAACAAGCCGGCCACGTGCAGGTTATATAAGCATACTTTGCCAATGACACGCGAGTCTACGTTTATGCGAACGTCACGCGGAATACACATTCGATGGAAATTCATGATCGCCGAGTATAATCAAGAAATTTAACTTCTGACAAGGCAAGCATGGAGCAAAACTGACCTTCCAGATAATTGCGAGCTTCGAAGAAAGAAAAAAACGACACTTGACACGATTTGACTAATCATAAAGCTATTTTCCTTATCTCTCTTCGTCCGTCGTTATGATTTCTGCTATCACTCCTTTAATTTTCCTTTTTTCGTACGATATTCTAGACGTACAGCTATTCAGACAGTTAGTTAGTCTAAAACTAACATGTAGTTAGTCTAAAACTATTCTAAATAGTAATAGTTGTATTGTATGTTATCCTAGATTTCTATTTCTAATTGTTTAACTCAATATTGTACATATAGTAATATAATTATAATAATAATTATACTCTAAATGCTCGCTTTTCTAATTTTACATTTTTTACAATTATTTATTTTTATTTAACAAATATAATTTTGGTATAACTTGTATGTGTACAATAAATATGTATGTGTATGTGTATATAAATACAAAATTGCATGCATTCAATTAATTTTTACCTCATTTCGTCTCTTTTAATAAATACCATAACCTCTTAAAAATCTTGTATCGCTATCTTTTGGACACCCTCTATATTATTCCAAATATTTTCAATGATACCGACCTTCGGAAAGTTAAAACCTTTATTACGGCTGCCAAGGGTCAATAATCCTGATTTATTGGTTGGAATGAAGGCAGGTCGAAGGGACCCGGTTGTAACTGTTCTTATGATGGCGGTCGGTTTCCGGGACTAGAGAAATGTCAATGTGGAAAAGTAAATAGGGAACAGTGCTGCTGTCAGGGTGAATAGGCTTGAGCATAGTAAAGCGAGCGAGACAGTAATTTAGATAGAAATGTGTTTGCATTTAACGATCCAACATTTCTTACATTTTTTATATTATGAAAAACGTTAAAAACCCTAATGAAATAATTTAGGTTATTTGGTTACAATTACTTGATTCGCATGATTTTTGGTTAGATTTAAAAAGAGAAAGAGTTTGAGGAACATCGATGAATTTGAAAAAAGAATATTAACATCTTTGGAGAATTTTCTGACAGATATTTTGTACAGAATTAAAAAAGAGATTAACAATAGTAATAACAACATGCACTTTGATACAATTGGATAATCTAACCTAAAGTGTGTATCGTCTATGACCCAACGATACAAGTTGAGGGTTAAGTATATTTTTACTGAATTCAGTGGTCCAGTTTAGGTAGTACGAGCAGTGCTCAAAATAGCGTAACCCGAGTAGACAGGGTGTTATTTTGAGCGCGCGATTTTCTACTTTGAGACGTACACTTTCCCCAGTGACGATGAGCTTTCTATTTAACCCTTAACTGCTACTTTAAGCTTCGGGAGTGCCTCAAACGTCATAAACATTTCTACAATATAAACATAAAAATTTCTACGACATCCTCAGGCAATCAGCCGGTTGTAAATCAACCTATAAAACAACCTATAGCAATACCAGGTATAAAATTAAAACTTAATACAGACAAATTACTTACAAATAATTTTTTAAATATAAAAGCAATATAATTTATTTTCAATAAAAGTGAAGTAAGATATTAAAATATGATTATGTATTCAGTAAAATATTCAGCATAGTCTGAGGATCTCTTAAAAACACGAAACTTTATCTCTGATCTTATCTGCAAGCCACAAATACAACGAAAAAAAATTGCACCGACAACAGAATTCGTTTTTGAAAAAGAGAGAAAAAGGAAACGTTCGAATGTCAAAGGTAAAGAATTTCCTGTGCGATTTTCAGGACTTCTAGGATGAGTAACCATAAACAGTCGCAAGAAATTGACGGCCGTTTAACCAGAATCGAAGTCGACACGTCGTCGGCCATAGTCGAGCTGCTGGAACCCACGTATTTTCTGACGTATACTACACATGTACGTGTGAATAGTGTCTGTGTACGAGTATGTATGAGTCTCATGGTTACAATACAACGAAAGCTCACTATAACATACCAACTTAGAACTATATGAAACGAACTAACTGTGCAAGGTATTCGAGAAAACATATATAGTCACTATTTTAATATCGATGGTCAAATGCAATATCTAAGCTATAGATGTTTATGCGTTTATGAGAAATTTAGAAATACCGAAATGTACAGAATGCACGCAAAGCTAAAATATGTGAAATATTCAAGGTGCTCGGAGGAATATTTGGAGGGTGAAACAAATTTTTATTTAGGTTTCGATCTTTTATTTGTTGTAATACTTTAAAATAGGAAATGTATATTGTTATGCAGTTCTAACACTATAAAATGGCTGAAAATTATCCACATTCGAAGTGAACCGTATAAAACACAATATTCACTACTTTAACATCGTTAAGCAAATTTGCTTTTGAGATTAATTTAAACTATTATACGGTTTGTAGGCCAAAAAATCGAATTTAAAATTTACAGGAACATTAATGATTTACAAACATTTGAATATTTATCCGATCGAATTACGGCTCAAAATTCTCGCCATTGAAATTATTATTATTATCATATAATATATATTATAGTACCGACTATTTGTGAAAATTGATTTGTTTCAACAAGCTTGGACAGATTAACAAGTATATCGAGACGCTTCTAACATTACGCGTAGGATACGGTGTTTAAAAATAAACAGAATGGATATTTTGCTTAATCGTCAATCAGGGCAAAATGTTATCTTTCAAAGCGTTGTCACGACGCCATATTATCAGACTATACCTAGATATAGTAATTCGTATCATTGGCTACAGTTTATACACCCTGAATAAATCTAATATTTCGAATAAATGAAATATTCGAAAAATTATTTAAAATATTAAAAAAAAAATAAGAATTTTGAAATTTTCATATTTCTAGTGTTTGCGAATTAATTCTAATAATACGTGAAGTTTCAGCAAGGCCCATTAGCTGGTAAATCCTGAATAAACGAAGTTCATTTTTAGTCTTTTCTCTGTTACTATTTTTCTTCTAAAGAATTTCTTACGTGTAGCTTCTTTTTACTTAGTTCCAAGTACCGTGAATAGTTCATTTGCATCCTCTTTAGTCGAACAACTGCTCCAGGAATTTTTTCCGGCTTGAATATTCCTCGTTTGCAGATGGTTATATGTAGACTTCGCGATCGATCATTTCAAACTTCATTTTCGAATTTGTTTATTTTTCGTGAAATTTATTTTCTTGAGAAAAAATTGTTAAAAATACATTCTATGAAAATTTAATTTCTTTCGCTTACGTAATACCAATTTAAAAAAAAAAATACAACGTAAGTTGAATTATTTCCTGTAGTTTAAAAAATAATTGAGAGAGAGCTCCACGAAAATTAAATTCGTTTTTCAGTTTCCAGAATTCTATCATTCGGGAAACAATTTTATTAAGGAAAATTCGACAGAACTGGAACGTTCCTTTCAACCCCTTAAAGTCTTAAACCCTTAGGTCATAAAAAAGAAATTTCTAACCGAAGAACTTATTAGTTCAAAATTTACAACTGTTGTTAGCAACAGAAAAGAAATTTACGGTCAAAACTCAACTCATAATCGTAGCACAAGTACAATGATTTACCATGCTCCACTTCGGCTGCCCAGTCCTTATCAAGTTCAATACTTCACGATAAGATTAAGAAACTAGAACTTCAACGTCGACCGTGTATCACCGTGATTCTTCGATTAAAACAGCAAATTCTATCCGGAGAAATAAATCACTCTTTATAACCAATTTCATCTTAAATTAGTTAACACTAATATAAAAATGTAATATTTATCTTTTATTATTCGTAATTCTTTTGCTCTGTTACTTGAAGATGACTTCCGGTTGCTTCTTGCAATCATTACTCGATCTAATCATCGTCTACAATAAAAGGTATAAAAATTTACTTTCCAATTAAAATACATTCAAATAAAGGGGAAATGATAATATTTTGCGAATTATCGTAGAAGATATTAAGTATATCTGGATTAGAAAAATTAGTGAGTGAATGTGGAGTGAGATTTTGCAACCGAACATCATGAGTCCCCGTGGTTTTGCAAGGGAAAAGTTCTCACGGAAGATATTTCGTATTGTTCGCGGTGAGGAACCACTTCTCTCGCCCTTGCTCTGCTCTCCTATCCTCTCATTTACTTCGACCATCTCTCTTCGACCATTACACTTCATCCTTGTCGAACACGAATTTCGTGGAACTTCTCTCTTTTCAGTCTCACCCTCGACTCTTTTCTCTCCTTTTCTTCAACTATTCCCTATTCGCTCGCGGCGTCACGAAATCCAGCCGTGTTCGAGCGACAAAGACGGAAATAGACGCAGGAACGACGGGAAGAGAGAGTACAAAAGTGGAGAAGCCTGCCTTTTGTCCGGGGCGCGGCGTGCGCGCGCGCGAGCTGCAAAAGCGCTCAAGCGTCCTTCTGTTTCGAGAGTATTTTGTGAATACTGTCGAAAATCCATTGCCAGCTTTTAAGCTTTGCACATATTATACATAGTGTATAATAATTTCAGAAAAACATATTGAGAACTTCTTTAGTATTTTTTATCAATTGATACGTTGCCAGAAATGGCAAAATAGTATTGGGTTGTACCGTGTTTTTGAATTTATCGTGTAAAGAGAGAAAATAGGGACAATATACGTTTACAACTTAATAAATACATTTTCATTGTACATTCTAGCATAGTAGTACCGTGAATACAGTGGCACATATAGTATCATACTGCGATACCGATAAGTCGCTTTACTTTACAGTCCGTTGCTTTAACTTTTATTCTATATTTTTCATAAAATAATAGAATCCATTTATAATATTTAAATATCCTAGAACTACGTATAGCACACAATTAAAATCTAACCTAAACTATCATGGCTATCTACAACGCAACAATATCAATCGAGGGTTAAAGTTTGTTTTTGGTCGACAAAAGTTTTTGATAATTCCCTATATTTTCTGACAATATTGGATCAATATACATGATTCAAGAATCTTCATTCTTTAGTTCACTCGTGGATTTAGAGAAATTTTTATCAAGGGGATGATATAATATTATCAAATCAATTCAACAAATCTCGTATAAAAATAACGATCTTTCGTTAAAGGAACATTTTCCTTTAAAAGAATACGAATAACTTTGTTACATAACAATATTTTACATACTACTCAGTAAACGCTATCGGCGGTAGAGATTGTGTTTCTTTCGGAAGAAATACATATAGCCTTCATATTTATTAATATCTCGTTCATTACATATTAGAACTCTAGCCATTAGTGTACCTAATAATAATAGGTTATGAAAGTGATTACATGACGCAAATAAATCAATCTCATTGCATACCTCGCACAAGATACACACAAATAAATATAGAATAGCCTTTGTTATTGCCTTTCTCTCTCGCCGGTTCATAAAACTATCGCACAGGTTATTAACGTATTACATACTACGTTCCGAACGAAATTATATATAGGTTTCGCGTTATTATAGTCGCTAGGATCTTCAGATTGTAATTACCGCCTCTCTCTTTCGTTTCGAATCTCGTTTTGCTTTGATCTCGCTTTATCGTGTCTCGAATTTAAAATTTGAAGTAGGGGAAGGTGCGCCCGAGGTGTGTAGGTTGGCTCCCGTGCTGCGCAACATTAATGGCGGCGCTATGCGCGCCAAAGCGGCCAAGAAACAGTGGCATTTTATGAAAATCGTCAAGAGTCCCTTTGAGGTATTTGCACCGTGCACTTCTCAACCAGAGAACCATCGTTCGCGTATATATATACGGTTTCCGTATCGAGCAGCGACTCGACGTCCGTGTGTTATCGATCGTACCTCGTCATTCTTCCCTCGAACGCTCTTCAAGCGTCGATTAACGAAACTCTGCGGGACTTTGAAAGATCGATACGATTCTTTCTTCCAGGTTTCATTCTGCACATTCCGAATTTTATTATTCTGTTTTTTGTATAACGTTTCTCCATTTGTTGATGTCGTAACATCATTATGAGGCTTAATTAAGTTTTAAAATGTGGCATAAAGCCATAAAGAGAGAGAGAGAAAGAGAGACAGAGAGGTTAATGCACCTTATGGTAAATTCTGCCTTATATTTGTAGGAATTTTTTGAAAATCCTTAGATAGATGTAGTATTGTATCACTATATTACATTATATTACCATATCATCACTGAAATTTACCGTTATATTATAGTACTGTATCATGGTATACTATTGAGTTTAAATGTAATATACGAATCATTTATGATTCAATGATACTATTGAGAATTAATTAACATAAATTCAATCTATTTCACATCGCAATTTGGGTCTTCGTTAAGCCGAATTTACACTGTTTTATTTCTCATCCGCGTACGTGACAAGGATGCTAACAGCGTTCATCCACCGTGTGCTTCCAAAGTGACAGTGTAAATTCGACTTTATTGTAATAGATGATCGACAAGAATCACTTTCTATATCATGTAGTAATACGTACGTCAATCGTTTACGAGATGTTACAAGATGTATACTGTTTCCTTTGATCAATTAGCGTTTAGTACACAGAGGCAGCGGTGTCCTGATCGGCGTAAAAGCGCTTATAAACAATGATGTCCAAACATGTCAGCCGGTAATGGCACGTAGCAGTCTTTCGAGAGCGGCAGGATGTGTCGCGTGTGTGCAAAGCTGCGCGATCGCAACACCAAACGATGCGGCCCTAGTACCGATGTAGTAAACGTGATTTAGCGACGTCTACCGCGATTTATTTACGAATCGACAGTCCGGAACACGCTTGAGGTAGTACGCGGTCAGACGTGTCCAAATATATATTCCTAAACGTAAAAATTGTTCCACCGTAAAATATTTCCACGAAAAATATTTTCCTTCCCATACCTTTTTATTTACATCGCGGATAAATCGTTTAATATAGATGAAACTTTATAATACTATTTTATCTTGCTCAAAAAGTAAAACATTAAAAACCTTTTTATGCAAAACAAATTTCAGAAAGTTCGATTAAATATGAACCATAGTATATTAAGTTTTATCAAATTGTGTACAGTTCTACTTTATCGGAGATTTGAGGTTAGGTTCGATAGAAAGCACGGTTGTACCAAGCTTAAACCATTAAGAACTAATTTTCTATTAACCAATCTGCAATTTATTTCCTATAAATTTACATTATTGAATTCTGTCCTTTTCTTTTTAAAAATTAAGGTTATGGAAAGCAATTCCAGGGATTTTCTTAACGCTTTCTTCATGAATATTTTTTCCTCTGTCTAATATACCACAATTTCATGAAGTTTGACAAAGTTTGAAGAACCATCTTTCTTCTTTCTGAAGAAAATCAATGAAGAAACGAATGGAAAGTTCCTCCTGGCCTCGTCTAAGAATTATGATAAACTACGTTTTATTATTAAATTATGGAAATTAATTATGGATTGCCCTTCCGCGACTATATTATGCCGTTTTACTTAACCAGGATAGATTTGGCTTCGATAGAGGCGGGCCAGACGATTAAAGAACGGGTGAGGTGTATTTTCGTCAGCCTCGCCTAGGTATCGGTACCGCAAAATCGCGTTGCGCCATTTCAGTGGTACCAAACTTACTCTACCAGTGGAACCAACATAAAATTCACCCCACTAACGACCCATCAATATAAGAATCATGCAAAAGCAACAGTATTAGAAAGTTTAACACCTTTCACATTTTATCAACACCTTCGATATATGTATGCAAAATCTATTAACCCTGTCACACTGTATTTAAAGCGAGATGAAAAATTTACGCAATACTAATCCAAACCCTTAACCAAAAGTGTATTAACAAATTTTCAAACTCCTTTTTCTCGAAACCGAGACGCCGTAGGAAAAAATTTTATTCTACTATTACAAGATAGGATTCAAGCACGATTACTTTATAATATTTGATTTTCAAATATTTCCATACATAAATATAATGCGTGGTGCAATATGGATACTGTTTCCCTTATTAGTAATTTAGTTGACAGCGTGCAGCTGTTCCCAGCCATTTTCTCTCCCTTATGTAGGCGGTTGTGAAAGTGTTAACATTTCCTTCGTATTTCTGGGCCGACAGCGTGTTAACACATTGGTTACCGTTTCACGCGATACTTGACTACGTATCCGTCGTATCGATTGCTGTCTGTACCATGTTCGCAGGCACAATTGCGCGAGAACCACCATCGATGGGCTATTAATACGTTGCCAAAAGAAAATGTGTTTATTTCGTCCAACGACCAAACCGTAATTTCAGCAGTGCAATTTGGTGTGCATTTCGTAAAACGTAGTACCACGGGCTAATGTTAATTTCTCGAGTGAAAATACACACGAGCCGCTTCTAACGAGATATTAACGTGATAAGACTTACATGGAATGTAATTTATTGCAAATGTAAAAAAAAAACGCAGTGCTACGTGGTAACGATCAGTTACCAAAATATTTGCATAGAGAAAGTTCTCGAAATCTATTCCTAATACCGAAATATCAAGCACAGGGCACTGCATAGTATAACCTATATGTAAAGTGTAATTTAATACAAACTTTAAAACACGTAAAACCACGTGATCACGTCCATTTCCTAAGATCCACGGAAAGAGTTTAAGATATATCCCCAGCAATGTACATACACAGTATAATTTCTTGCAAATGTGAAAAAACGCGATACTGCGTGGAAACAAAAAAGAATTATCACAGTTCTTAACGGAAATACTTTAAAACTTGCTTTAAAAAAACGTCAATGCATAATTTATTAGAAAAACATAGTGCTACATACTAAATATTCTACGTGATACGATCTTTCTTTTTTTGCCATGTTTTTGTCATCTTTTTTTTTTTTTTTTTGTCATTTCTTCGCGAGAGACGATTACATCGATAAAAATTCTCGAAACAAGCAAGTGGAATTTTCGCGACGGTTCACGTCGACATTATCTGCTGCGCTGAACGCGTTAAGAGCCGAGTGAAACGGCCGCAGACAGCGCCTTAAGCTTTTTTCACGCGGATACCAAGAGGCTGACCCACTTGCGCGGCAGCCTATACGCCGTGCAAATTGCCCGTAGAATTTCGTCGCCAAGTTTCGGTGCAAAATGCCGCGAGCTGTTGCGCGAAACTTTAACACCACCGCAAGACCTTCAACGATTCGACGAGTTACGATAAATTTACGAAGAATCGATACTGATATTATACGATCATTATGAAGCTGTTTCAACATCTAAATATTTATTAACATTAGGTACATTCGTTCGAGTCTCCTTAAAAGATCGCATCACGTGTTATTATTTTCATATCAAATATATTTATGACCAAGGAGCGTTTCTTTTTTCTGCAATTTTATTATACCTTTCGCGAAAGAATTCAAATACGCGTGTTTTTACGCCTCTTAAATAATTTTTGCAATATTCCTTTAGACGTAGAAATTAGCGTGAACTTTATTACATACTCAATCCGATATGTATGTTTATTTCGTTCAACGATCAAACTGTGATATATTCAGATGTAAGTTTGAATAAATTTTAATAGGAAATTATTAAAGTTTATTTTCGTACCACCGGAATTCCGCGAATTCTTTTTACGGACGTATCTCTGTTAATTTTACTGCAGCGACTGACTTTTTTTTTTCCTCTTTCTGCAATGGCGGCGGCGCAGATTGATACGTTCTGCGAAGTCTGAAACGGCGCGGCTCGTTTTAATTCGAATAGACGATGACGGTGGGAATCGATCCTGTCTGATGAAAGAGTCGGCCGATTTGAAAGCTCTAATGGAATTCCTGTTTCCACGAAAACGCAGGCGTAGAGGAGGGAAGGGGGGGGGGAAGTTGCGAATATAATGCTGTTGCCGGGAAACAGAGTTTTCCCCGCTGAAATCCTGTTTTCAATCGAACAACGAAACTGGTTTTCGCTGACAGACATCAAATGATATTCTCTCCATCGATTCTCTGACTTAGGATTACCCATTAACACGTTCTAGCGATTAGTACGCAACATTTCCTTGTAGATCCTAATCTTAAGATTCTCTAATCCTTCCGCCAAACTCAACTTCTTTTTAGGAAATCGAAATTTTTTTACTAAATTCTAATTCCAGAATTTTCTAAAACGCCCCTAATTCCAATGTAATAAAATAAGTCTACATTTCATATTAAATTTTAATTCTAGTATGCCCTGAAGATTCCAGATAGATCCGGTACCTTAAAAAAATCTCACCAATATAAAATCAAGAAAGCTCATATTTCATACTGTATTAAATTCTAGTCTCAAATTTCCCTGAAGTTTTTTCAAAAATCCCTCTAGTTCCAGCTTATTGGAAAAAGTGTACATTTTATATTAAATTCTGATCCTAGAGTTTCCAAAAAGTCCCTTAGATCTACTGTGTTAAAGAAAAGCCTTATATATCTAAAGCTTTATATCAAATTATAATAGCAACGTATTCTAAAATTACCTAGAGTCAATATCTTTAAAAAATCTCTATAAAATATAATCTCCCAGTGATAAGCTAAATCGCAGTACAAATTATTCTGTAGTATTTTTTAACAGATGTATGCATATACTTAGATTGACTTAACTATCAGAAAAATCACGGCGGATAATCGATATTCAATAAGAATAATAATAATAAAACAAAGTTTTGCTTGATCTGTGCTCATCTGGCACGCATTCCACGCTTCGTATATCGTTAAAATTGGCATAATCTCGCATGATTAATCAATACGATACTGTACGTTGTATTAATCGAGCAAAGACCGATTACTACTGGCGCTCAGTCGCGTGGGTTCGTCGAATAAATTATGACTATTTTAGATGGCGTATTATCGCTGAAATATTCACGTAGCGGCTCGAAAATCTCACGCGTAACGAGGGAAGACAGCCGCGAAGTATGCGACAAATCGATGAGACCGATCGCGGAGAAATCTACGCGCAATCGCGCTGCCATCTACCCCTATCTATCCGTACTAAAATCTTTCTTTTGTTTCCCCGAGATCCATCTACTGTGGTGTTAATTACTTTGAACGCTTATGTGAGGCGTGCCTGAATTCCAATCGGAGGATTACGAACCGGCGACTCGTTAATTAATAAGAATCATCGAGAAATCGATGATCGACATGGTTGCACGGCAGCTCACGGTTTTGACGTTCTAATTCCTGCGACGATAACCGATTGACAAAGGAGAAATCGATTGGACTAATTGGTTTATATAACGAAACTACGGCTTTATGTTAGGAAAAAGGAAGAAATTGACGGTTTTAGGTTAGTGTGAGAATGCAGAGAAAATTCGAGAAACTATTCGATGAATCGTCTCGATGAGCTGATATGTCTCGACAATTTCATTTTGTCGTGGTTATTGAGTATCATCTACTGTCGAATAGAAGGAAACTTGCTATAAAAGTAACCGTCTGTATTGGTAATTTATGAATTTTAAGTATTTACGTAATGAGAGACGAAAGCAATTTTTTGCGAGATCTCAGGAATTCTTAATCGTATCTCGGAGAACGACAAATCTCTTTCTGACGATATATTAACTATTTTTTTATTTAAATATGTATTATTCCATCTCGTTTTTCTTATCTGAATATACAATTATTTTCTTAAACTCCTTTTATAAGCTCGATCTTGGGCTGATTTACAATTACAAGTGGCAAGTAATTATCATCCAGACAAGATAATTTTATCTTCCTCGTGTTATTCCTAAATTTGCATCGTCTTTAGGTTGATACATAGTTACACCTAGCAAACATCGGTCGTCAAAATAGAATAATTTCCCAATGGAATTTCCCGAATTTTCCACAGTTGATTCACAACTCCCAATTTTCCATCATTTTTTATCAAAAAAAAAAGAGAAAAAAAACTTGTTCAAAAATCACTAATCCGTCATTACATGGGATCAACAAAATGGGAGACGCAGATGGTCGCTAATTAAACATTGATGCGGTGGAATGTCAATAATAAATATCAAAGCGAAATTAATTATGAAAATGAATAATTTATGCGTCTTCCTCATTCATGATGCTGGAATTTTGTATTCAATCAAATTTTCATGATGGCTGCGGTAGTGAGGGGGTTCTAGTGTAAAAAGTTAATGGCCGCCGCCAAAATAAATGATCGTTGAAAAAGAGTTCCGGACGCAAACTAGTCCTATTTCCCCAAAGCAAGCAATGAGCTTGCAATTTCCATTCGAATCAGGTAAACAAGATTCGCGTAGTCGATTTTCTTCTGCCACCACCCATCTCATGCCATTCTTCCTATGATGGCCGCCAATCTTTGTAAACGCGATATTTCTGATCTATTGAATCACGTGTTGCCAACCTATTCTTCATTTCATTGTGATTTTTAACTAAGTCGTTGAGCCCTTAGCTGAGTTGTGTAACTGTTATTGATTTCTCTTATTGTAATTAATATCGAACCTATAACATTTGTCTTAAAAACTAACTGTATAACCTGAGGAAGACTTTAATAATTATCACAAGTATTTTGGGGACTTTTTGAAGACATAAAATAGCATAAAAATGAAATAGAGAATTAACTAAAGAAAACCAGCTAATAGAAAACTTGCAAATGTATAGCAACTTACATCTCTGTAATTCTAGAAATCCCTAAAAATTCCTGTAGACGCATTGCGAAATGTTTATATCTCAAATTACTTTCCAATCTTAGAGATTCCTCAGGATATTCATCTACATTCAATTTCTTACAAAAGGTGTATATTCCACATCGGATTCAAGTTTTCTAAAAAAAACAAAGCCCACCATTTATATTAAATTCTAATTTTGTTGTCCCCTAAAAATTCCCCTAGACCAACTTTCCTATATTTGTCTTTAGAATAGTTGGTGTATTTGTTTTTCCACGGAGCATAGCGTGAACAAGGTTCTTGATAACAGCAGATTATACGATTACTGGGTAAGACGACTCGGAAGCGTCTCAATGTTCGCGATCCGTGTACGCCTCCTCGACAAATCGATTTCGACAAAAACTAGGCGGTCCTGCAGGCCGAGTGGCGCTCAACCTACTTTTTCCACGCGCGCCAAACCCACCTCGAAAATGACGATGAATCCGCCTTTCGTTTAGCCACCACTTACATTGTCGATCTTTGATTCTACATATTTTTCATTCTACCAATTGTTACTTTTAATGAGTCTAGGGAAATCACTATGATATGACGTGAAATATAAAGAAAATATAAACAACTGATATATATATATATATATATATAATAAAGAAGTACTTTGAGCAGCCAAATCGAGCAACTGCATTAAAAATAATTTGATTTTTGAGGAATTGTATCTATAGAACATTGTTCTACGTGACGACAATGACGAAACGATCTATTGCAATATGTTCTACGAGAAAATGATAAAGATTAAATTAATTATTAAAAGTAAGGTCTGTCGACTTGCAACTTGTCGATTTACTAATATTTTTAATTAATCTGATGAAGTATCGCGTCCGACGGCCTGATGGTGAAAGAAAGAATAAAATGTGTGTCGAGAAAAAAAGAAAAAGAAAAAAGTCACAGAAGGAACCAACGATAATGAAGGGAACAAAAGGTAGAAAGGAATAAATGATAAAAGAGCAAATAGAAATATATTTCACTTGATTAGGAGGCTTTTTGCTAATCCTAAACACGATGCTATTGGTTGCTGTTTGGTGAGAGGATCGCGATCGATGAATCTGAACCATCCGTAATTCCTTACCGATCATGGTGAACAATATGCGATCAGGTAACGTGTAATTACGTGATACGATTATGGACTTCGATCAGAGAACTTCGCTGCTCTTCCGACTTTTCCTCTGCTACAAAAGCGGATTTACGTTGTATAGAAAGGGGTTTAGAACGGGAACTTTCATTCGACATTAAAGGAAATTTTATGTGAAATGAAGTATACTCATAGGTACAGAGGGATATTTCATTGAATTTAATATAATTGATATAAATATAAATTTAAGTAAAATTGGGAGAAATGGAAAAAAACTAGAAATCACTATGAAATTAACAAATTCTGCATTCGAGAAGATAGAAATTTTCTAGGACTTGAAAATAATTCTTAAGTATTGAGAAAGGAATTAAAATATGTAAAAAAGAATCTACAAGATTATATATAAATCCCATGATTATGAATAATCCTATTAAGACATTTATAAATAATTCTAATGAAAGTATTGTTTTAAGTAATTAATAATTGGGACTCGGGGGCAAAAGTAATTATGGGGGAAAAATCATCAATTTTATTAGAAACCTTATCTGATGAACCGATTCGCCAAAGAAATTACTATACACCCGCACATCCATCACTTTTATAAACTAAAATGCAGATGCATTTGCCCCGAGTTTGATCGATTTACTTTTTGAGCTTATGCATAATTTTTATCCCGCAACGATGTTCCGGGATAGATAATAAAAGTTGAAATTGAGTTGCGAGTTATCGTCAGAATAACTCATTTCATTATTTTTAAAACATAGGTAAATAAAGTATCTTTTCGTCTAGTAATAAAACAAATGTTATTCAGAATTACTCGACTAGGTTATTAGAAAAAAGTTACTAGATATAATATCTCTAAAGCCACGAGAACTTTCAAAAAGAAAATATCATCTTCGTAATAGAAAAGAAATTAGTAAGAATTAGTTAAAAACATTATCTCGTGTTGTTTAAATGATAATGAACGAAGAAAAGTTGGAATTAAAATAAAGATCAGGCGTTTAGGACTGCGACATCCGGATTAGTGAGAAAAGACATAGAAGAATATACACCGCTGATCCTCTGGTTACATTATTCACGTGTAATTCCCCTAGATTACGTTTGCAGCTCGTTCGACGGGATAAAACCCGGCTGTTTAACATTTTTCATGTTACATACCGTTAAAAATGATGCGATTAAAAGTTTATGAATTAACAGGCAGCGCGCGGCGTACCTTTTTTCTGTTTGCCAATTATTAATTCAAACATTTATCTTTTGAACTACGCTTCGTTTGCGGAATTATAATTATCCTCTTTCCAAATCCCATTTAACGCGCTATTATACTTGTTTAAATAATTAAACTCCCTTCGTTTGGTGATATTTTACATGGCAACAATTTTTTTGTTTTTAACTAATATTGTTAAGTAAATTATCCTTATATTTAATATCTACATAATTACAGGGAAATGTTTCTTTTATAAGATAAGCTAACTTATGGGCTAATTTTATATTTTCATACTACATTTTGTATTTTAATAATTGCTCTTGTTTTGCCAACATTAGAAAGTAGATTAGTTCTATATCAATTAATTATTTTAACGATTTCCCACCATTGTGCATTTTAGTGCAATCTCTTTCCCTACCAACATTATAAAACATAATTTCCTATATCGAATATCAGATACTCTCATTTATTCATTAACTATACTTATCAATATTATTACATTATATCAATATTGAATATTTACATATGCATTGCGGGAAAATATTATTTTTATGAAACGAAACAAGCCGGTGATATATTTTTAGATCTTATCGATAATAAGTCTTGTGTCTTAACAATTTTTCTTTTTTTTTTTTTTTTTCCTTTACTAATGACACATACAATTATTATGAATCATATAACAATTATTATACTATTCCATATATATACCGAATAATTATTAGAATAATTACACCGGTTTCGCGATTTTATATTTCATGAATTTTTCTTTCCCATAGCATAGCGAAGCATATAATGTATTTTATCGAAATAATTGCCCTGATATAGCAGCATTTTATGTTTCAGTATTTTTTCCCACTTGTACCAACATTGTAAAGTACGTAAAGTCCCTGTCGAATATTTACATAATCGGGAGAAAATTTTCTTTTTATAAAGCGAAGCAAGCTTGCAGGCTAATTTTAGATCTTGATATTCAGGTAAATAAAAATGTAACTGTACCGTGCCTCTAATGGCCGATTTAACTGAGAAGAGGTATTATTTGCATAGCCCTACGCACACAGCAACCATTAGCGCAACATATGTTCAACTTTCGTGACTTGCAACGACTCGAGGAAACTGGAATCGCACCGCGTTCAATATTTCGCGTTCTATTTCCTCTTTTTCATTATTTTCTTTTTTTTTCTCCTTTTCTCTCTCCTAAGTCTCTACGAAATGAACAAAACGCACTAAATATAGATAGTCCGTTTGCAATCCGTATATTACGAGATAAATAACAGCTAGTTGAAGCATGACAAACGTAAAATCGATTTCTAATATGTAGCCAAGAGGCGAGTGGGTGGGCCAAAAGGGGCGGGAATTTATGAACGACGTCGATTTCGGGCGGAATGTCTCGCCTTTCGAGCATCTTCAACGGTCCCATAAATATTCCACATCCTATAAATTTAAATAAACCAGGGGAATTTGTATGCGGTAAAAATGGACGGCCTTATGGTGCGAAAATTCAATTTCTCTCGATAAAATGCCCGTGTATATTATTTATGTCAAATTTTTTCGAAGAAATATAAACGTTTTTAGGTTGACTGACGAGATTACTCGTTTTTAAATTTGTTATCTAGCCTGGTAAAGACAAACATGTTTTCCCATATCCGATTTTAGTTAATTTATATTGTTCAATTCCGAATTCGATATGGAAATTGATGACAGAAAATTCCAAAGATTTGCTTAACAGTTTTCATTACGTATAACCTATCAAAAGCTAATTTTATGTATATTTGTTCTTCTCAGTCAGTTTATTTTATTGATTTCTATTCTTTAATGTTGAGGTTATGAAAGGAAATTCTAAGAATTTGTTCCATTATTTTCTCTAGATCATACAAAGTTTCTAAATCCCGTAAAGTTTGAAGAAACTGAACTATTTCTAGTACTTTATGATTATCTAAATCTTTATGTAAAGCATGAAGATTCTTTTCGTATGTCGGGTTTGCATACTAAGCTTCCATAAATTATCTATTATTCTGATACTTATTTTATATCTTAACAAAACAGTAAATAAGCGAGTAACAATAAACTATTTAGTTACGTTATTTTACATTCATTAATAATGTTGTATTAACGCGATTTTTACATATTATTTTGTCGTTAAGTTGGCAAAGGATGAATGAAAACACGATTACGGAAGGAAACTCGATGTTTCGGAGAAAAACATGGCGGATCGAAAATCTGTTGCTCGGAACGGTACACGTCACGGACGCGACACAGTCACACGGACAAACCGTTACTCCCTATTTGCTTAATGAGTTAAGGACGCCAGTGAAAAATGGCGTCTAATCGCTTCTGGATTCTCTCGCGATTCTGTATACCGCGTTATGTAAGTGGCTATCAATTTCATAGATTTCCGAAGCAGTGTGCATGCAAGCCATCAAGTACCGTTTGAAAAATCGCACCACTACACATACCCACTCGCCAGCCAATACAATTCTCACACGACCGTATTAACTGTGTTACTCTCAAAGATTATCAAATTTATTTTTATATACATTTGTTATTTAATATACATAACAACTGCGAAACTACTTACAAGGAAATAATTAAATATTATTAGGATATATATACACCACATTGTAAATACAAGTATTAAATAGTAATTTACTATTTGAGTGAATTACATGACCGTAAAACTTGCAATAATGCTTGGTTAATATGCATAATGATCGTAGAACTATTTTCAACTAAAAAATTAAACAGTGTTTATGTATACCGCATAATATAAGTACAAGTATTAAATAGTTTCAATTTACTACTCGAGTCAATTACACAATCGTAAAATATGTATGCAATATTCGTTAATATGTATAATAATTGTGAAACTATTTTCCACGATAAAATTAAATAATTTTAATTTGAAACATAAAACTTGTATATCTACGTCATATATAAATAGTGTTAAAATAGTACGTAATTTACCACTAGAGTCAGTTACACGATATTAACATATGATATAGATACAATGCTTCGTTTTGACGATGTATCTTACGTATCCAGTTAACGAAATATCTTTCAAGGAAATTCTAAGCATCTTTCTTCAATGAATACGCATATGCGACACATTTGTTTATTGAACACACATGAATATTTATAAATATTACAGACTTATCGCAAAATGTCTTCCAAGAACTGGGGGGGGGGGGATAAGGCCGGCCAGTTAACGAGGTAAAATCCCGGTCAGTTAACGTGGCACTGCTGTACATATGCACCGTGCAGCAAGTGACTACTGTTACGGAATTTCCTGACGTTTCAATATTCATTTTCCCCGATACTCGTGATAACTAATATAACCACAGTTTATCATAATTTGTTGACGATTCGATGATCGCCACCGGAAGAATCGTAATAATTTCATGCATGACTAACCGCGTTTCCAGCACGAAGCAAGAACAGAGAAGCTATTCTGTATTACAATGGTAAGATATTGGAGAATGGCTTCGGAGAGCTCGAATTTCGAAATCGAAACTGGTCCGGCTGATATGTTCGAATTACCAATTTCGAGGCAGGCGGATTGTAAGGTTTTCATTTACAACGGACGACCAAAGGAGCGATACATACGGCCTCGCCGTGGAAACGTACACGTATGCACACGCATGTACGCGTATATACGTAACATACGAGCGTGACACGTCGAGAAATCTATGGCTTCAAGAGGACGGTCGGAAGACGGGCGGAAATGGGAAATGCCTTGGTCGACCGATCGGGAACCCTTTTCGTCGGACTTTCAACGTTTCCGTCGGCAACAGCCACCATGTTAGCGCTGCCTTGAGCCGCCTTTATTGCGCAGCGAGAGAGAGACCAACGTCAAAAAAACTGCCCCGCGCTCTCGTTATCTCTCGCGAAAGAGGGAAAAAAAAGTACGGCTGAGTACACACGGGGCAACGAGTAATTCGCGACAATCGCGACGAAAATTATTCGCATCTGCAATTGTGCACTATCGGTTCGAAGAGCAACGGCCTCGTTACGTCGCCGAATAAATTTCCTACCAATTTTTCTCTAAAGCAATATCCACCCTATATTTCTTTCTAATACAACATGTAAATTAGCCTTTGTTTATATGATACGTATAAAAAATATGGAATATTTGAAAATACCGAGACGAGTAGAAAGCCATGTTCAAAATATTTACAACGGACGACTTAGAAGAAGGAATGTTGCAGAGAAATTCTAACGAGCTTAGAAAGAAGAGAGGTACGAGATACGATGGATAATCGTGATAGGAAATCACGATTTCGACCCATTTCCGGATCGACCTTCGTACCATCTGCGGCACATAAACAAGCACGCAAAGGCTATCCGTAATGGATGCACAGGGCTGTCCAACGGAATTACAATTTCGCGGGTAACGAAAAGAGAAAGTTATAATACGAATTAGAATATTATACAGAAAATTTGACTTACAGCATCTCCTTGGTGGCGGAGCTTGCGAAGTACATCACGGTGGCGGCGGCGGCACAGCAGTCACGGTCACAGTCACGTAAGCCCCGAACAACGGCCACGAACACAAGCGAAGAAACACTCATCACTGTCACTAGGCTGCTTTTTTTTTGACCAGTGGATCTCGAATAAATACATGTACGCACGCGAGAGAGTACGAGAGCGACGCGTGTCCAAATATTCGATAGTCGAGAAAAGAAAAACGATTTCTTCGACGTTCCCGTTCCGCCTCGTCCTTTAACCCGCGAGAAGTAAGGAACACTAGGGAACACGGCTCGAACACGAATAACTTACGGACACTGAATTCTGGAACACGGAAGCAACTCGCGGCACACTGAATTCGTCAGAAAAGCAACTGCCGTGCAGGCAAAGCCTAGAGTTACAGAGAGCACCGCGCTCCTGGCTCGTACCGATTTTAACCTCGCTTCGTAGTGATTCGGTGCAGTCGAGTTTCTTGACTGAGCGGCCGATGCTCGCCGAGCCGTGCCCCGCCAGGCGCCACTGCTGCCACACGACTGCTGTAGCGATGCTTAAAGTTACTAGGTACGCCGCAGAAGCGTTGTGAGCCACTATTCTTTTAAATTCTATTATACAGTAATTTTTTAATATTAATTTGAGGAATAAATTTTTTAAGGATATGGTATTTATGTCGATTAAAATTGTATATCTGTGAGGATATTTTAGTCTGGAAAGTTTTGTTAATTTAGTATATTACTGGCAAATCATAAATGTTTTATAAATAGTGTTATATGATTTTAATAGTTGTATATTAATAATTCATAATAATAATTTATATTATATGTGATTTTATAAATGTTGCATAATGTTGATAATAAATACATCTCTCTTTTAAATTTATATTTAGAATCAATTCTTAATAAATAGTATATATGAATTCTATATAGATGAAAATTATCATTGTGAGGATATTCTGATTTACAAAATGTTGCAGATTTTAGTAACTGATTAAAATTTATTATTATTCATTATTACAAAATATTAAATCTTACATATTTCATGAATGAATTTAATTTTTTATGGATAAATTTAGAAATATTATATGATGTTACTAGTAAGTAGTACATTTCTTTGCAGGTGAAAAGCTTTTTTTTTTGCAAACTTTGCAAATGCAAGTAAAACCGGTTCTAAATTGTTTCAGAGCTATTAAATCATTTCAAAAGATATTTTATACCAAGTAATTGCAATGACGTTACGTGTTGACAGAAAATTATGATTGCGTGCAATAAAGTTCTGATTACTACGGAAATAAACTTGTCTTCACACTTTGTTACGCTATACGTTTTTATTCGCATTTCTTTGTTGATAAAAAAGAAAGAAACGTCATTTCCGCTTATTTCCAAACTTCGTAGACCATTATTGTAAAATATTCGATAATAATAAAAAAATATAAAAGTGTATACTATAATCTTAGTTGGTCCTAAGATACTCGTAATTAATTTAAATTAATGTATAATAAAACAATAATTGCGAGTTTTAAGTGGAACAAAGTAGGGAAATGCGACTCTTCGAGAAATTTATAACGACCTAGTAGCAGCATTAAGAAGAGGGTCACTCTCTCGTCTCGTGCTTTCATTCGCGGAAGAAGAAATCGCACCGAATCGCGATTACTTCTTTAATTAATTTAACAAGCTATTCTTTGCAAATTTATTGTAAGAAGTGCTATTGTATTACACATAATCATCTTAGAAGCTATTCTATGTGAAACTTCTATGCAAATATTTTAATATTGTTATCTCCTCATAATATCATTATAATATTTAATAAAATACTAAATTATATTCCCGACCTTCTTTATCAACTTTAAAATAAAAAGGAAGATACAGTATTATTCAATCATGATTTTTAAGGTTCGAAATTACTAACCTAGTCTTCATATTTCTAATTTTCTAATCCATAATTCTATTTGTCAATTAAAAAATATTTAATTTTTCCCTCCAATAACAAAGCGAGCACTGTCGATGAGCTTCTGTATTTTTTTGCTTAATTAGAGCATTTTTAAATCGTAGGTTGGCAATGGCGAATCCATGCATTGGTCATCTGCCGAAGTGGCGAGGCCTGATTGGTTGGCGAACCTTTCGTTTTAATGGCGTGGCAGCCACGAACCAGTAGTGGGGGAAACCGGCTTCAGAACGTTCAACTGTATTGTCTAGAGTCTGGTTTTTCGCAAGAGTCCTAACCTGTCGGTTGTGTTTCATCTGGATCGCGGCATTTCAGCTGGAGGATAGCTCCATCGACGAGTACGTCGTGTCCGCGGCCGTGTAATCGCGTCGCGACGCTTTTTCTTCGCAATTGGGGCTATTAATCGCAAGATAACAGTTTGAGGACGCGGCGATGACGGAGAGCTGAGAGTACAGTTCTCTACTTGTGTATGAGGTAGGCGCAGCTTTCCATGTGTAATCTAACCAGTGTATATGGTGTTATTTCATCGCATAATAATTTGATTGATAATTTGAAATCGGTGCTGTGAGACGGATTAATCATTGAGTGCGATCGTGCCTTGTGAAGTGTTCACCTGTGAAATTAAGCGCGAATAGATGATACAGAGCTATAATGATAATACAAGCACAATCATAAATTAAACGTCGGATGATTATGATTGGGTCATTTCAGATCTCAGCAATTTTACGTATATTTTAAATTTCAAGAATTCCAGCAGTTACGTATATTCTATTATTTCAAGAACTCCAGCAGTTTTACGTATATTTTATTATTTCAAGGACACTGGCAGTTTTACGTATATTTTAATATTCAGTATATTTCAATAATAGTGCTGACAACAAAATAGATAATCGGAACTTGCTATTCTCATTTAACAATGGAAAAAGAACAAAATAATATACTACAAACTACATATAATAAACTACAAACGTAGTTTAGAAGGCATCCGAATAAGAAATGACCTAATTATTCCTAGTTTAAAGTTTGTGAAAAAGAGTAAATATTGTGAATACAGATATCCATAACGATTCGATATACGTATCCTGTAAATTGCAAAAGTTTGATGAGAGAAAACTCGACACAAATTGTAGGAATCATTTTACGTAAATGTAAATTTGCATTAGGAAAACTTTGTAAAAAAAGAAATATTTATTATATATGTAATAATTTACCTTTTAAATATACATAAATTTATTTGTGTACCTTGATAAGTGTATTTTTTCAATGTGGTGGATATGATTAATGTACATAAAGAGAACTACTGATAAAATAGTGTGAAATTAATCGTATGTATTATTTGATACGAGCAAATATTTATTCATCCTTTATTCTCTGTATAATGATCAATCGTACCATGAACTTTTGCATAGTGTTATAATCTATAATCAAATCTTGTAATAATCTCCCGTATAAATTACGTTACATAACTGATAATTCAAAATTTGTGGTGGGTGAAGTCGACATGCTTTTATTTGGTGCTGTTATGGTGAAGATTCAACGAGGATAAATACTATCGTTTAATGTGTGGCAATCTGCAGCTGGTGAATAAGGTTAACGATGCATTTACATGTGAGGTTATAAATATATGTATGTATATATCGTATACATGTGAAACATCTAAATTTTGAGGTGCGACCTCGAAAATTAGGCGGTATATGTACTTTTTATAAGTACATAATTCTAGGCTCTTAACTAAAAGCTACATGAAAGCGCAAATGCAGTTAAAAGAAAACTTTCAGTCGCAGTAAAGTTCTTCGTTACGCTTTTTGATTTTTTATAGCTTACGCCTTATTCTCTCTTATTTTAATGAGTAAAAATATATGTAATATTTCAAAAAAAATTTTAGTATAAAATTGATATAAGAAATTAAAAATTCTTAAAAATCTTATTCTTTCTTAAGTATTCAATTACGTATTCTTAAATAATTTTCACAGACTTAAGAAATTTTTTAATAATAGAAAGACATCCAGTGGATGGAAAATGACCCGTAAGGCATAAAGTTAAATCGGTATAGCACTATTCTCTATAAATTTTCTTCCGCGTTAGAAAGCGTATAAAAATTGTGAAAGCCGTTCTTTATATAGAGCTCGATGAAATATTAGCTTCGCCTTGAATGTTTAAACGTTTGAATGTAACTCTATCTAAGTTTGAAAGTTTGAATTTAGAGTTTGATTGTTGAATTTCTCCTATCAGAGATACAATTAACCGTTTTCTAGTTCTATTTTGGGTATTTCTTTAATTCATTGTTTGTAGACAAGTATGATTTATCATACATATAGTAAACTAAAAAGTAATCGACTTTTTTTTAAAGAAATTTCACATGACTTATATTAAAACTGTTTTCATTTCAAATTAAACTGGTCATTGCGATATAGTTTTTAATTGCTCGTTGAATTTCCAACGCGGTAAATAGAATCTCCGAAAAGCCGCATTTATATTCTCACACCACGTCGCGCCATTAACTAGAAACCGGTTTCTCAGCGGTCTTCTGAGAATTCTATTAAATCGACCATAAACCTTACGATTTTTTTTTTTAATATTTTATGAACGCGATTAAAATTACAGCTAGATCGCGAATGGAAACTACATCACCGGGTAAATAAACAGCCGCCTTAAAAACGTATCAAATCATTGAGTTATAATTATTCAAAATTATTTACCTCCTATCGCATCAATCGCTGAAGAATCTCTCCGATAATTAAATAAAATTTGAGTACGTTAACCTTAATGCTGTTAAAATAATTCCAGACACATGGACGTGCGTTACACATATGTAAACGCGTGAAAGCAGGATCTATCGCGCGTGCTCGAAAGTGTCAGTGAACTCGGAATTCAGCCGCTAGGTAGCCTACACTCCACCCTTCGTGCATTTTTCCCACCACATCTATATATACATGCACAATTGTACACGTATACGAGGTATCATCTCTTTGGACGGTATCGCAAATATCCTCGATAATTCGCGCGGCCAGCAAGGACGAGCAAACCGTGGATGAGCCATGCGAGACGGATGTAATTTCCGTTCTCGCAGAGCTGGTCGAAGTGCAACGATAAATGCAGACTATCGTAATTACCGGTGTCCAATTTCAGACGTTTGCCTCTGCTCACGTTACGTTACATCGTACGTACGCCGATCAAAAGTTGCCGTGGCGGACCCTCCCCGTTTGTTTTGTATAGGTTATGGTGGTGGAGGATGTAACAATAAACTATGGATAAACCATTTTCGAATTTTAAGTTACACATAGCAGGTGAATAATTTATTCGAAAAGATATACGATTATATCAGTTTTGGTTTAATTTTATTAGTCGACATATTGCATTCAAAATATATAGTTGGGAAATTGATATATGGTCATATGACAATTAATATTTGGAGAATAATTGAAAAACGATGAATTGTCGGACGATTTTTATGCATTTTTGAGGAAATTTAAAGATGCAAAATATACATAATAAGCAAAAATATATAAAATATTAAAAATGTACTTCTTGCTTTGGTATTGTATTCATAAAAATATAAATTTACATAAATACTTGCGGTCTATTCATAAAAGAAATTAGATAAGTATTGTTAGGAGTTAATGTATAAGAATTCTTTACACTTGTATAATATATGTTCTTAAGACTTCTTTCATTTTTTATAATTGTATAATCGATTTACAGCTGTGTAATGTTTCAAGAATTTATATGGCTTCTTCCGCAATAAATTGTACATTAATTGATGCGAACAACTTCAGTTTTCTGGTGAAAGCTGAAGGTTGCCATGATCATAAATATGTATATGTCCATGGTATTCTGTATATATTCAAATTCATTAGGCATTGTACGATTGATTACTACTAAATGGCATCAGTTCTGCTTAATGAATAGCTCTGTATCAATAATTATCTTGTTTTGGTATGCAATATTTCAATAAAGAGACCATTATTCATTTCAAGGAATTTAGGATATATCTACGTCATCATTTTATTTTCATTAGTATTCTAAATGTTTTTACAATCAGTTTCTCGAATGCAGCTTCCCATACGAATAATTGAAGACTAACTCGAAGCAGAAGAACATGAAATTTAATCCATTTTCCCGTTAAACTCGCTTCTAAGCCCGCGTGCACATTAACTTCTACGGTTTTATCGTCCGATTCATATTTAAATAGTAAGATTATTCTTCTTTGACCTAATTTCAAACAATATTCCTTCTAACTGACACATGAAGAAGTTCTTTTCTTAAAAAAGAACTAAATATATCCATTTTAGTATCGCAAGTTTTTATAACCTAACTTTAAATTCGTATTGTCGGAGAACAAACCGGTGCTCGCTATTTCGTTAATTGAATCAATTTTTTAGCGAAACAAAGCGCAGCTTCGTGATAAACGATTTTATTTCATTTGACAGAACTAAATAACTTGACGCATTTTATTATTTCGCGCCGGGACGGTATTAAATTATCTATGTTTTTTGCTTTCGTATAAAAGCAGCAATTTTTGCCTCGTTGAAATTTATGAAAGCCGGACTGAATATATGCACTGCATTAAAAGACACGCGTGGAAATCTCATTCTTTGAATCATTAAACGAGATTAAATTTGATTTTATACCGCCGAATAATAATCAATCAATTTAACGCCTTATTATTATGTAGATATATTGGAAGACAGAAATACGCGATTTATTTAATAATTGAAATGGCTATATTATATTTTTAAGCTTAAGTTTTTACTATATTTTCATTGAATTACTTAATACACTATTAATCGTAATTGTATTTAACTTACAAAATTAGTGTAAAATGTAATCATAATATTATTAGACACATAATATAATAGAATATAACATATAAAATTGTATTACCTATTTTATAGAAAAATACCAAACAATTTTTTTACGTGAATCGATCTTAATCTGTATCTGTTTGTCCTTGTAATCCATCCACAGTGTACTCATTTAACCACAAGTAATGCGGCGTATTTAGTTTCCAAGAATAAAATAGCTAAGACTTACTTAGGGATGCGAGACATATCGAGGAATATTTTTCAAACTGGTCAAACTCGAGATGAAATTGTATTTGTATCGAATCTCCTCTCATTGTCATTGAGAAACGACAGAAATCGCAATTCATGGAAACACGGTCACTTTGTAATAGTTAATACAGAAAAATAAGAATTTGTCATAGTTATTAGGGAAATTTTATTTAAATGATAAGAATTTATCATAGTTACTACATGAAGAACTTCGCTAAATGAAAGAATAGATACTAGGAGAATTTTTATTAAAGAAATAAGTCTTGTATCTATCAATGTTAGGTTAAGTTTCGACGAGGTTAGTTCAGTCGTTGCACTGTTTCTCTTTCCAATGAATGAAAACATAAATAAAGGTTTTAATAGCTAATCTTAATACAGCATTCTAATTCACGGTATAAAATAGCAATAGAACGAGCAAACGTGCAATTACGATTTTCCACGAACCGGTAGTTGTGTATCTTGCAGCTTTATAAAGGGATGAGAGATATAATTAAGAGGGATTAAAAGGAGGGGAAGATAAACGGTCTGTGTGTATTCTCCAGCTCTATGGCGTCCCGCTTTATATAGTTTCTTCGAGATATAGGAAATGAAAGCGTGTCACGCGACCATCCACCCTTCCTTTTGCAAACATGTATGCGCTTAACGTTTAGATTAATACCTACCTGTCAACATGTGTTTACTGGAAATTACGTTATCGTTTTTCGATCGATAAGGTAGATCATGATAATCTATTCTGATTTATAATTACACAATTCATAATGAATATTATTCAATAATTGCTGTACTTCTATTATTTGTTATTAATATACGTAGAAATGGTAAGTCCATTACGAAACGGATTTTTGTCCTTTTTTTATTGTTAGTGCCGAATCAGATACTGTCGCCAGATACCTCATTTTCACAAAACTCTCCAGTTACTAAATCTCGTGTTTCATAATATTATTCTTTCTCTAATCTTTCATAATATTTAGATTATAGTAATTATGAGTTTCAATATTTAATATTCTTAAATTATTAAGTCACATAGTACTGTATAAAAATGACGCCAAAAATAAAATGAAAGAAAAATTAAAAAACCTGTCTTTCAATATATTAAACATATATTATTTAATTTTTCATATTGTAATTATGTAATAAAATTATTTAACAGAAATCTTATGATGTTATTTTTAACTCTTTCTGCAAAAATAAATTTAAAGTAACGATCGAGGAAAAGTCTCGAGCAGAAAATATACATAGTAGCTCTAATTAGGACGAGACGTTGTTCACTGTCTTGTTCAGTTACAAATTTCACCATCTTATTTCTCGCTCGTTAAAAGTGTCGGTCAATTGCATCTATCATGCACGATCTCAGATTTGAACGTTCGTAGAAATCTCTCGATTTTTTAGTACGTTTTCCAAGATGAGCCATTATGCAAGTGGATATCGCCGGATAAAAGTTATTACAGTCGCAATCATCGACTTTCACTTGCATTGAACGTCGCACTGGGGCCAACGCTGGCGTAAATTATTCTCTCACGCTTGAGCTTCTCTCACCCCTTGACCTTATTTCTCGTTTTCACTTGTGCGGGATAAAAGAAGTTTCGAGTTGATCAAATTGATGTCATATGCGCTATAGAAATTAAGATTCATTTGTCAGCAGTTTATTTAATAATAAACAGAATATTGAAGTAGTGGAATAATTAAAAAGTAGCAAAGTAGGAAATAAAAATAGTGAGAATGTAACTAGTAACTCAGATTGCATTAAATAGATCTTGTATTTATGATAATAACGCTGTTTGTTTCATTTTTTTTAGAAGGATGATTACAAGATAATTTTTTTCAATTTTTTTTCTTTTCTTTGGACGCTTAAAATAATAAATAAATAATAAACAATAACACAAAAATTTAATTAATGCATTGTACTTCAAATAGAAGAAAATTGGTATCATTTTGAAAAACATTAAAAAAAGAAATTTGACCGCATTTTGATCAACTGTATGTATGCATACTCCAAGAATATACAACTCACTTTCGAGAGACAGTTCACTCTCTTTTAACTTGTGCTATGATTACTATAATTACTATATAATAATCTTGTGATATGTATTTTGTTTGCAGAGATGAGTGGTTCTAGACTTGGCAGGGGCCGAGTTGGCCGCCTGGCCGTGTACGGGGGTTGCGGGATGGTGGGTCTTCTTCTAGTGTTCCTCTACCGCGCCGCCACCTCAGAGATGGCCAGGCTACGGGAACTTCACATCCAATGTGCTCATCAACAGGAGGCTCTAGCTGCTCAGCTTCAAGGTATGGATTACTAGATATGCACCATAAGGAATCTGATTCAATTTGAGAAAATTGCATTTATTCCCAGATAAATTTGTAAGCAGCTGCATTGAAAAATTATTTCTATTCATTTCTAGTGATATTCGAGTACAAAGTGAGGCTGGAAAGATCCTTGGCTGAGGAAAAGAGTTCAAATGCAGCAGTGAAACAAGAACTTCAGCAGCGTGCATCTAGAGAAAAGTCCCTAAGAGACAAGGATAGCATAGAGGCAATGCAGAGATTCAACTCTTTGCAACAAACTTACAAGCTGCTGCAGACAGAGCACCAGGATTTGCAAGAAGAATGTAAGAAGCGTGATCAACAAGCTCTAGAAGACACTAGTAAATTGGAGACAACGCTCAGAGAACTTCGTAGTCGTATCAGGCAAGCAAGAGAGGATAAAGAGAAAGCCTTGGAACATTTAAAGAACAAGTTTCTGGAACTGGACACTCAGAAGAATGAACTGGAACAAAAGTACAATGATATGTTAAAGAACAATGGGGATACTGATAGCACTATTGAACATCTCAGGAAGGAAGTGTTTCAGTTGAAGCATGAACTGGAAGAAGCCAAAGTATGATTCCTTTTTTATATTAATAATCTTATTTAATTGAAGATTTTTCAAATTTCTAATCTATCCATTTCAAAATATTGATCCGTGATTCTTAGTTTGTCTTTGAAGACTCTTCACATTGATAGATCATTTATTTAAGAGAATTGGTCTGTAACTTTTTGTTTTTTATTTTCAATAGAAAACTTCACACAAAACTACTTCTCCAGAGCCAAATGTAGCCAATCCGCACCCTTCACAAGCGAAATCCGCAGACGCAGAAAACGCAGGACAGCTTGTTAATCGGACACAACAGCAACAGGTAAGTCCACCGACAAATGACGATAAAAATCCACAGCCCCTGTATGCACCAGCAGTCGCTCAGCAAACGATTGAGGATCCTCTACAATCGAATGAACAACGGGTGAACGAGATGAACAACGTTAGATTCGCTCAGAAGAATGGCAACATCGTCCCAGTGGGTCCAAACGAGTTAAAGGAAGCAGAAGTTTTACCATTGCCCTACGATTTGCAAGAGAAACGTCAGAGAAAGGAGGGCGATCAATCTGTGAATGATGAAATTCAAATTGAGATCAATAAAGAGATAAGACAAGTTATCCCACCGCCCAACCAGATTAATGACAAGTTCAATGACAAACACTCTTCTACCAATTTACCAGGTATAGCTCAGACAATTAACATGAATCTTGATATGAAGAAGCATACCACAGTTTCAGTGGTAAGGAAAAAAGAACATTCTGCTGTCATTGATGAAAAAAATTCTCCAGTCCAACAGACTTCTGAGAAGGTAGAGAAGAAATTGGAAAAAGCTCAAAACAATGTAGATGGAATCATAAATCAAATTTTGAGAATGATCTGACGAATAAGATTGACAAAAAATTGTAATGCTTTGTTAGATATATTTTTGTTACAAATACTAGGGATAATTGTATTTAGTATTCCATAATGGCTGCTCTTGGAGAAACATGTTTGTCTATTTTTTGTATAAAGATTTTATGATTGACTTTAGATTGATTTAAGATTTTATGATATTGCAGCTAATTTCTTGACGATTAAATGTAGCTCCTGACTTTAGTTCAGGCTCTGGTTGTGATTCTCTTTGCTATAAAAATGCTTGAAGCGTTTTAAATATATTATTAATCAAAGTAATTGTGAGTATAGTTGGAAAGATCAAAGTTGATATATGTGTAGTGACACTCTGACTGTGCTCACCTTAGTTACTACTTAACACATTCGCTACCAGAACTTAATTTAGATGTAATTTTAATATCATGCTTGGTGTTTGGTAAAAAAAGGGAAAACAAAACTCAAACGGTTCTTGTCTATAATAAAAGTATATTGTATTATTAAATATATTGTACAGAAATACAGAAAGATGTTGTAGAGAATGTGTTAATATAGAAATATTAAGAATGCAAGAACAAATTATCGCCATTCAAAATGAATTGGAAGAGAATAGCTAAACTATAGAAGTAGTCATGATAAGCTAGAAAGCTGACTCTCCTAGCTTATGAAAGTTCAAAGAAGTGCCTTTAAATGGTTGATTGTTGGGGAATTGAATTCTTCTTAGCATAATCTATCTGGTAATGTTTACACATGCACGTAATTTGCATGGTTTGTACTTGGTGCTGTAGATAGACAATTTCTTTAGTTGACTCAAAGGACTTGAGATCAGTCCACAGAACTATTCTTTCCTGTATCATCAGCAAATCAAGTGTAGATTGAGCAGTATAATGATGGTTTGAGAGGAAACATGATAGAAAATATGAAAAATCTGTTGCATGATGGGATGATCTTAATTAATTATTGTCTCGAAGATTATTTAGTAGTTTTATCTATCTTCTTTTACTATTAATTTATATTATCAGTATCAGTATTAACTGGTATTAAATACTTATTATAACTATATCATAATAAAATATTATAATTCTAAAAAAGAAACCAATATCGCTTCTAAGCTATCATAAATATTTGAGAAATAAAGTCCTCTGTGTACTATCTAGGGCAAACTGTGATTTTTCAGAAGAGTATTTTTTTTCTCGAATCTTCGACAAATATATAAATAACCAAATAAGCAATTTAAAAAATCCACTAACTTGATCCTACTTACTGCTTCAATATAGATTTTTTAATATAAATTTTTCAAGTGCAATATCACAAGAACAATGTTTGAATTTTGCAGAAGACAAAATGTTTTAGCAGTTGTGTAAATGTTGAGAATCCTTTTTTTTTTAATTTGTATTGTTATATTTAGCAATCTTTACATGTAAATTAGAACACATTAGGCTGTCAACATATTATACATTTAGTTTCAATTGCGTTCAATTATAATTGGTATTTCATAATTCAATTATAAAAGTTCTTTTTGCTCAAGGTATAATTTTTTTATTGATTGACAGCCTAATGCAAAGGAAAGACGATTCTTTTGAATAGTTAAAAAAGAAACCAGTCATATATATGTAGCTTGCAAGCTGTATTGAATGTGCCTGTATGTCCGTGTTAATCAATGCATTAATAAATTGTTATTATTTTGATCTGCTTGCATTTTTTATGGCACCCTCGCAGAAACCTAACTAAACTGATCTGCTTCCTTGTTATTACTAGTTTGCTGCAAATTTAGAAAGAAAGATAGAGAAAGATTTAATTAAATATTAGAAATAAGAATCTTTGGTGAGATGGTTTAAATTTCTTTTTTAATAGATCCCTTTATTTCTTTCTTTTAAATAAAACAGTAGTCTCATTAGAAGGTGAAAGCATTTAATATTTTCTTCTCAAAATTAGTTCTCTTATTCATGTGAAGGATATTTTTAATTAATTTTCTCGAAAGTTTTATTAATTGATTTTCACATTCTTTGCGATAATATTTCTGATTTCATCAAATAATATCTTGGTGTAGAACTTTTATATTTTGATGATAAATATTTTGAATTAATTGATTTTTCATGCTTGAGCTTCTTCTTTGGTTATGTTTTTAATATTGCTTCACTGGAACTTGCTCTATGATATTTTGCGGTTGCCTTCAATTTCTTTTTACAAGTTACAAGACAAAGTTGACATATCAATCCATTTAATTTATAAATGGAGAAGAAGCTTTTAATTTTCAAAATTGAAGAAAAATTTTTAGTGACATTTTCTCTTTTTGTCAGGTGATTTTTCTTTAAAAAAGAGCATGCTTTATGCAATATTTGTTTATTTACATGCTTTCATAGCTTTGAAGAAAAAGAAACAACTATTCCTCTTTGCCAATAGAAACTGAAGCAGGTAAGTTAATTTTTACAAAATGTATCTGAAAATGTTTCTTCATCCACATCTGTAGCCTACTATTTTCCAAGACACTCGCTTGCTTATCTCTATTTTAAGGGCATAGCATTATTGCAACTAGAATCCTTCTTTTTATACAAAAAAGAAATATAAATTTATAAAGTAAAGAATGAATATTTCGTGAATAATTAATTTATTTCCTTATTAGAGTGCATGTGTATGTGAGAGAACAGAATACTTAGTCCTAGTAAAAATAAATTGCACTTTGCATTATGATAGTAACGAAGAAGTGAAAGTTAGATTTAATTCTCATTATGTAAGTAAGTAAATAAATAAATAATTGAAATTTACATTCCACGAATAGCAATACTCCATGTATAAAATAAGAATAAATATTCTAAAAATAAAATAAAAATAATGTTTCGAAATGCTTTAAAATTTAATATAATAAATGAAGCAAAAAGAGAAGATTGCAAAATTATTTTTCCAGAGCACAGTGGCCACAAGTTCGATGAAGTCGATCCCAGCCGTGAAGCTGGAGACTTCAACGCCAGCAACTAGCGGCAATCCAGTGTCCACATCCGTGGATAAGGCGCTTCCGGTTCCGAAACCGGTCCCGAAATCCAAGCTCCCCGTTGGCGTGCCACCCATTCCGATTATGATCGATCAAAAATTGGAAAATCGCGAGGAGAAACAAGACGAAGTAGCCAGGAAGAAGGAAGAGCCGAAACAGAAGATTAATGTCAACAGTAAAGAGCAAGAGGGTGAAAATGGAAATCTGGATCCTCCATTTCCAGCTGTTCCAGCTAGAAGAGCCGATGACCAAGTTCCAGATAGAAGAGGAAATGGTTGGTTCAATGTTGGGCCTGGCATACAGGAGATTGGAGATGAATTGAATCACATTCGTCTCGCTGGGTATGTTTCATTGAAGGATAATTTCATATTTCTTGTATTCAGCCAATTTTATATCAAATTCAGTTCTCAATTTTGTACGGATATTTTAGAAATCTTAGGCAATTACAAAAATTTAGTTGCTTTTAACAGTCTACATGGACATTAATTCATACAATATTATAGGTTTTTTGTTTGTAATCCAATAATAAGATTTATTTTTTAATGGAACTTCAGCCTTGATGCTGGTGCTGAACGAATAGCTGATATTGGAGATGATCAGTACGAAGGAGTTGAATATGATAAAGAACCCCAGCAGAAGGACAGTGATTTAAGATTAGTTGAAGGCGAAGATGAAGGTGAAGGTAACTAAATCAATAAAATATATTCATTATGTAACTCAGTTTTATATATTGTTCAATCTTTTGTTCATCATTTTAGATGAGGATGATCAAATAGACTATCCTCACAATTTAAAGCAAGAGAAAAGGGAGTGAAGGATCTTTTTTTTATTAAAGATGCCGTAAAGTGGACTGGTTTGGCAGATTTGAACAAACAGTTCTTATTCAAGAGTCTTATTTAAGAGAAAACCAATTATTGTCTACTAATTAACATCTACTATCAGTCTACTTTTCATCTTGCCATTACTTAATGAACTGACCTAGCTGCTAACCATGATTTATCATAAAGAAGAGAGAAAGAAGATGGAGCAAGGATTCTTAATGATAGATGCACCATTTTACTTTTTTATCTACACGTTTTTTTGGGGGAAACCTCTTATGGGGATCTAGCCAAAAAGATTTAGATAGTCTATACTCTATACAGATGCTATTTAACAGCCACTGCCCAACCAACATGAGTAGATTGTATTTTTATTCAGAAGCTCGTTGTTTGGTTCGAGCAGTGTGTGAATAGAAAAAAAAACAGACTGTATTTTTCTAGAGCTAATTCTAAGGTAAAAAAGACGCGAATTATATAAAGTTTCCATGGAAAGAAAAGCCTCTTTCAGAGATTCATTCTTTCATTGGCAGATGGAACAGGGAAAGAAACACCTTGTTCATTTAATTATACAGTGTTTATGTATTTGACAAACAGTAAAATTTTGTGATAAATGTCACAGTAGTATTAGAATGATTACTGTATTGATTTATAAGTATTTGTTGAGGCATTTCTGTAGGAAAATTCCTTGTCTATTAAATCTAATCTATTTAACAGACTCTACAAAGTTAGAGTCTCCTAATATAGTGAATTCATTTATTTTGCAATTAATCTGTGTTAACAAAAACAAAATGTTCTGTCCTGTATCATGTGTTTAAGTATGTAGGATGTAGGTAACTAATTAACAACTTAGAGTGTTAAATGTTTTTACATACTTATGGAATTCCAAGAGAATACTTCCTATTTGTTCCTTTCTAAAGTAGTATATCAATCATTCGATTATCAGATTTTCGTGGAACATGAGCAATTAGTAAGAAGCTTAAAAGATGAAATATTCTGCCAGTGAAAGAGTCCATGATTTCTTTCAACAATCCGCCAAGGTGGAGTTGTGACTTAAATGCACTTATTACTTAAGCCGTCTCGTTGGACATTTTTTAAATAGAATTCAGCAATTCAATCAGCCGACTGTTCTTATTGAAACCGTGCAATACGATCGGTACAAGGGTACACGTGATTTATTTATTGCCTATCAGTCGTCGTTCTGGCGCTAACAATCAAGACTTAACAGAGTGAAAGGAACTACTTTAAGGAATTTATTAAAGATATAGATTAATATTTGTTATGACCGTAGATATCTACTTATACACTGACACAGAGAAAAGTGATCCATATGTACATAAGAGTTTTTTCATAATAAAAGATTGAAAAACTTTTTGTATTTTCCTTTTAACACTTGATACTTCATGACCTAATATTTGAATAATATGAAAGCGATTCTTTTTCATAAAGAATATCTCAAAAACATATAAAGTTTTTTCTTTAAAAGATAATACATATTATTGTGTTGAGCTCTTTGGGTTACATAAAAATAAATTTTTATTTAGAATGTATAGTATTTATGATAATGCAGAAGTGTCTGCAGAAAATAAAATATTGCAGAATAATCTGTATTGTCCCAATGACCTTTAACTGATACTTGCATCTGCAAGACAAAGAAGAAAGATCTTCTTTTTTAACAGCCTCTATTTATCAATGATTTATAGATCATTATTAATTTAAACTCTTTGTTCATATGCTATATCAAATATATGTAAAATAAATTAACTACCATCTACAAGAATATTCAATCAGTATTCCTTTTAAATCTCATAACTTACTACTCTTATATCTTTGATTTTAAACAGAATAGCTTCTTTTTTCTTTCTGGATATGTAGATTATAAATCAAATACCAAGGTTAACGTAACACTTGCGGTTCTAGAAAAACTACAGTTTCTATGTTCTATAATGCAAGTAGAGTTTCTAAGATGATAATATTATTTGTTTGCTTCGATGTTTTCGTGAACTCACTGTGAAAGTTCCATGATGAATCAGACTTTGACTAAATACTATTTAATTAAACATGTTTATCGATCAGTTAACAAGTTCCTTATACACGCGTTATCCATGTTTTCACAGCAAATGATCGAAATCGTTCCAGATGTTTCACATTACCATTTTATCATATCCTCTTTTCTTAGGTGTTCAAATAACATAGATTAACTGTTATTATCATTCATTTTCAATTTGTAGGTTCGTTATAAATTTCAATTGTATTTTCAATTAATGCAAATTTATGTTATCAGTCGTGTTTTGCACATCGAATATCGGATATTATGCAGAACAGTCGATTTTATTAAATTGTGTGGAACATGCTCGCGATTTTATTTGCCAATGAGTCAGATGCACATGTATACACTATATTCGTCTTACGCAAGCCTAGAATACAATATACAGAACGATCGCTGTTCCCAGAACCGATTTGCATTGGGTCTAATCGCCTTTAAACATCCAGTCATGAGTCTGTGACTGCGTTCGAGTTTCTTGTCACTGTTTCCTGCAATATGTAGATTAATTTTTTTTTAGTATCTTACAGAAAAGTAAGTATTAGTACTTAAGTATTTTTGTATTCTTTTTTCTTTTATGGAAGAGTTGCAGGAATTATTACTTTTACATGTAAGAATCATAGCTACAGAAATTATAATTTTTAAAGAATTATAAATAGATGAAGATTTCTTAAACCACAAACATTATTAAATAAGAGTTTATATAATCCGTCTATACAATACATAGCTGTGTCAAGAAAGAAAGATATATAAATGATCTTAGTAGTGAAGTGTCTTAGTGACTTAGTCGTGAAGACTATACGTAATGCCAGGTGTTCAGGTGAACTCATCTAAATTATCAGACACCATTGAAATTTAAATTTTCTGTACATACATGGCTCTGATAATCAACAAATTTGCTTCAAATTATTTAAGAATACATTTATATAGTTTTGTTATGTTATATTATTCGTATTATTTGTATTTTATAATTACATGTGTATCTATATCACGTGTGTTTTAACTCAGAATTAATAATAGAAAGAAATCGTTTTGTTAAAAAGAAACGTTTCTTCTTTTCAAATTCCCTTAAATCATTTGCTCTCGTTTGCACGATAACGCAAATGTCATAAAACTATCATAAAACGAATCGATTCGTAATTATCAAACGTCTCAAGGTTTGTTTTGAAGCCGTCAAACGCCCGTAATTCGACTTCCTTCGCATTAATCGAATACGACCTACACGAGGAGCGTCATGATGCATGATCTCATCTCGAAAACGTATCACACAATCATCTTCAATTACTTCGTCAGGAGTCGACTCGCGTATTCGACAATTCACGTGCGAATAACCTTCGAGAACTAGCGAGTGACACGACAGAAGTTGTTTTCCTTGTTTCTTCTTTTCGCCTTTTGAATTTTTCACGTCTAAATTATCCTTCGCGAATCTTTGCAAGGATACTTCGTCAATTTATGGAGGTTAGACATTCCTTGGCAGAGGATAGCCTTTCTTCTTTTTGTGAAAAGGGAAATACGGATTGTTATCGAGTGTCTCCAAATGTTTTTTTTTTTTTTTTTTTTTACAGAAACGAATATTTTTATCGAGCAGTTCTACACATTTTTAATTTCTTGTTTTTCCCCGTGTTTTGTATCTTCTTGTTATAACATCCCATAAAGGATCACATTAACCAGATCAAGATGAGAATGATCATTGAAAATATTTAATTAAATAATAAATAACGATACTTCATCTTCGCTATGAGTAGTCATCGTTATCTCTTAAATTACTTCTTTTGATTTTTTCTTTTGTCGTCCTTTTGAGTCATGTTTCCTATCATTTGTAGTATCCTGTGTTACCAGGAAAGAATTATTTTCAAAATAATAGTTTTTAACTAACTAGTAGACGACTAGCACACACGAGTCGTTTGCTAGAAGATAGAAAAGCAAGTATTGGGAGTAAACGAGATCCACGTTAACACGATAACCCGAGTAAAAGGTTGCGACACCGCTACATCTGAGATTCAGTAAATTGACTGGCTGTTACTCATTTCAGCAGATAGTTGGTGCTTGGCAAAATAACACATTAGATAAACAACGAAGGAGGGAAATTGTAATTCACTTCTTATAATCTGTTTACTTATTTGAGAATATCCATATCCCATTAAAAATATCTCATCGTGATTTTCCATCGTATAAATTGTTCCAATTTGTTTCCATCTTGCTCCTCGTTTTTAACTATTATATTTTTATTTCTTAGGTAGCAACCAGTTATAACCGGAAATAAACGAAAAATAAGAAGTTTGCAACATTGCTTCTTTTAATTTTATTTTTGAAATTAGCTCATTTATTCTTGTATTTTTACAGCTGAATTTTCAAAACCGATTAAATGCTAGTATAGAAGAAACATTAGATGTTCGTTTTCTCTCAACATGTCAAATTTAATGTGTGAAAATTTCTTCAGTTTATATCCCTCTTTTTTCCTTTCCTCTTTTTTCTTCCCCTTTTCACTAAACAAATTTCTATACATCCTAAATTTTTATACATGGTCCATAAAATAATTGAAAATGCTAAAAACAAGATTTGTTATCAAAATATTTTTAATATCAACATTCTTCCTGAATCAGTCAATGTTGCAACAAAATATTATTAATCATGTAAACTGTCAATTTATGTAACATCACTTCCCTCTTTTATCGCTTCTCTCTTCCTCCTTCTTTTTAAACGAGACTAGTAAATAAAAATAACTCAAAACTTCCAAACAAACTTAAAGAAAATTAAAGATGAACGCTTAAAGAAAGTAAATTTGGCATCCAAAAGCCTCCAAAATTCCAACTCCCTCTCTAAGTCAATCAAAACCAAAACAAGATTTGTTCACTTATATCTAGACCACCAATTCACAGCAAATAACATGTGTAAAATATCTTCATAATAAAAATCATCTGCCTTACAGAAAATATTTGATATTAAGAAATATATAAAAAATTCAGATTTCCTTCTAAAACCAATTTAGATTAAAATTTCGTTTTCTATCTACTAATGCCCTACTCTACCAATTCCCAATTTATTAACCTCCAAATACATCAAATTACCGAATGAAAATCTTCTCTTCTTTAGTCACGTTTTTCATTTCTGTCTTGCTACTGTAGAAGTAAAAATAAAAAGGAATTTTCTTATTGCCAACGATTAAAAAGCAAAGCCACTGAGTGATCAAAAACACCCCATAAAAGTTCCCTAATTCCTCAAAATTAAAATAAAGGAAAATATTGCATCTGATCTAACAACAAACCCGCGGGATCATGCCACCAATTCCTCGAATCCTCGAATCGATCCGATTATCTGGTGCGCATTCACTACCGAAGTTCCGAGAAACATTTTGGTCCCCTCCATGGCCTTGATTTCTCTACTGAACGAATATGTCAACACTTATGAAGAAACGGTTTCTGAAAGATCATTTCGCTGACGTAAGAGATCCAATATCCCCACTACCTTATTCAATGGAACTATCCAAGGTATCAAAGTCCCTGACGAAGAAATCGCCACGACAGTCCGTTTCTTCCTTTCGAAAAGGTAAGACGTCTTTCATTCAGCCTTTTAAGTTTCTACAGACAGTTTTTGTTTTATCTTTTCGTTGGCGAAAAATACGTCCGTCCTTGGACTCTTTATTGGGGCCATCTTTAATTTTATACGGTGGCAATTTCTTCAGATCCTTAAAAGTGAAACTTTAGATTGTGCGATTGAAAATTATGTGATTTCTATCTGTATATTTTCGGTATTAGTTGAGAATATATCGATTGCCAATGTGTAATATGCCTGAATTTTTTTCTTAATATTTTGGTAATATCTAGTGTCATTTTCTTTATATTTGTAACCTAAAGTTTTAAACTACTGTCAGATAGTTTTCAATCATCTTTTTGGAAGGATAATAGGCGTATTTGAATTTATGCTTGCTGACACGTAGTATAGCATATAGGAACTGTTAATGGCTAAGAAAAGGAGAATCTATTAATAGAAATTGTAGTAGACATTTTACTTTTTTATAATTTTACTTGCTTAAGTAGATATTTCCTTTGAATTTGTATAAATGTTTGATATACGTAGTTGCTATTTTGTTTTTCAATTTTCATGGACTTCTTCAACTTTTTATCTTCTTTATTGCAAACATAACGTTATCATTCATTTATATTAAACCTTTGTGGGATATTTATTAATTATATAAATATAGAAATATAATACTAAATTACAAATATAGAAATATAATGCAATATTTCTTGGGAGCAGATCTTATTTTCAATATGCTAATTTTACTGTGTGTTAATTTCCGTAGAACCAGTCTGTGAAAATGAAAGTGCTAATTTTCGCCGCTATTGCGGTATTCTGCGCCCAACCGGCGCTCAGTGTTGACACACATGAGCACAATAAAGTTGTGTGCTATTGGAACAGCACGGCTTTCAACCGACAGGGTAAAATTTCTTTCGTTATTCCATCGAACAACCTATCAATTTGCTCGATCAATTAAAATCTGAAATTATAGTCTGAGAAATAGAAAGTTTGCCTATTGAGATGTTAAAATTGATCAGTTGCTTTCATGTTGAATATTTCAACATTTTAACGTTATATTTGAACAAGGAAAAAACTAATAATATCAACAATTATTATAGTCCAATTAAACGTTCTATGATGCTAGAGTAATCGTTATTGTTCTATTTAATATAACTGATTTATTTTTAATGATGATTAATATCATTACTGTTAATCGTTTATTGATTTTAGTAATCATTCAATTAGTAATTATAGATTAGAAATTAATGATTATTAATCCGTAGATTAGATAATATAATAGAAAGATTATCAATTATTATTCATTCACCTAATGCTTATTAAATGAATAACGATTTATATATTATATTAATTATTTTGATCATTGTCAATTAATTCAAAATAATTCTACTCTTCCATAGCTCTTCAATAGTTGTGTTTTTGACACTTATTGTAATTTATTGTGATATATTTCAGGGCCAGGAAAGTTCCAGTTGGATGATGTTCGATCAGCACTATCCCTCTGCACACATTTGATCTATGGGTTTGCAGGAATTAATACAGAGACATTAGAAGTTGTTCCTTTGAATCCATCTTTGGACACTGGAGTTGGATATTCTTACTACAAACTCGCCACACAACTGAAGAAAGGCTTCCCAGATCTGAAGATCTACCTCAGCATTGGTGGTAATGCTGATCCTGAGGATGACACTCACAAGTATCTTGTTGTTGTAAGTATTATTTTGTTCGTCACTCAATTCTATACATAGATTGCAATTCAGGATTGATTGACTTCAAGGAGCTGTCCTTTATTGTAATTTTTTCCTATAAATATCTTAGATCTAGACTATGTTGACAAACAATGTAAGTTTCTTTATAGTATTAAATACAATTTCATTTGGAAATTGAAAATTAAACAATATTGAAATTATTATTAAACATTGCATAGTTTTCTTTACTGCTATAAGATGGCACAAAGTTCTAAATACTTCAGATTTGACTTTCATTACAACTCAAACTGAATCTAAGTTAAAAAGACAACTTAACATCCTCAATTGCTGTAGACTGAGACGGCAGAATCAAGGTCCAAGTTCATTAACTCAATCAACCGTCTTCTCAATGATTATGACTTTGATGGATTTGACCTGGCTTGGCAATTCCCACCTGTGAAAGTCAAGAAAGAACGTGGTGCATTTGGATCATTCTGGCATGGCTTGAAGAAGACCTTTGGTTATGGTAAATTCAAAGATGACAAGGAGCAGGAGCATCGTGATGGCTTTACCATCTTGGTCCGTGACCTGAAAGCTCAACTCAGACCAAGAATGAAGGGCCTAACTATTGCTGTACTTCCTCATGTCAACAGTAGTAGTAAGTTCAGACTCCATTTTCACTTCTTTACTCTGTTACTTCTTTAACTTCTTAAAACCTCTCATAACATGGGATTGTTATGAACGAATTTTCTTAATCAAAGATGGCAATATAGCGAGTTTGCAATCAGGTGAGATTAAAGATTTGGACGATAGGTATATTGGATATGATATTAGTATCCAGATGTGACGAGGAAATAGGGACGAAAAATTAATAGAAATCACGTAGTCTGTTTGCTTCGAAATTAAGAACGTGCTGCCGCGACCAATCTTGCCTTATCTGTGGCTGTGCGTGTAACTGGCCAGCGTCACGTTCTCTAAATATTGAACTTAGGGAATCTGGCAACTTGTAGGACCTGTAACGTGTTTCCATATACCTCTGTGTTGGTAAAATTGATTGCAAATAACATACACTGCTGGTCATAATTATTAGACACCTACTTGTTACATTTATCAGAAAATTTCAACTAATTTTAATTCTTATGTAGGCAATTAAATTGCTGCAGTTATCAAACACGTGTTTGAATAAGTTCGAAGTTTTAATATTTTTAACTTTTGTGTATAAATTTCCACGCAAAAATAAGCCCTAAATTTGGATATTTCAAAATAAAGAAATATTTTTTAGTTCTGTAATATTTTCGTAATTTTTTGTTCTTGTGGATTCTATCTTATTATATTTAATATCTTGCAGTTTACTATGATGCGAGATTGCTGGCACCCAACATCGATGCCGTGCACCTGTTCACTTTCGACCAAAAAACGCCAGAACGTAATCCACAAGAAGGGGATTATCCAGCACCCATTTATGAGAGTTATGGACGTGTCCCCCAAGACAACGTTGATGCCACAACCAGGTGAGGAACTTCTGTAAGCTATGCTTATCCTCTGCCGTCAATTATTAAAAATCCCAAATCGTCAGAAATTTATTGTACCAATAACTTCATAAAAAATCAATTTTCCTTTAGTTCAAAGGGACTTCCTGGTTCCTGGTCTCACTAGTTTACAAAATTCCCCAAATCCTCCATCTACACCAGTTTCTGAAAATTCTAAATTACTAAGAATTTGTTTATTGTACTATTGATTTACTTATCCCTCTCCCTTCAATTCAAGGGGACTCCCTGGCTTTCAAGCGTTCCAATCCCCGAAATGCTCTAGAATCTCCATTTACGTAGCACAATTTTAAAATATCCGTAAAGTATTGATTCTGTTTCAAGGTACTGGCTCGAGAACGGTACTCCAGGCTCGAAAATAGTCGTGGGAATCCCAACATACGCTAGGACATGGAAGCTCACGTCTGACAGTCAAATATCAGGGGTACCACCTATAGTCACCGATGGTCCGGGAGCCGAAGGACCACACACAAACACGCCAGGACTTCTTTCGTACGCTGAGGTGTGCTCCAGGCTGACAGAATCTGCTGTGGGTCGTTTAAGACGTGTTGGTGACCCATCCAAGAAATATGGCGGCTATGCCTTCCAATCTTACAATGAGAACACAGGAAGTGACGGAATCTGGGTCGGTTATGAGGATCCTGACACAGCTGGCAATAAGGCTGCCTACGCCAAGGCGAAAGGTTTGGGTGGTGTTCTTATCTACGATTTGTCCTTGGACGACTTCCGTGGTGTCTGCACCGGAGACAAGTACCCTATTATCAGGGGCGCCAAATACAAGTTGTAAGAAGTTATTAAAGACTATTCGATGGACACTGAAAGAGTCGAAGGTGGCCAATTTTGGCACAGCTGAAGTATAAGTTGTGTTAGATCTGTTTTTTAATTAAGGCCGCGCCTAACAAATGTATTTCTCAATCTTTTTGAAATTTCGATCCTAAATGACCATTTGATTTTCAGGCATTTGCTTCGTGTTTTTTATATTCTTCACGTAGCTCTAGTTTTTTCGTATGTGCTATTTTTCGTGATATGTTAAGTATTTGAAAAAAGTACTGTATCAGAAGTGTTATATCGAGAATAAAGATGAAATAGTTTGGCGACTAGTTCTTCCTTTCGCCAAATTCTTTGCTGCCACATTAACACTATGACAACTGACTAATTTCGAGCTAATCTTTATTAGTGATCAGCTATTTTCACTAGGAATGAACCAAATATACTTTATATTTATAGAAAAGTTCAATAACTTCAAACATCTTAGCTTCACACATTAGGTTGCAAGGAATTTCCATAAATCTGTAGGAGGACTGATTTATATTAACATTCACATGGCGCCATTCTAGCCATAGTTACTGATTACCATAGTGCTAGAAACCAACACATCTTGATCGGTCGACAAGGTAGAGATTTATGAAACGTGCATGTATATATAGATATAATATATATATATTTCGTGCAGTCTATGAATTCGGATAAACACATTTGCTCGGGTGTGTACGAAAGGTTTCATTGTAAATGGACTAGACTCGATAAATATATCAAATGTTAGGAGTTATGGCACACGAGACACAGCTAATTCGTAGCCACTCTCATACGTAGAAACGAAACGTTCCTGAAATCTCTTGTACATTCGTAGTTTTGCATCCTCCGTATTAGCTCGACGTTATTGTCGAACAGAAATCATATTCGTGCTTCGTTAGAACCCACAGCGCTTCACCAAAAACATTCGTGCAGAAACGGTTGGTACAGTGAACGCGGTGTCGTAGACATCTTTGTTCCATTTGGTTCCTGCGATCCAGTTTGTCGTTCCGCTAAATCGAGATAATTTCATTAATACCAAGGTTGAGAGGGAACAATTTACTTCATAATAATTTTTGTGATTTCTTTAACAACACACAAGGTAAAATATATATTTTTGTTAATATAAAATGTGTAATTATCATTTTTGTAGAATCATAACTCTCTTTTTGGGGTTATGAAAAGTCACTTTAAAGGAACGACAAATCAGAAGCAGTTGTTGCAACAACACGAACACATCCTGCAGCATAATCGTAATACTTAGAAAATACTGGGCGTGGTAGTTGGAATAGCTTACACTCTATGATACAGTTAATAATTCGATATACAGTTTAACAGGGTTAGGGCACTCGTTACATTACGGCATATAATATAATGAAATATAATATACGTAGCGTTACAACGTACAATAACACAACGGTTATCCCTGATACTTAATCCTAATCTACTCTGACTTCGGTCCTCGTGAAGTGTTAATTCGAGCCCGTACGTAAGATTAGAAAATCCTTTTTCAAAATTGGAATTTGAAACTAATATGGAATTAAATTAATATGAAAACAACATAATTGATGTAGGTAAAATGGACAAAAATGAAGTTAGTACGTAAAGATCTTGATAGTGCAGTGGGTAGCGTATTAGATTACAACCCCTTGAGCTCTCAGATCGAATCCTAGAAATTTCCAGATTCAGTATCTCGCAGATTTTTTCTGGATTTATCATCTGAAAATTTCGGGGAGGAAAATTGTCATTTTAAAATGAAATGAAAAAAGTAAAAAATTCCCAACTTCATGAAAATCTAAGATATATCTGGGAGAAAAATTGAAAATTTCTGGAACTCATGAATTTTTCAGATCAAATAAAATTTGTAGCTATCAATAATTCACTTTAAAGTGATTTTCGTTGTCTTCTCAACGAGCTCGACGTGATCGAGGACAGTCGAGAAGGATTCTCTAAGCAGGAACAGGGCACACTCGACGAGATTACGTTGCTGAAAGCATATCTGTGACTAGATCCAGCAGCTCACCATGAGGTCGGATAGTGAAAAAATAAGTACGCGGAACTCTCTGACATAACTTTCTTCTATGCGTGAATACTGTGTGAAACGTTTGTTATGAAAAATGCTCTTTGGTGCTTCGATATTCTTTGAAAAAATTATTTCTTGGAAATGCAACTTTTCTGTTTATGTCATTAAGAAACTAAGAAGCAGCAACAAGAAGACTCGTCACATTCTATTCCTTACGTTTTATTATACTGGGGATGATGTATCTGTTGATTTCTTTTTTCAACTGATCGATGATAATCTCACAAATTTCGCGAAATTTTTTCTTCTTTTTATCAGAAATTAATTTTCATTTATTTGTTAAATATCCTTTTCAATGTTTTCATTTATGAATAGTGGAATGAAAATCTTTAACGTTCATATATTTCTTAGACTCAACGATATTGTTCTACAGATAACGATATTGTCTCTGAAGATACATTATTAATTAACGAAATGGCGCCATGCTGTCTCTTGAAAGTTTCCAAATTTCTTCAGTATTCTACTTTGAAACCTTTAACTATGATCCGTGTCTTTTTACTTAAATTTTGTTTAATGTCAGATGAAATTAAATTTTTTAATTTAAATTTTGTTCAAGTTCTGCTTCTATTATTTATTCACATTCAAATGGCGCGTTACGTATCTTCTGAAACAACCTGTAATAATAAATGCATATCAAGTAAATGCAGATCACGCAATTGGTCAACTCTTTGGATAAAATATCGCATTATTAAATACAGTGACGAATGTCGATAACATTTCCCTGCATAATAATCTCTCTCAAACGTTCCATAAATTTAATCAGTTAGTATTCTACTGTTTTTACAATTTCAACAAAATAATTATCAACGATTTTTGTCGACTGATATCGTTGCTATAGAAAGAAAAGGGGGAGGTGTGAATTATTTTTTAGAATTTCACGCAAGTATAGAATAAATAAAATCCAGAATTTTTATCAGTTTGAATGTTTCTTGGGGACGGAATTAGTCGTAAAGTACAAGCGTGTAGATGTTAGAATTTTCGATTGCGATTTTTAATTCGGCTCAATGGTGTAGTGAGACTGTTACATAAATCATAAAATATAAAAATTAATAAAAATTCGTTCATCTATAAAATATTCCTCTAAACTGGATTCTTTTTAAATGGCATAAACAATTTACATTAAGCGAAGAAAATTTTCTTTGTCTATAGATTTGATAAAAAAAATATTCTCTTTTCATATATTCTGTTAATGTTCATGATAAAGAATTTTTATTATGATGCAGAAGATGAAATTTGGGAATTTTTGCGACCAGCTACAGAAAAAGGACTCCTATTGGTTCTATAAGTTTCACACTCTGCGAGTTACTTGATTTCCAATGATATTCGATTTTTCTTTAATTTTTTCAAATATTAATTGATCAAGCGTTTCTGTTACGATTCCATTTATCAACAATATATTTCTTCACCAGCTAATTTCTTACTTAAATATATTTCTCGATTATCATAACTATTGCACGATATGCAAAGCTTTCTAAAAATATCCATCACGTTAGAAATATTTAACCGAACAGAAATCTCACCAAGATAAAAGAGACAACGAACAATTTAAACACGTTAGTGCAAAATTAGTAAAAAAAAAAAAAGAACAAAACAATAACAACGATAATGAAAGAAAACGACACGTGATATAAATGCATAAATAAATGATTACAATCATCTTTGTAGGGAGAAGACCGATCATAGTTCTCGAATATCATTTTTTTTTTTTTTTTTTCGTTATGCTTATGCGAACTGTCTACATTAAAAACGATACAAATAGCGATCTCCCCGATTTTCGGTGATTTTATCAAACTCAACAAGCGATTAATAGTACTAAGACACGAGTCACACTGAACGAAGAATTTTCTTATTATTAGCGAAATACATATCACGTGACTGGTCACGCATCTGCGTGGCCATCATCTTGGAAATCGAACCGAGCTTCGATATTAAATCCGTGCTCGGGAGGAGAGCCTACCTTTTTCAAATAAATTTCAATTGTTTATTCGTTACACGACGATTGTTTATTCATCGAAAACCAACTATACGCCCCGAATGTTTTAAAATTATCAATTAATTTTGTCCTACCTAGAGGAGCCTTTCTATATAAAAAAAAAAAGAAAAAAAAAAGAATGGTCCAGATCGTGTTGCAGGACCTTTTCTCCTCGTAACTGTGGGGCTCCATCTTCTAGAAACCTCCTCCAACAAGCACCAATCTCTCCAACTTCATTCCAACAATCCCTTAACGCGTGTCTCTACATGACAGAACACCGTGTGACATTGTACCTAGTATCTTGGTCCACATTGTTCACGCTGAGTACGCGCAGCAGCCTCTCCGTGTCTTTGCACGCATGTCTACTGGTCTGCTGCTGCTTCATCAGCATCATCGGCGTCTTCTTCTTCGGCCTCTTCTTGGTCTGCGGCAAAGTCAGCTCGAGCATCTGCTCGAGTCTCAGCCGGATAGGCCAGCCGGTCTCCTTGTAGTCGTCCTCTTCGTACGTGGACTCGCTGGCCTTCTGCAAGGTCTGGAAGGCATAGTTCATAGGCAACAGCTTTCTGGGTTGAGCGAAGGAGTCGTGAACTCGAACTGGACGAGCCAGGGAAGATCTCTTCTTGGCTGGGGTTAGAGGCAACGGCTGGGTCTTCGTCGACCTGGCTAAATTGCTGGTTTTGGTGTTCTTGAGAACTCTGGTCTCGTCCAAACGAGCCAATATCTTAGCGTTCTCCTTCAGCGATGAAGAGTTTATGGAATTGGTCACTCGATAGTTGCCCATAGTGCCTTTTGCGACCAGGCTGTTGTTCTTCGTGCTTTTCACTAGTTTTAGGTTATTGTTGTTGATCGCAGTGATGCTGGGATTGTTGTTGTTGGCAACAGTGGTCACGTGGCGACACTGTTCGGCACACTGTAGGCAATCGTAGTATTTCTCGACCGCGTTACGTCGTGCTGAAGCGGAGAATCGCTCGCGAAGGTTCGCGCGATTCTGGCGCTCGCCTGATTGGCGAGGCTGTTGTCACACCTCCTGAAGATACTTTAAGGGGCATAGAGTTTCCTTGTACAGCACCTCGCCCTCTTTGCCCGTGTGGTCCGCTGATCTCACATCCGCGGCGCAACGAACCATCGCTACGCCATCTACCTCCTCGCCAACCTGAATCACGATCTAGGGAAGAGTTCGCATAAATAGATTGCGTTGATGATACAGTATTATGGTGGATTACCAAGTGCATGTATTTAACATATGATACGCCATTATGATAAAGGCAAGATTCTTATCAATTAATAGGAGAATAAAATTCTAGATCTGACTTGACAAGCATGACGTGTATGTGCATAATAGGAGAAGGACCCTAGACTTCGAAATACCTAGGGCTATCGTAGTACATGTAGTATCGTAGTTGTTAAAAAGGATCTTGGCTCAGATTTGGTTCGTTCTCATTGAAACAAGAGTATTCAAAGGATTGACAATTAAATAATAAGGATTATAAAAATGTGAAGGTTATTTTGCGCGTAATTGTGTGCCTTATAACATATAGAAGGAATACCTGGTCACGTAGTAGGGTAATCTGGTCAGTTAATTGTAAGTTGCGAGTGACCTGAAGCGTCTTTTGCCCAGACTCCACTCGCATAACGTATGCACTGGGGAAGTAACCCACTCGGCCGCCCAAACATTTCCCTTTCCACCAGTCCTTCTCTGATTTATCAATTACTGTCACTTTGTAGCCAGCTCTGCGAAACGATTAGGTTTCAGATATTAGTAGAGACATCAAAGAGGCCTGTTCTTTCCCCAGTTCAATTTGCTATCCTCCCATCTTAACCAAAAGGCAAATGAATGGAAATAATTCAATGATTGAAAAGAGTCCCTAGGACAGCAGATTGAACAATCCCAGTTACTTTTCTATGTCCTAACTCAGGTCTCGCCCAAACTATTTTTTTGATTCTTATTCTATGTAATTCTTATTTAACTTTTAAACAATCTTCAATTACATAAGGTATACAAAGTATAGTATTCGTGATGATATTTAGTAGGCGAAATTCTCCAATGCATAGAAACGTTTAAATAACCGGGGTCTATTAACTGAGTGATTATCATTGAATGATTACTTCAAGTCCAACTCGTCCCGATGTCGCGCCTCGAAGTTGTACAGCACCACATATAAATTATTGGGGGGTAGGACACGTTTTCCAGGTGGATTCACGTGATTCTGATTGTTAGTGTGCGGCGAGGGGCAAGGAGAGGTGCTCGCCGATGAGTACGATTTTTCATTTTCATCTGGGAGTTCCATGCTGGACATTCTGATGGCCCCTCTAATGTGCTTGTGGACGCTGTGGCCCTGGCCTGGACTACATGGCGCTGCAATCGAGTCGTTCAAACCATGAATGGTATTTTTAACTTTTTCGAGACTAATTATCTCCACCTCTGCGCTATACTTTCAAGTCTGACTAATTTCATGATCTCGCTATATCTCTCCTATCAAGGAAATCCAGTAATTGATTAATACTCACATAATCTGTTGATGCTTCCACTGTCAGAATGTCTGGGTGGTGTGGACTCTCTTTGGCCCCCGGTATAGTAATCACGTGGACGATGTCGAACATGAGCGGTGCCCTCTGGAGAATCCAAGCTGAGACTCTTCATCCTTAGGTTCAGTCTCTCGCGTCTACGTTGTGGACTATGCGGCGCTTCATGTTCCATAATGAGCGATCATAGCAAGTTAGCCTTTGAGGTTAGCTCGTAGCTCGACATTGACGCCATTTTACAAAGCAGTGTTACTTTCTCATTCTGTTTCTCGTTTCTCTTTTCTAGTTTATAAGCGGATAGTTAGAATAGAGAGAAGTCAGAGAGAGTTTGCTTGCAGGAAGAAACACGAACATCTTGTCAGCAAGATGTACCTACCTATCCTTCTCGTTTTTTGAGGTTATATCTGTCATTGAAGCTCGCTGTAATGATGTATCGTTACAGCGAAAAGCTTCCGGATTTTTTTTCTTAAATTAAACGGAGTTTAGGTAGAGATAGAGCAAGCTTGACAAGTTTCTACGATTCAGAGACAATCTCTTTTTCTCACGAAAGTATTAATTTCGGGAAAATAATAAAAGGTAAAGTAAAGTAAACCAAGGTGAAAGAAAATTATAAAAATAAAAAGAAAGAAATTTCAGAATCTCAGATTTTTTAAGGAAATTCAGTTAGCAGTGTAGAACGGAAAAGTGGAGAATACACGATTTTCAACAAAATTCGAATCCACACGTCGATATATGCGTGCAAGAAAATTGCAATATGCACACGTACACATAGATATGCAAGTGGAGGCTCGTAATTTTTAATCAATTCCCAATAGAGACAACAGGTTTTCATACATTTTCATTCTGACAAAAGTACTCATTTGGCGTCAACGTCGAGACCGGAAATCAACACATACAACGAGACAGGAACACCATATAGATATACGGTAACATTACGAATGCACACAAAGAAAGTATTTCTCTCACCAGGCGATAAACTTAACTAGTATACGAAACTTTTTAACACAGAAAATAATTTTATATAAAAAATAAAACAAAAATGATAAAAAAAAGGTAAAAAAGGCAAAAAAATGGGACACGACTCGCGCATCAAGAAGTGAAAGCATAGGAAATCGCAGGAGAGAACATTTTTATTTACAATATTTACATGATTTCTCCCTTGTACTAATTTTTCTTCCTTTTCATTGACTTCGAGTTCGTTTTTCGCGCTATACTTCCTACTTCATGTCCGTTCTTCCCCTACTTTTGTGTACATTTTCACCATACTTTTAAGATTCGTGCATTTCGATTTTTTCTTTGAGGAGATAATTTCTTAGAGAAAGAAAGCTGGGAAATTAAAATGCGGAATAATGTTTAATAACTTGGATTCGAATAATTATACATTTTTTTTCGTTGTAGTTTTTTTTTTTGAATTTCCTGACAAAACAATCCCAGATTCGACAATCGTGTTAATCATTTCGATCTTCAAAGGAAACTAGGCTAATTGAGATAATAGGTACTTAAGTGATTGGAAATTGCTCTGAAGTAATCTTGTAGTGAGTCCTTACCTTTACGGCGCGGTCTTTTTTGACACAACCTGTACGTAAACGATAAAAATTCTGCGAATAATTGGCGCCAATATAGGGATTTTTCTGTTATTTGATCATGCTGAATTTAGGAATAAATATCTTACATACATAAACTGGACGAAAATAAAAAGTTTGTAAGTTTCTATAACGAAAAAATTGAACAATACAATATTAAGCAATTCAAAATATTTCTCACTTCCAACTACTTTTTCAACAATACTCAAATAAAAAATTGTTCACTATTGAATCGGGAAAATTTGCATCAGCAATTCCACATTTCCAATCTCGCAATTCCACGGAAAAGAGCAACAGGGTGGGTTCGCAGAAATAAATGATCAACTCCTCCGTCAAATGCTGGTTGAATGGATGAACAATAAATTTACAATTTTATACTCTACATATTGTCAATTCCAAACATCGTTCCAGTCCTTACACGGAGATAATTTAGGCGCAAACAAGTTGTACAAGTTAAATGAAGAGAATTTTGTGCGCAATTCCAACGTTCGTTCACTTTAGCGCAATTCCAGCAAACTTCTTCGATTCGTGCGTAAACAAAGGTATTCGGAAAAATAGAATTGTATACATAAAAGTTGATCGATATTCGCTTTCCTCGAAACGGGATCGAGCAATTTCACTTTCGATTCCTCGACAATTTCAAGCTGCCTCTCTAATTTCACACAAAACTGAAACCAACCGATTTATACTTCGAAGTTGCATACTTCAATGTCGCGCAACTTCAGCAATTCCAGCGAGTAACACGTACACGTATCACGTCACGGTATATAAACGAAGACCGTACACATCAATTTCCCCCATTTGATTTTCACAATCGCAATTCCATCCCCTTACCATAGCAATTCCACGTTTTCAGCCCACTCACGAACGTTTCACCATCTAAAACCTACTTCACAGTCCACAACTAGTAATTATAGATCACGAGTCGCTAGATTTCAGTTCCTAGAAGCTTTAAATCCATTTCTTTTCGAAACGCAGATCGCTTAAGCGACGCGCGTCCAGTTCAAAGGTCATCGTTTTCTGTTGGAACCATGGTAAGAACGTTCGGGCGTCTTTTGCGAAGAGGTCGAAGGTTTCTCTTGGGTCATCAACACCAGTGGCTGCCCGAATGGTCTGGTTCCTGACATTGATCCACCGCTGCCCCGTCCTGGTCAATGGAATTGCAACGATTCCAAGATGATTTCGCCTTGATATGTTTTCTCACGCGCTTTCCACTCCAACTGTAGCTCTTTCTCTCTCAGTACAAGCACTGTTTAATTTAGTCTCACTTTTGAGGCTGGTTTTAGTCGTTAGTAGGTGCAATTCCGTGGGATTTCCCCGTCCAGCGCTGGTGGCGCCGTTATCGGTGCTCTCCCTATCTGTTACCGCGATATTTGAAGATTTCACCTCTTTCTCCCTTAGATGATTCGTTTGTTTCATGGAATTCCATGGAATCGATTGGAATTGCGCGTTTAGACTCCATGATGGAATTGGTTAGTTTTTTTTAACATTGACGCTAAAGTCGATTGTTACGTTACGTTTGCGATTTCGGAGACTAGGGAATTGGCGATAATGACTGCTGTTTTTTTGGGAACATTTCAAGCGATTTGGGACTTTTGATCGGATTAGTTATTTTCCGTTTTTATTTTTTAATGGAACTGTCAAAGTTACTCGTTCAAGAATCGAAGATCGTCTGTTTGTGATTTCTTCGTTACTTGAAGTTGGGGGACAGAAAGCGGGCAAACGTTTCTCTCTTCGTCCGTAGGAGGCCTCATGGTGAAATTTAAGCTTCCCGCCATATCGAGAACTCTTAAAGAGATGATCCTTCTTTTCTCAATCTTTTTCCAAGATAAACGATCGACGAAAATTCACGTAGGACACATTGCACGATGATAAAATAACAAAAATATTTGCGAAAAATTCTTTCACGTTTATAGAAAATGAAAAATTTTTCAAAAATATTCACACCGTAATTATCATTGAGGTAACACCAACAACAATTTATCCATTTTAAAAGTTTTCACGATTTTTACAATATTCCAAAGATATTTCAGTTAAAGGATCTAGAGATTGAAAAATCCGTAACGCAAAGTCGATGATCTCGGAAAAGTGATGACGATGGGTTAGATCCATCAGTGCATGCGGGGAATCCTGAATAGTACGATAAAAACAGTACAGATGGCGCGCGTGTAAAGAGGAAGAATGAAGATGAAGTAGGGGAAGAAGTAGAAAAGAGAGACAGAGAAATTACTGGATAGATAAAAAGAAAAAAGAGGCAAAAGTTACGAGTCATGTCCCTAAAGAAGAGAGTATATTTCTGTTGATTAAAAGAATAAAAAGAGAGAACAGGGTAAAGTGCCACCTTGAAGCAGAGATTGCTCTAGCAGATGCATAAACTTGATGAAGTCGCTTCAGGATTGCATCTTACTCTTCTTAATCATCTAATGCTTTCATATAAAATATATTTGCTGAACTTTAACTAAAATCAATAGCTTTCCTCGTGTTCGAAGTACTTTTAATACATTTTTCTCTTGGCACAGGTGCCAAGTTTTACTTCAGATCTTCTCTCAAAGGAAGCAGCATATATTTGACATTTAACAAAGACCTCAGAAGACCTCAGAAGGAAGAAACCTTTATAAGACTCTCTTAAGTGAAATGGATTGAACTGAAGGGTATAATTCTTAGCAGAATACTGTACTGAACTGAAAGGGATTTTGTTTTTTTTCTTATTTTTAAACATCTTTTCCATTTCAGTTTGTAATAAATTAAGCATGATATGAAATAGAATAACTTTAGTCTAACATACAATGATTTCTCTAATATATAATACTTTATAGCACAAAACTACATCAACTACTCTAACAAGTAAAATAAATGTTCTAAATGGGAGTGTTTACTTCTTTCAGCTATCTGACTCATTTCTAACTCCTACGCTCTCACATACCCATAAATTTCCTCTACGTTACCAAAAACTTTCAGAATCTACAATTTACTGGGTCGACCAAGCTTCAACAACTTGAGTAATTTGTCAGCAATTATCTTTGCACAGTAGAATGCACCTGAAGAGCACTCCAGTCACAGATTTCAAGAAACAGAGGAATTATACTTTTCCTATAGGGAGGCTCTGCTTCAAGGTCAAGAGGAATTGGTGCTGTGCCTTACCAGAGGTGGACGAGGAACAAGGGTGGGAGGAAGCCCTCGCTGACGAAGGTGCTGGAGGATGATCTGCTGTGGGAGGCGTAGGTGGTGAGTTTGTCGAGTTTCCACGGATCTCGCCTGCCTGCTTCAGCACCTGGTATATGGCGTCCACGTCTGCTCACACGAGATAGACAGATAGCAATGCAAAAGCAGAGAGACATCACACGAGGTGCTTTCTTTTCAGTATCTTTATTTTTCTTTTTTTTTTTTGCTTAGTTCACTTTTCTTTCCTTTCCTTTCCTTTGCCTTCAACTTTATGACTCAAAGCAGACGCTCCTTGGGCAACAAGTGTCTTTAGTTGGTCCTTTATAACTTACTAATTAGTTGTAATTTAATCTATTATATTTATTTACTTGCTATATAAATAGTTTCCCTTATTAATATATAATGAAGTTTGTTGTATTTGTTCAGATATTCAGTAAACTGGAAATAGTATCTTTTTGTATAGAATTAAGAAAGGAGCTACAGATAGCAGAAACGAGTATTTAGGATAGTAACATTGATCAATTTTAAAGACACCTGTTCATGGTAGCCATACTTCTCATCAAGAGTTGAACTTTATTATTGTACAGTGATAGTGTGTTTTAGTGCCATTTGTTCAGAGTCACCTACTACATTCGTCTAGTTTCATGTACTGGACAATAGAAAGCCCATTATCGAAGAAGAAATTTACACTTAGAAATTCCAAAAGAATTCAATGCAGATCGTAGGAAATTCGTGATTTAAAGGGGAGCCAGAATCTATCTCCATCAGTGGCATAATTCAGGTTGAAATCATTCAAAGTCAATTTGCAACATTACTGGCTGCACAGCGGATAACAAAATTGGCATCGATCGTTCGGAGGATGGGTTGACAGTGACGTCAATTGAAGTAAATCAGGTTGAAAGGATTAAGAGCACGTAACAAGCGATCGCTTAACAGCAGATTAAGCAAGGGAATCTCTCAATAATTTTTGACACCTTTCAAACAAATCCATCGTTTCAACACTACGCGCAATGATCTTCATATCAGGAATTAAATAATATGGTTTTTCTTATATTTATAGGAAGATTCAGTGACTCTGAATATTTGATAAACAAAACGAGTAATAAATATACATATGACAATAAATAATAAATAATTGAACAGACTAATGTTATGTACACCAATAGTTGACATATATGGCACTAGTGTTGCATCATCATTTGTCATATTGTTTAAGATAAAACAACGTAACTAAAGATATCATTCCTATCTATAATTAGATGCAAGTCCTTGAGAAGCAATTCTTTCCAAATCTAAATAGTCAATAACAACCACCTAACTAACTGACTGCATTAACAGATAAATATGTATATTGTGTGTACTAATAATTGACACTAACGTGGTACTGGTGTCGGCTCTCCAGTTGTCACACAGTTAAAAAGGAAACTAATTTAAACAAATATATCATTTTCATCTGAAATCATATAAAAACCTACCAGAACCCTCCCTAATTCCTTTTTAAGACTACTTCTCTAACCTGAAAGCTCCCATCTTAGCTGGGAGCTAATGGAACTTAAAGAGTCTCCGAGCGATCGACTTTTCAGCTTCAGTGACTCTGAACGACACCGAGCCACACGAAACACCGAGTTACACCATAGAGAAAGAGTTTTTCCTTTTTCTTGTAGCCTGTTCAGGCGATCGAGGGACGCGAAGAGGAAGAAAGAAGGTTGAAGGGTGAATGATCCGATTAATTTGTTAATCGCGATGGGCTGTGATGCATACCATGATCTCTGACCCTTTCCGTGCCTTGCATGTCGATGAATCGCGTTCAGGGAATTCGATCAAGGTGAGAAGATGAGGAGCAGAGCATCGTGAAAAATTTGATCCTTCGTTTCCTTTCGCATCTTTTTCTTTGTTTCAATTTATGGATCGATCGATACTCTTATCTAATGAAACTGTCCATGCACAAGCTATTCCCTGACCCTGGTACTTTGGATCCAGTAATTTATTTTAGCAATTAGAATCCCAAAGTGAGAAACTAAACTTCCGTACAAGCTGGAATGTTGAACTGCAGCACCGAGATTGATCCAGAATTAAATTCCAGGCCATCAGGCTTAAATTTCAGTATAGTGATTCATCAATTTCACGCAATCTGTTTCATCCGGCTGGCTCCAATCCCGGATCGATCATCTCCCTCATCCCTGCAGTTCAATTTTCTTTCCTCCTGCAAACCTTTCGCCGTAATACAAAGGAATCTGCCTCAAATTTTCAATATGAAAATGACGAATCACAGTGAATAGACTTGGTATCATAGCGAGATTATCATCAAATTGGTCGAAGATAAACTTGCTACTTCTGAGGGTGTCAAAGATTCGGTTAAGAATAGATTCGTCTCATTTCTTAGAGCATCGATCATCCGCGACAACGAGAGAGAAAGAAAGAAAGAGAGAGAGAGAGAGAGAGAGAGAGAAAGGGGATAAGAAAATCAATTTTGACACAATCACATTCCCAAACTGGCGAGTACTTACTGTATTCTGCGGCCGCGGTGTCGTCCACTTGAGTCTGAGTCTTCTGTCGACGAAGAAGGGGAATCCCCCCGCTCTTTTTAGGCGCCAGGCTCGGACACATGACGGGCTGCACCATATTGATGCAGTCGGTGTGAGCGTTTGCTTTGCAGCCACGACACCTGACGCCCTGGCGACTATGGCCACGTAACACCTGGCCACACGCATCGCAGGGAGTGATTTTTCGATAAGTGTACTCGCGCCAAGAGTGGCCCCCCTCGGACTCCAAACTTTTCCTGAAACAAGTTGTTCTTTGTATTGCTTCTTCGACTTTCTTATTTCTTATTTTGTTTTGTTTATTTAATGTGTCATATGTTTAATATAGCGTGTTTATTTTGTTAATGGTATCTTTAGGGAAAATTTGTCAGACGCGTAGAAATGTAAAAAGGTTTTAGCAAATTTCTGGAATTTTGTAGAGTACCATGATTTAAAAGAATGGACCAAATGGTATACTTCATTATCACTAAATAAAGGAATATATCTTCGATACAATTTCTTCATAAAATTATTAAAAATTGTATTGCTAATATATTATAAGATATATATATATTAATGAAAGATCAGTAAACAAATTTACCTCGTTAAATTAATCATTAACCAAGTTGAACGAATATCTAGTGACTTCCTAGTAACAAACTCACCTAGACATGGCGACGACTGTAGAAACAGCATGGTACATCGCCTGTTTCCCTCTGTGTTAGTGAAGCATTGACAAAACAACAATTTTGGTTACTCAAACACAACCAACACACTTTAACAAAACATCTTATCTAAAAAAAAAGAAACCAATGGAAACAAAAAATAAAATAGGAGAGAAGGAAGGAGATATTTGAAGCATTCATCGTTTAAAGTGCATTTTCATCGAATAGTTACTGACTTGTCGGTTGATGGCGGAGTCGTCGGGGAGCTGGTTTTCAAACTCTTGAACGCTTTCAACCATTTGTGCTTGGTACTTCCGGTCGAGCCATTCGACATCTTCCGGCTGCTCACCCCATCCGGTTGGCCGGCTTCTCCAGCCCCGAACAGCTCCTTCTGCAAATTGAAACGAACGTCACATATAATATCTGCTCTGGCAGACTTGGACAATCTTTTTAATAGAATCCAATTTTCTTCTAGTACTTGAAAATTCCCTAACGATCTGCCTTTACCTCTTTTGCAATTATTTTTGAAATGATCACCGACGCCATTATGGAATTAAGTAATTACACTAATTAACTTCCATTAACGAATTAGATACCTTTTTACAATGGGAAATGATATAATCTAACGAAGAAAGAGAATGGTCACAGTATTTCTTGGAACTTTGACGTTTTGATACCTCAATGGAAAAATTGATTCCTGCGTTTCTATGTTGTATTTCTCGAGACTTTCTAGTTTCTTTTTAAATTATAGTAATGGAAGGTATACGTTTCTAAGTACTGTTAAAAAATATCTCAAAATTAAAAATATCCGGACAAAGATAACTTTTGTATCCTTTATACTTTAAGGAATAATATTAAGAACCTCAAAATAGACAAATTTTTTAAAAATTCATCTTTCCAGTGTTACATTTCTAAATAACAAAATAACTAAACAATTATATTTCTTTAATCTGATTTATGACATTTAGACTTTTTAGATTCTTGCAATAGCTCGCTAGATAACGTACAAATTTTTTCCAATAAATCAAACTAATATTTTCTAAATATAATATATTCAGCCAATTTTTTTCTTTAAATTTTTCCAATTAATTCAGTGGACAGTTATCTTCTACACTAACAAATATAGTAACGAAATAATAGAAAATTGTGTTTCTTTAAATATCAATTTACCTCTACCACTATTCGCTTCAAACCTGTGGCAATAATGAAAGATATAAACTGAACGACACAAGTCTCGTTATTGTGCCATTGAACACAGGGATATCGGAAAACTTTTCAGAAAGTTCTGTTTCCTATGGTATGACAGTGCGATGACAATGGAAATAGTCGAGTTTCTGCACGAGCCGGCAAACAACTCGTGCACGACCGCCTGGTAAATAGATATCCAACGAAAGAGGAAGCCAGAACCGTTTTAATGCAACGGCTCGGCCTGCTATTAATTGGATTCTATCGAGGACACCACGATTGCTTATCGTAACACACATGTACCAACTTATTTTCCAATTATTATCACCATTTCACAAAACTATTTCAATAGTATCATTAGATTTTAATGTTCTATTATTTTAATAACATTTTACTATTAATTAAATAAATTGCCAATTTTTATGGATTTATGTGAAAATTGAAAGACACAGAAATGCACAGGATGTATGAATATGGAAAACAGCATGCATATTCAGGGTATGTTCATTAATATGCAAAATGTAAAATATCTAAATATTCAGAAATATATAAGAGACGAAAAGCATGGCAAGCTAATGTTTATTCTAGCTGGAGGGTAGCTTTTGTTTGCAATTATAAAAATTGCAATTTATTAATAAACAGTTTCTTAATAAATATAAACCAATATTATTGTTCTTTCATTAATCAATTGACATATCGTTTAAAATTGAAATAGCGTTGATTATAATTATTGGACATTTAATTCCCAACAACAGTGTCCAACAGTGGTCAATATTTCATAATTAACAGATTTGTTAACTTGAGACATGGTCTGCCGGAAATAATTGTTAATTAAAATTAGGCCATCGATAGTACAATATCACGGCAACCGAGATTCCTATCGATCCCAAACAGACCATTGTACCTATCGCTATATCGTGCACCGAGTATACTGTAGGGGCTTCATTCATAAAGACACTGAAGGAGCATCGACCATCAAGTGAAACTGTACTCTGCATTATTCCGCGATACGTTACTCAGTAGTCTGCAATCTACGACTGGGCAGCACGAAAATAATACAGAAAGTAAATAATGAAAGAAGCAAAATCAGGGACATTTACAAAAGTCAAGACACCTAGGTATTTAACACGTTCGCTATTAAAAAGTACAGATATTTTTATCCATGGAATTACAAAATTTGGCAAGAAACGAAGGCAAGATTGACACATGAGATATCCAAGTAGCAGAGTCAAATAATATCTCAACGCATTTCCTACAGTCGCCTGTCTTTTCTTCTTCTAAAAATATTTCATTCAAACGTGTACAGATATAGACGCAACAGTTGCGTCTATGCTACTGTGTATTTATCAGAGAACAAACGTTACGCAACGTCAGCAGCACTACGTCTCATCAGGCAATACAATTGCAACGTGCAACGACGCATGATTTTTCCAGCAACTTTTTAATACGCGCGAAAGTGTTAAATACTGGGGAATCTAATTTGACAAAACAACGGTAAAAGCCATCGCATAAACAATTCTTCTTAATCAATTCCCGACTACTCTGTACACACTTGCGAATGCCCGCAAAGCCCCGGTATCGACATCAAAATACGCCACGGAGAGTCCATTCTGTCAAGCAAGGAACGACACTCCCCTAACGAAAATCATTCGACCACGTTTAATCCCAAGCACGTGCGGCAAAAAGTGTCCCCCACGTGTGTGTCCTGATCACGGACACGCGTCTCGACGCCTGCAAATATCGTGTGTCACGTGTCAAAACACCATGCACCAGCTGCTCCTACCAGCAGCTGACCTAACTTTCTCATAGACCTCCGTTTGTCGCTAATTTTCGTAGAACCATCATTCAGGCACACATTCACGTCAAATAGCACTAGACACAATGTGTACAGACTTTGTGAGGTAAGAAGAACCGGAAGCGACCGCAGTGGAGCCGCATAGCAACGGATGCGAGCTATCCGGAGTCAGGAACGCGAGGATTCACCAGCGCGAAAGCACACTGCGGCACGAATAATAGCTCGATCACTGTCTGGCTGCACGGATCTGATGTCTGTGACCTGGATTCGCGATAGAAAGCGAAAGGGGCCAGGTGTCTCGTCCAGGTGTTTCAAGGGGGATACTAACGACTTGTGTGCGCAGCGTTGTCCAGCCCATTTTCGCGAGGACTAGTCAGGCTCCTCCTGCCACCCTGACCTAGGAGAGCGAACTCGAGGCCAGGAATGGATTTTCAGACGGCGGCTGTCGGATGGTGACCCAGTTGTGAGGGCGCATGTCGCGCGATTGCGCGCCCCTATTTATTCGGGCGACGCGTTAGGCAACGCAGCGCGTGTCTGTTTACGCGTATCCGGTTTTCCTTCCCTATCTGCCAACCGATCTTTGGAACCTGTTTCGTCCGCAACCCATCGCCACCTGTAATTTGGAAGCTGTCTATCTTTGTGCCTGCATTCTTTTGTTTTATATTTTATTCTACTCAGTTTATTGTAGTCAGTTATCGGTGTTCCGTGCCGGTTTATGACAATTTGGAGCGCGTCAGTTTACGCGTATCCGGTTTTTACTTTCCATTTGAGAATTGTTCTTTGTTATCTGTTATCAGTTTCTCTTTATGCCGGTTTATTACAGTTTCACATGCGTTTGTTTACGCATGTCCGGTTTTCCTATCTGACGATTGTTCTTTCGAGTTTGTTTGCTTTTCCATTACCAGTTGTATGGCAATTGTATGATTGTATGTGAGCTGCAAGTTATCCGCGCTTTATATCTGTATGTTTCTATCGATAGCCTTTCTTTCTATGATTTATATTTTTCGGATTTTATTTCATTTAGTCATCAGCGTTTTGCCATGGTTTATTGCAGTTTGACATGCGCCTGTATACGTATATTCGGTTTTTATTCTCTATACGTCAACTGTTCTATGAAATTTGCTTTTCAGCTGTATCTTTTCAATTTTATTTTATTTAGCCGCTGATAGACTGCGCACGTTCGTGCGAATTCATACTTTTGCGAAGGTAATTTAACAAACGAAATCCCAGCACAATTGATTTGTCCAATAAACGTTGCAACAAGCATTTTGCTTTCGATATTTCGTACGTTCCACCTACAGAGGATTCGTCGGCTTGTGGGAAGCATTTTAGACGAATTGGATAAATTTTGATAATTAGAGAGATCAACTTCGATTTCTTCTAACCTCTCGAACACTTTGGACTGGTTAAAACAGTTTCTAAAAATTCCGTACAAGTCCCCAAGTTGTTATGGTTCTTAATTACTCAGGTAAAATTTTTAGTTCAAGTGTTTGGAAGCACTTGGCTTGACTCCATTAACTGAGGTACCTCATCTTTCACACAACTTTTCGATTTTTTAATTGAGACAATTTCTCAACATTCCAGGGGAATGTTGACAATTATACAAGTTGAACAAGTCGATGGAATTGAATGGAATAGGATTTTTAAGTATTTGCAAGCACTCGCAGTAATTCTCTCAATTGTAATATATCATTAAATTGATCTAAAAAGAAAATAAATAAATTAATTTATTCTGTTAAATTAATCTAAAAATTAATTCTCTTAAAATATTATTATTTTGATTCTTTCATTGATAGCAATTTGGAATCCTTTAATTGGAACAGCTTCTACACATTTCAAAAGGACTCTGACTATTATAGAAGTTTTAACTAATCTGTAGAACTGGACAAGACAGGAGCTTCCAGTGTCCAAAGCCACTTGAAATGATGTTGCCAGTTGAAGAAGCATTTTTTGATCTCATTGTTGACAAAGGTTTCTCAACTTTGGATCAGCACAATTTCTCAATTTCTAGAAGAATTTTGAGTGTTCGAGAGTTAGAGAAAGTTAGTCGGTTCATAGCAATGAACAATTCTCATGATTTGTCCTTCCAGGTAAAAAATACTTAAAAAATATTTTAGCCTTCATTTTGATTAATCAAGATAATTGACAGATCTCTTTTTTTTGGTTGCTACGATTGGAGCAATTTGATTTCTGAAAATACACCAAGTAATTTTCTCACTCCAATGAGATTTCTATATAACTACTCGTTACATATTCCAGAAATTGCTAGGAATCGAAATATCCTTGAATATTTTAACCTACAGAAGTGCTGGCTAAATTGAATCGTTTTCAAAGAACTGCAGCAACTTTTATCGCTTAATCGCAGCTCCATATCAATCGGGCATACTTTTTGAATATTTAAAGAACTATTTCCGATTCAACGTTCCACTAGAAAACAAAGAAAAGAGAAACACGAAGAAGAAAATGAAAAAGGGAAATATACCATCCCGCTAGATGCATTAATCTAAAAATTCGTTTGAAAATCATTTTGTACAGGGCACAATTGTCTGTAAAATTCTCTCTACGTGGCTAATAAAGTTCAAATTTTGTCGCTCAGATAAGAAATCTAAATTTAAAAGTATCCTTTCTTCTTCTTTATCGCTCTCTTTCATGCAACATCTTCTTTAAATTAGCCTCTAAATCTCTGATAGATAAAAAAACACAAGCTTCCTTCATCGCCTTGACAAAGTGATCGAGGCTAGGGTAGAAGCCTAATGCAAAGGAAATTGCTAGGATGGATCGAAACGGGCAATTATCGATATCTAGCCTGTTCCATAGACACTGGTATCTGGTGGCCGCTGACAGGTCCATTAGGACGTGTCTTGCTGAAAATTTCAGCAAGACTCGGCCACGATATCGATCCCCTGGTGGTGAAAGCACCGGTTAAACGACCTTCCTTCAATCTATAATCTTCCTGACTACGTGACCATCGTGACCAATTCTCCTGTTCTACGACCATGACTATAACATCATCTTTGTTATCGAAGACGTTCACCAGCAGCTCTCATCAGCTAAAAAACCGATAGCCTAAGTTTTACAAACTTGCCGAAATATCTTTACAAAGAATATTAATATCAGGATATTAGCAATTATCAACTACTATATCGTTGATCGCCCTTTGCTATCGATATTCAGGTTGGCAGACAATTATTCAGATTCACGTGAAGCCTAAATGTTCATTGCGGTAAAAAGTTGGCAACGTCACAGAGGCTGCTATTTTAGGAGGTAATGGAGTGCGGATCAGCCTACATTTAGGTATTCAGTCATCCTTGGCGTGCCAGTTGAAGGATCAGGACACGTCGTATTGTGGAATTTAGCGAATGCTCGTGTGGAACGCTTGAATCAGGCCAATCTTCTCGCCGAGGACGACGAATTCGGTGGAAAGTTAGATACAAAAAGGTTTCAAAGGCGTATGCAAATCAATATTATTGAATGGGGCTGTATACTTCACGCGTCTGCCTCCCATTTATCAAGGAAAAAAAAACAGATTCCCTCCTCCATTATGTTTTCTCTGTCTCTGTTTTCCCATTCATAAATCCTGTTTACTGTCGATCTTGATGTTTCATAGGGACATTTAGTTGGGTCTAAAATTAGATCGATGATTAGATACAAATACGTAAATGCAGATTATGTAGATTAATACGAGTTAGAATTTTAATTGGATTTTTATTAGTCACGTTAGACGTAGGATGACTGTGACTTAGAGTTTAATCTGAGTTAAGACCATACCAGAGAAATTTGCATTTCGCGCCTTAACTTCCGCCATGTTTCCACATCTGAAATAAATTTCCTCGTAATTTCGTATATGGGCCTCATCATTTTTTGAAACACCTAGATTTATAGGTTAGAAACTTTTCTTCTGGCTGTTACTGTGTCAAGTAGTTACTGTATTCTAAAAGTTACTGTCTCAGTTACGCGAGGCAACCTGTACGATTTCTATAGTAAATTTATAGTAAATTTGTTTTCCTCCACCATTCTTACCTTCCATATCACTTTCGTAGCTTTTGTCATTCTTTAGCATTTTCATCATTTTTTGTCAATTTATCATTCGCCTTATTTTCCTCGACTTTGACGACTCCCCGTTCTTATCGTTCCTCCATTTCACAGTCGTATTTGTCATCGTTCGCCATACAGTCGTACACGTTAGAAGGCTTCGATCGTAATCTGATCGCAGTTCAAATATCGGCAGATAGCTACACGTGTCAAAGACAGCCTATATAATTTCTACTATTCACCGACGAAAACTTGTCCTTCTAAATCTACCCCATTTTCCCCATATTTCTCATCATCTCTGACGTATCTACGTTTGAAAAGTTCCGATCGTACTTCCTCGCGAATTCGAGTATCGACAGATGCGCGTCGTGGCATTCGAACTCGCTGAAGCGAGCGTTTCTAGAAGCGCGCGTGTGTTGAAGTTATTTTCACGAGAGAAGGCGATCGAAAATTTACGTCTCTTTGACTACGTCTCTCGTTTCACGACCGTTCGCCGCCTATCCCTCCATAATTCATCCCTTTTCCGGGAAATGAGTGACCGGAGAAAAGCTTGGCTTTTATGTGTATCTACCTTCAGGATACGAGTCACAGCGAAAGTCTGTCTCGCGTGTCTTCCGCGTCTCGCTCGACGACAAAGGATTCTGTGACCCTTATCCTCTGCCATGACTGATTTTTTAAAATATTTCTCTTGCCTCTTTTATCCTCGTATAACCTCGTTGCTATCTTCTAATTCAAACTTCCAGTCGAATGTTAGTGTTTGACGATGATGATGATGGTTGAGTTGATTTTGGTTAGGTTACTTAGCATAGGTTACTTTCTGTAAAAACGTGAAAATGGTCGTGCTAGTCTTCTAATGAAATTATCAGCGTTATGATACTCTATGAGAGAGTATTACTAGAAGAGTAATTGGCTTGATAATTTGACACCATGGTTAATTGAAATTTTGCAAACTGCCACAACAATATACAAATTTCCCATCTAATATCCTCTGCATGAATATTTTAACCTCAAAATACCCATCAATAGCCAATAATATCGGTATTGACTAATACTCATTTCATCACAATACACATGTAATTCCGACCACCAAATCAAACCCATTAAGAGACATCAAAACCATCTTTAAGCCGATCGATATGCATTAACTGCTGAGAAGAACACTTTTTTCTTTCTCTCTACTCACATCGAAGGATCAATTACTAGTTTCCAATATGGCGTCTTATTAGCGGCAGCCGATCTGGCGCGGATCGTACGAGAGGAGGCACAGAACTGCGGGACAGCACGTGCAGGTGAACAAACAGGGTGCATTGTACTTATTCGAGGTCCGTGGAAGGGAACAATGGGAAGCTCGTGCTAATTTTAATCGGCTCAGCCACTCGTCTCGAGAACCACGAATGCTCCGCGAGACCAGTTCTTTTTCTCGCGGCCGAGATCGACACGTTCCTTTGTCCCGGCAAGACTTCTCCGACCGACTGTGTCTGAAGACCCACTGAACAAAGTGTCACGGATTGCTCCTCTTTGTCGTTCTCGTCCACTCGACCGGCTGTTTAGGTGGTTGGATTGCTGATGAGGATAATGCTTTTGCTGACAGCTGATCTGTGATACCGTCGTGCTCGCGCTCTTTCGCTGGCCGATGACAAATTGGTTCAGGTTAGGAATTCACGCCAGATGACTCTGCGTAGAATCTTCTTTGAACCACTCGAAGAATTTTCTCGGTATTTGGTTCGTTGATATGATCAATACGTTCGATCAGTTGAGATTAGGTTGAGATAAAATTTCATTCGAATAATAATATCAAACTTTATTTTTTGATAAGTAAATATTCTAGAATTTAAAGATGACGAATGTTAATCGATACATGACCAAATGAAAAGGTTTATTGGAGGTTATGTTGTTATATGTCACCTGGGAATAACTGAAGGATTAAATTCGTACGATTTTGGGATTTAAAGATGTTGAATGATAGAATTAGTAATTAGTGAAATTAGGAAGCTTATTAAAAGTATGATCTAACAATACTGAATTACTTTAAATTCTCAACCATGGAAGGTAACCACATTTTGTGATTGAAAAATTTCTTATGCTAATATATGTATAACTGTAGGTAGGAGCATCAGAGGATTTCACGGTCTGAATGGAATCACCAACAAAGAAACTGCCAGATGTAAAGAAACCTTCGGTGTAAGGGAACAGCAGTGTGAAATCGGTGATTTTTCTTTTCCACGATGGATGTTTCCTCGGGGATCCATCGCAAATCCAATTTCTAGGTCGTCAAACGATTCCTGTACGCTCGAACACGCACACATACAGGACACACGTATCTGATTTCTGTCATAGCAGGAACACAGAAACTTTTCAGTCACGAATGAAAAAACTTTCCGCGACCCTTGTCGCGGTTTTCTAAACAAGAAAACGATACTGGTTCGCTATGGAAGTAGCAAGTTTTTAATCCGAGTGCACGGAACTTCTGATACGGTTTCCCCCGATAGGAACTTTATGTTGGCAGCACTGAAGTGCAGCAATTTGCTAGCGAACTTTCGATAGTCACTAATAGCTCTCCGTTTCTTTCTGCTATAGATCTTGTGACGGCTCATTTAAATAGTTTAGAAAAAAAAAAAAAAAAAAGAAAACGGGAAAAAGGTTACTGAAAGTTAAAATTACCGAGCAAATGAGAAACGCGATAGGTTGAGATTCTTAAGAGAAAGTGATATAAATCTAAGGAACATTTTCACAAATTTCCAAGCATTTTACATATTACATCACTGGTCGATCGAAAATATTACTTTCTAAGAATATTTTTCTCGCCATACGATTAGTCAAATTTCTAGTGAGTAATTTTTTTCATAAGCGGAAGAATTAAAAAATTATCGTGACAAAGTAAAGCTGAGTATCTAAATTTTGATTCTTATATTGTCTTGAAACAGCACTGCTAGAAAAGTTACTTTACAAATGTTTGTATCTTCACTAACCTTTTTCAAAGTGAATGTTTCGTTAAAATTTCCATGCCAAAGGAACAGAGAGCATCATCGAACATAGGTTTGAAGATAATCATCAGGTTCGCCAGAATGTTTGCTACAAAATAATATCAATCAAAATACCTGTGCTTGCACGGCTGCGAGGTATAGTTGTGCCTCCCCTAGCTCGAAACGCTTCATAGAGATGTCTTCCTGGAGCTCGGCTACTTTTGTGTAAAGATTGCTTTCAGCGCTCCTGCAATTAAAGAAGGGAAACCGTTTAGCGATTCTCGGGCTTCGTGGAATTAAACCCGCGAACGTGTCGAGTGTTGTAAGCTGGAAATACCAGCACTCGAGAACCCTGGCCCTTTGTAACGTGTTTACCTTTAATAAATTGAACCAGCCACCGAAAAGCGGAACGAGAGGTAATTAGAACGAATTCTTTTGTCAGACATTAATCATTTCTATTCGCGGTTCTATATTTCACTGGTGCTCCACGTTATCGATCGTACCTTCTTCTCAATGCCAGCACCGGCAATATAGTGAAATTACTTTTCATCAAATCCTAAATGGTAGCCCGCTACAAGACCCTACATTTAACGTTTGATCGCTAAGATTTGGGGCTGCCCATTTTGCCGCTCTGTCCCCTGTAATCTTATCTATTCGTGTCATCAGGTTCATACGATCGTGATATGGTCTATTGAATTATAAATCTCGTATTTGAATCGATAGGTTAACGTATCTACGTTGCATCTGGGAAGACCCAACGTTAAACGTCTAACCGACCAGGATTGGATCACCTACTTTGGCCCTCTACCTCTTCTAACTCATCGAAAACAGTATCCACTTAAGCCAGGAGATTCACATTCGCGGAGTAGTTTAACTTCTAAATATTTGTTCTAGGTGAATAAGTTAACGCACTTTCGTTGCATGCGGATCAACGTATCCAAGGCGTCCTGGAGTCGTGTGATCTCTTGAGCTAGGCTATCGTGCTCTCGTCGTAAATCCTCCATCAGGGGCAGAGTACTGGTCCCTGTTGGTGCTAGTTCGTCCCTCAGCGACGGTATTTGACTGATTCTTTCCATGGGTATTTGTTCTGGCGGACCTGGTGCCACGAACAGCCGCCTGGAGGGCTTTTTCGATGGGGTCGCTGTGGCTGATAGGCTCCGTGCCAGAATCTAGACACAAAATTTTGATCTTAATAGACTGAATAACGGCTCGAAGCTATATCTGTAATAGGGTGATCATTATTTATCGATACCTGAATATTTCTCTATTTCTGTGGGACAGGATGATCATAGAATGATCTAATGCAAGCTCTGCTGATAAATGATAATTATAAATCCCATCATTGCATGATTTGCCAAATATAGACACGGTTCATGTGCTCTAAATATAGATCCGATTTCTGTCTCTAGCTTATTATTATTTGCAAAAACAACAAACCCATTTCCTGTATTTCTAAAAATCGCGAGCCTTAGTTTTCCCAAAACTATTCCTCTTAAGAATCAACACCAGAAACGGAATAATATCCCTACAGTTCCCTGTCGTCTGAAGCTAAGAATCCTAATCTCAACCGAGCATGTAGGACTCTCACAAATAGGAGGATTTAACAGCTTTACGCCTGGCTGACTGGCAAGCTCATCACAACCCTAATTCGGTTCTGCCGACTGATAGGATTCCTTCCCTTGCCCTCTTCATTCCGCCACTCACAGTACGCAAACAATCGAGTCAAGGCTCATAAACGAGGACAGATAAAGGAAGACTTGGGAAATATAGTCAATCTGACGTACTTGCAAATCATTTAGCGGTGTTACGACTTGAGCCTCTTTCGCTACCGTTTGATAACGTTTCGCCTGATCCCCAGCCCTCTCCGCGGCTGCCTCCGATATTCCAGCCACGCATTTGCAAGCCAATCCACATAACTCCTCGTATACTTCCGCTATTTCACCGAGCAGACTAGGCAGGCACTGTGACTGGTACCGTTCCGTGATGGCATTCGTGGCTTTCAATTGAAGAACGTACGCATTGTGCGCCTCGTAATAGGCGCGTTTCAGCTCCTGCTCACTACCGCCATCTATCATTAAGAGAGAGGCGTAGGCGCGTTTGTAATCCGCGCGGGCACGTTGCAGCTTCTCTTCGGTCTTCGCCACCACCTGCTCGTAGGCCTCGCGATGAGCAAACACCTGCAATATGGAATTTCCTTGGTTTTATAATCATCTTTCTCTTTCATGCTACCAGTCTTCTCCTGTAATTATGGTTTTAGGATTAGGGCTACATCTCGGTTCGGGTGGAATAGTTTTCAGTTGGGATTTTGTCAAGCTGTAGTGGGTTTTCGATTGTAACAGGTCTCTGAAAATCGATACTGGTTACCCAATTGCTCAGCCGAGATTAGTAGATTTGTTAAGAATGAAAAATCTGAATCAAGTTTTGGTTAGGTTGGGGTAAGACGTAGGTTTGATGGTATCATCTTGAAGCTTCAAATCTGCATTGCGTGCAACTCTGGATCGATCGTAAATCTCAATTTTCAAATCCGTTAAGGAAATACTGAAAGCAGTTGTATTGGCAACTTTTATCTGCTTGCGGAGGAAGCCCTTGATACCGCACGCGATACGACGATCACATTGAGCTGGAAGCAATCTCGAAGCAGGCAAACGACGCCCACGTGCAATTTCTTTGGAAGATTCTCACGTTATCGACGTCGTGAAAGACATTCAGGTGCCTTATCTTATTTTGGCTATATCGCACGACAATTTCTTCCTTCAAACTTAAATCACTTTTCGCCACATTCGTAGCACATTCCATGGATTTTGAACAAAGTTTTGCTATCAAGGGCTCGTTCGATTTTCGTAGATGCAGAGATCTGAAGCGAATTACCTTCCTGGACTGGAGTTTTCGGTGGAAGCTGGCCTCCAAGGTGGGCCTAGAAAGCTGCTGTTGGAGAACCGCTGCCAGATCCAAGTGAGCTTCTGCATCTGATTGCACCTGGCGCAGTAAACTTTCCCAAACTCGACGCATTCCGCCGGAATCAACTCTGGTGTCTCCGGATCGGCTGCGAAACTCGTCGACAAGACGTCGTACGGTTGCCGAGTGGCTTTCCATTGCCGCGCCCAGCTCCTGCGCGAACTCTGACACTGTGAAACATAAGTTAGGTTAGGAACATACTTAAATACAGGCTTCGATTTGGCAACAGTTGTAAGAGATCTCTAATGACCTTGGGTTTCTAGGATCATTTAGAACCAACGTCGAGTCTGTAGAATCGCGCATGGACCAAATGCCTAGCTTCTAGAATTGGACCCAGTTTTGAAGATCTAAAATCACCTAACCTAACTTTCAAGTCCTCGATTCACTCAATACCGTTATGGTTACACATAGAATAGCTAGATCTTTGAACGAGAGTACAGAGTTATCTATAACACTTGGAACAAAATGGGAAAAGTGAATAGTAAATTGATCGATAGCCTGTCTCTATATCTTCGACAGACAAATCTGTTTCGGTGAGCGACGTTTCAATCTGTCCGAAGCTACCGTTCGATTAATTAAATGGGACGTTTGTTTAAAACGTTTGGACGAGTGTGTCGAAGGCCGTGGTTGTTCGATGGTGGTTGTATGAAAGCGTAGACAGACGAGAGGGTGCGTAATGTCAGACACAGATCGGGTTCCGCGGTACAGGATACACGAGGCGTCGAGTTCTCTTCAAATATTTCAACACGTGGAGAACTGGCTGGCCGCTCTTGTATCAATAAACAATTACCAGAAGTGAGTAAATGTGGCACAAAGGATGTATTGTGCGCCAGAGATATAGTTGGCTAGAATTATTTCTTTCAACGTCTTAAGCTTCAGCATCTTAACATTAAATTTTGAATTTCTCGTAGAATTAAGCTGTTCATAGACCAAAGGGATTGGACTCATTTTTCAAAATCGTTGAAATTTTGGTGCCAAGGCATTTCATCGATACTCACACATTTATATAAATTTGTCTTAGTCCTTATTCCGCGCAGTTGTCAAATTTGCTATGTAAGAAGCTCAAATATGTTTCTGAGTGAAATAATCCTTCCTCATGCCAACCGTGGTAGAGTTGTTCAAAAATAGTAGACCACGAAGAACAATTAGAGGATCGTGGGATAAATCGATCAGCTCGTTAATTATAACGATAATGGTCAGTGTGTTGTTCGTACGTTAACGCGAGGCTGCTTCATTAAAAATTAACGAGATCCATCAACCTGTACGTTATCGCCTATAATGGCACTAAGCGTCAATTAGACTAATGGGCTACGTGAGTTTAGGGGATTTAGAGTAGGGTTCAGTGAATTTTCGAGACCATCAACAGGGCTAGTTGGATCTACAGCGAATATTAGGTGAATAACAAATCTACGTGATCTCAAGGTTTCAGTGCTAATAGTACAGAAGGTACTGTCTAATTCGGCCACAAAATTGGAGGTTAATAGCAGGTTAGTATTAGGATTCAATGTTTTTAGCTCATTAGAGATAAGCGTATTTGGAATGAATATCACATGAATACCAATTCTAGGTAATTTCTAAGGTTTAAGATTAATGGTAGTCAAGTTTGATGACTAGTAGATAAGATGGATCTGGTATTGATGTTAGGTTAGGTTAGAGGCACATTAGGAGAATTTGCTATTACATGATATTAGTGGATGGTATTCGGAGAATTCTCGAATTCCAGAAACGACGATTTTCATGAATCCGTGGTAATAAAAAAGGCATTTCGCGTGCATCGACTAAATATTTACGCGTACAATGATCGCGTGGCTCGTTGACGTATGACGGCCACTTTTAGCCGGATATACAGGCTGTTTCATGATGCACGAAATCCGAAAATAAATACGCATTTCGCGTGGTCAAATCCTCGACGTAACATAGACGCAACTTGGCCAAGGGAATTGGCAGAGTTTCCTGTCTCTGACGTAAAATCGATCGAAATTTTTATCTTTCTGTCGGACTTGACGGAACATCGGATGTCGTGGTACTTTTACACAGCAGACATTTATAAACGAATTACCAAATTAGAATTTTTTAGATGTCAGCTAATTTAGGAAACAAAGCAACCATAGTATTCTATTGCCAAATGGCTGAAAATTAGTCATATCTTGTACTTTATGTAGAAAATAGAATCATAGATGGCGATTTTTAGGTTATGTCAGATTATACAATTACGTAATTAAAATATCCGATCGTTAAACCGTTCAATTATCACGGCTACATGTTACGCAGCTAACGATTAGATTCGACACAAGTGGTATACGTCCAGTTTCTCTAAAAATCTATTTTAACATTCCACCGACTTGCGATCGTGGCAGATGTCAATCGAATTTCGATACTTTAATATCGGAATCTTCGATATCATTGCTGACATTACATTTGTTTTAACTGCACCTGCGAAATATTTCGACAATAATACTTTGTTCTGACGTGTCTCATGTTATCTCACATATCACATATTGCATGATGTATTCTGACTATTTATTTTTTTCTTTTTTATTAATGCTCGCCCTTTTATGTCCCACCCAACGACTATGTTGCAAATCGGCTCTCATTGATCCTCTTAAGTTTTTTCATTGTGCTCGATTCGATATCAATTTTATCCGTCTGTGTATCATTGTGTAACAAGCAATCCATCCATTTTAATTTCATAGAAATCGAGCTTCACGTTGGAGAAACGGAAGCGTTTAAAGAAGATTGTATGATAATTCACAAAGGGAGAAATTATGATAAGTGAAACGGAATTTCATTAGTGAAAAAAGGAGCAAATATCGTTGATTCTTTGCGCTATGAACCAATTCGTGCATTCTGATTGGCACACGTGTCTCTCCCTTCAATATTCGATTATCGGTTGTAACAGTAAAATAATTTTTTATAGAAATGAAATAGAACTCTTGAAATGGAACAGAGTAATTTATTTTCGCGTATGTTCGTCATAGCGAGACACGTGTCTGGTTTTTCAGCGGATCTGTAATTACTTTATTATTTGAGTTTGTGAGGTTGGAGAAATTTTAAATTACGATCACACGGGAAAGAAAGTCCCTAGAGAAAAACTCAATTATTACCACTGACGTTCCCCGAAACAGTGTTGCCAACGACGCGGCTGGTTAACGAGCACGGAATTGACATTCAATTACGCGGACGTGTTCTAAAAATAAGGGGGCGGCTCGATTAATTCCGTGACACGGTAAACTTCACACAGATCTAACGAAATAAGCCAGCTTGAAATCACGCCATCAGGTATTAATATTTTTCTCGTTGCAGACGAAGCTGCAACTTTTCCTGATTAACTCGCGACAGCTACCATTGGTCCTTAATTTTGTTGGCTGAAGCAGACGAGCTTAGAAACTAAAAAAAAAAAAAAAAAAAAAAAAGAAAATGTTAAATGTATAAATAAAGTAAAAGTTACTATAGATGAGTCATATACAGGTCTACGTAAATGAACAGAGAAGTTTGCATTAGGTTACCACATTTTTCCAAACTTAATCGTATTTTAAATTTTGTATTACGTACAATGAAGAGCCATTAATAGAACCAATAATGGATTTCATCGTGTGGAACAAGCGTAGGATGGAAATTGGAATGGAGAGTTTCGAATCTAAGTAATTTAATCGAAACCTAACTTAAACTTAATCTAGTGAAATAAACATTTAACACGAAGTAAAAATTTCAGTAATTTAATGCAAATCTAAGACGAATCTAATCGTACGTGTAGATACAAATATATGTATGTACAAATACATAACCTAATTCAAACCTATGACAAAGCTAATCGTACATGTATTTGTATGTATGTGTGTTTGTCGTCTTAGGTTTGAATTAGGTTATGTACCTTTATGTATATATATGATCGATTCGTCTTAGGTTTGGATCAGGCTACTTAAATTCTTAATTCGTGTTAAACGTGCATTTGAAATCCGAATTTTAATTAAAAACAGGTGACAAACGAGCGTAGTCACATTCGGATCACCGTGTTCAACTGATTTAGAGATGATACCACTTTGTAGCGGCAATGCCAGGACGATCAGGTTACAAAACGAATGAAGTCATTCTCCTACAATTTCATGGATTCGGTTCAACTTCAACCTCGAGTAAGATTAAAATTAAAGTGCCCTAACCTCGGCGACAATATTCGAGAAATGAATACGTCGTATGCTGTGACGTTTAATAAACGGCTGAGTAATACCAACGTAAGAGGGAAGCAAATTATTCCTAGCAGCAATTTTTCAAAATGTTTGGATACATTTGATTCGGATTGCGTCATGCTTTGCAGAGAATACGAGACGCCGGCTATGTGGATCGTATCTGGAAACGAAAAGAACTTAGCGAACCCTCGACTCATCCCGGAGGCGATTTGTCCCAGAAAACTTCCGACGCGTTAAAGAACCCCTGAACACGGCAACCAGCCATCTTCCTCGATTCCGTGTTGAAAAACGTTTCCTTCGATTTTCACTTCTTATTTTCGTCGCAAGTTTCAAACGACAAATACCATTTTTAAACGTCCTTCTCTTTCTTCCGCGAGTTTTCTTGCGTATCTGACATTCCGTGTACGAAAGAATACATCTCTTTAATCCTCAATTTTTAATTCTTTGGTATTAATAGATATCTACAATCACACGCATCATCATTGTGTACGTATAAATCATTTTTCATAATTTCACGATGGTTTCTTTATTGTTTATCCCTGGTATATATCAAACGATGGTTAATATTTATTTATACAAATATACTGTTTTTTGTGGGAGTAAACAAACAACTGTGTTCCTTGTACCTGGCACAAAAATTATATTTTGGAGCTAAACTAAAAGTCGATCTCCTAGCACCTTAAACTTCAATTTGCATAATAATCCAGATCGCCAGGAGGATTCCCAGAAAGAATTCAGCAACGACGCGCCGAAATAATCTGCTTTCTGGTTGTGTTGAATATTGCAGGAAGTCATTGCAGGAAAAGAAAAGGAGAGATTAAGATTGGTTTGCCTAATGAATAATCATAACTCGTGTCTCCCAGACACCATTCCGCTATAATTTTCAATCTTTTTCATATCGCTTCCTTTTATCATAAAGAAACGCTCAGAAGAAATTATTCAAATTTTCTCTTCTGTTTCTTCCGAATACTGTGTTATAAAAAATGGAGGAGAACTTCTGTCCCAGTCAGTCTTTCTATGCCGTTTCATAAATATTTTTTGCTTAACACGAGAGCGCAATGGAATTTCTCAAATTTCTTTTTTCCCGCAGATTCCTTCTCTTTCTTTCCCATTCTGTTTAAATATTGCAAGAAATTGTTACATGCGAAGGAAGAGAGACAGACGTATCAGAATTTCTCTTGGGCAATTCCTAAGGTTGCATTTGGCCTGACAAAAAAATGATTGCAATGCTATAGTCTCCCTGAAGCTTTTCCCTATTTTCGTAAAAAGCCTAACCATTTTCATCCTCAAGAAGGAAGCCAAAATTAGCGAACATCTACTTCTATAGAATATCGCAACAAATTGATGAAAACCTAACCTCTATAAAAGCCAGTTGCTAAGGTTATGCTCGTTGCGATGTTACGAGTCGCTAAATTTCCATTCTACTGTACCTTCGTCAAAGATAGAAAGAATTTCGCCCACATGAGCTTGTCAGAATGAACAAATTTCCCTTTTTATATCTCTATTAGGATGTCACAACGCAGGACCCTAAAATATCATAAGCCAATATTTCACAAATATTTCTCCTAACCTACAAAACAACGCTAAAGAAGAAAATTTCATTTACTAGGAGTCTCTTCGAAAAACACATTTCTCCCCCTCAGCCACTTAAACGTTACAAGAAATCGATAAAAAAAAAAGAAAAAAAAAAAAGAAGGAAGAGAGAAATGGCAGAAGCTCTCCTGATCCAGTTGCCAGGGTTACCTGCCGGTAACCTGAGCCGGTTTCGTGAAGACTTCTCGTTTAGGCGAGTGCTTTCATTAAGGTCGTTGTTTGAATACGTCTGTCTCTGCGATCGATGTACACGCGGCATCGTGTGCACGCGTCCGTGTCACCAGGTTCCTCCAGATAACGGGAATCGATTACACGGACGAAGCAGCGTAAATAGGCTCGTTCTCCATTGCTTGTTTTACCAATGCAAATCCTCCTGTTCCTCTACCGATCGATTTTTACGCGTTCGTAGAAAAACGTGTTTCAACCCTGAGCCGCGTCCCTCGTGTGAACCTGACACGCTTTTCCCTCTAAAACGTTAAATTACTCCACCATTTGTAGAACCATTCTCCTGAAACTTGTTCACTCTGACGGCCGAATGAATTAGTATAATTAGAGAAAAATTAGTGCGAATGCGCTTGAAAGACAAAGAGGAAAATTCGTTATTTGTCTGTTCGTCTCATTGACGTCCTACCGTTTCGTCTAGGGAATTCACAAAATTCTTATAAACCTGGTGCATTAATGTTACTGTTGTATAAAAAATTCCAGGGAAAAAACGATACAATGAAACTATCAACAAGTTCAGATTCATTGTTACAATAAAATTATCAATTAAAATATTGTAAAGGTTAGAAAATTTGATAACAAGATAATTTGTAAAAAGTGCAGCGAAGATGAATGAGATATAGCTCTATGTAAATAAAAGTGTAATTTTATTTAGGTTTATAATTGAAATTAAGCAAAAGCAAATTTGTACGAAATTTTCTCAAAATTCATCATTTTATATACATTCAGTTATAAATTAACCATTATCTAAGTTAATATAAAAAACTATGACTTTTTTAATCACCGGTCGTTTTGATTGCACACGGTAGGAATATACAGGAAGTGTCGCTGGTAACGAGACACGAACGAGGATGTAGAAGAATGTCTAGTATTTTTTAGTTCTATCTAGTTCTATCTAGTTCTTTTTTTCTTTCTTTTTCTCAGAGATGAATATTTCTCCGTTTTAGGAAATATCATCCTTATGATATCTTTTAAAAAAATCTTTAAAAAAAAAATGGAGGTTTTTGAAAAACAGTATATGATGTTCTTGGTGTTTTTCTATGAAGACTATGATTTTAGGTTGACGTTATCTCGCGTTATTGTCCATCTCACCTTCTCTTCTCGCGTCTATAGTGATCACAATACGCGTATGTTGATTAATTTTATTAAAAGCTGCAATTAAATCAGATTTAATACGAGGGGGAAATTTTCCCATCCGATATTTCCTCGTTTTGTTCGAACGAATCTGATGAACTTTGGTACTGGAACTTCGAATAATCGATTAGGTATAACAGGTTTCTAATTGCGAATAGGACCACGTCTCTAGTCAGTTTGCTATTTGACACCTTCAATTATTCACGTACGTGTCAATTCCAATGAGCAGCCAATCGATACAGCTGCGTTCGAGGAACACGAGGCACGCAGTGAATTGTCATGGATGACCGATGAATATAGAGCCATCAGGTCAATCGTAAAATAATTAGCTGTAAGCCTGATCGATAATCTGTCCACTCTTCCCATCATAGCTTTTACTCCTCTTCCACTTTCAACTCGCGGTTTTCTATTTCGCCTTTTTTATCTTCAACGTTTTATTTCCAATTATTATTTAGTATTATTATCATTATTATATTATCATATTATATTATATTATATTATTATTATATTATCATATTATTATTATACTATATTAATATTATTATTATTATTATATTATCACATTATCATTATATTATATTATATTATATTATATTATATTATATTATTATTATTATTATTATTATTATTATTATTATTATTATTATTATTATTATTATATCATCATATTATTATTATGTTATATTATATTTATAATATTCTTATCTTGACAAATTTATTATTGTTATTCAACCTAATCTAGTTCATAATTATTGCTTAAAGATAAAATAAAGATCCGAAAGCCATTCCATGTTTACAAATTATGAATTATGGAGTTGTAGAAAAATGGTTGAATCGCGCATTGTAAAAATAGTATGCTATACTGTTAAAAAGGAAATAAAATTTCTCACACAAAGAAATTAATATTTAATAAATACACGTTCCCCTATTTATATATTTATCCCTGTACATTTATTATTTGTTATACTTTTATGTAAAATTTCATTCAACGTAATCGAGGAATAATAAAAGCTCACGGGCTTTCGCCTATATTTCAAGGTTATCCCTTTGCACCCAATTCTGAGCCAACAAGGGACCACGAGGAAGATAAATTACATCGTTTTCTATCAAATGGTTTGTCACGCTGTAATCCTCAGCAGTTCGAAAATTTTATTGATCCGAGACACGGAACAGCAAGAAATCAGGAAGAAAGTTTTTAGATTACAGATAAGTGACACTAATCCGATCACTGTCTGTCTTACTCCACTTCAGGTCAGACCACCGACCTATTCCACTAGTTTGAGCACTGCCTGCCTCCATCTACCGATCTAATTCTACTTGTCAGACTACACAGAATATAGTTAAGAACAGCAAACAGCCGACGAAATGCAATAAGATTTCACTTATCTAACACACACGTTGCCATCAAAATGAGCTACTTTTCAAGAGCTGCATATATTTTCCATCAAAACTGGGCTCACGTATTCGACTAATATTTAGGCTGCAGATTCATTTGCATTTAATTGTTTGCTATAATTTGTAATTCGTGCAATCGCGTTAAAAAATATTACTTGGAATTAAATCGCTCAAAATACGTGTCTATAGCGGTGGTTTGCTATCATTTTTCATCTCATGGCACGTATAAAGCGATTGTTGAGATTCTCAGGCTCATTAATGAATATAAATATTTGCTCCAAGACGCAGTATTCATAGAGCTATTATCATTTTTCTTTGACGATCTAAGAGATGAAAGATGGTGCCTCTGAGTGAATAATTTAAAAATTGTTAGGGTACAGCGAAAAAAAAAAGGAAAAAATCCTGGGTTTATAGGAATGAGCGTGTCGAAGGTTCGGATCCAAGGCAGCAAAAGACGAGCATGTTCTTAACCATTGAACATTCTAACGAGGGTATTTCCTAATCCCTGGCAAATAGACATCAAGCTTATTTGCCTCGCCAGAGGCGATATCGATCGCCCCGTCGCATGAAAATTGACGTGACAGGGTTAATTGAAAGGGCGGGAGACGTTAGCCCGCGGGGGTTCGACTATCGAATTCCAAAGAACCGTTAATTATGCCCGTAGCGAATAACGAAGATGATAAACACGAGACGTCGTCTCAGGTTTCCCGGATTTCACGTTTATCGTGCCTGTGTCACGCTAATCAAGACCGAGGCTTATATTCGATTATATTTAAACGCGTTTTCAATGGATAAATACCGTGGCTCATATATGGCCACGAAGCAGGCCAAGAAATGTCTTCGTATGCTTCCCATTAAAATTGTCGCACTATGGAAGAACGTTTTCTATTTTCAAGACCAAATTTCGTTTTGTAAGAAATGGAGTTTGATCGTGTTTGATCATGTTTGATCAAACATCAGCTACGCATGTAATTAGTAGCCATGAAGAAGGTCAAGAATTTTCTTCATATGCTTCGTATTAACATTGTGGTAATATGGAAGAACGTTTTCTCTTTTCAAGACCAAATTTCGTCTTGGAGGAAACCGAGTTTGATCGTGTTTGATCAAACATCAGCTACGCATGTAATTAGTGGCCATAAAGAAGGCCAAGAAATTTCTTCATATGCATCGTGTTAACATTGTGGCAATATGGAAGAACGTTTTCTCTTTTCAAGACTAAATTTCGTTTTGTAAGAAACAGAGTTTGATCGTGTTTGATCATGTTTGATCAAACATCAACCACGCATGTACTTGATAGAATTTATAGCTCTTCAACTCCAATAATCCAACGAAGAAAGGAAATGAAAAAGCCAACTGTATGCAACCGGTTGGAAGATCGCCTGAAAAAAATGTGCAATTTGAAGTGGACCAGGACACATTTTTGGGCACAGGGAAGCAGCAACGTAGCCAGGACGATTTACAGTATCGCAGTTCGTCCCGTCTGCTCGGATATCGTGAGGAATTACAACCGTGTAACGTATCGCCGAGATACGTGGACCATGGAACGATCATTTCCACGGGACGTGTGGTGACGCGTGGCTTACGTGGATCAACAGTGAAATATGATGGATGACTGGTCGATTAATGTGGCTGGGATCAAGTAATCCGAACCCGATCTCCCTCGATCTCCGACTTTCCATGGCGCTGTGAATTATCGCGCGGACACATGAAACCTGTTAACGCCACCGGCAAAGCTTTGTCTTCCATTCTTTCCAGCTTGTTGTACTCGGAGAATATTCGAGGATAAAGAATATCCCAACAAGCTTCATCTACTTGAGTCTTGAAAGCCTGGTCTTCTCTAGTTTCAGATGATTTTGTTGCAAATGTAGCTGTTTAAAAGCTAAATTTACAACGCAGAGTTGCGTATCCTCGCTGTCAGGTCAGGAATTAAAGAATATCCCTGGCAAGTTGATCCATCGCGCGACCTATTCTTCCATAAATTTGAAGATAAGATGACCTTCGAAGGTAGACCTGACCCACATCCTCGAAAATCTAAGCTACGCGACCAGCCACGAGTTTTTCAAAGTTCCTCGCTACATACAGTCAGAGCTGTAATCTATTTTCGGTGCACGTGTAGTGACAACAACTTGGGGGAATGCAAACGTCCCATGGTCAGGAAGTGCAACAGTCGCGCGACAGTTGATCCGCAGCCAAAATTTCGCTAATCGTCGAGCGAGGCACCAGTGGCCATGAATCGTTTATGGCAGCTGTGCAACGGTTGACTGAACTGACATAGAACCTGTTAAACAAAACGTTAATCAAAACGTTAGCCACACGATTTCATATAAATGGCCCTTTAAATCGCACCATTTCACCCAGACAAGTGCGTCACTGATGAAAAATCATCGAGGACACGTAACGAGTGATAATCAGAGATTTAGCTGTATCCAAAATACATGCAGCATAACCTCGAGAGTATTCTGTGTCCCAATTCTCATCGGGATCAAAGGATTTCTTTCGACGTTCACCCTAAATTGCGAATCATCCTGTGGGATCAGTGAAATTGGGGATGAGATGAGGTGGATAGCACGTGCATTAAGATGACATTAAAATTCGTTCAGTAGCTTTAGAGGTCGCTAGGACCTCGCGAAAATATAAAACAATTACGCGAGAGCAATATAGCGTTGTTTGTCTGATTCTCCAGCCAGTTTGCAGTTTCAGCTGTTTCAGTCGAGGCAGACAGAGTTGATTAGGCGAGCACCGTGAATTTTACCACTTGAAGGTTTGATCCAAGATCAAACTTCGCTCAACGAAAAATTAAGAATCGTTGAACGAAGCACCAGGACCAGGAAATAAAATTGAAAAGTCCTGGATTCAGATACGGGATCAAACTCTGTTAAAGTTTACTGGATCGATCGTGAGATTGGAAGATGTGAAGGAGACTACAAATAATGCAATAGACAAAGATAAGTCATTATCATTGGTGTAATTCATTCATTTGTTTTTCAATTTTTATATGAACCAATGGATTAAATTAGGATTAATTTTGGTTCAGAGAAGAATTAAATACATAGAAGTATAATAAGTTTGCGACAATACAGTAATCAAAGTTTATCAGATCAATCATGAGAAATTAGGTCAGACAAAGTGTATATGAAGACAGATCAGTTCTTCCAACTTTTACAATTTCAAATGGACTTTAAATAAATTCGCGTCACGTCTAATGAGGTTTATTAATGGATACATTAGCTCAGTTCAAACTGGGAGTTGATAAATCCAAAGAAGAGTTAAAAACTAGAAAGCTTGGAAAGGTCAGATCTAGTTTTGATGACAGAATCAAATTCTATCCAGCTGATCTTAAGATACCAAAGAATATAGGTTAGGGTAAACGAGGCCAAAATATGGGGCAATCTAGTCAGCTTAGTCAAACAAAATAGTATATTAAGATAGATCTGTGTCGATGATGCAATTTTCCCACTTTTCATATTGCACAACGTAGTCCAGTTTAGTTCCTGACAAATACTGTTGGATTTCCTAGGGATTATTTACTAGAGATTAATCTAGAGTCAATCTAGCATCAGGGAACCTGAAAATAAATCTGTCAATAAGCTTGAAATAAGTTCCTCAAATCAGATATAACTCTGACAGTAGTTCCGACAGGACTCTATCAGATGGATTATAAGATACCACAGGTTAGGCTAGAAGAGATCAGAACTAAATTTGGCAACCCAGTTAGCCTAATTAAACATCAGAATGTACGTTGTTTGAATCAGTTTCCATACTACACAAGGGAATCTAATTCAGTTCATGTCAAATATTATTAAGCCTACCACTAGATAAATTAACCTAGAACCAATCTAGACTCAGAAAAGAACTAAACCATCGATCAACAGAGACAAACAGAGAACCACTCGATAAATCTGAAGATTTCATATATTACATACTTCTGATAATAACATCGGATTTATCAGATTATACTACGGAGGATACAGGTTAGGTCAAACAAGGCCACAATATGAGGCAATCTCCGAAAAGATAAATCAGTTATAAATAATACAGTTATAGAACAAGGTCCAATTCAGTTTATGCCAAATGCTATTGGTCTGGTCACTAAACGGATTACCCTATAATCTGGGGTTAGAAAAAATCCAAACACATTAGATCCTAGAAATAACCTGTCAATAACCCTAGAGGTTCCTAAGATTAGGTATATTTTGTACGACAGAGAGAGAAACAGAAGATGTCGTATTAGTTGCCAGGCGATAAAGGCAAGGCTTCCTGTCAGTGATGTCTACGAAGGATTAAACTTTTGACATGGTTAGATCGCCACAAATAAAGAAAAGCGAAACTTGGTTAGATTACATGCGGAAGGTCCAACTTCCGTGGATTACAGCCCAAGGCCTCGACTCTCCAGGAGTTCTCGGTCTCTTGGTTTCCTAGAGGCTTGGCTAGAGCGCGCGGTAATTGCCCCGATAATTTTAGCCAAAATCTCTTGAGTTTCATCCTTGATATCTGGCGTCATGAAGGCGACTGTAATTATAGAAGGAATGACGAAATTCCCATTGGCCCAGCGATGCACCCGGAAAAGTAGGCGATTCGTCCTTCGGCCGGACGTCGTCTACTTTGGCCCAATTGAATCACCGCCACGCCTGGAATCTGGGACCCTTTGCGGCTGAGACATAGCACTTCCAGTAGTATTTAACATAAGGTGAAACTGGACTACATCGTGTAATATGAAATGTGCAAGAACAGCATCAATTACCCTGTTCTATCCTGGTATACTGCTTTGTTTAATTAAACTGCCCACTGGGTTGCCCTATATTCTGGTCTCGTCTCACTAAATCTCTCATAACCGTCATGGAAGATTAATTCCCATGGGGGGAGCGAAGAGTCGTATAGCGATATTTTTGGATGCTGCTGATCTAGAAAAGATCGTTGTGAAATTGATGTGGAGAACAAGGACAGTTGGATGAGAGAGTCCTCGAACGTTCAAGCAGTTCAGTTTCAACGTTCGAGTGCAATCCTTTAGGTCAAGTGCTGTCAGCTTCGTAGAATTCGAGTGTATCAACCGATGGTTCGAATTACACACATTTTACTGGCTTTATTTTATATTGCTTAACCTGGATTTGATATTTCCATTGTTTTAGGACTAGGTGGTCTGATTTTGTTGCTATGCTAGAAATTGGGTACAGGATGTGACAGGAGGAGATCACTCTGTAGACAAAATTTAGTTGAAAACGTCCTGAATATTTTGCATGTTCCAGCAATTTGAATAAGAAAGACTTCTAATAAAGTAACTATTGAAAAACTCATTGTTTCCTTGCATTATCTTCTTTCCTGTATATTTTTCATTCTTCTTTCTTCCGCCCGAGTTTTATTAAATTCTCAATACCTCCAACGTCAAAGTTCTGCTTCCGCTCGTTCGAAATTTTCATATCTAATTCAAATGGACAAGCAACTTTATTTCCAAGATACCTCGACCCAGATTACTGTAATTTTTCCTAAAACTTCCAAGTGAACTTGATTGGCAAAATTGGTTTACCGATACTAGCAAGTTTTATCAAAGATTCGAAAGCGGCAATTCCCTACTGTTGGACACATCCTCAAGCAGAGTGAGCCAGGAAAAGGTCAACCGTCTATTTAAACTGTGCATTATTATAAAGCTTAATGGGGCTCCATTAATGCAGCTGCTGGCGAGGATAGAGCAAGTAATTACAGTGGCATGAAACTTCCGTACAATTTACTCAGTTTCCTCCTCTCTTGTTCGTTCGTGTTAGTTCGCCATCAGAACCATGTCACTTAACAAATTAGTATTTGCGATACTGTGTAATCATCATTCGATAGGTATCACCGTGTTGATATGTTTCACCGTACTCTTGAATCCCTCGATCGATTCACTGGGATTGAAACGATGCTCGCAGAAACGAACACACAGGTCTCGTTCGGTAACACATTATGTTGGGTAATGGGAGAGCAAACGATGCTTTGGAATACCATTCGATCTAGCCAAGTGCATGGGAATATTGTACTGATCAAGGCTGACCAATTTGGGCTGTGGTATCACGTATAGCCACGATAACCAATACAGTCGTGAATTAAAGCAATGACTATCGGATAATGTTTTGAAAAGGCAGTTTATCGAAGATACTGCGGTTTCAGTGAAATTTGCATGGGAGATGAATTGATGGTGAATATTCGTTGGCAATGATCCACGCTGAAAACGAAATAGTCTTCAGGCCTAACGTCAACCAAACAGAAGCTGGCTAAATGGTTAGCAGTTTAAACACTTCGAACCTAACCTAACTCTAAGAATATCCACTAGGAAGCAGGCACAACCGCATTGAGACGAAACACAAGTTAATACTAACTCGTGCCAAATGGAGCGAAAGTGTGATCTAAACTGAATCCTAACCTGCAAATAATCTACATCAATCTGGTTTAACCTAATTTAACTTACCTCATTTAAAACTAATTTCTGTTTAAACGACCGATCCAGTGATATATCTGCTGCAAACCCGCTATAACTGTTATTGTAATTCAGAATCAGATTTCCGTTGCTTCGTCCGTAATTTGCTTCGCTAAATCGAATTAATAGCACGTACGATCAATTTTATACGAATTTCACGAAACGTGACGCGGTTATGTTTAAATTAGATTCGAATTACAAGGACGAGTTTAGATTTCGCTTTCTTTTGCATTATGTTTCTATTATATAGGTTAGGATTTATTGTGTTGGCAACTAAGTGATTCCGGGTGTTGTCATTAGGTGGTATTGACAAAATCCGCAATCACTTAGTTGCCAACCCAATATTTGGGGTTAGGTTTACATTAGATTCGCAGTTGAATTCTAGGTGTCTCTGATCCTATTTCAATAGTAATCAGGTCAGGTTTTGATTACGTTTAGCTTACGTTAGAAGTCAACTTTCCCCCGGAACCTTCGATCGAATCTTCCACAGCTCATGCCAATGTTTCGTATTATACGAGGCAACACGATCAACGAGGCATTCAAATTCCCGATTAGAACGTTCGAAAACGAAGTTTCTGCCGGGAATCTGTAATTCTAATAAGATTGTACGCTACGCCCTATCAATTATCGTTACAGATCGATTGATTTATCAGCAGACCATGGCTGACCATAATGGCATTATTTAACGATGTTATTTCGTCCTGTCGTTTAATCGAGTTTCCATGTAAGCTGAAACCTCGCCACGGCTTCTGCCTACGTTTTCATTTTTAGAAGCCATCCTAAATTTTATTATCTGCCTAATGGCCCCGCTACGTTTGGCTTCGTTGTTTACCGTTTCGAAAGAGTTCGTAGATTTCGTGGAATTCTTCTTTTTATCGTTTTTACAAACAGTATCGTTCGTTTTATTGTTGCGGTATGTCGTAAGTGTTTGCAACGTATTGCAGAGATCATTTTTCACATTCTTTCACAGGCAATCTGGATTCTTTATCTTCGGCCTATTTTTTCTTCTTTTTTCTTCTCTTTTTTTTACTGTTTTAGATTTTCGTGCAAGATAAAAATGTAAAAAGATTCTCTGCTACTTATCGACGTTTTTATCGTAATAGATGTAATTTAAGCGAAACGGTTGATATCTTCTTTCAATAAAAATAGAAGAAAAAGAGGCAGATGTAAGAAAGTCCAAGTTTGATTATGATGGGTTAAGTTGAAGCATGAGTTATAGATGAGGGGATGGTGTTACATGATATTCGACTTCGAAATGAGCAAGAACAAACTTAAGTATTCACTAAGGGTTTCTACCCTTTATTCTTCATAACTTTTTTCTCTTCCCAACCTTATGTTTCTTTCCATCTCTTCTTTTCATTTTCTTCTTCCTATACTCTCTCACATCCTTCCTGTCTCCTCTTTCTTTATTTTTCTTCCTCTTCTCCACATTATTTCTATTATTTTTCCTACTTTACTGTATCTTCTCCGAGATATAGAGATTTCTCATATTTACACAGGACGTTTTCAATTGTACATTGAGAAAATACTAAAATCTCTGTTGCACCAAATCCTTTTCACATTAAACTCTCTTACGTGACGCGGATTCTCTGTGGAAACGTCTTGAGAGACCTTAAAATTGTCGTTTTTATGCCACATGAAATACCTCACCTTTACCATTCGAGTGAATACATATATTTCGAGGGCACGTAGTACTCCGATACAAATCCACGTTAACCAGATTATTTTCTTTTTTCTCATTGAAAAAAAGAAGAAAATTCTGCCAGAATAATGGCCAGCTTCACGGAGTGGAATTATTCAAGCATGTGCAGATTTTGAAACCGGTCGACATTAATTCATTTAATTGCGGTCCCACGATACTCTGCTGAACTTTTCCAACGCTCCAATAATTCCATAATATATTTTACGAATCGATAGACTTGCCGAAGCGGACGAAATCGATCGGGAAAAACATCTGGACGAATGTGTCCCGGCGAATGAATTTCGCTTTAATTGCTGTCAGAGAGCTACGCTTATCGTGGTCGAGTCGCTGAACATTTACCACCCTCTTCGTGTCTCTTATCGCGATCAAGACACGTTCAACTTTGAATCGTTCAACTATTGAATTAGGAGTGAAAACGACGATGGGATTTGAAGGCTTCCTGTTGTGTTTCTTTCACTATCACCATGTCGTTATTTTGTACAGGGCGATTCATGCAACGAGACGCGATTACATTTTACATATAGCCGTCGAATAATATCTTTGAGTTATAGTTGAGTATAGTAATTTACGTTGCATTAGTAAAATTATTATATGGTTAATTTTAACAAATTTAATTACTGAAACTTGTAGAGTCTAATTAAACTTTATATTGTGTATTCCACTTGCAGAGTAATTGCCCCGAAAGAGGGAAAGCCAAGTGGAACAAATTCATAAAAACAACGGAAAACTCGGGGAAAATTCTCTGAAAATTCTCTTCTACAGGTGACACAGACTCAAACATATATCCAACATCAAACACTACATGAGTCCACGTGAAACAGCTGAGGACGAGCTTGGCCAAAGAAACTGCCCGGTACCAAAGAAGCTCCACTTGCGGCGCAATTGCCTGGAAAGGAGAAAAGAACCACTCCAAACAGCCTGCGGAGACCAAGTGCTAAAAACCAGCCTAAGAAAGTCAAATGAACCAGGTGAACCAAGAATACCTGCAAAGCTAAAAAAAGCTACCTACAAACGCTCATCTCGTATTCTTAATCGACACCCGATTCTTATCTCAGTCCAGGCGATTCGAAACGGTGATATCGTCATACGAGATGTGTCCAGAAGGTATATCGTCATACGAGATGTGTCCAGAAGGTATCCGATCTATTGTCGTTAGAAGGTGTCCGATCTATTGTACGGAAATTGTCGTTCATTTATTCTCATCCTTATGAAACGAAAGAAGCTTTCCGAACAACCTAATATATTCCATCCCCTTCCTATCTGGCTGTGCTATTGTGTAAACCAGATTCTCACCGCTGAAGGGGACCTATATCAATGGCCCTACCGGGTGGCAGGACCCTCCCTATTTTCAGTCAAAAGTTACGATAGCAAGGTATATCCACAGGCCAGACATTTGCCTGTTACAGTACTCCTGTACTCGCTTGTGTATGTAACACGTTCTCTGCCGATACACGCGCGTATCTTTGCAATTGCGTCGTCTGTCAAACATAAGCAATCAGACCTGCCAGCATCCCCTTGCCTAATCGTCTTCTCCCCTCTGCCTCGTATCCCATCACCAGATACTTATCGCATATACCTGCCACGACACGTCTACCTTCGTAAGAAGGCGTGAAAGAGCTGCTGGGACGAGGATCCGGGAGCAAACAGGGGGCCTAGCTTGGCAGGCAGTCGCGAGTCCCTCGGCTCCCCTATCAAGATGGACTACATCCATAATGCATAGCGGTCGCGTGTCTCGCGCTTGGAATTGATAGGAACGAGGCGAGGGGCGAGGAACAGAGAACTGGTGGAAGGTCGGGGGAGAGATCCAATGCTGGTAGGCTTGGGGGAACGCAACGGAAACGTACCGCGGTGCCTCTCCGTCGATGTAACACGGCCAGAAGGTGTTGGAGTCAGGGGTTGACCTGAATTCAGGTGGGCTGAATCAATACCGCGCTCGTTCACCTCGCAGTTACCGTGGCAACCAGACTCCTTTATTAAATATAACCTGCACCGACCTTTGCTTTTCGAGCCCGTTAACCTTCCGGGTTACACCTGCACACAGTCGACGACCTGCGGATGAAAGAGGGAGAGGGCCTTGACGGAGGACAACGAACGATGCTCCGTCTTTTGTACTTGGCTCTTTCTCTCTCATTGGCGAGTTACGATCGGCCCGACCTTGGCACCCGTGAACCCAAGTCGGTGCCAGCTTTCAGGAAGTACATGTTCTGTCTCTGTCTGACTGTGACGCGCGCGCGCTACCTGTTCGTGTTATGGCTCAGTTTAGACGGGATTAGAGGAGCGTGTAACGCGATTTCGTGCCTTAACAGGGAACAAGGAATTGCAGGGTAGACATTGTACTGATGGTTGGTGTCTATTGGACTTGAAGTTTGGAGACCATCAGATACGTCGCTTCGGATGGTTTCTGTTTTACGAACACGTGTTTTTGGGTGCTGTTGATATCTGTATTGGTTCTTGGAAATAGATTTCTCGCAGGATACCGTTTTCCATTGGGATGGCTAGCAATTTGTTTTATTATCTGATCTTAATCGTTAATGAATAATATATTGGGTTAATTATCATTATTGGCTGCATAGCTAAAAAGTGTGGTTTCGGGGCTACATTAAGTGATTTGGATTTTGTAACATATTTCTCAATAATTGTGGCATTTAGACTTTCTGTCGTGAGTGAAAATCCGTCTAAAAACTTGGCTGCAGCCTTCTCGTTTAGAAAACGGACTCCTTTTAGGAAAACCTTGTTACACGTTCCTCGAAGCTTATATTGTGGCCTTTGCTTAAACGTCTGCTTCAAAAGAGGCGAGCACTGAGATTCTGTTGAGAGCGAGTCTTCACAATAACAAGTCCTTCAACAATTTCTATTAGAAATACCTTGTTATACAAAGGGTTAGTGTGAAATAATATGAACGAGTTTCTCCTCGTTGCTCTTTAAACAGTGGAGCAAGAGCTGCTGACAGGAGGGTCTAGTCAAGTGGCTAGCCAATTAATAGGTTAATGATGTCCTGATATGTAAATTTATATCTATTCTACGTTGTTCTACTTGCAAACTCCGCTGGTCTACTTGGTCCACTTGGTCTACTGAAAGGTACACTCGAAGCTTCCTCAAGTGGCTACCCTTAGTTACCAGGAATCAGTTCACTCGGTGATCCCCTGACTTGTAGCTTCGCTTCTTGACCTACTGTGTCTGCTTTTCTTTCACTCCACTTTCCACATTCTACCGATTCACTTACTTTGCTTAGAAATTTTTTAAACAGTTGCCAAAATGTCAGGGGTTACCGACCACGAGACGTGAATTTGCTGTTGGACCATTCGTGGGATTAAAACGCGCTTTCTCTAGAATTCCGACGACTGGCTAATTTCAAGAGTAACTTTCGTTAGCGATTTGTCGTATAAGTTAAAGGATTTTATTGAATTCCTCGGGCAAACAAAAAATTGCAGAGGAATGCAGAATTTTACGTGGAAATTAAATATCCTCCATTGTTCGAAAGTTAGACATAGTTGAAAGACTATGGTTCGATGTCCAATTTCGAGAGTTTGCCAGAATCCAAAAAGAGAATCGGTTTACATGGAACTCTACGTTCCATGAAATTCCATTAGCCAACGTCCGGAATAATAACGACATCCGTATGGTCGGTAAAACGCTTCAGCGGATTCGATTTGAATGAAATTACATCGGGATGAGCAATAAAAATTGCCTGACACTGTACCTTCGATTTTACGTGCATCGTTCAATGAACACGGATTGATCGTTGTCACCAGTTTCGAAACCGAGTGCTCCAGGATTTCAGGGATTTCAAATGAGATCAGTAGAGGCCAAAAGACTCTAAAAGTTGTCACGAATGATACTGAGAAGCTCCAACAGGTCTGAAGGTTCCCTGAGAGACCCCAAATGGTAATAAAATATTGCAAGATGTCCCCAAATGGCTACAAGAGTCTTCAAAAGACCCCAAATATGTCTGCAAAGTTCTGAAAGACAATAAAAGATCTCAGGAGATCTTTATTTACCGTACGTCCCTGCGTTGCATGTATTTGCTTTAACTTTCTGCAACATTCCATGATCCATTTAATCGAAGAGAACTTTATAACAATAACCTTGAATGATATTTACATCGAGTCTCGTTACCCATTGTAGGTAATGTAGTTGATAACGTTTTCGCTAATTTCGCATGCACGCGCCGCTGTTTCCCGTGGAATAATTAGAAGGGAAGCACCCCAGCGCTGGGGGAAATGATTTTGAGAAAGTTGCGATACGAGCAAATTGCTTGTGATCTTGTAAATGTTTCGCTCGAGTTGAGATTAATCTTGGTCACGTGGCTGCAATTTGGTTGAAACCAACGACCGTGTATTTGGTTGCAAATGGCAAGAAAATGAATTTCCAGATAGATTCTCTGGGTTAATCCACGACACTCGTTTGGCAATTTGACGAATAAGTTCTCGAGTACAGGATGATTCACAAGACTGAGAGAAATTGTACTTTTAGAAAAATTCGATATACAGAAGGATTTGATGTTCAAAAGAGAATTATATTGTACGAGATTCTGGCACCTTTCGTAAGAAATAAAAGATTAAACTGAATGGAATAGAGAAAATTATACCGGGTGTTCTACAAACTTTAATGTCAATGTAATACAAATTCAAATATTAGAAACTGATATAAAAAATACTATTGGCAATTAGATAAATAAGTTACATAAAAATTATATATTTATATTATTAGATATTTTCGTATTTTCCAAAAACGAAAAAAGACTGCGATGATTAGCACGCACAAAAGTTTGCAGTTCTATATGAAAGCAGCGAGATTACATGTGCCATTTGCAAATGGAAATTTCCATTTGAATAAACGCAATCTATAAAAGTGTGCAACATTAACGTGGATACATCTATCATTTCACACCATTCATGGAATTTCTTTCTATATCTAACTGATTTCAAAGATGAAGTTTGAAACACCCTGTATAAGCTCTGATTCCTATATCATCCTACGTATTATGTCACTTGAAATCCTCGGAACGAGAATTCTCAATTATGAATGTAGCGCTCATAAAATCGTTCCTAGATTTTCAGCCTTCCATTTTGTAGCACACCATGGAAACATGCTCGCTCGCCAGTAGGCAAAATTATGATCCAGCTTGGCACTCGGTGCAAATCTATGGTTTCAAGCGACCCAATGAATTTTCTAATATCGAAAGCAATAAATATGGAATGCTGGTTTCAGGATAGGGTAATACTACGTGTCCTTGTAAAGAATTCAAGTTACATTACGACACTTTGGAATTTCACTGTGGAGCAGCAACGCGCATTCGTGATTTATAGTATTGATTTTGTTTATCAATTTATTGGTGTGGCGGGAGAAGAGGTTTCGACTGAAACCACGAAACTGGCAATGTCGTTGGTATTGGTAGAAATAAGTGAAACTTGATTGGAATTCGATATAGTCAGACATTGTATTAGATCGAATTTGGATTGAGGTTAGGTCTAACGAAGAGATGACAAGAACTGTAAAATCTCGAATAAGTTGTTTCTGCGTGCATTCGATATTTTAGGTTAATGTACTTTATAACTTCCATTAATGTTAATATCATGTCTTTTTTAATGTTTAACTTTTGCAACTTATTTTCATCAATTTATTATTTATCATTTGATTGGTTTATTTCATTTATTATAGCATTCCTGCGGGTTCTTAGAATTTTGCCGCTGGAAATTGTAACAAAAGGATCTAAAACATAAGGAACTGATGCACCGAAAATATCTTTCGAAAACAAAGGACCGTACGCTTAAATCCTTTTGCGGCTGTTTTACCATTAACCTAAAGCATCGAATACATAGACAGTCAACTGATCCGAAATTTCGCAGTTGTTGCTATCTCATTGTAAGACAGGTTACCAAATTTCCTCTGCTGTGAACATAATTGTGAAATAATTTTCGTTAGATTCCATACCAATTTCGGTGAAATTATTCGACAAAGAGTTAATCCACTCTAATCCTAACCTAATTTATTGGGACCAAGTCATTTGCATCACATGACAGAGATTAAGCGATCGGGATCAAATTTCTGTCATTCGAATATCAAATCCATCCATCACGATCATAGCCAAAATTTTCACCCAAGCTCCAGGTTTCCCGAAACTGGCTTTCAAGTTGACAGTTTCTGTCAAGTTTCCACCTCTTAACAGATCGACTGCCGGGATGGCCATTGGCGACCCTCGTTTCTACCAAATTTTTTAGACCGATTAAATTAAGACAAATTGCATAGACTAAAAAATGTGCAACAATTAAGCTATCATTGTCAGAGAAACAGTACAATATATGGTAGCTTGCAAAAATTAAATGTAACAGTGTAGCATATTTCAACCTATCGCGATTCCTAGAGCAAAATACACGAAGCTCTTGTAGCAGTAAACTCAATGTGCTAAGCTACGAAGACTTCCACTATCTCTCATAGAGTTGATGCCGAAGAACGAAAGGAAGAGGAAATAGGTACACCCCTGGCGCAACCGATGAAAGCAACAACCCGGCGCCAATGATCTGAATAAGCATCCAGGTCAGCACACGTGACAGACCGAAGATTGTTTGGACCCGTCGCGGCCGCCACTCTACGCGGCTGTTAAACTGAATCCACGCCAGCAGGAAAGCTCTATTTATACCACGGTAACGAGGTCTTGGATGTAATCTTGCGAAATACTCCGAGGAGAATTCGTTTCCACGAGGAAGTCACCAGATAAACCAACTACCATCACTAGTGGCCTGTCCTCGCGGAAAAACGGCATCTGCTCGCTTCATTTCCGCTTTCTGCTAAGTGAACCGACGAAATCGGTCATGTCGGCCCGAAATTCGATTACCGGCTACGGTTCGTTCAAAGGGTGATTCGGTTGACGAATCTCGACACATTTCGCCACAACGGATTCGGGAGATAAAATTGGATTCCTGATGGACGATCGTTCGATGTGGTTTGTAATCATTCAATTTCATACCCATTGAGACCAGCCTGCCCTCTGTATGCTCTATATTCCATGTCCACCGCGATCGTCGCGCCATCATCGGGTTTTCCCCGTACAAACGTTTATGGCTGATGGGATGGTAAGTCCCATGTATGTTGGCGATGAGATTGGGATGGTACGATGTTCATTCTTGAGATGCAGATGGGTCGAAAGTTAGGATATGTTTTTACAGAGTGAAATATACAAAAGGAAGTGGAACGTTGCCAAGCGTTTGCGGATTTTCAGGGCAATTTCACAAATAGATATCTGCAGCGTCGTTTATACCTTTTTTGGTTATTTGTAATTGTGATTTAAATCTCTACAGTAAATTATAAGTATGATATTCGCTTAAATTGTGTGGTAGAAAAAGTATTATGATATTTATGATACAAATGGTTCTTTTTATATTTTTATGATAAGTCCAAGTGTTTAAGAACGTATAGAAATAAACATAGATCTTACTTTTTCATAATTTTGCTACATTGTTAAATATAATGATACTATTTAGAAACTTTTGGTCCACTCGGTGTATGGAAATTATGGCTAGAAAAATATTACTACAAGCGTAAATTAAGTACTAATAAGTGTGAGAAAGTAATTTTCTAAAACAGGTACTACGCAGAATGCTATGCTTTTCTTTAATCATCCTGTCAAACGTTAATCGTTTTATTCTTTAAGTTGCCTTCAGGGGAAACATTAAAACGCTTTTAAGAAATTTCGCGATGGAATTATAAAGGCATATCGTAAAACGTACAAAACAAGTTTTCATTCGTTAATGTATCAAATTGCCAGTTTTTGTGCAACACAAGAGTCACGTGATTTTCCTATTATTGTTTTTATAAAAATTTAAATGCCAGCTTTTGTCCACTAAATAATTATCCCTGATAGATTTATATCTGTAAAAAACAATTTTTATATGGAAATTTCACGTTCCTCGGGATCTTCCTCTTTTGTCATAAGTTTCTTTATTTTGTTGCTTTTTGTATGTGTTAAATAATTATTTATATTAAATTACATCCAACAAAAAAAAATTTTTTTTATGTGAGGATTTGATTTTATTTCTACCATGAACTCGGTGGAAATCAATAAAGCGTCAATTAAGCAGACAATAATGAGATAATTAAATAACATTGTATTCTGTACTTATTACACGCATGAGCAAATTTCACGAAGAATCTATACTTGCATATTTACATTCAAAAGAATTATTTACGATGCAATTCTACAATTTCACTTTGATGCGTTTATTGCTACATTTACGACGAGTGGCACAGACAGCTAATTTATTGTCTAACGGAAACCTTTTGATGCTTCCGGTATAGTTTTCCAATATTTGACTTTTTACATTATTTATGTATCTGTATGTAGATTGGACTGCATTGGAAACAAATATTTTTACGAGACATTTGGTATTTTCAAGTATATTTTATTTTACAAAATTAAAATGTTTTTATATTTAAATGAGATATTATCTGTGTAATAATACTACGTTAGGTATTTCTGTATATGTCAATAATAAGATAAAACCATTTATATTCTATATTTGAAACGTAAATAATTTCTGACGATTCGAATTTTCTTCGGAAATATATAAAAAAAAAATAAAGAGAGAAATTATACCAACATTTTTTACAATACTCATTGCAGAAAGCAATTATAATAAATTTAACAACATTTCTTTTTCAATTTCTGTTTTCTAAAGAAAGTACAATTCTTAATGGTGCCACTATTATTTGCGTATTTTTTCGTTCGACGTGTCGGGTGATCTCAATTTACGAAATGCCAATTGTTCCGGGCGCAGCCAATCAACTAACAGCCCTACTTGCATCATCGAGCAAGAAAAAAAAAAAAGATCGTTACAAAACGAAGCGAACCCGCACACAGAGAAGGAAGAGGAAGAAAGTAGGAAAAAAACCAGCGCGATAACGACGACTACTCGAGGAAAGTGGACTGTCGGTCGCGTGACGCGACATTTGTGTCACCAGAACATCGTGACACGTCGTTTATATCGCAAATAATTATTGTTACTGTTTTGTAGCCACGGTTTTAAAAGACACGGAAGGATACGCATAAAAATACATATAATGCTATAATAAAATTCATTCCGTTTGATTGCAATAAAAGATACGATGTACCACATGTAAACTAACCTGTACTAAACGTGCCAGATAGCCTGTATAATAACTGAAAAGTTGTATACACAGGCTCACGAAAGTATTCGGACACCTGTAGAAACATTTGCAAAAATAAATCTTTAATAAATCATTTAGTAAATCTTTTTCCCTATTTTTAATAAATCTCTGTAATAAATAAATAAATATATATATATATATGTATTATTTTATGAATATGAATACGATTATTTAAATATAGGGTGGTTCCCACTAAACTTTATCAGAAAAGAGTTAAATTCAAAAAGTTGCTTATTTAATATCTAGCCTTGTTGAAAAGTCGAAATGAAATTAAAGAAGAATTGGAATGAAAGTACACTTTTTATTTTCATGACACGAGATAACGACAAATTGATAATGGATGTAATTATTGTTAAAATACACCTGGTTATTTCAAAATGATTGTATGTCAATAAAAAATGGACAGGGCAAAGTAAACTGGATTTATTACTCTACAAAGTTTCTTTTCGTATTTCATTGCCAGAACTTTTTAATAAATCTTCGAACGATAAATTTCATCGGAACCTAACCTAAACCTACTTCAAATTGTAATAACGTATAACTATGACAAAACCAAGTAAATGTTAATATTCTAATTGTTAGAAAATCTAAGATCTTAAAAAGACAATCAAACTAAAAAAAAAGGAAAAAAATCATGAAACTTGCTTTTTAAATTTACCATTTCACATTAGAAAATCTAACCTCAATGTAATGCACGTTTTGTAGAACTATCTGTGATTCAATAGTACCAACTAAATGTCAATACTTGAATTTTTCTCCAAAGACAAAAACGATTCATGAAAATGTATTGTTTTCCAGTTCCTCATTACAAACTAAGTAACTTAATCTGAACTGAATCTAAACTTTGTAGTAACCTATAACTATACAGTGCCATCTAACCTTAAGAATTCCAATTTTCTTCTAAAGACAAAAAGTTATAATATTTTTAAAGATTCATCATCCGAAAATGAAAAACTATTTATCAAAGGATCTCTTCTTCACTCCAAATAGAGTTTTAAAAAGTTGGCAAATTTATTATCCCCTGACTGGATCAGGTAGATGGTCGGCATCGACCGATGGACAAAGGTTAATCAGATCGTACGGCCTGTGAGCGTAGTTTTCGAGGCTGGAGCGCGATAAAATCGCGCGTGACAAAGACCGATGACAGGAGGACTTCCTAATAGAAGAGACAACCCCTGGCTTTGGCTCGATATAATTAATCTTCGCCTCGTACCGGCGTGATTGGCCCCAAAAGTAACAGGCTAACCGTGAAAAAGTGCACCACCAACGAATCGGGTAAAATTCGCACCCTCTAATGCTATCCACGAGCCAAGAGGACAAAAAATCTGGTTTTGTTGTATTTTTGTTGAAGGCCAGTTCGATGGCCGTCCACTTGGAATTGCTTGCTTGACCTACCTCCATGAATAATGAATTCTTCGCTTCCTCGTTCGACGCGCGCGCTTCCACTCTTGGGAACTTGGCTTTTTATTATCTCACGACAGTGTAAACGTTTCTCACGCTGTCGTTGGATCTGATATTTGTGAAATGCATAGTATAATTTATTTTGCAGGCGAGTTATGTATTCGTAGGTGAGGTTAAGTTAGGTTCATTTTTAATTTAATTGAATTCCGCAGGTTAGAATCGATTTCTTGGCTTGCAATTGACTCTGCTTGCTTTTAAAGATTGTTATTAACGTAGTTAAGTTTTGTAACGTTCAGACGATCAAGGTTAGGTTAATTGCCACTGACAATTGGTTCTTTTTTTTTTTTTATTAATATTCCATCGAATTAGGTTAGGTTCGCTTTCAATAGAATCAAATAATTTTAAATTAATTGACTTCGTAGAAAGGCTGATACAATTGACTTAGCAATTAGACACGGTTGGTTTTCAATATCGTTACACGTATACTTAATTCTTATGTTAATTTTAGACCATCTAGGTTATCTTGAGTTACATTCTCTTTCCATTTAATTTAATTCACTAAATTAGAATCAATATTTTCTCTCCATTCAATTTGCTTCAATTTCAATTTAAAAAAAAACATCTCTTTTTCTGACTTTCTATGTATTTTCATTTTCTTGACTAATCCCAGTACTGCATTTTCATTTTATCTACTCTTATTTTCTTTTTAATCACCTTAATCTTTTCCCAAGGCTTTTTATCCGTTTAATTCTTCTTTCATTTTATCAAAGTGCTTTTGACACAGTTACTTAACCTAACATTTGCGAAGAGAACGGCAGATTGTCACTTTTTGTAATATGGTTGAGCAGTAACTTGATGGCGCGTGTTCACAAATTTCATTAATAAGCTTCACAGGCTGGACCAGACGGAGATCAGACGATCCTGATTGCTTGTATCCATCGCGTGCCACCCACACGTTAGAAAAAGACGTGAAAGAGAGACGAAGAACAGCATCGTTTGCCGTAACAGTGACAGGTCAATTATAAATGGGGGGACTCACCAACCCATTCAGCGCGTCGTTTTACGAAGCACGTGTACGTCGTTTTATGGTAGCAATAACTTACAATTATGTCATCGTGTCGAGTTATTTTTATGCGGCACACGCCTCCTCAGTTCGACCCTGTACGCCTCCGAAATTCATTTTTTTTTTTTCTTTTTTTGGCTCTCTCCATCTCGCTCTCTGCTCACTCCACAGCAGTTCCATTTGTACTTTTTCTCTCGGCGGGAACCGAGGAACCGAGCTGGAGCAAAGGGAAACCCTTCTCTGTCGAAATTTCGTGATTTTTCCTTTGTGAAGCGTGCTCCGTGTCTGGGTCTGGTGAAAAATTGAGGGAAAAAGCCGAACATCCCCGGAAAACATTGTCAGAGCAGAGGAAATTATTCCAGTTTTTGAATTATGGATGATGGATAGAATCTGCTTTTTCTACGTAAAATAGGTTCTGTGCTTTAATATGATTATAGTTTGATCTAATATAATTGTTATTTTAATATAATTATAGAAATTTGATAAACCCAGACCTTTGTGGTAATTCCACATTTATAGATTGTAATCTAACCTCCAAAATTTGGAACTCCTTTCATTCCATAATCTTTTTCCATCATTTTTTTTTTTTTTTTGCTATCCTATACAATAGAATCCATGTTTTACATAGAATACTTCCTTTTATTGTAATTGTAGATGTAGAAGAAATAATTCTATAATTTGTTATTTATGCAAAATAATTACAAACACGAAACCTTTCTTATATGTCTAATTATTTCTCTATATACTTGTAATTACATTAAAATATAACAAAATAATTTATGTAAAATCATAGTATATGTAACTTATAGTTATATTAGTAGAGAGAATTGTACACTGTATAAGTTAGGTTATAACCTATTACTATGAAACTAGGGAGTTGGATTTATGAAATATTCAATTTTTGTTGGGTTCAGAATATGTTGCGCGCGTTCCATATTTCAAGTCTACTTTATCCAGCTTTGCTGGAAAGACACCAATTCAACGAACTCTGAACTCGGAGACGCCACGATCACGACAGTTTCCATGCCAACGAATTTTCCATGAAATTCCTTTGCTTCATTCTAGCGCTCGTTTTCCCGTGTATATATCGTTTACAGCGTCGCCATAAGTTACAGGCGACAAGACCAATGGAAAAAGTTGGATATCGCTATATAGGGATGGTCTGGATAAACAAGGAGAACAGTTCAGGGGAACCTGTGCCAAAATGTCTGCCTTTCCGGTTAAGATTTCCGTCTATCTGGTTGATATCGCAGAATCTTTTATTTCTAGCGGTAGTTAAAATGGCTGTCATCGATCATGCCACAATTTTGGCAACACTGAACGCACAAAACATACTCTGCGTATAATGCTTGAAAGCATTCCGGCGATGAAATAACGATCAAGCAAATTATCGATTGTAAATTAATCATATTTAATTTATTGCGATAAGTAATACCGAAGAAATTGAAAAATCGGAAAAAGATTTGGTAGGTCATGAATCAAGATTTGATAGGGAATTAGTCAAGCTTATTTTTGCCTCGAGTCTAGGGAAAAGGAAGAATGCTGGAAAGAAATTACGAAAGCACGAAAAGATTTGGTAAATTGGTCATAAATCTAGGAAGTTAGCTAAAATTATATGTTTATGCTTGGAGATTATCCCTCCCTCATTTTGTACAGGCAATCCACCTCCGAAAAGACCTGTTTAGGACAACTCTAAGGTGACTTACGATCCCTAAGCATGAAATCTAGATACGTATCATGGGGTCTATGGTGCATTACTCCCTAGCACGACTACGAACAATGTCAAGTCCTAAACGTACAACTCTGTTATACTACTAAATACGAAGGAAAATAGCTTCGAACACGGAAAGCTGTGTACATGAGTATATGGGGGACCTTTGATCGTGGCACGTGTAATCATGTTACTCACGTTTGAATAACAAGATAATGGAATGCTTATATGACAGTTTTATAACACAAGGAGAGGGTTAAGTTTGTTACTTAGTAGAGACAATTTGCTAAACGTAGTTATTTTGTTTTAGTAATATGTTTACTAATTGAGTTTGATTAAAGTAACTAGGGTGGTTGGATTTGTGCCCTGGAGAATTCTATGAAAGAATACTATTTATAAGCTTGACTAAAGCAACTAGGACTAATTGAAATTTTATCCAGGGAAACTTTAGGAGAATTCTGCCTAGAATAAATTATCAAACGTAAATAAAAGTTACTATTATTATCTTTTTATACAACTTTAGCTTACAATAATGGTGCTACCTGTAGCATAAATAATTACGGACATATACTATGTTAAAATCTGAATCAATATTTTCAAATTTATAAAGCAGCTACTTTCCAACCTTAAAATGAAAAAGACTTTGGTATTTCCCTTTGAGGTTAAGTACCGTGTAGCAAAATTATGCATACATGTTCAAGTAAGGAAACATTGCGGTACAGGTAAATTACTTCTGTGAATATCGCTGAGAAGTATTTCGTATCACGAGATCGACTACGGAACCTAATATTCTAAATTACGAAACAACAGAATAGTTCAGGAAGAAAGCGCATTCTTGCATAGTGCGCGTCTGCAGTGGCTGAATACATAATCCACAGTTTCCACTTGTAATCCATTGTAAACATATTAGATATAATTTCATTAGGTCTAATTAACTTCCGAAACTTTAATTAACTTCTCCACATTTACTTCGTTACAATAAAATCGTACGGAGGATCAAAAATAATAATTCCAAATTTGGCGTCAGAACGAATTGAGGTTAGGAAGAAATTAAGATCAGGGTCGTAAGTGTTATTATTCATTATTGGCTATTATACTTATACAATATACTAATATACTAATGTAGTAATGCTGGCCTTGAAGCAAGTTCGGATTCATATATATACGGGCGAATACATTTCTCCCGGCGAATACATTTTCCACGATATTAATAATTCACGATACGCAATCTACCTCTTTTGTATTCTTATCACGTAGCGATCAGAGAAAATAACCAAGTTCCACATGAGAATTGCGGAAAATGATTATGGTTAACCAGTAAAAATTTGAGCTTATGTTATATTGGAACTGAATAGAATTATATTAGAGTTATGATAGAAACGTCTTTAATTTTAAACAGAATTATTTTTAATATAAATGTAATTTATCCAATGCTAAATGATCCTAAGTATATATTCTAACTATATAATTCGCAATCATAATGTTAGACTTAAAAAATTTTTTACTACCTTTCTAATACTTCGTCCTACTAATGGAAATCCTAGGCTGAGCTATTGACCAGGCTGAATAAACTTTTTATTCTGCTTTCATAGAGAAAGGCGTAATAAAATTATTTGATAAATGCTAAAGATGAACAATGTTCTTCAGGGGAAATTCTTTATAAATATACGCGAATCCTGCCTTCAAATTGTTTTAAATTTCCTAACCTATAAAGTATCGCGTAAACCACTGTAGGCTCTATAGGTAATATAACCTAACCCATAAAATTACATAATTGAGCGTATAAATTCACAGTCAATCTACCCCAACTCTCCAGTATTCGCGTCTTCAAATAGCCACGAGCCATAATTCCGTAAGATCCCATTAAAACCCCATAAAAGAAGAAAAACGCGAAGAAACTGGCGATAGAACTAAAGCACTCACCGGTTTGCACGAGCTTGAGCGCGGCGGCATTGTGCTGCTTGAGCGGCTCGCTGAGCCCCGGTTGTGTGAGATCCTTGAAAGGATTGGCGGCATCCTCGCCGGCGCCAACGCGACTGTTTTGCATAGTCCTGGCGTGTTGTTCGCGACGAGTACCCTTCGCGACCTCGTGGCTACGCGGAGCCTCGTTACGGCTCGCTTTTTTTCTACGTGTCTGTCCTCGTTCCTTTCTCCTTTCTTTCCACTTCTTCGAGCTATCCAGCCAACTTGGTGCTAGTGGGCGGTCGTTTCTCTCGTTGACAGCGATCACGGTCACCTGACAACTCGGCCGACGATCTCCGGTCAACACTGGACTAGGATCACGGTCTGGGTTCTCATAGATACGCAACAGCTCGTCTGCTGGGTAGATGACGTACATGCCCAGCCGATGGTGTGCCGTTCGCCCGATCGCGCGTCCAATCTGCCGGTTCGCTGGCTGCCGTGGCTGCTGCCTCCTCCGCTGCTGCTCCTGCTGCTGCCGCGTTTCTCGGCTGAGCCAACATCGCTGCCCGCCAATTCATCGTTTATGAGTCCGCCGCGAGTCACGCTGCCAGGCCACGCGAACAGTCGCATCTTCTTGGCACGCGAGCCACCCTCGATGCCTCTACGGCCGTTACGTTTCTTTGCAGCTTCGTGACGACGTGGCAGCAGCTTCCCTCCAACCTGGTGAATCGGTGCTTCAACGCGTATTTATGAGAGTCTGGTGTACTGGAGATTCGGCTACTAGATGGCCATCGGTGGACCTTGGTTGTTGGTCTGTAACAAAGAAGACGGCTCGTTAATGGGTTTCAAGAGCAGTGACCATACTGAGGATGGGAGGTGATTCTTTGCTTGAAGTGGTTGGTTGGAAACTCTGAAAATATTTTGGCCTCCCATTTGAAGACATACTTGGTGTTTATGCTGGTAATATTAAAAGTGGAAAGTGATTCCTGACTTGGAATGGGAAGGATTGAAAGCTTTGCGAATACCTTGAAGTCTAACTTGAAGTTACACCTAATGTGTGCACCAATCATATTGCAGATATGACGTAGACTGGGCTATCTATGAGATGGAAAGTAATACCAGCCCTGGAACAGGGAAGATATACAGGGAACATTGGAATCTTTGGAAATCTGGATCCTAATAGAATTGGTGGTACTGTTCTTCTACCGTGTATTACTGTGATAATTTGTGTGTTGACTGTACGGGAGATCTGAATGTGAATAATCTTATATTGCAGTAGTTGGTATATTGTATATATAAGAGACTGAGTATGGGGCCAGTTTTACTTATATCATAAAGAATGTGGTCAACTGAATATTTAGACTTTTATGATGACAGTGAACATTTTCAGAGTTGGGTATTTGCTGTGACAAAGTATTAAAGATTCATGAAAGAGACCCTGTAAATGGATGATCATTTCTGGTCTAGAGTACAAAAGAGTGGTTTGTTACCAACGTGACTGGCTTCATAATTAATACTGTAATACCAATGAATGTTAATAGAATTGGTCAATTAATTTGGCGGAGTCATAACAGTAATCTACTTATGGAACGTTATAGTTCATCACCAGTAAATTTGGATTAACAATCATTACTAGGTCAGAATCCTTCCCTTCCAACTCAAACAATGTCAACTATTTGGAGTCGCCTATTACTGGCTCGACTACCTCATTCCTTAGTCATACCGTGTCCCTATATAACATTCTAAATCCTGGTACAGCTAATGGCTGCACTGTACTTTGCTTTAATGTTGCTTATTCCAATCTCCCATCTAGGTGTCTCTGTTCTTAAAAGAACATAGATAGGATTTTAGAGAAATTAGCATTTAGTGGATTTTATAGCATTATTTGCATAATTCTCAATGCAAGTTTCTATGTTGTTTCTATGTTCTATTGTTTCATAGTTTACCGTGATTCCTCAGATTAAAAGTCTGTTTTCGATCGTAAAATATGTAAAACCTCTTTAAACATTCGACGATATTTTCATTGACGTTTTCCAGGCTGCGATCTAATTCAGTATTTATTTAAGTAATCGCTGCGCCACGGTAACGGTTCATGAATTATTAACGAACACCCGTTTTAACTTTGTTAAGGCTCAGCCGTTTGTTCCACGGAACGAGGAGCGCTCTGTTTACAAGGTAAACGACTTATTCAGTGTGTCTGAATAAAGACGGGACACATCTTCTTATTTCAACTCGAGGGGACACGGACGTCGTGATGTAAATGGTCCCTGGTGATTTAAATCTAATTTCAATGTGTCTTTTCCTGGAGGATGGAATACGTTGAATTCATTCAGATTGCAGTCTCGTTTAATCGCATACTGGACTTCGTTCGAAGACTACCGTCACCCATTTACAGTTGGAAAATTTCATTTTTATATCACGACCACGTATTTCCATCTTCCGTCCATATTTCATTTTTCCACGTTGTAAACGTTGACCATAGTTTCGTGATATAAAAATACAATATATTTTTTGTGGATGATAGATGAAACTTTCTTCTTATCTTTCGAAAATATATTTCTATCTCCATGTGTATCCACCTAATCTAAACGTAAGGACATTTTCCTGTGATTAAATATGGGTGCAGCTCACGTCGATTAATATTAAATTTCCCATTAAAGCATTCGCGTACAGTCGCTAGGGAAACTTGTGCATCTGTCTGTATAAAAAATTCGTAGCACTACAGAAAAATTGAATCTATCGATCAATCTAACGTTCTGATATTCTTTCTTTATTTTGATGGATTACGTACCTAACCTAATCTGTCCTATGACTGCACAGTCACAGAAACGCCATAAATCGCGCTGAATTTCGAACTTTCTTATATATTCGTCTCCAGGGCTAAATAAATAAGTTTACGAGATATTATGTCAGTTTTCCTTACTTGTTTCCTTACTTTTCTATGCTATCAGAATATGGTCAATTTGCAATTTTTCGCAGAACCTTTATAGATTTACAATGTTACATTTTTGAAGATTTGAATAATTTTTTTGTAAAATACGTGGATAAAGTTATGTTTGCGTACTTTCCATTCTTGTTTCTAGCCGTCTGTAATTTTTCCTTGAAACCTAACCTAACTCAAGGAAAGAGATTCAGATCTAACATAACCGACTACTTTGATTATTTACAGAAATAACATAAATCACGTTTAACTTTGAATGTTTCTCATAGACTGAACAGTACAGTGCACTTAGATCACATTCACCGTATCTGGCTTTCCTCAATTCCGTATAGTACACTGAGATACTTGTTGCTGAGGTCTAACCTAACCTAACCTAATTGAGTGATTTCGACATTCCATTTTCAGATGAAAAGTTTTTATCGGTCGTCCTACGGATGTTCTTCGAACCTCAGAGGATTAATAACACTGTCGTTGGATTAAGATGGTCGAGCTAATTCCCCTTAAAAGATTATTTTCCACGGCGGTGAAAAAGCTGCACGTATTAAATTCCAGCAGATAAGCTCGACTCCTTTTAAGTAATTGAACCCAATCCTGGAGTAAGTGTGAACGCTGATTATTCCTTTTTCCACGACATTCTTCGCCGAGAGCTATGCAAATTGCGATAAGCCATTTTGTGCAATTAACACGTCCCATCTCGAACACGCTTTTCAGTCGGAACAAATTATGGACTTCGATGAGGGAACTTCTAAGAGAGTTTCCGACAGCTAGGCTCTCTTTGTTCCTGGTTTTCAATGGTTTCAGGCCTGTTTGGAACTCTGAGTGTGAGAGAATCTACATGAATCCGATTCGTGTAATTATAAGTTCTGACGGATATGGAGATTTTTTTTAAAATATTCATATTTCTTCTCAATTTGCACGGAGAATAAACCAAAGTTATGTTATGTGATATTATTAGTACATTACATACATCGCATTAGAATTTATACTTGTATTTACATTAAAATTGATATTCGCTTCGAAATCATTATTGTAGGTTAAAATCACGTTATTAAGAATTATTTTATAAGTATACTCTGTGTGTATAACAGGTGTGCAAACAATAGAATGATACTGATTCTTATGATCTTATAAAAAATTACTATTTTTCCTACTAAGTTAAGATACTAATTAAAATATTTATTCGAGTCTAATTACTTTAACAGGCCAATATTGAAAGACAAATAGGTTAGGAAATACTTGCTAGATCCTAACCTAAATTAACCAAATTAAGTTAGGTTAGATTAGATTAAAATACCTTTCCTCTTATCTAGAGACGAAGTATAAAATCGCTTTAATTATATTAAGACATAAAATTGTTCTTATTTGTTGATGGAATCCATCCAGTTTAATAAGGTTTGCTAAGGTTATTAACCCTTGATCTCTTGAGAAAGGATCCATCTTCTTAGAAATCTCGTTGCTCGAGGATGATAAATTCTTTCGCGACGAGTATTACGATTTTGCGTCTTCGTCTTTGATACCAATAGATACAGCCAGGTCAGGCTCTCAGAGTCTCATGATTTTTCTATACCGCCTTTATAAAGAAACGCTCTCAGACTCGATAAACCAGCGATACCTTCATCCTGCCTCTCCTTTGTAGTCGCTTTTCTTCCTAGAATTGTTCTTGCTACGATGATAGAGCCAAAGGATTCATCTTGTTTCCTGTTAATTGCTGACTTTACCGTCTCACGATGGCTTCCTTCCACTATTTCCCCCCATTTCCTAAGATTTTAAAAGGTTTATTCAAATACAACTTCTGGTGTGTACGTTTCCACTGTAATCCCATTCTTATATCCGGTACAATTTTAATAAAAATTTATTTTCTCATAATGCTTCTCCTTTGAAGGCTGTGTGAAAAACGATTCTTTTTAAAGAATCATAAGAAGTCCATAGAATAATAACTGGAGACCCTTTCTTGATAGACAACTTGATTCAACCCAGAGTTTCCATTTGCATCTAGTTAAATTTCAAAGATTGCTTGAGAATTCACTTTCTCGCAATGACCCGTGGATGCTACGATAATGTTAATTTTCTCATTAAAATTTTGAGCAATTTACAGAATTATACTCGAAGGTCATTTATTGATATTTTACCTGGTTCAGTTCTCAGGTTTTTTTACATAGATGGTTAAACATCAAAGACCGCTCGAAAAAATATAATATAATTCACTAGCCAGTAATGCAACACGCTGTTGAAATCAGACAGGACTTTAACGCGCCTCGAGACTTCATGAATCGCGTTACTATATCGAATTAAAAAGCAGCCAGCCGACGTTTTATTCGATGACCGAATAATTGAAGCACTCGCTCTCAATTATCCCGCGCTTTTATCCTGCCCCCTCCCTTCTTCCTCATTCTCAGCTTTAGCGTCCAGAAATCCCCGATTGCTTTTTCCGATAAGCGTTACCAACTATTGTTCGTCGACTGTCACCAATTTAAGGCGGAAGTGATAAGTAGTCTAGAGATATTAAATAAAATCCCTAAATAAAGTTCTACCTCTTAAATGTTTTCTAAAAAAAATTCTGTATGCGGAAATAAATTCCTAGAACTTCCCTAGGATTTCAAAAATGTCATTTCTAGAATGTCAAGAATTTAAAACACTGATAAATTCAGGAATCTGTAAATTTTATATATTCGAGAAGAAATGGTTACAGAAATTCCCCTAGAATTTCATTTGCATATGAAAATTCTGTTATTAGTAGATGCTTAATTGCAATGACTTTCATTCAAAAAATGACAAATCACTTTCAGTAGACTTAAAATAACTTTCATAGAGAAGTGAAAAGATTTTTCGTCCAAGAAAATAATTCTATAAAATCGAAGATCGGAAAGAATCTTTTCGATCAATTAATTAATTACAATTAATTTTTAATCAACTTTAACAACACTCTACTACAATTTTAATATTATGACAACAGTCGCAAAAGGGTAGAAACGTAATAATATAGAAAACTAGAAAATTCTTACGAACCTTTTGATCATAACCTCTGTTTCATACAACGTAAAATAATATCGTGCCGCGCAGTGAATAAAAATCCTGTTGCACAATAGAAATCCAAAACACAATACACTCGGAATTTAATTTCGCGAACCAGATTGTAGAAATCACGAAACACTATTTTTTTTAAACGTGTTCTCGTTTATTTAACGCGACGATCCGAACCGAACGGAGAGAGCAAAAGAACTAATAAAAGAGTCTTAATTGGACCGTGCGAATTATAAACTTGACGGGAAGAGGTCGAAAATATAAGATCAAATTTTTTCCTCATCGGAATTTGTCGACCTAGACAAAGAGAATCTTCCCACGCCTGACATAATTCTAATTTCAATCATCGACAACTGGAATAATGTAGAACAGGAAACGGAAACGATAACCGGAGACAGTAAATATCGATGAATATCGATCGAATTTCCATTATGCGAGCTATGGCGGGATTCTCTTACAAATTACATCAGTGGAAAAAAGAATGATCTAGAAGTATTCCGTGAAATGAGGAGGATTTGAATATCATATCAATCTTTTATTCATTTTTAATAATGGATCATTTATTTATGTTTAAATGTAGTTTCGAAATGACATAAATAATATGTAGATAATAGAATTGAATAAATTGTTTGCAAAGAATTTTTTCATGTAGAACATAATTAAAAATTATATACTTTCTATTAGCTATATTATCTATATCATCATATTGTCTCTACAAATTATATTATTTTATTATCTTGATAATTTATATAACGTAATACAGTTTGTCGAATTATATTCTATATAAGAAAAGAGATCTACAAAAATTTATTTACAATTAAAAACAACATCATTAATATGAAAAAGATTTCCGTTCTAATCTTTTGTTGCAATAATAAAATGAAAATTTATTATTCTTATAAAATATTCGGATAAAAATATTCCACTGAAATCCTCCAAAGCAATTACCATTGCTAATAAAACTCCACAGAACATAATTAATTATACGGAGAAGTTGGAAATGCAAATAATCTAGTTTTATACTTTTATACATTATAAAACTATTTATCAACCGTTGCAATTAATTTCGGCTAAATGGTAATCTAGATCTATTTATTATTCGGAATATTATTAAACTCCGCCTCAGGAAGTTGTTGGCACAAAACAGGGAACAAATTGAGCAACAGCTCGACAGTATGCTATTAAAAAGCCGATACCGGTCCCACTTCCGATACAAACCGACACGTGTAATGGTTTTAGACTTCCCTCAACTAATTAAACTTCCCGCCCAGTACCCGAATTATCCTTTGTTCGTGTCACGTGACAAAAACTTGCCATCACAAAGGCTACGAGCTTTCGATCCGTTTAACAACTCTGTTTAACGTACATCGATATACCGATATAGGATCGTGGTTACTTGAAATTTGCTTGTTCATCAGCTAAAGGTGTTTCTGTAGTGATTTTGCATGGTGGTTCGAATAGAGGATTGAAGGCTGCGGTGAGTCTAAAATACTTTTTCTAGAAATGATCATTTTCGTGCGTTCTTGACACGTTTGCGTGATCTATGCAAACTTTTATTCATTGAATTTGTTATTTTCTTTGGTTTTTTAAAGCAGATATAAATGTGAAATGTCTTTATATTTTAGTCATTCATATTAGTCCGTTGCTTTTTTGGCTAATTAATTAGAGTAATTATTCATGCTAATGATATGGTGTGGCAGGTTTAACCTATATACATACATAATTTCATGTCATCTTCCCTCTACAAGGGTTTAGTCTTTTTTAAAATAGACAGATATAAAATTCTTTGGGATCTCTTAACTGTCAGTATTGATGTTATTATATATGTGAATGTTTAAATATTGATAATATAATTAAACAGATTTAAGAAAAATCTCATTTGACTTGAAAATTTAAAGATTAATAACCTCATTCTTTTAATTTAAATGTAAAGATTCTTAAAGTATATTTAAATATCTTCATTGTTTAAAAGTGTAGAACTTGTTAATATAAAATTTAATATGAAGTTCTTAGGGAACAAAATTCTTTGAAAGTATTATATGGAGTTTTCTAGAATATTTCAATATCAAAGAAAGATTAATTCTTTGGGAATAAGAAAGAAATATTCTTTGGGATAGGTTGGCATGGTTTTAAATTAAAATTTACATTTAAATTTTCAAGTTCAACTATTATAAATCCTTACTTTAATGAGATCTTTTTATATCATCTCTTATAAAACCAAGAGTGAAGAACCCATCCACAATAGTGGCTATATATTTTTTTCATATGTCTTATAGGCTAAGAAAGGTTAATGAGCAGGAATAAGAATAGAAATATAGTACAATGAGATTAAAATATCATTTTATAAAAGAACACAATTTACTGATGATTCAGATGATTTAAGTGAAAATATGGAATATCTCTCTGGTCAGTTATTAAAAGTAAATCAATAGAACACAATCTAAGACTGGTTTTGGAATTGAAACTCTATTATAACTGCATGAGTAAAAGCAAACTTATAGAACATGATTAATAGAACCAGACCAACAGAAACTGACAAGTTGAAATGTACAGGTATAATTTGATTAACAGAATTTCATTAGAAATTTTGATCAGAAAATTATATTCAGCTAGAGTAGATTAATAAAACATGGGGTTTGATGTGCACCGCTGTCTATTCACATAATGGAAATTAATGATTGTAATTTAATCAATAACAATTAATCAACTACCACTTGAGTTAGATTAACAAAACATATGAAATTGAATTATCATCAATCCCCACAGTGGCATTTGTTTACTAAGCGTATGTACGTGGTTACAATATTTGCAAGAATTTATTTAGTAAATTTTTAACTATATTATGTAAAATTTTCAATAAAAGCTATTTCGATAAAAATGGATGTCAGATAAAGATTAAATGATATAAAAATAGATTGAGTGATATAAAAATAGATTAAATGAAATGATACAAAGCTAATATTCTAACGTTCCAAGCGTTTATCGTTTCGTGTATCGATAAGAATTGCCAGATAACAAGGGTGACGGTCTTTGAGGTGGAAAGTTGGACGGCCTGTATCGATTCGAAATTTGAAATGCTAATTTTCTCGTGCGAACGCCGATAATTTTATCGAAGTACGAAATAAACGGTAGTAAACAGAACACTGAAAATTACATTGTACGAAATATCGTGATATTTTATGCGAACTTGGGCATACTTTTAAAATAACATTATCGATCGTCTTTTTACTAAAAACAAATATTAAGCCTCGATAAATCATGTTATAAGTAATATTTTTATTTGAAATATTTCTCCCTTATGCTTTCTTATCCCTTCTCAAAAAATATGGTAAGATACGCAGGTTTTAACGTTATTAAAAATATGATAAGTTAGGAGAAGACAGAAGGGTAAAACGAGGCTATTGGGGATCAAAGTTAATTTTACACATGCAGTCGGCCCTGTAATGGCGACCTTCGTCGCCTCGTTGCCGCGTGTAATGCCAACCTTTCTGTGCCAAAAGCGACACATAGGATAAGATTCTTTTGCCTTCGTCGGCCACGTGAACTCATCGTTCAAGATTTTATGCCTGCTTGATGAAAACCTGTCCTTTGCAACAAATTATATCCTATCAAACATTCTTGAAATTATGTAGAACCTTTTGGTGTGCTACGTTCTATGTTGGCAGCAATTCAACTACGTTTTCGGCCATCTTTGTTTCGACAAAAAGAATCATCGTTACACCTGAAATTAAATAGAAATTTTCCACGTTCGATGTATATTTTTATCAACAATTTTTTTAATCGGGGAGAACCAAATTTTAGTTTTAAAAAGTCACTCTTATTTTTAGATTTTTTTTTGAGTTGATACAGAGACAAGGTGATATTACTATAGTGTTAGTGAAGCATCAAAATGTTTCCTGCAACACGTACATTATATTCATAAAAGGTTTCTAAAAATGTTCCATTACTTGCACGAGCTATCCAAGTTCGGCTGTATTTTTATTTGCTATTTTTATGCCATTGTTAGAGATCGGTATCATCGCGTAAAGGGGGTACGGTTCGACATTATAAATAATGACCGTCGAAATCGATAAACACAGGGATCGACTGGAAGGTTCATGGTAGTAGACTCTTCGGGAACAATTGAGAAACAATTGTTTGTCTTAAAAGAAGAGGGAAAAAAGTAGGATCAATATTTCGTTTGAAAGAAAATAGGTTTACTGCCATCATAAATTTCGATGGCGCCCTCGAGATACACCCTCGATCCCATCTCCGATTCTAAGTTGAAATTGTTCCCAGAAAATAGTCGGGAAACCACCGACTATTAGTTCTTCCAAGCAATTGTTAGCTAAGAAAAGTTTCAGCCCTTCAGTTTGGTCCCTACAGGATGTTTCAAAATTTCGTTGAACTTATTTATATGAATTTCAGAGAATAGTTGTAAAGAAATACAGAAATATAGAAAATTGTTAAGTAAGTCTAAAGTAGTAACTAATTATTCATTGTACCAACATTTTATTATTATGAGAATCTTAAAGGTACAGCCATTTCGCGAGAAACAATTTTTCAGGTTTGAAAAGAAAATTAAAAAGGCAGCAAGTTATTTAATAGATAACTGTCAGGGTCCTGCTAACATCTGGCTATACTAATTAAATATAATATAAGGTCTTCCTACAAGAAGAATTTTTATTTAACTTAATTACTTAATTAACTTGAAACTTAACTACTTGACAAGAAACAATTTATCAGATGTGAAAAGAAGTCACTAAGACACAGGAAAGTTTTTAGTAGAAAATTGGTTACCTCTCTCTAACATCCACTTACTTATTTTGATTAATTATTCATCCTACGGCTATAATATATTTATTACTAGGGCAATCTTGAAAATGCTGAAATTTGGGACGACAAAGTTTGTCAGGTTTGAGAAAAACGAAGGTCCATCAATAAACGATCATCTAACGTACCAACATTTGCCTATTTATACGAACAAAATGGATCTGATCTAACGAAACCCTACAAATTTGCATGGGAGAAGAATATTTTTTAGGAGGAAAAGAATATTCCGTTAACGTCAGGTGCACTGCTCTATACGTGTACATTAACCAAGTGAAACTTTCTAAAACTCAGCGTGAAAGGAATGTCCTTGAAAAAGAGGACCGTAACAAAAATGCAAGGAAGAAAAGCCATAAATGACAAAAACTTGAGATTAAAAAGGCCTGTAGAGGAAATACAGGTCCGATGTTTGCCATTCGTCAATGAATTTCATGCTTTATTAAGTTCGTCAAGCATCGCATCAAAGCGTAGTCCAGCCACTGACGCAAGCAGACCTCAAAATTTCGTGCTCGTCAAGCTATACGGAGTAGCTAAAGCTAGTGCCGAGAAGTTTTCCGGTTGGCAGAACTGGAAGGCCTAGTATTAACTCGCATTCGTTCCTTTACAATGCTAATCCTAATTTGCAAGTGAAACGGTCGCAAATCGGCTATTTCTGTGGTTTTACCCTCATCTCATACCCTCGTTCCAAGAAATTTCGTTAATTCTTCATAGGAAAAATCCCCCCTCCCCCCCTCCCCATCAGAGAGATGCTTCAGTATCCTTTTCAAGGATTCTATCCGAGAAAAGTGGGACAGGGATTGAAACTTCGTAAAGAAACCCCTTTTCAGCCTTTTCTGAGACGTGCCAAGGAATTTCAACTATAGTTGTCGGTCGATTATTTGTTTCTCACCGCGAAAAATGCCGTGTCTTCCGTTACTTCTTATTTTATATGTATTCTTAGAAAATGTTTAGTCGAATTGATTAGCAAGTCTCTGGTAAAATTCGCGGTTCACACGTGTCTCAATGGAAACTTAAAATTTATCGATTAATTGTACCGAACTGCGTAGAAAATATCAATCCTAACCTCAAAATGATCATCTTTGATCTATGAACAAGAGAAAGGGGCGTTCCTTTCCTGAAATTCTAAAATCCCTTATGATTCACATTCTAAATTCTACAATCTACGATTTAAAAATAAATAGCTGGGAAAGTGAGTACGTTGGCAGCTAACCTGCCTCTGTTAATCGAATGACGCGTCAGTGTCCTAACCTCCAAATCTCCAATAACCTGCAATTTAGAAATAAACAGTTCGAACGATAAAAACGTTGCCAATTGCTTCGTATCTTTTAATCGCGCGTCATCCTAACCTCAAAATAGAATTCCAGAGGGCGGCTGTTTACGTCAATTGGGATCGAACGTTTTTTATTTTATTATGGACTCGCGAGTGATTTGCACGGTTCCATTCGATCGATTTTACGAGGGAATCCGAGAAACGGTGAGCATCGAATGCCAAAATGGCTGAAATTTGGAACAGATTCAGGGTGAACGATGAAAAGGTCAGTACGACCTCCTCCGTCCGTCCGTCTAGTAATATCGTTCCGGCTTATTCGCTTGGTTTTAATTTATCGGTATATTTACAGGAGTTACTTTTGCACGCGTCGTTCCATGCCTGCCATTGTTTGCGCACGTTCCCAGATTTATTAATACTATACATCTCGTCGAATGATCCGGCTTGGAAAGTTAAATAAAAATTGGTTCCTCTGGTCGAAAACTGGAAATTGAGCCGGATATCTACACCATTTCTGTATCCTTTATTGGCTGAAATATTTTTTGCCGTCTCGTAAACACAATCAAATCGCGAATTACTGCTTGTACAGTTTCAAACTTCATCGATATCGGCCAATTTTACATATCCATGTTCCAACTTCAATCTTCGAATTTAATGACGAATTAAACGGAATCTAAATGGACAGGCTGAATGTTCGAGCATTTATGGAAAATTTAAACGTACAAAATGTATAGGACACGCAAAGACGTACGAAATATGCGTAAACAGATACAGTCAGTTGCAGAAGTTTACGTGCGTGTCCGTTAAATTTGAAATATCGTTGCGAACAGTTTATTTCTGGTTATATTTTTGGTATGGAATTTTATATTGGTTGGGCTTAGACGCGTGTTTTAAAACGCAACGCGATTTGTTCTATTAAATATGAAGATAAATATATTAAAGAGAAGTGCAAAATACAATTTCATAGAAGCGTTCACGCTCTTGTCGTATTTCCATGAAATACGACAGATATTAGAATTAGATCTTTTATATTTCAAAAAATTTGTAAGCGTTTAACGCTTAATATGTAAGCGATAATTCTGAGACAAAGTGGATTTTTAGTTTCTCCAGATAAGAAGAGTTAACTTTCGCAACGAACTGTACTTCGTACGATGAAATAAATATCCACTTAGCTTCTATTTATTTAATTACATTCATAAAGCTACCAATCTGCCTGAGCACAATGCCGTTTCAAAAGAATAAATATTCATCGAATACAGTAGATTTCTGTTTTTATTAATCACAGTCGACAAGTGTGGAAATTTATTACGTTATCGAAAAATCGAGAATATAGGTTACGGCAAGAACCTACGTTCGACGTACTCTCACCTAATTCCAAGCGGGAATAATAAAAAGCCTTTTAATTAGAAACATGTTGCTTTCAAAGTTTATTGCTTTCCTTTTTCCTGTTCCCTGTCGAACCATTTTGTGACTTAATTAAAAGCGTTTCCAAGCTCGTAACTCCAACGTAACGTTGCAACATTGTACAGTATATAAATTGGCCAAATGTGTCTAGTGATTTTCCTAGGGACTTTTTGTTTGACCAACAAACCAGTTGAAAAAGGAATGCTCCTACGCAAGGAACGAGTTCAGCGTTGAAAGATCAGAGATCAGAGACGAGAATTGAAAAGCTTTTTCGCGGATTAGAATGGTAATTTCGAAGCCATAAATCATGACACACGCGAAACACTGCGAGGATCAAACGAAACCTTTTCGATGTTGCGTGCTTGGTCGCGATTAACCAGATAATCCTATCAAATTTCATCTGGATATTAATCTCAGAAACAGGATTCGTTCTTAATTACGTAACCGACCAGGCGCTGTGATTTATCTGGCCAACGAAATTAATGGAATCACGTGTTTACCGATGGGATTGTAGCGAGATGTGGTGGTTGAAATACGGCCGTATTATCTCGAGGAAAAAGTATATATATTCATTGATGGCGAGATATCGTGAAATCATAAAAATTAATCAGACGCTAGGATTTACGTATTTCGAGAACCTGAAGCGCTAATTTGCAAGATACACAGAGAGATAAGAGAGTCGAGGTCATGTTCAGCACAGTATGCTATTGATTGCCAATTGTTTCTTCCTTTACAGTATAACAGTAATAGTCTAAACAAATATAGTATAGCACTTTTTCTATACTGTTGCTATCTTTCATATATATATCTTCGTCTATTTCTTCTTCGTCCAATTGTCTGCTAAATGAATTGCAATAATTTCTACACTTTCTAAACAGATATCTCTGGATAGATAGCGGACCTGGGATGAGAAATCCCTGGGATGAGAGCGAATATCTAGCAAGTCACCAAGGTACTCTGACAAACGAGGGTTAATTTCATTTCTTTCTTCAGCAAATTCTCATGAGCTTGTAAGTCGAAAAAATAAGTATACCTCGACTACGTAAATTACATCACAACTTGGAATGACTGTACGTATAAGAAAAGATCTCGGGTCATCAACGTATCGCTGAGAATCGGTTGAGATCGCCGGCAAAAATTTCCATTTACACGAAACTGTCGCCAAACTTAGGATTATCCTCGACCAATAAATTCCAGAGTACAAACGCGATAGTCTCAAGCATCCTGCGAATCCCTACACATGTCCACAATCGTTTCTCGCTACAATGAAGCTTCACGGACCTTCGCTATCTGCCTGTGGCAACGAAAAGCCTGGAAATTTCGACGAGAACCAAGGGGAACGAGGCCGACACCCATTGTAGATGGAGAAAGCCGATGCTGCGGGCAAAAAACTGGGTAAAGAAAGGGAAAGCGAAACACAGAAAGACCATTCGACAGGATGTATCGTTGGTAAGATCCGACTGAAGATGGAAATGGGGTCTGACGATTCGATAACCGCTTTTCCTCTCAGCGAAATGCTGTTTATTACGCAACTAACTGGCTGCCAGGACTGTAGTTTTCTTCTGCCCATTCGTGTTCCCATAAATGTAGAGCAAAATGCTCACTGTGGATGCTACTCCTGCTTCAGAAGGGCTCGATGATTGCCTCTTACGGGCTGCTGAAGCCAGGCAATGAGAATTTTCGAGATATCCGTCGCTTATCCTCCAGCGTTTCCAGAAACAAATTGAAGACGATAAGCCTAATTTTTGTATGACTGGATCATACAGGACCTAACATTTCAGGATTATGATGATTGGAACATGTATTATTGAGCATCTTTGATATTTTTAGGGGACAAGTCGAGGATGATGATGAGGATGGTTATTGCACGATATAGCTGAGTCGAAGAGGACCCAATATTTCAGAATTTATCAACAATATTGAATTCGTTGGTTGTCAAATATATCGAATTTTTTGGAGAGGAAAAACGAGGATGATTTCGATTCTTGCTAATTGATGTCCAAGTGAACGTAGAAACGCAGAATCGTAATTGACCATGATCATTCTCAATACAAGGCCACACACGCACACGTTATTTTCTGTACAAAGATCACTCGATCGTAGAATTTCAACATTGCGTATAATCAGAACAAAGTCTCGTCATAGATCTCGCGTCTTTTTCAAAAACAGTCTGTCCGATAAATATTTGCGTTACTGACATTAACAACGAGTAACATTTATTATTAACCCAGCTTCGTGTTTAGGGTTTCGATCGATGAAAGATTAAAGAGACGTCTGAATTTTACACGACAGCTGTAACTGGCAACGTTAAACACACTGTGCGAGCTTCGGAACGAGTGTGCCCATAAATAGCACCTGTTCTATTAGCGGAGAATCTACAGGCAGACAAACGCGTCCCGAGCATAGAGCTCGATGTGCACTGTCCTTTATAAATACGTGGACACATCGGTCGTCTTACAACAACAATACGTGCACAATTTCTACAATTTGTATAAATGTTGTCAAGGTACAGCAATTAATGACAAACCGTGATCAGAACCGGTGCTCGCCGTCTTCTTCTGCAGTGTCGCATATGAAACACAAATTGTCTGTTTCAAATCTTATTGATGGCACGTTAAAATGAACTGTGCATTTCGTTTCTTCATTTCATTCGTTTCAACATTTCATTTCATTCGTATTAATATCTAAAATTAGTTAGCACTACTACTGGGTTGGAAACTAAGTGATTGCGGATTTTGTCATTAGGTGGCAATGACAAAACCCGCAATCACTTAGTTGCCAACCCAATAGATGAACTGTGCATTTCATTTCTACATTTCATTCGTTTCAACATTTCATTTCATTCGTATTAATATCTAAAATTAGTTAGCACTACTACTGGGTTGGAAACTAAGTGATAGCGGATTTTGTCATTAGGTGGCAATGACAAAACCCGCAATCACTTAGTTGCCAATCCAACAGGAGTGCCAACTAATTTTACATGCTAATATAGCCTTAACTACTTTACAATACCAATCACGATAATACAAAATACAACGACACTATCGCATACTGAATCACAGTTAGTCTCTTTACGAACTTGGAAGAATCTGCTTTGTTGTATCGATATATAGTTCACGGTATATATATATAGCACAGAGACGAGCTGAGAACAAAGAATTCCTTAAATGGCAAAGCTACTGCAGAATGTTCGACGCTTAACGGTTGGTGGCAATTCTTTCTTCGCGTGTATTATTGGGTTGGCAACTAAGTGATTGTGCGTTTTGTCATTAGGTGGTAATGAGAAAACCCGCAATCACTTAGTTGCCAACCATTTTACAAATAAATTTTATCGAGTCGCTAGAATGGAAGAGAATCGTTGCATTTGTGACGTTGAAACAACAATGTTTGTGTCAACGGGAAGCAAATGACTACACACTTTTAAACAGTAGTGTACAGAGGGAATAGACAAATAACCGAGGTAGACACCGATCGAATCGTCAAGAACAAAGACCACTGTGGCTGCGTCCTGTCTAGAACTGCAGAAGCGGAAAAAGTTTCAACTTCCAGTGGAATTAGATTTCACAACTTGAAAGCAGCGTGAGATTGTGCCGGCCGATGGGAATCGTGGCAACTCGACTTTGATCGAGCGTATAACGGCCAAGAAGAAAAAGGAAGCACAGTGAATATTGCAGGGTTACAGCAAGATCTGGCGACTCGGTTCTTCTCAGGTTTCCAAGTTGTAGAAACTTGGTCAATCGACACAGGTCGAAGTGGTTAAATGCCTGTTTTACGATCTCAGGCGACGTGCAAAATGAGTTTCGGAAAATTGAAACGACACATTTTCAAAAATTATGTCAGCTAGAAAAATATTAAAAATTTCATGGAAATCGATCGACGCAGAGACGTTAACCGATTTCGATGAAATTTTCACTACAAACCCGGATGGGAAAATTGGAAAAAGTAACCTTTATTCTCTTCTTCGCGACTGACAAGTATTGCATTTGTTTCGAAATTCTGTTTGCGCCTCATCTAGCCAACGATCCTTGCAGCCTCTCGAAAAAAATATTGTCATTGTTTGATGGAATTTTTTGAAAACGTTATTTCAAAGGGCTTTTCAATGCTTTTATCAGCCACTCTGTATATCATCAAAGGTAGAATACACGTTGTAGATTTTTAGTAGGCGAAACGAAACTCTGTTTAATCGTTTCGATGGAAATATTGGGTTTTGTCAATACCATCTAACGACAAAATCCGCAATCACTTAGTTGCCAACCCAACATAACCTATATCTTTCTCCATGTTTCGCTTCGCCAAATTAATTTGCCAGATAAGCGGCTCGTTTGTAGCAATGATTTTTAATAATTATTTCCCAGCAATGCGAGAATGGAACAAGCATACTGTGAAATTGTCGAGCCTAAATACCATTAATAGTTTGGATTAATTGAGAGATGATTGAGGTGATCGCTACGCTCGGCTGGCTGCATTCTTCGCGAGTTTGCATTCCAGTTTCTCATAACTTCTCCGTCAATTTCGAGGGACAGATAACGTTCGAGGAAAACTACGTTTGACCCACGACGTGGCTTTTTTTGAGGCCTCAGAGTACTTAGACTGTACGATGATGAAATTTAATTTCTTCAAGAACAACGTTTTTCCATACCATAGAAATTTCCAAATTTCCTGCTGCACAAGGCTTCCAACGAAAAACCTTACATCCTGGATTTTCAATTTCTTCTTCAACCTACGGTAACTTTCTGTCGATCGTTCAACAGTGTTCGAGTGGAACCAAGGATTAGCCAAATTCACGCGCACTTGACAAGTTTCCCAAGTCGACGAGACAAGTTTTCGCAGAAACGAGGTTCCAAACGAACAAATTTTATTTCTTCTGCTGTTCAGTTAGGTTGGGTTGGCAACTAAGTGATTGCGGGCTTTGTCATTAGGCGGTAATAACAAAACCCGCAATCACTTAGTTGCCAACCCAATACCATTCTTTTTCACTTTTTCACTTATTTATTTGTCAAAAAAACACGTTTCAAAACGAAGACTATCATCCACCTATTTATTACTCTACCTTCTGATGTACTCGTCATCGCTAAGCAGGAGCCTAAATTAACCAAAGGGAAAATGTGTGACAGTAGATTTGCGAGACTGAAGACACTTGTCGGTCTTCCTGACCGCTCCACTTCGAAATATTAATTTATCCCGGCTGCCAACAACTCCAGAGAAGCCTTCTATGTACCGATTATCACGTAGATCAGCTTTGACCGCGATCTAACCCGCTGACGGAATTCATCGATTCAGCGGAACAGGCGGTTTTTTTAGCGGCTACCCCGCTATTTAATTGGATACGGTCCAAACAGGTGGAATTAAAATGGCTAGCCAAAGGGATCTCTCTATTTTCCAGATAATAGGAATAGTAAAGGACGGAGAGTCGCGTTTTCATTGATTCATCTCTAGCCCCGGAGTACAAATACTTTTTTTTTCTTTTTTTTAGTTGGAACTTCCTGTCCACCATTTCGAAATATCGCAAAAATTGAAGCTGTATATTATCTTTGTTTTCCTTCGGTCGATTTAAAAAATATTTCATTGTTATTTATGTAACAGTCTGTACAGGCTGTCTTGGTAAGCGTGATATACTCGACACAGAGGTGATTCTGCGTGAAAAAACCAGTGGAAAACGTAGAATAAAATCTGTTCGTACGACGTTACTTTTCTGAGACGATCGAGTTTCAAAAATTTGACAAATGTGCCTCGAATTTTTTAATTTCGAATTAATCGACAGCGGATAAAAAACAACGGAGAATTGTTCTACCTGTAAAAACAAGTAAAAAGTGTAGAATACAATTTTTTCAGAAGACTCTTCGTTTCGGAGAAAATGAGATTTGCAAATTGTTCGGTAAACACCTCCAAATCTATTTTTTTTTTTTTTTTTTTTTTTTTTTTTTTTGAGATGTAAAAGTTGTATTCTACGTTTTTCGCTTATTTTCACACGTAGAATAATCCCCTGCACCGACAGATAACATACTCATTCGTAGCCAGTCGATAATTCGAGAAATTTCCAAATTCAACTTCGTCAAACACCGTGAAAGCTCACGCGAACGAACTTTATCATACACCCCTCACTTTTTCTTTCACGTACGATCACTCCCTAGATAGAACCACGATTATTATACCGTCGATAATATCGATCGTGTCTAGTCTCAAGAAGTTTGAACCGGTTTGACAACGTTTCTATCAAAATTGTATCATCGATATTGGTTTGGCAACTAAGTGATTGCGGATTTTGTCAATACCACCTAATGACAATATCCGCAATCACTTAGTTGCCAACCTAATATTATTCACCGATCCCTTACAGCCCATGTTCATCGAAGAATCGAGGTTTTTTCACGTCGCAGAGAACCGGCTAGGCAGATAGAATTTGATAAAAAAGAAGCAGTGGAACGAGGTTCGGTATCTGTTGCGGATAATGGCAAGTGGTTTTTTCACTCGAGGTTAATCTAAAGAGACGAGGCTGCGCCCGTGTTTGATCTAGTTGTATGGCTCGTTTCAAGAAACCTTGGCGTTTACGATCAAGGCAACCAATATGAGATTATCCCCATGCTACGTTTGTGGGAAACTGGTGTTTGCGTATGTTTGTGTACCGTGTGCTTTTTACACGCAGATCTTCCAACAGGATTTTCCCTTTCCTACGATATATTTTGAATTTCAAGAGGAATCTGTTTATCGACGTGCAAAGCAGATATTTTCCATCGAACGAGTTCGAAGCATTTGTTCGAAGCAAACATTAGGTTTGTGTGCTGTTAATTGACTAAAAGTGGTTGCTTTGATCGTAACAAAAATGATATGGAAGCTGAAGATGCTTTCGGCTATTAGCAGAGAAGTTTCAATGGGGCTGGCGTTGTTCGAACGAGTTGAGAGAAGTTTGAGAAGCAAGTTGCGTTTTGTATGGAAGAAAATGCAGATGTCGTTAGCAGGCCGTGGATATTTACGTATATCGAACGTGTGGGAAATATACATTTATGCAGGCAAAGTATGGAAACACGCGCGATAAATATTATCAGGGATATTTGATATGCAGCGAGTCGTGAAACATCGAAATAAAAGGACTTTCTTTCGTGCGAAATTAATCTTGAAAATAAATTTACTATGTGGGTCGCAGCTGTTTCTTCCTGGCAAACGATTAGTTCATCCGATGGATTAAAACTAACAATTATAACATTGTCGTTTGTTGAGAAACACGCAGGAAAAAATTATTCCGTTAATGCGACTATAATATGTTCGATATGAAATTACCAAAGTGTTGGAACGTTTACGAAAAAATGAACCATAAATTTGTGAGAAATAAATCTCATGTCACAAGTCCGATGGTCGATGATTGTGAAGATAAAAGACACGTATGTGTATGAGAATTAAATACTTCTGGGAAATGGCGATCAGGAAACAACACACACAGCGTGTTGATTTTCGAAAAGCGGAAAGAGGATTTTCATGTAGCGTGAAATTGAGCGACAACGATACTTGCAGCGATAGAAGAGATGAGAAGATTTCTCAATCCTCAAGTAAATTTCCCTAAATTTGCGTTTGGCTGGGCGCGGATCTGATCGGAAGAGACCCGTAAAAGAATAATTGATAGCGACCAGGTAATCGTTGGAGGATGTCCAATTGCCTGATTGTATTTGTCAATGTCAGGCGGCTAGCTGGCCAGAAATTGTAGCAGCCCACGATAGCCAGAACAACAAGCAGAGGAAGCTGGCCTGCGTTTAGCAAACGCGCAAACAAATATCGAATTCGTCGAAAGTCAAATGAATCGCGAGATGCTTTCGTTTGACTAAAATCGAATTTTCTCTGCGACTGAATGCTTGAATGAAAACTTTTATTCTAAGCACTCTGTTTGCCACGGTCCAGTAACGGAGAAAATATTCTGCTCAATCGCAAACTTTCGTAGAATATTTTATTAATACAGCGAATCGAATCCAAATGAATCGGATAAAAATGGAACTAGGAGGAAGTAAAAAATAAATGGAATAAGAAGGAAAATATATTCAACGTGGTGGGTGAGCATTATTTTTGGCGAGAACAGAGTCATTCTGTATTTATTGTGGTAATCTAATGTAATCGTTGTTACGATTGTTTTGAGGCTTCTAACCACCGGATGATCCCTTAAGATACTGCTAATCTCTGAAGATCCTCAAATAAGAAACTGACGTTCGCTAAGAACTGGTTTCAGCTGTAGCATATTCGTCTGTGGTGTTGTCAGTGAGCATCTTCTGGTTTATTTGCAAAATGGGATAAATAAGAAACCGACGAGTGGGTCAAAAATGACCATTTTCACAGTTTAATAATACAAAGGTAAAAGAGAAACTTCCAGTCGATTATAAACAGTGTTATACATAAAGAGATAAAATCATGGAAATAAATATGATATTCAAGCTACTTGTAGCTCACTTTTACATTGCAACGTGATAAATTACCTAGGTCGCTCATTAGCGTGTTAGAACACGCCCAATGGAACGAATATTTTAAGTACAACTAATTTTAACTTCGTCTAAACATTCTACTAAATCACGATTAAAAAGTTCTTACCCGTCGCCAAATGAAGAAACGTTGCCAATCTTGCTCCAACTCTTCCCAATAAGCTCGAGAACACCAGCGAAACTAAATGAAAATTAAAGAAAAAAAAAATAACAAAATTAGTCCAGCAGCATGTGGAAGGATAAACCCAGTCTGATTATCGAGGAACAGTCGAGATGAAATTAGTTTTTCTGTTATTGCACGCACTCACACGAGGTAAACGAACGAGCACGCGCGTTTACGAAGCGGAAATATCAACATAGTGCACGTCCTCGCGCCACGAAGGCCCGCGCACCACTGACTCACTGCTCTCGTGTCGACGCCACGCGTAACATAGCACGCGGCCAACGAGTGGGGGTAAACGTACGTTGGTGGGGATAGGGATATTTCCACTAGTGTGTATTCTCGAACGCGAGTGGTGGAACTGTTTGAGCGCGTATTCTTTACGAATATCCGTTTCAGTATGAGAAAAAGAAACTAGACGACTGATTGTAGCGCGCGCGAGTGGATAATAGTCGCGCGCATGCGCGACCAGCAAGTGGCGGATTCGTACGTGTCGCGAGGATTTAGGCATCCTGTTTCTTCAAGTATTGGCATGATATTTCGCTTCTTTAAAGACTTGCGGATATTTTAAGACCGTATTAGCGCTTAAATGTTTCTGCATTTGAAGAGGTTTGAGTTAGTTGGAGAGGGTTTTAACGTGTGGAGAATATCGAATTAATAGGTCTCATGTAGAGTGGCAAATTTAAGGTTATTATTAATCGTAACGAAGTATATATTGGACAACAAATTCTTCGTTTCTTGAAATTCTTCGCTAGAAGCTCCGCTAGAACTTGTTGGATCTCGCGGTCCTGCATACTTACGTACCTCTGAATTTGAATTGGTTTTAGCGAGTTTGAAAGTCCAGACAATTTTGCATGATGGTTTCCACGTAAAATACAAAGCTTGGGGAATTGTTAGCTATCATGAGGTACATTAAAGAACAAATTTGTTCCAGTATATATATAACGGCAGTCTCTCTCTACTTCTCTATTTTCTCCACTTCTCTAGATGTTTTACCATAAACTACCAGATCCTATGCGCATAAATTTTCATATTTTCCAGTTTTCGTATCTGATTGCTGCATTTCTGGATTCACGCAAAAGCATGAAATTCGCCAACGACAGCAATGTGTAATCCATAGCAAACTTCCAAGTTTTCACTGGCGTTCTATTGCAGGACAAGGTGAATTCTCTGCACTTGAGCGATGAATAGATAGAAAGAAATGAACGATAAGGGGCTACCCTGGCGTCTCGGACGACGGTCCAGCGAAACTTGGCTCGGAACCCCTCGACAGGTCGAGTGGGGTCTACACGAGAGCCAGCCCTGTCCTAGTGTGTATTCGTGTGTAGAGAAGAAAACTGCACGCCAGCGACGAGCAACCCTCTTCTCCCTTCCTTCAAAGGGCTGTTCTCTAGCCTTTGTTCATTCCCAGGGCGACGTTGTCGTTCAGAATACAAGATGACCTGAAAGTGTTTGACCAGATCGTGCTGGTATACTTACAACTATAGTTTAGCCTTGCTACAACTCACCTGTGACTTTAGTTTGGACGTGTTTGCGATAGTTTGAAGCGTTCTAGATCAGAAATTAATCTGATCCATGTTTACTCTGTTTCAATTGGTTTACGTTTAATACACTATTTTTCATAAACAATCATTATATTTATTATAAATTAGAAATTGTCGTAAATAACGTGAATATTAAATTGATATAAAATAACGTAGATGTATTCTTTCATATTTTTACAAGGATTCGGATCATCTGATTTATTACTTGATATTTGTTATTTGATTTTGTATTAGAGGGATTTTTTATTGCAGTTACAGGGATTTTTAATTAGTTTAAATATATCTTATAGATCTAAATGTATGTAATGAAAATTCAGTCCAAACTTTATCACATTAATTGAATCTCTGGAAAGCAGCCCTTAAAATAGACATAGCATACCAACACTGTTGCAAACTCCTGTATCTCGTAAAATCTCAATTAATTGAAAATACACAACAATACGAAGATAACGATCCAAATTTCCCTTCATTTGGCCAAAACGGACCGTTGACAAGCCATTGTTCATTACAAAGGACCAATCAATCGATAGAGCGTTAATATTCATCAGCTTAGTGTCTGATTATAAGTAGACCGCGGATTTTTACCAATTTAGAGGAAATTTAAAATTTCAAAAATGCTCAAAATGCACGTAATATTGAAGAATGTACGAAATATCCAAACTATTGTATTATTATAATTATAATAATCAGTAGATGAAATAAATTTTTACATAGGTTGAGGTTAGGTTGGGATTAGGTTGAGGTTAGGTTGGGCTCATCAATGGACGAAATAAATTCTACATAGTTTCCATTTGTTTAACGCTATAATTACCGACAATTCGAATACAAACCTTGTGCAAAAGAAAATGAAACACGCGTAGGAAGATACGTACCGATTTAAATCTAAAATATTATTATGAAAAATCGCAAATCGGCCATTTTGTCCGCTCTGCTGCTTCTAGTGGCAATTAAGTTGGTGAAAACAGCAATTTGAATAAAAACTCACTCAGTTTTTTGCTGATCATTAGACCACGAATTTTTATGAATTTACACAAAATCGAAAAGGGCAAAATTTCGCCGAACGCGCTAACAAAAAATATATCAAATATTCAAAGGTTTCCGTGATACTTGAGAGGTAAAATATAATTTTCTACCGAGTCTGTGCTTTTTTCCTCACATCACGCTGTCAAAGATTCGAATTTGCATGACACTCCGCAGTCCAGCCATCACCGACGTATACGCAAAAGTACAGGCTTTCTGTCTCTTAACCTTCTTTTGCCTCGCAATTATTTTGAGGCGAGGAACGTGTGGCGCGATCGATAAAACCGCCGGGACACGTGTGTGACGATCCAGTAGTACGAATAATGCATGAACTGTTTCGCGAGATTGCAACGTAACCGGAATCGAAAGCTGCCATGGTTACCTTTGAACGTTGTCACCGATACGATTTCCAGGTAACACAAGCACAGCCTGGATTTAACGACGCAACCTTTCTATTAGGTAGATCTTCAGGAATAACGAGGTTCGTGTTGCTCCGTGATTTACACTTTGGAATTAACGCAAATCCGATGGATCGATACAACGTTTCCTCCGGATGTGTGTCACAGCTTCCAAGTGTTTCGACGCGTGTACACGCGTGGTGTACGCTGTATTTAGTTTTTTCCGAAACTCGAGCAGATGGAAAGATTCGATGCTCGATAAACAGAGTACCAGTTAAAGGTTTCAGATGGTTGAAAATATTTATAGTTTATGAGGCAACTAATTGCATGGGAAAAATAAATAACGTAGCGCAGTTCAGTTCTGGTTCTTGTTAGATGTCAGTTGCCAGCTTAAATGGTCATATTAGGTTGTCCGAAAAGTTTCTTTCGTTTCATAAGGTGATGATAGATGGACAATAATTTCTGTTTTATATTATTTTATTGAATCAGGTATGATCCATTTCGTTATATTTCTATTATTATGTTCGTGCATAATTGAATAAACTGATATAAGACGAAAAACATTGTGCGTCTATTATTTCCTTATAAAACGAAAGAAACATTTCGGACAATCTAATAGTTTGTGGGAAATATTCGAACGACGATCGAAGGTGGACTCACTGAGAAATGTTCATAATTTATGAAAGAGAACTAGACGAATGGAAGATAATATAGCGTGTATGCTGCTATATTGGTTCTTATTAGAGTTGGGCTGTCCATTTAAGTGGCCACAATCTGGAAGAACATGTTTGTGGGCGATATTTAAATAACGAACCTTTGGAACCACTGAAAGTGAATATCCATAATTTATGAAACAGCTAGGTGGAGAGTAAATGATTGAAATGATTGAAAATAGTTTTGGTTTTCGTTAGATTCCGCTCTATTGTAGCGTTGAGCTGTTCCATTTAAATGGCCATAGTCTGGAATGATGGTGTTTGTGGGAAATATGCAAATAGTTTCTGAGCAATCATTTATGAAAAAGAACTAAATGAAGAATAAATGACATGGTATAGTCTAATTGTGGTTTTTATTGCGTTTGACTGCGTTACAGTGGAATATTGTCCACATAAATGGCCATAGTCTGGAATGATGGTGTTTGTGGGAAATATGCAAATAGTTTCTGAAAAATCATTTATGGAAGATAATTGAATGAAGAATAAATGACATGGTACAGTCAAATTGTCGTTTTTATTGCGTTTGACTGCATTACAGTAGAATATTGTCCACCTAAATGGCCACAATTTGGACCAAATATATTCATCGAGAAGGTCCAATATATATAGCAGCGTTCAAAAAGTTTCTGATTGCTATATATTCTGTATATATTTAGAATTCATGGAAGAAAAGGAAATTGACGAAAAAGGCGTGCCACAGCCTAATTATGGCCTTTACCAGTAGTGTTTTAGTGCAGCGCTGCTCGCTTAAAAGGCCACAAATAATCCCAAGCTTCCGGACGACGATGTAACTTGTGCTACCTCTGTTCTAAAAAAAAGAAAAAAAGAAAGAACTAACAAGAAGAAAGTTGAAACTTTTTTCCATAAATAATTTGATACTATGTACCATTATCTTGTGCCATTATTTATAAATTTCTGGCAGATACGGAAGAGACCTTTTCCATGCACAGAGCTACATTTCCACGAAGTCGAGAACCATCATGTGGAAAAGGCTAACAAATATTGACACGCACCAGGGAATCCTTTTTCTAGCTGCGATTCCTCATTCTCCTCTTTATACGGAGAAAAGACATCCAAGCCAGATGTCAGTTTGCTTGGCCGTGTTTCCAGCTATGCAGACTACCTCCTCGTCCCAGACGATCTGAATCGATCGAATTATCCTCCTCGAACATACCAAACTTTCCATACAATTTCTCGTAACTCGTAGAAGAATAAATACACGTTGTATCAGAAAAATAACCGAATATCTGTTTCGTTGAATGTTGTTTCAAGCAGTATTTTTAGCTAGTGATAAAAATATTGAATAGGAATAGCGGTAGTTTATGTGCTTACACGTCGCATAAATTATTACAGTCGGTGTAAACGAAAGATTTCTTCTTCCAGTATTTTTTCACTTTTCGCAAATCGTATCTTATACTATCTGTCGATTCGTATTAAATAATCATATAAATATTATGATTCTGATATTTTTCGCATAATTATTCCTATCATTTGTTATACATTGTATTACAGGCGATCAACGATCTCAACTAGAATAAACAAACGTTAGAAAGTTGATAAATGATATTTGGTTAAATTTGGGTCATCTACGATATTTTTGCCTTCTCCTTACTCCAAACTCACATAAAAGATCTGATCGATATTCAGATCCTAATGTACCTGATAAATTTTATTCACATTCCATATGTCAAGTTCTTCCTCTTTTTCTTCTTTGCCACAGTGTCCTATGACTATCGAATCCTTTTTCAACTTTAAGCTCACATAAAATATCCAGGAGTATTTCATTTTGAATGTTACTATTATAGATTTTATCAAAAACCATTCTTCGCTGTAGTCGACAAGAACGAACAATAATACAAACCTAATGGGCGACGTTCGCTGAAATTTATATCTTCCGCAACTTCCTTAGCCTATTCCTCAGTCTACAATTTGTATAGAAGATTCATGATTCTCACTTCAGTGATATTATTCAATTTTATGGAAGCCCATATAGCACGTGTATTACATTGAATTCGTCTTTGCTGTAGCTGACGAAGCTCCATAGTAATTGAATAATTCAATCAAGAACTTGAAGAGCAATGCTCACCCAAATTCATATCTTCCACGACTCCTTCCTCCTATTTGCAGCCTGGTACTCGCATACCTAAAAGATTCAGGTTACTTCTAATATTCTCCTCGTATATTTTACTGGCATTCTCGAATTTTATCGATGTCCATGCATACGAGTATTATTGGGTTGGCAACTAAGTGATTGCGGATTTTGTCATTACCACCTAATGGCGAAATCCGCAACCTCTTAGTTGCCAACCTAATACATCAAATTTGTCCTCATAGTTGACAAGAATAAAGAACAGTACAAACTTGATGAGTGGTGTCCATCCAAATTCATATCTTCCACGACTTCTTCCTATTTGTACCTTGGCACTCGCATAGGATTCGCATAGGACACCACGCCATTAAGTGGTAATGACAAAATCCGCAATCACTTAATTGCCAACCCAATACATTAAATTTGTCCTTCTCATAGCTGACAAGATGAAGAACAATACAAACTTGATGAATCTTGTTCACCCAAATTCACATTTTGCACAACTGCTTCTTCCTATTTGCACCCTGGCACTCGCATAGGACAAATTTGCTGTATTGGGTTGGCAACTAAGTGGTTGCGGATTTTCCCATTAAGTGGTAATGACAAAATCCGCAACCACTTAGTTGCCAACTTAATACCTCAGATTCGTCCTCATAGCTGACAAGAATAAAGAACAATACAAACTTGATGAGTCATGTTCACCCAAATTCATATTTTCCATAAGTTGGTCCTATTTCTAGTGTAAAACTCGCTTGAAAGATTCGAACGAGTATCTAACTTGTAACATCCTTCGCATAAATTTGATCGACGCTTCTAAGCTTTATTCGAGCCCATGTGCACGTGTATTATATTAAACATCTTAGGCGACATAATTGATGGTAACCGTATTAGCCACGGAGCTCTAATGAAGAAGAGGACTATAAAGCTGTCAGCGCGCTCCATAAGTTTCAGGCAAACGAATTCCAATCGTCAAAGCGACTCGAAGAAGAAATAATCAGGCAAACGGTACTTAAATAAAAATATTAAACGAGCACAAGTGTCGAGCGTCTTTTAATAGTTCGCCTAACCCAGTTTCTTGCTAAAACCACCGGTGCCATACTTTCGCGTCTCATCTCGTTCAGACTCGCCATTCCCAACCGGTTCATTAACGTTCCGACCCTCCAAATACAAAAATCCTCGAATCTTTAGGTTTCTCATTTAACGAAGTCAGACCAATGCCCATTTAAAATTTATTTCTTGTTCAGTTGTACTGTACAGTGTGGGCGAGTGTTAGGACACTTGATGGTTCTGTGTCAGAGACGAGCATGACGATTGGTGCAGAGTTTCGAAGAATTTCTGCAATTGTAAAGATTTGCTTACTTGTTTCGTAAGAAGAATTGCGAAATTTGTACCATGTCGCTGGGAAATATCGTTCATTATTTCTCGCGAGAGGATCTGAATACTTGTGAACAGGGGCGCTGGCAAATTTCACGCCTCCTTGCGCCAAAAATATGAACCCTTCGTTATGGAACAATCAGGAATTAATTGAGCCGTGCAACTTAACGAGTTCCAACCTAGAGAATCGAGATATCGATCGATAAAGTTCGTTTGTACGTTTCTGATCTTGCGATGGTAATTGCTCGCGTCTTCAAAATTCAGTTTTAATGACTTCAGGCTGGCGACTTAATAATGACAATACGGTAACAGCTGAGGTTTGATATTTTTGATTAGGCGTTGAAATGAATTTTTCATCCGCGATGTAAATAAATTTCCTCGAAAAATCGAACTGAAACCAAAGTTTTAACTCGCTGCGATTGGAAGGATTCTAACGAACAGTTCGAAAGTTTCTCAAAGTGGGGATTCATCGATTTATCATCGCTTGGCTACCAGATGTCGCTGCGTGCAGATGCATTATTAATTGAGAAATCCAAGAACTGGGAAATTCGTACGTTAAAATGTCCAACGATTGAAGAACCGCGGAACTGGACGGAAAATTGAAATATTCCAAAACTGACAAATCCAGGAATCGGAAAATTCGAACGTTGAAAAATACAGGAATCGAATAATGTATGGAAATAATTCGAAAAATGGCAAGTACGAGAATGGGAAAATTGCAGGGTTGAGAAGTCCGGTAGTTGAGAAAATCCAAAATTGGCGAGATTCAAAAATTCATAGATCTAGATATTGAAGGTTGGAGAAATTAAAAAATCCACATACTGTTTTCCTTTCCTGGTATTTTGTTATTATTAACTTGCCCATTTCACCGATATTCACATAATATAAAAATATATAAATTTACATAATAAAAAAATATTCTAAACACTATCGATCCACTGTCAAACGAACGGGGATGAACGTATCTTCCAACGTAATACGTATATGACGTGGAAAATTTCAGCTCGACTGTACTCACTGCAGAGATTGTAGGCGCTTGTTCTTCAAAGTCAGCAAAACGGTCTAAAAGCCTGGCAGGGAGCACTCAACAGGAAACGATGTCGGCCTTGTTATTAGAAGAAGATCATGACAGTGAGCGTGTTGAAAGCCTTTTAGCGATCACTTTGTGTCGGCGGTTTTGAATTTGCGGCCCTGCAATCCGATCAGGAGCTTCTTAGGGGGTCAGACATTTTAGCAAGATACTAGATAGGCTCTTGAATGTATAGAGTAACGTTGGGATATATGGCTACCGATCAGAATCGTGCCTGACCATATATCCATAGAGCTGACTTTCTGAGAATTAGCCCACATTATCTGATTCTCGGTCGTTCTGCTGAGCGTGCATTAAGGATAAGTGTGAGAAAGCAGACAGTGCAAATGAGACAGAATAGGCAGAGTGTAATAAGATACTGGCAGAGTCAGGTCATTTCACACTCCTAATCACATATTACACTAATGTCCGGATATATGAGCAACGATCGGCAGCGTGTTTAGCCATATATTCAGAGAAGCGAATTCGGAGAATTCTGAGAAATGGGCCAGATTATCTGACTCTTGCTCACTCAGCCGTGCGAGCATGAAGGGTCAGAGTGAGACGCAGGCAGAGCGAGTAAAGCGGAATAGACTAGAGTGTAATAAGATACTATAGGGTCAGGGTTTCTTATTCCTAATTACGTATTACCTATTTCTTTAGTTTAGTTGAAAATTGTTGGCCGAATATAGTCATGCTTAGTATCATTTTGATCGTACGAATCTCAGTAATCCGACTAAAGCCATCTCGTAATAATATAATAATAAATGAAGAAATATTATATTCTTTGGGTTCCGGTAATTCGATACCGCATTGAATTACATCGATGCGAATCGTAGATAACACCGAGGCTTGCAGGTGGTCATATAAGTGGACAAAGTCATGATCTAAGCGATTGATGAAATTCTTCGATAATATTGAATTTCAAGAACAAGGAAGTTGGAGACATGGAGAGGAAGGAAACAGATGGAGAAAGAGAGACACGTGATTCCGTCGATCATAACACCTCCACGTTAACAGCGCAATTTTATTTTTCTCCGATCTGATCGATACAATCGTACAATTCTTCGATCGATAGATTTTTTCTCCTGTTTTTTTTTTCTCAATTTTTTTTTTCTCTTTTTTACCTCTTTTTTTCTTTGTATAGTTTTCTTTAATTCTCGATTACACGATGGCGCAGGCTGCATTTTCTCCGCGACTTTTTCTTGAGTCGTATCTTGAGTTGACACGAATAAGTAACGCTTACAGTACACTTCATTACAGATTCAATAATATATATATATATTTATATATATTTATATATATAATATATAATAGGTATTTTTTTATATATATATTTCTTTATGTACAGAGGGCAGCTTGCCTAGTAGGTTTGTAAACGCCGAGCAACGACTGAAGTAATCGATTGGACGCTATTTTCTTTTTTTTTTTATTATTATTATTATTTTCTTTATGCCTTTTTTTTTATTTTATTATGATAATTGACGCCAAATATCGATGCGCTTGTTTGCGTTGCTCCTCTATCGATTCGTGGTCAATTATATTTTATGCAAGGCTTAAAAAATCCTAAAACAATTATTATTTGGAATGTACATGTACAGTGACGACGACAATTTTATTCATTGGCACAGACAACGTTGTTTTGTAATATTCTGTGTGAATTTTTTTTTTAATTTAGTTTCTTAGGGAAGTTTCAAATCTTCTTTGCAGAAAAATAGCCACATTTTAATAAAATATTCGACGTCTACAGGTTCTTTTGAAAACTATATTAATTGAATTAGAATATTGCGAATTCGATGAATTTGTCCATAATACAATATGTTAGTCTAATTTCGATATTCGATTTTCATGTATTGATTTTTCACTAATTGGAATTTAGAAGAAGTCATCGGTACGCTTTTATCATTTATTCTCATCGTGCAACTGCTTAATGATAATAAATTATTATATTAATTATTATTTATGCTTTAGATTGGAAAGTTCCGATATACAGATTTAAACTTCCCGCCGTAAGTATCAAGACACTTACTAATACCTAGTATACTTACATATCGAATTTTATTTTCCATTTAGTTCATTATAAATTTCTTATTTGATCGTGATGCAAAATTAAGAACGGTAAAAATATTTGTTAAATTTTCTCAATAAACCTGACCAAGTAAGTGCCCTAATACTTACACAGAATTTTATAGGAAAATCTGGTCTGTGCCAATATCTTTGTTCTTCAAAGTAAATCAATCTTCGTTCGACGAAGAAAATTAACGAATGCCCCGTTATGAATTCGTTGAGAAACATTTACTCTGATGTATCGACGTTTGCTCAAGTAATACAAATACGACACTGTATAGATAGTTGTTCCTCGAAGTAAATCGGGTCGTTTTTAATCCCCCCAATCTGACCTGTCTCACGCTCGAATACTATGCCGATAAAAAATACTCGAAACCGTTTTAAGGACAGTATCGAATCTCTTATATCACTTTCAAAAATCGTTTCGAAAAATGGGGCATCAACGGACACGTACCTCCAATCAAAATGGCCGACATGCTTCACCTAATGGAGCCTCTGCTCCGGATTGATCCGCACTTTTCCTCCGTTTATTGTCACGCAATCTTAGGAAGCAACAGAATTTTACATTCTCTAATTCTTTGTTTGAACATAAGTTAACGTGTTCTTGGAGATATTTTTGGACAATTATCTCATAGTTTCGTAATCTTTTAATTATTAGGAGATCTTGAATTTTTAGGTTAAACTTTTCAATAATTAATGAATTTTAAAGTGTTACGTAATTTTTTTAATTGTTGATAAATCTTCAAATATTTAATAAATCTCCAATTATTAACAATCTTTCAACTATTAAATAATTTTTTAGAGCTATATAAACATTCAATTATTAAGTAATTCCCAATTATTCAATAGTCTTTCAGTTATCCAATAATTGTCCGATTTTTCAAGAATTTCCCGATTATCGAACAATTGCCCTAATGTTGATAAATTTCCAATTATGCACTAATTTTTAAGTTACTAATTTCCCAATTATTCAATCATTCTCTAATTATTAACAAATTTTCATTCACTACACAATCCCCAAATTGTTGCTCGAATTCTGCTATTTCTCGGAAACTCTTCGCCTCAATGTCTTTATTCAAACTGCACGATCTTGTTAGAGAACGAACGTTTTCTCACCACGTGAGAAATTCTCGAATTTTCCTATTTCTTGCACCGACACACACGTATTTATGAAAATTGCCCACCTCAATGGGCAAACTTGTAGCTTCAAGAAAAACGAAAGCCTCCCAATGGAAGACGAGACTTTTACGGATTTTTCTCGAAGAAATTCTTCCAAAAGGAAAAAAGAAAAAAAGAAAAAGAAGAAAAATATTCACGATCCACAAGTGTGTCGAGCGTCCACGTCACCGTACTTCAGCCGTCGCAACAATTCTATTAACATCATCTCAGGTGCCCGAGCTTCGATCGAGCCTTCGAGGATCAAAGTTTTGAAAGTTGTGCATCAGATCGACGTCGTCGAGAATAATAGGTTCGAGGGAGAACAGCCTCCAGAAAAAATCGAGTTCCTCTATAAGAAGAAAGGAAACGCCATTGAGAATACAACACATACAGATATATTTCAACTCTTATTTTTTTTTTTTTTTTTTTTTTGCAAATTCTATTCACCAGAGCTGCAACTTTTTATTCGACGATTTGCGCCATGGCGAATCCAGAAGTGTTTATTAACACATTCGCTGTTATTTAACCCTTTTACGATCCGAATGTTTCATGGACTGTGTAGAAATAAATTGAAAAATATTCTTCGATTGTTGTTGGTAAGAATATATTTTTTCTGATTTTCGATAATTGGGAAAAGATGCGAAAATTGAGAATTTAATGAAATATAATTATTAAACGAAAAGAACATTAGTATTGAAATTAATAACAAAAATGATTTTAGTATAAAATTTTCAATAATTAAAATCAATATCCTATTTGTTATCTTGTATTTTTATCGATTAATTATAATATAATAATCTTCGAAAATCGAAGATAACTGAAATGACGCACCATATGCGTCAATAGCAGCGAATGTGTTAAGCCCCATCCACGCCTGAAAAAATAATTTTAACCACAAATCGGTTAAATTCTGTTATTCTATCCCAAATGCAACAAAATTCAATCTGAATCACATTCAATAGATATGTCATAACTTCATTTTCAACATTTTACATTTTTCAAGTGTGAAAGGGACTTAAGGCGCTTCTTTGTTGAAAATTCTTGGTTATCGAGCCAGCTGCGCATGAAATCGTCAAAGATCATCGTTATCTAATAATTCATGCTCCGTCGAAACGAATTACAGTGATGTTCAGAGAAACAAACTGATCCGTGAAAAGAAGATTGGAAAAATGGCGGGTGAGATCAGTTTGTCCCTGAGAAGTATTTCTAAGAAACATGGCTGCTTGTTCGAACGACCCGCCATTGAGATGTCTCATTTGCAGTGAAACCGAGTCTTAGGATGAAATTTTTCGATCAATTTGGGTTCGATGCACTCACGTTCCGTTTCACTTCAAATGGTTCGCTCTTTCGTTATTGTCCTACTCACGTCGATGAATCGAGCAGAATTTTCTGTCTAATCAAAACAATTTTTGAAACCAAAGGAAGTAATATTTCTCCTTTTTCAATTTGCGAGTATCAATTTTGTATAAATTTTCATTCGACGAATTCGTATTCCAATGGGAAAGATGAAAATGAACAGCGTGACAAGAACGTATCCCCACCTTGAGCCGCTGGAAATGGCGCTAAATTTAAATCTGTTAGGGGTACAAGATCGTAGAGATACGATATATAAATTTCCTCGTCACATAGGTCAGATATATCGCGATTCTGCTCCTTGCTCGAGCTTTTAACGATGTCTGACCACTTTCTTACAATTTCCCCGTCGAACCCAAGAAAAATACTGCAACGTCTGCTCGTAATCGGACTCGGATTAGCTCGATGGCACCTCCGCGTAATCAGGCTACAACCATCATACATATTTATATATGTATACAGGGCGAATCGCATGACTAATTGCTCCTACAGTCGTCAGTGAATCGATCATCAAGCTTCTGATCGAATATCTAAGAAGAAACAAGGGAAAATGTTGGATTTTTTAGTCTAGGGGGAGTGGCCTATAATACGTGAAAGGATAGCAGCGTCTCTTACGGTGAGAAGTGGAACTATCCTTAACACAGTGGGGATCAAATCTTCTTTCTACTTTGTTCTGGGATAAAAAATTCCATTAAAAGTGATTCGTTACTAATAAACAATTTATGAATTAGAAACGAAACATTAAAATATACAAAATATTGCTGAAACTATTAAATATCATAAAGTTATAATTCTCCAGTAATTAGATTCCCAAATTGAGCTAATGGCAAAAGATAGGTTAGAAACTAAAGCATAGGTATTGAAATTATTGTATAGAGCAACTTTGCATGTTGAAAATTTCAAGTTTGGGTAATCCTTAGATATCGAAATTCCCAAATTTGATTAATGACAGAAAGATGGGTGAAGAACTTAAAAGGAAGGAATTCAAAGTTGTTATTCAGTACGATATTCAAAATTAAACAAATCTACGAAAATTAATTTCCAATAGTTTTTTAATTCCCAAATTGTTGTAATAACAAAGGATAGATTAGAGACAAGATCAAGGCGATTGTTCCAAATTATCCCAAAGAACAGTATGCCGAAATCGGTGCAATGACAAAAGATAGGTTAGGTCTGAACGACTCGGCGTTTCTCTAATTCGAAATTTACCAAATGTCTGCTTCGGATTCTCAACGATCGTTTTATCAACACGGGAAGCAATGTTCGTCAAATGGAGTAGCACGGTTCGCCCTGTGCATATACATTATTTATGTGCACATATATAAATATATCGATCGAGAAAGGAGGAAAGAAAAAGAGCAGAACGAAGAACGGCCGGAAACATAGGTCAAAGGAACGATGAACAAAGTGAACTAGAGCCAGCGTTTATCACTTGACCTTCCTCCTCCTCTCTTTCTCTCTCTCTCACTTGCTCTTTTCCCGCATAGCTACACACTCACACGCATAGCTACACACTCATCATACACACAAGACCACGTGCACAAACGTTCACACATACATATACAGGCATACACTCGTTTTTCTTCTAATATTTCTTCATCTTTTCCCTTCTTCATCTTCATCTTCATCTTCATCTCCTTCTTCTTGGTTTTCTTCTTACTCATTCTTATCCTTCTTATTATGCTTGCAAAGCAATTAGATGGGCGTCCATGTTCTTAGCAATTACAATTGTCGTCCGTTGGATTGGTCGGCTGATCGGTGAGTCGTTGACCCTTCGCCTGACCCATTCCACCCGCCAGCAAGGTCGGATCATTGTCCAAGGATTCGCTCATCTTGTCGCATATTATGTCCACCAGCTGCTCGAATACCGTCTGTGAAATGGAATTTGCTTGGGTTTAATTGCCTTAATATTTGAGGAACATAGGGGAAAAAAGATTCCGAGTAATTGAGCTGCACTAATTGACGTGATCGTGTGATTAATGATCTACTAGCGGAGATTGGTTCACGCCCTCTTTTCAAACAAGGACACATTGGTAGATCTAACTTCTCATAGAGTGTCATAGTTAATCTGGATACAGTTTAATTTTACGCCCTAATATCAGTTTTGCTTACGTTGTTTCTGAAAGATCTTAACCTAACTTAACCTAACCTAACCTAATATTGGCTTACTCTGAACCTCGCGTACACAGATTTGGCCTGTTAGAATCTCAATTTTGTTTAACACTTGCACCGTCAGTCAGTTGGTCGTCGTTAGGTTTACATGACTTTAGAGTTTTAGCTTAATTTCATTTAATTGAAGCGTAAGACAAATGATTCCTGTACCTGATAGTGTCCTCTTGAAATGAAACGATTTGGAAAATGCATTGACAAGACCAGCAATTTATCAGTCTAATGATTCGGTGAAAATGAATGGTCAGAAGAAGGTTATAATCCCAATTTCTGTAACTGTATGGATGTAACAATCGGCAAGTAAATAAACAAATTCATATAACACATAGGTGTACAAAATAAATTAGGATAACACGATAAAAATTCTATCATGATGATGGATTCGAGGGAATTTTCTCAAGAGGTGAAAAGTAGGTCAGAACAACCGACGAGTGACAGTAAGATCTACGTCGAAATATGTGGCCATCGAAGTGTTAAGTTACTTCTAAAAAATTTAATGTAGCCTCTGTGTAGTGTAGTGTAGATATCGACTTAATCTAAGGTTAAAATAGATATATGTCAGTTTGTCTTCTTCTACTTTTGCTATAGAAATAATTCGTGGTCAATCGACAATTGAAAACAGCTCAACAATGTCTCTAATCTGTAGCCCTAACTCTTCTCGCAGACTTTATACGTTTACTCAAACAGTAGACATCTGATAAGTTTCATATTTTGGCTCAATATTCCTTATAGGATCAATCATATCTACAACATAACATGCGATTCTCTTGATACTTCAATTTGCTCAATATCTATAAACTTTCAAAATCGGTTCCTTTATACGTATTGCATGTTTGACGTTGTTTGATATTGTCTGACGTCGCCTGACATTTTCTAACGTCCGTTTCTCACGTTATTCAATGTTACTCGACCTCGTATAATATCTTTTATCGTTGTTTGACGTGGTTTGACGTTGTTTGACGTTGTTTGAACAACACTTTCAGTAACGAAAACACTAGAAATCATCGTTAATCCTCTACAAATTGCTTGCCTTGCTATCGTTTTATGGTACCAAGGTGTTTTCCAATAGAAAAGCTGAAATCTCATGTACGTCACGCGGTCTAAAGGTAGACGCGGATAACCGTGGGCAGAAAAATCGATCGAATGGACGTCGATATGCCAGTGCCAATAGGTTTGACCCGTCGTGTTGGGATGATTAATGGGTGTAGATGAGCGGTAATTGAGGATGCCTGGTCGAAGGTAATGGCACACTGTTTACACACACCATCACGGATGGAAATAAATGCAGAAACGTGACGCGATAACCTTCTCAACCGCGTGATAGTTATGTATTGGCTAGGATAATGGGCTGGGTAAACAGTCGAAGAAAAATGAAAATGGACGTGGTGTTTAACTATTGGTGGAATACTTTGTATAACTTCCACGAAGAAAGAATAATATATTTCTCGAACCAATTTTAAAGAGGCTAATTTTTTAACCCAAATTCTAATGCAATTTTGGCTTCTATTAAAATTTGGCTTTAGCTCATAAACTAATAAAAAAACATTCCTGATTCTTGTGTCTCCAAGTGGTAACGAAGCTAAAGTCGAGTTCTAGTGAAGTGGATGAGTCGAGGTTCGCTGAATAAAAAGTCATCTAAGATTCTGATGTCTCCAAAGGGCAATTAAGCTAAAGCTAAGTTTCATTAGGATGAAAAATTGATAGTCCTGTTCTATTGGTAATTGGCTTTAGTTTGACACTAACCTTACCAGGCCTGGCCAAATGAACGGTTTCAAAATTTAATTAAAAATCCTACGTTCCTTGTTATTTCATTCGTTCGTCTAACATTATGTAAATTTGTATATTGACAAAAACTGAGAAATTGATTAGTCAGACAATGTTTTTTATTAGTTTATATGCCAATATGAAATTCTAACTTAGTCTTTGCAAATGTTATGATATTATAATCTTGAATGTCTTTTTATCAAAATATTTATCAAAATATAAATTTTTCATAAATATAAGAATCCACAATGTGATTATAAATTAATTATAAATAAACGAAGATGGTCCAGATGCTAGGCTCACCTTGATGTTGATGTTTTCTTTAGCCGATGTCTCAAAAAATTGGACGCCTAATTGGTCCGCCAATTGCTTGCCCCTTTCAGTAGTTATCACCCTTTCGTCCTCCATGTCGCACTTGTTGCCAACCAGGATAACCTGAGCGTTGTCACACGAATAAGTTTTGATCTGTGTGACCCAGTCCTGCACCGAATTGAACGACTCCTCGTTTGTGATGTCGTACATTAGGATGAAGCCCATCGCGCCTCTGTAGTAGGCCGTCGTTATCGTCCTGTATCTTTCCTGACCTGCGGTATCCTGCAATAAAACGGATCCTCGGATTAAAATTGGCCTTTCCTGACTTTCAAGATTATTAAATAATAACTAAAAGTATCGTGAAAAATAATTTATCCGATCGATGGGACTAATAGTTCTTTTTGTGTGAATTAAAAAATAATCAATGAAACAAATAAATAAATAAAATTAATTCAATTATAATTAATTAAAATGAATAGTAATATTTTCTGAAGTACAACAGTTCTGACACGAATAATAAAATTATGAGAAGCTTCTCTGCGAATTTTAAAATTAAGTGATAATTAATTGACGAGTTTTCTCTGAACATTTCAATATATTTAATTTGAAAAATAAATAAAATAAATTCCCTTAATATTCAAGGAAATAAACGGTAACATTTTCTGCAATAAATAACGTGGATAATGGAAGCAACAAATTTGCAGAATTTTCAAAAATTAAAAAACAATTATCAGCGTAGTGAAGTAATTGGTACACCATTTGTGAAATTGGTAAATTTTTCTGTAAAAGAAAATTAAAAGAACTTATTAAAAGAACAATAGTAATATCTTGAACCATTATAGCAATTGATGAAAAATAGTTTCTAAATGATTGTTGTTCGAAAACGATGAAATAAATTACGATTACTACGAGTGTCTTGAACAAGGAAGCGATAACGTTCGATTCGGTTGATAAATGAAGCCACGTGCGGTACGCTGTGCTTGTGGCTGAACGTTACCATTTATTGCAAAATATTTTCAACGTACTCTTTTTGCTTCTCTTTTTAATTCCTTGTTTTCAATTTATTCCAGTTATCTTTTTTCTCGTATGCGACGATCGAATTTACATTTGCTCTACGGCTTTATTTCACGTGTATAACCGTAAAACGATCTATCACACAAAAATATACTTCTTCCTCTACCAGTATTTCTGTCCTTTGAAGCTTTTTAATATTTCAAAACAAATCGAAGAAAGAACATGCTGCCCATAGCTGTTCTCTATTAATTTCTCTTTGTAAATTCGATCGACAGATAGAAAAAAAAGACAATTGGAATAAATTGGAAACAACGAGTTAAAAAGAGAAGCAGAAAGAGTACGTTGAAAATATTTTGCAATAAATGGAAAATATGGACAATTAGTTGGAAACGACGAACCAGAGGAAACAGTGAAATATCTGTTTTCCAATAAATTGAAACATATGGAAAAAGCAATATTATACTCAATATTCATATTGTATGTTATTTATATAATCTATTATTATTATTATTATTACATTATTATAACTTTTGTTCATATTATTGGTTGGCAACTAAGTGATTGCGGGTTTTGTTATTACCACCTAATGACAAAAGCCGCAATCACTTAGTTGCCAACACAATATCGTTAATTTATATAAATATTGGATATATCATATTTATTATTCAATCCAGCAATATTATTGCACGCTAATTTTAATCCCATGGGTGTTGGAACTGAATTTTTGCCTCAAGGGATTTCGTACGACGAAAGGTGAGTCGCGACAAATTGTCAAATTGAGCCAACAATTAGTTCCTGTGAATGGCGGGTCGAGCAACTCGAGGTTCTTTCGTGGGCACCAGCCTTAAACATCCAGCAACAACTTTAAATTATAATTTGTTGGGTTGGCAACTAAGTGATTGCGGGTTTTGTCATTAGGTGGTAATGAGAAAATCCGCAATCACTTAGTTGCCAACTTGAAAGATGTACGTCGTCGGACTGAAACAAAATCCGAGTGAATTTTGAGTTCTTTGATCTCCCACATTTCAGAAACGAATTGTCAGCTTAAAAATTCGTGTCTTGTGATAAGATACGATTCCAGTTATCAGAAAATTCAATTACAAAATCATGGGACAGGAAATGGCTGGAAGAAGCCGCCATTTTTGTTCACCTGAAATTTGTTTATTGGAAAAAGTACGTCTTCTTGCTGAAAAACTTTCATCTAACTCGTATAAAGTTCTTGCCATTGTGTACTGACCTTTATGAAATATCAATTATTCTACGATGTACGTGATAATACGTTCAAGTCACAGTCCAACTTTCGGTGCTTTCAGTTTAAGGTTAAGTGTTACTAGAGTTAGGTTGAGGTTAGGTTGTTAGGGTTATCGTCTTAAAATTTTATGTTTGGCGAGTTTTGACACACACACCCAACAGGGCTTCACACGTGTATCATATCTCCTCGAAGCAATCTGATCCTACGTAATCTGTAGCAGGTATCATCTAGCAAACAAATTATGATGAAGTTTGGCATAATTTAACAGATACCGTTTAAATGAATACCCGTGGGTCGTCCAATTCACCTGATGACGTTAAAGATACTACACTTGTAGTCGTGAATGAAAATAAGGAAAGAAAAATAGCAGCTAGAAAATACAAAATGGATAAGATAATATAATTAAGATACATAAATAAATATAACAAATACCGATCTTCTCATAGACAGGCATTTTACACTTTGCCTGAAATAACATTTTCTCAACATGTTGCTCGTTTAAGTTTAACAAATTTGATTGAAATTTTTGTTCAGAAATATAACGTTGAATCAAAGTATACGAAAGATTATTAAAATTATTAAAAATTATTAAAATATTATTCAGTTTCGTTGACACGATATTTTCTCTTCAAAAAGTATCGACCCTACTCTGTCAGCTAATATATTGTCCGTGATAAAACTCGTTTCTTTTCTTTCCACTTTTTTCAATTTTTAAAATATTCTCGCAATAAATTATAAGAAGAAAGAAACAACATAACAGAGATAGTGGAAACGCAAGGGGAAAAACGTACGGGGTAATACTGACCCAGATCTGTAGCTTGACCCTTTTGTCGTGTCTGAAGACCGTTTTCACCTTAAAATCGATGCCCACGGTCGATACGAAGGCCGAGGTGAAGGAATCGTCCGCGTAGCGGAACAAAAAGGACGTTTTGCCTACCGACGAGTTGCCGATGATCAGCAACTTGAACATGTAGTCGAAGTTCTGGTCCGCGGCCTCCTTCTGAAACTTTGGATCCTGGCCCGCCATCTAAAAGCAATTCCACATTACGTAAATAATCTTTATTTCATTTGTAGTTACATCTCGCCTATTCCACATTGCACACGATCTCGTTCATTTGCTGCAACAACTCGAAGTTCATCGTTCTCGAGTTATTGGCATTTCATTTAATTAACAAGCTATTGGTAGAGAAAACAGTGGTTGAGTGAAGTTGGGAAATTGGTCGCGCGAGGGCAACACCGTCGCTATTGCATCATCACGAAACTCTAAGAACATTTCAACTCGTAACTTTTTTAGGTTATGTCACTGTTACAGCAAATCAACGATTCGTAATCTCAAGCTGCGTAACCACAATCTCATTCAGCCATAACACAGACTCGTATTGTCATATTGGGTCGATAGGTTTCTCAGTATACAACTAAAATTTACAGACAAATGGAATGCACTTCGAGGCTTAACTCGATGAATTGTTCGTGATATCATACATTATCGAGCATATGCGATTGTTATCCAACAACATCCATCGGCTGTCTTTTTTTAAGTTTGCATTTGATGCACGTGCAGTAGCGTGCACCATTGTGCAGCAGCCTGTTACCGTTTTGCTAATATGCGATTATCCATTCGACTCTTATGTTTTCAGCCATGTTTTTTGTACCTCGCTAATGACAGCGTCAATTTATATTAAATATGACAACGTAATTTATATACGCTTCTTTCGTATCATAATTTTATGTGCAATATTTGCATGCATTACGTTGATATGCAAATTAATATTTCGATAATATCTTGCGATTATTTCTCTCAAACTTTGCTTCACTTTTGGGACACCCTGTACGTTCATTCGTATTGTATAACTTATTACGTCGCTATTTGAAAATTTATTAGAAAAATTGCCTGTGAATATGCTGTATTGTATGCTGCGCCAACAATGTTGCAAACAGATCGAAAACAAAATATGACGAAACTTTGTTGGTATACTTAGCGTTATTTATAAATGTGTGGCATATGTTTATCGAGTTTGGAAGAAACTTAACATGCAAATATGCTCAGATGCTATATGTATTTTAAAAGCTTATTATTATAACAGGTAATGGTAAAATTTGTTGCAATTTCTGCCACTTGTACCTGTGTCTACGTTCAAACGTATGACTCATTTTTGCAACATTTCCAAGCAAGCAATATGTTGCGGAATTCATAAGAAAAAATACGTATCAAGACATAAACTAACTCTGGTCTTAATAATTTTAATAATTTCCAACGACAAACAGCAAAGGCAACAATTTTTCTTCGAGCAATTTTCCAGAAAGATGACAAATTTTCATTTGAATATTTTTCGATATATCTTGCATATTCAGGAAACATTTTTCTAATAAATTTGCAACATTGTCTCGAAATCCCTACCCTCCTAAAAGCCCACATTTCTAGAAAAACCGACAAGAAGAGGCTAATTCAATTTTCTAGCGTATCTCTGTTAACATTCTGCGACTCTTTCACCGGCTTCAACGCTTTCACCGGCTGTTCACTGTCGATTAAGCCACTAAGAATTTTCCACGACGCGTTCGCCAGCCTCGATCGAACAACACTGCAACATAGCAATTAACGTTATCGCGACGAAACAAACGCATGGCGGTACCGGAAGTTTGTTGTGCGGGGTAATATCGACGATGGACATCAGCCGAGTCATCCTCGTCCTCAGTTCCAACACGGAGTCCTTGACAGGTGGCCTGCTATTTTTCGTTGACTTCTCTGTTTGACCCTTCAACCCTTCGTCTGCCATTTTCCAGCAACCAATTTTTCCAGAATTGAATTTTTCCCGGCGGTACGTTCGATAGTCTGGATCCGACTACTTTGAAATTCCAAAATTGTGGAAAATGCGAATTTCGATGGAAATTCTTTTCCAATTTCCCTTGATAGAAAATATACGAAGTACCACTTTTCCCGATAATTTTCGATCGAAAAATAAATTACGAAGACTTTTCTACGAGATTCTACGAGAATCTTTTTCTCAGAATAACGGGAAAACACAGGTGCAATTATTTTTCATAATTTTGCTGACCTTCGATTCAAAAATAAATGACAAATGTCCTGTCGGAATTAAAACGAGCCACACAAAGGCACCTGGACACAATTTTTTTACCAAATCGACAACCCGTGAATATTTTTAAGACGATTCCACTAAACGAAAACTTCCTTCGGACTTGGAAGCGGTACACTGTTTTTCGTCATTTTTATTCGACACTTTCTACGATGATCTGGCACAAAGGCACAATAGACGTGACAAGAGCAACCAGGTTCTAATTAGCTGGGAAATGGCTAACTGATAGACGAATGGCCAACGTGGCTATGTTTGTGGTTTCTTTCGTTTTTGCCCGTTTCTTGTCATAGTTCTTTCCACGATATCGCGGTTTCCTGATACGTGTGAACACGCCCACGCAGGGCTGGAAGAAGAATGTCACACGTGCGGTGCCATTGTCTGCTTCGTCTATTGCGTTTGCCTATCAATTAATGTCAATTGTAAATTATTCTTTGCTCGATGCTATCAACGTTATAACGTCTCTACAATTGCAGAATACACGAGTCTGATGTACAGGATGATTTAAAAAATTGCATCGGCGTAGCATTGTTTCACCCAGACATATCCACTTCGATCAACGTCCAACACGTTCACACTCTAATCTATCTAGTTTTTCCTATCTCGTTATCTATCGTTGTTATCTTGACATTTGCGAGTTATTTTTCGAAACGTTGTTTTGCAATTTTCCGTAAAAATTTCGTATCGCGTGATACGAAAGAAATTCAAAGGATGCGACGCGATTGAAAGACCGCGAAGGGTACAACACGTTTGAATCATCCCGTAGACGTTAGAGATCATCCTGCTGGCGTGAAACGCAGTAAAAATTTGTTCTTACATTTGGAAACAATTCTTTCTAATTCTATGCGCAATTACGTGTTGCGCGTGTAAATTGATTGATGGCCATTCGAATAAAGATACAAATATCGTTTAATCACTGAAACAGTTTCAATTGTAAATTATTATTAATAACATCGGACACAGTTTTGTTCAATATGTTCGTATGAAATATGTTCCAACTTGTTCGCAATCAGTGGAGGTCGTTTCTTTTTGTTCACCGTGTATATTACTGAATGCAATTGCCGGCACATCTGTAGCCATGACCGACCACATGATCGATAATCCCACAATGGGGACAGTCAAACCCGATAACCTCCAACTACAGGTTCCTACAAAAAGCACGTGGGCTCGACCGAGCCACCACTCATCGATCACCAAATATTTCAATTATTCGAAGCAGTAAGGGCGACCCAATACGATAAGTTGAAGAAGGAGCTGCATTGTAATTTTAGTCGCACGATTTTCTTGCATTAGTTAACTAATAATAACGTAGGCTTATAATTTATATATAATCATATTATATTAATATTAGTATTAGTTATATACATATTTTTTAATACTAAAGATATATATTATTTTTAACAAACTTATAATATAGTAATATATTATGTTCAATAAATAACATATATTTAATATTAAAAAATATATGCATATTATAATATATAACATTTATTATAATATATTACATTATGACATATATGTATGTGTGTATATATTTGATATTGTATTTGCATGCGTATGTATATTTAATATATTTAATATTAAATATATATATTCGTATAACTAATACTCATATAATTGTCAAATATATGTATTATAATATATTGGTATTGGTATTGGTAATATATAATGGTATTATATTATGTAATGTATTACAATCAGGTTTATAATAGCAGTTAGCTAAATAGTATATATTTAAAAAATAATATATCCTTTTAATATTAAAAATATATAAATATTTTACAATATATAATAGTATTATGTTATGTTTCATATATATATTTAATATCAGATATATTATTATCTAATATTATATTATTTAACATTATTATATTAAATATATATATACATATAACTAATACTCATATAACTATAATTATAGTTATATTATTTCATTGAATTATATTACTCACATAATTGCAAAATATATAATGATATTGTATTATATAATAGTATAACAATCAGATTTATAATAACAATTAGCTAACTCCATAACAATTTATTAGCAACATCAGTAAATTAGCAATAACGACAACATTTCCTAAACATCAAATGCCAAATACGAACATTCCTCGACCGTGAATTGGATCGAGCTGTTCCGTGGAAGTGGCAGCGAATCGGTGGTTGGCAATCGTCAGTTCCTTCCTAAGTCGATAGGAAGACAACGAGTTCCGCGTCCGTGACTTTTTCCTGGTGCCAGGTGCGGCTATACATATCGTCGACCCACGTGCACTGCATCCAGCAAATGTATTCAAACAAAAGCCCTTAAATATCCGTTTCTACAAGTTCGTGATCCGACTTAATGCTTCTTAGACAGACATTGGCTCTTACTGTGACGCATATGTAATAGGAATGACACGTATCGTTCCATAATTCCAGATGGTGTCGTTGCTATTCGTATGGAATTTCCAGTTCTACGATATGAATTACAAATACCAAGTAAATCGAGCCTTCCAACTGTCCTGGCTCTGCCACAGCAACGTCGATAATGTAAAAACTGTCATTTGCTTCCATCGTCACCAACAAAGAAGAAAAAGAAAGATCTGCCAACGTTTACGATTCTCTTCTTCCGCAGAAAAAAATCTACGATTTTAAGAAACAAAAGACTCTCGAACTTCCTACGATTCGATCAAAAATTCATCTACCGAAACAATTTGCAAACGCTTATGATCCTGTTCTTCCCTGAAAAGAGACCTTCAGTTAAAAAAAAAAAAAAAACGAAAAAGTATTTTGAAGTTGCAGGTTGGCCAATGACCAAATTATTCGATAAAAAAAAAAAGAAAGAAAAAGCTCAAAGTGATCCAGTTTCGCAAATGCAAGGGATAAACGTCGCAACGAGAAAGGAGGAATTCTTCTGAAAAACGTACGTTCGACCTTCGATCAAGTCAACGATTACAAGGTCTAAAGGCGGAATGTAGCGCTGAACGTGGGATCAGCTGCGATTTCGTGTGCAGTTATGCCGTAAAATAAATTTAAAAAGAGCAGAGTCTATAAATAAACTGGACGCGGAGGCACAGAGACAGAGAGAGAGAGAGAGAGAGAGAGATTTTTACTTCGGAGTGGGAGGCTCTTATCGATTTTCTTGGCCGAGCCACACAGCCATAGCTACCAGATTTCCCTCGGATTTCAAGTCCTATCGTTTCCGCCTCGCTTCATTCTACGATGCTCGTCCAACTAAAAACTACTGCCATCCCTTCGATAAAAGAGCATGCAGACGCTCGCCAGACTTCTAACAAATAACCCAAGAAGAATTGCTCGATAACCAACCTCTTATCTTCCCCTCTAACTATACTGCACTGACGATGAAACTTGAAGAAACCCACCAACGTCATAGTGAAAGCCAGCTGTGGATGTGGGACCACTCAAAAATTGTCCTCTGTATTTTTTAAGTGAATTACAAAAATTAATAAATTGAGAGAATAAGGAAAATAAAAAAAGTAAATTAGACAATTAATAAATTGACAGAATAAATAAAACAACAAACAATAAATTAAGCGAAGCAAAAGTTAAGTAAAATGAAGAAACGTGATCTCTTCAATCTACTTCGATCTATTGAAACACTTATCCACACCTACGCAATCTCTTCAATTCCCCCACTTTTTTAAATGGGATATTATGCGCGTCATAAACGTGCGCGATGAAGATGATAAATCGAAGAAAAAAGTAAAATAATTTCTCGCGAAAGACCCATCTCTTCCCATCTCTTCGGACCCACCGTTAAGCGTCAAGCTGAAGAAGCAAAGTTCATGCGCTTTGAGGATTGAAATAAGCGACCCGAGACAGTTTTCAAAGCGTAGGAAATAACGAAGATCCGACAACTTTCGTAAGATCAACGATACAGACTCGAATATCTTAACAAAGTCAATTACGACCCATTGATTTTGGGTCTATCTCGTCGCATGATTCAACACTCTCTCGAGATTCTCACGCGAGGCTACCTCAGATATCACGTTCTCTGTTCGCATTCCGTAGCCAACCGCTTCCATAGATTGCACAATTCTGGAATAGCAAAATGGTACGGCAATACCCTTTCACGTGCGAAGGAAATTGCAATTGGTGTAACAGTTGCCCTGTGCATTTAAGAGCCAAGGAAGATTGTTGTTAACGAAATATGGTCAGCTAGTCTGCACAGGATTTTCTTCCCTTTCTTCGCCCCTCAGGCGAACGAAAAACCGACGTGTACCACCTGGTGTTCTTCTTCAACTTAATCAACCGTTTGAGTCCCAGGGGTGTTCAAAAAACAGGGTAGAAAAATCGCAAACAACGTGGCAGCGGTTGTCTTCATCGATTGCGAAGAGAACTAAGACAGCGCTCGTCATATTTGTAATTTGTACGAAATACATCTATCTTATTATATATCCGCACTGTTAGTTTACAAATATTCCAAATTTTCTTCGATAAAAATTATTGAGAAGATAGGAATGAAATATTGCGTTGGCAACTAAGTAATTGCTGATTTTGTCATTACCGCAATCACTTAGTTGCCAAGCAAATACAAAATAACGTAGCGTTCAAATGTAGTGGCACTTTCCCACACCAAATCTGAACAGCGCGATCGCGCTGCTTGCCACTCAAACAACTAAACACTGACACGAGGAATTTCCAATTCGTGGCTATTCGTGACAGGGCCAGTCTCGTCATAAGTGGAATATTACAAACTGCTGAAGATTCAACGAAGAAGACATAACGTTAGAAACGAACAGCGAGCGTCTTCGAGGACCAAAATGAGAAGATTCTGATCGAAGATGATAGCCAATGCCACGAGCCTACACGCGAAAATGTTTCTTACTTTATGGAGAAGAAATAAGCTCGAGGATGAACGCGAAGAAGATTGGAGGAACAGAGTGGCGAGCTTTCGACGCAAGATGACAATGCAGCAAGTTCGACAGACCATTCGGCAATATCGAAACTCTGGAGAAAAATTTCAGCCACCTACGCGTGTTGCTCCAAGTGGCTGGCGAAGAAAGTAGGACAAGGTTCGCGATAATCGTATCGCGGCATGTTAACACCGAGGTGGTGCGCACGAATGCATGCAGAGCGACGCGATAACGCGTTGCACGAGCTTTGCCAACGTAATATCGCGAGGAAGAGAAACGAGCGTCGCGTGAATCTGTGAAACTAGCTTTCTTCGGCGGCACGATACAGTTTTAACTTGATAGAATCGTGTGCAGTTAACGTCAGGTTGAGTTCGGTGACCTGCTGTACCATGACCTTGAAATCTTGCGCAATTCTTCGGCATAAGTAACGCGGAAAACTAATCTGTCGATTGAAATTTCTACAAAATAAAATTCGTGTTTTCGTACGCGATCTATTTGGCGGACGATTTCTACGATTGGAAAATTCGTTGTCCGGTCGATAAGCCAGCGCGTGCCGATCTAAAAAGAAAAATAACGAAAAAATAAGTCGAAAATATACAACGAAGTTTGTTCGTAAGACGCACCATTTTCGATTAAATCGCGTTTGAAAACATGTCGGCTATGTGCCAACTTGCATTTTTAGGTTAGAGATATTTTAAGGTTAGGGAAGATATTCTGCGATCAGTTGACGGATACGAAGTAAGATGGGAGAAATTATTGGCGACCCATCGTTAAATAGAGGCGGAAGAGATTGTTCGTGAAGGAATCGACGAATACAAAATTCATTGGGAAGTTGAAGTACCAAGAAATAAGTTCACGGTATCGATGAATCGGTGAAGCGAGTTTCAACGGTGAAATCTTTCAAGCACTCGGCCCCTTTCCACAGTTAATGCTCTTCAGCGACTGACACACGGGTCTTTGTGCTCCAAGAGCCTCTCAACCCTTGGCTAGATTCGATTCCTCCGACTAAAGACATTAAAACATTCAAATGCAACGACCTGTGTACTATCTTGTTAGCCTCTTTCCTGTGCGAAAAATCTCCTAACATTTCTTTATCGGTTGAGCAGATCGTTCGGTGTTTTCATCGAAAATTAATTTATTCGGTAGATCAGCGATTCGAGACGTACGATCGAGCTTCAAAGAATCGGAGATCCGGGAAGATTATGGGCGGAGCTTGGAAGAATCTTGAGCCCCTTGGGAAATATTTCGCGATAAAAATTAGGCTAGGCAGAAGAGTTGCTTCAAATTCAATTCACAGATGAAATTGCGCTCGAAGGGTTTGCAAACAGTGGAATAAATTTGAGAAGCTAAGATGGAAGATTGCTGCAACGAACTTTGAAAATACGGTAGACGTGAAGGCAACGAAATTTGGTAAATAAACGATGGTGAAACAGCGGCAAATGAATGAAAACAATTATAACGCAAGTTGTTTCAAATTTAATTTACAGATATAAAAAATCTAGGAACAGAGATTTTCTATGCAATTTTTTTAAATAGCAACGAAAAATTAGAAGCTCGAGCTTTCGACTAACTAAATTCTGTGGTCTGAAAAATTAGATCGATTAAACTCGCCTCAAATCTAACCAAAGACATAGAACATTCAAGAAAAGAAATCAATTACAAACACGATATCCATACAGTTTCAAATAGACGGAATATGCCTTTAAATTTGTCCAATTTCCTAACCCTGTCCCTCTACGAATCACAATCAGAGTCCTGCATTTAATCGTAAGAGGTTCAACCGGCAAGTGAGGTTATGAAATATGTCTTAAAATGGCGGAAATATTAGGAGAACGAATAGATCGAGCACTATTATATAGCGCCGTGGAATGATGGCAACGGTGGTGGCGAGTGGCTAGCAACAGAGCAAATATTTTTGGAAGATCGATTCCCAACCCCTGGCCACCCACGCCGCCCGTTACACAGTTTCGATTTCAGCGGCTGGCAGAATGAACGTAGTCGGAAGATGGAGCCTCCGTATACGTACTCGTGACGCTCGAATCTGGATCCCGAAAACGCGTGCGGATCGATACGTTGGATTCCTCGATATCGGCGATGCCCGGCCGATAACGTTGCCAACTCGGTCGCCTGTCTAGCCCTGATCGTTAATAATTCTTGGTTATGCTGCATGCGATGGCATGGCATAGTTGCTTTTTAATGTCGACGTGATCACACAGCTGACATGTCTATCGTCCCTTTGAAGGGTAAAGAGAGGGAGGTAACAGGAGAGCAAGAGAGAGGGAAGAAGGTCACACAGACTGGATCGTCACTGGTGGTCAGTGAAACTTGTCATAGAACCAACCATTGTATTTAGCAACCATCCAATTAGGTCCATAATCTCAACATCGCAGGAGCAACGGATAGCTCCTGAGATGAGTCTTAGACCAGGGCCAGCAAAATTTGAGGAATTTCTGGATTTAACAATTTAAGTTAACCGAGATAAAAGCGAGGCAGGGAGGACCTGAAAGCAGGAATAGACTGTCAACGAGGATCATGCAAGCGCAGAGCGCGTGAAAAGTCGACTCGACGACCACAGTTTCTAGCGTGAGAGAGGAAACCGCGAGAGTGGGAGAGAGACAGAGGGAGACAGAGAGAAATCAATAAACGGTCTATCGACGAACTGTGGCTGGTCGGGCAGAAATGTATCGAGCTTAAAGTCTAGCTAGCGAGATTCTTCTCGAGGACATGGACACTGACGATTCTCTGTCGTTTCCCGTCCAACGAGTCGTTTCTCCGATCATGTACCTCCTGAAAATGTTGATCCTCTCACTGTTGATCGCTGAATAGTAGGGTTGCACGCCACGCGTTCCACTCGAACCCTGCACCTCGCTTCGATGATGAAATGACTCCGAAACGCGAGTCCGGAGGTTCCCGACACACGACTTAACACACGGTAGCACAACGGGGGGTTGTTTCGCGACGATTTTAAAGAGACTGGACTGGCCTCGGTAAAGCCTCGCGCCACTGTAGCCCGCTATAGTTAAAATATCGACCATTTCGTGGACCCCCGCCCGTCCTCGGACCAATCCCGAGAAAAGCCGCGCCTGCGCCACAGGCAACCCGACTGACATCTCGAAACCGGAGATAGAACCCCGTTTCACGGGGGAGGGACACTTGTTGATTTCCTGGTTCGTCGGCGCCTACGACAATGCGCATGAATCTCGCTAATTCTTTTGCAGATGTTTCCTTTATCGACCGTGGGTAACTTACCTACTGTAACTTGTCTACTTCATTTCTGCGAACTCTTTCTATCGGTTCCTGTATTACGGACAGCTCGTATTGCTCGTCGACAGGCGCTGTGAGATAATTTCAGAAACTTTTAGAACTTTCTATGGGAGTATGACTTGAGTTGGCTTTGGAACAGAATTCTTATTCAATAACCAAGTAATAGGTAATTTTCAAATTAATAAAATTACAAAATAATTGGTAAAAGTATAAAGGTTCGTTAATACTCTGTTGTACTTTTGCAAGTGTGTGCTAGTATTATTGCAGAGAAATTAGCAACATAGCAACCACGATTGTTTGTTTGATAGAAATTTCACTTACTTCTCTCGTTGATTATTCGTGTAAATTCTAATGAATGTTATTTCCTTCATTATTTGCAAAATCGTTTTGAACATGTCTCACAAATCCTGGAACTCGGGTAGCAGTCAGGCGAAAGAGAAAATCGTGTTGGAGCCGGAAGTAAGCTGCGAAGGTCAAGTAGTAAAACGATCACATTCCGGACGTGAACTGGACGAAGCGAAGCTCAGGCAAATCTCAACGTAAAATTCATTTGTATTGTTCGACGTAAACATAAAAAGAATGGCAAATTTTTGAAAAATTCTTAATCGTAGCTTGAGGAAATGCCGAAGCGTGGATGGGACTTCGAAAAGACCAAAAATTAGCCACGTTCGCAGACTAAAGACTCAGAATTTAAAAGTCCCACAGATCTCCGAGAGAATTGTCGATATCGTCAACATTCTGCAACACGAAAATTTTCTGGACGTGGTCGATCGGTTCTTCAAACCGAAATCCAACAAGCAACCACGTACCAAAAAGCCACAATCCAAAAAAGCCAATGTGAGCAAGGATCTTGACAGCAAAACTAAAGTGCTCGTGTCCACTGAATCTCATAATAACGCTTTGTAATTTGTTAAAAATAAACAATTTTAACCTGCGAACTGGGTCGTTCCTTAATTAAAGACTTAATGACTAAACCCGTAATGACAATTTTGCAAATAACATTTCTTCTCGACAAATAAAATAAAATGAACTTTCACTTCTCCGATTAATAGATTAATAGATTAAAATTGTAATTTAAAGTGAAAATATTTTTGCAATACGTGCCATTTTATTGCACATCTCGCTTGAAATTAGCCATGAACACATCCTTGTGAAACACATACGTCACAATATTAAAAATATTTCTCAACGTTTTATTTACAATAAAACTGTCTTCGATCGATAAAATTCGATAAAGTGTGCATCGTCTGGCGTTGCCTCGCTAGCTGTCGCTGCAGCCCTCGTAGAGTGCAGGAACATAAAACCAACTATAATTCGACTATTCTGTCATTTGTAATTCTACGCATAGAGGCAGTAAGAAATATTAAAGAATTAGATTTTTAAACTGTCCAGTTTCCAGACTGTCCAATTTTAAAAAGATCCCTCGACTAATTCATTGACCTAACCTAGTCAGCTAACAGTGTATATAAAATTTGATTATTAACTTTCGTTAACTCTCTTCAGTGCTTAGATGTCTACAGTCACTCACAATATCGTTCACTCTTTTTGAACACAGTGTCAAATAAACAAGGAATTCGTTATAAAATCTCTACACTTTGAATCCCTGTTAGCATTGTACCATTCAGGCTTTCAGCTTCACAGAGACGATACTAATCACCACTTTTGTTCCCACAAAATCAAAGCTTGCTTTCGGTGTCGTCGTAGATTATTGCAGGGTTCGAGGCAGCCCATTTCTCCTTGAAAGCTAGTTCCTCCTTCTTAGGCCTGGTCTTCAAACTCTGGATACCAGCATAGTGTTCCTCGATCTCTTTCAGAGATCTGCCTTCTGTTTCTGGAAGGATGAAGTAAAGGAGTGCTCCCCCAGCGAAGTTAATTAAAGTGTAGAAGAGGAAGGTTCCTGGAAGAGACATTCCGTTGACCATGTACAGGTACACTTTGTTGGCGATGGAATTGAAGATGTAGCCTATGGATCCAGCCATTCCTGTTGCGCTACTTCGTACCTGGGTCAAAATTGGAGCATTGTCAGAAGATTAGTTTCTCACAACTTCCTGACTCGAGTCGTCATAGTTAGATAATTTTATTTACCTCGAGTTTGCGTTAATGAAATAGGCATACTTTCACGAGGGAATCCTCAGGTTAAGTTAGGATGATGTTCAGGAAACGATGGACCGATTTCCATGCAGGAGATTTTGGTTCGAGTTGTGTTTGGATTATCTTTATGCCAAATTGTGCTCATGATTGACTGAAATTTGCGTTTAAAAGGTGGCAAACCTACCTGTACGGGAAAGACTTCACCAGCCAGGACCCATGGAAGCAGCCTGATGCCAGCATGAGATAGAAAGGCAGCTCCAATCAGTAAAGTCATTGGAATCCAAGAAATATTCTCTGTATTGATCATATCAGCCTGAGTCAAATAGCCATAGACAGCCACCAAACAGAAACACATGCCGGTACCACCGACTGAAAAGAATGTCAGCAACCGCTTGCCGGTGAAATGAATGGCACACACAGAGAGCAATGTTCCTACCAATTCTGCCAGGCCAAGAAATACAGCAGCTGTGTATTTGTCTAGAGGCGCGTCTAAACTATCAAAGATCAATACAGCGTACGTCTGAAGAGTACTGGTTCCTCCAAAAGCGCCAATGCAGAAGGCGATACTGACCAAAAAGAAAGGCACGTAGAAGGTCCTCTTGCCGAAGGATTTCCAGATCTTTTCTTTGGATTCTGCTGGCTTCTGTACATCTTGACAGATGATTCTGAGCTCCGACTGTACGTGGATCGGACTGACCCAACCGCGAAGCCAACAAAGAGCTCGCTCGGCTTCCCTTTGGCGGCCTTTTCCTGAAAAATTGTTTCACGACACTTAATCGGTGACTAATTTAGACTGCTAATTTATACAACAGCGTAGTTGTAATGTAACTTGGCGACTCTGACCCTAACTATAGGCAAGTTATGAGCTGAACCGTGGAAACTATGAGTCTAACTTGAACTGAACTACAAAGTTCATGAGATTAAACGCTAGAAACACCAGTTAAAGTCGTCATACTACATATTTTTTAAAATCATTTGCATCGTAAGGAAGAAAGAGGATTTACCAACAAGCCAATAAGGACTCTCAGGCACCAGGCAGAGGGCAACTAAGCAAATAAGTGGATAGATGAGATTGATCATGGTAACAGTCCTCCAGTTGCCTAATTTGCCACTCAACATCTGCGTGAAAATGCCCATGATCACAGCCATGGTGGAAGTGGCGGATAGCATGCCACGTAAATGGGGCTGCGTCACTTCTGCCACATAGGTCATCACAGGTGCTTCTAGGAGACCACCAGTTAGACCAGTCATGGCCAGTGCTATAAACAACATCTCAGCTGTCGTCGCGTAGTAGAAGATGATCCACGCTGCTGTAAATGGAATGGTAGTCAGCATCATGGTCCTCTTTCGTCCTAGGAACTGCGACACTGGCCCACTAGCGAAGCAACCGATTGGGACCAGGAACAGATTCAGGCTACCTGTATTAATATAAGTAGAATGTTTCATAAATTTTAGGCTTTTATGACCTTCTGCGAGTTTACGTAATCGATAGACATAAAAAGCTGGCTAGATATAAGACGGAAGTGAAAGGAATTCCATTGTGGAAGCCTAATTACGAGCTAGACGTCTAAATTGATGCTTTAAGTCAGACTCTAAAGTCAGATTTCCTTTCAAATGTAGTTTTAAATCTGATTGCCCAGTCAGTTGGACTTTGATACTCTGAGATCAGCCTAGTTTTGACATTTCAAGCCAGATATTAATTCGAGTCCTGTTGATTTTGGTGCACCATATTCAGCTCCCAAGTCGATCTAAGTTTCAAGGCAAACAAACAACGTGCTCACTTATCCACGTCAATTCCTCCATAGTAACCGGGATCTCAGCGTTCTCCTTTTGAAGTTCCGGGATTAGGACCGTGGAAAATCCCAATGTTGAACCAAAGGTAAGCAGGAGCAGGTTCTTCGCACTGACGGCACAGAACTGTGGAAATGCTTGGCGTAGCCTCGACGTTGTCAGACCCTCAGAGATGCCATTTAGCTCAGCAGGTGACGTTTTCTCGTCATTGCTGGAATGCAAAACAAAATGACGAAACTAGTAAAAGTGCTTCGATGAAAGTATATGCCAAACCGTACGAATGGATCTCTGCCTGCAAGACCCAAGGGACCTGGCTCGTCAGCTAAAGAAAAAATAGCGTATTTGATATTTGGCATCAAACGTTCTTCAGTAAATTTCATCCAAATTGATCCCACCTAGCATTGTTGAACAAAATTCTGTCTTCTATTTTTGAAACGAAAGATACTTCGATAAATTTCTACAAGTCATCCAGGTTCTAGGTTTACATCTAACGATGCAGACAGGTGGATCAACGACAGATGGGGTCCAAATTGGCGTAGTTGGATCGACACCGAGTCGCAGGTTTAATTCCATTGAACGTGATTTTCTTTCTTCAACGAAACTGGGTTAACAACGATTGCGCAATTGTTATCCAATGGCCCAATTAAGTTCCACTCGGTTGGGTTCCATACATTAAATGGGTAATTTAAAACCCGTAATCTAAAACCTGCCCTTGCTGGCTCCAATAAATTTTCCAACGCGTCGTAATTATTGGGTTGGCAACTAAGTGATTGCCGACTTTGTCATTACCACCTAATGACAAGATCCGCAATCACTTAGTTGCCAACCCAATAGAATAGCAATTGAGAAAGTGTGGTATCTCTTGAATAAAATTATTACAAAATTCTTGAAATATTCTTCCGAGTGTATGAACTTTGACGAAATTGTATCCGGAAAAATTATGGTTCAGAAAGATTGTACAATTAAAAAAATTGATGAAATATGATAAAATTGAATAAAGTAAAAAATTGTACAATTATGAGAAATTATTATTTTAAAATTCTACAATTTTTAATAATAATATACTGCTTTACTTGTATTTGCATTAATAGATTATTTTACAATTTTCATAGGCCTTTTGTTATTTTTCTAAAAATACAATTTCGAGATTTGTCTTTGTAATTTACAATAACGTTTTTGTGCATAAGGCAAAAATTCACGTTGGAAGAAGATTCACGCTCGTCACAGGTGAACACCTGTGCCTAGCATCATCAGTGGCTGGCTTTTTTGTCATTGACATAGTTCTCTTTTTGCGTGAAAGGAACCGGAGGCTCTCGACTATTGCAGTTGCATAAGCGATGCTACAAGTGCGTTCTCTCAGTTTTTGTGAAATTTCAAATGACTGGTTAGCCAGGTCAATTAAAGAAATAAATACATCGACTTGCTCTTACTTATCAACTTGTTGGAAATTTCGACAATCGTATAATTCTATTTTTTTAAATTGGAAAATTAAAAATATTACATTTACCGGTGCTGAAAGATAGAAACATCGACCAGATGAAATCTGAACTTAACTTTTATCGTAGAACGTGTGAACATAAATGATGCTTGAAGAAAAATAATCGATCATCTCTGTTATCGAGAATTAAATTTGGTAAACAATTCCTGAGATTCTGAATTATCCTCTTTCAATCGATCAATTCACTATTTTTCACATTTTTGGAAATTTTGTCAAGAATGTGAATAACTTGAAACATGACATTAAAAAATGGCATAAAATGAGACAAAGATTGTTTTATCAGTATAACATGGAGGATACATATTTGGTGAAAATGTCTCATATTTTATGTAAGAACAATAAATCTGTATAATAAATATTTTTTATATTCGCTGTGATTGTAAATAAATTGTTTATTGTACTTTTAATATGAAATGCAATTACCCTCGGCAAATTATGGCTCAAAGATTACAATAAATCAAAGTCATGGGATTAAAATTTGGATTGTTTCTAAAATTTAGTAATTAAAAAAAGATATGTATATATAAGGTAGACAAAATTGTTACCAAAATAATCTGATAAATTGATAAAAAAGAGAGAGGAAGCGTGATGCAGACCTGTTTGTGTCTACTCAAAAACTTGGGAAACAAGATTCACAGCAGACGAAATGAAAATGATGACTTGTATTAAAACGAGTTTTGTGTTGATTAGATCGCCTGAGGGATCCGGTTATGCAGTCATACAGGTGGCTGCACGTGAAAGGAAAAGTGCCACATAGAAAAGTATAGTACACTTCCATCGGTATTATTAAATATCATGACTAGACTGCGAATGCTTGTTATCTTTATATTTCATTTACATGTCAAAAGGAAGCTTTGCTCTAACATCGATATTGTTAACTACTAGTATACCAAGTATATTAAATATATTAGTAGTTAACAATATCAATGTTAAAACAAAGCTTTCTTTTGACATGTAAAAGATATACTTAATATACTACTAATATACTAATATATAAAGTATATTAAATATATTAGTAGTTAACAATATCAGTGCCAAACCAAGGCTTCCTTTTGACATGTAAAAGATATACTTAATATACTACTAATATACTAATATATAAAGTATATTAAATATATTACTAGTTAACAATATCAGTGCCAAACCAAGGCTTCCTTTTGACATGTAAAAGATATACTTAATATGCTACTAATATACTAATATATAAAGTATATTAAATATATTACTAGTTAACAATATCAGTGCCAAACCAAGGCTTCCTTTTGACATGTAAAAGATATACTTAATATACTACTAGCGCACGAATGGAATCAAAGGAGGCGCCTGTAGCGTATCAAAAGATTAGCGAAAATAACTCGTTATGAGCTTATTATGTTCTTACGCCTCTGCGATATATATTTCTGGCGCGATAAGCATAATTCCATGATAATATTTACGATCCTTATTATCCTTGTTCTACACGCTGATTTTATTCTAATCGCGTTTTATATCGTTTTATCAATGTGGTTTCAAGTCTATGATGATGAGATGAATTAGGAATCGCTGCGTCATTTCGATTCACATCGTCGAGTAAAATTGTAAAAATAATGCTCGCTCGATTAGTTACAACGTGATTACACGATGTTTCCATGTATGTTTTACGATAGCTGCGCGATGATATTTAATTAGTTCAATGATTGTTCAGGATATCTTGGTTTCCTCTCTTAAAAGAAATGCCGTTGTGTTTGGATTGTTCTTAGTGGAAATGCTCGGTCAACGCAAGATTGCCTCTTAAAAACGACGTTTTAACAAGCAGCGTGTAAACTGATGCTTTCACATCGTCATGAAGCTTATCGACATTCCTATTGCATTCAAGGAGCACGCGTTTCTCTTATCATAGATTAAGAGCACAATTTCTGATATAGCTAAAGTAATAATAATCTTAGCTAAGATTTCTAAGGATTCGCTGCTACCGATTGTAGCACGGTACTATCTACTGAGATTTATTTTATTTGTAGATGCCACGTTAAAATAAAGTTTCGTATATTACGTGTTTTACGTGTATACGAACGGTTTGAAAACGAGCAATAAATCATATTAAAAACAGCTACTAATAGCGTGAGAACGAGACTTTTATAATCGTAAACGATAGCGTCTTTTAATTCTTTTCTTCTTATCTGAATCGCAATTTTATTCTTCGTTCAGGTTATGGCTCGTGGTGCGACACTAGCGCCGCACGTGTCGATTACTAGTTCGCGATATGCGTACTTATCTATATAAATAATTGCCACTGTATCCTTTGAATTACTCATTGCTCTTCCCTTATTTATTATCTATTTCTCAAATATACTTGCGATTATTGAATCCACTTATAAATACAATAAAAATCATATTTTACAAATGTGTAGTTTACGCGAAAGTTTCGTCTCAACGTTGAGATATAATCTTGCAGTGGTAATCAAATGTATATGTTTTGTTTGTTTAGATAAATAGAGAATTGTAGTGATATCTTGATCCTGTTCGTACTTTCTAAGAAGCACCTAATCCGAGAATTAGTTTTATCTTGAGAAATATTGATCGATTTAAAGGTAACCGTGTTTATATATTTCGTCGTTATCCAACCACGTGTCGTAAAACTATAAAAATCCGGATTATTTTTACAGAATCGTAACACTGCTGGCTTTTTAGTCCAACTGAACAATCTCTTTTGTAACGAAAAATAATATGAAAGATAATAAACGACAATAAGGAAGCTAAATAAAAAAGTATAAAAATAGATGTGTGATATACTGTTATAATGTTCAGTCTGCCATATTCTACAGGCATTTTCTTATCTCTTTTACAATTTGCAACTTGTTTCAGAATTGGCATCGAGTATACTTTATAGCCATTTATTACAACAGATTGTTGCATTCATTATCATTATATTTATGTTGACTGCGATTATGTGCATCTACTTTACATTTGTAAGCTCCCTACTTCCACGTTCCACTTTGTTTAAACGAAACGAACTTAAATCAAGCAATTCGTCATGAAAGAATCATCGACCAGAATTGAGATAAAAAGGCATTCTGAAATCTGTAAGAAAGTAAATTTTCATTATCCATTTTGATCATTTACAGCTATCGTAATCGGTATTTGTACGTGACGCCATGCTGATACGACCTTCATGGTGTCTAGTTACCGTCATAATGCGTCATCGTTGAGGAAATAATAGCCTTGAATGCGTCGAGTTTCGTGAAAAATTCATGGACCTTGATTTAAAGAATCGCAGGAGAAAAATGAAGAAAAATCTGACTCGAAAGCAGATTCAACATTTCGATTCGAACTGGTCGATTCTCGAAGTTGTCCTTTCAAAAAATTATTTTTTAGTTTAATTGAATTTTTTAGCCTCCGAGCCGATAATTTTGAGAAACTTTAAAAACTGATCGATTTGAGAGAAATTGTTTAATCTTGATATTCGACAATAGCAATATTTGCCAATTTGTAGCAAATCCGTGGACTTGACCGATTTTTCACGTTTTCATCTGCATTCAATCTTTCCTTAATTTTGAACAAAAATTCCAGAAGGAGGATTTTAAGGATTTAAAAAATTGACCAATTTAAAATTGCCAATCATCAATTTTCTAAAATACATCTTTCTATTCTTCTAAGGAAGTGGTTCACGCGTATTAGAGCAGCGGTTATAGTCGCTTATCTTCGCTTTATCAGTTCGTTAATCCAACTTTCCACAAAATTCGGTTGCATACGATTTCGTTTGATGCCGCGCGCGTGCTCCGCGTTTTTCATTTTCCCGCGATTTCTTCGAACTATTACGAACGGATTATTCGGCTTAGGGAAAACGACAGGTAAATTTATCTTCCGATTTCCTTTCCCCGTTTCTCCGCCGATAATAATCTTTAATGCCGTCGATGAAGTCTCATCTGCATCTTACAGTTTATTTTTACCCCAATCAACGCAAGCATGCGAAGAAGGAAATGATCGCGTAATTGCCCGACCAAGGACGTACCTGAGGAAGTTCCAGTCACTTTTTCTCGATTTTTATGAAACGATATTTCGCTTTAGGATTCATGCACGTTTAAATAATTTCCAGTCTAAAATAATGCATCTAGGTCCACAGACGTACAAACGAAATTTTTTTATTTGATAAAGTTTCAAAAGTCGTATTTCAGGTCTATGAATATTTAAAAAACCGCAGGTACAATGTCCAGGTAGAAATAAAGTTACATTCGTTGTTTGTAGAATAGCTATATATCAGAGATCACACGTATATGCAAATTTTTCACGAATTTCATCTTTTGGTTGGCCAATTATTCAACACAGAGGGAACGACATTATTCTATTTGCATTCTGTTAGCAACGTTCCACGGTTTTCCTCGTAATCACAGAAAAATAACAGCATAATCGTGCTACAATGTTCATTGAACAAAGAAATCTAACCTAACCTCGATCTAACACCAACCTAACCCTAACCTATTTGTATAGTTTGCTTAACGATGCATATTCTAAGAGCCTGCAGATGAAGGATGCTTTTATGCAATTTTGTACGACTCAAAGTATTAATCGAGCATCGATAATCAATTAAACGACACGCCAAATGACGATTGTCTTTATACGATTTAAAATTCTAGAGAAGTACGTGCCATTTGGATTGCCATTTTGCTGGCTAGCCACTCGTGGCCTCAACTTGGACTTCTCAAAAATATCGCTCGAGTCCTTTTGATCCTTCGATATCAGCAGAATCCTTTTGATCCTCTTAATCCATCGAATCTGTCCCAATGTTGCCTCGAGCAAAGAGAACAGAAACCAATGAAACTATTGGGTTGGCAACTAAGTGATTGCGGGTTTTGTCATTACAACCTAATGACAATATCCGCAATCACTTAGTTGCCAACGGAATAATAAGCCAATTGGCTAGTTGCGTCTCATTTAAAAGATGCTTTCCCATGAAAGACAGCAATCGTTAGCTATCATTTTTGCTCCGCGGATTCCACGTCCGAACTATGGTCGGTTGTGTCAAAGACGACTAAAACAGATGTTAAGCGATAATTTCGTAACGATGATCGACGATAGCAAGACGAGGATCACGTTCCGAGAAGCTCATTTGCTATAGATGGTCGCACAACGTTTTGATTATTGTCGCGAAATTTTCCTGTTTGGTGCGAAACGTAGTACAAACAGCAGCACGCGTGTTATCAGGAAATTCCCCGACAGTTAGCTCGTTCAATAGCTTCCAGGAATGTTAATTCTCTTCAAGCGGGGAAACACCGTTCGATCTTTCTGTTGGTTTTGAAAATTAAGCGTTCGTCGCGTTATATCTGAGTCAGTGACACGTTGCAACGCTAGAAAATATTTCACGTTGCAGCAACGTACGAGAAAAGCTTCGTCAGTACGCGCGACTCTTTGCCCCGATCTTTCACAAAGTGTGTTTCGTTGCCGAAGCCAGAACAACGTCGAAGTATTACAATTTTTAGTGGAATTAACATTTTATCATTTACTGATTAATGATAGAATGTTGGTGGAATAAAAAAATTGCGAATGAACCTATGTTTCGTATGCTACGCACCAGTTGATGCCAGAAGAAGATAACAAGTAATAGTTCTGATCTTAACCTGCGATTAATTGAGCTAAATTATCTAAGAAGCTAGCAAGCTTTAATCATCTGAAATTCAGTAGATTTAGTTGGAAGATTTTCATTTAGAAGGGAAAAGTAGCTTTATTTCTTATCTCCTGTATTTTCTATCTTCTTCTTTTTTCACAATATTTTTCAATGGCTTATTTCATGATATAACTACTAATGCCTGTTTTCTACTATAATTGACGATGTTCTCTGTAAATTAATTACAAACCTGATACGAATCTACAACTTACTATTATAATATAACTTAATGACTGTACATTAATTTTTGTACAATTGATAATTGTACAACGTAAGGGTCGTCCTGAGGGTTAATCATTTTTTGCAAAATAAAATTTACATGATCACGACATCAGCATTGTGTTTCATTAATTTTTCCTCACCATAGAGAGCTGACCAAATATCCAATTGAATGGCAAGGACATAACACGAAGAAGGCAAGTTAAATACCTAGGACTCCACTTAGACACACAATTTACATGGAAACAACATACTAAGTCAATTATAGACAAAATACGGATAAAAAGAAGACAGATGTATTGGCTAATTAGTCGAAACTCTAAACTCAGCATAGAAAATAAAGTAAAAATCTACAAAACGATAATAAAACCAATTTGGACGTCAGGAATATCACTATGGGGGACAGCAGCAATCAGCCACATAAATAAACTAGAGGCGCTACAATCGAAGATACACAAAGGAGGATATACACAAAGACTTAAAAATACCAACAGTCAAAGAAGAAATCGCCAAGTACGCAGAAAAATACAAGGAAAGGACGGCAACACATCCAAATCAGCCGCCTGTTGAAGCGAGTAAAACTCTCATAAAGAGACGACTAAAAAGAAAACACCTCACTGACCTCACTAAAGAAATAAAATAGTCGAACTCGAAGATAATATCCCGTAGCCATCCACATGTTATTTAACGATCAAATTAGAAAAATTTACCAAATGTCCAGCTGGATAAATTGTAAAATACAAATTAAATAATAATAAAAAAAAGAATAGAGGGTTGTGACTATGAATAGGTTACTCTCGAGCAACTTGGCTCAATTCACGTATCGTCGTGATATTCGTGTGTTGTTATTATAAATCGGTCAGAGTATCCACATAAGCATTGGTTGATTTACGCGATATGGTAATCCGATACAACAGCGCACTCGAATGGAACGCTTTGTTATTATTAATGTTGGAAGCTTGTTTCATGTTCGATGACTATTTATCGAGTATTGCTCATCTTGATTACACGTAACTGTACGAAAGAATGTATAACAGCCAGAAGCATAAACTAAAGCGACACGAGAAGAATTACACGATGCTCGATGCGTGATAGAATTCGTTCAAAGTGAAAGTAACTGTTTGTTATGCGATGCAAAGAATTTCTCGAATGTTACACGTATCACATGGCTAACGAGTATCGAATTTTCTTCATCTTTTTGAAACACTTTTCGCACATTTCAAAGATTGTCAAAGATCGCACGTTTTATAGGTTAAGCTTGGCAACTAAGTGATTGCGGATTTCGTCAACACCACCTAATGACAAAGCATTGGCAAAATCCGCAATCACTTAGTTGCCAACCCAATTGTTTTAACTAAAAAGCTCGAACCTTCGAACGCATTTCGACATATTTCGTCCACGCAACTGGGGCATATTCGAAATTCGAAAGTTTTCGTGCGGAGTTCTGAAATTTTGCGTAACTGAAGATTTTAATAATAAAAGCTTAACAAATTTGCGATTTAGCACGCTCGGACGTTTAAAATCTTTTCTACGCGAATTTCTCAATGCTGCAACGTTTAAAAATGTAAGAAACCTTCGAAATCTTTTGAATGTTTAACTTTCAAATGTTTGGACGTTTGAAGGTTCAAGTATTCGAAACGTGAAGTTTCGAGATCTTGGAAATTTGACAGAATTAAATGAAAATTGAAAATTCCTCCTCCACGGCATTCAAAATCCTTGTTCCTGATAATTTACGATTTCCAAATATATTGGCAAACTGAAAATACTTTACAGGACAGAAAAGTGCAGCATTCACGTGACCAAACCTATGGAACACTATCGCGTTACGTAACAACCTGCACTAATGTTGCCGGTGCTATGAGAAAAAAAGAGCTGCAAGAATTGCCTTTTGTTCTTACAATGAGAATTTTCATCTGGTTATTCGTGATTTTTTTTTTTTTTAAGAGAAAAAAAAGGGGGACGAGTAATTATTGGTATAAAAAGAAGCAGCAGTGTCTACCATAGAAAACAGTAGTTTTTCCATTAAAAAAAAAAAAAAAAACAGCAGTATACAATCAAGATAAAATCATCGAATAAAAGTAAGTTGTTTATCAAACGTTGAAAGCAATATAAAACAATAATAATTCAATTTCCTCTCTAATTTGGAATTTTTTAATATTATTCTTTTAGCAAGTTGTTAGCTTTTTGCTTTCACAACGACAGCAACAAGAATAAGATAAAAAATCCTTTACGATCTAAGTGATAAAAAAACATGCCAAAATGATATGAATGGCTTGTTGAAACTGGCATTTCTTAACGAGAAGAATATTATTAACATATAACAATAATATATGGATATTAACAATATCGAAAATGCCAGCATTAAATCCAAAGAAATATCAGAGAACGAAAGAAGCGATTGTTAAATGAAAATCCCCATAGAAATTGTCGAATTTGGAACTTTAGAAAAAGGTATTTAACAACGATATTATTTAAATAGTGATATTGTATAATAAGCATTACATAATGTGGTGAATAGGATTGAAATTATTATTAAATATTACGAAGAAAATATCGGTAAATTGAAATTCTTATCGCAAAAATTTATTCGTTTTAGGGCCTGTAAGCAGCGAATTGGAAGAATATTTGTCAAGTAATATCATCGGGAAATTCAGCTGTTTTCTTTAAAAATTAAATACAAGGCGCCTGAATTATTTGTCCTTCGAATGACAAGGCATTTTTCAGATAAAGTTATCAGCCAATGTACAATATATTGAATCATAAAAATAAGAGCAGTCGATAGCTTGTTTGAATTTTACTTACGTATTTACAAGACACCGTGTAAATAACCGTTAAACAGAATTATCTAAGCGAGGAAGGCAATTATTTCTGAAGATCAACGAGTTCGTTAGATAAATTTATCCTCCTCATTGCGAATCACACAGACGTTCAATGTTAGTAGAAAATTTGAAGAATTTACAGACCTGGTGGTATCGTTGTTTCCTGGCTGCGCCATTCTAAATCGATAGTGTACACCGTATATTACTGTTCTTGAGCTGTTTTCAAAATTCTTTCACAAGCGCATTCTTTGTTTCGCGCGTTCTGCACCAAACTTCTTCTTTCTGCTTGCAAATAACGTTCGAAGAATTCGGGTAATCTCATGAGATCCTGTCGGGATTTTCTTCCTCTCAGATCTTGTCAAGATTTTCCTCGCAAAAAATAATTCAACTTACTCTTCCTCCGGGGAAAAAAAAAAAATCGAAGACGATTTCACGAGCGACTGGCTTCGATAAAGAGAATTTATGTTTCACTCGTCTTCTTAATCCTCGCCGATTCACAGTCTTCTCATGTCTTCGACTTTCGCATCTTTTACGATCACGAGAATCGTGCTGTCGTTTAAAATAAGCCGTTAGAAAATCTTGCAAGAGCTTCTGTTTGCTATTCTGTTGCGCTGTTCTTCTTATTCCAACATCGCGCGGATCTCTTCTAATCGCAAAGAGTCCAAGAGTTCTACTTTCGTTGACAAACGACAGACAGATATTTGAAAAGTTGCTTTCCTCCGATATTTTCTGTAGCGATGATTTTTACTGTTGCAGCTGGTTAGCTTTGATCAGAGCCGCAGGATTTACGAGTACGAGCCGAATATCCCAGATACTTTCACTTCTCTCCTTCACCTTGCGACTTCCCTTGGTCGAAAATCCTAGCGTTGCAACTGAAATCCGCGTCTATGTGCCAGCCTTGCGTTCAAATGTTTCCCAAAGCCTCGTCGATCGTTCGCTCGCGTGCCTCGCTCGTGACTAAAATTCCGACGTTGACAAGTTGCAGTTGAGAAAAGCCACTGGAGGCAGGTCAAACGACCAGATCGCCTTGCCAAGCGTCGATCGCGTCCAACGACGAAGAAAACGGCGATAATAAGGTCTTATGGACAGTGCGGGATTCGAACACGAGGTCTGGTTATCTTCTTTCTCGTATTTACGTGGAAACGCGATTTCCCCAGCTGCAGCTAGTCGTCTGGTCTTTTTGGCCAGGCCCGGAGTCTCACGGGGCAACAACGAGCGTTTGCACGACCACTTCCGCTTGCAAGCCGAGAGCACAGCCAGCTAGTCCTTCGCCCGACTCTTGTCAGACGCACTAAACTGTTAATGAAAGCGAACAGCTCGAGTGCACCTTCCGATTCCTCCTCCACCAAACACGTTCGCTTTCATCAACGAGCACATGTGACGGGTCAGCTTCAGTCAGGCGAATATCAGTCGCGCAAATGAGGAGACCGGTGTTTTCTAATCCTCTTTCCAAATTGATCAGACCGACGCGGGGAAAGACGAGCGGCAGTGGAAAACAGCAACGTTGAATTTAAAGTTTGGGACAAAGTGGATGATTCGGAGGCTCCTCGTTGCTCTACTGGTAAGCTGCTAACGATAGTTGGTCAATTGGAGTAGACGTCTTGGTTTGAAATATTAGAGTAGAGGTTTTGGGTTTTATTCGATTATACGCATTCTCTTCAATATTGCACTGAATAGCAATGTTTGGTGTCGCGTTTCACTCAAATTGGATGCTGTAAAGTATTAGGAGTAGCATTGTTAGTGTTAGGAATAAAGTATATTAATATGTGGCTTGGGGAGTGAATTCATATCACACTGAATATTTATGTGTTGATCTAACTCAAACTGAGCCATGCAAAGTGTTAGAAATTGTTCTTTCTATTACAAATTCTTGGTATTCTAAAGTTCACTGATACAGCTTGTGGAAATCAGTGGGCCACAGTATCAAACTGTATGATTGTCTGGTGTTGTATGTAGTTCAAACTATTGGAAATCACATCTTGTATCCTCTTTGTTGGTATTCTGAAATTCACTCAAGTGGCTTGGGACTTTGTTGCATTAAATATTTAAAATGCAAGCTTGAGCTGGTTCACAGGAAATTTGTTTGGTAAAAGGGTTCTTACTGCTATCTTAAAAATCATTGAAGAATATTGGGAAAATTCAAGTACTATAATGTCATACTCTCAGCTACAGGTAGCTTCATTGAACTAGATCTTCTTCTATCAGGAAAAGTGTCCTCTTCAGTATCTTAGAATTTATTGAATTACTTTAGAAATGTGACTCTTACTTTGGAAGTTTAATGTTGATACAAAAGGCGTGATATATGCTTTACAACAACAATTTATCTTTGAGTACTTCATTGTCTTGATAATCAATTAATACAATCTGACCATCATTGGATTACTTGAGCAATCTACATGTATAAGTAATGACAATGTAAGTACATAGCAAATGCTTATTAATTAATTAGTGTATTAAAACAAAAATCGTTCTGTTAAATTCAATCTTTATATATTGGCCATTGAGAATTCTTCATACTAACTGAGACAGCTCTCAACATGCTAATTATCCTTAACACCTGTTGTTTATTGCCACTGACACTATGGAAAACTTTTTATCTTTATTTTCAGCCACTTAATCTTATAAATGTCTGGATTAAATTACAGATAACAATATTTCAAAATAAATTACACTAATCCAATATCATATTCCCAATCTTATTAACATACAAAAGTTATCCAACCGTTTTGAACTTACTTATACGAAGATTCAGAGATTTAAATCTAGATCTAGATCTATTGCAACAAAATTTTATATTGATATTGAATTCTTTGAGATTTTCTTTATGTAATAAGTTTCACAGTAGTCTATGAAATTTATTGATCTTTAGAATAAAGGAAAAATATATTAGCAAAGTTCACTATAATTTATATTCCTATGTCATTAATTAATCATCAAACTTCCTACCTTTGTTACAGAGAATTTAAGTACACTATGTATCATAGGAAGAGGAATATATCTTTCAAGCATGATTTAGATAAAATCGACTGCGTTAATTGGGTATGCCGTTTATTACAAATGAGCTACTTATGTGCTCTTGCTAGTCCAATATGATCAATTACTCTCGTCTATGCTATGTTTATCAATTGTAACAGGCAATTAGCTTCCAACTGTTCGTACATTACCAACTTGTGTAAGTCTTTGTTGTAAGAACGATAATTCAAATCGTTTTTTCCTGCAGAAAATTATACTAAGGAATAAAATAAGATAAAAATCTTATTTGAATAATTATCCAAATAAAAGCACATAACTTTGTACGACTTGGAATAACGCGAATTTAAGAGCCTGTTAATAATGCGATAATCTATCATTTATTTCCTATTAAATATTCATTGCTCTTAATACCGACAAAGCCAGTTTGCTACTTGAGATAATCACTTAGTTACCAAACCAATATATTTATATACCTTATTATCAAGAATATTAATTGCAAAATATGGTGTTGTTCATAATATGTCATTGAACGATATTACGCACGTAGACTGATCATGGAATTATACTACACCTGTACTATCACCTATTGATCTACCAAGAAACTTAATTATACACTACAATAGTATAATTCTTATCTAGTGGAAAGTTCCATCATACGCAGAATTTTTGGCATTATAATGACCCCCAATTGCACGTTCATTTCGATTTTCTAGACGTATCTTCCTCATAAAAGATAGTAAAAATGTCCCTCCTCAAAAAAAATTAATACTTTATCTGTTTTAGCGAAGAGAAAAAGAAAGGATAGAGGAAATTGATCAACAGACTGTGAATTTTGAAGCGTTTATGAGAAAACTTGCAGTTTCTAATAAAATATTCAATGTAAAGTATTTGTTACAATATTCAGATAGGATGAGGAAAAACTGAATCTGTATAATTATTCATAGCTTATTGACCAATTATACGACGAGTTCATTCAGGATATTAGAGGTAACTCGAGGTGTAGTAAATGTGAGAATTTATTAAGAACGGTATATCTGGTGTACGACACATTTGCACATGTTAAATTAATTAAATAAATATAAAAATCATGCGAAATCCTAAATGAAACGTTAGCCAGCCAACTGTGTCATTAAAAGCATCTTCTTCTTTCTTTTTTCAATTATTTTATCCTTGTTGTATTTTATTCCTTTCGCGTAACGACTTCTATGAATATGAACGTGTCATGATATCCGATATGATTTATAACTTTGGTTAAGAAAAATATATATATCTATTTTGAACAGACGCATGACCCAACGCTAATTGCCTCGAACTTGTATCAGAAAAATAAAACGAAATTTGTTGACACGTACCGCCACACAATTCAGTCTAAAGATATATAGATCGCTATCTTTAACATTCATTTCATAACACACATGCCAAACTTCGAAACCTAACCAAAGAGTCCCCTGACAATTAACTGGAAATGTTCAAATAAAAGTGTGGAAGTTGTGTATGTCTTAAAAATATGATCGCATTTTTCTGATAAATTATTCAGAATTTCATTATACAAGTGGAAGTCCAAGTAACAACTACGTATCGCTAGACTTCAAAGTTCTATGCTTCTATTAAAATTTAAAGTAATTAGAATTAACTATAAATAGATTAAGAAAGATATTACATATAAAACATCTAAAGCATATTATTTGTTATAATATGTAGTAGGTGGAATGGATCTCTGTTTGAGTTCCATTTCCTTAATTGTGGCTGTAACAATAAAAGTTTGCGCACAATCTGCAGTCTGTATGTCACATAATTTGCGAGCAATAAAAACATCATAGTTTTAAATCTAAAATAAACTTCTGAAATTTTCCTTCAAACATATATGCAGCTAATGGCCGGGAACCCTTTTTGTAACATTAAACGCTCTCTTCAACAATAATTTTCTATATTTCAAACTTTACACTTGGACTTGATTCGAACGCTTTTGTACAACTTCCTCTCAGAAGAATAAAACATTGGCGACACTCCGCATCGTTATGTGTCCCAAAATATACATATTCTTCTCTTTGAACGTTAGCGAATAGCGAAGCGGAGAAGACAATTTACATATTAAATCTTCTATGGTGATACATATGTATATTATATATGTATGCAAAATAGGACCCATTTTCATTCGTTCGAAAGTAATGATTCTTAGTATAAAAATAGATCGTTAAAACTAAAGGAGACTACATGATTTAATACATAGGATGTTAAATATTCAATCCTTCCAGCCTAAGAGCTCGGTTCTTGAAAATTAAATTCAACAGTTCCGAAAGACTCTTGGCAGGAGAAATTAAATTACATACTTTTCTGTCAATGCTCTAAATGAATCAACATTCAATGTACGATTTTACATAATTGTAAACTTGCACAAGCCTCCAGTGACGTCATATCGAGGGGCCAAGCGTCAGAAGATTGTGATCTGTTTTATTCGTTTCCACAGCCCCTTACGAAGATACGTTTATATTTAATTAGATTAAATAAAGACTGAATAAAGGCACTCTTAGACCGTGTAACAAAATTGCATAGAGACAGAATGAAATCTCGTCGTACGCTAGACACTTGTTATGCAATACATAGATTCTTAAAACTCTTGGAGTTGAAAGATCCTCTATAATAAACTGATAAGTGTACTGTTTATGAAATAACTAATCGTTATTTCTAGACTACAGATATTTATGCAGATTCATACTTTTATGAATATAATTAATAATTAATAGAACCTATATATAGAAAAATCTACATAATAAATTTGGATATTTTATACATCTTCGCCATGCATTATTGCCCTCAAATTTCTCATAAGTGTATAAATATCCGCAGTCTAGATGCTTGCATAATACAGAAGTGAAATCCCAGCACATATCTGTATTTAACAACTCCGATTTAACAATCAAAAATGTCAGTTCCGCATATGGATCTACTCCTAAGTTGCTTAAATAGAAAGAAAAATAACAAACGATACTTATGAAAATGCTCATAAATCGCGCTGTGAAAGAAATTGGATGCCTCGAAATATAGCACAGCCATATTTTTTATTTGTTATTTAGGCAACGAACGGAGATATCAAAAATTATTCGATTCTCTGTTTAGTTATCTAAAAATATGATCTCTATCGCGTATCATTGCCTTTAGCGATATATTCAAATGTACATAAACCATCTCGAGAATCGTTGAAAATTTTTCGTAACGGTTCATAGAAAGGGTTAAGTATACTTATATACTCTACACGTTTCTCTTTACCTGTCACGATAGGGTACAAATGTATCAAGGCGACGATCATGACGGGTGTAGTCTGGTGTAAAAAATTCATATTAAAAGTGTGTGTCTAATTTTCAAATGTAAAATGTACGTCGTGTAAAAATCTATATCTCCATAGATGGTAGAACGCTGTTCAAATATTAAAATTAAATAAGAAACGAAACAGAGCTATGTACAAAGGTGCATATACAGATCTTAATCTAGTTTATCAGAGACCAACGGGAACCTGACTATCCGCAATTGTCGACCAAAATCGCACACTACGCTATCTCTTAACGCTAACATTTGTTTTACGAAAATACAACTATCTGTGTGACCTAGTCTCACTTCACGCACAGGCTCTCCCGTCCTCACGTCCCAAACTACTAGTGATCCCTGAAATCGTACAAATTGCAAACATGTCTCATATTTTCATGAACCTTACCCACACGATATTTACGTGACAAGGGTTGCTACGAAAGCGGCTAAACTAATAAAAATTTCATCTCATTAGAATAGAATATATGCACATACCTGACTGCTGGTTATGAGTAAATGATGTGTTAACATGACTAACTGTAAACTGTACGCTGATCTGTGTGCTGGAAGAGCATGTAGTAGGTGTCCCTGAAATCGTTCCCACACGCATAACTTCTCATCAGTGCCAATGCTTATCACGTACGACACGGAACACGTAATAGCGGCTATAGCACCATCGTGAGCTTGTATACTGTACATACACGTTCCTACGAACAAAAAATAAAAACATGAGTTTGTTATAAAAAGTTATGATTTGTTATCTAGGATATAATATAAGTACCAGTTAAGAGATCCCAGACACACAAAAGGCCATCTTGAGATCCACTGCCGGACGTCATAGGGCTCACCCTGTCAATGAATAGACAGGATATGGGGCCACAATGACCATGGAGGGTATACAATGGCAACTGGTCCTCCAGCCTGAAATTGAATTTGAAATTAAATAAGTGTAACTAGCGGACGTTTCAGAGAAATCATGAAACAAAGATACATACCTATATACTTTAAGAGTGTGATCTTGACTACCAGTTAAAACTCGACCACCCTCGCTGTCAAGCACCGTTATTGCTTGCTGATGTGCCTTATGAGAGCTAATTTTCATGCAGCGAAGGTCTTCTTCGGATTGCATGATGTTATTTATATCCATAGGTGAGCCAGCACTTCCTGTTCTGACATGAGCTAAAAAAAAGTAACAGTGCAAAGAGCAGTGTATTTAAATAGTAACAAATGAACTTACTTCTTCTATAGGAGGTGAATCCCCAGTCAATTTGTTGACCTTCACTATAACTTTCTAATTGTAGAAAGTCAATGGAACCGTTTAATTTAGCTGCCACTACTCTACTGCCGATGAATTTTACGACGGATATTCCGAGCCCTGATCCGTCATCGAACAAACACTAAAGTATTTCATTTATTTTTATTTTTGTTATTTTCTAAAATATTAATATTGATATTGATATTGATTTTTTATAATATTCACCTTAAATTTACCTGTAGTACCTTCCCAAAATTCTAAACTGCCGTTTGCACAACCCACAACTATAAGGTTCTCCTGATAGTCCATACACCAAATAGGAGACACTGCATGCGAGATTTGCATAGTTTTATCTATATTCACAAAAGTCACATTGTCCACTACACCGGGCGAGTTTAACTGTACACTAGGAATGCACAATTGTTCTAAACTCCCTGAATTCTGCAGCTCGTCTATAGACCTATTATGTTCCTCAAAGAGATGTTTATATTGGTCACCAAAATCGAATCCTTGCTCGCGATATTGCTGTGCTTGGAATTGTTTGATCGATGTAAACTTGATATTTATCGCTGATTTGAAGTCTGGAAGATCGTAAGCGTTGTCCAAACTTTTACGATTATTTTTCTTCTTCTCCAAGTTGAATTCATTGATTTGATAATCATAGTCCAGCGTGTTTCCCATTGAATGCCTTTTTCTATTATCATTTTGCCCTCTGTGCATATTATATAATCCAGGAGAGGATTTTCTGTACTGGGCAGTCGACGCTGGCCAGTAATACGATGCAAACGAATTAGTGTTCTCCATTTCCCCTCTCGAAGGTGGCGAACCACTTTCGTAATCCGACATTAACTCATCCACGTCCGCCGTTGTGTGGTTCAAGTTTTTATTAGGACTACTAAAGAACTGTTTTCTGTCTATGTGAATTAACTGTTCACCCGATGTTGCATCCCACACTTTGATGTGTCCAGCTAAACAGGTACTGGCTATGGTGTTACCGTCTGTAGCGATGCATTCTACTTCTTGAGCGTGACCTTCAAGAACTAGGGGTAATGCCTCCAAAACCAATTGTGTTGCCGAATCGTGTGCCTTTTCTGTCTGATACCAACTTGCTCGCCATTCGGCGTAATTTCTCGAGCAAATACATCTATAGAGGACAACCATTGTATAGGCGACGACAATAATACTAATGAGACATAGCACTGTCGCTAAAAATATTTCCATCGGACTGGAAGGAATGAAAGGAGCATCCGCGTTAAATCCTCGACTTTCTGACCTTGTTGGTAATTCCATATCTGTAATAAATTTTTAATTGAATGGTTGTGTCGTTAATTGTATTGATAATTTTTTTATGTTATGTATACTTACCTGAGAAATCTAACGGGTCGAAGGCGACAGTCGCAAAACTCTGCCATTGAAAATGCTGCACATCATTTGGATTACTGATTTGTTTCACTAATTGCGGACTGACAGCATAAGATAGTTTCATAGTAGGTAATACAATTATACGTCCGCCGGCGGCAGAAATGTTGTACATTGAAAGAATCGAAGACCAGTGATAAAGCGATAAACGACTCCAAGGTGGGAATTCCACTGGTTTTAATTTATTCAGTTCATCGGTAATATTATTTGTTAAATCACCCTAATGTATAAAAAAAAAACGCGGTAAATCAAAATTTATGCTCTAGAAATTCCACACGTTTAGCGTTTAAAATAAAATAAACAGATGGTCTCTAAATTACCTGTTTGTTCAAATGATCTGGAGCAATGGTTTCAGAAGCAATTGATACTGATTTCATGGTATTTAATTCGACGTAATTGCTTGAGGACTGGGACCTGTCTACTGTGTATCCATCAATATCTGATTCTGGTTTTAATGTTTCACTTAGATGTATAACATGTTCAACAATGCCAGAATTGTAAATGATCATGCTGATCCAGACAACCATCCATACCATAAAGGCACGCTGAAATATTCGAGTTCTTGCCCAGAAATGTACTAGACGTAAACGTTTTGGAATTTTGCCAAATGTATGAGTGTTTTGTGTATTTGGAGCTATGACATTCGTCGGGCCACTAGATAAACCATTCAATCTCGGATGAGATTTTGACCGGAAAATATTTGGTTTTCTATTCGTTATGGTCGTCGTAAATTGCTTACGCGTAGTTGGTATGTTGGGCAAGTGAAATTTCGACGTTTCATTAGACAACTCAGTCCGTCGGATATCGATAGCGAGGATTGTTGAAAAGAACATTATTTGCAGGAAGAAATCATTGACTAATCCCACAATGGCAAATATACAGAATTCTTGTATGGCTGGCACAAAAGTAAACAATCCAATTGTTAGGATTGTTACTTCTGTAAGCAAATTTTTGGTAATGGACCAACCCTCTTTGGAAAGGGCTTGAGCAACGCGTATTTTCACATCCAAATGTGCTGGAGTACTCACTACACTTTTGGTTAATACCAACACATTTTCTAGCCCAACGATAATCACCAAATAGGGGAACACTTCTTTTCCACTTAAACTCAATGTTAAGCCAAAAAAAAAGCAAATACCCACAGTCATAGATAAAGAACCTATCACTGTTACTGTTGCACTAAAAGCTATTCCAATTTTTGATTTCACTAACTCTATTTTACGCACAGAGAAATAAACATAGAAAAACAAAGCAAAAAATGTCATCATCAGGGGGAAGAAGTCACTATAGTTAAATTCACCAGGATAAAGAATATGTAATGTTTCATCCATTGGAATGTAAGTAGCATTATCATTTTGCGTTTGATGAAGATGATAGTAACTTTTCAACCTATGTTGTAATCCTTTTATAAACCTGAAAATAAAATCAACCAAGTAATATGAAAAATAATTGTCAACTAATTATACTTATCAATTAATTACTTACTCAGGGTCATAGTCCTTTAAGTAAATAGTTACTGCATATTGTAAAATCCTTTGTCTAAGTCGAATTGGATATCTTTTAATTCCAGTTTCTTTTAAATTCATTCCAAACATTACTTCGGCTAAACTAATTTTACCTTTTTGTAGATTCTGTAAAACATAATTTTATAATTAAAGCAAATCTTTTTGAATATTTTATTATTTCTAGACTTTATTCAATCCATTATTATCATACCTGGTACGAATATATAGTATTTATAAGATTTGTATCTTGTGCATACAGTTCAATACTTCGTTGCCATAGATTTGCAGGTGAAAGAACCAAACAATTATATTCTGGCAGAACTTCCGACTTTTTGCCATTTCTTTTTTTAACTGCCTCAATATGTAAGCAGACTTGACCTAGTGTCTTTAGTCTAGAAGAAATAATAACAATAAAGACAGCACAACTCAAAGAGTCAATTAAAAGCAAACAACTTACGTTTTTGGATGCTGATAATTCTGTATGATTTCTAAAAGATTAAAAACTTCATACAGTGGACCTCTAAAAGCATCCATCAGTGTTAACTCCTCTGTCCATGGTATAACTCCAACCCTTAATACCACTTGTTGCACATAAAACACAGAGTTCTCTGTATTGTTTTCAGGTACAATAGTATGGTTAATTATTGTCCTTGGTACATTGCCAGGCATTGGTAAATTAACCAAAGGAGAGCTATAGAAAAAAAAATGGCAATTATTTTTTAATTCCTGTTATTTGTTGTAGGATACAAATGAAGCAGTATTACTAACCAGCATAGCAATATAATTGAGATTGCCAATGAAATGATTGCAATGGGATGAGACGAACAAAACAGGCCATGGGCATAATATAGCCCTGCCACCCTATCTGGTAAACTACGAAACATTTCACTTTAAGGCTGCCTCACTAACATGTCTTACATCATGTAGATATACGTATTATTAGCATATGACCTGAGAACATTTGAAAAAAAGATATGATAGGTACAGTAGTGCATAATATGCATGCACAAGAAAAGATATTCATAATAATATTTGCTAAAAAGAAATTCACAATAAACTAAATACAGTAGAGACCATAGATTTATTAGAGCACAAGAAAGGACATTCATAATACTTGTTAAAAGGAAATTCGCAATAATTTAAATACAATGTATCATGGACTTATTGAAGCACAAGAAAGGATATTCATAATAATATAGAGATATAATTATAATCGCAATAATTTGAATATATCTAATCAAATATACGTATATGTAAACATTTACAGGGAATGATTTCAAAAAAGAAAAGAAAACATCCAACGTATTTTTCTTCATGTTATCAACGACATTACGCAATTGACGTATTATTCAATTCACATTTTTAGAGGAACGAAAGGTTCAATGATGCACAGCGTGCAAGGTTGCGACGAGCAAATACGTTTTCGTCCAACCAAATCCATGACGCAATAAGCGGCACGAATAAAACGATGATTGGACACGACGAGAAAACAAGTCGACGTTGCACATCACTTACGTATGCGTACCACACTAATTATATCATTTCTCTCAGATCGGTCTCTTCATTTCAATTTACATTGTCGGACGAATAATCGACACAGTAACAAGTGAAAACAAGACTCTTTTTCCACACAAAATAAATCCACTATAAAATGTACATTATCACTCTTTTAGCACCATACTAAAGAAGATTCTTCAAGTTGCACTCCACGCAAATAATTTATACGCATGAAAAAAAACACTACTGGTGCGATGAAAAATATTCTTTATCATACTTTATTTTCAGTAAAATCGAACAGATAATCCAGCAGGAAGTGTAGTTTTATGCAGATACAGATACGAGCTCGAACGACTTTGAGGTTAGGTTCGCTCGTCGTGGTTGCACGTATATGTGTAGATGATAGTCGGAATTGATCTTGTAACGCGAAACGCGACGTAAAATGCGCAAGAATCAGTCACACGTGCTTTAAATCGTGCGTCATTTCTCGAATAAAGGAGAGTAGAGGCGAGTACGAGTACGACGATGTTCGAGAAACGACTTCGTAAACGAGATGAGTGTAACCAGAGAACCCGAACACGGCCGGCGTAAATTTCCTGAGTGCACTGGCCGGTTTCAATTTAACCCGCAACGACACTGCACAGAGTGGTAATTTATTTTTAAACGATCCGGTCGAGCCTCCGACTGGCGACCAATCGCAGGTGCATTAATGTTATGCAGCCCAGCTGAGCCCCTCTCGCGCCTTTTGCCACGCACGTGACAAAAAATTTGATAAATCTGTGGAATGAGACCGTCGACAAACTGAACCAATTCTCTTGGCTTCACGTTCGCTTTTCTCCACCCTTTTCAACCTATCAAGGACAACGTTGCGTCAAGGCAGCGTTTCATTTGCAATTTATCTAATCAATTTTCATTATCGGATTCTATTTTTCTTTTTTAATACTGTGTCCTAGGACCTAATTTAATATTTTTTCATCACTACTTTTTTCATCATTATTTTTTTCATCACTATCTTTTCCACCTTGATCTCACAATTTTATAAAGTTTAAAAAAATTGAAGTATTTATAACATTATGAAAAAGTTTTGTGAACATATAATTTTGAAATGATATCGTCAATAAGCAATTCTCGCATTTCAAATATTATTATTAATATTAATAGATTGGGTAGATTAACATTTTGCATTATACTTGTTTATTAGTGCATATGACAGAAAATGTATTAATTCTCCGGTTAGGCATAACGTGAAAAAGAATGAATAATGTTCTGGTTTTATTACTATTCTGAATACTATTTTTACATTGAGTGATTTATGTGGTAGCTGTGTATATGTTCAACATATAATACGAATTAAAACAGTGATATTTGAATCTATAGAACAATAAAATGATTTATTTAATTAAACGATAACTGTGTAGATTATTAGTATATTAAAAATAACTTACAAAACATACTTGTCTATTCTTAAACTTCCAAGTATAGATTAGGCTAGATATATTTCTATACTTTATTATGAATTTTATTCATATTATTATACATTCTGTTATATACATTTTGTAACCAAAAGTACGTAAATTAAATTGTATTGTGTCTATAATGTTTTATTATACAAATTTTTGATATAAAATAAATAAAGGGTAATGTATAAAAGGAGAATAGTATGATATATAGTACCTATTTCGAATTTAAATTCTATTTAGAGAAGAGAACGCAAGTGGCGCTAGTAGTTTCCGCGTTTTCCGCATCGGTCGGTTTGAATTCGCGTTTTGTTGCACGAAATTGTGAAAATTATATAGAAAAGTGATATCAATTACCATAAATATTTCTCAAAGAGTGATTAAAAGGTATGCTATTGTATAAAATGTTATAATTTCGCAAACAGTATCGATAATTTATTTCGTTTCAATGTTTGTTACTTCGGATAAGAACATTACTGACGCTTTGCACGTTCAATTTATTTTCCACATCTGACGCTGTAAATTCGCCTGTTCTAGGTTTAATTCAATTACTGGAGCAATATAACAGGAATAAATCTAAGTGGAGTGAAGTAGGAAAGAAGTAGGAAGAGTAAAGCAGCCGTTAATTTAACAAAATGGAAAGCATTGTCGTAGGACCAAGTAATTGGTGAGTCTAATTGAATTTTTTTTATGCGCGAGTAGAAATGTATGCGTGCGCAGTAATGGAGATATTATAACGTTGGAATATTTCTAAAATAATGAAGCTATATAAATATGTATAATATCCAAATATTTAAAAAGAATTTTTATTTCTGTATGTATTTTTTGATACGTACTTAATACCTCAATTATAAAAAGAAAGATTGTTGCATCAATAGAAACCTTTCTGTCAATTACAAAAGGTCATTCAGACATATTTGTTTTTTTATTATGTTTATCCTACGTTGTCTTGGTAATACTTTATAGTTAATCACGATCATGAAATTCGGTACTCAACACTAGCTTTTGATGCAAGTTAATTTTTTTTTAAATAGAATAAAAAATAGAGAAATGGAAAAAATAAGATTTCAATCAATGCAAAAAAATTAATCATTTGTCAGGATTGCGCAAGAAGAATATTGTACTTGAATCTTTGATTTTGAATCTTAATCCAAATACTAATTTAAACTTGTATATTTTTTTGGAAAGTTATACAAATATTGAAAGATATAAATTCTTATGGTTAAGTAAAATTCAATTTTTTCTCTGGACTAAAGTTACCTTTATCATTTAAATTTGATCGTTAATTATGTTTATTATTTTATTTTGATCTTGCAATTCCCAAATAACAATACAGTTGCAACAATTTTTTAAAATAGGAAATACACGTAATTCTTTAATTCTTTAAATAAATGGTTTTCGTAGTTTTTAAATTAATAAAAAAAACAAAATTTTAATTACGTTTAATACATTATTAAAAAAGGAAAAGGTTACAAATAATTAAGAAACACCATCGCATTCAGCACGGAATAATCGCATTTTAAAGTGGTTTGCTCTTTGAACAAGAATACGCTGGATCAAGCTGTACAGAATATTCTGGACACTCGACGCTTTAACTTGACGCTCAGTGCAAGTAAAGGAATGGATCCTCACCGCAGATCTTTTAAAAATAAAAATTTCCCGATAGTCATGCAAACTATATTACATTCGTAAAATAACCCAAATATTTGATTTTGCTTTTTGTCTTCAGTAGAAAAATGATTGAAAGGAAAGTTTCTATCTTTCAACAATAAGTGCCAGATCCAGCTTTCATGTAAAGAGCCGAATTTTTTAGAAAATTGCCCATTATTATTGGTCTTGTTTCTTTCTTTCAAAAGATAAAATTGTTCCTTTTCCTGGATAATTCGAAATTTGTCAAAATTTGTTAGGATTTTAATATAAATAAAAATTCAAATTTTTACAAAATTCGATTAATTCAATTTTAATTTTATTTATTATTTATTTAATTTCGCGGTATTAAAATTTCTAAACGAGTATTATATTTTAAACGATTCCTTCTCCTAATAAAAAATTCCCCAAAGATTCTAACTGAATTCCAGAAATTCTCACTGACCTTGAAACAAATTATAGCCTCAAGATAGATCTCTAGCTTTATCCGAGAATTTTCGAATCGCTTTAAACTAATATGAAGTTTTCTCAATTTTGAACCAATCGGGTCAAAAGTTACGCGACGAACACGTGCTGCACAGTATTGAGCCAGACTGCTCAGCCTAAGGAGCTTTGAGCTTTTTGGACAGCCTTCCGACTGTGATCATCTAATTTCGCAGTCGCTTAGTTATTTTTGCGAGCTCATCCACCCAATATCGTCACTTAAAACAGAAATACAACAGACCGCGTGTATTCTATGCTATTCTACAACTATATTCTTCTATTTAGAACATTTATGTATAATTTTGTATAATTTTCATGTAAAAGTTTAGATATTTAGAACTATGTCCTTCTATTTTGTCAACATTTTTAAAACAATTTATAATAGGATATTTTGTCTCTTAATAGTTCAGGTTTTACATGATTTCTAGATAGAGAAGATTTAACATTTTTAAGTTGCACTTAACTCTAGAAGTTTAGAAGATTCTTTCAGATCTAGACTAAGTCTGGACTCTTTCAGTTCTAAGGCTTTTACTGTTTTCTCAATTTTAGATTCTCCAAATATATCTTAAATGAAATTTTTCATTTCAACGTTTCAGAATCATTTCACAATCATTTCTTATTTATTATTTAATATATCAGGAAGAAAATTGTAAGAGACTTGCCTTTCCTCTTTTTCTTTTTACCTCTTAGTTATTAAGATTCTATAGAGGTAAATAAGTTTTTTAATACTGTTTCAATTCTAGATTTCACAAAGATGCTCTAGATGAAACTTCCCACTGAAAGAGCCTCCAATGATCTTCCACTCTTGAGTTCTTTGTTCTCTGCCTGAGAAGATTTATTATTATCACCTAGACAGTGTCTAGACACAGAACAAGTGTATCAAAGCATTTTCTTCAAAGAGACCCTCAAAATTGTTTTACTTTTACATTCTAAGAAGCTCTTTACAGCATCTGTATTATGAAATTTGTGATTATGGATTCTCCTTTGTCCCCTACTTACTAGATGGGGGGGAGGGGGTGGGGAGGATGATCACTATTATCATCAAAATACTTTACAGTTATGCTTATGACATAGTTCCTGATGCTGATAGATTCAGCTAACAAACAATTTTGGATATTTGCTGTCATTAACAATAATGGAAAATTTCTGATTGCGAGAGTCTTCATGGGCATAAGTTTGAAGTGTGAAGGTTATCTGTTACTCTTTATGACTGACAGATATGAATTTCGTGTCACGCATGTACCTCATGACTTGGCTCATCTATAGCCGCTCTAAATTTTTGGACACTGACTTCTGTGTCCCCTCTTTAGAATAAATTATTCTTCCTAGTTGAATGCTGGAATATTCCATCTTAACAAATCTTATTTCAAAATTTCTTTTGTAATAAGAATAAAAAAGCCACAGTGTGTTACAACTTGTCTCTCCCTACCACAGTATTCTCTCTATCAAAATAATGTAATTTACTAATTACGCAATCGTGATAAAATCGTATACATGTTCATTTCAATGTGGTAATAAAGTAATTAAAGTTCTATGCTTCTCAGGCTTGCCTTTTAACCCATATTATATCACATTGTTGAACTTGCATACAAAATCATCATAATTAGCTTCGATATGCATGACTGACCTTCTTCAACATTTGTTAACAAATCTTTTACATTATCTCTTCACTATCTATTTCATTAAATAAAATCCATGATTCACTTGTACTTCATTCAAAGCCAAGATGATTTCTCGCTACTGATATTCCATGCATTCCTGAAAAATTAAAATTTCGCTATTAATCTATCTCCGCAAAATGTTTACTTCTCATTTGTCTATCTTCAGAAAAGTCGAAACATGTTTGCGAATTGATTACATTTGAGGCCTTCACGGTAAAAATAGATCATGGCATATCTTTTCTGAACGTGAATTTATTATTTTAATTTATTCCAACAAGTTGCATGAATTGTAACAAAAATGTTGAAATGCGTGTTTTCTAAATGGAATCAGTTATCGTATAGAATAATATATTTATAGATATAACGTTGCTATAACAATATATATATTACATATTATTCAACATATACGTTAGCTAGGGAATTATTCGTTTCACCGAATGTTAGAATCGAATTTCCCTCTAAATGCCACTTTATAGCTTCAAATTATATATTTTACTATATAGTACTATCTCAACTATTATTATATTTAAGTTACAATATTATAAATTTAATAATCGTTCTCATGCCCCATAAAGGGTAGAAAGATTTGATGCTTTGTAGAAACCGTGCAATCAGTATGAGCAAGTCCATTTACTGAATTTGTTCGAGGTGCAGTCTGATCTTCGAGCAACATTCTTGCTTTTCAATATTCATATTGACGTACATCCACGTAATATTTACCGTGAATATTTATGAGAAACCGCGGCATGGAATCAATTATATGAACTTACCGATGCAAAGCAGCGCCTTCTTTTTTATCTGCTTTCCTCATGTTATAAATTGCCATGAACTACGGGTGAACAATTTTATGTATGTTCGATTATACAGTGCATAATATTGCACGAAAATCTGCCTTTTTTATACACGCCGGTTCTTTGCATCTCACTGTTTTTTGTGCTCGATGTACAATGTTTTCATTTCTTAGAAACGAGTTTCCTCCATCTTAAATCACGTCAGAATATTTCCGTGTTTCTATTTCCTGATTCCTGCCATGTTTACTCATTTCATTCTTTTTTTAGACTAATATTTTGTATCGCTTATATCGAAGATCTTCTGCTGAAAGGCCGATGATTTAGATACTGTATTCTGACTCGACAATTTTCTTGAAAAATTTTGGATTTTTTGAAAACTCAAGATTTTGTTAGATTAGTAAAATCTGAAAATTTTCTAACGAAGAGATCGTTTACAATATATATATATATATATTTCTGAGAAATTTCGAGATATTTTTTATGACAAATAAAGTCTGCAAATGTTCTAGGAAAAGAATTATTTGAGATATTATCAAAATTTGCAAATATTCCAACATGCTTGTTTCAAATAAATTCTGAGAATTTCCATTCAAATATTACTTAATGTATAATTTCTGTTCCGAAATTTCACGATCGTTTGTTTATTTCAAATTAGATAATTTCGAAATTTATAATTTCTTTTCGAAAGGTGAATGTCATAGTGTGTTTGAAACGTGAAAGAGACGTGGAATAAAATGTACGCGATCCCAGAATCATTGTATAAAGCAGACGACGAAATTCTCGATTCTGAATTTTAATATCCGCTGAGGTCATACTTGTTAATTATTATTTATGTAATTCCTTTTTGTTGATACACGTTCCGGGTGAGTGGTTGGAAACGAGGAGAATTATGGAAATACGATGAAATAATGTTTCACTTACGCACGAATTGTCGTCGATGTAATTATCGAATAATATTATATAAAGATTAAGAATATATTCTATATGTATCGACGATAATTTTTACCACGCAGTCGCATTTTTGTTCAATGTTTAATGCCTCGTCAACTCTCCAATTGCACGATTTTATTATTAGATCACCCAAAATATTAAACTAAAAGACAGAAATAAAAATTTCTCCTTTGCAGAAGAATTATTCGAAATCTTCTATTAAGGATAGTAAAATGAAAGAAGAAGAGATACTAATTTATTCTAGCGAAAGGTATAAGAATTAAAGTTTCCTTTTCGTAATAGGATTATTCCAAAACCAAGTAGTTACTAGCAATCATTTATTAATTGAAACACTTGTTGATTCCTGATGCTAATAAAACGATAATAAGAAAATTAGAACATTCTGTCAAAGGTCAAAATTAAGTTTCTTTTCTACAGCAGATTTACTTCCTGCTTCTTTTTTATTTATCTGACCCATGTATTTTAACACTAATGACACAAAACAAGAAAAAAAAAAGACGTTAGAATATTTTATCAAATGCGGAAATAAACATCTCTTGAAAATAGAATTATACGCTAACGACCATATTCACTAACGACCAACCTACAAGAAATAAAAAATTATCGTATTTCAAACACATTTAAGTGATTCAAAATCCGGCTACTTCGTATCAATTCTCATAATTCTCAAGGCAATCTCGAACTACGTAATCCATCATTAGAAAATTTCCTTGACATCTAACCTTTGCTGCACAACAGTATGGAATTATTGGGCACTGGGTATAGCTGGGTCTGCTATCTATTCAACGCAAGACGAAAGCATGTTTTCATCGCTGGCGAGCGTTTGAAGTCGGATTAACTCCGCATTGTTAGCCGGTATCCATCTCGACCATTCCATTATCCCGCTGATTGACGTACCTAATTGCATCAATTGCGTAACAAATGGAAATTGGGCTGCTGTGAAATGGTCAATGCCGCGTGCTGGAGGCGAGCGTCTGCGCCAATACACGCGGCGCGAAAACACGCCTCAAAAACACTTCCTTCGTTTATTTTTGGTGCTTTAGGAGAAAATAAGAAATTGGTTATGGAGGTTAGATTTGCGTTACGAACCAAGGACCACCGGCTGCACTCTGGCGGTCGATTTGACAAATTACAGTAAATAACCTGTTATGGTGATGTTGACCCACGAGTGACAGATTGGGAGGTGCTATCACCGATACACATCATATTATTATGTATATGAATGGATGCCATGGGAGGTGATCGAGAGACGATTTCGATACAACGACGAATGATGAGTTAATTAAGGATTAGGTTTTTTAGTGTCAGGCTGACGTTTCTGGTACCGAAATTTTCTTTTAATAGGATTACGATGGGTCCACGGGAGACAGGGGGAACGTCCATTTTAACAAAAATCCTGAGAATGTGGAGTTTAATGTTTCTTCGTATGCTCGTACGTATGCTCTTTATCTTATATGCTAATTACGTCGCGTTAATTGAAATATAAATTTTCCACCTGTACGACGTATTTCTTGTTCTGTACGGTTCAATGTATTATACTGTTACGAAGTTATAGGTAAATTTACGCAGAATAAGCCGAAGAATAAAATGTTTCGCTCTGTGTAATGTCTACGAGAAAATATAAAGTTGTGAAATTATGTATTGAGTAATAAATGTTCGTTTTCTGGGAAATATGATAAATATTTCTAACAAATATAATAATTTCATACGCGTATGTATGGGGTTAGGAAACTAATTCTTAATATGGTGTATGGTATTCTTCGATCTTAAATGTGGAAATTATAGTTTTGGACGGAAATTGAGATTTTCTCGGATGAATCAAACTTCTAGCATTCTAGATATTCTAAATAAATACAAGTTATCCTAAAGTTTCGAAAAATCTCATTTTTTTCGTTCAAACGATTGCGAGGTTCATCATGAGAGACGAATGAAGTGTTAACTGTAGGTTTCTAGGTACGATGATAGTTTGAAAAAAAAATCCAGATGCCGAATAAAATAAACACGATAATAATAATAAACAATTATAAATAATAAATAAAATAAATAAATACCCTGCAATAAGAAAGACTCGAAAAGGAAAAAGATCATGAAAATAACGAATAAAATTCTTAATGCTTTTTTAGTATTTACTTATACAAAAAAGACGAAAATACTTAGGATACTCGAAGGATGTTTCGCAATCTATTAAGCGCGTCAAAATAACAAAGTAAATATTTTATTACGACACTAAAGAAATCAAGTTCGATGATATAAATTGATATGAAAAAATTGCAAACGTAAATGTGTATTATTGCTTAATAAGTAATCTAATCGGCCATTATCAACAATAATTCATCATCAGCATAAAATAATTAACAAAACTGATGAACTCATAATTATGAATCTATCTAATTAGAATATACAATTTCCAAGAATTCCCCACATTATAGCACTATATTGCAATCATGCAACTTCGATTGATATTGATTGATGATAAAGTGAATTTTTTCACCGCTTTTACCCAATGATCCGATTTGTTGATTTTAGATTTCACAAAAGTTTTTGGTATAACTTCGCTTCAATCCGCTATCTAATCTCTTAAAATGTTATTTGATCGTCGATAATGGTTAATTCAGGCGAAATGAGTTTATACACAGTGGAAAATAGTACGAACATCGATTCCTTCGATCGATAAGGCGAACTTAATTCATTGCCATAGTTTCTCCATACTAAACGTTATCACGAAAAAAAGAATTTAACGCGGCAATTAAGTAAAAGAAATATTCCTACCATATTAAAATTCCTTTCATACGAACAAAATTTTCCCTTACAATTTTTACCAATTTCGAACTTAGTACACTGATCTTTCTCAAGAAACGCGCACCTAAGTGATTGCGGATTTTGTCAATAGATGGTAACGATAAAATCCGTAATCACTTAGTTGCCAACCCAATACATACGCAGATAATTTCCGAGAGTACCGGTTGGCTATCATTTCTTCTTTCAAATGTTTAAAACAAGTTTTACGACGTTCAAAAAGTTTAACAATCGTTTATTACGTTTGTCTAACACGTTGAGAAATCGCTATGTAAATGATTTTTTCCTACAAATATTTCCTTTGCCTGAGAGGAATATTAAATTATTCAGGTTAAATACATTGCAATAATCGCAGGACTGTAATAGAAACGATCTCTATCTAATTATAAATTGTCACAACTATTTTTTTTTTTTTTTATATATATATATAATGCAGTATATCTGACCATGACGTTCTTTTGCTATTGTTACGCGCAAGCAGACGCGAGTATTCGTCTTTCGCATAAACACAGATGACGTACGTACGTACATCGGTATCTGTTCTGTGGCATAAGTTCGCAATTTTATTTCGCATCGTCGATAGACTCACGACTGATAACGTCAGCTTCTTTCGTCATGAAAACTTGAAGTTGAAATTGGTTTTCGCAGGTGGCGCCAGCTATCGACGCTTTAGTAATACCGTTGGCTACTCGTCTCCGGTGTTATCTATTATACTAGTTTGTGATCGATTTCCGATAAATCATTGTCGACGTTGTTATTAAATCATAGACGAGGCACAGGATAGACGCGATAAGCAAAACTTTTGCGCATCCCGTGTCTTGCGGATTACAGGGTCCCCTTACCATTTTCGTTTCGTGTGCTACGTTATCGATTCGGTATGTTACTAGTACCGACGAGGTGCATTAAACGACGAGGTTTGAATTAAAAATACGAAACCGAGGCTTGAAGATAACTACGCGGCTGAAAATTGAGATTTAAAAGCGAGGCTTGAAATTAAATCTTGAAATAAAGATTGAGCCCTTTGTAGTCGCCTGTAACCCCCGTCGTCTCTCTTCGTCCAAGAATGAGACTTAAAATTCAGTTAAACTATTGGATCGACAACCAAGTGATTGCGGCTTTTGTCATTAGGTGGTAATGCTAAAATCCGCAATCATTTAGTTGCCAACATTACTAATAGGCTACGACAAGAACTTTTCATGATCTAGATTGGACTGTATTGTGCGTGGTTCTCAGCTTGCTATCCTTTTCCGGAGATAGTTAATCGATTAACAAGAATATAATGCAAAGATTAATCTTTGTGAAAAAATGGCAATTATCAGGTCTCAGAACGAGACCTATCCATGAATTAGTCACCGTTATACAAAAATCTCGACATCGAAGCTGTTAGCAAGAATTCTGACGCTATTTGCTGATAATCGATAAATGAGAGATAAATATATGATAGATAAATGATAAATGAAGATAAATATTTCGCAAACTAAGCTGCCAAACATCTATCTGCCACACAGCGATTACATCGATCGTCGGTAATTCGGAACATTGTACGGTAATCCGCAACACTATTTGGCAACATTTGTATAGTTTGAAAGGAAGGAAATGAAACGAAGCTACTGACACTGTATGCATAATTCCGCGTCTAGCAAAGGGAAATTCGAATCGTTCTACTAAACTCTAACGTTCTATTTTTTGCCACGCTTCGTATCTTTCGAAACGTCAGAAAATGGTATACCTTAATATGACTCAGCTAAACTTCCTTTAAACACGAGATCGGAGAAAATGACCGGGATCAATTAGAGAACAAAATAAGATTCGCGGCTTGTTCGAATTGTTCTATTCATTTTCTAATATTTACGCTAGTATTTCGAGATACTGATATTTGAAAACCGATACAAATTACCTGAACCCACCACGGCCAGGTGACCATCCCTGGATCCCATTATACAGGGTGTTTGGCTAGGTGTGAGGACATTTAAGGGGTGATTGTTAAAGCCGAAATAAATCGAAGATTAAGAATACAAAAATCGCGTTTTCGGCTTTGTTTCTTAGTTATCGATAATGAAAAATCGGCTGAACTGTGCCTGCACGCGAGCAACCCGCCTTACACGGGTGAAAGGCGGTCACAGCCTACGCAACGGGGCGTACAGTGATTCTCAAACCGAACGACAAAATGAGATGCAAAAGAAATGGTAGATTGAACTCATGGAAACATTTTTATTTATACTGTACTAAGTACTTATTAGTTACACTTGTAAATTATGTCTGAATCATATTACACTAATTTAATATACCATAGATGCATTGATACGAGTACCTAGTCAGGATCGCAGCCAATTAGCTCATATTACTTGCTATATAATTAATAATTGTATCAGTTATACAGTTAATTGCTTCTCTGTATAGTGATATAATTAGTAATTATATATCAAATAATACTGATTGCCCGGGTCTCACCACGAGGAGGTGCTGCGAGCGGAGACCCACCCTAACCGCGACCCATCCACCCTCCGTTTACGCAAAAAAGTGTGAAATTTATTTATCGTTAAATAAATGCTCCTTTTGCTGTCCGTTTGAACAACGTTCGAAACAAACAGCAAAAGGAGCTTTGAGATGAAAAACCGACGCGAAAACTAAACCTGACTAGGACTCGTGCATCTAAAAATCTAATATATACAATGCCATACATTTTATCACATACATTTTATCTACTTACATAGATCACAATCTCAAAGTAATCTATCTAATCATAAATCACAGCTACGTAAAAGTCTAAACATCTACGTAACCTGCCTACGTAATAATCTAAATGTAACAAAGGGAAAGGGAGGGGATAATGTCAGGAGTATGAGAGACCTTTTCGCGAGAGATTCGATAGCACAAAAGAGAGACTTTACGAGAACTCGATTATATAAAAGACTCCGAAAGAAATTCAATCTGCGAAAGATTAGTAAAATTCTATAAAATATGTATAATTATTGAAGATACCGCGTGATATTCAAACGTGTAATTGGAATGCATTTTATGTAAATTGGTAAATCTGAGACAAACTCGTTTGCTGGATTAGTACTTGGGAAAAAAGTTCAGACAGCTTTGAAATGAGAACATTTTATACGTGAAAAATAAAGTAATAATTGTCGATTAGATTAAATTGCTGTTGATAAATTTTTGGAAAAAAAAGTAGGGAATCGTTTGTATTTTTTTTTCTTTTTTTTTTTTAAAGCGAAAAGTAGGAAATTTGAAAGCGAGCATTTTAGGAAATTGAGTTTCAAGTAATTGAATTGGAACTGAATTGAAAATTGAAAATCTGGTTTGAATAGAAAGATGAGAGTAAAACCGATTAATATAAAATCGCTTGCTTTTGCCTTTTAACTTTTACTGTCTGTTATTTTTGTCTGTTTTTCTTGTTGTTATTTTCTTCTTATTTATATTATTATTATATTGTTATTTATTGTTATATTATTATTATTTACTACAGCTATTTCTTATGCAACATAACAAACCGAAAGATATGCACATAAATCATTTCATGAAATTCGAATATTTATAAAATTATACATTACTGTCTAAAGATTGAAAATATCGCGGCCAAAAAGATGCTAAAAGTTATGGTTCTAAGAACGAACAATCACCAGCATTAATTCTAATAGCAATGAATTAAATTTTTAAAAATATTTCAAATCTTCGTAGCAACATTAAGATATTTCATTATAATACTTTGTTACGCATGAAATCGCTCACAATTTCATACATCTATATATATATATATATATATATGGATTAAGTATATATATGAAATATAATAAAAAAATATATATATATTACATTCATAATTACGTTCATGCTGACAAAGGAATATGTCTTGTAGCAGTATTTTCAGTAATAAACGTAGTAATAAGGGGCACGTTAATAAGGGGCACGTTAGTCAGGGGCGCGTTAATAAGGGGCACGTTAATAAGGGGCACGTTAGTCAGGGGCGTGTTAGTCAGGGGCGCGTTAGTCAGGGGCGCGTTAGTCAGGGGCGCGTTAGTCAGGGGCGCGTTAGTCAGGGGCACGTTAGTCAGGGGCACGTTAATAAGGGATACGTTAATAAGGGGCACGTTAATAAGGGGTACGTTAATAAGGGGCACATTATTCAGGAGCACGTTAATAAGGGGCACGTTAGTCAGGGGCGCGTTAGTCAGGGGCGCGTTAGTCAGGGGCACGTTAGTCAGGGGCACGTTAATAAGGGATACGTTAATAAGGGGCACGTTAATAAGGGGTACGTTAATAAGGGGCACATTATTCAGGAGCACGTTAATAAGGGGCACGTTAGTCAGGGGCGCGTTAATAAGGGGCACATTATTCAGGAACACGTTAATAAGGGGCACGTTAGTCAGGGGCGCGTTAATAAGGGACGCGTTAATAAGGGACGCGTTAATAAGGGGCGCGTTAATAAGGGGCGCGTTAATAAGGGGCACATTATTCAGGAGCACGTTAATAAGGGGCACGGTAGTCAGGGGCGCGTTAGTCAGGGGCGCGTTAGTCAGGGGCGCGTTAATAAGGGGCACATTATTCAGGAGCACGTTAATAAGGGGTACGTTAGTCAGGGGCGCGTTAATCAGGGGCACGTTAATCAGGGGCACGTTAATCAGGGGCACGTTAATAAGGGGCACGTTAGTCAGAGGCACGATAGTAAGGGGCACGTTAGTCAGGGGTGCATTAATAAGGAGCACATTATTAAGGGGCACATTATTAAGGGGCCCAATAATAAGGGGGACATTAAGGGGCACGTTAGTAAGGGGTGCATTAATAAAGGGGGCATTAAGGGGCGTATTAATAAGGGGGACATTAAGGGGCACTGAAAAAGAAACAGTGCAGTAGCCAGAAGGGCTACTAAAATGCGATCGCCTTCCACTCTATGTAAACCCGATCAACAAACCGCGATTGGAAAGGAATATTCTTATTTCGCAACGCTAATTTACTACTAATATTTATGAAGCAGAAAATTCTCAAAATCAAACGCGACTGGTGCTTCGTTTTATATCTGCAAATATCAATTAATCTACCATAAAAAAAAAAAATTCTGAAAATTCGCGAAATTTGATACGCAACGCTAATAAATATAAATCTACGCACTCGTATTTAAACAATACGCAACACTAATAGCGAGTGATCGCAATGCAACCATTTAGGAGGTTGCCGATCAACGATCACATTTGTACAGCTCTTGCAGCTGTATCGTGTGATCCAGGAACAGTGTCCGACAAATGCAGTCGGATGGTTTGGGCATTTCGTAAACGCAACTCTACTTAAGAAAACGCGATCATTTGATTATCGCAACGCTAACTCTTTTAAAGTGAATTACAATGAAAATTACTATTTACTATATGAGAAAGCTACTTTAAATATTCTGATATTGCTATTTGGAATATTATAAAATTAATTAAAAATCAACATTTTTATAATCCAATTTTAAATAATAAAAAACAGGATAAATTCTGATACGTATAGTTCTCTAAGAAATTCTAAAAATTGATAATAAAAATTGCAAAAGACAATCGCGATATCGTAATTCGAAACTCTAAAGTAAACGCGATTATCATTTTATCGCGACTCTAATTCAAACCGTAATCATTTTCTCGCTAATTAAAAGCCGCGATGTTATTTCGCAACTCTAATTCAACCCGTAAATAATCTGTCGCCACACTAATAAGAAAATTCGCGATTTGCCCAATGGGACGATGGACCGATATACATCGGCCAAAAACTACTACTACTACTACTACTACTACTACAAATACTAAAAGCGAGCATAGTGACAAAGTAGTAACGATAATGACTTCCCATGCTCTGGATGACCCAGAGGATGGGGAGTCATTGGTAGTTACCCTCTTGAGTGGCAGTTTGCCGGGTCTCTTCGGCATATAGCCTCTTCTTTCTTCGAGCGCAATGCCCGCTGAAACTTAAATCTAAGCTCGAGACTTCTAAATCGCAAACAAAAAAAAAAAAAACTTATAAAGGTGAAATAAAAATATAAAACGCGGAAGCTGATTGGAGTGCCCATGGACTGACCAACGATCACAGCTGTGATCGTTGCCCACTCGCATGTGCGTGCTCGAGCAATAAACGTTCGTTTCGAGCTCATTCGCGACCGCGACCGCGAAATTCGAAAAATCGATAGGCAAAACCAGAGACGAGAGCATGCTCTACTCGTGCCAGTTTCACCGTCGATTTTTCAAATAAATTTCCAGAAACAGGTTGGTCACACGAAAACGCGCCTACCCGACCTGAGACTGTGCCAACCTGCCCGGCCCTACCTACTTAGAATTATAACAGACACACCAGAAAGTATACTACCTATCCTACCTAGCGCTATATTTAAAAAATGGCAAAACGGGCACACCAACACACACACTCCACGGTTCTCACACAAACGCTCGGGCGCAAAGGTCCTACACTAGAGAGGACGTCCCGGGACGCCTCCGACACCCGAGCATAACATATCATGCACACTCTAAGGTACGTACCTTTTTCCTGAAATCGACTGACGAAGGCTAGCAACCATTGCGTGAAACGTGATAAAACACGTGTGAGGGAATTATATTTTAAAAATGAATATTTGTAAAGTTAGAATCATAATTGCAATTGATAGGAATATCAAGAGTGTGATTACACTTAATCGTGTGGATGATATCAGAAATTGTGACGTAATTGAATCGATATATGTCTCGACATTTTTAATATTTGAAGTTGTAAGGAGTGGGAAAAAGCGACGCAATTCCACGGCCTAACCACACACACATACATAATGTGGAAAATACGTCGTGCACGATACACTAACACATCGTCAGTCGCTGAGAAATTATTACATTACTTAATTCTAGATCATCGTGCCCAATGTCTTTCTCCCATTCAAGTAGCACCTGGGCACGTGAATGGAGTCCTGACAATGGGCACGGAAAGGGTTAAACCTGAAAATCCTGATCTAAAAAGACGATTAGTTTGTGTAATTTTTATTTAACGGGCTAACGTTCTTTGATTTTATATTTTACTACTTCGTTTCTGATTAAATCTACTTTATTAATTTAATAGTAACTAAGTAACTCTACTTTACTAATTTAATAAATTAGAACAAAATTTTAATATTGCAAAAAAGGTAGCGTTAATTGAAAAGGACAGAGACTCGATCAAATGGAACAATTGACTCCAAATATATTACTAAGAAAGAACTAATCTCAGGCGATCTCTTTATCAAAGCACATACTCGAAAATGCAAAAGCAATGTTCAAAATTATCGCTTTGATTCAAAGATCTACCTGTCGCGAAGTGTCCTCTTGCACGTAAAATTTCACACATTCTTGTACGGGAGAAAATGAATTTTAACTCGTATTTGAAATTCTATCCAAAGTGAAACAAACTAACGTGGCTTAACATTATCACGAAAGAGAAAATCGTATCGTCATGATCATTCAGTTACAATTGCATCTTTCAAAGCAACGAAATCGGCGGGTATCCGATTTCTCCACTACAAAATGCTCAAACGAGATCTCTTCAGCGTCTCTTATTTTTAATAAAATTCATTGCTTAAAATCAAGATATATTCGTGAAGATATTTGCCATTTGCAAATATTCATACGGAATATTAACATACATATTTATAAATAACACGAATATATGTTTAACCTAACTATTAAAAAGCTAATTATTATAATTGCGATGTGCAAGAAGACCTATCCTAAATTAATAAATTTGAACCAAGAGTGTTACTACTCACGGGTATTAAAAATACCCGCGGTCACTATGCTCGCAAACAATTCTACGTATACAACCAGTCACCCGTGCCGATTCGGACCTTTCATCCTACGACATGATTGGGTGACCGGAGGAACAGAAACGCATGCGACTCACCGTTCGAAGCGGAGAAACAGAGGGCGTACCATGGCTATAGCGCCACTCCAGCGAATATCATTATGGAGATTAACACAGACAGGAACCGTGGAAGGTCCAGTGGTGGACTAAATAAAACACAGAATAAAACGTGATGAGTGATTGGAGATTGTTGGAGAAAAGTTGGAGATAACGAGAAATGGAAGTTTATTAAATTTGTATCTTTGGTAATAATAAAGATTGAAATTCTAATAAACTTTGATCAGTATAAAAAATAAAACTCTAATATAAAAGTTAAAAATGTAAAAATGAGGAATCTAATGATTTGTGAAATATGTTAGTCATTTGTTTCATAATTTGATATTAAGACTTTAACACTTATTTTATTTTAATGAAAGAATAACCTAAGAAGATTCTAACCTAACAAATTTTCAATCAAATTGTATCTCTTAAATGATAGTGATGAAAGAATAATATACAGAATGGACATAATTGAAGTACGATATGCAAAAATACTTACATTCTTGGCTTTTCAGCCACTGTTAGAACATTCCCAAAGAAGATGAAGAAGTTGAAGCTGTGATGTGTCTATAACAAAACATAAGACATCATTAATATTGTTAATACATAATACAAACTTGGAACTTTAGCCATAATAAAGACTGAAATTTTAATAAACTCTAATGAGTAATGGAAATTGAAATTCTAATATAAAAGTTTGAAATCAAAAAATTGACAATTCAGTAATTTTTTATGCACATCAGAGCCAGTTTTATTATACTTTAATGTTAAGACTTGAAAACTTTATTTCAATTAGAAAGGACATGTACAACTTTCTAAATTATCAATCATTTTTATTTTATAATCAACAATATTTCAAGCAAAATATAATAAATGGAACAAATTGAAATACATTATATAAAACTACTTACATTCTTGAGCTCCTGGAGAGGCTTTATCCTCTTGAGGGAGGCACTGACTCTAATACCGAAAACGAATATTCAAAAAAATAAATATATAAAAAAAGAAAAATAAAAGACTACGTTAACGCGACTGCTTAAATTATGATCGGCGAACAAGTACTCTAATATCGCATAACAAATCTCTTTAATAGAATTTTATTACTTTCGCGAATAATTATTTGATCGAATTTAATTAAAATTATAGTGATTTTAAAATATTGAAAGGAAATTGTCGCGTATCAAACACTGACTCTACAACCGCATTGCGCGCGGTTACAAATATTCCCTGAAAATAAAGCTGTTTAATGGCGGGTTGGGTGTGGGGGTGGGATGGACTGGAGGGTGGAACAGAAGAGAAACATCGTTTAGATAATTTTCTTTTTTCCCCTATCGAACGTTTATTTAGAAAATACTGCTATTTTTTTACGCTGATGCAGCACATGTTATCAGTACAAAATCAGACGACTGAATGGCTCTTTGCACCTTAGTTTTGTTAGGCAACTTCAGAAGTGGTGGAGGAAGGGTGAGGATACCCAAACAGGTGGTACAAATAGGCACACAATTAACGATTATACGCAGTTACACATTAACGATCTACAGACAAACAAATGTATATATCTACAACAACATTCATCTTCAACGTAACACTTGCATGAATCTATCCAAATTTTAAACAAAGCATGCATACATGCAATATCTACATCCTACATATCCAACGACGTGCAACGGTGCAGCGGTGTCCAGCGTTGTCCAACGGTGTCCAACGGTGTCCAACGGTGTCCAACGGTGTCCAACGGTGTCCAACGGTGTCCAACGGTGTCCAACGGTGTCCAACGGTGTCCAACGGTGTCCAACGGTGTCCAACGGTGTCCAACGGTGTCCAACGGTGTCCTACGGTGTCCAACGGTGTCCAACGGTGTCCAACGGTGTCCAACGGTGTCCAACGGTGTCCAACGGTGTCCAACGGTGTCCAACGGTGTCCAACGGTGTCCAACGGTGTCCAACGGTGTCCAACGGTGTCCAACGGTGTCCAACGGTGTCCAACGGTGTCCAACGGTGTCCAACGGTGTCCAACGGTGTCCAACGGTGTCCAACGGTGTCCAACGGTGTCCAACGGTGTCCAACGGTGTCCAACGGTGTCCAACGGTGTCCAACGGTGTCCAACGGTGTCCAACGGTGTCCAACGGTGTCCAACGGTGTCCAACGGTGTCCAACGGTGTCCAACGGTGTCCAACGGTGTCCAACGGTGTCCAACGGTGTCCAACGGTGTCCAACGGTGTCCAACGGTGTCCAACGGTGTCCAACGGTGTCCAACGGTGTCCAACGGTGTCCAACGGTGTCCAACGGTGTCCAACGGTGTCCAACGGTGTCCAACGATGTCCAACGTGGTCCAACGGTGACCTACGAAGCAGCCCAGTCTGGATCATCCAAAATTCTGTTCGCGGCATTTGGAGTTCCAAACCGGACTGGTGCGTAGTTCTTAGCTTGGTATCGTTTTTCAAAGATTAATCAACTGATTAATTTTGGGAAAACAATGCCAATTACCAGGTCTCACCACGCGGAGGTGACTACGCAAGAGACCCGCCCATGGGTTATTTAACATTACACATCGATCTCGACATTCAAGCCATTGGCAGAATGTCGAGTTCCAACTCTACTTGACCATGGGCCTGCGTAAAGAAATAGTTGTTTCGTAGTCTAACTGCGAAACACATATCTCCAACGCAGCACTTACATGAATCTTTACAAACGTAAAACAAAACATACATAACGCAAAACACAAATCTCCCACACAACGATTACATAGATCAGTACAAATATTGTACAATAATTGGCATCCCTATTGGCAGCATTCGGTATCAAAGACACATTTATCTAACTTGGAACGAATGAACGAAAATGAAGCTAACGAACGAACTAACAAACCTACGCGACATACCCCCGTGCACCGGATAACCCTAAGGATCAGCGGAAAGCCTAAGAATTGACCGTAACTCCATTTCTGTTTCGCCGTTTGAAACTTACACGAGTCACGGTCGATGGCGCCGACCGATGATGTTAGTGATCCACTGGTGATCCAGCCGTCGATCCAGCACATTGGCCGGCAACTTAACACACTCCAACTGAACAAGTGGAACCCGGAGAGGGGCCGCTGAACAGGATTACGAAGGCATGGCCTCAACTGAACAGTGGGGCCCACCCTCGCGGGACCGAGCAGGATTACGGAGGACGTGAAATTGCAGGTCCCTGACCGAGTACCGAAGTACCAATCGGACAGGACTGCAGATCGACGACTGAATCCCCAAGAGAATCATAATCATCACCGGCGCGACGACAACTCCCTTGACGCGATGCAAACGTCGAGCAGTCATGGAGCAGTCACCAAGACAGAGGTGTCCTTAGGGCGACTTACGAATCCAAAGAGTTGGCCAGTGCACGTTGACCCGCACGTACCCGGAATACGCGCGAGCGAGTACGTCACGGTATAGTTTGATAGATCTGACCATTAGCCGATAAATCGCGGGAACAATGTTTCCAGTGTGGTAAGCGAGGGGATCAAGAGAGACGAGATTTCTATTTTTCGTTCCAAGCTAGATGAGTATCTTTGTACAGAATGAGCTTACAAAGCACATAACATAGGTATCTATCTTATGATTAATTAAGCCTAAAACGCACGCATTCTACGGTGTCCCACGGTGTCCCACGGTGTCCCACGGTGTCCAACGGTGTCCAACGTCGTCCAACGGTGTCCAACGTCGTCCAACGGTGTCCAACGTCGTCCAACGGTGTCCAACGTCGTCCAACGGTGTCCAACGTCGTCCAACGGTGTCCAACGTCGTCCAACGGTGTCCAACGATGTCCCACGTTGTCCCACGTTGTCCCACGTTGTCCCACGTTGTCCCACGTTGTCCCACGTTGTCCCACGTTGTCCCACGTTGTCCAACGTTGTCCCACGTTGTCCAACGTTGTCCCACGGTGACCTACGGTGCAGCCCAGTCTGTATCATCCAAAATTCTGTTCGCGGCATTTGGAGATACAAACCGGACTGCTGCGTAGTTCTTAGCTTGGTATCGTTTTCCAAAGATTAATCAACTGATTAATTTTTTGGAAAACGATGCCAATTACCAGGTCTCACCACGCGGAGGTGACTACGCAAGAGACCCGCCCATGGGTTATTTAACATTACACATCGATCTCGACATTCAAGCCATTGGCAGAATGTCGATTTCCAACTCTACTTGACCATGGGCCTGCGTAAAGAAATAGTTGTTTCGTAGTCTAACTGCGAAACACATATCTCCAACGCAGCACTTACATGAATCTTTACAAACGTAGAACAAAACATACATAACGCAAAACACAAATCTCCCACACAACGATTACATAGATCAGTACAAATATTGTACAATAATTGGCATCCCTATTGGCAGCATTCGGTATCAAAGACACATTTATCTAACTTGGAACGAATGAAAGAAAATGAAGCTAACGAACGAACTAACAAACCTACGCGACATACCCCCGTGCACCGGATAACCCTAAGGATCAGCGGAAAGCCTAAGAATTGACCGTAACTCCATTTCTGTTTCGCCGTTTGAAACTTACACGAGTCACGGTCGATGGCGCCGACCGATGATGTTAGTGATCCACTGGTGATCCAGCCGTCGATCCAGCACATTGGCCGGCAACTTAACACACTCCAACTGAACAAGTGGAACCCGGAGAGGGGCCGCTGAACAGGATTACGAAGGCATGGCCTCAACTGAACAGTGGGGCCCACCCTCGCGGGATCGAGCAGGATTACGGAGGACGTGAAATTGCAGGTCCCTGAGCGAGTACCGAAGTACCAATCGGACAGGACTGCAGATCGACGACTGAATCCCCAAGAGAATCATAATCATCACCGGTGCGACGACAACTCCCGTGACGCGATGCAAACGTCGAGCAGTCATGGAGCAGTCACCAAGACAGAGGTGTCCTTAGGGCGACTTACGAATCCAAAGAGTTGGCCAATGCACGTTGACCCGCACGTACCCGGAATACGCGCGAGCGAGTACGTCACGGTATAGTTTGATAGATCTGACCATTAGCCGATAAATCGCGGGAACAATGTTTCCAGTGTGGTAAGCGAGGGGATCAAGAGAGACGAGATTTCTATTTTTCGTTCCAAGCTAGATGAGTATCTTTGTACAGAATGAGCTTACAAAGCACATAACATAGGTATCTATCTTATGATTAATTAAGCCTAAAACGCACGCATTCTACGGTGTCCCACTGTGTCCCACGGTGTCCCACGATGTCCCACGGCGTTCAACGGTGTCCCACGGTGTCCAACGGTGTCCAACGGTGTCCAACGGTGTCCCACGGTGTCCAACGGTGTCCAACGGTGTCCCACGGTGTCCAACGGTGTCCAACGGTGTCCAACGGTGTCCAACGATGTCCCACGTTGTCCCACGTTGTCCCACGTTGTCCCACGTTGTCCCACGTTGTCCCACGTTGTCCCACGTTGTCCAACGTTGTCCCACGTTGTCCCACGTTGTCCCACGTTGTCCAACGTTGTCCCACGTTGTCCAACGTTGTCCCACGTTGTCCCACGTTGTCCCACGTAGTCCCACGTTGTCCCACGTTGTCCAACGTTGTCCCACGGTGACCTACGGTGCAGCCCAGTCTGTATCATCCAAAATTCTGTTCGCGGCATTTGGAGATACAAACCGGACTGCTGCGTAGTTCTTAGCTTGGTATCGTTTTCCAAAGATTAATCAACTGATTAATTTTTTGGAAAACGATGCCAATTACCAGGTCTCACCACGCGGAGGTGACTACGCAAGAGACCCGCCCATGGGTTATTTAACATTACACATCGATCTCGACATTCAAGCCATTGGCAGAATGTCGATTTCCAACTCTACTTGACCATGGGCCTGCGTAAAGAAATAGTTGTTTCGTAGTCTAACTGCGAAACACATATCTCCAACGCAGCACTTACATGAATCTTTACAAACGTAGAACAAAACATACATAACGCAAAACACAAATCTCCCACACAACGATTACATAGATCAGTACAAATATTGTACAATAATTGGCATCCCTATTGGCAGCATTCGGTATCAAAGACACATTTATCTAACTTGGAACGAATGAAAGAAAATGAAGCTAACGAACGAACTAACAAACCTACGCGACATACCCCCGTGCACCGGATAACCCTAAGGATCAGCGGAAAGCCTAAAAATTGACCGTAACTCCATTTCTGTTTCGCCGTTTGAAACTTACACGAGTCACGGTCGATGGCGCCGACCGATGATGTTAGTGATCCACTGGTGATCCAGCCGTCGATCCAGCACATTGGCCGGCAACTTAACACACTCCAACTGAACAAGTGGAACCCGGAGAGGGGCCGCTGAACAGGATTACGAAGGCATGGCCTCAACTGAACAGTGGGGCCCACCCTCGCGGGACCGAGCAGGATTACGGAGGACGTGAAATTGCAGGTCCCTGACCGAGTACCGAAGTACCAATCGGACAGGACTGCAGATCGACGACTGAATCCCCAAGAGAATCATAATCATCACCGGCGCGACGACAACTCCCTTGACGCGATGCAAACGTCGAGCAGTCATGGAGCAGTCACCAAGACAGAGGTGTCCTTAGGGCGACTTACGAATCCAAAGAGTTGGCCAGTGCACGTTGACCCGCACGTACCCGGAATACGCGCGAGCGAGTACGTCACGGTATAGTTTGATAGATCTGACCATTAGCCGATAAATCGCGGGAACAATGTTTCCAGTGTGGTAAGCGAGGGGATCAAGAGAGACGAGATTTCTATTTTTCGTTCCAAGCTAGATGAGTATCTTTGTACAGAATGAGCTTACAAAGCACATAACATAGGTATCTATCTTATGATTAATTAAGCCTAAAACGCACGCATTCTACGGTGTCCCACGGTGTCCCACGGTGTCCCACGGTGTCCAACGGTGTCCAACGTCGTCCAACGGTGTCCAACGTCGTCCAACGGTGTCCAACGTCGTCCAACGGTGTCCAACGTCGTCCAACGGTGTCCAACGTCGTCCAACGGTGTCCAACGATGTCCCACGTTGTCCCACGTTGTCCCACGTTGTCCCACGTTGTCCCACGTTGTCCCACGTTGTCCCACGTTGTCCCACGTTGTCCAACGTTGTCCCACGTTGTCCAACGTTGTCCCACGGTGACCTACGGTGCAGCCCAGTCTGTATCATCCAAAATTCTGTTCGCGGCATTTGGAGATACAAACCGGACTGCTGCGTAGTTCTTAGCTTGGTATCGTTTTCCAAAGATTAATCAACTGATTAATTTTTTGGAAAACGATGCCAATTACCAGGTCTCACCACGCGGAGGTGACTACGCAAGAGACCCGCCCATGGGTTATTTAACATTACACATCGATCTCGACATTCAAGCCATTGGCAGAATGTCGATTTCCAACTCTACTTGACCATGGGCCTGCGTAAAGAAATAGTTGTTTCGTAGTCTAACTGCGAAACACATATCTCCAACGCAGCACTTACATGAATCTTTACAAACGTAGAACAAAACATACATAACGCAAAACACAAATCTCCCACACAACGATTACATAGATCAGTACAAATATTGTACAATAATTGGCATCCCTATTGGCAGCATTCGGTATCAAAGACACATTTATCTAACTTGGAACGAATGAAAGAAAATGAAGCTAACGAACGAACTAACAAACCTACGCGACATACCCCCGTGCACCGGATAACCCTAAGGATCAGCGGAAAGCCTAAGAATTGACCGTAACTCCATTTCTGTTTCGCCGTTTGAAACTTACACGAGTCACGGTCGATGGCGCCGACCGATGATGTTAGTGATCCACTGGTGATCCAGCCGTCGATCCAGCACATTGGCCGGCAACTTAACACACTCCAACTGAACAAGTGGAACCCGGAGAGGGGCCGCTGAACAGGATTACGAAGGCATGGCCTCAACTGAACAGTGGGGCCCACCCTCGCGGGATCGAGCAGGATTACGGAGGACGTGAAATTGCAGGTCCCTGAGCGAGTACCGAAGTACCAATCGGACAGGACTGCAGATCGACGACTGAATCCCCAAGAGAATCATAATCATCACCGGTGCGACGACAACTCCCGTGACGCGATGCAAACGTCGAGCAGTCATGGAGCAGTCACCAAGACAGAGGTGTCCTTAGGGCGACTTACGAATCCAAAGAGTTGGCCAGTGCACGTTGACCCGCACGTACCCGGAATACGCGCGAGCGAGTACGTCACGGTATAGTTTGATAGATCTGACCATTAGCCGATAAATCGCGGGAACAATGTTTCCAGTGTGGTAAGCGAGGGGATCAAGAGAGACGAGATTTCTATTTTTCGTTCCAAGCTAGATGAGTATCTTTGTACAGAATGAGCTTACAAAGCACATAACATAGGTATCTATCTTATGATTAATTAAGCCTAAAACGCACGCATTCTACGGTGTCCCACGGTGTCCCACGGTGTCCCACGATGTCCCACGGCGTTCAACGGTGTCCCACGGTGTCCAACGGTGTCCAACGGTGTCCAACGGTGTCCCACGGTGTCCAACGGTGTCCAACGGTGTCCCACGGTGTCCAACGGTGTCCAACGGTGTCCAACGGTGTCCAACGATGTCCCACGTTGTCCCACGTTGTCCCACGTTGTCCCACGTTGTCCCACGTTGTCCCACGTTGTCCCACGTTGTCCAACGTTGTCCCACGTTGTCCCACGTTGTCCCACGTTGTCCAACGTTGTCCCACGTTGTCCAACGTTGTCCCACGTTGTCCCACGTTGTCCCACGTAGTCCCACGTTGTCCCACGTTGTCCAACGTTGTCCCACGGTGACCTACGGTGCAGCCCAGTCTGTATCATCCAAAATTCTGTTCGCGGCATTTGGAGATACAAACCGGACTGCTGCGTAGTTCTTAGCTTGGTATCGTTTTCCAAAGATTAATCAACTGATTAATTTTTTGGAAAACGATGCCAATTACCAGGTCTCACCACGCGGAGGTGACTACGCAAGAGACCCGCCCATGGGTTATTTAACATTACACATCGATCTCGACATTCAAGCCATTGGCAGAATGTCGATTTCCAACTCTACTTGACCATGGGCCTGCGTAAAGAAATAGTTGTTTCGTAGTCTAACTGCGAAACACATATCTCCAACGCAGCACTTACATGAATCTTTACAAACGTAGAACAAAACATACATAACGCAAAACACAAATCTCCCACACAACGATTACATAGATCAGTACAAATATTGTACAATAATTGGCATCCCTATTGGCAGCATTCGGTATCAAAGACACATTTATCTAACTTGGAACGAATGAAAGAAAATGAAGCTAACGAACGAACTAACAAACCTACGCGACATACCCCCGTGCACCGGATAACCCTAAGGATCAGCGGAAAGCCTAAAAATTGACCGTAACTCCATTTCTGTTTCGCCGTTTGAAACTTACACGAGTCACGGTCGATGGCGCCGACCGATGATGTTAGTGATCCACTGGTGATCCAGCCGTCGATCCAGCACATTGGCCGGCAACTTAACACACTCCAACTGAACAAGTGGAACCCGGAGAGGGGCCGCTGAACAGGATTACGAAGGCATGGCCTCAACTGAACAGTGGGGCCCACCCTCGCGGGACCGAGCAGGATTACGGAGGACGTGAAATTGCAGGTCCCTGAGCGAGTACCGAAGTACCAATCGGACAGGACTGCAGATCGACGACTGAATCCCCAAGAGAATCATAATCATCACCGGTGCGACGACAACTCCCGTGACGCGATGCAAACGTCGAGCAGTCATGGAGCAGTCACCAAGACAGAGGTGTCCTTAGGGCGACTTACGAATCCAAAGAGTTGGCCAGTGCACGTTGACCCGCACGTACCCGGAATACGCGCGAGCGAGTACGTCACGGTATAGTTTGATAGATCTGACCATTAGCCGATAAATCGCGGGAACAATGTTTCCAGTGTGGTAAGCGAGGGGATCAAGAGAGACGAGATTTCTATTTTTCGTTCCAAGCTAGATGAGTATCTTTGTACAGAATGAGCTTACAAAGCACATAACATAGGTATCTATCTTATGATTAATTAAGCCTAAAACGCACGCATTCTACGGTGTCCCACGGTGTCCCACGATGTCCCACGGCGTTCAACGGTGTCCCACGGTGTCCAACGGTGTCCAACGGTGTCCAACGGTGTCCCACGGTGTCCAACGGTGTCCAACGGTGTCCCACGGTGTCCAACGGTGTCCAACGGTGTCCAACGGTGTCCAACGATGTCCCACGTTGTCCCACGTTGTCCCACGTTGTCCCACGTTGTCCCACGTTGTCCCACGTTGTCCCACGTTGTCCAACGTTGTCCCACGTTGTCCCACGTTGTCCCACGTTGTCCAACGTTGTCCCACGTTGTCCAACGTTGTCCCACGTTGTCCCACGTTGTCCCACGTAGTCCCACGTTGTCCCACGTTGTCCAACGTTGTCCCACGGTGACCTACGGTGCAGCCCAGTCTGTATCATCCAAAATTCTGTTCGCGGCATTTGGAGATACAAACCGGACTGCTGCGTAGTTCTTAGCTTGGTATCGTTTTCCAAAGATTAATCAACTGATTAATTTTTTGGAAAACGATGCCAATTACCAGGTCTCACCACGCGGAGGTGACTACGCAAGAGACCCGCCCATGGGTTATTTAACATTACACATCGATCTCGACATTCAAGCCAATTCAAGCCATTGGCAGAATGTCGATTTCCAACTCTACTTGACCATGGGCCTGCGTAAAGAAATAGTTGTTTCGTAGTCTAACTGCGAAACACATATCTCCAACGCAGCACTTACATGAATCTTTACAAACGTAGAACAAAACATACATAACGCAAAACACAAATCTCCCACACAACGATTACATAGATCAGTACAAATATTGTACAATAATTGGCATCCCTATTGGCAGCATTCGGTATCAAAGACACATTTATCTAACTTGGAACGAATGAAAGAAAATGAAGCTAACGAACGAACTAACAAACCTACGCGACATACCCCCGTGCACCGGATAACCCTAAGGATCAGCGGAAAGCCTAAAAATTGACCGTAACTCCATTTCTGTTTCGCCGTTTGAAACTTACACGAGTCACGGTCGATGGCGCCGACCGATGATGTTAGTGATCCACTGGTGATCCAGCCGTCGATCCAGCACATTGGCCGGCAACTTAACACACTCCAACTGAACAAGTGGAACCCGGAGAGGGGCCGCTGAACAGGATTACGAAGGCATGGCCTCAACTGAACAGTGGGGCCCACCCTCGCGGGACCGAGCAGGATTACGGAGGACGTGAAATTGCAGGTCCCTGAGCGAGTACCGAAGTACCAATCGGACAGGACTGCAGATCGACGACTGAATCCCCAAGAGAATCATAATCATCACCGGTGCGACGACAACTCCCGTGACGCGATGCAAACGTCGAGCAGTCATGGAGCAGTCACCAAGACAGAGGTGTCCTTAGGGCGACTTACGAATCCAAAGAGTTGGCCAGTGCACGTTGACCCGCACGTACCCGGAATACGCGCGAGCGAGTACGTCACGGTATAGTTTGATAGATCTGACCATTAGCCGATAAATCGCGGGAACAATGTTTCCAGTGTGGTAAGCGAGGGGATCAAGAGAGACGAGATTTCTATTTTTCGTTCCAAGCTAGATGAGTATCTTTGTACAGAATGAGCTTACAAAGCACATAACATAGGTATCTATCTTATGATTAATTAAGCCTAAAACGCACGCATTCTACGGTGTCCCACGGTGTCCCACGATGTCCCACGGTGTTCAACGGTGTCCCACGGTGTCCAACGGTGTCCAACGGTGTCCCACGGTGTCCAACGGTGTCCAACGATGTCCAACGGTGTCCAACGTCGTCCAACGGTGTCCAACGATGTCCAACGGTGTCCAACGATGTCCAACGGTGTCCAACGATGTCCAACGGTGTCCAACGGTGTCCAACGATGTCCAACGGTGTCCAACCATGTCCAACGATGTCCAACGATGTCCTACGGTGCAGCCCAGTCTAGATCCGCCAAAATTCTGTTCGCGGCTTTTGGAGATCCACACTGAACCAATGGTTTCCCACGTTGCAGTCCAGTGTAGATCATCCAAAATTCTTTTCGCGGCTTTTGGAGATCCACACTGAACCAGCGGTCGCCCGCATTACAGTCCAGTCTAGATCATCCAAAATTCTTTTCGCGTTTTTTGGTGATCTACACTGGACCAACGGTGTTCTACCGTTTCCAGCGGCGTCCCACGGTGTCCAATGTCGTCCCACGTTGCAGTCCAGTTTAGATTATCCAAAATTTTCTTCGTGGCTTTTCGTAATCCAAAATGGACTGTATTAGCGTGATACTGAGCTTGGTATCGAATTATTGTGCAATGTTTGTACTTATCAATGTAGTCGTTTTCTGAAAATTAATCAACTGATTAATCTGCGAAAACAGACTATGCCAAGCACCAGTACTAAAATACCCCGACTATACGAAAACATTTACGTTAACAACGGACGCCAGTAATGAAGGTCTAGGAGCCATCCTTTCACAAGACGGACACCCTTGTTGCTTCATTTCAAGGACATTAAACCCCCCTGAACGAAATTATACTACGACGGAAAAAGAATTATTGGCCATCGTTTGGGCAGTTAGAAGATTTAGGCAATATTTATTAGGCCGCAAATTCAAAATTCAAACAGACCACCAAGCCCTTAAATGGCTGCACAACTGCAAGGACCCCTCTAGTCGATTGATTCGATGGAGATTGAGATTAGAGGAATACGAATACGATATAGAGTACGTAAAAGGGAAGGAAAACGTAGCCGCTGACACCCTATCCAGAGTACACGCGATAACACAAACTGACGTTTTATTAAGACAATTCAGACACTGGGAAAACCAGAAGAAATACCAAAATTATTGAAACTAACATCTAACAAAGACAACTTTTTCCAATTAACAAAACCATATCTGGGCCCATATGACGAAACCGTATGGTTACAGAAAATATCAGACATACTTAAAACAAATAGAAAGATAGGAATAGGAGACAATAACTTAAACGCACAAGACAAAGCACACATAAAAAGATTTCTTTTATTTTTCAATGACCAACGCGACGACATAGAATTTGCTTACGAACCAATACAGAGTTTAAGCGAAGAGGAAATAGAACAAGTACTAAAAGAAAATCATGACTTGGTAGGACATCCCGGAATACAAAAGACGTACGACAGAATCCGAGGCAAATATGATATCCCACACCTAATAGACAGAATAAAAGGCAGAATAGGAACTTGCGCGACATGTCAAACATCAAAGACTACTCGGATAAGAGGAAAGGAGGAACCACAGATAACCGACACCCCGTTAGAATCTAACGACAAAATCGCTATGGATGTGATAGGCCCGTTGAAAAAGACCGAGATAGGAAACCAATACATTCTCTCTATACACGATGAACTAACCAAATATTTAATACTTGTGCCCCTAAAAACACAACAGACCAAATCAATCTGGAATGCTTTACTGAATCATTACATTTATATATTCTCCGCACCGAAACGTATATTAACTGACAGAGGACAAAGTTTCATTAGCGAGCTAATGCAACGATACGAAGAAGCATTTAGGATCAAACACATAAAAACCACCTCATTCCATCCACAATCCAACGGAAGCCTAGAACGAACACATGCTGTAATATCCGACATGTTAAAAGCTACACAAAACGATAATGAAACAGAATTGGATCAAAACCTAAATTTTGTGTGTCTAGCATATAACACTATGGTTCATGATGCCACTGGATATACCCCTTTCGAACTAACATTTGGACACAAGGCCTGTTTTTTCGAGCTATCGCGGGGAGACGCGGTCGTTAGAATACGCGTCAACGGAAGTCGTAAATTCCCGTTACGATTAGAATAATCGACACCACGAATAGTTCGATCCCCGTATTTCGGTTAGGATAATCGGGGTGGTTAATGCGGTATAACACTGGGAGTCAGAGTTATAATAATGTATATTTCCAACACCTTATACAATCACACAAAGTAGTAACGCCGTTGATTAGGATACAGATAACGAGAGAAGGGTTAGTCTTGGATGAGAGAAGGAGAGCTTTAGGCGCTCTAGGCCCTTGAGAGTTATAGGAACTGTCGGAGTTCTGGATAAGTGAGAGCCGTAGAAGACTCTAGGCCGTGTAGGCACCTTGATGAATGATGAAGGAACTCAGAAAGATACAGGAACGGTGAGAGTTGTAGGAAATGCAGGAACTCTAGGCACCGTGAGAGACGATCAAACTCTAAAGTTTTATTCTAATGTGAATGCGGAGGAAAGCTTGGTATGGGTGTGCCCTTTGAACGAAGAACGCGGATTCGTTGCTTACATTTTCAGTTAGTAAAGTGAGGGCAATAATCCGCGATGTCGATTGGTTGGGACCAATGTTAGGAAGGAAGAGAGGAGGAAGAAACCTCCTACCAACTTGGGTCCTAGGCGACATTGTTTACAGGGAAACTCAGATTTTTCGTTAGGTATATCTCCGCTTTCTTCGTAATTCTTAAGAGCACATAATAAACCCAAGGACCCTTCTAAAAACCAGCTGAAAACACTTTTGGAATTAGAAAGTCCTTTCTGGCAAACAGATTGACTTAAACCATGTGTGCGAACAATGCAGTTAGAATTTCGACTTTATGGTGGGTCCTTAGGCCTGTGGAGGGTTCGAAGGACGGCACGTAGACCGTTGGCTGTCACGCCGCGCGGGATGGAATGCAGATGTGTTGCGCGGCGTAACAAGGCCAATCTCCCATCTACCATATCCCAAAATCCGCAAAGAACATACGCTGATGAGGTCAGCTTCAGGAAACGAGAATGGGATGCCAAGCTACTTAAAGCCAGGGAAACTCTAATGAAGAGTAAACAAAGATACCAAAGAGATCAAAGAAAAAAAATTATTAAACCTCAATCCATTTTTAGAGAAGGAGATTTAATATTAGTTCATAATGATCATAAAAAACACAAGTTAGATACTGAATGGCTAGGGCCATACACCATTGAAAAAGTAAAAACCCCTTATTACGAAATAATGGTGAATGACTCGATTAGGAAAATACATGGTAATCGTATTAAACCTTATTTTCCAGGACGGTCTTCACCTTCTCCATAAGTAGCTGTTATGCACTTTGTTTTTGTTTTGTCTTGTTGATTAAGACAAAGAAGAAAACACACTTTTAGCCAATTAGCCTCCATAAAACAATCCTGAAGAAACACTGAGATTTTAGAGGACCAAAATCAATCTAAGGAGGGAGGTATGTAACGTAAATCACATCAGAGACCAGGACACACACACACCTCGGGCAGGATGGTGTCCCGGTCGGCATACTTCGCACCCGATGCACCGACGAGAGGAACACATGGCGACCTTGGCGACAATGTATATTGGCAGAGTACCTAAGGATTCATTTATGGCCTAACGGTCCTACCATAAAATGTTCCAGAAGCGTAGCAACGGTCACGTACGCCTACAGGGTAGTGGGGATAATGAGAGAACAGATAACCGAAAGTAAAAAGATTGTAGGGACTCACTCTCGTACGGTCACGGCTAGAGTTCGGAAGTGTCTTATACTTGTATAAACGAAATAAAAATAAAGTCTTCTTCTTCCTTATAAAATTTCTCTTTATTTTACGTGACACTGGCAACATTCGGTATCAATGATACATATGTCTAACTTGGAACCACAGAAAGGAAATGAAAGTACTGACACTGTATATACAATTTAGAGTTTTGCAAAAGAGACATACGACTCGTTGTACTAAGCTTATGAAGATATCGAAGAGTTATATACTCCAACGTGACTGCAATATTCTTCTTTTAAAAATGGGAAAACGGGAAGAAGCCTGAACAATCAGACGATGGAAGAAAAATCATTTGGACATCTAGCATACATATTTAATATGCTATGAAATGTTCATATATGTAACTGAAACGTATTTTCTGTAAATTGATAAATCTGAAACAAACTCATTTACTGGATTTGGTATATGGAAGAAACAGACATCTTTAAAACGAGAACATTTTATGAAACATTTTATGAAATATAAACTATTAATAATGGTCAATTATAGATCAAATTACTATTGATTGAATTTTAGCAAATATAGAGAATCATGTGTATCTTTTAATCGAAACTAGGGTTACGTTGGAAACAAGAATTTTAAGTAATTGAATTTAAACTGAATTAAAAATTGAAAAGTTCATTTGGAATAACTAAGATGAGAGAAACCCCGGTTATTATACAATCACTTGCTTTATCTTTTAACTTTTAACAGTATCTGTTATTTTCTACAACCACATAGTGATTTGCAACATAATAAACCGAAAGGTATGTGCATAAGTCATTTTTTGCAGAATTTTTGCTACAAACGTGACGATGTCTTTGTTTTGTGACGAAACTTTTGTTTCATGCAAATGAAATTCGAATATTTATAAAATTCTACATTACTGTTAAAAGATTGAAGTGAAAATATCGCAGTCGAAAAAATTCTAAAAGTTATGGTTCTAAGAACGAACAATCACCAGCACTAATTCCAATTGCAATGAATTAAATTTTAAAAAATATTTCAAGCCTTCATAGCAACATTAAGATATTTCATTATAATACTTTGTTGCGCATGAAATCGCTCACAATTTCATACATGTAAATATATATATATATATATATTATACATTCGTAATAAAGTTCTGTATTTTAGCAGTCATGGTAACGTTAACGCTGACAAAGGAATATGTCTTATAGCAGTATTTTCAGTAATAAACGTAGTAATAAGGGGCGCATTAATAAGGGGCGCTGAAAAAGAAACAAAGCAGTAGCCAGAAGGGCTACTAAAATTCAATCGTCTTCCACTCTATATAAACCCGATCAACACGTCGAGAGTGGAACTGAATATTCTTGTTTCGCAACGCTAATTTACTACTAATATTTATGAAGCAGAAAATTCTCAAAATCAAACGCGACGAGTGCTTCATTATATCTGCAATATCAATTAATCTACGATTAAAAAGAAAAAAAAAGAAAAATCTGAAAATTCCCGATATCTGATACGCAACGCTAATAAGTATAAATCTACGCACTCGTATTTAAGCAATACGCAACACTAATAGCGAGAGATCGCAGTGCAACCATTTAGGAGGTTGCAGATGAACGATCACACTTGTACAGCTCTTTAGGCTGTACGTGTGATCCAGGAGCAGTGTCCGACAAATGCAGTCGGAGGGTTTGGGCAGTTTGTGAACGCAACTCTACTTAACAAAACGCGAGCATTCATTATCGCAACGCTAATAGGAAAAATAAGTAGAACTCGCGATGGAACAATGTCGCAACGCTAATTCTTAAAGTGAATTTAATGAAAATTACTATTTACTATTTGAAAAAGCTACTTTAAATATCCTAGTATTGCAACTTAAACAGAAAAACAGAAAAAATTCTAAAAATTGCAAAAGACAATCGCGATATCGTAATTCGCAACTCTAAAACAAACGCGATTATCATTTTATCGCAACTCTAATTCAAACCGTAATCATTCTCTCGCCACACTAATGAAAAATAGCAATATTATTTCGTAACTCTAATACAACCCGTAATTAACTTGTCGAAACACTAATAAGAAAAATCGCGATTTGCCCAATGGGACGATGGACCGATATATACATCGGCCAAAAAGACAAAGACTACTACTACTACTACTACTACTACTACTACTACTACTACTACTACTAATACTAAAATCGAGCATAGTGACAAAGTAGTAACAATAATGACTTCCCATGCTCTGGATGACCCAGAGGATGGGGAGCCATTAGTAGTTGCCCTCTTGAGTGGCAGTTTGCCGGGCCTCTTCAGCATATAGCCTCTTCTTTCTTCGGGCGCAATGCCCGCTGAAACTTAAATCTAAGCTCGAGACTTCTAAATCGCAAACAAAAAAAAACTTATAAAATAAAAATATAAACCGCGGAAGCTGATGGAAGTGCATATGGACTGACCAACGATCACAACAGTGATCGTTGCTCACTCGCATGTGCGTGCTCGAGCAATAAACGTTCGTTTCGAGACCATTCGCGACCGCGACCGCGAAATTCGAAAAATCGAAAGGCAAAACCAGAGACGAGTGCATGCTCTACTCGTGCCAGTTTCACCGTCGATTTTTCAAATTAGATTGCCAGAAACAGGTTGGTCACACGAAAACGAGCCTACCCGACTAGAGACTGTGCCAACCTGCCCGGCCCTACCTACTTATAATTAACAGACATACCAGAAAGTATACTACCTATCCTACCTAACGCTATATTTAAAAAATGGCAAAACATGCACACCAACACACTCACTCCACGGTTCTCACACATACCACCCGGGTGCAAAGGTCCTACACTAGAGAGGACGTCCCGGGACGCCTCCGACACCCGAGCTTAATACAACATTCACACTCTAAGGTACGTACCTTTTTCCTGAAATCGACTGACGAAGGCTAGTGACCATTGCGTAATACGTGATAAAACACGTTTGAGAAAATTATATTTTTAAAATAGATATAAGTAAACTTGGAATTATAATTGCGATTGATAGCGATATTAAGAGTATGAGTACACTTAGTCGCGTGGATGATATTATCAGAAATTCTAATTGTATCGAGACGTAAATTGAATCGATATATGTCTCGACATTTTTAATATTTCAAGTTTTAAGGAATGAGAAAAAGCGACGCAATTCCACGACCTAACAACACACACACACATAATGTGGAAAATACGTCGTGCACGATACACTAACGCATGGTCAGTCGCTGAGAAATTATTACATTACTTAATTCTAGGTCATCGTGCCCAATGTCTTTCTCCCATTCAAGTAGCACCTGGGCACGTGAATGAGATCCTGACAATGGGCACGGAAAGGGTTAAACCTGAAAATCCTGATCTAAAAAGATGATTAGTTTGTGTAATTTTTATTTAACGGACTAACGTTCTTTGAGTTTATATTTTACTACTTTGCATCTGATTAAATTTACTTTATTAATTTAATAGTAACTAAGTAACTCTACTTTATTAATTTAATAAATTAGAAGAAAATTTTAATATTTCGAAAAAAGTAGCGTTAGTAGAAAAAGACTGAGACTCATGCAAATAGAATTATTGACTCTAAATATATTACTAAGAAAGAAATAATCTCAGGCGATCTCTTTATCAAAGCATATACTCGAAAGTGCAGAAGCAGTGTTCAAAATTATTGCTTTGATTAAAAAATCTGCCTGTCGCGAAGTGTCTTCTTGCACGTAAAATTTTGCACATTTTTGTACGGAAAAAAATGAATTTTGACTCATATTTTAAATTCTAACCGAAATGAAATAAACGATCGTGACTTAATATTGTCACGATTAATTCATTACTTAAGATCAAGTATATGTATGTCATACAGGTATATTCGTGTAGATATTTGCCATTTGCAAATATTCATACAAAATATTAACATGCACATTTATAAATAACACGAATATATTCTACTCACGGGTATAAGAAATACCCGCGGTCACTATGCTCGCAAAAAAATTCTACGTAATACAACCGATCACCCGTGCCGATTCGGACCTTTCATCCTACGACATGATTGAGTGACCGGAGGAACAGAAATGCATGCGACTCACCGTTCGAAGCGGAGAAACAGAAGACGTACCATGGATGCTGCGGATAATCAGGGAGACTAACATCAGGCAGGAACCGTGTAAGGTCCAGTGTTGGAAATGGAGGTTGCGAACAATCTGTTACAGAGCAAAACACGATGAGTGATTGCTGATTATTTAAAAAGTTGAAGATAATGAAAAATGAAGGTTTATTAACTTTAGTAATATTAGTAGTAATAAAGATTGAAATTCTAATAAACTTTGATAAGTATAAAAACTAAAACTCTAATATGAAAGTCTAAAATATAAAAATCAAGAATCTAATGATTTTTTAAATATGTTAGTCATTTGTTCCATAATTCGGTATTAAGACTTTAACTCTTATTTTATTTCAATGAAAGAATAACCTCAGAAAATGCTAAACTCACAAATTTTCAATTGGATTGTGTCTATTAATTGTTAGTCGTTAAAGAAAAATATACAGAATAGACATAATTGAAGTACGATATGCAAAGTTACTTACATTTTTGGCTTTTGAGCCACCATTGGTGCATTCCCAAAGAAGACAAGGAAGTTGAAGCTGTGATATGTCTATAACAAAACATAAAATATCATTAATATCGTTAATGCACAATAAAAAAAACATGGAACTTTAGCAATTCAGTGATTTTTGATACGTATCGGACAGTTTTATTGCATTTTAACGTTAAGACTTTAAGACTTTATTTCAATTAAAGAGAACATTTACAGCTTTTTAAGTTATCAACCATTCTTATTTTATAATTAACAATATTTCAAACAAAATATAATAAATAGGACAAGTTGAAATACAATATATAAAACTACTTACATTCTTGAGTTCCAGGAGATGTTTTATCCTCTTGAGGGAGGCACTGACTCTAATACCGAAAACGAATATTCGAAACAATAAATATAAAAAAAAAAAAATAAAAATAAAAGACTACGTTACCACGACCGCTTAAATTATGATCGACGAACAAGGACTCTAATATCGCGTACAAATTTAATTGATAAAATTTTATTACTTTCGCGTGTGATTATTTGATCGAATTTAATCAAAAATATCGTGATTTTAAAAAATTGAAAAGAAACTATTGCGTAGCAAACACTGACTCTACAACCGCATTGCGCGCGGTCACGAATATTTCCTGAAAATAAAGCAGTTTAGGGGCGGAGGTGGGGGGGGGGGGGGTGGAAAAGAAGCGAAACGTTGTTTCGACAATTTTCTCCTTTTTCCTATTGAACGTTTATTTAGAAAATACTGCTATTTCTTTACACTTAAAAATTATTATTAAGAAACTGGAACAAGTATGAAACTATAAGTTGAAAATTGTGAGATATTTCTCGATAGCAAACAAATGCTTACGAATACCGTGAATGCAATGCAATCGATTTCAAGAATTATACTCTTCGCAATTAGAATATATACTGTGAATTTTCGTTATTAGAATACGAAATATACATTGCATTAATACACTATAGTCGCCTGTTATAAATATTGGAAAATATTTGCAAGAATTCAAAAGTTCGCCACTAAATATGTTTAAAGAATACTTGTTTCGAGGTATTTGAATCTAACTGTTACTATGTTGCAAGTTTATGACGTTAACTGAAGCAAATACACATAATACAACAAAAAAAAATTGAATTCCATAAGTGAATTATTGAGATATAACTCAATTTGAAACAATAAAATAACTTATTAAAAATTCGTTTGAAATAAGAGAATGATCTCATATATCGGAAATAAAACAATAATTTGTTTAACCGAACCTATTGACACTGCATACACAATTTCGTGTTCTGAAAAAGGGACATTCGAGTCATTGTTCTAAACTGTTTAACGTTCTATTTTCGCGGCTCAAAACTTTTGAATATATCGAAAAGTTAGAAACTCTAACAGGACCGCAATAATTTTCTCTTAAAAATGGGAAACTAAGAAGAAGCCCGAACAAACAGACAATGAAAGAAAAATCGCGGCGCGAACTCGTTCGTTCGCGATCTTTCCAAAGAATCAATGGACTTACGCAACGCACTCCCGTGCACAAAATAACCACAAGATTCAATGCAAAAAAAGAATCGATTTTTATACTAGATTCCAAGTCAGATACGTACCATTATACAGAATGGGCTTAGAATGGATTTGAGAGACAAGACATATCCCACGTTGTCCCACGTTGTCCCACGCTGTCCCACGTTGTCCCACGGTGTCCAACGGTGTCCCACGTTGTCCCACGTTGCCCACGTTGCCCACGTTGTCCCACGTTGTCCCACGTTGTCCCACGTTGTCCCACGTTGTCCCACGTTGTCCCACGTTGTCCCACGTTGTCCCACGTTGTCCCACGTTGTCCCACATTGTCCCACGTTGTCCCACGTTGTCCCACGTTGTCCCACGTTATCCCATGTTGTCCCACGTTGTCCCACGTTGTCCCACGTTGTCCCACGTTGTCCAACGTTGTCCCACGTTGTCCCACGTTGTCCCACGTTGTCCCACGTTGTCCCACGTTGTCCCACGTTGTCCCACGTTGTCCCACGTTGTCCAACGTTGTCCCACGTTGTCCAACGTTGTCCCACGTTGTCCAACGTTGTCCCACGTTGTCCAACGTTGTCCCACGTTGTCCCACGCTGTCCCACGCTGTCCCACGCTGTCCCACGTTGTCCCACGGTGTCCCACGGTGTCCCACGGTGTCCCACGATGTCCCACGTTGTCCAACGTTGTCCCACGTTGTCCAACGTTGTCCCACGTTGTCCCACGTTGTCCCACGTTGTCCCACGCTGTCCCACGTTGTCCCACGGTGTCCAACGGTGTCCCACGTTGTCCCACGTTGCCCACGTTGTCCCACGTTTTCCCACGTTGTCCCACGTTGTCCCACGTTGTCCCACGTTGTCCCACGTTGTCCCACGTTGTCCCACGTTGTCCCACGTTGTCCCACGTTGTCCCACGTTGTCCAACGTTGTCCCACGTTGTCCCACGTTGTCCCACGTTGTCCCACGCTGTCCCACGCTGTCCCACGTTGTCCCACGGTGTCCCACGGTGTCCCACGATGTCCAACGTCGTCCAACGGTGTCCCACGTTGCAGTCCAGTCCAGATCATCCAAAATTCTTTTGGCGGCATTTGGAGATCCAAACCGGACTGGTGCGTAGTTCTTAGCTTGGCATCGTTTTCCAAAGATTAATCAACGGATTAATTTTTTGGAAAACGATGCCAATTACCAGGTCTCACCACGAGGAGGTGACTACGCAAGAGACCCGCCCATGGGTTATTTAACTTTATACATCGATCTCGATATTCAACCTATTGGCAGAATGTCGAGGTACGAACCTACTTGACCATGGCCTACGTAAAGAGATTTGGGAGTATACCACGCGACAGTGTGAAAGAATTAAGCGACCGCGAAGCGAAAAATAACGAGGACAATTTTTTCTGTGTAGTAAGCAAGAGGATGAAGAGAAAAGAGATTTTTATTTTTCGTTCCAAGATGGATCATTGTACCGAATAGAATCACAATGCACTTTACATCTGTATTTACCTTGTGAACAATTAAGGCCAAAGCGCCCGTACCCCGCGGTTGCCCACGACGTCCCACCCATCGGGAGGTATTAGTCCGGTCTAGATCATCGAGACAGTTTTGAATGATCTGAACTAGATTGTGTTGAAACAGTTTTTACCATGATATCGTTGTTCAAATGTTATAAATTAGTGGTTTAAATATTATAAATTGATGCTTTAATTGCCATTAAGTAATGGTTTAAAAGTTGTTAATTAATGGTTTGATTGTTATAAATTAATGATATAATTGTTATTAAGTAATGGCTTAAATATAATAAATTAATGCTTCAATTATTCTTAAGTAATGGTTGAAATGTCGTTAATTAATGTATTGATTCTAATAAATTAATAGTTTAATTGTTATTAATTAATAGGGCAAATGCTATAAAGTAATAGTTTAAATGTTATAAATTAATGGTTTAAATGTAGTAAATAAATATTTCGAATGTTGTTAATTAATAGTTTAAATGTTAAAATAAATGTTTTGAATGTTGTTACTTAATGGTCGAATTGTTGTAAATTAATAGATTATATGTTACAAATTAATAGGTTAAATGTTATAAATTAATAGTTCGAATGTTAGAAATTAATGGTTTAAATGTGTAAAGTAATAGTTTAAATGTTGTAAATTAATGGCTTAGACGTTATAAATGAATAGCTTAAATGTTATAAATTAACAGTTTAAATGTTATAAATTAATAGTTTGACTGTTAGAAATTAATGGTTTAAATGTATAAATTAATAGCTTAAATGTTATAAATTATTGGCTTAGATGTTATAAATTAATAGCTTAAATGTTATAAATTAATTGCTTAAATGTTATAAATTAATTGCTTAAATGTTATAAATTAATTGCTTAAGTGTTGTTAATTAATGGCATAAACGTTATAAATTACAAGTTTCAATGTTATTATTTGATATTTTTTTTTATTTACCTTATGTTTAAGTTCCTCTTCGATGTTCACTCTCCGGAAGTTCAGGCACAAAAGAGCTCGCGCGCGCCTTGTGTGTTCCTTATATAACTTGACAAGGTTGCCGGGATGTCAATCAAACGGTAACGAGTTTTTGCCATAGCAAACGACGGTTTTTCTATTATAACAAAACCAAATTGAACAATTTCTTAATTTTTATCATAAATTGGTATCTTTAACGATTTAATACGATATCCATTTTTATCATTTTAATAGTTTCTACAAACTAAGACTAAATTCGCACTTCTTTGATACTAGTTTTCAACTATCAATTAGTTTGAACAAAAAGGGGAAAAAAACCTAACGGCAGTCGATGACGTTACTGTGAAATAAGTTAAGATATTCAATAATCAGACAGATAAAATTCATATTTTGCATTATATTATAATATCGATATTTTTTCATTTACTCGTGCACGTAACATGCACGTAAACAAAGTGTCGGACAGTTTATGACAAAAACAATTCTACTATAATATCCAAATATTGAAATTGACCAACGGTCAAGAATGATCAGCCTGATTATTTAAACTTGTCGCGCGACAAATACTTTATATCCTTACTATATATGATTTCTCGTTTATATAATAGCAGTTCACGTTCAGATAAAAGAATTCTCTATAGAAGTCTATACAAGATAAACGAAACTAACGGTATCATCAAATAATAACATCAGAATCGAACGATTATTTCAATTTTTGTTCACTGCATTCAGCACTGTGCAACACTGCAACTTATACTTGTAGATTGTAAGAAACGCTCTGATACGTTTCGAAATTCGTGTTTCACAACTATATTTATTTTATATAATTGCAAAAAATTGCCCGATAAAATTATACGTAGGAGGTTCGATAAAACGTATAAGTTTTTAACGATTCTTTTTCACGAAACTGTTATAACAAAGCATTATTATTTTAATAACAGTCGCATATGTATTTTATAAATTACCATTGTTTCCGTATTCGAAGCTTCCAATTCTGTTCTTTAAACTCTTCGAGTTTTTATATAGCGCGTAATAACAATTCCAAATATCCGGCCAATAATATACATTCCCAAATGGACGTTGTAACAGCTGAAAATAACTTTGCGTTTGATCGATTTTAAGATCTTTTTTTACGTCGCCACTCGTATTATACGATACGTCCATGCGAGGATTGGTCATTTTCCAAAGAAACGGTCGATCACTATCGCCATCAAGAACCATGCGCCAGCAACAAGTGTCTGAAGAAGCCTTTCATCGCCTGCAGCGATACCAGCGTGGTCAGATCGCATTAGAATTACTTGAATCGGCCCCTCGCCGGACCTGGACGTGTAAATTGATCGTTCTCATCAAATTTCCTTTTAGGATCAACCGCCAGCGGCTTTTTCGTGATAGAATGGTTAATTCTTTTTATCGCCTTTGATACTATTTTATCAGCTCTTGGACACTATTCTCCCCTCCTATTATAGTGTTAGCATATTACATGCAGTTTTAGTCGCTTTTTACAATTTCCTCGAGATATATTATTGAGCAAATTATTATATTTATTAAGTTATTATACATATTATCGAACAAATTCTGCAATTATATTGTTATTATTATATTATTATGTATAATTATAGGTTATTTCATCTCTTTCCAAAACGTGTGAAATCTGGGGAAATTTTATTTTATATTTTCGAGCCGTTGCATTCTTTGTAGAATCGTATCCTTTCTGCTTCTATCATATGTTCTAATTTATATAATATATATATTTTTGTGAGGTGATAGTACGTTAAATAATCACTCGATGTTTAGGCCAACAATATATTTATTAACAAGAGTCTTCTTTCGCGTCGCGTATCGGTTTCGTCAGTCAATCTCGCTGCGCGGTTACAACTCGACTTTATCGCTTTTTGGTCCGAACCTAACTGTCGATCGCGTTCGATTCTTTTCTTTTTGTCGCCCCTCAATATCCCCACTATCCACGCGTTTGTTAGACGTCCACGACCGTTGCCATGCAGCCTTCTTCTCGAACATTCGACGGAAGGACCGGTAGGATATTGATGACTCATTAGGCAGTTCGCTTCGGTGATATATTGGCAATGTTGCCAAGTGTCGCTGCATATGTCTTATTAATATATATATATATTTAATAAGAATAACGTTAGCATTTCATAAGCTTTGCGCGTAAGAAATTTCGCAAACGACAGACAGAAATCAAAATGCATAACACGTAAAAGATATAAGCAGAACGATAGATTGTTACAACAAAGAATTAAAGGCAGGAAAAGAATTGAAATGCAGGAAATTTGAAAGGAGAAACTCGCGTCGTTATGAAATTTCTCTTTAATTCGACAATGAAATCTCTTGAATTATCAATTCGTGAACGTAATATTAAACAGGCGGAATTTAAAGCTTCTCAAACAGTCATTCGACAATTTATCTCACGAACCCTTTACACAGAAATCTCCTCAATTTTTCGATATAAAATACTTGCAAGTGATAGATAGGCAGATTATTTCTCCTTCTCGTTTCCCTTGGTATTTCCTGCAGTTCGTACAAAAGTAACAGCTGTTTATTCAAACAAGACGGTGTAAGATCTGGCAAGACGGTGTCATATTTCCTAGAAATTTCCTCCACCATGTTCCCCCGCGGCTTACATAGAACCGAATTCACGAAACTCTTCAGCGAGAACTGTATCTTATTCGAGTTGCCACGCCTTTGAGGGTTTCGTTGCCGGATCGTTGTCGAGTTATCGTTATCTCTCGTTAAATTTCTCGCTGAACTTTTCTCCGCGGAACGCCTCTTCCGTGCAGAGACAGGTCGTCGAGGATTCCTTTTATCTCGAGGAAATTTCAGCTCGCGTGAACTTTTCGTCAAGACAAATTGTCTTCTTCGTTCTAGCTCTGTTTCGAGAAAAAAGTATCCGCCAACGAAATAGCTAATTTTATGTTAACGTAGCCTCAACACTAGAACCATCAACATTTTAACGAAACCAATCAAAATGACTGGGGTTTTTAAAAAATATGTAATAATAAAGTATTTTTATATTCATTGACTTATTACTTTCTTACAGAAGCAATCCCATGTTATATACTACATTTTTGGTATTATTAATCCATCTGCGATTATAGTCCCTAAACGAAGGTTGGCATATTTATAAAATTGTAGAAACAGTGTGGTATTTTTAGTGTTAGCATCTAGCGATTGATCCGGAATTTTCCTGATAACTGATATCAGCATATTGAATGGTACACAGTAAAAATTTGAAAAACGTGTGGCAAGTTGCAGAAAACGAGGAAACTGGTTAATTGGGGTTCGATAAACAGATTGCAGGACCCTTTTACACTTCGACAAGTATCAGTCGTTATATTATTCTTTTAGTTATAAAAATATAACATGAAGTAGGAATTTTAAAATAAAATTGTAGAACCAGTCAATTTCACTGGTGTGGTAGTTGCAGTGTTAAAGATTTCGTTCATAGCTGTAACTTAATACCATAATATCTTACGTGTAACTTAATACCATCCTTATCGCACGATTTTTTAGCATCACCAGGCAAATGGTAGTTCTGTTCTAAGAAATTCTGCTCTACGACTGGTATTCTTCAATTCTACACTTCTACCACACATTTTCTTCGCATGTTCGCGATAGAAATACCTTTGTTCCAGCACATTGTATCTTATCTTTATTTTCGTTTCTGCAGATCGTTTCGTTTCGCGACTGAGTTCCCCATTTATTTCTATTGGGTTGGCAACTAAGTGACTGCGGATTGTGTCCATACAACCTAATGACAAAACCCGCAATCACTTAGTTGCCAAGCCAATATATCGTACGAAATACCAGGAACTCTGGATTTTCTAAAACATCGGATCGTTGCTGTCCACGTGCAGCTTCCCTTGTTCCCGCTCTGCATCCACTTGGTTCGAACAAGTTTGTAGAAGTTTGGTATACCGGTCGATTAGAAATTGAAATTTCAGTTGCATTTAAATTGGATCGTTCGATAAATTCTAACGAAAAGATAGCCGCGGTGAAATGGTGATTTATTCAATGGGTAGGAAAGAAAAATAGCTGAGTATTCGTTTTATATTCAGAGGTGGCCATTTGTTTCCATAGTGTGCCATAACATTTTTCTCCGGCTTGGAAAACTTCGCGTTGCTACGCATTTTCCGCTGCATTAGGTATCGACGCGTTGCTCCTTCGCCAATACGTCTACACGTTACATAATAAATTGTCATATTGTGCAACAAATTGTCCGATATGTCATAACGAATAAATGTTGTCGTTTAATCATTATCGTCTGGCTAACATTCTATCGCTTGAAAATTCAATTGAGCGTTACATTGCTCTTTCTTTTATATCCGACACAATATAACGAGATACTTACGTGCACAGTGAGACACCCTTTATCGATTGAATAACGAAACAATATGGAAAATAATAATATACGTAATGAGGACGTAGAATAAAATACGACAGTGCTGTTTCCAACGTTATGGAAGATCAATTGTTTATTAGAATAATATATTTAATATAATTGCAACGATTTAAAAATAACAATTAATTTCAATCCGAGTCTCTTCCTCATCTTTTTAACTCTTTTTAACGAAAGTGTAATAAATAGTTATGGTGGTTTTGACAAGAGCAATGAACGATTTATTCGAAATAATTAAATTATTAAAAATATATAGAATCGAGTTGCTGATTAAATTCTCGTACGATTTTTAATTACTTTAACAGCTGACATTTTTAAAAGAAATAAAAATTCAGAAACTTGAAGAACACGTCAATTTTCTTACGTTTCGAGTAGTTAACAACATTAAGAGTTGATCATTTTCATCGTATCAATAATTCTATCTATACTTGTATTATGATTATTGCAATATGCTGTGAGTGTAGAAAAGAAAAACGAAGAACGCTGTCGAGTTGCTCGTTAACGATTACCCTGTTTTACGCGGATCCGTGCCACGTATCCGAAGAAAACACAGATGCAATTTGATTCTAACGAAATCATCCAGGTGAGGCATGCGCGTTGTAACCGCGTCGTAGCACGGGGGTTGGTTCGTTTCAACCCTCAGTCTGGCGCCGCGTGCGAGCGCGAGTGGATCTTGGCGCTCCCTCGCTCGAAAACGCTGTCATCCTCTCGGTTCGACGTTGCTCGAAGCGATGACTCACGACATAACCGATATTTACTGTTCAAATTCCGATGACCCAACCTGAAACAGCCCCTCAAACGTTACCAAACTCTCTCAAACTCGATTTCGATTATTGCCTATAATTTCTCTTGGAAAAGAAGATGAACATTTTCAGCGAGAAACCGTGGTCCCTGTTCCAAGAAACTCGAAAGTCTCTTAGAACAGTGCGGAAATCGTGGCTGCACAGTGCAAATCGTCGATCGTCGGATGATCGATCGTGACTCGGTGAATCTATCGCGAGAAACATGCGACAGACAAACGTGGCAGTTAATTTCGGATCGGTAGAAGCCTAGTGGAACGTAGTGGTGCGAACACGTGACGGAAATGACGGTAGCCGCGTTGCAATCCCGGCTCCTGTCCGGATGACGTGACTGGGCCGGGATCTGTACAGCTCGTTGCCCTTGATGGCCGTGAATTCTCATCTAAGATGAGTATCCTATGCCACTGGTACGCGCTCGTCCTGCTCACGTGCACGCTTTGGACTGGGCTGGCCGGCTACGCTGACCAAGAGGCTCAGATCGAGAGGCCCAAGGAACTGCTGCGGCACCAGCAGAACCATCGGCCTTCCTTCATCGAACGAAAGCTGGTCGACAAACTGGAGATGCACGAAAGCGTGACGGAGCCTTCAATGGAGCTAGAAGATGAGGAGGACACGCTACTGGACGAGGATGACAATCAGCAGGAGCCTGAGGATCGGTTGGTCTCCTTTAGATCTAAATTGGAAACTAACATAGAAAGACCAGCCACCCAAATCAGACACGGTAGATCCAGAAGTCATTTCGTGAGACAGGTGAAGCTAGATGATACCGAGTCCTCGTACGTGTTTAGTGGATCCAGTAGAAGAGCTGAGCAGATGGACAATGAATCTCAAAGTGAGGATATTTCGATTTCAGACCGGTCTAGGAGCAAGAGTGAAAGCTCTAACACGATCTCAGGCCAAGATCTGAGATCGTCGGGCACGATCGACGAACGATCTACAGCAGAATTGGACAAGCTGCTCACCAGACTATCGGAAGCTGGGTCTGACAAGAGAAAAGAAGGGAAAGTGCGCCATAGAAACGATTCTTTATACAAGTGGAAGAAAACGTTGAGCAGAAACAAGTTTAAAATCTTTAAAATCTCTAACAGAACTGCCGGCAATGGGACCGAAAGCTATGGAAACATCGTGCATGGAATATCGTTTGGTGACAGGAAAGACCTGGACGACGAGGACATCGTTCTATCAGGCGATATTTACGACTATGGCATGATCGGAGACAGGAACAATTCGGAAAATGAAGATTACGAGGAGTATGAGAAGAGCGGAGACCAAGGAAAGTCGAGCAAGGAACCTGTCCACGTGGACATCGTCACGAGGTTCCTTCGTATCATCGAGAATCAGCATATTCTCGGTGAGAACTGCACCGCTGGGACAGATTTAAACCTGGGCGAGGGAATCGTGGACCAATATGCTCAGGAAAGGTTCAAATTAGAAGCTAATCTCGCGGTGAACAGGGCCAATATGCTGACCAGACTGTGGAAATACGCGCCAGACGTAATGCTCTCCTCGGAGTACCTGTTACACGCCAGCGTCTTGTCGATGGTCGAGTTTGACGAGGATATATTCGCCGCTGGGAATTGCTATGACAAGCTGCAGTATGGAGACCACTGGCTTTACTGTCCCTTTGCTCATCGACTTCAGGACCAAGATGGAATTCTGGTGAAGGACCTGGCGATCGAGTACAAGTATCTGAGCAACAGCAGCGAGTGGTTTTACATCGCCAGGAAGAACGCCGAGCGCGTGATCGCGAATAACGATCAATTCAGTCGCGGTGAGTGACCTGAAATTCATTTGGTTCTTTAAGCCGGATCAGATCTTTCTCTATCTTTGCGATATTTGTCGAGATTCTGTATTATTATCAGCTGTGGATGGTTTGAACCATTATCCGCAATTTTGTTGAGTAGATGAAGAGTAAAAGTCTAGGAATAGTCGACTGTCTTTCTTACTGTGCTTCTTACTGTTCTTGGCTAGCAATTTTTAAATACACTTGCATAGAAAACGAAGATTATCGAGTAAAAGAGGATAAAATTCATTTATCTGATAAAGTTATTCAGACATCTTTTTTACTAATTACAGTGACATATTAATAGGTACGCGTAATTACATTTCATTGGACAAGAATTACCATAAATATATGGCAATGACATGGTTGTTCGTGGTAGGGCTTTAAAGAAAATTTGCTTCCTTGCTCGATGCTTCTGTGAGATCACATCACTGAGGCTTTGCCGATCAAAGGTAAAAGGCAACTAAAAGTTCCTAAAATCTAGAATTTCTTGGAAGCTTTAGTCTGCAATGGTCACTCTACGAAGAATGCCCATTCTGTGGCAGACACAGAGCAGTCGATTTCCCTTGGTCCACGACACAGTATCAATAGAATGTTTAAATAAAACCATTCATCCAGGTACCTGTTGTCTTCTCCTCCTACTTTGGAAAGCCAAACAAGAAATCCCAGTTGTTGAAGTTTTACGTTTCCTTGCAGCTCCCAGTATTCATTATACCATAAAACAAAAAACCTTTGCTCCTTGTTAATTGGGCCAGTTTTTAGATGTTCGTATTTGATTTAGAATTTCATGTTTGAATATCTACAGGATATCCTACAGGAATTTTGTGAACTATAATAGCTGCTTATCTGACCGAGATTTTGCTATAATATAAATAATATTAGTAACACCAATTATTGAAAATGGTTTTCTCTAGTAACGCTCCCAATCAGCTGATTTATCGAAGAACAGAAGAATCTGAGATTTTCTACAAGTCTACTTTTCTTCGTTGTTGGATAGATGTGCTTCTAAATCACGATCCATTAATGTGACACTATAATACATCGCACAGGAAATATATGGTGTGAGCGTGATACAGCTATGGTTCGTGACAGGAAAGACGGCAGAAGGTGGTGAAACAACATAAGACAATGGATGACGCACTTTTAGATGACCAATAACGGAAACACACGTGTTGTACCTTTAACATCGTGCTAGGGAAAGCTAATTTATTACGCTATAAACCAACTAGACATCTGCCCAAATGCGAACAGTAAACGAATCCAAATATTAGGTTGGCAACTAAGTGATTGCGGATTTTGTCTTTACAACCTGATGACAAAATCCGCAATCACTTAATTGCCAAGCCGATAGATAGTCGGTAGTGTAGGATCCAAATTATGGCGTGACATAAAGTTCGTGTTATGGTATAGCATAGGATTCAAATTATGGCGTAGTGCAAAGTCCAAGTTATGGCACAGCGTAGAGGTCAAATTACAGTCTAATATAGGGCTCAGATAACAGACGAAATGTAGCGAAGCGTGGAGTTCAAACGTCGTCAAACATTCTGAACATTTCTTTCTTATTGTAAATATTTTCAAATGAGTCAATATTTCGTTAAAAAATATAGAAACTTTGTCGAATGACAGAACTGTGAGTTAAACATTGGGATGGTTGTCGTAACGATGACAGAGACATCTGACGGAACTTATCGCACAGTTTTTTCGTTCTCTACAACTTAATTTCGCACCTAGGGAAACCATTGCCTGTCGCGGATATTGGAAACGTCGACTCGCCGGAACGAAGCAAAGAATTCTGACCCAGATTTTAATGGAAGGCCGGTCCTCAGATTACTTCCGCTTCCCGTATGGACTACTTCATTGTCTGTCGAAATTGAATGATCGAACGGCAAAGAGGGAAAGAAATATACGCGATGGCGATTCCTTTTTGTTCGATGGTCTTTCTACTACGATATCCGGCCCTTGCGAAAAATCTGATCGCCTCTTCGAGCAGGCACAAAGTTTCCTGGCTTCCTTCTAACTTCGTTTTTACGATTGTTACCCTCGGTTTATCCATCTTAGATCACGAAGAACGATCTTTAGCAATTTTTTGTTTCCACAATCTATGCAATCGAAGACACTGTAACATCTTTCGAAGCTTAGAGGTTAGGTTACGCGTAATCTCGGATTCTAGATAACTTCATTTTTATGATCGTTGGTCTCGGTTCCTCTGTGTACAAAATTCCTCGCTTTTCTATTTTTATCATTTACGCAATCAAAAATTTTGCGGTGGTCTTTCAAATTTTGGTGATCACGTTAATTAACAGATTTTGTGCCATACGTGTTTCAGGATGTTCACGAATTTTTTTAATCACCTCTGACTTATAATAAATCCATCCAATCATATTTGACAGCGAGGACTTCACTATGGTATAGTACGCTGTACGAATTTACAAACATTATTCGTGTTTAAACTGTTATTAATAACCTTATTAATAATTAATAATAATTAATAAAATGAAGTAAAGTCATATATATTAAATATGTATACCAATAATTATCAATATATATTTACCAAATTAAATTACATTTACTAAACTTAAAAAAGAGGTTGAGAACCTTCAAAGATGAAAATATAACCTATCCGATATAATGTGTCATTCCAGACACAGGAAAGATGAGAAGCGTTCACGACCGGCGTTGAAATCAAGGCATGAAACTTGTTATAAGCTTGTCGCAACGTTGTAGACATTATATCGGCCCGACGAATTAACGGTTAAATGTTTAATTGCATCGTCTGCTGGCGTGCTAATTGCACGCGTATCGTTGCCGTATTAGCCGCAACTTTTCCACCTTCTCGGTTTAATAATCGGTTTTTCGCATCGCGTGCACATATAACGTCGTTGAAATTGCCGGATATACGGCCTGGGTCTTGTTCACTCATACTAAGACATTTATCATAAATGAAATTATATATTGAACCATATATTAATAACTGTATATTATTGAAAATATAATTTATAATTGTTGAGAAGCTTTACAGCAATATAGCGTTCGTTACACGTATAAACAATGTTCATATTTAGACGAACATTTGAAAAAATAATATGATATAAAATTGAAATTGAAATATAATATGAAAATGATATTGTGGAAAATGATGGAAGCAGTATATAGGAAAATAATAATGTTTGTTTCGATTGATTGCATAATTTAGTTGCAGCATTCTTTTGTTACAGAAAATAATTAATAATATACAATATTGCGTTATTTATTGATTATCACGATCCACCGCCTGAAACATCAAGGAATGTAAATAAATTGCTGAAAATCAGTATACTTAAATTAAAAATGCTCTGCTTGGAAATACCATGCAGATGCTTTTCAGGTCAAGCATCATTCACCAAGGTTTAAGGTCAGCTTCCTTTTCACATAGAATTCAAATTCATAAGACTATCGTTCATTTTATAAAACTCTCGGATTTCTGCGAGTGCTAGAGTATCTAAACGTCAAAGCTGCTCTATTATTAAGCCGGGCACCAGCTCGAGAACTAAGTTAGCTTATATTATAGCACACTAGCTTCAAAAATATTTGCTTCCACGCATATATACGGAACCGTTTTCACTGAAAGCGAAGCTATACTAGTGGAAATGGTAGCCTATAAATATATCGTTGCAAATATCTTCAAACCTACCACAGCATAGCACAACGTAACCTAACTTTCCAACAAATCCTCAGCTTTCATTTCGTATCACCAGACAATGAGCAAAAGCTAGACCAAACTACACTAAGATCTAGCTTCTAGCGCGGACGATTCCCTAAAAATATATAGCAGGAAATATTTTTAAACCTACCATAGCATAGCACGACATAACCTAACTTTCCGATAAATCCTCAGCTTTCAGGTATCACCAGGCAATTAGCAAAAGCTAAGTTGAGCTATATTAGGATCTGGCTTCTAGCGCGGATGATTCCCTAGAAATATATTGCAGTAAATATTTTTAAACCTACCACAGCATAGCACAACATAACCTAACTTTCCAATAAATCCCCAGCTTTCATGTATCACCAGACAATTAACAAAAGTTAAGTTGAACTATACTAGGATCTAGCTTTTAGCGGAGACGGTTGCCTAGAAATATATGGCAGTAAATATTTTTAAGCTTACAATAGCACGGCACAACATAGCCTAGCTCCTCGGTAGATCTCCAGCTTTCATCGTATAATCCTTTGGTCACAAGTATCTGACATGAACAACGGCGTCCATCTTGTGGTTAGTTTGCGGTCAACCAGCGGTCACTTCTTCTAAAATCGTTTCTGACTGCTGTGGACATGTCCTGGCTTCTGGCTTTCAAGTAGTTCCGTGGACAGTGTCCCCCATCCATGTGGATCAATAGTTGGGAAATAATCTGTTATCCTAAGGACTTCCTGGGGTACACTCTACGGTGATGAAATTGGAAGTTGGAAAAACTTTCACATTTGGGGAGAACAATCCTGTCATGGGGAAGATTGCTGGGATAATACCTAACGATAAAGGAAATCGAGTTTTCCAGAAGAGGAGGGCACACGGGGATAAAAAAACGATATGAGGATATGAAAAAAGAAATTTGTAGTTATAAGGAGAACGATGCAAGGATTTAGGAAGAAAGGAATTTCACTGATAAAGGGAACAAACGTATATAATAGTAAAAACAGAAACGTTGTAGCGATAAGAGGAGCGATGTAAAGACTTCAGAAAGGAATTTTAACTCTCTGACAATAAAAAAAAATAAATGGCGATACATACAACCAAAAAGAAGTGAGAAGAAAAGGAGAACCGAAAAAGAATTTCAGTGACGAGAAGAATTTGCAACAAGGAATACTCAGCAATAAAGAGGTTAACGCACACATATACGCAAAAAGAGGAATTCAAGAAATACAGGGAACCATTGCAACACCCTATAGATAAAAAAAGTCGTGCACATTATAGAACATAACCTTCATCGTGTGATCGTTAAAAATAATCTAGATTTGCATTGTCGAAGAACAAAGTCGCTGACCAGTGCCTGACCAATAATCTCGATAATTTTCTTGAAATATTCACGACTTAATATACTTAGTATACTTAGACTTTAATACATTATATCGCATTTGGTTGACTTTATCAATTTTTCAAATAGGAAAAATTTAACTAGATTGTAATTTATAGTATCGATATGTTGGTAATACCTGACGTCTCGACGATAGCTGTTAACGACTAAACTCGAGTTAATTCTAGGGAAATTTTTATCCGAAGAGATTTTTACACCTGTTTACATTAAAATCGATTTTACTCTCTCTCTTCAACGAAATTGCTTACGATTTACTGCTGGACGTATATTCAACGTTTCCGTGGCGTGCTAGCTGCAATTTCGAGATTCGTACTTAACATATTGTAACCGAACGGCCTCGTTTCCCGGAAAACTGGTAATGGCCGTGGAATGAAAAGCGAGTCGTTATACCAAGGAAATGGAATACATTTGTAACACAGGCTCGCATTCTGGATCGTATTTCCTCCATCTGTCAGAAATTCCTCGAGTATCCAAATTTCTGTCATTCTTTTAAAGAATTCTCCTCTTACAGCGGTTTCAGGTTATGTTTTATTAAGACGGATTGCCTTTTACAAATTTTTGAAGTGTTCAAACATGCTGTTTTAAGGTATCTTTGACTTAAACCTAGTTTATATAGAGTTTGCCTTGGCAATTACTGGCATATTTAAACCAATATTAATTTCGTGAGTCAAATTTGTTTTAGGTTATATTAGGTTTTATTACGACAAACTGTCTTTCATCTATTTGGCAAAAATTTTGCAATATATATGCATATATACATGTAAGTTATAACATTTCTTTAAGCAGTTTTTCATTCAAAGTTTTAGTACAACAAATTATAATTTCCTTAATCCAAGCTAAATCCGATTCGATTTAACTTAAATTGCGTTTGAATCCATTATGATTTCACCTATTTTTTTCCTATTTTCTTCGTGGTATCAGAGTATCTCTCTTACAATAATCGATAACAACATTAAAAGTTACGCTTAAATTCACAACTATTTGCCCTAATATTCCCTTTATCCCTTCTTTTTACGTAGCTAAGCCTGTAAGATTTCCAAACCCTTGAACGCCGGTATACCAAAGATCTTAACGTATCCTGACCTACCAACTTCAAGAAATCATTATCGGAAACAATACACGGTGTTCAGGTTTCTGATGTGCCAAATATAATTTTGGCATCGCTGAAGTTTCTAATCTTTGGGGAAGACCCTGGTTTGCAGCTTAACGATACCATAAGAACGTTCTCGGCCTAAGGGTTAACTTCAGCAAAGAACCGAATCTAACCTCAACGAATCATCGGACAAGTAAGACCACGCGATGTACGTGACAAGGAACGCGTTAAGCTGGATTCTTCCGAACAATTCCAACAAGAACGTTATCCTTTTGCGTCGTCACGCAAAGCAAACGGAAACAGCCGGGTCAGGTAAACAGCGGTTTGCTCGTTTGCCGAGCGCCCTCTGCTTCCTGTTTTCTCTCTTGTCCCCATACGGTGCAGTACTCGACTTATGGCCTCGAGGAGAACCAGACGTGCTTTCTGTTCTTTCTCTCTGTCGTCATTGTTGGACGTTTCGCCGTTGTACACGGGAGAACGAATTCGTGTTTGTTGCCTGGTGTTTGTCGAAACGACGACGTTTGCCCAACTCGAACTCGTTTCATCATGGAGTCTCGCTGCGAAGCTGTTGGCTGGAACTTCAGATTGATGTTGCGTGCAAGCAAGTTCCGTTCAACGAGAAACGTTCTCCCAGAAGAAGCTTTCCCTATATGGAAATTCGATTTGATGTCAGGGGAACGGCTCCTTCCCAAGTTTCGGTCAACGGGATTAGATCTTTTTGCGCGTCTTGTGGAATGGGAGGTACTGGGAAGATTTTGCAGGAAATTTAAGGCCTTGACCAGGTTATATATTACAACAATCGAATAACAGTGCTTATGGAAATGAAAGGGAAACATTCTGTGAACTTCTTGCAATATCGTGGCAAAGAGTTTTTCGTTCTTCGCCACAGTGGAGTGAACAGTAGGATCGGATTAAGTTTCACGGATCACGACTATAGTTGGACTTAGCAACGAAACGGTTAATTACCATCGCTATCATCGACCCGCATCGTCGATACGGTATCGCGTATCACAGTCAGTACGAAACGACTGCCACTTGCGTTTCCACAGTCTCGTGTCCTCGTCAAATATCCAAATTTCTCCTTGTGCCGTTGAATCATTTGTCGTGATACGGTGATGCACCAAAGTATTCCAATGTTTATCAGAAAATCTTGCTACGAATATATTAGCCGCGTTATACGAAAGTTTTTGAGATTTCGTTGCCACCGCTTGAAGTTTCCTAAACGAGAGCCCAGCTTGTTCTCCGCTACAGAACTCTCGAACGTATCGTTCAAGCGACACTGTCGAACGCATCGATTAAGCGTTTTGGAGGAGCGCGTCGCGAAATATGATACGTCTCACGTTACGTCGCCCTTGAAATCGTTCAGATTCTACCCGAGACGTTTGTCAACATCGCGGAAAAAAAAACAAGCGAGACATTTCAGGCGACGAAGTTACAACAGTTCGGTGAACTGTCCATCTAAAAATGTTCTAAAAACGTTCGAGTAATTTCGCGAGTAGATGTACGCTACTATCGTTTCGCGATACTCCAGAATGTGCGGTACTGTTATTACCTTCAGGAATAACAATATTCGCGGTTTCGCCTGGTGTTGGGATACGTTGGCGAGTCGCTGTAATTTCCTCGGTCTACGTGGTTGAATAAAACGAGGCAGTGCCACGGAATCGATTGGGGTTAGCTTTTTCGATTGGACATATTAAACAGGCCGGTTTAATGCGGTTAAACGGCGATACAATGGTTCGTTTAAACTCTTCAAACCCTCGATCCACTCGAGCTGCTCCGCTTTCGACACTTCTGACGTTACGGTTGGTTCGAAGCCGATATTACGCGGTCTACCGCTTTCCCCTACTTGCCAACTAATTGCTAATACATTCATTGAAAGTGCCTGCTCTAGCTCATTTCTCTATATACTTTCTGCTTCTAAACTCTCGGTGGTGAATAGCGAGCAGCAAACAATCGGCGAAACATTTCACGAAAATTGCTTTTGCTGGAACGTGTAGCCTCTTGGAACGCGTATAACGGCATTCTATGGAACATGCGCTGCGAAACTAGCGGCTACCCTGCCCTATTTCCATTGTTTTAATTCTCAGTCGGTACAGTCGGGTCGCGTGCACCAGTAATAAAAAACTTTCACACCGACGTACGCTTCGACGATTTCGGATTATCTGTTCGGCGAGAAGATTCTTTTACCGGTAACAAGAGTTGCTGTGTACTACGATGATCAAAGGGAAGTTGACGATTGCCACTCTATGAGTTTCTATAATCTTGTTACGTTGTATCTTTAATATCGGCTTGGCAACTAAGTGATTGCGGGTTTTGTCATTAGCGGGCAATGACAAAATCCGCAATCACTTAGTTGCCAACCTAATATTTGGCGAGAAGAGAAACTGGACTTTCTCCTGGTAAACCAACATGTTCGAGATTTTTATGTAAAGCAATTTAGTCGCCACGTTGAACAGGTCGGTGAATCGAGAAACAAAATGTAAGGACGACATTATTGCGAACATTATTTTTGAAATTTATTAAAATGCAGACATTTTGAGTATAAAGTGGAGTCGACTAGCGTTGCTTCTGAGAAACTCGTATTACGTTGTCACGTATCTCATATCACAGCGTCTATCGCGTATTATGTTTTGTTCATCGTATTTTCCTGCAATATACTCGGTGTTTGAATTATTAACGAATAATTAGTATTGCACGTCATATTGTTTAATATATGTGATATTCATTTCAGCATTACAAATTGTAAGCTATAAATGCGTTAATCCGAACGCGTGTATCGCCGAAACGACGAAGCATCGGTTTGAATTTCATCCGATGAAACGAAAATAAACAAGTTTCCGCGTGTTTATCGTGTCGCGTTTATTTTGCAGCTGGCGTGCTACTGGAAAAGAATTTTGTCGGATAAAAAAATAAGATCTGAGAAATGAAGCAAATGTCGATGGGACGCTAATGCATTAAACAAAAAAAAAAAAATAATAATAATAATAAATAAAAAAATAAAAAAGGAAAATCTGAGAAAATTGAGTCGTAGACTATTTTCCTACCGATATCTGCCGATTAGATTGGTTATTTATGCAACTTTCCAAGGCCAATAAAGCCAACATGGCGTAAAGAAAGGTTAGCGAAGCTTCGACCTTCTAAGCCATTGAATTTTCACCCCTTGAAAATATAATGCTGCCTTTTAGGCTATCGCTGTCCTATGGAACTTCTTGCGTTTGCATTTTACGAGAACACGAAGAAGATAATGGAAATCATAAAGAGAAATAAATACTTTTGATATATTATTTCACGTGTGGATCTAAAAAGTTGGAAGGAATGTTGGGACACCCGATGAAAAACATAAATTTAGCATTTGCAGAAGATTATGTAAATCTGCAAGCCGATTCTCGTTGGTTCGTGAAAATTCGCAGCTGGTAATTTTTCGTTAAAGAATGGGCCAAGAGGAGAGCTGGAAAATTCCATGGACGTTTTAAGAGATATTACTGAAAATAATCCACGACAAACGAGAAGTATAATCCATGAAAGTATAATAATCCATTCTACCGTTATTCGTCGCTTGGCTCGGACAGAAAAAATGAAGAAAGTTAACGAATGGCTTCTTCGCGCCAGTTAAACGATATACAGAAGCTTAGTCGTTTTGTTATTTCAAACAAAAATTAAAAAAAAAAAAAAAAGAAAAAAAAATACAAAAGGAAACTGTCCAAAACGTCGACTTAAACGAAACGTTCTATAAAACTGTTATCATTAACCGCGGAAATTGATTCGATGTTTTCAGAGAGATTCGCCGATCTTTCATTTATCCGTTTTATTTCTCCTTATGAATCATTTACAACTTATTCGAACGATAGGAAATCAAGTTCTTGTTCAATTTAAAGTTTTTTTCCGGATTCAAATTGTTTGACTTACATCTTTCGAATATAACTGTGTAAGTAGGTTTTCAGAAATGATAGAAAAATGTTTCAGTTGAATATCTAATATTAATCAATTTCAAGGTATAAATTCAATGTCGATATTTAATAATCGCTATATTTAATCACATTTAACCTGTTAGCTAGAAAAATTTACCGGATGTTCAACTGGACAAATTGTAAAGTACAAATCAAATAATAAAACAAAATTTACCCTGTCGCAGTTGTCTTCTTAACGTCGCGCGGTTTCTTCGACGACTAACGAACGTATAGAGAGAAACGGTAGGTGGAAGGGGAAGTAGGCGCGCGAGGCACGGTAGTATAGTGGGCAGCACTAGCTCCAGACTTACGCACCACACGTTGCCTTAGATATTGGGATAGGGAGGCCGTTAGGAAATCTTATTTGCAAAGTTTCGCACGTCATAGACCTCTGGAGGCTGAGGGAAGAATATACGTTGCCTAACCCTTACTGACGAGTCCTCTAGCAAACCCTGGACCAAACATTCTCCTCGCCTTTCTTTCTTCCTTCTCTCTCGCTCCTACGTCGAACCCCAAATATTATTCAACATACGTCTTCCCTTTCTACACGAATTTTAGGTGACTCACGCAGTCGTTGAAAGACTCGTGCGCGCACGTCTTTTGAAATTCTATTTATAACGCGGCTCACCTTCTTCCCAAGCGTTTCTATTGAGTTGGCAATTAAGTGATTGCGGATTTTGTCATTACCATCTAGTTGCCAACCCAATACATCGTCAGAGGGCTTCCATTCAGGACTTCCAGATGATTTCCTTGATTGTATACTAAGTGCCGCTATCACAGCCTGCGGCAATATCATTTTATTTGTATGTGTGACTTTTCGATCAATACGCGGGCTTATCTTTATGGTTGTATTGAATATGGGAGCAGAGGAGGCTTTTACTCGCTTCAGGGATTCCTGCAGAAACCTTGGTGCCACTTTCAGTTTGGGGAACAGGAAGAAGCGAGCAGAGGCCAAATCCGGGCAGTAGGCTGGGTCCCAGGGAACCCATCAACCAAGCGTGGAACAATGGTCGCGACCCAGGAGATGTCAGACACAAAGCGAGGGTCGCGAAGTCGAAAGTGAAAAGTGAACGTGTTTTTTTTTTTTATCCAAAGCGATTGTCACCGTGAAATGAAATAGTTGCACGGTCGTCTTCGCTTGAAAGATAAATCCAAGGGGTCATGTGTCTGTGAACTAATTTCAATATTCTAAACCAATCTAATTAGACTAAATTGGCTACTGGAATACGCGTGCAGATACAGACTTCTTTGTCGCAAGATTCTTCGCCGAGTTGCTAATTTTTTCGATAACGACGGATGACGCACACGTATGCGTCCTCAGGTGTCGAATTCGAGATGCTCGTGACGCACGCGTTGCGTCATTACCTACGAACACGTTAAATATATTGCTCCATCATTTTTGTATTTTTAAACGATCGAAGGGCAGAATTTCTATAAAAAATTCGCGTGTACATCAATGGTACAAGAATATGTATATAAAAAACAAAAATATTGTCGAAAATATAATGATCGTACAATAGATTTTTATTTTGTCGTTTACGCGTTGACTACGAAGCACATTTTTATTAGTTTAGTGCACTACATTTTGTTTACACGGTCCTGTTTCTATGCGAGGTTGCAACATATGAAATAGTCGTATTTTATTTTGTAGTTCCCCGTATTTTATCCTGTTTTTTTCTAAAGTATCAGATTTCACCGAGCCTTAAAAAATATACGTTTACACGATATTCCCTGTTTAGTTGGGAAGACTGAAATATCTGGAAAAATACGAACGATACGATAAAATATTTTGGACGAGAGTTGTGTGGTATCGAGGATTTACAACATTCTGTGCTTTCGTTTATTTCATCTCGCGACGACTTTGAAACGTCCTGTAAATGTGACATTAAAATTTTGAAACTGATACCGCCAGCTTTTATTACGTATTCTTGTAGCTGATATTCGAATGTCATCGAGACGCTATAAACTCGTGTCGTTTGTACCAGCCGCTATGGAGAAAAATTAAAAAAAGATAAAATCGTATGTGAAGAGGTAAATTTTCCAATATCCCAACATCTAGCATCGCTATTTAATATCAACAGTGCGAAGAAACCATGAAATATTTCATTTCTCAACCATTTACAAAACCCAGGTATAAAAATCTCTATGTTTAAAAAAAATACTATTAGGTTGGCAACTAAGTGATTGCGGATTTTGTCATTACCACCTAATGACAAAATAAATATGCCAACCCAATAGTATTTTTTTAAATTTAGTAATTTATTAAAATTAGGCTGGCAACCAAGTGATTGCGGATTTTGTCATTACCACCTAATGACAAAATAAATATGCCAACCCAATAGTATTTTTTTAAATTTAGTAACTTATTAAAATTAGGTTGGCAACCAAGTGATTGCGGATTTTGTCATTAGGTGGCCACTTACTTTTCTCTACTATTCTGTATGTACAGAAATGACAATGTACATATAAAAAGCACGTATAAATACATATAGAACATGCATAAGAAGCAAAGAAATAGAATTTGTATGTAGAATAAACAACAACAACAGTAATAGGAATATCAGAAGTAATAAAATTTGGTCCGCTATTATCGTCACTTCCTGTCTAATTTTTAGCGAAGATTTAGTGGGAAATGGCAATAATAATAAAAGTTAACGTAAACTACATAGACAGGTACGGAGTTGGGCGGAAATTAGGGAAATAACCGATACAACAGAGCCCGGTAGTTAATTGAATTCTCCGCTTTAACAACGTTTCCAGTTCGCCAGGAACACGGCACATCGAAATCAGCTGACGTCGGCATGCGCGTTGCTATACTTAGCCGCCAATAATTATCGAAATTGATTTCCTTGACACGTTAATGAGTCGAAGAAAATGGTATCTAGGTACTTTGAAGGTTGTTCGAGATTTGCCGAAGAAAACGTGACTCATTAAATGTCAGGGCACCTATTCATAGCGAAGCACTTGGGGCTTATCTTTACGAAAGCGACGAGAGGATCGCGATAGCGACAACGTTCCACGAATTTCATCGATTTCACGAAATCTCGCCACGGGAACAGCTCAATTTAACACCTGTTTGCATCGAATTTTATTTGAGACACCCTTTTGTCGATCGAATTTTTCAAGCTTCCCTGCCGTTTCGTGAGATATCCGCTGTCCTGTTTCGATCGTTTGAATTTTCCCGCCGAATTGCCGATCTAAATTTGATCGATTTCGGTACAATAGCAAGTCCAATTCACCACGTGTTTAACACTATTTTAGCGATATTCGAGGGCTTTCTCGATCGATCTTTGGAATATTTGGCATTTGTGGATTTTTTGAATTTCCGCGCCAAATTGCCGAATTGCTTTTCATAGATTTTCACGAATCGCGTTAATTTAGCACCCGTTCGTTTCCAATTCCGTTTGCAACATCTTGCACAAATAAATTTTATGTACCTTTGCATCGTTTTGCGCAATGTCCAGTATCTCGTATTTCGGTCGTTTAAATTTTCGCGCCAAGACGGCAACCATTGTGCTAACATCGAAAATTTCGTTTCCAAGAGGTCCCAGCAACACGACAAGTATTAGTATTAACTTTAGTCAATGTTAATTCCTGCGGAAAGATTTCCAGTTCGATAGGCAAAGGAATGTCAGGTATTCTTGTTTTCAGGTGAATCTTTCGGCACTCGAACGATTTCTTGTAAGTCGGATTTTCTGGGAAAGTTCGCCAATTAAAAATTTGCTCGCATTAAACACGAGCAAAGGAGATTCTTCTGGCGAAAGTTTTCCACTCTGGCTCCTTGGAATTCCTCTTGAGCGTTTGAAACGCGGCTAGGGGCGATAAAAAAATAAAAAAGAAAAGAAAAGAAAAGAAGAAGAGATACCAAGGTGATCGTGGCGGTCGTAAAAGGGTATTTATCGTCGAACAAATTCCTTGCGCTAACTTTCGTCATTAATATTACTCGTCGATGTCTATCGTCCGCTCAACATCTTCTTTTCGCTTCTTATCTTATTCATTGCTGCATTTTCTTACGCCATTCTCGTCCAATCCCAGCAAACCGTTATAATTGATGGCCCATTTAATCATATTAATGATAATCTTCAGGTCTTCGAGGACAGGATCTTCTGCACGAGCCCTACCGTTTTCTCCGGGGGGTTTTCTTTTAGGTTAGGTTTCGCTTTCACGGATTTCTAACGAATGTTCAAAGCGATTAACGAATAATATCTATTTGGGATATTTTTTGTTGATCCTTTGTTAATCCTTAGACGTTTCATATTAACTCTTTGTACCATGAAATAAATCGTTGAAATTGAAATTATGCCATTGTTCGAGGCAATCGTGATTTATGGGATAGGTTAGGAAGGTTAGAGTAAGGTTAGGTTGGAAACAGCACCTAGCGTAGAAATTTGCACAGCGATAAAAAATTTAAAAACTTCTTTGGCAGTGACGAACAAATAGCTGGAACACAGTGGTGTGTCCTGTTCGCTCGTTTCCCGAGTCAGTCGGCCCATCTTCCGCTCGAATCTGTTCACATTTTACCAGACAGAACCGTTCGACCTTCGACCCGGCCGCCCTTTCGAAAAGAAGAAAAACTTGCTGAAGTATCGATTCTGCCAGCCATTGAAAAACCAGGCCCGCCTGGGCTGCAACGAGAGACCGAGTTAGGTTGCACCGATAACGCGCGTTTTTTCTAACAATAGAATCGTCGGACACACGCAACGCCAGAAAATCTGCGTGCGGATATTTCCATCATGGACTTTTTAATTCTTCGTAACTGAAAAAATAAGTCACCCATCAACAAGCTCAACATGTGTGGAACGCATGAATGTGCAATAAAACAAATTCTTGTTTTTAGATATACAAGAGAATAGAGCACTGTTCGTTAATGCTTCAAGTTATTATGTTATATGTAAAATAGTTATTCTGGTCTAATAAATTTTGTATTTGATAAAACGTTATATAGTATCGCTTTAACAGTACCGGCGTTACTACAAAAAGTTCGAATGTAATTCCGATTGACGATTACAAATAACGGCGATAATATTTTATCCGCAGTTTGTTTACCTTTGAACCTAGCAAACCAAAACAACGCTGGTATTGAGGTGATTTTCGTATAGGACGTGTAGAGTATATTTAATTAACGATTCTCGCTTTCGACTCTTTACGTACGACTCTCGATTCCAACTGTTTTCTTCATCCGATTCGTTTCTTTCCGTCGCCCCTCGATATCCCCACTACGCGCGCGTTCGTTACACGTCCACGTTGCCACATCTCCTACCAAATATTTGGCGAAAGGATCGTAGGGATATCGATGGCACATTACGCTTCGGAGATATACTTTCTACCGACGAAACCGTTGAAAAGCTTTGTTGTCGAGTACAGTATCAGAGTACAATGCTCCCGCTACAGTGTCCCGAGGCACAATAATACGAGTCTCTGCCGATTCAAATCTTCCGTTGACTTATGTGCCGCTACACACGTGATAACCGCAATATACTTGCGAACTTGCACGAACTGCGAAGCGTAACAGCGTGTCGTATAGTGCGTGGACCTTATTGTTGGACGTTCATATAAGCCATAAGCGGATTGATGCTCGTCGGTGGTTACAAGCATATAATAAGAGCTTAGCTAAAGTTCAGTTCGAACGTACAGTTAGGTCAGTTGCAGCAATTTCTCCGAACGTTGGCGAACGACTATTATCACATGAAACAAGCTGTTGCTCGAAAATAAGGTCGCATATGTTTGTAAATATAAACGTGGGACTCTATTTATCGAATTTATCGCATTTTTTCGGCGTCGAACGCTTTACGTAATTGCAGTTCGTACACGAGCTCGCCAACTACTTTCCTCGTTATTATTTTTCGTTCGCACGATAGTTCGATTCAGTTGCAGCAGCGAAAGTTGGGTCACCGGGACTCTCACTCGTCTCTCGTGTGGATTTTATAAAAAAATTATTAATTTTATAGAAAATTATGTTATTCTAGCGTTTATAGGACAATTTTTATGAAACTCTTTCTCCTTCACGCGTGAACGAAATCCGTTAGCTTCGAAGGAGAATTAGTGCGAGTGCAGGCGAACGATAAAGAGGAAAATTAATTATTTGCTGTTACATTTCACCGATGTTTCGTTTGAATTTGACACACGAGGGACGTATCGAGTCGCGGAAACGAGTTACGTGACATTTCGTTGGAATAAACGCAGTTGCGCCGTGATATGACATAAACGTTTTTTTATATAATACTCTTTAATATTTTTCTCCGATGTAAATATTTTTGCACCTGGAATTTTTCCGACTCTCGTATCGTAGCGCGCACGATATTTTCATAAACGCTTTACGTAATCGCGAATATCAATTTTATGATCGCGATTAACGTTAGTCGACAAAAAGCAGGCTCGAACAAGATATTAATTAACTCTGCACGCACCAATTCTTGGAAATCCAAGGGAAGAACCGCTATCAGCTGGAAATCCGAGAGGAAAACCTCCCTTTTTAATTCCACCCTACTGTTCATTTTCCGTTGCGCTTGTCATCACGAAGAGAATAGAAAGAATTTTTCGGAAAATCTCTACTCGCTGATCTTTCGCGCCAATTTACATTTAGATCATTTTGAAGTTTACCTACGGCACGAAAATACTTGTTATTCTTCAAGGTGTATATATATTTGAATTAAATTTAATTTCCTAACATATAATAACAGGCGTATCATAGATGCGTTCTTATTGGGTTGGCAACTAAGTGCCGTTAGGCCAAAAGGGCTTGGAAGCTTTTACCGCGTGGTCGTTATCTGGAGAGTCGAGTTGAGTAGTCTTGAGTTGACAGTCGAGTGGTGGGGAGTCGAGTTGTGGTAATCGTGAGTGAAGAGTCGAGTTGAGTAGTTGTGAGTTGACAGTCGAGTGGTGGGGAGTCGAGTTGTGGTAATCGTGAGTGAAGAGTCGAGTTGAGTAGTTGTGAGTTGACAGTCGAGTGGTGGGGAGTGGTAGTCGTGAGTGGAGAGTCGAGTTGTGAATTAACTATTTAGTTATCTTAGTCATAGCACATTACTGTATTTAGTTCACGTTAAATAACTATCGTTTCCTGTTTAATCTATCGTAAATAGATCTATCGATCAATAAACTTATCATATAGGATAGAAATCATTGGAAAACCTAATTTCTAATATTTTTAAATAAATGAAAAAATCCTATAATACTTATACCTATACTTATTTCAATATATTTTTCTATTACAAATTCATCCACTCGTTCCTCCGTCAGTCAACCTTAACACAGAAATGAAACTCGAAGGTGACCCAAAAAATGTTCCAGCTCGCGCAAACGCCGAATAAAGTTTCAAATATGATTTTCCGGGAAACGAATGGTCAAACGTTGTTCCACGTCGCTCGTGGAATTTCCCTTGCTTGTTAATAGTATCATGATTTCTACAACATGCCGTATAAAATACGTTTCACGAACAGTGTGTGCGAGCTTTAGCGAATCTCAGCCTTTTGGCCTGACCTAAATTGGTAATCATGTCATCGGTCACAAAGATTATTGTCGTATAGTAAATTAGAATTAACGGGCGCATTGTTCAAGTTGCTTCTTGCTGCTTCATGCAACGATAATGGGACCGTAAACACTGATAATGGTCCGGAAGTTACTGACTGTTTTACGGTTAACGAGCTTCTCAAACACTTGAACCAGGAAACTCGTTTCTCGACGCGAAGCTTCCGGTCTTCTTCGACTTTCTTTCAACGATGCTCTTTGTTCCCTGCCTTTCTTTACGCTCAACCACAACGTGTTTTCTTTCCCTTCTCTTCCTTTTTTTTTTCTTTCTTTCGATCCAACATTGTACATTCCACTAGCGCCACAGCGCCTAAGAGAACGCTCGTACGTTTCCGATACAAGTTAACGAAGTTGAAAGTTACCAAGTTACTTTCGATTCGAGTTTCTTACCTCGAGTCTCGATTCTACTTTTAACATGTTCGCTGGTCTTTTGAATTACTAGGAGAATTATCGAAATATGTGCAATTTTGTGTGCTACATTAGATTATGTTCAGCTGGACAAATTGTAAAGTACAAATTAGATTAAAAAGAAACACTAGATTAGTCGCGTAGTAGTGACACACATATATGACTATGAGCATGTGGAAATATGTGCGTGCACAGAGTCTCGTAAAACAAAAGAACGCGACTGTTCAGTTGGTAAAGAAACGTGGTAAAGAAGATGGTGAGACAAAGAGAGTGTCGATACGCGTGCAAATATGTATCCACGAATATCTTGTACATCCCATATCAAATAAATCCGAAACTATTTTGACATCAATTCTAAGTATAATCCAAGTGTTCCTATACATTTATTTCGACGATTGAGATCTACAATTTTCAATGAGAATAATAAATTATTTTGAGTAATTAGCACTCGGGTTTGCACTTTCGATTTACGTAGCCTCGGGTTATAGTCGGTCGAATAACCTCGGCCGAATTTGGAAAATTTCCACCAAAATCCTCCAATGTTATACGATACGTACGACCATCGGTTAAATCGCTATTTATTATTTTTCTAATTTTTATCGATGATTCTGAAACGCGTGGGAAAGCGAATCTTTGGTTGTACGTACGATTTTTCAACCACTGGTTGAATAAACCGAGCTCCTCAGCAGACAGATACGCGTTGTACAGGGAAATAATCGCACTTCCTGAAAGTCCCTTGAATAATATGCAGCCTCGAGGGGCGCGATGCAAATTTCGTGGAGCACAGGCTTTTTCTCGGTTGCTCGGCGAGCTTCGAGTTTCCGCAGATGGAAACAAACGAAACGTAGAAATAAACCAAGTGCTTCTCGTTCGCAGCAAATGCAAACAGATCGTTCATTCGATGTGTTACTCGCCGTTCGTCATGATGTTTCATATCTCAAAGAAATCTCTGCCTAGTTAGTTGCCACCATCTTCCTTATTTTCACATTTCCACGAAAATACGAATTTGCATAAACGTCGGCCCCCTGGTCGTTGCTGTAGCTCGTCACAGCTTTTGTCGAACCAACTCGCTGAAACCTCGTCAAACCTGTAACAAAATAGCCGCAAATACGTTCAGAGAGAAAAATATTGGCCAAACAAAAGCGGATGGCCGGTATTTAATGTGAAACGAGCCCAGTCCCCGGGCGAAATAAAACGAAACGCATGTAAAAGGGGCACATTTATCGCGACGATCGAACGTTACTAAACAAATTTGCCTCCGCTGTTAAACGTTCGCTGCGTCAGTGTGTGACCATTTTGCGATCACCAACTGTTTCTGCTCTGACCAGTCAATATTTCGTCGTTCAGCAACCAGTGCCTTTGGCATTTTCGATTCGAGTAATCCGAAGCCATCGAGGACCTGCAGAACCATCGACCGATCCACGCTGATTATTCGCCTTGTCCTAAATTCGTTGCGAGTACGGAGGATTTCCAGGACTAGCAAGATCGGCTGACGATTGCCACAGTAGATTTCAGGCTGTTTTCGGGGATTAAGAACCGTTTAACGTAACCTTTGGTCCACTTCAGCTGGACTGGTCAACGTTGGACGAAGGTAACTAAGCTGGATTTCTTTGTGGCTGGTATTTTTGTTTTTATTATTTAATTTGTATTTTGCAATTTGTCCAGCTGGACATTTGGTCAATTTTTTTAATTTAATTGTTAAATAACACGTGGATGGCTACGGGATACCATTTTCGAGTTTGACTATTTTATCTCTTCAGTGAGGTCAGTGGGGTGTTTTCTTCGGCTGAATTGGAAGCTGAAACCTGTTTCTTAATTTTTCGCGAAATAGAAATGCACAAGGTTGCGATAGGAAAGAAAGCGGATGATACGACGAGGAAAAATTGTCTTCTCGCGCAGTTTGGGAAAAATTCAATTCCCCCTTGTACTTGTGTTTCTAGCTCTGAAGAAATGTAAAGTGAACGTTGATTTTCTCACCTTTTCATTCCATATGATTTGAACATCAAAGCCTTCAAATATAAATAAAAAGTTCACCTTGAAATATACGTAAATTTCTCGGCCGGTGAATTTTTCTAAAAAATTGCCTCCTATCCAAAATAAACGATCCGCATATTCCACGAACCACAAACTTCCGCATCCCTCGCATGGTAATACGATTGCTGCATCGGTAATTAGGAAAACAAATGATACGTACACACACATCGTCAACGAATGGCTTGGGATCCACAACAAAAGAAGCTAATCCTTTGTTTTCCCGGCTTAACGAAACCCGGAATGCATCGATATCACGTGTCCATATCAAACGTTTCTCGTCTGATTTCCCACGTTTCCATCCCTTTACGTGGCTTTCCACCCTCTCGGCCTTTCATGTTTTCATCGTGTTCTGCCATTCGTACGATAGTTTGCCGGAGGCTACGATTATTGGCTGGTATATTTGTACGCTGGAACATAAATTATTACCTCGGCAGGCGACTAGGGGCTCCCTCTGGTCACCGACAAACCACTTCGACTAGTATCCTCTCGTGCCAACCTTCTTTTGTTCAGGGAGAGACAGGGAGAGACAGGGAGAGACAGAGAGAGGAAAAAGCGAAACTCGTCCCATGGCGGTTTTATCTCTGCTAGAAGGCTAATCGTACGGTGTGGTAAGGAAAAGGGGGACAGCGGTCCCTTCGCGAGTCCGAAAAACATCGATGAACCATGAGATTCTGAGCTTGACAGGGGCTGTATTCACGTCAATGGCCATTCTGCGCGCCTCGTTTCTCGTCCTTGGAGAGAACTCCTTTTTGCTGCGTGTATCGTATTTATCATTAGGGCGGTTCTTTATTTCGGGGCTTGTTCAACGAATGTCACGATTTAGTTGATTTAGTTTAGTTGATTGGAGAGCCAACCTCCTGTTAGGCTTCTTTGCCCATGTAATCATATTTGAGAGACGAGTATATACCACGTGTATCGTATATACGGTGATACGTGTTCTGTGTTAGTACGCGTTAACACACTGTGCTGATATGTCCTTACGATGCATCAATACGACGTATTACTAGAACAAATTAGCGTAATGGACTATCACAATGCATTACTATTCTGTTATTAGAACAAATTAGAGTAATGGATCGTTACGATACATTACCATAACGCGTTATTAGAAAAAATTAGTACAGTGGACTATTATAATGCATTATTGTAACGTGTTACTAGGACAAATTAGTATGATGGACTATTATACTGTGTTAGTATAAGATATTGTTAGAACAAATTAGTACAATGGACTATTATAGTGCATTACTATAACATGTTATTAGAACAAATCAGTGTAATGGATTGTTATATAATACATTACTATAACGTGTTATTAGAACAAATTAGTATGATGGACTATTATAATGCATTACCATAAGATGTTGTTAGAACAAATTAGTACAATGGACTATTATAGTGCATTACTGTAACATATTAGTACAAATTAGTACAAATTAGTACAATAGACTATTATATTGCATTAGTTAGAACAAATTAGTACAATGGACTATTATAGTGCATTACTGTAACATATTGTTAGTACAAATTAGTACAATAGGCTATTGTATTGCATTAGTTAGAACAAATTAGTACAATGGACTATTATAGTGCATTACTATAACATGTTATTAGAACAAATTAGTGTAATGGATTGTTATATAATACATTACTATAACGTGTTATTAGAACAAATTAGTACAATGGACTATTATAGTGCATTACTATAAGATGTTGTTAGAACAAATTAGTACAGTAGACTATTAAAATGCATTACTGTAACATGCTATTAGAACACATTATTACAATGCACTATTATAGTACATTACTATAACAAGTTATTAGAATAAATTAGTATAATGGATTGTTAAAATGCATTACTATAACGTGTTATTAGAACAAATTAGTACAGTGGACTGTTATAATACATTACTATGACACGTTATTAGAACAAATTAATATAATGGATTGCCATAACGTGTTACTAGAACAATCATAACATACTATTATTATATATATTTATAAAATATGCTAAATATTAGTATGACAGATTATTAAAACATATTAGTGCCGGACAGTTTTCGAAAAGTGTATTTCGGATTAACAGTAATAAAAATGTTCAACGTGATTAAAGAAGAGATTGCTCGGAAAATTGGCTCGCTCGTTAAATATTACAACGAGCGTTGCACTTTGGATATTTTTCATGTCTTTTAAAGATTTTCACTTATTGCTATTGCGTTTACAACTGTTCCCTTTCTTCCCCAATTAACACGTCGAACTTTCGTAAAATACGATGGCGGAAGGGGAACGAAGCCAGCAGAGACGGCACTTAAAACTATTCGAGCGACAGTGAAAACAGTGATTGGCGTAAAATAAACGGATTATCAAACGATCAGAACGTTACTGGATAAATTGGCGCGGCAATTACGAACTCGATTAATCCTCATTCACTAAGATTGAAACGTTTTTAATTAAATCCTACGACCAATTATAACCTAGATATTCCATCGTGTCATTGTATTTTCCTTTCTTCAATTTCCACACAAATCGCCGATTCCATCTCACTGCGTTTAATTCCGAGTTTCTGAATTAAAATGCCGCGAGATATCGATCGAACGTACTATAATTTTTAATCGGTCGGGGCAAACGTCGTAGAAAATCTCAAGATCTAAAGCGACACGCTCGCGGCGGAAAGTTTACGCGAGTTGATCGTTGACTCGGAAAATCCTATGGGTTCGAGCGTGGAAGCGACAGGTTCGATTGATTCCATAGGTCGTAAGAACCGATACTCGTAATTCTGTCATCTTAGAAGCACGTTCCGGTCAAAATCGCGATCGCTACATCCTCGTAAATCGATCGTCAAAACAACGACCACAACGATGCGTTGGAAGAGGCGTGTCACCGTTCGAACGACAACCTGCTGCGAGAACGAAACTACCAACAATTCGTACGAATTAACGTTCCGTGTCATCGATCGAGTTTATCCAACTCGCACGAATATCAGACTAGCCAAATATGGAAGATCGTTCTGTTTTTCGAACGTCATGCCTGCACAAAATCAATCGGGACGAATAAACAATTTTTATGTGTACTCGTATTTACGCTCGATTTAAGAACAGACTTATGTTCCTAACGTTACGAACAATTTCCAGCATCGAATTGACGTTATTAAAGAAAGGTAAATTAAATGAAAGAAAAAGAAGAGAAGTATTAAAGAAACCTAAATAACATGGGATAGGTAGCCAAATATGGAACACCGAGGTCGGCTACAATATTTCCATAAAAGAACGAACAGAGAATATTTTCATTCCTTTTATCGATTAAACCACTTTGTACAATTACATTTTGAAAAAGTTCAGTGGAAAAATAGCTATTTACTATGTTTAGCTAATCACGCGTCCAGTCGTCAAAGTCTGTATACCAACACACGTGTCACGTGCTCAGAGTCCTCCCGTCTATATTTCTCCATCAGACTATCGCGAAAAAAGTGCTTTGGTAAAATAAACAGGCTGAAAGCGGGTGAGCGACGCGGCCAAATACAGTAACCGCGTGACAAACACAGTTGACCCTCGAACAGCGCGCACACGAACAATAGGAATTTTTTTCTCGCTGGATATCGCAGGAGTTTCCGCTAACAGACACGTACCGTGTACATAAACCGTGTAATATACCGTGACTTTGCAACGAACTAGACGCTTAACGAAAAGAAAGACCACGAATCGGTGTTGCTGAAACGCGATCTGCCAGACGATGGCCGTGTTATCGGTGTTGATCGTGAGATCGGTAGAGACGACGGGTAAAATTACTAACAGTGATTCGTCACAGTGATTTATCGCAGCGATGACAGAATCACGATCACGATCTTGACTTAGCTCCGTCCGCTATCGTGATGCTGATGTTTTTTTCCTCGGCAAATGTGCTCACCACCATCGTAATTCTTCATCTTCATCGAATTATTTATCAGACGACACTTCGATGTACATAGCTTACTACGAAGGTATCTGCACGTGACGTGCATTTGAAATTACGTTACATTTTCTACGTACAAAGCAAATTAATTTTATTTGATATTAAAAGTGAGAAATAATTCGATCTTCTCTTCTTTATCCTATGTCGGTATTTTAAACAGCAAAATATTAAATCTTCGTATGGGCGTGCAGATCGTAATGTTCGGTCGATATCGCCAGTATGAAGTATACGAGCATTTATGCTTCGCACCAGTCAGAGGCGATCATGAAAACACACAGATCACTGTGAAGAATCACCGTGATTCGCGAGTAGCACTGGGCGATATCTCGTGGGAGATCAGTCGTGTGCCTATATGATAGTCACTTGCTCACTGTATAAATATATATATTTCTGTTTTATTATATTGTATTACATTATATTATACTATATTTATTCTTACTGTTGATCTCTAATTATTTCATTCTAAAACTATAGTAACAACGTATATGTGTACATATACAGAATTGTTGAAGTGGGACCCATTTCAAGGAAAACTTCACATATTTTTTAAAATTTAGTTTTTTTAGTCCTCGAAGCCATTTGCTATTGTTTAGTATTAAATCAATTTGAAGGGCCTCCGAGACTCATAGTTTTCTAGGAACATGCCTTGCGCAGGTGATGCAGCGAGCTACAGTCAAGCCAGTTTTCCGTAATTGTATAAATACCCATAGACCCATGGTGATTTTGGTAGATCTTCGTAGATGATATAGAAGACCATATATTAGGTTGGCAACTAAGCGATTGGGAATTTTGTCGTTAGGTGGCATTGACGAAATCCGCAATCATTTAGTTGCCAACCTAACATAAACCACTGAAGCTCCATAAACCACGTGAAATCTGCCTCGTGTGCCACGATTACGTCGATGTGGTAACTCGTAATCCGTTCGCCGGTTGATTAATTAGAAATAAAAGGTTCTCGTTGAAAACTTATCCAGTAGATTAAACGAGCTTTCCGGACCCTCTATACGCGGACTAGAAACGAGCCGAAGTAATGCGCACCGGAGACGGATTCGTCGATTTCTCATCAAAGAAATCCTGCTGTCGTAGCTTCTCTGTTCACGGTCCAATAACAAACATCGAATGAAGCAAAGAGCTAGCCGACTACGAAATAAGATTAAAGAAACTGGTCGCCGCTCTTGTTCACGGTTCACTGTTCCGAAAACGCGGGACAAGTGGACAGGGGTAAAAGGTTAGTCGTATTGACAGAGGCCGACGCGGAATACGCGGCGATTCGATGGCGCCGAGTCTCGCCATTTCGAGGTGACGAAATGGAACGGTAAAAACGAATACAATGAAAACACCGAAAGCCATTTGCCGGCGACGATGGACGATCAACGTGCCGGCAGATTTTTACGTCCTCTGTTTTCCTAGAACGATACACGAATTTCCAGTGACTGTTGTTTCTTCCTCTTGGCAGATTTATGGTTGAATGCTATTCCACGTATTGGCAACTAAGTGATTGCGGATTTTGTCATTAGGTGGTATTGACAAAATCCGCAATCACTTAGTTGCCAACCTAATACAATTGGTTTCATAGCGGAAATTGTGATTCCGAGTAGACCGAATTTCTATCTGCGATATGTTTTTATTGGAAAGCCGAAGATGCGGAAACGCAGGGAAATGTTATGAAGTATTTCTAAATTTGATAAACAGCACGTTCGCCAAGTGGACAGGTTTCTTTTGTTACGTTCGTAAGGAGACGACTTCGCGTGTATCGTAAAGAGCCAAAGGTTTCTTGGAAACACGATTTATTTACATTCTCAGGGCCGGCGCAAGGCGGGTTGAACGCGTTCGCTGGAACCCGGCCCCGCGTTTTGGGGGGCCCCGCGGTCTACGAAAATTATCCAATTAAAAAACACCGATTTTGATTAACTTTTTACCGAATGATGATACCATTAACAGATGCAAGACATTTTTTTGGTAGCGGTGATTCAGTTTAAAGGAGTGACAAAAATCATCAAGGTTCGGTGTAACTCCATAATGTCCCCATATTTTGGAAACTACTTTAGATAAAAAAATCCAGGCGCTTTCAGAGAAACGTACTTTTTAGAGAAATTAAAATACATCAATAGTTCTTTTGCAAAAGTCGTACAGATTGGATTCAAAAACTGCTTATAAAAAGTATATAATATATGTAACAGCATTTATAAATAAATAATTCCTCGTTGTAAAATTTAAGCGCAGAATTTGAACTTGTATTCAGGCCCCGCAATAATTTTGAACCTGGCCCCGCAAAAGGTCACACCGGCCCTGTACATTTTCATAGAACCATCGCGCCATCTGTCGTGTTCGTATTTATTTACGCTACATTTCATAATGCGCGTTATCCTATCTTATATATATGTATCTGTGGAGGTATTGTCATCAAGAGTTATTGCCACTTGGCATTCTATTCATAACTACTTCGCAAGTTCGCGAACAAACAAAATGATAAACGACACGCTATTGTAAAATTGAAATGGCTGCTTCATAGACACGCTGAGCAACCCTTGGATAGGGATATTTCAATCTCGAGTAGCTCTGCATTTCGCTGTTGCAAAATTAGAAACGCGATTTTACCTCGAATTTTATTTAAAAGTAACGTTTAACGTTAATTAACGTAGCAAAGATCCAGTATTTTTGCTTCTTTGTATCGCTACCGTTTGTATTTCTTTCAGCAGGATGAACAGTTCTGTTTCATATGGTTCGTCAAATCGATACGATACAGTTGCCATGGTACGGTTTCTAACGCACAGAATTATAATCCAACATTCATCGTACGTTTCTTGATTTTATATTTGTCGAGCAGAAAGCAACGATGATCGTAGGTATTGGCTTGGCAACTAAGTGATCGCGGATTTTGCCATTGCCACCTAATGGCAAAATCCCAACCTGATAGATAATTTAATAAAATAATTGTCAGGTAATAAGCGGATACGTAACAGGCAAATGAAAGAAACACGTAGCCGCGCGAAAGAGTAAGATAAATGAAAAACGTAAAACAGATAGAAATATGTATATGTGCACGTTAGAATGTAGCTTCAGAGTGAAATGGTATCACGCTAGATTGACCCCGTTATCCTGAAAAGAGACGATCATTTAGAAGTCATGAGGATCGGATAAAAGACCTTTACAAATCCCAGGAAAATTCAAATTCGAATCGCAGCTGATAGATGGAACATTCAGGTTGATCCTGAGAGTATTCCAGATCGACGAGTTCCCTATGAAACCGTGTGTGCCTCTATTTATCCGCACGAAAGCCCGGAACACTCATCTTCCATTCATAGCCAGCCACCTTTTTCCTCTCAGCCTATTCAGCCTCTGCACGTATGCAACCACACTCGATCGTACCGCGATCCGTATCGGACCGAGCGGCCAACCAATTGTCGATTAGACAAGAGACTTTTCCCAGGGCGCACAGGTCATCGATACGCCACTGTCGATACCGTTCTTTGTTACTGTGGCGCCATCTGAAATCGCGATTATCGGAATGAAAAATTGCCCAACTTGATAAGTTGGCAGAATCATGGAATTTGATATTTATCTATGCTATTTGATATTTATCTATGCTCGGAGATTTTATCGAGGGAAATTTGAAACCAGCGATCAATTTACAGATTGTGGATTCGCTTGTGAATTTTTCGGAAATTTAAAATTGCAAAATTTCATTTAGCAAACGAGACAAATTTCTGTTCCAATATAAAACTCTTATATAAAATATAATCTTCTGTCCGATTGTACTACAAACGCATCTGCCACGCCCTCTACGACCTTTACGTATTAAGATCTAAAATCTCTCGAATCGATGTTTCCATCTGGATGAGCTGATGCAGTTACGAGCTGGTCGTAAGAAGAATTACGAAAAGGACGGGGCTCTTGGGTCACCAAGAACGTCTACCTCTGTGGTTTCGTGTTTTCAGGTCGTTGGATCTGTAACTGGACGAGAAAGGAAATGTCAGGATTATTTATAAGATGATATTTAAAGGCGAATCCTCTTTTCCTCGATGAATACGAAATTATTGGCGTAACATGGCTGATGCCTATGATAGCAAGACGCTCGATTCGTATTCTAAACCGAGACTGTCGACATTCGGAATTGTCCAAGTTATAAGGTGCGAAATTGGTATTGCCAGAATTTCGCATAGTCGAGATGATACCGTGTCACATTACAATTGATAGAATTTCAAGTTTCCTGCAGCTTGCCACTGGCATCTGAAATTTTCAAACTCTAGCACTCGAATCCTCTTGGACTAAATTTTTAGCACCTGGACATCGATCGATCGTGCCTCGCTGTTACAGTATTTCGAAATGAAGTTTCAGGCTTCGAGAGTGTTCCAGAATTCCCACCAAATTCCAGTGTAATATTCAGAAACTTTTTCAAAGAATATCGAAAATTAACAATCATAAGTTTATGAACAACTTGAGGACACAGTCTGCTAGCTTCGCTTAGTTTCCAGTACCGCGATGTCGACCTAACCTAACTTCACGGTAGAGTCACTCGACTTTTAAAGGTTACAGCATTGCACAACCGGCTTCTCTTGTCCACCAATGCCGTGTTACGTTAATTTATAACGGTGACAGTACATGGACATTCTTCCATCACACCCACCGGTATAGTTTCTATTGGATGAGCCTGCAACGATTAGAAAAGGAGGCCTCGGTCAGCACCTCGGGACCAGCGTTTATTCGATTATCCCCCAGCTGAAAAGTTAACCTGACTGGTGAACGACAGACTGGCCGTGGTAGAAAATATGTTTAGCCCCGTTTGCCGATATCTAGCGGTGTCTGGTCGCACGATCCAGGTCGGGCGAAAATCTAATCGCCACTTTTGTAGCAAAGAGCTGTTGAAATCTGACAAGAAACTTGGGTGGCTGATGTGAAAGGTCAGTGTAGTCCAGCATAATAAGCACGGCCTTGTAGCTGATCGATGCAAGTGGAAATAGTATTGACCAATGGTCGGATCGATTCCTAGCTAGACCTGTCTTATGGAAGCCAGTATTTTTATACTTCTTGTGCTGAATATCCAGGCCATTTCTTCATTTAATTCACTACCAAGATTTCATTTAGCCTTTGATTAATTTCCCATGGAGCAAAAAGTTTCGCGAATGGAAACCACTTTCATTCTTATTAGACTGAACCATTCAAAAACAATCTTTCAAATTACCTGCAAAGTAATATCTAGGCAGTTTGATTAATTTTGGTCCGATCGACTAATTTCGTTCTTGTCGGCGGAAACTTATTCGATCTTCGTTACAAAATCGTTTAAAAAATAACTTTACAATTTAGAAGCTTCAATGTAGAGTGTTTACGTTGTTCAATTAATTTTGATGGCACAAAAAGATCTCGTCAGTGGAAGCTTATTCGATCCTCGTTAGGTTAGGTAATTTGAAGCTAATTTGGCCTTTGACAAAATTTGATTCGACTAAAAAATTTCATTGTTTCATTCGCCTGCTTCCATTACTTATGAAAGTACAAATGCCTTGATCAATATTCCGACGAATTTCAAGTTAAGAGTATGAAATATTCCTTTAAATTATCCAGCCTGAATTGGATCCGTGCTAGAAATACATGTCACCAATCCCAAGTCAGGTGCCTTGGAACACGATAAATGTTTCATCGTTCGCTCGACCGAGAATAAAGCTATTTCGACCGGGATCTTTGTTCCTCTTTCCAATTCTGATCAATAATCTAACGTGATCCTGCTCTAGAAATACATCGGACCGCCTTTATCAAGAATGTCTCTGCAAACATGGCCGTAGGTCCAACAGGGATATACCGACAATTGTTCACTAGTTCATAGTGATTTTCAGGTTGAAAATGGCTTTGTAATTGAAAGCAGCTGTATTAATACAGATACCCAATTGTATAGTTTTAGTACAGATACTCAGTCGAGCGTAAACTTCGTTTAGTTCTACTTTCAAATAACTCGAGATTCATCGACTTGACAAATGGAAGCAGATGGAAGAATTTTAATAGGTTCGCAGTGGCCAAGTGGTTTTATGGTCGAATTTAACTCACACCCGGTCTAATTTTATTTCGAGCAAGGAAGAAACAATGGGACAAAATTTTATAGGAAAATTGGAATTTATCTTGTATTTTATATGCACAATTATTTCTATATTTATTTTTATATTCGTTATATACTTTCTGTTAGTGTTAGAATGTTGATTTTAGAATTTCTGCATTCGACGAGTACGTATAATAAAATTTTATTCAGGTGCTTGGCTACAATGTGTAAATATATATAACTGTTTTTATCAATATTACCATTTCGTCCAAATTTATTTCACAAAGATTTTTCTCAAATGTCAATCACAAAGTATTAAGTCGCTAGAATCCAGATAACCTACCTAGCTAACCTAAAAATTGACGTTTCAAACCGGTCGAATATTTTCTCCAGGACTCAGCTCTTTTCATCCATAAATGGCCTTTTCAAGTTTGGAATCTAGAGCAGCACGATTATCCCCGGGCACGTTCTCTTTTTAATTAATTCGCATTAACCACGGCCCAGTCTGGTATTTGATAATGAAAGCCACCGTTTGGAAGGCTGATCGTCGTAAAACGAGCTGCGTATCTCAATCACGTGATCACGAGGGCAAATCCTGTTTAAGCTGGATACAACACCGCCGCTAATATCGTTTCGTTATCGGCTGGAAGTGTCGTAGCCCGACGATATATCCAGATTTCTCCACGATTCAGCCAATATTCACACGACCTTCTATTCCTCTGTTCTCGTACTTCCCAATAAACCTACTATCCTCTTTCTCTTTCTTTTCCCAGGAATAATCTAACTAGGATACAAAGACCTTATTGGAATCTGTCTGATCTGGACTGAATTCACTTATCGAACGATGAACGGTTATTTATCGCCTAATACGTCCAAAGAAAGCAGAAGCCATCTTGCTCCCTTCATCTACATACGCGTCTCTGTAAAGTTAGGTTAGGATCTGAAGGTTTTATCTCGTTTGAAGTTTCAGGTGGCAGGATTGTATGGGGAACATAGGGAATATATAGTCCCATTTTTTGATATAATATAGGTGAAATTATGGAGTTAATTAGATCTTATTAGACTGTAGGTGTTTTATTCACAGGCCCATTGTTCTGACCCAAGCAATTTTAATTCTCCTCGTCGAAAATCTATCACCACAGCAATATTAATATTAATGAAACAAAAGGAAATAGAAACACAGGAAATTGAACTAATTTCTAAGAATAAGCTTTGCTAGATTTCCATTGGAAAGGTTCGTTTGTAATCAAATACTCGTTTGGAAATTGTTTCTTAACTCTGTTTCATTTTCACGCTACCATCGCTTCGGACAAAAGGGCGAAAGCTGAATTCACTTAAGAAGTTTCCATTTGGCAACTTTAAAAACCGTTTTCCAATTAAAAGCCTGCGCGAATTCGGCCGGAAGTGAATCAGCATCACTCGTTGGAGCAAAGTCGAGCGCCGTCTCTGTAGCTTTTCTAAGAGCTGCAGCTGTACCGATCCGCTCGAGGAGAGAGTTCGAACGAGGTAAAAAAACAACGCGGCCCGATTGTCCGGCGCTGCGTAAAATCTTAGTGGTTGATAAATAACGAGACAGGAAAAATACCGCTGGTGTTCCACTCTGTGTCTATTAACGGCGACTTAAATTATTGTGGTATGGTTGTTTTAAAAGACACAGAAAGAGCATCGTAAAAGCAAAGGTACGAAAGAAACGACAGAGGAAGGAACTGGCCCTTTGGGAAATCCTTTGATAACATCTGGAGAGACCCTAGATTATTCTGTGAAATTGCGGCGCGAGATGTGTCTGGTGGACTACTAATTTGTAGGGAATTTATGTAACGTCTTAAAGTTTAGTATGTTCACTATGGTGTGTTTAAAGATGATAATAATATATATATTATTTTGTTTTAATAAAATTAATATAGTACCTGAATTTTATTAGTCAAATTGGTCAACTCTGTTTCTTGAGAATTTCTCTATTTCGTTTGTATAAGTTGACGATTAACGTTCTATTCTGAACAAGCTTCCATAATTCTGACTTATTCCCATAAAGATACCTAAGAATATTAAGTATGATACCTAAATATGCCAAGTATATTTAGATATATTACTTAAGTATATTACTGGATTAAAACTTGTAGAATTACGAAACTTCGTTACAAAACCTTCTACATAAATTCTTCATGTAATCTAATCAACAATTCATGGGTTAGGTTAGGTTATCCTAGTATAGGTTAGAATTCATGCAATATTTACTCGAACCGGCTGTTACGTTACTTTGCGTAACTAGATGATAAATATCAAAGTGTCAGAGTTAATTAGCATAGGTGAAAATGTTAATTACCAACTAAAGAGTGAGGTTATATTACGATCTATCTAGTGTTCGAGATTAAACCAACTCAATCTTAAGAACAACGTTAACGTGGGTTTCTTAATTTTGCACCCTATGCCTACGCCGTCGGGTTGGCATTGCTAGCAATTCGCATCTCCGAGATGTTCTCTCGAGTAACTTAATACTATGGTGCCCTCTGAGTATTCCTAAGGGAATTTTTGGGTCACCGTATATTTTCAGTGTTTATAGTTCCTTTCTCGTAGCGATGGTCCAAAGAATTTGCAATTTAATGATAACCACCCGAAGCCATGTTGGATATCGTGTTTTATGAATAAATGGTTTGTATCGATGTGAACGGTCTGTACAGAAGTCTTTGAGCCATTGACAATATAAAATCACATCTTACTTTAATTCGAAACTATCGATATTTCGCTTTTTCCAAGTCGTTCTTTTTCAATTCTATCTAGCGTCTCGTCGAATAGTTTTTCAACAAGTTCATTCTTCGATGAGATGCGAATTATTTAAAAAGTTTGTCTCGAAAAATTCCCTTTCAGACCAATAGAATCGTCCTTCAAGGAGTATTTCTACATCAAGGACGCGGAAGATCCAATTCTATTTCGCATGACCGTTATTTATTCCGCTTAATCCTAACCTCCATCATCGCGTTTTATACACCCACGTTTGAGGCCTGTTTCACCTACTTCCTCTCGCCAGCTTCTGTCCTCTTTAAATCTTCCCGCAAGCCGAATCCCAGATTCAGCTGCTGGTATATTCGCTAGTGAGAGCTAGGAATAGTTCCAAATGAACATGGATGCTCGGAAATATGGTTTCACGGAGATTTAAGGCGAAGACGAGATAAGGTCTTGAGAAAAGCATTTTCACACAGATAGAATCCAAAAGTGTGACATTTTGTTCAGTCGAATAATCAGCGCAGGAGTTAGGTCAGGAGTGAGGTTATGCGGTAGGAGGGACTTGTTGAGATATTTGACTCCACGGTGTCTCATTACGTCCTTATAACAGTGGGAAATCTTTCCATAAAATATTCAAAATGATCACAAGTTGATTGCTTGATAAATTACAGTATATCAGCAGTCACTGTTATTAAGTATATCTAAATTGATCTATATTGTGTCATACTTGTTATCTATGCCTGTATTATATATTGTCTATTATCTATAATAGAATCCAATTCTAAAACGTGAATAGTAATTAGCACAATAGTGGCCCTGGTAACATGATGATGGTAACACTGTTTGTCTTTAAATGTAGGATGTGTATATATGTAAAGAGGATTGGTGTGCTTATGAAACAGAATTAGGTTATTTCTTGCTGGTATGACGAGCTGTCCTTGGTTAATTATCTCGAATTCTTTTTCTGTAGCTGATCTGTTAATTATTAGTTAAGTCAATAAAGCGGATAGTCTATTTCACTGATTATTGATTAAGCTTATACACGTTTGAGGATGCAAATGAATGGGTATGCTTTTTCCTGAAATGTAATTGGGTCATGTCTAGGTTTCGGTTAATTTAATTGAAATTTTGGAAAGTCTCTTGTATTATAATTAATCTGATTGAAATTCATAGGTGAACATCCCGTATGTTTCTCTGTATTATTACACATTGTGAGAATTTTTGTAAAATCTGTAAATTTGAATTTCCCACGAATGCATAAAAAATGTGTTTCCCCGATCTACCAATTTTCTACTACCAGGACTGGCAACGTATTGTCACTCAATGAAAAAGAAACTCTGAACAAAGCACCAAGGGAATTGCGGTATATATTCAGCTCATCCATAGAAATGAAGCTGTATTCCAGCAACCAGATACATGTAAGTATCTGCAGTAAAATAGATCGGTCATTCTTAAAATTTGTGAATTTTGTAGATATTCCAATATTTGTAAATTTTGTAAATATTATCAAATTTGTAAACTTTCTAAGTATTGTAAAATTTGTACATAAGGCTACCCAGCCGAACCGATATCTATCATCAAGAATGACAAAAAACATTGTTAGCTAACAAAGAACATACTGAACAAAGCACGAAGAAAATCGCGTTATCTTCAGTCGATTCGTAGAAACAAGATTGTGTCCCACCAACCGGATATAAGGTGGCTACAATAAAGCGCAGTGATCATAGTTAGTCCATGAAGCGAGTATAGGTTAGGATCGCGCGATGTAAAGTTATCGTCGAATAAAGCGGGCTCAACGAATGGAGACAATGCTGTCAGGATTCCAGTGCAAATAACGTTTCTCGCATTCCCCAGGCCGGAAGTAGGGTGAGACCGATAAAGCCCGAGCAATTTCGTCCGGAACGGAAGCTTACGGCAAATAAGAGCGTTATCGATAGACAGAGGAGGAAACGAAAGCGGCTAAGGAAACAACGGCTTCGACGAAACGCTATTTCCGTCATCTGCTCGACCCTTCGCGGTAATTTCCTTCCCTGTTTGTGTTTTTCAACGGACCTTTTACTGGCTATTCTTTTCTCCCCCTCTCTCTCTCTCTCTCTCTCTCTCTCTCTCTTTCTTTCTCTCACTACCTTGTTTCGCTTTAACTGTAGTTTGATATACATGGCGGGTGTATACAAGTATAAAAGAAAGTTTAAAATTAACACAGTATGAATTTTTGTAACGGGTGTCCTATACTAATATTGTACGATATTGGTAGCAGTCATCTACAGCGGACAGAAGGTAGTTTATATGAAGTAAACAGTACAAAAGGCACTACAATTTTACTACACGATTATACTACGGGATAGGTGACTGTTACCAACACAGTAAAAAATATCAAGTCTAGTTAAAAGTAACCAAAATCCATATGCACTGATTTTTAAACATTTTTGTGTCCGCCATTGTCTTCTGTAGCGTACATTACATTTATTCATTGATCTTATTAAATATAAATTCATCTTGTAGAATTATAGTATGCACCTTTATACTTCCTACTTTATAAACTTTCTCTTCTCACTGTACTTCCCCGTGTAAATCATAATTATCCGCTCGTTATTGAGGTTAGGTTGATTTTGAAGAGGAAATTTTAGGTGTTAGGAGTGAAAATTATAGTGTAGTATGGGGTTGGAGAATATTGTGAGGAGACAGTTCTCGGTTTTAGGAGGCGATGAAGCTTTTAGGCAAGGTTAAGTTAGGTTATTTAGAGTAATAGCGCGGGAAGTGGTTTCGTATCGCCGTGGATCGAATGTACTCTACGTGAAGTATTTAGGAATTAATAGTCATCTCGCGAGAAGACAATGATAGTGATGGAGATTTTTAAAAAATTGAATTTTGAAGAAAAAAGATTAGGGGAAATAGAAATGAGAAATAAAGAAATTATAGAAACGTATACAAAAGTAAAATATTAATAAATCGTAAAAATTTCCATTTTAATACTCATCGTCAAAACTGAAAGATTTAAATATGTGAAATTTGACTACATAGCTATTAACCTTAATTAAATTAAAATTTCTTTTTCTGAATTTGTTAACGTTTTCTAGTTTCTAAATTATTCTTTATTCTTAATTCTTTTTTAAATTCGTCGAGATTTAAATATGTCAGTAAATCGGAAGAAGATGATCCGTCAGTACAATTCGCTTGCGACAGCTGTACAAAATATTCGTCGATATAGCAGTGTGCCGCACTATCTCGTGCAACAATAAAACAGTCACCAGATTAAAAAGTTTATGGAAAACAGGGGCAATAAATCAAACTTTATCTTGGCTTGCAACTTTTTTTGATACAAATTTCCCATTTTCCGCGAAAGCATTCCAAATCTACGATTCCAAACGCTTAACCAATTTAACAATGTATAGTATTACATTGGGAAAATATGAGATAAAAAAGTGCTGTAAAACCAGCAGCACAAATTGATTCCTTTTTTCCTGCTTGTCTTTTTAGTATATAATATCGTAAAATATATCAATTGACAAACTCTTCCATTCTTCAAAGATAATATTTCATTATACGAGGCATATTCCATGTAAATCGAACATAACCTTAACTTTACCTGATTTAACTGAAACCTAACCTATACTTGGCGAAACCTTCACCCTTCATGATCGTATAATGTACATTTCATTTAAAGTTCGAATATTATGGAAAGCCTGGGGGATAGAAGATTTTAGTTAAGTATGAGTAAAGGTATTACGATTTCAAAATCGATTTCACGTGATCGAAGTTCATCGGAGAGTTGAGGAGTGGGGTGGGCCAAGGGGAAATGTTAAACTTCATCCAGAATTCGTAATCTCGAACAAAATTCTTCTGTTGCCTCTTCTGTCGATGAACGAAGTCGAGATACGAGGGGAACCACCCCTTTTCCACCCTTCATGCTAGATTTCTTTTAAGAGCCCGAAGCTGTAGCCTGTCGAATCGACGATCAGAAATGTATGGAAGTTGAATTTCTCACCTAACGCGTCTCGTATATTTTGCACGGCTTTCGGATTCGAATATCGCTTCAAATCTTATGATCCAAATGCAAGAAACGGAAAAATCGTCGATACCGTTTCGTTCATGGAGAATCTCCACGTTCTATGAAAAATGAGATGCCGGGTTTGAAAAGTACTTACTTATAGAAATCAAAAAGAGAATTCCCTTTCCTACTTTTTATATGTTACAGTTTTTACAGATCTGTATAAGTACAAATGATAGATTTTGTTACTTACGTAGATTGTAGATTTTCGAAATTTCAGTCTTCGAGATCTTTTATTTATACAGATTACATGTACGAATTAGTTGTGCAAATTTTTCATATAATTATTTATACAAATTATCGAAATAAATTTTCAGAGAAAATTTCCATTTTGTTAATTAAACTATTAATCAGAGAAAGTCAGAAATTCAATACTTGTGTTGAAATGAATATTTAATATTTATATTGTATCATTATCGTCTTTAATATTTCATGTTTCGAATATTAAAATGAAAATATTATAAAATTACGTAATATAATGTAATACCGAATAAATAAGAAATTTGTATTGTTATCGTTCTCCTTATGTTTATATCATTATTAAAATATTCACATTAAATGTGAATTTATATTTTCTATTTCCATTAAATAGAATTTTACATAAAAGATCAATATTCTTGTAATTCTTGTTAACGTAACTTTTTCCTTATATATATATGTAATTATAGTAATATGCACGTTACATTATTTCATAAAATACACTGCAAAAACTACCGCGCGGGACAGGCTGGACGTAACTTTTTATCGAAGATTCCCTATATACGCGAGTTATTATCCATGAACAGAATGAAAAACGAAATCGACAGGCTGACCATTGTTACCCAACGAGAGAAGATGCGAGAAAATCTGCTTCGAGCTGTTAATTAATTCTTCCGCTATTGATCATGCTCGGTAATATCTCGTCATTTTATATTTCGCAGTCTCCTCAGGTTCACTCGATATTTTCTTCGTTGGCGAATGAAAATCGTGAACGTATAATCTCCCAATAGACACCAGAAACAAAGGGAAACGAAATCGTCAGATGTGCCAGTGAAATGTATTTAGTAAAATACAAATACGAATAACGATACGAAAATATCCGATATGTCCATTGAAAAAATCCTGCTTTGTGTCTTTAATTTGAAAAATCCTCTGTTTGTTGGAAATATATTTGAATAATATGCCGGATCAAAATATAAAATATACTGCGTTTTTGTAAAAATTTTCCTTGTCCATTGCACGATACGATCATTGAAACCGTGAACATTCAATAAAATTGATATGTTGTTAGAGACTAATATTTGATAGATCAACGTAGGTTATTCTGTTCTTCTCATTTTAATAAATTACATTAAATTTATTTACGTTAGATGTATGAAATAAGTTCCTTGTTCGATCATACGTAATTATTAGACTGCGGATTTTTATGCAAATTAATTGAACAAATGGAATTTAAGTAGAAATTTATTTCATCCGTTGAATATTAAAATAAATACTGTACTTTGAATATGTTGTATATTTCTGCATATTTTCCAATTTTTAATCTCCTATAAATACGTAAAAATCCGCAATCTAATCTGGCTTAATGTCGACATTAATATTAATATATAATTATACATACTTTTGGATTATAGATGACTAAGGATTTCGACATTTATGCAGCCGTTTTGTTTTGTTATATTCAAACGCTTATGGATCGGATAACAGATGATGTATACACTCAGTTCATGTATTATTTTCCTTATATTGTGACCTAACGTTCAATCGGCGCTAGCGTTCTGCGTTCCACGATTTCAATCAGTTCGATTTGGGTAAACATCGGGGACGGTACAAGTGACGTCGGTCGTATCGTTCTGCGTTAGTATTAAGTAATACGTATAAAAGCTTCGCAATTTAGAAATTTCTCTATTCTCTTCTTCACTGTGCCGACCGAATTAATTAGTTTTAGAATATTTAACTTCCCTGTGCGGTTCTGGTGATAAATATCGTTAGTGGTTAGTGATAAATTTCAATACATTTAATCTAGAAACGATCTAACGTAAACTGTTGCTGGCCCATTGAAGTATTGCGAATTTTTATCATAGACATATCGTGTAAGCGTCAGTAGTAAATTTTAATTCTAAACGACGAAAATAAAGTTAACCTTTAATCTGTAAATGTGAATATTTATATATTTCGACCGGGTTAAGAGTTTCTCTCAACGTAACGTGTACAAACCTTTCTTCTGTCGCCTAGAAACAGTTATTCGACAAAAGTTTTACGATAACCTTAATTTAGAAAATTTGATAGTGTTATATGAATGTTTTTGGATCTCTTTTAACAAGCATTAACTGCTGAAAATGCATAGGTTATGAAAGACTCAGGTTTACAGCTTTTAGGTTAAAATGTATTATCATTTAAGGATTAAAAATACGCAGTCTAGTATTAATGAATATAACCTAGATTATTTTTAATTTAACCTGACTGTTATAATACCCGTTTAAGTATTATAGATTGCCAATATAAACGTGATACACGCCATATGTCCGTTTTAAATGTCTACACGCGATTATTTCTATAAATATCAGAAATAGGAAACAATGTTTCGGATGAAAGTTGTTCGACGTATGTATGTGTGTTGTGTGCAAGACAAAAGAGAACAACGCAATGTTTTCATATTTACGTTTCCTTTGTCTTTCATACGATAAGTTTTACAAGACCAGAGGCAAACTATCTTTCGAACTGTTCATTTATCGACTCGAGCACCTCAATACCTTTTTGTAGAGAATTACAAACTGCGTTATAGAAGTATAGTTTCATTTAGAAAAGTTACATCACTATTGAATTATCTTATTTGTGTTCTATATTCTATACATTTAATCTTAAATTAATAAAATAGAAATATACTTACTGTCGCGTAAAGTTTATTGAAATCCATTGTTATTTCGTGGTTCAGGTTTCCACACGTATACACTGAACGAAACGACGCATACGGAACGCGAGGAAGACGAAATCCTGACGGTGAAATACGAGGATGGTAGATGGTCGAAACCCTACTACGATTGCGGCGGTGGAAATATTTGGATGTTGACCTACACTGTCCCCTTTTTCGGATACATCAACGACACCTACTTTTTCAAGTAAGTCGTTTATATTATATAAATTTCGAAATTGCAGTGGTATATGTTGGAAATGCCAAAACCGATGATTTTCAACGTAGACAGGAAACGCGTATATGGTTTTTTAGTTCTAGGCTTATTTCGTTTATCTGTGGAATTTTATAGATGTTTCGAAAGGAACATTTGTTCGATAAATTTCTCAATCGCGTAGACTTTTCCTTTAAATAATTTTGTTTTAAATTTAATTTTATCGAGGTGGTTTATTTTATAATATTCCTTTTTTAAGCTGAATCTTTCATTAAAACTAGAATTCCTCTAAATCGTGTACCATTCGAATTTTACGTAAAGTAATGAATAATACAATTAGTATAATTAATGCAATTTCGTTCAATTTTTTATATTTATTTCTTTTACAAGGAAATGTCTACCGTGCCTAACATTTTCGTTTCCTGTCTATTGTAATTTACCACTATCGTGCTATTAATTTATTATATGCATTATCTATCTACGCTTGCTATTTTATTATAACAAATAAATCGAACGAATCGAAGAATCTCCGAGAAGGAATTTTCAAGATTTCTTCTAATCCTCTGCAAATTTAACAATATTGCAAAATTGCAATATCTTCCTCTTTTATAGACACCAAGTAATTTCTTTCATGATCAACGCAATGTAACTTATGTTTGTCTCGTTTATGGTACTAATATGGAGAACTATAACAGGCTATATAATAGTCTTATTAGAACTCATACGTCACACTGAAGATTTATAGATATTAAATTTGATACCAGATTTATAGAGATAGTATAAATTTCTCTCCATCGTTTTTCAGCGTTTCAGCTAATATCCTTCGATATATTTGTCAAAAAGATTTTTACGATAAAAGTACAAGTGATCGTTGATATCAGTGATAGCCGTCGACGACGGTATTCGCCATATTGTTCGATAATAAAATTTTTATTCGTTCCGTCGTGCGACTAGATATTTTAGAAATTTTCGAAAAACAATAGGAATAAATTTTTTAGTTTCCAGTATAAATAAATAATTTTAATATTTGTTGACAATAAAGCGTTGTTCCGTTCGTTGGGAGCTTTCACGTCACGAATATAGCTTTTCAAATCGCTTGCGAACGAAGCGGCTTATATATTCTTCTCCCCCCTCTCCCCCTAAGAGTTATTACAAAAAATTTTTTAAAAACTGTGCGGCAATAGCTGGAACGATAGTGGACGCGTTTTTTAACTATGAATTCCTTAACTGTCGATCGTCTGCATTTTGTAAACTTTCCAATAAAACTTCTTCCTCGTTTTTATTCTATACACGCTATTTTGGGCAAGTAACGCTGTACAAATATGACATTTTGTTTCATTAATCTATTAACCAATTGATGATGTATTAATATACAAGTAGCAATTTGAAATTATTTTTAGTCTGTTACCTTGCATATTTCCATGTTTAATTCTATAATTTTTGTCCATGTGTTACATTCTGTTTCACTAATCTGTTAACCAATTGGCAATATATTATCTTAATGCAGTAGTGGCAATATAAAATTATCTTTAGTTCGTCCCTTAGCACATTTCTATATATAATTTGATAATTTATTTTCATGTATAATTTTCCAATCTAATTCCATGTATAATTGTATATTTCATTACGACATTCATCTCTTTCATTATCCAATTAACCAATTGGTAGTATGTTAATCTACAAGTAGCAATTTTTGTTCTTTTTCTTTTTTCTTTTATTTAATCTGTATTTTATAATTTGTCCAGCTGGATATTCAGTAAATTTTTCTAGCTAAATAGCAATTTGAAATTATTTTTAGTCTGCCCCCTTGCATATTTCCATGTATAATATTATAATCTTTGTGTATGTATAATATTTTGTTTTATTAATCTATTAACTAATTGGCAAGCAAAAATTTTCTTTAGTCCATTCATTTGCATATTTCCATGTATAATTTCATAATCTATTTTCGCATGTAATTGTACACATTATTTTCATACGTAATTTCATAATTTATTTTCATGTACAATATTCTCTTTCGCTAATCTGTTAAACAAATTGGTAATACATTAATTTACAAGTAACAATTTTAAACTTCTTTTGGTCCAGCGCTTTTGTATATTTTCATATATATATATACATATCTATTTAAAATTTAATATAGGAGGTTAAATTATATATGTATATATTATAATTTAATCTCCACGTTTAATTTATTTTCTTGTACATAATGTACATACAATATTGCGTGAAAGCAAATAGCATAGAACTAACAGAACTAGACGCACGTGGTTGGAATAAACAAATAATGGAATATTTACTAAATACAAAACACACAACTATGTAGAGAAACCTTGATATCGAATAATATAGAAGCTTCATATATATTATATCTTACATCTATAATATATGTTATGTACTATATCTCGACAAATTTCAGCTTTTTCATTCACCCACACTGTCCCTTTCACGTATATCACCGTGTCCCTTAGGCAATTAATTTCAAACATAATTAACTACACGGATCATATTTGTTCAAATTGTAATAATATATGTTTCCATTTTATCACAAATATTATTCGATTAGATTTGAAAGTTTTGTAACGTTTTTTTTTTATTATGCTAATCGATGTGAATTTCTTTTCTATGTTTCGTCGACTATTTTACTTCATCGTACTCCGCATTTGTGAGAATTTTTAGAATAGTTAGAATTGAAAAAACTTTGTAGTTCAGCTGTTGTACTTTCTTCATTCGTAAATCCGTTTGGTATAATTTATGCATTGTAAAATTATTACGTTGAATAGGAAACTTCTTCAGGCGTTAAATCAGGTTTTATAGGAAGCTTCACGCCAATTTTCCCAAATATCAGTTCACACGAGAAAATTACAGGAATATTCAAATTATAAATGAACACACACTAACCAGGTTCTATAGTTTCATTGTAAATTCTACATTCTGGTATACGTGTTTTATAGTAAATTCCTTCTTTATTAACGCGATTCAGTGGCATTCAATACGAGATAAAATTCAAATTTAAATTTCAAAAAACGGTATTCCATATACATCGACTTGAATGTCGCGCAAAGTTTCCATATCGTTTCAACAGTATCAAATTTCAATACAAGCAAATCCTCGAAGCAGCTCAGTCCTTGCATTTACTATACAGTGTCGATTACAAAACACGTACTTGGCCAAGATCATCAAAATATTTAAACACTCAACAATTAATCCTTCGTTAAATTAATAAACCGTAATATTTAGTGGTATCGTGTTCAGCATCAATTGTATATTCAATATATTGGGTTGGCAACTAAGTAATGGCGGATTTTGCCAATGCCATCTATTGACAAAATCAACAATCACTTAGTTGCTAAACCAATATTACTATTCATGCTGTATACTAATTTTTCGCTTAACGTACGTTTGCAACAAACATCTTGCAGCTTTTATACGCATTTTCAAACTAGTTTCAAATTTTACTGTTACAACCGCGATACTCGTGTCTCGATGCTGCAAAATATGAGAAAAGTCACGCGTAGTGCGCGTAATACGTTCGTAGCAATTTTCTGCGTTACGCGTCGCAATATCTTCATCAGCCACAGCATACAACGAAAATACTTTTACTTCGGAACGTGTGGCAAAGCTGAGAACAATTTCCTATCGTTTATAGGCCAATCTGTTTAAGCGTGAAAGGTTAGGCGTGAAAATAATAGCGCATTATTTACCTGTGCTTATCTGTAGGATCAACTAGCTCGATGACATGGCAGGGTCGCGTGAACCAACCGAAATTCTAATCCGCTCAATTGTTTCTAATTTATTGGACGAACGCACGCGAACAACCGTGCGGATCCATACGACAGCGATTTAATTCGATGTTTCGGCGTGGAAAATTACAATCGGGTGAAGAAGCAACGACAAACAAGATTTATCCGTTTTAATAACCACGCCATAGAACAGACAGCCATAGGTAATTGAATATGAGGCTATGCGCCTCTTCTCTATCTTCCATCTGAAACTGTTCAAATCGTTTGAATTTTACGTTTGCGCATTTTCATTTGTGCGTTCTGTTCGTTTCTATTTGGGTTGGCATCTAAGTCATTGCGTATTTTGTCATTAGGTGGTAATGTAGGTCACATAGTTGGCAACCTAATATCTATCGGCGAATAGAACGATTTGCAAGACAGATTCACGATATTGTTCTCTGGAAATTATTTGATCGCGATGTTTGAGTTATAGGAGCCTAAAAGTAATTATTACAGTATCTCCGTGTGCTGATGCAGTACCATGTAATAGGATGCAAATGAAGATATAGTATAGTAATATATGAAAACGTAGTACATTTGATACGGTTAAACGTAATGGCAGATTGAAATGCATTCGAATGTTTCAAATACTTTAGTGGTTTCGACTATACTGGGATACTAGAATATAGCCAAGTATATTATACTGCATGTTGTATCAAGTATAACAACATTGAATACGTGATAAAGCGTGTTGAATATATTTGATATATCTCTGTGTTCATTACACAGTATATTAGACTGTATATCAAGTTGTATGAATATATTGGGTTGGCAACTAAGTGATTGCGGATTTTGCCATTGGGTGGTATTGACAAAATCCGCAGTCACTTAGTTGTCAACCCAGTACAGTTAGAGTGTAATTATATTCGTATGTTTAAGTATATTATTTTATATTGGAACGTATCAAATTAGTATAATGTGTATAATTTACCTCAGCATATTTTAGTTTTAACATACTTGAAGCATTTAATATTATTGTGACATTCCGAAAATTACATTTGCATGCGTTATACCACATAATATGGTGTAATGTAACAATAAAATGGTCTAACAAGAGGACAATGTATAGGTTTTTCTCATCATGCAACACCATGTTTCGAAAAATACCACACGCAATACCATTATTAAAAGCTATTAGTATCATACAATTATATTATATTATAATATATTATTATATTCTGTAATGTTATTTGTTTCCAAATTGTAATGAAAACTGAGTGTGTTAAGAAGTTATAGATACTCTGTTTTGAGGAAAGTTTTTTCTTCAGTAAACACCGCCACTGCAGCTCGGTGTGCAGTGAAGCGTAAATGTGACCGCTGACGATCTTTCTCGCGCACCATACACTGTTTTGACGCGGCGGCTCGTTCGGGGGGAGTCCCTCGTCGGACGAGCCGGCCGTAGCGGAAGCGTTAAAGAATAATCGTACTGATATGTTGAAACATACTATTAGTATAGAAATATACCAATTTAATACGGTGTAAAGTATCTGATCAATAAGAAAATAACAAAGTATTTAATACGCTTTACTATATTCTATTGTATCAACACTATATTGGAATGGCAACTAAGTGATTGCGGATTTTGTCAATACCATCTAATGACAAAATCCGCAATCACTTAGTTGCCAACCTATTGGTGCTTCACAGTTATATTTCATTTCGTTACCACGTATTGAAGAATGATTATATTAACATGCTGAACCAGGCTCTTGCTATAGAAATGTATCAATTTGGTACAGTATAATAAAAAAAAATTAAATTAAAATATAGTCGTATATTTTTGCAATATTATTACTTGCTTGCTTATATTTGTAAGTAGTTGGTTAAAATAGTGAAAATCCTAACGCAGAAAAAAAAGTAAATTTAATAATAAGAAAGAGAAAGCAAACTAAGGGCAGAAAAATATAAAACACGAGCATACTGATTGGAAAAGAGAATGAAAGGATGAGACTGTGTTGTTACGATCGCTGACCCTATCGATTGTTGCAAATGCTCGAGTTCGTAGCACGAGCCCTGATTATGATTATGAGCGGCTAAAGTCACGGCAAAATACAACCGGCTATCCGGAGATTTAACGTTTCTGGGTTTACTGGGATTTCCATCGACGTCACAGCTTTTACTCGCCAACAATGTGTGCCGAATTTCATCGCGCATTTCCACATACGTATACGTTGTATCTGCCCGCCTCTGGCTAACCCCACCATCAATCAATAGAAACACATGGAAGGAATATGCGCGTAGAAAAAGATGATATTCCTTCTCGTTCCACCTGTTCGTCAGATTAAAATTCCACCCTCTTTTTTAATCGATCGAAATTTGGTGGCTGAGCGTGTCAGCGGCGATTTTGAAATTTCCTTTGGGCGGATTTTTAAAGATTTCAAATTTTCAAAGATTTTCAATATACAGAGTGTCCATAAAATCTCTAACCTTCAAATTTAAAAAATTATGAAGGTTTAGATTATATGTATATTTTTTACGTAAATTTTTTTGCTGCTCAAATTCATTTCGAGGGGGTTAAAATTAACCCTTACGGATTCGGCAATTTTTGTAGCTTGTAACGCGCGATCTGTACGAGACTGAACGAGAATGTTCAGACAAAAGTTACTAGCTTCAATTAGGACTACTATTTGATAACAATCGATCGAAATTTGGTGGCTGAGCGTGTCAGCGGCGATTTTGAAATTTCCTTTGGGCGGATTTTTAAAGATGTCAAATTTTCAAAGATTTTCAATATACAGAGTGTCCATAAAATCTCTAACCTTCAAATTAAAAAAATTATGAAGGTTTAGATTATATGTATATTTTTTACGTAAATTTTTTTGCTGTTCAAATTCATTTCGAGGGGGTTAAAACTAACCCTTACGGATTCGGCAATTTTTGTAGCTTGTAACGCGCGATCTGTACGAGACTGAACGAGAATGTTCAGACGAAAGTTACTAGCTTCAATTAGGACTACTATTTGATAACAATCGATCGAAATTTGGTGGCTGAGTGTGTCAGCGGCGATTTTGAAATTTCCTTTGGGCGGATTTTTAAAGGTTTAAAATTTTCAAAGATTTTCAATATACAGAGTGTCCATAAAATCTCTAACCTTCAAATTAAAAAAATTATGAAGGTTTGGATTATATGTATATTTTTTTACGTAAATTTTTTTGCTGTTCAAATTCATTTCGAGGGGGTTAAAACTGACCCTTGCGGATTCGGCAATTTTTGTAGCTTGTAACGCGCGATCTGTACGAGACTGAACGAGAATGTTCAGACGAAAGTTACTTGCTCTAATTAGGACTACTATTTGATAAAAAAAATTATGAAACTTTTAGCTAGTTGTAAAATGTAAAATCGGAAAATACCCGGATCTTCACGGGTCAATCGAATCCCTTTAGAGGGAGTTTGGACAGGGAAAAAATTGCCCGATACATACCCACATATCCTCCACGTATCGCCAAAGTTTCCTAATTTTTCGAATTTGCGGGTTGAGAATGTGCCCATGTCGCTGGTAATTCTGCTACAACAGGCAAAGGGGGAATTGTAGGTGAAAAAGCAAATCGAATTATACAGCGTAAAATTTCGACAAATATTGTACAAATTCTACGATACAATGGAAAGAATTATATTTCTTCAATATAAAATTCTAAATAATAAATTAAAAAAATAAGAATTATAAATATAGAGGAATAAATAATTTAATAAAAAATTATAATATTGTAATAATATTATCCACTAATATCGTGATTTGATAATAAAATATTTTATCTCCATATCGATATCAATTTTATGAATATTCTTGGTTGGAAAATTGGTTGAACTTTCCATTGATCTATAGCCGTTGCTAGATACATTTTACAACATGGAATGAATTCGATGAACCGTCCGGGTAGATGGAACGAACGTAGTCTTCCAGTTATGAGAAACGGGCAATATTTTCATATTTCACCACACGTCGACCGGCTATTCGACAGCTTTACCAGCTTTCATCCCCCTTCTGAATATAAATAATCTTGCACTCGTGTTAAGATCTGCTCGAATTTTCTAGACTCGAGGGTCCAGGGATTTACGCTGATTGCACACATTTATCTCTACCATTTTCTCCATTCTACCACTTTTTTCTCTCTCTCTCTCTTTTTTTTCATTTATTATCTTTTGTATTATCTGGAAAGTTGTCAATGATAACAATTACGTGTATTCTATAAATGTATACGTATTTAAATAACAGTATTTGCACGCTTAATTTCCTACAGTGATTTTAATCAGTGCTACTGATTAGCAAATAATTAGTAAATAATTAGTGATAGGTTGATAGGTAATTAGTTATATTGGATTGGCAACTAAGTGGTTGCGTAGTTTGCCATTACCACCTAATGACAAACTCCGCAATCACTTAGTTGCCAACTCAATAGAATCCTGGAAACTTTAAATTTTCAAGACCGTGAAATTTGTAATTTTCCTAATTTTCAAAATCTTCGCATATCAAGCGATTATAGATTTCCTGAACCTCAAATTTTCAAAGTACGATATTTGAAAATTTAAAATTTAATGTGAAATTTAACAAATTTTTAAATGATATTTCTTCATCTGTATTTTTAAAATATGCAACATCGGTAGCTTCAGCGTCCAAAATACCACGTGTTATAATGAAGTTGTAACGCGTTAAGCAAAGTTGCTGCTCTGTCTATTTCTGAATTGTTTGTAGCGTGCGCGCGTAAAAGGTACAGGCAACCAAGAAATTTCTTCTTAGGATGAAGGGGCGCGAATAACGTGATTTTCGAGCCTCGACGTGTTTTACCTCCGGAGGATACTGTCCCGCTACAGATATGTTAAGGCAGGTCTTGTTGGCTTGGCAACTAAGTGATTGCGGATTTTGTCATTAGGTGGTGATGAGCCAAGCCAATATATAAACCTAGAAATTTATGACTATTCTCAGATTTTTCAATAAATTGTTCTTACCATATTTGTAACAAAGCTGCTAGTAGAAAATTCACAAGCGAAGTTCACTCGGCGTTGTAACATTTTTCAAACGAACTTGTATTTCCGGTATTTTTATTTTCAACAATACGTTCCGCTCTATAATTTGCACTGAATAAAACGCTTCGAATTTCTATGACGTAGGTCAGCTCTATTGCATCGATCAACCGCGCCAAGCAATTGAACTTTTTATTCTCATATCCTGATTATTTCTAAAATAAATATAAATTCTATTACACGTAATTACCTCCATAGCACCATGTCACCTTTATACTTGTCGTTTACTAAGGAACTTCAATTTGGCCGATATAGCTGGCCAGGGCCTACCTTAAGAAGACGTAAATTTCCAATAAAATGCAACCTTATCTCGTCAATATTTAATCTAATCGATATTTAATCTAATCAAGTTGATCGGCTCGATAATTCGTGCGTAAAGACCCAACTGTCGTGCTTCGGTAACTTTACCAACGGCTACTTCCGGTTTCGATATTTTATGAGTGGATGATCCACGACAGTTTATCTCTCGCAATGGCGCATTAGTCATTGTCAGTGGGGATTATCATCGAAACGTCAGCGCCGATAAAAAGGAAACTTAGTGACGAAACGTTAATAAAATCGATTCGTTTCGAGAATTTCATACCCAGTATTAACATCGCTTCTCCCCTCCCCACCACTCCCCTCCTCCTAGTTTCTTTTTTTTCACTATAGAATACGAGTACATCGATCGTACGTAATTAATCATCCCGGGGCGAAAAACGTATCGTTATTCTAGAAATTCTGACACGCGAATCGTGTCGTTCGATTGAAATAACCGACGGCGCCGATTCTAATGTTGATTTATGACGATTTTTATTAGCATATCAGCTGTCCAACAGTTGTTTTGTCATAGTTCACCGCATAGTTCAACATTTGATTTATCGTTTTGTGTTATACCGTTAAGCGCGCGAATGAATAATTCAAATTTCTTTTTTTCTTTTTTCTTTTTTTTTTTCGGGGGCGTTAAGAAGTTGGACGATAAAACGAAATGATTTTCCCTCTCCTCTCTGTGATTACTCTGTGGCTCGCACGTTGCCATTGGAAACGACATTTCGTTTAGCGAGGTTGCAACATAACCTCAAAAATGTAATCGATTCATAAGCGTCAATAACGGCAAGAGGCAATGTGCATGTCTGTCATTGTGTTATTTATGAATTCCAACGATGAAAAAAACGCTAAAAAAACGCATTCAGATCGATTTGTGTATAGAATTTATAATTCATAACCTATATCGTATGCCAGTTGTTTATTACAGGTTTATTATAGGTATCTTTATTCGAGGGAGCAATCGTTAGTGTATTAGCATCAGTATTTTATTATTATCAAATTGCAATTCATAATTTGTGTAAAATATCAAAATTTTCTTAAAAATGGCAGGACAAAACTATCGACGTATTAGTACTAGTGCTTTATTAAACCCATACGTACAATTCAAAATTCATAACCTGCACCAGATGTATATCATTAGTGTATTAGTATCAGTGGTATTTATTTAAAGATACGTGCGATTGAGAATTCATAATCCATGGGAAAAAGCAAATTTTTATTCAAATTAGGAAGATACGTTCGCTTGTAAAACAGCTGATATAAAATTATAGAACAGCATTACGTGTTCAATCGCTACTAATATATTTTCCCTTCTTCTCTATCGCATACTCGTATTTTCTCATATTTCGTATCTGTTTTATTTTTGAACAACGTTCCAATAAACCTTAGTTGAGTGAAAAATATAGATCCGTACTAAACTACACGTTTTTTTTTGTCGCTATTTTCATAGAAGATACATTATTTCTTGAACATCCTGTAGAAAAACAAATCAAAGTCGACGCGAGTTTTGGAAATTCGTTGGGACGGATAGTTCGCCAGTTTCCTGTGTTTTTTCGCGATCCATTCGTCAACCAAACCGTGAAAGTGGTCTCGTTTTCCGGAAGTCACGTTCCAAGCGGTCGCTCGGCGCGAAATCCCCAGATAGAGGGCAGCACGATATCTATAGAATCGAATTTACCTATGAAACTGAAACTGTGGAACGTGTAATTACGGAGAAACCGTGATGCAGAAAATTGGATCAATAATAATAATAACAGTAGCAATGCAACAACGGCAATAACGACAATAATGGTAACGATAATTAGAGCCGGATTTATTAAATTCATTTTGTGTACCACTATTACGTGGTTATTTCTCATTCCGTTGTTTGATTAATTTGTATCTCAGCTATTATGATCATCAGTGTCAATGCAAGTTTCTATCGAAATTTTGGCTTATTGCATAAACGACTCACGGTTATTTGTTCCACTAGTCTTTTGACGATTCTTAAGATCGTTTACACCGTAATTAATTAATTTAAAAAAAAGAAAAAAATTGTTAATTAATTAACTATTAACGCCATTAATTATTTTATTTATCGTTTGATTTTTTATCTAGTAACTCTATCGTTTCGCTGAATTTGCAGCTGTCGATAAAAAGATTTGAAAAAAGCAACGAAACAGCAAGGTAACAGTGTACTGTTGTTTGAGAAACATTGATAATGTTATAAAAATGTTTGTGATGAAAAATTATGCCAGAGACATAGCTGTACTTTCTCTTTTTGATAGAAGAATAATCATAATCATTAGTTTACGAAATTACAGGAATTATAATAATTTATTTCTTTGTTCTTCGAATGGAAATAATTTACAGATTCAACGTGTTTCTAACTCTGAAATGAATTTATTTGGCATATTTTTCTATACAAGTAAAAGACATGAATTTTCTTTATTTTTACATGAAAATAATTAATTGGTCAGCTTTGATTACTATTAACAAAAAACATGTCCGTTTGTTAGTTCGTGGAAAATTTATTTAAATGGTCGCATCGTTAGTGGAAAATAGCTATTTTCGTATTTCATGTGGCTTGATTTGAAGTCGAGTGGAAAATGTCGCATTCTTGTTAAAATTCCAGCGACGTTCGCGCTATCTGGCGTCGGTGAATCCATTTCTGGTCTTCAAAGGACCAGGGAAAGATTAAAAGCCAGTTGTGATTTCTTTCTCCCAGGGAATTCTTTTACGGTTAGTGAGACAAAGCTGAAACGACGTTGAAAATTCATGAATCAGAAATTATACTTTTTATGAAGTCGTGTTTTCTTCGGATCCAGAAAAATGATCTAATTACTTCTTTCCACGGACCAATCCAATCTGCAATTTCCTTATCGTTTCGGAGCTTTGTCTACTTCAAATTGGGAAATTAACTGGGAAATTGGAAGATTTCAACTTTTTTTAAATCGGGGAGTCTAAAATATCAAAATCTGTAAGATGTCGATGCTTCAGAATTTGTCAATTTTTAACACTGCACAATTCCAAGTGTCCGAAATTTTGCAATTTCAAATACTTCAAACTCAAACGTTTCGTACCTTCTCTCAACTCTTCGATTATACAGAATTTAGAAATTACATAATTCGGGGAACTCTGCTCTCACAGATCTCGAGTCCTCGAAACTACAAAATGTTAATCTTCCAACAGTTGAAAAATTCCCAGCATATTTTGCAAATGCGAGGAGCTAAAAATTCCCAAATTCCCTGGGAACCTGATACGTCAAAAAATCCCCAGAAACCTAACGTTCCAAAATTTCCCAGCAACTGTGTCTTGCAAAGTCTAGTAACTTGAAGCTCATTTCTCACGTTTTACCGAACAGTCATAAATTGCTGCTGAGAAGAAGTTACCAAAGTAGTCAAAGGAGCAAAAGGCCACGAATCGAGCGAAACGTCGAATAATTTCGGTAGGACAAATCTGCATTGTAGATCGGCTGTTTAATAATTCGAGGCAAGTGTTTGGTAATAAGGTTTGGCTGGTGTTGGCAATGGCGCTACATTCATGACGGTGCAAGGCTGTAGCCCCAGGGGATCCCCCGTGAGCCGTGGCCCGTGGAATGTGGCTAAACACGTCTTGGCTCACGGCCAATCTCGTTTCATCCCCTGCAGCTGTCGCTGCCACTTATCATTTCTTATCTTCGCCAGGTCAAAAGTCACTCGGTACAATGGGATCTTCAGTTAAAACGCATTTTCACACGATTTAAGAATGATCTACCCTACTGTTTAAAGGTCGCACTATATTCGAAATTAGGCAGTCAGGAAAAGTACTGTAACACAATTTTGTTGCTGTTTCGAAGAATTATGAGGTTAGAAATTTTCGAATTTATTCGAATGGATTAAATTAGAAAATGTCGATAGCATTTGAATGCTTTAATTTAATGTTATTCCGATCTATTTCTGCATTGTACAAATTTGTCTTTTTAAATCGGAAGGTTTTAACATCAACGATCTATAGTTGCGAAATTTTAGGTTTGCAAATGTTTCAGATTATACGACTTGAAATTAATAATAATTCAAAAAGTTTGTTAATATATTTAAACTGTAACTATGTGTTATACATTTTATTGTAATTTATTTGGTTGATCGATTCGGGTGACATAAAGAAATTTATATAATTATTATTATGATCTTTTCTGTCGTATACGAAAGGGCTCCCTAAGTTTTCCGTTATGATCAAGGAACATCCGCCTTCTTAGCGGTGGGTCGATTATGGCCCTTCTGTTCCGGCGCCCTCGTCCCTCTTCGTTCTCGTTTTCTTCAACATTAGAAAATTCGTCATCAGAATATTCTTCGCCGTTAGAATCCACTTCGTCGTTAGAATTCACTTCGACGTTAGCATCCGCTTCGTCGTTAGCATCCGCTTCGACGTTAGCATCCGCTTCGTCGTTAGCATCCGCTTCGTCGTTAGCATCCACTTCGTCGTTAGCATCCACTTCTTCGTTAGCATCCACTTCGTCGTTAGCATCCACTTCGTCGTTAGCATCCACTTCGTCGTTAGCATCCACTTCGTCGTTAGCATCCACTTCGTCGTTAGCATCCACTTCGTTGTTAGAATCCACTTCGTTGTTAGAATCCACTTCGTCGTTGGAATTCACTTCGTTGTTAGAATCCACTTCGTCGTTAGAATCCACTTCGTCAACAGAACATTCCTCGTTAACACATTCTTCTAACACTTCGTCATTGTTATCCGCCATTGTAGCTGTAATAATTTCTATTGTAAATATTTCTTTATCATGTACAGATATAATAAATTTGAAGAAAAAAATGAAAAGGGAAAAGGCTGAATGTTTCAAAGTGAATTGCATATTCACAGTTGTATTTTTCATGTTTGCAAGTGCGAAAATGCATGTATTTTCTTAATAAAAAATTCCTTCCCTTTCCCTTTCTCTTTGCATACATCGAATTCTATGGGAAATGGTAGTATTAGCGTATCACGATCGAAAATTGATTAAAAATAGCATAGAAAATAGTAGAATTTCTTTTTTATGTTTGGCTTCAGTAAAGTCCCAGTTAAATTGAAGTTATACCCGTATCTCGTTAAGCAAATACTTATCAGAGTGTCGTTGAACTAAATAAATTATGCGTGTATTTAGGTTAGGTTTTGGTTAGGTTGAGGTTAGTTTGGTTATACGTTAACAAGCCGTACATAGAAATAACAAGCTGAAAGGTTCGAATATACACACAGAACTGTCCACTTAATAAATATTCCCAATCTACGACTGGAATTAATTAAACCCATAGCGAAATTCTAACCTCCTACAACTTTTTCTGGCCTCGTAAATGCTGTTCCTTTAAACAACTCCTTCTTCTAACCTCACTAATGAACGAGCAATAAAATAAATGAAAATTGCATGTGAAAAATTGAGGAATTTTAATATAAAATTATCGCATCGAAAGTGTAGAATTCAATCACATTAATTACCTAAAAAGGAGAAAGATTTCGATTTTATAATAATGCAATGGTTTAGGAATGATGACAAAATTGTTGTCGCAATTTCGTACGATTTCAATTGTATGGAAAAAAAAAAGAAATTAATCTCATACTGTTTCTTAAAATGTCCAGCAGCAGAATTCAATCGTGCAAACTGGTTAGAGAAAAAAATAAATAAATAAATAAATAAAAGAAAAAGGAAGAGAAAGAAAGAAACTGAAGAGAATTCGCAAATGAAATATGAAGTATTTACAAAACGTTGGCTTTTAATAGTTTAATTAAACTCACTGAAACTCGTAAATTTTCTACCACTCTTTGCCGTTCGCTTTCACAATATTTCTACTTTGTAACGCTCCTCTGTTTGCAACGTCCTCTTTAGTACTAGCCGAAGAACGCCTCGTTTTTCGCCGTACGTATCTTCTCATCTATCTTTATCTCCCTTGTCTTTTTTTTCTCGCGTTCTTAATCCGACTGACGTGGTCCAAACATTTTTCTGATGTAAACATTGTACTAACCAATATTAGGTACATCCAAACACTGTAATATACACATTTGCTTCTTCAAATATGAATCGTAACACATGTACTTTCTAGAATGTTGATATGAAAGATATAAAAGATATGGGCAAGATATATATATATAAATAAACATAAAAATAAAAGATATGGACAAACATATAGAAACATACAAAAATACAAATACAAATACACGAAGATATACATTTGACGGTCATACTATTAGATGGAAAATATTAAATTATTTAATTTATGCTTGTTACAATATTAAATTATCGTTTGCCTGAAGTTTGGAGACTAATTGATCGGAATTGAGAATTCAAGTCTGCGACGCGTTTCTTGCAATATTAGTATTATTTCATGAAATTTCAAACATTTTCTGACTCAACTCAAGCGTGAATTTGGAAAATATACAGTGGATGAGTAAATATACAATGGGCGAGTAAATGATTGTTTGTCTGAAATTTGAGAAAGAATGAAAACAAAAATTCGAATGGAAATCGAAAGTTGCGTTTGAGTTTTCTGAACTTTCGATAAATGGTAGTTTGCCAAATTATTGCCAATGTAAGAACGAATTTACAAAATATACGCGAAGGCGTACAGTTGGAAATGGGAGCTGATGTCCGAAGAAGAATGAACTCCTAGCAATATTTTACCAAATTCTTCGCGTTATTTAGAAATATCCAGTGCACGATGAATTTATCAGCAATATTTTCCGATCATTATTTGTCTGAAGCTTAAAGAAGAATGAAATTGAAAATTTAGGTTGTATCGATACACTTTTTGCACTTTTCATAATATCGTATTAAAAAATGACTAGAAATTTAAAAAACATACTGTGTTCGATTAAATTATCATCAGAGTTATTCTGGAATTATTTTTTTTTTTTTTTCAAAGTAGGAAGAAGCTCATTACAACGAAATATCATTATCTGTGATCCACGATATTAAAATTCTACTTACTTACTTACTTACTTACTTACTTACTTAACTCACGATCCAATATAAAGACGAATATTCCGTTGTATTCTCCGAATTAATTTAAATACAAATATTTTTGTTTGTGAATGTAATCGACGATTTAATCTTTTCCATGGGATTCACCGGTTCTTTCCTTTAAATCCACTTCTCGTTCTTCGTGTTTAAACTTTAAACTCTGAATCCAGTTTTCTTTCTGCGAAAGGCGAGCGACTTGCTCGATCAGACTGTTGTTCCGCGTGAATTAGGTTTCTCGAAAGTCGTTTCCAGGTATTGAATTGCAAAGTAATTCGACACGAACCAGGATCGCTGGAAATAAAGTGATTCTCAAATCTTTTTTGCTCGTCGAAAGATTCGGCTTTACCCGTTTCGTCGTACGGTTTACTTTGAGCATCTCCGTCATCGATTTTTCTTATCGCGTTTCGATAACACAATTTTTCTTTATCTTAACACGTGCATTACTTCCAACGTAGCAAAACATTGTAGAATCGTTAGGTTATTGATTATGGGATGACTGTGTTCGGGAAAACGGAAAGGACCAAACCCTTAAAAACATAAGAATATTAATTTACCTTACAGTTTCGAAATTACGTGATTTAATATAATTGAATAGACGGAATTTTTAAAGAGTGGAAAAGTATCATTTCTGATCAGAATTGTGGGTATTGTTGCTTTTTGCGGGGGGTGTGGATTTTCTTATTTGGATTAGGATAGGTTAAATAAATAAATGGAAGGGGAAATAGTGGTCATCTTTGGAGGACCCGCGTCGAGAATATTTACACAGATTCGTTATTATAAATTGCTTGCTGGTATTTTGCATTATATATTATTTTAAAAAAACAGTATATTTTATACAGTAAAATGTACAAATCGTTGTATGATTAAAAATGCTACAAATTGAAAAATTGAAATTAAGAGAAAAATTCTCTCCTCTAATCAATGATCGATCTATTTGATTGAAATTTTATCAATTTTCCCAGAGTACTTACATCGTTACCAGCTACTTTTGAAGTTTCTAAGAATATCCTCCATCGTAGTGTAAGCGTATCTTTTAGAATGCACAGATATCGACTGATTTTTTCCACAGACTGATCGATCGTTATGGGACGGGCCGGTTTATCAGTCAGCAAACGAGTACGTCGAATTCCACTGACATCACGACGTGCCTTTCGACACGCGTTGACCTTAATGATGCTGAAAATCGGATTTTAAATATGCTGTTTTGATGTCTGAACCCATTCGCTGATCGTCCTAATTTCCAACCTCGTTTCCTTATCAAAACGACGAATCTCAAATTTTCTGAACTTTCCGCTCACCGATGCACGTACTTTCAACAAAATTAATTTATGTATATATATATGTCGAATTGTCGTTTGGATTTCGAGCGCGAGACGATTCTTCGTTAGCACTTGCCATCATGATGTTCAATAAAGGTTGTATTTACATAAATTTATATTTCTTTTCAAAGTTTGATAAATATTTAGTTTAACGGTTAACTAAGATAACAAACAATAATTAAACAAATGCTTTTAATATTATTCTTGGGTTCTGTAACGAATCCACGGTCAACGGGAAACTTTCTATACGTTTTAATATATTTTTGATAGCACACTGACACGTTCGCTCAGGCACAGGGTTTCTCTAAGACTGACTCCAAAACGATGACAGTAAACTCTCCAAGGAGATTGCAAAATAAAAGACAGATACAGTTACATATATCAAATACATATCGATCGGGAATATCAACAAATTCCCAAGCGCCGTAATTAGGCAGTTCCACATAAACCAGTATTGCTGCTGATCAAGTCTTGATTGTTTATACAGCGTATCCCTTAACACTGGAACCTCCTTTGTAAAACATTTCGTTCATCCCGTGACCGTGGCTACGTTCGGCGACCAGTTATGTCACTCCGAGCCCAAGTATTGGGAAATCTTCCAAAAGAAAGGCTCGATGTCTCTACATCTCCGACATATATATATATATGTGTGTGTGTATGTGTATATTCCACGTTATGTGTATACCAGGTAGAATATTTCTACGATTTTATATTTCTGTAAACGCAACCAAATGAATAAAAGCTAAATAAAAATTTGATTATGCAACGAGAGATATTTCAATGTTTTTCAATAAATCTTGCCGCTTTTAAATTATCCGTAAATACATTGACGTTCTTATTTTAATGACAATTGCTTGTAGGTATTTCAATCGGTGATATTATTCATACACATTGGTCGCTCGTTCGACCAATATAAATAAATATCGCGTGTATAAATGTGAAGTAGCAATCTGTATTAAACAATTTATACGCTATGAGTCTAAAATATTTCGTTTCCCACGGCCGATATCGGTTTCGGATTAACCTGTTAATTGAAACGACAAAGCTTCCGGTGAGTTCGTATTCATGCGATCGTTTCCATTGATTACAGCGGAATCATTGATGAAAGAAAGACAAAAAGAAAAGGAATACATAGAGATACGCGAAATGAAATGTAATAAAATATACAGCGTATGAGAATGGAAAAATCAATGTTTCAAAAGTCTTTCAATTTTTTTTCATCTATTGTTGTCAAAAATCTGCAACATGCACCGTGTATTATTTCGCAAGAGCCAATGAATATGATGTATGCGACAGAGTATAATGAAAGTGGAGCGTTTCTTTTTAATTAAATTTGCGTATCGTTATGATCGCTTTGAAAGTAAAATATTAACTAAATACGAATTATAATTTAATTTAATTTCGGTCCAAAGGTTGGACATGCTTTTCCTAATACAATGTCGGAGGAAGCAATTGTTTTTGATAACTAAACGATGTGATAAACGACAGAAGTTGAACATTAGAAAAAAATGGCGCAGGATAAGAAGAAATATCGTAGGAGAGAATTGTTTATTTCGAAAGTGCAAATATTATGCGAGCAACGTCCTTTTTAGCTGAAGGGAAAAAGTCTCTGTTTTCGATAATATTTATCATATCGTGTTTACCATCGTAACAAATAACTTTTTCATGTTCAAATTACCAAACCTCGAATGGGAAAAATTGCGAACATTCGAATATCTCAAATTGCAGAATCACATGGCATAGATAAATATTTTCATCAACCATCCGACAATCTTCTTTTTTTTTTTTTTTTTTTTTTATCTACAATCGTAACTTAAACTCAACAAAATGGCCATACAGTTTACAAAAAGGACAAAAAAAAATGGTTAATTCGTAAATAGTAATCGAAACAATTTAAATAAAAATATTTCTATCAGCCAATCCGATCGTCGATTGGAATTCACAGAATTAAAATTTTATTCCTCGGAATATCTCAGAATAATGTAATGGGTGCGTTTAACTCAGCTTCGAAGACCTTTTGCCAGATTACAGATCGTATCGAGCCATTTCTATCCGAATGATAACTCGTTTAACGACTTCGGCCGTCCGTCTCTCTCCTTTCTTACTCTGAAAACAGGAAAGAAAAATCGTGTTTGTATGGTAATTAGATTTTTCAGCGATGCCTGATACGGCTATCATGCTACGGGGGATCATGTACCTACGTGCGTTTATCCGCTATTTTTCTCCTCGATTTCGTGTTTCCGTCGTTGTTAGCTTCGCGTTACGGTTCGAATTTCACATCTTCGCTCGAATTACGTTTGGCGAGTAGAAATTGAAAGCAACTTTCAATTGCAGAACAAACTTGGTTGATTAAGAGCCAGTTGCGAAGGTTCCGTGAGCTATATTTGGCGGAGAAAGGTCGGCTGTTCTGTGAATGATGGTGCGATAGAAACGGAGATAACGTTAGAGAAAGAAACCAGTTGAAAACGTAGATTCAAGGTTTTTACACGAAGCTTTGTTCCCGAGAGAATCAGAAATTTACTTTAAATCTCTACGACACGCGTGTACTTCGCTACGGAAGAATTTAGACTGTTGCGTAAATTATGACGTGATAGGAGAAACAGCGGTTCCATAAGAAAATACGAGTTGAAACTGTTGAGAATTGTGGACCTTAATCGCCGAAATAAAAGTAAAGGAACACCAAGGTTACACTTAGAATTCATATTAAAATAGTTTTAGATTTATTTAATGAACGATTGCCAGGATCTTCGTCGATGTAGATTTGTACGCGTCTCAGCAATTTCTTTGTCTCTCCATCTTCCATACCACACTGCCAGAGGAACATTTACATTCATCTGTTTTTCGAGACGCCAGGCACACACATACTATTGAGATGGGTATAATTTTATGTGCTAGACTGGAAGAAATACTTGTATGGGAGTATCTGTGTGTGATAAAACAAATGAATATAAATTGTTCGGTCGGGTGACAGTCGCAATGGAAGAACGTGCTGAGACGCGTGCAAGTGCGTATCGATGAATATCTTAGACATCGCTCATCAAATAAATATATAATTAGTCTAATATTAATTCCAAGTGTAAATTTAGCGTTCCTGTACCATTATTTCGGCCATTGAGGTCCACAATTCTCGACACATACTTTCACACACTCATATTCACATACACAGGGCCAATCTAGTCTAGCACACAAACTTGTGCATTTCAATAGAAACAAAATTTGTCTGTACGAAGCTTTGCTTTCGAGAAAATGTGAGATAAGTGCACTTGGCAACTAAGTGATTGCGGATTTTGTCATTGCCACCAAATGACAAAATCCGCAATCACTTAGTTGCCACCCTAATATATTTGCCCTTCCTTATTTTCATTTACGCTTAAGCGACGTTGTGAAAATTTGCGTCAATCTTATCAGAGACCAGAGCGTTGTATGAATAAATTTCATTCTGTATATTCAATGTATTTTCCCATAGCAATTACTGACCTGCTCGTGTAAGCAGCGTGCAGAACACGCAACGTTGTTTCAACGTTAATCCGCATTTAACAATTAACAACCGTAATACGATATACGAAACAGTTTTAACAATTAATTATAACTCCATATTACTATAATTAGCTCTTACAAAGATGGCATTTTCGACGAGATATGAACTCGACGTTAGCTGGTGTTTGGCAACAAATTTGAATACCAAGCAAACACGTAATAAGGCGTTTGCAACATAAAATAATTCTACGTGTAAATCGAACACATAAATATTTGGCACAGAAAATTTTTGGCAAGTGTAGCTCGTGTGCTACGTTGTTCGCCAAATTGAAACGTGTTTCTGCTGGTCGGAGTTCAAGGTTTTTCGTTTAATTTTCACCCCTAATTTTATGCAGGACGCGATAAAAGCTTCGAGGTATCCGGTAATTTCAGCGTTTCCGTATGATGACTTGAGAGTCTGGATTCCTTCCTCTGGTTCATGCTTTCCCTCCGCTGATTATGCGCATAATATAGGGCGATATCTCAAACACGTTATTCCCATGTTTACGAAGCTGCAACACTAATAAATCCACGCGATTAGCTTCGCAGCTTTCCCCGAGGAGAATTATTCGCGTCGAATTTGCTTCTCCATATTTATTTACACTGTGGCTCCATGATGTCTGTGGATCCACGATCAAAATCGTATTTTGTCCGTTTCTGGATTTAGTGTCAGAATTTGAGAAGTCACGAGAATGGTTATACGTAGAAAATTATTTATTGGACTACATCTACTAAGAAACGAAGGAATTCGAATGAGAAAACACAACGACCAGAGGTTTGCAGAATGATATAACACAGTAATTTTACGTGTAAAAAGATAGCGAGCTCGAGTGGCTATTTAAACGGAATACTTGCTGCGATTTCTTTCTTGTCTTGTGCTGCAGAGCAAACTTTTAAAGCTTTGGTTATGTGACTTTTCTTGCTGCTCGATTTAATGCGATACCTTGCATGTAGGTTAATCAAATGGATCGTATTCAGCTGCACGCTGTAGGGAAGTGACGCAGAATAAGGGTTTCCGTGGACCAAATTAGTGGAATATACTAATTCTAGCCGGCCATAATAGTATAGAAGTCACGCGGGGGCGACATAAGCAAACTAGCGCTAACCAAAGTAGTATTGGTATTGGCCAGCTAAAGTAGTATTGGCCAGACACGTAGAAAAGGATCGTCACTAGTTAGACAAGTAGAAGGAGTCTTTTAATGCACCGACAAGTGAAGTCGGTTTTGTTATTGACCAAATCGGAATGAAAGTTTTAGTAGTCGGATCTATAGAAGAAGACTGGCCAGACAGGAAGTTGCCTGCAGCCAGATAAGTAGAAGAAAGTTGTCGCTAGTCAGACAATTGAAAAAGATGGTCACAATTGAGGCAAGTCGAGTGGGACTTTTTGGAACAGGATAAGTCAGAAAGGGGCATTGAGACGATGTAATTGTCAATATCGCAAGTTAAATGGAATCGTCTCTGGCCAAACATACGACCGAGGAGAACATATTTGGTTCAGTAAACAGAAATCGTACAATTCCCAACTAGTTTCTCGCTGTAAGATTATTAGCCAGGATGAACTGAATATGGGTTTGTGTCTAGCTAGGAAAGTGGAACAGAACAATCCCTAATTGGACAAATAATATGTGCAAGGACGTTCCCAACTGGGCAAAATCCGGACGAATAATTTCTTATCAAATTTGAAGAGTAGAAATTCAGATTGGACAAGTGAAACAAGATTGTGCCTCGTCAGGCGAGTGGAACAGGCAAGCGCTGTATCAGACAAGTAGATTAGGGAGCAAACACGGTCAGGCAAGTGGAATATGGATAGCATGTGTTTAGGCAAGTGGAATAAGAGACATATTTAGTTAGACAAATGAAACAGTATTGTCTGTGCTGAATCAAGTAATATAAGATGTTCAGTTTGCGTAAGTAGAATAGATCAATTAGAATGAAACAAGTGAAGCATTCTGGGCTTTGCTCAAACAAGTCCTACAACATACATCTTCCGCTCAGGCAAGTGGATCAGGGTTCTCCGACTCGGTTAATAGTTCAATGAGATAATTAATAATGCACTAATGTTTACAACAAAAGAAACCACGTTCCATTTTCATTAAGTTAAAGTTGAATGTAAATCATTAGAATATACAGCTGTCATGTTACAGTTTTAAATTCGTTATTTCCTATCAGCTAGATTATACTACATTGATCAATTTTCTAATTATCTATAACTATCTTCTAATTGTTCTATAATGCAAAACATTTACCGTAACAGTCTCTTAAATTAACAATTGTTCTTCTACTTGCTCTAAATTATTTCTATATCACTTCATTTCCTATTAGGTAGATTCTACCAAATTTGATTTAAACAAATTTGTAATCATCCTATATAACTTTTAGCGTGTTAACTTCTGAAATTTTACTTATTTTTAACTAGCATATATGCATTTATTTTTTTATAACGCCTGAACTGTATAATGGGTCCAACCTAATATTAAGTGGATTATATCATTTTAGTCGGACAAAGTGCACGTTGAAAGTCCGTCTCAGCACGTCGATTCTTCGAATTAAGAATTTTTCTCAACTAACGTTTACCGTTAGCTGCGTAACCGGAGAAAATCGTCGATAAGAAGTTGTTTTCACAAAGAGGCGGAAAATTTCGCTTTGCTCGAGCTACTTTTTTAACACACTGATCCGTTGTTGCTCGTTCGATGGTAATCTCAGGAATCAGGTTGCCTCTTAACCAACCGACTTAAACTTGTTAATTAAGCAACCAGAGCGTTTACTTAGAAGCCAGAAAACGAAAGTACAGACACTAATTACGCGTAGGAAATTTTCTTCGTAGTCTTGCGAGAGGATTTTTTCCAAATTATCCAACGAGACCAGACTTTTAACTTTAACGTTCATCCACGTTTTTTTTTTTTTTTTTTTTAGTAATTCAAATCTCCCACGAAGATTTTACTTTTGCCGATTCTTTGGACAATGACGTTAATTCACGTCGACTTGGGATAGGATTTAGCCAAAGTTTCGACAGACACGCGAGATAATTTGATTACCAGGATCCTCCAGGTTTCAGATTATTTCCATGAAAACTACCATTAAGGGCTAACGTTGCGTTAATACAATAATTCATCTTCCCGATTCTATCCTTGAGCCAATTTATGCTATCGAATTTTCTTTTTCGATGACAGTTATTACACATACACTGGCTGTGTTTCCATAAAAATTTCAAACGACTCTGATTGAATTTTAACAAATAAATAACCCACGTAATCCAGCGAGGAATTTTTCAATTAACTAAGCCAGATTTGACCAGGTTACAAAATAATCAGCCCAAGCTAAAATTTGACACAGTGGAGAAATTTGTTGCGGAAATATAATTAATTTTTACAAGCTATAAACAAAATTCGGCTAAGATAGAAAATGAGCCGAATTGAAAATTTGCAACACATTTGAAAGTTCAGTTTGTGCAACGGTTTGGGATAAATCCAATTAAACATTAACTGATAATTATTTAGGCAAAAGTTGTTTAACGTTCTTATCGAAATTTCGGTAAAATATGAAATAATGCAACATCGTATTATTATCGATGCACATAACACCCTGGAAATGGTAGCTGATTTAAAATTCCGTTTCGGTCATGTTCCTCCATTTTAGTAGCAGTATAATACGACTTCTAATGTGAAATTTACATCGGTATCAAATTTTCATCACTTCCAAGCTACCGTTTCTTCCGGCTGGCGGAATCAAAGCGAATGTGCACGTCGAAACGACGCGACAATAAATCCTCTACATCCGCCATACCATTTCCACGATGCACCATATAGCCTTTGTTACCGTTAACCTACTTAGGATCAGGAACGTGAAGTAATTGGTAAAAATTGCGTTTAAAAGCAATACGATTGAAACATCGAGGCGAGATAATTTATAATTGAAGGATATATGGAAATTCGATTTTTTCAAATTTCATAGAATTCCAACGTCCGAGTGATACTGAAATATTTATAAACGTAGCCCACGCTCTTTGCATCCCTTGAAATATCAAAATTCTCTTTTAACGGGGTGCCCTGAATTGGAATGTTCTGAAACAGCGTCTTTTTCTGATTTTTTTTTTTTAGAAGGAAAAGAAAGAAATGAAGATATTGAATTTTGAGCTATGGTTTTATATATGTTTAACGAATACAAAAAAATTTTTGTTAAGGTAAAAAAAAAAAAAAAAATTATAACAGATCTCTAAGCCCATTTCATGGGCTGCAGTTTTCAATCGACGGGAAAGATCCACCTCGTAATTCTTGGCTGAAACAGAAAACCAAAAAATGATTGGATTATTATATATCTTTCTTCCCGATGAACTAAAAAAGTTCGTCAAAAAGTTTATTCAAATAATTGTTGTAGCACCTTAATTCCGCGGATAGACACGGTGCCAGATGTAACACGCCAAGTGCAGGATTTACAAGTTATTCCAAGCACAGAGATGGTGGCAAAATACGATAAATCAGTATCGGAAAATTAATGGAAATGGAAGCTTATCCCCCTGTCTATCGGTCTGTTTCGTCAACCGACTTTTTCAACCGATTCTCAGGTTGCGATTGGCCTAAGTTGGCGTGCACGACGTTCGCAAGTGATAAAGTCATAAAGCACGCAGGTCTCGGAAACATGCCAATTTCTAGAAAATATTTCTTGCAACTTTTTAGTCATTTGGGTCGCAGCTGCGGAAGGCAGCTGTTGGCCACTTGACATTTTTCCAAGGAATTTGGCAGACTCGTTGCTTCTATGATCCTAATGCTCCACCGGGTGCCATTGAAATTACTGACACAGTTTTCATCGATAATGGTTCACCGACATCTGATGTGACCAACACCAGACTTGGCCGAGACCCGGCTTCATCGATACTGGACTTGATCGACGTATATAATACGATGGTATTAACCGATATCAACAGTGATCGACATCGAGTTCGAGCAATAGTTCGCGGTAAACTCGAGCAAGGCAGAAGTTCGGCTCGGAATATCGTATCAGTCTGCGTTCTAACTTTGCTCGCGTGTCATTGTATTAGTCAGCGAAGAAGCTATGTTCACAGGCGATGGCATTTTCATACTATGATTATCGCTTTCTTCTTAACCCGTTGCCATACTTTTACGAGTCCCAGTCGTGATGAGAATTTCAGCCAAACCTGAATATCACGAGTCAGGCTCTTGGTTTAATTTCATGTCTGACGTGAATATTCCAACGAGTTCCGACACTCTGTCTCCGTCGCTTCGGCCCTTTTCCTGACCATTTGGGCTCGGATTCTTCCGAGTTAACACGTTCAATGCCGCGCCAGTTTTACAAGTGATATGTTACTGTGTATGTAGAATCATTATTAATGAAATTATCTCACTGAGGTCGCCAGTGACCCCATGGCCAAATTGAGTGCCGGTCACCGGTGACCCCCACGGCCAATTTGACTGCCGGTCACCGGTGACCTCCGCGACGTCACGGCCCAGTTTAGTGCCGGTCACCGGTGACCCCCACGGCCAAGTTGAGTGCCGGTCACCGGTGACCCCGATGGCATTCAACCTGTTAAATGGTATGGCAAGGGATTGATACGATCACACACGCGACAGAAGTACGGACAAAGTTAGAACGCACACTGGTGCAATTACTTGGGAGCAATCTCGTACTCTGCGCGAGTTTGCTGCGAACAATTGGTTACACTCTGCGTCGATCGTCGATGTTATCGATCGATACCATCGTCGGTTAAAGCTACTGTCGTGAATCAGGTCTGGCGTCGGTGAATCGCTGTCGGTGAAAACGGCGTGGGTGATTTGAATGGGACCCATCGCTTCGCGGCAAATACATTATCAGTGGAACGCGCAATATGCTACGTCCAACTGTAAATTATTTGCCATCCAAGTCAGCAATAACTCGAGCAATCGCAGTACTCCAAACCATTAAGAATCAAAATTCCCTTTCATAATGGATCTCGTCGATCTGTCGTAGATAAAGAAGCCAGGTCGCAGCTTCCGCTGAAATTATGAGAGTTATGACGGAATCATCCTTGGCCAGGGAACTTTTTAATTAAACGTTCGCTCTGTGTGTGTGTGTGAGAGAGAGAAAGAGAGAGAGAGAGAGAGAAAGGTAGAACTATCCTCGGCCAGCAGAGAAGTTACAAGAGAAAATTTGCGCTGGCCAATTGCTTGTACAACATGCGACCACTTACTCGTCGCGAAATATTCTGCCCCCGTTCCACCAGTTTTCTTGTGTATTCGCGAATACCAGCAACATTTCGAAACTTCCGCAGCCTCCGTCTGCAACTTTTTAATCGCCGCTAGAAGCTCCAGTTCCTCGCGAACAGCATGTCCTCGTGATACCACGTTGTACTTTGTTGCTCGAATGTACGTGGACGCTTGGTTACTCTTGACAGTAACGCGTCTCGACGTTACGAATGGGACCAGTCAGGATCGTTCATCGTTGTAACACGATCAAATTTGCTTTTAAAGAGTAGTAGACATTAAGAGAAATTGGCATCCCTAAGTGTCAGACACTGTGGAATAGTTTTGTCGTTTTAAGAGCTCGTTCCAGTGTCAAATACATAGACGCGACAAGATTTTTCCAAACGAATAAAAAGACTGTCGTGGTACTAGCGACAGTGTGTAAAATTAGCTAGAAGTTCGTCGAACTGCTTATTTTAACATATCATCGATAAGATGTTAAATAAACGATTCGTTTCACACGTATCGTTATTGTAATTCGACCAAGATGTGTTCACCTGTTCATGGATAAGTGGCAATGTGCAACTCGTTTAGAATTTTGTTCCCAGCGAATTTTTGTTTCAGAATTCTTGTTTTATTTCTGACAGCAGTCCCTTCGACGGTCATCAACGTATCGAACGGAGAAATTTTTCGAAGCTCGCATTTTCCCTATGTATATTCCTGCAACTGGCTTGTTGGCTGGCTGTTTGCTCTTCAATTCCATCCAGGTTACTCTGAATGTTTATCGACAAGCATTTGTGTACTTTGAAAAAGCTATGTACTGGATATTGTACAATGTTGTGAGTGGTTATGGTGACGAGCGTGTAGGTTGCTGTCCCAGGGGACGTCGAAATAAAAATTTTCTATTGTTTTGACAGTGACTATATTATAAGAGTATCGCGTTGCGACATTTTCCTTAAGTGCAGCTTTACCGAAATCGTCGTAGGATATTTTCTATTTTTAACGAATCTATGGTGTTTCATGTAGATCGTAAATTTTAAGTCGTATGAATTTTGTAAACTGTTTATTTGCCATATAAAGCAACAAATAAAAATACTTCTTCGTATCTCTTAACAGATGTTTTAAATAAATCACAAACGAACAGCTAATAAATTCTTCCGCTTCTTTAGAATCAACAAAATTCGATGAAACTGTTAAATTCATAATACAAAACGTCCATCTGGTGCGTAAAAATATTTCCCAAAGTCAAGTTTACAAAGAAACAACGTATAACCGTAGACAAATAATTATTGTAAATTCTCTGCCTTTAAAAATCTATGAAATTCGCTGGAAAAATGACAAACGCCATCTAAGTTATCTTTATTAGTCATACGCTTTTGCCCGAGTCAAGTTTCCAACAAAATGACGCGCGGTTGTAGCGAAATTGATAATACACAATTTTCTGCTTCTTTTAAGAATTACAAAATTCGCTAGAGAAACGACAAAGACTCGTTTAAGCGAACTGTTGCGCCAGCCACTTTTTCTTAAGTTTCTAAGACAACGACGTAAGCCTATTATAAATAATAGGAATTTTCTGCGTGTTGGAAAATGTAGGAAGATTTGTTGGAAAAATTGCAAAGCCCCTGTCTAAGTCAACTTCACTAGGCGCAGGCTTTCTCTTAAGTCAAATTTCCAACAAAAGGTCGTATAGTCAGAACCAGACAAGTAAAAGAGATTTCCCGTGTCTCTTAAAATCTACGAGATTCGCTGGAAACGTTATGAAGCCCTACTTTAAGTCAACTGTACTGCACGTAAGTGTCTCTTTAGGTCAAGTTTTCAATAAAGAGTGTGACGAACAAAGCCTAGGGGGAGGAGTCCGAGGTGGAGGGTCTGCTGGTATCGATTTCACGGGCCGATTATGTAGCAGCAGTTGCCGATTTTCCCACGGCTTTGCCTGGAATCGTGTAAGCCAACTGAAGTAATCGTATCGCTACGATAAAAAGCTACGATAAAGGAATTGGCATGAGCCTTTCGTGAGAATCGTCGGAAATCTGTCGTGAATGTTCAGCTCCCCCCCACTCCATCCGCGCTTCCCCCTCCCCGTTGCCGCCCGGACGAAATCCGTCGAGATTTTAGTTTCCGCTTTGCTACCTCGCGCGCCTCTCTCACTCTCTCTCTCTCTCTCTCTCTCTCTCTCTTTTTCTTCGAGCTTGTAGAACACTTTTTATTCGCGTTCGTGCGCCACGCCAAATTCCAGCCGCCTGTTTATCTCGGCCGTGGAACGTCGTTGGAACCCAGTCACAGGAAATTAACATTCGTTATGATAAACCAGACATTTTTTCTCTTTTTGGCCAGATGCTGCACGAATGATAACGAATTTAAATGAAAAATATTTTTGTTACTCTTCGTTTGTTTTCGATACATTCCTTTTGCCTTTTCTCGATGGTTTGGTCACGTTTCCCAGTTTTTAATAAATAAATCGTCGTTATCGTAGGATAAAACAGCTCTTTTCTTCTCTTTCTGTTAGAATGTTGTTGAAAAGGTAATAATAATTTGGATAATGTTTCTGGAACAATTAATTCGATATAAATATTAGGTTGGCAACTAAGTGATTGCGGAATCCTAACCTCAATAGTAATTTAAATCTAACTGGAAGATATTCTTTTATTATTTTTCTTTGTTTCTTTTCTTCTTTCTTTTTTTCTTTTTTTTTTTTTAATTACAGGATTCGTTATTTTTTTGATATTTTATGCTTTTTCTCCTCGTTGTTACGTTTTAATAAAGAAATTAACATTCGTTGGGATAAGCCAGCTCTTTTGTTCTCCCTTCGATGAAAAGTTGCCGAAGAAAGGAACGAATTTAAAGGGACAATATATTTTAATTGTGAATTCTCTTTTCTTTTTAATTATACGTGCTTTGTCATCTTTGACGTTTCATGCTCCCTTTGTCATCGTTGTTAGTCTTTCATAAATAGATATACCGCATTAGCATGTCGATAATAACAATAAACGAATTTTTCTCTTTCCTGTTATAACGATAAAAATGCACATCGAATTAAAATCTGAACATTTCTTTCCCTGTTCCTATTTTTATCGTCAGTCTTTACGTGCTTTTTTCAAACACATTTTTTTTCGTCATTTTTACCTGTCCTCTTTCATTATCAGAATTTTTTTTCATGACGATATTAAATCGTTGTGCGAATGACAATGACGAGAGAACTCTTCTCGTTGCCAGTGTAGTTGGAAAAGCGATAACATATTTTCCATGGAACAAAATTCAGGTACATGTACCTCCATATTCTCTGAACAATTTTCCTAACATTCTTCAAAATGTTACAAAATATATCAAAAAAAAAAGACTGGAATTTACTATCAAACTATTGAACTAAGTTGCATAAACGTGTGATTAAAAGAAAAGGAAAAATGTCCTGTCCATCTTATCTCGTCCATTCGATCGTTTAAAATTACCAATTTTCAACGAAAGGCAAACGTTTCTTCTGCATCTTATGTTGTCCTATCAATCGGCTGAAATTTTCAACCGCATTCAGCAACCTGGAAAATCCTGTTGAGAATTCGCTTCCGTTGAATTTCGTGGAAATTACAAGGGGATATTACAAGGTAGACACGCCTCCATTTCCCAGGTTTCCATGTGAAAACAATCGAATGCCTCATTAGGACGCACCATCCTCCCCGTTTAATTCCTTGTTCCCAGGCAATTCTGCCCGATTAATGCACCACTTCGACCATTCTCTATTAATGTACCAGCCACACAGTCTCATCTACCTAACTCCATTTCCATCAAAAAACCATTATCTTTCGAAAAAAAAGCAAACGTCGTGAAATTTTCCCGGGCACTTTTCACTCGACAAAGATTCGCGAAAAAAAAGAAAAGGAAAAGATAGGAGAGGTAAGGGGAAATAAGAGGAAGGAAAGTTCGAACGTTTCAATCAGAGACTTTTAACGAACGGAAAGAAATGTAAACGCGATGTGCCATTTGCAGAGGGAAGTTTGTTTCATGCAAATGTCGTTGGGAAGTGGTGCAACGAAAAGAGAATTTCATTTCACCCTTCTTTAGCTGCTTGTTATCTCCAGCTCTGGGCTAATTTACACTCTGATCGCCATATAATTGGCCAGCTACTCTTAACTTCGCCCTTCCCAATCGGCCTGGATCGCAAGAAGTAGACGAGTCGAGATTTTCGAGTTAAACGGATAAAAGGAATCCTTCTCTTGCGGATAAAAAGGGGCGAGAAATCGGCCGAAGTGCGATTCAAGTGGTGGACGGTAGAAGATGGTTTGAGCAAGTTTAATTAAATTTTAATGGTAGCTGGAACCAGCAAGTTCGTCGTAGCTCGCTGCATCATCACGCTCTTTGATATTGTATCATTTTCATTTCGTTCGTAGAGGTGTGTTCGGTGTAAGAGGCTGACCAGAATTATTTTCGCTTCATTTTAACAAATTACCTTCTACGATTTTGCAAAATGCTACAAATAAATAATAATAATAATGTCAATCGTTATAAAGGAATTATTGTATAATTGTATAAATGTATAATATGAATATAATAATTATATATTAATATAATAAATAATATAATAATAAACATAAATATATAATAATAAATGATATAATATATAAAATAATTATATATTAATATAATGATACTAGTAATAAAATAATTATGTATTAATGGTACTAGTTTCTTTCTGCACACACACACATACACACATACATATATATAATCTAAATAAATACATGCAAATACATATGTTTGAAAATCATGTTCGAACGCATGATGCGATCCTGTCATGTTGGTCGTTTTCGATTAGCAATATTTTAAGCGCGACAATGAGAACCGTCGTGGCCGTAAATCGGGTTGGTACCAGTCGAGGACACCGTTCGTCTCCCATTTCCATGACAATATAAATCAAAGGTCGGGAGATTTACGAGCAGTACCGTTGCCACGTAAACACCGCTTTTCTTTCCCCTTCTACTGTGACAGTCTTCGCTGCGACTTCCGCCACTCCACAGATGCGAGAAACGTTGTCTCAGCTGTGGTGACGTGCCTTATGAAAAATGCCACCGTTAACGCCGCATTAACCGTGTTACGTCGAACTCCTTAACGTAAGAAAATAAACTTTCACAGGTCGTGTTACTATTTAAAAACAAAAAAAAAAAAAAAAAATTAGAAAGAAAAATTAGAAATGAAAATGAATAATAAATTCGCAATAATAATTCGCAACTGTAAAAGAAGATCAACAGAGCTAAATCGAGAAAGATTACTAATGCAAGTAGTACAACTGTTAAATTATCGTGCTGAAGAGATGCATTAAGGGTAGATAGTTTTTGAGGTAATTGGATGAAAATGAGGCTGAGAAGGAACGAAAACGGCGTCAAATTCCGTTGCTCGCATTTCACTTACACGTAAGTGCCAGCAAGGCCATTATCAGTGGAAGTTTAACGGTTCGTACACCGATTGGCGGTTTGCCTGGACGGCGCGAATTAACATACTCGATGCTCGGCTCCCTGTAACCCCTGGTTTACCGTGTTCACCGCAGTTGCACGATTTTCCTTCGATCCCTCGTTCCGCGGGAATTACGGCCATCGTCCCTGCTCATCTCTCCCATTTTCCACGCTGTAATTCCGACCGGTAACGGATACCAAACCAGCCGGCGAACAATCATTTATCAAAAATAAAATAATGAAAAAAAATCTACGGGAAGACAGATGAAATAATTTTAGCATGAAATTCGTTCACAGCCCCAAGGAAATTTGAAACAGAAATTGGCAAGTGGGAAATGATGATCCTGTCAAGTTGGTGGCAGTCGTCGGTTTTTAAAGATATTTTGTCATTAATAAGCTCTGATAGGTTGAGCCAGCTTGAGGAAAATGTATAATTTATCAGCGGATAATTTAGTATGAATTCTTTAACTTTGTTTAATTGATAGGTTAATTGGAGTTGTTATTATTAAAGATTGCCCTGTTAGCGGATAATTATTTATGAAAAGATATTTTTCATCGGTACTCCTATCTGTGTGGCATATTTTATGGTAATACAAAATCATAAATATTTTATTGTATTTGTGGATATTCTTCATTTTAATTTGCAATTTTATTATTACTTAATATATCTGTCATTATGCTGTAATATTTAAAGTAATATATGTTTAAAATGTAATATTAAATATATACAGTACAATACAACAGATAAAACAGACTATGCTATAATTAGCATTGAGAAAGTGTACTGAATTTTTGCAGCCTGCTACACAACTGAATAATGTGCAGAAAGAGAAACTGATCGATTTGGCTATTGAACGAAATTGTATTTTTATTCATTGAAAGAAGAGTTTGAACTGGTAACTTCAAAGACATAAAGTTAATTCGAGCTGTAAGGCCACTAAGTTCCAGCTGATATCCACGCAACTGTCTAAGAAGTAGAATAGGTCAATTATTGAATAGACGAGTAGAATAACTCAGGTGGTTGTCGGTCAAGGGAAATGGTAACGTTAATGGTCAGACAGGTGACATGGGTCGGTTACCAGTAGATAAGGAATATAAGTAAGTCATTGGCTAGTCAGGTGGAAGAGGTCATTGGTTAGTCAGATTAGTGAAATAGGCTGGTTATTAATCAGGCAGGTGAGCAGTATCTGTTACTTGTCGGTCAAGGAGAACAAGTAAATTATTAGTTAGACAGGTGACGTGACCTCTTAGTAATCAAATTAGAAGAATAAATCAGTCATTGATCAGACAAGGGAATATTTCACTTACTAGCCACAATATCTGATTCTGGCTTGTGTTTGTTATTTTGTGGTCAAGGAGAATGTGTCAATCTTTAATCAGCCGATAGGAATCAATTCTTATGGTTAACCAGACAAGGAGAATAGGTTAGCGTTACTGGACAGATAAAGCAGATGGGTCAGTTACTAGTGAAACCAGTGGAATAAGTCAGTTACGTATCGGTCATAATAATGAAAATTCGTCGGAAAATAGTTAGGAAGACGGTATAGTTTAACAAGTTTCTAACAAATATTAATCTGAATAAGAGAATGTGTCGTTTCTTCGCAAAAAAGTAGAGTAGATCTATTATTAATCAGCCAAGCTCAATAAAACAGTACAAGTAGTACAAATAAACTTTTTATTTAATTTACTAATCAAAAATCAGTTTAGTAATCAAGTTTCATTTGAAAAATATTATGAAATCGGTAGTATGACAAATGTAAATTTTCAAATAAATATTAATGTAAATATTAATATTAGAAGGTATCATTTATTTAGGAATAAGTAGAGCAGATCTGCTATTAATCAGCCAAGTCCAATAACACAATATGACAGTAGAAGAAACGATCTTTTTGTTTAATCGAACAATAGAGAATTAATATAATAAGGAAATTTTGTTCGAAAGAAATGATTAAAACGAAGGTACAACGTATAATAGCACTTCATAATCGCGTGAAACGTCCCATGTCCGCTTCTCTCGTCGTATAGCGAAGGCATCGCGTGGCTGGTTATTATTTTTCCGCAGTCTGGCAGAAGGTCCACAGTTTCAAAACGGAAGCATAGTCATGCATCTTCACTGCTGGTATTCACGTTTTTATAATCCTTTGCCTTGCGGCGAATATTTTACTGTCAGACGCTTCGCGAACAATTCCCTTTTGTTATTTTCTTGGTCCAGTGGGAACGTTCCTCGAACACGGTGAATTTAACTTCACTGAACGCAACTCGAGGAACGAAGGATTAGACGCTTTCGTTGAATGAAGCTAAAGAGCAACGGGATGCTTGATTAATTGTTAATTGCAGCCGGACGACCAAGTTGTCTCTCCTCGTGTTTAGCAAATACCCAGATTACGTACATTCGTTCCTTTTGCTGTTTAACCTTTCCTTCGTTTAATTAAAATTACAGTGCGGATTTTTATACAATTCTTTATGGACCTAATTAAACAAATAGCGCTCAGGCAGAGGTTTGCTTCGACTGCTAAATATTCTAACGAGTATCGTACCAGTGGTTTACAAAAGAAAATTTATAGAATAAGAAATATAAAATAGCAATACAGTAAGGAAAATAAGATAACAATATGATAATTGTATAAATTTTGCAAGATGAATTTGTATTTAAATATAGTGAATAAATATAATATGTAGCAATAGACGACAGCTATCGCTTTTCTACTATACAGCTATCGAAGCTGTATAGTAGAAAAGTTAGTAAAATCCATAGTTTGTCAATTTCGAATTTTCTTTTATCGCTTGGACATGTGACAGGCTTTTGTACAGTACGTGCATTCTATGCATTTTGGCAACCTTGAATTTTTTTATAAATATTTACAATGCTTACATACATACTAATTATTATTCAAATTCTTTTCAAATCAGTTTTGACAAACAAAATATGTCTGAAATATGTAAGATTCTTCGTGATTTCAAATCACTTTCTGTCTAGTGAAGTCAGACTAGTGAAATCAGACATATAGTTTGCAGATTAGTGAGATCACGCAGGTAGTTTTCAGACTAGCGAGATCAGACAGATAGTGTTCAAACTAGTGAGATCAAACAGGTAGTGTTCAGACTAGAGAGATCAGACAGATAGTGTTCAGACTAGTGAGATCAGACAGGTAGTGTCCAGACTAGTGAGATCAGGCAGGTAGTGTTCAGACTAACGAGATCAGACAGATAGTGTTCAGACTAGTGAGATCAGGCAGGTAGTGTTCAGATTAGTGAGATCAGACTAGTGAGATCAGACTAGTTAGATCAGGTAGGTCGTGTTCAGACTAGCGAGATCAGACTAGTGAGATCAGGTTGGTAGTGTTTAGACTAGTGAGATCAAGCAGATAGTGTTCAGACTTTTGATATATAGATATATTAAAATAAAATAAAATATGGTTAGTTTTTTGTTCGGTACATTCAGACATAAGTTAAATACAGTCAAAGTTATTTCAAATTAAGTTTATATTAAGTGCAATTAAGTATAATTAAATGAGCTTTTGAGTTAGGCCAGCTAAGTACGGTTAATTCCACGTAAATTTGGTGGTTTTGCAACGTTCGGAACTTGACTAAAACTAACCTTCAAACAAGAGAAAATGAAGCATGGCTAGGTTCAAGCTGCATTCCAGTTAGACGGACTGAACTAATTCCACCGCTATCATAGAACTGAGAGAACCGACACGCACAACCAACAAATAACTTTTCAACGTTACTGCGATAATAGAGCTAATAACATTCAACACCTAAAACATAACCTAAAATGAACATATTCAAACTCTAGAAAAATGAAGATCAGATATTTCCTTTATTTGGCGTCATTGCATTATTTCCAGTTGCATTATTCCGGGATAATTACCAACTTGGAGTTCGAATTTTACGCGTAAACTTAATTATCTCTTCTATTTCCGACCCCCTGGTTGGAAAATCTCCGTGAATCGACTGGACTAATTTCGATAATTGGCTCTGAAGTCGATGTCTGTGTGCATAAACGAATCGAAATTTCACGATCAAGCAAGAAAATGCCTGACGTTTTGCACGCTCGTGTTGCGTTCGGAATAAACGAACAAATCGAATTTGACCATCGTTTTGCAAGCAGATTGGAAAATTCTGCATTAGTTTTATCCTTGGAATCGAGGAAGTCAGAGTTTACAGAGAAAATCCACAGGTTCGTAATAATTGAATTAATTCGTAACTGGCCGTGAATACATGGAGTCTCGTTTCCACAGATTAGGTTAATTAGGGGAAATTGAGGTTAATTGGAAATCACGCTAAAAGAAGGTCTTTTCAGGATTTGCAAACTTCCACGTTGAAAGACGATGGAATATTATCCATGGAAAGGGATCTTTCTACCTGTTAAACATTTGCAAAATAAAATTCATTTACCGCATAAGGAAATTCTTGAGAAGAAACGCTACTGTGTTTTTCTTTGATTATTTGATATTTGCCAATTCCATTAATTAATTAAGTTTACATTGTAAACAAGTGACACGGTCGATACTCAAATAAAATCGAATTAAGCGATGTAAAATTGAAAAATTGGTTTGGTTAATCAAAATTTATTCAAACAGCCAATAAGAAATCTCGAGAAGAATATTTCAAACTGTGGAAAAATGTCAAAGTTCCTCTAACGATATCCAAAGTTTCTTCAAACGACAAGACAGTAATATTGGCTTGGCAATTAACTGATTGCGGATTTTGTCATTAGGTGGTATTGACAAAACCCGTAATCACTTAGTTGCCAACCGAATGGAATCCTGGAAACTTTAAATTTTCAAGATTATGAAATTTGTAATTTTCCTAATTTTCAAAACCTTCGCATTTCAAGCGATTACAGATTTCCTGAATCTCAAATTTTCAAAGTACGAAATTTTAAAACTAAAATTTTCTAAATTTAAAATCTTTTAAATTCAAAAATTTTTAAAATTTTTAAAATTTCAAAATTGGAAAATTAAAAATCTCAGAATTCCTGTAGTATTGGGTTGGCAACTAAGAGATTGCGGGTTTTGTCAATACCATTCTTTTTCACTCGTATCTTATTTACTTGCCAAAAAATCACGTTCCAAAATCAACACTATCATCCACCTATTTATTTATTTATTTCTACCTATTTATTTCCACCTTCTGATGTACTCGTCATCGCTAAACGATTAATGAAGTCGCGATGAAAAATGAAGAATTAAATTCATATAGCAGAGTTTGCTCTGTCAGTGGATACTGTTACCACAACTGATAACGCTCTTGACAAACTCGTGTCTGTTCTGTTACTACTGTAATGAATATTGCTGGTTCCGTTGCATACACTGGTTAGAACTCGCGTCTTGTCATTAGCGATACAGAGCACGTGCTTCACAGAGGCGAAGTAAATTGATCAACGCCCACGTTTCGTGGTCCACGTCGCGCTATAACAGGTATTTTATTTGAACAGGTGCATCGTGTCTGTCACAGCTACAAGACATGAGAGCCAGCCAGGCTTTTTTAATGCGCGTGCATGAACGTTTGCAAAGTATACTTTTATGCGTTTCTGTGATCGTAAAAGTGCACATAAAAGGGGAGTTCAGAGTGAGGGAAATTAACAAGTGAAAGACAGCATTGAGAAACGGAAGAGGGAAATAGAAAATGCGAGGGAAAGATGGAACAGTCTGAAGGAGAATAAAAGAAAACGAGAATAAAAGGAAGGGAAATTTAGGGAAGCCGATGGAAAATTAGTAGACAAGGGAAGGAAAATTGAAAATGAAGGGGAGGGAAATTTGAAGCTAACAGAAGGGAATCGATCAATGGGAAATTTAAAGTAGAGGAGAGGCAAACAAAGGAAAACCTTGAGTTAGGAAAAGGAAACTAATGGAAAAATTAAGGAAAAGTAAGAGAGATGAAAGAAAATTAAGGGAAATCCCAGGGAAAACTGAAAGAAAATGAAAAACACAAAATAATTGAAGGAAAAGAGGAGAAAATAAAGGAAAATTCAAATAAAAAGAAAGGGAAATAATGGAAAATGAAAAGCTAACAATTCCTGAATCATTGTAGAATCATTGTTTTCCTTTTTCAAAATGAAATCTACATGGAAGTATTAAAATCCAAAGATCATAGTAAAATCGATAGTTCCTATTATGAATCAGGCAGTTTGTTTGTATAATCAGTTCATGCAGTATATTCGACTCACGTTTACCAATTATACTGTTCAATCAGTCCAATTAATAGATCCAAGCTTGTTTGAGTTATCGTTTTACTATACTCAATATATATATAATCCTATTGAGTATAAAAAAACAATAACTCAAACAGAGGATATGAAAACATGTTAACTGAACCTTTCCATTTTCTTGACTCACTGTCGATATCCACTCTGAAAAATAAGCCTTACTTACGTCTAAAATATTGTGTTTCAGGCAAGAGGATCCTCACTTTCAGAACAGACGTTAACTATGCTTTATTGCACAATAAAGCGATGCAACGATCAATAGCTTTACGCGTGGCATGCTTCGTCGTTTGACACTGCCGTCCATTATGCCGGTCACAAGCATGAATTTCGATAGGAATAACCTTGTCCTCTCTCCACTATGACTTTCAGTCAATTACCACTACCCTTTGGTTCAATCTGTCACAGCGAATAACCATTGCCACTTTGACTCTATCTACGTCCTATATACTTAGCAATTTACCTTCCTTCTTATTTTATATTAATACATTTTGTTAATTGTTCTTGGAAGATGGTTATGCGAAAAATATGTATAGACAATCTTATGAATAATTTCATATCTTTTCTCTTTTTCCAGAGGGACAAGTGGAATAGACATTGATCTACGCAGACTTGACATAGATCAGTGCCCTCTGCCACCAGGATCCACTCAATTGAACATTTTTGCAGCCAGTGACAAATGCAAGAAACGCACCACCGAGGTTAGTTGATTTATTAATAAAAATTGTTAGCTTGTATTATTGGTAAAATGTTAACATATAAATTTAGCAAAATTTTTGTTTCCTTTTTTTTCTTGTGTATCAGCTATTTAATATTTCATTTGGAATTGAACGAAGCCACGATGATGAAGTTCACATCTAATTGTAATTTTCAATTGCAGTGCATCGCCATCCCAGGACTTGGTTTCCGTCGTGGAAGCTACCGATGCATCTGCAAACGTGGCTTTTATTACCCGGACACCAAGTCTATCAACCGATACTACAATGGCACCGTGATCGAGGAAGAGTACGAGAAATTGATGATGGTAAGTTTTTCAAGCAAAAAGAAGTACTTGAAAATTATATTATAATTTGTCCTTCGTACATTGAGTTGATATGGATTGTTTATAAAATTAAGAAAGCACTATTTGTGGATTTTACAACTATTCCAAAACTACTCTCACCCAAAAGTATTAAAAGGTTGCTCTACACTATATTTCAAATTATTATATTTTAGACTATCTTCTAAAGTCCTGACAAATCCTCAACAATTCTTCTCTTGGACTATTCTTAAAAGTCTGAAAATATCGCCAACCATTCCCAGAAATCCCTTTCTTAAACTGTTTCTAAAAGTTTAATAAAATGTCAATAAAAAAGTCTCGAGTCGCTTAAAACTGTCCTGGAAAAGCTGGAGAAAACAAAGAATTCCAAATACCTTGACAAACTATAGCCATTCTTCAATACGCTCTTAGTACCATAATGAATCTCCTTTAAAAACTGCTCTGCTTAAAACTATTTTTAGGAAAGTAAAAGAGATGTTAAGAAATTCTCAGACTATTTTGGATCGTCCAGAGAAACCGCCAAAGAGCAACTATTAATCATTTTCTCCAACTACTTTGAATTCTTCTGGACCTGCAAAGGAATCTCAGACAAATTACAAGACAACTTCTTCACTGATAACTTATCAGTGTCTCGTGGCTCTGACTAAAAATCATGTACAAGGGCGAGCAGCCAGTTAGTTCCAGGTCACAGAATATTCTTTCCTGCGAGGATTTTCAAAAGCAGCTTCGCTGTAAATCGGCTTGCCGGTTGCTCGAGGGTTCTTAGCCTGGTTAAACACCTCTGAATCCCTCTTCGTGTCTTGTTCCTCTGTTGATCAAAAACTTGGAAAAACTTCACGGTTGTGGTCTCTCGCTCAAAAGATGAAGAGAAGGAAAAATTGGAGGGAATGAGATAGCACGTTGCTTTCGGCATTCGGAGTTGCCTCTTTCTTCCAAGATCCAACTTCTCCACCTCTTCAGGTGTCTCTCAATGTTGAGTCAGGAGTTTCGTGGATAGCTCTTGCACAGTTCTGGAGAGGCAACAAAATCACCATCAAGGAAAAAGAAACGCTTCAATACCCAATTAGAGTGTAGACACTGCCATTGTTCAAGTGGCTCCAGGTCGGTTCATGAGTAACATTTTTGAATAAATGTTTGCAATAAAACATGCAGGCTAGCGAGAAGAAGAAATTCGTAGAGACGGTATTGTTGTAGAATAGACATTTTGTCAAATGGAATCACCAATTGGATATTTTGACAGTCATCGTGCTGAATCCACGTTGAGATTCTTCCAAGTACATAGAGAGTTTTAGTTCGCTAATTATTATTGACTCGCTTCAGGAATCTCACAAATTACTCCTATAAATCTCTAATGGTAAATTATCAACTGGTAATTTTAATTGCTCTTAAATTTCTTTCTAAATAAATATTAGGTTTTACTTAATTGCCAATCAAATATATAAAAATCCGTGCTCTTCGTCATCTTCTCTTCAGCCAATTTAGAAACTCTCAAATCATATATTAATGTACATCAGATATGAACAAAAATGTTTACTGGGCGTAGAGTTTTAAGTGCTTTAAATCAGGTCTCGCAGAGACTAATAATTGCTAGTCAAGTTCCTCTAAGTCCACAAAAATGGACTCAACATTCTGGCAATTTAAAGCTATCCGCAGTCTGGTCGCCGCGGTTCTCACTTGTCGCCATCAAATAGAACCCAAGAACTTTATATCGCCTACGACCAAGACTGGTGATTCCCTTTTGTCCCCAACGAAATACAGAACATGTTGCTGATTCGTCGGTTCCTTTGAAGTATTCGACTAATCCCTGGTGAAACGAAAGTGCTGCACACGATCCATGGACCTGACCATTTGAAACAATTCCGGCAGCTAGTTCCAACGTGGACGACCATACTATGCCGGTATTAGGCGAACGTTACAGACCACCGAGTCGCCGAATTAGGCGACTGGAATGGGACAGCTGGTGATTGGTAGACAGACTGGGATCATGAGCCAACCTGCAGTTAATTTATTGTGGTCGTAACTCAAAAGTAACATAGAATAATTTGGTCAGCTGGTTTCATGGTTGGCTTCTTTCAAGGTGGATTGAATTAGGTTGATTGTTAGACGTGTGTGGGATCTATAACTTGATTTGTGGATCCGAAGGGTTCCTGGATTGGCTGAAGGAGATGTAAGAAGGTGATAAGTGGTAGAACATGAATTTTTATGTATTTAGGAGAAATTGAACAGTCAGACTATCACGATTGGCCATTTCTCATAGAAATTTGGGTGATTTTAGATGACTCTGGGTCAGACAAGAGAATGCAGACGATGGTGGCTTCGTTTAATTATCAATTTTACATAATTGTGAACCTGCAAGCTCTCTCGTTGATGTTGCATCACTGGGACACCACGTGTCAGAAGACTGAAGTCTCTTTTATTCATTTGCACAGTCCTTTACTGAAACACACATTTATCTAATTAGATCAACCAAATGGAAATGGACTTTTAGATGTTAATTCGTGCAAGGGATTTGCATACAGACAAAGTAAAATCTCACTGTATATCAAACACTACGTTGATCCTTTTTAGCCAGCCAGTTGGCATGGAACTTAAAACATTGACATATTGTACTTTAGCTATGTGGTGTTGATTTGTTATAGGTCGTTTGTAATTGTTGATAAATGACCAGGGATCGAGTAAGAAAGTACCTTGAGAGTAATTAATGTGCTAAGAGGAAAAGGGCAAAATCCGTTGGTTTTACGGTTTGCGTGAAAGGAAAACCGCATTCGAGGCTGAAGGAGAAATCGCTGATTTTAATGAGCTCCATGCAAAGATGAACATAAATGCACATACTGTGAAGAGCAGTATGAGAGAATAGTGGGATTTCTACTTGCTTTTGCTTGAGTACCATGTGAAATTATTGTGTAGGACTGCAGATGCTACGTTTATAGTTATGCACGTTTTAAACAATGAAGCTTCGCCATCTTCTGGAAATGGCTAGGATTTAGGATATCGGTTGGGACTTTTGCATATTTCTTGTTTCCAGTTCTTGCACGATAAAATGTTTTTGGAGTATCATTGGCATTACACACAGTATGTTCATAATATTATTCTAAGAATAATTAAGTTTTTGGGTATTCGTTACAAATTTCTTCATTTTTAGCCCAGATTGCATTGTGTTTTTCTAAAATTTCTTGTATTCCTAAAACAATTAAATTTTGTAATATTAATCCATGAAAAATTCTTCATGTTGTACACTATATATGTAGTATAATGAAATATTGTTGAAAAATTTACTACAAATCATTGTCTGGTCAGATTTAGAGAATTGTTTAAAGAAAGATTATTTAAAAATTCACTAAATTCAGTTAATGTAATCGATACCATGAACGTTAATATTTCTCCACTATCAGCTACATATTTTTGAAAATTACTTTTTAACTAATTCTCTACAAGTTGACAAGCCTGATAACAAAATGCACCGTTTTGCAGTAATTTCAGGCTAATAATAGCGGCCTTGCCATGCATTAAAAGGCTCGACGACGCAATTTATTTTTACTTCACATCCTTCTCAACGACTTGCCACAAAGAAGAAGAAGAAGAAGAAGCAGGAGTAAAAAACACAAATTTCAAGGAGAAACCTCGCAACCATTTTTAGTGAAAGATCCATATCGTTGTTTAAATTATACGAAGGCAATCGGCCAGGATGGAGCCCTTGCAACACCGTGAAAGAGGAAATCACGCGAGCTATGAAAATTACTTTATAGCAAACGCGATACAAAACTCGGCCTGGTTCTGTTCGTTCTCATATTTTTCCATTAACCCGTCACGTAATCCAGAACTGCACGTCACAAACGACGTGAGCAGGCAGGGAAAAAATGACCCAATTCTTCGTCTCAAACTTTACATTTTTTGAACGGCCATCTAATCGAGGGAACGTCAAACTCGCGTTAAACTTGAAACAATCGTTTCCTTTCTGTCAAAACCAAATAACCGTGCCAATTTTATTCTATCCCGTATATAATCACACGTGTCTGCGTATTTTTCCGATATTTCTGTTAAAAAAGAAAATAAATAAACAGTCGCATGTACGACGGAAATGTCGCGAAAGAAATAAAACGAGAAACTTTCAATAATCCGTGGGGATCGATTGAAAGTCGAGATGGATAAGTTTTGCTAGTTATTTAATAAATAAACATTTGTCAAATATTGTATCTTATAGAAATAGTATTTCCATAGGTTGAGCAATATTTTTCTCTAGTACGATATAATATGTCAATCACATTTTATATAACAAAATTTAATATTCTATTCGATATTTCCATAACTTGGTAAAGTTATCCAACTATGGATAAATCTTGCTTTTAACTTAACAAACATTTATTTTGCAAATATTTTACTCTGATATAATATAATATAATATAATTTACTTTGACATAGTTTCTTAAATATAATTTAATTATGTTTTACTTAATACAATATTTCTATAACTATAGCAATGTAACGATGGATAAGTTCCGGTGCTGGTCTAGTACACTATTGTTTCTCAGATATTTTATTTAAATAATATCCGCGTGACAGTAATTGAACAAGAAAAATGATTGTTCCAATTAACTGACAAAAAGTAACAAAGTAGAGATGTGTATAATACACACCAAAAAAAAAAGAAGAAAATAAAACTACCTAGTAACGAGCTAACAATAACAACTGATATAGGGACATTGCAGGCTCTTGAATCATAGTAACGATCGCACGACTGCATTAAAAATTGGAGCAAGCCTCGAAACTTTACCCAAGAATCTCTCCATTCCGAAGAACAGGAAGGAAAGAAACAAAAAAGGAAAAACCAAAACAAAAAGAAGAAGAAATTATCGTGTTGGAAAGCAATAGAAATTATTTCATTTATACAGCACTACAGAGGCTAAATTAATCCCTAGAGGGTAGTAAAGGTAGGAAAAAAGTGAAGGGAAAAAATGCTTACGAAAGTATAATTTTTTCTCGTTGAATGAAAATGTGCGGAATCCCGTGGCAACGTGCCAGAGGAACAACTATCGTGTCCTCCATAGGGCCGTTTGCATGAAGCTGCGCTGTTAAGTACACGACACTAACGCTAGATATCGAATTTCAGGTGATTCTTCACTTGTTTTTCCGTGGCTCGTTTCTGAGAAACTTTTTCACGAAAACAACGGATACGAGTTTTGGAACGAAATCGTAGTTAGCAGCAGAATTCATTGCCGAATCGCTATCCACGTTCAATCGTCCGTGACGAAAGTGAATTAAACTTGTGGATTGGAACCACGGATTATCGAGAACCTGTCATCTTAATCGACAGAAAATTATTCGAGCGCCCAAGAACCAGAATGCTTATCGTCCTTTTCGTCCGAGTGGTAAAACGAAAAAGTTACTAGATTCCTTCGTAACTTCCGATAATATTCCCTAGACGCGCGTATGCAGCCCTTTGGGCGCAGAAATTCCTTCGAGAACTTGAACGCGACGCAGCAGAATATTCCGTGGTTATTTGTGGTTGGTCGTGGTAAATAACTTGGCGTGACACGTGACTAGTTGGAAATCTATTCCAAGGATTCTGTGAACCTCATTACGCTTAACCCATTAAGAACCCATGACGCGTTAACGCAGCGGTTCGTTTCTAATTTATTCCTGATTTATGTAGTTGCTAAATTCCAACGAATTTATATTGCACTAGTGGAAAGCGATTACGAGAATTTATCCAATGTCTTTGCATAGTGAAAATTCCAAAGGTTAACATGTAAATCTCCATCTCTAAAGAAAATTTAATCTTTTTCCCATAGAGAAACGCCTCAGGGTGTCAGGTTCAGTTACGACCAACATTCGCCAAAGGTTAGATAGAAGAAAATGTAAAGGTTAAGGTCTTGATTTTTGAGGTTATAATAGCAAAACTATTATAACCGCGTATAAACATCTGATTAAAGGAAATTGGTAATTTTTCAATGGCTGGCACGAGAAAAAATTTCAAAGGTTAGGATTTAGGTTAGGATTAGATGGTATTAACAAAATCCGCAATCACTTAGTTGCCAACCCGGAGGAACTTTTCGATCTCTTTTCCATCAACAACACCTCAACACCTGCCATAAATCATTTGTGCAGCGATAGTTGCGGCCAAGGTACTCCATTTTGTGGCTGCCATTCGGTCAAACGCTATTTTTCTCGAGCACCCTATACGGCCAGCGTATAGAAGCTTGGACAGTCTGTCGATTCGTTCGTTCCTTCGCGCGAAAATGGGTATCGACAGCAGCCATGCTGTCATCCGCACTGTCATCCGGAGTTATGTGCCCGGTTTGACGAGCGCACCTGCGCCGGATGGCGAAACGATTTCCCATTGGCGTTTCAGCGAAACGTTATTAATTCGTCGACCCGTCGCATCGAATGGTTAGTGTGACGTATGAAATGAGATCTTTTCATCAATGACTCTGTCGGTAAGGCAGGTTCCTATCGTTCGGTCAATTGAACTCTAGGGATTTTCGAGATCGATCGGTTTTGAATCGGCTATATTCTTTTTTATAGATGCACTTTCCTCGATCACTTTTCTAAGCACAGTTTCCGATAGTTGAAATAAAAGCTTGACGTGTGAGAATTTCTGACGGTTGACAATCAAATGCTGATACTATGCGACTAGAATTCGGACATTGTACCGTCGGTCAAGAGCATTTCCATCGTAAATGAGAAATTAGCGATGACAAGAGAAATGATGGAATTTCAAATTGAGATCCGGATCATGTATAACCTAGATTTGTATTTGGGTTTCGTGATCAATTTAAAAAGAAACTAGGTCCAGCATGGTCTAGATAGCGCACAGTCTACATTTAGGTTAGTTTGGATTTTGTCAGATTAGACGGAAAGTTCGTTGCAAATATACGAAAAATGAAGAACGGTCTGTTCTGGTTTCTTCGGTAGAATCCGAAACAAAGCTTCGCACTGGTTGCAAAGGCTCTGGCAAAAATAAGAAACCACATGTACTGATGATCCTATCCGTCACAAACATGTGTCAAACCAGGTCACCATGTTCCCAAGAAAAAGCAATGTGTCATCGCACACTACTAGCAACAGTTCCTATGTTTGGAAAAACATCGTAAAACAGAGCAGCTCTCGAGAGAGAAAAAGAAATTTCGAGAAGTGTATGATGCAAGACCATTCGATGCAGCCCCTCAATTACCGTCGTTGCGAGCTCTTCAGTTTCCTCTGCATAGACAATTCTACTTTTCCCTTTTCCTCCACGTAGTCGACGAACCTTGTTTTGTTCCGGTGAAATAATACCTGAACAATAAACAGGACGATAAAACCAGCTGATTCGGTTTTGCTTTCGTTCGTTTTCCTAGTTAGTGGACGTTGCCAGTGAAACGGGTCGCATAGACGTCACCAAAGGTATCGTTGAAAAGAATCATTGTCATTTGTCCGTTAATGTTCCCCACTACGTTTCCCGTCTTTATGATCCTCGTTTCTGTTTGCTTCTGGTGACTTTTTCTCGCTTTTGTTGTTCTCTCGTTTCGTTTGTTTCATTCAATTGGAAAGCTGCTATTTTCAGGCCTGACCTTTTGATCAGAATGGGTAGATTGTGGGTACATTGTGGGCTATTGTTGATTGACAATGGTTCCAGTGGAAGTTCGTTCTCTGTTCTCTCACGTGGTTCTACTGTGAAAATTAAAACATGTATCCAAAATGTATGTATTCATTTGATTGAAAAATTTCTTGTTAGAAAGAATTTCACCTAGAATTTCCTTCCACTTCGCGTGATCTCAGCTTTCTTAAATTTGCTAACATCGAAGTATTCCAATGTTTAGAATAAGTTGCCAACTGTTTAGAAATTGTGTTTGAATCGACGTTATAAAGTTCTACTTTAGCTTTTATCCGTTCTACACCTGACAAGCATCAAGTTATTTCGTTTCTCGTTTCACTTGGAATTCCACTTATTTTATTTCGCTTGGAATATTAAATCCTCCATAGTAATCCTTTATTCCATACGTTAGATTCCCGGGCCAAATTCGCTCCTTGACCTGGAACCTTTAAACATAAATGGGATCTAATCCAAATCTGACTCAAGCCTTCCTTTATTCCCCACAACTTCGCTACAATCGAGATTGAAACTTCCAAAGAACCAGAATTCTGTACGGCATTAAGACTTCACAGCTTTCTGGGGTCCACCCTATAATTGGGTTCTTATTCACTTCTTAACCAGAATTTATAATAACTCAAAGCCCATTCAGATTCTTCCTTGTTTCACGCGACTGCTCACTGTAGTTGTTAAATCTCTGAGAATCGGAACAACGAGGAGTTCGCTTGGCCCTTTTAAAATTGTTACAGGACTACTGACACAAAAATCTGGCCTGAGCCTATTCTCACGAACCTTCTTCCCAACTTCCTACCCAATTCAGCTTATTCTTTTGAAATCAGAAGCTAATTCCTACATGCGAGAATATTCACGATTCCATTTACCATATCGACTGGTAATCCCTATTGGTCGATGCAATTCTCCAAAATCAATTATCAATTCGTCGACGTCTCCTCGACAGCCAGGCTCTCACAGAAGCCTTTTTATCACGCGATGCTTCGAGCTTCAGCGCTACGACTACGTACAGATCAGAGCTGGCCAAAATTTGTAATTCGTAATTGTTCCTAGAAATGTTGCAGATTTCGTGGACTCTTGCAAACTCGAATGATTTATTTGTAAAATACGCGGATAAAGATCTGAGACCTTTGACGATCCTAAAATTGTAATTAATCTTCCCAAAGTCGAGAAAAGCACTGTGTCAGTTCTAGCCTTCGTTCAAGGATGAGCCTCGGTCAAAAATTCCAAACTATTTAATTTGTATTTCATAAAAATGACTAACAATTGTTGCTCCGTAGGATACAAAGTGCAATGTAAAAGGAGATACTCAAGAATTCAGTGAGACACTCAAGAATCCAGTGACCTGATCGAAAATCCTCAGTGACCCATTGATATCAATTAAGAGCTGATGCAAGCTGCGATGTCTAATTTCTGAGAGATTAATGGAACGATAGGACGAAGGTATCTGATCGTCGACGATCCATCGCTAAAACCTCCACGTAGGTTAGATATCTAGCTAGTTAGAGTAGAGACCGCCGTGGCCAGGCCTCTCGTCATCGTCGACAAGCGAATTCCAATCAGAAAGCAATCAGCGGTAGCGCAGGGTATGCGTCGGTTTGCGTTAAACTTCAGTCAGAATGCCTGCGACGTAATCAGAAATGACACGCTGTCACAGTGAACAGACACACTAAGCTTGCAATATCGAACGATCACCGACCAGCCAGGGCCACCGTTCGATTCCCGTGTCACCTCTGTCTCCAATCCACCGTGTCTTTCTGACGTGCAATCTCATCGGCTGACGAGTACCTATGACAAGCGAACCATTGCTACGAGAATTTGCTATCCATCTAAGCGAGACCGTGGATCAATCTTGTCAGATTGAAACTGTTCAAGACCCCATACGGTGCACACGGTCTTGCCAATATTTGTCTACCAGTGTAGATGTAGATATTTTTCTCATCATCGAGCATGTTCTTGGTGGGAAAATAATGTAATGGATATGCTTCTATCGATTGGATGATTTTAATGGACGTTTTTCACTGAATAATATAAAATAAAATGAACTGTGAAAGGAGGTAAAAATCGGAAGGATTTGTTAAAACTGAAGATGGATAGTTGATGAAGAAGTGAAATTGATAGGATACGGATGACAGTGTTAATATTATGATAAGTAATAGTTTTATAATTACAGATAGAGTGAACAAATAATTAAGCGCAAACAATTTTGTTAATGTGATTAACTGACAATTTTAAACTTGGAAACTGCTGCTATCTGAAAGATGAGAAACTTGTCATATTCTTCCTCTGTAATCTTCTATTTGATAAAGCGTACTTATCTTGGAATACCATCCAAGGAAAATATATTTCCTAGCTTGTTAGTTGTTCCTAGCTATTATTAGCATATTCTGATTCGTGGAGAATCACAGAAATCTCATAGGAAACATTTTTGTAAAATTTTAGTTATAACGTTATTCCTTTATATTCTTCACTTATTGCAGTATAAAAATAATATTGTGTGTTAAAATATACTTAAATCCTAGCATGGGATGTAAAGATATTCGGTTCTACCATTTTTCTTTCCTATTTCATGAAAGGTAACCACAGTTTGACCATAAACTGCTTGTTCCACTGACGTGGCCACCTGTCGACCGAAGGGGCGAGCTGTTCTACTGATTGATCCACTTGTCCGACCATACGCGACCCTATTCTACTAATCCCCGGCGCTTGTCCGATTCTAATCGATTTTTTCCCCTTGTACCGGCCAGGAACATCACTGTGGATTATCAATTAATCGACCAAACGAACCAGAAAACCATTTAAACCGTGCTTCGTTGAATTCTAATCACTTTTGCCAACTTTCCAAAGCATTGTCGTCCTAATGTTATTTAAATTATCATCATTCATGGCATTGCGGAGTCAACGGTTCGGATTCTATACGTAAGTGTACTGTTAACGTAAATTATTTCGTCGTTTTGGCTTGTCACAGATGTTTACAACGCGTTGAGCGCGAAGGTCGCGCGAGTGATTGACCCATTTCACTGGCGAATGCTAAAGTTCCCGCCTCTCGTCGATTTCCATTAGGTGACTTACGCTGTCCGCTTCTGCTCCGCCTGTTTGCACCTCCCAACACTTTTTAGAAGCTTTTATTCTTTTCTTCGCGTTTCGACCAGCTCGAAATTTTGCTGACAATTTTTTATTCGAATTTTTTGTGAAATTTATTGTTATCGTTATTGTTATTACTGCTATCTATAGTTTTGCATCGACAGGATAGCGTTACAATGTTTGTTCGTGAATTTAAATAAAATTTCAGAGAACGCAATATTATTTTTATCATTGTCACGTGACTCTGATTGCGTTTAGGAAAATTCGTATTTCCATGAACACGACTAAATAAAGGGAGCTTAATTGGGTTCAGATGAAGGGGACAATCGTCCAGATTAACATTTAGCTACAATTTTTTCTTCTTTCTGCCTGATGGACAAATTAAAATTAATAATATTTGTGAGAAATAAACTTTATATAAACTAATTGTTCTTTTCACGAAAAAATTCCCAGATATTTTCCATACAATTCTATATATGGCAGCCAAATTTTAGACCAAAATCCCGTGCACATTTTCTAAAAGAAAATCCCAGATTTTCCAACTGTGCGAAATGCCACGTGAAACGATTTCTGCTCGATCGAACAGCCTCCAATTTAATAAACTTTCACAATTTCTCTGCAAAACAATAATTAATCACCGCTGCAATTTTATTTTCCGCCTGATAAACTAATTCTAGCCATTAATAGTTTCAGATAGAGAATTAGGTGTCTGACTGGCGTTTTATAAATCTCACAGCTATTTTCCACTCTATTATACCTCTTTGGAATTCTATCCGCTTAAAAAAACAAGCTCTTAATTAACTTGGCTACACGGTTTCGAAATGTTACACCAGTTCAATTAAGAGTAAATTTCGTTCCGTTCGCGGACGTGTTAATAATCTGGCTAACGAACTCGACACGATCCGAGGGATTAAAATTGCAACAAAGCTCGCGTTCAAGTGCTCGTAGTCTTATTACATCGTTGAACAGAAACACGCGGCGAACGCAGACAGACAAGTCAAAGTGTCATACACCAACGTGGATGGTAATATTTGTTTGTTGAAAGAATAATTAAAAATATTGTCCAGGAAGAAAAAATAGTTTCTTTCGTGAAATACTTTCGCTTGAATATAAAGATCAGTGAAGGGAAATACGATGAATTATAATAAATTGTTCCTTGCAGTGGAATAATTTTCATATTTGATGCTCTGATAAATAATTTTACATTGTTCAATGTATCTTCTTATTTCTTACTTTTTTTTAAATATACGTTTTTTAGTTTATTATGGACATCCTGTCTTTAAATTTGGAAGAATATTTTTTCCTTTTTTGCAATGGCATAATTTTCATATTTGTTGCTCTGATAAATAATTTTACGTTGTTCAAAGTATCTTCTTATTTCTTATTTTTTTTTTTAAATATACGTTTTTTAGTTTATTATGGACATCCTGTCTTTAAATTTGGAAGAATATTTTTTCCTTTTTTGCAATGGGATAATTTTCATATTTGTTGCTCTGATAAATAATTTTACGTTGTTCAAAGTATCTTCTTATTTCTTATTTTTTTTTTAAATATACGTTTTTTAGTTTATTATGGACATCCTGTCTTTAAATTTGGAAGAATATTTTTTCCTTTTTTGCAATGGGATAATTTTCATATTTGTTGCTCTGATAAATAATTTTACGTTGTTCAAAGTATCTTCTTATTTCTTATTTTTTTTTAAATATACGTTTTTTAGTTTATTATGGACATCCTGTCTTTAAATTTGGAAGAATATTTTTTCCTTTTTTGCAATGGGATAATTTTCATATTTGTTGCTCTGATAAATAATTTTACGTTGTTCAAAGTATCTTCTTATTTCTTATTTTTTTTAAATACAGGTTATTAGAATTTTTTATAGAAACTTAATTTATTTTGTAGTTTTTCCTAAGGACATCCTGTCTTTAAATTTGCAAGAATATTTTTCCTTTTATTTTTCTCTTCTTTTTTCGTATACATACATTGTTATCTAATCTATCGTACAATTAAATATGGAGAGTTTCGTAACAATTTGCATTGTTTATCGTGTGTAATAATCAACAGTAAACATGGCAACAACTTCATGAAATTCTACTCCCTGTAATTCCAAACAACTTAGACAAGGTTTCGTCTGTATACTCGAACAATTATGCTAGGAAGCAGTTGGAATTCATGACAGACACACGGTATGCCATTCCGTAGACTAATTTAATTATTAGCTTGGCAAATATGAGACGTGTCTCTCGAGTTTGAATTTGTCTGGCTAATGCCACACATGAAATTTCATTCTGCTAATAAATTATTATCATTTGCATTAACATGTGCTACGAGATATAAATGTGCAAGATATTCTTTTTCAACATTTATTTTATAGAAGAAGTACCATTTTTTTCTTCTCTGGATTTTTCGAAGTTAGAGTTGCTGAAATTTAGAATCGAAAATTTCTGCAATATGGCACTTGGAATTTTTGAAATTGCGAATCTTAAATTTCTGAAATATGATACGTATACTTACTGGAATTTGAAGTTTCAAACCATTGGAATCTGTAATTTGGAATTTAGAATGTTGGAAATATGAAATTTACAGTTTAAAGTCGTCGCCTTTCGAATGGTCTTCTCTTTAGAAAAACTAAGTTAACGAAAACTTTCAGCGAAAATTTGGAAGCTTCTAAAATTTAGAATTTTCGCTTTTAGCGTGTTCAAATTTGTGATTCATCGAAAATAAAATTTTAGAAAATTTTAGAGAATTTCTCTTCTTGCAATTCCTAGGAGCTGAAACTTTTCATTCTGTGGAAATTCCAAATTCCAGAAGATTTTCATTAATAGGAAAACTCGAAATTTTCCTTGGTAGGAATATTTCCCCTAAAGAAAAGTTTGAATCAAGAACCATTGATAGTTTCAAATTGTAAAATCATTGACACCATTAATGCCACTAAATCAGTAGATCAGTAAAAATACACGTAACAAATAAATATCGTGTAACAGGTAAAATGGAATCTTCTCTTAACATAAACATGTTATTCTGCAATGAGATGCGCCATAAGGTTCCATTCACGAAGCATGGAAATGGCAACTGGGCGTAGTTAGCTTGACCCTAACATCCTAAACCATAATGGCATCGTCGTTGATTTGTGATATCGATAAATTCTCCTGAACTTAAGTCCCGAACGTGAATACGATTTACCACGTTATGATTTGTAGCCATACGGATTTACGCGGAAGTAATCATGCATATTTGGTCGCTTATGGCTGAAGAAATTTGTTCCGATGGCGTGACACACATTTGTTTCCATGACACCGATTTTGACATTGGCCGCTAATGAACCGTCCGGTTGGTTGGCTCGTTGAATTACGGGCTATCGATAGGATTAAGAATGTGGCGAATAGCCGTCGAATGTTAATCGATTCGATTGCCGTATGGCCGCTTACAGCAGCGTTTATGTGATTTACGACCTGTACGATTCCACTAAAACCTTCCTTCATGGAATACAAATCTCTTCTGTAGAAATACAGGTGTTGCTTGAGAAATTTGAAAGAAACGTGTGCAGTAAAATGGTACTAAACAGTGTGTATTTCGAAGTTAGAAAAAATTCATTTATCGAGATACCATCGAATATTTCTTTTATGGAGAATGTTTTTATATAGTGTTTTATGGAAAGGTATTTTTTGAATATTCCTCTGATAGCGTTTAAGCGTTTCTTAATATCGAATATCCTCATATTTATCCATAAAGTAGCAGTAAATTTATTAACAAGTTCGCTATATTTTGTATATTCTTCTATATTTAACTCGCTCGCTTTAAACGATATACGGATATTTAGAAAAATAACATAACCGCAATGAGAGGAGCAGAAAATACAATAAGATGTACCGGAAAATAAGAGCCACGGAATCAGAAGAATTGTCAATTTTTCACTCTTGAAAGACAGCATAAATCACGATCTTTCAAACCCATTTTGTTTCACGTCGATACGTCGCTCCGTTTTCGAGATATCCAGCTTTAAAGTTTACCATTGATGTGCCGCTAAAATCCCTGAAAGTAAGCTTCACCTTCCACTCCTTCCGGGAAGTGCGTACGCGCGACCTACTGTATAGTAAAAAAACCCGCTGGCTCAGCGCCCTTCAATGGCAACCAGTTGGAGGAGCTTTAGGTCAGTGATGCGACTGAGTGAGACAGCGCTAGCGCGCAAAAGAGAGGTCAGTGACGCGCGCGAGTGAGACAGACGTTGCAGCGCGTGCGAGTGAGACAGACGTTGCTGCGCGTGCGAGTGAGACAGACGTTGCAGCGCGTGCGAGTGAGACAAACGTTACAGCGCGTGCGAGTGAGACAGACGTTTGAGCACGTGCGAGTGGGACAAACGTTGAAGTGCGTGCGAGTGAGACAGAGGTTGGAGCGTGCGGAAGTGAGATAACGCTAGCGCTCACCAAAGTGGAAATTCGAAACAAAAAATTTTGATAAAATACAAATTATAAAAAATATGATATATTTCTGACGTAAAATTCCGAATTGCTCATAATTTTTATCAATATGAAATTGTAATTTGAATAATAATAATTGTGCTTGGAATTGGAAAAATATATTTATCGTACAATATAACACCAATGAACAAAATAGAAATGTAAAATAGAATTTTTAGTAAACTCTTAATAAAACGATGGTAGACATTTTCGGATGAAAATATTATTTTTCATATTTCTTGATACTATATTTTTTGTATTTTTTAAATATTTTCTCCTAGTACTTTTCTCGTATCTTTTTGGATTTTCTCGTATCTATATTGGATTATTCGAACACTATATACGTTGGCTTCCATAAAAACGTGTATTCTATGGTATTTTAAATGTAGAATGTTAAATTGCACACAGTATTCAATCCATTTTTAGCAATGTGAAAGAGGAGATCGTGTAATTAGAACCCTGATTATAATACAATGTAATTTCTCGTATCACATATATGAATATCTAGGTAATACTAGTACGTGTAAAATATAAATCTATAATTTCTTATACTTTTGACATTTTTTAACATATCATTGAAAATTCATTTCTACCTAATTTCTTTAAAAATATAAATACAATATTTCTGGCATATAATTCCAAATATAATAATTAATTCTTTTTTTTTTTTTTTAATTTTCCATTTCTACCTTTTATTTCAAATATAATCATCCTTTTTTTCTAGTTTTCTATCTTCCTTCAGTCTCTATTTTGCATTCCAAGTGTACCATGACAATCGATTTTTCTAATTTTCTATTTGGATGTCTTATTTCTAGGGTGAAGAGAATCAGTACGACGTGGATGGCGTGTTCGAGTGTCTTCCCTGTGCTGAGGGTTGCGAGTCCTGTGAGGACGATTCACCGTGTGTGGTATCCTTGAACTGGTTGATGAGAACTGCTATCCTCATCCTGGAATGCTGCGTCATCGCCTGCCTGCCCGCTGTCGCCCTTTTCACTTGGAAGTATGGCAAAGTGAAGGTAAGGAGCCTAAATGCTTCTCCACAATCCAAATCCTTTCTTACGCTTTGAATATTTTGCAGAGGCAATTTTCCACAGTCAGCGAAGGCAGGATAATGAAATTCTATAATATCGTTGAAATTTTGATCATATATTGATTCCAAGTTCTTATCGATGGAATAAGTATTCAAAGGAAGACTGTATGTGAGAAAGGATATGGTTACTAAAGGCATATATTCTATTATCAGGAATTTTCATTACAAATAGGCTCTAAACTTTTATTTCAATAAGAACGTTAAAAGAGATTGAGGAAATTTTTCATGAAAATGAAAATTAAATTATTGTAATATTATAATGAAATTTCAATAGGAACATTTGTGCTTTTAAAATGGAAATTCATAACTGAAAGTTCTTCAGGCGGATAACAGTTAATGGAAAGTTCTAAATTTCAAACTTTAAATGTGTTTTATATAATGTTCGGTTAAAATACATTTCCATTGTTTGAAACAGGCGATTGGTAACAAAATTCTCTGTATAAAACATGATCGACACAAAAGAGTGCAAGCTTTTAAAATGTATCCGAAAATTTAGGTAACAAGAAAGCTAATAAATGTAATAACAGATAGAAATCTTATCATTTGGAAAAATAGATACATTTACTGCTAATAGAAAGATGCACAGAAATATATACAATTTTCCAAATTCAGTATTCTCTGCTATTCTGAATAGATGAATCAATCTCTTACCTATGTTGCATTCTTGAAATTAAATTTACACAGTTATCACTAAATCCCAAGACTACTATAATATTACTTTCAACCTACAGCTAAAACAGTTATCCTGAATTTCAGATCCTAGCGTATCTTTTTTTTTGCTGTCAAGATTCGAACTGCTTCTAAATTCTCTCTGATTAACAACTTCTGAGCACTAACTATAGATTTAAAATAATCTAGAATCCCCTTTGATGTCAGCTCCACCTTCTTTCTGCAAGGTCTTTGAAATGGTCTGGGGAGAATCCCATTGGGAGGACCTGTCCACCATCAAAAGGTCCTTTAATCCAAGCCAACTAACTGCCCTAAACGCAGTTGGGACAACTTCTGTCGAAAGAATCAACTACCAAAGGCTAACCTACCTCCGCTTCGAAATTAATTAACCCAGGTCCAAGCTGCCTTCTCAACGCGATTATCTCAATGCGGCTGACTCGTGAATCGATCCTTTATCTGTCCTCAAATGCAGATTACATCTCTGCATTGCAAAGTTGCGGTGCAGTTCACCGTATAAGCCGGAATTGTTCCCTGATTTGTCTACATTTTCTTATGGTTGTGTCGTGCACTTTAATATATACTTCTAATTTGATGTTTTGTATAAACAATATGTGAAATTGTTAAACAAAATCATTACCGCAAAATATAATTCACCACTTAAGTAATTTTTACGCTTCTTTGTTTTATAAGTAGTGAATATTAGTCCTCGAACTTGAAAAAATGCGCGGTGGACAGTGCGCGGTTCGTGTCTTTTGACAGGTAAGCAAAAAGAGGTTTCACTGTTTCATCCCTATCTATTCTATGATAGATAGAGATTCTATGGCCCAAGATTCTATGGCCCAAGATTCCTATGTCTCAAGATTCTGTGGTCCAAGATGGCCCAAGACTCTGTAGCCCAAGATGGCCCAAGACTCTATGGCCCAAGACTCTATGGCCCAAGACTCTATGGCCCAAGACTCTATGGCTCACGACACTATGGCCCAAGACTCTATGGCTCAAGCTTCTATGGCCCAAGACTCTATGGCTCAAGCTTCTATGGCTCAAGATTCTATGACCCAAGATGGCCCAAGATGGCCCAAGACTATGGCCCAAGATTCTATGACCCACGACTCTATGGCCCAAGACTCTATGGCCCAAGATTCTATGGCCCAAGATTCTATGACCCAAGATTTTATGGCCCAAGATTCTATGGCCCAAGATTCTATGGCTCAAGATTCTATAGCCCAAGATTCTATAGCCCAAGATTCTATGGCCCAAGACTCTATGGCCCAAGACTCTATGGCCCAAGATTCTATGACCCAAGATTCTATGGCCCAAGATTCTATGGCCTAAGATTGCTTGACACGTTCTCTTGTCTTCTTTCATTCTGATACTTGTGCCAATCAATTGGTATCCCGTGTATAGCGTCCCGCGATAATTCTATAAATTTTACTCGTGTCATTTTTGAACCTTCTTTCGTCGATTTTCTCTACCTTTTGCTAACCGATTTAGGAAATTATCTGGCAAATAATTGACAAGATCCTGGCCTAGATCAGAAGAGCTTGGAACAAGGATTTCAGATGGAACGAACTTAAGAAACAGTTAAGACGGATTTTTCCATATGGAGATGGAAAAGGGATCGGGCAATAATCGCGTTGAAGTGACCAACTTTGGCCGCTTTTCCATTCCTGCCTCGATAATCGAAACTCCACGACTAACGAATCCTGTTCTGTTCAATCACCCGGCGTAATTAAAGAGAGAAAAAGGTGGATCTGTAGGATGAACTGCAAATCGGTGCTACGTTTTTCCAATAGCGTGTCCTTGCAACTATCGTGTACCCTCGATGATTGTTCGTTTGGCGTTCATATTTTCGGAAAATAACGCGTTACCAGACAAGGCAACGTGTTTCCGCTGCCGGAAATTAAAAGCCTGACTTAACCAACGAAAAATAGATCGCCTTTGTTTTTGCTTTGGCTAGGATTTTTTAGATGTTGGGACAGAGTTGGAAAAATATTTGTTTGTAAACATGCGTGTGATGAAATTTTTTGTTCAAAACCCGTTTTGTGCCATTTGTTATAAAAAAAAAAGAAGAATAAAAATAGAGTGGAATAAGAGAAAAGTGGAAGAACAATTCCATGAACGTACACTCTGTACATTCTACAGATATTTCCAGCGAAATATCCCAACTCTTCAAGGTGTCTGGATTTTCTTAACGAATTCTATCGATAATTCCGTAAATTCTAAAAGTTCCAGGATTCGTGTCAGGATGTTTATCCGTCAACTTGAACAAGAATAATAGCGTTGCTTTCCAATCACGTATCGAGGTTGAGCCAACGCAGGGCTAATAAATTCCCTTTAATTAACCGGAGACGGGCCGGAACCTAAACTACGAACTCACTTCCGGCAACTATCGCCTCCAGTTGTTACGGAAATTTATTACACGAATAGCCCAAAGACAGGATTGTTTCTGTCGGTTTCACCAGTTCCTACGTCAAGTCACTGCTGATAAGATTTGCCTGAGGAGATTATGGACCCTGCTAACATCCAACCGATTTTGTCTAAACGATAACGCTATTATCTCTACTATTACACTAAACCTACTATTTCTTTTCTTCTCTTTTCAGACCATTTCGTAGATCCTTTAAGACTAGTGTCGTTAATTTTCATATTTTTTTCTTTTTCCTTTTTTTTTTTTATAACCAAAAGTATTGGGTTGGCAACTAAGTGATCACGGATTCTGTCATTAAGTAGTATTGACAAAATCCGCAATCACTTAGTTGCCAACTCATAACATGATCTCTGCGATGAGATCAACTGGAACTCTAAATATTTTTTCATAAAGTCAATGGACGACGAATTGTTTGAGGTGGGAGTTTCTACAGACTAGCCACGTATATTCCATAGATATTTTTCCATCTTTCAATTTCCCATGGATGCATAAATATCCGCGATTCTAATAATCACGAGAAACTGAAACAGCATTTCATAAGGAAAACCTGTACGATGTACAGTGTGTGGATGAAATTCGTTGGCCGTGCTTTTGCTCATTGAAAATTTTCATTCCATTCGAGTTGGAGAGAAAAAGGACAATTCGTCGCTAATAAAAATACAACTGGATTCGAACGAAGGTTAATTCGTTCCTGCTGGCTGGAATTTACGAGTCGTTGCTCGTTTTAAATCCGTCACGCTGCTATGCAATATTCACCGGCCCTTTTTATTCTGTTATACGCGTCCGTTTGTGGCGGCAGTTGAGCCATTTGCCAGATTGCTTAATCAACATGAAACTCGACGCATCGCTGAGGAATTTTTCATTTCCGCGCACGCAGAACAAATAATTTCCTCTTTTTTTTTTTTTTTTTTTTTTTTTTTACACCTGGTTTCTGGAACAGGAACGCGTCCATTGGACGATGCACGCGTATGTATTTTATACAATTTTCTACGTGTCCCTCGTAGTTTTCCATTCTGCAAATTTATCCTGTCTCCCGTTACATGAAGCAAGTATTTTTTATTCAGCTGTTTTATGTTTCTCTGGCACAAGTTTTTTAAGTTCAAAAATATATTTAGAATTTAGGAATTTAGGAGAAATTTCATAGCTTTTGGTTGGAGATTTTTATCAGTTACACTGTCTTGAAATTATATCGTTTATGGCAGGGAATTATATCAAAGCTTGTAAATGAAAAAGGATTGTGTTGCTTGCCGATGAATTAATTTAGAGAAACTTTTTTGCGTAGATAGTGTAGTATCGTGGACAAATGGCCTAAGAAATATCGGGTGAACCATAAACAATATTGCGAGAAAGCCCAAGTGCCGTTAGGCTAAAAGGGTCTGACAGTTTTTACCGCGTGGTCGTTACGTGGAGAGTCATGAGTGGAGAGGCGAGTTGAGTAGTCGAGTGGTGGGGAGTCGAGTTGAGTAGTTGTGAGTTAGCAGTCGAGTGGTGGGGAGTCGAGTTGTGGTAGTCACGAGTGGAGAGTCGAGTTGAGTAGTCGTGAGTTGGCAGTCGAGTGGTGGGGAGTCGAGTTGTGACAGTCGTGAGTGGAGAGTCGAGTTGGGAAGAGTCGAATTGTGAGGAGTCGAGAGTTGGGTTGCCGAGTTGTTATAAGTTATAAACTATTAATTGTCAGTTGTGAATTAACTATTTAATTGTCTTAGTTATGGCATATTATTGTATTTAGTTCACGTTACATAACCATCGTTTCCATCCATGTTAAATCCATTGTAAATAGATCTATCAATTAATAAACTTATCATATAGGATAGAAATCATTGGAAACCTTAATTTATAAATTAAATAAATTAAAAAATAGTAATTCGAAGAAAATATATAAGAAATAATATCAAATATAAAGAGATAGTCGAAGAGTGACTTTGTTACAAAGTTGGCAATTTTTTTACAAGAAAAGCGTTCATCTTGTTATACAACTTTTCTTTCATACATTTTGCTGTCTCATCATAAACAAGGAAGTAATTAAGGGTGGCAGAGTTAGGTGGGATATCGTGTGTGTTTTTGAACAAGAATTGACCGATGGATAAGAGATTGTTGATAAATTTAATTCTAGCAAACCAGAGAAAGATATTTAATCAAATTTTTACTGGCTATTGTACAAATAACATTAAGCGAATTGATGTTTTGTGTGAAATTTGTATTGAAAGGAAATTAGATGACAGGAGAAAAAGTAAAAGAGGAATTGAATCGAACCTTTTACTATCTTTTTTCCTGCATTGTGCCTTAAGATTGAAAAATGGTATTTTATTTTAAAATCTCATTTGGAAGAAAAGCTTAACCAAAATCGACTAAAAATCTTATCCTCTGTACCACCTCTTTTCAAGCATATTAAAATTAAAATATAATTTCGTTTAAAAATTGTTTTAGTAAAATTTAATTTCGAAAAAAGATTTAAACAAATTGAAAATATTAATTTTTAAACCCTTTGAAAATTTCAATGAAATTATTCATTTTTGAAAATTTGTTCGTTCAATAAAATTACTTTTAAAAACTGATTAAGATATTATCGAAACAATTCTGGTTGAAAGTTCCTTTTTTTTTTTTAACTGACTCCCATTATATCATACAGTGTAAAATTCAAACAGTTGGCTCGTGCATTTTCACGAGCGTCGAAAACAATTCAATCGAAATATTATGTAATCTTCCATGAGCTTTTATAACAAATATTATTATTGAAAAATAAATATACGCAGGAATATTTATCTAGAGACAGGGGCATTTTATTACCGTTCTTTTGTTAACGAAAATATTATACACGTTGGAAAATGTATACAAATATCCTTTGAAATAAAAACATTTTATTATATAACTATTCACATACATTTATCATATATTTTATTCCATGACATTGATCAAATTCTATTATGAGAAACATATTATTGAACGATAAATAAATATACACAGAGAGATATTTGTCTGGAGATGAAAACATTTTATTGAAATTTCATAACTTTTAGTGTTTCACTATTAAACAAAGACGTTACACATATAGAAACACGCACAAGTATTATTTGCCATGGAAACATTTTAATATAACAATGTTATTGAAATATTCATTGTTTGTACAGTCGCATTCATTTCTCGTCGACTCTGATTATTCTGTTTAAGCTTTTCAATAATTATGTAACCACATCAACACGCCGTGTAATGTTTGCTCGAATCAGTAGCAACGTTTATTCGCAATAAATTTAATTACTTTTGCCAATCAATAATTAAACATGTAAATAAATTAACAATTAACAAGGTAACAACCGGTGGAACAAGCAGTGGCCACTTTTCACTGTTTTCAACGATTTCGTAATTTCTCATTAACATTTACATACAGCTTGTGAATGTATAGGTGCACGTGCTTGTTTGTTATTCAGTCAAAATTTTCACTCGATGGTTAAACGTCTGAAATAATTGAAAATGATTTGTTGTATTATTTGTTGCGGGAAGCTCGTAGAAGAAAAGTTGCGTTGTCTGTATTCCATGAAATTATCTTCGTCTGAGTAAACATTTGGTGAAAAGCAGAGATTTTAAATGTATAAGTATTCCAAATATTTTTCATCTGTTATAAAATAATTATAAAAACAGATACGCGTGTATACAAATACGGGAAATTTGCATATCAAATTCAACGTAATTCGGAGCGGAATTATTTCTGGAAATAAAAATTGTTGCTGGCTACAGATCGAAGAAAGAGATTTTTAAATTTTCGAAGAAATTGTCGTAATGTTGAATTTATTATGAAATTAAATTTAAAATCGTCGATGTTTCTAGCGAAACCATGTGCATATTAATATGCATATTTTATGCTATAATTTTGTATATTTTAGCAGGAAAATTGAAGATAATGTCAGAGAGAAAATTCCAGCGAAGAGAAATACTGCCTGTTTCTCGATCTCAACACACTCAAGATGAGTCTGTCAAGAGTTTAACCGAACAACTTCCCTTCTATCGATAAGAATAAGATTTGAAATATTTCTAGAAAAAAGATTTCACATAGACGAATTTTTGCAATGTTCGATTTTATCTTCAATACGATAAAATAAATTTCGTTTGAAGTATAAGTTCGATAAAGTCAATAGACAAGGGATTGTTGCAAGTGCAGGTTTTTACTGACTCACCGTGTATTTTTAAATCAATTTATAAAGTTGTCAATATTTTCAATAAAATTCTCTTCATAATAGTTTCATTCTATCGAAAAAGAAACAAAAAACAGAAAATGGGTTAATAAAATCAGTTCGATTATCGAGACATATTTATAGCGGAAATTAATTACGATAAATCGTTAATTGGTTTCGTTGTTGTATCTGATTACGGTCGCCACAGTGGCAGATGATCCCGTTTGACAAATCGAAATATCGTTGCGAAATGATATTTCGAGAGCAGATTTCCTGTCGCATCTGCAACGTTGTTTACGAGTTGGCGGAATGCAACAAGTTGCAGAATTCCGGAGTCAAACTGACAACCATGTGCGTTCGTCCATGTAAATGCAATCCTCTCTTCGAACCAATTTCCCATATTAATCAAATTCGAAAATTCGACGGATATACAGAATGTTCATTTACAGAAAACGTTCGAACGCTTGCGCACGTCTTTTCTCAACATCTCACGTGTTTCGTTAAAGTGTAATTTAATTTAATGTTTTGAAATTTGGAAGAAAATCAAATTTGGAAAAATTTGAATATTTTTAATCATTTTGTCTATATCTATAATTTTGTGGAAACTTATATATAGCAGAATCGTGACGTACAAGAACAAATTTTCTTATGAGATAGTATAAATAGCATAATTAACTATAGACAGATAATAATTGCAATGTTATGCAGATGGTATTTCTAATTTAATGGCTCATTTCAGATCCATCGATTTCTCCAGAAATTAATGAATACAAATACACAATAACAACACTAATATTATTTGCATTAATACGTAGTATTATTATGCTTAGTATTGTAAAATTGTAATGGTGTACTTTCTTAAAATCTACCAATTTCTTAGATAATTATTAGGTTGGCAATTAAATGATTGCGGATTTTGTCATTAACATCTAATGAAAATACCCGCAATCACTTAGTTGCCAACCCAGTACTATAATTATCAGTTTGATGCTTTTCTGCCTCGTCAAGTGTCAGTTTGAGGTTAGTTTGGGCTTGGTAACTATGTGATTGCGGATTTTGTCATTAACATCTAATGAAAATACCCGCAATCACTTAGTTGCCAACCCAGTACTATAATTATCAGTTTGATGCTTTTCTGCCTCGTCAAGTGTCAGTTTGAGGTTAGGTTGGGCTTGGCAACTATGTGATTGCGAATTTTGTCATTAACATCTAATGAAAATACCCGCGATCACTTAGTTGCCAACCCAGTACTATAATTATCAGTTTGATGCTTTTCTGCCTCGTCAAATGACAGTTTGAGGTTAGTTTGGTTTTGGCAACTAAGTGATTGCCGATTTTGTCATTAGATGGTAATGATAAAACCCGCAATCACTTAGTTTCCAACCTAATAACAAAATGCAAAAGAAGAAGAAGATGATAATATAAAACATTAATATCATTTGCATTAATGCAATAACAAAAAGAATTGCGTGAGCGAAGTTCTTAGTTCATATCGGAAATTGATTACTTGAACGAAGAAAATCGTATTCATTGATTAAAAATACAATTTCCTGGTGCTTCATAGAATTGTAGAAAGGAATAAAAGAGCCAGAGGGTCGAGTAATTGTGACAAATAGAAAAGGGCAGGGAGGCGCGTGATAAATTTCGTTTCCAATCGACGTAAAAAAATTACTGCTCGGCAGGAATTATGTTTACGAGTTCGCTCAGACGATTCTTCTATTTCCCATAGAAAAAACGAGATGTGCTGGAAATATTGTGCGAGAGAAGGTCTACTCTTATCAACGAAAAAGATGTCATTTCATGTTTGAACGAAAGGAAGAAAACAGATGTCGTGAGAGAAAAATTAATGAAATTATTTACATATAATAAACGCCAATTAAAAGTTCGTTTAATTGGCTGGGAAATGTCAAACTTTTAATTAAACGAGAGATTTCTTCGTTATTTGTGCAATTATTGAAATACAAGTTAAAAAAAAGAAGTTTGAGAAATGGAGAGAAACGTGAGCGAGGAATACCAGCAATAAAAAAAGAAAAATCATTGATAGTAGCAAGAAAAATTCCAGTAATAAAAAGGAGAATCGTAAGATCGTCGAAAATATTCCACTAATAAAAAGATGATAGTCCAGGGCACTAAAAAAAAAAAAAAAAAGTAGAAATAGAAAGAAGAAATAGAGTAGGTCCGCTAGCAGAATGAAAAAGCACAAGGCAAAGATGTCATACTGTATGGCAGTGCGATAAAAAGAAAAAATATGGTGGAAAAGAAGTCGTAGTAGTAAAAGAAAAAAGCCGTGAGACGTGAAGAGAAAATAGCCGAGCAATAAGAACAGTAGTTGAAGACTTAACCACAGCTAGGTTGGTACGCTTGACGCGTCCCGGCTCTGAGCTTTCATATCTTTTCAACCTTCTGTCAATTCTCTCGGACACGTACATAAGCTTCGACGCCTCTCCAATTTTACGACCTCGGATATACTGTCAAGGCTACTGTACCCAACGGAACCAGCCAATGTTGCCAACAGTTCAGTAAGAAGCTTGTTATCTGTATATGTTATTGTATGGTAGCGGACAAAAGAAAGTTTAGAAAATAAGAAATGTACAGAGACACGATAATTCTACAAAGTGAATTTGTATTTAGTAGGAGTGAGAAATGAATATAATGTGTATCATAGAGTATCAGTAGATGGTAGTAATACAATAGTATGGTGATACTCAGAGTATTAATAGTAGCAGTAGGTGTAGTGTAGTATTACAATATCAGTGTAGTATAGCACTGGTAACTAAGATAATAAAATAATAATAAGGCCTTATTTTTTGGTCAAAATAGTAAGACACAAAATGGTAGTAAAGCCTCATTTCTGAGAGGATATTATTTTGGTCAAAAAATGACGTTATTACTGTTATTTTATTATTTTAGTTATTACTGTTATACTATACTGATATTGCAATACTATACTATACCTACTGCTATTACTAATACTCTGAGTATCACCATACTAATACTATCACCTACTGATAGTGTGCGATATATATTATCATTTCTTATTTTATGGTATAACAGTGGTAACTATATAAAATGATAAAATAATAGTAAGGCTTCAGTTTTTGGTCAAAATAGTAAGACACAAAATGGTAGGTAATACTCCATTTTTGAGAGTCTTATTATTTTGACCAAAAAATGAGGCTTTACTGTTACTGAGCCCTACCATTATTTGGTTACTTTATTGTTACATTTCCGCTATACTAATATCGTAATGTCGCACCAAAAAATACGAACCTTATTGTATATCCAATTTTTAGAAAAGTATAAAGCACTGAACAGAAGCGTGGGTATCACAGCATCTGTAGGTTGCTTTAGTTGATGCTGTAATGTAAGGCTCTTCTATCATGCTGCTACGTGTCATACCGTTCCGCTCTTCCGCTTAGTGAGTCGCGTACAGATCCTCGAACTGGTAATCGATTTTCCTCTGTTGGATCTATCGCGATTCATCCACGCGAGAATTCACCGCCCTCATGGGACTCGTTCGAGCAAACTTCCTATACAGGCGTTCTAGCTAACCCGATTGCGTTTTCGTTGCGTTGCGATGGGATAAACCAGCTTTAGCGAACATTGGCCAACGTAACGGATCCTGAGAAACGGTGGTTGCTCGTCTAGTCTGCAGGATTTTCTGCTGTTTGTCCGCCAACTACATCGTTGATACTTGTTAACTAGTGTTTTGGGATTTATTTCACGGAGATCCTATTCCGTGTGGATGCCGGTAGTGTTTAGATTGCATGAGGACGGATTAGAAGGTCTCCAGGTATGCCAAAGTGGTTTAATGTGCACAATTTTTTTCAGAATTTATTGAACCACCTGTTGATATTTATTAACAATTCCAAACACAATTTATGAGGAATTTTTCACTAGCGCAGAATGTTAGGAACTTTTGAGTAACAATTAGCTTTAGGCACTTTTATTTAGGAAGCAAAAATGACTATGATGCAAAGACCTTATGGTCGGTGTTCGACATTTTCAGAACGTATGAATATGTTAGTAGAGTTTAGAAACTTGAAATTGAATTACTAAAATGTTTTAGATATTGGTCCATTTATACCGGCAGAAAATATATCAAGTTGTCAAATGAAAATTGCTGTGCTGAACTTTGACCCTTTATCAAGTTTCTGACTTCCAGTGGCTGGTATCAAAAGACTAAGAACTCGGGTATAACAATCCCAGTTTACTCGCAATATTTCAAAGGTTTATACGACACTGGTCTCTTATTGCCACGGTATATTATTCTGAAAGTGGAAGAAGAGACATTGAAGTGGAATACAACGTGGAAACAAGTTGGTCGGTCGAACATGGCGAAAAGAAGAGCGGCAAGCAGAGTTATTTTTCGACAGCGTGAATACTGTTTGTCGCAATGATACCTAGGCTTTCTCTCGTAGCAGTCTTTGTGTATCCGGTTCAATGTTCCCCTTACAGTACTACTGTAGGAAGAAATATAGGAGACTTAGGTCAGAGAAATTGGACGGATACAATAAAGGTCTGCCACGACTGATCCATCTTCCTGAGACCTGTTTATTGTAACGTGGAATAGCTACGTATCTCGGTGAAATACTGTCCCATACCGACGTGAATATACCTGAACCGCTGACGCAGAAAATAGCTTTCTCGGCCCGGTGGAAGTTCAAAGTCACGTAAGCAAACACGTGGGTTACTTATTTTATCATGTTGCCTACTTCTAAAACTCACTTTCCCATCCAGTTGCCACACTTTCCATTTTACATTACCATTTATACAGCTAGATCTGTAGGCCAATTTAGGTCTCAGTCTTGAGATTTGAGTATCCAGTACTTTGGTACTTGAATTCTCATTTCCAGATTCTAGTCACTGACTATCGTGGGTTTCACGTGGATTTCCAGCGTAACCAAATTATCACCAAGATACCAGTGTCCTAAACACTCGATAATGTTTACTGAGGATCAACTTGAGACATATGCTGAGACATATATTGACCAATAGCACTGCGAATCATCAGTGACTATACTTGCAGATTTTAGTTAGACAGCTGTTTTACATTGCAATTGATTAATTCATTGAACTTCAGTAAGATGGAGAAGATTATTTGAGGAGCCAAACAATCGTTGAGATGACAGTTTGTTCCAAAATAAGACGTTTTACACTAATTTTCTCTTAAGCTATCAAACTGACTGTGTTATACTACGGACCGGAAGTAGAATGCACAATCCTGAATCTTCAACAGCAGCGATACCATTCGACGATTACCTGGCTTTCGAAGATCTCCAAGCAAACGTCATAATCGTCAGAGGACTTTGGAGCGTGAACGCAATTCGGTTGGCCTCGCAGCTTTAATGAGTTTCTTTGATGTTGTAACTGGGCTGGCTGAAGAAGGCTGGCCGCATTAAACTGGTTTACAAGCAACGCGTGTAATATGCACGTTCACGTTTACGAGCATCGTGTAGCGCAATATGCGCGTCTTATATGATACTTTAACAAGCGAGATGTGATACCACGTGTTATACCGCTGCGTCGGATAGATTAACCTTTTTGCAAACGCATCAGATTGCTGATGGTCGTGGGAGGTTAATTTAACGACACTACCGGTTCTAAGGGACTGCCAAGACAAGTTTATTTTCATGGCACCTGATGCATTTCAATGCGCTTGGCTCGCTATGACAAGCTCTCGTTTTACTATCGTCTCTTTGATAAATCCTGGATATAACACGTTCTGTGACGCGAATTTTTGTGGTAACTTGATATAAAATCTGTTAAGGTAGGCCTGCTAGCTTTCTTTCAACCATAGAATACATAGATCATAGACAAAAATCAATAGAAACTACTTTACACGCTGATTTGTGCCATTATATCATCCGTCTGACTTATATGAGACTGTACTACTGAAATGGAAGGTTTCTCACGTTTACGAAGACTCAGATTGAATTTATCCGATGATTTCTAACTGTCCACTTCATTTCCTATATTAGAAATCATATTTCGTAATTTGATTAACACATACGCGCACACATTCTTTTCTTTTTATTTTTCCTTTATAAGACTAAAAATAACCAATTAAGTGGCGAATTTAAAATCAATTAAAATGGACCTGCTACCTTGGCCTCACCTATGGAATACTTAAATCCCACATACAACTCAGAAACCATCACTGGAAATTCTTATTTCTTGTGTTTTGTTCCCTGGCTGACTTATACGAGCGTCTACCACTGAAATCGAAAGTTTCTCGATTATACGAAGGTTGAGGCCAAACTCCCGCTATAATTTCCGACTGATTACTTGATTCGCCATATCGACCATCATATTTCACGCTACAATTAGCATTCTTCTTGTCAGAAGACTAACGATCCTGTCGCTCAGGAAGCACCACGAATGGACAATTAAACGTGGAGTTTAATGGAACAGCATCGCTGAAACTGACCCTCGGTTGACGATCAAAGTGGTAATGAGACCGCACATGCGACGTGCCCGTGGCCCATTAGCGTTACAAGTCGCCATAGTTGCAACGGTTACTGTCCCGGAAATTATTACACGACGACCGAATCACGTAGACGATTGTGCGAATCCCCAGCCATCTGCGAATTGCGAACGCGTGCCAAACCAGCTGGAATTTGCTCTTGAAAATTCTGACTCACCGTGTCGCGTCAGCAAACCTGCACGCTGCTTCTGTGGCCAATGGATACAACGTTGTTGCATGTATTATTCATTGGCCACCTGGTACGTGGCTCGTTATTTAACAGCTTGGTACTGCGCTCATGTTAAAGTGAATAAAAGATAGTTAATTGATGGCTGGGTCTGAGAATCCGTCGTCATGAAATACAAACTGCGATGTTCCAGTTCCATCTGGTACTGCGACGATAGGTCAGTAAAACGTTAGTTTAATCTTCATACTTTTCTTCTTGTTATTTCTTGCAGGGTGGTATTTGTACTGACGACATGATCAAAATGACCAATTTACTGTTTATTGTAGGAATTTTGTAGAGTTACAATTTTTTATTATCCTGACTTCATTGTAAGATTTGTTCATTGGGTTATTGTTTAGTAGGCAACTCCTTCAGACACAGAATTTTTTCGTTAATTAGGCCACTTTTCAATGAGACACAGACACACTTTTCCTGACACAGAATTTGTAATTTCGCTATATGTAAGATTCTCTAATTCAGATAATAAATTAAGAAACAAATTTTAGATTTGAAGGTAGCAAACCTTACTTAGCCATTTTTCGTCACAATAATTAACTGTGATCTTATCATAACAAATTTATGATGCAATTATACTACACAGAAATACAGAAGATCTTTGGGAAAATAAATTTTTCATCTAAAGATACATTAACTCCACAATTTGGTCTCCAGTTACCATATTAAACAATGAATTAATTTGCCATCTTTGTGGTAATTAAAATTGCATTTTTAAGAGATATATACAATGCAGGTACTGTCAATCGATAATGAAATTACGATAAAAAACCTATCAGCGACTGTTGACACAGAAATTTCATGGAGAAAGGTAGAAGTAGTATGTTACTATATTGGTCAGACCTACTTTTTAACGGACACTGATACAACCACGTTCGTGGCTATCATTTCCAATTTCCAAACTAAGATAAGTCAATAAATGATAAATTTGAACTTTGGAGAAGTGTATCGTAAATGAAAACTTTGAGAAATTTCTCAAAGAAAATGGGAGCATAACGAAAGAAATGGAATTACTTGCCGAACGACCTATTTAATTTGTAAAAATTAAAATATAATATATTTATAGGGTGAGAATTGGGCCAGTGTCTCGCTGATCATCAGGCTGCTACATTTTTATTTAGCATTCAGGCTCGTATTCTGCAGGCCGATTGAATGTTAACGAAGGTAATTTTTACAGCTCGGAGGAAGTTAAGTGAAAATCAACGTCGAGAGACCCGACGAATTTGTTCATTTGCAGTCAGCCAGTCCCCGTCTTTCTTCAAGCGTTTAATCTAATTACAGAATACGGAGTAAGATAAATGCAAATCCACCGTCGGCCTGCAAAAACGTAATCTCGCGAGCTCTCAGTGAACCCGTTTCTTCGTTACGCACGTATTTCTTCGCCGAGAGGTAAATTACGAAGGAAATTAGTCTGCCAGAGACATGGTTTCAAGTTGCCATTATTGGTTGCAATTGTTTCTACAGTTTAATCAAAGACCTGCCTGCATCGATATTCATCGATACTACTGCAATTAAGTAAAATTATTTTTGCATTTTAGGAAGCCATTTCTTTTTTTTTTTCTGTACAATTGTAAACACTGAAGTAAGTCATGTGCCAGTACAAATATTGACCCTAACTACTGGGAATTAATTAGGGATATCCGCGAGTTTGCATTGGTTGTCTATACATTGACTGATATTACTACTTGCCATTTCAAATTTCACGAGTATTGAAAATTAATTAAAGACGTGCTGGATCATGTCGAATAGTATCGATTAGTTGTGTTTCCATTAACTCTTTCGCCATATCGACTGGTACTGTTGATAGTAGAGAAGAATTGTTTTTACAGTTATGGAGAATTAATTCCAATTGGAAACCTCCCGGTGAATACACTGATCGATACTACTTGGAGGCAATTCAAATATTATGCTGCCCGTCTGTATGTGTATCTGATAATCGATATTACTACTTATAGTAATAGCAATATATGTTACTTATGGTAATACTACTGAGTTATATATATGTGAATCCGAATGTGAATGTATGAGAATATATTGATCTCAATCACTGCGAATCGCTAAGAATAACGTTCCTACGTTTTAGCCACCAGATATTTGTTCAATCTTTGTTAAGTAATGTTTTTTTTTAGTTAAGAACCCCAAAGGAAAGTTAGCTATCTTCGACTATTTTTTTTAAATAGATCAGCTACTCAAGAATCCTATCAGAAATTATTTCTAATTCTTTGATTCTCCGTTGCCTTGTTCGACAAGTGCAACGGCTCGATTTATGAGGAAAGAATATTTATTGCACACTGGGAAGTTCACCAGATTCCTATTTATGAGGGAAAAGTTTTCGGCAGTTAGGGAAAATTGTCGTATAGCTCGGAGCTAGTGGTATAGGACGATATATGGTCAGACGATTCTGTGATCGAAAACACGAAATACAGCATGCATACAGTCTGTTGGATAGAACAGTAATAGTTTCCGATTCAAAACCTACACACGATTGAAATCTACCTGAAATACGTAGTTTCTAGTGACTAACAGTAGTATTGGTCGATCTATTTCCCAACAAATAATTTCTCAGCTAGACAGTAGTTTGCAACAATCAACGTTCTAATTAATTTTCAATAGAATGCACAGTTTTCAATAATCTTCGATACGCATTGTCGATAAATGCGAAAAACCAATGGCTAATTAAAATTTAAACAGCGAGGTAAATTATTTAGAAACTTTTTAACAAGTTTTCAATGCAAGTAGCGATATTGGTCGGATACATTATCAGATACGCGTCTGATTACAATGTAAAAGTAGTTCTTGATGGCTGACAGTAGTATAGATCAATGTATCGACAGACATATAACACAAAAACTTGGATATTATTATCAGTATCTTTTATCTCCTCTCCGTGCAAATTTTAAGGACTTCTGCACCCAAGAAACATAGAATTATAATTTGAAAATCGTATTTCACTGTAAATGTTGCAAAACAACTGATGTTATTTGAGAAAAATTTGCTGATGAACGCAAGTTTCAGAATTTATCTCTCTTTTTATTTTTACAGCAATTATTAGACTGTAAATCTCTGTTCACGTCCATAATTAAATTAAAAGCCCAGTAATATCGGCTGGTATACACATACACAGATATGTGATCCAAGAAATAATCGTCGATGATAGGAAATATAATGGACACACGATAGATGCCTGACAAAAATTAGGTCATGTTGCTAATTAATTCTGAATTAATTCTTGGTCAATGTACATATGAACAGACACTTCAGTTATTGTCAGTAGCATGGGTCAATCGGTTCAGAGACAGGAGGCTGACTAAAACCGCGCAATACTCCTTACTGACGGTCAAATGTTAGGTCCTGGACAAACTTAAATAAGCTTATGTTGTAGCACGATGCTTTTGACTTTATCGTTTCTAGTTAAGATTTCCTCTTTTGTAAAAGATTACATTTTGTGAAAGTTTTAGAAATCCAAAAAACAGACAACTTTGTGATAGAACATATTAAAGTTTCGAAATTTCACATTATTAGAAATACTAGGTAATATGTAAATTGGAAGGTTTCGTTTAAAACTATCCAAGTCGCTGAAGGATAGGAAAGTTTGGAAATTGCATAAAAGTTTCAAGTATCTCCAGTAATAAAAATTCAAATATTTTATTTCATTAGGAATTTTTGCTTTATGAAAGTTTTCAAAATTATTCCAGAATATACATTGAAATCTGGAAATTCTATTTTACCAAACGTACATATTTCAAAGCATGCAAATAACCCAAGATTAAGAAAAGTTCACGGAAGTGGTGAAAAATTTCCAAGAACTACACTTTAAGGAACAAGCTTCGTGTCAGGAAAAGTTTTAACCCGAAACCAGTTCATTTTTAATGAATTCGTGGAACATTTTTGCAATATGGCAGCAGCATTAGAGCGCGAAATCGTTAAAAATTAATGCAATTTAATCTACTCTGTTGGATCTACTGGCTGGAAAATTAAGGGAAGCGTCCTTTTAACGCAAGTTAGCAACACGGGGCAACTGATTGGCCAAAGGCGAGCCATTGTCGACCGGCTGAACTCTGACTCTACTCCTTCTACTTTGTCGTTCGGGCATCGCCAACAAACCTGTCGTTTCTTTGCTTTATACGGTTGGCAACTAAGTGATTGCGGATTTTATTTTAGGTTGCCAACCTAATACTGCAGGAATTCTGAGATTTTTAATTTTCAAATTTTCAAATTTTTGAAATTTTTTAAATTATAAATTTAAAAATGTTGAAATTTTTAAAATTCAAAAAATTTTAAATTCAATTTCAAATTTTGAAGTTTTAAAATTTCGTACTTTGAAAATTTGAGTTATTCACGAAATCTGTAATCGCTTGAAATGCGAAGGTTTTGAAAATTAGGAAAATTACAAATTTCACGATCTTGAAAATTTAAAGATTTCAGGATTATATTCGGTTGGCAACTAAGTGATTGCGGATTTTATTTTAGATTGCCAACCTAATACTGCAGGAATTCTGAGATTTTTAATTTTCAAATTTTCAAATTTTTGAAATTTTTTAAATTATAAATTTAAAAATTTTGAAATTTTTAAAATTTAAAAAATTTTAAATTCAATTTCAAATTTTAAAGTTTTAAAATTTCGTACTTTGAAAATTTGAGTTATTCACGAAATCTGTAATCGCTTGAAATGCGAAGGTTTTGAAAATTAGGAAAATTACAAATTTCACGATCTTGAAAATTTAAAGATTTCAGGATTATATTCGGTTGGCAACTAAGTGATTGCGGATTTTATTTTAGATTGCCAACCAAATACTGCAGGAATTCTGAGATTTTTAATTTTCAAATTTTCAAATTTTTGAAATTTTTTAAATTATAAATTTAAAAATTTTGAAATTTTTAAAATTCAAAAAATTTTAAATTCAATTTCAAATTTTGAAGTTTTAAAATTTCGTACTTTGAAAATTTGAGTTATTCACGAAATCTGTAATCGCTTGAAATGCGAAGGTTTTGAAAATTAGGAAAATTACAAATTTCACGATTTTGAAAATTTAAAGATTCCAGGATTCTATTCGGTTGGCAACTAAGTGATTGCGGATTTTATTTTAGATTGCCAACCAAATACTGCAGGAATTCTGAGATTTTTAATTTTCAAATTTTCAAATTTTTGAAATTTTTTAAATTATAAATTTAAAAATTTTGAAATTTTTAAAATTCAAAAAATTTTAAATTCAATTTCAAATTTTGAAGTTTTAAAATTTCGTACTTTGAAAATTTGAGTTATTCACGAAATCTGTAATCGCTTGAAATGCGAAGGTTTTGAAAATTAGGAAAATTACAAATTTCACGATTTTGAAAATTTAAAGATTCCAGGATTCTATTCGGTTGGCAACTAAGTGATTGCGGATTTTGTCATTAGCTGGTAATGGCAAAACCCGCAATCACTTAGTTGCCAATACTTCTACTTCTTCTTCCATCACTTTCCATTTTGTAATTTCATTTCGTCTCAACCTTAAAAAATCCAAATTGCAAATTGTGATAATTAGAAAAATAGCAAAATCCTGAGAACAAATGGAGAAGATAGATTTGCTGAGTGGAGAATACTCAGGACATACAAGTATTCGCCTGGTCGTTAGTGGTAGAGAAAAAAGGCGGTGGGTCGATAAGAAAAGGGAAAAAGGCGGTGAAATATGCGCGGCCATGTCCATTTGCCTTTCTCTCTTTTTTCGTTTCTCGCGGCCAGCCATAACGAAACAACGTTTTGCTCGACACGGCCAGACCACTAGGAGAAATTAAGAGCCGAATGGAAACGAGTTACGCGAACTCGGGACTGGCTAGACAAAAAGGCAGCTGTTTCGTCGAATATATTAGGTTGGTGCAGGTGAAATATCGTTGAATTTCGTCGTTTGCTCATTAAATTTTATTGTATCGTCGGCCACGATATATCAACTACGTTGACAAAGAAAAGTTTGCTAATAATTTATGAGAAATATTTTTATAACGTGTGACGTTTATCGACTGTTTCAGGAGAATTTCTTTTATTTGAGTGTGTTTCTTGATAACGTATTTGTTCGAGTATAATGTTTCAGTATTTCGTGGAGAAATATTTTCATATTGAATTTCTTTGAGAAATATTTGAACATTTTTGCAGCAACAAATTTCGTGCAGGCCAAAGTAGAATAGATTTGTTACTTTTGTTCGAACGTTCTATAAAATTTCCGTCATCTTCGTGATGGAAAACGACGTTTGTAATATCCGGTTGATGGCTTTCAAATAAAACTTCAATCACGGTTACTCTTTCTTCGAAATATCGTGCGTTTGATTAAAATAATATCCATCTTGTTTTGCGCACTCCTTTAATGCTTTTATGTAATTTCGTTTTAAATTCATAAAGATCGATTTAATAGAATTTTAATTGAAGTCATAAACGATATTGGTTTTCGATTAAGTTTTCAGTGTTTTTCCCATTTATTGGACGGATGAATGGCTTCATAGGAAAAATTTCCTATTCTTTAATAATAGACTTTTCATCGTTTTGCTGCCAGTTATTTTCCCCCTCTTTATTGCCTCAAATTTACAAAAATCTTTCTAGCGAGGTGTTTTTCAATTTTATAGAAATTTATCAAACCATTATAAATCATAATTTTCTGAATTATCCTGCTACCAATGTTTAAAAATAACACGAAAATTGATAACATCCACTTGTAATCACAGATGATAATAAATCTCGAAAATGGATTTTGTTTGTTCGTTGGAAGCGACAGGAAATCCATTTATCCATTCTTTTTATTTTTCCTATTTGAACGAAACGACCAACAACAGTAGATTGGCTTACTTTCGCTCGAAACGCTGGTTCCCCATTGTCGTCAATTATTTACAGTAATAATTCTTAATTGCGGTAATATATCTTTAAACGTTATCTTCTTCGATGGCATTTCTGCCCTTTCTCCCGATTCTTTCTCTAAATTCAAATTAATCTGTCCGTTTCAATGTTAACATAAATTTCTTCTCAAATGATGAATTCGTATATCTAATATTTTTTTTATTATCCTTATTCAAGTCTAAGTTCATGAATATTCCGATTTTTCGAACTAGTCTCAACTTTTACGAATCGGTCTCAAATTTCAAGAACCGGTCTCAAGTTTCACGAACCGGTCTCGAGTTTCACGAACCGGTCTCAAGTTTCACGAACCGGTCTCAAGTTTCACGAACCGGTTTCGAGTTTCACGAACCGGTCTCGAGTTTCACGAACCGGTTTCAAGTTTCACGAACCGGTCTCAGGTTTCACGGCCGGTTTCAGCTTTCACGAACTGGTCTCAAGTTTCACGAACCGGTTTCAAATTGCACGAATTATTATAGTTTATCCGTGTAAACATTAACACAAATAATGGCTTCATACATTGAATATTTGTTACTACACTTATCTTCAAGATTACACAGATTTTGTGATTCATCGAACTATTTGCAGCTTTTTTTTTATCGTTTCCGCTTCTCGAAAAATTCCTTCGTATTACGTTCGAATTCCGACGTTCGTGCCGCTTGTCCGATTTCGCAATTTCGGCGAATTATTTCAATTTCCTGACGAATTTCTCAAATATTATTTTCGAATTCCAACGTTCGTTCCCGTTTCCAAATTTTTGGTATTTCCTCCGACTATGTTAATTCTTCGAAGAATTTTCTCAGATTATTTTCAAATCCTAATCGTAGTGCTAATGAAATTTCGTATGTATCGTAAGTAGGCTGTTTCCATTTTTATGGAAATTTATATTTTTGAGAATATCGTTAAAAAGGTAAAATCTCGGTAAAAAAAATTCTTTTTCGTGACACATATTTCAATTTATATACACATCGATGCAATGAAAATAAAGAAAGTATGAAAATTACCAATATATCTAAAATTTAAAATAATTTAGAAATTTGCTGCATGTGTTGGTGCATTCGATAAAATGTCAATTCTATGAAAACTACTTCGCCACGAATTTTACAAATAACCCAATAACATAATCTCACGTGGCCTTTCTTCGTACAAAGAACAGAATTGAAAAGTGGCAACTGAGAATGACCTTGACCCTAAACAGTGTTTCGTTGTCTCTTAACAGTTTGATCTGCGATTCATCGTTTACGATATAGCAACAAAATCGAAGAAATTGAATTCGACCATGAATCATCGTGAAACTATAAGTCTTTCATGAAATCGAATCGTGTTCCTTCGTTCGAATCAATTAAAAGAAGCACACGAGCTTCGAGCAAGTAGCAATTTAACTGATATCGATCTCATCCTCGAAATAATTAAAAAGAAGTATACAGGTGTGCCAGATACATCCATCTATCTGAAACCGAATTGATTCTTTGTTACATTGCGGCAGTAATGGAATTTTGTTGACAGAATGAAGAATGCTTGGCAACAATAGACGAGTAACTCGATCTCAATTATAAGCGAATTTTTTAAATTCACTTTGTATTATAAATGTGCAATGGTTGGCGCGTCACGATGTCTTTAAAAAAACACTTGTTTTTATGAACGAATTTTTGTTTCACCAGCTTTGTGAATTTCATGAATTTCGTGAATTCTTTTCTAAATTTTTGTTTCATTTTATCGGTTTTACGAAACTTCTAAACTTGATGAATTTTCCACCTATGAAAATATTTCATAAATTGAAAGTTTTATATTTAATTTTTATATATGTATTATATTAGATAAAGTCATAAGTTAATTTTGCCTTTCTACTGTGGTATTTAGAAGAAACTTTGAAACGTATCTGTAAATACTATAAAAATATTTAAAGGATATAATATATACAAACGTATATAATATACAAAATATATTATTAATTAATAATAATTAAATATATTGTAAATACTATAAATATATTTAAAAGACTACGATATATAATATATACAAACAGGACTATAATATATTTGTAATATATTATAATTGATAAACTCATAAGTTAATTTTGCCTTTCTACTGTGGTATTTAGAAGAAACTTCGAAACGTATCTGTAAATACTATAAAAATATTTAAAGGACTACGATATATAATATATACAAACAGGACTGTAATATATTTGTAATATATTATAATTGATAAAGTCATAAGTTAATTTTATCTTTCTACTGTGGTATTTAGAAATATGTTTGAAACGTATCTGAAAATATTATAAAAATATTTAAAGAACTACAATCGTTCTACAATTTCTTTGCAAATTTCTGCAAAAAACGGGTCGTCAACGTGAAGCTTTCGTGCTTTTTCAAAAATATGTTTCAGTGAAATTGTTCACACCAGTATTGTGAAATCTTTTGCCAGTTAAAAACACGTTTTACAACGAATGAAACAAGTAGTAACTTGAGGGAATATCTGGAGAATATACAGGGTGTCAATAAAATTTCCCAAGCAAATATTTACGCAGTGTTTCTTGCACATTCTATGTCTTTGTGTATGGAAAAAAGATGAAAATTGTAGAATGAAATTTGAATAAATTGAAATGTATTTCCACAGCATTTGCACGGTATATTTTCAATTTTTCTGTATATACCAATGATTGTAAATTATATTTATAATACAAGCAATATATTCGTATATCATTAACACATTATTTTGATATATCACATAATTATTATCACGTTTTCGTTTACGCGTTATCATACTTATAACGTTCCACACATTTATACAATCTTTTAATAAAATCAACGATAAATTTGTACGTCCAAGAACATTTTGTTTCGCGTCTGGAATTGCACATTATAAATATTTTTCTCTGACATTTCGCGTATTAAATCTGCCTGAGCTACGAATTGATGGAACAGGCGGACGAGAAGAAAAATTGAAAAACGACGAAGCGAAGTTGATTGGAGCAACACCTCGTGCACCACAGGACAGTAAACAGCGAGGAATAAAAATTAAAATGGCTGTAGGACGGAAACGATACGCGTTATCGCTAATGAAATAGAAAATCCAGCTCTCAGAAAGCAAGCAGCGCTGTTCAGTCTGTATTAACAGCCCTCCGCTCTTATTTCCCCGGAGGTTCGTTACAAAGGAGAACCTGCACGATGCCGCTATATCCTTCCAATAAACGCAGCTACTCCATGCTCCTTAGCGAACGAGATTCCTCTTCCTTTTTTACCTCGTCGCCAATGAGAGACATCCAACGTTTATCGATAAGTTGATCGAACTGTTCGAAGAACATTTTCGAAATAAACGAGGGGCATGTTCGCGATTTATAAAATCAATCGATTTTATTTCTTCGTATTAAACTTCAGCTCGTTGATATTTCTTCGGATTAAATTTCAATTCGTTAATATTTCTTCATGTTGAAGATTATTGGCGAAATGTGTGACACGACGACGAAGACTCGATGTTAGCGAGGTAGAGACTTACGTATCGGGGCAGGAGAACGCGCTTCCACCAATAACGAAATTTCAGATCTGGAAATTTGTTCGTAACTTTAAATGTCAACTTTGATTTCGCAAAATATAGCAAAACAGTTTGAAACTGTCAATTGGCGAGGCAGAAAGCCATCAAACTGATAATTGTAATATTGGGTTGGCAACTAAGTGATTGCGGGCTTTGTCGTTAGGTGGTAATGGCAAAATCCGCAATCACTTAGTTGCCAACTTTAAACATTGCGATAACAATACTGTACCATACAATTGATACTATACTATTTTTAATATTATTGATATTATCAATAAAGAAGGGAGCTTAAGTTGATTATCTACATCGAAAGAACAGTGTTATTAATAATTTCAAATTTATTAATTTTTCCATTTTTCAAAAAGGAATACTTTTCCATCATATGCAGGTACAAATATAATTCAGCTGAAGAGCAGCCTGTTCCATAATGCGATAGTTATCCAGGGTTCTATTTATTTGTACAACGTAATGAAATGGCAATAATAAATGGCATGATATTAGTTCATTCTCTTTGTCTCTGCTGCATGAGCCAAGAGGAGCAACTATGGAATGGCTTACTTCCATTCGAGATGTTATTTCTCCTGCTATTTGCCATAGATTGTTTCCAGTGATATCTCTGAAAACATCATTGTCGACAGCATTTCCTGATCTTTCCTCTTGCTTCATTTCCTAATGGTCCATGAATTTCGGAAAATGCGAATTTACGCTGCTCGATTTCTAAAAATTGTCGATTTCCAGATACGAAAATTGTTGAGATTTGGTTGTTAGACACCTTCTGCAAATGATTTAATGTATCGATAAATTGTTTAAATAAAACAGACAATGTCTTGAAATATTTCCTAGATGCTAAATTTATATTTTCGTTATATATATTCTTTTCAAATTTCAATTTAAATTTTCTTCTAAATACCACAGTAGAAAGACAAAATTAACTTATGACTTTATCCAATATAATATATTATAAATATATTATAAATATACAGGATGTACGATATTTATAAATTACTTTAGAAATATAAAATAAATATCAGTGCTTTAATCAAATTGCACAAGGTGCCCAAACGCTGGGATAAAAGAAAGAAGGAAAAACGTTCCTCTGGCTACATAGAAATAAATAAAGGCTGAAAGGCTGGCAATAAAATATTCAATAAAAATAATCGCGATCAGAAATATCCAGGACGACCCTTTTAAGGGTCGCCACCCGTTCCAGCCAACTTTCTTCCAGCTTCGACGAACGAAGGTTTCTGTCATCGTTCCAGGGATCGGTAAAAGCCTTTCCATCGCGTGTATCATCTCCCAAGGGACCTCTACTCAGATTACAATCATGATTCTTCGAAATAAAACCCAAAGAAACTTGCACGAATGTACTTTCATTACTTCTGCCAGTGGACCACGTACACGCTTTCTTCGAATAACAAATTCCCTATAAAAATGAAAAATTGCGATGCTTGTTTCTTAGCGAGCGTGTTTTCTTGATGAAACGAACCTTGACGAGCGACTGTACGCGTGAAATAAAAATAACTCGGCAGGACGTCGGACACAAAACGCGTAAAAGCTGCGACCATCTTCCATTTACCAATATTCGATTTCCGCGCCTCTATAGTAGTCAGCAATCTTCAATCGTAGCGACTTTATAGTCAGCAACGTTCTACGTCTGTTGCTTTGTAATCGCCAGATTTTTGCTGCGACTTTATAGTCATCAATTTTCAATTGTCGCAGCTTCGTAGTCAGCAATTTTCAATTTTCCCGCACCTACAGTCAGCAATTTTCAATTGCTACGTCTTTATAGTTATTAATCCTACATCTCTGTAGCTTTGTAGTCGCCAGTTTTTAATTCATGGGATTTCACAGTTATAGTTATACAGTTATATAGATCATATAGTTAATTTCAAATTGCCACAGCTTTACAGCATCCAGTTTTTAATTTCCACGTTTCTTATAGTCGCTGACTATTAATTGCTGCGCCAATTTTTCACCACGATAGCTTTAGGATCATCAATATCCGCCCGTCTACAGTCGCTAATCCTTACCTACTGCAATCTTATAGTCTCCAATCTTCAACTTCTGTAACTTTGTAGGTGTCAGCGTTTCATTACTGCGACTTTATAGTCACCAATTTTCGATCGTCACGGCCTCATAATCGTCAATGCTGGATTGGCGAACCAAATTTCGAATCCAGCGTGACTGTAACTGTACAGTAATGAAATTCCAATAATGAAGCCATCATAAGCATCTAATATCGTCGATCAAAGCGTATCAGTCAGATACGCTGTGTCTTTATAGTCACCATCTGCTGTCGAAGAACACGTTCGCCATTCGTCTGCAAACAGTCTGTCTCTCAGCCATAATCGTAAACCTGGGAGATTCGAGTGAACATTGCCGCGATATTTCCCCATTTTAAGCACGAGCAGCGTGTTCAACGCTGGATTAAATTACATTTTTTATGTGGGCTCCCACGGGACGATTCCGCGCTGATTGTAAAAACGTCCCGATGGTTTATACTTTTCTCTGTTTTTACCGCAGTCATCAGCGCGTTACTGCAAAACCAACGTTGCATTTCTCAAGTTATAAATTTACATAAAAAAATTTTTTTTTTTAAATCACGAATGAAACAATACTAGTCACTTTCACGATTCTCCACGAACAATCGTTTCTAGAATACCTTACATACAGTGTAGAAAATGTTCATAGAAAATTGCCTGAACTCTGCCTGTATAGAATTTAGAATATTCGTATATCGTAGTATCGTGAAAAAGAAGGCCTGATTAGAGATCGATCGAATCATACAAACAGTGTCGTCTGTCCTTCGGTTGTTAGTTTACATTGGGAAAAAGCCTATGCGACTAAGGTCACCCAGTTCTTGCGGAGCGTGGGCATGGTGAGATTAAGGAAAGGGAAAAAAGAGCGTTGACCAAGAGGTCAGAGTTAGTCGAGAAGTGGAGGAGTAGAGTTGCGAGAGTGGTCGAAATGAAATACGATTGTTGCGTTTAGTTCAAGTTAAACAACCGTCGTTTTCTGTCTAATTAATATCTGTATAGTTTATTTATTGTAAATAAATTATAAATAGTATGAGGAAAAATTTACACCTAGATTTCCCTGATTTTTAATACGTAAAATACACGTCGTTCACATAATATTTATAATGCATAAATACGTAACATAAATTATACGTAAAATACGTGATGTGTATGTTTGTAATTTGTTTATAAATGTGTCTTGTTGGACACCGGCATGGAGGCAGAAGGGGTGCTGCTAGCCCATAAGATACGATCGTTAGGGGAAATAGGTTAAATAAAGAGTGGAAACGGCAGAAGCGCATTTAAACGACATATAATGAGAAAATGGGTTTCGAGCGGGACCCGAACAGGGCGGAAACGCATTTAATCAGCGAGATAGTGGCAACGTAGAGGGTAAAAGGAGTTACTTTAATGAAATTTAAGATCGCAAGACGTAGCGAAATATTTTTGTGAAAAGTCACCGAGGACGGTGAAATGAGAAAAAGGAGCCGTCGAAAAAGCCACTCGAAGGAAATGTTCAAAGGGAAAGGAAAGTGCTTGCCCCGGGAGAAAGAAGGGGGAGAAGGCATCGTGCAACGTGTCAAGAGAAGAATACCATAAAAGACGCCACACTAAAGGGAAACTAATGCATTTAAACGAGACATTTTGTGGATAAGATGCTTCCAAGGAATTATTTAACCCAGTATTATTCTCTACATTCGTTGGCTACAGGGATTATTCGTGTACCTTTGCATTTATCGTATGTGAAATAATTGAAATAATTACCACATTTAATCAGACATATCAGAAAGAAGAAAAAACGAAGAGAGAATGCTGTACGTACGAAATTAAACGTTAAGAAAATTCATTTGCACTCACGTTATTCGTTTCATTGTTTTAACTAACAATTATTCTGTCGTTTTGATCAATTCACAATCTCGTCAATTCACATTTGTGAATAACGCACACGTACCATTGAAGCAAAATCATTCAGCGAAAATTAGAAATAAGCATTTAACTTAATTCTGTTATATAAATAATTATTAATATTGTACAAAGCGTTTGTAATATCGTGCAAATAAAGAAGCAAGAGCAATGGCTTATGGGTCGAGCTCCGCAGTAATTGTTTGAACTTAGTTGCAAAGGAAATATTGGACAAGTGACTGATACGCCTGGGATATTTCACGGCTGCTCTACTCGCAACGTCTGACCACTGACAGACCTATGCTACTGAAACCGACCGGACTTCACACGTCGACGCGAAGGCGCAACTAATTCTTTCCCTTGTCTCTGTCAGCTGATTTCATCTGTGGCGAAGCACGTTATCAAGGTTATCGAGCAAGGTATGCTATTTGGAAACCAGGAGGCTATTTTCATAGTTTCACAAATAGAAACCATTGGGTTGGCAACTAAGTGATTGCGGGTTTTGTCATTAGCTGATATTGACAAAATCCGCAATCACTTAGTTGCCAACACAATAGAAACGAAGGAAGAAGTCTGACTCGATGGAGGCCGATGCGTAGCCAGGCTGGCCAATATTATTCCGTGCGAATTCCAAGCGAAACGTTGCAGGGATGCTGTTCAAACGAATGCACGGCGAGCTGCAAATATTTTGCCCGATGGCAAATATTTAAACACGACTGTACATATTGTACATGTTCCTGCGATCGACGCGAATTATGGGACCATTCGTCGAGTTTCTCGTAACCATAACCAGATATAGCAGCTATCGTCGACCGATCCACCAATTCTTATAATATTGCAGTGGATCGTTAAGAAAATTCTTTATAAATTATTTCCATAATTTCTGCAATTTACTTTTGTAATTTAGCAATTAGTATTTCTATATTATTAATGTAACAAATTGATACGTGTAAAGATGTAGAATATAAAAGCATGATAAGTCTATCTTCTTTTATTTAATTTCAATTATTTTCGTCGATTCCTCGATTTCTGTTTCGCTTGACCAGAGATCGTGGAAATCGAAAGTGACAAATATTCTGCTGAATCGTTGAGGAATAATATTAGGTTGCTGTATATGAAGACTATCATATAAGAAAAATATGATATATACATATTGTTGATTTCCTAATTTCGAAGTTACATGATCATTAAGAGATCATAAAATTTATTTATTTTTATTTAATTAATTTCTAATTAATACAACGAATGAACAATCTCTGAGCAAAGCCTCTTTAATCGCATCCACAAAAACATGAATTTGCTATTTAAATATTAATCTAACATTTATAATTTCCGATATTCTACAATTATTTTATTACCATTAAATATTTACAACGTTCAACATATATATATAATTAGAAGTTACAATGCTTAATAATTAATAATTAATAATTACAATATTTAACAGGTGAAACAAATATCTGCTTATTTATTTCCATTTCTACTGCAACTAAGTGATTGCGGGTTTTGTCAACGCCACCTAATGACAAAACCCGCAATCACTTAGTTGCCAACCGTGTAATAGTCTAAAAATGCACAATGTACGCGTAAACATTTTCCACAGAAACCACCCCAATATTCACATAATTTGCTGTATCTGAAGGTGTCGTACAGCGCTTCTTCCCCTACCCCCCCCCCCACGTTTGACTTGAGCAAAACTCATCGAATGGGAAAATCGAGAAAAGGATAAAATAGGAGAAGGAATAAAAAAAACTGTTGGACAGAGTTAAAGTAAATGGGACGATATTAAGCTGAGAAGGAAGAGTCGCTTATCGACGCAACTCGAGGAGGTAAAGGGGTTGGAGCCACGAAATCTTGTCGGATTAAGAAACTAAAAGCATTCCGTGAAAGGCACCGGTTCCCATTGTGTCTGGCAAGTTCAGCACTGACTGCAGTTATTTCTCGTCCAATGCAATTCGCCAACTTCCGATTTTCTATTTTAACGGGCTCAACCCCCGCAGTTCCGATAATGTGTCTGTTTCTTGCGTAAACTATGTCACGGACGAAAGGGGTGAAAGGAGAGGGGGGGTGGAAGGCAGCGAGTAGTTGATAGAAACTCTTGGACAATTAAAAATCCGTCGGCCCACCCCTTCTTCATCGAGCTTTGTCTCTAGTTGCCAGAGTAAATCGTTTCTTCGGCAGTGGTTCTCAAGTGGCTGTCGTTCATTCGTTGAGTAATTTGTTCAGATTGTTGAAAAATTTTTCTACGCCATTTGTTGAACATGGACGAATATTTTCTACTCGTATGTTCTCGTATATCGGTGGGTTTGCATGGAATTATTTTAATTTCTATATTAATTATCACATCGTGTGAATTGTAATTTTGCGTTTAAATAATTTTATGGGGTTGGAAATAATTTTACGGGATCATTAGGTGGTGATGACAAAGTCCGCAATCGCTTAGCTTTCAACCCAGTACTATAATTATCAGTTTGATGCCTTTCTTCCTCGTCAAGTGTCAGTTTGAGGTTAGGTTGGTGTTGGCAACTAAGTGATTGCGGATTTTGACATTACCATCTAGTGGCAATACCCGCGATCACTTAGTTGCCAACCTAATGTTATAATTATCAGTTTGATGCGTCTCTGCCTCGTCAAGTAACAGTTTGAGGTTAGGTTGGGCTTGGCAACTAAGCGATTGCGGATTTTGCCATTACCACCTAATGTAAAAGCCCGTAATCACTTAGTTGCCAACCCAATAGATGCTTAATTTATGTTGTGAATGATGTACGTTCGAAGTTTAGGCGAACGAAACGCGTTGAATTAATTCTAACGTAGCTTGATTCGTATTTTCCTTTATAAATGATTATGTATGCTTTGATTTTCATGTCAGATATTTTCTGCCTTGGGATAATTTCAATTTGTCTGGGATCGGTGTGGTGGAATTTCATGCGAACGAATTTCGTAAATTAGTTTTAAGATAATTTTTCCCTAAAATTTTAAGATGACAACTTTATCTTCTGAAATAATTTTACGTCTTTTAATACAAAATATAACCTGAATTATTCTACTGACCTATGACCTATGATGTGGGTATTGAAAGTTAAAACCGTGCACAGCAACGCGAAACGGAAAATCTTCCAATTTCCGATAATGTTCGATAGTCTGCAATCGATGGAAAAAAGCGATATCATTGGAATTTTTACTGTTACCAATATTCTATTCTTCATTCGGGAATTCCTTGTTTGTTTTTTAATTGGCTGTGTATTTGACAAACGAATTAATTAACGATATGAAATCGGTTATTTTTCAATAGAATAACCTTCTTGAACCAGTAACAAAACAATGTTTTTACTGTCAATAATTATTGATTAAACAAATTATTTACAAATAATTATAAATCGACAAGAGTCAGCTTTTATATCATTGAATATTCCCTAGAGATACAATTAATTACGTAAATGATAAAATATATCGCTTATTTCGTGTATTTTATATATTGCTACGCTCTCATCCTAAAGAAAATCAACAGTTTTGATGATGGACAATAAAGCAGACAATTATAATGAATATAAAAAATATAATAAATTATAATTTTAATGATATAGTCGTAAAAATGCTTGAAGCTGGTATTTTATTTCTTGGTGATTTTTTCTTGTTGCAGGTGGTAAGAGCTGCAAGCCCTGTTCTTCTACGCGTTATTGTACTAGGTGCATTTTTCATATACTGCACGGTAAGTAGCATACTCTACCGACGTTTTCACGAAATTTTATTTTAAACGTGGGTTGTAAAAATAATAGTTGCATTTCTTCTTCTTAAAAAAGTACAGAAAAATTAAGGTAAACACTTTGTGTGTGCTACATACTGAAACAAAAAGAAACTATATAAGACACGTATGAAAATATTCTCATGTAGCATACAGTTTTCAATATAAAATAAGAAAGAAAACCGGTATGATGACATTTTTCCCACAAAAATGATCAAGGAAAAACCACGATAATGTCACTTCGTCCTAAAATATCATCCAGAAGAAAAAAGCTATAGTGTCATTTCCCCCTAAAAGTATATTCAGTATAACCAAAGAAACCTTCGATTAAAACATTTATCTAATCTAATTTAAACTTAAGTTACTAATCAGAATTTAATCCAAATCTAATGCTATTCAAATATTACATAGATGAATATTACATATATTAGAATTATAAATATTACATATATTAGATATATTCGACTAAAATCTATCCCAAAACAGATCTGAAGCGAACCTAAACTACGTCTAACCAAAATCAATGAGTCGAATCAAATTAACCTCTATCCTGAAGCAAATTGAAATCTAACCTCAAAACAGGAAATGAACCTAACCTAAAATTAAGATGAACCTAATCAAGATAGGAAATGAACCTAACATAAACCCATCACAAAGTCAGTGAATCAAACTAAATTAATCTCAAGACAGACCTAAGCGAACCTAACCTAAACCTAGCGAAAATCAATGAATCAAGCCAAATTAAGTTCTATCCCGAAGCAAATTGAAACCTAACCTCAAAATAGAAGATGAAGAGCTAAAATAGTCGACAAACACAAAAACGCCCGGCGGTTATAAAGAATAATAACCAAGTGGATCGATGCCTTTAATAAGAATAAATCGCTAGTGGTGGACCGTATAATTTGAGAGCCGCTTAAGCAGCCATTCAGCGTGGGCTGTTCTTGTATAAAATCCAATTGATAAGTTCATTCGGAAGTCTTTATCCGGCAATCGAGCACACTTTCCTCTTGTTTGACCGTGAAACCGACAATCTATCGACACGAAAATGGCGGGGCAAGAGCGATACTAGCGCCGCTCAAACGAAAATTAACCTAATCGTAGCGTGACGCGGCACGCGAGTTCGCGTTCTTCCATGAAAAGCATTCTTTCGATATCAGCAATTATCCTCATGCGATGCACCCGTAGAACAAGAAAGAAATTTTCCTGTCAAGAGGAAAGAATGCGAAGAATTGAGAGAACTTCTCGTTCGTTTAATTTCTCGAAACATTACATTATAAGAATAATTGCATCGCAGGGATTTTATATCTTCTGTTTAACGGTGCTTGTGTCGTAGGAATTTTCTTTCCCGCGTTTAGTAACTGTGGATTTTTATACATTTATGGCAGGTTCCTATAAATTATTGTAATTCTAACTATCGTTACATCCAAACTATTTTCAATTTTTGCCATTTTTATTCCTTTTGCGGTTACTTTTATATCTGTCGTGATAAATATTGTGAATTCATAATGGCGCGCTGTAAAGGAAAAGTCTAAGAAGCACGACTCTTTCGATACTATCTGCCTTTGTTTAAGTGGAATATTTTCGGTTCTAAGCCCCTTGTGACGCCAAGAAAAATTCAATTTATAAGAATTCATAAAAAAAAAGAAGAAACTCGAATTTCTCAGTAAATCTAACTTTTCTCCGCTGACGTTGAATTATGGTAAATGGAAATCAACTTCTTTGTTTCAGACGATAGTAATGTATCCACGTCCGAACGTCATAACCTGTACAGTGCGTGTGTGGTTAAGGGAGATTGGGTTTTCTCTCACCTATGGAGCTCTCATGTTAAAGACTTGGCGGTGAGTACAAATAACGTTGTTGGAAATATTTAATTCCATGTGCCATACTGAGATCCGACGAACGATGTTTGCTCCGCAAATGGGAATCCACTTCACTCAAATTACAATTCCAATTTGCACACTGACGCGCGTGCGGAAAATTACATGGTTGTACGTTTTAATTTCCTTACGGAATTCCTAAATAACCAACAGTTCTGACGAGTTTCGAATACTATATCTCATATTATATAATTGCATCATTTTCTGGGGAATAGTTTTATTATTAATAGAATAGTTAGGAAAAGTTTTAGTAGCATTTTAATGTTTGCTTTATATTTAAGGTGAATCTTATTGGAAATGGAAATCCACGAATTTTGATCTTAAACTTCATATGAAGCAAAAATTAAATCGATTTAAACCTAATCTGAATAAAATGATTATTTTAACTTAGTGAAAATAACATTCCGCAAGTCAGAATAATTTTCCTCTACTTCAAACGATTTTCCATGAGTCAATCATGTTTCCCCACGACTAGAAATAATTTCCCATGACTCATTAAAGTAATTTGTACAGATTTCACATTTTTACTATTAAATTATATTGAAATAGTTTTCTTATTCACAACGAATTTTCCTGAACACCAAATTATTTTCCATGGTTCAGAGTGATTTGTACTGGTTTAGAATAACTTTCCTTTGAATACTAATAGCTCATTTACTTAAATAGAAAAATTCTTCTTGTACGCTAAGAAATTTTCTTTAACTTTGAACGATTTCCCATAAACCTAAGTAATTTTCTATGAATCAAAATGAGTTTTTATGACTCACAATAATTTTCCATGACTTACCGATACTTGGGACATATCTTAAGCTATCAATATCTTTTTCCAAAAGTTACGCCACCTCCCTCCAATCCCACCAAACTTCGCATAGGTCATTCAGTTTTCCCATAACTAAAAGAAAACATCCTTTTCCTCAACCAGGTTTTCATTTTCCAATCTCTTCCGTCACACGTCAGAAAAATTTCGTCTGTCGCAATTCTCCAACTTACAATGTTGAGCCAATTTTCCTCGATCTCGAAAGAATCTACTCGATGAAACAGTGACACTTTTCGCACTTCATCCCCCAGTTGGAAAGAATCGGAAGAATCGTTTCCCACGGTTAGAAGTGCACCGTCCTGTCTCCATTCTCTTCCTTTCGTCCCCGACTTCCCGCGTTCGATAGATTTCCACCGATCAACCCTCTGACTCAGTTGCTCCGAAGGGTTGAAACGTGAAAAAAAGAAGGTCAGTAGTTTCTAGCGGTGGCTTCGTCGACCAACGAGTAATGTATCGTTCCTTTCGTTTTCTTCTTCTTTTTTGCGAAGATTTTTCCCACGAGATCGCTGGTTTCAAGAGCAGCTGCAGGATTTCCGTCGGGCACGGAGATTCCGGGACAAAGATTGCCTCTACTTTCATGCCCCAGCCCATTTCGCTTGCGAAGAAGAGAAATAAAAGTACGCTCTCGTGGCTCGCCCCTGGAATTCGTAAGCCATTCGGACTGCACCTCGTTTTCGACGAACAAAGCTCGGCCAAGTGAGCACGATTCTGTCCTTTTACTGTATTCTTCGCCAGTCGAGTGATAAACCACTCTTTCATCGTGAAACATTGATCTATTTTAAAGGGTTGAAGGATGGATGACGATTTCCGCGAACGGCACGTTCAGATTTCTTTCTTTCGATAATGGCAGAAGTTAGTGAGATGGAAAGCATAGAAATTTGAAAGAAGCTTGGGGAGTTGGAGAAAATAATCGTGGTTGAAGGGGAGTCTTATTTGAGTCACGGGAAAATTTACTGAAGTCATAGAAATGTTACTTGAGTCATAATAAAATTTATTCCAGTCGTGGAAATGTTAGTTGAGTCATAATAAAATTTATTCCAGTCGTGGAAATGTTAGTTGAGTCAGAGGAAAATTTATTGGAACTATAGGAATCCTATTTGAGTCGCGGAAAAATTTATTGGAATCATGGAAATGTTATTTGAGTCATAGGAAAATTTATCGGTGACATGGAAATGTTCCAAGAAAATCTATTTGAGCCTAATTGAAATTTAATTTGATTCATGGGAAATTTATTTAAATAGTTTGAGTCATAGAAAATTCAGTCAAAATAAAGTCACATGATATTTTGTCAAATCATGTAAGAATTATCAATATTCACTAACGCCATATTAATGTAATCTAAACTGAAGCAAAACTGACCCTTGAACCGGCAAGTTGCTGTAATATCCTGTGGACGATGTACTTTTCTTCGTTGTCGGAGCTAACACAATTAACCAAGGCCCTGAAACTTGCTGTTAAACTTGCTACACTGGGTCCACTGTTAAACTTTCTCTTTCTTCGTCTACTAGTACGCTCACCATTACACCCAGTCCTTGTTTCCGGCATTCTAATGTTATTTAGCCGAAGTTGCCGCTTAATCGACGCGACGTGCAACTTTGTCAGAAGCTGCAAGTTATAATTAACGGAAGTCGACTCAGCCAGCTAATGCACAGGCTTGACTTACACGAGAAATCGACACACATAATTAGAAATTCCGGCTGGAAACTCAAAATTGCCTCTCTGATCACGTCTCTGTTTCCTTTTGTCTTGCTTAACCGATTGTTCCACGAAATTTGAGAAGTTTCATGATATCATCTATTAATTAACTCCCGCCCACGTAGTATCATGTCATTTTGAGAACTCGATCGCTACATGAAACCGAGAGATATATTTTTCTATACTGTTAGATTTCAAAGGGGAGAAACGTGAAAATAATAAAATTTCGGTTTCCCAATTTTTCATATTACGGCGTTTGAAAGGGAAAAAGTTTTATCAATAGGAAATTCGGTTTTATAATTTCTATTATCTAATTTTCCAATTCGGACGTTTCAAAGAGAAAACATGTGGAAATCTGGTTTTCTAATTTTCCAAATTATGACATTTCAAAGGGGAAAAGATATGTTCCATTGTTTTATGCGCATCTGAATGACTATAAACCAAACGTTACAATCACAAAAATAGAGATTCTTACTTTTTTGCGAATTAAAGTTAATTTTGTGCAAATATTCTGTATTTTCACTGATCGAAAAATGAATAATCTGATATCCACAATTTTGAAAAATCTGTGTGTTCTAATATCTCAAAGCTTAAATATGTTATATTTAATATCATAAAATTAAAATTTAATATGCAAACTAATATAATAAATATTCTAACACTCAGGAATTAAAATAGTAACAGAAGCTAAATATATATGAAAAATTATTCATTATCGAACTGATTATCACCATAAGAATTTCCTAGGATTTAAAACCCTAAATCCGAAACTCTTTAAGCTTTTAAAGAATTTCGTGACGCGCATCAACTTATAATTTTAAAGGAAGCTTTCGAGATACGCGATCTAAATTTCGCCAAACTTGTCACCACTCCGATCAAACTCGGTAAAGCTGCCTGCTGATTAAAAATAATCCAATTCCGAAGAAAACTGCGCTTGCGATCCAAAAGTTCTCGCCTGTCTCTCCCGTTTGAATCTTCAATATTTTCCAAACTCGTAATTTACTTGCCACGGAACGAGCCGTTGTATTTTGTTTGTTGAATATTAACTTAACCGACGACACAGAAATAAAACTGAATAATTCGTGGCCCTCTGCCTTCAGGCTGGATTAATCCTGAGCCCCTGGGTTCTTTGATGAAAGTTAAAAGTGAGGAAAGTTCGCCTGAATGTCGCCAGGAAAATTATTTTCGTCCGACTGATAATCAAAGCTCCATTAATCATCCTCGATACTCCCTTAGGCATATTTTCCTTTGATACTCGAAAACTTGCAATAATTACAGTAATTAAACCGACCGTCCAAACGCTAATGTACAGGAGTACTGTATTGGCAACTAAGTGACTGCGGGTTTTGTCAATGCCACCTATTGACAAAATCCGCAGTCACTTAGTTGCCAACCCAATATGTGCACAGCTGCTTACTTTTGGCAGAAATATTTTGTTATCGAATTCTGAATTTCCAAGATTCATTTATAATATATGAGATCAATTTATCCTCTCTGGATTAATATTAATTAATTAATAGAAATTACAAGGAACAAGATAAGAGCCATTGCTGTAAATTTTGAACGTTTCAATCTATTTGAATTTTTTTCAAAACATAGTCGATAAAAATTGTCAAACTTGCGAAACTTTCTATCCACGCAAGAAATTCCTTTATGAAAAAACAGCTTGAGAAATCTTGGTACTTGAAGAGTATTTCAATGTTCCCCAAATTTTTACTCAAAAGCCATTTTTTTACCAAACCTTGTAACACAGATTGAGAACCCTTGGTACAAAATAAAATCTTCCTTTCACCATTTCTAAACCCAGTTCGACCATATCCACTATCAAACAAGTCTTCGTCGTCTTAATAATTAATATTAACAATAATAAACTAATATGATGAAATAAGTTTCGAATAATGTTAACAATACTGCAAAGTAAATTGATAATGTTCAACTGTAAAATAGGAGAAGTTTCCATCGTCGACCAGGATTTAGCAGCTGCAATTTTCCACTTAGCCGCTTCAAGATTCACCGATTCACCTGTTACCTGTGTTTAGCACCAAGGACACATTGATCTTGCCCAAGACCTAGCCGATTCCCTAGAGCAACGGCGCAACTTTTCCCTCAGACTGGGTAGCTTGCTGTCAGAGGTTCTTATTCGCCTCGAGGATCGCTTCCAGTGGTCACGACAACTGGGTCAACCAAGGTGTACAAGTAATTAAACGGATTCCTTAGGCAAACGAAACGATCGTATAGCAGAACGTAGTGCATTGTAATCGTCGATTCTACGCTCCGTTTCCTCGACCAAGATCGCGTTTCACTGCGAATGGAAACTCGGACTGTTGAATCTTAGACCGAGCCAGTGGATGTACTTAATCTGCATCTTGTTGAATAGGTAGAGCTCTCGCGGGAAAACTCGACAGTTTGATCAAGGTGGAGACTGGTGTTTGAAGCAGTCTGAGAACGTCGCCGGCTGCTTGTCAGAAGGATCGACGAGCGAGAGTTTTGAGGCTTTTGGGACTCAGATTGTCCCAGGTAACATCGATACATTTAGCACTGTTGTGGTCAGCACAGGCTTCGCACTACTGACGTTGCGAATTCTCAACTAAATGGAGATCGGTCAGGTTCAACAGATCGGTTGATATGATCTTGAACGAAATTAACGCTCAAGATGGAGGTAAATTAAGTATATCGTGTATTGGCATGGTTTGGTAATTTATCTGCATTTTTAGTATACACGAAGAGTTTGACGATCTGATGAAGACTGTGGTAGGATGTTGCTGCTACTCTCACCAGAAGCTTCATATCATCGTTATATACTGACTTTCCGGTCCTAGGTTTCCCATGGTTTATTGTCTCTTAATGAGATCAACATCGTGAGGTTTACGGCTTGGGCAGGTAGGCAATTCGGACTTTGCCGAAAAATGATATGAGAGATGTGTTGTCCAAGTCATAAACTGGTAGCCAAATACAGAACAACTGACACAGTTTTCAGTGCAGCCCATCTCAAAGGATGATGCTAAACTGGCTCGTCTTGAACATTCTCACTGAACAGTGTTACACTTAGTATTGTTACGGTTAACATTGCTTGGAGTTTGCTGTGGTTATACTGGTAATCATAGTAATTATGGTAATACCGTTTGATGCTTCCGAGCGGTATCCAAGTGGAGAAGGATTCCAACGTTTAGCTAACTGCAATGGACAGGGAAGCTTCTCCTTTTAGAGATGGTCTGACCGAAGAATAGAAATTGGCGAGTTAAAAAAGAGAATTTCCACGAGTTTTCGAAGGTCCCCTTCAGTTGGAAGAATCTTACAAATTTGTTGATCATGATAGATGCAAATGCAGAAACAAAAGTGGATTGATTAAAATGTACGGAGACGAATCTGAGATTCCATAAATGGGACTTTAAATTGTATTAAGTCATCGGCCTGTTTCATGACGTAAATTCTGTAGTACCATACTCTTGCTAATAGATGTATCGTCGAATGGACCTCTGAGACGATTATCAAAGGTCAAGCCCACTTACGTGGATTCTCCTTCGTTCCAACAGCGAAAACAGCTTTTTTCCAGTCTTTCTTGTGTCGCTGCCTTTATCGCCACGAGTGCACTCCTCGGAACAGATTTCATCCTTGAGGTCGCATCCTTTGAACACGCTCTATTGGTCAGGAAAACGGCCACGCTACTAAATCTCGAGCATCCTTGCATCCTGCCGATAGCGATGTTCTACTTGCACCACTATTTTAAGGATCAGAGATTAAGGAGCATTTAAGAGACTTTCTATTCAGTTTCGGAAAAAATTGGGAGATTGAACATTTAGTACAAGTGTCCTTTTCGTGAAAGCGTTTAGGAAGTTATTTAATAGTTTGAGAGTCATCTAGGCGACACCTGGGCATAGGATAGAGAATCGTTGTGATCCACAGTAATTTTTGGTCCATTTGCACAGTGATTTGAGGAGTTTGAGCATTTTATAAACTAGGACAGAGAATCAATAAGAATTCTTGGTCCACTCGATAAATAATAATCAATAAGAATAAAAATAAAATACACCATTGTAAGTCTCCCATGTTTCTATAATTCTGACCACCATGGTAGATAGTACACAAACCTTGTCATTGTCTATCAGCTGAAACCTGGCTATTGAAGATTTCACGTTTGCTCATTGAGAGAACTGTCCGAATCTGGCAATAAACAGCGTTCCCATAATTCCTAATGAACATTGCCCTATTCCCAAAATCCTGGATTAATAATAGATGATAACCAGATGTTGGTGGATTTTGCTTGCAGAATATCGGTGATATTCCGAGTGAAATCGGCAAAAGCGGTGAAGATAACGGATGGAAGTCTGCTGAAGCGGCTGGGCGTCATCGTGATGACATTCAGCGTGTTCCTGAGCATCCGCACGCTGGTTGCACCGCCTGTAGTTATAGTGGCACGAACAGCGGACGACCTGAAGGCTTATCTCTGCCGGACTGACTGGTGGGATCACAGTTTCACCATACGTGAGTGCTTTAACTCTCGACCAATCGCCTAATGCATGCCTTCTCCTCTATCATCTCTCGTCCCACTGTGTAATAGGCACTGCGTAGAACACTATCAGTTGCACCATATTTTGGTAGAACAATTTCAATCAATGGCTTCTATCGAGTAGGAAAATTTGAAGAGGACTGTTGATGAAGTGCGATTATGTGCACATGCATTTTGCGGCCATTTTGAAATTTGACATTATGAAATTATGGATTTCTGTAAACGTTATTTTTGGTGTACAGATTGCAGTGATAAGTTAGGTAATACTGATGTGACATTATTAGTGTGGAGGTATATTAAAAGATGGTATTTTAAATAATATAAAAGATAGTACATTAAAAAATGTATGTTTGTACTTTGATAGTACGTCAGAATATAATTGAAGGTACTTAACAGCATCTGAAATTAGTTTATATTATCCAGCACCATTCAAAAATAACAATTTCTTGGAAATCCAAACTGAAAGGTAGCAGCTAAAGATACTTGGCAGCATCTGAATGGTCGTTGTAGTATTTTACGATATTTGAGAGTATTTGAAAGCATCAGGTATCTTAAAATATTACTGAGAATTATCTGAGACAATTTTCAAGTAATTTTAAACAATTTTTATAATTGTAATTACCAATACCACTTTTATGATTTTGACCAATTGGCAAATTTGTAATAAGTTTGCTGGCAATGAAGAAAGAATTTAAGATTAGAAAATTTTAATAAAGGATATAATTGAAAATTACTGAAAAAAAATGTATTATATCCAAGACAAATTGCGTGGTCGGTGCAGATACCAATTTTCTACAAAACTTTTACTACAAGACATAAATTTTAAGCCACTTAACGTCGTCCTATGGTATCCTGCAACGTAAAACTTGCGGGTTCCATCTCTCGATTGATTTATAAAGCGATTTTAATTGGTTTAAACACGACCATAGGGAGTTTTCATAGGAGATATTGCCTTGGTAAGGACAGTTATTAAGCGTCCGCAAGAGATATCAGCCCATTCGGAGGACCCCTAACTCATTCGTTCATCGATAACCATTCGTCGCCGTACTTTTCTTGCAGTCTCGTTGATATGGAAATTTTCTTCGAAGTAATCACCCGTTGGATTCATTGAACAAAGGTTAGGATGATCAAGCGTCTTCCTATCTGGCAATTGTGCCAACGTTCTAAAAAATAAAAACTTTCAGTATCGCCATCTAATCCAGCTAAAGTCCAGCAGAAAATATTTCTAGCGCTACAATCGTTCAAATAAAATAATGTAACTGCTATGTTAATAGTTTTCTGGGGAATTTATGTATCTCACTATAAAGCGTGTTTGGTTCCTGAAATTATCACCAGCTAGTGAGAATGTACAGAGGTTTGAATTTTAGACATTTTATTTATTGGGGAATTTGTATTGTTGAAGTTTGTGTAGAATTAACAGCTGGTGCGGTGGAAATTATCGGAGGATTTAGATATTGGAAATTTTGATTATTGGAGAATTTGTATGTTGGAGATTTTAATTACTAAGGAAATAGGGATTGTGAAAGATTCGTCGATTGAGAAATATAAATTTTAGAAGTTTCAATATATATATATTCTTAAATAATATTTCATGAATAAATACGAGATAAATTCTTTGCTGGAAAATGAAATGATAAGAAGGAGGAAAAATAAATCAACGTTTATTTGCTGTAGGCAAAGTTTCACGATGGATCAGCGCTCAAATAAATTTCGTGGCAAATTCAAACATACCCCTTCGCAAATAAAATGTGAAACAGGGGTGAAAAAGTATAAGAAACGATGTTCAATATTATCGTGAAATGAAAAGTAATGGCTATGGTTACAGTTTTTTCACTCCGCTCCTGATTTTACAGGGTTAAAGCAAACAGTTCAACAGATTCCATGCTTTTTAATCAAATCTATAGTTCTTCATAATTTTGAGTTAAAATCGAAATCGTAAGGGTGGATTTTTTATAATAAGATTGATACAAGTTTAGTAATATAAGCTTGATTTTCAAAATATTACAAATCTTCGTATCAAATATTTTTTCATCCATTTATTTATAATTTTACAACCACAACCATCTTTCGTATATAAACAGTAAGTCGCAGAATTTATATTTAAAATGAATACAAAAAGTCCTATTCTCAGAAGCAGGAATCTCATGTTCACCAAGAATTCAAATTTCTGTTAGGGAATTAAAATTTTCTCGTTCAGAAATTTCCGAAAATTCCAATTTTCCGATAACCAAAATTTCTTCCCAACACGTGCCATCTGTATATGTCCAAAACAAAAAAAAAAAAACAAATTCCATTGCGTGTCCTTAAAATTAAAATGTTAACAAATTTTTAATTACTGCATACAAAATCTAAGAAATTCCATCTTTTCTATATACAAACTTTCTTCACTTTCGAGTTGAAATCTACTCTCCTTCGCCACGACTTTTGTACCTCTTTCAATGAAACGTTTACATTGAAAAGACGAATATTATCGACCGAGTAGAGCTCTGTTGATCTCAAGGAGTCTCTGCAGTGTCCTGGTATCTCTGGAATTCGTTTCGATGCGCACCGTATCGCGAGATCTTAATTTCGAAATGTAAGTCAGCAGAAGGTCGTTGCATGAAAGTGGATCTACCGATCGGATAACATTCACGTAAAGACGAATTTAGCCACTTGAAAAGACAGAACAGAGTCGAAGTATCGGAGATAATGGTTGGTGATATAAAATAGCGGTCATTAGGAACCTGAAACCTTCTCTATGTAACTAGATCTCGCGTGCAGAGCTGCTAGTTTCTTTTCTTTTGGTTTTATCACTAACCTTTCTAATGGTGTAAGCAATATTGTCACTATATTGTAATATTGAATGAAAATGTTGATATTTTGAAAAATTTGACGATTTAAATGGCGAGAACTAAATTGCATGAATAAATAAAAAATAAATTCTATTGCCAGAAATGAATCAACAGATAATATTAATCACGACCATTTTATAATTACTGTATTCTTAACTTTTATTGCAATTCATGTGATTATCTACACCATTTTCTATCGTTTAAATTTTTTCAGTTGTTTCGCATTTATTTTCCTAACAATGAAAACAATTTTCCGACTATTATAATTATATTACTTAATTTAAATTGACTACAAACGATATTGTTTTAAGTATTTCATAGTTATCGTATTAAATACGATTACTTTATAACGTTCGAAAATTTTGACACCAATTTATTCCGTATATCGACGATTGAATTATTTTTAATGCTCTTTCATATATCATTGATTATCAGGCTATTATTTTGTTAATAAATTACGTCATTGCATATTAAAAATTGATAGCTGACGTTGTTATGAACGCACATAATAAAAAGGTATCAATTTTTGGTATTACGATCGTATATCACACGTTTTGTTCAATTGAGATGAAAGAAAGGTGAGTTTCTGCTTTGATAAATTGTCTTATTGTATTTTGAATTGTAGATGTCCAATGCAGGCCACGGCATTCCGGTAATTCCCGTGAGAATTTCTATCGACATTAAAACCCACTGGCTGACAGAAATCAATCATTCACTTCATAAAATCCCACCCGAAATTCCATGAACGTCCCATCAATTAACTGAATGATTAAGCGTCACCAGGTGTTGTCATCTGAGAACGTTGATCAATTTTATTCCGCTAACACAGTCAACATTTTCTACTAAACAAAATTTAATTTAACTCTCCACCAAGTATATTTATTTTCTCAAAATTAAAAAGCACCTTTTGGTCGTTTTGCTTTTTTATTTAATTGTATGGTCTTTGTGGATTGGACTAATTTTTTTATTTCAATTATTTTTCTAATTATTATTGTTCATTTAATTGTTATTTTAACTGGGACAATTTAATTGCGTAAAATAGAAGTAAAACCAAAATGGGCGGAATCAAATGTGCGTCCTAACCTCCTTAACTAGTTTCAGAAAATTGAGGTTAGTTAAACTCAACGGATTAACAAAATTAATTAATTACGAATAGCACATATTTGGACGGCAGAGAATGGGAAAATAATAAATTCGTGCAAAGTTTGAAAATCTAGGAAATGTTGAGGAAATGTAATATTCGAAGATTTATCGTTCTTAACCTCAAAATGTTTAAGAGTTTCTTGAAAATGAATAATAGATGCTTGCGTTAAGGATGTGTTTGAGGCTCGCGAAGCTTGGAAAATTAGAGAAGTTTTAAGAGACCAAGAAAATGTTAGTTTTCTAACCTTAAAATGTTAAACAATAAGAATTGTCTGAAAATAACCAATATCTATTTATGTATCAAAAATAATGTAATGTACTAGAGAATTTTACAAAGCTTGTGTAACGAGAGAAAATTAAAGAATCGTAACATAATATACGACCAGAACTTACTGAATAGCGCGAAAATGATAGGTAATTTTCCTTCCCCGTTCCCTCTTGTATACACACGTATATATTTTAACGTTTCCTCCGCAATTCGTTGAAACTAAACTTTCCACTCTTGCAAGGCAAGCGAAATGCCTCAGGTGTTTAAAATTCTGATGAATTTTTCACAAATTTCTCCTTTGATGCGCGGTAATGATTTGTAAACTCGGCTTAATTTGATGTCCTTAATTGCAACGCATGAAAAGTTCTTTACATGCATATATTTTCTAGAAATGATGCTGTCTGTTTCCGTGTTTAGCCAGGCTAGGAACTGTTGAGCTTTTTCGTCGTTCCAGACCAGTGCATATTCCGCGAGCGCATTAGGGCGAGAGCTTTCTTGACGAGGGAAAACAACCCTTTCTAAAACGGTTTCTGCCTCTGTTGTACTCTGTCTCCTCTTCATTCGTAACCCTCTTCGTTCTTTTGTTTTTTAGGTTAAACGTGCCTGGAATAACGTGGCTGGACTGTTAATGATGCTTAGCAGACGCTGCAACACTCTAGGGAATTTTTCAGTAGGGAAGTTACTAGATATATGTACAAGCCTTGGATTGGCTAAGTTTAGAATACCCTGTTACAGGGTTTCGTCGCTCTACTAAAAATCTTGTTCCTCAAAATTTTGACGAACTTGTCGAAAGACCAATCCGTCGCCAATTTCGATGATTTTCGAATATGTGAAAGATATTTCGCAAAATGTTGCCACTACTAGCCACACTGAATCCTGCCCATATGTGGGCACAACCAAAATCGACGCGTTCACTGCTTGCATCGACCATCGATCTCTTTTCCTTCGCACCATACTTTACGAATCGAAATAAACAGTACAGTGAAAAGATGTAGGAAAATTCGAAAAATCGAGAAATTCCAACTTGACGAAAATATTTAACAAAAGTAGGAATTACTTTTATCAGATAATTACCAAGAGTAGTTCGATAAATGAACTAAATGGTAACATCGTTCGATCTTATTTGAAGGGAAAATTATCTAAGAAAAAGTTACCGAAGGAAGAACTTGTTCGAGGGGAAATTTATCGAAAGAAAGGTCGCTAGAAGAGAGGCTAGTTTATCTCTTTTATTGCAAAATTATGCATAAAGGAATATAAGATACGCACGACCTCGTTATTACCGAATTAAAACGTATGATGCGGAAGTCAAGTGAAAAATTGCAATGAGGTCACCGTAAACGGACCCCTTTATGAAACGGTAAATACGATTTCAAATTGATTTGTACAAACATCAAGGCGGTTCGTTTGAATTGCAATTTTTATGCGACAAGGCAATGTGTATCGTTTTGTTGGAATTTAATGGACCTGGGAAATCCAAACGAGGGGATATACTGTATGATCATAAATGGAATCGCAGTTATGAACGAGTTGGAACAGTCGCGACTGAATGGAAGATCCCTTTGAATAGGATAGTTTCGTTTAATGAAGTTTATTCAACGATACATTTATATATATCATATGACTGTAATTCGAAAAATATAACAAATAAAATAACGGATTACAGAAACGAAAATATTGGGTCGCCACCTAGTGACAAAATCCGAAATCACTTAGTTGCCAACCCAATATACAGTTAAAAAGCAACTCGTAGAATTGTTCTGTTATCGTGTTTCTCGCGAGCCATTTTAAACGTTAAACAAGAAATTGGGAAATTTCAAGCTTCACAGAAATTTCCAAAATAATTCAATAACAATTACCAAAGAATTTAAGGAACGAAGGCCTGTAGATACGATACATAACCTAAACGGCGATTAAATCATATTGCTAGACAGACGTTGCTGATAAGCGCATCAAAGATAAGGCGGTCTATCTTTGATGTGCTGTTCCTGCTAAAATTCTGCATCAAACTAGCAGGAAATTCCACGTTGGCAAATTGGCCGTAGAATGCAGCGGTTATACGCCAATTCCTTCATCCGACAGACGACACGATATTATGGCTATGCCACAAGAATCCTCGAGAGTACAATTTAATAAGAACCACTGTAATAGGACAATTTCTTCCACGGGAAGAAAATCACGGCAATTTTCTTCCTTCTTTTCCCTTCTCTATTGTGTCTTATTATATTATTCCGACCACAGTGTGAGTTTCAGGCTTCTGGGTAATTTCAAATTCGAGTAACACTGTCGTCGTCGTCGTCGTCGTCGTCGTGAGTTTCTTAACACTTAGCCAACCGAACAGGAAGATCTCCCCCCTGTGAAGAACATCGCTGCGTGAACGAGCGCGGAGATCTTCCTTTTTGACTTTAGCAACGCATTTTCTTTTTTGTTGCTGTTATTATTAGGTATTCGCCGTGTTTTCACCGCGAATCACAGACCATCTTATGTAACGATAGTAATAGAGTGATCAGAATGTAAAAGTAACTTCCGGTAAAGATCTAAGCTCTATTTATTAATCTACTATTAGTAATTGTTTGCCTGGAATTGTTGCCAATTAATCGCGCCACCTTCTCTGCTTTTATAAAGTACGGTGTATGATAAAATACGGCAATTTAGTAGTGTTAAAATTAATTCAAAAGTTACACTATCAGTTATGGCTAGATAAGGTTATAATCGAACGATACCACACTGTAAAAGAATATTAAGATGCATTATGAATTTTTAATTTCACCTTCAAGTGTTATTTATCTTTAGTCGTCCTTAATGTCTTTAATTTTGCCTATAATTTTTTATACTTTTAATATATATTTTTAATTTGATATTTTGTATAAACAATATGTGAAGATATAATTGACCACTTAAATAATCTTCTAATCGCCTTCTTCGCTACACGTAAACACAAGTTAGTCAGATTCGTTTCGCCAACAGTAAAAGAAGAAATGTTTTACTTTGTTCCAGTTGAGGTTATATTTCTTATATGGGGAATCAGGCTGTGCATCGTGGTGAGAAAAACACCATCAGAGTTCAACGAGAGTCGGTTCATCTCGATGGCAATTTACAACGAATTTCTACTGTCAGTCTTCCTAAACGTATCTATGTAAGTACATGAACATTGATAATAATATATAACACACTTCCATTTACCGCCTTTTCGCGTTTATTCATGTGAACGTCTAAAAACACTAATTTCCTTAAAGCTAAATAAACATTCCTTTTTACTCACTTTAAACTTCATAAATCCTCGTGAAAAATATTGCACGTTCAGGGTGTTTAAAAAACAAGAAGGAAAAAGAAATAAAATAGAATTTAACGATGCTCCTCTTTTGACGATATTAAGAGAGAGGAAATCCTTTGTTTAAAAATTCTTTTCCAGGGGCACAGCGTATTCCACCAATTTATCTGAAAAGTCAACAGAATAAATTCAAAAGCTCGTGCTGTACTGTAGTTGAAAGCGACAGGTTAAAAGTGTACTCAGAGATCCGTGGTTAACGTTAAGTCTAACAAACGACTACAGGATTCTTTGCTGTGCTGAAAAAACCGTGCGATTGTGCGAGGCGAAACGGTGTCGTTATGAGCAACTCAGGCCATGAGAATTATTTGCCTCCGTATATCCCCTTTGTACTTAACCTCATAACAAGAACGCCAAAATGTTACTAGACAGGAATGAAATCTAACCTAGTAATTCTGGGAATTTAAATAATATCCCTGACAAATTGTTCGTTTCCACTAGTTGTTCTTTAATAATACAACGATATTAATATTATTTATTTTATAATACAGTTATTTGTATTAGCATCAAAATAAACTAAATAAACTTGTATATACTTGCAAACGTTCATAATTAACAAGAGAATAATGTTTACCGAAATATATGCGAAATACGATATTTGAGTTTCTCGTGTTGTAGCAAAGTGGCAATCGTTTGTCTCGTTTTAATAGAAATCGTTCGTTTCGAATGAAACAGCAAAATACATTTCTTAAATATGGAATACATTGCAAGTATGTAAATACATCATAGAGTACCATTACGTTTTCCAACTAATTTTTACACGCATATTTTCACGAAATTTTAACGCAATCGTGCCTTTATATTTACATATATTCAAACCCGCCACGCGTAATCCGAATAATTTTCCATCAAACGGCTTGCTGGCTGGCGGTGTGAATGGATAGGCAGAGGTACGCCATCGCGCAACATTGAATTTAATACGCCGAACGAATCCGTGCAACCCTGCAAATATTGGGCCGTCCGCGAATCGTTAATTTTAATAATGCATTTCACTGATACTCGGTCGTGTTCAACACGAACTAGAGCGCAACACCGGAAACTATTATGCTTCGTGCAACTGCACGTGTTCTGCATTAATAATTTTACCGGAGAAGCTTCTCACGGCCGTTCTTCTTAAAATCGTATCGAATCAATCCGAACATTTCACTTATCATAATGTCTTCTTCAATTTTCAGCCGCTATTTGTTTTTCTCTATCTCACGATATATTTAGTAATTTTTATCAGTAAATGGTGGCATTACTTATCTAGTAACTTTTCGTATCGAAAGAATCGCCATTTTACTTTTCCCGTGCTCCCTACTCCTGTTTAGCTGAGAATTGAGCTAATCTACGTACACATCGCGAATCTCGCCTTATTTTAAGGCATAGAATTTCCCTAGCCCCGTTTTCACCGCGAATCACAGACCATCTTATGTAACGATAGTAACATAAGTGATCATAACATAAGTAACATAGTGACCAGAATCTAAAAGTAACTTCTGGTAAAGATCTAAGCTCCATTTATTAATCTACTAATTCTATCGTTATCTGCTTGTCGCTTAGGTGCCTAATTCTATTGAAAACATGATTAAGACGATCAATTAAGGTTGGCCTCAGACTTCTGAATAATCTACACTGGCATCTACACGCATACGGTATAGATCAGTTTCCTTATTTGGTTAGGTGCATAAATATAGAATATTAACAAGGGAATTCTAACTAATGGAGGTGATACCTTCAGTCAATTAATCATACTATCCTTCCTGCCCTCTCTACGTACATGTATACTCTAATATTACTCTCAATTCATTAGCCTAAATTGAGCTTAGATTATGAGGTTAAACTATAGAATCTAGTCTGCGAGATCAAAGAGAAGTTCAAGTTGGTAAATGAAAATGGCCACTTTAATATCCGTTGCACGGTGGCGCCATCTGAGAAGGTAGCGACTATTAATATTTAGAAAGCAATTTTTAGAGAGGTCTAGGCTGGTTTATTGCTTTTCAACGAGTTGCTTACCGCAATATACGGAAGCTGGCTGCAACTCTTATTGTTATTATCTGACAGTTTACCGACCGCCATACGGGTTTTCTCTGGCGAAGAACCGGAGTTTACCTTTCTCCTTCCAAAAGTGTGCGCAATGTACCAATTTCTCCAACTACTTGCGGTTCGTTAAACTACACTTTCTACTCGCGGTTATATTACTTTGGCGAAGCTTTGCTCCGAGTTTACAGCTTCGCGTGTCTTGCCATAATTATGCGCATAATTAAGAACTAAACGAAAACACCTGAAATGGTAGAAGCGTCTATACTTCGTCGCCATTTTCCCAGGGAAAACGCTTTCAAGCAAGGGACAAAAGTTATTTTACAAAGCCGGAATAGTTAAGATAAGTCAAAAAAGACAGGCTAAATTAAGGTTAGGTCGCTAATGAGATTTTTTTTATACGTCTGCTTGTTCGTTAAAACAGCTTGGAATATAACGACGAAATGGAATTGAGATTTTTAGGTTTGTTCAAATTACTGTGACCCTCTGCGGAGAATTCGATATGTTCAGTGTATCGGAGAACGTGGAAGTTTTCAATTATTCGGTGGTTCTATGGTCGCTTGGATATTTCTGCTATTCGCAGGATTATTTATAGTACAATTTATGGTACTGGATCTGTTTAGAAGGTTGGCAGTATCGATATGAAAAATTTCTAGATAAATGAAGGTACTGGATTCGTTAAAAAGTAGTTTGGATTGTTTAGATCGTGAAAAGTCATTAGAAGATTAAGAATTTTTAAGATCAATCTCCGATAAATGCGTTTGAATTAACTGCGATACAGCTGCAGTCCTACCAACATCTAAACAGCATAAATCAAAATTTAATAGGATTTTATAACCAAAGAAGAAAAAGTCACTAGCACTTAATAAAAAGGCAGGATCGTTCTTTTCTAAAGGGCACAATCTTTCTGGTTGCAGGTTGTTCCTGCAGTCGCCAGCCAATCCGGATTTACTCTACGTAATATTTTTCTGTCACACCCAGTTAACGGTGACGCTGCTGCTGTGCTTGATATTCGGCAGCAAGGTAAGACTAAATCGATTCTTGTATTTCCAACGCGTTCATGCGGTCCGTGCGCCTGACAAATGGCGCCGGCTGGATCGCGAATTCTAAAGGCTGCGACCAACCCATTGAAATTTATTTATCTCACGGCGTGCATATTGATCATTTGAAAGCAACGGCTGGCGCTCGTGGAACTTGTAAAATAGTTGTGTACGAACAGCCGTGGTCTAATTTATTTCCGGCCGTGTGGTCGGGATGAAAAATCGCGCCCCTTTTTGACCCACCCCTTTTCCCGCGCTTAAATTGAAAGTTGTTCGACGTCGGAACTTGAATATAAAACACCTCATTTCTTTCCAATTCGATAACTCTGCCAAAGGAATCCTAGCAAATTCTTCGTCTACCAAAATAATAATCTTAAATTATATACATATGTCGAATAATTTAAAACATTTTTTACTTCATTTTTATCACAAGAGGATGAATAGAGATGTTTATTCCTAGCGATGTTTAGTGACAATTGGAATTATAAAATAAGATTTGAAAGTTGGTGTAACTAGACAATGATTTCGAAAAAGATTTTTTATCACTATGATGAGTATTACCAACGATATGATAAGAGAAAAATGGGGAATATTCATTTTATTTCGTTGGTAACAATTGAAATTCTAGAACTACAAAGTTGCAGAAGATTACAAGTAAATATATGTACATATGAAATGAAGTTTAAGAGGTTATGTATATGTAAAAAGTATGCATATGAAACAAAGCGTGGTATAACCAGTTACAAACAGGAAATATCCACTCTCCGGTGGAATAAAGCAACGAATGTCACCATTCTTCCTGCTTCCACTATTTCTTATTCGTTTAGAATAATAAAGCTTCGTGCACAACATACGAGCAAAAAACTAAATGTTTGAATTGCTATGAACAAAAATAACTGGATATGTCGTTTTGAAAAAAAAAAAAAAAAAAAGAAAATTGTTTCTGAACCTGCCCCAGTGTTACACATTGAAAAGAAAGCAATTTAAATAATGTAAAATCATTTGTTTCTGTCCTAATTAAGAAAATGTTTTACTGGTTCATTAAAATACTAAAATCTGATTTTCTAACCAGAATATTTTAATGCCATTCCTTCTTTTTACATGATAGATTATACGATAGAGTTAAGTATCCCAGAGAAAAATTTCACATCCATGGTACTTCTTGCTCGTTAGAGGTTATGTAGCTCGTTCATTTCTTATTAATCGTGTCAGCGGAACTAATTAGCCGAGTAACGAACGACAGTATTCCTCGTACCGGGTACGACGATTGTAAACCTGAGGAAATACCTTAACACAGGATAAAAGCACGGTTTCTCATCGTTCCCTTTCTTCCCTTTTAACCTAATATTCTTGGCCGCCATTGATTCGACGGATGAATGCGTTAGAGACAAGACTATGGAGTTATGCAACATCGAGAGTACGTCCAGGCAAATTCAATATTCATGTCGTTTAGCGACATTCCCGTCCATAGTGTAGTCCTTCAGTGTTCGTACAACGTACCTGTCTGTACTTCCATTACAGTGAGCGCCATTTTATTTAACCAGCGAGCAGTAGATAAATAAAAATGAACGTTTTATTCAAGAGTGTTTTTACGTCTTGATTTGCCATTCTTTGTTAATTTAAGTGCAGATTCCGAAAGGCAACTGTTCCGGTATTATTTCGAATATTAATTCGACTTAACCTCACTACATTGTTACCGTTGTAAAAAGGAAGCTACTTCAGTGGCATAGATTAGAAACGCTGCATTAAACAGAAATCCAATAGAAACTAGTTAAAGAGAGAGATAACACTCAGTTTCGTTATCCTACTGGTTTTAATGAATGTCCCTAGAATGTCACCAGATAATTCAAAGTAAATTACTAAATTACAATCGCATTTTACGCTGTGATATTCTTTCAGCCGTGAAAGAGATTCGAGAAAGGAAATTATACTAATAGAAGGCAGATTAGAAATTGTATTAATTTGTACGTTGATCGAACCTAACCTCGCCAAGATTGTTAGGAATAAATGAGAATAACTCGTAAGAATAAATAAGAAATTTGTAAAACCATTGTAAAGTAAATTAAGTCGAGTGAAATTGTATGATTTATTTGTAAACGTATATTAAAGCTTCGCTTTTGTTCAGTAAAGCTATACCAAATTCTAACACATTACTCCCCCCCACCCCCCATAAAAGGACTCGTTTTCCCATAAAGATACGTGTTCCTTTATAGAATGGTCGCATTAGACTCGTCATCGATGCAAGATCGCGCCACTATAGACGAAAATTTCACCATCCGGGTATCCACCGGATAATTTTCTCAAAAATTTCTCAAAAAAGAAAAAGAAGGTCGAGGCGTGGAAACATTGAAACTTGCCTGTTTTAATGTAGGTCTACGTGGTGTTCCGTAGCGGAGGCAAGGAAGACTCGAAACACTCCGGGGCCACAGGTAAATTTCTGGGGAAAAGCAGTCGCCCGACGGGCACTAGCAACCAGACAAACTCCATATCCCTTCAGCATGGAAACTTCACAGACGAAAGCGACGGGGCGACGGTAAGAGCACTTTGATCTATCCAATCCCACAACTTTCGTCCCTGGTTCTAGACCCTTTTCTGAGGATCAGAAATGCCCAGATTTCGCTCCTAATCATATGGATAATACATTGCTCTAGCTGGAAACAATATAATAGCTTTTTAAACTTTGTAACGTCGTGTACAAATTTTCTAAGTTTTATAGTTACATTCAAAAATGTAAGTTGAGATATTTTTGAGGTTATGAAGAGCTCGAGCTAAATAAAAATAAAATAAAATAGGGCATCTATTTTAAAAACTTAAATTAAAAAAGACAAGATGATTGGTTGTTGCATAATATTTAAAGCAATTGATCAACAGCTGAAACTGAATATTCTTTGTCGAAAAATGTTCACTCTCTTACACATGTCACGTGTCAGGTCGATTGAGCGTGAAATATGAGACTGTGAAATAGAAGAGGGAGACACGTGTGCTGCCCCACAATTTCGACGGATTGTGCACCGAGGGGAGCACCAGGGTCTGATTTAAATTCCCACGGCGACTCGAACCAGCGACGAAATATGTCTTTAATGGCACGTTCGCGTGATTCTGTGCATGTATGTATCCTTAGATATCAGCTGCTCTTTTCTTTCCTCTAGTTCGTTCCACGTTACATAAATTCTCGCCGGAGTTTCGTGACTGGGTAACGGTAATTTTGTCAGAATACTACAGGGCAATGCAAAAATGTGGCTTATAATTTATTCAAAAGTAAATCGACCAAATAGATAGTTATATGTTTTCTAAAAATTACTAGGCAATCGTCAAAATGGTCTAATTGGAAAAATTAGTCACTCTTTTGATACAATTATAACATACTGAAATTTGGTATGATACAATTACAATTACATAATTACAGTATAATTATAATATCTGGGACATATAATATGAAAATTATGATGGATTGTATTCAGTATGTTGGCAACACTGTACCGTGGCTGACACAGCCTGAGTCAATACGAAGCGATTATTAATCAATTAATCAAAATTCCATATTGAAACGCGTCAGCTTTCTACATCGCTCGTTGATAACAAATATTTTCATAATTATAATATTCAACAGATCGTCCATAATCGAGATGAACGTGCAATGTACAATTTGTTTGTCATTTACGATTCCGTGAACTGTTAATTTTGTCCATAATCGAGTGAAATCACGTGCCCTCTAAATCCACCAAGCCACACCATTAACGTCGACCATTCCCGCCTACTGATCGAAGCACAGGATTTCGTAAAAGTGCTGATTCTAACCGAAAAGAGGGACAGGTAGGGGGAAAAAATGGCTACGTGACCTAACCTAACCTAAAAGAACTCGAAACTCGAACAAAACGTCGCGAAGGCATCAGATGCTGGAGTAACGAGAAAACTTGCTGACAAATGTGTCCTGTTGAAAGGGACGATAAATCTAAGGAACTGTAGACTGCCACGAATATAGGAAAAGTGGTCCATTTAAATGAGGAAAGTATTTCTGTTTGAATTGCTGTTGAATTACTAACCACGTAACCTAACCACATTCGTCAATTTATGCAAAAATATGAAAAAAATGGGAAGATTTTACGAATGAAATATTGGTTGTGTTTTTGTGGCAGTTTTATTTTAGAGCTTTGGAAAAATCTAGAATTGTTTCGAGAATTGTTGTTGGTGTTCTATTATTAAACATAGGTAAACTGGGTTAACAATAAATTTTCTTCTTAAATTTTATAATTTTCTCTGAATAATGTGGAGGAAAAATACATAGGCCAACTCGGTTCCTCGGAGTACAAAATGGCGTCCAACAAAAAACATCTTCCTTCCACCATCAACTTTCTAAAGAGTAGTCAACGGAAGTTGACGTCTAATTTCTCATGAATTCTCAATGATGATATCAACGGATAAGACAAAATGGCCCGCACTGAATTCAGTCCTTTAATAAGCTTATAGAGTATTAGAGTGGGTTTACCAGTATAACTTTCATAGTCCCCTTAACCATCTCTTGGAAACTTAATTAGACGGATCTGCTTGTAAAGCGGATTTCCTTTAAGATTGCCCTTTACGGGACTCATGAAATCAAACGATTGTTTTTAATGGTGATCGCTATCAAGGACTTGGATGAGTTTCCTATGAATTATGACAATCTTGTAAGGCAAAGCGGAATTGGGATTAGGAAAAGATCTGGTGAGCACGTGTATTGTGGTCCTGACTCAAAAGATAGAATAGTATCCACAGTTGAAGCCAAGCATTTAAGGAAAGGAAAGTTGGGTTATGATTCCATTATGTTAGAAATTGTCTTCAAGGAGCCTGTCGAAGTAAAGAATATCTCATTTATAGAATCTTTACATAACCCATGTGTTATTTATACAGAGTTTTCATTGAACACGTTAAAATGATATAACCTAGAAGAAAACATATGTACATAACCTATATTTGGTTTAGCCAACTTTTTGCATATAAATTGCTTATGGAAATATTTTTGCATTATTACTTTTAAATACATAATAAATAAAACATAACCATATATATCCACATATGTATATTCTATATTTGTCCAAATATCCAAGATATCCAAATTTTCAAATTTCTAAATTTAAATCCATGTTATCTCCTCATATGGTTTATAGAAACTTAGACACCATTTATATGTGGCCTGTGTACGTATAATCTTAATATAACCCATAGAAAGCCACGCAACACCTGTAAGTGACCCGTGCAAAATTGGAAAAGAATTCGTATATATATCGAACATAACCTACATAAGAGTACCCAAGGCATGTCGAGTTCATAGTTTTACAGTTAAAGAGAACGTTACTGTGGAAGCGAGATCAGCCAAGTGGAAATCACGACTCGCTGATTTCAGAGAATCTTTGACCCAAACCCGGTTACGTTGACCTAGACAGAAGGAATCGCGCGAAAAAGGCCATTCGCAATGACAAATGTCATTCTTGGGAATTTTTTCCAAGATTGCTAGGCCTTTGGCAAAAAGCCGAGAAAATTACGTCGACCTGAAAGACACGGTCGGTGAAACGTGGCTGGTTTGACATTTGACTACTGATTATAGCCTGTCGTTTGACGCGATCGTTGAAGACTCGTTTCGCTGCTTTTATTACAGACGTGCTGGTTTGTCTCGTGTTTCTTGTTACGTTCACAACGCTGTATAAAGAAACTAAAAAAAGAGTTTCAATGGATTTTGTGAGTTTAGGAAAGGTTCTCTTTTATTCTTCCTTGCTAGAAAATTTCCCTAGTTCCTTTTGTCTATCAGAAGGTTCTCAATCTAGGGATTCCTAGATCTTCATCTTCACAAAAACGTCTGCCCCGTATTTCTACCAAAATGTTGGTAATTCTGCATTTGTAAAAAATTCCTAGTTGCTTAATCTGGCAAGAGTGGTTTTAGTTCTTTATCCCTAGAAGAAAGTTTCTGCATCTTCATTCTTAAAAAATACCTATAATTCCTAGGAAATTCGCTAGGAAAAATCCCTATTTATAATATTCATCTTTGCAAGAGTGTTCCTAGTTCTATGTATATTTCTACATCGAAGGACAGCTTGGCTAGGTACAACATTGTTTAGAAAGTATGAGAAGAATATATAGTTCGATTCGCAAGGAGAATGTATACATTGCTGGTAAGCAGAAACGCAAAATGCATCGTGCAAACTTTACACCCTGTCTGTTTGCAACGGTAGAACGCTTTAGTGACTTCCTTTGGTCGAAGGGCCGCTGAGGTGAAAGCCTATTGAGCCTGCTACCACTTGATCCTCTATTAATTGCAGCTCCGCTTTCACAGGACCACTAATATGCCGTTATCGAACTCTAGAGCTCGAGGGGATACACTTCCCCTTTCAAACCTTAGTATACACGACACTAAGTCCCTGCTTTTAGCCAGCCTGCACGCTCATTACTGCCAATCTGATACAAGTCTGCCAACTTCTGGTGTATAGATTAGGATAATAAATGTGAAAACTATTCTTTTCTAAACTTAAAACAATTATCCAAATATTAAAATGTTGAAATATGTGAATGATTGATTTGTAAAAATATTTAATTTCATACTATGTATAATTTAAATACCTGTAATGAACTAATTTTTCATTCAAAATAATTAATATCTTCTGTGATTCCTTGCTGTTTCCTTGCCAGCAGCAGCAGCAGTTCCTTCAGAAACCCTGACAAGCTATTTCTTAATAAACTCTCCATTCAGAAGCTTGATTTCTATTCCCGAGCTCCGTTCCTTTCCTTTGACTTCTTTCAAATGATTTCTTAAGTCTTAAATAATCTTCAGTTCAACCCTCTATTAATTGGAGCACTTTTCTCATAGCCAAGAAGTAAGCAACACCATTAATGAAATACTTAAAAACTTGATTATACAGAATAATGTATAAAAATGTTTTCTAAAGATATATTTTCAGTTGTCACTGCAGTTAACGAAAATTAATATTTATTTAAATCATAATACTGAATGCACACTGAATGTTTTATCATGAATTTTTAACTTTTAATCATTAATTTTTATTATATTTTATGGAAATGAAGAGAGATATTTATTCCAATCAAAATACTCTAAGTTATTAATATGTTTATCTTATCTGTTGATACACAACAAATATTTTAAGTTGTAATCATTGATTACCAATTTCCATTATACTTTAAAGAAATGAAGGAACAATCTAAAGTTAAATAAACATTAAACCCCATTTCCAAGACCTTATGATTCCCTAGAGCTAGGGAATTTATTTAAGTTGGTTTATACCTACCTTGTACACTGAAATACCATACATATATACTCACCATAAAGGTAAATACCGATTAATAGGCATAGAACTGTCGAGCACTATTGTGCGAAAAGCCGATTAATAGGCCACCGTGTCACGTTAATTACGATATCGACATTAGAGAATCCGATTTAGCTGGTGCAGCTAAACTTGGGGATAATGTCCCTATGGACACTCTAAAAGAGAAACAAACAGTCTCCATAAAATTAGAAATGACGAACGACGAGGCCATTATGTGATGACAAAAACAGAATGCCTAGTATTTCATTTTAATACGCCTGTGCATGACAAATAGAGGATTTTAAGGGGCTATTCGTTAAAAGATCAAATATCGATGATCCACAGCGTGTTTCTGAAATCGTAGTACAACCGGAGAAAGGTAATTCTTCGTGTAAATGAAAGCTGAAAGTAAAATACAGTAAAATTTGTTTATGTCCTATATCCACATTTAACATCTAATATCCACTATCCTATATCCATCACGTATAGTCCATAAGTAATATTCTCAAACTATACGTTTCATCTTACTTTTGTCATTTCACTTCTTCGTTCCATATTCCACATTCCTTCTCTCATGTTTTATATCCCACATCCAGTACCTTTAAGAAATACTTTTTGTCCTTACTTTCGCAACACACATATTCACTCCACATATCATATTTCATATTTCCATATCCTTCATCCTTTAACACACTTTCTATGTGCCGTTTCCCATATTTCACGCCACGTATTTATTAAACCATGTCGTACATCCTTGCATGTATATGTATCCTTCTCTGCATTCCATATTTTGTACATTTCCTTTTCCACACCAAACTACCATTTTCCCTAAATCCTATATTTTTTAAATTATACATACACCGCAAAAATTTAATTTCAAGCAAAAACTACACTTCCCCTACAAAATGTAAAATGGAGCCCACAAACGAAAATCACCATCTCGCAAAATGAAGTTTGTTTCCCTGCAAAATAATCATTATTCTACAAAGTACAATTCGTTTTCGCACAAGATCCACAAACACCACTTCCCACAACCGAGATGCGTTGTCAGAATTTCAGCTCTAGTCTAACATGGATAGGGAAACGAATTTCACTTTGTGAGATATGAAATTTCGTCCGCGAGGGGTGTCTATCACTTGTGGGTTTTGTGGGAAATTTGTGGGCAACGAATTACACTTTGTTGGTATTGATTTTCGGCTGCACGAACGCTAACTCTTTGTGGGTATTGTGAGGACCTTGTGGACAATGAATTACATTTTGTGGGATATCGATTTTCGGCTGCACGAACGCTAACTCTTTGTGGGTATTGTGAGGACCTTGTGGGCAACGAATTACATTTTGTGGGATAGGGATTTCGTTTGTGGTAAGTGCCGCTTTCTTGTAAGAAATTTGTAGGCCGTATTTTAGGTTTTGTGGGAAAAATATATTTTATGGTATGTTGTGTAAGATTCCTCTTACATCTAAATGGAGAGAGTGAAATTATCGAACTGTGATGTGGAGAGCGGGGTGCCAGTTACTGGATATGGGATGTGGAATGTATGAAATGAAATGGTCACATAGGATAGGGAATATTGGATGTGAGATATTAGTATTGGATTGTACATATTACATATGGGTATGCATATGAGAAATGCAATAAGGAATGAAGTAATGATATGGGGTAGGGAATGTTGGATATCAGTATTGGTTTACGTATATCAGATATGAAATAAGAAATACAAGATTCAGGAAATGAAATAAGTAATGTAAAGAATGGAACGGTGGTATGGGATAGGTAAATGATAGGTGTGGAATGTTAATATTGGATTATGTATGTTACATATGAGGTGGAGAATAAGAGATTTAGGAGATGAAAGAAGGAATATGAAATGTAAAGATGTGGGAATAAAAATATTATCTATAGTTCACAGAATGTGAGACACGGGATAAAAGGTGTCTCTTGCTGTTAAATGTTTCAGGAGGAATTCCGTCGGTTCATAATTCAGTTAGAAGTTCTAAAGGAAAAAAACGTCCTACTTGGTAATCACCACTTGGTGAACAAACTCGCAGCCATGCAGGAAGCTGCGAATCGCGTTGAAACACAGGTGTCGACCATCCAGGTCATCTCCTGCGGCATGAGACTGAACGATCTTAACGGATCTACGACAATTGCCGAAACGGATGTTGGAGGGTCCTTTAAAAGTGACGTCGATCAGAAAGGTAAGAAAATTTTGCTATCAAAAATTGCTATTAATCATCCACTAACATCTGTTACATTACGGCATGAGCTGCTATCCATTATGAGCACTAAGTAACCGTCATTCCCATCTGACATATCCATTACCAATTATAAATTAATTCCTGAACGAATCAATGAACCTAACCTAACGAAACTGTGCCGCGTATCGACCATTAACATTTCTTACATTATACTATGAGCGAAGGTGATTTTCATTTCCATTTGACATTTCTATTGTCAATTACCAATTCATTTCCAACCCACTTAACCAATCTAACCTCAATGTCGACAAACTATCCACTACACACCGTCAAAAGTCCTCACGTTCTTTATTCATAAAGAAGAATCTGCACATGCATCTCAATCTTATACAAATGCAACAAATAAACCACGTGACACATGTGCAAACGAACGTGTGCCCAGGTGGAGAGGTTAGGGAGGAAAAGAAGTGTCAGGCCTGCGTGGAGAAAAATGGGATTAGAAGCAAGGACCAGGGTTCTTCCAAGGAGGCTGAAATCCTAGCTTCTCTGGAGACGAAGAAATCAACGACGACCAACGATGTGGCGGTCTCCACTTCCGGTAAACCGGCTACAGAGGACATTGGAACGGAAACGAAGCACGAGGACAAAGAAAGTGAGGTTAGGGAGCGCGACAAGAGTAAGAGCAAATCCGGCCACGCGAGGACGCACGCTATAGTCATCAATCTGGACGATAAAAGCAGATTCTCTGAAGAAGTCACCGTGTAAAAATGCAACTAAATTTGGCTCTGTGAAAACTGAATTAAAGTTTCGAATCAAAGTCTTCTAGTTATTCTAGAATTCACTGTGAAACGTGAAACTAACTAATCGAGTGACTAGAGACACATGTTCGAGGAAGTGTAAAGCTAGGGAATTTGGTGCTGATTTCTTTTGTTATGACGTAATGGTGACATTTCTTTTATTAATGTTCAATTTCAACTTTCGTGTTTTTTTGTCTGTAATTAATTGTAAATCGAAAGTGAAATGAACGATCTGATTAAGTAACCAGTGTGGTGTCGGCGTGAGAAAAATTCCCTAGAATCAGTTCTCATTTTTTAATTCGAGCTGGAATTTTTAAATAAATTTTAGTTCTTGAGATATAACTCGGTATTATTAAAAATATTTAGCGATGTTTCTAGATTAATTTAATATATTCTTCTTTTCTGCTCTTCCTCAATTCGTCTAGATAACTGTGATTTTAGTTTTTCCTCTTTTCTTTCTCTTTAACCGTACTTTCGAGAAACTTCGAGGGTAACTTTCTTACAGTGGTTCTGTTTGTAAGATTCAGCCAAAGACATGCTAATCGGCCCTGGATTCCCCCGTTTGCCTTTATTAAATTTGTTTCTAACAGTGCAGTCTGCAAATGTTTCTTGAAAACTTCTCGTCCCCTTTCCTTTCTTCCTCTTAATTTTTTAATTAGACGCACAAGATAAGGAAATTTCAACTGCAAACGGACCCTTCTCTTCTATAGCCCCTTTCTGCAGTAATTGACAGAACAATTGTCACTAAACTTCAGCTCAACTCTGTTAAACTTATTTTCATCTTACTTATTCATTTATATTCATTTATTTTCGTTGAATCCTACAAGTTTATTGAAATTTTTCTAATTTCACTAAACCAGCAAATTTCACTTTCAATTAGTGGTGGATCTATTTTTCAGTTAAGTCAATTTTCATGAAATTTATCTAAAATTTCAAAAATGTTAAAATTCCCGTTTCGAACATAAACACTGCCTGCTTTTTCAGATAAAATGAACAGTAACTTTCGGTTGGAATTTTATCTGTTCAACATAAGAAATTAGATTAAACGTAGTTTCCTTATTCCGAGTAAATGATTTCCACTTGAAATTTCGCTAATTTGATTAAAGAAAAGTTTCTCGCATAGTTGTTTTCGAGCGCGGCGATTTTGTACAATTAAATAAAGGTTTAACAAACCTTGCTGTGTAAATATAAGTTAACGAACAGCTAGGCACGAAACATTTTTTCATGAATGTTTTCATCGTTTTAGTGGTATAAGGAAACTTGTGATATCACGGTGACGAGTCTTATAAATCGAAAAGAAACAGAGAACTATATACGAAACTTTAATTAGTAAATCGAACTAGTTTAAACAAGTGGATAAACAACAAAAAAAAAACGATAAAATCTCGATTTTATCAAGAACCTCGAAGCTCTCAACGAGGGAAGAAAGAAGAAAATGGTTAAAGGAACGACAAAATTGTTTTAGGGGAATTCCCTAGATACGACTTTACTTTCCCGCCATTTCCAACGCGAAGCGCGGGAAACGTTCAGTTTTTAAAAGCTTGAAATCGTAAATAGCGCTTCTTAGACGTTTACTGTACGAAAGTTCTCGGTTTTGTCGGAGATTCTCGACGGAGAGACAATGGAATGAAGTTTTTACAAAGTTTGGAAAAGAACTGAAAAGAATAAGTACGAAGAAACTTGCGCGATTTCTGGAGAATGTACCTTCTTCTTCAAACAGCCATTGATAATCCAATATTGGATAGAAAAAGTTTCATTTCTAAGATTTGGGATACTCCGATCGAAGATTATTTGAGCTTTTTGAATGTCTCTCGTTTGAAATTATTTTATTCTTATTTATGCAAATTTTGTTATCCATTATTGTTATTATTTATTACGAATTTTTTGTTAGAAATTATTTATTACTGTTATTATTTATATTATAAAAAATTGTTTATTAAAAATTATTCTTTCTCTACTTTTATTTATTTTTTTCATTCTATTATTTTTATTTTATAATAATATAAAATATCGGAATATAAAAGATCAGGAATCGCGAAGAAACTTGACCTTATCAAATAATTTTTTCTTATTCATCGGAAGGCATTTTTCCCATGAAGAAAATTTTCAAAATTTTGGTGAAATTCATTCCGAGCGAATGCACGCGCATTTCTATCTAGGAACACGTTCGTCAAGATTGATCGGTCGAACCTCGAGAGCCAGCTTTCTGTAAATATCGTCGTAGCCGCTTATCTCAAGTCTTCTGCCATAATATTAAGTCGATTTGTAAATAAAATTACTAAGAAACAAAGGGAATTAATTAAGAAAAATACACGAAACCGTTCCAAGCGTACGAACAATGCATTACGATACCGATTAAAAGTTTGGAAGCATGAAGGTCTTTCTACAATTTTTCATTTTATTGTTATCATATAAATTACACGAAATAATGAAACAAACTGCAAAACTAAAGTTTCAAGAATTAAAAATTTACTTCGCTAATTTACATAAAATAAAAGCTTTTATTTATAAAATAAACGTTTAGTAATATCATTAACATAACCTCTTTCATTTTTGGTATACCAATATTAGCGAAAACCAAGGTAAAAATTCCCCACAGTTGCCTGAGACAGACAAAGTAACCTATTCACATAAAGAATCGTACAGCTTCCAAACTTAGCGTCGGCTCAATACTCTAAATCAAGGTCGAAGCTCTTGGAGCTAAACAAAACCGAAGAACGATCCGTCGTTCTATCTCTCGTTCTCTTTTTCTCATATCAGCCTGAACAATTTGTAAATACGTTTGTAAATATACGCGCCAAAACGAGTTTGCCATTAGATTAAAAGGACGATCAGTTCCATCGTTAGGAGGTCGCACGTTTTAACTGATCGCCAACGTCGTTAGCTAGTGATCACGTGATGATGGACATTTTTCATCGCACGACGTTCCCTATGGGCGGGCTGAACCTCGAATCAGAGATGGTGAGACAGGAGCAGATTTATTGATCCGAGTTCAACAGTTCATGAAAATCGTTTGTTTTCCGACTTCCATCCTTTTGAAGAAAACCAAAGCTTCAGAATTTGTCACCAAACTGAGGAACTTTTTTCTTGTATCTTCTTTCGCTGCGTTTCGTTATCAGTGAAAATTGAATTTGGCGCCATATAGTTACACTTGGCACATGAGAGTTTTAAAGGCTTGATTTTTGTATATAATAAATATAAGTATGTATATTGTTTTTGTTTTTTAATCACCTATATTTATTTATTTACTTTTGTTTTTTAATCACCTATATTTATTTATTTACTTATTTATTTATTTATTTATTTATTTCTTGGTGTATTTCGAGTAAATTGCTCTTCATAGATCTAGGGATTTTTTTTCTATGAATTGACTATCAGCAAAAGTAGAATTTGGTGTCATATAGTTATATTTGACACGTGAAAGTTTTCATCTTGCTTTATGTTATTAATTTTCTTGTTTAATTGTCTGTATTTATTTATTTCTACGGATTGAAATATAGAAAGTGGAAATTCTACGTGGATTATAGATTATTGAATTATAAATTATTAGACTGCGGATATTTGTGTACTAAAGATATATCAAAATATACGAGCACGATATTGGAAATATATTATAATGATGGAATCTTTTTTATCACTTTCATTTAAATTCCCTGCGTTGCTAAACCCACTTAACTGATTTACGTTAATGTAATTAACGATAAAATTCGTTTAAAATTCGACATACATTTATCAGACGATGTGATGATTTAAATACATTCCATTGCATATAATCTGGCTTCTCGATAACTTCAGCTTTCGATATTTCATTGATACATGATGAAATCGGGATTTCCCTCCAAAGCTACATTTCATATCGACATATATTAATTCTTTTCTCCGACTCTACTCACCGTTAAATCTGCAATTAAAAATTGTTTTCTTAATGTTACTTTTAAAGTATCAAACAAGTAATGCTGTCTATAAACGTAGAAACAAAAATTTAATCTATCGATCCACTAAAATTACCTAGATATTTTATCAAAAACGTATTCGCCGAAGAACGCTATCAAAATAAAAAAAAAAAAAAATATTAATAAGAAACTTCAACACAAAACGTCTAATTACTTGATAGCAAAACCAATCAAATTCTAGTAACACAAGATCCTAATAGCTGGAAACGGTAATGCGGTTTATGAATTACACCTGACCTGATACCGTGCATTAATGGAACTCTGATCCTCTGCAGGATAACAGTAATTTAATTGATTCGCTATCTTCGTGCACTATACATTAATTTGTTCTATTCATATCGATTAGACGTCATTCTAATTCATTCGTCATTCAATCGTCACTCGTTTGAACAATAATTTATAATTCACAATTTAATATAGTACCAGGATGATTTTAAAAAGGAAATTCGTATTTTTATGTTAATAATCAAATATGATATAAAGGAGAGGACTCCTAATAAAATGGATCAAAGCATGAATATTTTCAAAGTCGTATTTTCGATCTATATATATTATTATATTACATTTCATCTTTATTTTATTCCATTATATTATTTTTCTAATTAGATATATTATAAACGCTGTGTTATTTTTATTTTTTCTGTATATATTATATACTAGATTATTTCTTGAATTGGAACAGCAATTAACTCGTTGCAAGCTGTTACTCGGATTTGTAAATTCTTTTAACCGTGGCGATTAATCGTCGCGGCAAGTAAACTACCTAGAAAATGATCTAGGGACTTTTGCGGGCCGCACGTAGTCGTCCCACGTGAGAAGATGATTGATCGACGCCATGACAGTGGGCTATTGGGTAATCGTTGATCACATTCGTCTGGCCACTTCGACATGACCGTTCATTAATTCAAAAGTTAACACGAGACACTAATTATCACATAAACGTTTTAATTATGCATATCGATCCATGATTTTGGTCCTTGGGGAGATAAAAAGCTCGAGTCGAGGTTATGTTACACCAATGTTATGCTTTCAATACAAAGCTCTCACTTCTAAAAGGAGTTTGAATTATTATTTGATTATCATGATCTAGTGGGACAATTAAGAAAAATCTGAAATTTCATGATAGTCACTCAGCCTAGAACGAAAAATTAAAACAGAAAGGAAAATTGAAAATTAATTGAGTTATGCAAAAAATGTTGATATATAAAATTGTTATATTGTTAATAAAATTATTGGTATATCAGAAAAGCCAGATGTTCATGATATGGCAAAAATGTGGACGTTGCAGTTTAAGGTTAATGCATCGAAATGGAATAAATTTTTAAAATTAGAATCCTGGTAGATTCCTGATATTGGTGGTGCAATTTTTAGACGGGAAGCGTATCGTTTAAAGAGATTGGAAATAAATATTTTAGACTTCCTGGCATTTTTTATTCTCGGGATAAAGTTAACTTTGCAGAGGTACTAAAAATTCTTATTATCTTGTGATCTATATAAAAGGTACTATCATTAAAAGCTTCTATTGTAAATGATAACTTTAATGAAAAAGATAAAACTGTTGGATATATGAAAAATACTTAATGCTTAGTATACCAAAATGGAATCATATTTTACACAAAGGAAGGAAAAAATAATACGGAAAAAGAATAAAAATTAAATTAAAATGATCTGTTTGTTTATTTAAAAATATTTATAAAATGTTACATGCATCTATTAGATCACTCGGGATCTCTGCAGACCTACCAACTGTAAGAATTTGTAATGTTCAAGAATTGGAAATTTATTATCGAAGGGACTTTAGTATTAGAAGCGAAAGACTTTTATTTGGTACAGAATTCAGTCCGTTTCCTTGGCGATATTGGATTTAAATGGCAAGGGACTCTGATCGAAAGGTTGCTCGAATTCCTAAATCTAAATCCCCTTAACCTTTTGTTCGTAAAATCGCATAAAACTCCATATTCTGTTTCTGCTTTTCTTAAACAAACTTTACGTCGTTTTAAAGACAATTGTCCTTTTCCTCTTAGAAAAATATTATTCAAACAATGCAGAAAATATTTTCATGGATATTTCTCCATAATCGTAAAGATATAATTTCAAAATTTTTTTTTAGGTTATAAAAAGAACTAGGAAAAAGGATAACATTAATTAAACAAAAGAATTGCGGTTTTTACTTTTTGTAGTTTAATCTGATATGAAAATTTCTCGCGTTACAATCTTTTTGTCAATTATCGATGAACGTCAACCGTTATTGGACATTTTCTTGATTTACAGCCGTTCGCCATTTTTATCAGCCCATAAAGAGGCAAAATGGCGATGTTCCTTTCCTCCACATTCTTGTACCTCCAATATCAACAAGCCTTTAAAACCTTCCGTTACATTTACCTTGAATTGCCGTCATTTGACTGCAGGCGATCCACAAAAATTTAGGTTAGGTTACTTCGTTTTCGCGCCTTTCAGCCTTACGTGACAAGAATCAACAATAGAATTTGTTCTGTGTCTGTTACTTTATTGTAAAAGAAAGAAAACAAATCACGCATTATTACCAATCACTACGGGAAAATTCGTAACTTAGGTAAATTGGGTAATTTTTCAACATTCGATCATTGGAAGCATGGGGTATCGAATATTATGGCGGGAGGCAGGATGAAATCCCGATAATCGAGTCTGACGCGCTACTGGGTGACCGATTTGGAAGGGGAAAGATGGCAATTTCCGGTGAAATAGTTTCGATGAAAGCTGTCTATAAGAAACTCTTATCGATGCCGGTCAAAAACTCCAGCTATTCTTCTCCCAAAGGACGCGAAGGGATCATGTTACTTCTATAATAATGAGAAACACCGTAGATATAACGAGTATCAGCAATATCGCTTTCTTGATTAAATCAGCGCAGCATGGTATTAAGAACGAGTTTTTCGAAGGGAGAGAAAAAACGAACATAACCTCTGTACATAATTAATAAAGGATCGAGTCATGAAAGAAACCTGCGTTGTGTCGTGCTCTGCTTCTCCTCATCATAATTCTGTCGTATAATTTATGTTTTCGGTACTTTTTAAACATTTTCTTTTAGAACATGTACCGTTTCGATATCTTTTTTCACATTTTTATGAAAGGATAACGGTTAGTAACGTACAGACGTAAAATAGAACTGTGCTACATCTAGGTTAAGTTTGGGTAAGATTTCGTTAACGATTTTTTAGCAGAACAGACATAAACTATTGCAAATCTGTGCGACATCTAAATTATGTTTGAGATAAGTTTGATTAATGTATTTTGAACAGAGTAGATGTAAGCTAAATCTTTGTTAAACATAGATATTACATTTAGGTTAGGTTCAAATCAGATTTCGCTTAGATTTGAATCTAACTTGATTAACAGCCTTTGAACAGGGTGTAGGTAGGAAAATGACATTTGTACTAAATCTACATAGGTTTGGATTTGATTTAAGGTTCTGTTGAATCCAGATTAGATACTAATATAATTTCAATAAACCTTCTGATTTAGCTCAGATCTAAAACTAATCCAAGCCTAATCCTTTAGCTTACATTAGCCATTAAATGAATGTAGGTTAACTATTTCATCGTAGTTGTAACATAACCTACATATAAAATGAAGATCGACACATCGATTTTAATTTAGCTCCGTAATATCTAATTTCTTCGATCGAATAATATTGCCGTTCAGTTTCTTGAATTTCAAGATGAAGAACATTACAGAAGACGAAGAAACGTATATCGTACGCCACATTTATTGTCTTTAAAAATTCACTAGCAATCGAACCAGATTTTTGTCTGCCGTATATTGGCACGACACACCGCGGGTAATTTGAATCGTCTGTTGAGGGAAAGAAAGCAAAGGATTCGTCATGTTAATTCACTTTGCCAAATTCGATGCTCGTACGTTGCTATAATTATCGAAAATTGTTAAAATCAGTGACTCTAATGAATATTGAAGCTAACAAAGTTTCTCGTCAGGAAATCACGCAAAAATTCTGAAAAATCTATAAATATTCCACGACTATTTAATTAAATTATGTAACAATAGCTTATGATCGCGGATAACAAATATTATTTAACGCTTAAACTTTGCAATTATAACAAACAAAATGTATCAACGTGAAAATGATAAACAATAATTGCAGAAGTTTCTCAAAGCAAAATTGTAATGTTCCTTAGAGTCACAAAAGACGCGAAAGAAAGCGAACGATAACCAACGATGGGAATTCAACGTGTTCCAGGTACTGAGTAACGTAAATTACAAATTATTAAACAACTTTTAAGCTACGTCGCAAATGTTTCAAATTGCTGCGAGTTTCCTACGTTCCTCGAAGCTATTTCGAAGCCAGAGAAATTCCACCATTCTGGAACTTGTCTTTATTCTCCCCAGAATTAAGATTCTACTTAATCCCACTTAATTCTTTAGTCCTCCCTCGATTTTCTCTCGCAGCAAAAGTGAAACGAGAAAAAGAATAGGTTGGACTATTTGTTCATTCGTATACTGTTTTCGCAAGATTCTATGAGTTGTCGTGCTTTTTCCTTCGCAGTTGTGTCGAGCTTGTTCATCCCGATCCGACGATAGTTTGGCAAAGTTTCTACAGTTCGAAAAACTTGGGAAACTTTTCTGGCCCCGACGGAGAAGACGCTCGTAACGCTCGAGGAACGAATTTAGTCGATAAAATCACACGTTCTATTCTCATCGTTGCACGGATCGTTTGCAAGCTTGAAAATACGAGCTGATAAATAAGTCTATACACGCTGTGATTCATAAGTTACTGGACATCTAGTTACTTTTCTTGATGAAATGAAATCTAATTGAAATGTTATCTGGGCATTTTTATGCAAATTTACATTTTTATGAACGCAGGTAAAGGAAATGCAACTAAATTAGAGATTTGGTTCATCTACTACAAATTATAAAGTATACCATGATTTGGATATTTTATGTAGTTGTGCATATTATATGCATCCTGTGCACTTTTACATGTTCAAATTTTGCATAAATGCATAAAAATCTATCATAAATTTTTGCAAATTGTCAAACAATTTTAATTAAATTAAACCTAAAAATTTATTGATATAAAGTTTTCTGAAAATTAAAGAAAGCAGAATTTAACAACGGAAATTCATTAAAAATGAAATTTTGCAATATTACGAATGAACTATAAGTGTCCAGTGACTTATGAAGGTAGTGTACATATATATAAATATAAATATATATATGTTGTTATTATTCGATTGATCATCGAGTAATTTCGAATGTATAAGTTCCATTCCTAGGGTAAAAACACTGGTTTTAAGGAGATCGATTTCATGTGACACTCCTCTTGTCTGTAACTGGACGTGCCTTGCCATGGGCAAGTGTTTCAGCAAATAAATAAATAAATGAATAAATGAAATATCGAAATACGCTTCAATTTCGTGTATGTTTCATTATTTAAAAAAAAATAGCTTGCATGTTTCTCTCTAGGTTAGATTTTCAAACTAGGGACTTTTAGTTGTTCAAACTGATGCAAACTAATATCAAGCATCTTTCGTGTCAGAGATATATCAAAATTTTCTTTCTGGAATTATCAGTTCGTTGGCATTTTTAAAGGGAATTTTTGTTATGAATTTTATAATATTATTTTGAGGCAATATCATTATTAAAATTTTGTAATATCGTTAGTAATAATTCTATATCGTAATTAATGGAATACTTGCATCCTTTAATATTTATTAATTATCAAATATTTTCTTCCCTGCAGCTTACTTTCCGAAATTTTAATTTTATTATTACTCTGCTACTAATATCGAATGTTTCGTCTAGTAAAGTGTTAAAATACTTCCTCTCTTTTCAAACCTTTTCAAGCCATTTTCAAGCTCTGAACGAATTAATGGTACATAACCTCAAAAATAACTCAGAAAATCAGAGACGAATATTTTCCCTCTCCTTCTTCGTTCCTAAGTCTTGATTTAAGTATTAAATATTAATTATCAATCTCATTCAGTTTCCCTTGAATGCTAAACAACGTTATTAAGCCTCAAATCTAATGGCAATAGCAACCAACATGCGAATTATCTGTATATCCTGATTAATATCGCGTTTAGCTTATCGACGCGCATCATGTCACCATTACAGGTCGCATTAAAATTGATTATGCAAACTGGGGATGTGTTTCCCCGGACGATTCAATAAACAGGAGGATCTACACGTTATTACTACGACAGGAGACTGGCTGCAGAGGATGTTTTACAGTCGTCCACTTTGATGATCATCGACATTCGACCGATTGATTGGTTAATCAGACAAATTTGTTGATAAGGTCAGCTAATTGCGGCAAGATTGACGCTTTCGTTAGCCAATATTAGTGTAATCATCGAATTATAAATTTTCAATGGTGCATGAAGGATAATTATACCTCCAGCGAGGTGTGGAAACCTTTTATAAAGAAAATTTTTTAGGTTATGTTCAGAGAACTGTATCTCAACGAATTTTAATTAGCATTGTGTATTTCGTTATACAGTCACGAAAGTTCAAACGTTTCACGTATTTGAAAGATAATTTCGTAACAATTACAAGATAGGTTTTCTAGGTTATGGTCAGAAAATTGTATCTTAAAGGATTTTAATCAATATTATGTACTTTATTTATACAATCATCAAAATTCAAGTATATACCGTATTTGCAAATTAATTAAACAAGATGTGCAATAATTTTCCAAAATATCTTTCTAGATTATAATTCAGAAAACGACACTTGAGAGAATTTGATGTTTCCACTTTCTACCCTTCAACCACAAGACACGGAAGTTATTCGCAACAGAACAATTATAAATTAATCGAAGAATATAATAATTCGTCTAATGCGTTTTACCAAAATTTACCCAGATTCGTCTTAATCAAAGTTACTATATAGGCATAACTGCTTTGTCTGTAGACAAGCAATAAGACAGCCAGAGGAGAGTATATGGTGAGTTTATACACATAGACAGATAGCAATTAGCGTTTCCAATATGGTGCTCCTCCATCTCGCCTCAATAACAATGCGTTGGATCGATCGGTGGTTGTACGGATTCGAACGCGCGACGAAATTAATGATAATTAATGCTCGAGGAATCTCAGTAGCGCGACGAATTTCTCATTTAGCACTCACTACAGAAATAATATATAAAAATTGTATTATGCAATATTGTTACAGTATTTACTTTTCAAATCTGCGAACCTTACAATCTGCTAGTTTCGTAATCTTCGAATCACCAAATCTCTGAGAATCCAAATTTATAAATCTCTAGATATAAATATAAATTTACAAATATAAACTACCAGATATCCAAGTCTCTCAATCTCCGAATCTTGAAACCTCCAAGTCTCTGAGTCAGTCAATTCTCAATTATAAATTTACAAATATAAATTACCAGATATCCAAGTCTCTCAATCTCCGAATCTTGAAACCTCCAAGTCTCTGAGTCAGTCAATTCTCAATTATAAATTTACAAATATAAATTACCAGATATCCAAGTCTCTCAATCTCCGAATCTTGAAACCTCCAAGTCTCTGAGTCAGTCAATTCTCAATTATAAATTTACAAATATAAATTACCAGATATCCAAGTCTCTCAATCTCCGAATCTTGAAACCTCCAAGTCTCTGAGTCTTGCAGTCGGTCAATTTTCAATTCTTTAAATTTTCAAATTTCTATACTTTGAAACTTCCTAATTTCGAACCATTTAGCATTTACATCGCGTTTCAGATTATCTTATTTTCCCATAGGAAATCTCTATTTTCTTTCTCGCGCTACGAATTTCACTGTCGCGTCACTTACACACGAGGTTAAGTGGTAGCAGCCCGTTATGGTCAGACATATCGGACAACTAATACGATAGGGAGGTACCGCGCTCGCTTAAAACTTTCCTTTGCTTTAAAAATTGAAGCGAGCACGAGCTACCCGGATCGATAAGAAGTTTAAGAACCTTTTCAAAATTCACAAACTTTTCAATTATGCAACCTTGTCCCAACCATTCTACGAGTTTAGGAAACCTACGTGTACACGGTGTCCCAATAACCATGGTATAATCGACAAGATGATGATTCTACGTGAAGAAATAAATCAAAATTGTGGAACGAAATATGTTCATACGGCGCTTCGTTTTCGATAAAATCGATAAAATTCAAAATTTATTTGCCGTATGCAAACTTGGCTAATTAACGATTGGATACGAGAGCAAGACAATCGGTAAGAAGTTGTTGTATGTGTGAAAATAAGTCAAAAACGTAGGATAACATTTTTCCCTCGTTTTGAAAAAAAAAAAATTGAGTTTAATGGTATTTTTGCAAATCTGATTTTCTCGAAAACGATGCATCTATCGAAAAAATATTATTCCAAATTTTCTGCTTATTTCCCCACGTAGAATAACCCCTCGTCGATTACTTGCTTCTACTCAACCCCAGAATTAACCAAATTCAAGTATATCTGACAAGTTTTAAAATTCGATCTTCTATTCCTTCCTATTTATTTTCTTACGTAGGTTCATACCCTCGTCGATTATACCGTAATAACAAAGACACCCTGTATATGGGATATACGTTGTCACTGTCAGACGCAACTGACGGAATCTTCTCGAGGAAGGTGGTAGTCTTGAAATTTTACGACACGCCGCAAATCTTAATGCTTCGTTCCAAAATACGAGCGAAGCTACGTGTTATTCCTACGATTATACAGCGAGCATCTTCGTCACGTTACCACAAGCCTGAAAAGCATGTCGTACACGAAGAAACCGCAGTTTACGACGCGGAAGAGGATAAAGATGCTTTTAAAACGGTTCTTAGTGTAAAATCAATACGCCAAGGGGGAATCGGTCACGCCTCCAACTGGTTCGAGGCACGTATCGACGCTTTTTGTCGGATCGCACCCCTCTGGACGATTGTGTTCATTCTAGCTAAACGAGCAATACCACTATTCGCGAAGAGTTTGTAAAGGGAAATTAATCTTCGTTCGCCGGAATTTCGTATTGAACCATGAGACATTCATCGAGGGATGTGTTGGAATAATATACTTCAAGGAATTGGAAAGATAGTTAAGATCGCGAAATTGAGCGCTTTGAGGTTATGTTCATAATCGTGAAGGTTACTTCCATCTTTAAATTTGGAATTTTTTAATAAATTTTCAAGGTTTGCAATCTACCGGTTCTCGATTCCTCGAATCTTCTTTTCCGAGTCTTCAAGATCCTCCGAATTTTTAATTCTAAATTTTTTAAGTAATAAATAATTTTTTAAATTTCGAAAATTGCAAGTTTCCATAACGCTCAATTTTCCTATCTTTAGATTTTCATATCGTTGAATTTTGCAATCTATCGATCTTGAAATTTCCAAACTTCCAAATTGTCGAACTAGACGTTGCCAAACCCAATAAAGCTTAGCCAAACCTCGGCCTATATCATCCTTCCAATCAAATAAAACACTGTGTCTCGTAAATCAATGAACCGCGATATTTTACCGAGAGCGTCGTACGAAAATCTATACTTAATGTACCGGATCGACGTACATCCCCTTTAGTCCACTCCCTGCATCAAAAGGTACTTCAGGGATGGTCGTTTCTTCACGGCTAGAAACATGCATCCACGACTAATGTATACTATTATCGAAATTTGTTCGCATTTATAAAGCGTTTACCCTCTTTCCATGTTCCCAGAGGGACGATTTAGCTTGTGAAGCCTCATAGTTTTCAACTAAAGCTTCTACCGATTCCTGGATAGATAAATAAAGGATATGGACGAATTTATCGGTAGCTTGATATTTGCATATGAAGGTAGAAAAGAGGAGAGAGCCGTGAAACAGATCAAAGATTTAGAATTAAAAAGTCCCTAGAAAGTGTTTACTTTCACTGGAGTGAATAGATGAATGGTCATAATGGTAAGATGTGACATCTTGATACTATATACACTGTTGAGCTAGAGCTGTAGATGTTGGGGAAAATGATGGAAAAAGAAAGGGACGAGTGTTTCTGCTAGGACCAGTTAGGATCTCATAGGGGATTCATAGGATCTGCTAAGGTCCTACTAGGAGATTCATAGGATTTGCTAAGGTCCTACTAGGAAATTCATAGAATCTGTTAGGGGCCTGCTGGGAGATTCGTAGGATTTGTTAGAGACTTGCTAAGCAACTCATAGGGTCTACTAACGGTCTGCTAAATGCTAGCGGCCTGCTGGGGACTTTCTAGGGGAACTGTTGGAAACTTGCTAGACGCTTACTACGGACTTGCTAAGGACTGTTGGAAGCTTGCTAGGCGCTTGCTGGGGACTTGCTGGGGACCTAGTAAGAACCAGCTAGGGACCTGCTAGGGGATTTATCAGTAAGGTAACCCAGCAGGCTCATACTTTAGACACAGGGATAGAGCAGATCGTGCTGAAAATCGTATTTATTGGAACAGCTAGTCGGAATGCTGGTCTATGAGAAAGCGGGAATGTTTGCACAATATAACGAAGAGCGAAATTGAGCCAAAACATTGATTTTTTGTGGAAAATGGTTATTGTATATATCTCAATAGAAAAGGAGGTGAACTTGTCACATACATTAATTTATACTTATTTTGCCGTAATAAAGATGTACAAATTTTAGTAGTTGGTAATGAATTATAGTGATTGGTAATAATAGATGACAGTGGATGGTAGTGGGTGGTGACGGGTGATTACTGAATGTCGCGTCAAATGCGAAAGATCCGTGAGGAGTAAAGCCTGATACCTGTAAGAATTAATTGAAGAGTAGTTTTAACACGTTTGAAAGAGGTGCATCAGGGTCACATTCGATCTCGTTCGGTGAAATAAATGATGATGCGTCAGCCGGGCTACGAAAAGCGTTTTAGTGGACGCACGATCAGCGATAGACGTTCTTCTGAATCGGACGATTGCTCGTTAATCAATCTGTCATTCAGGCCCACAGATATTTCCCTCTCTTTATTCAATGAATAACGCCTACACAAACGTGTTTCGTGTCTAGTCTTCGGACAAATTTTAATGCATCGTGTATCGAAATATAAATCGAAAAAATAGAATCTCATCGAAGTTTTCATAACCTATAACGAAGATAGCGCTGAGTATCCGATTGAAACCAGCCCGATTTTGAAATAAGAGGTTATACATAAAAGGAAGCGATTCTCTCAACGAAGAGAAAAGATTCGAAATGATCGAAGATCGGAGAGAATTTTGAAACACGGTTAAATTAATTGATTTCGCGTGACGTATAAATTTTCACAGAAATTTTACGGCCATTTTTATGTCTTTTAATGAAAAATTATGTTTCGTATATATAATGTACTTTTACTTTTCTTTTTTTTTTTTTAATTAAACAGTACCTTATAGAATCCTATAAATGTTTCAAAATCATAGATAGCCTGGAATATTATTCGCTAATGGTTACCAGAAATAATTTAACTCTGTTTCCATCAAATTTTACCTAATTATTGTTATCGCATAAAAATAACAAAGTATAATCTTTCAGACTATAACAAAATTCAGAGTAAAATTCTAAATCCTCGACCAACCAGATAGACTAATCGATATTACAAATTTTTCCAAATAGACGTAAAAGTTTGATTTCAAAATTCGTTCTCTTAAATCCTAAAACCTAAATGCTTGAACAACCAGTCCGACATAACCCTGCAATATAAATGAACACATATAATTAATTAATAAATTGTTAACGATAAACAGGGACCAAAGGATAGTTTTCCGGCGGATTAACCGAAACACCGAGTTAATCAAAGGACTGACAGACGGATGGTATCCCATCGAGAGAGTGTTATAATAATTTCAACCGCATCGTTGCAGGTTGAAACAGGCGAACGGATGAGCTGTCGGAATTGTAGAGCTGGATTTACATACGAAACTACGAACACAGAAACGTGGAGGGTTAAAGGGATCACGCTCTTGCGCGCGTAGCAGAGCGTATGAATTTTTCATCGCGTTTCTTTCTATTGTCTTTGAACAACGTCAGCGGTCGTGGCTTCTGTGGAATAGAAAACAGTATATGTCGATTTATTAACATCAGATCGCGTTGACAATTCTAAAAGTCACTCGATGTTTGGGCTACAGCACTTTGATCGAAACGCCGGAATAAAATTTCACTAATTTCTCCAATTCTCTGTGACTACTAACTTGGTCTCGATTTGCTATTAATCGTTCAATTTTATGGTAACGAACAGGTTCGTCGTTTTATATTCATTCATATACGATTTATTATTTTTGAGATGTCGTATTTTTGTTTCAAAGGAAGAATAATGATACTTTGTGAGATATACAAAATGTTAAATTTAGAAAGTTAAAAAAATATCAAGTTTGAAATATTTGTTATCAAGTCTGTATTTAAATTTTCTTAGGATAGATTACGAGATGAAATGGACTAATAGAAAATTATAACTGTTGGAAATAGGTCCAAAAGATTTCGTAAAAGATACGAAAAGAAAGGGCAAAATTATCGAGATGTTTTCAACAAATGAAACATCCTGTATATGCTTTTTAACTACGAGCTGAAGTGTACTATACCGATGAGGTAAACTATATTACACGTGTACGACAAACCCTAACCTTATAACTTAACAAATAGGCCTCACAGTACCTTGAAACAATACAAGACACCCTGTATATGCTGCAATCCTTCACCTACGAAAGCTGAGCTGAGCTCGTAATATAAAACTCCAGCATTATACCGTAACAAATAGACTTCACCTTAAAACACAGTATCTCAACTGTGAAATAAATTGTATATTTTACCCAAGTTGCCACACAGTTTTGGAAAACATGCGAAACCATATAAAATGAAAAATAAAATAGAATCAAATAAAATAAAATTCGCGTCTTTTGTCATCTTTTAACATTTACGAAATTACAACAAAAACGCTGATACAATCAAACTACAAAATCTGAAACATCCTGTATATAACTAACTCACGTTAGAACCTACTACCAATCGTTCAAATAAATCGTCCAAAAGTCATACTTTTTCCCCTATTCGACCACCAGAAAAAAGAAAAAATCCCCAGCTTTTACGAGCACGTCGAGGTCGAATTAAATTAATTCCCGGTCGTTAGAGGACCGCTCGGTCGATCTTGTCAGCGCGTTGCCAACTTGTCCGCGCGAAATTCCCCCGGGTCTCAGTTCGAAAGTCGCATTAAAACGATTCCGTTCGACTCGATCGTATACTTGTTCGCGAACCGTGTCCATTAATTTGTCGGACTGGTCGCAGCAACAAATTACCGGAAACCGGCCTCGATCGATCGATGTGTGCCGAACGTGTCGAAGCAAACAGAGCGATTTGTTTTTCTTGCGCGGCGTAATTGAAAGCCATCTAACGGCGAACGCCTGCAACCACCGGACACGTAAGTTTCACGGGGATGGTTCGTTTGCTCGAGAGCCTCGATTTACGGACGGTGAAATAGTTCTCTATTGGTGATTTGTCTTGTTGGAACGTGACTCGATTCCAGTTTCAGTATTCGTTAAGAAAAGTGAGCTCAAGTGCCATTACGGTTGCCTTGTTCCAACATAATTTGAATTGAACTCTGTGTAGCCAAGCTAATCGAGAGCTCGTGAATTTTTATTTTTCCTGATGAACCTTTTAAACGTTGGAATTGATCGTACAATAAAGTAAAGACTGTAGAACGAGTGTCCCGAGAATTTTCTCGGATTTTTCGAAAGCCAACGACACCGAATAAGATTAGAAACGTGTGTATGCTTGCTCGTGCAGCATCTAATATGGCGGCTTTAATGGCGGCTAAATTAGGAAAAAGAACTTTGTGATGGATAGTGATTTTGAATAGAGGTTATCTAGTAAATAGTGTGTGAAATTCATCGATATCGATATAGAGAAGAGAAAAGTGACTAGAAGCGCCATTACGACATTCCTCTAGTTCGATTTGAATTTAAATCTCGCGCAGTTTTCATTGGAGGTTATGTCAAATTGAAAGAAATTAGAGGATGAGCTTGAACAGACGTCACAAAGCAAATATGACTGAAAATTTATCAAATTGGATATTTGAAGGGTTAATCGATATTTAAAAATTAAAAGGTGGACATTTATATTTATATTGAGGTTAGATAAATTTTATCACACGCGTATATTTCGTGCTGAATTCTTCCTAAGTTACATCTACTGCAATACTTACAACAATATAATATATAATGCAATACATTTATACAATTATACAATACAATTATAATGCGATACAATAACTTTCTCGATGAATTTCGTTTTCGTAGAGAGATAAAAATTAGCTTTCGTTTAACCTTTCGCTGTGAGATAAAAGATTCGATCTTCCAAGCAATAATTCACTGTCTGTTTGGCAACAGTTAAAAAGGCAATGTACACCTAAAATTTAATGATTTGGTGGTTCGTGTAAAGAGCGGCCGTTAATTACTCTCGCTAATTGGAAATGTAACGAAAGGATGACGCACTGGCTGAAATCCTGTTTCAATTTCCTGATTCATTATTTACCCACTCATTAATCGTTACTTATCGGTGACAGGGCAACGTAATTATTGTTTGCACAACTACGGACAACCGCAACGCCTATTCATCTATCTGGACAGTAACTTTAATTCTAGATGAAATAAATTCGATTACCTGGCACGAAGTGCTTGAGAATTGCTTATTATCCTAACATTAATCACCGTTAATCGTATGCGTTCGCCATTTTAGCCTGTCGTTCGATTATTTGTGCGTTCACATACGGAAACTCAGCCGCTGGCTCTGTGGTAGTTTGCAGATAAGCGATCGGTTTATTCGGTACTTGAAGCACTCTCGTGGTTAATTTAGTGGAACTTCGTTTGGCAGCATTTTCACGCGAAACGCCCATTAAATTATCAACGTTATGAACCTTTAGTACCTGCATCCCTATTGAAATGTACCTGCCTGATGGCTTTTCACGCGCGTACGGGGATGAAACGGGACGAAGGGAAATAGAATCGGGTAGTTAACGAATCTGCTAAGTTTATGGATGTCTGGCGATAATTTAGACCATGTATTCACTTTCCGATCTTTGAACTTGCAAACTGCCAAATTTCTTAGTTTAGTTAGTTTCCAAATGTGATGGAGGATGATAGTGGGTGGAATGGGAATTTTGCTCTGGCCATTCTAATGCAAATTTGCATTAAACTCGAGGATAAACAAACGCTTGAGAAACCACGGGCAAGCTTATTAGGCAACTTCCAGACAAACTGCACTCTCCTGTTTGCTTCCTAATTAGCCGTTCTTCGTTCAATTATCTCCTTTAATTACCGAAATCAGTGTGAAAAGCTAGAAGAGTACAGAGAAAAAAAAACAAAAGGCGAAAAACATAAAGAAGAAGAAGAAGAAGAAGGAGGAGGAAAAGGGAAGGTTTACTAGGTGAAAGTAGGCGAGGTTGTTCAAAGGCGACGTTGCAAGTAGAAAAGACCGTGACCAGTCAGACACAACCGACACTTATATCCAGGAACATTTCTCCCCCGCGATTTTATTCAGGCGTTTAGTAGTGGACGATTTGTGTTTATGGGAGTCGTGGGAACCGGCCAAGAAGGAAGGAAATGGCGCGGATGGTTCACTGATCTTTCTACAACTGCGATCCCCGAATTATGGCAAGGGGAAATGGGGCATGAAATAATTCCAACCGCGTTTTTCCCGCGAAATTTCCTCCTGCTACTAGTGTACTTTGTCCGTTTCTTAAGGCACACTGAATTATTCTGCGATTATTATCTTAGAAAACACTTGGTACTTGGTATTCTACACCTCTGGGGTTTCGAAGTACTTTGTAATAGTTTGCAGAATAGTTTGGGAATAGTTCAATCTCGGTTATTGAGACACGATTTATTCAGAAAGTTTTTCTTTTCTTCTTTTCGAAGGGAAATGTACCGTGTAGTGGAGATAAATGATTCTATGATTTGGATTATACGATTTAGAGGGGCGCGATATTTCCGATAAATTAATTTAACTGATATGACCACCTCAAACCATCTGATACAACGTCAAACATTCCGATTCGATTAAATCTAACACCAGTGATTATAACTTTTGTCGAAGACACCAAATCTCGCCCTGAACAATCCTTTTGAAGTACAAACCAAGACTTACATACGCTCAAACTAGAAGAAACACGCTCAAACTACATGATACACGTTCAAACTACATGACACACGCTTAAGCTACGCGATACACCATCAAACTACACAACACATTCTACCTACACGATACAGCATCAAACTACACGATATAACATCAAACTACACGATACAGCGTCAAACATTCTACCTTAGTCAAAGCGATCGTTTTGATGGATAAAATCAAAACCAACATTCCTCTTCCTATCTCTCTAGTTCAAGGCCTTTTCGACAAATCAAAACTGTCACGCTTTCAAGGCACACGATACATCGTCAAACCTTTCAGGTCAGTAAAAGCTGACGCGAGTGGTCGATAAAACCAAACCCAATTGCTTGCTGCCGCATCGCCCCTTCAACGTCCTTTTCAACCCTCTATCGAAAATTTCGTGGCCGATACACCCCTAAATCGACAACACCCCATTCACCACGAAAATTCACACCGGGAAATCCTTACGTAACCAACGAAACCGATACGTGAGATCTTGGCGATTTACAACCATTCGCTCGAATTCTCGGGTAACAAGCGGTCCACGTGACCACAGTACGAATTCCTCTGAACTGTGAAGTATTCAGTACGGAGGGGTTGCGGCGAAGTGGATAAAGCGGTGGCGAAGCGGAAATCCTTCTGGGACCGATCGTACAGATACGATGTAGCGTGAAATGTTTATTGGCCAGCCAGGTGGACCGAGTGTCGCGTCGGTCAGCATTTGCTTTGTCTGCCCGATATCTGTTCGATAATAAAGGCCAGCCCCGGGACCAATTGAATTGTTTAACGTGATCGGTTGTATGGCAGCGTTTTCACCCGTCGCCTGTCCCCCAGGGAATCGCCTTGTTAAGAAGCCACCATGAATATTCTAATCGCTGCTGCTTTGTATTTTAGCTTATTGCGGTCGACAAGCCTAATTGGTTTCGAGCGGTTGCTCTGTGTTTGCAATTTCCGGATTCTGGTTGACAGTGTTTAGTGTTCGGCTCGGCTGCCATATTGTGTGGTCTATGTTGACATGTGTTACATTTTGATAGATTCAGCTGACTTGCATTATGTTAGAACGAGATCAGATAGGTTCACACATATTGGAAGAAAATTCAAATGTATCATATGAGACTAGATCTTGGTAGATGGCGTTGCAGTCAGTTGTATTATGTTGAAGCAAAGTCAGATCGGTTATGGCGTTGTTGACTTTTGTAGATTGTCGCAGTGAGTTGAATTGTATTGTAATAAGTTGGATGAAGTTTGAATGGATTAGACTGCCGTGGAATGTGTTGTAATAAATTGAGACGTGTTAGACTGCATATGTTGCATATGTTGGACTGTGTTTGAACGCGTTTAATTACCGGCTATTATGTTGGAATAAATTTGTTTGTCGGCGGTATTGCAATATTAATCTATATTTGTTAAGGTAAATTAAGCGACTGATGTGTTTTGTAATTGGGTTACTATGTTCAAATATAAGTATAATGAAACAATCTTTGAGACGTATTCGAGTGTATTGAAATATGTTGGACTGTGTTTGAACAAACTGAAGTATACATTGGATTATACTGACTGTGTTAAAGTATGTTAAGGTATTCCGAAACATGTTAAATTCTTAAATTAAATTCAAATCTCGGATGCTGCTTAACAATCTGAACAATATTTTTAATATAATACTACGTTTATTTGTCGTCATCATATTGGAAATATTTTACGTCTGATTATATATATATATATATAGTGATTTATATTTCCATTTTTCCATATCAAATAAAAATTTTGAACTATCTTTTAGTCGTTTTGTATCTGTCTATTTATTTTTTCTGTGAGAACATGTTATAGCTAATCGCGTTTGATGACAAATTTAGTTTGAAATTAGTCTTTGATCAGAATTGGCTTAAATTTAGATTAAGATATTAGAGTTACACTGTGTAAGAACAGGTTTCGAGGAGTCGATCGATGAAATATTCCAGCGCAAATCTAAGAACACGATCATAAGCGATCGTTTCATCTAACTTCGATGCACGTAGCTTGCAGTTCAAGCGCAAAATTAGCATCGGCTGTAAGCTATTGGTCCGTGACATGACTGTTCGACTCCATTACTTTCCTCGTCGTCCTGCATAGATCTCTGATGAAATCCTGCCACTTTGATGCTCCGTCAACGTTCTTAAATCCCCGAAGCTCGTTCAAACTCCCTTCACATACTCGAAAAAAGTCCAACATGAAACGAGAATTTCACTTAAAATTTCAGTAAAATTGCTACCGAAAGAAGAAGCTTCGCTACAATTTCTCATAACTTTCCGTGAATCAGCATGTTAGCGAAATAATTTCGAGTTTTAAGTTCGAAATGATAGAAAAGATGAAATAAACGAAACGTAAAGCAATTTGCTTTGGAACATAACGAACATTGCGATAATTTCAGTCCGGATATTCGCATAAATTATAATCGATGATTCCCATGCCAGGACAATTCCGATTTTCTGGTCAACCATATTCTTAGTTGGCTCAGCGTACACGAAATTCACGAGGGTGGAAACAATTTGCAGAATTTCCGGAATCTCGGTGAACTCGAGTCGCCTCGTCGATTTTACTCGACAAAAGAAACATCTCCTTCGTATTAATCTCTACTGAACGGTCCATTAACCAAGCACATTCAGAAACGACTAAAATATTAAAATCATAAAATTAACTTATTATAAAGTGCCAGCTAATTATCCGATTTGTCTTTAAATCACCACAAATCCATCATCAACAAATGTATTTATATCAATTATTACATTTCGCATTTTAGTTGCCAAACTTTCAAAATTTGTTGCGTTTAAAATAATCCTAAATTTAAATAAATAATATTCCTCGCGATATTAATGTTCAAATTCCACGAGAATTTATACATCTGATCTTTAACGTGTCTGACCACGTTACACGTCTGTCTTATTCCACTAGTTCCACTTATTCTACTAAATCACTGTTAGACACCAAATTGGTTATGATTTTTAATTTGATCAATTTTATGATTAAAAGAAATTCATTGTAGAGCATTCTCGTGGATTTGATATATGGGTGATATTAATAATTTTACAAATACTTGGAAATCTTGGTCAGAAGTGGTCAATCGTTCAATTAAAAATATCGATCGTCAATATCGAATATTAATATGGGTGTGCAATGAGTATTCGCATAGACTTTTGAATTTAACAAAGTTTGTAACATTTTTATTTTTTAATTATTAATTATGTTAAATAACTCTCGACGTATATAGTTTTAAATTTGCCGCACTTTTTCTAGAATGGAAAAGAGGCGAAAATTAATGGTTCCGTTAGGTGAATCGTATTTCCCGACCAATGGGATAAATGGAGCGTAAATTTTGCCAGGAAAACACTTAATTATCGAGCTCCTTAATCCATCGAATTGCACAACAGGCGGACACGTAGCTTAATTGTTGGAAACCAGACTTAATACCAGGATTACGTGGCTCGAAGGTAACACGTGAATCTGGAAATCGGTTTGGATATTATAAGCCGTACGATTCCGTCTTGGATAGTCTTCGGTAACGCTTTCCGGTGGTGTAGAGTTCCATGACCTTGCCACTTCCGGATTATCCATGGATTTGTGAGGCGTACCGTATTGAACTTGCCATGTTTCCTCCAGAATAAACCTCTGGAAGTCAAAAGGTTTCACTGTGGCGGACTAAAACTTAAACTTGATAATTTTAACTTGTGAACAAATTGTCGTCTCATATAGAAGATGATTATAAATTGTCGATTCATTTCTAATAACTATTTTTCTCAAAGGTGGATCGAAGTGTTTTAATCACCCTGTATATTATCCTAACAGTATCGACGCTGTTATTTTTACCGTAGTGGTACCTAACCTCAATTCGCTCAATTATTAACTCAACTTTGGTTCCTATAATGAAACGTCAAAAATAAACTTTTATACTTAATCTAATTGAACTAATTGAAACTTACTTCGATTTCAATCCTAACCTCTCTAAAACAACGATTCCAAAAAGCAGAAGACAATTCCAATCCGAGTCACCAGAAAAGATTTCCTTTTCTTAACCTTTTCCTTAACCTCTTTCCTAACTATTTTCCTAACCTTTCTCCTAACCTATTCCTGGCTTTCTTAACCAGTTGTCACAATGAACAAACGAAATGTGAACAAACATAATCAAATAAAGAAACAATAAGGGGACAGGTTAAGAATGCACAGTGTAGTTACGAGATGTCATTTACACGACTCAACCAATTCCATTTTCTTGATACGATCGAAAACAAGGATATTATCAAGCAGTGCACTCGACGAATCGGTAAGCCACTTTGCTCCGCACTCGAAACTTTCTTCCACTCTTGTCAACCGTCCTAAATTCGTTGAGTAGAGGTTAGGATAGTTGGTAGCTTGGGCCCGGAAACGCAATATGAGGACGAATAATCCAGAGATTGGTGTTCATAAGACGCAACAGCCGGATCTAATCGGATTTCTCCTCATTTCCATGCAGCAGACGATATTGTTCGCGATTCTATGTGCACCAGACGGCAGATATTGCGCATGCATTCGGGCAGGTTGCAGCCACGCGTGAATACGTACCCGTCGAGGACGGTTCGGGTTCGTGTTCGATCCATTTCAGCTGTCTTCCGCTACGAATCTCGAAACGACGACTCGTGTTTATTTCATTTCTCGAAGAGAAGAGAAAAGAGTCTTCTGCAACTGTTTATTTTTTAGGGCCATTGATAATTTTCTTTTTAGAGTTATTTCTTATCATTTAGGATTATTAATAACTTCACTTTTTAGAGTTACTTGTAATTGTTTTTCTTTTAAGGTTATTGATCATTTCTCCTTCTAGAATTGTTTATAATAATTCCTTATTTTAACATAATTTCTCCCTTTCTTAAGTTCGAAAGATAATCTAGCAACCAATTATTGCAATCTAGATACAGATCTTTCAATTCTAAAGGTTTGGGTTAGGTTCGTATAAAAGGATCTTACTATCGAATATAGGTTAAAGCAATTTTTGAATCGCGGCACTCTTTAAACGGCATTTTAAAGTGGAACAGACAATTCTTTCAGTAATAGAAAAGAATTGTCACTATATTATTTATCTTGTCATTTTTGTCAGAAAAGTATCACTTACTGCGCATAATGCCTTTGTTTCGGTAGGGGGATTAGCGATTTTAAGGTTAGGATTAGTAGTGTTAATCTCGATAGTGGGTATCAGGTGTCGTGAGCTGTTGAGCTGTGTAAATTGATACGTGTTGCACTAATCCGAGATTTCAAACACCATAGGATTCGTGAGACCTTACAATGTGTGTTATCGAGAGTATAGAATCTATCCTAAACCACTTGTTGTTCGTAGAGACCTAACCTATATGATCGAAATTCAAAGCTGTAGAGCTTTCCTGAATTCCTTCAGCTTTTGGCATTACGTTCAAAATCATGCATACTCAGCCTTGATCCCTGAGCCTAAGTTTCGAACAATCACTCATTCGAATATTAGTATGACACATTATGTGAGATGTATTTGTGTTTTCTGAAGAATCTTGTAAGAAACTTAACCTAACGCCATCAAGATGTGTGGCTCCAATGTGGAGGACTTTTTTATGACAAAAATGTCTTCCAATTGACGAGTGTATCCATTGTCAATCATTTGTACTGTAGTTTCGCAGAATCGTAGATATCTATGAGGTGGGGAGACTTCCTGGATGAAGGAGCGAAGTTATTTGGCCGACTTCTCATGGGAGTCGACCTGTGAACGCCGATCGAAACTGATGAGACTTTCGTAGGCACCGGTGCGAGTTGTTGAAGCGAGTTTCCAACTAGTTTTCGATCATGTTCGAGTGATTGACGGTTGTGCTTAATGTTTTACTCGATGGAAGTATGCAATCTACGAGATAAAGAATTTGCTGTAAGTTTTGTCGTAAGCTTGTGCGTGATGCTGGATAATGGATAGGCTATTGGCTAGTGATACATAATAGCGGAGAAAGGAAAGTTTAAGAGATAGATGGTACGAAGAGGAACCATAATTTTACAAAATCGAATTATACTTGAAAAGAGTAATAAAAGAATGTAACATTTACCTGAGAATAGGCTACCAATATATTATAGTTGGACCAATGTAGTTCAGGCACTCGTACACCATTGATTTTTAATTTTTCTTTGTCCATCACTGTAGTTATTATAAAGACCAAGTGTCCTTGTAATATTAGATAATTTTATGTGCAGATTAGTGATTTTTTTATTAGCTGATTTTGTGAACTGTTAGAGACAATGAGAGAAAGTAGGCTGTTTCAGGATTGCGATCTAATCCCTGGGATCAGAATTACGATTGGCAATCCTGGGTCTAGGATCCAGAATTTCTAGGGATCTAGGGTTCAAGATCAAGTACCCAAAATGTGGCAATTGAATCTTGAAAATTTTAGAAACCACTGTGGATATAACAAGTGGTGAGAATAAAAGGCAAATTAGGTCGATCTTTACACTTGGCGTTTGTCATAGACTAATGAATCCTGAGGGGCTCTGGACCTACAACGTTCAACAACTGTACGAAAGTTCTACAGGTCCCACGATCGATAAGTGGTTCAAATAAATGATTCTATTCCTAACACACAGATTCTTCAATTACAATTTTCACATATTGGGTTGGCAACTAAGTGATTGCGAATTCTATCATTAGGTGGTATTGACAAAATCCGCAATCACTTAGTAGCCAACCGAATGGTTTCATCTCAACACTACTTCACTGTGTAATTTTGTACATTTCGATTGAAACAAAGTATCTCTGTATATCAAGGAAGAAGTAACTGGTTCGATCTAATCTTCCTAGTCTCTTACAATTTATAGTCGACACGTGTGCAAATTTTACAAAGAGATGTAAAAGATCATCCATATGAACCGTGGGTCTTAACGATCGCTATAAATATCACGAGCCACAAACCGACCTCCAGGTGGCCAGATCTGTGTTGTAACTATTTTCAGAACGACTGTAAAATATCGTGGGTCGTAAATTTGAAACGACAGGTTGGCCAACGTTTTGTTCCTCTCCCACGGCGGACTAGAGATCAAATTTTTCCCCTGACCAAATGTCGATTCCATGTTCACGAGATTTGTGAATCTGAATGAATAGACGCAATCGATGCACGCAACACAGCACACAGAAAAATCGCGGATCTCTCGTTTCTATCTTCCTTCTCCTCCCTCTCTTTTATTTTATTTTTTAATCGCTTGAATTTTCCACTTTTATTTCCACATGATTTAAGGGATGATCAAAGATAAAGCTTATCTCTTGCTTCGTGACCGAATAGATCAGCAAGAACGATTTTTCAGCCATTTCCTGAAGGGATACCATTCTCTTATTTTTCTTCTCTTATTTTTTCTCCTTTTATTTTTCGAGAAATAAGAGGAATGGTGTTACGGCGAGATTGATGTCCGAGTTTGTTACGCCAGAGTTTTAATATTCTGCGCTTCGTTATTGCCCGCTGACGGTTGAATTTCAAACAAGCCACGAGAAAACTTAATGTATTCCTTTGTTTTTCCGTTTTCATAAGCGGGCACAAGTTTCTACGTAAGTTTCTATTAATATTCGCCGCAACTCGCAGTTGCTAGATTTTCTAGATTTTGATAAATACCGATGCTTCGTGATCGTGGCAAGGCAGATTTATTTCAAAGTTTATTAATGGTTTTGCAACTAAGGAATGCTGATTTTGTCATTAGTTGGTATTGACAAAACTCGCACACACTTAGTTGCCGGATCATATGACCCGCACCGACATTGTTGCCAGCTCGAGCGGCCCTACCGACATAGTTGCCAGCTCGAGCGGCCCTACCGAAATAGTTGCCATCTTGAGCGGCCCTACCGACATAGTTGCCATTTTGAGCGACCCTACCGACATAGTTGCCATCTTGAGCGGCTGCACCAACATAGTTGCCATTTTGAGCGACCCTACCGACATAATTGCCATCTTGAGCGGCCGCACCGACTTATTTGTCAGCCCAAAAAATTCGTATTTTCATTAACTTTGCCAAATGGATGATAAATTGGTTCCTAAATAGATATTACTCTCGTCTAGCAAATACTCGACGAGTATACTCGACGTATTGCGAATCTGTACGTATCTTCGTGCATCTTTATGTATTTTATGTACATTTTAAAGAAGCAAAAGGTTGGCAAAGGGCAGCGAAACCGTAAAGGAAATGAAAAACACGGAAACGTGATATTACGAGATTGAAAAACTTTTACAATTGGAAAATTGAAGACTCTGAAAGAATGGGAATTTCGAAACTGGTGGCAATCCTCGAAACTTTATTTCGATTTTGGAAAAGAAGCTGCAGGTTTCAAGCATCGAACGCACGCCGATCTCGAAGCTACAAATTCTTTCGATTTGCTAATTTGAGAATTTCTCAGTCGTTGAATGTTTGAGATTCTGAGAAGTTTAATCTGCAAGACCGAAATTTCGCGATTTGGAAGCGTAATACAAATTGGAAAATTGTTGAATCTCAAAATTAACAAATTTTTCTTTCCGCTGGCTTTGAAAATTGTAGAATCTAAAATTCGAGAATTCCATTTCTATGAAACTTTTGGGGTCTCGTGAAATTGAAAACTTGTCAACCCCAAAATCCCAGTGTCAGAATTTTGAAAATTAAAAACTCCAAGATACAAAAAGATATAAAATCAATGGTTTGAAAAATTGGATAATTCAGAAACTTTAAAAAAACGAGAAAAGAAATATTCTAAATTAAAATTAAATATTGTAAAATTATAAAATTGCTCATAGATGTTACTTTCAACCATCAGTGTGTTAATCAAATGTTTTATCGAACTTGATTTACCTACATTGTAACAAAACGTAATGATCATTCCAAGGAACAAACTACGATTAACGTGCAACGCAAATTAATAGCGTGTCGTCACGAAACATTCGCATCGACCATCTTCTCGTCTTTCTCTCTTCTTTTCTTTCCGTCCACCGGAAGAATAGCCTTTTCTTTTTGTCCATCCGACACGTAATACCTCGGACCTGGTTCCGGTTCGTACAATTGGGTTGGCAACTAAGTGGTTGCGGATTTTGTCAATACCACTTAATGACAAAATCCGCAATCACTTAGTTGCCAAGCCCGACCTAACCTCAACTTGGCCCCAACCTAACCTCAATACTATTTAAACCAATTAGTGCGAAAAAATTATTCTGCAAAACTTTCTCATATTTGATTCCTTAATGAAAGATATTTCCCGGGAATTTCTTCATTCAAACTTTAGACAAATTGATATTTTCTTATCCCGTTATTTAATCGGAACTTAATTTAATTTATTCCCCAAGTAAGTCTTCCACTCGTCCGAGTTTATTTTCCAATTACCTAGCACTCTTTAGCAGGAATGTTCATTAATTAACGTGAAACTTAATTCCATTTTCCTCGCAAGGGAAATCTCAGAAATCTGATCCAAGAAATTCCACTCCATCCTCGCTCGAGCCAACAACATTTTGTTTCTGTATCTGTAATGCAACACTGATGTTACAAATCGTTGGTTTGAAGCTCGAGTATAGTACCCGGACTGCAAAATATTCGGCCAGAATGACAGATTTTAGTGGTTTTTGAGCTCGTCGAGGCGGAAAATCAGGGTCTTCTCTCACGGAAATGAGGCGCAACAAATTTCGTTCAACCTGTTGATGTGGATCACATCCTCGTGAATTTTGATCACGCGCTTTTTCTACATTTGCTACTCTTAACCTACTCTATGGTTTACTCTGTGTACATTTGAATCGTGAGTATCGAATTAGGTTTGGCATAATTTTTATTTTCCGACCGTGATCGTACAGTTTCCACAGTTGAGACGTTCGTTGGCCAAACCCTCTTTAGCTTTCCGTGAAAAATGACACACGCGGCACAAAAATTTTACAGTCCGGATACCTTCTTATTTTAGATTAATTTTTATTTTTTAGTTGTCCCTTTCATTCTTTTTTCTTTTTTTTTTTCCATTTTAATGAAAATCAGTAACTGTTACCCCATTTACCTCGAGATAAGTGCGCTACTACTAGCACAGTGCTACTTAGCAGCCTATCGAGCGCTCAACTTTGTAGTTTTCCTGTCGTTGGAGTCTTATATGCTTTTAGATCAGACGTTTGAGTGCCTGGGATGGCGAATCAGCCTCTACATTCTTCCCTTAACTGGAAATAATCGCGTCTCTTAAAGGCACTCAAGCTTCCTCAAGTATTGCCCTTAAGTGGCTCCCTCTATTTGGACCATAAAAAACTTCCCGGCTATCTGCGTACTGCAATTTTCAGTAAAAAAAAAAAAGCACTCCATTATGGAACTTCCAACTTGTTACTTGTAAATTCTCCTTTATAAGGTGAAACGATCATTTTCTCTACTTGCGAAGAGTTACCTTATAAAACTTTCTATATTACGTTCCTTTCCGTTTCTTTCTTTATTTCCGCATTTGCCACGTTATTTCACGCATAGGTAACTATTTCGGAAACTTTTTATATTAACCTTTTATATTATATTATATTTTATAGTTTCGTTGTTATAACGCAGCCATTTTACGTTCAGTAAAGTAAAGTAACGATCGGTGAGTAAATAAATATTGATAACCGTTTATCAGGCATTTATTATCTCTTAACCTTAAATCTGTGCGCAGTCGATATTTTAACGCGCAAAGTACTTATTTTGCGCGGTCGGTAATTCAGTGTCTTTCGGGTGAACTGGAGCCAGTCGTCAGCGATCTACGGACTGTTCGTTAGCTTTTATCGCTTTTCTTCCAATTCTGTCACTCTGTCGAGGTGATGAATTAAAATCCCTCTAATGATTGAAGGGCTGAGGGTAAAGTTAACGATTTAAGGGAAAAGCTTGGAATTTTGTGTTGTCAGAGTATCTATTAGGTTGGCAATTTTGTCGTTAGGTGGTATTGACAAAATCCGCAATCACTTAATTGCCAACCTAATAGAACAACATAAAACTTAACAATCGCCTCGTTAAATTTCACGTATTTACAAAATTTCTATTGTTTCACCAATTTTCCGATTCAGTGGGTAACTTCCAAGGCTGGATGATAGAAAATTCGCCTAATCCGTGAATCATTCGCTAGGAAGCCACATATATTTCAAAATGTTGTTACCTCCTTTTCAATTCCGTGACTCGAGCATTTCATGCAGTCGATGGTTCAGAAATTTCCGAATAAACGACCAGATAATCATCTAGGATATGTAATGACGAAACAACGAAGGAATTTATTCTGGAATCGGCAATTCCATTTACGCGGCTTTTCGTGTTCGTCGATCGGACGAAAAATTCGTGGAATTTCGATGCATTCGAAAACGATTAACCAGGCCGAAATTTACATCTTGATGTCCGGGGCTCGCTAATTGAACAACAGGCCGGATTTGTGTTGTGCCGAAGCCTCGAGGCTGCCAAATCATCGAGCTGCCGTTTGCGATCGCGCCAGCAACAGAGAGCCGTGGAAATTAATTTCTAATTAACATTGATTGAACGTGTGACACGCAGGCGTGTGTTCGTACATTCTGACAGAGTATGAAGCGGCCAACAATTGAACTGGGAAACTTTTCAAGCATCGTACAGTATATTTCGCACCATACGCATATTATGGAAAATCTAGGAAAATTAATATAGAAATGGGAAATTGATTTTCTGCGACTGATGACGTAATTACGAGTTAGAAAACGTACGGAGCTTAGAGTTTTCCGGGCTTTCGGAGTAACTGGGATCTTCGAATCTGTATATTTCAAAATCGCCAGATTTTGTAAATATCGCGATTTTCCGAGTCTTCAAATTTGAAAATTCTCGCGCGAGCTTTAAAATCGTCAACTCCCGGAGTCTCGAAATGTCGGATTTTCAAATCACCGATTTCCTCTCAGGGATGTGAAGCTTTCAAATTACGAAATTTTAGAAAATTCGAAACTTCTGAATCGTCGAACCATTCAAAAGTTTTACATTCAAGAATTTTCTCTCTAATTTACAGATCACAGAGTGCAGAAAATTTGCCACTGTTAAATCGTCGTGTGTTCGAAGTTTCGATTGCCTGAATTTTCCAACTCGAAATCGAAAATTTCCGACCATTAAACCACTGTACCATTAACAGGGAAATTCGTTCGAGGAAATCGAGGACTTCGCTCGAAGCTTATTCCTGATCCTCCAGAATGAGATTAAATCCTGTTTTTCACGAGGAGCTTTTTATTTCCATTCAGTAGCCCTCTGTGAACCACGAATATGCCACACTTGGAGAGAACGAGCAGAAAGAAGATCGTGAAGGCAATTAAAATACCTTCCAACACTGTGTTCTCGTTTTAATGAACGACGCCCCACGAATTGCAACTAATCTGCCTCGGCGCTTTCCTGACAAATGGCTACTGTAACCTTGTGAACAACCGTATTACAAATTCGTTTGGCGAAGTGGAATGGGAAAAACCCAATATTGTAGTTAGCCAGATGTATCTCTCTCTCGAAAGCTATAGGTGGATTTTCTAAAGCTCTAATTTTCCATCTTTCTTGTTACGTGGATTTTTAAGGATGGAGCAGATTCAGACACAGGATTTATCTTTTATTGGATTTCCCAAGTATACAGTTTAAATTATCACAATCTCCTGCAATAGTAATTACCTGTTATCGATGGGTTATTTTATTTCTTTTCAAATTGTTCAGCTTCGAACAGGTAATCCCCTTTAAAACTGTGATAAGCTTGAATTTTATTTAAATAGCGAGATCTAATTGTTGTAAACGAACATTAAATTCATTAATAATAACGAGCATTAATTATTGTTGATTGACTATTAGAATATTTTGATACTGCTAAGTAATTAATGTAAATAATGTTTATGTTGTTAAATTCAGGGATTTGCACAATTTATAATTTAGAGATATTCGACAAATTCACAATTAACAGATTCATAAACTTCATTTCGTGGTATTAATATGCATGTATTTTGTATGTTTTCTCAATTTGGGGAAAATTTGAATGTTTTTCTTGTTTCTTGAATTACTCTGATAATTATGATGAATAACCAAACCCTCTGATACGTTTTCACTGCCTTAAGATTTGTTTTCCATTATTCTTCCTCTTCTTTTTTCTTTTCGTGCATATGAACTTTTTTTATTTTTACTTTTATTTTTATTTTAAGACGTACGCGCATCGTGCGGTGGGAAAAGTATTTTTTGACGTTGAAGAAAAAACAGGTGGGTGCATAGGGATTAGAACACGAGCCGTTTGGATGGTAATCGGAGACATTACTCGCATCCCCGCATTTTCCCATGTTTCTGCGTGTTCTATTCCAAGTTTATACCACGTATCGATTTATGATTCAACGTTAAACGTCTCAAATTTCGTTTAACGTAAAAAAAGAAAAAAAAAATAAAAATACATATACAATTTTATTTTGTAAATTATTATTACAATTTCTTGACAGAAATGAGTAATTTTCTTTTACAGTCGATTAGTTCTCATCTTAATTCCTCTTCTACAGCTAATACTATTCTTCCTGGAACGTTTTATAAACATAGTTATAAAACGCGCTGTAACTACGACTAAACTCGTAACTGCCGTTGTCGAAATTTGATCAGTCGCGTATTTGCGATAAAATGGTCTGGAACATTTCCAAGAACTCGTTGAGAACGGTTTCCATGCCGGGGACGGTCTGTTTGATGCACCACTTCGCCGTCGTCGGGCAAATCAGGATTATGGCGATGACAGTGATCATCAGGGGCGCGAGGAACGCCCAGATAAGCTACAGATAAAGGACTTTTTTAATTCCCAATGAAATACAATATCGTCAAATACACTCTTTACAGAAGCATTTGAAACAAGAACCATAATAATTATAATCGAGATGAGAAAAATTGCTGTGTAAGAAGTAGTAGGTTGGTTTAATTGATTTTTTTACGAATAACCATTATAGATATTTTTTTTTAATAAATAATCATCGTTCGTGACAAAACTCTTCTATGGTCACCAATAACCATTATTGAGAAGGAATGGAGGGAGGAGGAACGAAAATAAAAGTCGAAAAAAAATAAAAAAAAATTACATGTTTCATAGATAATAAAAAAATCTATCATATGCAATGCTTATGGACAATGAAGAGCATTCTGATGGTCACTAATGGTTATTCGTAATTGGAGTACTTAAAAATTAATATTTTTCAATTTGTTCTTTATCAATGACTTTCGTCATCAAGATTTTAGATATAACCGTTATTTTTGATCCCTGGCTCGAAAACACTTGTAGAATACATCGTGTGTTTTATAGGAAACATTTTGAGATTTTATTGGCACTAAAAGAAAACACTTTTGTAGAATCGATATTCGATAATAAAACTGGGATTTAGGATCTTTGGGAAAACTTGGGATCAAATCTTGCGAGACTACATGGTTAATTGAGTATTTTCACATTTATGTAAAACACGCTGTCGTTCGGCAGGATCGAAAATTATACGAACACTTTTAGAAACTTTATATTGCGATGTTCTTTTATAGGTTGGCAACTAAGTGATTGCGGTTTTTGCCATTACCACCTAATGGCAAAAGCCGCAATCACTTAGTTGCCAAGCCAATACTTGAAAGAAAATCTCGTGCAATTAAATTCTGATGTAGAATAAAAAATTGTTCTGAATTTCTGTTCGAGTAAACGATGACGTTGACATATTTAACGAACGAATGTAAATGTTAAACCGAGTATGTTGTAAATGAGACGATCCGTGAAGGAGCGAACGACGAATATCACGGATTAATTAACGGTACGAAACAGATTTTCGTTTGTTCTGCTTTAATCAGCCGTGTAATTGGAACGTTCGTTGAATAAATGAAAATAAACGAGAAAGCAAGTGAAAATAAAAGTAGACAGAAACTTGACAGATATTAGGTTAGCAACTAAGTGTTTGCGGATTTTGTCATTAGGTGGTAATGACAAAGTCTGCAATCACTTAGTTGCCAACCTAATATCTGCTAAATTTCCGCGGATTTTGTCATTAGTGTTATTAAATATAGGTTTGGGGTTGATATTCAATAGATTCACACAGATTGAATATTACTTTTTATATTTCACTTCCTCGTACAAAACGTCTCAACACACCGAATACGCTTAGTCAATTAACACGTGGTCGACTTCTAAGACAAAAGAGCGTCGTTAAAAGTCGTACCAACTTAGCTTATAGGAACTACCGGTCATACCAACTTAGCGTTTCTAAACAATTAGGTGGTAATGACAAAGTCTGCAATCATTTAGTTGCCAAACCAATATATCCCAGGAAAATTACGAGTGAATATTTCTAAATTGTAAAATATGTATGAAATTGTGAAAAGGGATAGAACTTACGTAAGAAATCCAAGACACTATCAGCCAACCCAGCAACACTGTACCAGCTGTATTCAAATATGGCGCGTACTCCGGTCGTACAAGATATTTTAAGCCGGGAAATTTCGCGCTCAAATCTGTCAGAATAACTTCGAGCTGCGTGAAAAATTGATAGATAATAAATCTCGAAATTTTCCTACGCTCGAATTATTCACGTTAACCAGGTTTACCCGTACGCATTGTTATAATACGATTAGTATGATTTATGAGTCTGTTAGCCAGCGAGTACAAATTTTCCAAAGTACGTAAAATTTTCCGCTACAGACACGAACAGATTTACAGTCTCGATCGAGAGTGTCGGGATATTTGTTTCTAATAAAACACTGATATTTGGTATAGATGATTCAATTTTCTATTCCAATTAAAATCAGGTCAATTATTACGACTCGATAATTCGTTTGCAACTTTTCCCACTTTTGAGTGCGGCTGTAACTCGTGGCTAAAATTGAAAAAAATTGAACAAAGAAATTTCACAGAGGAGAAGACAGGTCTAATGAAAACCAAAATGAAAAATTGATGTTTCATTCGATTCTTAAAAAGTAGGATCGAAAAATATTGTAAAATACCATCAAATACGCGTCTAAATAATTACATTTAATAATATCTATAAACAAATAATTAAAAACACAAATAATTCCTATAATCAGATATTTTGTTGAATTTCTACCAACTTTCAAATCGAAAACATCCTGTACACTTTCTATCGAGCAACGTCGAAAATTTCTCATATGAATAATTTTTCACCTTTGCAATAATTAGATAATTATTATTTAATATTTTCGTGTTAATATTCGATCGTAATATAACAATTTGCTTTCTCTTGGCTAATAGCACGAATGTAACGTATAATACGAATATTTACAATGCTGCAGTTGAATATATTAATTTAATTTTTTACATCCAGTAGTCAATGTATATGTGCATATATTATTTATATAATAAATCAATGTTTCCTGAAGCAATAATTTCCTGAAGCAACATGTTTCATATTTAATAGTTTCCATTTTTTTTTTCATTTTTTATATATTCAAAAACAACTTACGTAAAAGTCCAATGTATTTAAATGCATACAGACATACAATCGACTAGTCAGATATATTTTTATAAAATTTAATAAAATAAAATATAATAAAATAATTGTCTACAAATAAATGTTAGGAACTGCCACACAGTTTGCACGATATTCGTCATTAATATTTACTTACGTTCATATTTGTGTATCTCTGTTACGAGATTACGAGGGCTGAAAATTTACCATAATTCATAAACGAATATTTTCATCCTTTTTTCATCTCACGTTACATCGTTCACTGTCTGTCGACTCAATTAACCTACGTGAATTTCATCATAATTGACGATCGTTCGATCTCTTTGAATATCGTAAACTTCGATTGAAATGATAACAATAACAAATCTCGAAAAATCAAAAGAAACTTTAATAGTATTTTTATTAAATGGAAATAAAAAAAATTATTTAGAAATTTCTCGGAAAATAATTCTGCCGAATTAACTAGGGGAAAAAATGTGTTTTACGATGTCGAGATCGAAAATTCGCGTGATAAAGGAACATGTCCTTTGATTTTAATATCCTTGAATTTGAACGAAATTTTCTATGAAAATCTGGTTGCAAAGTAATAAATAATTTTTAAGAGTAATTATTTCCTTTGCTCTAAGAATGTTACAATGGAAAAATACTCTGCTGCAGTTTCGTTCATTTTCCAAGATCAAAGAGAAAGTTTCTTCGACCTAAGTTAATATTCTGAGGTACGTTATTTCATGTTCATAACATACTGCTCATAATTTACTTTGAACACAGCATGGTTCCCATATTTTAAAGCCATCTTCTCTTTGTTGCCAAGCGAAATGAATTTCTCTGCGCGACCTGAACTCGCAGGATGACCTAATGAAAAAGAGAACGCATTTGACAGGAAGTAGGGAAAAAGGGGGAGGGGGCAAAAAAAAAAAAGTAAAATATAGGAAAAGAAACTGACAGAGTGCACGATGAAAATATCTTTTATGCAAAAATGTTCGCGCCTTTTTTCCTCAGCTTCCAGTTTCATTTTAAATCTTCCGGAACATCGGAGGCGAGCATCGGAAAAATAAAACTGTTCGAAATTTTCACATTGTCAAGACGTTTCAAAAAATATCTTCGAAATTTTATTTCAAAATTATATATATATATATTTTTTTTTCTTTAATTTCAACTCAAATAACAGACAGATAGCGTTTCGTGATATTACAAAAAGAATTTTTTCGCGTGCTTTTCGCTTGGCACATTTTCTTCCAACGTAATTATCTGTGGCCCATTTGATAGAAAATAAGAGTAGCGAAGATATAGGTGAAAAAATTGCCATTCGCAATGAAAAGCCATTAGTCGAGCGTGCAATAAATCTAATTATCCTGACATCAGAATGATGTATTATAATTCGCGAAACTGCGGACCGATCATAAATTAAGCCACTAATTATCGCGAAATCTGAATTCATCCAAAATTCCCTGGTTTTCCATGGATATTGAAAATGACGACAAAATATTTGACGAAAAAGTCCTACCAATTTTCATATAATCAAAATAATAAAATGCTAATATTCTTTGTATCTTTCTTTTTTCGTAATTCTAATATTATTCATTCAAGGTTGAGAAGAATTTTTATAGAAGAATTTGGCGTTGAGAGACAGGATTTTTCAAACTGCAACGGTGAATTTTTAGAATTAGAATTTTTTTGCAATTCTGATTAAAGTTCTTTGAAATTAGCATTGTTTAATTCCATTCTTCTTACATGTAGAATACATGTTAACGAGATCTCTTGGAAATTAGACGAAAAGAGAAGGAGATGAAGAGAAATGATCGAAATAATGGAATAATTTTAAAAATTTACAATTATGATACACTAAAAAGTATACTGTATCGAAAATTTAATTTCATTAATATTGCTCTAATGTTTCTTTTTCATAACTGAATATTCAATTTTTTATACAAGTTTCCATGTTTATAAATAAATTGCAAATATATATTGAAGTATTATATCCATACAATATTTCTTACACAAAATAATATTTTTTTACATTTATTTATCTGATATTATACGTGTACTTTTTGTTGTAAATAAAATATTTACATGCATCAATTTCTACTTAACAAATAAATATTATTGCAATGTTAATACTTTTATGCAGCTATTGACATACAATCATCCTTTGATGTTTGAGATGTACTATAATGAACTTAAATTGAAATGTAAATGTGATTTACATTGATTTTGATTATAAATATTTATTTTAATTGTAACCAGAATTTTTTCGTATACGTAATCAAATCTTCTGCAAAATAGAAATGAGGAAAGGAAGGGGAAGTAGTCGATGTAATATGGAAGTTTCTATTAAAGTGAGTATTTTGCTTCGAATAAAATTTTGCAGTTTCGTTGTGAAGATATTTCGATACTTGGAAAACACACTAAAAAAAACCATATTTTGCATTAAATAGTATTTTTTTCACACCATTACCGTGGTCTTTCTCGAATTAGTAAAAGGACAAGGGGAAAACAAAATTCCTAATAAAAGGAATATTTTGCACAAAATACAATTTTCTTGTATTTTTAACCGGATCTTCTAGAAACTATGAAGTGGAAGGAAAACAAAAATAAAAGGAAGGAGAGAAAAAATGATCGAAGATGTCGAAAAGCAAGCGTAATAATATCCAATTATGATCGATTATCGCGTGGAACGCATCGTCCAACGGTGTAAAGTCGAATAAACGATGACGTGTTTTTAATTGGAATTTCGCGAGTAAAATTAATTATCGACGGATGACGAGATTTTAAAGACATTTATACGATTACTTGGATTACAGAGAGAATCCGTGAAATCAAAGGGACGCTCAATTTTGGAGGCGTAACGTTTGATTTCCTTTGAGGAATTTGTGAGAAAATTGTCCGCGTTTAATTGCTATTGGACGATTTATTACGATTTGTGCAATTTACTTCAGATTTGATTTAGGCATGCGTGAAAATCGGAAAATGGGGGAAAATTTAATTTCACAGGTTTAACGAGAATCGAAAACCAGAGTGTCAAAAGTACTTTACAAAAGCAACCATTGGACAATGTGATTTTATAATCTGGAAACCAGACTCGAACAAAATAAATGAACTAGTTTATCGGTGGCAAGAAAAATATTTGGAATTTGGATTTTTCCAGAATTCAGTCTTATGAATAAAATCGCATAAAACGTTATCGATACGAAAATTGATCTGCCATCAGATCAGTATCTTATAATTTGCGATTAATATTCTAACCTAACCTAAAATTCTAACTTAACCTAAAAGAAGACTGCTATAACCTGAAAACAAAACGCTTTCCAACAGTGAAAGATTGAAGTTTGTTAGAATATCGGTCGAATTTTATTAAAACATTAATAAAAAAATTTCTTTTGAAAAAGATAAGAGATCAGGTTCCATGAAAAACATAAATAAAACTACATTCTATTTGATATTGATAAAAATTTCTTACAAAAAGGTAAAAACCAAATTCACTTGCCAACCCAATAACAACACAATTCCTTTAATTCGTCCAAAAGACATATATATATTTCAAAACAGACACGATTTTCATTAAAAACCATCGTCGTTATTCGCTTCAGAGATTTATTCTTCCATGGACTTTTTAAGCGTTACGTTTGCTTCCTTGTCGTTGGTCTATCCAATTTCTTCGGAGGCAGATTTTTCAGTTTCACGATCATCATCAGCCTCTTCGATTTCTCGATCCTCGTCAACCTTCTCGACTTCCAGCTCGTCGGGACTGTGAACTTTTATCTCTTGCTCGTCCTGCCCCTCGTCATCCTGATCTACGCTAGCCACTTCTGACATTTGTACGGCCCTGTAGTTATCACCCTCGCGAGGGAACGTTTCTTCCATCAAGCCTGACACCACGTTTCTGTAGTAAAGCACTTCCGGTTGACGTATACCTATCTCTAATTCTAAGACGGGTGCACGTCCACAATCCATGCGAATCTTATGGTAAGCGTTGGATGTCAGCCTTTTACTCTTGCTCAGCCCAAACTGCGGACAGCCAGGCATTTAACATTAACTGGCCACGAGCTCTCCGGCCCTGCCACTTATTTTCCATTTATCGACGTATTTTAAATATTTCGTTTGATCCAGATACAGAACGGTACAGTAACCACGAGCTTTTGTCCGATAGTCGGACAAAAGGATGTTTCGAACAAAGGTTATCAGCTGTCGAGCGACTACAAATTGAAACATTAAGAATATCAAAGAAACTTTTATTTCGATGGAAGAATTAAAATCACTGTATTTTTTTTTTTTTTTTTCAATTATACGATACGACATTTTTTGATATGCCAGATAGGTTATGTTTTTTAATTCTTCATAAAAAGAAGTATTAAGGTAGCTAGATAAAAGTACGATTAGTTTAAAAGATATTTTAACTTTAATATCGCGAAACTTGTCGCATAAAAGATAAGGGAAGATAGTGCGATGCTGTTTTGGTTTTACGTTTTCCCCCTCCTTCACGCGTTAGGTTTCACGATATTAAAGTTCAAATATCTTTTAAACTGATCATCCTTCGACTCGAGTATTTTCATACTGTTTTCCTAGAGGATTAAGAAATGCATCGGATGGCGTGTTGAAAAATGTGCTGTTCTGTTTAGAAAAATACGTATGACCTTGACTTTTCGTGCAAGTGAAACTTTCTTTGAATTTCTTAATGTTATAGTCGATCGGAAACTGATCAACTTTTGCTCCAGATATCCTTCTATCTGACTATCGGAAATGCCTGAAAAATCGTAGGAACTGATTTTTGGAATACCCTGTAAAATGACTTACGAAAGTATTTCAGCACTTACTATAGAAAAGTTTTACGTGTACAGTGGGGGACAAGAGAAAGTTTAAAATTGATAACTATGAATTTTAGTAACTTTTGTATCAAATATTGTTTACAATTGTTTGGTCATCTACTCTGTGTTGTACACAAATTGTGTAAAATTATAGTGTCGTTTTATATTTCTTATTGTATTTTACAAAATTCTTTTTGTTCGCCACTGTATATTATTAGGTTGGCGACTAAGTGATTGCGGATTTTGTTATTAGGTGGTAACGACAAAATCTGCAATCACTTAGTTGCCAAGCCAATATACGTGTTGTGTAAAACATTTTGGAATTTCGTTAACACTATAAACAAATACGTAAATGATTCTTGATTTCGAATTAATTATTACTAATTATTGTTAATTTCGAAAATATTTGGTTATTATATCACAGAACAAAGAGAATATGAGGATCCACAGTAGAAAGCTTTCCATCCTTTGTAGAGAGTCCGTTCTTTGCAAGATAATAACAAAAGGCACTAAAGACTAGGGAATTTGCAAAAGTAATATAATTGAGAAACCTACAAATTCACCAGATATCTTCATTGTATACGATAAAATGAATTGAAACAGGAGAAACAATGGAAAAGAATTAAGAGAATTTAGAAATTTACGAACCAATATTTGCACTCTATGTAATAGAATAAAAAGAGAAACAGATGAAAGGATCTGAATATTTCAAGAACAGAATATTTCATTGCTTACATCGAAACAAAAAGAAAAGCGATAAAAGAGTCTATGAATGAAATAAAATAAAATTCAATATTTTCATCTCTTAGAAAATAATAAATATAGACGAAGGACGAAGAGAGACAAAAAATAAAAGAATTTACAAACTTGAGGAAGAATATTTTTATTTTTCATAAAAGAACTAATCGAAACAAGCAAAAGAGAGCAAGCAAGACATAAAACGATGCACGAGTTTGTTTCTTACGATTCGTTTGATCATGATTTGTCAGTATCGTGACAATGTAGAAAATCTGTATGTATCTAGTTTTATCTGGTAAAAAAATATATGGTGATTCTTCGTCGGTATAAGAAATTATTAACGGCTGGAAATTCCGGGAGGAGAGCATGAAATAGATGATCTAATTTCCGCGAATAATCCGCACGACGAGGTCCTACGACGACGGTGGTATTACGAAATCGTGTAATAACCTAATATTTTAGCTGGTTTCACACAGTCCTGCAGACAGTTTTCCATTTTCTCTAACGTTGGCAAACTGCACACGACAAACCCTCGTCGACGAATATTCAACGCGACAAACTAATTAATCCGAACGACATTAACGATCCTCCTATCTTACTTTAACGTGATTCTCTTCTGTTTTCCACTACATTCGACCATCACATTCCAGGTTTAAAATCATCTGAAATCTGTTCAATGTAATTAACGATAGATTTAAGCGTTATGCTATGAAATCTAGGAATTATTACTATACTTTGGTCTAGGGATTTTTTACACATCAAATCAGGTTAAAAAGAAAATCTTTCTATCCAATCCAATGAGATTAAACCTTTCAAGAATTTTCTCTGTGGTAATACTAAATTAAGAGTTTGTATAAATCTTTCAAAAAATTAAATCAGTTAATTTAGTTAGAAACGTTCTATGTATCTTGAAAAACGATCGAGACCACTCGCGTTAAATTCACTAGAATATCACAACGTAATTCCCTAGATCATTCCACTAATTCTATTATAGATGGACTAAAGCCCAACAAGTTTCCCAACAAGTTCTCCAAATATTGAAACACAGGATTAGTAAAATAGAAACGAATTTCTCTTCAGTTTTATGTGCTGCTTACTTCTAAAGTTTGATAATATACTTCACAAACAATCGTGTCCCTCGCTTCCTTTATCCAGGCAGATAGATAGATCTGCGCATAGAAACGTGAGCTAACAAATTTTAATAAAGTTCCTCTCGTTAAATTAAAATACAAAATTCCCGTGTACATTGGAAACAGAAAAGTGACTATCCTAACTTCCATCTAAATACAAATTTACTTTACTTTAAAAAATTTACTTCAAATCAAAAATCCTTTTCCCAATAATTTTCTCTTTTTGAATATTTAAAATAATTATCATTTCGGCCTCTGGATTATAGCCTAGTGAAATTAAATGGAAAATTGGGTCAACCTGTCGAATAACTACCTCCTCACAGATTTCGATGCTCATGAAATATGTTGTCAAGGTCGTCATTCTGAACAACCTTTCCCTACACATATGTACAGACACAAGTATGTTCGTTAGCTTCGCATGAATTTTAACAGCACTCTTTTTAAAACAGTCGTGGTGAGGTATTAAAGGGAAAATAATAAAAATTGAATTGCAAATGGAAAGTAGTAGGTGAGGTTAGGTTATTTAAGTGATTGCAGCCCTCGTGAACGGGGACAGTCGCATGGGGGCGGAATTAATGTGCGATTTAAATCCAGTGATGTTAAAAAATAGGGGGAAAATACTGGCACACACACGTCCTAACATCTAATGTACAAAATCGTATAAAAAGTAACAAAAATAATATTAGTATAAAATACAGACATAGTAAGTCATAGATAAAGTATCTGCAACATTTTTGATCCGAATGTGTCGTTCCGTGGATATTTTAGACGACTGGAAAAATGCGTCTCATTTTTCAGTGAAACGATTGGTGCAACAATGCCAATGCTCGAAATGCCAATTTTCTCGTTTACCATTTCCTGTGTGATCATAGCCGGGAAATAAAAAAGAAAACCCGAAATCAAGATGAATACTCACGACTCAAACGCATACAGCGTAAACCATACAATATATTTAAGAATATCACATCGAGTCCCACGAGGACGTCGCACATCAACGGGTAGACGAAAATTGTTTATTTTCGTGAAAAACGTGCCACATTTCCGGCTTCAGCGACCTGAAAGACTCCTAAAAAGTGCAATTCTTTCGTGTATAACTCGATAACTATATAAACACCTTATACATGTATAGGAAAAAGTTGTTCAGAACTATGGCCTTGAGCACATATTTCAAGGACACCGAAATCGACCAAGAGTTAGCTGTATTCGGTAGGTTCACCCAACGTTGTTCCTAATGGCCCAATAATATCAGCCATTGATAAAACGGGTGTCCAAAAGAATTCTATTACCTCGTTTTTATACTCACAATGATTATCTTGCCCGATTGATGAAGCATAAAAATGGTGAAAGGATTGATCAGGGTGATGGCCAGTTCCATCAAACGCAATACAGCAACGAGGCAGACTAGAACGCCGGTTAATGCCACTAGCCCCACGAACTGGAGCAGACACGTTACCGCCTGAAATATCGGACACCATTTAGCAGAGGCAATGACGGCGAAAAATCTCCCAGAGAAACAGGAAACGCTGGGTCTTTCGAGTTAACGTTTGACGTTTCCGGCATCATTTTTCTGCTACTAACAAAATTGAAATTGATGACCAAGAAAACAGTACGCTGCTCGAAAATACATCGCAGCACAGCCGATATTAATCGTTAGCTGCTATTGTTGCATTAGAGTATCCCTTTTATTTTATTCGATGTTTTATATTTGGCGAAACGGCAATTATAAACGATGATCTTTGTCGTGTAAAGCGTACGATATTAAAGGAAAATAAAATATACATTCTACGTACACTGGTTTGTAGCAGGAATGGAATATTTTTCATTTTCTTACTTTCTAATTGCTATTAGAATGCCATAGACCTTATATATCATATTCACGTTGGATGTAGCTTATGAGGTGAACTATTATGTGAAATAACATTTTAAAAATTTAAAAAAAACTGGACCACAAGGAAAAAGAGGAATCACTTTCGTTTTTAAAACTTCGATTATCAAGTAAAATCAGTATCAAGCGTTTAAAGTTTTCGTCGTTACTGGACGTCGTTATTAGATCGTTAAAAGTTTCGAAGATATCCCATAATCTATATTACGTGCCTGAACCAAAGAGAAACCTAGAAAAAAAAAAAAGAAAAAGAAAAATGAATCAGTTGGTTTTCGTTTTGCAACTTTCGTTTCAAGTAAAACCGGTATTAAAAGTTTTCACTGACATTAAACATCGCTATTAAACATTAAAAGTTTCCCAGATATCGCATAATTGAGCGTGCTTTTGAGAAAGCTAATCACATTCATCCCGGAAAATCTTAAGGAAATAACCGGCCACATTTCTTTTGAAGTCCATCAATTTTCCTCCATAGTTTCAAATAGTATTAAGTATCGTTATTAGAGCACAAATATTCATGCAAATTCATAATTCATTGAATTCAATGGAAGAAATGAAACCTACGCAGAAATTGTTTACTACACTTGGAATATTTTATAGGCTATTGGAATTTTAAATTTCCTTAAAATGTATAAAAATCCACGGTCCAAATAAATGTTCCACTTGCGAGATCCTCTATATTTTCGTATGCTATTTTAAAAATTGTTGAAACTCCTGAATCTTCTCAAAATAACATATATAATATAGAAATAAATTTACTGAGAAATGTACGAAGATCTGCAAAAATATTTCTTAATAATACCGCTATCGATCATTCGTAACTTTTCCCACTTTCCGCACGAATATAATAAGCGTTGCGTAACTTTCGAGTACGGGTGTAACTCGTGGTTAGAATTAAAAAATTGGAAAAAGAAATTGCACGAAAGAGAAGACAGATCGTCTAACGAAACTAAAATAAAAATACTGATGTTCTATTAAATTGTTAAGAAGCAAGATCGAAAAATACTGTAAAAGACCAACAAATACGCGTTTAAATAATTACATGTAATGATATCTATAAATAATTAAAAACACAAATAATTCCTTGAATTTCTACCAAGTTTCAAATTGAAAAGATCCTGTTCAGTTTGTATCGAAGAACGTCAGAAATTTGTCATATGAATAATTTTTCACATTTCTAATAATTAGATAATTATTATTTAAATAATGATCGTTAAAACAAGAATTTTCGAACAGATATATTCACAAAAATTGATTCGAGATAAGACACCGTATATATGTCGAAGCTTTGCACGAATCGTCATAACCTCTAAGTGAAAACCTGTCTCCTTGGTCGTACATATTCCAATCCTCATTCAATAAGAAAAATCAACACCGGTGTGTCTATCTGGTAACAGACGATAAAGGGAAAAACGAAGACAGAAGAATTGTCTCACGCAGAGGATCGTCATTTCCGCTGGTACGTGTTTGGCTGGCTGGGAACGCGAGAGGCGAGCGAACTGCTGATTCCTGTCGATTTCATGGATAGAACGTCAATATCCAGTTCATTCCGTAGGTTTGAGCGACGACGAAGCTACATTCTCATCGTCGTCGCTTCCGGTTCGAGCCGCTGCACCAAAGAAAACGATGCGTATCTGAAACTGGAACGAGACTTGCGGAACACGAGACAAGGAATGAGGTGAAATTGTAGAGATTTCAGAGAGATACATGAATTCGATGGTGGTTCCATCTGACGATGAAAATGGTAAAGAAAGAAGTTGTCAAGTTTAGGTGTGTATTGTTTATCGTATATTATTTATTGCTTAGAATTTTATTTATCTACTTGCTTGCTCGTTCATTGCGCAAAATAAAAATATATTGCAAATTACTATGGTTGAATGTGAAAATTAAATAATAATAGATCCTCTAAATTAGTAGTATAATAATATAATTATTATAATATTAGGCAATCGTACATTCTCTTTGAACTGTATAGAAAAAAGTATTGAAGATAGTAAATTCTTAGATACTGGAAAAGATGGTCAACCAATTGTGACGATTTAAGGTTAGATTAGGAAAGTGGGAAAATTCATCGACATAAAATCTGACACATGAAATATCGAGTACACATGCCTGAGAAACTTCACAACATAGCAATTCAATGATTCAATACGTATCGTGGTAGTAATAAACGATTATGCCGGAATAACTTTGAATAAATTTCTATTGACATTTACTCGAACGAACGTTCGCTTAACGAATTACGTGAAAGAGAAAGAAACAAACAACAAGATGATTCAGTGATAATAAAATCTGGAAGAAAATTGAAATCTACATTTCATTTTCTTCTCCAACGTTTTAAAATAGAAAAATATTTGTTCATTCTTATCCGTTGGCGGAACAAGAGAAACGAAAATCCTGGCTGATGTTTCGCTTCTATCTGCAGACTTGGTATCTTCTCGAAACAGGCAATCGAGGTTTTCGAGCCGAACGTAAGTATTTGTACAGCTAGTCGACAGCAGAAGAAGGAAAACGACGATGACGACGACGACGACGACAGGTTGTTATTGGAACCGCGGGAATAAGATATCTTCCATCGAATAAGAAGAAAGAACACTGCCTGTACGTGCTCTGTACCGAATAGTAGAAAAGTTAACCTCTCTGTAACACCATGTGACTCGAACGTGTTCCCACTATCGATGAAAAGCTTTCGAATCGTCAGCATATTTCTCCAGGTTTTACGTTTCTTTGTGGTCATATGAAAGATTTCTCTCCTAATGATCTTACAACTTAAGATCGTAACCTTACGTTTTTCTATTGAAACCACGTTTCGTACTGTATTCTATGCGTTTGAATAGGAAATGGTATTGCGTACGGAAAAATCAACGCTTAGAAATTAGACGAATATATTACACTGTATATGCTTGTAGGAATATACGTTAGATCGTTGGATTTTCATTGGAAATTAAACATTCTAGGTAAGAATAAAGAAGAGTATAATTTTGTAAATTCAGATTTCCTGTAATTATATATTTTTCAATAAATGTCAAATTTTCGTTAATATCGCAAGTTCCAAGACGCTAGTGAAAAGAAAAGATTGAACTTTACGAATTTAGAATTTCTTTAAATATACGTTTTGCAATATCTTACTGTCAGATTATATTATACTGTTAGACTGTCATTGATATTCCAAATTCTAAATTAAATTTAGAATTTTATTTAATTTTATTTTAAAAATTAAATTCCAAATTAAATTTACGTAATAAATACCAATCAACCAATCGTTGCATAGGTTCAAAGTTCGCCTAAAAAGTTTCCCCAAAATCCATCTAACCCCTCCAAAAATAAAAATTTCCAAATCGCCACAGGCTTCTGTAATTAGAATCCGAAAACTTGAAAAACTGATAAAAATCTTCCTAAAATACACTCGATTCCCTCGAAAAGAAAAATGTCAAAATTGCCAAAAATTTCCGTAATCGGAGGACAGAATATAGGAGTAGAGGCTCGATTGTATCGAAACGCAAAGAGATACGACGGATTAGTGAATTTCGCGTTATTCTTTAGCATAGAAACCTCGAGAGCGGGACAAAAGACTGCGTTCGTGTGCGTCGCTCGCAGAAAAATATAGACGCGGCACATCGTAACCTTCGTGGCCCGAATGAACGTTTAAAAATTCCACGGTTGACTGTCAGACGTCGTGACCAAGCGTAAAACAATATCTTCTTGGCTGAGAATCAGGACGTTGCTCTCAGCCACTGGGAATCGAATTATGGGCATGCAAAATTCCAAGAGGTTAGTGTCTTCTGATTCACAATTTTCATTTGCCACGTACTCGCCAACCCACTCGCCGAAATCATCTGTATATTTTATAACGAGACTACTTTTTCCATTAAAATAAATTTCACAGAGACTAAAATATTTTATAAAACACAAGACTACTTTCTGATTAAACTGAATTTTTTACAAATTTTATAAAATACAGTTTCATATACCGTTTGGTTCTCTGTATTTTATAACAAGACTACCTTTCCAAAAAAAAAAAACCGTAAAAATTAGCAAATTTTATAAAATACGAGACTATTTTCTCGTTGAACTAAATTTCCTAAAAATATCGTCAGATGCGATTTTAATAAACGTGACAGATTTTTCGCAAAGTTAGCATGTTTTACGTAAGAAGAGCGATTATTACGTAATAGTTACTTTAAAAGGTAAAACAATAGGGTGTTCGTGAAATACTAAATATGACTTATAGTTAAAGTAACCAGAGTGTACGAACTATTCGAATTAGTACTACGATTAGTCACTCACGAAATTATCCGCATAATCTATAAAAATTTAGTTATCGACCTTTGACCTGAAATGTGATTTATAATGGAAATTGCTTCGTGTAATCGATTTTGATTGCTTTTGATTTCCCTCTTCAGTCTTGATACTCGGTCACTTTCTACGTTCTCATCGAAGCTATAATTTTCTATCTGCTCAAGAAATTTTGATCAGGTACGTTGTTTTTTTAGTATACAAAATCTTGAAGAAGTATAACAAAAAAATATTTATTGTATATAGCGAAACTTGAAATTTTGATAAAACCGTGTCCATCGAAGTAAAAAGATATTCATTAGTTTTAAATTAATCTTGAAATTTTGATAGGATCGTGTAGTAATTCAAAAGATCTTAATTAATAAATTTTCTCTACAATTATCTCGAATCAATATTTCTTTTGATAATTCAGTATCAGCACCTTATGCATGGAATTTTAATAAATCAAATATATTGATTATTTCATCCTTAGAAAATTATGCATGGAATTACTAATTTATTCGTTCTTTACATTTCCATGGTAGATGCAGCGCTTCCGTGAAATGCAGTAATAAACAAAATTATTAAATACGTGTGACTCGGCGAAACAGTAACATTTATGAAAATCATGTATGAAATGGAGAGGATCGTACGTAGGCAAAATAACATGCAGCGAGATTCCTTCACTTATTTAGCAATATAGCTTCGTCCGAAAAAAAATGTTATCCTACTCTTTCTACTTGCGTTTTCGTGTGTGTACGTGTAACATATGAAGTGTTATATATACAAAACCCCAATTTACGTAAGATCTCAATTCGTCGATTAACATTAACACTTTGACTGCCACGTGGGTCATATATGACCGACTATGGTTTCTCCTGTGACGCCACACAGTGGTCATTGATGATTGTAGCGCTTGAACTTCTTACAATTGTAAAAATTATATGGAAATTGACAGTTAGGGCATTTTAAATATAGTCAATAAATAGAAGATACTTTGAAATAAAAAGTGCTCCATAGAACAATCAAACATTTTTATTAGAACATCGATAAAAAGAAAATGAGAACAAATCTTGCATCTAACGATGCACTATGTTTGCATCCATATCTTTGAAAGATAATCTGCGAATATTATTATAAACACACCTTAGAAAATAATTGTAAATGCTGCTTTATAATCATATGGTTGAAGTTAGAAGTGTGCACATACCTTACTATTATATATAGTGTAGGATCTTACTACAATTAGTTTATTTACAATAAATGGATTAAACAGATGTTGGTTAAACAGGGAACGATGGTTGTTTAACGTGAACTAATCACAATAACATACTATAATTAACACTTTACCGACCGATAGTCTATTAATTTTTGTCGCCGACGATCTTTCTTATTATTTGAGCAGTAATTTGTTATTTAGTACTAAGGTACTTTGCTCAGTTGCGTCAGTAGCGTTGCTTTGTAAGCTCCCACAGTTTTATATCAATTTGAAAAATTTATCGTTCGCAATGAACGAAAAGAATGGTATTGGAGAGTCTAAAGTAAAGAAAGCCAACGCCAGGGAGAATCCTGTTGAATCGCTAGCGGTCGGTAAAGTGTTAAGATAAGTAGATAGTTAATTTGCAATTCTCGTCACTACGGTTCCAACGCTCTCTCTCACGCGGACCACAATCTCTCGACAACGCTAGTAATATTATCTCGCTGACTTCTCGATTTACACTCTCTGGCTTCTCAACTGACACTGACCGTTGATTCGTCTTTGTCCCTTAGCATCCCTTTATCTTCTGTCTTAGCCCCACCACGCACGTGTTACATAACCACTCGTGGCCAGGGTCACGCACACCTTTTCCACGAAACTATTCGATCGAAGGACCGACGATACATTGTTGGGCTTGTCAGCACTTCGACTTTCTCGCGACATTGTTTACAGTTTGCCCGATATCTCTTAGGCCTTTCACCCATCATACTACCACAGAATGAGCAAATACTGTTTGCTGATATCTTCTACACGTTTCAACAATATATTCTGCACGTTTTGCTTACGACAAAATAACGAATGCGGATGGTTTGTTGACATAAACGAAGCCTTGTTATAATATGTGGCTATCAAGTGATACCAAGGCGCCACGGTGGTCACCCATGACCACCAATAAGATAGATGGTCCATTGGGGAAGAATTTATTATTATTTTACCATTATTTGCTTTAAATAATAAAAATACTGTCATGGCGTCCTGAACGAAACACGTGATTTTGGCGTGGCAGTCTAAGTGTTAATGTACAATTTGTACAAAAGAGAAACGATTTAAAGTTGCATTTAAGATAATTTTAAGGACATTTAAGTTAGTTTCGCAGAACAAAAAATAGGGAAAATTTGTCTCATCGGTCGATACGTGGATAGCCGGAGGCGAATACGTTCCATCAAAGCCAAAGTTAAATATATGGCATCGATTATCCATTATCTGGCGGAATTTATATTGGTAAAGAGCAGATAATGACTCACACCTAGAACACCGCGAATAGTAATGCGTCGGATAATACATATGTATATTAATGGAAATGCATTCGTTCAACTTAATTACTCTTAATCATCCTCGTCTGCGTTCTATCGATACCCTGAACGATGGTAATCGAGATAATGTACAGAGCATTTCCAAAAACAAAAAGTATGTTACTAGATATGAAGACAGTGGAGATAATTCATGTACAAAAATCATTTAACGAAACTATTGGGTTGGAAACTAAGTGATTGCGGATTTTGTTATTAGGTGGTATTGACAAAATCCGCAATCACCTAGTTGCCAACACAATATATGAGCCGCTTATTTTCTGATTAAAGTAATTAAGCATGGTTGATATAATGATAAGCATAAGATTGGAAAAAGTAAATATAAATGTAAGGGAAGCAGTTGTATAGAATTTGTAATGAGTCAGGTATAAAACTTGCTTGATTGATTTCACAAAATGAGAAGCAGAGGAAACTGATGAAATTATATAGAAATTAGGTAAATTGGATAAGTCAATCGATCAATAAACTCACACACAACACTGTTTTGACCCAAAACTTCAAAAATTTCAAAATGTCATCTACCTTAGTCTATGGAAGGCTTGCATAACTTAAATTATGTAACTTGTTTGCCAAGTGACGAATAAATAAATGTTAAATGTAATTAAAATATCGATTGTGGGATTTTAATTAAGAAAAACAATATAAATATCCTGCACAATTTTTTAACACGCTGTAGATGATGTCATTGGGTCCATTAGCGACCAGTGGCATTCAGAGCACTTTAACATTCCCTTCGAAGGTTCCATAGTCCATTTCCTTGAACGTAACGTGATAAATTGTCGAAGATTCGTTGATGAATCCGACGACGATGATCGATTCTTCATGTTATAAGTGATTCGAAATAATCTCTAGTTTGGTAAATGGATCTTGCTCGTGGCTGTCATACTAGCGAATTATAATTATTATGATTACCCAGTGAATGGAAAATCGATCTATGGCTCGATTTACGAAGAGTTTCATAAGTTAGCTTGTATGAAGACTGCTGATGTTGTGATATCGGTCCTGAATTGGTAGCATGAATTTACAGTAGTTACAAACAGTATTTACACGCTATTGTTTCCATTATAGACCATTTACATGCTAATTACTTAGGACCAGATATATTAAAGTTCGTCTCATTTAATGGTACTTTCATGTGATTAAATGTGAATAAATTTGGTGAGGTAAATTTTAGGCAACTGGTACATCTGGTAGTTATTTGAAAAGAGAAATGAAAACGTGTGTATGTTTTTTCAAATTTTATTCATATTTTTCACAATCGTATATTTTCTCTCATTTTTGATCTTCTTAACTACTCTAAGTCCAGCTCTGGTAACCTCTTCTTTTAAGTGCACAGATCACATCTGAAAAAAGATAAAATTTGTCTTAATTGATCACCTCTTTTAGAGAAATCGAGAATCCTATCACAAAAATACTGATCAAGCCCTGAATACATATACAAATTTACGTTTTTATAAACACAGCTGAAGAAATGAACAGAAATCAAAACAGAAACTTTCTCACCCACTGGATATCAATAGCAGTAAATAATATTAAAATAGTTCAATACCGTTAGAGTAATATTGTTTGTACCAACACTGCTAAAACATTATTAGAACGACCAGTATCGCCAAATACTTCAACTTACATGATGATGCGTACGATGGGTCATGGGAACCATGTGGCGGCTCATACTTCTCTCCTTATAAATCCTCATAGCAGGCTCCATGAAGAGAGCCGATCCCAAAGTAGGAACTTGCTGTTTAGTGCAGCTGCACTGCATAATACTCTGTTGGCATTGTTGACACTGAGGTACCTTGACATAAGTGGCCACAGGTTCAGGTTCAGTAATCATCATAATAGGCTTGGGGGGAACCACCACCATTTGTTCCTCGTACACAGGTCTAACAGGCTCCTTCTCTATTTTAGGGGCCACAATCTTCTCTGGTTTAGGTTCAGGCTTTATAATCTTCTCTTTGATAATAGTCTCAACCACTGGTTTCACAGGTTTCTCTTCTTTTGGTGGTTGGATGATGTTGACGTTGGTTTGAGAAGGTGGGCAAGGTTGAGGCTGTTGGATGAATTTCAAGGAAGTTTGAGCAGGAGGTTGAATCACGTTGAAGGTTTGAACTGGCTGAGGAGCAGGTTGGATGCTGAAAGTTTGAACTGGTGGAGGAACAGCTTGGATATTAAGTGTTTGCACTCGTTGGGGTACTTGCTGAATGTTCAACGTTTGAACAGGCTGAGGAGCAGCTTGGATGCTATAACTTTGTGCTTGAGGTACCACGCTACCTGAGTCCAGACAGATGACTGATTTCTTGGATCTAGCCTGGTCGTCTTCTTCTGTCTTGTCGATCTTCAGATTATGGCCTTCGTCCAGTGATTTCTCGTTGATGTTCGTTGGAACTGCCTGGGTCAGAGACAGACCCAAGAAGAAGAGGAAGAAGACAACTTTGGAGTTCATTTTTTTAGTTGGATTGTTCTTCGAAGTCGAACTGTGAAGATCCTGATGAGGAGCTCGGTTTTTATAGGGATTTGGTGGAATACAGTGACCTGGTTTTACTTAGGAAGCACGCGTATATACGCAATGGTGCTGAGTGAGCGTAATTTGAAGGTATTGAGCCACTATGTTGACGCGATAGAGGATTATTGGTTTGTCGGCGTGTTACCATGCGTGAAACGGTTCCGCGAAACTTACCAGGATAGAGAATTTCTTATATTAAGTTGCTTTACAAGCATTTTATAAAGTATGCGGCAATATGCAAGTTATACGATATTTTAGGAAATACAAGACACAAAAAAAAGATAATTTCTCCAATCTCTTCAGTTTCTTTAACCCTCTAAGTTTCTTTAGAGCCTTTCATTTCCTTAATTTCTTAAATTTACTCAATTACTTTACATTTTGCAATCTTTTTAAATTTTTTTTGTAAATTCCAATTTTTTCTAAATTCATAGCTTTAAAATGGTGTTAGTGACTAGTAATGAGTAGTAAATGACTCGGGTAAGTGTAAGTGATGGGGTGTTGGTTAATTTTATTTGAAACAACGCCTACTTGACCGAGGTTAGATCTTCGAGAAGAAAAAAGTCAAAGTTTTGCTGGAAAGGAACATTAACTCGGTATCTTTACGGAATTCTACTTGCAGAAAGGAATTTTGCAAATCTTGAACATAAAAATAACAGTACATACAACGCAATCTCGGTACTATTTTTAATTAACAGGGCAGTATGTCTCACGATGATAAAACTCAAAAATTTATTGTTATGACTGTAGAAGCTTTAAACGATTGACTGTCGTTTTGAACGTTAAACGACTGATTGACCTATTTTTACAATTTAAATCAAATACAAAATAGACAATTCTTAGCCACATTCTCTAGTTACATTGTTAATTATTTTGTTCATTTTTTATTATATTATTCACAGACAAAATGGACGATTCTTCACTAGGCTTTTTCGGTTACTTTATTTCTTTCTGGTTTTATTAATGCATATAATAGATCAAAGGGTTAATATTCATCGCTGTTGCGTAGCCGTGTGTTTGAGAATAATGCGGAAACACCGGATGCAGTGACATTACGTTTTGCTGCAAGAACATGCAACACGATAAATAAACTCGATTAAGAAACACGATTAATAAACTCGATTTCGTCATCGTCATGGTTACGGTGATTATTGTTATTATTGCATAATGTTTCCAAAATAACAATGCATGTTGCATACAGGTTGAACAATATTATTCCGCTGATATTCGTTTCGTAATTGCGAAACAGTAGTGAGATATTTCGTCAAGATCACGCGTTCGTATTTATTATTTAAACAAATAAAATAAAAGGAAAAATATCGGCAGAAGTATCATTTCGTCATTTTATTTATCCTACGGATATTACGTAAGGGTAAAATTTAAAACTTTTATTCATTTTCGATATATCTTTGTTTAATTTTATTTATTTCCACAGCATATTTACATTTCCCAATTTAATTTATTTCTATTTATTTCCGATGTTATTATTTCATTTATTTACTGATTTTCTTTCTCGTATTTCGATATGTTCATCGTACCATAAAATCATCAACGATTTATTACTGTATTTATTTATTTATTCCTTTCCAATTAAATTTATTTGCAAACGTACAAAAATTCCAGCTTGTCATAATTTACATCTCCATAATCTAAAATCGTTCGATAAACTGTTCTATTTTCAAGTGTTCATTTCTATTGACAACTGAGTGATTGCGGATTTTCTCATTAGATGGCATTGGTAAAATCCGCAATCACTTAGTTGCCCAATATACTAAATACAATAAAAGAAGAAAAAGGAATGAAATTTTTGTAACTTGAAAGAACCCATTCTCTGTCAGTTTATTTTTCACAATACACCGATCCTTCTACGGGAAAGGGGAAAAACTCATTTCACTGACCATTTTCCTCCGACGTCCAAAGTTGAATCAAACCAAGGTTAGACCAAACCTTAACCTGCTTTGTAATTCTCCTCAGGAGTCTCTCTTTTTCCTCTTCAATGATCGAATTGTTTCTTCCCCGTCGGTTTGAAGAGAGAATACGTTTTAATCTCAAAGCAGTGCCTTCTCCTTTCTTCCAAGAATCACTGTACTTCATCCTCCTCTTTGATTAGAACACACCATTGTAGGAGAGCTTCATGGAAAGTTATATATATAGTAGAATGCACGGCGTAACGAGATCGTAAAAATAAAAATCGAGTAAAAGTAACAGTACTTTTCTTCCCTGCTTTCATTTTACGTTGCATTGGTAGATTCCTGTTACCTGTTGTTCTTTTACTACCTTTGGTGCCTTCTTGCAATTTCTTTTCTAATGTGTTCCTTAGCACATATTTGATTGAATTGTTCCTTTGGGTGCGTTTTTATTATCGGGATTCACTTTTTGCTGTTTTCGTACTCCTTTTCCTATTTTATTTCCTAACTACTTTATTTAAAATGATGCTTCAGAATATCGTATAACTGGAGTTTTCTCAATCGTAGCAGCCTAATTTTTAGGTTAGGTTTTCAAAGAAATGCGTCCTTTTATTATATAATATTCTATAGGAAGAGAAATCTCTTTTGGTCTCATTACAAAATGTAATTCTTTTACTTAAAATGATATTTTAATTATATTAATGTCTTTTTAATTATTGTCACTCTAATTTGTAGGTTAGTTCTACAGAAAATGAGTCGTTTCTTATCGCGGTGATATTAAGATTAAAGTGACTGTTCACATCCGATATAGAAAAATTCATTTTCTTGTACTGTTTAAAACGAGCATTGTAACGATCGAATGCCCCAGTCGAATATTTACTGTATCGAGAATTTTTCGCGCATCAAAAAACGCGTACATTAAAATTTCATGAATATGAATATCCCGGAAGATTTTTATTCAAATATCCAGTGAGTTTCACGATGTGGTAGATAAAAAACAATAAAGATATTCTGCAATTTTGTTTAGCAAATATTGGCGATACATTTCACTAATTTCCATTTTTAGTCCAACCTTTCAAGCTATTATTCCAAATGGCACGTAACGCAAAAATAAATAAGAGGATAAATATTGCAAGAGAAAAACACCATCTATGAGAATTTATTCCATCAAAAGCGACTCTTCAAATTCTCATCTAACAATCACATTATTCACTAGCTTCTGTAAAAATAATTCCCTAGAATCTAAACCACATAATGAAGATACGAAGAAGTATACAGGATGTTTCACATATGGTATAATTTAATTTGTAAAGTATTCTTATTATAATACAAATTTTATAGAAACATTTTGTACAAAAGTTAGATAGTTTCTAATACTTTTATTCTGTTCGTAAAGCCAGGAATTTGGCATACTTTATTTCGTATAACAAATAAAATCTCGAGATCAATGACGAATAATGTTTTTATAAACATTGAAACAATTATTCGTCATTTTTAAGTAACTTCGTTTTTTATTCGCAGCTTTTACTCGAACATGACTCGAGTAAAATTGTTTTCAAATAACTATCAAATAAAGCGCACGAATAAAACGAACTTGCCCAAGAATTATAACTAATTTCTTGAATAAAATTTTATCTAGATGATTGTTAAATAATTAATCGCTTTTTATTAAATATTAATATATCGAAAAATTCCTCAAATAAAATTTCATTCGAACCATAGAATTCTTCGAATAAAATTTTATTCGAATTCTGAAAAAATTCTTCGAACAAATTTATTTTTATTCCAGTCTTCGTTGATAATGTCCCATTCTAACCAATTATCGTTTCCAAACTATCAAATACCACTCATAGTCTCTATCGTGCTTTCTTCAGACACATCGTCGTCTCCTATCGTCTCCATTTGCATCAATCTAGTCTTCGGGGAATCTTCGCCCAAGGACCTGTTCCCCGAGAATCCACTCTTGTCCCTAGAATTATTATCTTCGCTCGTGACGTCTCCTTTCCTCTTAATCTCTTCCTGCTGCATCGCCTCGCGAGATTCCAGTTGTTCATTACCCTGATAACTGTCATCCATCTGCTCCACCATCTCAGCTCCCATCTGCTCACCATTTTCATCGATCTCGTAAGACTCGTGATCTTCGTGTTTCTCCAATTGCTTCTCCCATCTGCTACTATTAACAATCTCAACGCCATCTCCAGCAACCTTCTGCGTCGTCCTGAACACGTTCAACTCCCCTGGAATATCGTAGGAACTGTGTTTTACTTCTGGAGCATAGATCTGTCTGCTATCATCTGATGTCTGGGTCCTTTGAGATTGGACAAATTGGGACCGTACTACTTTTGGTTCTCTTTCATAAATTCTAGGATTTCCCACTGCAGATTGTTGGTTGGAATGAATTTTAGGATATTGGGTATGTTCAGCTTTGGAATATTGGTTGGTTTGAGCTTTGAAGTATTGGTTAGATTCAGGTTTGAAATATTCATACATAGGCTCAGCTTTGGAATATTGGACAGGTTCAGGTTTGGAATATTGGACAGGTTCAGGTTTGGAATATTGGATGGGTTCGGGTTTTGAATATTGGATGGGTTCGGGTTTTGAATATCGGATAGGTTCAGGTTTTGAATATCGGATAGGTTCAGGCTTGATGTATGGGCTAGGTTGAACTTTAGAATACTGGTTAAATTCAGTTTTAGGATATTGGATAGCTTCAGATTTGAAATACTGGTTAGGTTGAACTTTGAAATATTGATTAACTTGAGTTTTGGAATTCTGGCTAGATTGACTCATGGGATTGCCATGTATAAAGGAATCACTAAAATACCTATCAGACCTAGAGCTCATTCCAAAATCCTTCTTTGATTTAAAATTTCCCAAATCTTCATTATCAGATGACAGGCTGGATGGTCTTCTGAAATGATTGAAAGAAGGTTCGTTATTGGAACTAGGCGAATATTTACCCATTCCAAAATCCTTCTTCGTCCCAAAATTCCTGAAATATTCTTCATTACTGATTGACAGACCTGAAGATCTTCTGAAATTATTAAATGAAGCCTCGTTATTAAGGCTCGCCTCAAAGTCCTTCCTCACTCCAAAATTTGAAGATTTCCTTGGATGACCGAAAGCAGACTGACTACTAGACAAGCCATAATCCCCAAAATACTTGTCAGGTCCTGTGCTCACGCTAAACTCCTTCCCCGCTCCAAGGTTCCTCAAATCTTCCTCATCATTAGCTAAGGCACTTGATTGTCTTCTTAAATTATTCATAGAAGACTCACTATTGGTCAGGCCATAATCCGCATACAATTTGCTCGAAGGTACCAAGTCAGATTGGTCTTTGATCAGGTCATAGAAATTAGGTTTTCTGTATGGTGTTCTATTTGGAGTTCTTGAAACTGTGAAATGAGATTGGTACGAGGATGCTGGATTATTTATACTGTGAATAGAGGTGGTTTGCGAAGGAGCCACGTCAAAATCGAAAGCTTGTCCGATGGTAAAGGGATTCTCGCGTTTGCAGGTGGCTGTTGATTTAGTGACAGGTGGGGTCCCTCTGCTTCTGATGGCTCTATCATACGAGGCTCCATCGTATGGGTCATTGAATGGAGAATTGTAGGGTTGCTGGAAGATTGGGTTACGTCTAAATGGTTCGCTGCTCTGCCAAGGACTGCTTTCTGGCTCGAGTCCATGATACTCTCTTCTGGACGTGTCCCTAGAAATTTAGGGTCAGTTCCAACGTTTCAATGTCAATTAAAATAAATCGGTAGTTGTAAGGTAAAAAATATTCTTATGGCGAGAGGTCTGAATTGTTTAAAATGTTCATGGATCTCTTGGGATTAAAAATTTAAAGGATTCTTTAAATTTTTGTTGAAAAGAAAATTATTCTAGATAATTTTTTCCTGCAAAACCAATAATAACGGATTAATTTTCATAGTGAAGTCTATCGCTCATTTATTTTTCGGTAAAGCGGAAATGGAATTTCCTAAAATTTTCAAGAATCTCAGACAGTTTGATATTTAGAAGCTGATGAAATTAAGAAACGCGAAGAATTCGAATTCTTACCATGAAACCAGGGTGTCTGGTCGTTCTCGACGACACGAGGGGCAGGAAGCATGCCTCGGATTTCTCGTTTGCTCTTCTTCGTCCCAGCTTCGTAACTGTGGCGATCCACAGATCGCATTCACGAACAGACAAAGTAGAACAAATCGTCTAAAAGATCGTTCGAACATGCTTATATGGTTATTAAAGATCAGACCTCGTCGAGACGCTTTTATAAGCTACAAATTCGACGAGGACATATACTTCCTCTTTGTTGCGTCAGAATCTCGTGTTTCCTTTACGTGGCCGGAAATGAAGATGCATTAATGATTTACCGATTGAGGTTAGCCTTGATCTCCTTTTCCATCAGTAAGATCAACATTATGGTGATGCAATAGCATAAACGTTGAAATACTATTATTATTATATATTATTATCGTTATTATTATTATTATTATTATATCTTGTACAAAAAATAAATATTTGTTTTAAAGCTATCTTCTTCCTGCCACAATTAGGATACTTTTTAAACACATTTCGCTCATTGTATGTCAATTTTTGGACAATATCTTGTCAATCGTTTAACTTTCTTTCTAAGAATTTATTAAAGATACCATAAATTTAATATATTTCACGTTGATAAGAAAAAATACTTGAACAAAATTTGATCAAAATTATTCCAACGGTTTATTAGAAAATGAATTACAAATATTTTTACCATTTTCTGAATAAGAATTACAAATATTATGAATTCCCTTAATGTTCGACCGATTTCATCGCAAATTGTATGTTTGAGTAAATATGGGAAAAAGTGGGGGAACTGAAACTCAGTCTGATATATGAGACGTCATCAAAGTGAAATAATAATAAATAATCCGATTATTTATTGTTATGTTACGCGCAATGTTTCCCTGTTGTTGACAAAAGTGACTGGAGTGAAATACGAGCTGCCCCTATTTCTCGTTCCATGAATATTTACATGTGTATTTCCAACTAATTTCACACGCGTCGTACAATTACACTAATTGCCGTTTTCTGTCGTCTGATTACGTTTACAAGCTGTACCTTTTCCTCTTACTAATACCGTCTTCGCGTTCCTCTCAATTTTCACTTTGATCAGGTTAGAAAATTCTTCTTTGATTAGAAAACAGTCCATAACAATAAAAAATAAATTTACTTTATAATAATTGATAATAATAACTGAAAGTAAATGAAACTCGTCCGTACATTCCTCCTTCTATTTTATTTCACTTAGAATATAACCTATAGGGAGAAACAATGCAAAAATAGGGAAATTTTGAAATTTGAATTTTCGGAATTTCTTGGAAAATTATTGTAAAAAAGAAGACTCTCGAAATAACGAATCATTACGTTTCCAAATTTTGAGTTCTGCTTTCTCGATCATCGAACTAGTGTTAAGTATCTAGTTACTTTTAAGTACCTAGTTACTTTGTCAAGGATCGTTCACAATCGCAGATGGCGCTACGAATGTTCATCCACCGAATGTTTCTTCGCAGACAGGACACAGACGATGACATAATATCGAAGAAATCGCTACAATCAGTCAAGCAGATCATCAACTTTCTGAAAGAACGTAAGGAATTGTGAATTTACAAGACAATTTTCGCTCTTGTAAATCAACGTTTCTATATACAGTACTGTTAATTAAATTGTAATTATTCGAACGATAAATCTTTATTCTTTACTTACTTCCGACACTATTAATTCTACCGTATAAAAGCTAAATATAGTAACTTCTACCATAAAAGTTAAATGCCATAAATTCTACCACGAAGGCTACATAAAATTTTCTTGCTGTTATTAACGTACAGAATTTTTTATTAGAACAACGAACACTGTTTTGATACCATAGTCGATTAAAAATGATATGTGTCTTAAATTCCAATTATTCAATTGCTGTCCATTAAGTTCCCAAATCGTCCAAATAATTATTATATACATATTTATTTTCGTTTTCTTCTACTAACACAGTCTGACGTGGTTAGGTTAATTAAAGACTCACAAAACTGTTTTCTCTCTGATTTCAAGATGCTAGAGAGGAAGGGCTATTTCGGCGTGCTGGTCGTCGCGATCTTAGAAGACGAATTCTGAACTCGTTGAAGAAAGGCGAGAAACCTCATTTAGGGAACAACGACGTGGCTCTGGAATGCGCAGCCGCGTTGCAACTTTTTTTAAGCCATTTGAAGAAACCTGTGATGCCCCAGCACGTTCAACAACTTCTTCTTGGTAGACAAAAGAGTCCTACGTCTTCTTCTTTTAATTGAAAGAATTACCCGGCCAAATGTTTGTCAAATTAATTTTGCCATTTTCTCTTTCTCTTTTTTTCGACGAATAGCGTCGTACCAACGTCCCATCGTAGAGACGTTTATTGTTTTTTAAATAAATTTTAAAAGATTCCTAAAGGTAAGGTTCCTAAAGTGATTTGTCAAGTTTGGTCTAATTTCGTGAGGTTTCAGTTTCTTTAGAGAAAATCTTTAAAATGACTTCCTGATTTTTGGCCTAATTATTAAAGTGAATTAGACGATTGAAGAATTCCGTATAACAGTTCATACGATTATTCAATAACATACAAGATAGAATAACTGTACAAAATTTGGGGTAACCAAAAGCACTTTAATTGCTGAATGGATTAAAAAAACTGAAAATTCTTTGAATAATAGTAAATGGAACTATAAATTAATTAGTAAAATTTCATAGAATTAACATTTTTATCTCATAGAGAAGAATACTGAATAATTAAAATCTGTTTTTATTCTTCAACAAAAATTCTTTGCAGATCTAATTGAAGTAGAACTTACGTTTTATTCTCATGAGCATACAATTTTTTTCTTATATTTAAATTTTCCTTGTGTTTCCTTCTTTCTTTAATTAAAAACCACCCTGGCTTTTAACTGTTATGATCTCTATTTAAGCATCGTAAAAAAGGAGGTTAACTGGGGAATCCTATTATGAAGATCACGAAATCTCAAGCGGCGATTTTTCTCTGAATTCAAAAACTTATGCACCTTATATTTGGACAAAAACATTTTTATTAAATCCATTGAAAAATAATTAAGATTCTGTAGAAATCTAAAGAAAAATATAAGATCTATAGAAACTTGAAAAAAGATACAAAATCCACCTATCTGTTTATCCAATAGAAATTAAAATCCTTAGAAATCTAGAGAAGAATTGTGTAATCTACGGAAACACAAAGAAAAAATATAAAATCTAATCGTGTCTATGTTTGATAAAAATTAAAATCTCTAGCAACTCGATGAATGTTATAATATTTATTTTATCTTCATATCCAATAAAAATTAAAATCCCTAGAAAAAAGGTTTGCCAATTTTTATATCATATGTTTGTGTTCCCTCTCACTTCTACATGAAATTACTCTTACTTAAACAAATTTATGAAACGCGGCATATCCGTTTGCATTCTAGCCAAACGATACGAATCATCGATTAAATTAACGAGTCCAGCCATCATGGCGTTAAGTAATAATTCCTCGCGTTACCTAACCGCAGATATTTGGAAACAATATGCACTCGTGTTCCCCTCCTGACATGGTTTCGAATGACCACGTTTCGACACGATATTCTACGCTATAAAAGATCCTGATACGTGATACGTGCTGGTAATTAAAATCGACTGGCGCTCGTTATAGAAACAAACGAGAATTACCAAACTGCCTATCTGTGAAATTTTATTGTTATATCACGTTTCATTTCCTCTTCTCTCTTCTGTATAATTTGTAGCGGTACTTTTATTTAGATATAATTGAAATAAAAATTTTTGTCTTATTTTTTAGTTTGTAGTATTATAGAGAAAGATTTTTGTAACTTATAAAATTAATATCTTGGTGATACAAAGATCTAAGTGAATAACTTCAAGCGTACCACCTAACTAGATACTACCTAAATGTATAACTAGAATATAACTAGAACGAGCGTTACCAACGTTAGGTACAAATATTTAGTTTTTATTTTTCTTAACTTAGTCATTCGCAGATAAAGTTTGTCTATTTAAGAAAATAAATAAATAAAAATTCATAATTCCTTTTCTTCACATATAAATTTATTTTTATATTTATCTCGTATTTATTTCGATGCTTTATTTATCTCCATACGAGCATCGAAATAAAAAGAACTAACGACTGAATGATAACTTTTCGTAAAACAGCTGACAATCCCGGAGTGACTGCGCACATGATCGCCAAGGATGCACTAGGATTGATACGACAAGACGTCGGTGGTCGTCACGGAGAGCTTCTAGCCGGCCTTCTTGATTTACTCAGACACTTGACACTCTCTGGCCCTCCATCCGAAAGATCAGAGCTTCGTGGGTCACCACTTCCAATCGCACTTCTTCCAGTCTTTTTTACTTTGACGGTAAATCATTCTCAACACAATCGAATGAATAGAAATCGAAATTGTTATACTACGTAAAGATCAGGTTCTATTTTACGATTTCCTTAAATTTGTTAAATTATCGAAACTATGATTTATAAGGTTAGACTACACTGTTAAGGCTAGACTATGGATGTTCATGCAAATTCATATTTTTTAAAAATCTAATTATTAGCACTACTACACTAAAACACTAAGGAATTCCATGTTATGCAGTACATTTTTGGTACCATTAACCCACCTGGAACCATGATCCCTAAATGAAAGTGGGCACATTTATAAAATTGTAAACCCAGTCGTTTTGACTGGTGTGGTAGGTTCCGGTGTTAAGAGCAGACTGTACATGTTTATGGAAATTCATATTTTTACAGGGCATCTTATGTTACGTATATAACGTTAACTGATCCAATCGAAACCAGTGTCAGCCTCTTCTTTGTGAATATATATATATATATACACACGTATATAACGCTCCTTTGTTACAGCGTGTTCGCAATTTTTTCGAGGCTGTGCAATTCTTGAGATCCCTTCGAGCGGAGTGGATCGTTGATTCGGTTTAACCCAAAGAACAGAAACAGCCACGAAACGAATCACGATGCAGATCGACGAGGATTTTAACGCGACTGATCGATCGTTTCGCTGTTACAGCCGGCCGATCTGGTGAAATGGAAGCAAGTGGCCGCCAGATTCAACGAATTAATTACCGAGGCCCCCGAGCAACTGCAGCTGAATGAAAATCGATCGTGCGAAATGGAATCCGCCAGGCTATCCGTCGAGAACACGGACAACGTAAGAAATAGGAACTTTCTTAAGGTTTAGAAAAGATTAATAACGATCTTGGAAGCAATCTCAAATGTGATTCTTCTTCATCCAACGGGAGAATTTATTTTTGATGAGAAATCAAATAGATATATATGAGAGAGGAGAAATTTTCGTGAAGAGATCAGCTTTTCGTTCTTATTTGATGGAAAGAAAATTGTGTTTAAAAATGTGGTAGAGATAAAAGATTCTTTGAGTAGATTGAAAAGATGATAATATTTGAGAGAATCCAAATATAATATTGTGGAGGATTCGAAGCTAACTTAAATTTAAAACAAGTTTTAGTGAAACATAATCTAAGAATACACTAAATTCAGTCCTAACCTAAACCGAGTCGATGCTAAACTTAATTTTAATCTAAGTTAGACGTGAAACATATTCAATGCAAATCTAACCTAATTCAATTCAAAGCTTTCTCTAAGCTGAATCAAGTTCAATCCAAAACTAATCTAAATCCAAAATAAATTCAATTTGAAGTTAACCTAAATTACCAAACTAAGTTCAATCGAAGTCTAGCGAAAAGTAACTTAAATTACCAAACTTAATCTAAATGAAATTCAATTCGAATTCTACCTTAAATCTGAATTCAGCTGCAACCTAACCTAAACTTAATACTATTATGCTGTGTCTATAGTTGAGCGCTTCTTATAACTTAGAAATGGTTAATATAAAGCAGATAAAGGAAAAAGGAGAAGGATAAATAAAAAGTGCCATTATTCCAATATCGTTTCTTTCCTGCAGAATAATTTTTTGCCTGAAAGAATTCGCTGAAGCACAGCCACGATTTTAATAACAAATTTACACAAATGTCTCTTTTTATCGTTTTAGGTTAGGTTGGAGAGATAACTAGGATTCTTGCTGTGCCGTTGCATAGCCCGCCGGCAAGTAGACTTCATCCAGTAATTTCCAATTCGAATCGAAAGCATCCGATATTAAGCAGCATACAAATGTAATTCTTTCGTATAAATGTAAGAGAATTGTGTAAATTACTCGTACTTCCGCTCAACCGATGACAATCACAGAAACCTACATTTTCACCTAAATTATTTCTTCTTCTTTTCTCTTTTTCGAAAAAAAAAGCAACTATTATAATTTCATTTTTTTGCCATTTATGGTTTACAGTGAAAAAATCCCTGGTTCATGTGTAATGAGATAAAAATTGAAATACATATACGTTACTTTAAAAATATTGTAACAATTTGGAGGAGTCTTATGTATTTAGATTAGAGATTGTTACTTTGTACTTGTTTGTTTAGAAATATACAGAAATATACACACATTGTGAATAGAAGAAGTTTAATTGTAATGTCAGCCTATGTAAAGAAATTGGCCCCTTGCCTTGTGATTCCTTTTATAGTTACGCTGCGATTAACAATAACAATCATCAAACTATTGTATGTCAAACAATATTCACTTTTTATTCTGAAACTAAGACGAAAAATTAAGATAAATATTCAATGAGTCACGGTCTGGCTCATGTTTGAAGAACCATTCAATTTCTAGAATTCGAATGAAATATTCAAATAAATATTCAATGGGTCATAATCTGTCTCGCGTCTGAAGAAGTCAAAAGAAAAAGAAAATATCGTACACGTGATCAAAATGATCATTAGCAACGCCCTAACGTGTATCTGAACGTCAGCGTGATCGTTAAGGCATTCGAATAATAGTACCTAACCTCTAAACTTAGCAGGAGGACTTCACGAAGCAGTTGACGCGTCTCATACACGCCAGAAGCCCATTGTCTAGCCCGCTATTGCTCCTCGATATTCCATTAAGACGTTCGACAAAGCGTCACGCGAGCTAAACTGAGAAAATGGCCCTCGGAAGCGGGCCATTTACAGGCAACCATATGAGCGTCCTAGAAAGGGATGTGCAAGCCTGAAAACGCGCGATACGCTTTCTATCAGGACGTTTAGTATTCCTCTTAACGACGTTGCTCGAGACGAAAATGCAGATCAGAAATTGGTATCTCGATGAAAGAGCTTGTGCAACGTACGACGTCTGATGAACGACAGGAAATTTGACACGACCGTAACGACGATCATGTCGAATGAACTTAAATTGTATTCTGATGGCAGGGAGAACATGCAGAAGATGGCGTCGAGAAATTGTGCTCGATGGCATTTTCAGATAAGACGTTCGTTGAGTTGCACGAATTCTGTTGATGGTATTAGGTTCCAGGATGAAGTGAAGGAGCTAAATTAACCTATTGTGCTCTATGGAGGTATACACATTACCCAGGGTCGAATTCAAGTTTTCGAGGTCTGGGACTATTGACACAGCGGAGAGCTTCGTAGAATTAAGTGGGAAGGAGTTAAAATGAAATTTTACGTAAATGTGAAATAAAACCTATTTTGTGATAAGTTATACTTAAAATGTGTTAAAAGACATTATACACTTTTAAGAGAGAGTTGTTCATTTTTCGATTTTTCCTAAATTAAACGAGTAAATTAATTATTATAGTCGTAATATAAAATGTATTTTTATTGAATAGCAACGCCCTCGCAAAGGCAAGACTTGAAGTTGTAGCTTCCCCCGAAGCGGCGCCTGACATATCCAGAATGTGCCAGTAACCGTGGTACAATCGGCAAGGAAGTAATTGTCTATGAAAAGATAAACTGGAAGTATGGAAAACTATTTTTTCGTATGGTTCTCTGTTTTTAATGAAATCAAACTTGAACATTTTTTTAGTATACATTTTATATATTTAGTGCATATGCATCCATTCATCTCCCTTTCAAACTGGAAATCGGAAACGAGTTTAACTCTATTGATAAAAAAGTGCGAAAGAAGAATAAAATATTTCGATCGATATTTTAATTGCACGATCCTTTAATAGATTTTAGCCAAAAGGTAGAAGAGAGAATGCATGGCTTCCTTTAATTAACAGACCCATCGAGCGCTAATTGCTCAACTTAATTGCTTATGAAAAATTATTTTTTTCTCTCGCAGGAGTAATTTGCAATGGAAGAATCAATTAAGAGACTATGAAAGAAAACATCATAAGATTCCTACAGCTATGAATTGAACTAGAAATCGCAGTTTCGCTATGAATACGAAGGGAGGGGCGGGGGGAATATTGGATTTCTATGATAACTAAGAACTCCTTTATAAATGTTCATTGTTTGATGTTTGTTTGAGTACACGGATGGAAAAAAGCTGCGATGGGAAGAATCAAAATTGGATTGCACAGCAGCTAACATCGGGCAAACAATGAAAGAAGAGTAAATGGAGCAAGCTAATTTTCTAAAATTACTCATGAAATGTACAATTTGTGTCAGTTTGTTCTGATGTTTGTAGATATAATAATTGAGTACGCGAGTTTTACAGTATACTCTTGTAATATATGGGTAAATATAAATATTTGAATTTCTGACTTTCCTCTTGATCATAAAAATTACAAATATTATAAGTCCATATATGTACATATATGTATCTATTTCAATATATATAATTTAGGAAAACAAATACAATAACTGACATAGAAGAGCTGTTTTAACAACGCAATGATAGTTGTTGTTTCACGGAATTGTATTAATCATTAAATTTATTGATAAGGTATTTTATTTGGCAAAAAATCTTTGCGTTTTTATCCCCAGATATGTCGGTAAATATACACGTTCTATATACACCTTGTATATATCGAACGCAGATAATGTTACTCTCTACTAAGTCGGTAATGTTGCGTATGTTATCTGTATGAAATGGTAAGAAGCGCGTTGTAAAATACCGACCTCAAAAAATTGTTTAACTCAATCATCGAAAACGATTCATCTGATAAACGACTTTTAGTGTTTCATAGAAAAAAATTATAATATTGGTCATGGTTGGAGTTAAAGTTAATTTTACTATGAAATAATACTGATTGTCCAGATCTCACCGCGTGGAGATTGCTGCTGAGATTGTGAGACGATATTCCATATGTGTATTAAATTTTACCCTTAATTTTACCCTTTCACCACTAAAAAAATAAAAAACTTCAAGCGAGAGAATAAAATCAAAAAGGCTGAATCGATCGAATAGCGTGTTCTAGCGTTTGATCATGCGATAAAATGAAACTTCACATGCGTCACGAGAAACCAGATATAAAGTGATAAATTCGTGATAAAGAAGCATAGAGATGGGGTCTGGCGGAGTCTTGTTTCTTACTAAAATACACGTCGTCTTGGCCAATAGAACGACAAACCGAGTAAACTTTAAATAAGAACGGAATCGTTGACTTTAATTTCAGATCCAGTCAGACCTAGCATTAAATCCTCAGTCGATAACAAGAATCTTTTTTATAAGTTTCTAATTGCTTTTTTCGGCTTATAAAAGGAAAAGAAATTGATATTGTTCTTTTTTATCTTGGATATACGAGTTAATGGTGAAACGAAGATTGGAAATAAGACTCTCAAAAATAATTTTGATTCGCGATATACGTCTTATATAGAATTATACGACTTATCTACTTTACGCTACTTTATCTACTAAAATACCACTCTTAAATTATGCATGCATTTAATTATTATTATTATATTTTACTTATATATTAACCGTTCATACAAATACTAAGCACTTATTTAAAAATACCCTACTTAACCATAAATCTAACTTAAGAGTATCTTACCTACAAATTTAAAAAATCTCTACCTAATCGAAAATCTTATTTCATCTGCATCGTAAAGTGTTTTCATGAGCCCTATCTATACAAATATCTAATTGTAGTGTAGCGACTGGAGGATGAGGAAGGGGCAAGGACTGCTGTATAAAATCTTGGATACTTTCCATGTATCTAGAGTTGTTACAGTCGAACATACTCAAAATAATAGTCAACACCCCATGGTATGTCAGAAACAAGGATATACGCAAAAACCTAAAAATACCAAGGGTCAAAAAAGAAATCAACAGATACGCACAAAAATACAAGGAAAGAATGACAACACATCCAAACCAGCTGGCTGCTGAAACGAGCAAAACCCATATAAAAAGAGGACTAAAAAGAAAACACCCCACTGATTTCATTAAAGAAATAAAATAAACAAACTCGAAGATGGTATCCCTCTGGGGGTAGCCATCCACATGTTATTTAGCAATAAAATTAGAAAAATTTACCAAATGTCCAGCTGGACAAATTATAAGGTACAAATTAAATAATAAAAAAAAACTCTAAATAAAATATACTGAAAAAGAAATGACTGTACCAGCCAAAAGGGCCATCAAAGTATCCACTCGATATAAACCGTGAGTGGAATGTGAATTCTATGTATTTCGCAACTCTAATTTATTACACGTAACTTACGAGTGCTTTATTACATTTTCAATGTTAATCAATCTACTATTGACAAAAAAAAGAAAAAAAATATAAGATTCCCGTGTGAATTATTTATTTGCGCAACACTAATAGCTATTAACCTATGCACTCAGGTTTTTAAATATTCGCAACACTAAAAACGAGACATCCAGTGCAGCCATCTGTATAACTGCGGTGTAACTGCATGGGATCATGCAGGATCGTGTTACCACAGTCCAGTGGAAGAAGATTGGGCATGATACAGGCGCAACACTACTTCGAAGAACGTGGTCATTTGTCAACGCAACTCTAATTAGAAGATTAATCAAAACAATCGCGATGAGAATCCGCAACACTGATTCTTAAAACAAAAATAAAGTTAATTTCCATACGTGAATATTACATACTAATTGCAACGCTATAAAATTAATGAAAAGTTAGCGTTTCTAAATTTAACTTTAAACGACAGCTAACAAGATAAACTCTAAAGTATATTACTCTGTAAACAGTTCTAACAACTCAAAATCAAAATTACTAAAGACAATCGCGATGTCATAACTCGCAACACTAAATCAAACACGATTATCGTCACCTCGCAACTCTAATTCAAACCGTAATCAGTCTCTCATGACGCTAATAGAAAGCCGCGAAACTTTCCCGCAACTCAATTGTAATCAATCTCTCGCAACACTAATGAGAAAAGTCACGATTTGCCCAATATGGTGGTGGACCGACGTGTACATCGGTCAAGGAAGAAAATACTACAACTATAACTACAGATGGTAAAAGCGAGCATAGTGACAAAATAGTAACATTAATGACTTCCCATGCTCTGGATGACCCAGAGGATGGGAAGCCATTAGTAGTTGCCCTCTTGAGTGGCAGTTTGCCGGGCCTCTTCAGCTTATAGCCTCTTCTTTCTTCGGGCGCAATGCCCGCTGAAACTTAAATCTAAGCTCGAGTCTTCTAAATCGCAAACAAAAAAAGACTTATAAAGATGAAACAAAGAGCGAAAGCTGATACAAGTGCATATGGACTGACCAACGATCACAGCGATGCTCGAGCGATAAACGTTCGTTTCGACTTTGCTCGCGACCACGACTGCGAAATTCGAAAAATCAATAGGCAAAACTAGAGACGAGAGCATGCTCTACTCGTGCCAGTTTCACCATCGATTTTTCAAATAAATTTCCAGAAACAGGTTGGTCACACGAAAACGCGCCTACCCGACCCAGAGACTGTGCCAACCTGCCCGGCCCTACCTACTTATAATTAACAAACACACCAGAAAGTATACTACCTATCCTACCTAGCCCTATATTTAATAAATGGCAAAACAGGCACACCAACACACTCGCTCCACGATTCTCACACAAACACTCGGGCGCAAAGGACCTACACTAGAGAGGACGTCCCGGGACACCTCCGACACCCGAGCTTAACACACAACATGCACACTCTAATTTACGTACCGTTTAGCTGAAATCAACTGACGAAGGCTAGGGACCATTGCGTGCAAACACAATAAAAATGAAAGAATAAAAAACAAAGAGTGTGTTTATTTTACAAAAAAATATTAAATGATACGAAATTTGGTATCATTTACATTTACAGAATTTCATGACAAAATTAATAATATTGCTATCTATAGTTCCATATTTAATAGAGAGACTGTTTCTACAACTTGTGATTGAAATAATAGTGTAGATTTATTTTGTTAGTATTTAAATTTATAAGAAACGACGCAATTCCACAGCCTAACAACACACACACAATGTGGAAAGTACGTCGTGCACGATACACTAACGCGTCGTCAGTCGCTAAAAACATTATCATTTTATCAATGGTCATCGTACCCATTGCCTTTCTCCCGCCCAAGTAGCACCTGGACACGTGAGCGAGATCCTGGCAATGATACGGAAAGAATAAAACCTGAAAATCCTAACTAAAAAAAATATTAGTACGTCTGTTTTGTATTTAACGGGCTAATCTTTCTGCATTCTGCATCTTCAAATTTTATCTCAAGTTACTATCACTGTATTTTCTACTTTGATTAATTTAATAAATTAAAAATTCTAATACTGAAAAACATAATGATTCACTCAAATAACTGACTTTATATTTTAATTAATTATTAAAATTCTAATTTTCTAATATATTTCTAATAATTCTAATTCATATTAAAATAAAATATTGACAATAAATAAGAAATTTGTTTAATAATTAACTCTAAATTATATGTTAATGCAAGCCTCAGGCAGTCCCTTCGTCAAAGCATATTTTCGAAAGCACAAAAGTAATGTTCAGAATTTGTAGCTTTGATTCCGAAATCTGCCAGTCGCGAAGTTTCTTCTTGCACAAGAAATTGCATACATCTTTGTACGGTACCAATTGAACATTAATATCTTTATATTTTTTTACTTAATACTTAAATTCAAATATGAAAGACAAACAATTAAATTCTTTAGAATATTATGTTCAAAGAACACAAGATGAAATGAAAAAAGATTTATTATTGTCACTATCATTATGCAATCATTGGAATTTTTCATGTAACGAAATCGGAGGGTATCCGATTTCTCTGCAAGGAAATATTTAACCAAGTCATTTCAATACATATTATTTATTCAAATATTCACATTTCATTTATATATGTATATTTGGCTTTTGCAAATATTTAAATTAATGCAATTAATATCATTATATTAATATTATGTAATAATATAATATTTCAATCGTCAATGACATTATTATTAATATAAAAAAAAGCGATGTGCAAGAAGATCTATCCTGAACTAATATATAAAATACAGATAAGAAAATGTTACTATTCACGGGTATAATAAATACCCGTGGTCACTATGCTCGTCAAAAATTCTACGTAATACAACCAGTTACTCGTGTCGATTCGGACCTTTCATCCTACGACATGATTGAGTGACTAGAGGAACAAAAATGCATGCAACTTACAATTACATACAAAGAATGTTGTCCTTTATATTGTTGTAGACCAAGGAAAGTCATCGTGAAACCATCAATAAATCAAAGAAGCGAGATCTGGAAGAAATTTGTAACAGTTTTAACAAATATCTGTATTATAATTTCTTCTTAAAGACAGCGTTAATTATTTGAAAAATTTGAAAAAGTTGTATTTTTTAATTAGTAATAATAAACACAAGGAATAAAATTAAATTTAAAATACGAAGGTAGATACTTACATTCTCAACTTTTGAAGCACTACTAGGTTCTTTTGATGTAACAAGAAGAGGAAGGAGTGAAAAACCTTTAACAAAAAATGAATTATTATAATTAGTTCTGAAACACACAATGATGATTGTTCAAAAAATTTAATGAACAGGAAAAAGTGAAAAACACTTAATGACGCAAATAACAATCGGCGAACATTGACTCTAATTTCTTGTATGATTATTATGATGAAATTTAATGAGAGCTATGTACTCTAAAGAATATTGAAAATAATATAACGCAACAAACATTGACTCTAACGACCGCATTGCGCGCGATCACAAAAATTCTCTGAAAGAAAAACTTTATTAAAGGGTAGGGGTTAAAGAAAAGAAGCAATATATTTTTTTCATATCTCTTTTTCTTCCAACAACTCCGAGTGTTTGTTCATGAAAATATTACTACTATATTAACAACATCAAATATTTAATTAATACGTTAAAAATATTATTAATGTTAAATGTTTACGATTTCATAATATAATTGATTTGTAAAAATCAGACAGTGAATGTTCGCAATTATAGTTTCGAACATAGTTTGTACCGATAAAATATGGCGCACTCTTTTTTACAGTTAAACAAAGCTGCGTAATACGAAAAAGACGCGATGCGCAAAATATGTTCAAACCTATCAGTGAATATCAAATGTAATTAAGTAATATAATAAAATAATTTCTTTAATATTGTCTAATTTCCATCTTAGTATTCGTAATGAACCACGAAATTAATTTAGAATTCCGTTCTATTACGTATCAATTATGTTAAGATTATGAATTGTTTGTTAAAAGTATATACTGATCGAATACTAAATAAACGTTACCAATTATTCAATAATATTAGAAAACAAACGTATAAATGATTCTGTCTCTACTAAAATGAATCAAATGTTACCAAATCTCCACAAGAACTTGTTGAATTAATCGCCGATCACCTTCCATTCTTTTTCATTCCGCGCCATGTTTGTTAATTTCATGGCGTCCTTCTAATGTTTCCTAAGTTTCCTCATAATCTGCTGATAATCTCAACAAAGATAGACCAAAACAATAGAATAAATGTATTAAAAGAACAAATTGTATAAAAGTGAAACAATGGTCAAGATCAAATTGTTTTTAAAAGTTCATTATACGAACTACCGGCAAATGTGACAACCAAAAACATGGTAACGCAATAAAGATAATCAAATAGTAGGTTATAGAAGATTGTAATAAATTATTGAGTAGAAACGTACGTTAATCAAAAAAAAAAGCGTCGGTTTCAGCACTAAAAAATGTCTATAATAGTACTGCCAGAGAGGAAATTCCACTTTACTATTACATTGCAGAAAAACAACACCTATCACGAAGTAATAATAACAAAAACAAACGTCTGGTTGCTTCGAGTTTCGACTCTAAACTGACCCCCGCCCCACAGCTTGCGCAGCGAATTTCGGTTTAAGAGAAGTGGAAAGAAAGAGATCGCCGATAAATCGAGCGCGCACTGATATGGTTGTCGCCAAATTCCTAGAAAAGATACCTAATATGCTTTCGAGAGTTAGCATATTCTATTCCAACTAAAGAAGTCCATAGGTTAGACTGAAACGCAAAGAAAATAAACATGCATGAGCTAATATAATTTCAACAAAGAAAATTTATCGATATTGAAGTATTCTAACAAATTTTAAATTCATTTAACTTCGATTTATGTTTCAGTACTCAGTTAATAAATCAGTATATTTTTTTGCTATTTACATACAATGTTGTAAAAGCGTATAACATAAAATATATTACGATACAGTTCACGGATATCAGAAATAAAAAATTTATTGATTTGTAATTTATCAAGAATAAAATATTTATTAATTAATTATGTACTGTTTCCTGAGCATTACAAGGTAAACCGAAGAAAGGTGCATTTTTAATTTGCAAGAATATTGAACATATTGGATGATGATGCATTAGATTAGTCTAGAGGAGGAAAAAATACAGTATCGATTATTAATTAAACATTAATCTTCAACATATTAAACTGCTTAAGACATATTATTGAACAAATGGGGTATCGGGTAAAATATCAACTTTTTTAAAAATATTACCATTTTAGTATTTTTAACAATAATTTATAAGGTGTTCGAATATTTTTGTGGAATGAAAATTCACTTTGTTCTGACACTTCTTCTAATACTTAAACAATTTGTTTGAAGTCAAAAGTTCTTTAGTTTCTGACATCTAAACATACTATACTTCAATAGACTAAAATATTTTTGTTTTCTTACGTGTATTTATTTCGGACATAGAACATAGAAGTCAAAGTTATATTAATGCCCGAATATTTTCGAGACCAACTGTATGTATACATATACAGTTATAAGTATATGTAACTCTAACTTCGTTTTTACTACATTATTCACTCATGTAGTTAACTTTCATCAACTATTATTGTTTATATGTAATATTTATTTACTGATAGTAATTATTTCTATATATATATTTATATGTTATGAATTGTCGATAGCATAATTCTAATTAATACTATTGTCAATATATTACTGTATAATAACTTAAAAATGAGAGAACTGCTTTATATTCTCACAATAATAAATTAAAATTATCTTTGAAAAAGATTATTATCTAAATCTCAATATATAAGTATTATATATTATAATTTCACTATTAATTCCCAATAAATCTATATATATTATAATTTCATAACTAATATGTATATTATACAATATATTAATAATATTAATATTCTCCATATTCTTTGCCTCCAACCTGTCAATATATGTCCTATCCAATATTCATATAATATAAAAATTCCATAATTTATAATCAATAATCAAATAACGTATGATTGTAATTCATATTTCGAATTATTTTAATTCTTCGGTATTGAAGATGGCACTACCAACAAATGTCAGCTCTATGCGATGTAAAATCAAACAAAGGAACAGTTCTTCCCGGTTCTTCGTCGAATGTGGATTGTTGAGCATTATATAGAACATGTCGAAAAATGCATTTTATTTCTTTGCTCTTGACTGGGCGAAAGAGCAAAAGAAGCGTGGTATATCTGTCCCAAGAAATATGAAAGAACTTTCATCACTTTGTAGCGAAGACTGGAAGGTGATATATTTCATATTTCGGCAACTTATTTAACAATTTATTTAACAATTTATTTCAATAATTTAACTGACCACGTACCATTCTTTGAATAAAAAATATTCCAATTTAATAGATAATTGTAATTTAAAAATATATATCATTATTTAAAATACTTACATAATATAAACATTTAGAAGAATTTGAATGTAAATGTTTGTGTTAACATACAAAGGTCATTTTAACAGTAGAATAACTGACTGAGAAATTTCTCAAATTTTTTTATGTCCCTATATATAAAGTGATATTCAAGAGAATATGTGATATTAATGATTTTTAATAGTTATTTGCTGATAAAATTTTTTAATGGAAATTACAGTATTTTATATAATTCTATGTTATCATAGAATCTTCCTCCACATGAAAAAGGAATTTATAAGTCTAGAGCAAAAAATAACAAGATAAAAGACCAGATAACAGTAGGTAATAGAACTACAATTGGTGAAAATGTAGCTCAGCTAGAGTTAGAGCAAAAGAGAGAGGAGGAATTTCAACAAAACATGCTTCAATATATAGAATCTATAGTTTGTATGGGTGTACAACATAATAGTAAGTATTCCAAATTAAATCTTCTTTTCTAATAAGAACTTTTAAGATATTGATTAATTATTTAACATTTAATATTGTCATTTGTTACAGATTTGCAAAATCTAAAATTCATATTTATACATGTCAATTGGTTTTATAGAAGAGACATAGGAATTAACAAGTATGACTTTTGTCCTGCAGAATTTGCAGTTGCAGAATTTAGTATACAAAATGGTATTCAAAATATATACCATGAAATATTAAAGGTAAAAATACCTTTAGGATGGAAAAGAGATGCACTAGAAACCAGTCAGGAAACACACCAAATCCCTATAGAATTAGATGATGGAGAATGTGACTTCGCACTTATGTATAATAAGTTCTCCAAATTTATGAAAAGTAATAAGACTGGGAGAAGGTATCCTCCATTGTTCACTATGAAAAACTTATGTCCTGTTGTAGAATCACTGCTACAGAGATTGAATGAAGCAAGCGGTAACTATGGATATTTATAACAGTTTACGGAAGATAATACGAAATTTTGGCAACGTTTTTAATTAGTAATTGTATTTTAGGTGAATCTGTTGATGACTATCTAATCTATTCGATAGAAGCACTGTTTGCAGAACTACGAAACGCTGCTGTACGGAGCGTAGACAATCGCAGCATTCCTCTTGTTCTTGCCGAAATGGAATTTGCAAAAGACTTCTTATCCAGTACACGTGGCTTCGAGTGTGAAGTATGCATACAAAAAATACTTCCAATCAACAATATTATATAATACTCTTAATAATAGTATATTTTGGTTTCCATATAGTTCCATAAAATTGTAGATGTACCTCAATACTGCAGCAAATCTATAGTAACAAGATGGGGTATGACGATATGTGATTATTGCTGTGAATACATGAATATTGAAATGATCGAAGGTGTGCATTGCCCATACAAGAATTCCCTCGAATTTAATAAGGAAGATGCTGCTACCGCAAACACTGATGACATTGATCTGAAGATAAAGGCTTTAAAAATAATGGAAAAGAGGATAACAATTGCTGATGTGAATGGAGTGAGTAATAAATTGTTAATTTTCATTATATAAAATTATGTAAGAAAAAAAGAGACAGAGAGGGTGATATTGTTTCATATTCTGACAAATACAAAATTTCTTCAATATAATTAGGTATCTGAAGAGTATAGGGATAAGGTATCTTCACGATCTTACGAAGAAGAGAAAAATAGACGAATGGAGAGTAAAGTGGACATAATTGATCATGCTAAAGCTAGTACATCCCAATCCAACACCGCAGCTGTAAGTATAAGTATTTCAAACTGTCGCGGCTGAACTTCCAAGCAGTTAATTCGAATGTACAAAGTATAAAATTTGAAAATAATTTATTTCGCAAACTTTTAGCTAAATTTGCCAATGCGCCCATTGCGAGCACCGAAAACGATGGGTAAGTATATTTTTGTGTCCTACTTACATCGATTTTGTGTGATATAACTAAATGTTTTATAATATTTTAGCTAAAGCTCTTAGTGGAACACAGGAAACCTTCGACCTTTTAAACGATGTTACCAATTTTCCTCCAATTGGTGAGACATTAATTTCTAGAAATTATTTTTTTCTTTTTAAATATATTTTATGAATTTCCAATTACCTATATTTCAAAGGAGAGTTAAAAAGCTATAATGTATACAACAAACGAAAAAATTATAACAGGTATAAAGAAAATGTCAATGAAAATGTATACTTTGCACACAGTAGCCTTGAGAAATCACTTACCCTTAATGGTGAGGTTAAAGTTTGGCTAGGGTTAGGTTAGAGTGTCCAACTATTTTATCCTGTATATAGAGTGTAAGAAAAATATCAGTACATTTGATTATTTCCGTATTACCAGTTTATTCGGTGAAAAGTAATTAGATAAAAATATCACATAATTGACTTTGCCTTAGAATGTCCAAAAATTTGTTTATAATATGCAATATTTTTATTTACATAATCTCTCTTAAATCAAGGATAGAATCAGTCTTATGAATTGTGATATATGCTTATCTTACACCCTATACATAAATAAAAATAGTTGAAAACCCCACCGCTAGGTGGTTTCTTTGGAGTACCGTTTCTCGCTAGGAAAATTAGGAGATACAGATGTTATATTCAGAAAGAAAATCAGGATTATTATCGCTTCTCGGCCTTATGGCTAAGATCAAAGTGTAGTATCTGTTCTTATCAGCTTAATATCTGATACACTTCCCATTGGGAAGTCAGAATATTAAACTGATTTTTGGAATCTGACGGAGGGTTGGTGCTTGCTCCACCTCTGTCGTGAGTCAGCCTAGCATTGCAGTGCCGCTAGGATTGGCTTGATAATTTATTTAAAAACATAAAGTTTTAAATTTATTACTTTGTACATTACTATTACTTTAAATATGACTTTTCTGAATAAAATATACGATAATACTCGTTTAATTGTAGTACCTTTCTATCTACGAAATATGAAAGTTATAATAACTTGAGAAAAATAGTGCACAAATAATTTCAGTAAAATATATATTATAATAAAACATATTAATATTTTGTGTAAAAGTAATTTTTCTTTACTTTTTGCGGGTTATATGGTACAATTTATGTGAAGTATTTCTAATTTTAAAATCTTTATTTGTTTTAATATAGGAGGACGAGGTACAGTTAGGAAAGATACTACAAAGTTAAAATTGCCTTTGGGCAGAGGTAAAATTTTATATATTAAATTGAATCTTAATATACAATTATATTTAAAGATTTTATAATAAGTTTTACTTTACATTTGTATGCAGGACGTGCAAAATGATAGGACAAATAGCTTTTGGTATGAAAGAGATTGGACTTTTTCTATGACTACAAATTCGTATGGAATCTTTGAAATACGCTCTTACCAATAAGACTTACATAACTTGTGTGTAATTTATTTTATGAAAAAAGAACAATATTTTGTTACAAACTTAGACATAAAAAAAGATGAAAGTTCATAAAGAAAATATACGATTAATTTTTAATGAAAGTGAATTTTATTATCTAAACCTTGAATCTCAGAATAATTTGTAATTTTCTTATTACAGGATTTAAAATGCTAAACTGCCTTATAAAAGTTTTTGTGATTTTAATTCTGGTTCTGTTTTCATACCGTTGTGTTTTGGATATCTCTTAGACTATGTATAAATTTTATTCAAGAAAAGTTAAAGTTATTCAAGAATGCGAGGGTTTCCATAAATGATAGTATTTCGTGGAATTAGACTTACTTCTTACAAGTGGCTGATTCGTACATTCTTCGCGTGCATGGCTGACTCATACATTTCAAATTGGCGACGGCGTGCCGCCGAGTTAGATAACTATCTATGTATATATGTTGTTTCGAAACATAATATGTATAAATAAAAGTTATTTATTAAAAATAAAATGGATGGAATTCATTTAACAGACGTTAATTTTTAAGTCATCAATATGGTAATACTCTATGAAGATATAGTTTCTAAACTTGAGCCCGAAACTGATATTTTATAGAAGTTGATAGTACATACAGCTCCGTACTAATGGAATTCTTTATTATACGTTATATTTTTATATTTACACTTAAGTAAAACTTTATTATTAAGAAAAATTCATAAAAGAATGGCCTGAAATTATTTATTCATTATCAATTTCATTGGCTAATGGGTCGATATTGTTAGGTCATGAAATATAGATATTCTCTCTTCTATAATTTCGTTTCCTCGTCTGATACCTCCATAATGTTCCTACGCCTCTGTTGATAAGTAGGATTTCATAATACAGAGATATGCTTAATTTTCCGTTCTTTTCCCAAGTATATACATATACCTACTTCTCTTGAATATACCTTTACCAATATTTTGATTTTCCGTCGAGTTGCGATCAAGTCTAGCAAGAATCTATAAGGCAAAATGACGATCGAAGAGAGATTCTTTTATCCTTTTCTATAGCGCTTTTGATAAAAATACAAGACGTTCAAAATTATGTAAGAGAAATAATTATAATTTGTACCAAAATGTTGTTTTTATATGCTTATTAAATTTGTATTAAAATAAACACAACTGAAGGGGAAATATTGTATATAAAAAAATTTGTATTAAAATAAACACAACTGAAGGGGAAATATTGTATATAAAAAAATCAAATTATCAAAATAATTGTAATGTATTATATGTAAAATATGTAAAAAATTGTATGTATTATTAACATTACATTACGGGAATTTATTACAAGGTTTAGACATATATTTATTTGTATGGATTTTGTTTATATACAAATTTGGTTATATTTACATCGTCTTAAATTTTATTTACAAAAGGAGAAATTCTTACAAACACCAACATATAAAACAAAATAAAAATTAAGCAATCAATTTATCCATAGTAATAGTTTCACTCATACTTTATTAATAATATAATACAATTACCATCAATGACAAAACATTATGTTATAACACAGACGACTCGTATGTACTTATAACCACATATATTTATTAAATGTAACGTCAGATTTCAAGTACGATATTCAGTTTACTTTGATCTGATATACATACTGATATACATAATATGTAACATAACATAAAGGTTAGAATTAGCATTTAAGAGAAACAAATTTCAATTGCAAAAAGGATACACATTACACATGAGAGAATCAACGCATAAAACGAAGTGAATGATACTTTTGAAATAGAAGACCGGTATACTGTATCACGAAACAAACGTCATCAAGCAATTTTCTCTGACACAATCGATGCATTCGGCTTGGCTTAGTAACACAACACGTTAGTACTTTGAAGATGTCGTTAGGCCTGCTTGGACAGGACTGAACCTGCACACAGCACAGTAACCTGCACCGACTTGTTCCTAATTCCTGAGAAGGTTCCTGAATCATCCGACCCGTCGCGTTGGAAATAAATTTAAAATTCGTATCCCGTTGTTCCGCGAAAGAATAACTCCGCTCATACTAATAGTAAATAAAATAATTTCGTTAGTAATTAATCATACATTATCTTATACTTACTACATAAAATATGAAATATATCTTAAATTTGTATTTTGCTAACACTTCTCAATAATTGTTCAATTATTTAATGAATTCAGAAAGGATTAATTAAAGATTTACATTCACTCTATTACTTATCTTGAGTTATATTAATTATATTTACGAAAATGGTTCATTATTATTATTGTAATTATATACCGAATATTATAAAGATATATATAATATTATTATAGATAGATTGTGTGTGTATGTGTATGTGTATGTAAGATAGTGCAATTTTCTGTTTGCAAAGTGTTTTGCATTGAATTAAAATATGCGTCGGTATAATAGAATCATTTGAAAATTTTCATATAGCAAAATTTTGTTCAACAATTGTAATATATACTGTTTTTGCAAACAGATATTAAATAGACTTCAGTGCTTTGCGAAAAACAGTTTTATTTATTTATTTACGCATTTATTTTTGTATCATTTTCTATTATCTGATCTTTCAGTAATTCTGCCAATTGTCGGTAGATGGTAGCGCGACAACTGTTCTGACAGTTCCAAACTTCATTTACTTTTAAAACTATTACATTTATTAATTTAATAGTACAATCAGTAATCAAGCTTCAACAATAAAGATATTGCAATAGTTATATCTTTGGACAATTAACAGTCCTAATCACATAACAAATCTAATATTAATAATAAATTCGAAAGAAATAGCTTAATTGCTGATTGCCGTGTTTCCGCATAACTGTTTCCAAGTAGAAAAGAACAGCCATCTTTTCGAAGAGATGATGCAATCGATGACACATATCGACCGTATCTCCGATCGCTTAGCGAATCATAGAAATTGTTAACCGTGGTTTTTGGCGAACGAAATCGGAAAACAAAATATGAACGAAAACGGTTCTACTTTAGCGATAAAGTCAAAAACAGTTCTCATCAAACTATAGCCTATCGGATGTTAAGCGAAAGCCGCCAGCTGGGAGTGCTATTTTGAACGAAGTACAACGTTGCCAATTCGTGAGGCGAACAAGTTCAAACACGTGCCCCGTGTTTTGCTCTTGGAAAGAGATAACTGCACAGCCTGGCAAAACAGAATGTTTGCTTTCCACTTGGTTCGCATTCATATCCCGTTTACATCCGCAAAACCACCTAAAAAAACGAAACAATAATTCTACACTCCTTAACAGCAAATTATATTCTCGACATATCTGTACTTTACAAACTTGTGTCACATGTTTACAACATTAAAACATGCAAATATATATTCAAACGAAGAGGGAAACTTAAATCTGGAAACGACCAAAAATATTATGTGTTATAGTATTCCATATTTTATTTATCCTTACCCCAATTTGGTTCTCTTTTACAAAAAATTATGATAATTTGATAATTAAGGTGATTGTATGTTATAATGTGCATTTATGTAAGATTATGTTTTAATTTTGGGAAGAATTTTACAAAAGACATGTTCGAGACTTCGAGAGTCGCCAGCTGGACAAGAAAGTTCAGGTTCGTCGGAGGAGACATGGCAACGCAGCAACTGCGTGAGCCGAGATGCGCGGCATGAATAGCACCGCGACGTTGATGGGCCGGCCCTATGTCAGGGGAATGGTGGGGGAAGGGAAGGGGTAAAAGTTTCCACGACAGTGGGGATGGACGGAAACGGTGAAACGAAAGGGGGATGCGATACCGCTCTGCGTGTGGTGGTCGTCGGTGAGGGTAATATAACCGAGGTAATGTTACCAAGTTGCTGTTTACGGAGAGTTTTTGGAAATTTCAAAGGGGCACATCTAGTTTCCCGGTTAAATTCGAAGCGCGGCAAATCGAATCGTCCAATCGTGATTATGGAACCGCTATATGTTAACTTATACGTCGGGGAACATATGCTACATGAGAATCGAACTAACGGGAATAGTTATCTTGGAAATACGTATACATGATGCGTTTTGCAAATTATCGAACGCATTGATAATGTATACATATATCGTATACGCTTCCGCGTGGAACTTTCTGCGCGCCAATCGATTTGAAACCCTGCCACTGCAATTTTTCTGCCTCAGAACGGAAATTCAATATTTTATAAAAATACTTAACGTAACGAATGATTTCAGTATTTTCATCAAACTTAAAAAATTTGTTAATAAAATGTTCAGATTCAACCAATATCACGTTGTAATTACAATACTAATAGCTCGAAAAATTACCTCTATGTAAGTGGTTGATACTTATCTAGTTCAAACTCGAACAATTTACTGAGTCGAAAGCAACTTATAATGAAAGATATAATAGGGTTAAATTCAAAACCTAAAATGTTCGAAAACTATCAATACTATGTATTTACATTATAATTATAGACTACACTAATAATTTAAAGAATTAATTTTGTATAGGTAGTTGATAGTTATAACTCAGACTTAAGAAATTTATCGTCTCGAGAGTAACATGTAATAAAAGACATAGCAGAGTTAAGTTGGAAATCTAAAATGTTCAGAAATTACCAATACTATATACATTGTAATTATGAAATAATAATAGTAATAACTTTAAGAATTAGTTTTATATAGGTAGTTAATATTTATAGTTGAAACTTAAGAAATTTACCAAGTCGAAAGTAACTCTTAAGGAAGAACGTAGCAGGGCTCGGTAGAAAACCTAAAATGTTCAGAAGTTACCACTACTACATTATAACTACAAACTATACTGTAGCAATTTGAATTGATTACTTCTACCTCTTAAGGTATAATAAATAATTTTTCTATAGTTCTAAGGTAGACTAATAAAGATGTGTTTATAGGTTAAGGAAGGTTCCCAGTTAAATAAATTGCGTAGCTCAAAAGCACTCGGTTTGAGGATTCTCGAGAAACGTCGGAGTATAGTGGTAGGCGCATTGGTGACGGTGAAATCGTGGAGGGGACGACCCCTCCTGCCCTACTCCGGTGCGCGCAACGTCATTGTGCCGTGTGGGGCCATGATCGTTGGAGTGTGTGTGCGTCCCTCGAGCTACGCGCAGACCTACCCAGTAAATACGAGGCTTCCGTTCCCTGTGCGTGCCGAGTGTCGAAACAGTGCGTAGTTAAAGGAAGTGGTAGACTTTTGTCTTCTTGACATCCCGTGGTCACCGGCGTGTTCCATCATGCCGTTGAGTATTGGGGTTAACCTAAGAGTGACCGGACATTGTAATCAGGGCGGTCGTAAGTACATGGAGGACATGTTCAGCGTGGCCTTTCAATCGACACCGGATGACAAAGATCTGGAATATGCCTTCTTCGGGATATTCGACGGCCACGGCGGCGGCGAAGCTGCCACATTTGCAAAGGAACACTTGATGAACGTTATCGTCAAGCAGAAGAACTTTTGGAGCGATCGGGACGAGGATGTGTTGCGAGCCATCAAAGACGGATACGTGAACACGCACTATGCGATGTGGCGGGAGCTTGGTAAGAATCTTATTTCCGCCATTTGTTCCGTTATTTCTACTACTTCACTCGTTTCCCGCCAAATCTCATCACTTTTCACGCATATTTACAAAGAAACTTAATGTATCTACTATTTTTTGAAGAATTTCTCTCATTGTCCCGCGTATTTCCCCCACCACCTGTGCCCGATTAGGTTAGAATTTAGGTTATGTAATCCGAGCTAACCTGAAAGTTCGAACTCTGAGAAAAAGTAGTTGAGAGAAAATATTCGATATCTTTCGTTTTTTTATAGGCAATTTGTTCGTTATGAAGCAAAGAATCGTAGAATGTAGTTTTCGACAGGAATTCTCAATGAAAATATATGTTGACGAGGATGTATTTTTGTGATAGACAAGTGGCCGAGAACCGCATCGGGATTACCATCTACGGCCGGGACCACGGCTAGTATAGCCTTCATTCGTAAAGGTAAAATTTACCTGGGTCATGTAGGAGATTCTGGCATAATATTGGGATACCAAGCAGACGGTGATCCTCAATGGCGTGCAGAAGCTTTGACCAAAGACCATAAGCCGGAAAGTGGGCCAGAAATGATAAGGATACGTGAGTCTGGTGGTAAAGTTGTTAGTAAGTCTGGGGTCCCAAGAGTTGTTTGGAACAGACCTCGTATTGGGCACAAAGGACCTGTTCGAAGGTCAACTCATATAGATGAAATTCCATTTCTTGCTGTTGCTAGATCCTTAGGTATATTGCTATTAAAATATTAGAGAAAAACCTATAAGAATGTATGGATCATTAAATGATTAACAACCTCTTATGTTATAGGTGATCTTTGGAGTTATAACTCAGAATTGAACACATTTGTTGTGTCTCCAGAACCAGATGTTAAAGTAGTTGCGATTGATGTGGAATCACATCGTTGCCTTATTTTTGGAACAGATGGTTTGTGGAATATGTTGACACCCCAAGCTGCAGTGGCTATTGTCCAAGCTGCAGATAGACATAATGAGAAACATCTAATTGCTTCTCAACAAACATGCAATGGGGTATGTTTAAAAGGAACTTGAATAAGATATTAAACGTACAGAGACATATATGTAATTCCTATTTTAAACAGCAAGCTGATAATGTTCAACTGTGGATAAATCCTTCGAAAAGTCTAGTAGATAGAGCTTTGGAAAAGTGGTCATTAAAGAGGCTACGAGCAGATAATACAAGCGTGGTTACATTAATGTTAGATCCACCAGGTCCATCTCGTAGTGAGGTATGTATTATTAAAAATTATACGTCCACTCTTTAATAATATCATTAAAAAAAGGAAAAAATGATTTGGAAGATACAAACAAAGATGTTGGTTATATTGTTAAACAAATTTGTTTTTTTGGTTCTTCAAGATTATATTGAGCCAGAAAGAGTGTGTTGTGACACATCGTACTATGCACACACCTACAGCTACGCTTGCAGAAGCTCCAACAAGACATATCTGTAATCAAGTCTCTCCAAGCATACCAAGGCCTTCTCCTATAATAAATCATTATGTTGATCTTAATCGGTCTATACCAGCTTTTTCAGATGAGATTGAGGGGAATCGAAAGGAATCATATGTGGATAATATATGTACACCTCTAGAAAAAATTGAAGAAAATCAATATCAAAAAGATGAAAAGCATGCAGATATCTCAGAAAATTTGGTCGATGGAAATATTCAACCTGTAGAATTATCATCCAATGAAATATTAAAGAACAGTATAGAAGTAAATAGTCTTGAATTTGAGGCAGAAGTAGAAAAGACCAAGACCATTGAGGAACAACCAACAAGGACAACTGAAGATAATACACTAAATGAGCAGAAAAATTCGAGGTCATCTCGGCAATCACCTGAGATAGAAATGAAAAACGATCCTGACGTTTCAAATGTGATACACCAAAGTGCATTTTCTAGTGAATGTAATGGTACACATTCTTCCACAGTCGTTACTAGTACCACAGAAAGCAATGAAGTAGTTTTAGCGAGTACTAGCTGTAATGAGAACGAAGTAAAAGCTAACATATTAAATGGATCTCATCACAGACAGACAACATTATTCTCAACTTCAAGAAGAGATGTTCGAAGCACGAGAAGGCCCAGCTTAACTGCACATCCGCGAAATACTTTGGGGGATGCTAGTTCGTTGGAAACAAAAACATATGTAAATTCTAGACTTAAATCGCGTAGTACAAAAGTGTCGGTATCGGGGAACACGGTGGAGGAAGGTGTGAGAAATTCGACGAGCAAAACGAGCGGTAGTGCTGTTGCTACTAAACGAAGACACAGTGCAATATCACAGAGTGTAGTTAACACGATTGAGGAGTCATGTATATTACAAGAACCATGCGTTAAAAGGAGGACGCGCTCGGAGGATCGTCCGAACCCGGTCGACGAGAATGATCCAGCTAATCAAGCCACAAAGGACGCGAGTAGTAGTATGAACTGGTCTAGCACGGATTCCAATATTGCTCGTTCTACGGCTGTTGCTACCACTGTACCTGTACAGGAAAGGCTGCCGTCGCTAAATAGCTTCCAAAGAAATTTGGAGAAAAAAGCTACGCCAGTGAAAGCTATCAGAAGGCCGTCTATCAAAGGTCTGTTGAAACAATTGTGGGCCGCTAGTCTCAGCGCAAGAGAGTGGGATCAGGGAAGAAGTAATCGATCGAATAATTGTAACGAACGGAGGATAAAGCGAACTGTGTCTATTATAGGTTCTTCAGATAACACGACTGTTCCGCAACGTTGGCTCAGGTTAGTTTCCTTATCGTTTGATCTTTTTTTTTTTTTATCGTGTCTACTACCTTGTATTTAAACTAAGCTTGCATTTGCGCGAACTGATTTTGCAATTCCTTACCTGTTATATTTGCATTTGTTTGTATTCCAGGTCGGATACTATCGCAGCGACACCTGTAAAAACACTACGTTCACGTAATGTAGACATAACTGGTCACACGATATCTCCACAATTAGTACATCAGTACGGAATAGTAAAGCAAAGTCGGCTCTCTTTACCGTGTAAATTGAAGCATTCTAGTAATAATGGATTTCTACAGTCAAGTAGAGTAAGGTCTTCCTCCTTGTCGTCCAGTATAAAGCAAACTAGCAGTAATACTGGGAACGGAGCTTGCTCTACGATTAGTTCTACGAACACCGGATGTAACTCTAGTTCTGGAATGGCTAAGAGAGTCAAATCACCCTATAATCCAAGTGCTAGGTCATTAAGCACGCGATCTCGCATTAAACGCCTTGGAAAATGAGGTAGGGTAACGTACATTAATTACACTGCTTGTTACATTAAACAGGGTATCATTTCTTACCCTCACCAAATTTTTCTTCACTTTGCGTCTTGCTTTTCATCTCCATGGAAAGGTATATCTAGCTGAGAGAGATTAACTATTCTCGTTTATACTGTTGCATTTTATCTTGAAACTTGAAGATGGTATAGGCAAGCTCTTGTCTCAATTTTCCAAACATCTCGATGGAATTGGGTTTGCATTTTACGGACCAATTGTTAAAAAAGCAAAGAAAAATAAGAATCATCAATTCCATCGTTTCCTATTTTAGAATAGTTCTAACTTCTTTTTAAAACAATTTGCTAGTAATAAGTATATGAGGATACTAAGTAGGATAACAATTTTCTTATCGATACATAGTAAAGTTTTACTACTTCCACGGCACACTACGGGTCAAGAGTTGATCGTATTTTTCATATTTGCATAGTTTCACACGTTGAAAGATATTTAGCAATAATGTAGAATCGATCGAATAGTATAACGTACTTCTTCATGTTCCGTTTGGAAAAATGCATACATTAATATGATTATTCAAAACAAGACATGGCACGTCCATACGGATAATCGAGTAATTCTGTTTTTATACGAACGAAGATCATTTAATGTGAAATATTTTGTAGATACATACAGATATATTAGTATTACACAAATACAAAAGCTTTTGAATCAAGATTTAGCAATTTTCCTTAGTGTTCATTTTTGTCTCCCAATTTTACTTAGATGCCAATTGGGCGACTTTTTTCAATGTTATTATTTCAGCAGCCGTACTTTATCTGTCTCTCCTTCTCTATCTCTATCTCTGTCTATCTATTTATCTCCCTCTCCCCCCTCCTCTCTCTCTTTCTCTCTCTCTCTCTCTCTCTATCTTTGTGCTTTGAACCATCTTAAACTCGTTTTTAAAGCAACGAATGCTTCTGAGTATGTAGTAAGCAATAAGAACGTTACTAATAGGATCTAATCTATAAATGCTAATAATAACCCAAAGACATCGTACATACCTACATACAATGAATAGCGATTAAAGAGAAAGAGGAAGCATAACCGAAATGAAAACACAACATACATACACGCATTGAACGTAAACACATATTTCTCTTGCTTACATCTTAGACAACCCGTTTGAATAATCGATCGTTCCATTAATCGGAGTTTCGATAATTAAGATTTTACTGTCACGTCAATCATAAATTGCATGCGTATTTCTTTCCAATTGTATATACTACTCCTGCAGATTGTAATTTATACATTGGAATATCTCCACTGTTATCCACGTATGTAATTTCTCGAATGTAGCAATATTTCCTTTTTTTTCATGCCGTGGTGATAGTTTTTGAATAGTTTTTGATTTTCAGAAATCAGTGTTGTCGGTTTTCAAGTTTGAGTAAAATATTCCTCTTTCTCAAGTAATAGATCACCATGCTACTTTGTTTGAACAGATTTTGCCATCAGAAAGCTAACTAGGTACATTTTTATCACTTTTCACTTTCTTAAGAAAGCATAGCACCTTGTAAGATTAAAATGAATACTATAATCTAAACATTTGCTTTATCTAGTAATTATTTCATAATATATTATGACTTTTATTATTGTTTAAGATTACAAAACCAGTTGGAACCCAGTATTACCAACAATTGGAACAAGAAATTACTATTTTAACATAAGTAAAGTTAGACCTTTTACAATGTAATGTATAACGAATATTAAAATATTAGAGAGATTGTACAATACATTGTAGATGATTTTGTAAAGGACAATTTGTAAAAACTTGAATTTGTTGCATGAATAACTCTTAAGACCTGTTGCATACTAGATCGAAAAGCATAGTTTTAAAACAGGTTCTGTAAAAAAATTCTTTTTAAATAATTTCCAACTTTTTGAAACCAATAAGACAGCGTATCTCATTAATTGTCAGCTTAATATTAAATGATTCCTTTCTTAATTCTATGCTTTCTAATGTTTGACTAGCTTGTTAAAATGTTAATTATAGAGTTTAAGGAAGCTTGAAACAGAAAAAGATAAAGAAGACGAACATGTCTATAAAATGTGTGAGTATGAGAGTAAAAGAAGTAAAGGATAACTGTAAGTACAGAGTGCGTATGTGATTTGTAGAAATTATTTTGAATGATTCCTTTAAATGTTCCAGTGTTTTACGTGGGAGCGACTTTCAAAGAGGATTAACAAGTCATTAAAGAGAAAATGTGATTTGCTTACAGTAAGATTAAAAAAAAAAAAAAAAAAAAAATGAAAATATCTAGTACGTAGGTACGTAAATCAGCGATCCGCTTTGGCCAAGCATGGAGGTGACTGTTCAAGATTCGTTCGATCGACATTAAGGGAAAACGGGCGTGTATAATCATGAAATTTTGATATTTAACTTTATACAATATCAGCACAAAATCTAAGAAAGTCTTTCGATATAATAAGGAAACAAGAAAAAAAGGACTCGTAGGTAGTTCGATTCTATTGTATTCACTATTGTAAGTATTTAGTCGTTCGCTTAATTACGACGATAATTTTGAATAACGTCTACCTTGGTACGAAGCGGTACGAAAAATGACTGTCTGTTATGCGATACAAAATTTAGATTACATTTAGAGCAGCTACAAAAAAGGGAAAACGAAAGGTTGAATGAAAGAATTGAGAAATTTATTTGTTTATGGATATGCAATAATTCTTCAACAAATTTAAGCTTTTTCCCGATTTTGCAACGATCAGAAGGCGGTTCATGTATATTTTTATGGGCGAAACACGGCAGACCATGGGTACTAAGAGAATGATTCGCAGAGTCGCGTTTTGCTCGCAAAAATTTACAAGAGTCGCCTTTCGAAGTTCGCAAAATTAGAGATACGTTGAACAGTGAATCGTTAAAACGACGATCGAGATGCAGATGTTTCGTATAATTGTGTGCTTAAATCGTTAAATAGAAATATATTCTATTGGAGGCTTTTTTCATTTATTACGAACGCGGTGATTATTTTTAAGTTTATTTAAAATTTGCGAATAGTGTGAAACTTCAGGATAATTTTGAAAGTTTGGTTGCATGTGTGCTGACGTAATAATATGGTCAGAGAGATTGAGATGGTAAATTCTCATCCACGTGTTACAATTTTGTTCCATATACATATGTATATCCTCTAGAGTAATGTTTCTTGAAGATTAGAGGGTGTTTTATGTTAAAATAAGATTATTCATAACATGATTTTTAGTTGACTCCTATCTGTTGGAATATTTTTTATAGAAATACTACAATGATCATACTTAATGAAAATTTACCATCTCTCCGGGATTATTTGACCAAGCGAAAAAAGAAAATGAAGACATTTAGAAGCGTATGCTTGTACGAATTTACCAATATTTTTATATCTTTCCGTTTCATTATAGACAATGCAGAGAGAGACATAATTATTTTAAAAAAACAGAGAGGAAAATAGTATGATAAAGGAAAGAAAATAATGACACGTGCCTACAATAGTTACCATTGAAATTTGTATATATATATGTATAAAGTGTATTCATACATATATCATGAGCCAAGAAGAAAGTAATTTTTTCATTGTTACTCAGTGAAAATATAAACACCAAATGATAAAAAGGAAATATATTATAAGACAGATAAAATCTGAGATACATAAAATAAGGACATTTCACTATCTCTTCTTGGTGCATGCAATCAAGTAGCACTATCTATACATATAGATATACTGTATATGTATGTAAATATATATAAGTATATAGACGCATATATATACATACATATTGTAAAATAAAAACACATATATTTGTAAGTCGTCTATATGTAGATATAATTAAAAAAAAAGGATTTAGATGATTGTGCTCATAAGAGACATAAAGAAAATCTTCGCTAGCGTTTATTTATATACATGAGAAATTATAATTAGTAACGAAGGAAATAAAATATAGAAGTGGACGAGGAAAAAAGGATCCGTCTAGTTCTGCGCTTGTAGATTTAATATTCGTTATATAGGACGTGAATTAAAAACAAATAAATAGAAAAACGAAGTATTTTCTCCGAGAGTCGAAATAAACGGGAAAAGGAAGAAATAAGATTTAACAGAGGAACACAGAATTGTATAGAGAGTGGAAATTTATAGCGGTTTATCTCAGGTTAAGTATAGGTTGAAGAAGGCATACTCGAACAAATGTGTGATCACGTTTCAAATCTGTATATTTTAATTAAATAAACTGAAATATACAAATGTTTTTAGCAAATATTTTCTTCGCGAATACCAGCATAAGCCTTCGTTGTACTTTGCCTACAAACTTGAATATAACTCTTGAATTATGGAAAAAATATTTATCTATTTATTTATGTTATCATAAAAATGTTTAAAAAGTTTACAATTCTTAATAAAATACAGAATCAAATTAATTCACTGTTCTTTCTACCGTTTTAGATATTTAGAAGACTGAAATTACGTACAGTTATCAAGTAAAATAAAATTGAGCAAACTTATATGGTACTGAGATGCAAATTGGATATTTCAAAAATAATTTAAACGATTGTTTATATTTCTATGCTGTTATTTGAAAAAATACAATTTTACATATATACAGAGACACAAGTAAGTCAGATTTTTCTTTTTCTGTGATTTCATAATATTATTTATAGGCATTTTCACGAATATGCTTAGCTCATATACACATACATTTAAAGGTATAATGTTAATTTATATATCATACATAACAATGTACATGCTAGATATTCATTTAACTTATATATCAATAATAAATACTTTCTCTTTGTTTTGAAACCATCACTCACACAAAGATATCCAAATACAGTATTGGTGATGGATTACAATGTAAATAGAAATATAAGAAGCGACAGAATATGATTCCTTAGAAGAATTATCATACATACTTGTATATAATCTAACACAAAGTGCATATTTTTTCTTTTTCTTTCCTTTTGTCTTTTTGTTATTAAACTCACAGATGGAATATCCAAAGCTTATAAAAGTTACCTGCAATTTTACAAGATAATACTGAAACTTATAAACCTAAAATGTATGCTAGAAAGTATGCATTACTATTTTTTTTAACATTATATTTATATCTTTTTTAATTATTTTAATATATCTTTCAGAATTCTATGCAAGGAAAACATTCATTTAATAATTAGTGTACATTTTGAGACTTATATCAAATTCTGGTTATTCAAACTTTCATTTTAAGAACACTGAATTACTTAATGCATCATGCCAAAATGTAAAAACAATTCTTTGATAAAAAATGTATTGACAATGAAAGCAGATTTTATATATTTTTACAAATATGGTAAAAGATGGTGTGATTGCACAATTCTGCTAATTTAATTTTCATGACACGTGGAAATTGTTACAAGTTTTCATCAAATTGAAGATATTTGAATTGTCATAAAGGATCATAGTCTAAAATTATTTAAGAGTAATACATTGTTTTACGAACAACACTGTAACAACACAGAAAATTTGTATCATTAGTACTTGTAATACATATATTTAATTTTATTTATTTTTTCCATAGTTTTATAATGTTTCTGCGGCCTGGTACTCATTTATAAAAAGTGCCTAATTAAAAAAGATTAATTCAGTATATAATCAATGAAGCTTAAAAAAATTGACGCAATAACAGACTGAACATCCAATAGAAGGAGAAATATTAATCCTTTTCTTGTTATTACAAAAAGTGTATTGAATTCATCAATGTGTTAGTCATAATAATAAAATGTATCACAAAGTGTTACAAATCATTTGAAAATATTTCATTAAAAAAAAAAAAAATGAATTACATACAAAGCAGAAAATTTTGTAAAATATTTAATTATATCTTAATGAATCTCTAAAGAATTAATAATCGGAAAATGTTAAAATATTCGATGTAACGATGTGGTACAGTAAAATTTACTACGCTATTAGAAGGATTAGTAACAATAATTAATTATGCATTATTGATTATCAATTATGTGCTAAAAATGTAATTCATTTTTCTTTTTGTAGCCATGAATATTTCAAAGATTTATTACATCATGAAACTCGTTTATTATTACAATTAACTATCTAGAGTAATTGAATCGGCATTTTAACGTGCTTCAGTTCAAACACACTCTCATGCACCATATGTATACGCATACCCATTAAATGACAAAGACGATAAGGCACAGAATACACGTTATTACTTATGAGCAACCATTATACGTGATTGCAAAGCCCCGATAAATGGAAAAAAGGCAAGAGGACGAAAGGAACTTGTTTCATAGAATTCTGAGTTTTCAAGAAAATAAAGTAATCACCCTCTTTTCATATGTGAAAATACCATGTCGCCTACAATTTTATTTCTTCCCAAATTATTTATATTAATAGAACATTATAAGAATCATCTACTAAATTTTTGATAATAAGAAAAAATAATTTAAAAAGACATTGTTTAATACTTTCATACATGGATCATGGCAAATGATATTTTATGATTCGTTCCATTGTCATAAGTTATCCTTGCTAGATTCTGATTACGTAATTTCTTGCTAAAGAAATCAAATAATTCATGAGAAGTCTTACAAATTTAAAAAGAGGACTCAAGTACCGCATGTAGAAATGATATTTTCTTCACTGTTCTTAGAAGTTAAATAAATTGCTAGAGAATTGAATTTGTTTTTTTACAACCAGTGAAACGTAATTACTAAAATAGTAGTCAGTTTGTGCCCTAGGGTTATCACAAAAACACGAGTCAGACTCTCGTTTCCCCTAAAAATTCATCTCAAATATCATTTGAGAAATCTTTCACTGAACTCATTTGCTATATGAGTCTTATTATCACGAAAGATCATATGTACACGTGTATAGCCTTTTTCAGATTATACGGGGCGGTGATAAAAAAAATATTGCAAATATATGTACGTAATGTTATATGTGTGTGTGCACTGCATATGATTACACGCCATTAAGAGTACTCACATTAAAAAAGTTATTTATTCTTTAAAGAACGAGTTACTCTTATGGAAAAGATTCTAAATTTTATTTACAATTCGTTACTTAAAAATACATACTTAGTTTTTTCATTAATGAAAATATCCTTAATGATATAGAATATGCACATTTTTCATCGTCATCTCACTCATTTACCGTCATTGTTTGACAATCTTCTTCTTTTTTTTTTTTTTTTTTTTTTTTTTTTTGACACGGTATCCATTACGATGGAAATTAATTGCACAATCTGATTAAAATAAAAGTTAAAAATTAAAATTCATTCCTAATCATTATTTTTCCCACCTTTCAAAAGAATATTCTTTTCATATTATACATATAACATTTAAATGGCTAAATAAAAGTATTACATTAAACAATGGCATTCTCTTTTGTTGGCTTTACATGATAAATAAAATAGAAAATGGGAATACTACTTTGTTTGATATAAGTAACTAAGCCGTCTCAGATACATACAAAGTTTTGATTATTGAAAATAGCAGACATAAATATTTACCATTATGCTATCTTCTTCGATAAAATATTATGATTTATCATCTATAAGGCTTGAAAAATAATGTTACTGAAAATTCACAAATATTTGGATACATCGAACATTTTATGACGATATATCTTTTTTAGAATTTCGAATTCCCATTTAGTGACTAATTAATCGTGTAAAAGTAGTAGCAGTTACGTCATACGTTATGTACTTATACTTAAACATATAGAGATATTTACATTGTCCTTTCATACACCATTCGATACATTCATAAAGAAGAGTTTTTCAAGTTGATCTCGTATAATGATACACCAAATAGCAATTGCATAAAAATTCTTGCCTTCCTTCTTCAACATATTCCGCACACGTAATCCTCGCCAGTAATTATCGAGTAAAAGTATTAGCACAAATAATGTACAGTTACGAAATAGATCTTGCACGATTTCGTGGGAAATGATACCAAATGATTAGTTAGCTGAGTGAAATTCATCACGAGACTTATTTTTACTCTCTTCAATTTCAATTGTATACAAAGTGTCTCATAATCAATGGTAAAATCGATAACAATTCCCCATTCTATAACTAAAAATAAATAAGTTGTATTCATAAAGAAAAAATAATTCCTTGCTTATTAAAAATATTTTACGTTTCTATGAATATTTTTTGTTATTTCTTATATATAATGATAAAAAATTTAGATGCGTTTTTATCGATTTTGTTATTAATTATGAGAAATCTTGTATAATGCAATGTTCGTTTTAATGGTAAAAGCGAATGCGATGTTCGTTTTAATGGTAAAAGCGAATGCAACGTTCCATTCATGATTGCTGTAATTGTTATCTAGCATTGGAAGCACCAATTCATTTTTATCAGACATAGAAGAAAGATATACAAAGAAAGGTTAATATATTAGCCTTAATTGATTATACTATAATAAAAGAATCATTAAATAACTAATGACTTGACGTTCTTTAATTAAAGATCTTTAGGATAAATGTTCTAGTAAATTGTTATCAAATGTTTCTTCAGTCTTGGGAGAGTAAAATATTCGCGAATAGTCCCTGTTTGATTTTTTTTTTTACCACTGATATTTGTTCAAGAACGAAACTATATCGTTAATTAAATATAAGGGTAGTTCATACGTGTTGTTCAAGTGCGTAATGGATCATCCTTTTTCATATCTTTTTCGTTCCACTACCTAGTAGTTATATTTGGTTTTGTATGTTTCTATTTTTTAAACAAGATATTTGACTTTAAAAACAATGAAAAACTGCTTCGCATATGTTCATGTAAATGCATAAAATTAAAACTTAAGTCGACAAAACGTCGGCTTCAGTCGGTTTTGCAGTAAATTCTACAAAACTCTGCACGCTGGTATAATAAATAATTTTCTCATAGTTTCCTTTTTTTTAAGAATAAATTTTCCAGAGAGTTATAGAAACCAAACTTTTTAGTCTAATGCAGTTTTCATCCAAATTTTAGCTACAGAGTTTTTGTTTGGTTATTAACATCCACTGCTCCAAATAATAATATTAATAGCAATTAAAAAGTAAAGATACTTTCTCTCATTATGCGAACACTGTGTTCCTTAGTCGACTTGAGCAGTGTACCTTTTTCTTTTTGGCATGTTTTTATGACCACAGTCGTTCGCGTTAGAAACGGATTCCGTTTCCTCTTTGGGGAAATCGTGGAATGAGAAAAAAAATGCACGCGTTCACCGACAAACCACACAACACTCTTGTAAATGTACAAGTATATACGAGGCACCGTTTTAAAACGCTAAATATGTACAATTGTTCGCCCTAACGCGTTCTCAAGTGAAAATATGCGCAACAAGATCCTTTCATAACGAAGACGAACTACGTAATATGATCATCGTGAGAAAGCAAAATTTTTTATACTACTCTTTGAGTCTCTCTGAACAAATCGATTTTTCATTAATATTCCCTCTTTTTTTTCCTAATTAATGCTGCCATCACACTTTTGTACTGCAAAGAAGATGAAGAAGTCAGCGATGAGAAACGAGGAGGAACTGCAGGAACTAACGATCATAGGAGAAGTTTGAAACCATAAAGTTGTGTCCTCGACGAAGCAATAATAAGAACCTTTTTATCGATGTTCCATGTATTTTGAAGAAATCGTTTGGAACATTCAGCAACAAGGGGAGAAAAAAGGTTCGTCGTTGTTGCTTCAACGAGGAGAGAACATTAGCGAGGTTGCGTCCTCGGAACCTAACTGCGTAACTATTACTTTCGGCACCGTTCAATTGGCATCATTTTCAATCGTGGACATCTGTTAGTCGCACTGAACGTTCTTTAATTTAGTTTCGACACCGGAAACGGCCAGAAATGGCTGACGAGCGTGGTCCTTATGGTCACGGGCGATTAAAACGAGTCTTTGAGCGCTATGACCGCCGTTGATCTTCTGCTGAGCTTCGGACATTCCTGGTGTCAAGAATGATCTCAGGTGCTGCCACTTAATTGGAGAACACCTGTGGAGCACTCGCTGTGCCCGTTTCTCCACGGGCTACACGGCACAGCCTTTTCTCGTTCCATAAAGAATTTTTAACTCTGGAACAATGATCTTTCTTATCAAAGCGTTCGTTTTCGCTGTCAACATCTCCCGGTGAACATCCTTCTTGAAGATCTTGATGCCTGGACGATGGACCAGAAATGCGTTGTCCAAGATGAGGAAATCGTAGTCAAGGACGCACAACGCGTAACCCTAAAACGAAAGTCAAACTGGGTTAATGATTCAGAGAAATCGCATTGGAGAGGTTGTTTTATGAATATTACATGAATCGACGGTTTTTCGGTCATCTTTTATTTTCCCATGCATTACTGTCGATATCTTATTTTAGCAAATCTTGTATGTATTTTTCTTTTCTTCCCCTTTTTTCCCTTTTCATGCCGTTTTTAAGTTTATGAACTTGGTGTATGTGACGTGAAATTCTTTTAGAATTGATCAATAAATCTTTCTTACAAATGGCGCCTTTTTCGTTTCATAGTATGTGAAACGCATTGGCGGTAATTTCTTTGAAAGAATTCATACTTGTTAATGCATCGAATGTTGAAATACTTTTTTTATAAACGGTTTACACTTTCATGAATTTAGCGACGGATAGATTCTCTACATAGATTAGCTCTGAGAGTGTCAGATCGCTTTTTACATCAAACTATTTCTCACTGATATTCATATATGAAAATAAATTCATGAATTTTTTGCGAAATATCTATTGCCTGGGATTCGACCGAATATTTTGCAAGTTTCGAGTAAAGATAAAAGTAGGTCGTGACTATATCGACACAAGTTGTTTTATAAGCCGGAAATCATTTGCACCTGTGTCATTTTGTCGCTTTTTCCTTCCCAGCTAAGCCTCTCATCGTACAGAGGATCATTATTGCTCCCGATGAAAATCGGCTCCCAATGAACGAAACTGCCTGTCCTTTTGCCGACGTGAAACACGTGAAGATCCTCCGTTTCCGGAGCTTCTTGCCATTCTTTACTTCGAGGAACGTTATGACAGCCGGAGCACAACTTTTTGTGGAAGGGAATTGCCGTGCCGGCCTTCAGCATCTGAACCTGAAATGAGTATTATTTGTTAAATTATTTCATTATTTTTTATACGAAAAGAATACATTTTTTATTTTTTCAAAATTTCTGAGAACATATTTTTAAGTATATAAAGTAGATATAAATATATATCTACTACTATATATATATATATACATATGCATATATATGGTGTTCAAAATTACGTTGAAGGTCCACGTATATAGAAATCACCGTTTATTTCAGAAACACGTGGCCATCTCATAATTTATAATTTATTGAAATTTTAGCAAGGAAAAAAGGACTCTTAAATCGAAAATTGTTTATTATAATTTTCATAATTTTGCTAACAAAAAATTGAAACATATACATTTTTCTCTTTTACAAAGATTAACTTAATTAATCTTTATTATTAATTTAAATAATTTTTAAATATGCTAATATAATTAAATGCTAATGTTTAAGAACTTTTGATCTAACTCAACTGTGCACTATAATTTATATAACATCACTTAGTGTAGTATTTTCATTATGCTTAGTTGCACATGGTAGTTTTCGTTATAATATAATCATAAAATTCTGTCATAAAAATAATTCATCGAAAGGATAACGGTTTTACAACATTTTTTACAAAAGTATCCGGGTTCAACGTCTTCTTACGCGATTATGATTTCACCGTTTCTAATTACAGTTTTACCACCGTTTGAAGAGGCGCAGTTCTCTGCTTATACTTTGAAAAAAAAGGGGCAGCAGGCAGCGTGTATCACGGTTAATGAAATAAGGCTTGTTCGACGTTTGAAAAAATGGAATGAAATTGAATAGTGCATAGAAGTGGTGGAATTGAATTGAATGTTTCATAGAAGTGCGGCCAGCGGCCAGCTGCACTTCACAGCAACGCTGCTAATTGTACGTATCAAGGTCCACGGTCAAAGGAAGCGCCACTGATTAAACGACCCTCGCGTTCATGCCATTTAACGCATTGTCGGATATTATGCAGCCGTCATTGCGCTCTTCCCCATCCGTTTAATTAGCTCCAAGTTCAGTTTTCAACTAAAATGTCAAATGCGAATGAACCAAGTTCAGCGAAATGTATTTCTCTGATTAAAAAACGCGAAGATCGCTTCTCACTGATAATTAAATACGTTCCATCGTGCAATTTCACTGCTTTCAGTTTAAAAAGAACGATATAAAGATTTTATAACGATGGTGCAGACATTTCGCGTTTTTTTTTTATCAAGGTCTTATTGGCAGATTTCGTCGACATTTTCTTTCCTTTTCAAAGTGCTAATTAGGTTAGATTAGATTATATCTGGGGTGAAATTAATTTAGGTTAAGTTAGTTTAAGATAAATGTAATTGAGGTTAACTTGTAACGATGAGTAATTAACAGCTTTAATCGTAAATAAAATTTTAGGATAAAGAATATTAATTATTTAAGTTATTTAATCTTCAGCTTTTTGGATATTTTGCAGATTATTGATATACCGCGTGCGTGGACTAAAATAAAATTGTGTAGTGAACGGTTGCATAGCGGCATTTGGTTGTATGCGAATGTCACAACGTAAAAGGTTAACACAAAATAAAAGTTTTAGATCGAAAGTACAATCCGACATGGAAGTTAAATAGAACAGTAACAATCTAGTAACTTTCTTCTCCAATATTTCAACATCTGATTAAATGATAAATATGCTTATTTAAAGACATGTATTGTAATATATTAATATTGAAATACCAGCATTAAAAATATAAGATGTTCTTATATATATATATATATGTAATAAGAATACTTTAATATTTCTAACATTAAAAATTTACAAGGTTTTGCAACTCTAACTTACCAAACGTGTTTTATTATTAGGCGGTTGACTCTTCTCGTCCACCTCGAAGATGGACAATACAAAAACTTTGGGGTTAGGTTTGTAGAGGGCGGGTTGATCCCTCCTTCTGATCATCTCGAGGAATTTCGCGGGCAAGTCTGGATTCGGGTAAAGTTCGATATCGCTTGCTAACACGTAGAACGTCGGCGCCGATTCACGGGCTATGTTACGTCCGACGTTCACAGGGTACAGCAGCTTCTTCTCGTTTTTATACATCTTTGAAAGCGTGACATTCACCCACGGTGGTCCCAGCGTGCAGTTATACGTGTCAGACATAACTTTCTCGGTCGGGGGTACCTATTTCAGAAAGCAGATTGTGCCACACATTATAATAACAGCTTAGAGACTGGACAGTATATGTATAAGGTTATACTTGATGATTTTATAACTATTTTATTTTTTGGTTATTTTGTAGTTACTTAAACTTTTATTAGAAAATAATTTCCAGTGAGCAATATTTTTTTGATGGTTATTTCTTTAGTGAATATAATAAAACAGATATCTAGTAGGTTAGTAAATTCCCTAGAATATATTTTTCTCGAACGTTCATTTTCAAGACTCTAGACGAAGATAGTAGAGAAGATGAGATGTGTATCGAATAGGCAGAATTGGAAAGACGATGCAATACTTTCTGTCGAGACAGAATAAAAAGTGGAACAAGATGAAAGGTCGGGAAAGTGGTAATTAAACCGTGGAACCAATCAGCGGCCGATAGGGAATGCCTGTTTATTTCTTTCCGCAGTGCATGCATAATACGACAGTAAGAGAGTCGTCCTGGAAACAAAGTAGAGCCTTCACACGTGTAATTGGTACACGTATTCCGAGGTACTAGGAGTCGCAATCGTGATTTCGCGTTCTAATTAATTACGTACACGTGTATCGACGTTACGTCGTGATACAGAAGGAATTAATAACAGAGTTTCGCCACAGAAAAGTACAGCCGCAGGAAGTGCTTCTCTTGCCAATCTATTTTCTCATGCCGCCTGTCTCGAAGTCATTTCACTTTTGCAAAATATTATCCACTTACTTTACTTAATTCGTTCAATTCTATTTCTGTAACTTATTACCAAAGATTTAACGTGTTATTAACGGTAGTGAAAGGACAGGATGATTTTGAACAATTTTTTTAAAGATATTACAGTAAAATGTTTGATTGTAAAGAGATAGAAATAGACCTGAGCTCTTGTTGTTAGTCTAATCTTCTTAAGGTTAAGACTATCGCAAAGTGAGTTATATAACTATTTTTTTATATTCTTTTTGGATCCTTAGGAGAAAGAAGGCCAATTTTTTAGATTATTATTTTCTGTAATTTTTAAAATATTTCTGGGATGTTGTTCTATTGATAGGCTTTTAGAGTTTTGATATGAATAGTATTCCAAGGGAAATTTAGTCTTCATTACATTACACTATCAATTTTTAAGTCAAATGTTTAAAAAATTTTTTATTTATTCGAAAATTTTATTTATTCGAAATTATACTTAGCAAAAATAAAAGTTTGCTTTGAAAAAGTTTACAACCAAAACTTGACGGAGCAGAAACGACACTCCGACCCCTATCTGAAGACTTTAATGCTGGACCGATTCACGGTATCACAAGTAATATTGTCAAAACATACGTCTAAATACAATACACAACATGAAAATAAAAAGCAAAATAGCGGAAGATGCGTGAATGTCACGCAGTGGAAACTCGACCGAACTGAATACACCGGCAAGCGTCAACAAGTGACCCGATAACATCGAAATTCTGCACGGTCAGCACAGTCTCGTGTTTTCAAAACGTGAGTGGTTTCCATATCAAACGTGCCGAGAAAATCTCGTGGATTCCTTTAAAAACCAGCCTCATCTCCAGAATCTTCACAGTTTCACGAAGAAACACATCAAAAATTCAACCAAATGTATTTTAACACGTATTTCGTGCTTTCACTACTTGGTTTGACGATATGTCAGGCAGTTCCAGCGGAGAAGAAAGAAGAAATCAAAGAAGAAGTAAACAAGAAGGAGCTAGAGATAGAACAGACTGGAGAAGACACCGAAAGATCCAAAAAATCGGTGGTCTTAATGGACCAAGTATTAGGAGAAGCTCAGAGTTTCGGTATTCAAACTCCTTCACAACATATCCAGAGTCTGAATATCAAACAAGCTCCAGGAGTTTCTGAGACTGTCAGTATCCAGAATCCACAATCTGCTCAAACTCTCAGCATTCAAACTTCACAACCTGTTCAAACACTCAGCATCAAAGATCAATCTAGTCCAACTTTGAGTATCAGTCAGGATTCAGGAGTTTCTGAGACTATTAGTATCCAGGATTCACGATCTGCTCAAACTCTCAGCATTCAAACTCCACAATCTGTTCAAACACTTAACATTCAAGGTTCGCAACCTGTTCAAACGTTGAACATCAAGTCAGGTTCTCCGGGAGTTCAAACACTAAGCATCAAAGGTCCGCAACCTCTTCAAGCCTTCAGCATCAAACCAGGTTCTCAAGTCCAAACCTTCACCATCCAAGGGTCACAACCTCTTCAAACATTCAGCATCCAAGCTCCAAACTCTGTTCAAACTTTCAGTATCCACCCAGGTTCGCAAGGAGTTCAGACTTTGAACGTGATTCAGCCTCAACGCGATCAAACTTCTGCAAACGTGATAATGGGTCCTCAGCATACCAAGACTGTCCAGGTGATCCACCCTGGCCAAGGTGGCTCTCAAACCAACGTAAACATCGTCCAATCTTCACCGAAAGAGATTGACGTACCTGTTGTTGAGAAGATTACTCGTACGGAGAAAATTGTGGAGCCTATACCGCAAAGAGTGGTTGTTTCTGAAGTGGAAAAGGAGATCGTGGCTCCTATGGTGCCTATTTTTAGGGAACAGATGGTTCTTGATCCAGAGTATTCTTGTTTAGTAATAGAACCAGAAACTATGCCAACTTTTTTTAAGCACTTTCATTTTAAACCAAAATTCTACTCAGCTGTGAAACCTAAGATGTTGATCAAGCAACCTATGAGGGTTTTGGAGGTTAGGGAACGCGCCTTGATAGGTGTATAGAAAGCAGCACTCGATGTAAGAAAATATTTATTTATTTATTTATTTATGTAAATTGAAATCTGTAAGGATTGTGTGAAGTAGAATAATTTATTTGCTCTTTCTAAGATCTTTAAGAGCAGAAACCCATTGTAATTGGTGAAATAAAATTGAAATAGCACTAAATTTGATTATACTTATTACTTTTTCAATATCTCAAACCGTACACTTCCATAATAACGACCTACTGAGGATAGATACGATAAAGTAATTCAAAACGTAAACGCAAGCATTTTCAAACTAGATGCAACATTAATCGGTCCAACAAATAGGACATAAATAAGATACAGAAAGCAAGGAAGTCATTAATACTCACCATTTTTGGCACGTGTTTGCTACTGAAGAATACATGAAAGGTGACCAGCTGGGAGACCAGAGAGCTGCCACAGTTTCTCGAGTACTTGATGGCGTCGAGGGTCGCCGCGAAGTCTGTGCCAGGGGCGTGCATTGCAATCGATATCGGCGCTCTCCATCGCTCCAGCAACGGCTCCAGATTGTCCAGGAACGTGTAATCCGCGTGCGTGGTATACGTCACGCTTTCCCAACATTTCACCGCTATGCTCATCGGCACGTAATTATAGAGGACCCAGTAATCACCTCGCTGCGCTCTCCTCGGTTCCGAGGATTTTTCGTTGCACTGCACCGCTTCTTTTAGGCTCATCGCTGATTCAACGACCGGCAAACCGTTCTTTGCCTGTAACAGAAATGCCAAATTGGTTAATTGGCGGACCCGAGGCGAACCAAATTAAGTCTTCCGACCCTGGCAAAGAATATTGGTGCTCAAATCTGACTCAAGCGAGAAGTAAGACATCGCTTCAAACTTATTCCAAAGCAAAATCAATTAGAAAATCTAATCTAACGTAAAACGTGATTCCAATTGAAAGGAAACTGTTTGTCAATTATAGGGATCCCTAGACAAACTCCTAGGGAATAATGGTTCCTTTACATCGAGGTATAGGAAACAAATACGATATGAAATACAATCTAACAGTATATAAGCAGGTCACACGATGCAATTTCACTCTTGAACCTATTCTCGATAAAACATAATACCACAACGGTTGCCTCACTTACTTCCTCACAATCTTCTATACTGAATTTTGCGCGTGACATTACCGGCATTCCCCTTTATTACTAAATTATTGCTAGATACAGTTTCTTGCAGCAGTATCCATCAGAAAGGTCGTAGAAGGAGATGGTAAAAGCTTTCGCTCCAATTTTGCAGAGTGACGGGATGGGGAAAGGCGAAAGGGGGCAGGCGGAGATACACGTTGAAGTTTTCCCTTTTGAAATATTGAACTGCAAAGCGGTAGGAGGCGGCTTCTGAGCCCGGTTTTACGCGACTTAATTCCTCTACACTCCCCTAGGAAACTGCGAGAAACTTGATTCGCGAAAAAAAGGAACCTAACCTAACCTAACCTTAAACGCCTAACCTTAGACCTACGTATATCGAACAATCGGTGATTTATACAGACTTTTGAAGACTTCCGGATGACGAAACTTATCCGGCGTAATTTCAAGTGTTTTGAAATTGGACACGAATATTACTTATTTGAAATTTCGTCTCTTTTTATATTCTTACTGATGGAAATTTTCCAGCCATTGCCGTTCCCATTATCGACGAGCTAAGCGAACTAAAGTTCTTTTCGAAACGTTCGAAGGTAAACAGTGTAACTTGAAACTTTAGATGTTCATGGTAGATTAAACAATTTCAATGCGGTTACTAGAATGATGTTGAACTGTTATGTACGTGAATGGGTAATCAGGTAGCATACAGTTAATGTTAAAAATGGTTACACTGGTCGCAGCTAGTATCTCGAATCTCAGTTCACGAACGTTATCGTGACTACCGTGCATACGACAATGTAAGAGCGACCACTTCTGAACCCGACGTAGTTTCTTGAAAGGGTCGACAGATCTTATCCAATGATCAGGATTTTAAACGAGGTCGAGTCACTTCTCATCCAGCGGCGAGAACAGTTGAATTTTGGATGAAAGTCGACCGTTTCGGGCAGAATATACTTTTTTCCTCGATAAGATCTGGCGAGATAAGGCCGGGACAGAAAATATCAGCGACGATGGGCACTCTGTAATCCAAGAACCCTCTACTTGGCTCATAGTCCTGTCATATACAGCTTGCATCGACCCTGTCGAAACGTAATTTCTTCGATATCGCGAAATCAAAGTATTCACGATTAATTTTGAACTTTACTAATTTTATGAAAATCCAAAATATTTAATAAGTAATTATAATTATAAATAATATTACATACTATGATTTCTTTAGTATTATCATTATCAGTAGGTTTTTCGTGAAAGATATATTTTCCATATCGAATTAAAATGAATTCTACGTGGAAAATTTCACGAGCAATTTCATATCCAATTATCGAATTTTCTACCAACGATTCCATATTTTCCATTTGCTATTAAAATCGTCTTTCCACGATCAATTCCATATTTTCCATATATAATTGCATATAGAATTTTCCAGCAACAATTTCATACTTCCCATTTCCCGTGTGAATGGATTTTCTTCCATCAATTGCACATTCAATTTTCCATATCTAATTACAATCAATTTTCCAGGATCGGTTCCACATTTTCTACATCCAATCGGAATCAATTTCCCGCGATCAGATTCTTATTTTCCACGTGCAATTAGAATCAATTTCCCGGGATCAATTCCACATTTTCTATATTCAATCGGAATCAATTATCTGAGGTCAACTTCAAATTCAATTTCCACTTTTTCCATATCCAATTGCAATCCGTTTTCCGGCATCAATTTCACATTTCCCACGTGCAATTGGAATCAATTTTCCAAGGCCAATTACAAATTTTTTACGCTCAATTAGGCATCAGTTTCACATTTTCCACGTGCAACTGCAATCAATTTTCCACGACCAATACCACGCTTAATTAAAACCAGCTCCACAATCAACCATAATAGGATCTATTTTCCTTCGATAATTACTTCAGAATGGTGTTGACACAACAATGTTAAACTTCACCCAGAAACACAAGACGTAGAACCAAGTCGTAGAACGGATTAGTCATCCGGGATCCGGGCAAGTCGTTTGATGGAAAGTCCGATAGGACGAGATTTCTCTCGTCGTTTTTTGCTCAATTATCGCGGCAACGCGCGCCATTGACGTTACTTGCATGGGATCGAACGTGATTATCGATCGAAGCCGAGGTAATCTGTTCGAGATTGTGATGCTAGCAAATGGTACGCGGAGAGCTGTTGATCGAAACAACGATCGATCCGTGAAATTGGTTATGGTTGACGGTATAAATAGCCAACCTGTGAATAATTCATTGATACTTAATGTTTATAATCTTATGGTCTAAGACCATAATCGATTTGACTCGATTTCGTTTGATCTGGTTTGATCAAGGCCTACCTACTGCCATTGACTATTCGATATCAGTTTTTCGATCGACGTATTCCCTTCTGAAATCAGGATCAGTCATTTTATGGAATGGAATCGAGGTGCAATTTACCTTGCTAAATAGTTATTAATAACGCTAGAAGTCACAACATTACATTGTCATAATTCATCGTCTCTACAGTGAAAAATATAAATACTAACAAATATTGGTTAATTATTTCCTGGCCTTTGTACATGCTAGCTGTCTAGGTGAACAGAACATCGTGTCTTTTTTTACAACCAACAGGTGACGCATACCGGGTTTTCCACAGACACACTTTGCTTTTTTATGAATTTGTACTGATGCAGAAGTTCTTTTCTCCTCCTCAAAGAAAACTCGTTTCTTGTAACTTGTTGGCAATATTTTCTACCACCTCTCTTCGTTTATGCTATGCATGTGTATAAGCAGCTTAATATAGGAATATATGGAAAAACGAATATGGAATTGTTTGTGGAAAATCGAGTATACCATATAACAATGAGTTTGTTGAAATTTTGAGGCACAGGATACGTTAGCCTTTTAGATTCCCAATTATATATTGTCGTTATATTTATTTAGCTCCTTCAGACGATCTCAAAAAATCCACTTTTAGCTCCTCTTGGTTCTATTTAGTTCATGGCATTATCTTAAATATGGGCGATACTACAAAGAACCGTTAGAAAGATGGCTGAATAGCTTGCGTTAGATTATTCTTTTCAAAATAATGCACACATTGTCCCATGGTAATTTTACTTAGAAGCTGAATTATTTAAGTCTCAATGCGCGTATTGTTTGCACATCGTAACGTTCCTCTTTGAACATGTTATGGCGCGTTCACACCAAGCGAGCGAATGTTCCCTCACTTTTCCATTGTATCGTATTGTATTGGGTTTTCCTTTATTCGTCTGAAAGGAAGGCGTTATTGCAAGCCATTTTTCTGCTTCTCGTTTGCCACGAGTCCAGTCTTTGACCATTCCATCCTTCTGTCTTTGCCGGACCTATCGTTTCAGGTGACCCATATTGGTGAAATTTAGCGAAACAAGAATGCACCACTGAGGTTATTACTCGCATCAAATAGCTTCTACACAATGGCGACAAAAAATGGAAAGAGTAAGAGCCACAGTGAAAGAAAGATCGTAAAGCAAAATTATAATCGACCCGCATCACGAATAAATACAACGAATATCATCTCAGGATTCCGCATCGTTACTCGCATGATAAGAAGAGTATCTAGTTACTAAAATATAAAAGTTACTAGCATTCACATGCCATATGCCATCCTCATAGTCACTGCTAGTAACTTCAATTTTCTCCAAATTTCTTCCACGTGTCATCCAGTGAACTGATGTTCTCAGCCTCTCAACAGGGTTCAAATAGCTTCAAGTCTAACTTTTACAAACTTATTCCCCTTGAAAGCGTTAGTTCACTGAACTGTGTTTAAAGTGCTATTCCCTTTAAGGTGTAATATGTGTACGAATACAGTGTTGCGTCTGACTTTACTTTTGCTCGCTACAGCGTGGCCAAAAATTCCGAAGGAATCTACTCACCGTCTGATTATGCCTGTGCTCTGGCCCGTCGCCGTTCTTGTTATCAGCCTTGGCCTCGTTGGTCGTTGGCCTCGTGGTGAGCAACCTCGCCCTGGCTAGACTGGTCGTGTTACCGCGTGCGCTCTTGTTCGAGGCATCCTTGATGGCAGGCACAGCTGACGACGTGGCGCCCTTTTGAGTACCATTTACGAGGTCCACGGCGCCAAAGGTCTCGGATTGCAACGGCGCCGCCCAATTTGTCGGCGGTTCCTCGATCCAGGGCCCGGAGGAGCCGAAGTGAGCGCACACGTAGAGCAACACGCAGATGTTGAGCACCACCGACACCCGAAGTGCCCAATTTCTACGTAGTATGCTCAACATGCTCATCGCCAGCCTCCTCCAGGACCACGAACCGGTTACCGTCCTATGGAGATCGTAACCAAGCGCAGATGGATGCGTTTGCTGTTCTCTTCCACCACCTCCCCACCCCTATGGGGCCCCTGATGCTCCGCGATCAGGATCTGAGCATTGTTGGCCACAGCTTCGACCTCCTCCCTCTGGTTGCCCTCTGAAACACGAATTAGCCTTCGTTACGGCCGATTTCCTCGTAATTCTATTTTTCTTTTATATATCGCACTTTCATCAGCGACCTGAACGCAACGTATTCTACGGATTGAAGGTGTTTTAAGAAATTGCTATACTCTGCGATCTCGTGGCGAGCACTCTTCCAACGACAAGTACTCTTTAGCCTTGCTTCGATCTTGCTGGCCAGTCTCCTTCAAATTGGCAACAAATTCTCTGGATTCTAATAGCAACTACTCGGTGATCTCTGTGATTCTATCTCGATGCTGTTGATTGTAGCTTGATCGCGCCTTGATATAGTGATTTTTACGTCACAACATTGGATACCGTGTTGCAAATATTTACCTACTTCGCAAATACATTGTATAAGCTTACAGACAATATTTGTCAAATAACACGTCATGAAGCTAGCGTAGATGGTGTAAAATCATTGTAGCATATTTATCATTTATATTCGTTTATTGTATTCGTGGAATTAGAATTTCCGTTCGAGATTTAATGGATTATCGGTTTGCTCGTGGCAGTGTCAAACGATCTGACTAAAATTAACTCGTCTTTATTGATTTATCAACTCCGTGACCAAAGCAGTCCCTGATTAACAAACGAGCCCGTCTCTAACAGGTTTAATAATTTCTACCGGGCCTACGTGGATTTCACCGGCCATTGCATAAACCCGGATCGTGATCCCAGGACGATGCATTCTGAAACGGCCGTCCAGAGAATCGTTAACGACTTGTTAGTAACTCAGTTACCTAATTCCATCCATCGGTGATAATGACACTCTGCGGTTGGCATCGATTCTTTTCCCCACTTTTATTACGCATCGATGACTGCCAACGAGCAATGACGATGCTTTCATTGTAAGATCCGGGGCCATTAAATGCTCGACACGGTTCATTATGAGAGATAGGAAAAATAGCCGTAAAATTAATGTTTCGTTTTACGAGCGTCAAATTAGTATCGGTATCGAGTTATTGCGATTTGCAAAGTAAGTGAGTTTTAGCGCAGCTGCCAGCTTCTCAGAGGCCGTATTCAACGACTTCGTTGATCGTAAATTAGAGAAAAGTGCGTTGAATAGGAATTACGAAAGCGTGGAATTGCACGTAATGCAGAAAATGCACAAAAATATATGAAATGTCTAAAGTATAATGATCGTTATGATATCTTGCGGATGAGGCAAATTCCTACTGGTTGGTTACTGTACTCGGTGCATGCATCTGATACATCCTGCGTCTCAGAGATCATAGATAAGCCGCGACAGAAACGATCGAAATTAATCCACGTAAAACAGCTGATTTCATAGAAGTGGAACAAAAATGTAATTATTGGGTTGGCAACCAAGTGATTGCGGATTTTGTCAGTACTACCTAATGACAAAACCCGCAATCACTTAGTTTCCATATAGGGACAGCAATTCGACAGCTGCCTGACACATTAACAGCAGACCCATCCAAAGTTCAGGAGTACTGTAACTCCTGAAACCCTAACAGCAACACATGCACAACGCGTCCGCCATTTAGTCCCCTTTGCTTTGGGCTGGCATTATCTGAGAGCGTGCTCTTTGTCATTCCTACCCTTGTATCGCTGCCAGGCAACTGTACAAAGGCCTGTTTCAGTCGTCGAACAATTCTTGGGCACAGTTATTAGCAACGAACGACGACGGGGTGGAAATTGGCGCGGCACTTTGTATCGTGACTTAATACAATATATGTACAGCAGACAGCAGTTTCTGAAGTTGAATTGCACGTCGGTAGAAGAAGTTAGGCAACATTGTACTGGGAGCCACGCGAAACGACGTATTGCTTCCGATGATTATTGCCCGAGAATGGATCCAACGAAGGGGAAACCGATTTACGCTAAGCTTCGTGATTGCCTTTGCAATTTTTTACGCCATAATGTGCAGGTATGTGGTTTTTGTTAGAGGAGGATGTTACGGAAGATCTGTTCGTAGAGATTCTTTGGTATATTTACGCGTGCCGATAGGTTAGGGTAGGTATTGGGTATTTAGGTTAAGGTAGTTTCTTGATTCGTGTCATTAGAATGCCAACATTTACGAACATTTATATTTTGATGAATGATAGTCGAAACTTGAAGTTTTTCGGGTAAAAATCTACTTACTATTTATACGAGTAAAACTTTCTTTTAATTCTTATTTATCTCGGGACACACTATATATCGGATATTTACAAAACTATAGACGATAAATCGTAGATTATTAAAAAGGGTATTTTATGTCTAATAAACGTATATCCAAAGTCATTGCATTTTTGAGTAACCAATGTTTAAAAATTTAGGAGTTAGGCGCCTGACGTCAGGCAACCTGCCATGAGCCGTTCCTATTGACGCGCTCGTACGAAACTTTTAAACAGCCAATTATGCGGCACCCTTCCTAACCTAGAATAATTTATAAAATTATTCCTTTATTTAAATGCAAACGAATTCGTAATAAATTATCAATGCTCTGATACCGTTAATGCAAACGTATTTAAACGTAAGAAGCGAGGAAGTTGAACCCTTCGAGCTCGATGTTACAGTTTATCGTGGCAAATTCTACGTTGACTCGATCGCCACGTATAACATTACTAGAAATAATGTGTGCGTAATAACACGGTAGAAACTCGATTATCCGATGGGAGACTGAAGACTGGATTAATCGAAATTCCGGCGGGACTCGCAACCTCTAAGAAAAACTTGAATATAATTGCCAACTGTGTTGCTTTAAAAAGTACATAATTAATGGGTGGGAATACAATTTCTCGATCTTTAAGCATGATATTTAAACTGATTATGTAAAACATTCTCTAAATTGAGGGGAAAAGAAAGGGAAAAAGTATTCGCGTGCTGGAAGACGTTTCCGAGACCGATTTTAGAGCTTGGTATGCACTTCATTAGGATAATGAATCAACCGGTAATGGGACAGTCCTAGTTTCGTCATTCTTTTTTCCATAACTTTCCAATCTTCTTGACTCTCTAGAAAATAATACACGATTTGAAAAAAGCTATTTTTAGAAGTTTTTTTTTTACAATTTTATGTGATAAGCGATCGTTCGAATATGCCTTTTAATTTTTTAGGTTAAGAATCAACCTATAACTCGAGAAATTGTCTGTTTATTGTTACGAGTTCCTTTATTACTTTGTTGCGACGATAGACAATTGTTTGAACGTGTTTTTCAATTGTTTAGGTTAGGTTCGATATAGATTTTGATCGAACGTTAGGATAAGGCTAAATTTAGGTTAGGGTTTCAGGCTTCGGCAATGTGCTTGGATTACGTTCACAGCTACGTTCTGATTAGATTTTGGTCAGGCTTGGGTTACGTTCTAATTATGCTTAGGTTATGACAGCGCTAAATTTTCATTAGATTTAAATTACGTCTCCACTATATTTTAATTACTCTTTGAATTAGATATCTGTTCCGTTGGACAGAATTACGAGGTATTATATTTAGATCTAAATTTAACCTAACCTATATTCTGATCTTATAATTTAATGTTTAGGCTATGATCAAAATTTAAATTTCATTGGATTTGATCTACGTTGCCTTCAATCTAAATTCGAATTCACATTAACCACTTACTTTGTACAATATATTTTTTATCCACAATCTTAAGTCTACTTGGAGGTTCAACTTAATTATTAATCTAATCATTTCTGAGAAGTTATGGCAATATGTAATTCTATTTTAAATTTAAATCGAACGTACGTCGTCTTTAAATCTCAATTTAAATTCATACTAACTACTTGCTTCGTATAATATATTTTTTATCTACTAAATGATCCAGCGTTGTATAAGAAGTTGATTAGCTTTCGAAAGTAGCGAGAATGGGACACCGTTTCGCGAGTTTCGACCAACGATTACGCCAGCCTGTATAGTTAATCGCTCGACGCGAAGAGAAGACACGAGACGAACGAACGGTCGACGAACTTGTCGTATTGCAAAGTCATCGCGGTGTAACGTAGCTGGGGGGCAAGAAAATCGATGCAACTGTTAATACGAATGATTCATCAGCACTCAATTACCGTGCAAACGCACGAGATGTTACGTAGTCGTGACTCGTACACGTCGAGGGCACAACATTGAAACCATTTGTCGTCGCATCGTGGCAATAGCTTTCAGTAGCCGCTTTATCTCCCTTTACGCCATGGAAAAAGATCCTATCAGGTTGAATAACGATGGTGGGACACCATGCTTATCTATATCTTTCATTTATATCGTATCATAGGTTCATTCAGATAGAACAATTTAATTTATGGGTTCAACTAGAAGTCAGGTTTCCTATATATATATATATACGCAAGGTTAGGTTTATAGGTTGAATTTTAGGTTAGATTAAAATTGGTTTAAATTTCCATTAAATTTCGGTGCATCTTTTTGCATACTTGCGTTAGATTCGAATTACGTTTGGGTAAAAGTTTCTCCACTTGAGTCAGACTATTTGTCTGTCCTTAAGGCCAGGTCTGCGTTTGGCTATTCACATTTAGATAAGTTTGGGTTAAATTTCTGTAAAGTTCGTTTCACCTAAATCTCTGTTCGAAGATATAAGTTCGACTCGAATTAAACCATTCATCTCTTTCCTTCTCTCTTTTACACAGTTAAATGTAGGCTAAGTTCGAGATAATCATTCATTTGTTATCATACAGAATGAAATATTAAATCTGACTTAGATAGGTAATCTAATCTTACCGAAACTTAGGACGAATTAGATTTTCCAAGCGACGAACAACGATTCCTTTATAAATAGCCATTGTTGATTCCTTTTGAGGTTATGGTACAGGTTAGGAGACGGGAAGAAAATTGGAAAGAATTCAGAGGTTATTATCAGCCTATAACCATAAGAAATATACTTACTGGAATTTAGAATAAAAATAAATTATTATTCTTAATGCTATTTCATATTATTCCGGTGATGATCTGACAAAGTATCGGCTTGAAAATGTATTTTTCAAACGTTCCAAGAATCGTAAATCGTAACTCGTTTCCCACTAACCATTACGATTGGTTCCGGCGATAAAGCCGGGCGGGTTGTTTAAAAACAATTTCGCTTGTCGCGCGCAGCCAACGTGATGCACAACATTAATATGCACTTCCGCAGAGGATGCGCCGCTCTAAGTACACGATGTATACCAGCGTGTATTTATGTTGATAAGAATGAGAGGATCATCGGAGGAGGGGAGAGAAAATCGCGTCTGCGTTCTAAACTGATGGCGTAGAAAGCGAATAAAGTAGAAAGAAATTGTTTCTACGCTCTACTGGCTATGTTGGCAAGATCTTGGATACCTGATGCGAAACAGCCGAACGAATACAGCGAGGTTATAAGATAAGTAAACTGTAAGTACGAATAAGACGAACGATATCGTTTCTTTAAAATTTTACGTTTTATATATGGTAAAACAAATAAATTGCAAATGCTAAAAAAATACACCGACCGTAAAAATATGGTGAATAAATAAAAAATAAAAGAAATAATATTAATAACGTTCCTGTTTTTAGTAAAATCGTAGTATATATAGTAGAACGATATAAATATAAATAAACCGTGAATGTCTATTGCAAATTCGAAAATATTCGATGAAACATCTTTTTGAACAGAATCGCAGTTTACAGAAATTTGTGAATATTCGACGAAATATTTTTCCGAATAGCGAAGCTGGTTTTTCTTTTTCAGAGCGGTTGTATGCCTCGCTCAGCTAGGGATATTGGAATTATTTTTTTTTTACTGATTGGTACACCGTCGAGCATATGAAAGCGAAGTTACCAACTTCAAAAATTCAAAGAGATTTTTACGCCTTTTCGTGCAATTCGATCAATTCTCCTCCTCCTGCTCGTCGAAATGAATTAATTTGGAACATTGGAATTATTTTTTTTTTTTTTTCACCAATTACTTGCAAATGTACGGCAAAAGATCCCTAAAGATATTTTGGAATTTCGAAAATTGCGAAACATTTGCACACCTTAGCATGGAATTTGATAGATTTCCCTTCTCTTCGTCAAAATGAATTAATTTGGAATATTGGAATTATTCTTTTCACCGATTGGTAGTTTCGAGCGTTTAATAGAAAATTTTCGAAAATTTTTCCTGAAACAGCAAAAAAATAATATTTATACTGTTGTCGTCGTTTATTCAGAAATTTTCGGATGAATTTTGTGAAAATGACTTTTACACGCAAACATGGCAAACTTGTAAACTCGTCGATGAAAAGGCTGTTTTTCGGGTTGAAAGGCCGCGGCTATCCCGCTTCCGGTGAAATTTCGCGCATCACCCCTAATGGTTTCCTATGTAGGCGCACACGATAACCACATTATCTCCCACGATCAAACTCCCCGCGAGCGTTCCGTGCTTTCAACGGCAATGAATCCCTCCCCCGTCCCTTCCCCTGCAAATAAAATTTTCTCTCTCTTTCTTCTATGTACATTCCGTATAAGTGAATCAAGTCAGAGCTGTTGTAAAATTAACGAAGTAAAGATGAAACAAATATCGTAGTTATCGGTCTACTGCTGCCGGTAATTACGAAGGTACTCGAAATAAGATTTTTATAAATATTTTCATTATAGAAACAGTTACGTGGAGATTACCTTTTTTACAGGATATATTGATACAGATATTTTTATAGAAATATTTGAAGCTAAGTTCCAGGGAAATTCGACGTTATATCGCACGCAAATGTCTCAGGTAATTTCCGGAGAAATATTTTTCGAAATTATTTATTTCGCGTCTTTCGATCGTACAATATATATCGACATTGTTTGGCAAAATGAAAATGAGACACCCTGTATATAGAGAGGGCAGAAATTCCAGAAACAAAGAAACTTGCAAAGTTTCTATCGAAATAGTTTCCGAAGTACTATCATTAGAGATATTTCTACTGCGTAATACGAAATTTTTCATCTATCAAAAAACGAGCAGCTTTCTCGCTAAGGCGTCTATCTCCACTCTACCGTGACGCCTGTCCATCGTACGTCAGAAGGTACGCGTATCTACTTTACTATCGAACGAAAAGCGATAACATTGTTTCGTAGTACGCGAAACGACGTTTTGCCTCTGAACATAGCAGCGATAGGATAGGACACGTAGACGACAACGAGGTAACCGAGAACTTCTGGATTCGGTGTTCCTTCGTATCAATTTCGGTCACCTACGCCTACTTCCGGAAGCAGCCGGATGGACGGCCGGACGTCGTGGGCGTTTCGAATCGCGATCAAGATCGATACGTTGAAAGCAGAATTCATTAACGAAATTAGAACGAGATGCATACCGGGTGATCGCTGATAGAATTGTGATTTTGAAATTGCCTCTGATTGGAATTTCATATGATTTCGATGAAAATCTGCTTTGCGCCGAATGGTAGCCGGCTTACGTTCGTTTAGATAGCTTTCCTGGATTAGTTGTCAAATAGATTGGAATTATCGAGCGATGCGTCAAACGAGCAGCTCTCTCGGATTAGCGTGAAACGATGAAAATAATTTTTTAATTAATTGGTAGCTCGAAGCGTACGATAGAAGGTTTCTAATGATCTTTTTGAAATTTGGAAAGTTTAGAAAGATCTTTATCTAAATTCCACAAAAATGACGAATCTGCTTTTTCTTCGTCAAACGAGTGGTTTTCCTGTATTGCTGTAAAACGATGTAATTATTTTTTTAACGAATCGCTAGTTTCGAGCGTATGATAAAAGACACCAATTTTTGAAACCTCGAAACTTGAGGAAGATTTTCATCGGATTCGGAGGATATATTCTAATCAGGTTTTAAGTTTACATACTTCCCGATTTTCTAATTAAATGCTCTATTTAATTGAGGTTAGGTAGGGTTACGTGATTTTGAATGACAAGTGTAAGACTGGTAAGTAATAAAATTATCCTTTTAGAATCGTGTTTAATTCTACTTTAATTACTCCAAATTTTTACTTTAATTGTAATCTATCTTATTGTAAAATATTGGAATTATTTTTTTTCTAATCGACAGCGTCAAGCGCGTGACGGAAGATTCCAAAGGTTTTGTCGAAACTGCGAAGGTTGAAGAAAATTAGCATTCGGACCGCGTCTAATCAAACATTACAATTATTTAAATGATTCCAATTATAGAATAAAATTGGCAATTGATATAAAACGTTCTACCAATGCCACACGCGAACTACGGAAACGAAACAGGAACTCTCTCCTTATCGCCATATTAACTCGATGTATAACCTCAAACTTATTCCCAACCTAACCTAACATCATGGCCGTTCGAATCACATTAGCCACCAGAAGAGAATCATCTACTAGTCGTTCGACCTCTCCGAAGAAAGTTTCATTAAATTTTCTCTACGTTGGTATTTCTATTCTGATATTTCCACTCTTCCATCTGTCTCTGTGTTTCGCTACGCAAAGAATATTAGTATTACTCTGGATGCCTGGTAATAGACTTGTTATCAGCTTGAAAGTTATCTCGTGCATCGACCAGGAATTCAATTAGAGATATAATAGCGGAACGGTTTCTTTTCCGCGGAATTGGGAATTCCCTAGTGCCGTTTGATCTGCGCAAGGAATTGATACCGGAAGCTTCTGGTCTACTTGACGCCTGGTTCTTTTTCCTATCCGGACTATCAGGTTTTCAGACAAATTGGAACGATCGAGTTATTTTTATCCTAATGAAGCGTGAAATATCATCACGACGTTGTCTACAGATATTAATGTATTGTTCGTAGATTAACGTAGATCATTAACACTAACCTTACCAGACCTGGTCAAACGACTGGTTTCAATATTTAATTTAAAATTGTTCATTGCTATTTCTTTTGTTCGTTTAACTTTAGGTAACTTTCTTATGTTATCTGATTGATCAGTTTCTCAATTTTTGTTAATATAAGAATTTACATGAAATTTGTTATCTTAATTTTTAATTGTAGATCAAATTTTGTCACCTGACCGGGTAAGGTTAGTGTTAGATAACATTGTAATATTGTGAAATATTAATCACGAATTTAATTCGAGGTTATCTTAGTCTAAAATAATTTGTAGGTTATTTGTGGACAATCTCGACATCGAGATACATGCGTGTAAAATTCTAAAATATTTCTAATCTCAAAGAAATTGAAAAGTAGAATACAGGTCTATTATACTTTGAAATTGATTTTAACGTACTAAAATAATTTTACGACAGTAATACGATTATGTCTAGAAGTCATTATAACAACATAGCATACTAACCTATCGTCCGTATCGTGAATCAGAGATGATCAAATCTACAAGGTAACATTAGGTACGTATCAACGTGTCCACGAGCAGACACACGTCTTTGACTTCGAATTTAGGCCATCGAATTGCCACTTCTAGTGTCTATCGGCATCTAGGGAATTGGACCAACTGTGATCGTTAGTGACTATTGAACGTTTCCTTTCGAACAGTGGCTATTTCATTAACGAGCCATTGGTACCAGTGCTGATTTAGGCCTGCGACGAAGCCCATCGTGAAAAACGAATGTCGTTTTCACTCGGAAGCAACGATCGCTCTAAGAAGCCAAACTACGAAGGTCTGGAAAGTGATTAGTTGGGTCGATTCTTAACTCAGAAATAAATATCTAGCTCCTTCTGACATCTTTTCTTAGTTTTTTCTTGGTTGCAATTCTTATGTGGGTGGGGATTTATTTGAAAATATATAGGGTGTCGCTTTATTCTCTCATTCTCAATATTTATGCCTATTTTTAAGACACAAGATCATGACAAGCGTATCTACTTTTAGTAAAATTGGACCTAAGTATCGTTATGTTCTCTTTTGTAGAAACAGCAAACAAACGTGAACGTTTCGTATTAAAATATTGCTTTTCTGAATCACGATATCCCAAGTAATAACCAAACATAACCTACGACCCAATTAAAATGTTTCATCGACCGGAAACATGGCAACGTGACGATATCAAAATAAACAAACGTTAAAACAAAGATCTAATAGTCTAGTGAAAATCTAGTAACTTCTAGGAAAGACGCACCTTGTGCGTCGTTAGTTCGAAATCTACTAAAGCCATTCGCCTATTAGATCTACATGCTACTCGTCTAATTTATCTACTAAAAAAGCTTTAAGAAAGCAATTCTACGTTACAATAGGTTGTTCCATCGAGTACGTAATTCTAAACCATTCGTGTCACTCGAACGCAATTAACTTTGATAGAGGAGTATCATCATCATATCGCTTCCCTTAGTGCTTGGGGATCCATTGTGAGATAAAGGCGCGTTTCTAAACTGATATTAAGGAAATTGCGATAGTCAACGCGTACGATATAAAGCAAGGTCAGTTGATAGGACCGAATGAATACAGGTCATCCCACCCATCTCTAAATTAGAACTGGTGCTAGGGGCGCGTAACAGGCTGCACTCTTGCGAGAATTCAAACGTCTCATCGGTTTGCTTTTTTAATAATAGCACCGGCCTGAATTAGGCAAGTTTTATCGATAAAGGAAAGAGGGCGACGACGTCCAGGCTGTCACCGTTGTTACCGAAACACGAATATCGAATATATTTTATGGCTCTTAACCAATTCTATCGAATCCAGGGCGAAGATTGGCCCAGTTCCAAATCTTCCCAAATTTTTTCCAAACGAACTACCACGTATACTGACCTAAAATTTTGCTCAGATATTTACCACAAGTTCACCTATCAAACGTCGAGAAAAGCCGAAGATTATACCTAGTCGCGGAAGACAATTATAGCGTTATAGAGTTGCGGAGGACTTACGCTAGGTCCAGGTCCAAATCTTCTGGAATTTTTTTCAAAGAAACTGCTGCGTATTCCGGCCTAAAATTTTGCAGAGATATCAACCACTATTGGAGGGAGCTCCACTAATTTTTTAGCGAAGAAATCTGCAGGAGACTGTCTTTTAACGACATTCGTACGTTTCGACGATCGTTTCGGACGAACAAAGGATCTCGATCGATTTGTATTCTACGTCGGTGTGTTTGTCATGCATATTCAAATAAAATATCCACGTTATTTTCCACGGACAACAAATAAAGCATAAGAAGACGATAGAATGAATTATAAAAATGACTTCTGATCGAAACGAAACGCAAAAATCTTCCAAGTTATTTGTTATAGCCAGTTTAGTATGATGGAAATTCGTCTAATTCCTCGCTACGATCTTTACTCGTGAAATAATAAAAAAGGTAGTTTGAAAGTTGTCGAGGGCCATTTTCCTATCTACGTTTTTTCCATTCGATCGTCGTGGGATCGATGCACACTTTGGTGTCGCGTACCATGAAAAAGCACGTGTACATGTCGGTCGTGTAACGATGAAATGAATTATGGAGCAGGGATACGGCTACTTTACCGGTGTCCGTGTAAGACCACGTGATAACTGAGAGGAACGATTCAATTTGTATTATTTGCCGCTTAGATTTCTGACAATAAGTGACAATAAGAGCCGTGATTTCCTGACCTCGTGAGATACAAAGGATGTTGAGAATGAATTGTCACTGGCATTTCAAAATTAATGGAAGCTAAAGGAAACGAGAGATTAACAAATTCTTCTGACACCGAGCATATTGGATGTTTAAATGAAATGTTTAAATGAAAATTCAATTCTAAATGCGATATATCTGTATCTGCTGTATCTGTATCACGCATTGAATAAAATTAACTGATATTAACGATTACAATTTACTTTAGAAAGTTTCGGAGTAAAATCGAAACGACAGATATCGTGTGTCCTTGAAACTTAAAAATGGACACGATTACGTAAAAAGCGATGCCAAGAACGCGCGGAAAGTGAATTTTAAAATTCCCCCCCCCCCCTCAAAAGATCGAAAATGGGATCTATTCAACAAATTGGCTCGATAAGAATTTATTTGTTCGATTGTTCCAGCGTATTTCAGACTTGAACGCTCGCTTGTCCTCTGAGCAAAAATCGAACACACCGAGTGGAGGACGAGGCTAGTGTTAAACGACTGACTCACCGGCTCATTATCGAGGCAACGGCCAAGAAATTACACAGTTGCCCGCATCCTGACCGTTTCGCCTGGAAAGAGGCAACAAGTCAAGACATCGAATCTTTTCTCCCGTACGATCGACGGACTGACGATGCTTCAACCGTCCGGGTCCACTTCGACCCAGTCGTTCCGTAACATGCGTTTCGAACGTACGTTCGATCGAGATCGATACGTCATTTATTTTGAAAATTCGAATTCTAACTTCTTTCTCGTTTCGATTCGATAAGATTCAAAGGTGAAAGAAGAAATTTGTCAAAGCTAAAAATCAAAGTCGTAACAATAACAAAGGAGATTCTTGTACCGTCGAGGTTGCATTTAACGCGATAATTTTTATACCTTACGTAAAGCAGCTTAGGCTGCCTTTTCGAGCGTCTAATTAATTCTAATTCGAAGTACGAACAGAGTTGAGTTCAGTAGGAGAGGAGGAGCAGGAGGTAAGAGACCGAAAGAAGGTTAAACTCGGGCTTTTATTATGATGGGAAGTGGTAATTGCTATGAATAGAACGTTGGCTGACAGTGTAATGAAACGGTGATAGAATACAATGGCAGAACGACGAGGAAACCAGGTGAAGCTTGGGAAACACATCGGAACTTGCGAGCCACGTGGCATTTTGGCACGTTAATCGATTTTCTATGCCATAACATCGTACATCTATCGTACTATAGCGTAAACGGTATATCAGAATTTTATATTTCTGTGAACACCACTAGAGAGATAGATTCTCTGATAATTTCTAATTAATATATTCATGAAACATAATATATAAGGATATATACAGGGTGTGTCGATAGTACAACCTGGAGGGGATATGGAATATGGATGAGAATGGAATGGATTTTGAGTCGAGGACAGCAAGAAAAATGTATTATTTTATCAAATTCGTTAAATGTCGCAACTAACTTACCGACCGATCAGTATCGTAATATATCGATAACGGTTTCGTATTATTCGAGCGTGTAACGTAAAGGCACTTTCGTAACATTTCCTTTATAGCTTTATGCATCGATTTATTTTTTTTCTTTCTTTTTTTACTGTTTTATCCGACTTACCGTTTTAGTTGAGATTATTATCAGATGTCGCATGAAGCCCGTAAGAAAGAGGCGAATTCACGTCTGCAGTCCGCAAAATGTTAAGAAAATCTTCTTCGAATGTAAGTTGAAGTAATAACACTGAATGAAAAGATTAATCGAACACATCCTTTGATCCATTCGTTCCACACTGGTTGTACGACAGAGAAGATAGTAATATCGCTATCAATTTTTTGTTCGATTTCAAAGAAGACATCACACCGATAGTGTATCGTTTGCTATTTATCTTTCTTTCCTCTTACGTCCCGTTTTATACTTTAGCGACGGAGTTCTTATTAATATTATTTTCCATTTCTCAGAAGCATTCTATTTTTGTTTTATTAATTCTTTGCTACTTCCTCATGCGATAAAATAAAGAATGTTCCAGCAATTCTTTCTCACCGATTTTTCGAACCAACGATTTTTTCCTGCAAATTAGAGTTATTGGCTTGGCAACTAATTGATTGCGGATTTTATCAATACCACCTAATGACAAAATCCGCAATCACTTAGTTGCCAACCCGATAGAATACATTCGAATTAACCTTGAATTAAGCTGCAATTACACTTTAACACCTTAACCTACGATTTACGTTCGAGAGATCAACTACCACGGGCTATGCCCGTAGTCGTAGGTCAAGCAGTTAAAAGAACTTTGTCACTTTGCAGAAAGTCATTCCCTCAATGAATCAGTTTGCATCGCGTAATTAGCCAATTGTTCATAAATCATATGGTGGATTTGTTCGTTAATTAAATAGAATCCCGTGATGTTCCCGTTAACAGAAAAGCTTAACTTTAATTATCCAACGATAGACGAAACGATTCGACGTTCTTCGTTTCGATAGATGAAATTACATTTCTTCTTTTAGGCTAATAATTTAGATGTCCTGTTAGAGTTTGAATTAATTGCAAATTACAAGCAAGCATTTCTATAATATTCAATAGAGAATAAACACACGCAGCAATTACGCGGTGATGTACGTGCACGTGGGCAAATGCACGCGACCAGTGCACGCGATGGAAATTACAACGAAAAACATTTCTTTCCGTGAAACGTAATAATTGGCATCGATCGCGGATAATTACGAGCATAATGAATACCATGTTCAATATTTAGAATTGGTGGCCGGCTGTCGGAAATTGCGATTAATTATCGTCCATAAACATGGATGCGACTGCTTGTTTTTAGTTTGATAATATTTCTGTTAATTACACCGTGCAATTTGCCTTCGGCTGTTTGGTCACGGAATAAGCGCGAACAAGACAACTGCGGCTTGGAATTTACGATACAAAGTGTAAAAACTGGACGATATCTTTCTTTATCGTTTGTCCGTGTTCCGTAATATCGTAACGTTCCGTACATTTTGTCGCTTTCTTTCATCTTCTCCTGCGATTAATTTAATTAGAAAAGTTAATCTTAAACATTTCTTTATCCGTAACTAACGAGGTCTTAAGTTTGAAAAAGTTGGCATCTTCATGGTTGTTTCAGTCTCAAATTTAATCTAGTTCAAACGTGGGGTAAGTTCGAGTTCAAATTCAGGCAAGTTTGGGCTAGTCGCATCAGGTTTGAAACTGAATTCAGCTTCGGTCAGGACTCGTTGGCAATTTATTGTTTCGTGAAATATCTTTATTTTTTAACATAGATTCGCATGGAGTTTGAATCAGTTTGCATTGAAAAACGAAGTTTGAATATAAGTTTGAAATGGTCTAAACGAAATTTTGCTAAACTAATAGCATTAGCCTCAGTTGCTTCCAATTATTTATTTACATTTTATTTTTACACCATGAGAGTATTGACATGGCGAGAAACAGATTTGGAATGCACCTTGACACGAAACATTCTTCGCTGCACGATTTCATAAAAACAAAGAGGTCTAGAACAAGACACCGATAAACGATGCGTCGTTCTCAAGGACACATTTTCATTATCGCGTTATTGCCGTACGATGGAGGACTCACGTTTGCCCGAGGAATAAAAAGGTCGATCGCTAACACGCGTTTCGGATCGTCGATGACTTGGAGCATTGCGTAACACGGTATTATGTACATCAGGATTGCGCATAAACGCTGTTTTATTACATAGTTGACGAGATCGTTCCTTTCGAATTTTCAAACCGGTCCTTGAAATATGTTTTTGCCATTCGGTACGATATGTTTACACTCGGCGATCAAATTTTTTACTTTCAAATGCTGATTAGTCAGTATCGGTATTCAAGAGTCTAACGAAAGTAACATTGAGCTAAAGTAGAAATAGCGAGGGAAGCCAAAATTGATTCAAATATAAACGGAAACATTTGTTCGTTGGAGAATGAAATAAAATTGCTTTTCCTCAAAAAAAGATAAAAGGAAAAAAAGAAGAAATCTCGAAAGGATCATTCGTCGTTGTTTTTCGTTTTTGTCGACTCTTTTATGCTTCTACGATAACCTCTTGTTACTGTTATCCCTAAATCGACAGGGTGCGCGCATAGCCCACAAACTTTCAAGTTGGATTCTTTCGGAAACAAAGCGTCGTACGAACAAATTTTATTCTATATTTCCCACTTATTTTTTCACCTAGAATCAAACTCTCGTCGATTGTACCATGGTTATAGGGACATGCCATATTCCTCTATGGGGAACCATGGAATCATCGAGAGTTGGAGAAATAGTTGGGAGCACGTGGTCGGACCGTTCATATTACATGATTGCAGCGCGGGGGACGCGAGAGAGCAGTCGAATCGAGTTCATGGACGTAAAGCAGAGCAGAGAATGGCCCGATTGAAAGGTAGGATGGATCTACAGAGCATACGTGACATAGATGCGCATACTTGAAATGATCGACGTTAATGGGCAAACAACGTGAGTTACGCACGTAGTGCGGCGGTCATGGGGCAATTTAAACAGAGTCTGGCCGAGTAATTTGTCAGCTACCTGCGTGTACCGGCTCTGTACTGGTCCCCATAACGTTAGAGAGGGTCGTAACTGGACCATGGTCGTTCTACGTGTCTTTGAACATTTTGACGGTGTAATCGAATGACAGAACATACAGTACGATGATTTAAAGAATATAATTCCATTTATCTGGTCAAGCAACGAATAGCTTGTATTCGAGGCAAAATTGATGAGCTCCTATTACAAACCAACTCCAATTATACAAACTATTTTGTCCGCTGACCACTTTCTTGGACAAATATTATACTCGTTTCCAGTCAACAAATAAATACAAGCTATTTGTCTGTCAAGAAACAACTATTTATTTCTTGACCATGACAAATAGTTCATTCTTCTTTGACTACAACAAATAATTTATAATTGTTCCTAGGATAGACAAATTGTTTGTTTCTTGTATTGAATGAACTCCAATTATACAAACTATTTTGCCCTTTGACCAATTTTATATTTGATCTCAGTCAGATATTGTGATATATTCGTTAACATTAAACTATTTGCTCCTCTGTGTGTTCCTGTTACAGACAAATATTTTACAGACCGGGACCAAATGTAATATTTGACTGAGCAACTGATCAGGAGACAATTTTTTCCATTTCCAATAAACCATTTGGTTTATACATTTAAATATTAATATTTAAAACAAAATAGTTATAATAATTAATATAACAGACTGGGACCAAGTATAATATTTGACCGGGCAACTGATCAGGGGACAATTTTCTCCATTTCCAATAAACCATTTGGTTTACATATTTAAGTATTAATATTTAAAAGAAAATAATTATAATAATTAATATAAAATTCTGTAGGGTCTTATCGTTCCGTAAAATTATTTCAGCATTTTTACTAAAAATTTCATTTAATTACATATGTATGAGACAGTATATATCTCATTAATTCTTTCATTCTAATTTTTAATTAAAACACAGTTGATTATGCTACAGTTAATTATACTACAGCCATTTAATTTTTATCATTGGACAGATAAACCTAAAATTAAATTCATTAAGCCATGTTTCTGTTAAACAGCTGAACACATTTAATTTGCCTAATAATTGCAGTTCCAGCAGCTCGACAATTTTTCTACCTATTATTTTTTCTTCGCATAATAGCAGCTTACGTTCGCATAGTTAATCGGCCATTGAATAAAATTTCGTTGCAATAAATCAAGGTCAGATAAATACACCACTACCACGATTATCCCTTTGTCCTACATGTTTCCTGCATTTATGGCACTCAAAGTCAACTTTTTATACGACGTAAGTAATTATTAACTCACTATGTTACGTACCATGAATTATCACTGATGACATTTCACATGTGAAATAATATATACGAACACTATATTTGGCTGCTTGCCCGAGTCTCTCCCGGACTGCACCGTTTTAAAGGTCAATCCGATTGCTGTTCTTCCCACTGTCCTCTTTATCAAAAGGTCCTACCTACCATCCTGAAACCTGCAGGCTGAAGATTTCTGGTTTTCTCAGTTTTTATCGCCATTTCTCTGTGCCATCGAATTTTCTTCCAACAGGTGGAAATTTATTTTAGAAAACATCACGAGATCCCAGAGCCTCGTCACGGCGAACGTAGGACGAGGACAGACCGATGGAACTTTGATGGAACGTTGAAATAGATCAAAAGTTCATGGAGAATTGCAAGGATAAAAAAAGACAGAAAAAGATACAGGCAGACGACTAACGAGGCTTTTACCATATTCCAAGAAGTAAACACTTAATTCTATTATAGGAAGAATTATGATACTCGTGTCCCACTGCTTCTTAATAGTCGAAGCTTTCAAGATAGAGATAATGAGTCATAAGCCTGCTAACAATATCCTGATGACACCTAAATAGCACATTCGTTAGCTCGTGTAAACAGCGTAAGCAGCAAGATGAAGACAGTAAACGTTTGACAAGTTAATTTGTACACATCGTACATTACAATCAATCATGATCATTCGACGACATAGGAACGTAAAATTCTTACAAGGGTTGTAAACATCTGAGCGACGTGATTTCTTCGAACAGCCGTGTCAATGCCACGTGTTACGAGAAAAATGTGGTTTAACAACCGAGTCATCGGTTTTTATTGCAGAGAAAAACGATGGAATCGATGTGCACGATTGTTGATGATGGGAGAACACGTGACGGAAAACGCATACAAACAGCTGGTTTCTCTCTGTTGAAACGTCCATTTAAACGAGAGGTTCATTGCACAATGAATCAGCTGTAATTTATTATAGGAATGGAGGACGCTCGTTACCGCGTGTCTGGAAAATACAACAGTTCGAGAGGAAAGTTGTTTCACGCCTCCATCTAATTATCTTAATTTAACTATTTAATTATCCGCTTCTCTTATTATACCAAATCAGATACAAAGCATCGCGTAAACGACTTAAACGAAGTTCAAAAGGATTACTCACTTTCTGCAGGAAATCTCATAGCAGATGGTTAAACGAATGTGTTAACCCCTTAACCTACAACTACGGGCATAGCCCGTAGTACGTACTACGCAAGTCGTGCGAATGGCTCGAAGGCTGCGCGAGCTTGTTTTCGTTTTCGGCTCAAAATTCTCGAACGTAAATCGTAGGTTAAGGAGTTAAACAACATTCGTATGGTTCCATCTAAAAGTTGACCTCTGTTCGGAGCCGCGATACTTGGCAAGTCGCAAGCGGAAAATAGTCCTTCGAGTGACTGACTATCCGTTTGCCAAACATTCGCTCGACCAGTCTGCTGCCACGTAAAATTAAGGCTTAGGTTTTAGAGACAAGAAGGTTGAGCCGTAACACAACTTTATGTTTCTTTTCTATCGAATTTTATTAAATAATACAACTTTACAAGCACAGTTTGCGCGACTGATCCGAGAGATGTTGACTGATGGGAGTTTGTGCTTTCAGTGCCGAGGTGTTCTCGTATTATTACGGAGGAAAGCTCGGTGTGGGTGTGCCCTGTGAACTAACAACGCGGATTCGTTGTTCACACTTTTCGTTAGGAAAAGTGAGGGTAACGATTCGCGATGCCAATTGGTTATAGCCCACGTTAATAAACGAAGATAGGAGGAGGAAGCCTCCTACCAACGTGACTACTAGATGACATTGTTCATGGGGAAAACTAGCTTTCCCTAACTTAAGGACTGTTCCAAGGACCATTCATAAACCAATAACACTTACAGGGTTAATAAACTAAAAGTTTAAGTTTTTGATGGGTCCTTGAGGTTATTGAGGGTACACGGTGAGTACCTGCACACATCTGGTCTCTGATGTGGATTGACGTCACACTGCTGAGATCCTTGCTGAGCCCTATGAGCGTGTTCATAAATCAGGCTTAACAGCTGCGGGTTAGTTATCGCTAAAAAAGTGCGTAGTCGCTAACAATCGATCGTAATTATCACGATCGTGTAAGTATCGCTATTTGCGAGACCTTACACAAACCAATAGGTCCTAATGGTACTAGATAAAATCAGCCTAATCCAGCAGTAGACCTAGAGACGTCGTGTTTGAAATTGTACTGTTAGTTTCGCAAGCTTTCATTGGCCCTTTTTTCACCTGGACTGCATCGCCGATGTGCTACGAGAGAGGTGGTGCGTTCAGAGGACAAGAGGTAGCAGGTGAGCGACCGGTCAAAAAGCCACTCTAACGTTGGGACACGTAACAAAGGGCGACAAGGAGAGGGGAGAGCCTCGGCGTAATCAATAAAGTCAGAAAGGAAAATAAAAGGTGACGTTGCAAACGGCGGAACGACTATAGCGATATTCGTTGGACGAGCGTCGTATTAAACATTTATTTCCTGATAATCTGGGTCGATTTGTCGGCCAACTTTTGTCCCCTATAGTGCAGCCAAATACGAACATTTCGTGACATCTGACTCCAAATGCATTTCAATATCTCGATTTCTATTATTCGACACTTGTTTCATAGTTTCTCTGTTTATTTCGCTCTTCTATCCTTTTGTCTTCCTATCTATCCGGTACTGCTTCACTCTGACCAAATCTATGATGTTTCTCGGGCTTTCTCAGATATCCGGACACCATTTAGGCACGCGATACGCTTCTTGGTATCTGTAGGGTTCTAAGAAGAAGAAGCTGGGGTAGAACCCAGGTTCAGGTTCCGGGAGGAAATCGAAGGATGAAGAAGAAGAAGCAAGTTCTGAAGTACCTGGGTTTTGAAGTACCCGGGTTTTGGAGTACCTGGGTTTTGAAGTACCTGGGTTTTGAAGTACCTGGGTTCTAGGGTGCCTTGGTTCTGAGGTACCTGGGTTTCGAGGTACCTGGATTTCGAGGTACCAGTTTTCATCTTCATCCTTCGATCTTCCTCGTCCTCCCGGAACCTGAACCTGTTCAACCTGGGTTCTACCCAGGCTTCTTCTTCATCCTTCCATTTCCTGTGTCCTCCCGGCCTTCCCCGTGCTTCTTTCTGATTTCATTGCATTTGCTCGTTCGTCCCTAACTTCTGTTCGATCCGATAAAACAATATCAGCCATAGTCGTTTACCGAACGCGAATCTTTCACGATGCTCTCGGGCAAATTGCGGAGAGGCAAGAAAATAAAGAAAAAGCTTGCTTTCCGAGCGTAGTCGACATGAATTCCCTTTAAAAGCGCACGTGGTGCGTCGCTAATTGGATTACGCTCGGTAAGCGTAGGACTTGCTGTGACACGGGCTTCGAACAAGTTAAGAAAATCAGATTTCGCAATCGGTTACGTACGTATCCTCTGCTATCGATTACCAGCGATCTCGAACGCTCGCGAAAGTCACAGAAAAATTTCGTTCTTCGAATCTTCCCTTTCCACTGTGCATTCTACCGAGAATCACCTAGCCTATCATTTATTCCACCTGTTGCAGCACATATAAATCCATATAAATATGATAAATTTCCCATTGGATGTTTTGTAAATTACGTCCTGTCGCTTGACCAAATGAATTCCAAGGCGGATAATTTATCCAATTTTCGTTCTAAAAGAATATTAGAAATCATAGACGGTAAATATCGATAAATACTTGTTCCTTCCTTTGTCAGCTGTGAGCTGCGTTTCACCAATACAATTTTTCAATTATCTATCGATATAATTAAGAAGTAAAAATTTAAGGAAACAAAGAACGATAACTTCATCTTTTCTTATTTTATGAATTTATCATCGATCGATTTTACTGGCTGATAGGAAATATTTTATAAATAAATCGCAGGCATAGACCAGATTAAAGATTGAAAAATAGAAAAATCGACTACTTGCAGAGGAAATATTTATATTTATATTTGTATTATAAGTCGCCAAGAAAATGTTACTTCACGGTATTCCGTTAATATTCAAAATCACACGTGGAAGTGAAAATTCTCAGTTTGAAAAAATACATAATGCTATGCTATTGGGTTGGCAGCTAAGTGATTGCGGATTTGTCAATACCACCTAATGACAAAATCCGCAACCACTTAGTTGCCAAGCCATCCTATTTTATTTTCGATGTCTTGTGTGTTTTTGCGTATCGTGAACTTTTCCGCGTCTTTAATTTTCCCACAGACGCATTAGTGTGATCACCGTTGCTTATCCATCTAGACAAGATCGTACTAGCAAATGTGATAATTAAAATTTCGCATCACGACCACGCCTCGCCTTCTCGCGTGTTAACGAGCGGATGATTAGTATTGCAGGAGTTTCGTTACGTTTGTGCGAAAAGGGATTCTAAACGAGGCTTCCATGGCATTCAACGAAAGCACGATTTAATCTTCGTGCGAATCTAATTGCGCCAGTCGATTGCAAACTCGTTCATTATCCTCACCTCGTGTCGTACGTCACGGTTCGATGACTAATACGCGTTATCGCCTAGTCCGGTTTATAAACGAATCACGAGGCGTGCAATAATGCTCGTCGTAAAAATGACGAACATAAAATAGACGAATGACGTATGACGCGTTCGCTAGCTTGCGATTAATGATCAAACGTGTCCCGGTTCAGACTGCACGCCTCTCGCGTTTTACTTGTAATAGTAATTTTAGTAAATAGAAATAGTAAATGTAATAGTAATTTTGCGTAAGTATTTTTAATGACCACGTGTCATTTAAATCTTTTGCAGAATGTCTCGTAGAACTTTTGTTTCCATTATGTGAGTTATGCGATTCTAATTTTGCCAGGTCCGGTCAAACGACGGGTTTCAAAGTTTCATCTAATATTGCACCGTTCGTTGCTATTTATTTAATTTACAGAAAGTTATTTAAGTAAAGCTGGACTAGAAAAAGAAATAACAATGAGCGTAGGATTTTTAATTAGATTTTGAAATCGTTTGACCGGGTACTGGTGAGGTTCGCGTTAATTAATCTTCCGGTGAACTCGCAGAATCGCTCCTTCATCATCGATCTCGATGATCTTTTGATATATTATACAAATCGATAATTTGAACAATTTTCTTCTCTACATGTAATCATCGATCACGCTTAATTTCCGAGATATTGGCAAGAAACTACAGGTGCTGCTTGTGCATGAGGCCTTTCGTTTATAAATAGGAGATAAATAATATACAGTATATAATAGTAAATAATGTAATAATATAAATAGTAAGATAAATAATATATAACATAAACAGAACCAATAACACAGACGCACAACTATGGGCAGAAGTAAACCCTAGAGGTACCTGTAGCTTTTTGCGAATATCTCGAAAACTAAACGCGATCGATGGTTGTAAGTATAATAAAAATTTGTTCAAAATTTCGAGCTCTACGACATATTCAAAAATCATCAGAATCGGAGACGATGGATCTATAAGTTCTATAAGTTTATCAAGCTTTCTCCAGGCTAGATAATATAATATTTTTTTGATAGACGAATGCCATAGATCAGCTATATCTACAGCTATTCGTGAAATAACACAAAAATTATAAAATCAACAATTTATAGTACCCATTTTACGCTTCAATTACAGTGTTCATAAAAAAGATGATCATAAAAACAAGCAAATCGGTCTTTTCGTAACTACCAATTTCATACTTCGATCACAGTATTCGCCAAATAAAATCGACAAGAACGATCTTCTTTATAGCACCCAGTTTATATTCCAATTGCGGTAACCATGGCAAGTCACAAAAATCATAAAATCAAGCAGGATAGTCGTCCCTTTAGTACCCATTTTATATTGCAATCACAAGGCTCGGCAAAAAATCCCAGAGGTCATAAGATAACCGAAAACGAGCTTCTCATGTTTCCTCTCTTTATATATATAGAGTACATATATATATATATATTTGGTATAGTATAGGGGTATAGTATAGGTAGGGTATATATATATTATATACAAAGTTGTCAATTTAAATCACGATTGGCACAGTGGACCAAACAGTCTTTCTTTCAACTCCTGTGTTGCCATCGATCCCGATTTTTTCAGAGTAAAAAACAAAAAAGGTCGGACGTGGCCGTGCGTGAAAGTTTTTCGATGTATCGGGTGCACGAAATCCGAGACCGACCCAGGTGCACGCACCAGTGCATCCGAGTACCCGATATCCCGTGGGCAATTTCCATTTGGTCTGGCGATTTTCACAACGACCGAGTCCCTTTAATACGCGATCGAAGCCTCTCCGGCAATTTATTAAATTATTCGAGATTATATAAATCAGGCTAATGCCTATTGGCACATCTTCCGAGGCTTACGTAAGAAGCACGCTCAGCTGGAATCTGTCAGGTGTCCGCCTTCGTAACTATCGAGATTCCTAAGCGATCCAGTCTGCCACTGGATCGATCATTAAATTAATTTGATTCTTTTTTTTTTTAGGAAATTTTTCATAGTGTTTAAAATACCGATCTATCGATAACGATTCTTTCGTTATGTAAGGTGATCATTTCCCTTACTGATTGTACCGTAAATAATTCTTTCTTTTGCAATTTTTTCGTATCATTAAAAAATCATCGAAATGTTAAATATTAAAAATCCTCGACATGTGAAATATAAAAAGGCGATGAGTTGAAAATGCAAAAAGCTTGGATGATAAAAAATTCTTCAGTAGTTATTACCAACTATTGACAAGTTTTTCCCACGCTGGTTTTTCGTATCATCAAAAAATCATCGGAATATACGCACGTCGAAAATTCGTACCAGAGGATTAAAAAACGCTTCGTATTAAAGTCTTGGCGCATCCTACGGTTCAAAGGCAGACAATTTCGACCTTAACGACGTGCTGGACGATGAACAAGGAACAGACGTGCAGGTAGATTCAGCGGGTCCAGGTAGTGTAATTTTTTTTTAATTATTTTTTTTTATACTTCCGTTTTCAGTTTCTTTTTTCCCCTCTGCCGACCATAATTTATTCAATGCTGAGCTACGGGCGGACATTCAAGCTTTATTAATCCGCCATGCTGCTTTTTTGCTAATAAATCCTCCCCCGTTTTTCCTCCCGCCGGTATTTTTTTTCTTTTTTCTTTCGCTTAATTAACGCTCCGAGGAACGTGTTTCATTCGAAACCCCTCTTTCTACTTTCATCGTTGAAAACTCGCGATAAAATTGTTTCCTTCGGATGGACAGTCGTCACGAAAAAAGCTTCACGTACCCCTTCCACAATTAAATAGAAACTTCTCCAATAACCGAAGAAAATACCACTTTGATAATAAATTTTAACGAATACCATGAACGAGTCTGAAGCTTCTCTCTTTCAAAAATCCATCCGATCTATAAATATTCTACCGATCTATAAATATTCAATCAAGTCGAGTTACTGCCCACGGGAAACTAAAATAGCGAAACAAAGCAAAGACGACGAAAATTTTTTAAATACACCGACGAATAGTCCCGAAATAGGATCAGCTGATTCGAAGAACGCCATATTGCCAGCCTGTTAGGTACTTCCCAAGCGCCCCACTACTGTCGGGTAGCAACAACTCTGGTCTCGGTACTTTTAGAGAACAGGTACGCAAGTGGGTACCACAGATTTTTCTCGCGTCCGGTTCTTACGACTGCTCGTCAGACTAAACATCACTTTGTCCATGGCAACGCATTAAACGTTGTAGCAGGAAACGGGTCCGCGCGATTATTTATAGTACGTTGGCATGCGCTGGTTAAGCCGTGTTACCCGTTATTTCATCAGCCAGCAACGCGACGTAATGAATAATACGATTTTCAAGGGCCGCCTCTCGCTCCGCTTGACGTTATCGAGGACGCTTTATCGATGTCCGATCGCCACACCCTCTACGCCTCCTTCCATCCTGCAATTGTCCCTAGCTTCCGCCGGTAAATGCCGCATGGAGCTATACTTCTTTATTCGTCGATCCAAATTACCATTACCATCGTTTCTTGTTACTGGACTGTGGTTTTTTTCTGCATTTGCCGCATGGCAAATTTCCCACAGCTTCGTACGTCCATCTTCGTTCGCCTCACAGGTCCAAGCGTTTGGGTCCGTTCTGTTTCGACGCTTCTCTAGATAAGACTTTGCCACAGGATTTATGGTTCCCTGTATAACCCGTAAAGTTGGCAACTAAGTGATTGCGGATTTTGCCACTAGGTGCTATTGACAAAATATTTTGTCAGTGCAACAATGCAACCAATGCAACAAGTGAATCGCATCTCCATCGAAAAATGCCACATTTACGAATTTTCATTCGCATTCATAGACGAAACTCGTTACATCGTGTTGGAAACTATACCCCTTTTTGGTATTTTGACTTCGACTTCAAACAAGATTCGTCTCTTCATTGATCTACTTGATCATAATTGTGCCATCATAAATTGTGCGATTATCTGCACGAACTTGCCACTTCGTATACGACGGTTGAATACGTCGCGCAACGATTGTCCTATCTAACAGTGGACGTAGCTCGCGATAGGAGAAGTTGATGAGAAGGTGGATCGCTGGAGGGTGTAGTTGAAAAAATGTATAGGCGATCGTAAACTCGTCCCATGTGGACTATCGCTGGTGGTAACGGACTGAGGAACCGTGAACTTGCCCATTAGAATTTGTAAGGCTTCCCCACCGCGGTGAAAACGTGGTCTGCCTCGGCTTGGCCTGTACGAGACTTCTGCTCAAGGTTGTCGCGGGAGTTTAACCGGTTCTGAAACTATACACTCGCGCCTATTCCTTTTGCCTCGTTCCACGTATTACAACGCGAGTCATTAATGTCTGTCTGCTCGTTCTTCGTCCGTCCGATCTGTTCCCCTCTTTCTTACTTTCGAAGAAAGTACCATGGCAAGTGACTTCTGAACGCCATCTACCGATTTGATCTTAGCGAATTAACAGACCGATCGGCAAACGATCGATAACAAATTTACTCGATAGGAAATTTCCCAATTTTCTCTTCGGGACATCTACTTTTCTGCTTCCCCACAGTTTATGTCTTCATCCTTGCACTGCCTGTCTTCCTGGCCCTCTTTGCTCTTCCCTCTGCTCTCGCTCCTACATTTTCGCCCGCTTTTAAAGACCGATACGAACTCGACACCAAATTTGCTTCGTATTCTATCGCGTATCTTGCTTCAGCCATGTACATTTGCGGTGTAGCTTCCTGCTTTTTGATGGAACAATTTAGTAATAATTGTAACGATCGAGCGAACTAATTTTCTTAACTAAAGTTAAGAAGAAATTCGACCGACGATTCGTTGCTTCGCTGTTTCTATCAAAGTGGCGATGGAGAGTGGCTATCTTAGGCAACTAAGTGATTGCCACCTAATGACAAAATCCGCAATCGGTCGAATGGATAAAATGGGCGAAAGATATAGCGTTCTGACGTGACTCGTTTTATTATCCTTCTCAGGATGACGTTTCTGGGTTTTCCTTGATTAATTATTTTTTCCTCGTTCGAGGTCTCGCAAACACGCGACGTGAATAAACTCGTTATTTCTGAAAAGATGCCGCGTCCTCGTTTCGTTAATTTAGCTTCTGTTTACTCCTGGCAAACAATAATTATCCATTTTTATCTGCTCGACGAATTTTTCGTAAGAGCCGAAGAATCGAGCAAATTCGGTAAGAAATATCAGCAGCCACTTCGCAGCGGTTTTCTACTGTTGGGCTGGCAACTAAGTGATTGCGGATTTTGTCATTACCACCTAATAAAAAGAGCCGCAATCACTTAGTTGCCGACCCATACAGATTTTTTCCCCTGTAAGAATTATTTTAACGCTTTACCGACCGATAGCCGATTAATTAATCGGTTTTTGTCGCCGACGCTTACCGACCGATAATCTATTAATTGGCTTTTTGTCGCCGTCGCTTATCGACCGATAATCTATTAATCGGCTTTTTGTCGTCGACGATCTTTCTCATTATTTGAACAGTAATTTCTTATTTAGTACCTTGCTCAGTTACGTTGCTTTGTAAGCTCCCACAGTTTTATACCAATTTGAAAATCTTACCGTTCGCGATGAACGAAAAGAATGACATTGGAGAGTCTGAAACAGAGCCGGCGTCAGGGAGAATCCGCGCCTGAGCTACCGGTCGGACGTGCGTATGCTGTCGAATCGCTAGCGGTCGGTAAAGCGTTAATTGCCTTTTCGATAAATTTTTTAAAACAGCTATTATAGAATCGAATAATTTTAGCAAAAGGTCTGCAATTCGATTAACTTTATGATTCGTTTTAACGTGGCTTTCTCAATATCTCGTTTAATTATCATTTATTTCGCGTATAACCGAAGTTTCTAATTTCGAAGGACACGCGAAAGTAGACGAGGAATTTTTTTTTTTTTGACCAAAAAGGCTAGTCAATCGGCTACGTTACGTTGAAGGAGATTGACTCACACATTTCCTACTCTCTGTCTTTCTTCTTTTCTCTCGTTAAATGAAGTCACGTTAATTACGCAATGATTAATAACGCGTGTGTCACTCACGCGTTAGAAACTTCGCGTGTCACGTGAACTATGTTGAAACCGAATCGTTGACACAAGTACGCCGGATTCGGTCCAATTGACGTCTGAAATTGTTTAACAAACAGGTATAACACGTCACTAGCGTGATCATCACGATCCATCAATTTACATTAACCGATAAACGTTTGCTCTCTGCAAATTTTCCGCTTCGATTTCCACGAAAACAAGGCATATGTTATTTAACTAAACAACCGAAGGCGAACGATTGCGTCAATTTACTTAATCTCGCACGTTTGTTCGAGCATTAAAAAAAAAAAAAAAAAAGCGTGATTTTGATAGAAAAGAGAAATTACATCGCTGAAGAAGAAATTCGTATTTTCGATGCGTGTATTACCTTACTTTATTATACTTTATAAATATCACGTGCAAATGTCTTCATAAATATCTTCACTCTTAGAGTGAATTTTTGAAAAAGAAAACATCAATATTTACACTAATTTTTCGCAGATACTTTGCCTTTAACAATTTGCCAATTTGTTCGCCTATCTCTTAATCGAGCCACACGCTCTTGAAAAATTATCAGAAAATTTTCCAGGAACTAACAAATACCTTCGTATCTTTTTGAAAAAATTTTTTCTTCTTTTATCAAAAAGTTCCCATATAAGAAAAAAATTTCTATGAGAAGATACAAGGGTATTCGTTAGATTCTGGGAAATTTTCTGATAATTTTTCAAGAGTGTGTAGCTCGATAAAGATATATATATATATATATACTGCTTTGACTCTCTCCTTTCAAATTGAAAAAGAATTTTAAAGAAATTATTCCGTGTGGAAAATTATTAAAATGTACAATTTTTTATGTATCTGTATAATATTATATTGTATCTATAATTGTATATTGATTTTGTCGGTACCATCTAATGACAATATTCGCAATCAATTAGTTGCCAAATATTATTTGAGAAACTTTTCGTCGGTAAGCGAGAATTTTCAACGTGGCAGAGATAAAAATAAATTTCTTGCAAAACTTGCACAGCTGTTCTGAATTTTAATGTTGGAATACATTGATCGTGTTGCTCAATATTCGAACGTTAGAATTCAGTATCACTGTACAGTAACAAATGTTACGATATTTCATTAAAAATTTTCTCATGTTAAATTACCGAGCAAAAGTTTTCCAAATTGTCGAAAGGCAATTAATATATGGTAATATTAGAAATCATAGGAATTGCGCAACCTTTTCAAGCAAATACTTTTATCTTCGTATCATTGGGAATTTTTCAATCTAACACAGCCTGTATGAAATTGCTAACAATTACACGCACGTACAGCTCTGGTTCGTATAGTTTTCTGCAAGTTTCCGAGCTGCGTGCCCGACGTTTATATTTCACATTTGTTAACCGTACGTTGCTAGGCGAGGAGAACGTGGCAGCAGCCTCTGATCGTTTCGAGATAATTGTTTTCCAGAGCGATATACACACCGTGCAGGCACTGTACGAACTCGTTCCTACCACTCTTACTACGTATGTGCGTACGTACTTCGCAATACGATACAACGATGTATTCGTGTTATATCATTCAATTAAAAAATATTTCCAATCAGATAAGAGACTTCTACGAATTTTTATTTCCGCCATTTGGATTAGATACTGTTATTTATTTATTTATTTATTTATTTATTTATTACTTCTTGTCCGTTGTTAACTATATTTATAGGAATTATATTTACAGTTTGTTGATTTATTAATTATTACTTTATTTATTTATTTCTATTTTTTTATTACGTTTCTTTATTATTATTTATTTGCTTATTAACATTGTACATTATTTGTTACATTTATCATTCGCTTATTTGTTACTATTTATCTAAACACTATTTATCGTTTGTTGATTTATTAATTATTACTTTATTTATTTATTTCTATTTTTTTATTACGTTTCTTTATTATTATTTATTTGCTTATTAACATTGTACATTATTTGTTACATTTATCATTCGCTTATCTGTTACTATTTATCTACTATTTATCGTTTGTTGATTTATTAATTATTACTTTATTTACTTATTTCTATTTTTTTATTACGTTTCTTTATTATTATTATTATTTATTTGCTTATTAACATTGTACATTATTTGTTACATTTATTATTCGCTTATCTGTTACTATTTATCTACCATTTATCGTTTGTTGATTTATTAATTATTATATTATTTACTTATTTCTATTTTTTTATTACGTTTCTTTATTATTATTATTTATTTATTTGCTTATCATCATTGTACATTATTTGTTACATTTATCATTCGCTTATCTGTTACTATTTATCTAAACACTATTTATCGTTTGTTGATTTATTAATTATTACTTTATTTATTTATTTCTATTTTTTTATTACGTTTCTTTATTATTATTTATTTGCTTATTAACATTGTACATTATTTGTTACATTTATCATTCGCTTATCTGTTACTATTTATCTACTATATATCGTTTGTTAATTTATTAATTATTATATTATTTACTTATTTCTATTTTTTTATTACGTTTCTTTATTATTATTTATTTGCTTATTAACATTGTACATTATTTGTTACATTTATTATTCGCTTATGTGTTACTATTTATCTACCATTTATCGTTTGTTGATTTATTAATTATTATATTATTTACTTATTTCTATTTTTTTATTACGTTTCTTTATTATTATTATTTATTTATTTGCTTATCATCATTGTACATTATTTGTTACATTTATCATTCGCTTATTTGTTACTATTTATCTAAACACTATTTATCGTTTGTTGATTTATTAATTATTACTTTATTTATTTATTTCTATTTTTTTATTACGTTTCTTTATTATTATTTATTTGCTTATTAATTGTACATTATTTGTTACATTTATCATTCGCTTATTTGTTACTATTTATCTACTATATATCGTTTGTTAATTTATTAATTATTATATTATTTACTTATTTCTATTTTTTTATTACGTTTCTTTATTATTATTTATTTGCTTATTAACATTGTACATTATTTGTTACATTTATTATTCGCTTATCTGTTACTATTTATCTACCATTTATCGTTTGTTGATTTATTAATTATTATATTATTTACTTATTTCTATTTTTTTATTACGTTTCTTTATTATTATTATTTATTTATTTGCTTATCATCATTGTACATTATTTGTTACATTTATCATTCGCTTATTTGTTACTATTTATCTACCATTTATCGTTTGTTGATTTATTAATTATTATATTATTTACTTATTTCTATTTTTTTATTACGTTTCTTTATTATTATTATTTATTTATTTGCTTATCATCGTTGTACATTATTTGTTACATTTATCATTCGCTTATTTGTTACTATATATCTACCATTTATCATTTGTTGATTTATTAATTATTACTTTATTTATTTATTTCTATTTTTTTATTACGTTTCTTTATTATTATTATTATTTATTTGCTTATTAACATTGTACATTATTTGTTACATTTATCATTCGCTTATCTGTTACTATTTATCTACCATTTATCGTTTGTTGATTTATTAATTATTATATTATTTACTTATTTCTATTTTTTATCGCGTTTCTTTATTATTATTATTTATTTGCTTATTAACATTGTACATTATTTGTTACATTTATTATTCGCTTATCTGTTACTATTTATCTACTATATATCGTTTGTTGATTTATTAATTATTATATTATTTACTTATTTCTATTTTTTTATTACGTTTCTTTATTATTATTATTATTTATTTGCTTATTAACATTGTACATTATTTGTTACATTTATCATTCGCTTATCTGTTACTATTTATCTACTATATATCGTTTGTTAATTTATTAATTATTATATTATTTACTTATTTCTATTTTTTTATTACGTTTCTTTATTATTATTTATTTATTTGCTTATCATCATTGTACATTATTTGTTACATTTATCATTCGCTTATTTGTTACTATTTATCTAAACACTATTTATCGTTTCTGAATTCGAAGGACCGTAGAAAATTGCTATTACGTTTCGTAAAATTATTATTCGTAAATAACACGCGCGGTAACGCGACACCTGTACTTTTCCAATAGATCTAAGTGTTTTCGAATTATGTACACAGTTGAATCGTTTGTATTATCTTAGATCGAAATAGAAAGAAGATACGAGCAGGAAATTAAAGGCTATTTAAGTTGGTTTACATTGTCGATAAGTAAAGTTGAAAATCTTGTTGATCGTATCACGTCAGTTTCCGCATCATTAATTATCTCCTACCTTCTCTTGTGCTCCCTCCGTGATAATCGTTAAAATTCTTTTTCCCCTTCTTCTTTTTTCTTTTTTTTTTTCTATTTGGAACTGCACCAGCAATTTCTGCCTCATTATACGGAATAATTAATACAGACGTTCCTTCGTGCGATAAACAGGACGTTAAAATATCTATTGGAATCCTAGGGATTTTTTTGCCGATGACAATACTCGTTACTTAGTTACCCACTGCAAATAGATTCCACTCATTAAATCAGTGGAGCCATTAATTGGATTTGATTGCTTCATAGGATATTAATCTTTCAATGTATGACTGTTTTTCAGACGAGAGAACGTTTCCCATCGATTCTTTCAAATATTTTCTTTGCCCGAGAAATATCTTTATCAAAGATATGTCTTTCACTTTCCAGATGTATATGGGTTGCCAACTAAGTGGTTGCGGATTTTGTCACTAGGTGATATTGACAAATTTGTAATCACTTAATTGCCAACCCAATGGCATAGCATTATGTATTTTTTCAAACTGAGAATTTTCACTTCCACGTGTGATTTTGAATTTTTTAATGTTCATGCAGAGCAAGAATACCATCGTATTACACATATTATAAATATTCCTTATTTATTATTTCCTCACAAAAAAAAAAAATGAGAAATTTACATGGCCTTCTTCAATGTTGGACGAATATATGATTCGTGGCAATACCATAATAATCGAATCAATATCTTCGTTAAATCTATACTTCTCTAAAATTCAAGCATCGATATAATGTTTTATATTTGTCGAAGATACGCTGCAAAGAAAATAAGAGGGATTTGCGTTATGGAAACTCGTGGAAATAGCCATTGAAGCATCTATACGATAAATGTTCAAAGGTACTGAAACGAGAAAGGAAAAAATAGAAATAGACTTTTAATGTTGCGAAATCGTTTGCTCTGATATATCTTTCAATTGGAAAGTCAAATACGGATTCTAATTGGAAACTCAAACATTGCGTTTAATAATTGGATTGGAAAGTCGAGCTGCGCACTACTACCTTCTACAAACAATAGGACACGTATTATACTTCTTGCATCTTCTACGAGCTTTTAGTCGTAGTTGTGTATTTGTGAACGAAGATTTCGACTATTCACAGGTAAACTCTATTATTTGTCGAAGCATCGACGATGCCTCGCGAAGAGAAATTTTCATACAAAATTTTGTATAAAATCGTCGCTTATATTTATGACTATCGTTCGTATGAATTTCAATACCGATGAATTTACTAATTTTTTTAATGGAATTATACACGGCGATTCGTATAAATCGAATAGATCAAATTTATATTGTAATTGCAATTAGAAATATCTTGCAAATTAACCATTTCCCAATCACTGTATCTTTTTATATAAAATGTTAAAGGAATTTGATCAATATATTATAAAAACAATTACATTTAAATTAACGATGTGAAATTAACGTACCGTGCGAAATGTCCGATTTTGTCGCAACAGTTTTCGAAATTATCTTTTTTCAATCGATAAATCCTTTTATCTTTGTAGATGTGTATAAGCGTGAAAAAAATTAGAATCATATCTCAAGGAAAAGACGTATTCTGGCTTTGACATACGAAAGAGAAAATTCTCAGCTTTAAAACGTCAGAAAAATTGCAAACATCCTGTATAATAGTATGTACATTGTAGTCAAGTACATTGACCGATAAAGCAAGTTTAAAATTCATGTTTATGTATAATACTTATTATACTGCATTAATAGTACCTTGTCGTAGTGGACATCTTTTAAAATATTGATAACACTTACCTATATTACCTACCTAATTTAATTGTTTCTGTCAAATATAATTCTGTTTTCTAAAATTTTGGTATCTTTTATACTACTTATCCTCAGAGCCTCATTTATACCTTTTCAGAGGACCTAAACACAACATCATTATGAGTCATAATTAAGTTTTAAAATAAGACCACCTAACCTTAAAATGTTCTTTTATCCTTCACTGTATCTGTTGATTCAGAACCACAAATAGTCACCAAATAACCATCGTGAATATATCAAATCTAAAAAGACATCATAAACCTCACAAAATTTCCGAAAAATATCCCTATATCGAGTCACCAAGGAGCAAAAAAGTCCCAAGAACGTGCGCTGCAGTTTCTCTGCGAAGAATTCTTACCCTATCAACCTGTTAGCCGGGTTCAGAACCACAAATATGTGATCTAGTAACCATTGTGAAAGTTCACGATCTAAAAAGAATTCCAGTCCTACAAAATCGTCAAAAGGTATTTCAATATCGGATCACCAAGTAGCAAGAAAGGCCGAAGAAGGTGCGCTGTAGTTTCTCTGCGAGAGATTCTTACTATTGCAGGCTGTTAGCCGAGTGTAGCGGGAAAGTGTGCTGAGGAATCCCAGGGAACCGTGAAAATGGGGAAAGTCTAAGAGGTCTGGCCACTTTCTTCGTCTTTAAGGCGGCCGTGCATTCTTTTCCAGTAGTCGAAAGTAAAACTGGCCGGGCCTGTGGGTGTCAGTAGGTCGGATGAAAGTGTTACATAATCGTTACATCAGGCTAGTCTATCGTGCGAATGTATACGCACGTGTTATCTTCGAATCAGGATCACACAGATGGCATTATCTCGTTATATCCAAGAAACGAGAATAGCAGACAGAGAAAGAGAGTAGCAGAGGAAAAAGATAGAGTACGGTGAAGAAGAGTCGTGAAAGTAATCACGCACTTATGTACATACTTGGGAAGCTCGTTGATACGCTTCTTAGGAAAAGAGGCTGTTACTAGGCCGGAGGAAAATAAAAAAAGATAGCTAATTGAATTGTTCTAGAAAGACATCTAATTCATTTTTTTCTTTTTTTTTTTTTGCGAAACTATACATCTTTTGGAGCCAATAATTTCTCTATGAGCAAGTTCTTCTTAGAACTAATTTTCATTCTCTATGAAGATGGCAGATTGTTTAGAAGATTAGTTTGGGAAACATATGAACTTGTGACACATCAATTTCATAAAATTGGAAAAGTATTCTTAAAACTATTCAATTTTCAACCCAAGTACCTTGATGCCTTTTTTTATAGGGAATAAAAAGACGTAGCCAGTAGTGTGTAACAAAATGTATAGTACCATTTGAAGCCATTAAGGTCCCTATAAAACCTTTGAAACTCCTACACGGCTCTGGCAGATGTACAGTGGCTCGCGAAGGTATTCGTACAATTTGCTACAAAAAACTTGTATGCGTATAATTGTGCATTTTAGATGAAATATTTTGAAATTTCATTAGCGTTATAACGAAACTCGATTGCCATTATTACATTCAGTTTGAACCCAATCTAAAAATATATACGCACAAATATTACCCCATTTGATAGTTTTGCAGTTCCAGTTCTCGTAAACAAAGTGTGTTGTAAAAAAGAAAAATTCCTCGGTTTCTCCCCCTAACCCTTCGAATGTTATCGACAAGTGTGTGTACCTTTCAGTGGATATACGTTGCTATATTTCGCTATACCGTATCGAGCATTTTGCGTAATACGTAAATGGAAGACATTGTAATCCTGTTAAGAGAAGGCAAAAAAAAAGAGAAAAAAAAAAATATATATATATATATACTTATGAGCAGTACTATAAACGTGCTGAATTATCTAGGAACACTTAGTGGGTATTCAGCGACTAACTGACATTGAATATCTTTGGTAAATCTACTGTTAAAGTAGCATGATCTCTTAAGGATTTAACGATGCTCTGGAAAAGGGAATCGGTGCGGTAAACCAGTGTCGAACAGATAAAAACGGCGTCCCTGAGCGTCATCATCATTATCGTCCGCTCAACTTTGCGTCGACGTAAGACAGAAGGCCGAGCTTTCACCTTAGTCCCCGTTTCTAGTTTCCCCTTCCGACGTGTTGGACGTCAAGGTCGTTTCGAGGATGTTAGTCGACCTCTGCGTCATTCCGGATGGAATATGCATGCCTGCCCGCTACCAGCCAACGGATAGCGTATATACTCGGCTCCGGTAAATATTTAATAATCTGCCAGCACGCTCCAAGAGACGCGCAGAGTTCTTTGTACTTACGTAGGTAACTCTTTAGCCGTGAGAAAAAAGAAGTATCGCGTATCTGTCGTGCTGGATGAATCAGACGATGAAGTACGTTGTGTGCGATAATCGAGAACGTTTTGTAAGGTTAGTGAATAATCTTCTAGATATTTATTCATAGGCGTATCTACATATTTTGTATGGTATCACGAGACACGCGTTATGATGGGACAGGATGGTATTCTACGCACAAAAATACGTCAAAAATCTAGAGCAATGTTTTTTCGTTTGACGTCTCGTTTCCGCGAAAATCAAGTTGGAAAATTTGTCGGGTATGTACGCGTTTGGTTAACTTTGAATTGGATAGGATAATTTAATGGGAGGTTATTCTACGTACAAAAATGAGCAGGAAATGTGGAATAAAGATTTTTCGTTCGAAGCTTCGTTTTCGAAAAAATCGAGTTTGAAAGTTTGTCGGATATGTGTGCGCTTAAGTAATTCCGAATAGTAATTGAATAGGGACAATACGATAAACGGTTATTCCACGTGTAAAAATAAGTCGAATAGAGTTTTTTCATTTGAAATTTCCATTTCGAAAAAACTCACTTTTTCATTCTCAATTACGTTAGACTCCAAGATCCTAAATTATCTTTCTGAATACAAAACTTTTTTAATTTATTTTACTTTTATATGGAACCTCTCTCGCCAGTTTACTTCATCCTCGAGCGCTGAATTAGTTCAAGATTCGATAATTTGCTCGTGGCCACGGGTATAGGGATTCACAGACGAAGGAACTTTGAAGGATTCCCTAAGGACCCTATCAAGCTTTCTCTGCTACTTCGTTGTTTCTTTAAGTACTGATTAGCGAAGATACTCCACTTGATTTCTTTTCTAGGTGTTCTGATGTATTCATAATCCATGGCTACTTGATAGTTAACGCGCCCCAAGGTGGTCGTATTAGGAAACGAAATATAACAACATAGTAATTAATGATGTGAGAGCCACAGAGACCATGCGGTTGATTTTATCAAAGTTCCCTTCCTTCCTACTCGTTTCTTTGAATATTAATCAACTTGGGCGCAGTTGCACACCGCAGCGTATTTCCTTTGGGGATTTATTTTATTCAAAAAGCTCTCAAATTCAATTTTCATTTTTACCCAGTCTTTACATTTTTCTTATTTTTACACCGAGATAAAATTTTTGGGTAAAGTTTACTTCCATTTCGAAGAGTTAAAAATTTTGAAGCATTGAATTTTACACTTTTTAGTAACAGCTGACATTTCGATTTTTAAGAGATATCAGTTTCGAATTTAGAAAATTCGCAAACGAGCGTTAATTTTGTTTCAAAAATTATTTTGAACAAGGATCTATTCGCAGTAAAAATAATAATTATTATAGGCCAATTCCAATTTGAATTTGGGGTTAGATTTTACTTAAATTATGCTTATTTTGAATATCTGATGTAAATAAATACATTCGCAGTGAAAATAGTACAAGTATTAAATCAGTATCGTGGTCGTAAGTTAGGTTGGGTTTGACATTAGAGTATTAGAGTTTCGGGTTAGGTTAAGTTTCGATCAAACTTGGGTTAAATTCGGTGAATCTTCGGCTAGGTTAGGTTAAATTCTTCCTTCGCTATAATATTGCCCTAATGCTGCTCGAGAAGATAATTTCTTCGAAAAAAAAAATTATGTTCAAATTAAAATTGAAATAAGCTACAATCAAACTTAAATTTTTTCAAATTCAAAGCTGGTATTTTTGAATTCATATAGTCGAATATCATAAAAAGAAACGTAAAAATATGTCAAAAATTTGTAAAACTAAATTTAATAATGAACTAATAATTCGTTAGAATCGTAGGTACGGTTGAGTATCTATCTTTATATACACGAAAGAAGCGTCTTTAGATCAAATCTTCTACGGTGAAAGACGTGCGATATTAAATTAGCAATTTTTTTTATCGATAATTACTGGACAAGTCGTAGCAAGACTAGAAAAATGTCTCATATAGGTTATACAGTTATATTTGACTTCAATTAAGAGTAAATAGTTCAGTTTACATTGAATTTAGATTCGATTCGAATTAGATCTAAACTTAATTTAGATTAAGCTTAAATTCGACGTAAATTAAGTCTAAATTTACTATGGTTTTGATTTAAATTTAGTTTGATTAAATTTGATTCAAACTAAATTTAAGTTAAATTTAAATTTGAATTAGATTCATCTTATATATCCAAAGTTAGGTTAGGTTTAACGAAGAAGATATTACGCCTGATTAAGATCTAATTTTCGACACTGTCACTTATCGAACACTTATGTATAACCCATTTTATCTAATTTCAATTATACGTTAAACATTTCCTTGCAAAATCAAAAATTCATTTTTATAGTATAATATATGATTATGTAAGTGACCTGCGTCATATATTTTTCGTTTCGAGATATTTAGAGTTTTGCGTTTGATGCATGAACTGAATTCTGTTTAACGAAACAACAACCAACTCAATTAAACGCTTCAATTTCCACTACATAGCAAAAATGATTTCAGGTTACTGGTGTAATGAAAATAGATGCAACGCAAAATAACTGATAAACTCATTATTTTTAGATTCTCGACTTAGGTCACTTTCATAATCACCGGCGCATGCATATTAAATACAGTATAGTACACTATACCATACTATATTAAGCATAGTAAGTAAGTACTAGAAACTAAAACAGTCTCCACTAAAAGTTAATTTTATATCCAATTCGTGTCAATATTCATATTTTAAAACAATATTTTTCCATCTTTTTACCTTTCCAATCATCTGTTTCGATAAAACCAATGAATAACTGAACGCACTATAATAGTCTACTCTCCTTTCAAAAGCTAAAATTACTTCCAATAAGTTAAGTTTACATTCAGTTTGTACTAAATATAAGATTCAACTTCGAAGTAATTTATTTTCAGACTTTCTTCAATTCTATCTTTCCATATATCTCAGTTAAGAAACCGGAATCTCTATATAGAGATTAAGATTAAAGATTATTTTTCTGACACTTTCCAATAAAATCGGTCAGGTTCTCTCGTTTTAGGGGAGCTATGAAAAGTAGACTGGAAACGATCTACTTTTACGGCAATTGGTCGACGCTAACCCCAATTTCACGTATCACGGACAACGATGGTGTCAAATTACAAACACCGTATGGCACACACGTGTCGTAGCCCCGGTTAACCACTGTGCTTCAATATTTTAACTCTTTTTGACCGAAAAACAATCTCCCTATGAGGACGCCATTTTACGTAAAACATGCTCTGCGTACACAGCCGTATATTTACTGGTTCTTGCATATACTTTATTTGCTTTTGGCGCTGGCCAACGAACAGTTGCTGGCAACCTGGACTTGGTGAGTAATCCGACTCCCTAAAGAAGGTAAAGTATTTCACTAAATTCCCCGGTAATATTTTTACTAGGAAATGTTTGACAAAGGAAAATTTAAACTCTGATAAAATGAAATTTTATGCAAGTATGGTTAACACTTGCATTGGGACGTTAAATTTTGAAATTAGAAAATTAGAAACTTAAAAGGTTTAACGTTAGAAATACTGTAAAGCTAAAAACATAAAATTAGAGAAATGACTAGCTTTAGAATTTTAAATTAGAAAAATTGCCACCTGAAATTTGAGAAACTGAACTAAAGTTTTGGATTTAAAAATTCCAAGTTAAAAGATTTTAGTTTAAGAGCTTACAAATTGAAATATTTAGAATTAAAAGCTTGTAAATTTTACTATTTAAGATTAATAGATCCCAAATGAAACAATGTTTAATCGAAAAAATTTGAATTACAGAATTCCAAATCTAAAAATTTTCGATCAAAGGATGTCAGATCCGAAGATTAAAAATTAAAGAATCCCAAATTAAAACTTTCAAAGCAATGCAATTAAAATTGTTAAGAATCCTACAAATTTTAAGGACTACAGATATCGGAAGTTCAAGTATCGACCTAACCTCTAACGAGTAGAATATATGTACAGCGCAACCTTGTTCCCCTGAATTACGTAAATCAATTTTTTAGAATGTATTTGCGAGAAAAGCGTCTGTTAAAGCAAAATTATTTCGTTCCATTGGTGTTTGGTAAAAGGAGCCGACGATAATCTTATCCCGCTTGCATTTCTGGTTACTGTATCAGGAATCTGCGATTCTCCTGTTAGGAATTTGCCTGCATTGAGGAAACAAACGAAGATAAGCCAGAAATGCAGAAATTTATGCGGCAACTCGGTAATCCACTCGATAGGGTCAGTTCGTTTCTATAAGAGAGAAAGACACGGATAATGTGCACAGCCGCGAATATCAATAACTGAGCAGCATTTAGTATTGCGTATACCATATTGATTGTGAGTCATTTTAGCTGGCTAGGGAAAAAACCAAGGAGAGTCAATGGACAAAACGCGGCTAACAGAACTTCAACGAACCGGTTAAAATAATTCTCGTTCTAAACATTTCCATTCCACTACTTATTATTTATTATTCGTAGTCCTCACGCTCTGCGAGTTACGGATGACTTCCGGTTACTTCTTACAATAATCACTTAGTCTTATTTCCTTTCCATTATAGATGCAAATTCCAAGGAACCGTTGTTGAAAGATGTTTTTCTGAAACTTCCCTTTCTTGACCCTGAAACTTGCTTCCCGATTTGTTTAACTTTCTGTGTCAATATTTCAGCTAAATTAAATTACAAATATTGCCATTCCATTATAAATGTAAACTCCACGCGATGACCAATAAATGATCATTTTTTGCGAAGTGAATTCCTTTCTCTGTAATTTATTTACCCTGCAAGGTTTTATTTTATGTGTCGATAATCAATATTTATCCATGCTATTTTTGACAAAGAAAGATACCAAACGTATCGTTGGATTTCTTCTCATAGTTGCAATATTAGGAAATAGAACTCGATGCTTAGTGAAAAATGATATTAAAAAAATTGCAAACGAAAATACGCCAATACAACAATGGCCCTTAATGGATTAAAATACGAGAAAATAAAATTACATGGTCTTTGAATGTTAAATAGATACAATTCACTAGAATGTTATTTACAATAAACAAATTAAATAAGTTCTATTTGCAGTCGACGGAAAACAAATTAATTGAACTGGAAGTACCAAGGAAGAAGTACATCAGTAAAAAAGCGTATTTTTATTTGACGACGCATCGAAAAAATGGAATTATAATCGTCGTCAGAAATAATGCATACAGTGCGTGGATGAATCAACGGACGAGTGCGCTCTCTATCGATTATAATACTCCCATTTCCCCCCGAACTTATTCAACAAAGCGAGCCAGACGGCACGCAAGCTTCGCATTTGAGTATTTTCTACACAGTTCATTCACTAATGCTTCTCACGGGGTCGACTTATGCGCGTTGCCTGTCGAGGACAATTACCTTCCTTAAATCACGAACATTCTCAGCGTATTTCGAGTAAAAGTTGCTATAATTCCGGTTATTAAACTTCCCGGCCTACCAGAAAAATGAAACAACGCGAATAAACCGGAGGACAAAGGGACACTGTAAAAACATGATGTAACCTAACCTGCGTTATACACCGTTCTCGATGCAACGAAAAAGTATAGTGACTTTTCGTCGGTAATTTATCGTCAGGATCCTCTTGCACAAGATTTTATCAATTATTAATATCAGTAATTTAACACTTTGTAAATTAACATCAGTAATTTTATAATTTTACGTTAAATTAGATAATCAGTTGATTTATAATTTGTACGATTTGTTTGTAAAATTTTGTTACTATTGAATTTGTTACTATTATAGAAGATAGTGGTAATTTGTAACTCGTGTATTGTACAATTTCATTAATAATTGTTTAAGTGTACAATAATTGCTCGCTGTTAACAGTTTGATTGTATAAGAAGGTCCTAAGCGGTACAATGACGTTTGGTTATTAAATAAGAGATAATTATTCTATTTAGGTATACCACATATAGGTATTTCTCCCTAGATCACATCTTGTGGTTTTTTAAAAATCACTAAAGTCAATATTGCGCAAGTTGTTTTGTAGACTCGAATTTAGGAATTGTTTGCAGTTGAAGTTACAGAGTTACATGTTTAAAATTAGCAAGTTTTACTTTCGGTTTCATGGGTTGCGGTAATAATGCTTTAAATCAATATAGTTAGCAAGTTACTAGTCCATTTGCGTTTAAAACAATTTTTAATTGGCGATAGAAAAATATTATCGAACTTATTTGGATTTTGTAAACTTCAATATTACTATTATAATATTATTAATATTAACATTAAAATTGAATTGTTGTAATAATACAGAGACGGTTCCATTTCGTATTGTTCTTAGTTATTTTCCTTTCACTTGATGAAAAGGGGGGCTAGCACAGAGTGATAGTTACTAAAATTATAAAATTCTTATACAATCATATAGATTATAAAATTATAAATCCGCATATTGTAAAATTACATAAAATGACATGATCTTATAATGAACTGAAAATAGGCAACTTGATATTAGATTTTACCCTATAGAACTTTACTTCATTACATCATTGTAATTTAAAAAAAATTGCGCTTCGCATTATTTTTTACTAATAATAAATAATTAAAGTGAATTTATTCTACTAATTTTGCATATTTAGCATATAATAAAAAACTTTGTTACTACTACCATATATATATAATGTTCAAAGTTAGGATAATCTAGGGATCGATTCTTAAATCTGAAAATCGAGTTTATTGTAACAATACTTAAATAAAATACAGAGGTAAACAACAATTAATAATAATTAATAACAATAAATAATAATGAATAACAAAGCTTTGTCTACCTAAAAATCGAGAATCGATTTCCCACGTCCTAAACTACCACTCTTCCTCTGTCAATCTTCAATACTCTAAATAAAATTTCCTTCTTGTGACCGTGTCTATTTCTAATGCTCGAAATCCTTTTTCTCTAACCGTCCGTCTATGTAATGACTGTTTGGCAAATTGGTTATCCGTAACGACAAAAAATGTCACATTGTCCATTAACAGAGAAAGTCCTTTTGTTTATCCGCGTTTGAACTTTTAGGAAGTTTACATATATATAAAAGGATTTTGAATCTGAAATAAATACAAATCACTAGGAAGAGAATTTTTTAATAAACCTTTCAATTACTTAATGTCATAAATGTGATATTTAACTTAGTCCCTTATCTACACTATATGCAAGTATATACCCAATTCTTGTCACGTACGGTATTACGTCCGCAGATTTCGCATGCATAAGATGCTATTCTTATTTAACTTTGCGCAACGATAAAAAAAAGAATGATAGTCTAAATATTTATTAGAGGCCCGAAATAGCGTCATCGACGATAACCTCACTATAAAACCTTAACCTCAGTAACTGTATGTTTAAACAACATGTATATAAAACAAACCGGTTTCAATTCATTTTAATTGTAGAACGCCATAATGTAAGCAGGATATTAAATTCCCTATGTTTTTAAATTGTACATATAAATTCCATATTTTTATTTTAGTTATTTTTAAAACACAGTAGCTCTTTATTGTTCATATTTAATATTATTTTAGCATCGATAGACTTGAAGTATGCTTGACAATTTTTCGATTTTCCCGAAAAAACCAAGCAAATACATGAAAAAAATTGTATTTTTTTTTCTATATTTTTCATTCATTTATTTATGTAGAACCGTCCTATTACCGATTGTACCATGTTACTAGAACAGCCCATATATTTTGTCAGTATGGTAGGATTGCGTATAGGGTTAAACGGAATCCATCAAAAACTTTTCATTTCCATTTCTATTTACTGTCTGGCACGATTGCACGGAATTTCATAGTACATTTTCCGTCATATCGTTTCTCCTGCACCGCATTGCGAGTCCCGATTCACCGGCAGTTTTCGTTTTTACCGTTTGGACTGTGGCCAAAAAGTGGAGACACGCAATTAAATTTCGGACGAATAATCCCTGGCAAGAAAATTCGGGGGAACCGAATAAGGAGACGAGAAGAGGGATAACCTATCACTTTATGATTTTACTTCGCTACTTCTTCCATTTTTTTATCATGCGTGCATATCTTCGTCAGAAAAATTACGTTACTAAGGAAAATTGAAATTTAACCTCAATCTCAATTCTCGCGTGTTAAATTAAAGTTGATCCCACGCTATCGATACTTATCGATTTACGAGCCCGATATACGTATGAATTTATTAAGGTTATCTAATCTGTGAAATATAGTTTTTCCCTCCTTCTTTAGAAATAATAAATTCAATAAAGATAATATTATATCGATTTATGGGCTGATATGTAAATTTGTTAAGTTTGCCCTCTTTTCTCTCTTTTTTTAAACTTAGTTTACATTACATCAGATTATTATAATGTTTATAACACTAAAGTTATTGTGCGTATTATAAAATTTGATGTATATTGTAAATTTTCTAGATAATTAACAATATCAACTTATTGAATTAAAATTTTGTAGATATTTTTGAACGAAATTAGCTGGAATTTGCAAACCGTTATTAGAATCGATTTTACGCGTGTCAAATCTTCCGATGAATCGCATGGTGACCGTTATACCTTGAAAATCGAACATACATACGAGTGAAGTATGAGTTTAACGACCCAGTATTCGCTTCTCTCGTTCAAAAAATGTAACAACTTCTCAAATCCTATTTTTTTTAAAAAGGTAAAAATATTTCAAACCCCTTTTATTGACGTATTTGAGGTTATAAAAAAATCTGCAACGCCAGATATTAGAATATTTAAAGCATAATAAATTAATATTTATCTGTTTGAAACAATAGAAAATCTATAACGTTAAGAATCCGGATTTTTATTAACAGAATTGCGAATGTAAATTTCCTAATCCTAAATACAAATTTTTACAAAAAGTGTTAATTACTCGTCATAATATTCATTATAATAAATTCCTATTCGACATACGGAACAATACAATTTACTATTAATGCCAGAATGTAATAATTAATTATTATTATTATCAGATAATTATCAATGATTTTCATAAAAATTGTCAATAATCGGAAGTAATGGAAAGAAAGTTTCTGGCATCAAAAGTAGTTAACGGCAATCAGAAACTATTTTCGCAGTTCATAATGATTATCGGTAACCAGCAAAATTTTCATCTTCTATATTGTATAATGATTATCTATAACCAAAATGATATAAATTCAGATATGAATTCTTATAATATAACTATGTAAACTACGGATGATTATACAAATTTCAAATTTTATAAATACAACTACAAAACTACAATATGACTTGAGGAGAGATTATGCTCATAAATGCATAAAAATTCACAGTCTAACTATACATCTTAAATTTTTGCTATAACGATTATAGTTTTGATTCATATTTGCTGAGCTACTAAATATGGGGCCAACCCCTACACCAACAAGTATTAGATACATTTTGACCCATCCTAATTTACCCGGTACAAACAGCGCCACGACCAATCCTCATCAAAACACTGGGTGCCTTGCTCCGAAAAAAGTGGTCAAACCAGTTGCACCGCTAAAATTCCATCTGAATTCAGATCCAAAGTGAAGCGAAGGAACTCACCGTAGGTCTCTTCAGCGTGACATCTCCGTGGCTGAGTGCTTGGTAAAAATGTCGCGCACGATTTTTCGACCCTGTCGCCGACGCAGCGGAGCCTAGCACAGTGGAGTGCCACCAAGAATTATCCCAATCACGTCCAGTCACAAAAAGCGGGGAACAACGTGCATACTGATGATGCACGGTGCTCGCGTTCCACGTCTCTTTCACCGGCGGACGATCAGTGCCCGCTAGCCGAAACTCGCGTGGATTCACGTTTATTCCACGCACGACGATCACGAGGTCTACGCAATTCGAGAATATACCCCACGACGTTGCAGAGTGCGTATGTTCGGGCTGCTCCGTAAGGGAGAAATACGCCAGCATATAGAGACGAACAGATACGACGCGTGTGAAGACGCAACCAAGACCTTAACGATGCGAGGACTCCGAAAAATCCGAGTCTAAGAGCGTGACATCGGATCAAAAGAGAAAGGGAGACGAGAGAAACATGCGATTCAGAAGCGTTACACCCTCACAGCGACCGCACTGCTCGAGCAACAGCATCCGACTGCCTTGCTGGGCCCATCAACACCATGGCCAACCCCCAGGCAGCTGTGGCGACGTCTGGCGTACTTCCGTGAATTTCACTGATAGTCGACAAACTCCTCATCTTCCTCCAGTTTCTTGACGAAATTACAGTCTTCCGATTTGGTTGATATTTTGACAATAAATTCTTTGGAGATAAAAGAAGTGTTTAAGAGAAGGATCCTCGAAGATCTAAATATTGAGATAACTTCTCAGTTTTCCAAACTGAAACCAAATTTTCTCTTGTTTCATCGTAAATCAATTTTTCCTTATATATATGATTTCGCATATCATTTTTCATTTGGGATTTATTATATTTCTCTAAAGCTATTTCTTTAAATCTATTTCTCTAAACTGGAATGTTGTTTGATGATCGATTTTTTAGCAAGAAAAACATTGTTTTTGTTTAAAGGAAATCTATTTTCAAAGTTTTGCTTAAATCGGAGCAGAAACTTTTCCGAAAGAACAACCATTTACTTTATATACGATTTGTTGTGCACGGTGAAACTTTGTTTATATGAATTTTTCGAGATACATATAATTCGCTTATTTTCCTCGCTATGATTTTTCAGATATGTTGATTCAACCTGTAAGAGATAATTCAATTAGGCTCAATCAATCATTCAATCAACTTAATACGTGTAAAATTTCATTCGAACAAATGAAGTTTATATAAACGGAGTTCCACTGTAATTGGAAATTTCTTTAGAGATTTAGTTACAGATGTTTGTTGATGAAGTTAAGTGGATTATGTATAGTTAGCGCTGAGTAAAATTAGGACTGAACTTCATTTTGAGGAATTCGAAATTTGTGACCTTTTTTACTACATATGATAAATTTTGACGAGTGGAGTCAAAGAATACTAGTTTTAAAACACAGATACCGTTATTTTAATAGTTATTAATATCATAAGTTTACGCAAGTTGGATGCCATATTGATTTTGATCGGTAAGGTCATCATCGTAATACCGACTTCTCCCGCACAGTAGATTTTTATTTTATCCACTATCAGTATAAAATCTCATTCATTTATCTGAATTATTTTTTAAAGTAATTTACAAGTTGACGTTAATAGCAAATTAACTGTGTGTAATCACCTATCATAAAGTGCATATCACGTTTATCTTTATTCCGTCTGCACTCTCACGACTCAATTGGAACTTGAAGAAATATCGATTCATTCTAATATTTAAGTATGTACATAATACTATTGTAACAAAGATTTTTTAAACCTACAAGTATTTATTCGTTCTGAAGTTCGAAAACAGCTTGAAGAAATCATAGGTACATATAATATAGACAGACCATTATATATTATGAGATTTGTACATATTTATGGGAAATTGAAAAATATAAAAATACACAGAAAGTTCATAATATGCAAAGATATATAAAATGCCCAGAGTATAATACTTTTTACAATATTTAATGGATAAAACAATCTCCTACCTAAATTCCATTTTTTTTAATTATATTCATAAAAATAATTATTTGCATAAAAATTCACAGTTATGAAGTAAAACTTGAGTATTGAATTTCATTCGGATTTAAGAATACACAAGTTCACGAAGTTTTCGAATACTTGTAGATGTCTGTTATGGATATAATTACATATGTGTGTTATAGGAAAGTTTAAAATTTCATTAAAACTATTATAAAATTCAGCTATCATGATTATATTAGTAAAATTTGAAATCAATCTGAAAATATACAGAGAAAATACAAGATATTCATAAAAGTGTTCAGTAATAAATTTCAGTATTTATTAGGACTATATTTATTTTACTATGTGCGTAAGGTGGCTGCTCCTACTGCTATATATTAATGTTTTACTAATTGAATAATGCAGTAGATAATCTTGTAATTTCTATATACACTCTCAGACTGGCTTCAAATTTGTACAATATAATCACAATAGTTTTATCTCATTAGTGTTAATGGTTTCAAATTTCAAATATTTTATATAGCGTTTTACGTTAAATAACATAATATTTTATATTTTTATGTAATACGTACAATATGGACATAAAAGCATTGTGTAGTAAATGTTCAAATATTTTCATAAGCCAGTGTAAATACATATTTATATATTGAACTCGACGCTATCGCTATCTGCCTCTACTAGATCCTACATACACGTGAACCCGTGGATCATGTGGTTACCTTATGTTAGCCGCAATACGGGCCTTTTTGCGTCAGTGGACCACGATGAACGTTACACGATGGTCGTGTGCTTCCCGTCGCTACTTTAAGATGTTAAGAAAAACGTGAGGTCTTTCGACAGTCACATAACTCACAGCTGGAAGTGTCCAAATGCAACGAACTGTTTGATCCCGAGGTGAGATCTCGCTGTTGTTAGAACCATTTTGGCCATGCAGCAAATCATTAACATGTCTGGCGTTTTATTTCGGTGCTGATATTTGTTTGAAATTTATTCTACATCAGCTGTTTATATCACAACATGGTTCGACGGAGTAATCATTCTCTGCCATGGAATAGTAATAAAAATATTACCACGGATTTGGAACTTCTGTTAACGATATACGACTTCATAACAAATTACCCGAATCATTCACGCGACGTTAATTGGCCTTTTAATGCGATTTAATGATCTTTAATCATGTAGGTGAAATTTCTATTTAACGTAATTCTCGTATATATATTAGCTCCACTTTGTTTTGCTTCTTATTGTTGCTATTAATTTTAAGATAAGATATAGTTTGTGAAAATATTTAAACAGTTGTAGAAGTCTCTTATGAATATTTTATTTATGTTATAGAAGCCATTTTAAAATTTCATTAACACTGTAATGAGACTCAACTATCATAATTGTACTGGAAATAAAAGATAAAAGTATAACTTATACATATACATTTATGCTTAGAATTTAAGTGTGTATGACATGTAGAATACTAGTCTTTATAACTATAAAGTTTGTTTATATCTTATCAGCTTGTGATATCATTAATGAGCAGAAGTCATAATCAACAAACGTTCAATGTTCCATTCGTACTACAGTGCTACAAAGATATTTGTCATATTCCATAGGACCAAGGATGTCAAAACGACTGAGCTTCTATGGTCTAATAGGCCTGGCGTCCCTTTGCATCTTCTTCTTAGCATTTAATCAACGCTACAGCAGCTACCTTGAGCATCGACTGCAGCCGGTGATATCGGTCAGTAAAAAATCGGAGGTGGGGATTGCTCTAAATTGAGTCACGCCAAACACGCTCTTTCTGACGGTAAAGTCTAACTTTTGCACCTAACTTTTTCCCACTCGTACACTAACAATGAACTGCCAAACCATTGCAAACAGTTACCAGCTCTCTTTCTCCCTGTTTCCACTATTTCCTTCCCTCTTTTTTTGGCTCAAGCAGTATTAGATAAGATAGACACTGAAAATATTCTGCTTAATAAATCACTGGGGTAATTTGATATTAATCTTGTACAAAAAATTAACAAAAACACTGTAAATATTTTAATATTCTACAGTCATTATATATTAATGCACAATTTCTTTTATATCAGAGTAATAAAAGTTTGGAATGATTACTTATGAAAAAATGGCTACAAGGAAAATACGAGCATATATATGAGTAATGAAGCTTTCTATTCTTTTATGATTTTTTATGTCTTGCATGTTTCGCACAAATTGACATCCTTCTTTGCACTTTTAATTTTCTTTTTACAATGTACATGGAACTCTTCACGCTACTAGCATATTTTGGATACTAATGCACTACCTATATAATGAAAGAGGGAGAAAGATATTGTCCTAGTTACATCAGCAGCATTATCGTGTTCACAATATACTATGCACTTTCAGTATGCTAAACTATCCATATTTTCTTCAATATAGGATGTGGAAATAAGGCCACGCATCACCAAAATTCAAGATCCAGTAACGGTAAGCAGAATGCATGTAGATTTACATAAACTGTCAGTTTTGTTCAGTAGAATATGTATTACAAGCTGATTTCCTTTGTATAAAATAAAAGGACATTGAAAGAAAAGTGTCAGAAATGATGAATAGAATTTAAAGTAATTATTATTTTTTTCTTTTCTTTCTTTTATGTTTGATATGTTCAGGTAAGTGAATATTTATCTTGAGATTAATCCTTTCAGTCACAATAAGAGATTAACAGTTAACACATTTAATATGGTAATGGAGACAGAAATTACAAAAAAATACCCTATTATTTTTGTTTGCATTGTGTGGATGTAAAGTGTATAAATGGAAAAAAACTTTAATTATAAATTATGTGTGCTTTATAGGCATATTTTAGAGGGTCCATTGAAAATGTTACACTTTCTGAAATACAAGAAGTTGTTGATCAACAAAGAAAAGCAATTGAAAAAGAGATGGAAGGATACAAATATCCCAATGGAAAATATGGAGTTAATGTTAGGTACATTGATTTTCATTTCTAGAGTTAATATACAAAACTTTCCCTGTGATTATATAATAATTTTTGCAGTAAGCTAGAAGACTTAGTATTAGAAAAAGGAGGGAGACCCATGAGAAGTGTGATTTTAACAAGCTGGAGAAGCGGTAGTACATTTTTTGGAGATGTAATCAACGCACATCCGGCCAATTTTTACCACTATGAACCTCTTCTTGATTTTGGAATTGTACAAATTAGGGGGCCACCACTTGCTGACGAAGCTCTTAGCAACCTGGAAGCATTATTAAGATGTGACTTTAGTAATCTTGGTAGGATTTAAGTTAATACATAATAGAGATAAGTATTTTATCAGTATAATTATCTAAAAAAATATTCTTAGATCGATACTTGGATTATGGTAAAACGCATCCTTGGGTCTTCAATCATAATACTCACCTATGGAAACAGTGTCAGATTCACAAAAAAATTTGTTGGGATCCACGATTCGTTTCGAAATTTTGTAAATTATTCCCCTTCCAATCGATGAAAATTGTCCGTTTAAGATTGCGCGCTGCAGAGAAACTCCTAGAGCAAGAAAAGTAAGAACGCAGCTCAATTTCTTTTCAAGTAATAGTGTAAATGCGACAAACCTCAAAACAATAACTTGTTCAGTTTAGGAATACGTTTAGTTCTATTGATTCGCGATCCAAGAGGAATTTTACAATCGAGAAAGCATCGAGAATGGTGCCCGACCGAACCAGATTGTTCTAACCCTGCATTAGTATGTGCAGACATGGTTTCAGACTTCAGTGCAGCTGTTCGACTAATAAAAAAATATCCACGTACCTTTAGGTATACTTCTCTTTCGCAATGAATATTATCTACGTTAATTAACTACATTCACAATGACAGATACTCTACAAATATTTCAAAATAACATTCTTTTTATTTAACAGGGTGGTGCGTTACGAAGATTTATCTGTAGACCCCTACAGACACGTGAAGGAACTGTACAATTTCTACGGCTTGGACTTTCACGTGAACGTAAAGAAGTTTTTAGATACTCATACAAAGAACGACGTGGGTGGTGTCTCGAGCACGTTTCGAAATTCGAAAGTGGCACCCTTTCATTGGCGAACAGATCTTGACTTCGAGGAAGTTGACGAGATACAAAGAGTGTGTGCGGCTGCAATGCGGTTGTGGGGATACGTTATGGCGTCGAACTCCAGCCATCAAAAGGATTTCGATCCTCTCACCGACTACCAACTACAATTATGACATGTGGCATAGTGTACGATAAATGTCTAGTATCTGTACGTAACTATTACTGTGTAGAGTGGTTATAATTCTTAGCTTATTTGCACAGATTACTGAAATTATCACAAGTGCCCTCATTCATCTTGAAAAGGTGGTGCTGATGGCTTGTCTAGACAAGCACTTTACTGATCTGTTTTAGATTAGTAAAAACAAAAAAAAAGAACAATGAAAAAATAGCAAATTATTGGACCTCATAAGACCAATGGTGAAACTTGTTCCTTAAAAAATTTAAGAGATGCATAAGTGCTCTTCATAAAGAACAGTCTCAATCTAGAATCTTAGACCAGTGTATTAGGTGCGAGGATTAGAGGTTCCTAAAACCCTGGTACACAACAAGGAAATATCCATATCAACGCAAATATTAAACGAACCTAAATAATAATCTTTTTTAGAATTCAAACTTTAAACGTCGCGATCTTGGTATATTAATGTAACCGTAACACATTAGGATTTTCCACTGAGATATTTATTAAAGAAAGAAAAAAATATCAAAATATCAAACATTTGCATAAAATCTTACTTTTCATTGGGTCTTCAATAAAAGTCTTATTTTATTACATTATTTTACTGCGTAATTTTAATTCTTTTGAGAATGCATATATGCATATGTAATTATTTTTACTTGCAATACCGGTTATGTAAATGGGCCAAATTTTAATACTCTTGATTCGCAATTGTTATTGTTTCTGTCTTACACTCTGATATTGTTATTGTTTCTTAAAAGTGTGTAAGATCGAAATTTCGAAATTCGTAAAATAAATCTGTAAATAATCAGTACTAGTTAAATATTGGTGTGTCCATTGTTTTATTATGCCTGAAATATTTTTCTTTGAGAATAGTTTCCACGTAACCGGCCTTGAAGCCAAAAATAGATGGTAGTGTTTTTGCATTAATTAATTACCTATAATTTCGTAAAAAATTGTGAAATCACAAACAAACTCTTATTCGAATCGCTATTAATTATTTTTACTATCTTATTAATTGTATATTTTTTACTCAATGTACTATATAGCTATTAACATGAATTTTTAATAAATGTGTACATTATACTATTCTAATATCTTTAAATCTTTGAATATGTAAATTCTGCAATAATTTGTTTGCAAAGCAAGCAATTTACAAAAGCAATTGCCCATTAGCGTTAGTTAAGTACAAGTGCTCAACATAAAATATGATTACTTTGTAATTATAGGCGCACTTAAACTCACTTTTAAATTAACAAATACTTATGTAAATTCCCTCGAATTATATATCGGATCATTCAATATTTCTTCAGTTTTAATCATTTTATTTTCTACCATAATTATCTTACTAGCATTTAATTGAATTTAGAGCAGCATTGGCTTTTTGTGAATTTGTGTTTAACAATAAAATTCATCTAGTCTGAACTATCTTTGTTTTACTTTACAATATTATTCACATATGACATATATCATACATCTTTTATTAATTAAACAGAAAATATTATTCAGCCTACCCAATCTTATTTCAATATGTTTTATATAACACGTACAAATATTACACGTACACGTACGTAAGTGTACAAATATTTTTACAAGGTAATGTACATATACATACAGCTATCTCCACTGTGATAGTCGCCAATAATAATATAGTGATATCAGCCTTGTGGTCAGTGTGACAGCTCATGTACCAACAACATTATGTTATTCCAGTGTAATAGACAACCTTGTCTTTTAATGGCCTGTATTCCATAATAGAGAGTTAATCACTATCCTTGGCACACATACTATCTAAGAGTATCAATTTACACATTTATTGATATGAAGGAAAACTAGTAATAAACTATGGTGAAAGTAAGTAGTGGAAAATACATCTATTCTTCTATCTTTCTTACTCTATTGTATAAATTGTAGAGAAATATATGCATATAAGAACAAGTCTTTAGTTAGAAAATCATATATATTCATAAAAGGTATATATACATGTGACTTAATTAGTTTAAGAACAAACTCGTATGGGTATTCAATTCCTGTCTTCCAAGTTTGTCTGAAACAAAAATTAATAACACATTAGGTTTTATATCATTAAATAATTTAAAATATATATATAGTTTAAATTCAGTGGAAAAGCTAATTATCACTAAAGCTCATAGCGTATATTAAAAGCATCACTATAGTAACTGAACTTGAATTTTTTCTATTGAGTTATTTAACATACTGTACCTTTTTATTATTTGTCTTCTGGTATTAAACTTTGTAATTAATATATGTGCAAAACACCTATGAACAAAAAATAAGTTTTTTTAAAATCAACATATTTACATTAAAATTGCATAAATTAAAGTTGCAATTCAGTGAGGGCAAGATGTTTTCATTTTATAATAAATCATATTAGCGTATATTATTAGATCATCATCTTAATTCCTAATAAAATTATGTTCTTTTTATACAGTTACTCACCTGTTTGAAAAAGTAATGATACACATCGTGCTCAAGTAAATTATAGAATCTGGTAAAAAACAGATGTTATTACTTTTTAAATTAAAAAAATATATTTTACAACTTAATTGCAATAATAAATTGTAATCAGCAAAAAAAGTAACATCAAATATACTCAGACATATGCTTGTCAAATATCATCATAAACTATTGTAATTTGGAAATATTTATTAATAAAAAAATTATTTACCTTCCTATCTTTAAAAAAAAAGTTCCATGGTTTAATTATTATTTTCATAAATACATTTTTCCTGCAAAGTAATAATTCGAATTAATCATAATTAAAATACATTACTAGCAAAACTTCATAATATTAAATTCATATATCAGTGAAAGAATATCACCATGTTTGCATGTAAGACAGGGATAACTTTTAAATTACTCATCATAGAAAATTTTTGTAATACTTTTATGCTTATATTGTAAAATAAACTGCTTTTAAATTACCTTTCTATTATCTTTCTTTTCTCTTTCAAAGTTTAAATTTTTTTCCTATTTCATGTTATATATCTTCTTTATCCCATAGTTATTTATATACTATACATATTATATTTTCATAGGTGTGGTACATATTCAACCATTTTCATTGTTTGCATCTGAAATAAGTGAACAGATATTGTTATATATTTCTTATTAAAGATTATGAGTAAAAATCATATTCAATATAACAAATATTCAGGTTTATAATATCTACATTATATTTCTGCTTGACCGGGGCGGTCTATATGAATCATCATATTTCATTCAAATAAATCATAAAAAAAAGATTTAATTTAAAATTATATTTTACTCTGTTTAAGAAAAACTTACCAAGATTATTAATGGAATTTATTACAATGTATTGCAACTCTATTTCTTGCATTTTTTCCCCTAGAAAGAAAAACAAACTCAACTTACATACTGCTCAATTAAATAAATTGAATACATATTTTTATAAATCTCTTCAGAAAACTGAATCGCTCATATAATACTCAGACTGGGGCAGTATCATGACATCATATGAAATACTAATTTTTAATGAAATTCGCGTTTGAAAAATTAATCTGAGATGATCTAACGTGAGAATAAAAATATGAAATTCAGAAAATTACTGAAAAATAACTAGAGAAGAATGAAGTGAAAATTGAAAATTACAGCAGTCACCAAGCTAATGCAATAAAATTAAAAAGATATTCTATTTTTGCAATAAATATTTTGTTAAACTTGTTTTAAAGAAATGATACTCACCAGAAAACTTGCAAACAAGCCGAAACTAAAGTTGATCAGCAAGAGGACATCCAAAGCACGTTTCTGACTAATTTTAACGTTTTAAATTAACTCTAGAAGAAAAAATAAATCGAATTCCAAATGATTCATTAAATTAAATCAGGAAAATCAATCAAATACAGGTTAATATATTCAGAGTCGTATTTCTAGGCTGTAATCAAGAAATACTCATACGAACGAGACTATTTACGTGTCATCACATAAAATATAAAATCAAAATTCAGAGGAAGCAATAGCAAATTAAAGAAAATATAATGGTAAATGATATGCTGAAATATCTGTTGCTTGAAAAATATCGTATTTTTATGATATTTCGTAATGATGCACGTGATGACTGTAGATTATACAAAATATGAAATACTCTTACCTTACCACTTTCGACGAAATCTAAAATGAAGGAGCAGCGTCCCTTCAACAGAGTTTAAATAGAATTATGGTCTAGGTTCACTTATTTTGAAGAGTGACCTATCGATGTACCAAAAATGCCCTCTAATGGAATTATAGTAAACTATTACAGATATTTTTCGAATCTTATATACACATACAAAATAGATGGGAAATTTTTGAATTAATAAAAAATATGTTTAATATCGTCTTTTTTTATAACTAGATTTTCGATTTATGTGATTGACTAACAATTCTCAGATTTTGTATATTTATTTAACTCGAGGAAATCGAATAAAATACAATAGTTTTCTCAATTCTTTTACCGAAATCTACTGAATATCTTTTTGTAAAGAAATTAATAAATTTTAATTTATTCATTACTGATAAATAATGATAACGAATTTGCAAAAACGAATAGGGTTGCAAGAATAGAAAATGTATTTCATTTTCCAGCACTGAAATACTTCAACGCTTCCATTCGAAAATGCTAAGATCTCTAATACCCGCAGTCAAAGAAGAAATAACAAAATGTAGTAATAGATATATCAAAAGAATCAACAAACATCGAAACCCCCAATTACTAAATTACTTATTACATCGGACCAAATCCGCAGGCTAAAAAGACACTATCCGTCAGACCTAAACACTAGATTCAACTAGATATTTCTAATAAGTAATATTTACCTATTTATAATATTATTACTTATAAATTATACTTATCTATAATAAGTTAATAAATTTATTAACTTATTATAAATAATTAGCCATGTCATTGGGCCACGCCAGAGAAACTTACTCAAAATTCTCAGTGCAAGAATTGATTGTAAAATACTTGTAAATAAAAAAAATATATATAATACGAGATACGGAAGTACACAAATTGTTCTCATACTAAGATAACATTTCAATAAATAAAAAATATTTCACAATATAAAATCATGATATCACTGTTGGTACTCAAAATTCTATTTATAATTGTGATTTCAGTAAATATAATAAACAAGACGTAATTTCGTACATTTTGAAACGAAGACTGTTGCAATGTGATACAAGACGTTGACAAGAAACTAATTCGTAACAAGGAAAATTCTTGTGTTTAAAGCGTTTTTAAAATGAATTGTTTATCAGAAGACGACAGTTCTGATAGTAGTAATGAGTTTCTGGTTGATCCACGGAAAATTAATTTGAATTCTAGTTTCTTCGCGAAAAAGAAGCCTGATGCTGCAGCGGTTGAGGATCGGATTGACACCGAAGATGAGAGCACCGATGACGAGGATCTCGAGGATGTCAGTCAAACAGACAATATCGAACTTTTCACTCAGGTTTTGAAAAACTTAGAATATTCGCAAAAATTTAAACAAAACGATGATAACATTGAAAAGAAAGAATCTCATTCAGACCATTCCATATTACAAGAAAAAGAGGAAAAAGCACTAAAAGTAAAAAAAGAGGTAAAAGATACTACATCGTCTAATGAAATAAACGAACTTTTGCTCCAAGGTGAGTGTAGTATAGGTTCACTTTCTAAAAAAGGCTCTGAAGATGCAATAATAAAGAACGAGGAAGACACTGAGCCTCCTAATGAATACACTATTCCAAAAGATGGTGTCAAGATCGTTTTACCAGGTACTTGTTTAATGATTAACAGAAAGAAGAAGGGGAAGCCAGATTTGAGAGCAATCTTGAAGAAACGATTAAGAGATGCTCAGATATTAGTAGAGAAAGTAGGACTGCTTTGTTGGTTGGCTTATGGCTTTCGTTTGAATGGCCAGATAAATCAGCCTGAAATAATGGCTGGTGTATTATCATTGATCTCTACTTCAAATTATCCAAAAGATAGAATTGATCTTATATATCTAGAAAAGTTTACAAAATGGTTTATGCATGTATTTACATTTGAGCCTGTTGAAAGTAATGGTAATAAACAAATAGATAAAGAAACTTTATTGAAAATATTGAAAGATAAGAAAGTTTCTAACTATAAAGAATTGATATTATTATACATTGCTACATTGAGAGCATTGGGGTTAAATTGTAGATTGGTTATCTCTCTTTGTCCTCCTCATCGGATATATAATAATAACCCACTTTTTAAATTAGATAAAGAGCCAGAACCTGTGGGGAAAGATAAATCTAATGTAACTAAAAAGAGAAGTTCAAAGAAAAAGGAAGAAAAAGAGATAACTTCTGATAAAACAAATGTGATTCAAAATAGTTCCGAGGCCAAAAAAAATGCTAATGCAGAAGCCAAAAAGAGAGCAGTTAAAATTTTACATTCGAAATTGCAGACTTGTAAGGGCAAAAACAAATCTGATACTAGTAAAGACTCTAACAGTGAAGGCAAAGTAACTAAAAAATCAAATACTAAAAGTACTGAAAAAAAAGATGAATCTGGATCTGCAGAACAGGAAAAGAGTATGTCTAGCTTAAGACAATTAAGATCTCGGAAAGTTAATATCAATTCTGAAGATAATAAAGCAAGAAAGTCTACAGACTTGTCTTCAAAGGTTGATGGCACAAAATCAAAATATTATATAGAAGAAGATTCAACAGATTCTGAAGCAGAATTTCAGCCTAAACCAAAACTTTCAGTGAGGAAGAGTAATGATAAGGAAGAGGCATTACAAAGTTCTAAGAACACTATAAAAAAAAACAGAAAATTAGTATCCTCTGATAGCGAAGATCAAACAAACAAAACCAAGAAAAGGCAAGATATTTGGGCTGAAATATATTTAGAGTCAGAAGAAAGTTGGATTTGTACGAGTGTATTGGATGAAAAAATCCATTGCATACCTGAAATATATGTAAGTAATTTATGAACCAGTTCATATTATATCTACTAAAGTATGGTAATAACAATTGCACTCTGTTATAGAAAAAAGCAACGAAACCTGTACTGTATGTAGTAGCTTGGAATTCTGAAGGTTTAGTAAAAGACGTGACTAGACGCTATTGTGCACAATGGCTTACAGTCACACGTAAGCAACGAGTTGATGAAAAATGGTGGCTTGAAACCTTGTCTTATTGGAAAGAAAAAAATACTGCTATTTCTAGAGCTGAAGATGAAATGCTATTACAAAAGTATTTTATATATTTAAATATTTTTACTTATCACAATACTTCTTTATTTGACAGTTTCATTTATTCTAGGGAGTTGGAGCAGCCTTTGCCTAGAACGCTTAGCGAGATCAAAGGTCATCCATTGTACGTCATTCAAAGACATTTACTCAAATTTGAAGCATTGTATCCTCCAGATTGTGTGCCTTTAGGACATACTTCTACTGGTGAACCCATTTACTCTCGCCATTGTGTACATACTATTCGTTCAAGGGAAACTTGGCTAAAAGAAGCTAGAGTCGTAAAACCAAATCAAGAGGCCTATAAAATAGTCAAAGCACGTCCAAAATACGATAAAGTACATATAATTATTTCAATCTTTTCATTCATAAATATTTATTCCATAATAATTAAATTTGTAAAATGATTTAATTACAATAGCTTTCGGGAATGAAAATTAAGGATTCGCCACTGGAATTATTTGGTGAATGGCAAACTATGGAATATGAACCACCAGTAGCCAAGGACGGTATTGTTCCACGAAATGAGTATGGAAATGTTGATTTATTTAAACAACGTATGCTTCCAAAAGGCACCGTTCATATAAATCGTAAGTTCTTAAGGAATTAATTGATACATATCATTGATACATATTGATACATATGTACCATATGTGTTTCGCAGCAAATGTATAAAAATTAATAGAAATAATTATAATGATTGATAAAAATGGAAATTAAGACTAATATATATATCATGATGTAGTTCCAGGATTAAATCGAATTGCACGGAAGCTTAATATTGATTGTGCACCAGCCGTAGTAGGCTTTAATTTTGGAAGTATGGGTGCAGTTCCTGCACTCGAAGGTTACGTTGTTTGTTCTGAATACGAAGATACTTTACGAGAAGCTTGGGAAGCTGAACAAGTTGAGGCAATTAAACGAACTAAAGAAAAGCAAGAGAAACGAGTTTATGGAAATTGGAAGAGACTGATTCAAGGTTTGCTCATAAGAGAGCGACTAGCAACGAGATACGAGTTTACGGAAGAAACAAAATCGGCAACTAATAAACGGGCGAAACATAAGAAAACAGACGTAAAGAAGACTAAAGTATTTTAAACCGTAAAACGAAATTATAAATCATTTTGTAAAAACCTTAATATTATTTTGTTACTACTTATAATTTCAAGTAAGAACATAATCTTTTCTGAATACGAAGATATTTTACGAGAAGCTTGGGAAGCTGAACAAGTTAAGGCAATTAAACGAACTAAAGAAAAGCAAGAGAAACGAGTTTATAGAAATTGGAAGAGACTGATTCAAGGTTTGCTCATAAGAGAGTGACTAGCAACGAGATACGAGTTTAGGGAGGAAACAAAATCGGCTACTAATAATAATAATAATAAACTAATGATAATAAACTAATAATAAGGCAGCTATTACTATTATATTTATTTCAGTATTATAAACAATCGTGCCAGATAGATTTTTGTAAATGAAACTTGTATAAAATTTTAATATATATGTCTTTCAAATGTACTTTCGTTTGATATTTTTCACATTGTATTTTGCTATAATACATGCAGCTAGTGTTTTTATATTTTTTTAAGATGATGTAACTCCTTGGCATACAATGACGTCTGGGAGACATCATCCATTTCATGTGCCATTGTAGACTTTGACGTCTCCGATATGTCAAGAACAGTTCCTGGCGAACGCCGAAAATCAGGCATCGATTCTGTTTTATTTAATATTGATTTAATTTAATAAAAAATGTCTAGTTTCTCTACATGTTTCGAAATGTACCATACTTTATAGAATTATTAATTTATTATTTTATAATGTTACTTAATTACTGTCCATGAACATCATATATCAACCTGATTAAATATTATACAGCAATGTAAATTTCAAAATAAAATGTTCTGTTTCTAAGCTTGCATATAACTGTTCAGTTGAGTTGCGTGTTGTTTTACTGGTTGAATATATATAAATATCTATTTAATTTAGTGTATTAATGATAATTATGATTAGATTGCAGATTTTTATGCATCTATAAGAAATTTACATTTATAGAAAATCTGTAAGAAATATTTGAAAGTACAAAATTGCGCAGAATGCACATAGTGTGAACGTTCCCAACGAGGTTCTACTTTTATAGTTATATTCTCAAAAATACGAATTTGCATAAAAATCCGCTGTATAATTATGATACTTAATTTATATAGGATATTCCTATAGAATGTACACAAATGTAGGCAATTTTTAAAGAACTATATGCATAATAAATTAATATATATTTATATAAATGTTGTATTTATCGCTTTAGAACCGTTATTATTTGAATATTATCGACAGATCGATATATAACATATGGGATTTGAACTTTGTATACATATAGAACAGTGTTTACTAAATAATAAAGAAATTGAATATTTTATAGAGAAGCTTTTATGATAATTATTTCAGATTTTTAATGTAATATGGACCCAGAATATTATTCTACTTTGTACAAATGGTAAGTTATACAAAATTTGAAAATTACTACGAAGAAATTTTAAGGTTAAATAAATGATAACTCGTATTTTATTATTTGGTTTTATGTTTCAAGGTTTGAAAAATGTGGGATAATATCAAACATAAGAACGCATCTTCGTCAAAATTTAATAAATGCATTAAAAAATAAAGATGTTGTTTTAAAAAATGATGAGCCTAAATCTGCAAAACAGTACGTTTATGATTTACTAGTAGCAGAATATTTATTTAATCACAATTACGCATACACACTATCTGTATTTGCTAGTGAAGCACCACTGTTAATTAACTTTTCTACTAAGACAGTTCAAAAAACCGATGGCAGCAAGGAGGAGAGTAATGAAAAATTGCAAAGTGATTATATATTGCATGTTTTGGAAACATTAGGTATCAATCCGCATGATCCTAAAGGACAGTATGTTATATCGCAGTACATAGAAAATGATATGCCTTTGCTTTTATGTATATTAAGGTGTATAACTATGTTTTCCTATAACATACACAATGATGTGCCCATAAGAGAAAATATATCTCTTTGTAATGAATCCACGCAAACTGAATTTTCTTGGCAAGCTCACAGTTTATATGTAGAAAAATTAGTTGCATTGAAAAGAAAAATATCCATGCACAAACAAATAGTTGACAATAAGTTGCGCAAAAGAGAAATGATGTTAAAAGAACAGGCAATGTTCATTGAGCAACAACTTGCAACATTAAATATAAAATTGCATCAAGTTCAGGTAGTACAAATTTTTATTCTATAATTAGTTCAACTAAAATAAAATAACAAAATATAAATCTTTTTTATAGAATGTTATGCATAATATGAGTTTGAAAGAAAAACAACTAAAAGAAAGAAGACAAAATAATGAACGACAAGTTTTGCAAAAAGAAATGGAATTAACATCAAAAGAAAGATTGTTGTTACAAGAAGCAGATAGGTATAATATATGATTTATAACATTAATATTCATAAAATTAACAATTTCTTTTTTGTTATTACATATTCTGATTTACATAGATTGCAAAAGGAGCAAGATGACTATAAAAAATTAGAAGAACAATTAAAAAAAACATATGATCAGAAAGGTGTACAAACTGAAGATCTAGTAGAATCATCTAATCATTATTTACGAAACATTGAAATACAAACAGATATTGTAAACGATATAAAACAAGAGGATAAAATTGAGGTTCTTACTAGAGAAAAGGAAGAATTAAATGCTCTTATCCAAGATCAACAATTAAGAATAGAACAGATAACACAACGGGCTCTTCAGTTGTCTCAACAAGTAGAAGGAATACGTTCATTAAGACCCATTAACATAGAAGTTCCAACACAAACTGTTAATACAAATACAGTTATTAGCGAAAGTAGTTCAACGGAAGATATTCTCCAGGATGCGAAGATGAGACTTAAACGTTTAGAGGAGGAAAGTTTGAAAGCGGATCAGTATTATTATAATTTCATCAACAACTCTCCATGATATAATAGTTACAGTAATCTAATAGAAGTAAAATGAAAAAAACTGAAAAAAAGATATATAAATGTAATTTGTATAATAAAATATTTATGCTGATTTTTTTTATACAGAAAGAAATGTAATATTTCTTCTCGATTATTAAGGAAGAATCGGGAACAATAATGAATGAAACAAATGCCGCATTAATGAATCTTTATTGCGGTCATTGATAAGTCCTATTATAAATTATATAAAATTCGAATCGTATGTACAAATTTAAGACTGAATAGAACATGTACCAAAGTGCTTTTGTTACCTACTTTATTTTATAAAATTGGACGTTAATATAATATACAATTTATTCGCTATCTTTTTTCTTTATTATTTGTATTCTACCTTAATTACATGCAACACCAAACGTAGTATATAAAATGTTAAGTCAAATTTTTTCCATTGTTGTACATCATCTTCGTTTGGGATCCGAACTTCTCCTAGTACTCAGAATTAAGGATCATATTTCTCTATTTTTTTAATAATTGAAAATTGAAATTTTATTATGTTAAAGAACTGCGATATTTTCTCTGGCTATTAATATGTATTGTCAAAGGATATTGTTTGTCCCGGCTTTCGCGGCCCTCCCGTTCATGAGTACGTTCCTTTGTGTAGGGTGACTTTTCCTGAAAATACATTCTCATATGAATCTTCTGAATGCCATGCTATCCTGCAATTGGCGTTTGGGTATTTGATAGTATCACCTAGTTTTTCTGGTCTTTGCTATTGTCTCCCATTTCGTCTTTTCAATGTACTCGAAGCGGACGTCTTTATCAACTAAGGGGTCAAGGAATAGTGTTAGAAAAATGATTAAAAAGTTAATTTATGGGCAGAAATGTTTAGGACAAAATGTAAGACTGATGTAACGGGATTTATGAAAAAAAATGTGGCACGTTCTTTACGAAATGTGTTATCTTCTACATTTTTATCAATAGGACTGTTACACGCAAGTCTCTTTCAAGTTCTTTATGTTTTTTGTACGTATGGGAAAGACAAGTAATGACCTACTTATGACCATTTCAACAATACGCAAATACCTTAGAAAATCTATTCAATCGAATATAATACGAATGAAGTATTCAAAATTATTCGAATGTATCTTAATAAAGATACAATTTCTTATATCTTCGATACATGAATAGTGAAAAATTTCAATTAGAATTACTAACCTTGTTATAATGATGTTTTTCCCTATGCTCGGGGATATCACCATTTTGATGTGTTCCTTTTGCTGAAAACCATCCTCATTATTTATATAAAGAGACTGATGTTAGAACAGATTTTATATTATTTGAAAAAATATTTACCTTTATCATCATCTTTTCTTCTTTTCTGTTCGGTTGTTACTGCTGATTCGTCTGTCCTATCCTGCAAGATACGAAAAAAGCTAGAATATGTTATTAATGTGTCATTTATTAAAAATTTGAGGCATACCCTTTTTCGTGCAAATTTCTTTTCCCTGCGCAATTCTTTCTGTTCGTCCCTTATTTTGCCTTTACTCGAGCGTTCTTTTTTGTCAAGACTTCCTTCAGCACGTCTACCCTCCTGTTAACATTAAAAATCAAATTATACAAATATACAGGAAAAATATCATTGTAAAATTTAATAATTCTTACCTTTTGTACATTCTCAACTTTTCTTCTTTTGGCATCTGAAATTAAAGATTATTGGTTTTGTAATTTGGAATAAATTGGAATATATATATATATGTAATACACGTATTTTTTGCCTAAGTACTTTCTTTTATTGTGTTAGCAGTTGACACAGCTTTATATTCTCTAAAAGATATTATAAGAAACTGTGATTATGTAATGGCAATAATTAGAACTTTTTAATGCAAACCTCTATCTGATCCATCTTGCGTGGGTCCAGAACTAGCACTACTATTTGATACACTAGAAAGGTCACGGTCTAAATTATCTACACTACTGCCATAATAGTGTTCCTCCTGTAATTAAATTAATAACATGACAATGCACTTATTACACAATATAGAAGAATTTTTCAACAAATCTATAGTTACTTTATAGTATTTTCGGTCTTTTTTATCTATTGCGTCCTCTTCCTTAATCTCGTCCTTTTTTAAATGTTTGTCTTTCCCTTCAGAACTTTCCTTGCTTTCTTCTTTTTTTCTAATTTTTTCCGAGCTGTCACTATATTTAATAAAAGCTCGGTAAAATCTTCTGATTATTTGCGAAGTAAAAATTGAAATATGTGTCACTCGACTTACTGATGCAATTGATTCGATGCACTTCGTTTTTCTCGTTGATCTTTACTCTCTTTCTCTATCCTAGAGTCGCCGTTTGTAATTTCTTTACTCGATATTCCATCGCCAGCTTTATCCGAATTATCACTATTTGAAGTATCTTGTGTTTTTCCAGTCTATTAGATAAATACAAAAATTGATTTTTAAGTAAGAAAAATAAAAATGAAATAAAAATAAGGCAGACCTTATCCCCTACGTGATGAAAATCTGCTTCGCGAATCATATTTGGAGTTTTGGCTTTTAATTGGCCACTGTACGACGTTGCTAGTACGTGCAAATCTTGGCGTTGTCCACGTTCCTCCTCTCTCACTTTTTCTACTTTACGTTCAAGAATTTGAGATAATTTTGCCAGAACAGGGAAATGTGGTAATATTTTTATTAATATTATCAAGGAATTTCTTATTTGTACGTAGTCCTTAGAATCCAAACAAACTACAATCGCCTGTATAAATGATGCATATTAAATTACAGTTAAAAAAAAATTTTATCACACAAAATCATTACCTTTGTAATTTTGTAATGCCACTTATGACACACGTGTCTGTAATTTTCAAATCCTACCATATCATTGGCTTCAGAGAATTGATTGCTAACTCGGAATTTTGTTACAAATCCCGGATAATTGCTACATTCCTAAAAGAAGGATAAACATATAAAATCATCTGGATTTATTGAGTATGTTATAAAATAATATACCTTATCGAATATGGCTTTCTCAGAGTGCCACCTCATTACCGTTTCCAGCATGGCGCATAAAAATCTTCCATAACGATTCGCTTCGTTTTCGGTACATGAGGTAACTGAATATGTTATATCACAGAAAAGCTATAAGATTAAATATTACGTGATAAATAATGCAATATGTGATACATAAAGTGAGTAAATTTTCAATAAATTATAGTTACTCTGTCATAGCAAAGAAGGGTTGAAAAATTTGCAGTCTTTAAAGAATGTATAGTATGAACGAATTTGGCGCAATACATGGCATCCACGGTTGTAAATGTACATCGAGGAAACAGACACAGTTGTAGGAATTGCGTTATCGTTTCATTTTTCGCTGATTTTGCGCTTCGGGATAAAAACCATGTATCTTTCTCTTGTCTAATAAAGTGGCATTAATAAAACAATATTATTAAAAGGTTTTTCCACAGAGCATATAAATGTTAAATTGAACAAATTTTACCTTAGATATGCAAATACTTTTTCAACGTGCTCTTCTTGTTTTCTCCTTTCATCTTGTAGTTTCTCAATTAGAGTCGTATATCTTTCTTGCTCTTTCTTCCCCTTGCTAACATTCTTGAAAAAGAAAAAGGTATATTAATTTAAAAGCGAACTATAAAAATCGCTGTTAGAATAAAAAGGTATTAACACACCACATCTTTGGAATCGGCGCTTTGTGCCGCAAGTTGCTTTAATTTGTTAATTTCTCTCTGATAACTCTCCACAGGAACATACAAATCGTACATAGATAAGGACCAAAATGTCACCAGGAACTGTGGCGAGATATCCTCCCATACTTTCAATGGATGTAAAGGTCTAACTGACTGAGCAACAGGTGCCATAACTGCTTGTGCAGCTTCTGCGTACTTAGCTTGCTTCATAGCAGTTGACATCTTTTTGTAATTTGGATCAGCTTTACGTAAAGCATCATACTTAATCTGAGAACAACATGTAAAATTAGATCTGTTCAATAACAATACTCCCTAAATTGGTAATTATATCTTTATCGATTAATGTAATGGCTATTTTCTCATATACAATTGTAATATTTATTATAAAAAAAGAAACTTACATTAATGGCATGTGCAAACATTGGTCTTGCAAGAAAAAATGCGACATCAGAATGTATATGATTGTCCTGGAGCATAGAATGTATGGAGGGAAGTCTTTCTACATATTCATCTACTGTCATAGTGGATCCCAAGAAGGTACCAAATTGAACTAATGTATCTTGACACTGATCATATAGTTTTCCTATGATTTTAAATACACAAATTGTCAATAAATTTTTTTTTAAATATTAAGAGAATAAAACATTAAAAATATTACTATAATGCTTACCCACAAGTTTAAGATGAGATTTATCTGTTTCCCTATACACAACACAGTGTTTTTGCTGTGCCATTAAAAGACATAGTGCTACAGCAAGATCATGTTCAGCTAGAGCTTCTTTTAAACGTTGTGATGATTTCTTTGTATTGCGTACTTGACTGAAGTAGCCAGCCTGGAACATTTTGTATAATTGTAAAACATTTTTATAATAGATATCTATGTATAGATTAATTAAATATATTAATAAAATTACTTCATTTTTTAATAAGTCTCCACCTGCCATGGCATCTAACTGATCCGAAGTCATCTCTTCAGCGGCTTCGATACCCGCCATCTTTTGTACTATTTCTTTCAATATTAATAAATCTAGGCTGAAAATAAAAATGTGCAATAATATAAGATAATTATTATTTATCTCAAGTTTATTATTCCCATTGTGCAATATTACGCGATTTTCGTAGGCATTATTATGCAAGATACTTTATGAATACTACTATCGATACTTTACGAATAAAAATGATTGCTAACGAATACTTTTAAATAACTTTAAAAATAAAAATTGGAATATGATAAATGAAAACATAAGAAATGAGATTATTGCGTAAGAGAATATATGCGTAATTTTAATAGTTATGAGATTTTTATATGATGTTATAATATAAATGAACTTATATATCTAAAAGTTATTAAATAATTTTTCTCTTTTTCCTTCATTTTTAAATCTATAGCGATAAGACTTAAATCCTATCTCCGTGTTTTCTACAAAATACAAATCTACTAATAATACTATTTTTTAATGTATAACAGATTTATAATCTGTGTTAATTCTTTCTTTTTTTAATATATCTAGTGTTGTATTTTGCAATAAACATCTCTACTGTTCCCTTGCAAACTATTATAAGGAATCCTCGTTTCATACTTTTTATTGCAGAGATTCATACATTTGCTTAGCCTTTATCACCTTTTGTTCTATATCTGTTCCATTCAAATTATATTATCCAAAGCCTTTTGTCCATTAATTAAAATTTTAATATTTCTCTCTTTTTTTACAAACTTTTTAATACCTAGGAAGAAAAAGTACAATTCAAAATATTTTAATATGTTCGAAACATGCTTTACCAATATTAAAATCTCTTAAATAAATACCAAAGCAAGTTTTACAACAAATATTCAGTATTTACCTTGTCCTTCTAGGTTTTCATAGCATTAGTGGCAATATTTCTCACTAATTGTATTTTTTAAATCTGAACTCATTAGCTTTTTCAGCTCTTGTTCTACTTAAATATCTTTGATCAAACATTTTTATCAAATACTATTATTCCATGTTGTTGACATCTTAAGATAATTGATATTTTTACGATGTGTAGTTCTCTTTTTATCAGTAATAGAATTTTAAATTATTGTATTTAATATATTATAAATGCGAGTTTCTCTATGATCTTTATATTTGCTTGCAAATTATAATGTTCGATGCTAAGCTGTTTCATTTTCCTATCCATTTATCTTTTACTTACACTGTTTGATTCAGTATTCAATATCAATGTTTCCCTTTCCCACAACATGTTTTTAGTCATTCTTTCAGTTTCCTTTATAGATAAAATGTATATGAATGTATATGCCAAAAACCAGTTATATCTTATACCAAAATAGCAAATTCGTATTTCGTAAAAGTATTGAAATAATGGATAACGCTTTGTTAATACAGAAGTGCAGAATAAAATTCATAAAATTTATTCCACTGTTCTTCGATTATTTGTATTTTTATTGAATTTTAAGTAGCTCAATATATAAAAAATGAAAATATATTACAATCAAAGATACGTTTTAAAAGAATGAAGAAAGAATCTTATATTGCCACACATTTGGAATCATCATTAGTAAAGTTCCATTGCAATGAAAAGTTTGTAAATTTTATTTACTCAGTGATACTAGATCTTTCCATTTAGGAACTATTATGGCAGAATGATAGTGTATGTATGTTCACTGCAATTAAAAAGTCTTCATAGTATATTTGTCACAATTCGATTGAATTTTTTTCATGTTTTATGAGCAATAATTATTCTGAAATTACAAATAGTGGATCAAAATTCGTATCTAAATTTTTTTGGTTTCTGTTCGAATATCTCCGTTACCGTATTACACGTGATACTAAATCACACATGTTCAAAGAAACTCTCTATTTAAAAAATACACTGTTTGTCTGGATAAATCTTAAGCAGAATTGAAATACAATTTACAATTTCTATGTACTCAAGTGTATGAGCTACAAGAGCATAACATATATTTAGTAAAAGGTTTTTGTTGTTAACGGGAAAAAGCTCGTAATTTATTAATGTAGTATTGTGGAAGAGAGGCTTAAGAGATATCGGGCAAACCATAAACAATGTCGCGAGAAAGCCTAAGTGCCGACAGGCCCATCAATGTATCGTCGGTCCTTCAATCGAATAGTTACGGGGGCAAGGCCTGCGTGACCCTGGCCACGAGCGGTTACAGAGCACGTGCGTAGTGAAACTTAGAGAAGAGACAAAGGGATATTAAGGGAGAAAGATGAATTAACAGTCAGTCAGAGGGTGCGAATTGCGTTGTCGAAATAATGTTGCTAGCGTTGCTAGCGTTGAGAGAGAGCATTGGAACCGTGGTGACGAGAGTTGCAAATTAACTATTTAGTTGTCTTAATTATAGTATGTTATTGTACTTAGTTCACATTAAACAACTATCTTTTCTTGTTTAACCAATATCTGTTTAATCTATTTTAAATAAACTAATTGTAGTAAGATCCTACACTAGGAAAAATCAGAAAGGGATTAAGAATATCACATTAATGATAATTATTCTTAATTAGCTTAAAAATTTCTGAACTTCTCCCATTATACTCAATATTCAATTAAGTAACTATTATATTATAAAAATGAACGAGAACTTGTACAAAATCTAGACAATTACAAACTAACTGAAAAGAAATTAGTTTCTTATATACAACGTACCTTTTTTGTGCTTTAAGTTGATTAGCTACATACTGCAGCAAACCAGTAAGTTCAATATTATACTTCTTAAATATGGCTCCACAAAACGAAGCAAGGGATTGGAGCCAAAGAGATATGCTGGTGCCATCATGTTTAAACCTATCTCTGTCAGCACCAGCTAAAGCTTCCACAAGACAGTAACCAAGTACATCATAAGAAATGTTAGTCAAATATTTTAGGGAATCTACAACAGGTCCTGTAACACACGAAATAGTAAAAATTATTTAAAATGAAAACCTCCAAGTTTACGAATGTTTCATAAAATTATTTACATACCTATAAGATTATCATACAATTGGATTTGTATAAGAATGTAATCGAACAATACACCGGGCGAAGAATGTGTAAGTTTGCCTATTGACCTCCCTACGGGCTTTATGGTTTCCTTACTCACTCTTTTCATGATAGACTTAATTTTCTTTTGCGCATCTGCTCGTTTTCTTAAAAGAGCAGCATGTTGCAAAGGTGTATCGTTCTTCCATCGAGCGTACAAACAGTATCGATTCTGATATGGATAGTATTTTAAGATATTCCACAATTCTTCGGCAACGCAACAGTTGCAGTCCATAAACGATAATGATGGCAGTAACGCCACATCGAGAATGGTCAACACGTCGTAATACAAATTGTTATTTTTATCAACTGGTTGCTTATTGGAATCTAACGGACACTGTTTTATGGCTGCATGACACAATCGCATGATTTTGTACATTAAAACAGGATCATGATGTAGATTGGGACCAAGGACTATGAGCATTGGTAATAATTGATCGTGGATCTCCTCGAGACTTTCGATTAGTTTCGGAGCAAGAGAGCTCTTCAATTGTGGAACTCTCCTACCTTGTAATTTTGGCGATATTATACAATTTCTGGAATATAACGTAGCAGGTACAGTTACAGAATTTAATTATAAAAATATACTCTAAATTTGTTTACTTGAATTCTCTGTAACGAAAGTATTAAAATGGAAATTACTTGCGATAAACAGGTTCGATAAGAGATTGAATCATTTTACATAGCGCTAATGCAATTGGACGTTGATCGGTGAAACTGTGTTCGGGTAATCGATTGAATAAATTTTGTGCTACTTCCCAAGCTCCTGTCTCTAGAAGTGCTTCGCATAACCCGAACTTCTGATTACTTGTGTATTTATCCTTATAAAAAATAATGGCGTTAATAAGATCTTTAATAAAATATAATTATATCTGTTTAGATACCTGTGGAGTTTCTTTCTCCTCTGGTACGTCCTCTTTGTCTTTCGTAGAAATTACGCTTAACTTGCGAACATAATCTTTCGCCTGTTTCATTGCCTGTTCGTGTTCTTTGATAATAGTTTTATCATCTGGCACCAACCAAGGCAATATATCATCTAATTTAATGACACCATGTTGTAACATGAGTGCAGTGACTTTTTGTAATGAAAATGGAGTAGCATTGACGGTTGAACAATATTTAAATCCTAAAACTTCGCAGAGTACCTGTTGGTCACTCATATATGATCGAATTAAAGGGATAAAAAGCGCATCATCTTGAGGTCGATTCTCAAAAGTTTCTAATAAAATATCGAGTACCCTATTAGGGTCAAGATTAAAATATCCTAAAAGAATGATATACATATAGTTCCATCCATTTAAAATATACAATTTAGAACATATCGGAACAAAATTTTTTTACCGATAAGGGACTTAACAATTTCCAATATTGATGCTACTTCACTTTCCGGACGTTCCTGATTCAATTCCACTATAAGTTTAGAATATCCTTCGCTTTCCTCCCGAAATAAATTAAATTTCCGTTGTTTATAACTGTAAATAAATGTTTTATATAGATTTCGCTTCATTAATTTAATTTTTATATTGAATATTTTACTTAAACAAATAGGAAAAAATACATACTACAATTTTGTCTTCACTTTAATAAATTTGATTTGGAAATTCTTGTTTTTTAAAGTTCCTACATCTTGCAATGTATCAATTTCTAAACGTTCCTTCAATATCCTATCTGTAAGAAACTATATAGAAAGCAAATGATAAATTAATTATGTCATTAGAAATATTTTAATATGTAGCCAGTAGTTCAGTCACTTTTGTTATCCTATAAAATGATACCTTTTCTGATTCTTTTACAAGATAATAAAAATTATTCCTTTCTTCATTATGTGCCTCCGCATCTATCAGTGTAAATATATCCACTATCGCAGATGGTATTGCTCCATCAATATTCTGCAAATAAATATATTTTAAATAAAAGAGAACTAAAATAAACTAATAGTTGGAAAAATGAATTATTGTAATATTGTCATTGACCATTGATCTTACCGTTAGTTCACCTAATGTCTGAACAACATTGTCCTTTTTTATGTTCCCACGGATTCCATTTGAAATTAATTCGTACAATCCTCTTCTCCATTCTAAAATTAAAGATAACACCACATAAATATGTTAAAAATATAGAACTATCAAATGATAATTATATATTGTAAAATGTATCTCAAAAATGCAATTCCTCATAATTTATAATTTATAATTTACAGTTACATTTATCAAAATTAAAAATAATGCAAAATTAACAAAGAACTTGAGAATCGACTTTTTATTAATTTGATTGAAATACAAAACAGTTCAAAATTATATTTTATTCACATATATAAACTCTTTTACTTTTTATAATATTCAATGTGTAAAACAATTTTCCACTGAGGTTTTTCATTAAAATATGTATTTGCATAAAAATCCACACTCTAATTATTTACATTCATAGATAAAAGAATATAAGGAAATGTTGGCGATTAAATACATTTTATAAATTTTGAATTTTCGGAATATATTTTTCAGATAACAAACAGGGAGAAATATTTTCTATGTGAACATTGTTTATTTCATAAACAGATGGGAACGTTGATGATATGATAAGTGTAACATTGATAGATTTCAGCGCGCGTAAAATTGTCACTTTATGTCGAAACATGGCTCAAGCTATTAAGAGAAATTTTTGTAATCTCACCTGCAGTGTTGCCTTCCTTAAATTTGTGCTTGATTAACTTGAGGCTGCAAACAGTTGTTAATTGACAATTAACTCTTCAGAAGAGCGAGAAACAGGAGAGATAAGTTGCAACCATCAATTGCACAGAAGTATGCAATATCAATTCAATATTAATCGAACGCACTTTCGGACGTTAACCACTTACAAATCATTTTTTCCATGTTTATCCCATGCTTTCCATATATCTGTATTCCACACTTTACCAGCCATTTTAATTCCATGAAAAGCTTTTTTATAATTAAAAACAATTGTATCAACATCACAGGTTAATAGACTCCATTTTGACCATTGCAAGCGTCCTCGAAGCTATCGTGGCGCGATCTTTCTTACACCATATATTATATCTAGTCTGGTATCCTTATTGTTAAAATCTGCCTTCTACGTCATTAGTTATTAATAAATAGATTGGAGATCTTTATGCATTTATGGTATATTTGAAGGTATAAAAATGCACACAGAAGTATATTTTTATTTATTTTGTAGTTTGTAATTTACTAACTACTTTGTAGTTTAGACCCAGTTTCTATTAAGTACAAGGAAATTGTGTTCTTATTTCTAGTTTCTTATATTGGGTTTTTATTCCTTATACTATATTATATAGATATATTATATATATTCTACAAATGCATATAATATGTAAAAATATCCATAATATGCAATAGATATGCAATAGATATGCAATAGATGAAATAAATTTCCATTTAAATTTCTGTTTCTTTATTTATGCCTACAAAAATATAAAAATGCATTAAAATCCACGATCTATTAATAAAGTATCAGTTGTAAAGAAATAAATATGGCATTAATTACATACATTTATTAGTTTATAAAGTTATTTTTGCTATTGTTTCAAATTTAATTTTAATAAAAGGTTTTTATAAATGTTTTATTTAATAAAAAGTAAAATTAATAATAGGTCATTTTATCTACTTTTCATTTATGAAAAGATTGTATCATAGAAATAAAGTATATATTTATATATATATATATATATATTTAGAATTATATATATGTATATAAGGAGGAAATGTAATTATAAAATATTGATTTATTTATTGGTTAAATTTATATTTTATGTAATTCAGGAAACCATACTCTGCCCAGTATACATAATAAAAATCTGAGGAGCACTAAATTTTAATATCTGATTTATAATACATTATAACATAGTAAGCTACGTTTTCGAATATTAATAAAGTATTAGTTAAAGATATAGTATTGATTAAAGAGACATTTAGCGATAAAGTGCTAATCGAATTTCACTGAAAATGTTTTATGAACTACTGGAACTACTAAATCAGTATATTATCCTATCTACTTTTGATTTATGAAAAATATGTTGTTTATCTTATAACAGTATATATAGGATATAAATATAATTATAGAATATTGATTTTCTCAGAAGATTAAATTTATACTTTACGTAACACAAGAAACGAACATACACGCTTTAAATGGTTTCATGGGAAAAATGTAGAAACTGTATTAATTACGAATAATTTTTATTTATTTATCAAATACATAATATCATAAGTTACCAGCAATTTCATTTGCCTTACAAATACATTTTATAGGTTAGGTTTATCAAAATATTACCGCTAGAAATTGGTGGGTTTAGGAACGCGAAGAACTTCAGTTCTTTTACGTTCAGCCATAGAACAGAAAGGTATCGTCATTTTTACTTCAAATAAAATCAGAAAACATCTGGCTGTGTATTATTAATAGTAAATAAGTTCCGATATAATTATATCGATTAATTACTGCACAACAACACGAGTTTAATATTATCGTTGATAATATAACATGCTTTATAATTAGAATATACGAGTGTAACGCTGTTTTGTGTACTACTTTTCCTGTATATAAAATAATTTAGACAACTGTAAAACTTAATATTTTATTATACAAATATATATTAGTGCTGTAAGAATGTATGTCTTGTATTTAGTTTCTTTTTTAACTAAGAATTATTTTATGTATTCCTCTTTTTTTTACTATGATAAATTTGGTTATGTCACGTTGTAACTGTAAATTTGATAATTTTTATTTTCAGTACAAAATGGCCAAATCTAAGGAGAAGAAGAGCAAAAGTGCTATTAACGAGGTTGTTACTCGTGAATATACAGTGAATCTCCACAAACGTCTCCACGGAGTTGGATTTAAAAAACGTGCTCCACGAGCTATCAAAGAAATTCGCAAGTTTGCTGAGAAACAAATGGGAACTCCAGATGTGAGGATTGATACACGACTCAACAAACAACTGTGGTCTAAGGGAATCAGGTAAATTTTATATATTTCTGAGTTTGATTTAATTTATAACTATTTATGATTGAACTGTCACTGTCTGAATTTTTTGGTATTTTATATTATTAATTTGCATTTGTATATTTCTAGAAATGTACCATTCAGAGTTCGTGTACGATTGAGTAGAAGAAGGAATGATGATGAAGATTCTGCAAACAAGTTGTACACCCTTGTTACGTACATACCAGTTGCTTCCTACAAAGGTTTACAGACAGAGAATGTTGATGCAAGCCAAGATTGATTTATTTCTCATTAATAAATAAGTTTTCATCAATCTTTGACTTTATAATTATTTCAATATTCCCTTTTTTATTTCATACTCAATAGTTTTTATTATTTTTTAACATTTAACTTCTTTAATGTACTTGGGATATTAATACTAGAAATGATACTACTCACTTACCTAATCTAGCACATTTTACAAATTCTATATTTAACATCAGAATCAGAGATATTAAAGATACATTAATTTTAAAATCCTACGTTGAGTAAGTTAGAACAATTTAAAATTTTAAAGAGTTCAAATATAAAAATTTTCTGCGATCTGATATTGTCGATTATCGATACATATCGATAACAATGTCACTATATACGTTTCCCACGCTATAATGTTCCTAGCCAATTCTTACCGTAATTTGCTATAAGATAGTGATATTTCGTGCATCGTATGGTAATCATAGTTAGTATAAATTTTATCATAGTCGAGGAACTTCAAGAAAGTTTATTATTCGTATGGATTCTGGCATTACGATACTGTATTACGGCTTGAATAGTGTACGTTCTGAAATAGGAGCAGTGAGTGTAAGTAATATCAAGTGATCATACGAAGGCGCGCTAACAATATTTCTTTCTCTTTCGTTTCCCTATTAATTTTATTGAGTCTTGAGGTAGATAATTGACTTGATCTTTGTTTATACTTATGCTGACATGAGTCGGTGATCATTTATTAAAATGCGAAGTACGAATCCACTAATGTCGCTTTATTTACAAGAGTGTCGGCACCTTTTTTTTTTCTTTCATTTTAATTCGCCGGTTCACAGTTTTATCAAAGTATTCTTAGTAGTTTTATTTCGATGCTCTCGAGTCTGTTTGTGTAATCAAAGCGTCGCGTCTCATCGAGGCTGCATTTGCATTCAATAACTTCAGATAATAAGCCTATTGTTTATTGTAGCATGCAAAACGCGGCTAACATGTGCGTAAACGCATATAGTTAAAGAGAAATAAATTTATGTATGCTAATGATTTACGACTTGGTTTGGGCGCTATAATTATTCGCTCCGATTAATTCGATTCGGTTTGTCAATGATCGATCACGCGGTTACTTTTTATCAAGTAAATCGCGCACATAATTAAGTCTGTGGGAACGGATGTGACTCCGTGAAGAAAGAATTTCGTTCCCACATTTCTTTCTTACTTTTACCGCACATTATCATCGTACGATCCTTCCTCTAACCGGTACAGCTTAGTTATAAGTTATAACTTTTCTATAAAAGAAAGAAAAAAATTGTATTAAGAAATAAAAAAATCAAAATTTCTATTTAGCTTTTATTCGTCTTTTTTTTATAAATTTTTGTCCGCATAACAATATAAATATAGATTGAAAATTATTATATACTATTATTTTATGCAATTATTTTTTGTATAAGCATATTCTATGCTATATACAATATTACAAATTTATATATTTTCAATATACTGTTTCTTTTTCTTGTTTTTTATCCTTTCCTCTATCATTCTAATTGTTTTATTAACATATCCCATTAAACACATATATCATACATAATACAATGTTTAAATGAATTCTTTAAGAATACTATACTAACAAATGTATCTTGCATTTTTTATTTTCTTTCTTCATACAATTCTTTATTGCACAATTTTTTATATATTTTTTAATTTTTCTTTTTCTAATTATTTAGTAGTTTATAATGGAAGGAGGTGGAGTACTTACAGCAGAACGCAGTCCTGCACGTGCAAATCTGCATGTAGCTTTCAGTGAAAAGGGTGAGGTAAAGGAACGCAGGGAAAAATTCTTAACAGCCAAGTATGGGTCTCATCAGATGTCTCTTATTCGTAAAAGACTTGCAGTTGAAATGTGGCTCTTTGATGAGTTAGAAAAACTATATGAATCAGTTGTAAGTTTAAAATAAATCTCTTTGTAACTAGAAGTTATTACATAGATATAAATTATTTATCAATTTTTGTTAATTGACAGAATGAAAATGGTAAAAATCGGGAAGTTGAAATAGATATAGATGAACTTCTTGATATGGACAGTGATGATCATAGACGAAGATTTTTGCAGGTATGTATTTGTACATTAGATTAGATGGTTGTTATCAAAGCTGACATACATTAGTTATTGTTATTTATTGTTTTATTTTGTTGTTATAGGAGTTACTGGTTGATACAAAGAAACCACCACATGATGTAAATGTAAGTGTAGCTCCTAAGCTTGTCTTGATAAATTTGCAATTATTTGTTGTAACAATATTCTTTCTCCTAAAATTTAATACTTTGTGACTAATATGTACTTGAAAATAATATCTAGTATTTTTAATGAATTAATAAGCTCGATTATAGTGTACCTATGGTTCTAGAGGAATAATTTGATTGATAAACTGGGGCCTTGTCACTAACGGAAGTTCATCTCTTTATTTATATGTTTCAGAAATTCATTAATGATTTACTTGAAAAAGCTAAAACACTTTGAAGAACTTCCGCGTTCTTCTTAACACTTATGTGTTTGCAAGGACTTTTTTGAAGCATGAACAAATTTGCTCAGATTTTGGGACGAGTCAAAAACATATTCAAGCCTTAAATGAGTCGCGCGCATACGTGACTTAAATGCCAATTTATCATTATACTTGGATCGAACATAATGGGGAAAAGAAAATGAAAAAAAATCTAATCCATCAAATGACTCTGCACATTTTTATTCTAGCGTATATTATTTCATATTGAAATCGTAAGCATTAGTATCTGACTTATCTCAGTACAACGGCTAACTTTGTTAGTTATTTATGTGCGCATCGCATATCAAGTAATAAATCTCACAGTACACGGAACTGCCTTGCTGTACGATCCATCCAGTGTGATGTATAGTAGAAAACGTTTGTTCTTCTACACTCTAGTTTTGTATGAATTCTATACTCCATTGTTCGTAATAATATTTATGTTATTAGGGGATGATTAACTAACAAAGATACTTCCAAAACACTGTAACTATATGAAATAATTTCTATGCATATCCTAAGTTCATTGAATTGTCACGACTGAGGATATGATTGGGTTTGAAACAATTAATATTTTTTATGTTGTAGCAAATTAATACAAACTTTTTTTTATTTATTGTAGAAGATACTTTAAGGGGGCAGATATGTAAAATTTCGCATCGAATGCTTGTATGAATTTAAAGGGGAAAAAAAGAAAGAAACGAAAAAAAAAAAAAAAATGATGGAATCTGTTTGATAATATAATAAAAGCGTGTATGTTTCAGATGATATTATCACTGGCATAGTAATAATTAAAACGTGGAAATGACACCTATCGTTGCTCCAGTACCGAATCAGTATTGAAAATTATCGTGAAGCAGAAATTAACTCTGCCGTAAGTTTGTCATTTTCCTCCTCTTTTCTTTTGGATAATTGTTGATTGAAATTTTTCAAAGTTCTTGTTAAGTCGTTAATAAAAAAAAAGGAAAAAAATGAAGGGAAACTGTAAAAACATTCCTACATTTAGAAAGATATTAAATTCTTTATATTGTAACGACGATGTAGTGATGATTTTTTAAATTACTTTGTTACTTATATAATCATGTTGTTAATTTTCAAGATTTTAAATTTCTATTTATAGACGTGTTATACTCGTTTAAATGATCGGTCGATCATCTTTAATGAATCTTTAATAGATCAATTCGCGTATTTGTCTCGAAAAAGAAAGAACAAATGGAACTAATGTACAAGTCCTCTGTTCTGACGGCCTCGTTTGGATAAAATAATTGTAAATGCGTAGAATTATTCGTGTGTATCTATATGTAGTACAAATCAGCGTTTGTGTTATGAAAAGAAAAAATAATTCACCGTCGCAACAGAGTGCAATCATAGGTGACATTTATACGATTTACCGACAGTCATTTAACATACGAGCTATCGTGTAAAATGTATCCACAGTTACTGTAAAAGAGGAAGGGAGTGAATTTAACGCAAACTTCCGGATAACCCAAAGGATCTCTTGCACCGATGTATCTCGCATTAATTACTTAAAACCAAAAATGAAAAAAAAAGACTGCACAAGTGGAATTTACCTTCCTCTTAGACACCATATATTATAATATAGATGCGTACAGAAATCATAGTAAGTGGCAAAACAGGATGGATAAGATGGATATATTATCGAAGATCGAATACACAGTATCGGATGTTGAACGGGGAACCAAAAAGTTTTCTGTTTATGCAGGACAAAAACGTAAAAAGCAATACCTATATGATGTGATTACTTAAAAATATATATTCACGTGAAAGAAAAAGGAAAGAAATGGCTAGCAGAACTCTGTGGCTACCTCGTACGCCATATTTCTAGTGCTATTAATCCCCATTCAAAGAACAGATAAACAAAGAAGAAAACGTGGAGAAACAAGAATGATTTTATCCAAGCAAAGACTTAGTGAATCACTATCGTTTTACGAGATATATTTGAGTGTACAGAGATTCACAGCTGCCATTTGTCTTTTGACAAAAATGTGATCTTTGTAGACTTGATCTGAGGGCATAGAGAAATGTGTTTAGAATATCTTTCTACTCACCCATCCTTCAAACAAAAAAATATACTTCCATTTAGGTGAATAACGTGTAATTAAAGGAGAAAAAAAGGTCTTGTCACTCAATTATATATATTTAAAACTTTATACGACAAAATATATGTGAATGTGTAATTAAGATTAGGGAAGTAAAAAACAAAAGTACTATACAATAAACCTTGATCTCATAATAAAACGGCGCAATCGTGACGTGTTCGTTCACTTTTGATCAAGTGGAGTCATATGACTATATGACACACATATTTAGCGATTGATTTTTATGTCGAACGAAAACGTCAGAATCCAATCAGAGTTTATTGTACTAGAAACGATACAATCAATTGGTGCACTTGTGATTTAGTGTTGTACAACGGTATGCGACCTTCGATAGAATTATGTTCATCGAATCTGCACGTAAAACGGAGAAGAGGAAAAAATACAAGAAGATTATGAAGTTTTTAAATTTTATCACCAGAAAACAATGTCGCTGTAGAAACTGTCTCCTTTGTTCTTTCGTCCTGCGTTATAAAATAAAAACGTGGATCAAGTGCTTTGCGTGTAATGCTCGTTGGCATGTGAAGAATGTTTCGTAATATATATGTATCGTTCCGGCTTCGTGTCTTTAAAAAAAGAAAGGCGTGTGTAATTGGTATGATGCGGTTTCAACATTATTTTCTTGGCGAGTCGTTTTTTGCAAGAAATGCGTGGAATACATTAATGTCTGGAAGAAAAACAAGAAAACACGATGAAAGACAAACATTTATATCCGTAAAATGGCACTGGAATTTCTCATCCTCGTGTGAATGTCTTGGAATGTTAATGTTGTAATACTGAATCAAATTAATCCATAATACTCTTAAGTAAGAGGGGAAAGCACTTTTACACTGACGAAATAAAATTGAAACTTCCGCGATAAAAAAAAAAAAAAGTAGGGAAAAAAATAAGAAATTTAGGATTCTTGTTCCTTACGTTTTAAATTGGCGATATTGCCGTTTCCACGAGGAAACCATATTTTGCATCAACATGTACTGATTATGTAAGAGATTGTATTTACTTGCACAAACAAAATAAGAATTGGATAACAGAAAAATTTATGGCTCGTTTCTTTCCTTTTCTTTCACCCAATGAACTAATTACAGTATACAATATTAATAAATTGGAAATTTATTACTTCACAACTATAAGCGCAGATTACACTAAAAAGATCAATTCTTTTTTGTCGTGAGATGCGAAAGAATAGTTAATATCTTTTTTAATCTTTTATTAAAAATTTAAAAAAGTCAAGAAAAGAAATGAAATCTTAACTGCAATAATTACATTATTGTATTGAAAATATTTATTCATCAATATGGGATTCAGTTTAAAATAGTTTCAGCGAGTTATATCAAAGGTTTATTCGTTATATTATACAGAAGTTTCTCGTATTTATAATGCGCGGTAGCGGACTGCGATACATATCCTCATAGAAAAGACTTCTGAAAAACTAGCTTGAATAAAGATATACGAGATCGATATACGTATTCGTACTAAATAAATTTGTTATCCGTGAGATTCCTCTATGATTACTATACATCATTTCTTATTCGTAAAAATATGTCACTCGTACTATAATGTCACAGTGACACTGCATTGTGAATGAAGCGTAAGACACGTTAATCGATCGATTTTGCAATTGGAACAAGAGAAAAATTTATATAAATACTTTACATACAGTATGCGAAGTAATTATATTAAAAGGGCAGTCTATGAAGGATGGGAATAAATTAACATATCCGTTTTCAAATCCTTCAATGTCTCATCGCTTAGTTGGAATAAATTACTAATAAAGATTTTAAGCAATGATCATTATGAGATAAGATATATGTTAATCAATTTTTTACTTTGTCTGCTATAATTACTTTATTCGTTGTTCTAACATATTCAACTTTTGATTAAGATAAAATTGAAATAATTAACTGAAGTGATATCGTCAGTTTCATTTTTTATAATAAATAAGAAATTTTGTTTACACAAATACTTTATTAATAAGTTATTTAATAATTTTTTTTGTTTAATATAATTACTTCGTACACTGTAGCGAAGCCTCTTCGATTATACTTATGAATTTCGTATACCGAGCGCTTGTTCCAATTCTGCGCGTTTTTGTTGAACCTTCGTGTAGAAATATCTACACACTGCTTCCTGCGCCCACGGTTGATAATAGAATTCTGCTCTACGTTCTTCTTCTGGGTTGCCAACAACGTCTATCATGGTCTTCAAATCCCTCGTTTGCGAGATAATCCATTTGTTGATGAACTGCTGAGGATCTTTAGCGAAACTCAAGAAGAACTCTCGGTTTGTTTTCAACTGGTTGATCGTTTCGACCGTTTCGTGGATTTTGTTGTCGAGGCTCTGGATTTCTTGTTGACTTGCAGTCGATAATAGGAAATTGTTCATCTGTGTTTTTAACGTATCGTCAACTTCCACGTCTATGTCGTAACACGCAGTTTGTTTCGTTTCTGTACCTAATTTAGAACGTGATAGAACAAATGGTTATTTTTTGTTTTTGCAAATCTTGGAACACGGTGTGCACTTCTTAATTATTATCGGAGGATCTTGTTTGCAAACTCATATTTTTGATAATATAATTACAAAATACAGGCTCGGCAAAAAATTGTTTTACCTACCAAGTATTATAGAAAGCATCATACTTTGGACATATTATACATTTGTATAATATGTGCATTCTGTGCAATTTCACACTTTCAAGTTTCCTATAGATGCATACAAATCCGCACTCTAATTATTATTGATAGGTACCTTCGACACTAATAACGTGATTGATCACGATCGGGTCTGGAGGATGGAGCAATGGATTTAAACGCTGTGGTATTTCTGCGAATTTCATCCTTGAGCAGGCGAATATTTGTTCGAGATATTTATCACAGTTTATGAATTCCCTTTCGTGACTGTCTTGAAGCTTGTGTGTCTTTATGTACTGCCAAAGAGCAGAGATGATAACAGGTCGCGTTTGGGTATGTACACCTAGAAGTCGGGCTAATCTAGGATCTAGCTTAAACTGCAACCAAAAAATTTCTGTTAAATTCTAATTCAGCTTACATTTATTTTATTCATAAATAAGGATGTACGAGAACCAGAGGATGTCAAACTGAGAAAATTTAATTAACTTAAATTAAAGTAGTCAGAGACAATTAGAATGTTAAGCATTTGTAATTTTACAAATTTTAGTACATCCCTTTTATTTAAAAGAAATGTTACTTGTAAGGGTTGATAGTCGAGAAGCAAGAGAATAGTGCATCGAACATTTTTATCTCCAGGTCTTTTTACTTGGAAACCATCAGTTTCTTGTGTTGTCAATGTACGGTGCCATTCAACCAAGTGATTATCAGGTCCATATAAATCTTTATCCAATTCTATAACTAGACTTTTAAAAAAGGAAGAGAATTTCCTTTTTACCTAAAAATCATTGTAATATAAATGAATTATCCTTCGTTTTCAGATGATCTATGGTTTTCTTTTCTAAGAATAAATTGATTTTTACTTTATTAGGATCATTTTTCGTATCGTCTAAAAGTCGTCCCTCGACTCTAAGTTCCCAGGATGCAACCGAACCTTCTTCACCCTCGCCAGCCTCTTTCGCCGGGTAGAACGTATTCGAAATAAATATTCGTAATTTTCTTTTCTGTTTCATTGGGCGTTTCAGTGCTTCTTGTATATCAAGTCGTTTTCTCATTATAGTCGCGTCTAATTTCCTCTCAAATGCAAGTAAGTCCATGTAAGCTTGAGATTCAGGCACTAAATCGCGCACTTTTTGTGGCAATATCTTGTCTGCTAGCTTTTTCTTCTTCTTGGACGTGGAATGTGAAAAATCACTGTTCCAAAAATACCTATATAAGTTTGTGTAAAAATCATAGATTCAAAAATCAATAAACCAATTTTTAAGCTTATGAAATGCAGTGAAGTTCCTGGTGAATTCAGTGAATGGTTTTTAACATTTTGATGATGACAAATAAATTAAAAATTTAATAATCAAGTAACCAAATTGATAAAAAATTAATTGACATATTGCTTTTTGAAATGTATAAAATCATAGATACTAAAAGCTAGTTTATTCCAATAAAAACAATTAGTTAATACATTGTTTAACGCAATGAGTTAATGAGCAAAGTAATACAAAATATGGATGCAGAATTAAATAAAAGCATGCAGTGTTAGTGTACTTACGGTTTCTGTTGTGACATAGGAATACGTTGATCCGCGCTCCTTTTTCCAACAGGTGGATTTGGCATAGGTCCTTGACGCATGTTTGAATATGGTTGATTGGCTCTTATTATACTGGCTGGTCCAGGACCTGCATTAGCCATTTGTGGAGGAGGAGTAAATCCTGATCTCTGCTGCATCTATATAAAAATTAACTTGGAAGTTCCTTACTGTTCCAGTTAATTCAATTATCTTAATTCTTATATACTTACAGGAAAATTTGGGCTAGAATACTGCCGTAAATTAGGAGGCACAGATGACGCAGCATACCTTTGTGGTGGAGGACCATTATTTCCTGTATTTGGTACAGGAAACCTTTGTGCCATGTTTCTTTGGTGATAATTCTACTGATTGAAATCAACAAACGTTTCACTAATACAAATATTGTTGTATGGTTTAGAATAAACAAAAGAATTCAAATGAAATTTTATCAAACTTTATTCTACAGCAAAGTCACACAAATTACTATCAAAATGTACAATATTTTATTACATAAGAAAGTTTATTTATGTTCCTTGTACATAAAATTACTTATTTTTATACACAGAAATAAAAAGACAATGCTTTTTAAATAAACACTCTGGCTTTTCTGTCAAACTAGTGCAACTAGAAAACAAAAACATAACCTCAGAAAGCGTACCTAATTACAACTTTACTTAAGTCGCAATTATTCGTATTATTTTTCTAAGCATCGTAACATTGTTAACAAAATGGTAAATTTCATAAAACAATCGGTAAAAATATAAAGAAGATGAATATCGAAAAGCTGAATTAGAACTTTTCCGTCAGAATTGAGTGCATTTTTGCATCACAACACAGTTGCACTTGGAATGCTTCAAACTGCAATGTTCTATGACTTGATGCGAATCAAAGTATGAAAAGGAAAAAAAAAGCGACGAACAAGTGAAACGAATTTAACAAATAATTGAAAAACAACCTACGCCTTCAAAATTTCTTTCCGTTTTCCTCCAGGTTTAATAAGCTCTCGAAAAGCGGCAGATTATGGGGGAATAATTTTTCTGATTCCTGAGAGGGCGCCACCATCTGCACCGTTTGCAGGGATTTTTTAAACTCAATTTTTAAATTGCTAAGGACTTGTTTTTGTATTATAATGTAGTTTAATTTAAAATATTGTAGAATTACGCTAAAAGCATTTTTTTAAGTCTTTTATGACTTTGTTTATTTCCTCTAATTGTTTACTAAAGACTTTCTAATTTCTAGTATAGAATTATAGAATAATGAAACTATAATAAGAACTTTAACGCATTTCAAGTATCATTAACAACTTACTTTACAAAATTTTGTCAAAAAAGTACTTAATTATTTCATTATCCACTGTTTTCATGTAAGCTAGAGTAGTTAGATGGGAATATATTTCTATGTGATAAAATATTGATTACTAGTTTTGTTCTTTTGCATGAATTTTTAGAATAAAATAATAGCAAATTTCTTTAAAAAGTAATTTAATAAATTTCCTATATATAAAATTTCCAAATCCTTCAACTGTTTAATAACATTCTGAATTTCTTGTAACGCTGAATAAATCAATTAAGAGATAGTAATAATAGAATACCTTGAATACCACCTGCGCACGCGGATTCTCATGAAAACAATAATTAATCATGAGACGCGTGGGGATTTAATCCCGGACGATCCCGCGTTTAAATCGTAAAACGCGCTCAAATTAAAGTGGGATTAGGTGTCGACGATTATGGCACGGTCACTCAAGTTACAAAATGGTCGTTAGGAACGATAATGATTTTCGATTTGATCACGTGTTCGAAATAACCGAAATTATTGGATTTCGACGAAAATTTTGCTCGTTGACAACGAAGAGGGGAAATGGAAATACGCAAGATGCGGTGATTATATTTAAATCTGAGTCAGTAGCCAGCGATTTCGCCAGTGAAGAATCTTTCATATCGTTGAGTTACGTTGATTACGCAATTCTCCGTTATCGCGAATAAAAATCCCCATAGAAAACAGCTTTAGGAATATCTTTAAGCTTAGACTAGAAATGGCAATGTCTCGTGATTTTTTTTCTTGAAAATTACACATACTGGCTACATTAAATTTTGTGCATTCATTCACACGTATTTCAAGATATATATATATTTCTTTTATTGAGATAATAATTTCAAATTTCAAATGATGATTTAAAAAATACGTAAAATATAAAACATTCTGTAATTATGTTAGTCTGAGATAAACGATGTAGCTTCTTTCTATTTATATACTTACATTATGTTTGTTATTTTTTTTTTTTTTAAAGAATGGATTTCTTTTCAAGTTTGAATTTTAAACAATTCTTTTATAAGAGCGCCATCTTAATAAGAATTTTTAAATTGCCCGTCTTTTGGCGGGCTTTCATCCTCAATCTGTTGGCTCTTCACGTGAATTCAAAAAGTGGATCAACGTAATAATAACTCGACCCATATGACGGCCGGTTATTTAAAGAAAAAACCTCTGATACTCTTTGCGCAATCGAATTTCCTTTTTCCTGTTTTTTGTCGGATATTTGGAGCGTAGAATGCAGCGAGGCAGTGCGTTTGAGTAACAATATGGCGACTTATAGATGGAACTTGAGGAACATAATATGGAACGAAGTAAAAATCGTATTTTTCGTTAAAATTACAAGTTAATAAATTATTTAATAGAAAATTTGAAATAATTGTGGCTTTTATCATTGAAATGAGAGATGATAAAAAGTCTCAGATCTTTTACTTTCCAGCGGAACATTAACAAAAATAAAGCTCGGCTTCGACTTTAATTTAATTCCATATTGAAACTTTTATTTGCGGTATGTAACAGTTTTTTAATTTAATTTGCGATTGAAATTCTGTGTAGTAGCTTTCTTAGAAATTAATTTAAGTTTAGATTTATTTACAAAATTTTCATCTATTGGCAACTATAATCTACCTACTATGTTTCATATGCAGTTACTTATTTATTATAGTATCAAACAGCTAAGTTTAATACGAGTAGCTATTAAAATCGCGGAAAGGAAGCAACACACAGTGAATAAGTAATACGACCAAGAAAGCGGAAGGAGAACTGTCTAGAATTAGTCAGCCTCTCAATCCATCACCACCCACCACAGTCCACGGTGCGCTTCCACCGAAATGGAGCAAATAATACATCAGCAATAAGAGAAACATTATTACAATCTAGTGAAGAATTTTACAAGCAGCAGAATTCCAGCACTTTCAACAAATTAGTTATACTATGTTTGGTTAATTATTATAACACTTTCTAATATCGTAACAGTATGCATAATTTCAGAATTTATGACACACAAATCTTGAAAGTTAGACTACTAAAGAGTTACAATTTATTTCAGTTCACCTAATTCTCAATTTCAAAGTTATTTATAATTTATTCCAATTCACAAGCAGATACACAAGCATACGGTTCACCTATTTCCAAATTCCTAAAGCTCTTTTCCAAGTTTCTAAAGCATCTTTAATCGCCTACGTGATACAAATGCCTGAATCTGCGTCGTGCAAATCGCGAAATCTACTCTACAGAAATTCCAAAATTCCTGACGAATCAGCGAATACGAAACCACGAAAATGCCAACAATTTATAGAAACTCGGATTCACGACCAAGTGCACAAACAAGCAGGTAATCCCATCTCCACTCGCACAAGTTGAAAAACCATCCTAATCTTCCGCCTCTTGCAGCTTCCAGCGCGTAATCACTTGCTGCAACCTCACCTACTCCACTGTAATACAACGACTATATACAAGTTACCGGATCGAATTTACCTAACTCGAACGCATGATTTTTCCAATGTTGTCGCACGTGGAACAACTATCGCGCGTATCGTGGAGGCGCAGCTTGGCAGTGGCGATTTTGGAAATTCTACGTGCAAGTGAATAAGCCGCTAATATTAGATCGTTGAAAACTGCGGAAAGCATGTACTCCTACACTGGTAAACATAGATACATGGACACGTACGTGGCGTCGTCATTTTCGAAACACACGAGGTCTGCACCCGACGTGTTGGACAGTTTCCTCCAAAGCGTGGGCCGTGTTCCCGCCATCTTCGTCCACTATAAGAGGGATCGGCTCTAGGACCAAGCATTTCAGTCCTCTTCGACAAGCACCGCAAAGCACGAGGATGGCTCTCGAACGACAAGTGCGCGCCAAGGTATGAGCTCGAGGATTTTCGTGCATCGTACGTTCGTTTCGTGAAGAATCCGGAAACATTTTGCCTTGTGCGAGATCGTTGCAACTTTATTTCGCTCAGTCGCATCCTGTCAACTCTCTTGTGAATCCATCCATCGTGATGAATATCCCGCTCGTCCCTGCTACCCTTTCCAACAATCCTTGCGTGTGATGCAAATCTTCCAACTCGTACGAGACAAATTTTTTAATTCGCGCGATGCAAATCTCTGGATTTGCGTAAAATCGTTTCACCCAAGTCTATGAATTTGTCTCACGCGAGCTTCTACGTTCCAAAGGGTTGGGCCGAGCTTTGCAGCTCAGAACTGGGCCGAACTGGATATCCGTGTTTTTCATTGGCGATTGAAACAAATCATTGTGAATCTCGTAATCGATATCGGTGACCACAGATGGCAAGATTCACGGGTTTCGATGTTCAAAATTGCTCATTCTTTGGATTTGACAAGTGTTCCCCAGAAAATTCTTTTTCCCTGAAATTTCGAAGGATTTCACGTGGATGGTTTGTCAGTGATCTGTATAAGTATCGAGAAAGAAATGCTTGCGGTATTTATCGGAACTTTTTGGCAATTGTACAGCCGATATATTTTGGGGGGAATTCCCAGTTCGAAGATGATTTACTTTTTAACGATGGTTCGCGAAAACAGTGATTTCACCCGATTGTCTCGTTGCAGATCGCTGCAAAGCGTAACCCAGAGCAGGAAAAGGAGGCCCAAGAATGGATCGAGTCGATCTTGGGCAAGAAATTCCCACCAGGTGAAGCGTTCGAAGATGTCCTCAAGGATGGACAGGTGTTGTGCCATTTGATGAACAAGATCTCCCCTGGATCCGTCTCCAAGATCAATAGCAGCGGTGGTCAATTCAAAATGATGGAAAATATCAACTCGTAAGTCTATTTTGGAAATCACCTAGAAGTTAGAATAAGTTTGAATGTTTGAAGCTGTAAAAACACGTACACCCGAAAATATTTTGCATCTGCTGTAAGTCCCCCTTTCTTTTGAATGATATTGATAAAAATACTAATTTGTATAAATATTCATACTATCAGGTTCCAGAAAGCTTTGAAAGAATACGGCGTGAACGACGTTGACGTGTTCCAAACGGTCGACTTGTGGGAGAAGAAAGACATCGCACAGGTGGTGACGACCCTCTTTGCTCTTGGTCGTACGGTAAGTTTAATGTAAAAACCGGATCAGCGGTATTTAATAGGCGCGTGGCCTGATTATGCCATCGAGTGGATTATTTAGTTTAGTTCCGTGTCATCTACGATCTCTAATTTCCAATCGTCCCAGTGTCTAACTACCGTAACAGAATACAATGTTTTAGCTTGATCTCCGTAATAGCTTTCCGCATTACTTTGATCCTCTGATCATTCCACGAGAGGTTTCGCTAAATTGCGAATAAAATCTTCTCCACAGACGTACAAGCATCCAGAATGGAAAGGACCATATCTGGGACCTAAACCTGCCGAGGAATGCAAACGCGAGTTCACCGAGGAACAATTGCGCGCCGGTGAGACGATGATCGGTCTGCAGGCCGGTTCAAACAAAGGTGCCACCCAATCCGGCCAAAGTATCGGTGCCACCCGCAAGATCCTCTTAGGAAAGTGAATCAACGCGATATCAACAGGTTTAGATTAAAGAAAATTTATACTTTGTATGTACCATGTATATAAATATATATATTATGTATTTATTTTGTATTTTGTAATTAAATAATATATATAATATATATTTGTTATTTAACAAAGAACTGGTTGTATCTATCCTCGCCCTTATTAGGTCATTGCCGCGTGTCGTTTCGTCATTCGAAATTTTCCACGGTTTCTAGAGTATTCTCGAGGCTGGTGTAAAAATACTACAAACGCGACGGTGGTCATTCCGGATCGACGTTAACAGCGTTTTTAAAGCGGTTGCCAGTGTTTTATAGAAACATCAACGTCCAGATCCACGTCTTTTTCGTCTCTGAATAACGCCAATTCCCGAATTATCGCGATTATTTTCGAAACTTCAACTTCACTGGGACCTCGTTCCTCCGAGTCTCTACGCTCGTCCTTGTGTTTGTCGTCACTGGCGCGTTTCAATTTCATTTCGATTCGATCGATGTTGCATCGATCGCGCGAAATAAAAAACAAAAAAAAAAAAAAAAAGGGGGAAAAGAAGGACGAAGGATAAAAATTTTCAGACAACAGGGACCTCGTTCCTCCGAGTGTCTACGTTCGTCCTTGTGTTTGTCGTCACTGACGCTTTTCAATTTCATTTCGATCGATGATTCACATCGATCGATGTTGCATCGATCGCGCGAAATAAAAGATAAGAAGAAAGGGAAAAAGAAGGACGAAGGATAGAAATTTTCAGACAACAGAAATCACAGAGACCTCGTGTTCCAGCATTTCTATTATAGATTCGTTTCTGTGGTCACTGGTGCGTTTAATCGATGATTAAACTCGATCAACGTTAAGCTGAATGAGGAACAACGGTGGAAAAAAGAAACAAAGGGAAGATAGAAGGAATTTTGAGGAATAGTAGAGAAACGAGAGAATTCTGGCAAATCGCGTGACCACATTCTCACAGTATAATTAGAACGCTGGAAATAAAAATACATCGGTGCTCGAAGGTTACGATGATTTACAGAAAGTCTAGACTCTTGTGTTTCCAATAGAAAGGGAAGCAAATAAACGAACGACTGCATTCTATTCGGTTTAAGTCAGAATAATCATGTAGGAGTTTGTTAATGGGCAGAAACAACGAGATTTATTAAACACGACGTATTATCTGTTGAAGCGTAGATGCATCATGTAGTTGGTGGATTTGTAAGAAATTTCTCTGCTGTCATTTCGATTCTGAATGGCTGGTGCCTGTGTACAACGAATGTTTGACAATGTTTGAACCGGTTTCATACATCCGTTGTTCTGGCAAATGTAGCCACAATCTTTGTTTTATAGATACAATTCGACTCAGGCTATCGTATTCGATAAAAACTTTGCTTCTACTCGAGTAGAAGCTAAACTCGTCACGAGTAACTGAATTTTTTAGGAATTTGTGTAGTTTGTATTGGGTTGGCAACTAAGTGATTGCGGGTCTTCTCGTTAGGTGGTAATGAGAAAATCCGCAATCACTTAGTTGCCAACACAACGGTATTGGAAATTAGACATTTCGAGTTTAGGGGATAACTGAAAGCCTCGGATAACGATTTCAGCTATCGCAAAGATTTCGAGTTTCAGACGCGCGAATTTCGAGGATTTTTAACGCGAACATCGAGAAATTCTGCTATTCGGAAGATTTCGAAATATTCGAAATATCGTCAATTTAAAAATCGCGGACGTTTCCCAGTAGAAATTTTAAAGTTCGAGATCTCGTAAAAATGTCTAGTTTGAAATTTGTAAATACAATTTTCGAACCTAAATACCTAGAAACTTTCGTTTCGAAACTGAAAGGTTAGAAGAATCGGTGGATCGCGGACCTAAAATTTATCACGATATTCGTTCGGACAAATCTTCGCTACCAGGACAAATTATTTCCAACTTAATCTCGAAACATCCACGTGTTACGAGAATAATAATAATAATAATAAAAAAAAATGATTTTCTGACGATAAACAACAGGTGGAAGTAAATTGAAATCACAGCGAGACGTGTTGGCTTCCGACTTCGAGACGACACGAAAATAGTGATATTGTAATTAGCATTGTGTATAGCGGTTGTAGACACATCTGCCGCGAGATTCGAGAGTTTGCCACGGCCTTCGACGTAACAGGCCGGTCTAAAATTATTTTCGTTTACTCCAGATGCGCGAATCTACGCCGCACAATTCTGGAAAAGCGGCGAAGGAACGTCTTCCATCATCGTTTCTAATAACCTTTGACAGTCTCGACCATATTGCGTTCAGCGACAGCTTTAACGATTCGATCACGAATAATTAAACGTATCGGTTATGAAATAGGCTATGAAATAGGAGGACTCGAGATTGGCGACATCTATGTATCCGCTGCACTAGACTCTGTGGGTATAGCGGTGTTATTTACAGAATGAAAAATTATTGTTTACTGCCAACTATAAACGTTTGGAAATCTGTCGCATAATTCGTTTCTCTGGTAAAAGTCGTGGTGTGTTTTTCATTTTCTAAACGGTAGACGAAGAACGATTTGGTGTCTTTGGTGGTGAAGTTCTACGTATTAATTTTACAGGACTTCTCGAACGATAGAAATTAATTAGAACTTAATCTTTAGCTTAGAATGCGAAATTTGAAATTTGAAAAAGCCCGCGCGCGCTAGTCGACTTGTATTATAAAAATGTATACAGCATTCCTCGCAAGCGCAACTTAATTATTCTTCGCTATGGTTTAGGTTAGAATCACGAATTTTAGAGTAGACAGATTGCAGAAAATTTGACGCAGAAAATATTTCGTTTGAAAGAATTTTTTAGATTTGGTGTCGTATAGAATTCTATAGAGGATTCTCTGCAAGGAGATTTTCTTTGGTTGTGGCTTAGGTTAGGTTTTGAAATTTCGTTGTAAGAGATTCCACAAATTTTAAAACCATCATTTATTGGTCCCTCATTTAGACGAATTTTTAGGTTTCGGCATTCTTAAAAATTGTATAGAGCATTCTTCTTGGAAGGGGAATTTCATTTCCTTTGGCCAGTTTTTGGTTGAAATTATAAAAGTTCAGGATAAAGGATTCCAGAAGATTCAAAATTAAAAGCTCTTGATTTAAAATTCAGAATCTAATTTTAGATCGATTGACGGGGGATGGCTGTTGGAATTGAATTGGAATTTTGGAGGCGGGAAAATGTAATATTCTGGTGAATTATGTAGACAAATTGACGTGGATAAGTATAATAAATCTTATGGATAAAGATAGGAATCGTATCATGGTTAGGTGCGAATGTAATCACATGTATTTATAACAGGCACCTTTAAAGGACTTTCATTTAGTCCATATGTTGCATTTCTAAATTTAAATTGTAAAATCATAAAGAGGAAATAAAAGAAAAAAAAAATAAAAAATGATGTACAACATTTTAAATAAGAAATAAAACAAGTTGACGTAGTCTTATTTTATCTTAGCATGCCCCTCTACTTGTTTATCATATTATTATTATTACTATTAATACAGTTATATGCAAGAAGCGTATTTTTCCACAAGTAAACAACTTTAGTTGCCATAATCCTGATTGTCGTCATAGATTCTAGCATCATAGAAAATTTGGAAACTGTTTTCTCCTGTAAAATAATTTTTTCATTAAAAATTAATTTTGTGTAAAAACCTAATCTTTATAATTACATGCAACAGGAAAAAGACGACGAATATTGCTTTTTGTGCAAAACATTAGGCGAATATCAATAGTATAAAATTAAATTAGTAATTTAATTGGAGAGTATGTTTAATTGCAATGGTAATATTATGTTTACCATCGTATGGTCTACGAAAGTGTTTACATTCGTTTCAAGAAGATGGCACTACGAGGTGGATAGCGGAGTTGGGAAAATATCGTAGTTCAGGCGTAATTGCAAGTAGATGACTTTACATCAACCATAGTGTATTTTATATTCTGATATTGAAATTAAAACAATAAAAAGCATTTCCGGATAAAAAGTACAAAGACGAATGACTTGAAACGACTTGTGTTTGCAAAAATTGTATCTTTTAATTGTTCTGTATTTAAAAATTTTTATTTTTTGATTACAAAGATACTGAAACTAATAATTGCTGAAATATTTTTCCAAATAAACTGTACAGCAAAGAATTAACCACCGAACAACACATTTTAAAAAATTCTACCTTCTCGATTAAAAAAAGAGATAAGCGCTACTGGCGGTAGTACAGTAGTAGTATTTATTGCACCATCCGTACATTTCAATGTTTTCGGGTGTAGCACATAGACATAGACGCTAGTAATTTTCAATTATTAATTTTATTAATTGATAATCCAGGTTTGGAAAAGAAATCTAAATTAAATTAACCTGGCATTCTGATTCAGTTGGCCTCCATATTGAAAAAAAAAGAAACGGAAGGGATCTACAAATGGCGCGGTTTTACTTTCAGATATCAAGACACCGTCTTAAATCTTTCATCTTTGAAACGCATCTCATTTCCTGGAACGATATACAAACACGAGAACGTTTCAAACGTTCCTGAACGTTTCAAGTGGTATGCACGAAGTTGACAGGAGAGGGTAAACAGGTTTGATTGAAAAATGGCCAACTAACCTCGAAATGAGATTGTCGCGACTTGTAACTTTTTCTTGGTGGTGAACGTGAAATAAAATGAAACGAAGTTGAGCAGGGTAGGAAACTTGGACTCAGGAATAGACATGATCGAGGTAGTCGTTCTCATTTCTTACATACTTGGCGTGAGAAGCAACTGTGCCTTTTGATATGGCGCCAGCCATAGTCGTAGCATCCGGCACCAGGATTTAATTTAAAACCCTTTCCTACCGGTATTCTTCAAGATGCAGAGAGTTAATTTGAGTGATTTCGTATTAAATTTCTACAACTCGTCTCTTACTAAATTTCCCAATTTACAAATCTTGGCACCGATTGGTTACGCGATGCACGATTTAAATATTGTAGTGATCTAAGGAGATTGTAAACAATGTACGAACAATATATTTAGCTACTACGTTTAAATAAAACGATGCGAGGGTGAGACGATTTTGGATGCTGTCGAAAAAAATTGTTGGAAATTTTAATCAGTTGGATGTCGTTTAATTCCATCAGGAGAGGAAAATTTCTCCTCGATCACAACAGAGTTATTGCGAAAAATCTAGATCGTCAAATTTGAAAATTTGAACTTTTAGATTCGTACTTTTGAAAATTCGAAATTTCCTGCACCTTAATTTGAAAATTTGAAAGTTTGATAATTTGAAAATTTGAAAGTTTGAAATTTGAAAATTTGAAAATTTGATAATTTGAAAATTTGAAAATTTGAAAGTTTGATAATTTGAAAATTTGAAAGTTTGATAATTTGAAAATTTGAAAGTTTGAAATTTGAAAATTTGAAAATTTGATAATTTGAAAATTTGAAAGTTTGATAACTTGAAAATTTGAAAATTTGAAAGTTTGATAATTTGAAAATTTGAAAGTTTGATAATTTGAAAATTTGAAAGTTTGATAATTTGAAATTTGGATTAAAATTTGAGAACTGGAATTTTTCGATTTAGAGTTTGAAAATTTGAGTACAATATTTATGTTTAAAAATAACGTATTATCGCTTATCGAGATGTTTAACTCTCGCGTTATTGATTCAAAGTTACTTTAAAATAATGGTTGCTGTAGTCGAGGTTTTTGACGTACAAGATAGTGGTTAACGAGGATCGCCTCGCTCGTTTTTCATGCCAACTATGGTGCATTATTCCTGAATTCATGTTACACCGCGTATGCAATTCCTGGCATTTGTAGGACGTTTAGAAACTGCATATGACATTCGAATCTCTCGGATGACATATTCATATTTCAGCAGGCGAAATGGCGGGCCAACTTCTCGGTTTCTTTGTTTCTCGAAATTTCTTTGAATCGGAACTACGTTCTAGTTTCGACAAATCACAATATAAACTTGCTTGATATTAGTAAACAAATGGCTACAGTACTCTCCAAAATTGAAAAATCCCAAAAGTCCATGGTTAAAAATGCATCTTCCAAGGAGCCAAATATTCTTAATTCTAAAATCATAAAGACTTTGTTTGTATAACAGAAACCTAACCTCAATCTAATCTGTCACTGATATTAATTAAGATTGGCTCTAAAAACATTGCGATAGCCTTAAAAGTTCTGAAACTCTAACTCCAAATATTAAAAAATCATTTCCGAGAAACAATCCTATATTTCCAGCAAAGTCAAGCCCACACAACCGAGATCACGGTGTTATTTCGTCACGCGACCGCGGCTTGCGTAACGCGTTCGCGAGAGTGTCCAGAGTGATTCGCGTGCGACCGAGTCATTATGTCACTCTAATGTAACAAGTGAGCGGACTTGGAATTGGCAGCCAGAGGGGGGAATTATTAAATCGGCTATGCAGAGGAGTCGAGGTGGTATATTTCAGCTTAGGTTACCTTGAAAAATATTTGTCAGCGTGAGCCCGTGCGTTCGCGCGCGCGTTGTTACGGCTACGTGAAAAACTGGGCCGGCTGCCTAACTTCTAGTCTGCCTTTCTATTATCGGATCCCTATCAGATATCATCATTATTGAGGAAACTTTATTGGCCACCGAAATATCCGCGGCCGCGAAATAAATTGTCGCACGTGCGACAAGGGCCGACTAATCTGTTTTGTCACGTTTAACGAATGCGTTAATGAGCGATTAACGAGCGGCGAGTCGGTTGAGGAATCGACCCAAGACGTTAAGAGATTAACACAGAGATTTGTGTTGTGTCTTTGATTAGGATAGATTACTGAACGTGAATGGAGGTTAGGAATAAAAGTATGTTAAGATAGACTTTAAACGTTCCTTTGTAAAAATTCTTGACATACTTTTATTTACTAGTTACTATTATTTACTTTGTTTTACTATTATTTTTTTTTTTTGCGTTGAATCAGGGATTATGACGAGGTTAGGTTAGATTCGGATTACAAAAGTTTCGGATAAAGACTCATTGAAGATGTTATATTGGGTCTGGGTTGGGTCTAGATTGGGAGAAAAAGTAGGTTAAGTTAGATATTAAATGGTGCTTTCTGGAGAATTTCATTAAATAGGAATCATGATGTGGTTAAGTTAGGTTAGGATTAAAAATGTTCGGGAATAATTTTTATCGGAAATATCACATTGGAGTAGATTTGGGCTAACGAAAAGGGCGAGAGAATATCTTTCTTTATATCCTAACGGTCAATAATTAATATTTCCAAAATAGAGTATCATTTAATAGAACATGGCTACATCAATTCGAATTAACGATTCATATGTGAAACCGAGCGATTAATTCGGCGAACGTTACATCGCAAAAGCTGATCAACAATGGCAGGTAATTAAGCTAGATGTTCGACGTGTGGCGGCCACAACAAAGTGTGCGAAATTGCATCAAAATTAGGATGCTGACTGTGTCATTGGAAAATGGAATTGAAGATTATCCAAGTAATATTGGCAGAGTAGTTTCTAGTGAATAATGAATCTCTATATTTAACTACGTACGAGTAAGCGCGTAAACATAAGAATTAGAGCTTTCTTTGGTGACAATTATCTCGGCAAATAATGCGTCATCTTTTTCCTTTCAAGGAAGTACTGAGACGTATAAAATGATTAATATTATGGAAATTACAGTAACGGTTTAGTGGCACATTGCAGCCAAATTTCTTACATAAATTCTCCAGCACGATAAATTCGATCAGCCAAAATTCGATGGCGAATGGGTCGCATATTTCACTGTGATTGATAGGCAACGGGCTAGCGGAAACTGCGTCGTAAATCTTCCAATAATTAACTCCCGTGAGCTGTACCAGATTTCTTGTCGCCCTGCAAAGTGTTTCCTCGATTCCGTCCTTTTTTTTTGTCGTAACTATTACATCGAATTTCTGGATTCCTAGATTTTTGACGAATTAAATAATAATAATTTTGATTTCGTTAATTGACACTGAGACAATTTTTTAAAGGTATTCTGACAAAATCTGAAGATTTCTATTTGTTGGAATATACTAGATTAAAGTATTTATTCTAGGAATTTCAAGTATTTTCATATGACATTGTTGCAGCGAACAAACAGGAAGAAAGCGAGATCTTAAGGATTTAAGAAAATTGTTTACGTGGAATGCACGAGAATACTGTGGCCAACTATCTTGTTCTAGCCAAGATAGAGTTAGTGAATCACCAGTTTGCGAAATGTATAATTCGTCACTAATCATTGTGTCTCGATTCTACTTTTAACAACCGCGAAGTAACTCTTCGCCTTCGCAGACTCTTGGGTGTTTGAAACTGTGCATCTACTTTAAACTTATCTCGAGTTACTATTATTATAGTTATTCGAACCTAATCTATATCCACCTCTGTTCAAACTTACGCAAATCTACCTTAAATCTAACTCAAACTTTTGCCAAATTTTGCGTATATGTGCAAAATTCATATACCTAGTTCAAACCTAGTTCAAACTTGATCAAACCACATTCAAACGTGACCATGGTGGAAATTTTCATTTTAAATGAAACTCAAACTTGATGAAACCTAACCCAAATTTTATTCAAACCTAGTTCAAACTTGATCAAACCACATTCAAACATGACAATGGTGGAAGTTTTCATTTTAAATGAAACCCAAACTTGGTGAAACCTAGTCCAAATTTAATTCAAACCTGATCAAACCAAATTCAAACGTAGTCACAGTTGTACTTGTGTTAAACGTATAACCTAAAGCTACAATGTTGCAAGAACCGAAATAATATTTGTATTCATTTAAAACGGAAGTAATCATTAAATCCACTTAATTATTAATCCACTGTTAGAGTAGCATATCTTATAATGAAAATTCCTTGTGATCAATCTCTTTCAATGAGAGCTATTGTGTTTGTGCCAAACTGCAACATTTTGTAAGTAGGTCGTTCACTTGAGTAAAGCCATGACATTAATCAGGATACTACGTTTGTAAAACTGTAAACTATGAGACAAATTTCTTACAAATCTCTATCAAATTAAAAAAATCCTATTAAGGTTACCAAATTAAAAAAGAAAAAAAAATGATCATAATTTTGTTCCAAACTAAACATTGAAATGAACAATAGGTATCATGATTCAAGATCCAACAAAACATTACATCAGTGGTACGTCATATTACATTTTTATTATCCCAAAAAAAAGAAAGAAAAGAAAAAATGAATAGAAACAAAGAGATACAAACACAGAAATAAAAATGTTCAGCCTGATCAATGGAATATTTCTACTTATTCAATAAATTGGATAAATTTTGAACCGAAATTCAGTTATACCGATCTATTTGAGCTTAACGTGGCTCTAAAACGAATATAATCCTCAATTTATTTCGGACAAAGTATATCCAAACGACGAAAACTTTAAAATGACTGCCGGAGTTAAGTTATAATAAACTTGAACTTCGTTTAGGAACAACATTATGGCCGGACTAAATTTAGACTGGACCAAGGATTATTGGAAAAAATACCCTAAGTACTCGAGATTTACATCGAGAACCTCCTGTCAGACTTTATTTACCTCTAATTCCGATCCAACCCTGACCTAACCACGACCGGACCAAGGACTATTGCAAAAGATAGTCTAGATTAAATGCAGGCTTAACTTAGACCCGGCACGAGGCTAACTTATACTGGAATCCAATCATGGTGAATCCCGAATTCAGAGTATAGATTGATAATTTGGTTCACTGTGGATATAAGTTAAGATGTACTAAGTTGGAACTTAGTACGTGAAAGACAGCTACTTAAGACAGATACTTAAACCCGGCACGACACTAACTTAGATTGGAGCCCAATCTTAGTGAACTCATAGCTCGAATAAGTTAGGGAATTTGGTTCATCGTGGATATAAGTTAAGGAATATCAAGTTTGGAATTTTAAATCGGGCTCTAGTTATCAAAATTATGTTATGATAAATTTAAATTGTCAAACTTAATCCAAATTACGAATAAACTAATCCAAAACGAATCCTAACCTCCATTCAGATTGATGTAAATCTAACCTTAGCAAGTTGGACTCAATTTCGATGTAATTTACAGTGCGAGAGACGTTTCAAACTTAACATAACTTATCTTTAACCCAACACACTCAGAAAAGAATCATAATTCATATCCCTAAATAACTAAAGTCTCATTAAACTTAAATGTAGATCCAAAAATCAAATTATCAAATGCAAAGAAACTTTGTAAAGAAAAATTAATCCTTGCCACCATTGTTTCTCAATCCTACCAACATAATAGGCTATCTTAGAGAATTCATAACCAAACCAGGCATCCCAAAAATCAGTGGAAGTCTCTTGTGCAATGAAGACCACTAGCAATTATTTTTTCTCTGCAGTCAGTTCCCCTACCCAGTCAGTTTTACCCCTTCGTCTTCTTCCTTCGATTCCGTTCTCCTCTGTTCAGGCTGAGTCATCGTGCGTGCAAGTGTCTCGAGGGCGTCTGCTAAGTCACATGCTAAATTTGGTTACCTTACCAACGGGATTGTATTACGCGCGTGGGCTTATTCTAATATTTCGGATGGCCGCGATGGCAACTAGGCCGTCCTCTTTCTATACTTATATCTGCTTTCCTGAGTTTCGTGTTCTGAACCAGTTGTGATAACGAGGAAGTAAGTCCTACAAACTCGCCATCCAAAGAACCGACGTTCTTATTTCTCAAGAAATCCCCATGAACTTCGCATCGTCGGGGCATTAACGCTTTGAAAAGAATCCAAGATTTAGGGAAAGTGTGCCGATTATTCTTTTTATTTATATCGCTTCGTGTTTGTAAACACGCGGTATTTTTACATGGTTTCTACTTTATCTGCTGGGAGATAAATGGGCCTGCGAGGTCTGGTCGCGATTTCGCGTGGAAAAATGAATCTTTGGTTAGAGAAACGCGTAGAAGTCGAAGGGCAATTGTGCAAATGAGAGATGTCAGTGTTTTCTTAGGTTTAGAGGTTGGTACGATAATGGAGTATTTTGTGGTAGGTTTCTTACGGGCTTATTAAAGAATTAAGGTTGGCTTTAAGGGAAAGCTTATGTCCAAATTGATATACCAAGTTTAGTTTAAACACAGTTAAACCAAGTTAAACGTAGCCAAAGATCAGCATTTTTCTAGGTTTATATAACGATTGGGTAACGTAGAAAATTTTGTTTCGTAATTTTCCTTGGATTACGAAAGAAAATAAGGTTAGATTGGAAGAGAAATGGCGCAGGTTTCTATGAACTAGGGAACTGAATGGATGATATTCGAGGGATGGGCTCGAAGTCAGCTCTTCCGTGATCATGTAACACCCGCAGTGGGACGGAAATAATTTCAGCCTGTGAAGAGGAGCGAAGGAGAGAGACGGTCAAGTGGAACAAGTCAAGAATTTCTGCATTATGTGCACTGGCTCAATTTAATAGCTGCTAATGGGGCCCTTTCTGATGTTGTGCAAAATCTCTCCTGTTATCGGCCGAGTTTCATCGCCTGAAGAGATTTGCTTCGAACAGCGATAACAGTTTAACTTTGACTTCACCCATTACTCGATGTACTATGAAAATTTATTGCAGAAGTTTTTAGGTTATATCTTTTCGAAAAAAATTCTTTCAGGACAACTACAAATTAGCGTATTACGCTATGTTATTCGTTTAAAGCGAAAATAACGGAGAATTTGATTATTAATTAATTAAACAAACAACAAACTAACAAAACTAATAAAATAATAAAAATAGCAATACCGAAAAGAGATTCATCCATGGAAATTATTAGGAATCGAGTATTTTAATACATTATGCTGTATGATTACCTACTTGATTTTTCTAAGCTTTTTATCGAACATCTCATGAATTTTCCTTGCAGTCGCGTTGCATAATGGATACACGACGAGATCGTTGCACCTCTCGGTTAAATATATATAAAGCGAGCACTTTTCGTGTAGCGATGAATTTTTAAGCACTTCCTCTTTGCTGTGGTTTCCGCTATTTTTGACGCGATTGAACGGACATCCATTCTCAGGCGCATAATCGAATTTCGTTGTCAATCAGCGAGACAACGCTCCGCGGTGACGTGTCACGTGTCTCCGGACAACGTTCTAATTATATACGTGTACTTATACATTTTTTATTGTCCACGCGTTAAAATAGCAACGGAAAACGTTAGGGTTGAATGTTTCATAAGGGATCACCCGTGATATATCTAAATGGTCGTGTGGTTTTCTTCCTAAGAGAATAAAAAATTAAAAAAAAAAAAAAATACTTAGAAAGATAAAATCCAATTGAAAGAAACGAAAAAGAAGCGAGATCATAAACTGGTCTAAGTAAAAATTATGACTCAACTTTCTATCTAAAATAAAATACTACGGTTTATTTCTAATTCGAAAATCGTGATGGCGAATTTTCCATCGCGTATTTTTGCTTAATTACCTATTTATTTAACAAATATTTAAACTCGAGCAAAATCATAAATGCAATTCAAGCGAAGAATAAATCTTTAACTCCTCATCCTTCTGGCAATATCAAAAATATCTTGAGTCGTTTACAAAAAAAAAAAAAAAATATTTTTCCTGTCACTTCTTCGACTTTGGCAAATATTATTCTTGTCTTCAATTATCGAGCAATAGAACATCATCGGAACATCGATCGAACATCAGAAAAATCTAGGAAAATTCGACGTTTATGCTTATCATTCTCGATGTTCATATCGAAAGGATGAAATTTATAATTTTGGTGTCTCGTACGATGAAATGACGAACAAGGTCGAAACTATAGGAGGAAGGCTAGTTGGACTTTTATTTCGGCGCGAAAATGGGCTAGTGGTGGCTAAGGATCGAATTGCGTTTTTCTTTCATTTGGTTAGGGGCGGTCTTTCCGAAAAGCTGGTCGGTAACGAGCAGCGAGCAAAATCGAGTGAGAGCCACGTACACATCCACTGTGGCAACACACTCATCCACTATTAATAGTATCTTGCTCAAATTTCTATTTTTAGAAAGACTTATATGCGTGCACGTGGCTTTATGTAAAAAGCTCGCCGAGTATATGATCGCACCGCGGTTACGCCCACGCAAGCTCAGCATTCAGGAAGCCATTGTGCTGGACTCTTTTCGTCCAACTGTCTCAGCCCTTGGAATTTCTCCTCCTCAAAATTTATATAATTATTCACTCTTAATGTATTCACTTATTTGTCTGGAAGCTTTCTTTTAAGATTTATCGTTTGAGCTGGTTGCTTCATACTTTGATGTTGCTTCTTGAAAGTTCTCCTCTTCAGGATTAATTTAAATTCAGATCTCTATATGGAATTTGTATTATTATTATTAGTATCAATACCATCTAATGACAAAATCCTCAATCACTTAGTTGCCAACCCAATGGACTGTGGATTTTTAAGTAAATTTGTATCTTTACGAACAGGTGTAAAGGAGTGGAACCAAAGTAGAATTTTGTATCCGTATCATTTGAAATAATACGACAGCTACTTCGCTTTTGATATTTTGAGCATGATTCTCGATATTTTCGTACAGTATATGAACTTTGTACACTTCTGCATATTGAAATTTTTTATAAATGTGTAGTTATCAAGCTTCTCTTGAAACGTCATTTTTCTTCTCTATTCCAAGTGGCTAGTTAGTTCTTCCATGTTGTCCTATACTGACTGTGTGTTGGATTTTCTTCCTTCAATTGGAATTTCTTGGTCTTAAGATTTTTCTGAATTATAGTCTCTTAATATATGTAGTTACTTCTTTGAAAGATTTCTTCGTTTTCATTCTAGAATAAAAATTATAATTAATGATACGATGATAGAGGAGAAAGTTTACTTTTGGAGGAAAGAGTTGGGGGAAAGATTTTGTTAAAAATTGAACTAGTGCCAATTCGACTGGTGTTAATTTAAAAATTATGGTATCGCATTGCTGTAATTCGCGAATGCCATTAGGGCCCGGGAATTAGTCCAAAACGTATGAGTAATAAATTTATTTTGGTATTTCTCTCGCTGGTTCATCGCTCAGAAAACATATTTTCCTGTGTAGCACAATGTAAACGAATACCAAAATACGTGGCGCATTGTCATCAACATGATTCAGACCGTTATTGACAAATTTTTAGCTCCTTATTCAAACACTCCTAAATTTTCATCCAAAATTATACCCATCAAACTTTCAATCAGATTAAAAGAGTATACCAATTTTAAGAAATAGCGATCAACAGTCAAGCTAAGTTTGATGAAGTTTGATACGGTTTGAAGTAAACCAATTCAAGTTTGAGCTAAGTAAAAAAATATGGAAGCATGATTCAAACGCTGCATTTTGAAAAAGCTAGCGAATCATCAACTGAAATAAACCAAAGCTAACAATATCATGACAAATAGCTTGGTTTAATTTAGTTTGGACTTAGGTTTGATATCAAATTTTCAACATCTGAAAAACATTCTTGACAATAAATGTAGAAAAGTAAAAAGTTGATGTAGACGAAATTGAAATATTATTAAACAATTCCAACGATATTACGACGACTAGCTTAATTCAGGTTTGATTATGTTTGAATAAAAATCGAGATTAAGTTTAAACGACGTAAACTTGAATATTTAGAAAAAAAATAATAAGATGGAATAGATTTAGATGAAAGTGAAATGAACCAACTCTAACAACATGATAAATAATAGTGCTAATTTATGTTTGATTAAGTTTGAGCCACATAAAAATTGTAATATTTATAAAGGCGTTAATAAAACAAACAGAGTGGATTTAAAGATTGAACGAGAAAGATCCTTGAACCTCCTCCAAGGCCTGTATTTCACGTTCCATGAAATAAAATCTCGCTTAGAGAGTTCTCAGGTTTCTCTGAAATTTCTTACAGGCTTCGACTTTCATTGCTCTCTCGGCTCGTTTATAGATATATTCTCGCTGCGTTCCGGTTTCTTTCTAAAAATCCACGCCGTTACTACGGTGTTACAAAATCGTGGCCCATCTTCTTGTATATTTCTCTAACGTTCCCGTGGCGAATATCTCTCTTTCTCCTGCCGTAAATATTACGTTTCCGAAGTATGCCGATTGTTATCTCAATGTTTGCAGCATCTTTTACACACCATCTATCGTTAGACACCAAATTATTCCTAGCAAAATGGATATTTGCAGAAAAAGATGGTTCTTTAAAGAAAAAGGAATTTGTTCTTTTTTTTTGTCATTTGTATTACAACTTTTTCAATGTAACTGACCTAGATTTTAGTTAGAGACGATGATCCTAGCGAGGATCAGGTACAAAGAGCAAGATTGTTCGAAATATGTGTTTCTTTCATATCGTTTGTTCATATAAAATTCTTTTACATTGTTCTTCTTCGTATAGCATCAAGTTTCGTCTTAATTTCCTTATTAATACTTTCTTGTCAGATTACAATATAAATAGTCATAGAATAAGATCTATTAGACTACTTATCAGGCGGTAACAGAAGCAGCCATGAAACAAGAGTTCTACTACCTCACATCCAATTTTCTTACGATTCATTGATAGAAGCGACATTGATGACATTAATAATCTCAACTTGTCAAAAGTTGCACAGCAATAAGCAGCAATAGACTAATGTCCAATATCCTCTACCAACTCCCATATCTCTTAATTACGTCAATTTCCTGAAAATTCGCACTAACATCTCCAGTTTGTGAAATATTTAACGACGCAAATCAGCCACACCAAACATCATGTAAATTGGATTCTAAAATTCCAAACATGTCCTGATCGTCGCAACTTCTTCCAAACCCCATTATCCTCTACAAGAAACATACCGATATGAGCAGTAGCGAGAACCAACGTTACTCGATTATATCCAAAAAGCAAAATTCTACTGCAACTGAATACTCACAATTTGTGGAACATTCCATAGCAAAAAGGAGCTACAGTCATGTAACCATGTAACTTGGACTCTATGTGTCATTTAAAGATGCAAAGCTGCACAGAATTCTCGCAACGTGCAAAATCGTATAAAACATGGAAATAAAACAAATAGGGGCTGATGTGCTGTTCCTCCGATTGTGTCTACAAAGATAGAAATTCAGATAAATATATACGATCGTTTGGAATTCTTATGGAATCAAGCGACAGAGAGTCAGGATAAGATGCGAGGAAAAGAAAAGCGAGTTAACGAGTAGCGGCCGTTTCGGTATCCCAAAGTATAGTGTAACACCCCCGCTAGATGGAAGGCGGCTAGTGTAACTCCCTCTTGCCGCCGCGACGCTGTCGTCAACAGCACTGACGTTCCGATGCACACGTGCCGTGTGCAAAGGTCTGGCTATGACTAGGACGGGCACGACGCGAGAACAGCCATTCGAATCCAGTATTAGTGCGGTGTAGAGTGCTACTCGGTGTTTTTTCATCTTTCACGCCTGTCTTCCTCCCCGAGTTTACCGATTTTCATTTTCGTGACTTCGAACCCGACATCCGGTGGTGAGTAGTAGAGTACACGCAGCGAGCAAGCAACAGTGTTCCACGGCCATCCAGACATCATCGTACAACCTACAACACACCCATTTTCAGGATCCTTCCAAGAAAACGTTAGAGAGTGGTTGGTTTTCGATGTCGATCGAATTGTCGATTGGAAGTGAGATCTTTGGAGTTATATCCCTCTTCTATTAAGTTTGGATAATTTTGCACTTGGAGATTCCTACTCGTAGCTAGTTGCTTTCTGTAGTAAGGATCATATTGGAAGTGAGAATTTTGCAGTTATCCCTCTTCTATTATGTTGGTACTCAAAGTGAAGGAGGCAAAATCGTTACGTTTCTCCACCGATCTACGAAAGACTTCAATTTTGTTATTTTAGACAATGGCATTTGGTGGAAAATAAGCTTAGTACCTTGCAAGCATTGGAAACATTTTCAGCGGTTACTCGGTTTATGAGGAGATTATTTTGTCGCCTTAGATCATTAGGTCCTACAGCATTGAATTTGAATAGTATCTTTGAATTCTTTCGTGTGACAGAATATATCCTTGGCTCTTTGTAGATTTACCCCATTTTTCTCTGCAACTGACAACGTTACATTAGAATATTCTTTTTTGGCAAACAAATGACGCAAAAGTCAGAAAATTGACAAAACCGTCGATCTTCTCATATCTTTCTTCTTATGGTCATTGAGCGAATAATTTTACAGCCAAAGCTCGAGTATCATTCCGATTCTCATCTCTCGCTACCAAATTATATTTTATATTGGACAATGAATTATTGGAATGGCAATTAAAAGAATTGAAGCGAATAGGAGGATGGACAATCTGGCTTTCGTAATCTTCGGTGTTAAGCCAGAGGATCGGAAAATTTGATGAGAATGTTTGTCCGAGTGGAAAGCTACATTTAGTTCAGACGCATCTTACACAGCAGAATTACGCGGGCCGTAAAGTTAAAACGCGTGACGGGTTCGCTAAAACGCGATGAAATTTGAGATCGTCCGGATTTAGTCTACACGGGGGTGGAGAAGACATTCTTCGGCTCTTATGATGTAACATAGACGGAGATATGTATGTACAAACAACCGCGTACAAAGTATCGTCGTTACTTTTTCCTGATGACTCAGCCGATAGAATACTTGGAGGTTAAGTTACCAAGTTTCTAAATCGAATTCACCGGAAGAGACGAGATCCGAATTTTGAATTAGGCTCATCATAGATCTTATAATCGACTATTATCACGTTTCAATATTTCTAAAATTTATTTCTCTTGTCAAGCAGAGATTTTTATTTAAGATCGAAATATTGACAAGACTTTCAAACTTGATCGGTTATCGAAATTACGAGAAAATATTTCTGTTATTTCAGATAATGAGAGAAAATGAAATACAGATTGGGAAATCGATGAAATCTTTTATCGGTTAGCCGAATTACGATGAAATAATTTGGTCGTCCTTGATCATGATGGAAAAGTACCGAGGCAAATGGAAGAAAATGAAGTATAGGTTAGGAAGATTTGCAAATACCGAAGAGGCATTGAAACATTTCATCAGTTAGCCGAGTCAGAAATTAAATAATTTTGTTATCTTAGACAATATTGAAAGAGTAGATATAGACAATCATGAAAAACGACGTATAGGTTAGGAAGGACCAACTGGACGCGAAGGTAGGGGTAATGGCGACCGCGTTGTGGAGAATCTAGCACCTTCCCTAATACGGCCTCGCGATCCGGCTTGCGTCTGCACGGATATAGAATCCTCTGTCTCTCTTCCTGATCTCTCGTGGTCTCTCTAGCGTTTCTACTAATACCGTGGTCAGTATACTCGTCACCAGAGCCGCTTCCAAAAGTCACATCGTCGAAACCTCCACATTTGCAACTTTGTATTTCGAATAACAAGTTTGTCTCTGCAATACGACTTCTGATATTTGGCACACGAATGATTTATTCGTCCTCATGTTTATTTTACTCGTCGGCCTTTTACTCCTATGTTTATTTTAGGTTATGTTAAGCCACGTGGCGGGAAATTTAAAAATTTCCAATCTTTCAAAGCTCGTCTGACATTTTATCTTTGACTGACGAAGAATAGCACTTAAAAATCTCTTTCCTTACAATATTTAAGCGTGGAATTCCCATTCTAGGGCAATTTTATTATCATCTCTATTAAGAGTTCGTTGCGACGTATGAATGATTGTTAACGAAACTTTAAAGGAACCATGTGGCCTTTTCTTAGAATGGATTTTTGCAATTTTCATCATTCCATTACGTTCTTCGTTCCGTTTCTATGAATACAGATCGTTCGATGAAGAATTTAGATTAATTTTATCAATGGCTTCACATACAATATGTTAATCGACAATATCATTGCCAATCAAGTTAATTGCAATTTTTCATAAGATGGTATGTTATGATCGTAATAGCTTCCTGAAGAAACTTCATTTCTTCGTCTTTGTTCTTTTGTTCGTATCTTTCGCGGGTATTAGCCAGCGAGAATACACGTTGCGATTCGAACTTGGTAAAAATAGATTCGTTCTGCGGCAGTAGGGCGGAGATTGAAACTGTTTATGTTCCTCTTGCGGGATTAGGTAATCGGTGGCTGAGTTACCGGTGTTATTGTTATTCGTTGTTTATGCACTGTAAAATACACGAAAAATACGAGACTTGCTCTCCACATTTCAATTCCAATCTTCTTGCTTCGATCTTCTTCGAAAAGTTTCGTAAAATATTCCATCACAGCGCACAATACGATAAATTTGATCTTTAATTATTTGGAAAATAATCTGAAAAATGTGAAAATAAATAAAACGTTCATACCCATAGAAGAGTGGCAAACATATGGAAAAATAAATAAATGAAATATTTTAGAATAATTGATAATAATCGAGATAATAATCCAAGACCTTTCTTTGTTTTTCAGTACAGACAAAATGCCTTTTAAGCCAGTAGAACACCCCAAGTGTCCCAAATGCGGCAAATCCGTATACGCCGCGGAAGAACGCGTCGCCGGAGGACTCAAATGGCACAAGATGTGCTTCAAGTGTGGTAAGTGCTTGTATCAAATGTTACTATTCCGAGAGTATGCTACGTATTTCCCTTTAGCCAATGGTTCAAGACTCAACTTCGACAAACACGAGTCTTCGAACATTCTCAAACTTCTTTTATCCAATTAAATAATATGTTGATATAACGTGTTCGTAAAATTTCTCGTTCTATCAAATTTCATCAATTTCGACAAACATACCACGTCACACATTCTCAAACTATCTTTTCCCGTTAAACATAGGATAAAGAGTTTTGATTAAATGTTGTACAAAGCGTTTAACTTATCTTCCTGAAAATACAAATTCGCTGAAATTTTGATTGCTTCAAAAACGTAAAATTTCTTTGAAATGTCTTTCTATAATTGACCGATCGATACAGGGGTATAATCCGAGTTGCAGGAATTCTTAATTGAACGACGAATTATCGGGGGTCTTGGGGACCGAGGCACCCCAATGCGCAAAAACACCATCGGCCGTTTTTAAAATTAGCCGCCTCTATAAATAAGTTTTATCCCAGTCCCGGATGGTTTGTCTTGGCCTTAATTAGTTTTGTATGCTAGCCAGAAATCAAATAGAACCGCCACCCAACGTCAAGCCGAGGGTGCAACGACCCGCGCGAACTCGCCGAGAAAAATCCGGACTTCGTGATCCTACTCGAAATAGCAACCCCCATTGAATATTCATTCGCGGCTTTAGGTACCAGCGGAAATAAGCTGCATAGAAAATTTCGGCCGCTACTGTCACTTATTCGTGAATATTTTAGGTTTAAACAAATTTTGTTCCTATAAAATCGAGCCATTTTTTGAATAATTAATGATTACATAAATAATTATTATGAGCCTGAGCTGGTTAATGGTCGAAATAGGGCTAGTAATTAGTAGTGGCTATAATAATTAATAGATCGAAGATAATTATGCATTTAACAATTTTGGGCGATCCAACTATGGATTTTTTATTTTTCTTATTACCAAATAAGGCTAAGTTCTGGCTGGATGCTTATGGATTGTTATACTATGATGTTGTTGCTTAGTGTCGTAGGGCCATCTCGACTATAGCGACTGGTAGACTATGGCTGGTCATACATCTGTGGAAAATTTAAAATTAGAATTTTTAGAATAGTGAAAATGATCAGTTTGTAACTTTGTATACAAATTTTGTGGCTCTAGAAAAACGTATTTTTGAGTATTTCAACGATCTGGGCTAAGTTTGCATTTTGGAACAAATTCGTGATCTTTACTGTGGACTGTTCATGTGATTTTTACAAGAAAATCTTGATAAATTTAACTCTCAACTAGGTTAAGCTGTTCTGTAATTAGCAAGATGCAGCTAGCGAAGAAAGTAGGTGAAGCATTCTGTCTATCTAATTATATTAGTTGAATTACAAGCCTGTAAACTGTCAACTCGATCCAGTGACAAATATTGCCAGGCTCAAGCCTGTGTTCTTTCAATTTGTGTTAAAAATGGCTTTTTAAATCTTTTTTTAGATAGTAATTCCAATAGGGCCATAAACTTTTCTTTCCTCATCATCGTATTCATTACTTTTCCATCAAAAGGTTCCTGAAGCTGCTTCAAACATAGATAAACACATCAACGAGCTTATGGTATGAAATAGAGTATAGTTTCCTAAAAAAAAAAAAAGAAAAAAGATCACAAGAGCTCATCACTTTTTCGCTCCATCAAGTTCCATTCAACGTTTTCCTACCCTCACAAAGACAACCCTTTGGCTACTGTTTCTCACAATTTCAAATATTCCACAATTTCTTGAAACAATTTCCCATTCGATCATTCCACCGGGCACGTATCTAATTTCAAGAAGGGATTCTTAAAGATTCTCGGATTACAGATGCTTTAAGTATAGTCTGGTCATGAATGGGCGAATCCACTTATTCGAGTGGAATATCAGGATGATGGATTAGGTGGAAGCCAAACGAACTATGCCTGTGTGTTGCAGGTCTGTGCGGCAAATTGCTCGACTCGACAAACTGCTCCGAGCACGAGGGTGAGCTATTTTGCAAAGTGTGCCACGGACGCAAGTTCGGTCCTAAAGGATACGGCTTCGGTGGAGGCGCTGGTTGCCTGTCCATGGATCAGGGCGAACATTTGAAGAGTAGCGAGTGAGTGCACCTGCCCGTCGTCCAACCTCTCCTCACCCTTTTGACCTAGCCTTAACTCCTATTTTCTCCCAAAGCAAGAAAAAAACAACAACAAGATTCTCCCCTCAGTCGTTTGTACGATCAGACCACCTCCCATTCAAAGCCATACACGTGCCGTTAACTAAAAAGAAAAAACAAAAAATAATTACCATAAATTGAATGAATACGACCGACTCAACCAACATCGACAGCCCAATGATCCAACAGCATGATCCTCTTCTTGGTACAATAAACCGTATCCGGAAGAAACGAAATTGGAAGAAGCAAAGGCAGCCTACTAAGAACCCAAGGACCGAGAGCATGCGTCTGCGTTTATGTGTATACAGCATCACGACCGTGTCGAACTACGTGGTCCATTTAAATTTTGGCCTGTTCCCGAGACCCTGTAACCTCTTCTCCCTCTCTGTCTCAACAAAATTTCTCTTTTAGCCTGACTTTATTTTTATTCTCATTCGGAATCTCTAATTTTAATTCTTCGTTTTCACCTTCCCACCTTTTAATTGCCATCTTCTTTTTTCTTCTTCTTGTCTTATCGCCCTTGATCCTGACTGCTCCCTGCAAACGCCTTAACTTCAGTTCCTCGCTTTCCTTACGATTCTCTCGTCGTCCATCGGCACCGACAACGATCATGGTGATAATGGTGATGATGGTGATGGTGATGCTAAGACGACGACAACGACGACGACGTTATAATTAATTGATAATTAACTGTGTTTTAATCTAGTCGACTGTTCTCTCTTTGTCACGTTTAACTATCCGTACTTATTCTGGTCTTCGCTCTTTTCCTTTCTTTTGTTCTTTCTTCCTCTGTATCACCTGTTTTCTCTGTCCCCTTCTGTCTTACTTCATTGTTGTCTTACTCTCTCCTTCAAGTCAATTTCCTTTTCTTTTGTTCTCTTTTGTCTTCTTTCTTTTCGTTGTTGTCTCACGTTTTCTCTCTGTCCGTGTGAACGACTGGACTAAGAACGGTCGTTTTTTTCTTTTTTCTTCTTTTCTTCCAGCCGTATCTATATACATACAGATATATATTACTATATATATATACTCTTTCTCGTTTCTTTTATGCGATTACTACACTACATTACGCTAGTTTATAGAATCATTTGTACCATCTGTAATAAGTGCCATTAAAAGACTTAAAAAGGGAAAGAAAAAAAAACAGAAGAATCTGGTGTTCTTCATTGACACTTGCTTCGAGTGTTTTTTTCAAACGCATTGACGGTTGGACAAAAATGTTCTTGCCATGAAACGAATGGATCTTTCCAACGACTGAGTTCAAAGATAGGAAAATTTCAAGTATAATATAGGATTACTGTGGTACAGATGGAGAAAGAAATCGAAGCTACAAATCTAGTACATGTCAAAAACATTTTTGACCCACTGTACGTGCCTACACACCTACTTAGCTTTATACATATATATATATAGTTAAACATTTAAACATATAAAAAAGTGCCGAAAGATATCCACCTGGCATCATCGATGCAACAACGGAGAACGAACCGAGCAAACACGGTTCGAGGACGAAAAATCTGTGTTTACACAGGAGCCAGGCCCGTCCAATTTTCTTTTAACCGTTCTAGCAAACCCCAATTTCACCTTTCGCCACCCCCAAGTCTCGAGTAGCCCGTCTCTCTTTGTTTTCTTCTGTCAAAAGAAAGAAAGGAAAGAAAGTACGACAGCGCGAACAAAAAGTAAAACAGCTGACTGAAATAGTCAAGTAAAAAAAAAAAAAACAAAAAAAAACCAAACAAAAAAAAAGAAAAAAAAGCAAAAGCAAAGAAAAATGTAAAATAGCAAAAAGATACCCTAGTACCCCCGCCAGCCCCGCCGAGTGCGAGCCAACCGGAGGCCCATGATCGAACGATATATGTCGCTTTATCACGAGCCTGCCCTCGAAAATCCTCGTGATAAAGGGAACTAGCGAGTAACAAAAGAAAAAAATGGTGAGCACCGAGTCAGATTCCGCCTCTCTCTTCTCTATCTTATCTCTTGACTCTCTCTTTGCCTTTTCTCTTTCTTACCGCCTCACAGGGAAACCAATCGCTTGAAACTTTTCAGAGAAGCGTCTCTCTTTTTTTTTTCTTTTTTTCTGTGATTTTTTCTCCCCTACGACTATTATCATCCACAGATAACGACAAACGTATCTCGGTTGATCGATCCATGGTACAACACCTGCACGGCCTCTCGTACCTCTTTTTTCAAACACACGTAACCCCGTAACCCTGCTAACACGTCTAACTCTATGGGTGCTTCTGTTTAGACGCGATTTTCCATACATACATTACACAGGTACACACGCATACATATACGTAAATAGGCATACAAATAATGCACGCTTACAGAGACACACGCATACAGATGTTATACGTAGATGAACGCTTTTTCGGTTTCCTCCTTCAGCTACTTCCTAAAAAAAAAAAAAAGAAAAACAATGTAAAAGAATTCTTTAGAATCGCTTCAGTTTATTTAATTATTTCAATTGATTTAATCAAGAACCTTCTTCAGCTTTCTCTATGATCCTATTTTTTGGTTTCCTCTGGATCCCTTTTTTTGATCTCCCTTTTTACTTCTATCTATTTCTTTCTTTCTTTTCATTCTTGTGCCTCTTGCTCTGTCCTCACTTGTTTCTTTTTTCTCAATAAAACGTATTATCATTTGGTTTCTTGTTATCACACGATCCGCTTCTTGGCTCTCCTCTCGGGGCTCGGCGGAAGCCACTTTTGCGTGGTTGCGAAGGGGAAACGGGTCACTAACCGATTACTAACATGTGCCTAACACTCTAACAGCCGGGTTGTTATTCTTTCACCGGTTTCTGGTAATCAGTTGTTCACCTAGAGTCTTGTGCGTCGACCCGTAGACGACGGAAACTGCCATCGAATCTCGAAGGAAAATCTGGGAAATTCATTGTTCACGTTCGCTCACCGAACCAGTTTCAGATTCGAAGTTTCGTCATTTTACTGGTCGACCCTCCCTCTTCTGCTTTTTGCAGTGGTGTTTTCTTGTACTGTCTGCTTGTCCCTGGTGATTCCCCAACCCCCGGTGTTCCAACGCCCCCCAATAATATAATAAGTCCCCCATAAGTCATTTTATAACCAGATATAAAAAAAAAGAAAGATTCGAAGAATTTACTGAAATTAATTCAGCTGCCCTATGGCGAATTAACATTTTCGCAGCCGGTGACGTGCAGTTACGTTTCCTTTTTGTTTTTATTTGCAGCTGGTTGCAGCAATTTTTCTAAAATCATCCTCCAACGTAAATAGCTAAAAGTGGAAATTTCAGAATTTGTTGGCACACCGTGTGCTCGTGTAAATGTCGCAAGTGGCGATGAAAAATTGAGAAATAACGAGAGAAATTATCTTGTCTAATTATTATCTGTGTTAATGAAACTTGGAAAATACATCAGCTTGTATTTTTGATAATTCTTGGTTGGTTCTCTGCTACTCATAGATTCTCAAATCTTGTGTTTCCAATAATTGTTGGTTACTTACTGAAAGATTCTTATATTTTTAATATTCCTCGATTGCCTATTGACAAATGCTGGAGAAAGCTGTTGTATTCTTATCACACATGACTGTGAGGTGTATCAGAATGACAGGTAATTGACTAGAAATGTTGAAACACCTTATAACAGGTCCAATAAATATTGGTATATTTACAAATATTAATTGTCACTAATAATTTCAATATTTCCTATTAAATGTGCAGAGTACAGATAATGAACAAATTTGAAACAAGCAGTTGCAAACAGAATACTTCCAACATTGTCTATTATTTTATCCTCGTGGCATTAAGCAACCCTGCTGTAAACAGCATCAGTTTTTATCTCAGTCATACAAGATCTTTGGAAGAAAGAAAAATGGAAACAAAATCGGCTGTGAAAGAAGTTAATTCCAATCTGCTCAGAATGAATAATTTTTGGTGGAAATGTGGGGCGCTGGCACGCCAATTGGAAATCACAGCTTGACCTTATGACACCAGCCAGGAGTGACAATCTGATCTCTACAAGGGACACGTTTTTAGGGAGCTCGCGAGGGGATCGAACGCCGTTCTGGAACCGAGAGCCATCGCGAAGGCGCCTGAAGGGGAAGGTTGTCCCCGATGTGGAGGATACGTGTACGCCGCCGAGCAGATGCTAGCTCGAGGAAGGGTGAGTTTCCACAGAATTGGTCACCCCATTCACTTTCGAGACATTGCGCTATACCTTGGTACCGCGACTCGTCAAAGCCGTAATCAAGCTCCACGAAAGATCTATAAAAAGTCTGCGTTTCAAAATATTTCAGCCATAGAAAAAGATATTCCAGTTTCGAAGTCGAATCAAACTTGCCAAAGTTGCTGACAGTATCGAATGCTGCCAAAAGTCTACGTTTGTTCTCAGGATGCTCCACTTCAGTCGTACAAATGTTCTGCTACAAATTGTTCAAACGATGATCGAGTAGGTTTTTCGCTGAAAGTACAAAATGATAAGACAAAATGGTAATTTCTTGGTTGGAGGATGTTTCAGTATTCCTTGCAACCGTACTAAGTAGACTAAGTAGACAGTAGTTGTAGCTGAGTCTCAGAGATTGAACTATTTAATTAGAGAACACACAGGCTACCTAAATATATCATAGAGCTCTAGAGCCCCTTTTAAAAAAGCTCCACAATTCCACAAGTTATGTCTGGCTGGTAGAAGAAACCAAAGGAAGAAGTCTTACTAACAAAGTATTCTTAGCCCGCGACCGCTTTATTTTTGTTCAGGCAACCTGATACCGAGTGATCCAAATAGAGGGGAGTTGTAAACAGTTCATGAAATCCGAAGTTATTAATCGAGCCGCCAATTGGACTGAACGAATTCCTCTTAGAATCTCGTTGCCGACGATTAGTCACTTCTAATCTTACTCCGTTGAACGTTCTGGAAGGACCAATGTCGAAACACGGTAGCCTCGATCTTGCGCAGACCTAGACTGTAACGCTGGTTTTTGATCATTTAGAAAACGCAAGATAAAATTGATCGAATTTCGTGGCGTATGCAGAGCATTCGAGAGCGGCCTCGCGTTATGCGATGCTAAAATTGACTAGATCACTGGCTGACAAGGTGCCAGGTAGTCGGTGGAGCGTGACGGGCCTCCGTAATCTTCTCGTCTGACGAAACGCGTAATTTCATAACAATGAAGGAAAAAATAAGAGCGGAAAGAGAATTTGGAGGATGAGTCGACGGCAGCTTGTTGCCGTTGGTGCTGGCCCAAGAGCTTTTCCTGTCTTCGTCGGGCTTGGCAGTGAACCAACTGGCCCTTGCCGCGTTCGATGTTGGAAAATAACTTGGAACAATCCGTGGATTAAGTCGATGCAGGCTAATTTCTCTGCTTAGGACACTGTCCGGCCTTTTTACCTTCGATAGGGTGTCACCGTACGTCGGTCAGGTAGAATCTTAAGCGGCCTTGATCGATCATAGAGCTTAAAAGTTTCACAATGTGATCGTCGACGGGCTTTCCGTGTCAAGGTCTTTTATTGAGAATAAATTTTCATAGTTACCTTAATCTCGGTATATAAGTGACAGGATTTATGGAAGTGTTTGGTAGAAACTGGGCAAGATAGATCACTGACTATAGCTGTTGAGCTGTTCCTCTATGTGTCAACTTCCTTTTCTTTTCTCAATATTTTTCAATTCTCTTTAAAGTCATTTTACATAACAAGTGAATCAAAGAACAGATAAACATTCATCCTCAGAATTCTCAAACGATACTTTGTCACAGATCAAATTTCAGAATGTTCAAGAGAAAGCTCAATTAGTCTCATCTTTCTAGTCTATTGTTAACCGTGTATGACGACATTCGGGGACGTTAGCCAATTGGAGGTGCATCAAGTGCTTGCAAGCAACTTTTACGAACATATACGATACAAATCGACAGTATCTTGTGTTTGCAAGCTCAAGCTAGGATATTAACCCTTTCGTTACGTCGCGGTACCAAGACCAATATTCTATCGAATCGATCATGAGAAGAAATTTGTCCCTGAGATACCATGGTTATTCCTACTTCTTGTGATTAGGCTTACCATAAGCAATGCTACAAGTGCAAAACCTGTCAACGGTCTCTGGACTCGACGCTTCATTGCGATGGTCCTGATCGCGAGATATATTGTCGAGGTATCTGTTGCAATCCAACAAATCTGTATTTTTTCTTTTCTCTCACTGCTCGTTTCTTTATCTCGGTTGCACACACTGTCCAAATGTGTATCGAAGATACTTAGGTCAGTCAATGAGTATGTTACTCTCTCTAAAAACAATATAAATGATAATAACAGATAATAAGAAATATTGAATGAAACGAACGTTTTTTCATTAAATAATATCGTTAATAATATTTCGCTTTCTGCGAGCTTTCATTGTTCACTTTTTAGATAATAATCCTAGTAACCAGAAATAGATAGAATATGATGAAACGAATATCGTAAAAGATAATTTATATCTTATGTTCTGTTTACTCGACAAAGATTAATCGTTTCTATAAAAATTATTGTGAGATCCACAACTTTATAATTGAATTAAATGCGGTTCTTTTGTCTTGCTTATTACTTTCTTAAGGATAATAGATACTCTACAGAAGCTCTGTAAACAAATCAGAAGCACAACGACAAAATTTCCATGATTTAAAAAAGATATTTATCACAGTGCAGAAATAAACTTCGTAAAGTCGTAGTATTTAGATAAATTTAGGAAAAAATACCAAGAAAATTACTATAGTTCCTTCTCACAATGGCGATGTGAAGAATCAAACTTCAATTTCAATGGAATATCTTTGTTGAAACAAAAGTTGGATAGAGGATGTAATGTAGTCACTGGTGGACCTAAGTAATGATTTGCATCCTTTGTCTTTGGTCGATCCTCTGTATCCTTTTTAGCGATGGTCCATAGTTAAAACTAAGATCCGTGGTATACACTGGCGCAAAGTGTTCCATAAATAGTCACACAAAACGAGCTCCAACTTAAAGAAGACTTAGTCCACGTGTTTTCCTCTGGAAAACGAGAGAGAGACCTTGTTTCTAGGAGCGAGGTCCAACGTGTTGGCCAGAGATGCCCTCGGAAGTGTTCTGACCTTTGTTTCCTTTTGTTTCACTCTCACTCACAACTTCTGTTACGATTTTCAAGACGCTGGTTGGAAAGTAACAGCAGCAAGAACGCCTCAGTCTCTGTTTCGATAGAAATAGGCACTAAAATTTTCCAACTAAATTTATTAGAGAATAACGATTGCAACAATTGGGAATAACTATGTGTAATAGAACGTAAGACACGTTGCGGTCCCTCCCAGTTTCAGTGACTAACACACGTCCCTTTGTGTGCCACGTAGCAATGGCACAAGGAATGCTTTAAATGTGCCAACTGCTCCAAGAGATTAGACTCGGTCAACTGTTGCGAAGGTCCTGATAAGGACATCTACTGCAAAGGTGAGTACGTTACGCTTTTCTAAGATCCGCAGGTGTGAAGTACTGGATGTGTTCGTTGAAAGATGGTACCAATCATTGTCGGTACCCAATCTAGTCTGCTTCGGCTCAACCTGTGTCTTCCTATAATTCATGACTCATCAATTTACACTGTTCTTATATTCTGGTCTACCAGCGATCTAGTCTACTTTAGCTCAACCTACATTTACCAGAAACTCTATAAATTCCCTGGTGTTAGAATAATCTAAACGAAAAATCTATGTCGAATACTCGTACCTATTAAAGACGAGCATCGACCGGTAATTAACAATGTGTAAAATTGACGAGGATCAAAAGAAGATGTACAAGGATATATAGAACACATCCAAGTATGCCATACTCTGAGGACGTCAGGCAACTAGGTCAAGAACGAGCAGATACCTTTAACACGTGTTCTCTGCAGTATGCTACGGAAAGAGATTCGGACCGAAGGGTTATGGCTATGGTCAGGGTGGTGGCGCCCTACAAAGCGACTGCTACGCCAATGGGTGGGTTTTCAGAGCCGAGACTGAGACGGGAATAAGATGAGAGATATCCCGCCTCGGCTTCTACACTCTCACTATATATGATGCGCTTGTCTGCTTAACAGCTTGCTATCCGAAGAAATTCGGTCCGCGAGGCATTGGCCATGCTGGGGTTATGTGGATCGGGCTGCAGTGCGATATTGAGGACGAGGGGTACGCGCCCCCATAGTTATGCTATTCCATTATCAGCTACTCCATCTCTCTATGTGTGTGCGTGTCTGTCCGTCTGACCACCCGATTTTCAGGGTGCACCGTTTTTCTTTCAACTAATTCTCACGCCAAATGTAGTTTTCCAAATTCTTCTTTCAAGTGGAGAAAATCCAAATTCTTCTTCGCATACAACGAGTAGATTCAAATTTAACAGTAATGGAGTGATTTGTCTTTCGATTAAAGTTTGATTATACGAAAGGAGTTACCTCGAGGAGCCGGTCGAGCTCCATTTACTTCTCAAAGTTGAAGAAATCCGGACGAGTGAAAGATGGAATGAACGGACGTTTGCATGTGTCTTCACGGGTATACGTGTACATACATACATACACAGGAATCGACGCCTTAACGCTTTGCGCTATTACTCACCTTCACCGTTGTCTTATTTTTCAGCCGCTAAATTTGCTTCCGAGTGTTGACTATACTAATTCTTAAAACACCATCGTAAATAACACCTCTGGTACATTTAATTCAGCATCGTGCACTAAACGCATGTTCCTCCTCGTATACTCCAAACGTGATAGTACTATAAAGAAAAAGAAAAAAAAAGAAAGAATGAAATAAAATTCCAGGAAAATGTACCATTCGTATGTGACGTTACCAATTTGCATTCTAAACCTCTTCAGTAGTGTTTTTCATTAGCATTGAGAATTTTGAATGTTAATTGCCGATCGGTATGGACTAGCTGGTCATTTGCATGGATTGCTTTTTCTCTTTTCGTCACTTGCCAGTATTCAAACCAGAGTCGAGTCGCTTGAACGAGAATAAATTTGAATTTCATCATCGAGCCTCTCAATAAAGATGAGCTCCTCCTGTAAAATGGAAAAAAAAGGAAAGATTCGACTTTTAAACAATTTATTTTGTCGTTCGTGCAACTCGATGCTTTGATATCGGTGACTGAAAGGGTTGGTGGTAAAAGTTGGTCTAATTTTTGTAATACAGCGATGCTGCTCCTCGTACAACCGTGATCGACACCGCCGTAATCAAGGCCCCACCTGGCAAAGGTTGTCCACGTTGCGGTGGCGTTGTATTCGCTGCTGAACAGGTGCTTGCAAAGGGCCGCGAATGGCACAGGAAATGCTACAAGTGTCACGACTGCAGCAAAACTCTCGACTCTATCATCGCCTGCGACGGGCCCGACAAAGACGTCTACTGCAAGACTTGCTACGGAAAGAAATGGGGACCGCACGGATACGGATTCGCATGTGGATCGGGATTCTTACAAACCGATGGCCTAACGTGAGTAACTCTCTCCCTTAGGTATCTAGAACTTGAAACACTTGGCTCGCTAGAGTCCTAAATTCTTGGGTTTGCAAAATTTCAAACGTTTGGGTCTTTGGACTTCTAAACACTTGGATTTCTAGAATTCTAAAGATTTGAGTCTCAGTCTTCTGGTTTCCCAAGTGTATTGAGATGTCCTAAATTCTTGGGTTTGCAAAATTTCAAACGTTTGGGTCTTTGGACTTCTAAACACTTGGATTTCTAGAATTCTAAAGATTTGAGTCTCAGTCTTCTGGTTTCCCAAGTGTATTCAGATGTTTAGAGTCTGAGACGTTCGAGCTTGCAGGGTCTCAGGCATTTAAACAAAGTACCATGGGACAATGACGAACGAGGAAGGAAATACTCTGGAAAGAACAGGATGTGAAAGAGAATTTTTCTTTCAGGGAGGAAGAAATATCAGCCTCTCGCCCATTTTACAATCCTGATACGACGGCTATCAAGGCACCGGCTGGTCAGGGATGCCCCCGCTGTGGTGGCATGGTATTCGCCGCCGAACAACAGCTCGCCAAAGGTACTATGTGGCACAAGAAGTGCTTCAACTGTGCCGAATGCCATCGACCTCTGGATTCCATGCTAGCCTGTGACGGACCTGACAAGGAAATCCACTGCCGATCTTGCTACAGTAAACTGTTTGGACCCAAAGGATTTGGGTTCGGACATACCCCGACTCTCGTTTCAACCAATGGAGATCACGCTCCCTCATAGTAAGTTTCTAACGCTTAATTGCTCCATTAATGTGAACTGAAACGTCTTCAATTCGAGTATCTTGACTCTAATCCGAAGAAGATTTAAACGGTAGTTCTCCCCGTAGAGATAGCCAACTTCAGATTTTAAACTTTAACGACGAATAGACGACATATTTGCGATCCTCCCAGTTTCCAGTTCTTCATGGCAGGTCTGAGAATCTGCATGAATAACGTGATTAGAATCAAAAGAGAGAATTACAGATATGTTAAGATTTAAACAGTCACTGATCGCAGACCAATTATTCGACAGATATCAGACACTCGTCCCTAACTTTTTCTGACGCTTTCATAAATCGTTGCAGCATCGATGCCAAGCCTCAGGTGGGTCAGAAGCGAAACGACGGTCACGGGTGCGCGCGTTGCGGCTACCCAGTGTACGCTGCGGAGCAGATGATCTCGAAGAACCGCGTGTGGCACAAGCGCTGCTTCAGCTGTGCCGAGTGCCACCGTTCGTTAGACTCTACGAATCTGAACGATGCCCCAGACGGGGACATTTACTGCCGTGGCTGTTACAACCGGAATTTCGGGCCGAAGGGTGTAGGCTTCGGCATGGGGGCGGGTACCCTGACGATGGCCTAACTTCTTCAGGAACGTCGAAACGCTGGAAACCAGTCTCATATATATATATATATATAAATATAAATATACACATAAATATAATTATATCCGCCATATACAGCCGAATAAACGACCAGAACCGTGGCAAGCTATATTGCACTGGGCTCTTCGTTTATTCGTGTGTATAGGAATATGTATATGTATAGACGCCTGACTCCTCGACTAACTCTGACGAAGTGACGAAAAACACGCTGCTCCAGAAATCAAACAGAAAGCCAAGAAATTTGTTCGCTAAACGACGACACACCGATTATTCGATCGTAACGAAGACTGCACGCACGTTTCGTCGATGCTGTTCGGCGACGTGGCGCACGAACGACCGAGATACCACGATTAATCGAACCACATGTAAACGAGCAAGCTTTTATTACTTTTGTATGGCGAAAATTCGCGGGATCGAAGCTCGGTCCTTCCCTTTTTCCTTCGAAAGCAGACTCAGCATCCTGTCCACTTCCGTTAGGGACCAATGTTGGGCGAAATTTCCACTCCATCTACTTTCTCCAGTTAGGGTCTGCTGTCTGAGGGGAAAAGGCGTGACGAGCATGACACACAGAGTACAAAGGACAAATACCTGGACCGCAATCAGCAGCAACAATTGTAGTTAACGACAGAAATGACGAGCGAAAAAGAACAGATGCAAAATATGATTATTTTCAATAAATGTATATTTCGAGAAAAAAAAGAATAAGAGAACCAAAAAAAAAAAAAAAGATAAAAACAAACCAGAGGGTTGGCTTGTGTTTTCGTGGAAAGGGAAGCGGCGTAACGTCGTTTCCACGGCATTCTCGACATTCCAATTGTGTCTGATCGAAGACCTCGTCGAAGGAAAAGTCATCGTTTCAAGTAAGCCTCGGCGCATCCTTACCGATAATTCTTCTAGACGATAGACCCGAAGCATTTACTATATAAAAATATGTTTGGACGTCGAGAGAGTAACGACACGTTCCTCCAACTGCGAGATTCTCATAGGAATTTGCGTTTCCTAGGGATGCTGGAAATCATCAATGATTTAATCTTTAAGTAGCCGCAGATAGACACAAGGCCTGAACACAGATCGGACAGAGATCGGTGGATCACGTTTAGCTGGTTGTTCGTGTAAAATAAATACCTTTTTTCTCTCGGCTTGATAAATCACCAGGCTGTTGGTTATCAGGCTTACGGATTTTTCTGCGAATTTATTATCTTCACGAACTCGGCCGAGAGACCTGGACTTTATCAAAGTAATTAGAATTTGGATTCGTTTCGTCTATTAATTCTTCATGCGCAACCTGGAACATTCGCGTCTGTGTCTAATTCTTTTATCCTTTTAGACTGTCAACGAATCTAAGAAAATCGTGGTACTCTTATCGAAGTACCAGCTACATCAGACAATTTAATTTCGCATAAAAATCCGTAGTCTATCGATTAACGATCTCTATCGTGGTACTTAAAGATTAAACGAGCTTCATGGGACGTGCGTCGTTTCTCTTCGACCGAAGGATTTAATTCCCGCGAAACGAACAGCGATAAGTTTTCCTTCGACCATTTCGGGAACTGGCTGCCTTTCGTTCTTCTCTCCTACCTTTCACTCTATCTCACTCTTTCTCTCGATCGCTTTCACTCAGAAAGGTTCTCGTATCGTCAGGGACACGGACTAACATACACCTTATTACGAATGGACCTTAATAAATCTTATTATGCTAATGTATAATTCTTGTGGATGTATATTGAATGGCCAATGATACACACGTCGGTGGAGCTACAATCTAGCTTTCGCTCTTATTTCTTTTTTTTTTTTCTTTTTCTTTTCTTAAACATGCGTTTTCTTCTTCTCTTTGTTCACCTTGAAGGGAAAAGAATCCTTGCTCCCTGTTCGATGGACCAGTAAGTATGAGTTTACGGTGTAAAACACTAATCTTCTATATTTATAGCAACAACTGTACAAGTGCCGGCCACATCGATATTCTCCATAACGTGTCGCTTATTTTTACTTTGACAAAAGTGGTGGAGAGAACGCTGTTCAGATCTTTTCTTTGTTCACGGTCTTTCCTCGTTGCTCTTAAGACGTCTAAAGTCAAAACATTCGTCTTGATAGTCGAATGAAATTCTCTATCTTGCTAGCTTCGAGTTACATTTCAAATTTCTTTTGAATTCTTTGGAAAATTTTGCTGGCTCCTGGCTTCTTCGTAAACTTGTTCCGGATTGGTTTTGTTTTTAGACATCTTTACGTGCGATTTATCCACATAAATGCTACCCATTCATTGACTAATCAACGAGGAATGTAGGACGGTACTTAGATATCGGTATCACTAGGTTTTCCAGCGAGAATCTTTTCGAATCATCGTAAATATCTTCCATCGAGGTCGTTTCTCATGATCTCACTTTATACACGCCAGGAAAAACAGAATTAAAAGTTATATTTACTTAAACGGATAATTAAAGCAATCGGCGACAAATGCAGACGGTTACCGCTGAAAGAAATTATAAAACGAAAGGTCAGTAGAAATAAAACACAGATGTAATTAGCAATGCATCTCATCAAATGTCTCAAAACGAAAGATTCCTGTAAATCACGAAAAAAAAGAGAATAAAAACATTAAAGAATCCAATTTATCTAAACAAACTCTCCCAATTTAATGAAAAATTAAAGCGAGAAGCAACGAATACAGACAGCGATGAAGAAAAATAATGAAATAAATTGTAAAAGTAAACGATCAAGCGTAATTAAAAACAATTCTCATTGGAGGAATTCAGAAAAAGAATGTAGATATCTAGAGCATTAAAATTTACAATGAAACATCTGAAGTTCCAAGTATTCGAGCATCTAGAAAATTCCAAACGTTTGGTTTCCCAGAGCTACAGATATTTAGACGGCTAAAATATCAAACCCTGATAGTTTCTAGAATTTTAAATACCTGAATTTCACAACTCCACAAGATTCTCGAATATCTAGACTTTCAAATACTTGGCTTCTTCAAATTCCAAACTCTTAGGTATCTACAGTTCCAAATATTTCAATATTTAGACCTCCAAGTTCGCTGTTTGATCGTTTAAAGCTCCAGAAGACTAGAATTAACTGAAAATAAATCTCACCGAAAGGATCCAAAAGCAAAAAGTTCGATTGCTTCCTTGGCGAGGAAAGCTTGAAAGCTCGACTGCGTCCAACGAACCAATGAAAACGACCTAGCGACGGAAGAGCCTGAACAGCATCCGTATTTCGTTCTGGCGTGCGATATTTTCTATATTTACATAATTTCGCCGGGATGGAGCGGTTTCGTCGCCACGATTAGTAGAGATTCGCGGTTTTCAGAGGCAGCGGGTCCAATAGATACGGAGGTAGCGCTGCAGAGAAGGGCCTGGGGCTACAGGAGCCCCATGTTCCTCCGCCGCTGTTACTTCCACGTGTGTTGGGTGAGTTTCCTTCCGTAGCCGTGTCGCTGGTGTGTTTCACGCTCACGAGATTCGGATTCGGAATTGGTTTCGCCTCGTTCGTAGACATTACGCTGTTCGAGCTGCCTGGTGGCGTCGCTGGACTTCTTGGAGAACGGCCTTCTGCCTTCACGTTGCCTCCTACGGGACTCGAAGCTCCGCTGTCTACTCCTATACCGCTTTGGGACGTGGACTTCTGCTGGGCCAGCCTCTCCTGCTTCCGGAATTTCGCACGTCGATTTTGGAACCATACCTGCAATTATAGGACACGGATTTTGATGATTATTTTTAGATGAGGGGCGGATGTATGAGAGAGGGAACGTTGGATGGTTTGACGCGAGTGCTTGATTTTGAAGAGACAAATGTTTTCGGTTAAATTGTGAAGGAATTAAACGTGGACCTTCAAGAGTTCTTATAGCTATAGGGTATTAACCCTTTGCATTCGAGAGGCTATTTTCCGTGACCACGGCGTTCCATGTGGCAACTCGAGAGGGGAATGGGAGGCGATAGTCGCTGTTTATGCTAAATTTCCACCTCTCCAGTTGATGAGAGCGCGGTATTGGTTCGTAAATAGATTCCTTGGCTCTTTATATTGTTTGTTATGAAGCGTGAAGTGTTACACTTTAAGCTGCAGATGAAATATTTCTGCTGAAATTCTTCCGAAACTATGGTTCTGGCAACGTCTCCGACGTTAGTTCACATTCGATGATGATGATGGTGGCAGAAGTATTACAATTTCGTAAATTTAGAAACTCTAAAAAGATGGATTTGGAAATTTGTTTAATTAATTCTTATATTCTGTAAAAAAGCAAAAAAGAAAAAAAACGAAAGTCTACTTAACCACGATTTATAAGAACTTTAGTATACCAGTTGAGAGGAGATAATCGACAACCGCGAGATCCAGCTTCGACGTCGACTGCTAATTGTGATGGAATTCGGTTAAATGGAAAGCTCCATGTAATTTTAACAAAAACAAAAAAGGATTGTAAGGTGTGTTCTTACCGAAACAAAGCAGGAGAAAGACACAAAACAACTTATTATTTCAATACTTGTCCCGACAAGCCAAAGATGCATTTTGGCGGATGTTCTATAAATAATCGTAAAAAAATACAGAAAAAATATTAAAAAATGATATGTTCAAAGATGTAAATATATATAGATTATTAAAATATAATGTTTTTTAAGTTAATTTTTCTATAAAATTATTTTATATTACCTACAAGACACTCGTCACATATGCGCAAAATCACCTCGAGTTGCTGCTACGCCCGATCGAGAAGGCCATCGAGTGCAAAGGGTTAGTTTCGTAGTGACACATAAGTCAATGGAAGATTTGAATCGGCAGAAACTCATATTATTGTGGCTTGGAATACCAACGTTGTTTTGTTTTGCAAGGTCTAAAAACAAACGAACTGCAGTCAAAATATTATTGCCCTTACTGGTGATCGCCAACTGGAGTTACATACGAACACTAAGTTCGAACTTTTTATAATAACACCTGTCGATATAAATGTACGAACGTGGTCTCTTGGACAGTCGATTAGCTAGTCGAATAGTCGAATAGTTAGCGAGTTGAAGAGTTATTGGGTTGGCAATACCACCTAATGACAAAATCCGCAATCACTTAGTTGCTAACCTAATAAATTGTTATCGACTTACGAGCATTGAACGAGCGACGATTACGACCGGCATACATACACTATCTCTGTACTTGTACTTACAGTGTTTTTAACAAAATTGCCTATTACGATTTTATCATTCGTTTCTTTCGAAAACAAACCAACACGTTTAACTCTTTGCACTCCGAATTTTGTTTCAATTTCGTTACCAACAGCTCCTAACGCTTAGCGACTATATACTTGCATGGTTATCACTATCACTATTGTCAAAGTCCTTATTTATTTCGCGTCTTTCACTCATTGTAAATATTTAGAGGATGACAGGTATACAATTTTCGAACTCTGAGCGGACTGATATAAGTTAGGTAAATAAGCCAGTTTGGTAAGAGCGTCGATAATGTGTGCGCGACATCTATTGATTTGGACACGAAAGAATGTCGAATGGGACACGACAAAGGAGCTCCTGAGATAAAAACTGATATCGAATCACACTCCACATAGGAGTGCAAAGGGTAAATATCCAACTCAATTTAATCTTACGTGTAATCAGATTTTTACGAAGAAATGCGAAGGAAGGGAACCTATGTACTTAAAAATTTGTTTCGCCTCCTAAGTATTTAACTGCTTGAATTACATATCAGGTATGTACTCGACTATTCTTTGATTATCGTGTTCCGTCGTTCGTTTAAATTATCATTCTGAATTTCACTACGGAATATTCCAATTCTCACGTATAAAATAATTTTCTACAAAACTGAATTTTCGAATCAAAATCCGCCATCTAATTGACGTATCATTTCCATTTCATCGTTGCGCGCATTATTTTCTTTTACTATAGAAAATCTACGGTATAATAGCGAAAACTCTGCAACTCGACACATTTGCCTATTACGCTGCTATATCCGCTTGGAGTGAAAAAATTCCAGCGACCATGTACGATGATGAAAAACCGACCAAAAACGTCTATGGATTCACGGAGACAAAGAGGAAGAGGGGATTGGATGGCGTAAAAGCGCGTCATGTCCGTGTCCAGCTCGTCAGAGCGAAACGTCGGCGCAGGCAACGCTCGTAATTGGCTCTAGTTGGCCAAATGAAATATTTAACGAATAAAATAAACGGAAAGCGGCGGTGACCTGCATGTTAAAGTAGCGGATTTATTTGCTTTACCGTTTATCTGACCAGTAAAGCTGCCCTCCCTCTTCCCGCCATCGTTTGTCTCTCTTCATCTTCTCTCTCTTCCTCTCTCTCTCTCTCTCTCTCTCTCTCTTTGTATCCCCTTTCGTTCGTTCCTCGGCATGAGCGCACGTGGATCCCACCCCTAGATTTTCCAGGTGCGGCTGCGTTGTAGGAGCAGGCTGAGTGGTAGAAGCCGGGAAAGAGGGGGAAAGGGGTGGATTCAGAGAGTCAGGGGCGCGGAACACCATGATGAACGTGATTGCCCTTTCCGGACGGCAAACACTGCTATTGGATTTTATCAGCTGCTGCTGCTGCTGCTGCTGCTGTTGGCTGCTACTGCTTCTGCTCAACAGCCGCGCTTTCTCCGTTCCAGAAATTCGTGTAAACTTTGAGAAGAACGTGGAGCGTGTTGCAGACCTTCCACTGTTCGATTAACCGAATGATGATTTCATGATCCCTATCTGACACGCAGCAGCGTTAGGCTTGGATTTTGCAGGCTTCTGGAATTAAGGAGACTGTCATTTGGAATTTTTTGGAACAGATTGCGTAAAGAATGGGAATTTTGAGGTTCTTGGGATTAACGTTATTCGTCCTTCGTCTTCTCACTTCTGATATTATGATTATTAGAACTTTTATAGCGATGAACCAGAGGATGATTTTACAAATTCCTGGCAGTCGATAGCGAGGTCAGCTTTAGACTTCGCAAGGTTTTCTTTAGACCTATACCGTTGATCCTTCTTATCCTCGCTGAATCCCTGTGATATCCTTTCGCTCTTTTACACAGCTTCACGTTGATTTTATAATTGCCACGTAACAACATTTCAAATATCGAGCATGTAGACAGATATTTGAGACTTTAGCGTGAAATTCAACGGAGTAGTCAGTGGCCAGTCAGTGGCGAAAGTCTGCGGCGAAAACTCGAAGAAACGAAGGTAGCCGAAACGGCTGAGAGAAAAATTTGCAAAGACAAGCGAGGGCTGTTTGACAGCAGAGGAAAGCAGCGAAGCAGAGACAACGGGGCGCGTAAAGCGAGGCTTAAATATTTATCCAAAACGAGGTGGACATCTGTCGGTGCGGCTCGTTGCATTTTATTTAGGCGTACCGTATTTATTTAACATTAACGCCGGCACGTAGTCTCCCTAATTCACGCTGTCGTCGTCGTCCGTTCGGCAAACAACGGCACACATGCTCTACGGTCTCTTCGGGGTTTGGTCGGTGGCCAAATACGAATTATTAGTGTTGTCACTGGCACGTACCCGCGGCTTTCTGCGTGTGTCACATAGTTTTTGTCCGACGGTGACGTAATTTCATCACGCTACAGTCAGCAACGACGTTACATTCGTTGAACCATCCGTGTCTCTCGCAACCAAAAATACCTCAGAACTAACGAGAACTTGGAAATCTCGTCGAATATTAATGCCATTTTTCATGCCACTGTTCTGGTAAGGTTAAAGCGGTTGAAAGATTCTGTTCATTTATTAAACGGCTATTAAAAATTGCCAGTGATCCTCAGTTTAATTTAAACCTTCGACAGTGCGAGAGAATAACAATGGCAGGGGATTTTCATTCGGATTTATGAGATTCCTCATCATGGCGATTATAATAAAACGTAAGGTGACGATCTCATTGAAAAATATTTCCTCGGGAATTTTCTTCTTCTTCGTACGATCAACCCTCTACATTTCTATCGCTAATTTCCTAAGGATATGAATTATCGCGTGTTCCAGAACCTCTGAATCCTGAATTATGGATTTTGAAAAACCTGTAACAGGTATTTCGATAGATTTCAGAGAGAATTAAAGGAAAAATGGAATCGACGAAAGCGTTAAAATTAAAAAATTATTGTTGAAGGTTGTTGTTGATCGTAAGCTGTATAAAATAATGGAGAAATAGACGGTGGCAGTGAAAGTAATGTCTATAGGATAAGGAGTAGCGACGGATCCGTCGAGGCAACTTTCCTCGGTTATTAGAACTTCGACTCGTAACGCTAATGAAAATTACTATTTCTCTGCAATATTCCTTACTATAATTTAACCAGTCTACTACGAAGATTACTTCAACCAAATAGATTCCAAGCAAGAGAAGACGACCAAACCACAAATGATCTTACCTAGAAAAATAAATGAAATTGAATTCACCGATTGAACAAGGACGAAGAGAGTAAAATTTATAAATTAAAAAAAAGGAAAAACAGTAACCAAAAAGAGAAACGATTTTATCCATAAAAATAAATGCAATTAAATTCACCGATTAAACGAAGACCTAGAAAACGACGAAGTTAGAAGTTCTGGCAGCAACTGGAACGTCCAAAGTATTCGAGGTCATCGCAGTCACAAACAGAGAGTCATTAGATCTATGACTTTATTCGATCTTCTTCCAAATAGCACGTCCTTTTTAACTGAAATATGAATACGTTTGGATTTTGTAATTTAAGTGGAAAGGAGGACAGATATTTCGAAAGCAAGCGTAAACAGTTTGGTAGGGAGAGGGTGGAAGTTTATGGACGGACCATTAGGGATTCTGCGTCGATAGAAACAAGTTTGCGGTGTATTTGTTCGTTAGATTAACCCTAACGATTGTGAGTCGTAGTGATTTCCTCCTTCTGGATAGGTTAACAAAGGATTTTGCCCGGTTGCCGCCCTGAGGGGCTGATCCCAACTTACCGACGGAGATCCTAACCGGAAAACAAGAACATTTCAGGATTGAAAGACGTGGCAGCGTGGTGGGATGTCGTGAGACGAGTAAAGAATATTTTATCGAATCATAGAAACAGATATACGACAGATCAAAAATTTGACACCACTTTATACCATCTACGTCTTGTTATCCGGTCTATGATTCTTTCTTTTAGTCTTGTAAAAACGTGGCATAACAAAAATGTAAGTAGAGACACTGATAAGTATCCCATAAGTATCCTTTTCACCTATTTTGGGAAGATTCAAATTACTATGAAATAATTAAAAAATATAAAGTTTCACAAACCTAGAACCTATAAACCAACGTAACTATAAATACAACTCTAGGAAAAGAAAATCTCAGGAATATGGAAATAATCGAGTTAACCTCAAAATAAACATTAAAATGCCGGAACGCGAGAAATTGCCGACGGATGGTAAGGTTCCGGCGGGAACACTAGAAGTTTGGAAATCTTTCGAATTTTAAAAAACTTGCTCGACACTGCCAAGAATTTGTGCAAGAAGTGAAAGTTAGAAAAGTACGATAACAAGATTAGAAAAAAGAACAAGCTGCCTGCAACTAAGTTCGTTTACGTAGGAAAGCGACGAGAAGGGATGATGCGCAACGATCGGAAACGCGTCTCTCAGATTTCAAATTCACCATTACCCATCCGTCTATAACGTAATTTTTGCTTATTTGATTTTCATGTTAATTTCAATTTTGACCGTCGTTCGATGAATTTTTAAGGTCTCGTCACGCGGACGTTGAAAGTGAAAGATGTGACGCCCGATCAGACCAAAGGATTCGCTTTTCATACCGGAGGATGTTGAAGCTCGTGAAAGATTCACGGCACGTCCAAGATTCTCTCGATGCGTCACATTAAGCGAGTTATAAGGATATATCCGAAGCGGCGCTATCAATATCACGACGGCAGGAAGTCAGGAGAAATCACTGTTACGCCTGATCACTTCCGCTTTGACGATAAATCAGAAAACGCGTAATTTTCATCTTCCATTGAATAATACAAATGAAGTAATTCGAACATACGATCTTTTAAATCTAAACTTTGGAAGCAGATTACTATCTGCTGTTTCTTATTTTTATCTTTCTTTTTTTTTTATTACAGATGGAGAGACAGATTTGTTATGCAGAGAAGCAATATTTCATCTAGAAATTGCGAACGTAGCGGAATTTCTATATTTAATCGATGATCAATAAAAAATTAGGACATGCAACTTTTTAATTTCAAGCTTCGAAAGATCATTAGACATTCTCTGTTAATCTTACTAAATGAAATTGGCAAATAGAATTACCGCGAGACGAAGCAAAATTTTACCTGGCGTGTTACAAAGTAAGGAAATGTAATATCCAATCAACTTGAAAGTTTATTTTATAACTGAACGTTCAATTTTAGTTCCAAACTTTGGGAGATCATTGGACTCTAGGATCACTGTCTTTGTCTTTATTCTTCCTAAACAGACGACAAATAGAATTGCCGCGGAGCAAAATTGTATTCAAAACCTCAAACTAGAATCTCAAATTTTAGAAATATCATTCTCAATAATAGATCTTACAAAATAGATTAATACGATTGATCTCCAAATATTCGTACAATAACGATATTTATCTATGCTTGAATAGGAAACAATTTCTTTTACCGTGACTCCTTTATCGATCTTCCTTTATTAATTTATTAATATAAAATTAATTCCAATTTTGCTCGTCTAAAGATTAAGTAATAAAGCCGGAGCGGTTGAGGATTCGTTAAGGGTACTAAATCAGACGTTCGATAATAGAATTGCAGTTGATGGTGATTGCTACACTCTCAGCCGTCAGAAATTACCTTCTTCAATTAACCAAATAAGTTCGGGACGGAAACGCATGGCTCTGCAGAGACAAAATCTTGATTAAGAGATGCATCGGACAGGCCGATGCCATCCGGCTTGATGAATAAATCGCTATAGACAGATCTCATTAACTGCGTATCCACTTTCGCGTCTGACCACAACCGTCACGGTTCGCTGTTACTGTTGTGCTCCACTACTTAAGCCAAACGAAACAGTATTTTTGACTCTGGTCATAGTAACTTAGATATGAGGAGTACTGTAAGATCGATCAAGTAATGCAATTGATAGTTGATTCACGTATGAGAACAGTAAAGTCCCAGAAATCTTGGTCAGGATCGTATCTCGGCTGTAATTGTGCTTCAGTTCCTAGCTTCCGTCTCTGTGAGATTTTTTATTATTGGAATTTTCTTTTTTATTATCGTTTCATTCAATTATCGAGTTTTCCTTCTATCGTTTTTGTGAGTTCTTTTTTGTTAAAGCTTGTGCGCCCTGGTTCTTTCCTATTACTACAAGCGTCTTCTTAAAGTTCCTGTACTTTCTTATCGTTGGAATTTCTTTCCAGTATCTTGCACTGCCATTTTTCATCGCAGCAATTCTCTTTTATCTTTCCTTTTGACTTTCAAGTTCTCTTTTACACCGAGTGGAATCCGTTTCTTGTTCTCCCCAAACTGCTTTTTTTCACTGCTGGTGTCTTCTTCTTGATCGTTTCTTGATACCCTTGCACGTTTCCTTTTAAATTATTACAATCTCCCTTGATGCTCTTTACTAGTTTTTCTTTATTAGAATCTCTTTTTTGATGTCCTTACCACCTTATCCGTTTCTCAAATATTCTGACATTTAGAGAATATAGAATAAATAATAACGCTTAACAATTTCTAATTGTAAATAGCTACTACGGAAGCGCCATATCAAAAATCCTCACTTTAACTCAAGATAACTTCCTCAGAATACCTCTCGACCAATTAATTCTCCTTCCAAATACTTTGACCTGTCCTCGCAGCAAGAAATAAGGAAGAAAACTTCACTCTGTAATTGGAACAAAAATAAAAGATCCCATGCCACCCACATATATTCTCATTAACTAAATTCCTCTAGCACGTCCTTGACGGTTCTCCAACTAAATACCAGTCCCTGTATTCCGTACTCAGACCATTCTTAACACCAATTACCCAGCTTAATCTGAACCATCAGCGCGATAACGCGCAGGCCAGCGTCGAAGGAGTTCCGTGGAAAACGGCGAATACCGTCGTGCACCGGTGTGTTTGCAACAGTCGACGTCGTTCTCCGTAGATGATACCCAGCAGGACAGTTTTTAATCACCGTAAGTGGATCTACATAGAGCTCGCAATTACCAGGGCACACTCCGGCCATGGGCCCCTTGTGTATCAGCCACCCTCGGCCTACCAGAGTCGAGCCAGCTCCAATGTTTTCCCCATTTCATCCCTCGATGCCAGCGAGCCAACCGATCCCCCTTCTCTCCTCTTTCCTTGCCTCTTTCCCAACGAGGATCCTTTCGTTGGAAGCGTTATTGCCTATCCCGTCGTTGCTTTTTGATCTTTCTACATCTTCCCTGTTCATTTATCATTCATTCTTCTACGCCGGATATGTTTTTCCGCTTCTCCTCTTAGATTTCTCCTTTTGGCTGCAAACTGTATTTTCCTATTTTCTGTTGCTTTGGAATATCGTTAATGGGCCTTCTTCCTATATATCATAAACAAAATCATTGGCTGTGTTTTCTCTATTATCAGAAGAGAATTGTTAACAGTAGAATTATTAATACCATTGATCGTTACACTATGTATATCCTTTCTCATTTTAGTCATGAATATTTCATTCACAAATTATCTTCTCATTCTATTTTGTACATTCTATCATTTTATACTGTAATTAGTTATAATACAAAATACTAACGTCTAATTAATATTGATGAAAGATGACGATATTTATTGCTCCCAGAGGAGGACGCCTTTATTTTTCTTCAATGTCTGCGTTTTAGTGGAATACATCTTTGTATTTCTTCCCTGCTTCGACTTTTTCCAAGTGTGTTTTTCTCCTCTTTTTTGAGTACACTGCCTCTTCTTACCGGCGAAGACCCTTCGTCAGAGACTGCTCCCCGATCACCCTCCAACTTCCCGTGACGGTGCTCGACTGTGTCCCACCGGGGAAAAGAAATTCATGTTGATTTTCCAGGACTCTCCCAAGGCTGTCTATCTCTAAATTACTCGATTCTCCTCCAGTTCCCTTTGTGTTCCTTTGTTATATCTCTGCCACAGCTTTTGATAACGCCTGAAAACTTGTTATTTCGTGGAAGTAAAATTTCATCGAAATTTGGATTTTATTCGAATGTATAAACCTGATGATAGCATGTCAGAATTATATTTAGAAGGGAAATTTCCTCTAAATGCCTCCATAGTGTTCCATAATGTAAAAATGTATTGCTTTCAGGTATCTATTATGTATTATCTTAATATTACTTTATTAATATCTTATTATTTTAACGTAATTTCCATAGTTTCCCAACATAACAATTCTCCTTTGTAAAATCTTCTGATCTCGTATCACAAATAACTATTGCAATACTCAGGGCATAAAATCCAAGGTAACAGATTATCACGATTCTTGTGATAGTTTTAAAAGAGAAGTTTCTCCAGATCTTATACAATATTGTATTACATAAATTTTAGAAATTTTCTTTTCCAAATTTTCTCATCTCGTATCACAAATAACTATTGTAATACCTAGGGCATAAAATCCAAGGTAACAGTCTGCCATAATAGTTCTTACAGTTTTAGGAGCGACGTTTCTCCGCGATATCTTCCATAATATTGTATTACATAAATTTTACAAAATGTTCTTTTCTAAATTCACGCATGAACAAGTGAATACAGTATTCAAAGCAGAGAATTCAAAGTTGTTAACGCAAACTCTACAATTCTTTTTTGGTTTCAATCAATAAGTTAATGTAGCATCCTGAACAAAAGATCCAAGCTTGCAACTTCTGTTACAGATATTACAATTGCTCCAATTTCAAGAAGACCAACGGATCTCCATATTCCACCAAGCCTTACAAGTTTCAAGCGATAGAAAATGATTCCACCATGGAGTTAATCGAGCTGGCTAGATCGTTCCACTTTGTTCAATTGAATGTAGACCCTCAGGAGCTGGTAAGAGCAACGGTTGTTGGTCCAGCAGAGCAACACCAGCCTGTTCACCCTCTGGTAGCTTCTATTCTGTGCTACATCCCATTGATGACACCATGGACAGGGGTGGCAGAATGTCGCGTGGCGACACGTTTCACTGTTCTGAGTCACATGTCATTCCGTATGAATTACAACTCCATTAACGTTCCAGACAACCTGCGAGCATACATAATGCTGGCGAATTGAGCGGATCAGCTCCTCAGCCAAGATGTTGATTTATGGGGAACGATGGAGGTGGCCTGGTCCTTGGACGAACAGAGCCAATCATAAAGTGATTGAATTTTTAATCTCTTACTTGGAAATCTTCTTTTTTATTCCATTTTAAGGTAACTTGTCTTTAAGAGAAGCGCAGATCCCTTTTTTTCTTTTTGTTTTTAGCTCTATTCATTTTTCATCTTTTCCTCTTCTTCGTCATGTTTCTCCTTCTTTTAAATTTTAATGAAATCCATCCATGCGCTGTTTCACGGTTAAATTTCTAACGAACAGCGTAAAAAATTCTGCCAATTCCTCTGTTCATCTTCTCCTCTCGCTTCTCCCACAGTTTGAACGACAGATAATGTTTGTTGCTCTACGTTAAATTGTTTCAGTTTCACGCAATACAATATAATACAATTTTCTTGTCTTTTTCTTCTGGTGTCGTGCGACACTGTTAATTCACAATTAATCAAAAGTCGCTCAACACAAAGAACGAAGAAAATATCTGGAAGATAATTTGACGACTGTACGTAATCGCAGGTGAATATTGGTAAAATATCTTACAATAAAATAAACGAGAATCTGTGATGTAAATCGATAACGTTCCCAGATGCCTTAAGGGTGGACCTTAGGCTAAGGAATTAGGGAAGATTCGAACTGACTACCCTACGTCAGGGAAAACCTCTCTAGAAATGGCGGTCGGCCCGTGATGCCGCAAACTAATAGAAAATTGATAGTAACTTCGTGCTTAATTATCATGCGTGCGTAGTACATTCACGTTTACGGTTTCCAGATGAGCTAAGCAGAATGTTAGCTGGTTGCAGCTAGACAATTATAATTCCTTGTACCATTGATTTCTCATATTCTCTGTGTAATTAATAGAAATGCGAAAATAACGTATTATTCTTCAATAACGTAATTTTATAAAGCGATGAAATTATATAGAAAAGTATGGAGATTAGAAAAAGTTAGAACAAAATTAGAAATTTCATTAGTGGAAAAATTCATTGCTTTGATATACCGTTACGATTGAAAAATAGTACAGTGACAAAATTAGAAATTCTATTTCCACGATAAATAGATTACACTGTCTTCGTTGTTAATGATAGAATAATTAATTTTTCGTTATTGTTATAAGCGAACTAATAGGATAGAAATTATAGGATTATCAAATTGGGAATTCTACTTTCATAATGGATAGATGAACATATTCTAAGCTGCTTATTAATAATGGAATAATACATGTTTTTAGTTATTAATACTATCGTTAGAGGATCAATTATTAATATTATAGTTAGAGGACTCGTGACATTTACGTCACAAACAACTGTCGCGGATGATATCGTAATCCGAAACACCTAAGCTCGTTTGTTTCCAATAGATTTTTGCACCGTTGCCATCGACGAGATTACATTTTCCCTGATAATGCAATTTCTGAACGTTTTCAGAATATGTTTCTGGGACATTGGTGATTAGTGTTAGCAGCAATAAAGTTCCTAGCTAACTGAATTTACCGGCTGGCAATAAGTGTCAAAAGTGAACAGCCTGTTTCGCAATTAGGCAAAATACAGATTTTATGACATTAAACTTGTTGGCGCAACTGCAATTTTCCCTCTTAAAATATTACACTAGCCATGGTACATCGTGGCTTTCAGAATTACACATCAATCAAATACAGAACAGACGATAATAAGAGGAACATTTATTAAATTAATAAATTATTCCTTGATAGTGGAACATTGAAAACGTTGGATTTATTATTTATACATATTCTATATTTATATATATATTTATTATTTGTAGTAGTTATCTATCAGTGAATTAATTTTCTATTAAATTAATTGATAAACGTATACACGTTTTTTATACTTGAAACAGCAACTATGCTTTGCTACTGTATTTTACAGCGAACTATCTCTTTTCTCAAACTTTTCTATAATCCCACGGATACATGTAATGTACATACAAAAATCTATTATTCTATATTAAAGCAATAGTACATTAATAGCATTGATATTGATTAAGCGATGAAAATGACTGTGATTTTTACAAGCTTTACACTCCAGTCATCAATAGTTTTAGTGTCATTCAATAGTTTTAGTAGAAATCTACTAAATATTTATTACATATTACTATTTATATTTATAAAAAAATGTTCCTTTTATCACCTATTACGGTTTTCTTTGGCAATTGATTTGATATAAGTTTCCATTGCTATAAAACCTTCCTATTCGTAGAAACGATTCACAAAAGTTTGTCCATAACGAAAGACAACTAATACCGAAAAGCTCAGCAACAAGAATCCCAAAGTTTCACTTTTCTAACAGAAACTAAAAAATCTATTTATCCGGAAACTTTCGCCTACCCCTATAAATTAGCTTCTTCACTATGATTATAGCAACGTTCAATTATAATAATTCTGTTTAACAAGCTATATCGCAGTTCCATTCACATTGTCGTCATGATCGTCGCACGAGCAATCCCCGTCACCTGGACGATGTGATAAATTTAATCCGACGCAAGAGTTCAGAGTACCATAGCACACTATGACTACCATTTTCCCAGGTCGCTAACGTGCAGCCTCTGTGATTGGCAAGCATGATTATTATTATTATAGAAGGATCAAGATTAAGGAAAACGTTGGTTCTTCACACAATCCTCGTCTATCGAAAGCCATCTATTCTTGGAACGAGACCAGACATCTGCCTAAAATGTAGAGACATCGTCAAATGTATCCTTATATTCATGAAGTTCAATTGAGAAATAGAAAGTAAGAAAATAGACGAAAGAGTCATACGCTTTGGATTCATCAATCTCCAGGACGAAAATTACCGAAATAATCCTCTTTCCCTTCGGGCAGACGCTGAAGATTAAAAATTATGAGGGTGAGATTGATTGATGTTAAAAGGGGTGATTAAATGGGATAATACGAGAAATACAGTTATTTGTGGTGTAAAAAGATATAGGTGTGAATAGTCATTCAGATAGAATTCATTCACCTTGCATCGAATTTGATTGAAAGTGCGAATTTTCTTAGGTAGAATCGAGGATCAAATTCATGTTAATAGCAGGTCAATTAGAGGAACAGAAGCTGAGCTGGAATTTGTTTCACCTATTAAATGTTGTAATAACTCTCTTCGTATCTTTCCTGACACTTTGCTAGATTAGTGATAACAGTGTATGAATTTTATCCAATTTCCAAATTCATCACCAATCGTTACTAACATCAATACTCGATAAGCTGAGCAATTCGTAGCCTGAAATAGACACGAGCACGAAATAGTCAGTGCCATGGATGTTGTTTGGAACCGATTTGGGAAAAATGAATACATTTATGAGAAATTTAAGAATTCACGCACAGAATTCAAAAATGCATAGAATGTATATAACATGGAAAAATGTGATTAAACGTAATATAACCCACACGAATGCCAATGAATATTAATAAGAAACATGGAATATTATTAACATGCTGACATCTTTTTTATATAAATTGTATTGTCTAGTATATAGATTTAAGAAACAGCAGTTGTACAATTTAGTGTACAAATGCAGGGACACCATTTATGAATTCTTTCAAGATTATGAATATTCATATTTCAATGTTTCCTACATCACATGAGGAAATTCCATTCGTGAGCATATCACATATCGGATAACAATTGAAATAATTGAAAATAAATCTCGCATCGCGTTACGACTATTATTTAATTTTGATCTATTGCTGAGCAATTAATTATCCAAATATTCGACAACGAGAGATCATTGTAATTTACATTACTTTTCAATCAGTTTCCTCTCTTGTAGATGAACGTGCGAACATACTTTTCTTTTATGGCAATTAAAAGCCAAAAACGAAGAGAATACAAATTTATGATAAAATATTCGAGGCAGAGTATTCTTTAATAGAACAATACAAATTTCCATTTCTTTAAATGCGTTCATAAAAGTATCAGTTTGAATAAAAGTCTTCGCTCAATCTATAAACCTACATTCGCAGAAAAAATGTGGCTTAGCTCTTTTGATCTTAATGCCTCATACGAGTCGTCATATCTAAATAACACAGAACTACAAAGAACGCGAGCACCGTTAAGATCTATGATTAAAGAGCCAAAAAGGCAAACGAAATAAGAGCGAATAGAATGGATATCGACGCATTTGAGATTAAAAGAGAGCTGGTTTATCCATAAGAGCTGGTGAGAGAGAGTCGTGAAAATTCAAAACACATTAATTTGATCATAAATAACGCGTGTTTGATTGTGCGTCATGGGAAGACACGAGGATCTCCCTCCAGAATCTTCAGTGTGCAAGAAGTTCAAGTTAATCCGTCACATGCATTAGAAGGTATAATCCATCAAGCAGCAACTTGCAGGTAACCGTGAAAACGAAAATGGGGCTTGTAATGCAATTACATAGCGTCCGGGTTCCACCATCGCCCTTGTCCCTCCGTTTCCGGCGCTTCATTTTAGGTGATGTCGGAGGGAGGACCTCCAAGTAAAAGTCAACGAAAGAATAATCTATTGTCCAGCTTACTTCTTCCAGCTTCTCTTGATTGGGATCTTTGCGATCAGAGTGGAACGCTCTTTTGAGAAAAATCGTCAAATTCGTTAGAGTTTTTACACTTGTTTTAAAGAATAGCATCAATTTTATTATTGCGACAGTCGCTGGGTTGATTGTATTCTCCATTTAAGTTTTAAAAGTTATACAGGAAAATCTTTCTTGAGGATTTCTTTAGGATAATAATATCGTATATAAGATCTCCAAGGACCTCCAAGTAAAAGTCAACGAAAGAATAATCTATTGTCCAGCTTACTTCTTCCAGCTTCTCTTGATTGAGATCTTTGCGATCAGAGTGGAACGCTCTTTTGAGAAAAATCGTCAAATTCGTTAGAGTTTTTATACTTGTTTTAAAGAATAGCATCAATTTTATTATTGCGACAGTCGCTGGGTTGATTGTATTCTCCATTTAAGTTTTAAAAGTTATACGGGAAAATCTTTCTTGAGGATTTCTTTAGGATAATAATATCGTATATAAGATCTTTATAATTCTAATGGCTATCACGACAGTCACTAAGTTAAGTGACTAGCAATATATTCTTTATATAAATGCGATAATTCTAAGATATACTTTTCACGAGGATAGTATAATTTTACCATTATTAACTAGTTGAGTTTCGTTGTGTTCAATTATAATTGTATTTAAAAACGCAACTTGCAATTACAAGAAAGGGGATGCACACAAATCCAAACATCAATTAGAGCTATGACTATTATACACATGAGAGTAAAAGAAAATGATAGTGAATTGTACAACATTGAGTCATTCAGAAGCTGCACTGATTAACGTTATAAATTGTGAAATATAATAAAATAATGATGTTAGAAATATTAATTTCGTAAAGGCATCTGGAAATTTACTATTATTCGTGCTAATTTTATAATGAATGAATTTGTAGAAATAAATCACCTGTTTCTTGGATATTTAAAAGATAGAATTTGTGGATATTTGAGTTTACAGGAAATAGAGCTGACCAGTTCATTGTAGGTTTCACTATCTTCTTTCTTTGAGTTAAAACACCACTTACTTGGACTCTAGCTTCCGTCAGGTCGATCTTCATGGCAATTTCTTCTCTAGTGTAGATATCCGGATAGTGGGTCTCCTGGAAGGCACGCTCCAATTCTTTAAGCTGAGCCGATGTGAACGTCGTTCGTATCCGACGTTGTTTTCTCTTCTCTGCTAAACCATCGTGTCCTGAATAAGCCTTATATCCTAATCCACCTGAAAATAAGAAAAGGAAGATATTTGAATCAGTGAAAATGATTCGTATTTTATTAAAACAGCGTTACAAAATTGTTCAGAGCAAGAATTCAATTTAATATTCTTTAATTCTAATGGCAAACGCTACGGTTATTACACAAACTGTAATTTAGCTATGTACCTTTTGTACATATATTTCTAAAATCTTTAACCAAATCCACGATTTATAATTCTAACTGCAAACGGAACAATTACCGAATCTTCAATTTTCAGAGTTATTTCTTGGTACATTTTTCCAGCTACCTTTTGTTCTATGTTTCTGCGACTAAACCGATGCATCACAAAATCCACAAAATGTTAACCGAAACCTTATGAACCTCTTTGAAAAGTTTCCAAAATCTCAGAACCAAATCCATGGTACGTAAAATGTAGGAAAAGAATTGATCAATCCGATATAAACCTTGCTAAGACGAACTTACATTAGCATAAAACTTTCACCTACTGCACCAACTCTCTAAATCAACTTATCCCAACTTTCTCTTAATCAGTAGTCAGAGACAGAACTTCCAGGGTTCCTCTAAATCAGCCACACATTGGCGAGGCTGATAAAATATGAAGAAAATCAGTGTGGTCGAATTACTTGGTCCAAGGTGCAACGTTTGTACGAAGAGCTCTGTGCCTGTGAGCACGAGGTAGCTTATAGATTATAGAATATAGGTGAGGATAGCTGGGATAGCGAGCAACGTAACCATAGCAATGAGTGACTGAAGAGGGAGAGGGCGAGAAAGAGTGAACCAGGGGTGAAGGAAACGTGGGATGAGACAGTGCAGAGCTGGTACCAGATGAACGAACCGGTAAATGAGGGAGAGACGAAGAAAGAGAAGCAAGAATACGAAAGAGAGGGAAAGAGGGGACGAGACACATCCATTGATTTTCAGTGCCATCTTGTCGTCGTTTCCAGAGGAAATACCACAGTGGTAGGTTCGAGCATGGAGACCATGCCATGGCAACTTTCCCTTGAGAAAAGAAGGACCACCCTCTTCTTTTTTTCTGCGGGAAACACCGTCTTCTTCGCCCCGCCTGCGCCTTTCAGAGCTGCCTTCCTGCACCTCTAATTGATTGTTCCTTTGTAAATTCTATCGTTTTAACGACGTAGCGTGTTTGATTTGTTCGCTTGTCCTCGAGGAATGGGAATTTGCTGGATCGAGGAGAGAATTTCATTAGATTCTCTCTGTAGCATTTATTTACAATTAATACGGACTTTAGTGCTTTGGAATTTTTCGGATTTAGCGTTTCATGGTTACGTCCTAAAATATATTTATTGAAAATTGTGTAAGTAATAGAGATAAACAAGAAGATACTATTTATAAAGATAGCGACGAGGGTTTTAAATCTCTGAATAAACAGCGATGTTAACTTTTTATCTTTCTACTAAAAAGATCGGATAGAAGTAAAGTACATAAACTCACTGTGAAGTTTTATTATGATATCTTTCAGACAGTGAAAGAGAAATTGTACCATCTACGGGAAAAGGAAATTGCTTATGAACGATGAATTTGGTTAATTTTTCTAGCGCATAACACAAACTGGGTTATAGAATTAAAGAATATTGGTGGAGGAATATAGAAGACAATATCACAAAACAAATATAGACTTATGGAATTATTATAGAATTACAGAAGAGAGACCCATTGACAAACCAAATTATCCTTTTTGAAGAAATTTACAAACAAATATACTTTGTAGAAATATTCTACGATACAACAATCTCTTCAAGTATTAACTAAGTTATGTTAAAATAAATCCTAAACAATCTCTGACATATTAAAACAAGAACAAAATTAAAATGATTATAAAATATAATACAAAATAGAATCATCGTAGTCATAAAATATAATGTAGGACAAAAGTAAAATAGAAAAGCACATTTCTCGTCGAGAAAAAACTCATCACAATCTATTCCCCTCTTCCCAAAAGAACAGATAAAAGCACTCACTCTGTAGATTAATGGCCGACGGGAAGATCGAGGCGGCGTGTCTGTGGACCTCTTGAGATCTGGCGGCCATTACCGAACAGGGGGTTGCATGGGCCCCGTGGTGCGCGTGGGCATGAGAGTGGGTGGTGTGATGGGCCCCCAGCGGCGTGGTGCTTCCTGTACTCGTAGTTCCCGCGTTGCCTGGATAGCCAGCAGCCCTCGCAGCCGTGTAACGATAAGCAGCTTGGCTCATCTGTGAGCAAGAACTCAAGTCCCCGTATCCACATTGCATTTCACTGGCAGCCAGAGCACAGCTAGAAGCCTCGAAACCGGCGGCCGCAGCGGCAGCCGCCTGGTTCAAGTACGAATAATCCATGGTTTGTTCACTCGAAGCACCGAAATTCCAAGACAAAAGTGCAGAGTTCCTTCGTCACAGGCGTGTCTGACTTTGTCAGGGGCGAATAGACGAGGGCACTGAGCGCGGAACACCTGGACAGTTCATCGAATCCTCTTATCTCTTCCTCATCTTGACTCTTCACTCAATCAGAATCCTATAAAACTGAATCCTTCTGGTTGTTGGTAGATCCTGGCTGATCTTGGTAGTACCGGGTCGTTGGCTGATTTGATCCTGATAGTTTCACGACTTTAAATAGGATCAGCTGGCTCTTCCATTCACTGCAGCATGCAGATTCGAGGGATCTGAGCGTAGACAGGATTAAAAAGAAGATGAGAGTGTCGCAAGAAAAGAAACTGAGGGCCCCAGCCGGGCCTTAGCCGCGGCGTTGCTTTTGGCCCTAGCAGCGGCGTGTTTCTTCCGTCGTGGAAATCTCGGTTAATCAGCAGGCCAGGGTGTACAAGTAACGGTGGTAGCGTCACGTAATTCTCTCTGATCGCGGACAAGAGCTAAGGGACGCGGGCGGCAGCCGGTTGCTCGATAGCAGCTTATGACGCGTAATCGGATCAGCGATATCAAATTATTGCGATTATAGCCGCGGATAGAAAGAAGTTTTTCGGCCCGCTTAAGAGAGCCCGAGACGACCGACTGGTGGGTCTCCTCAAAATCAAATGATAAGCTTAATTCAATAACCGACGGAGAGGGTGCACGCCGGGGGTGTGGCCGCCGGTCGGTTACGGAGAAACGGGTTTGGTCACTGTCTGACGTTCTCTCGGCGCTGATTCGTCGATCCACGGTGCCACCCCTTGGCTGGATGAGAGAACAGTCGCCGCCCTCCGAATCTCTGTGTTCATCCCCGTCGGTGTGCCACCCCCGGTTCGTCGGGCGACCTCTCCCTAACAGCCATCAGCCCGAATGAACGCTATCATTCGATGATGCCAGCCCTCTCCCCTGGTCTCGATTTTACGATCGATTCCGGAGCAGGCCGTTTCCGCTGGACACCAGAGCCACGCTTCTCTTCAGCCATCCTACGTATGTTTACGCCTGGCTCCTTCTGCGGCTGTCTTGGTACAATGAGTGCCTCGCTTCCTGGATGATAGTGCTGATGTTAGGCATCGTTAGTCTTTACATGAATTGAGCATGATGGATTACCTTGGTGAGAGGTGAGTAGGCTGAGCTTGAGTCGTTTCTTAATTACAGGTTTTTGGTGGCTACAATGAAGATAGGGCTGCTTGAAACAGATTTTGTATGTTTACTTTTGTAGGTCTATTGTGAAATACTTTTGAATGTAGCTGTAAATAAATTTTAAGAAAGAATCAGTTTAAAAATATGTAGCTGTAAATGAAACTGAAATGTAATAATTATTTTGAAATGCAATTTTTTTATTTGCAAATAAAATCCAAATACAAATAGTTATTTTAAAAACATGAGAGAACAGTAAAACATAGATTTTGGACTTGAAAAATACAATTCTTAAAGAATGGGCTGTAAATAAAACTACTATTTTAAGCAGTATAAAACACAAATAATCTTTCATTGTGCTTAGACCCATTAAACGATTATTAGACAATAACACAGTAACATACTCTTGATAAACGAAATTCATGATAATATTCCTATGGAATTACCATGCTTTTACATCTCTTAACCATTTACATAAGGCAGTAGAAACATCAAATATCGTATACATAAAGGCCAAGGGACTAGAGAGCATGAAATATGATTTATCTGCAGATAGAGAAATTACATGACTAAACATGACACGGGACCGACCTTAGATAGGTGGTAGGAACCTGTGCGACACTTGTTTCGCACTTGTTCTCACGAAAGGGCCACGATGAGAGCAGTCCTGGTGCACGACCCTCTTCCCCGTGTCTCGTCTCAGGGGAATTCTCTTCCAGGGTACGCGAACGTAGTACGTCGTGCAACACCAAATCGTCCATAGTGTATATACTGAGAACACACAGGAACGAACTCGTCCATTGGCGTAGACCTTGCCACAACTTCTCCATGCTGCTCCAATAGAAACTCGAACCTGCACGTACCTTATATAAGAGATTATGTTAGTATAAGATACAATAATATGAAATTTTTGTTGCACTGTTGCATCTGTTTACGTTTATGCGTTATGAACACACCGACTTTATCTTCTTAGTCGATTATTATAAACTAGATTTCTGTGATAATATTTTTTCAAATAGAGGTAAATTTGATTGGTAGAAAATGTTACAAGAAATTTACAATGATGCAAATAATTTTTATATATAATTTAATTTTATCGCATAATAATGAACAAATTTGTGTAATTCAAAGCGAAAAATTATAGATAAAAAATCTACGACCTATTCATGTAAATTAAATATAAATAAGAGGAAAGTGATTTGATGGATCCGTTGAAAAACTGTCACTGAGATAAGTTTAGTGTCTACGTCTATGGGAACACGGCAAACATGCGTGCGCGTGTAAACACTCGCACACTCGCATAAATGGCGTTTCGTCTTTTATATCAATAGAGTGAGAGAACGTCAACCCCCCTTAGCGGTCTGATACATATGTCCTTGATTTGTCGGGAGAATAATATTCTCCTGGAAAGTTGATTAAATATTGGTTAGTGATCTCAGATGCCCTTTACCCCCCTCCGTTTCCATTCCATCGACTCGAAAACCCATAGGAATACAATTTAATATTTTCACGTCCCAGGGATAGCCGACTATTTTTCTTCCGATTTACACGCGGCTCTGTCACTATCACCTTTCATTTTCACGAATGAAATCGTTTTATACTTGTTGGTCCTAAAAAATATTTCGCAAGAAACGATATCACGTTTTCATACTTACAGTATTAAGCTGACGAAAATATTTGAACATTTCTAGGAACATTTTACGTATACATTATATAAAATATTTTAAAATCTCATCAGCACTGTATCGAGAAACGACTATCGTGAGGTAATTAGATATTTACTAGAAACATATATTTAGCAAAACATTAGGATAATTCTTCCATAACCTAGCGAATAATCATTATATTATTGTTAAAACGTAATTATTAGAAAATGTGTCGGTATTTCTGATACAATGAAGCATAAAATCTATTAACGTGACAATTTTCGTTAGCTTACTGTAAAATGCTACCGCGAGCTGATTAAAATGGCTTGCAATTATTCGTTTGTCATCCACTTTTATGCAACGTTATTATCAGCTAATCTTGTTTACAGCACATTACATTTACAATTATTTTCTATGTCGCGATGTGTTAATACACGAAAATGCAGGAAAGCTTCAAACCTGAATTTTAGGTTAAGCGATAAGTTTATGTACATTAATTGTTATTACTTTTACGTAAAATTTATTTAATAAGGAAGTATTTTATTTATAAATGTATCTTTCATCAAAAAATTGTTTTATGTATCTCGTAACTTATGTAACACTTTCCGAAATGTATACTTCGCGAACGAACTTGTTATTCAACGCAATAGAAACTATTAAATAGAATATTAAATAGAACTTACCGAATTTATTCAATGAATCAACATTTTTCCGTCTTCTATCCATGATAAACGCCATAATCTTCAAAATTACACATCTTTGCACTACACTATCCATAAAACGTCGTTGCAAGTAACACAGGAAATGCGTACTTATTGCCAGCACATTTTTTAAATATATGCCATCAGGTGACATTTCGAATACTAAAATTATAATTTAAGAATGAAGTAATTAAAATTCACGTAATCGATTGTATTATCTTAAAACGCTATTGAATTTTAATAAGTAATTTATAGAATATAATTTATTGTTTACATTGGATATAAATTTAATTTAATTTAATTTAATTTAATTTAATTTAATTTAATTTAATTTAATTTAATTTAATTTGTACAATTCAAAAATTTTAAATGCGACAGACGGCGCCACTGTTTCCGGTAAAGCATTTTTATTGGCGCAGTCGCATATTATAAAAGTATAAAAAGAAGGACGGCACGAAGATCAAAAGTGGTAATAAAAAGTAGTTTTATTATTAATTTATTATGGAAGTAGTGTTGACTATTCTCAGAATGGTTGGAGTCACAGCATATCTATCTGCATAAGGTAAATTTCAACATTTCTTTTCGATCCAATCTTGTTAAAACAAAAATACAATTTCAATAAATGGATTTAATATTCTAAAAACTATCGCGATATTATTGGAGGATTAAATATATAAAACATAGTAATTTGCAATATTTTGTAATTTAATAGAAAAATTAATATTTGGAACGAAATTTTTACTTTTTAGGAGAATCAAACTTAGGTGTATTTAAACATTCAATTTTAATATTTGAGAAATTATACAAAGCAAACATCAATATCAAATATTTGAATAATTTGTAATCGTAACGAAAAATTTACATTAAATTCGATTTATACGCAACATACAAAAAATACAGAACTGTTTGTTTTCTATATTTTAAAACAAACGGTTTTATCAAAACAAAATACGTTTTAAATAAACTTCCAAAGACAGTTTCTGCTTATCTGTGTAAATCTCGCACTTCTATAAATATACATAATAAACCTGAAAATATTTAATTATACAATAATCAATATAAGCGTATTATTAATAACAATTACTTGTATCACTATTTTTCATACAATATTTGTGAACACTAGCAAACGCAACACATAATAACGAATAATTATACATAATATTATAGATAAATAATCCTACATACCTCATTAAGATATAATAGCAAAAATGTATCTAACGTACATTTCAATTAATACAACATTCTTATTTTTGATAGAATATTGTCTGATTCCTCATACAAGCATCATGTTCTGAAATGAAAGAATGAATAAAATTAATCAAAATTAAAATGAAGTACTGTCACAAACTAGGAATTTCTTACTAAAAAAATTAATTTCAGTTACCATGATTCGGTCGATAATGAAGTCCCTCTCGATTCGCTCCACCCCGCCTCGAACTCTTCATATTGTTCGCCTTTTGTAAATTAGTAACAATCGAGTCACAATCTGATTTTTCTATTTCCACCACGTTCTGTTTTGGAAGGTGAACTTCACATACATTTAAGGACTCTTTGACGTATTGTACTTCCGGTCGACACATGACTACCTTTCTGGGATGCGAGCATTCTTCAAAAGTAACATTCGAATGAGGCAAATTTTGCTGTTTTACATATACGACCTTGTTCTGCTCGCATGTTGGCACGAAAATAATTTTCTGCGTTGATTCTTGAGGATACGATACCACGCGATAATTAACGTCTGAGTTAATTAGTTCTATATTATCGACAGAAGCAACGTGCTTATTCCTTTGCATATAAATAGGAATTTTTTCAGTTTTGGAATCGTTTTCAAATGCCAAATACTTAATCGGCTGTTTCTCCAGTATCACTGCATTTTTGATACACTGATTGTTAGCGATTTGTATCTGAGGCTCTTGTTCCTCCATGGGCAAGATCTTTAAATTCTGCACGCCTTTCAGGATACCGACATCAGCTATATCTTCTTGGCAGAATCGTCCATTCTGCAACGTTTTAGATTTCTTAATTTCAGGCACATTATTATAAGAACACTCTTGAATGTTGTTCACATCATTGCATTGATCTACCATCACATAGCAAACATGTTGATCGTTATGGTATTTTTTACCGTTTTCAGATTTAGAAGGTTGCATGACCTTCCTTACTAATCCATTTTCACAAACCATTGGTTTTTGATGTATCTGTACGTGCTGGACTTCTGGTGCGCTTGCTTCTTTAAATTCTTGGCTATTATAATTGGAATTATCAGAATTTTCCGAGCATCGATACGCTTTATAATAATTTCCTGGCACTTCCTGGTAGTGTTTATATACAGTACAATTATTTTTCGATCTTTCATGCTGCAAAGGAACATTTTTCCGTATGATACAGACGTTCGACTTATCAGTCTTTCCATCTGCAATTATATTGTTTATGTATAAACAGTGTCCTATATTCCGCGAGTCTTTCTTCGTGAACATTACTGTTTTCTGTATTGGCGGATTTGTTCTATTCACTAAAATATCATTCGCATGGAGATTCTGCTCAGTTTGGTTGTGTTTACACTCCATTGGCTTCGAATAAGAATTCTTCGTGAAATGTATTTCATCGTTAAAAATACTTGGCGAATCTATTACGCAACTTTGAACGTTCAGATCTTTCATTTTTGTACTATTGAATAAGGTATTTGCAGTCTTCGACTTTTGCGGCCTCTTTGAATCTCCATTCGATTCAGTTACTACGGATTGCGAAGTGAAGAGAACGTTCTGCTTCGGTGCAACGTCGAACAACATTTTCCGAGACTCTTTATTAATATGCATCGGTTCCTGGAATAGATTTGGCCGATTGTTATTATTCGCCACAACATTGTTACACCTTCGTAATATAGCAGGAATATGCTTCAAATTCTTCATTTTAACTTGCTGCATCATTTTAAAATTTTGTTTTTCTGCGTGTTTTTTTAATCCATTGTTTAAAAAATGCACTGTTTGTCTACGTTGAGTTTTGTGTTTTATTAAACGTTTCTTATCAATACAGCTATTCTGAGATCCTGCTTCTGTTTGTGCAAATAAGAGAGGTTTATTCTTATCCTTTATCCTCTCACAATCAAATTCATTTATTTCAAAATATTTCTTAATACTGTTCTTACGTGTGGAATTTGTAGAATAATTTATTTCCAGAAAAGTACGATTGCTTACATCTGTCGATTCATCCTCGTTAGATATGTTATTCATTTCGTGTGACATTTCCGGTTCAAGACTGTTCTTTATTCCCACATCCAGCGTGTTCAACGAAGGCGAATGAAATAATAAATTGGACGTGTTAATTTCGTTTTTTTTAAAATTCGTTTTTGGCATTAAAAATAGGTTATGTTTTTCTTGTAAACTGTCGTCATTCTTGTTACTTTTAATATCAATATGCCAATCTGGATTATCAATAGCTACAGATACTAAGTTCGCGTCTTGAGGATGACCAGAAGGACAATATGCAGTGTCTGGAGGAAAAGAATCATCCATCGAAGTACTCGGTGTACCGCATTCGTTCAAAATATTACCACGTTTAATCATGTCTCGTAAACATTTATTTTGAAACGATTTTGCGTAAATATTTCTTAATTTTTGTTTCACCTTCGTTAGCGGATCTGTCGAAGAAAAGATATGAGAAAAAGAATATTGTAATAATTAAAAAATGTAAAATAAGATACCTGGTCCGAAACAGTCTGGAAAATTTTGTTCCTCGAAATTTTCTGAACAAACAACCCTGCATAATTCTTCGTATTTACTTAATGCCAAGTTTCGTAAATTTTCAGAATCAATCGTTTTCTTTTTTTCTGTTGGTTTTTGAGGGAACTCTATGTGTCCTTCATTTTTAATTCTTCTTCTTCTATAAAATGTATGTAATTATAATAATAATTTAATTCATTCTTCTTTTACAAAAAAGAAAAAATAAAAAGATCTGATTCTTAATTACTCTCTGAACTTACATCTTTGGTTGTTGTATATATCTTGTGTAAAAATATTCAACGAAAATTACCTGAGACTTACCCATCCACTTTACCCAAAATAGGACTGCTTTGGACACCAGGAGGAGTTGGTTGGAGAATATCTTTGATAGTAGAATCGAGTAATAATTCTTTCTGAACCTTTATGTTGCCATTTTCAACTACAACGTCTCTGTGAATTAAAAAATACATTTATTAGAGCGAGAATAACTTTTTATAGCGTTTTTACTTACTCTGATTTTGAGTCATAACCATCCATTAATTTAAGCACGTCTCCCTGTAGACGCGCGTTGTTTAGATCGTTCAAAGCTGCTTTCGTTTGAACTATAAATAATTATAGTATTTAATCAATTATTTTTTTTTGATAAAACGATATCTATTTATAAATTATCAGACGTACATCTTCGTATTTCTTTTCCTGCAGCACCATTTCTGTATATTCCAGCCAACTAGAATAAAAAAAGTCATAATTTTTATTATTGATGTAAATAGTGTTAATTTTTTAAAATAGTATGTTATTTATATTTACAGGTCTCGGAAGAATTCTGTTCGACGGCCTTCTTGAATTTGGCGCCTTGTTCGATTTTCCATCGATCTTCGTTTCTTTATCCTGAAAGAGATTGTCCGCAAATAATAAATATAAAAGTGCAGGAATGAAGGTAAATTAAGTTTTCAAATATTCCTCTAGTATGTCGAAACGCTGCAAAAGTTTGACGAAATTACTCAGCCAAAATTTGAATGTCATCCGGTTCTGCTGATATTATTACGATTAATATATTATGCGCGTATATTATTACGATTTCAGAAGTTATTTCCGAACATTAATGATAACAAAGTTTGTTATTTAAGCTAAATATACAATAATTTATTTATTAAATAATTTATATAATAGTTCTGATATGCTTTAAGTATTACAAAATTAATAGTTATTAAAATTGGTATCGTAGCAAGATGAATAACCGTGTTAAATTATACACGATTATACATTCATATTTCTTCGTGATATGCATAATGAAGTAAAAAGATAGAAAGAATAGCGCCTTGTCTTATTTTCATACTGTTCGATTTATCGATATATCTCATGAGATGCATAGCCTTAACTTAAAACTTATTCTTTATTCGATTCTATAACAAAGTATTAATATATATATTTATTTTCATATATATATGTATATAAAGTAGTTTACGAAACATTCTTTTCAAATCTCCAAATATTATTCAATATCTGTTAATAAAATAAGAGGAAAACATTGAAATAACTCATAAAATTTTCAATGACACATGTCAATCACCTGACATAACCAAAATTGTCGTAGAACTAGAAATACACTTTTCTCAGATATAATATTACATATATTTCTATATTTGATTTATAGATGAAAATAAATAAAATATTTAAGAAAAAATATACAATTTCTATTATTAAAACGTGATAATAATATGCACAGATGTGTATATTGATACCTTCTTCGATTTGAATACTCTCTGATGCAGATCTGTCAAGTCCCTTTTACGTCTCTTCTTTTTCTTGCGAATTTTCTGTTCTTCTCGAACACTTTTTCTTCGTCCATCGACAGATATGTCACTGGCCGCGATGTCATGCCTTGCTTTCCCCATTTTACGATAGGAGACAAGACGAATTGCGCCTTTCGAATGAGATTGACGAGCGTTTCAATGTTTGTTTACATTTCGTTACCTCGCTTCTTATGATGATCTAAGTATCACGTGGAATGACAATATCGACATTGTCTCATTCTCAGACGATAACACAACCCTGCGATTAACCGAGCGATGTGTAATATTATCGACTCAGAAATCAGTTTTAAATAATCTTTTTTTGCAGTATGTTAAACGTATTTTATAATCGGAAATAAGCTTAAAATGTATATCGAAATAAATTTAGATTTGCTAAAGATAAGAAATCGTTTAACTTACGTAAATTTGCATCTGACTTAACTTCATGATATTTTTATAATAAAAGTACTGGAAAGTACAAATTCTTAAAAAAAAAAAAAAAAAAGAGATGGCAATACTGTGAATTTTTATTTACACATCCATTATTTCTGAAAATAAAATTGAATAACGATTTTTTAAATTTAACGGATGTGTAATATAATGTAATAGCTTCCAAATTTCAGAAAAACGTAATGTAATGTATGAGTCAGATTAGTTTTGGTTCGAATAAAGATAGGTTTAATAAAAAGTGTCTCATAAACAAATGAACAACGACATGACGCAAAAGGTCTAAAGGAAACGTCGATAGGACATTTAGTCTTTTGTTGACATGCGTATCGCGAGGTGTTGATTCGCGTGTAATATTCACTATTATCAGTGGATAATTGTTTTATAATATTATTTTCAATGATTATTCTATAAAAGAATATTTTATCGTCTGTTTTTAAATCAGTGGGAATATTTTAAAATATTTTAAGTGTTCTATATACATAAATACAGGCAAGTAAGCATATTCTTTTGAATGTGAAGGGTAAGGGGAAAAGCAAGAATACCATTACGTCACAAGATTAGAATTAAAAAGTTTTATTGCGAAAATAATTAAGCTCCAATATTTTAGCCTATTAGAAAAGGAACAACATTCAATGAATCCATTTATATCGTTCATAAAATGAAGTTTATAACTTAGTCATCATAACAAAGAATAGCTAATAAAATATTCATAATTTTTATCTGTATTTTGTTCCAGTACAAAATAGACATTCCCTATTTGTAACCAATACACCAAATCTTTAATACTACATATCTTATAGAGACATTTTTAACGTTATAATCGTTGTTATTTGATAGGTTTACAATCCTAGTTTTTATAAACAAGATGTGTTATAAAATTAGAAATCACGAAGAATAGACGTTTCTCGTTCTTTTTCCTTACTCTTCACACGATACATTCAAATACTGCTGAAGTCAAGTGTTTGTACATAGATCAACTTTTTTCGAAATTACAAATTTTAGTTATTATATTAAAAAGTTGTTTTAACATAAATGTTAATAAATAGACAGAAATTGATTTTCTGGGGGTGAAATATTTTATAAGGAATTATTTTTATGTATATTAAAACACTCAATTGATCCATTTGTGTCGACTCCATATTAGTTTTGTCCGAATTCGATTTGGAAATATACGCGTCGTGGAACCTTGTGATATTTTTGGTATAATTAGTGGTTTTATGAGTGTTAATAATATTAATAGTCGTTGCGTTACGAATATTTATGTGCTTTGAGTTAGTGATGATAATAATCAGACGTGTTGACAGCTTACTACAAAATTTCCTACCATTGGAAAGTTGAAGGGTAAGTGTATTCTTATTTGGAACATGTTATATAGCTCTGATATTATAGCTGCGTAGAATTATACCTTTTCTCATTACTCTACATTATGCAATATTCGTAACATACAGAAATTTCAATGTATCTCTCATACTCATTACAGTAAATACCTATACATTTATTCTAATACAGTATATATATAATGAATATATAATAAATAAATAAATAAATATATATATATTTGTATCATACTATGTAATTAAACATATAACATATACTGCTATATAGATATAATACGAATATACTATATTAGAAGATATATATATATAGATATTTACTACAGTGGTGAGTATCAGATATTATGACAGTTTTATATGTCATATAACATATAAGACATAGACATAGACATATATATTATACATATAATATAAAAATATAAAATTTTGAATATAGTATTATGTGTTATATTATATCTCCAATTTAGAATAAATTGTAATGATAAATAAGATTATATATTTTATGAATCAAGAAATAGGAACTAAAATAGACCATATTTTCTGTTTTGAGAAAGTACTTCTCAACAGCGTTTCCGTAGTGTAGTGGTTATCACGTGTGCTTCACACGCACAAGGTCCCCGGTTCGATCCCGGGCGGAAACAGTTATTATTTTCTTTTTGTACTTTTATAAATACTACATTTTTATTTCCATGATTAGATCAAGGTAGAAAGATATTTTCCTAAATATTATATCGAAGATATAAATATTTTCGATACTTCATTTAAGGTAGCATTAATTAAATGTTATCTAATAGTTAGAATTATGTTAGCCATGTTTCTACAGAATCGCTTTACCGACAGAGGATATTATCCTACGTTGCCCTCCACTGTAATTGCTAATTTATATCGGGATGAGATCTAGTTCGTATATTTTGAACTATTAGTGCATTCTAAGTTTTAAATATTTTAATTAATTAGCTCTATTTCATATAATAACTACACAAAAAATTAATTAATTTTATAGATAGTGAGATTTATCAAATTTATGGAAAATCTTTTTAATGGATCAATTTTAATGTTTTTTAGTTAATCGATTATTACATAATTTACTTACTTCATTAGCTTGATTTATATTTGACTATTCATTTTAATATTCTTTTTATAATGAACGCATGTTTCATTTTTTGTAGAAAATTATACTTTCATTTTATTTTCCGTGATAAGTCTGTAATATAATTTTCATTTTTATATATTAGATTTCATTTATTACAAACTTTTCGAGGGACCAATGATAAAATTTAATTTATTCTATAGAAACGTAATATCTGTCGATAAGCGCATGTGTATGTACAGATAAATGTCATAGTGCTTGTTTCGTTCCCCTACAGGTGGTGTATAGATGCATTCTTTGACATGAACAGTCTTTAGAATCTCATGCATTCGAATTCTATTTCCCATAAATATGTACGTGTAAAGTCACATCGAAATATACAGATTAATCCATAATCTATTATCACATAGAAAAATACACATTTTAATGCAATATTTATAGTAATAAATTTCAAATTTTACACACACACAAGCATTCTATTTTTACTCTTTCATTCGTAATATGAAATTATTCGTAGAATTTTTTACAATTTTGTATTAAGCTTTTCGAACGAAATGTTACCACTGTTCCTATTGGTCACTTCTATTTCATGTTCTGCAACTGTTTGTCATGATCCATCGTATATTTCAAGTCTCACTTTATCGTCTGGCTGCGTAATTACGGTGGAGGTTTATGAGGCCTAGTGTGAGCTAGTGTTGAATCGAAACTCGAATTACATCGCGAAATAACCAAGTTCGATTAGGCCGTAACACTTAACCTTACCTATTCGAAATTACTTTTCCGCGTGCTATATATTCGATTTTTCAAATACAATATGTCTATTTTTACTTTTATTGCCTTGGCTACTTTATAGCCCATTATAGTTGTACTTAAGAATTGGGTATACGATAAATCACTTATAATTTTTCCGTTACAGTATCCTGTTTCTCGACACAGTCAGCGATTTAGGGAGGAGGAGACAAAATCACTGCTGCCTCGTCGTCTTCCGGTGAGTCATTTGTACTTTCATTACTTTTTAACGCCAGAATTTTATACCAAGTTAATCGAAATGATCGGATGATGTTTCGTAAAAATTAATAAACAATTGTAAATTGAAACTATTCCTTCGAGAAGTCCTACTTTCCCAAAAATATTCTTGCAACATTTCAATTTCCATTGTTACGAAAGCCATCGAATTCCATTATTTCGGACTTTTCGCAAATAGAATGCAATCTTCCTCCTTCATTAAGCCATACTCTCAAGAACAAGTTCGCCCAATTATGTCGACAACAGAGCGAGTAGAAAGCATAAAGAAAAGAAAAAAGAGAACAACGAGTCTCACTTGGACCCATTCCTATGAACAATCACGAAAGTATCGAACAATGCTTCATAAAAATCAGCACAAAGTGCTAAACTCTATATTTCCCAGGACTATATCCCACGTGTATCACGGTTGAAGAGCGCATTATACGAAACAGCGATTGTTATCGCGAGGTTGACTAATTGCAAGGACGATTTTTAACGCGAAAACTTGGACGTGGTTGGGCATTGTCGCTCGTGACTACGAACTTATTAAAACCGACGTATATATCTAATTAAAGACAGAAAAAGAGAGACTCGTTGTCTATAGGTCGGTAAAGAGCCCTCTGGCTTGGTAAGTGGCGCTGAAGGATTTTCAGCTCCTGCTCAACACGGTTTCGTTTTAACGAACGAGAATGTCGCATAGTCATAAGATTATAGTACTACTTCGGGTTTGCGTTGTATCGACCAACTATGATATATGTTACAGCGAAATTGAAATGTGCGAATAATTTTCAAATACTGAGATATTTTGAAGCTTCTATATGGTAGTCACGGAATTGAAAGTTAATAAAGACGGGTTAAAAATTGTAATATTGAGATGGATTAATTAATACAGAGAATTGGATACGAAATTCATGGATCTCTATGATCGACTGCGTATAATGCAGTAGTTGACTGCACTATCGACCGTGTGCGACCGTTGCCTCGCGTCGCGGTGTCGTGACGTCACAGTCACTAATGCCCGAGTTACATAAACCCCCATTGCGTGTGTTCTGTGTGTCTCTTTCTCTCTCTTCTCTCACATTTGCTGCGTGCTTGTCTCGTTCCACCTCCGCCTACTATATCCTCTTCGTTCTTCGAGAACACGTCTATGCACTTCGAAAGTGTCTTTGGCACTTATTTCTGTATTCTCAGCCTAATTCGTGAGAACAGCGTCCGTTGTTTTAACCATTAACACGTTGACTGTCACGCAAATTTTATACGTCGTTAATTCAGTAATAATAAATAATAATAAAGTAATATTTAATTTTTGAGAAATATCATTTCGTATTTTCGCGCCTTTTCTTTCACAGTGCATTATCATTCACGTTGCTGAAATTTTGTTCATGAAGCTTGGCTTAGTTTGATGATCCTAAAGAGTTTACGAATAGGTAAGATAGGTCACCGATGACCAGCAGTAGTTGCAGTCAACCCGTTAAAAACTGTGACGAGTGAAATTTCGCTTCATAGAAATTTCATTTCGATATTCGATAGGTTAGTAACCGTGTCATCTTTCTTTGCGTATCGAAACGTTTTTAGATTCGTCTGCCAATTAATATAGTATCGTGGTACTTTCGTAGAACTCCTTTATGGGGTGAGTCTAGGGCTGGTTCGGCTATTTATATCCACCGACTGGTATGGTCACTTCCCTTCTTTCTTGGCAATAGAGGTTATTGCAAGTTCTCGAGAAACGACCTAAAGAATCCCAAGTTCTTTTACCTTGTACGAGGGAGATAGGGTGGCAGATTTAGCGAGGCAAACAGGAAGAATCGACTGGATCGAATCGTGTGTGGCCAGCTACGCGCATATCCCAATTCCAGCCTACTAATTTCAAAACCATAAATTTCCTTCGAAATTCTTTCGCTGCAAATCAAAATTTTCGCCGCGACCCGATGAAAACACGAATACGGATTACCGACGATCAACGATTACCGACGATCAGCAATTGCCTTTAACAAGACAGAGTCTAACAAAAATGGCACGTGTTTGTTTTTAACTGCTCAGTAACTGAAGGTTAAGGGACGAAGCCTTCCTCCAAAGTTCGATCCCGTAACACCACACAAACGATCGCTGATAGAACAAAGTCTTGTTAACGAAACTCGAGACAGACGATATTTAGGAAAAATTCCGTCTGATCGTAACGCACCGTCATTTACAAGGGAACATTTCGCTGAAAACGATTAAAGAGTTAGTAAGCTGTGATCTCTGAGCAGCGCTCCGCAAACACAGCGAGGAAGGAGGAAACGTTATCCGCGATGAGAATGTATCAATCAGCACAATTTAACTCGGCGTTAGCTGCGGAAGGGTGAAGGGGCGGTGAAGGGGGGCCAGTAGAAGAGAGACAGTAGCGTAATAGAAGCAGGATGGAGGCGAGTAGGAAATAAAGACGAGGGACGACGGTATAGAGGAGCAAGCGAGAGGATAGAGGAACGAATGCAACGACAAAGAGGCCAGCAGACCAACAGAGACTAGTAGAAAGGTTAGAAAGGGAGAGAGTAGGAGATAAAGAAGGATGGTGGACGATGTGGAATCCGTGGGATCGGGGAAGGCCTGAAGGAACAAGCGCTGTTAAATTATAAATAATTTAATACGCGTTGTAAGGTTCGTTGATAAGTACCGTTGCAGTTCAAGTATCGAAACGTTTAAGGTATACAGTGGCCCAGGAAGTATTTCAACGCTTATCGCGGAATCTTTTGGTGAGATTTTGTCAAATTTGTTCGCACGGTCGCGCTATAATTAATTTAATAGGAATTACAACAGTATAATTTGAAACCAATTTCCAATGCAAATTGAAAGTGTATACAGGAATTGCGAGATATTTATTGCATACATATACTTAGTGAGAAATTAGTATAGCGCATGAATAGTAGTCTTAAACGTACAATTAACGCTGGAGGTGGTCTGGCTGCATATCGTCGCTTATTAACATAGGGAATAATCGATTTTGTTCAAATACTTGGCTGCTTTTCGCAAAGTGTATGCTCCCAAAATATGTCTCGTAACTTGTATAAACATCGTTAGATCCATCGCTAACCTTGCCAATATAATCACGATAGCCTCCTCGCTAATGAGATTTCCAAATGCTTCGTCCAAATGTATACGTAAGAAATTTCCAACAGTGTCAGCTACAGTGTCCGAGGATTCTCGCCAGCCGCTGTACGCAATGAAACGAAGAAATTAACAGAATGCTGGCTTCCGAGAGATATTCGTATAATATCGGTTTCGAGTGGGAGAAGGAGAATGACGGCGATCAGGGAGGAGCAGGAGATGCAAATGCGAAATTCGCTGGATTAAATGAGGGATGGGGAGTAGGAGGGTTTAGAAGGGAGAGCAGAAAATAGAATGAATATAGGAAATAAACAGGGACGGGTAAGCGAAGGAGCGAGGAAGAGCGAGTTAGAAGAGCGGAGACGGAGAGAAACCGGAGGCCTTGAACTGCTGCGGCGGTCGGCATTGCAACTTTCCGCTCTATAGATCTCTCTGTTGCTCTCAAGTGTCTCTCTTCAGACCATTTCCCTCTCCTCGAACACGTTGCTGGAGCACGAACCATCTTTCTTCGATCGACGATTCTCCGTCTTCGTTCACGTTCTCTGCCTCTATTTACATCGTTCCCCTGAAAGTCCCCTGTGGCTCGATGGTAATAATTATATATTTCTTTCGTTCGCTGCGTGCACTCGCTCCACAGAGGCCGGAAGTCTTATTGATTCGCGTTTTGGCGCTCGATGAAACTCCGTTTTGGTTGGACCTTTCGAGTTTTGATGCGCCGACAGACGTGGAAGATCGCAGTACAGCGCTCCATTTAGGAAATTTCAATATGCACCTTAATCGAGGAAATGTAGGGAATTCCAATATAGAGGTATGTTCGGGGAATGTTTTCTTAATTTTTCAAGGTTGGCACAAGTAGTAGGAAATATTTTTTGACGTTGGTTAAATAATGAAATAAAATAAGAAGAAATAAAATTTCTTTGCATTTTCGCACAGTTTTCGACATTTCGACTTAATTCGATGTGCAAACTTTGTAGATACGAATTTTTAGTCTCGCTATACATACGGACGAGGTTAGTTTCGATGTAGAGGTTAATTCAAGAAATTTTAGAGGAAATTGGTACATGCGATGCCTTCTCGTAAACTCTTGGGAATTTTTCGTCTAATTTATAATTAGGCAAAAAGGCAGTAAATTAAAAAATAGAGGTTATTTGTAAGAAATACAATGTTTATAAAAGAACGTCATGTATATACCCTCTAAAAAAAAAAAAAAACGTAAGAAATCTTCTAGAAAAAAATATTATATAAACAACTACGAGAAGAAAAAGCTTGGTGTATATAAATAGGGATAAAAGTTCGTAAAAACGCAGAAATAAGACGGGTACGGAGGAACGTGAGCGTGCGTTATGCATCAGAGATCCGGCACCTTGAACTTTTATCACGTGCGCGAACAGAGACGCGATAATAAGAGGCGGGATTGTTGTTTGCATAAGCGAACGCGTAATCGAATACCAGGAAACAATGCTTCGCGTGCGAAAATCGTGTTTCTGAGTCAACGATCGGGACCTCGGGTTTCTTGCACTCGATTTTACGCCCTCGAATATCCGTCCGGCTACTCGGACAGAAATAATCCGGCCGACACCGGATACATTTTTGTTAAGTTCGCCGTTCGCCGTGGCAAAACGGTTTCTCGTGAAACTCTGGAATGTTTTCGACATTCAAGCTTCTTTTTTAATTTTTTCCTTCTTTTTTTTATTTTGCTCTGGACAGCGAAAAATAACGCGTAATGGTCGATTTAAGATGAGGTTTTTAAAGCACCGCGAAATGATTTTAATTGTTGGTAAAATTGGTGGAATAATTGGTAAAACAGATTTGGAACGTGAAATGTTCGGGACATTAAGTTCTATTAATATTCTAGGGATATTGCGACTTAGGGAATTGTCTAAAGATTGGCATTTGCAGATGGAGCTAAGTGACTTCAGGATTGCTTAACTAGTCAACCTTTAGGTTAGGCTGCAATCAGAATTACGCAATGATGATCCAGGAAATTATACAAAATTACGACCGAGTTATTACAAAATCGTTCCGATACTCCATGAAAGCAACTAAATTTTAGAAAATCGTTGGCAAATATCCTCGTTCGATGGATGAGATCGAAATTCAAATAATATTTTCATAAACTCTTTTCCATTAGCAACAAAAAGTAAAAGGGCGTTTTTGGCGGTGAGTTGAGCGAACAGTGGTGCCTGAAACAACAGCCAGAAGATTCATTAGCCCAAGCTGAACAAAGAATGTCGAGTGACTCAAACGATAAACATTCGTATGAAGTTTCTCGGAGTTTGTTGTGGCCGTGATCGCGCCACGATTTCGCGTCCGGTGGATTATTGCGATCCTTCCTATTGTTGGCTCGTTATCAGGAAGTTTTGCCAAAGACCAACCCGTGATATCTCCGTCGGAGCTATCTCTCGATAGGAACAATCGAAATGAGTCAGATAGCCTCTGTCTACGCCGGAGTGTTACAAGTTCAAGTTGAAATTAGGATATCTAACCTCAAAAGTGAGCTAACCTATCAAGGTCATTGATCTTAGAACGAACTTACATACTAGCATATAGCGGTAGAAACTTTCACGTTTCGTAATATTTTTCTTAGTTTTTTTTTCTAAATAAACAACAACATTCGCGAATAACGCAAGAAATTAAACGAGGAAGCCCTGTAGGTTAAATTTACGCCCGCCTAACCTAAAATATCATTGTCTATAGAAAAATCTAATTTCTATCTATATAATGTCATAATAAATCAAATTGCAGTACAATGATATTTTTGTCCAATCCCCCAATATTTTTCTCCGTTAAATTAATTCTCTACAAGTTCCTCGAGTTTACTTCCAATTTATTTACTCATTGGTCGATGAACTTCTTAAAATAGTGCGGTTTTATAATATCTTAATCGTGACAGCTGCCTTTACAGTATCTTTAGTTGGAACCACTGTATTTTGGTAATTCGGTTTATTTCCACGCTGGATCGGATGAAAATGTAACTATGCAAGTCGATGGAACGCGAAAATAGGAGGCACAACGTCTATTTCAACAATTAAAATTTCTCTTATTCATAAAGGGTAACGTCTGCGTCAAACGTGATCTACGATAGATCGAATCATTAAATATCGCGTCTATGTTGACGTAAATTGCATCGTAACGGCCGAGTTGGCCGAGACCTTTTTATAGTTCCGCGAAGAGACGATTTTGTCGGTGGTTACGTATAAACGATCTTTTTATAGAATATGATATTCCGTCAAAAAATATGCATATGCAGAAAGACCTGGATCGTTAATTCTCACCGACAGAAATTTTAAACAAGACGAGGGTAAAGATAACAAATTTATTTCCAATAGTTTCCTCGTTTATCGACTGCAAAACTATACGTTGACGTTTATGTGGTTAAATGTTAATCTTGTCAAATTGAAAATTGAAGGCTGCACAGAATTCCTTCCTTTCTATCAACAGTCGTTTTATAGTTAAAGCTACTAGTTAAAACCAGAGCGATGCTACAATTTTGTCGTTACGTTGTCGTAAAACAAAAATGACCTTACAATAGAGATACTGGAAGCGCGAATAATTTTATTTAAACAAAGATGAAGACCATCGCGAACAATAGCGTACATCGGGAAATGCAACCCAAAGTCCAGAAATTCCCTTTTTTCTCAGGTGAAAATCGATCGATTCACCAAACCTCCAACCAAGACCTCTTACAGTGTTTTTCCAATGAGTGACAAATAACTGCCATACCAACAGAGCTGCACCATAAACGTGTATCTCGCTGATCGTGGAGCGATCTGTTGGCGATTTAGAGTCACGTGATGCGTCAGATCGTGGCTCAGTCATGTATACATGATAGTTAACGAGGACGATAACAGGGTCGCCTGCTCGCGTATACGTGCTCGTGAATCTGCATAGTAGTGCGGTTAAAGAACCAGGTTATTACCAGCGATTCAACCCTGACATTTTGTACGATGACGCTAATGCCTTACACGTATATACAGAGAATACACCGGTCGGGGTTAGGTTCACGCTCATCGTCAGGCTATCAACAGAGAGAAAGAGAACTTGGTTTCGATGGCTGCTTCAAGCAAGAAAGAGGTCAAGGGACCAAAATAAACGGAAAAACCGAAGAAGCTTGCGAGTCGCTCGTCGGCGATTCACCAATTACACGCGAAACTGTTGGTTTTCGAATTGTTCGTCAATCGATAATGGTGACGCGTAACGGTGCAAGCGTCGGTGAAGCGAAAGTATCGTAATAATCGATTTTCATACATTTTTATATGTTTATATTTATTACATATTATTATATGTATTTATTATACATTTGTTATGCTTATAGTAAGTAAATTGAGATTTGTTTCATCTGTTAAACATGGTAATAAATACCGCATTTTGAATATCTTAAAATTGTCATTCATACTGCATTCTAATAAATACTGCGCTTTGAATATCTATAAATATTGGCATGTCATAAATATTGGCATTGTGTGCATTTTTGCATCTTCAAATGTCCTATGCACGCGCAAGAATCCGCAGTCTGGTAATAATTGAGAGTTTACTTGTCCAAGTATTCCGTTCCGAATTTTCGATTTGAAACCGATTTAAACGGAGAAGCAAAAATATTCGCTGCGCCGAGCGAACCAACGATACGTCAGGTTCCGCGCAAAGAGGTTATAAAGAGGTTCGACGCAACAGATTACATATTCGATGATCCTGAAACGCGAGTCAGAGAGTGCGAAACACTGTTGATTCAGGTGATTAAACCGAACGCGTACGGCTAATGGAATTTTTCACTCTGTGTCTGCTGCTTTTTTTCTTCTTGCTTGTCACGTTTTCTTGTGTTTCTCGGGATCAATTGCGCAAACTGTTTCCCACACGAAATTTTGTACACCAGATAAAAAGGACCTGCATGGTATTCTCTATTTCCCTAGATTATTCTTCCTGGCAATAGAATCACGTTTGACGGATTTGAAACGAGGTTATTGAAATTTTCACGCGGAAAATTTCATCTCGGTGCTGTAATACTTATCTTTATCTACTTTAATAATTAGTTAGAATAATTAAATTCCACTAGATAATGGTTAGAGGTATCGATAACGATCGACCACAGCTGACAATAATTACCAACTGTTGCCAGTGACAATTGGCGAAAGTTGATAGTAATTAATAGCAATAGTTGGTAATAATTTATCATGCAGTCAGATGGGAAAAAATATTCCAAGTACGCGGTGATGTTCAACGATAGTTGACAGAAATAATTGATAACAGTGATTAGTAGTTAACAATGGTGATGGACAATAACTCGTAACTGTGCTCGACAACAGCTAATAATAATCTATCACGAAGTGAAATGTAAAAATATCTCTCGCTAAAAGTATCACATATATTATTTTTGGTTAGGTAAAATGAAATTTCACCAGCGGTAAAAGCGTTCAACATGGAATATAAAATTCGGCTCGTAAAATCAACTGGCTATAAAGAATTATGAATTGGAAGTAAAATAAGCGGTTTTTTGAAATACTAAAAGTCAGTGGAATGGTTAAGATTTACGAGAAGAATGGAATTCGTAATTGGCGACGAGGCGTGGCAATGGGCAGATTTTACGGGGACGATCCTTTAACGATACCGACAACGACGAGGGAAATGTAAGTCGACTGGCAAAGGCTAAAGCCAGTGTAAAGGGGTGGTTATCGAGCGGTGTCTCCTCACAAAGCTCTCCTCGTACGCATACAGATCGGTCTAAATCAATACGTACGACTGTCGACGTGCCTGCAAGGTACACGTTTGTATATTTAGATACGCTGCGCGCCGCTCGAAAATCCATCGGAATATTCGATTTCGTCGACTGATATTAACCAACGGAGTTAATGCGTTTTCCAACTTTTGTTTATCTATTTATTTAATTTTAGTAACGAACGTGTTTGCAGCGCGAAGTATTTTAGAGTATTCGATGTTTCGCATACAAATTATTATTTATCGATGTCGAAAGCGGACGAACGATGGACAATCGTAGGGGAATAAAGAGATGCGCGTAGAAAGTTAGTTGGAAGAAAATGCTTCGGAAAATTCTGGCAGCAAGAAAGTACGAAGAAAAATCGTCGCAAGGTAATAAAAATTGGGAAATTCGTGGAAAAATTCCCAGCAGGTAATCGGAATAAGAAAAGGTTTAGGAAAATTGTCAGAAAACATTTAAGCTAGCAGGGTATTCAGAATTGGAGAAGCTCGAGGAAAATAGCCGGAAAATATTCAGAATAATAAAATACGCAAAGAAGTCGACAGAAAACACTTAGAAGAAGAGGCTTCTCAGAAGGTGTTCAGAGTGAGAAAATATTTAGAGAAATTCTCGGGAAATATTCGGAAGGAGATATTTAGAGTGAAGAAATTTCCACGGTTATCGAATTTCCAGGAAATATTCAGATTGAAAAATCACTTAGGAAAATATGAATAAATGTATCTATTACTATGTTTGAAATCATGCAGACTTTTCGATGAAAATTGTTTGATATTTCAACTTTGCTCAACGTTTTCCTAAAATACACATTTCGTAATCTGCGCTACATTCTCTTTAAGTACATTATTTTTCTTTTTCCTTTCGCGAAAAAAGATTCCAGTTATAGAGCTTCAAATAAAGGCCGCGCAGTGCGTAGGAATCGTAAAGTAGAAGCGGCCTATAAGAGTCAGACACCACCGAGTCTGCCATTGTCGATTATTTTCTACTTCACAATAGATTTCTGCTCTACAGTAGTAACGCACGTATAGTCAGACACTAGCGTCCTATACTACTGGAAAACTCCTCCATTGAAACGTTTTCTCTATTTTGCAACCGTTGTATTCTCTGAACGAACACGTGCCATTATTACTGCTCCGAGTAAAACCGTGTCATTTTTTCTCAATTCTTTCTGATTCACGGTTTTCGCTGCCAATCACGTTCTTTGATAAAAATCGAGCATATTGCCCAGGCATTTCGCTCGGATTTTATTTATTTATTACACTCGACCGCTAATAAAACATCAATCGAGGAACGATGCATTTATCGTTCGATAAAATACATTTTCCAAATTGCAGTAATTCTATGAAAATACGTTGCCTTGAAATTTCTCGTTTATCGATCTTGGTCAAACACACAGACTCGATCAATTTTCCTATTTCTACCATGTAAACGATAATTGAACAGAAGTTCGCGGATATCGAAATTCAGCAACTTTGACAATCCACGAAAATCTGTCTAAATTCTAATTTATCAATCTTCCTCGAACAACGTGATTCTCTGACGAAATTCATTTTTCTACGAAGGACTCACAAACCTGGTGACGAATTCACAAATATCAAAGGTCGATAAATTCAACGATTCTTCTGCACCGTCGATTCTGTCCGTTCCATTGTTTATAAAAAAAACCTTGTCCAGGGAAGGATCGCGTTTTCGATCGTGGATCCCGATAATTGGCGCTGGGTGGTTCGAAAATAGGTCTCCCGACGGGGAGTAAACAGAGCGTAGATATATAGAGACGAGGATGTCGGCAGCGCGGCATAGAGACGGTTCGAACTTGTAAGGAACGAACGAGGTAAGCCCGGCCAGCTGTGGCCCAGCTTGGTTGCATCGGGTCGATCAATAAACGTGGCTGACGGTAGTGCAGTTGGCCGCGCGTTAGGCGTCGCGACGCTCCACGGGCCAGGTCTAAATTTCGGCCGCTGCACCGGTGCCACTGTGTCGCCAGCCTTCCCGTTTTTCCCTCACTGCTCCTCTTTCCCTTTCTGCCGCCAACCCGGACGCGCTTTCGTTCCTGGACGCGTCGCGACGCCACGCTCGACCGACTTTACTTCGCATAGTCGATAACTATCGCTATATCAAATCCACAGAAAGCTGCATTTTTATTCACAGCCAGTGGCTTACCATCGTTGCGTTAGTCGAACCAAATTGATTCGAATCGGTTTTTAATTCTTCGTAAATTTATTCATTTCGTTACGTACACTGATTCGTGATAGGAATATTTTATGTATAGTGGCAAAGGGAACTGTATGGTTTATAGCAAAGGAGAAATATTTATAGTTGTATTATGATAACTACGCTACAGAGTATTACACCTATGTAACCATGTACCATGTACCGTGTACCATGTACCATGTACCATGTACCGAGTACCATGTACCGTGTACCATGTACCGTGTACCATGTACCATGTACCATGTACCGTGTACCATGTACCATGTACCGTGTACCATGTACCATGTACCATGTACCATGTACCATGTACCATGACTATACTATATCGTACTATACATGTTTATTAATAAGCTAGAATGGGGCTGTGATATGCATGAAACGAAACGCAAGAAACGTATGTACGTATATCTATATATGTATATGGATATATAAGTTGGAAATTACGTGGCATTACAGAGAGTTATTTTCGTAGCGCGATGTAGAAAGAAACTTTCTCTGTCTTCGTATAAGTCGTCTGATGTTGGAAGATCGATTTCTCGTATTGTTCGTTGCTTTTTATCTTCCCCACCCTTTTAATCTTTATTTAATAAATAAAGTAGAAGCTTCCCCTGTACTTTAGTGAATGCGGCCTTTCGTTACGTAAGGCTCTTGTTATTAGTATAAAACGCTCGTATCGTTTGAACTCTGTCTTCCATTTGCATTCAAATTCTTAAATAAAAAAAGAGAGTATAGAACTTACCTTTCAGACATTTCACTCGTAATACAAAATTCATACTTAAATAATACATACATACAATATAATAATACATACAAACTCGCACTAACATCTTGGTAAAGATAAAGAACTATCCTGTCAGGTAAACAAAGTTTACTCTGCGTGTCCCTTATTTTTCCTTCGGGGTGGGTAAAGACAGAGGAGTTTGAGGATAAGATATCGAATTGGAGAAATGCAAACGCGTGGTGCGGTTGCGACATCCCCGACCTAGGCCATAATTTCGCGAGGACAGGTCTGGATTGGTTGAAAATACTCTTCTAAGACCGAGTTCCTACAGGGTGGGGGACTTGTGGGCGTGTATCCAAAATTGCTTCCGATTTATAGACGTGGAATTTCTCCATGGTAGTTTATTAAATAATGTATTTTAGTAAGCGTTCAAGTACTTTCACGAGCCACTGACGATACGAGAAGATGGCTAGCGAGATGACACAGACGAGACAAGGCGAGCATGCAAGAGCAGTACCCACTCCCTCGCTATGTGATTTCCTCTCAGTTACCATGTGATTGTTGTTTGAACATCCGACGCTTTCGACCAATGTGCTGTCCGAAGTAATGAATCTAGGCATCTTCGGGTAAACATTATCAAAAGTAGCAATTTTTTGTATTACATTTTCCTGGTAATAGCTACAAAGCTGTGAAAATTATTAATGGGAAGAAAAACGTTAAAGATCTCCATAGGAAACAAGAATTATGATATTTAGACACACACATAATATTTACTTAAAAAAGAAAAAGCAATCTGCGAATAAAGAGGTTGTCATACAATAGTCGAATAAGCTTCGTTAATTACAAACGCCAATTTTATTGTTACACATGTACCACAGTACTGTTCGTATTGACTTTCGACGATCTGTTTACTCGGCTTGTGATGTACAATTATACGATCACGAAGAAGAAAATCGTATTATCTTGATTTGACCGTAGTTTTGTAATTGAAATATATCTAATAAAAAATTAGCAAATGTTCGGATACGTCCGAGCCGTGTACTTTTTCGTATTTCATCGACTAAAATCGGCCAACGTAGCAAATATTTGAAATCGAGCGTCGACGCCACTGTGAGCGCGTTGCGTGTAACGCGCCATCGTTGGCCTGGCGCAGGCCGATTGGCGTAGAGGGAGAATGTGCCGGTGGTGGGGGTAGAAGCGCAAGCGGCGCGGCACAAGGGAAAGAGTACGTGTAGAGAAGAGAGGCGGGAACGGGGAAGCTCTATCGATCGTTAAGTCTGTAGGCCGTCTGCCTCTGGACAAGATCATAATATACCCCGGTCGAGGAAGACGGAGGGAGAAAGGGGAACGTGGTGACCACGAACTGGCATAGAAAGAAGGGGTGAACCGTGAACCCGTTCATTCTCGCTGTGGAGAGTTGAAGGACGATCGTGGCGCCTGTTTAGCGACTCGTTGCCCTCCTCTCTTGCTCCTCTTCGATCGCGTGCTTTCGATTAATAGGAAGAACATTCCCCAACTTTTCGTCCTAATGCAATTCTTCATGGAAAGGTCAGCAGTTCTCGAGCTTCGATTTCTGTAATCCATTATTTGCGGTTATGAAAATTATGAGGTTGTTCGATCGTGTTTGTAACATTCAAGATTATTAGACTAAGATCCTTGGTTCAGCTTTTGCTCGGTGTTTCGGGTAATTAGATCGAACTATACGTCATAAACACGATATTATATGCTAGGGAATTTTTTATTTTATTTTTGAGTTCGCAATATTCGTAAGTGTTGAGGTAAATTTTGTCACAGTGATCACGGTGTATCGCAGGCGAAAGATAAATTCATTTTCCTCGGTATTTTCTTGACAGCGTGAAAATTCTTACGGAATGTTGAAGGAAGATTGCGGTGAATTTTTGTCCTTTCGTATTTCCATACCTGGCGCTGACAACGACCAAACGAAAGATGAGATATTAGGGAAAGGTCACGAACCGCGATCGATCGTGTATTTTTAAATGCTTTCGTATCTTTCGAAAAGCCGATGTAAATACACTTACGTCAGGCGGCCGATGCACGAACCGTTCTGAATTGTTCAATAAGCTGTGAACCGTATATACCCCTTTATTTCTGGCTTGTTTAGGAATAATCACTTAACATAGCGGCGAGAAATGACGTCAGCTCTCAAGATCAAGCGTCTTGTTCTGCACTTCGAAAGTGACTTACTTCTGCATTTATTCCACTAGCGAAAAATACCTTAGTACGATATAGTGTTCATTAGAAAAGTATAATTTTTCATTTCGATTGTTTTTTTAATTACTCGTTGAAAGAAACTTTAAATTATTTATTAAAAAAAAAACTTGGCTATCTTTGGGATTTTTTCTTCAAGAAAGTAGGAAGCATTTTATCTCAGCATTGTTATGGCACATTAAGTGGTTTTCAGAGAAAGTTTACAAACTATTTTGCCGAGAAATAATTCCTATTAAATTTTCTGTAAAATTTCCTATCCAACATACCGTATAATATGTTTCAAGCTATACAGCCTTCTGCACGACGTACAAGAAAAATCAATTTTCCCAATCGAAATACTCTAAGGAAATAACCTTTTAACTCTCAGGTCGGATACACTTTACGAAGGAAAAGTATATTTCACGATTGTTTGCATTTCCATTCAGCTTTCCATTCCATCAAGATTTTATTAGAAATTGAATTACGGTCGTTTAACGGGACGACAGTCGGTTGGATATTCGAGATTTTACGAGAACGTTCGCTCTTTACGCGTGTTATCGACCAGCCCAGATAAGAGCAACCGCTCTTTGATAAGGTGTCAATGTCACGGCTCTGCGAATTTATCAGAGCGTTCACTCTACGAATCCGCTCACGGTGCTTCGTGATCGGAAGCACGCGTCGAAATTTCTTTAATTAACCAATCAACACCCACGTGTTACCGCCACTATCTTTTTAATTTTCACATGTTTTCAATGCAAACAATATAATTCCCTTTGTCTTATATTTATACTTGCCATCGTTAATTTTTTCCTGTACCATTTAATCGTAAAGTATATTTAGTTAGGCATAAGCGAATTAATGAATTATTATTTCCTATCGTAGGAGTATCATAGTCGTCGTTCGATCAAATTGTGGCACTGGACAGCGAGAAAAGTCGATTCATAAAATTCAGTTTGCTCCTATTTTTTATTATATACGTATTTTGTCAAGTGGTTCGAGTTACTTCAAAAGAACCGTATGGGAACAACAACAGGAAACACTCGATGTATATCACATATTGATAAGATTTATTGTCGAATCACAACAATACGAAGATAAGATCGAGACAGAGCGTAACAAGTTTCTTTTGTAAGAAAAGCGACAGGTCGATGGCTCCATGCACGTGGAATCTTAGTCCTGTTTACTTATTTATCGAGCTTCTCAACAGTCAATTTCTAATGTTTGCCTCACGATTTCCAGGAAACGCGATGTTTCAAATAAAGAAATTATACGCGGAAAAATGTATACGAACGCTCGTGTGGTTGGACAGAAGGTCGTTGTTCTGCAAATTATCGGCAGATTGTCTTTAAAGCTGAGCAATAAGATTCTAAAAATAATATTCGGTTATGCCGTGTAAGCTTTCGCTGGTAAAACTTTCTAAACAAGTTTGAAAGGGTGGCTTAAAGTGATTCTGGTAGGCAAGTAGGGGTGTCAGATTCTTCGAAGGGGCTTCGTTCGTCCAAACCTAATTATTCCTTGCTTCTTCACTCTTGCGTAACTGCTTGGCAGTATGCGCCATCCAACCACCAGGCTATTGGATCGTTGTTTCTATATTCTTCGTTCAAAATTCTTCGAAACGCTGGTTACCGTGTCCAAAGCCTTCGCTTCACGAATTTTACATATTTTTCCTCCAGGGAAGATTCTCTTTGCAGCCACAAAGTATCCTACTATATTCACGCACTTTATTCCCAACGGTGTTGCCTAAGTCATTCGCGTCGTCGAACATTTCTCAGGTCAGGAAATTTATTTGATTCTAATCACTGTGAAAAATGTGGCAAAGCGTGTACCACCGATGGCCACCGTGATAGTCAATCGTGTTAAACGATCTTTTCCACCTGACAGCAAACAAGCCACGAAAAGTTGTCCAGGTCATCGCGATGATGGGGCTCATTGACCGACGCGTCTCACGTGGTGGGAAGGGTGCCCGGGGCTTGGCCGAAACCCGGCGACCCAGCACACGGTAGCTCCGTGGTAGCCGTGACATTGACCCTGGCATTGATCTCGCGACACCATACACAGGCTCGTGCTAACAGAGAAAGAGACACAAAGGCAGAGACTGAGAGAGAAAGAGAGAAAGAGAGAGAGAGAGGGTGGGAGAGAGAAAGAGAGAGCGAGGCGGTGCCGCGTGCGGTGCGTACGCAGTTGCGGTCCCGTTTCAAGCGGAGGCCCGCCGATCGGGTGACGAGGGAAGAGAGCACAGCCTCGTCTCGGCAGCCAGAGAGGGGAGTCACGGGGTAGGAGGCACTCTGGCGACCTTGGAGCGACCCCAACCAAGGTCGCAGACGCAGACGCCCCTTCCTTCTCGCGTTCCACGATTTCCCTCCGCTGCCCTCCGTGCAAGACCGCGCCCTCCTGCCTCCCGACGCGCCCTCTGCACTCCGTACGCCGATCCTCCAGGTCCCTGGCATCAGTTTGGCTCTTCCGTATCGCCCACTACACTCCCCCACCATCGGCTAGTCCGAGTTTTCCTCGACACTTTTCTCTAGTTAAGATGAGGCGAGGCTATGGCAGGGACGAGCAGGTTGCTAGAGGTGTGATAGGGTTTTGAGAGAGAGAGAAAGAGATAGAGTGGTTGGATTAGGTGATGGATAGCGTGCAGTATGTATACAGTGATTTATAAAGGTTCTTGGGTATTTATGGGAAATTTTAGCATTGTAACGAGCTGATTAATCCGATTGTTAGGACGACATTGGGAAAATTTGAATGTGAGTAGGAATACGTATAGATACTTATTAATATCGACGAAAAAGATCGGTACAAGTTTTATGGAATTTCAATAAGAAATTAGGTTAGAATCGCCTAGTATGGTATCGTGGTTACCTTAGAAAAATTTCTTTGTCGGAAATTAGTAAGACCATTAAGAAGATAAAGGCACCTGGCAAATTACCAAATTTTTGTTATTCGATAAACGATAAAAGACTGAGTTTGAGAACGATGTTAGTGGTAGGTTAGGTGAGAAGTTGACCTGATTTCGTAATTTTGGTAGCTCAAGCCACGACCTATCTCGTATAACCAATTACCCGTAACTTTTCTAAAATCCCTAGATCAGATACCAACCTGTGATGCCACAAACGCAGTATATCTCTTTAAAAGCCAATAAAACCAAAGTGCCATAATAAGTTTTCCAAAGTACACACATGCGGGGGCTCAAGTTGGCGAGATCCGGATCATCAATCGAACGATTGTTCATAGCCTCGGCGAGACTCGTATCGAGGTTATGCACGAGAGGCAGCGGGATACATATTCGCGAAAATAACGCATCGTCGAGCGGTGACGCGTATTTTTAGGGCGGGCCGTGAAAGCGCCGTGTCTTTCATGCGAATGATTCGTGTTATTTGTGTACCGGTTGCACGAAACGTCTTCGAGCACTGTTTGCGAAAACGTTGCGGCGCGATAGCGTGGTTCTAGCCGCTTCTTTATCGTCCAGTCGCTTCGTTTCTCATCCTCTTTTCAGTCTCACCGTCACGCCCCGCGTCCTTTCCCTGATGGCTTTTTGCGTCGTGGCACAGCCCGTCCGCCGTCGTTGCATAGCTCAGACGCTGCGCCTTACAAGCGATATTTTATGCGATCGTGTCCCCCCTTGCTTTTATGCACTGCTTTGCTTACTTATTAGCGTCTTTCGTATTCAACGAAGAGCTTTTTCTATCCATGTATCCGAGTTGAAAATATTCTCATGTTTATTGTCCCTTACAATTAGTCTAATTGGTTTGAACCATTAAGAAACTAGGGGAATCTTGAAATTTACAAGAGAGATCTCCACTGTCAGGATAGGAATTTTGAAGAAGCCTCGCTTCCAGATTGGAGACTTGGTTGCAAAGTATCATCAAAACCTGGAGAAGCACAGTGTAATTGAGCCTGATATTCCAGACAGAAATTCCAAATAGACCTCGACCTAACCACTATCCCGATCCTTTGAAATCTTTCTGACGTACCTTTAAACCGGATGCAGTGCATGAAACCCCTGTCTTCTCGGTTTACAGGCACCGTTGCTCCGTTAGTCTCGTTGAACTCGGTTCAGAACCGTGAACCAGCCTTGTATACGTCCTTCTTCGCTTTGTCGGCACGCTTTTATTCTCGCGGTTGGGTTTATTCGAGACGGGGTCGTTGGATCGGCCGAAGGACGAAGCGAGAGCCGCGTCTGTCGAGGATCCAGACCGTTTCTGATGATTTATGTAAACAAGGTTGAGAACCTCGCGGGAGGTCCGACGCGTGGGTCGCCACGACGACGTGGTTCGAATCGTCGTCGCCGGCTAACAACCCCGGTTTCGGCACCTCCAACACCATCGATACTCTCCCCTCGTCGCTACGCCTACACCTGCCAGTCTCGTTCTTACGGTAGTTGGCCTGAAATTTTATTGCTTCTCCGTTGATCCTGTCTGTTGGAATGATTTTGTTCGAGCTCGCCAAGTAAAGACTCGATCTCACTTCTTTTTCGGGGGATTTGCAATTCGCTGATACTTTAAAGTAGTTTATGTTAGGGATTCGAGGGATTTCAAGGTGAATTGTAATTGTGGATGGTTTTAGGGAGCAGCAGGGGTGTAATAATTCTCTGCGCTTTGTAAATCGATAGCGAATACGAATTTCTGAACAAACGCGAACTGTACGCGTTTCGACTATTAGATCGTCTGCCCTTTCCTGATGCTTAGCTATGTTTAGACCCAAACTTTGATGTTTGATTACGTTTGATTCCATCTATGTGAAATTACAGCTAAATAAAAATGACATATTAAGAAAATACGAAAAGGAAAATGCGTAGGTTCTTTCGAGTAAATAGAGAAATTTAATAAACTCAAGGTCTAATATTCGCAATAAAAATTCCTAATAGACCCTGGAAAATTTACCAAGCTACGAAAGATCCATAACTCGTCTCGAATTCACCAAACACCAAACTACTCGTTCAAACACATACAGAATCGAGAGGATTCTCATCGATTAACCAGTAAATCCTGGCAGCAATGATTCGATCGTGAAACTTGGCAACAGCAGAGAGGATTATTTGCATCGGCACTCAATCCGGGCTGCAAACAGCGAAACGACGCGATAGGGTTGTTCCAGAAACTCGGGGAGGCTCGTAACGAGAAGCTGATGGAACGTGTAGGAAGAGCACCGAAACCATTTAACAGCAGGGTGGATGGAAAAATTGCGTCGTTCTCTGAAATGGATGAGATGATGCGCGTGGACTAGTCTGTTGGATATATATCGGGTAATTACCACGGATCGCATGCACACACGGTTCGAAGAAACGCGAACGGAACACGGACCTATCGAGTTTCATAGTGTGTCACGCCGCGCCCATTGCCGCACGGAGGATAAACACATAGGCGAGCGCATGACAGAGCGGCTGGATCTTTAAATTGGCCCCATCAAAAACGTTAATTGGGTAAAGTGCACTCGGCCGGTTGCCTGTACAGAGTGTTTTTAATGTTTGGAAATTGAATTGGGTGAAAAGTAGTTGGGACGAAAGCCAGCCGAGTTGTTACTCGTACGTTTGTTGGGATTGGAAGCTGATATTTAGGTTAGGTTCGCAGTTTGATCGAGTTTGAGCTGCCTTAAATTTACTTTATTATTTCGGGTAGATATTGAACGACACATTATCTGTAATTATACAAAACATGGATCTGCCTTATCTTCTTTCATCTTATTAAACGTTGCAATCTGATCTGACGATACCACCAATCATCATAAACCGGCCCAAAATCGACCATCCGAAAGCAACCAAATGGAAGACGATTCATAGATCGCGCGTGTGATAGTCGAGTACAATGCTCTGTGGCATAACCGGTACGTTTTTCAAAATCGCAGCCACGTCAATATATCAGCAGCATCTAGCAGGTTCCCATGGTTCCCCGGTTGGTGTACATACATCAAACGACGAAGAACGATGGAAGGCTGGAAGTCTGCGCTCTCCATGTGTACGCACGAGGATTTCCCCTTTCGGTACAGGGCCACGTGGAGTCGAGGCTGGTATTTGGGGATGGTTCGAGTCGCTCGACAGGGTAGGCACACCCGTTTCTATGACAACAGACGCGCAAAAACCCCATTGATACCAGAGATGTACTGTACGGGCAGGAACGAACCGACGTTTCCTTCTACCGTTTACGCACATACGATCCGCAGAAAAATGCTCTCGAACGAAACGATCAACATCCTCTGAACACGCTATTCCACGCACAGACAGAGTATCTAGTGTCTCGGACTTGTATCATTTAGCAAAAGCGTCATGGTGCTTGAAAGGTGACGTCAAGACTAGACGCGACGAGAAATAATCTGATGTACAGAAATTTATTTAAAAATAAAAATCGACCTTTTTAAACAAATCAAAAAATAAGTATTTTATATACGCATATAATTTTTAGGTTAACTTCATTTTCATCCTAATCCTTCTCTACCTATTATATGCGCCGTAGTTTGATATAAATGAATCAAACATGATTAATAATATAGATATTCGTAACATAACGTACGTCGTGCTCGTTTAACTCCTTAACCTACGATTTACGTTCGAGAATTTTGGGCCGAAAACGTAAACCAGCTCGCGCAGCCTTCGAGCCCGTAATATTTACGTTTGGCCCGATCATCGTACTACGGGCTATGCCCGTAGTTGTAGGTTAAGGGGTTAAGAGTAAATAATTCACATTAATCTTCAAAATTACATTAAAAATACGTGATACACATTTTTAGGTTAGGTCTCACAAAACCGATCTTTCACGTGAATCCACAGGAAAATAAAAATCGAGAAAAGCGAAAAATAATTTTCTCTCGACTTTTCATTTGCCATTTACACGCATCACAGTACGCGATAAAAACCTCCTTGTTGCTATTCAAAACGCACCATTTACGGGTGATCGTCTTCTAACGAGACGTCAATCTAGATTACGTTTAAATCGTTGAAAATCCTACCATCGCTTCAGAATAACTTAAATCGATCGATATCTCACTATCTCTCGCTTTAACGTGCCATCGTTCAGTGCAACGATCATTTTCGACGCCAGATAGCTTAATGGTGTTAGCGTGTCTGGCTTATGGACGCGCGAGCGCAATCGAGTGTAGCGATGACTGGATGGTGGTGTGGCATCGATAGCATAGTCGGCGTCCTTGCTCTCCTAGATTGACTCGAAGCGGATCGTTTGCAACGCTCGTAAAGGAACGCGGTCTATTTCCCGAGGTGGCTGCGTCGCTTCTCCTCAGCGAGTTCTGTTCCTCCTAATTCCAGTCGACGACGCAGAAGAAGCGAATCGTGCTTCGGCCTTAATGGATTCAACCTTCTGGAAAAGGACTCGTACTGATGTACTGGCTGTTGGATATTTTCGGATTCGCCATAGATGTTTATAGATGTTTTCAAGAAAAAACTAGACAACTTTTAGGTTATGTATTTATCGTAAATTCGTGTATTTGCATTAAAGATGCGTGTTTTGATCGAAGATAAGTATTTTAGTGGAAGTTTGAGTAAAATTTAAATTAGTCTTTTTATATAAATTTTGTATTGAAATTGTTCATCAGTTTAGAATTTAGGTTAGTTTTCTGTCATAAATGTGAGGTTGGTACTGTTAATAATTTTCAAAGAATTCAGGAACGATTATTATAATGAGAATTTGGGGAAGGTTTAAGGACGTTTAAAAATAAAAATATTGATTTATAAATTGGCATGTAGAAATAAAGAAACGTTGAATGAGAACATGCGAACAGTGGAAGGAGAAGGATAACGACCGTTACAGGTGGCCGAATTAACGAGGCTCCAATACACTTTTAACAGATTTCGCTTTGTTGCATATTTATGATGGGTAATGAACGACATTAGCATATTTATGAGGACGGTAGAAAACACGGTAGCTCATCTCCCGAGAATGAATTTGTCAACTCATGCAAAGTAACATTGGGCCGAAATTCATTTCCTCTTACAGTTAGTACAACTCTACAGATTTTGAAATTCAGCGTATCGTTACGGAACGTCGATGCCGATGATTCTAATTATTTACTGTGACACTCGACGAAAGCGAAGCCGCAGGACCCGCAATGTCGCAGAAGATAACAATATCAACTTCTGGTGACAATTTCTATCGACTATCAGTCGCTTCCAGATCAGTTCCACGGAGTTTAACCCTCAGCCAGCAAACTCGGTCGTTGAAACGAACCTGACCTCCTGTTCCTCGTCTCTTCCACTCTCCCCCTCCCTTTCATTCATCCTCTGCCCTTGCTCCCCGGTGAAGAAAAGAAAGAAATATAATCTTTGATATTTCTCGCTGCTGCTCTTCCCGTTAATGGCTGTTTTTTTGCATTCTGCCCGCTCCTTTACCTCAGTTGCACTTTTTCCTGAAATTCTAGCATCGCGTTTCATCCGCCTCTGGAAACCTTCTTCCTCGATCGTTCCTTTTTTCTTCCTGGTGTTTGCTGTTCTCCAGTTCGATCCACCTTTTTACCTCGGTGTTTTATAGTCGGGTCGTTATTGCTGCCGAGCAATTTCCTGCGGCCTTCCCCGAGATCCTCGTCCTCTTCCACGGCAATGTAGAACGACAAAGACGACTGCGCGTTGCCTCGCTTGCTGACTTTCCCTTTTATTTCTTCTCTTCGTCGGCTCGTTCCCTTCGTTTCCACGTTATACGTGTTCTCAGTAATTAGGTCTCATCTAACTGAGACTTTGCCTCTTTCTTGCCTCGCGTTTCGACCGATCGTCGTGTTCGTTGATTCGTTCAGCATGTGTTTGAGGTTAAGCCTTTCGTTTCTCGGGATTTGCACAGCTATTGGAATTTCTTGAACGCTGTTATTTCCGGGAACGTGCAACTATACGTTCAAAGATTTGTAAAAGATACAAAAGTTTCTAGAATCTGCATTGCTAGAATCTTTATGATCGACAGAGTCGTCTAAAATACACGAAGTTGCTTACAACGCACGGTGCTGCGTGCAGTGGTCAAAGATCGAAGTAATTGTTGTCCGATTTTCATCTTATTCGATGATATCATCAGTCTGTAAGTAACTGATACAAATGTAATCCGATTAGTGATTAGTGATATAGTGCTTGCTACGTATGGTCCAAGATACGTACAATTTCAAATTTCAAGTAATTTTGGTTGTTTCTCACGAGAAGAAAGTATTGCGTTACATTGTTGTATAATTTTCTTTTCACGCGAAAAGTCTGTCCATTTCCAAGAAAATGGAAACGAGGATAAAGGATTTCTGCTCGACACTTACGAGGTACGAGAAGTTCGGTCTCGACATCGCAACTATTTACTTAAACGTTGCCGTGTGGCGTTAGTCAAAGAAATAAACACTCAAGATATTTCAAGCGAGCCAAAGTGTAAAGAAAATACTAGCGAAGATTTGATAAACAGACTTTTGCTCGCGTCGAATCCTCCGATATCGAGTTTCAGGAAAACTGCACGTTGTACGCGTTGTTTTTCATCTTTGTCCCGAATTCTCGCGCAAATGCCGCACGGCGAAACGCGAACTCGATCTGCGAACTTGGCCGGCGAATTATCACTTTCGTCCCGAACTCTCGCTCAAACGCTACACCGTGTACAATGGGTCAAGCGGTTTCTTTACATCGATAGAATTTGTCAGAATATCGAGAAAAGTTCCTTGAAACCACAAAGTAGCTTATGATTCGCGGCAAAGATTTCCTAGAACACGTAGGGTTACCTAGAATCAATCAAAGTCATTAATATCGACAAAACAGTAGAAAAGTTGTAAACACGGGGGCGATCGTTCGAACAGCTGCGTATACTTGACTTTCGTTTCGCTGGTATTTTTAGTACGACCGATTTCCGCGAATGGCGTGCATCACCTGGCGCGTATTTTCGCGCGCGGTGACATTGCGTCGTTTTTAGCACGAGGACGTTATACCCTGACGGAAAGCACGGCGACCACGGCAACGACTGTTTCCAATGTTGTCGATTACAGCGAAACGTTCAAAGGTCACATTCGATCTACCGTCAAATTGCCTCTAAGTGAAACGAACTTTCCTTCGCTGACTCTTACGTGTAATTTCATGCTTACAGAACTTTCTCGTTAAACAGTGACCTAGTTTACCGATTAATTTCCCTATCGCGGTATATCGAATTCAAAGTGATTTAAAAGCGCGCGATAAACCGAATCTAACCTATAAGGTTCGCGACAGGGAATTTCCGAATCGTCGAACCGATTCTTAACAAGTTGCTGGTAACCGTAAAGGGTCAATGGTGGCTAGTCTGATGAAACATCGTCACGTAAAAATCACTAGCCAGCCGGACAAGTACCCGCATCGTCGGTTGGCCAAGTTAACCTTTAATCAAGCGTTTCACGTTGGCATAACCCCTCGATCATCGAGCGAAATTGTTACGTTGTCGCGAGAGAAAAACCTTTGCGCGTGTATACACGAGCTTTCGGCTGGAAATTATCGGACAGACTGCACACTGCGCGTCAGCGGATGGCCGATCTATTCAGGATGTTCTCCTCTTTTTTTTTTTTTTTTTCTTTACTCGTCAGAGCCAGGCCCCGATTACATCGGCCGTTCGGGTCTTTGTTTTGTTCACCGTTGGCCAGCCTGTTATTACAAAATAGCTGGATTTTCTAGGGGATTGAATTCCTATTGTTAATCTTCGTGAAAGCACGGTGCTTGATCGTGGCGTAAACTACATATAATGTTATCCTGTTATCCTGGGTAATGGAATAATTGGATTCGCACGTTTCTTCGTTTTTTCGAAGGCATTCCGAAACGATAGAGGAATTGGAAATTTCACGGAGGCGTGGTGCAATTTTCAAACATCCTGCGCGAGATCGCTGACACGTGTGAAAGAGTACCGAGAATTCTTGCCGTGGTTGTTAGCTTTGGAAGAGAAAAATCCTTCGTACAAGCATTGTAAGTTTTTGGTACTTTCTATCGGTATACATGGGAAAGAAAAATTCGTAGCATATGGTCGAAGCAAACACTGTTTGCTCTGGTTTGTCGCAATCGGGTCACGTTGCGTTGATTTAACGAGAAGCCAGGCTGCCTTTAAGGCGTGCCAATAGAGCGAATTTATAAAACACGCCCACGACTGCGCTCGCGGCCTCTGTTTACGCCGGTGCAATGTCTCAGCAAGGTCACGCATCATGGTTCGCTCGTAAATGCTTTTAGCGTGCCCACCTACGGCCGTTTGTCGTGGCACAGATAAATATCGTTGCACGAACGAGCTGCCTGTTCAGTCGACACCGGCCCAGAGTACGTGTCAGTCGATACTTTTAACCCTTTCATTGTTACAACGTTACAAGCGACCCATAGCCATCCAACCGCCTCTTGTATAGCAGAAGCTGACTATAGTCGCTTCGATTTTCTTAAATCCGGCTGTATTTTAATCTCCCTACATCAGATCCATTATTTTCATGAATTTTATTGTACGTCTATATTCTTATTCTGTGTCAGATGATTTCCAAAGTTTGCCTACTTGGACGTATATTTATTCCTATCGTATTTGCTGTAGCTTAATTTAATTATAACAAAGTACAGACCTCGCTGTATCAACAATCAGTTGCATCGTTCCTCGTAAATGTCTGGTTCGTTTCGATTAATTTTTCCCATGTGCCATATATTTTACACAGAACAATGAGACTCGCCTTTCTATTTGTAGAAGGAAATTCCGCAGAAAGGCAATCTCTCTAATTCCACGGCACCAAAGTGTAAGTCGTCCTAATAACTTCACCCTGTGCAAGACAAAGTGGCACGTTGTCACGAACGCGTCGAGAACCCTTCCTCCGTTCGGTTTAAACGACGAGACGTATAAACGTCGGGTCTATGGTACACGCTGTACACATGGAGGCACATAGCGTACAGGTAATGGCCGAGCCTCGGTGCTTTGCCTCGCATCGTAAAGTGGGAGCAAGAGCAGCAGGGTTCAAGAACACCCGCTACCACTCCTTGATCAATACCAGCGGGATATTCTACGTCCTACCGCGAGTTCGGAACGCAGTGCGGCGTTACACGCACGCAGACCGACGCTCGGCGTCGCTGCGAACGCGCGCCGCCTAGGCCACCGCATTCTGTCCTGTCCTGTCCTGTCCTGTCCTGTACTGGCCACGGCCATGAAACACGACCATGCAACAAGCCACCTTACTCGCCAATTAATTCGTAAGAACCGGCGGCCAAATGCCGCGCGCACGCTTTCTTTTAATATCCTCCGGAGGCTCGTTGCAGTCCTGGCCGGTCTCTCGGGGAGGTAGATCGCGATCGAACTTTTTCTTGGTTTTTCTTTGGGTTCGTTGATTGGTCGAGTTCGGACAAGGAATTTTAGACCTGCGCTTCGAACGAATGTATGCCGTGGCCATAGCGGTATTTGTATGTCTGCTGAAATATTAGCAAGGAAATTAGGGAATTTTTACGTTGCCATACCGATAGTACTAGTTAGTACTAGATAGCACTAGTGGGGGATTTGGAAATGTTGGTATAAACAATCATGGTTATACGTTGGTAGCGCGTTTGGAGATATTGTATTCAACTAGTAAGAAATTTGGAAACACTTTACGATATTAATAAGAAATTTGCATTTATTTCGTAAGAGAGTTTCCAAGAAAGACAGACGCGTCTACGTCCGTCTATAGCACAAGGAAATAACGAAGCAATTTATAGAAGGAAATATATGGATAATTAGATTAGTAGATGTAGGTAGTAGCTTTTTGAAAAAAAGAGAATTCAACGGCCATAACCTAAAAAATTATCGTGATCGGAGGTTCGCTTTCCCAAGAGTAAAAGGTGGAGAAGAGAATGACTAGGCCGTCAGACCACGACGGAACTCTTTGCAATGCAAATGATACATTTAAATCCTTTTTAATCCGCGAAATAAAAAGAGCGGGCCGCTCAGATCGTAGCTCGTTGATTGCGCCATGTTCCCGCCAATGGGGAGGCTCGCCGAGACTCCGCCAGTTCGCGTGCAGTTTGGCAAAAGAGAAACCGGAATAACGTATCGCCGTGGCGTAGAATTCTAAGCAGCCTGCCGCTGTTCCACGCATATACACACACGTACACATGCACACACCGAAACAGGTTTTCGCGAATTTCGACCGCTTGCTCTGCCTTTAGGTCTTGCGTCTCCGGATAATACGTCGTCTTTCCATCTCGTACATTTTTCACACTCCTCTGACTTCTAAAGATTTTCTTAATTTTCTACCGTTTTCCTTATGATAGTTTTACTACTCGTACGCAATCTTATTTAACCGTCGAATTATATTGTTTAATTTCTAATTGGAATTCAATTTGTAAATCTAACCTTATAATTTTCTTGTTATTTTGTAGATGTCTCTTGGCGCTCTTCTGATGATCGGGTCTTTTTGGTAAGTCTTCTATTTTAGAGATTTTTAAAACAGAAAGAAAATTATATCTCTTTTCAAAGTTTTGTCCACCGTCCGGTAGAAACGTCTGCTGTTATTCTTACGCAGAAGTTTTTATCTCTAGAGAAATAACGTTTGTTTGCCGGTAGATAAAAATTTTTTGAACAACCCGTCGGTTTCTCCAGCTCTAGCGCCCAAAGGGTTAATCTTATCTTCGTGCTTATCTAATTTGCTTTTGAAACTACCGTGTTATCCCTCTAACTATGTGTATATACATTTATTGAGAAATACGGAAATGAAACGAACGATGGTCGAATCGATCCACTACATCGAGTTCCGTTTTCATTATTCTTTTTTGCACGCCAACTTGCTTGTTCAAATTAATTTCGCAGCTCCAACGGGGAATTAAAAAGCTCCGACGGCGATTTGAAATATTTGGTCTGCGTTTTACCAGCTGTCATACTTGTATTTTATTAAATAAATAAAATCAAGCACTTCTCCATCGAAAAATCAGCAGAGAAGTTTATATTGAAAATATTTGACGATATAAATTTATCATTCTAGCGACAAGGTTAAGTCATTTCAAATTCTGAATTTTTCATCCGATGCAAATACAAAGAACCTAACCCCAACCTAACCTAAATATCAAGGAGACCATCTTCAAAATACTTAATACAAACCTAAATCAAAGATCAAGAGAGGTATGAAACTACCTAACCTAACTGCAAATACATGACACATGCATGCCATTCTTAACCTAAATCTAAATAAAACACCAACAACGTAGAGACTAGAAACCTCCCTCAAACACCAAGAAACTTTTCAAAGATGCGAAGCTGTAAGCCAATAGTTGGCATTATAGAAATCTAAGGTAAACATCGATACGTACAGTAAGCCAAACGCAAAGGAGTGAGCCTTAACGATACTTAAGCCAAATTGAATACAACCGAGACACAAAGACAAACACCTTCAAACCCTCGATCTCTTTGAAACACAAAGAGTTCAAACTCAGTACGAGCCAAAGTCACAGCTGATTGTTCACGGAAAGCAATCTGATCAGAAAACGACTATCGGTCTACTTAACTTGAACCGTGTGTTTTTGCGAACAACGCGCGTTCCTAAACTCATGTCGCTGACACTGGGTGGGTAAACGAGGACGAAGAAAGAGGAGAGACGGAGAAACGGGAGAAGAAGGTGTGTGCACACGCGAACGTGTATGTCAGAGCACCAAAGGTGGATGCACATTCCCCGAGTGTATTATAATTGCACTCGAGGCTGCGACTCGAATGCCATTAAACCAGTCACGATCGCTTGGCCTTGGACTGCAGTTGCACATATTGTCCCCTTCCCCTTCGCTCTTCTTTCACTCTCCCACCTTGCTTTCCTCTCTCCCCTTCTATCTGCACGTACACCGTAGCTCAAAAATATGCGAACAGTCCCAATATTTTCGTCGTAATAGCGGGCTGCCAGTTATCATGGCGCGATCGGCAATCTGGTGATTTCGCGTGGAAAATAAATAAATAAAATGATAGGAACGATATGGAAGAAAAATTAAAACGCTCAAACCGGTCGTCTCCTCGGGATCGATCTTCGTCTTCTTCGGTTTCTCCTACTTTCTTGTGCTTTATTTCTACCGTGTAATATTTTTTGCCATTAATTCGTTATTTATTTACAATTTAATTTGTTAACGATTTTTATCAGCGACATCCGTCGTCCGTGTGTTCGAGACAGGATCGAAGGTTAGAATTTGTTATTGTTGGAATAATTTGCGAATGGCCAAATCCTTGTGCACGGTAGGCTATTTATGGGAAGCAGTATATAGCGTTTCTCGTTTGTTTTGTCACGTTCTCACTTTCTGTGTCCGTTCCTGTCATCCTATATCCTTCAACGTTTCAGCCGCGATTATAAATAAATCGCGTTTTGTGGTGCACACGTCCATCGAAAATCAAGGAAAGAACGAAAACCCGGCTCGACCGGTCCCCCGCGAAAAATGCGACGCTGCGGTTGACCGTGTTGCGTAAAATGGTTCACCTTGCTCTCGCATTCTTACTCAACGCGAACACCAAGTCTTAAGATCGACCTTTCGTATCGTTGACACGCTCAATTTTCGCTAGTTTAAAGACGGTCCGCTTGATTCGCAGACGAGTCTATTCTTTCCTTCTTCTTTTTTTCTTTTTGTAGGCGAGTTGCGCAAATTTTAGCTCCTCGAGGTGATTCTATGTTTAAAAATGATCCGAGTGGCTGGTACAGGGTTCTTGTTTCGTAGGAAGCCTCGTTGCCGACGAATTGAAATTGAAAAATTCACGAAACTTCCGTTTAATTAAATTTCAATTTCGTGAAAATTAAAGAAATTACTCTTGCGCCTATAGCAGAAGCGAGAACAATTATGGGAGACCCCATAAAAATCCGTGAATTGGGCAACGCGTAGCACGTGAAAGCAGGTTTAGTGCGTTCGCGAGAGTCGCCTAAAAAATTTCACTTTCTTTTATCAACAGTGTAATTTCTCTCCTGGCATTACCGTTCCTCTCCCCAAAGAATGGGAAAATTATGTAAATGTGCGAGTTCCTCGCCAAGCAGTCTGCCGGTTTATTCGCCTATTTGTATCTTGAATCTGTCCTGGCACGCGGCGAGCACCCGCCTTTTTCTTTGAAAATTAAAAAGATGATCGCCCTCTATTACGCAAGTCTGTAACTAATTCGTAACATTTTTTCGCCTCGTAATAATACGAGAGAAATGCCAGGTGAGAAAAGTACACATTAAATACACTGCATCGACGAAATTATCTGTTTTCTTTTCCGTTAATTTTGTTATTCACGGGAGGAAGAGGAAATTTAATGTTTCATGGAAAGTGTTCGAAAAGCGTGGCTCGCCACGTGCCGTTGGTTTTTCTCGTTTCCACGCTGGATTCTTCGTAATCGAGGCAGTTAACCTTTTAAGTAGAACGTTCAGAGTTCTGATTCGCTGCGGTGCATGTGTGGTCCAGCGACTCGTCACAGAAACGCGTGCTCTTCTGTCTGTAAACGCCAGGAAAATTATCAGCAACCTATTCTCAACTAAATCTTTCGATCGTGCGAAAGCCCCAGAAACAATCCAAAAAATATATCTCTTCTCATCTCACGAATTTCAAAATTTAATTCTTCGCTTTTCTTCCTCGACCTTGGCCATTACCTGACCAGCGCCTGAAACTGACGATTCTGGCCCCGTTTCCTGCCACTGGGCTACTCGCAATATGGTTCAGTCGCTTCCACTTTAATACGAGAAGAAATTCGTTGGAACGTAGGAATCAAAATTCGCGGATTCTTCTCACGCAGATGCGCCACGTGGGCTAGACATGGGAGGATTGAAAAGGGAGCGCAAGGTGTGCCGGATATGTTGCGGAGAGAGGTGGCGAGGGGCCACAGATGCCTCGAAAAAATTGTGGTTCTAGCCTGATCTTGGTGCTTCGAGTCGCCCTATTACGTGACCTTGGACACACGCCGCCCTGCCATGCACCTGTTTCGCGAAAAAACGAAAGCTGACCTTGGCAGAGTTAATCCTGGCCGCGGTTCTTCCTCCTCCAATTACCCTTAATGAATTCTGCGCCTCTTCCAGGAAGCGGTTACGAGGGCCTTGTTGCATAAGACGGACACGATCCTCCGGCTGACTTTTTAATAATCGAACGAATCGTTCGTTCATCTTCTGATTCTTCGTTTAATAGTCTGATCATTACGTAATAATAATCATCGTGCTACCTAGTCACTTTACGTACGATTATCAGAAAATCGGATACGTAGGTTTTAATTAAATACAAATACAAATTTTGTTGAATATCGATCCATCTATCTAAAAGAGTAAAATCTTCTTGAATCGTACGAAATCGTAGGATCTGAAACGATCAATGTTTTGGATTATTTTCATATTTGTACACACTGTATACGTTTTGTCCATCTTCGGAGTTTTCCCTCGTGGAATTTCCAATAATCGTGTGAACATCCTTATTCTACCGATAAGTCGAGGAATATAACGTTGGTCCATATTTCTCTGAATATTTCGCTGGCAGGCGACCATTGGACACGCGACACGGTTGATCTTATCGAATGTAACTGTACAGAGCCGCGGAGAGCTAGTGAAAGAAACAGGAAATTAATTCACAATGGGTGAAGCCCTTCAGCGCAGGCCGGTGTGCAGTGTGATGAACGACGCTCGAGATTCTGAAGTAGTTTCTTTCATACTAAAGACTTCCGTTGTATGCGCGGAATGCGAGTATAGTAACCCAGTGACATGTAAGGAATCCTAACGAACTGATGCCCTTACTTCCTACACAAGGATGACTCAGTCACCCCGCGCGAAAACGCTCTGCATTCCGAGAAACCAAGGCGAAGATTCTAATTGAAAACGATATATCATATTTTTTCCATCGAAGAGAAGTATCTTGCATTCGCTTCGCGTTCTTATTGCATTACGAACGGATAATCACCTCACTGATACATTAACACCAGTATCATAACAAACGCATTAATTCGGTAACTTTTGACTTATTTATATCGGTCCAGAACAATTTATATTTCGTACTGTGATATACGCACCCCTTAAGTAAAAAGACAGCAAATACCAGGTACTCTGGTATCGTTGATTTTCCATTAATTAATATATTTTGTTAACGTTCGTGTATCATTAAAACGTATGGAGGAAATTAATTTGCTTATTGGTTCACAACGCCTACGAAAGTCAGTGTGTCTTTAATTTGTAATGATGAAATGAACGACATTTCGGAGATATTGCGGTAAACAGATCCAACAACTGCATCGATAATTATTATTAAGAATATAGGAGGCAAGTTAGACAATTAACAGGGTGACGTACGAGCGAGTAAACAGGAAAAATGTGTTAAGTCGGTTTCGATCGGTTTACGTAGGTCCAGCAGCCGCCCGACTTTCTCGAGTCTCAAGCTAGGCAGTTAGAATTGCAGTTTCCGGTGCAGGAGGCGACGTTGTATTCGCATTGAGCGTCGCTGCGTCTCAAGGCCGGACCGTCCGAGAACTAAGGACGACGTTAAGTCCCCCTCCACCCCCGAACATCCTCTCTGCCCCCCCAAAACTCTCGTCCTCGCTCGTATGCATCTCCGTGCACGCCTCTGTGATCCCTCCTCCTCTTCCTCATCCTCCTCCTCTTCTTCTTCTCTCTCTCCCTCTCCTTCTCCTTATCTAACCTTCCCTTTCTAACCTCTTTGCTTATGTTCATCGCTCTCTTCTTCTTACGCGAGTCTTCTCCTCGTTTCAGTTTCTCTCTTATCCTTGTTTTCGTTCTCGTTCTCGTTCGCTTTTGCGAGGCTGGTACAGCCGCGGTTTCAAACGAAACTGCTCTACTGCGCTCGCAAACTCTCTCGCCTTTCCTCTCGGATGCATTATAAAACTGGACGGTGCGTTCACTGCCGCGGGAAACGATTTACCTGGTTCTATTTAGCCTTTGGACGTGGTGAATGCGAGAGGAGAGGAGAGGAGAGGCGAAAGGATAGTGGAAACTGTTTTTCGATTGTTACGAGGATTTTGCTTATTCTGATGTTGATGAGAGTGGTCGACGAGAGATTTGCGCACGATGCAAAGATACGTAGAATTATTGCAAACGTTTCGATGTATTGGCATTTTCATATCGTATCGAGGCCTGCTTCGTATCGACCGGTTACTTATTACATAATTATATCGCTATTCGATCCTCCTGAGGGGAATCACGATACAAAGACTTCGCACCCTGCGGTTCTTCCAGTCCTCGATCACGCGAGTCACGCGATTTTCTCGTAATTAACTCACACCTGTGCCAAACTCCTACCCTAAACATACCACGCTAACCACCACGACCAAAAACACGCTGCCAATCCCTTGAAAGAGTTAGGATAATCGAAGACTTACTTTCTAACCTTCTCTCATCGGATAACAGATTTCGATATTTGTTCGAACGTTTAATGGATGGAATAAATCTTAACGTGCGTTTCATTTCTTTAATTGCGTTAATAAAATCATGAAATTTCATAAAAATTCTCGGTCTACTCGCCAGGAATTCAACATACATCTCTCACTGAAACCACTGAAATCTTGCAATAATCCAGCTGCATCGAAAACGAATTGTCACTGTGCATGAACGATCCAGTTACACGAACTGTCCCCCTCGAACGGGTCTAGATAAATGTAGTTGCAGCGTAGCGTAGAAAGAACAGGCTAAGAAAACTGTGTCGACCTGCGTGACGGGAAACATGGACCCGCGTCGTGACACTGTGCTCGCGCGAGCACACGTCACGCTCTAAGGTTATTGTTCACGCGGAGAAAAAGAGAGTATGCGTTGCATAAAACCACTCTCCGTCTTCTTCTCGCTTCAACCAACACATAGGCACACGCACGCGCGCATAACCGAGACACACACACACATACTTGATTTCACCTATCTTCTCGCCTTATGTTACCCCTATTCTCGTCTACGCTCTCAACCAAGGTTACCCACCGCCTCTTCCTCCGCCTCCTCGTACTGTTCTGACTCTTACACGGGACGAGAGTGTACAGTCCGCTCGAGAAACGGGCCGTGGAATGCACGATGGGCAACGAAACGTGGCTGAGAGACTGGAAATCGGTGCACTTGCCTCGCCTTCGCGAAATCGTCACGTCGAACAAGCGAATTTACGAGCGAGGGGGAATCAACCGGGATCACAGACATGTTCCAGGCTACATACACAGGCTACTGGGGAATAATTCAACAGGCAGTGGCGCCACTGACCGATCACCACGCGGTTCAGTGGTTACAGTTAGGATTTTGCGATATAGGGAATTTTGCAGGATCGACACCGCGAATTTTTGTACGTCGCAGCTGTTAATTGCAGAATATTCTGTATAGGCTGTTGTGACGTGTATGTAGAACACATATTGGTCTAATTAGTTGGAGACGGTCAACATTGTGTAATAATCACGTACTAATAGATGAATGTATATTTTAGAAGAGATATATCTCAAGTACGGTTAAACCGTATTTGAGTAGATGAAAGTATATATATTTAGGATTTCACAATAAGTAGAATTGACCTACCACTGTCCGAAGTCTGGTCTGTTTCTACTGTAGAGTTACGTAACCGTAGTCCGACTAATTGACGAACAGATAAGAGTACATACAACTAAAAGGGTTAATAGAAGACTAGATAAAAGTTGATTAAGCGACTTTTGGACTGCGCTGTTCGATATCCTCGGGAACAGTTTTTCAAGATTATCTAGCAACAATGCAAAAATTCAATCAAACCAATTTATCTTCCAAGTGTAGGAAAACGACATTATTTCGAAGAATATTCCATGGAAATTCAGTGACACGATCGTGAATCAAATAGAAATAGCCGTAAGCTTTTCCACGAAATATTTACCAATTTAAGTCCCGAATATTCTGAAATTACTTTTCCACCGTTTAACCTAATATATTTATTTATTTCGTCTCGAAAGTTAAGCCTAAAACGTACGTTCGGTAGGACGATGTTCTTTCTGACCAGAACAGTCCCGTGCCACTCTTGGTCCCCGAACGAACGACACGAAACAATCTTAAATCGTTTTATCGGCGCGAATAATTGGCACCGGACAGACGTAGATAAAGAATCTTGGTGTTGGGCTCGTTTGAAGGGTAAGGATGTAAAAAAATTTGTCAGAAGTGGGATTCGAACCCACGCCCACAGAAGTGGACTGCGACCTGAACGCAGCGCCTTAGACCGCTCGGCCATCCTGACGTGTCTCTTCGGCTGAAACATAAAGAGAAGAAATCGACCATACCCTGAGTACTATGCCTGAGAAACTGGTCTGCCCGTACTAAATTTACCCGGCAGCTAGGCGAAAATAGCTCCGTAAGAAGCGGCCGTGGAAGCTTTCAAGCAATGCACCGGCGAACGAGTTCCTTTTTTCTTTCGTCCTTTTTGCTTGGCCATTATTCCGTCTCCGGTGAACGTGCTCGTGTTGGGTACCGTGTTCCGCGACCAAGATGCGTTCGTTGTCGTCCGACAGCAAAATCTCTATCATCTTCGTTCGATGTTCGGTAAATCGAAGAGCTTAAATGGTAAACAATGTAAGGACTACGAAGATGGTATGCCATAAGGGGATGGTAAATTACCGTAGTACGTCATAAAAATAAGTGCTCAAGCCGGTGTACAGCCTATTAGAATAAACACACCTAACCCTAACCTAACCACACGGTGAACCATTCTAACGAACCAGTGACGCATAGCCACGTAATTAACGACCAATTACCCAATTAGAAAATCGTATTTTCTCGATGAATCTGCGCTCGATAATTCTTATTTCCCTCAGTTCTTCGCACAACGAAAATGAAGCCACGCTTATAACGCAGTCCCAGCAACGATTTTGAAATCTGCCCGCTTGAAATTTCCCAGTACGACGATTCTCATCGAAATCATCGTCGCGCAAAATCCCGAAATAAATAACGGGGCACGAAGTTTCGGCCAAGTCCGCTGGCACACATACACCATAAGCGGCTGATTCGCTGGCTTCTCCCCTATGCGAGTGCGTAACCTTGAGAGTCGTTCAGTCGACGGCCATCTTGCTGCGATGCACTTTTGTTTTTTGCCTGTCCAAGACTCACCAGTCTCTCTCCCTCCCCTCGTCCCCTTCGTCTCTTCCTTCTTCGCCTAGCAAACCGTGTATTCTCTCTCTTCATCTGCCTGCACAGCCGCTGGCTCGCCATTCTTTCTGCATCAAGCTTCTCCCCCTTCCTTCTCCCTTCGCCTCCCCTTTTCCAGCAGCGTGCTCGAACATCGGCGCTGGTGTTCTCCATCCGTTCGTCCTATATGCCTCCTACCACAGATTGCCTACCAGTGAGAATGCAGGCAACCTTCCACGCAGCTTCTCTCCTCTTCCACTCGTTCGTGTCTCCTGCTCGTCAGAGGAGCTCGTCAGACACGAAACTGGCCAGGAAATTTCACTTCGACAACGAAATCCCTGTATCTGCATACTTGACGCCACACGTGGTTCGTTTTTATGGAGGCTGTTATTTAGGTAGACGAGGCAGTCAGAGAATGGTTTTTATTATGTCAGAGGAGGCCAAGTGCTCCACTGGCCCAATTTCTGATGCTCACGTGAACGATGCTGGATAGTGGGAATGAACCAGCGGGTGCCACCTGGAGTGGCCACTTGAATATTGGACCTGGATGGAGATTTCTGAACAGGGGCGGGGTTATTTTGGGGAACCAGCTTGTTTGGGGCTGGGGCTCGACGTGGGTTCGGGGACCGATGAGATAATACGCGTGGAGAAGTTTCTCTCAGGCTTTGAACTCTTCGATATTGCCAATTTTGTTTTTCCATTTGGCACACGCAAGTACTTTTCATTTCAAAATATACTCGTCGATGATCGTTGTATACGAGGAAATTTTGCTGACGTTATCTTCAGGTAGAAATCATTAGAGAAATTAGCCTAAAATTTATTCGACACAATTAACTTTCTTTCGTTACAAATTTACATTGTTGCTCGCTCTGTCGGAAGAACTAGAGACGTTAATATACATCTACCTCCAATTTCTTCTTTAATGTCTGACAACTAAAATGCCCAAATACGAATTAAAGGATACGTTTAATTAGCGATCGAATCAATTTGCGAATTAGCGTAACGACGTTCTCTGGATTTGTACGGAATCTTTGCAGAGTAGATGGGAATTAACCGAATGGCAGGTGCGGAAAAAGGATCCGTTTAGCTTCGGAGAACGCGTACGGCGATATTCAGTAGCTTCGCTCGAGCCATTGAGTCACTCGCTATAAATTAATAAAGGCTCCGGTTGTTTTGACGGTGAAACGGTATGGCTATTGACCAGCAAAGCAATGAACTCGGCTGCCGGCGGTGTGTCGCACAATTTCTGAAACCTTATCGCCGTTTCTCCTTGGCGCGTGTTTTTTTTTCATCGTCTCTATAGGCATCGTCGACACTTTTCTAGCTAACCAAGCATCGAACCCGATACAAAATACGAGACACGCGAATGATGGACTCTTTGTGCTCTCCGTTTGAATAGTTGACGGCACATTGTTTCGCTGAAACTTTGTCGAAAGCCATCATAAGTTGTAGTTTTGTTACGTATAAAGTTCTACTCCTCTCACGAGCATGGGAATACGATTTGTTGTCAGGTCATTTTCTGATATTCGCTTTTCGGGATAAACAATCGTTTTTCCATTTTTCAGCTGCGCTTTGTATTTATATTCTATGCCGACGTTTCAGATCTGTCGTGAAACACGTTCGTTTATCCGGAAAAGCCAGTATCAAAGTATCTCAGCATCGTGAAAATTTGAAATCAAAGATGTTTAGATTACTCATTTATTAGGAAAGCAATCATCGTGGAAGCCATTATTTTGATATAGCAACGCTTAATCTAGGAATTCTTTCAAAAATCGATAATAAACGTCTAGCGATCAATTGCCCAATCTCGTGTCTATATCTATCGATACATCGCAGAATTAAAAGACATTCATTCAGCTATCGTAAACAATTCCACGAAACGTGCATTCCTGCATATGTTTAATTCCGCAGATTCGTAAGCGTTCAAGGCAATATCAAATAATGTCATAATTTATGAGTCACAAACCGATCGCGTGTCTATTGACCCACCTTTCAGTAAGCAACTTCCAAAACCTCACTGTCCTTTCACTTAATCCATCTGGCTATTTCCAGTCTCATATAGTCGTTCGTTCATATACGAGCCCGCAGTCGTATACGCGGCTCTTATTTCAATATCCGACAATGTCCGACGAAGGGTCGCGAAAAGCGTGGCGTCGCGCGGAAACGCGTAAAAGAAAGAGCGGCGGCCTGCAAGCGGCGCGGCGCGGCGCGGCGACGCGTTGCGTGCCTCGAGGCACCAAAATTCGGTGCGCGACCAGTGATAGGGCAGTGGCTCGCCGGTGGCGCCACTGTCGAGGACGGCGGCCGAGTCAGGAAGCAGTCGGCCGGCGCATAAGCGGCGTCGGGCGCCGCAGTCGCGCGCTTGCACTCTCAGCGGTGAGCGGAGTTTGTAACGTGCGTAATAGCTCGAAAACGTCTTCTGGTCTGTTTTGTTTGGCCGTGTTCGCGTATACGGCCACCCGGTGTATATAATATTCCCCGTAACCCGTGTTTTGTGTCTCTGAACCTGCGAACGAAAAAGAAAAGAAGAAGTAATAATATAATTCGGCTAGAGAAGTGGATAGACAGAAACACGCGTATAGAGAGAAAAAGAGCCGTGCACACGCGAGACACGAACCAACGTCGCTCCCCTTTCACCGATACATAGAAAACCACGACCACACGGTGAATGTCGTCGACGGAGAGTGAAACGACGGCGAGAATAACATAGCGAAAAGAAAAGAAAAAGGAAAATATCGACGAGGTGGTGCGTGAAAGGGGAACACTCCCTTAATAGGCAGACGAAAACGACGCGCGGACGTGTGGTGGTTTTCGTCGAGGCGAGGCGAGGCCCACGATCCCGGTGCTCCTACATTTTCATCGTCTTCTAGGATTTCGTGCATCGTTTTCTCTTCCGTGGTGTATCTGACAGACTGATCCGGAAAATCAGTGACGTGTGACACACGTGTATTTGTAATAACGCAGTGCAAGTGTTTCTCGATTTGGCGCCTGTGCTCCAGGGGACCGTGTCGCTCGCTGGCCACCGTCGGTTCATCCTGTACACCTCGTTATGTGAGTAGTTATCATCCACCAAATTATATATCTTTTTCAGGATTATTTTATCGCTGAATTATCTTGTTACGGAATTACCAGGAATAAATTCAAGTTTAGTATATATTTCTTTACACGAGTAATTATCGTACGTACACGCGTTTACATACGATTTTATTTATCTTCTTTTTTCGGCCAGTTTGACGTCTCACAACTTTGATACTTTAAACCAACTGCCTATATATCGTGCCTTATGAGTAATCGACGTACGTGAAACACGATTTTATTTCAATATTTCCTTTCTTCTTTCATTCGTTTTACCGATAAACTTCGATGTAAGCTGTTTCCGTGCGTAGGCATCATCCACCGATTCGTCCTCATCGCGAATTACAATTATTCGAAGGAACAATGACACGTACTTTCCTTTGCAGTATTTTACCGCTGAAATTCGATGCTTCAGTAGGTTAATACACTTATCGCGTACACATCATTCCGATTAATCATATCGTACATTGCCTCTTTATGGAATAACTTTTCGTTAACAGTTAGTACAGGCGGAACAAGATTTTATTTCTCTTTCTCGATTATTTCTTCCGTGAAATATAATAGGCTACTATCCTTATAGATGATCGTCATTATGCAAAAACACGATTCTCCTCGTTTCCGTCGTTATTTTCTCCGTTATTTAATTGTTTCCGAAGTAAGACGCGTGAGGTGGTTTGATAATGATGTCGTGTATAGATGGCTGTTTATGGGACGCTGCACGGTTTTGTTTACGTCTGTCGCGGGGCAAAGTGAGGTAGGTTCGTGAACGAATGTGCGCGCGAGGTCAGATCGGGGACCGGGAGTGGGTCGGCAGTGTGTTGGTGCGCGCTCGCGCGCACCCTAACCGCGCTCTCTCCCTCGTCACGTTCAATTTATGCGCCGGGATAAACTTTGCTTTACTCCCTCCCAACCGGGATACCGTTCTTTCATTAATTCCATTTGATATTTATCTTTTGCATCTGAGGCACCGATGAATCCAAGATTAATCCATCATTTTACTTTCTATTAGATCCTTGATCAATTTTTCATTGACTACGAGTATACTCGTGTTTGCATACTTATTTATGCAATTTTTAAGATACGAAATTGGATAGGTTGTTGTTCGTGTTTGTTTGCTTGGTCGGACAGTATCTGCTCTATTTTCATATCTATTTTCTTAGCACGTTCGGTATGTTAGTTACTGAGAGGTTATTTATCGTAATGGATCGAAACAAAATACTGCCTTTATTTTTCCAGAGCTTTGGAATACTAACGTGGCTACTATCATAGATCGTCTTTTCTTTTTTTCACTTTTTTTCTACTTATATTCGACGTATTCGATGATATTTCTCTTTAGATATGGCACGACCATTTCGCAGCTTAAAATTAAGTCGGAATTAATCGCGAAACACGATACACGTATGCAATGTCGAGTAACAAAGTAGCAAATGCGTTTCTCACGATTAAAATCTCTAGATCGAAGGTTTCGAAGAGGTTCAAATTATATGCAGATCCTCGGGAAAGAAGCAAAACTGTACGCTTCAAAGATAAAGGTCAGACGACTCTGTAGCTGGATCTAGGTGTTCGCAAACGTTTCAAAATCTAACCACCTTTCGCAAACTTACCGTATACGCGTATTATATAAAAATTGTTATTGCACGTTCGTCATCTGTGGCAATGAATGAAACGAAAGTGGCTGGTTCGCGAGAGTAGAGTCGGATTCCGATTCACTTTCGATTCCTCCCGTAAATAGCGAGAGACGCGTGTACTCGCGACAAATATCGGCCGAGCGTATCGCAAGCCCACCTCTCTCGGAAATAGAATACGTTCTAAAAATATACGGCCCTATCTGCGACGAATAGTGTACAGGCGTCGCTATACCGATGTAAACTATGACTGCGTCTACGTGCATAAAGCGAATTCTTTCGCGCGCGCACTGTGTCACCGCGAGACGGTGACACGCCGTATTATGCCGGTGTCATCCTGGCGCGCAATTTTGCCGTGGTCAGTGGCCAATTGACTCGAGTAAACAAGCGTGTTAAGTGTGCAGAAAATTCTCTGTTTTCCGTTGTATATTCCGTGTACGATATATTAATTTGTTATTAATAAAAATTCCAACAGCAGCATCGAAAACGAATGCTTCAGATTTGGTGGAAATTTGGTTCTCGCGCGCAGCTTTTCGACAATTTCTTTGAAAATTGCAAATTTGAATAATCGATAGGTTTGAAATGCGCGGGCTTTTGCATTTCTCTGCGTGCAAGCTTCTGGAGTTTCGAACTTTCCAGGCTGCAAAATATTCGCTGGTCGAGTTTCCAAAATTCCGGATTTTCCGATTTTGTATATTTTGATTTTAGAGGCGCGGAATTCGAAAATTTCGAGCTTCCGAAGCGTCAAATTCTCGAGTTTCGAAAATTTAAAATTTCCGAATTCACATGCGCGCGCAGTTTCAAATTCCCGAATTTTCAAATATTCAGACATTTAAATCTTCGGAATCTCGGATTTTTGAGTTCCTGAAATTCGCGAGTTTTCTGCAGATACAAGCTCGACTTCCACTCTTACGATTTCGCAATGATTCATCAAAGGGGAATAGCGAAGGAAGTCGTAATTTGTAATTGCAAGTTCTTTTCCCGAAGAAACGTGTTTCTTGTACGACTTATACGACAGACTGCTTTAAGACCGACAACTTGTAACAACTGGTGACTTGCAAAATTTCGCCAATAATATCATTTCGATCGATTCGTTCGATATTCTAACTAATCAACGTTGTATGCGTCTTTCGATTTCATTAGCGCAATATAACGTTGGTATTCAATTGCACGAAGAATTTAATTTACAAAATTCAACTTCCATATAATTGAATTATGCAACAGCTTTTGTCCATCTTCTAACGTAGACTTTCTCTTTCCTTTGTAATTCCATTTCCTCGTATTTTTACCATTTCCGATAGTTTCTTATAAATTGTTCATTTAATCGAGAGAGTAACGATTTGGTTGGAAACGAGGAAGATGGATAACCCTGATTGGTCGTGGAGAGAATACGACACAGGCTTTCTGCGTGGAAGTGTCCCTCGCAACGTTCCTATTACAAATTCAAATTTAACGACTGGTCGCCGTCGCTTGGAAATTTAAATCTACAGATATCGTTACTGATTGGAACGAATCCGAGAGCAAGCTCTCTGGATTGAGAACGGTGGTTGACGCTTGTCGAACGGATGTTAGAATAGCGATTCGTCGATAAATGTTTTTCAGATCGAACCATCGATTTTTCAAACGATCGATATTTTTTTTAGGAAAATCTTGACCGTCCTATTCAAAAAAATATAATTTCTAGAACGTATCGTTAGACAATATAACGAAGTAAAATATAATTCTGAATTTAGTTTTTTCTTCTTTTTAGTATAATATAGGGAAATTTTTTTCCCCCTAGACGATATAATTTTCAAAGGAGAAATTAATCCCGCGAATTACATACTAGTCGAGGCGAGTTAATCGATCTTTCGAATGTAAAGGAAGTTCCGTTCGAATCTATCGAATATTCAAATTTTTGTCGAAATATATGTTCTCGTAATATATTTGTATAGTAAATTTCGATCGCTTTACAAAATGAAACTTTGGCGAGTCAGTTTTTCGACGTTAACAAAATTCGTTTCGACGTGAAAATCCAACTCTCCGCGAAAATAAATTTTCGCAATATAGTAAATTTCGATCGAATATCTGGCAACCACCGACAGGCTACGGTCGAGCGAAATTGCTTTGAGGTTCCGTCGCAATATTCCGCAAAACATTGAACCTAACCTAAAAAAAAATCCGACATTTCGCAATGAAATTAGTGGAGCCATAGTTTCGCAAGCTTCCAATAACCATTCTCTTCTCTTCGTTCGAAATGATTGTCAAAATGCAGCACAGAATTTGCAATCTTTTCGAGCCTGATCTTTATCGATAAAGCGGTACACAATACGATAATACAGTTTCTGAACTGATACGTCCATTTAAAAAGGAATCGAAATCGTCGATATAAACGATAATCTTAAACGTAGGTGAATTTCGTCATGTTGCGTGCTATAGCCGAAGAATTATTCAGGTTTTGCGAAAGGAGATTCGTGGACGTGTTGCGATCGAAAATGGGACGGAGGATTGCGATCTTACCGATCAGAAAATTTACCATTTGTTCGGGAATCGTATGAACGTTCTTTTCTCAGATAGTTACCAATGCTCAAGGGACGTGGATGTTTTTAGAAAAAGTAGCACGTTGTAGAATAACGAGAGAACGTGTTTTAGAAACGTTATGGAAAACCGTTCCAGTTGTCTTAAATCGCTTATCGTCGAATACGAAATTATCTCTTGTTCGTTACCTAATATTCTCGAGCGCGGTGAACAGAAAACGTTAAAATTTAAATTGCAATTTATAAATTATACGATACAGGGAATTTCCAATTTACGATTTTGAACTTTTTAAATTTACGAAAAAAAAGTCTCGAGCGTTAAAAATTTGGGAATTAAAAAAACCCAAATATTAAGAACGTAGTATTTGAAAGCATCAGATTCTTCAAATTGGCCGATTAGAAATTTTCAATTCCCTTGGTCTTCTTTCCGGATCCGAGTATTATACTTTTCGTCAATTTCAGAAACCTTCGTCGTAATACCGATTTAGCGTTTCGAACGATATCGCATAACGTTCTCGCGTATCGTCAAAATTCGTCCAAGTTTTTCGAACGTGGCCCGGAGGCCTGTTTAATCAGCCAACACAACGTCCTGCACGAAAGAGAGAAACAGAGGGAAGAACGGTCGCTTGCATCGCACTCGCTGAGCCGTCGCAGGCGTCTCTTTTAATCTCGAATTTTTTCCAACGATATATTTCTTTCGAACGGCTCAAAGCGTTCTTCGAGTCGTGGTTTTATCCGATGTTACATCGATAGCGGGTGCGATAAGGCGGCGTAGCCACAGGCAGCTCACGGTTCTCCTCCGGAGGCTGATAAGAACCGTGCATTATCACGGTGCACATCCAGTGTCGTCACACCAACAAGAATAACGCTTCTTCCACGCGGGGATACGTGTACTTTCGTTACTCATAAGTATTACGGTACTTGTTTATTTTTCAGATTAAGAATCCACTAGAATTCCAATCGACGATTCATTTTAGTTTAACGCAATTCAACTTGCGTACCGTGTGACACAAGCGACCGGGTCTATCGACGAATAAGTGTCATCGAAAAGTTTGAATTGCACGACACTGAGCGTGTGTTCTGTGATAAGACATTTGGTAATTTCCCAATGATATTTCAAATCGATTTGCCTCTGCGTAAGTGTGCCAATGTTTAAAAGAAAACTGTTGCGTTATCTAATTCTATCTAATTCCCTTATCATCGGTACGGTAGTGTTACGATCCTAAACTTCTTTTCTTTTTGTTAAAAAAGAAAGGTAGACATTTTATAAATTGAAAGTTTAATCGATATCTGAGTTTGGTATAGAGAACAAGATAAAACAAGCTATAGGAAACATTCGCGGTAATTTTCCTCCTTTGCTTGTTAAATCTTGTTAAATGGCCGACCAAAGAACGTATTGGTATTTCGGACAGAAAATGAACATTAGGAAATAACCAATAAGGATAAAGAAAGTGGTAGAAAGAATAATAAAAGCGTAGGTTCGCGTGGAACAGATTTAAGGAATAAAAGACGGCGATAAACACGGGTCGCCGTGTTCTTTCTGCCTTCTGTAGTTCTCTGACGAGTTTTCTGTTTCTTTAGGTGTACACTGTACACGAATGAGCTTGTGCACACACGCGCACCACGCGGCGCGCCGCGTAGTTACGTAAGGACGGACGCCGACTTGAAAAACAGCCTTTAGCGTTCCGATTTCTACACCGTGACCGCGTTGCAGTTCTGCTATTTTTCTCGCGATTCCTTTTCTTTTCTCTCCGCTTTGAAATTTAAAATGGTCCCTTTGTCACGGCCAGACGATGTCGTCGATCGCCTCGTACACGCGTTCTCTCGTACCTTTGCATCCAGGGAGTTTTTTCACCAGTTGCACATCCAATTTAACAACTTTGCAAAGCGTTTGTTCTTTTTATTTTATTTTATTTTATATCGATACTTTTATTTGCCTCATTTTTCATCTCGTTGTTTTTCGAGGAAAATTCCTGACTCGAGAGGATCGCGGGATAAATCTTTTCCGATCTTTTTCACGAAAGTTACAGTTCTCGGTTATTCTGGATTTTTAGGAAGCTCGATTACATTTTTATACCGCCGTGTATTTCATACTTTTATACTTTTACTCGAGTGGAACGTTCGTTTTAGGTTTTTTGCTTTCTCAATTTTTTGATTTTTCCCAAATTCTTTTTATTCTCTCTCGCTTATTCGAATAATTCCACTTTGAAATTTCTTGTTCTTTTTTATCGTCACAGGTCCGCCGCGAATGGCAGAATTATAATGGATATTCACTTTTAAGTAGTTTATGGCCGTGTTCCCAGCCGCTCGTATATTCTACAATGTTTATGGCGTTCGTAATCGAGGCTCGTCCGAGGTCAAAATGTTTGATCAACTAAAAAATTTTGTTTTCCTTTCGGCGACTACCTCGCAGGCCTTTGTCCGTTCTCCAAGTGAAATTTGCTTCGCACGCTACACGCTCCTGTTATTACATTTAATCGGCCAATAATAAAATCTATTCACACCTGTTTTTTAACCTCTGATCTTTTCATCCTAAACAACTATATACAATTAATAGACATTGATAAAAGCAATATTTCAAATAAATCAGTATAAATAAAAGAGTAATATGATCGCAAGCGAGAATCGAGAATCGAATCGACTATACGGTCTGTGCATGAACGTCCTATTCTACTTCGGACAGCTCTATTTCAATAACTTTTGCACCACACTCTCTTTCCGCGATAAATAGCTGAAAAGTCGACAAATATAAGCGTAGAAATGAATAATTAATTAATTAATTAATTAATAATTAATAGATATTGAGTAAATATTGCCAGTAACGTTAATGATATTTAATACTAATCGACATAAATAAATGAATAATTAACGATAGGCGAAAATTGATGGCGAAAAGATATGCGAGTTAGGTGACGTTAAGTGTGACTAATCAATGTTGCGGTTTCGAAGCGATTGAAATATATTATGCGCGTTTCTCGCCACATTGCAAAAGTTTCTATAAATTTTATGAAATGTCAGCTATTCGTTACAGATAAACATGGAACTTGAGCGATGCAGGTATAGTTTCTCAGTTTCAGTTTATGCAGAGCTATTCCTAGTATCAGTTTAAATTTAGCAGAGCATTTGATCCCAGTTGTGGCAAGTGGTAAAGAATTAACAGTAGAGAAACGTTCCACGACCGAGACTTGCAAAAATATAACGAAAATATCGACCGAATTGCACCAGGTGTCCAAATACTTATGGACGATAGCGTACGTAACAACTGTCAGAGATTTATAGCAGCGAATAAAGGAATTTTTTTTTTTTTTTTGGTTGTTTTCGCGAAAAATTGCAGACTACATACTATGTAGAGAAGGCGGTAATTTAAAGTTCAGGGAACGATGTTTGTCCAACTCGTAACTAGGCCAAGTCTAAATCGACGTAGTCTCACGAAACGCGAAATTTCAAATGCAAATGAGATCGGAATAATCACTCGCGACGTGACTCCTTTTCACAGACTAGATAATACCAGGCCAGTTTACGTATCTGAAACAGTAAAAGTTAAATTCTTTAATCGTTCATTTGATTTCTTAAAAATATGCGATTTGTTAAATTTTTTGTCTGAATTTGTAAAATTTTATGATTATAAATAGATACTAGTAACGTGTATATAAATAACAATAAATATTTCATGTAAATCTAACTCGATAATGTGGGATAAATTTGGAATGAATTTAAGATAAAATATTTTCATCGTATCCCCCCGCCCCCTCCTGCGATTGAACTAATTTAGGCCAACTTAACGAACGCAGGGCAATTCGCACAAAATCCTCGATACATTTAGAATCGATCATTTCCCAAGAATCTGAAATATCTCCGACTCTTTGTTTTTCAAAGCTTAGTTCCCTGATAAATCAACTCGAACCACAATAATCTTCAACAATTCGAAAACAACCGCTCTTATTCATCCACTTTCGCTCGAATTATCAGGCTTATTCTCGGCCGTGCGAGTGCGCAAAGAAAATATTTAATCGTCAATGTTTGTTTTCAATATAAAAGACCGAAAGGGAAAAGAACGTACAATCGGGAATCAGATATTTGACGAAAAGAATCGTAGCGCGCGAAGGGCGCATGCGCCTCGCATATCTGTCACAGTCACAGAGTGCATCGCTAGTGATGGGATGAAGTTTAAAACGTATCTATAAATTCGAATCAAATTCAACGCTTAAACTTTATTTCATACAGTTCGAATACTACATCAGTCTACATACTGATCATATACGATTCTTCATAGATAATTCTACTATTGGGCTAATTCTGTGAAACCTATCATCAACGGAGTTTAAGATTTTTCTCCGCTAACCACAATGGAAGCTTAATACTATGGCGACTGATGATGCTACACTAGCGCCATGTGAGCATTAACTAGTTCCGGACCAAATTCCGTATAGTAGCCGTGAAAAACAGTTTTGTGTGAATAGAAAATCTGAATAGTAAAGTGTTCGTAATCTTTCAAAACAACTCGACCGATATCTCTTCTTCTTCGGGCTATTTCTTTATTTGCCAAAGTACTCGTAGAGGACTCGTATTTGCTAGTTAGATTCGAACCTAGTTTAATGTGTTGCTCTTCTTCTTTTGAAATGGTTGGAGAAGGTTCGAATTTAGCGAGCGAATGCGACGTGCTTGAGGCTATCGCTATACACAAGCAATCTCTAGTTAAATAATAGAGGCGTCGACCCATCTCCAGAAATATGCGAGCGTAACAATGATATACGCGAGTTTATTCCAGGGAAAGCAGGGATATGTTGTCGGAAGACAAAGATGACCTGGTGACCCTGTGTTATCTAACCGGACAGAGCAAGCAGGACTTCTTTATTCTCTTTTTCAAGCTACCTCGCTAGCCTAAGAATCGATATCACTTCGATTTCGAGCTCGTTCATGCGATTCATTCTGCCTGACCGACCGAAGTTGCCCGATTCCCTATGTTACCGACCCCTTTTCGGCTTATTGGCTGAATCCATGCATAGGTTATCCCCCTTCCGGGACGGGGAAACCCTTCTCGGGCGAAATGCATTTTTAACCAGGCCACCGAGGCATTTGCGAGCCAGATCTTCGCCGTAGGGATTACGTCTCGCTCGGCGACGATCCTTTTAAAACGCGACGCATGTCTTACCGGAGCATGAAACGCGCTTGAAACTTCCTCTGCCTTTTGTGGTTCTAGGGAATTTTTATGTGAAAAGGTACTTTTCCCCTTTCTGGTAAATGGCAGAATTTGTATCTTTGACGAAGGATGTAAAATAGAGGTAGGAGGTTAGGGGATAGTTTAGTATAAAAGTTTCGTGACAAATTACATGATAGACGTACATCTGTGAAGGGGTATCATGAATTCCCAGTTGTTGCCACATATCATACCAAACTTTAGAAGTTTGAACTTGTCATTCTTCCAAATCTATCTACAATTTGACCAGATTATAGTTCAAAGCATAAAAAATCCTGGGTTTAATTTCTAACCTAGAATTAAATCCAGATCTCCCATCTATTCCCAATTAAGATTCCTAACTTCAATATCAAAAGCTATCGCGAAAATTCTAACCGGCATCATCTCGAAACAAGGTGCTATCAACGAGTGCAACATTTTCGTTTGTCAACGAAGCAAATGGCCGATAAAATCGGCGGCGGATCAAAGAGGTCTGGCAACCTGACGTCGAGTGTCGCGTCTGTTAATCAGGGGACGGACGTTTACCGAGAAACGTCCGGTCAAAACACTCGCGAAATTGGGACGCGTGCCTATTTTTCGAGCGTGACGCAATCAGTATGCGCCGCGGTGCATCTCGAGCTGAGTCTAATGTTTTCAACTCGAGTAATAATCGCATGAAGTCGAGCCGGGTCAAGCCACCGAACATTTAATTTTATCGTGTCGCCACACGGTTCTTCTTCTCCGATAAAACGACGCGTCTCGAAAACAATCCGAGACGGTGGCCACACGAATGGAAAACGATGAACCCGCGACATTTCAACGTGTTTCGCTGTGAAATATCGTTGACCTGGCCATGAAAGATACGGTCATGCGCGAAAGTTTCCGGATATATTTTTCACTTTATATCCCTAAAGCTGTATTTTCAAGAGTTTCAACTAATATTATAAGTAGATTGCGAATTAATTTAATTTAAACAAATATTTAGACATTTGATCTTTAGTATGTTTACCAAAATTGCGTTAGTATACACGTATAATGGATATTTTATAATAAATAAATAATATTTATAGAAAACAAGACCTATCGTATACAGAAAATGAAATCCATAATATAATAAATAAGTTGGATTCGTAGAAAGTGAAACTCACGATTTTCAGTGGTTTGATAATGTTTAGGTTCGGTTTTACTTGCAATTTTACATCTAATTAATTTTTTAAATTTTATGCATTTATGGAAACACGAAAGGTACAAAAATGTATAAAATACACATGATGTCTAAAAATATCTACAGCATCGTATAAGATCGTCAAATAAATAAGGATGAAGAGTAAAAGGTGTTTCTGATGGCATAGAACAGGAATGGCGTATTAGTATAAAGTTTCTATGGTTTGGTTCTGGGTTTTGAGGTTAGAAGTTTCGAACAAAAGTGAATGGAGGATGTTGTGAGTTTTGAAACGTAAATACGTAATATGTAAAATGATCAATCGGGAACTTTCTCAATGATCTTGAACATTAAGGTTAGGAAGTTTCATCAATTATAAATAGGAGGTTTTAAAATAAATGATACAAAATTAGAAGGCTATATATTTTTATATAGTAACGTTGTATATAGTGTAAAGATGTTGTATTTACTTTAGTGTAAGTTCAGATTTTCTAGTGAAATTACGTGTCACAACAACAATCATTTCTTTAGTTTCTTTTCGAAACAGTCGTATTCGTCACATAATGATTTGAAATGAAATTTCATTCTAGCCACTAACTTTGGAGGTTATTATTCTCAGTTATTCTGGAATGTTAATCACCAAAAATAATGTAAATTGTATTTATGACTTTAATTTGTGAGTAAATATAATAATCGTGGTTTCTCGTAAACTTCTTGGCGATACACTTCTCGCAAGGTCTTCGAACATCGTAATGCAATTACCAGATAATATTCGCGATAAGTTGCAATTCGTACGTTCTGCTGGAAAACGCATTTCGTTGACCTCGCCGATGTCGTAACAGGCTGTCTGATAAAATTATACGATCGTGTTTGCCTTGCCTTCAGATAAAGTCTTTCTCCGTTCGACGACAAAAATAACTCGAAATTGCAACTTCATCCATTTCAATATCCATATACGAACAAAAATAATACAAAATTCGGACAAAATTAAGCCAATCGAATTTCATTTTATTGTCTGTTAATTAAATCCAGAAATCCAATTTAAAATAAAACATTAACGTACACAATTCTTCACTTAATCATAAATTCCTTTCAAATTCGGTTATATAGGAATTTATTAAAAATTGAAATTTTGTTAAGTTGCTTAGATCCTGCCGTACGAAATAATTTCTCGGAATATATTATTAAGGGGAATTTTTTTCATGATCAATTGATCTGACGACTTAATCCGAGCTAAACCGAAGAAACGCTGAGTAAATTCGAGATATCAGCTTTATACAGCGCTTTAGACGACGCAATAAAAGAAAGTTGGCTGGCTTACGGTTGGGCGTACGGAATAATTAGGTTTACATATTGTCGATGGATCTCGGGAGGATCATTGTTGTTATCCAACATTCGCTTTCGTGGCTTTCCACGCGCGGAAACCAGCTCGAGGTAAATGCAGTGTGACGATCAAATTGCTCCTTATCGGCTCGATTCCACGGTATTGTGGAAAATTACACGTAGATGGCAATTCTTCTGATGAGATTTAATTCACAATATCCCTGCCAATTTGTAATGATTTCCTACTTTAAGCTTGCAAACGCGAAATTTTATTCTATTCGTCCGATTTTCGAAATTTTTCGATTTCAAAATTTTATTTTAGTATCTTATTTTTCAGCTTGAGGAATTTTTATTTCTCTTTTTCCTTCCCCCCTTTTTTTTTTACAGAGTATTTTCAAATGCTGATTTCAGAATTTTTCTTCTTTCTTTTATAACTTGTCAGAATTATTTTGGTTATGTTCAGTTAGGTTAGAATTTTAGGTTAGCTCGAAATTTCTGGCTAGTTCTATTACTTGATAACTTATTTTATTAGAAGTTGATTACCTGCGTCGATTGTAGAGGTTCGAGGATATTATCTGAACCCGTAATCTTATCTTTAAAGAACAGATCACGAGAGATTCAGATCTGCGAACGGATATGTCGAAGTTTGTTAAGAATTTTGATAAGGATTGGGCTTGAGGAAGATTAACATAGAGGATTAAGTTTCTATGAATTTTAATTGGTTTTATAATAGGGAATTGATTTAACTAATACTATTGTTAATAGTTTTATACAAAATTTGTAAATATTCGTAATTCTTCGCGCAACGACAAAATCAAAGTTGGTTAAATTCGCGACGGTGCGTTTCAAAAACGCAATCGACTGTCTCGGCTGTTCAATTTCTTCGTTTCGCGACGCCTGTTGGATTTAAACGAGACCAGTGTCTCTCAGCTAACTTTACTTTCAATAAAATGGCAACATGTTCTCCTTAAGGAGTATAGAAATAGAAATAGAGGGCCTGATCAAAGTGAAATGTTGTGTTTCTAATAACTTAACCTGAGAGCCATTGTTACATTGACTCTGGCGGCAATAAAGGTCAATAACTATTTGCCTGGCAAGATACTTACGCAATTGATAGCTAGGTGCAAGGTATTTCTGGCTGACATGTTCATTGGTGGTCGCTAGATCCAACCGAATGGATTCTTTCTTCTTTCCCGGCCAAACTTCTTCTGTGTCCTATTCTTCAATTTGTCGATTGAAAAGGAAGAAACATTGTAATAGGGATTTGTCGGATATTTTAGGTTAGAAAATATTAAAGGTGGATTTAAGATTATTTATTATTAAATTTACTTATTATTGTAAATTTAATTATAAATTAAATTGAGCGAGAGGAACTAATCGATTGCGTTGGCTTCGAATAGGTTAGAATTAATTTATGAGAAGGTTAGAATTAGTTTATAGGTTATGCGTAACCTATAAAAATTCTATGAAAAATTAAAAACATTAAAACATCTTTTCTATGACTATTTCCACGTTGATTTTAAACCAATCCAATTTCTACCTAGTTTATAATTTCCTCTGTAAACAGACCCCTTCGTAGACAACTGGCAAATGGTATTCACGCGTAGTCAGCAGATATTTAGTTTTTCGCAGCTTGTTTTACGTCAGCGATCTGCATACAGAGTTAAACACAGTCTATTCTACTTTTTATTTTCGTTTATAAATATCTTTCGCATATAAACATTTTTCTTCGCCGATTGTGACATCATTTCAATAATCTGATTTCCTCTTCTCCTTCGCGGACGACGTACGATGATCCATCGCGAGCCACGTTGATTCTCGATCGAACCTAGCGTCAACAGACGATACGTAAATCGTTTTTTGCTTTCCTGTCCTAATGAATACACGAGAATTACCATGAAGATACTTTGTAGCGTGCTCGATCGCGCATTATTATCGAACGAGTCTTAAAAATGATCCGAGATGTGTTATGCAGCTGGCTGAAAGGGGTACATTATTCATTTGATCTCTCCAGCAGCCTTGACGCGGCTCGTAGTCAGCTGATGTGGCGATCAACTGATATTCACTGGTGGCACTAGAGCAGAATTTATATTCTTCCACCGAGATTCACCGATACGAATTAAATGAGAAAAAGCCACTATGCGTACTACAATCTTGATCAACGTTAGCAAACTAACCTCTATTAGTGGAAATTGGAACTTGTTCTACTATAGTTTCAGCCTGTTATTGTAATAAGATTTCTTTCCGTACCGTAAGAGAGAAACTGTTGAATATTCCACGTTTTATTGTTTAGCGACCAACCTCGGAAAATAGTTGTTAAAAAAGCCTTACAAGTACAGTTCTTACGAAAGAAATTCGACACAATTGATCGGAGAAAATAAAAATAATAAAAAATAATAAAAGATGGAACAAGTAGACGAAATAAATAATCGTAAAGTAAAATTCAGAAGTTGAATATTATATGATATAAGTGTGCGCATATAAAATTATGTCAAATGTTGGTTTGATGCCAGTCCAACAACATGATGAAGCCATTCGCTGTGACTGAACCGTGAAGCGTCGATTCCCCTAAATATCTTCGATCCTTTCGATGTAAAAAGTAATGGACTTTCGTAAATTGCCAAGGCTTGTAAAAGTTGTTCGAGAATGGATAAAAAGGAGGTCAATAGTCCCATCGATAAATCTCATTAACTCTTGAGAGTCATCAAATCGTTCGTTTATCTCTTTTTTCGGTTCAACAATGATGGCAGTCATTGATCTCTGTCGTGGTGACAAGATTCAGCGAATATTCAGGATTAAATTTATCACGAGCGATTCCTCATTGAGGACGACAACGTAGCGTTCAAAACTAACATGAAATATTAGAACACAGATTTAGAGATCTATGGTCCCTAAATCTGAGGTTTCGCACTTGGATGTCAAGGATTCCTAGAGAATTCAGATTCTAGGAAACTAAAGATTTTTCATTTATTTGAAACAATTCGCAAATCATAATCTCAATAATTTAAAACTCAATAAACTAAATCATCGCAATCCATAATGTCAATTTAAAATTAATATATAATTTCAATGAAAAAATTATTCAGACACCAAAATGGACAATAAATCTATGAAAAATGTGTCCTAACCTCTTTCCAGTCATTTCTACAGCCATTACAGATCATAATGCTAATATAAGACCCAACAATCCTAACCGAAACCTATCAAAGACATGTGGTCAGACATGTAACCACGATAAGCAAGCGTTAAGGTGCAAAGGCGAAAAAATATTGGCTCATAAATCGATGCTAAAGAATTCGACCTTGCTCGACGTCCAGCCAAATTCTCGTCGCCCAAGAACCTATATACCCGGATCGATTCAACCGAACAAAGCTCTGGCCTCTCTCTGAACCCGTCCCTGGTGATCGATCCTCGGGAGCATAGCCAGAGAACCGGATCCGATGGCGCGCCACTCGCATAAAGAAGCGCGAAAACGACGATAGTACGCGCGGCGACTTTGACGCCGGCCAGAGCCACATCGTTGCCGGGCGTAACAACTGCGAAGCTGCAGCCAGTGCAATCGTCGGCAGACGGACTAACTTCGCATGACGTCACCTCAACCAGCGTATCATTTTTAGCCCACATATACAGCCGCGCTGCTCGAGGTCCTCTCCTCGCCCTCGCCGCCGTCGTCGTTCCACCGCGTTCAGGTTGGTTGTGTGGGGATATGCGTGTACGGATGGCCTGGTGAATGCACACACGGCCGACGGACTCTGTGGACAGTGCGAGTGACCGAGTGCGCGGTATAGGCCAAACTCATGCAGCGATGGGTTCGAGTCGAGTAGGATTACAGTTAACAATTTGGAATTTTTTTGAAACATTTTGTATAGGACGAATGATTAATATTAGAATTATTAGAGCGAGAAGAAAGATCAATTTGGAACTTTTTTAGAGAAATTTTAGGTGGGCCAAACTTAGCTGGCGATGGGTTCCACTTAGCATCGCAGTTGTTAAAACAATTGGAGTTATGTTAAACAATTTGGTATTAGATTATTGTTAGATAGGATATTAGTTTCTGTTGGAGGAATTGGATAATTTGGAAGTTCCTAGAAAAATTTTCTATAGGGTATATTTAGTCCTTTATAGGTTAGAATCGGTTCCCCACACATGTTGCAAATTATTACACAACATCTTTCTAACTTTCTAGCCATAATAACGAACACATCGTAAATTAGTTTGGGTAAAATGTAATTACTCGGTAATTAATAATTTTATAATCTAAAAGATTACGTTTTGAGTTAAACTTGTTTAGATTTGAAATATTCGCGAGTTGTTCGAGCATCTCGGTAGATGCAAGTGTAGGCACGAGCTCATGTTTTTGTGGGAGATGGTAGGTTCCTCGATTGCATTGTGGGCGCTTTCCCTTGGCACTAGTGACCGAGCTGAAAACATTGCCCGCTCATACCGAGAGTTCTTGAGGACGATAGACTCGTGTGGTCTTTGCGTCAGTGGTTCTCATCTCGACTTCTTTAACTTTCCACAATTTTTCTTCAAAGTCCTAACAACTTACTTTCTAACTACTTTATATGCCTCTCACCTGTAATAAAATAAATATTTGATGAATCTACTATTTCATACATAAAAGAATATTTAAATTGAGTAATAAAAAATTGAAATGTAGATGAGTTATGAAAGAAAATGTCATAACCTCGACAGCGTTCATAAGACGAAAGGGAAGGATGCGTAGAGGCACGTACGATGAAAGAACGCCTCGAAAGAACTCGTAAATGATGAGCAAGGTGGGCAATGAATGGGGGAATGAGCACGCTTTCAGCAACTGGGGTTAGAGTGCTTTTCGTGGGGACAGTTTCAAGGAAAGTCATGGAATTGGAAGCTTCCATAATTTTAGAAAATACCACCCTTTAATCTTCCACTTTTTTTCTTTTGCTATATGTTGACGAACATTCAACACATTTTCATCTTTAGATATTTTTCTATAATACCTGGATATTTAACAATATCGTTTAGCGATTATTTGACAATATATAATTTATTTGTAAAATTTTATGATCTTTTACAGATTGTAGAAATCTAATTTTAGAATTTTGTATCTTTATTTTAAAACTTTACTTGTTCGAGTTTACTTCTTTTATCAAACTCTCTACTATCAAACTTGTTACCCTTGTACAAGGCAATTTTTTAACAATTTAATAGATCATAAAATGTGATGTTAATGTCAACTTGTAAAACTTCCTGTATAATATTAATTCAATTGATCAAGATGGCGCTGTCGTCTTCGTGTATCATGTTGTCAGCTAAACGTGAAAGCTTGAGGGATATTTATGGGATATTTATTGGTTAAGTGGAGCGACTTGATAATAGGGAATTTTTGATCATGCCGAAAGTAACACGACGGGAGATTGGCCGTTTCTGGCAACGGTGGCCGGAATGTGCATCGCTAGCATGTAGTAAGGACGAACCGAGGACAATAGCTGAGGATGCATTTTTGTTCCCTGGACGCTTGATGAATCCCTAATAGCTATGGGAGTGGTTTCGTTCACCGAGATATCGTTATAAACGCGCGCCATATTACCGTTTTCTTTAAACTAGTTCTGAAAACACCTGTAACGTCTGACAACCATTGTTTAACACGATTTATTAATATCTTGTTTAAAAGAAATTCTTAAAGCATCCCCCATCTTTAATAAAATTTCTAATATAGCACTTAACTAATAATAACGATATATATGTAATGGAACTAAGAAAGGAACGAAAGCAAAGTCTACTCTCTCGCTAACGTCCCGGTTCCGGAATGGCTTTCCCTGCTTGAGACGAAACACGTTAAACTCAGTCGACTATATCGTCTGTATATAGACGTCCTATTCTACTTCAAGCAACTGTCCCAACGACTCTCGTACGATATAGCCTTTACGTGACGAGTAGCTAAGAAATGAATAAACATAAGCGTCTAAATAATCATATACAGCTAGTAGGTACAGATAAAACGTATAGTTAATATTAATTAGTATAAATGAAAAAGCAATAATTGAAAGTGAATTGCGCTAAGTATCCAGTTACTTATGGTGTACATTCTCGATGATAGAAATCCTCTCGAACGCAGTGGCTAGGATAAATCAATATTGGAAACAGTACGGACTAGATGTTCGTCGGCACAAGCAGCCGAGTCACGAGTGTAAAGGTTAGGTTTGCTTATCTCACGCGAAAGTTGCATTAATAATCCACCACGCTGGTTTTACATTGCTTAAATGGAACAGTAGACTTCGCTTTTAAGCTCCCGTATGAGGAATCTAGCGATTTAACGATCAGCCCTAACGATAGACCACCAGAACTCCAGTTTCTGCCTGATATTTTTCGTCTCGGGTTTCCAAACGTGCTCTTTCTCTTCTCGTTTCGAACGCTCACAGTTCAACGTCTAACGACTGCACCTTTTTTTGTTGAAAAATGATCACGCGATTCGTTCTGTTTGCAAGTTGTTGAAACCTCATTAGCTAGATACTATTGTTAAGCGTTCTAGGGATATTTTTGACTAGGTTAGGTTTTAATCACTAAGCGTTTGGATATTTGGCAGGCTGTCTATATATATATATCGGTTAAAAATTGGGGTTAGGTTAGATTAGATTTTGGATCGCTTCTTCGTTGCGCTTTTCCAGATGCATTTAACCATCTATCAATTTGAACAGTGTTTATCGTTTATTATCTATACGAAAATTAAAACGCAAAAATTCCCCAAATATATCAGTCTAGTAACAAACTTTCATAAACTTTTCATCAAAGAGTCGATGAACTTAAACAGTGTACCTGAATCAGCCTGGAAAGTACTTGGTTACAAACACTCTTGGCTCGGTTCCGTTTATTGGACCGTATCGCGATTACTGATCACGAAACCGGGGAGCGTAGTTTCGCCCGGCGGTTCACGTTCGTTGAACGATCGTTGACGGGACACGCGCCACGAAATTCGAGCGGGTCGCTCGTAAATTGCGCCAGCAGTTTCGTCTCAACACCGGTTGCGCGTACTCTCCTCAGTGTACACGCGTGTGCACTTGTTCACGCAACGCAACGTGGCCTCCGGTTATCCGTCGCTTCTTTTCTCTCCCATCCACGCTAATGGGCGTTTCAGTCTGCCTGCAATTGCATTATACGCGCGCGTTATGCAACCACCGAGGGCTCTGGATCACACGCCCTCCCTCATCCCCATGTTGCTTGCCTTTTCAAGGGTGAGTTCCTGGGGCATGCACGTTCAAGCTGATAGAGTCTCGTTTGTCCGCCTCTATATCCGGAACGAACACGAACGGCCTTTTGTAATTTCGACCGGTTTACGTTAACTATTAAAAATTTCAGAAACCGTACAAACTCGTCCTTCTTTACACTTTTGTAATGTGACGCAAGTTGTCGAATAGAAGCTGTGTCTTGGACCTGTGAAACCATTTAGGAAGTTACTATTTTTAAAAGAATGTGTCGAGTGCATTGGTGATAATTGTTCGTCAGATTCACAAAGTTGCTGAAAAATACCTGAAAAGTTTCCTTACAATACGTGATTGTGAAACCTATGAAATCTTCTAACCAATTCTGCTGATCACCGATTAGAATTCCCTAGACAAATAATTCCACAAATTTTAGGGAATTTTCCCTTATTTCCCTATGTCTCTAGCTTCCTAGGAAGACAAATTTTATCTTCCCGCCAATACCAGCGAAACTCTTAAAAATTCTTATTTAAATCAAAAAACTAAATTTTCCGGTCCACGTGGCCATTCCAATTTTTCCCAATTTCAATCTATTTCTTACGTTCGTCAATCGATAGAAGTACGATTGGTCTTCATAGCTGAAAAATACCATCCGATATTATGGATTCGGAAAACGTAAAGAAGTCACGTTCGTATGATAAAGTGGCGATGAGTCTACGCCGGTGTCCTCGACACTTGGTTCGGCCCAAATGGCGCTGTCGATGCAGTTTTTTCGGTGTATTCTGGATAAGTAGTCTCGTGGTCTCGAACGTGACGCGGCCATCAGCGTTTGTGGCGAGTATCCTTCGAATTCCTTTGTTCTTGCTTGCCCCCAGGGATCATCGGGTTCGCTGCTCGGTTTGAAACGTTATTGGATTACGTTCTTTCTGCGGTTTCTTTCTACTCCTACTCTTACAAATACCACTACGCACTACCATCAATTTTTTAATCATTCTTACACACCATCGCCGAGGAACTGCCTGAAAATTATGTTCGCTCAAAAATTGCGCAAAGATCTGTGTTCGTTGAATACGTCGTTTGGAAGTTTTCGGTTTTGCTATCAGTTCCATCTTAGACACTTCGTCCCGATCGGTAAATTAGGAATCTTGCGTGCGAGATAAATTGTAATTCGCGAGGTTAAAGAAACACTCGAGGTAAAGTTAATTCTTTCGAAGCGAGAAACTTTGCCTCGTCGAGCAACGTCACGCGTAATAAGGTTAATTTACTTTCTTCAAATTTCAGTGAATTATTCGACTGCCATAAGAAAGATCTCTCTTACGAAATACGAACTCGATCGATAGGTTAAGAAGCAATTTGACTTCACGAATTCCCCATTAAAATGTATACTCGTATTCGTATAATATAAATCGTCGACGGTGAATTATTCGAATCGAAGATATAAAGATCGCGGAGTTTTCTTTGCGTTCTATGAACTGGAAAAAAAATTTGTCGAGACGATAAAAATCATAGAATTTCCAGACGTTCTATATATAGTCTGCATATCGAGTAATCTCGGATCACAGTTTGTATATGTGTATCGGATCTCTATGTCTGAATGTTAATCAGTAGAATTTTCATGACTAACGAGATCGTTCGATGGCTGGATCGACTTGCAACTCCGGAGTTCGCAGTCGCGTAAATATTTATCGGGAGACGAGGGGTCACTCGGCGGAAGTGGTAACATCGGTATTGGTATAGGTCAGTTTATTTTCGAGCGGAATACATTATCGATCGGCCGTTAATCGTATGTATGTATATGCGATGTAGGTACACAAGCGGACCGGCTCTTTGTGTCGCTTATCTTATTCGTCTTCCTCTCTTTTTTTTCTCTCTTTTTTTCTCTTCTCGACGAATAAAAAATGGTCTGCTTGCACGAGAGAAAACGTGAATCATCAATATATACATTCCACTCTTTCGACATAACATAACGCTCTTGTATCTACTATCTTATTTAGAAAATTAAAGCTTCGCTAATTTTAATCGAGAATCGAGCTATTATATATAAAAAAAGAAGATATAGAATTTTATTTAAACGATTGAAATTCTAATGAAATGCTAAATGTTTAAAGTCTAGCGAATCTTCGAAAAACCATAACTTTGACGAATACTTTGAGAAACTGAAAAAGCGAAATGTGTCAGTGTTCCGTCTCAAAGGACGTTGCAACGTTTCAGTAAGAAAGGACGTCCGTTTTATTTTCACCTTTCTTTCGCCAATTCAAGCCGAACACAAACGTTTGGCCGAGCATGAAACATCGTTTTACGAGGACAATGAGAGCGTGCATGATTGCGAGGACGTAAAATAGCCGGCACGACAATGACACGGCGGCGAAGGATCCTCTTGGACAGACAGTGAGAGAGAAAAAAGGAAAAAGAAAATAGTAATTTGCAGCCGGCGAACGAGAGAGCGTAATAACACTCAGCCTTGACCATGCTCGAGTCGCACGAAAGTGAACCTGTTTGCTTGCTCTAGAAAATCGCTGATAAACTTTCATGCTTCTTCCACTGGATCTTGCGCAGCGAATTCTCGCACCATCTTTGTGTACAATACAAATAGACGTGAATTTATAACACGCTTGGCAAATAAAGAACCAAGTTTAGATTAGGTTAGGTCTAGACTTTTAGAACCGTAGTCTTCGCACTTGACAAGATTCAGCAGATTTCTTTCAAAATAACTCCAACGAGATACGCTGTATTTGGATATTTGACAGGGAAATTAACCGCGCTAAATATATTGGATCTGCGAAATAGCGAAGCTTTACGAATAGGTTAGAAATACTTTGTGTAGGAGAAACCGAACGACGAAGCAAATCGAGATTTACTGGAGGCGATAGATATTATTTTTCCCTTCGAACGTCTTCGAACATTCTATGCAACAAAGTTGCGATGATATCCAGGTAAAAAGAAATCGATTGGATGTCAGAAACGATCGTCTACTCGCGAGGGAACCTCGACAGAACTGTGAGGTTATGTAACATCACGGACAGACGAGGCTCGGGGAGAGGTCTGTCAAGTCTGAGAATCATTGACACGTCGCCGTGGGAATAGAGAAGAAACTGTGTGACAGCACTGTCTCCTTTCCTCGGTTGACAGCAGGCAATATATCTAGGGAATTTCCCCCTGTGGGACTTGAATTAAACAAGAAACCACTCCTCTTCGAGGAACCACTTAGTAAGTATCGGTAGAATTCTATGAATATCGTATTTGAAGCAGTTTTCGGGTATTTCAAAGCTTAGGCTTACGTTGTGATTAATTTCCACTTAAAGAAAAGATAAAAGGGGAAGGGTGTTATAGTGGATTTATCAATGGGCTAGGGATTTTCACGAGAATTCTAACGAGCACAATTTCTATACGAATTTCTGCGGTGAAATCCCACCAAATCTCTGGATCTGCGTGTTCCATAATATGCAAAGATTCGACGTGCCAAATTCTTGTCGTTATGGGGTCCATAGCAGTTGCGGTCTTACTCAATCGATAAGAAAAATCGATCGATAAAAACCGACGAACAGCGGCGCAAAATTCTTGAAATATAACGAAATTACGTTGCTGTGGTCGTTTTCGTCGGGTGATAGACCCGTTTCAGTTAAAAATTACAAACGAAAGAATCTGGAATTGGACGAACGATCACGTAGGAGTTGCACGATGACGGGAAGAATCTAAGAAGCGGCGGAGGATTGCAGAACGAATTAATTAACCGGTGATCAGCAGGTATTGTTCGTTCGTGTGAACGAAGGAAACGACCCAGGCGAAAGAGAGAAGGTTGCACGATAAAGGTGGCCCGAACGAGAGAGAAAGAAGGAGGAAGAGGGCCGTAGGTATCGTAATACAATACTATTAGTTGAACTTGAGCTACTTATGAATGACCTTGTCTGGATCAGCCATACATTTTCACTCGTACCACGCTGGTAGCGTGTCCTTTGACTATCGCGTGTCTGAATGCACGTCCTGTGGTGGCTATGGCCATTGTTTTTTTCTTTTTTCACGCGTCGGATAGTCCCATGTATCACAACTCCCAGCTTGGGTATCACAACAGGAGACGGGGCCTGTTTTGTCTGCTATTGAAACGTTGTGCTGTCGGTGTTGCAAAATAGAGGTGTTACGTTTCCCTACGTCCAAGCGGATTCTAGATGCTTCGTTGACCAAATGGCACTCGATTGTATGTCCCTCTACACGTTCTATGGCGTAACACGAGTGGACTTTTGTGACATAGATCGTTAAGATAATTCCTTCGGTCCAACTTCTTTTTACAGATGTAGAATCATTTCGGCGACTACTTTACATTTCTACGATCATTCCTGTGTCCGACTATTTATGATCACCTGTCTACATCGAGTAATCACCCATAGGTGAATATTAGAAATATAACATTAACGCTGCTGCGATCATTCATCCTATGTAATCATCGTTCCCAAATAGCCAGGTAGAAACGGTTGCAGGTAGTAATTTATTTTTATTAGAATCATTCCTACCTTTGACCAGTTATAGTCACGCATAAACGAATACCACGAGTACTTTCCACTATTACAATCACACTTACGACGTTCAATCTGCCTAGTCATCATTTTCATAAGTAATAGTCACGGTTGGCGTCAAAAACCCGGTTGGTTATAAAATGACAAATTCGCGGGGAGCTGGTTACTGTTCTTTTCCGTGCAAGAAAATTACGTTGCAGTGGCGCAAGTGCGGCCAACCACGGCCAAGTAACATTATCGAAGCCATTGCTATTCTTCTTGGCGCTGCTAGCGGTCGAAGGACAATGGGGGAAAGAGATCAGGCATAGGGAAGGAAAGAATGCAGGAAGGAGAGTAATAGGAAAGGGGAGTGGGGCGAATAATGTGCCTGAGCCTCGACATCTGTCCGGAAGTGCGTAGACGCCTTCCATTTTCGTTTTCATTTGCATACGTTGTGTCCGCTGTGTGGCCGCGTCTCGTGGCACGATGCAATCGTGTCGAGTACCGTGACAAACGGGATCGTTAAGGACGCGTCTTAATTCGACGCGTGGCGATATCTTCAAGTTCAATATGCTCGACAATTTTTTAACCCATATTATTATTATTATTATTACTATTATTATTTATTATTTGTATTTATATTATTATTATTTTACTATATTTATATTATTATTATTATTATTATGGTATTATTTTTTATGAATTAAATGCAATTATAAAGATATATTTTGTGTAGTTGTAATTAATACGTTTGTTTATTAGTATCTGATATATTTTCGAGATATCTTTGCGTAGTAAAAAGTTTGTTACGAAAAAGGGGTCTCATTTCTAGGAAGACAATGGCGAAAACAATTCTCCGTTTTCTTTCAAACTAGATCCGTATTTCACGCGAATGCTATCCATTTGAATCTTTGATAAACGGTCCGTAATTTATCCGGCCATTGTGTGTGAATTACCATCGTCGATATTCGGCTGTCTCCTCTCTATAGCGACATTCGTCGTCGCTGGCTTTTGTAGTCGCGCGATCTCCGCCACGATCTTTCGCAATAATTTTAAAAGGCCGCTTATCCAGCTTCAGCCGTCCGCCGTACATTCACGGAGATTCGATCTAAAATGCGCGGTTACACGGAGGAACCACTTCGAAAGCTGAGTGGGTACCTGAGATACGCGAATTTCTCTCGAAACAGACATTCCTAAAACTTTTCCTTCGAGCTATTCGAGTAACACGTCTCGGATCTTACAGCCTTTTAAAAATTCAAACGTGGCGCCATTTTGCAATGGTGCTCTGTATGGTCGCATGCTTCCAAAAAGAGATACATTTCCTAAATGAGTATGAAATTGTTATATATCGTAAAATACCATTAGCTTTAGTACAGAGAGGTAAAGCTTTTGACGAAACAGAACGATTGTTGATCATATAAATTGCAACTATGTTTCTTTGTATGGTAGAATATCCCTAGATATAGGAAATTTGGAACTTTTGTTGGTAATAGATAAGAAGTGAAAAATGTGACTTGTATAACCTGTCTCTAAATTTGGGTAAAATGTTTTTTGGTTTATTGTTCGTTACCTGGTGACTAGTTTGTTGTTTGATAAAGTTGTCTTGGGTGGTTGAAGCTGATCGTTCAAAAGCAGTGCGAAGGTACAGGTATAGTCCCACCTGACTTAAAAATATGCTTCTCACAGTGACTATAATCACTGCATCCCAAAATAGCTCATACAGTCACAGTTCAAGTACTCCTATTTAGCCCCCAATTTCACCAAAAATGATCCAAGTCTAAATAAATAGTCCTGTCTCTGCATACACCCGAGCCTTCTATCTATTTGCCTCGGTGATCATAATCACAGTAGCCAAAAATAGCTCATATAGTCGCGATTTGAAGTGGAATATACGAGTTGCAAGTTCCCTAGGGAGATCGAAAAGGGACAGGGTCGCCACTGTGCCAGTTTAATTTCGCATTGACGTAGGTCCAGGGAGCTGCATTGTCTGTAGCACATTGTGTTCGCATGCGTAACACCACAGGGCCGTGGCCGTCGCGTTGCGAACCAGGCTTGATGCGTGAGCCTCGTTCTTTGTTCCATTCTCACGTGAAATGGCCACACATAGATACAATGTTGCGAGTATGTGTGTGTGTGTGTGTGTGTGTGTGTGTGTGAGCGCGCGCGCACGAGCGCCTCGGCCGACGATCAGAGAGGGTGAAATTAAAAATACCGTGAAACCCTCCGTTGCAGGCCGTCTCTATGTTTTCCTCTGACGCGTTCAGGGCCGTCGAGCACGAAAACGGAGCCCTGTTTCCCTTTTGCCCGCTCGATCGAGGCCACACCGCTGATTTATAGGGTATTTACCCTTCTATTTATGGTCTGGCTTGACGGTTGGTTCTAATGCTGCCCTCGAAGGGGCTACGATTACTGTTGGTATTATTATTACGAGATCCTGCTTGACCGGGCCCTCTTACATGACTCGAGTAAAATTTTATGCTTTGTGTGTTGCAGGTTATTTTTGTGTTGATAAATTTATAGGTGTAATGGCAAGATATTGGGTAATACAATTGACGAAATCATACAAGGAAATCTTTCAGATTCCAGGGATTAAAATTTTAACATACCATTTGCATTCGATGTAAAATTGTATTTTTATTTATTTGTCAGGCAGTAAAATATTATGTTTGATGTAATATCGTTATATAATATATGAAATATTTTTGATTTTTCATATTCATATTTTACTGAATCCTAAAAAGAATACGTTTGGTTGAGTTATTGTAACATAACCTTAAACATAGCCTTAATTCTAAAAAAGATCGGTATCGAAGTTACTAGGTTAGGTTTGTCTTTTAGTTCGCACGATATTTCTCGTAATTCAGGAACGAGAGAAATGTTTCATTATTGGGATGGATAATCGTGGACATATTAAATTCATCAGCTTCGTGGCGGGTTTGCCAGGATCGTTCGGGGGTCTCAGACTATGCCTGTGCGTTCCACTTTGCCTGCGTATTCCGTGAAAATTAATTTTCTGACTCCTAAGAGAAATGCACGTGCATTAAAAGCAACGTGCCCTGCAATCCACTGGCAAACACGCGCCATTCCATTTTGAAAGATATTACGTTCTCTCGTAGAAAATTTCCTGGCTTTTCTTACGTTTAATTATAATAGTCAAAATTATTAATTGCGAAATTTTTGATCACGTTGAGGCGCCCTCTTTAGGTTAGATTATTAACCATTAATTACGTTGCAGCGATTAGGTAGTATTACTCAAATTTTGAAAGATTTGGACATTATCTGTTCGAAGCTTTGAAAAATCTAAATGAACTCTAACCTCAAAAATTTAGTTCTCCTTAAAGAATATCAGTACTATATCGAGTAGATAATATTACAGTAATTGTACAGAGGTTAATGGATAGTTTCTGCTATGTGTTCAAGATTCCTGGATCTAATGGAGCACTAATTTCAAAATTAAATTCTCGGTCCGCATTGTCAGACATACATATTACGATGATTAGGCGATAATAATTTCACAAACGTTAGACAAACAGGGGTTAGGCAATAATAAAGGTTAATAACAGTATCCAATTGTACAGAGGTTAAGGGGTAGTTTCTACGATCCATTCAAAATTTATGCTCCTAAAGGAACACTGACGCTAAAATTTAATTCTCTTTACACAATGTCAGTCATGTAACAACCCTGTTTCTCTGGTTACAGACGATAATGGTTAAGCAGTGATAAAAACCAGAGAATATAGTTTATTTTCTTAGGAATTAATTGTATAATATCGAAAAACCTGAGACCTATAAACGTATATTCGTTCGTAGCATATCTTTTACGTTCCTAACCTAACTTTCTCGTATCAATTCACTTAAAAAGAAGAATATTCCTAAAACGATGTTATTTATTTATTAACTTTTGATTACAGATGGTGGTGGTAGTTGAGCACCAGTGGGAGGAGGGCGGTAGCGGGGCCCAGGGCGATGTGGCTAGCAAGTGGGAAAGCTCGAGGAGGTGATAACGACTTCTGACCTTCCGTGAGAGCGTGTACCGCGACGTAGAGGGCGCCGCCGTCGATCGTCAAGCGAAAAGGCTCACCATTCGGAAGAAAACGAGAAGGAAAAGGCGGAAGAAGAAGAAGTGGAAGAAACTGAGTACGAAAACGGTTACGAAAGAAACGAAAAGGGTGGAGAGTGATAGAGAAAGAGGGAATAAAAAAGGCGAGCTCTAAAGGGGAGGCAAACATCAACAGGGATAGAGAAATACAGATACGTGTTTTGGAGAGAGAAGTACACGATTAAAACGCCATAAAGTTTGAAGAAAAAAACAACAAAAGATCGAATTGAAGGGAAGGAAAGAGGGTTGGAAAGAAGCGGGGAAACATTGAGAAATAAATTCCTTCCTCGTGGCCAGGTTGAGCACACACAAGACATTCTCCTTCTGCAGCGGGATATCGCTCCTGTACATTAAAAAAAAAAGAACAAAAAAAATATAACTTCTACCTTGAGAACATATACCTCGTGCGTACAAGTACCTTCAAACATAACCTCTTTTTCGCAGCGTAATAGTGCCTAGGCCCCTCCGGAAGAACGCGACTACAAATAATAATAATAATACAAATAATAATAAATAATAATATTAATAATTAATAGCAACGTTATACATATATTATATATATAAATCTATACAGAGAAAATAAAAGATCTAACGAGAGACGAAAGAAGTTTTAACGTTTTAATCATAATCGTCAGTTTCGTTCGACTTGCAAGTCACAAACATACACAAACACACGTAAAACATAGGCAAACCCAGTGACTATCTGTATGTATACGGACGTGAACGTATGCAAGAGAGAGAAGAGCGGTCTCTTGAGATCAAGATCGAGATCGAGCAAGTTACGAACCGTTTGGTCCAAGGTTGGACAGAATCTGAAGAGGAAGAATCGTGGTGGTGCGTCGATATATAGATCTTATCAGGAATATTCTCGTTGATAACGGTACCTCTCCCCCTTCGAGCCCCTTAATCGATTAATACGAACCAGGACAGCGAAGTACCTGCAGCAAACACAGATATATTTATAAGAATAATTTATATGATATATATATATATATATTATATAAATAAATGAGTATATATAATACAGACACACAAACAGACACCGATAGTAATAAAATAGTAAAAAGCAGCCTGTTGAAAGGCGACAAGTAACAGCTAAGGGCAAAGAGAATAATAACGATATCGATAAGAGTATATAATAATTAAAAAGTAATAAACGATAGTTGTTAAGAGGAAAAGCGAGAAGAAGATCGTACAACAGAGTGTGAGTGCTTAAATAATTCTAGAACGCGCTACGGTTAGAGTACTTCTACTTTTCACGGTTAATCTACTCAGCAATTGCGGAGCCTGTTCTACATATACGATCAAGGTGAGTCTGATGTTCTTTGAATTGATAATTGTAGAGTAGAATTTCATTCATCTGGACTAATTTGAGGATCTTCTCAAATAATTCGTGTAACTGAGTTTCCAACGTATATTCACTGTAATTTGGTTCTTCGAGTTCTATTGCTTTTAAACATTCTGTACAGCATATTGAACTCTAGAAAAGGAATTTAATAATGGTGATAATAAATAGTCGATTTGTGAAAAGATTTCATGTATTTAGGAATGTTTATTTAAAATAATATTTGTTATATATGTGCCAATATTTTTCAACAAGGTTTTACAAAATCAATAAGATAACCCTAATTCAGATCTAGTTCAGCTATCGCGTCAAACATTTTTTGTTCAGTCTCAATATACCGTAACAAAGCACATCCTGAACGAGTCTGACACGAACAAGACGAATCTACTTCCTCGTGCTCAAACCACGACAAACACGCTCAGGGACTACAAACTACTGAATAGATATCAAATTACAGGGACATACAAACTACTGAAAACAGATACTGAAATTCACAGTTGATTAAGACGTAAAAATCAGGAATATTGCTATATCAAACATCATCAAACACTTATCATCCGTTATATATCAAACATTTTGCATCAATTTCCAATATTCAACAAAAAGTAATAAAGAACATCCTCGGGAAATCGGATACTAGCAAAACGAATCCTCTTGCTCGTTCTCAAACCATGAGAGACGCGCTCAAACATATTCAAACACACTCATATTAACACAGACCATGAAAAAGAGAGAAGATACACAGGTTTACAATCGATCGGTACGTGTTGCGAAAATCGTTCTCACGCAGGAGTAGATATCGCATCGGCGGTGCTTTCACGAAAACGCAAGCCTTGTGTTTCGTTAACGAACGTCCAATATCCACGATCCGGAAAGCGGCAGAACTTTTACCGGAGTCTCTATCTTGCAACGAGGATCTTCATTCTCGCGCGATAATTAGCGGCCACGGGTGGACGAAAAGCCGACGATCCACGCCGATGGGAGTCACACGCTCGCAAGTGAAAGGTGCCTGATACCTTCTCGCAGTTTCTTTATCTAGCAGCGTCGATCTCTTCGTTCCCCTCGCTTCGCTCGGCGTAAATTATCCTATGGAATTCTTTTTACGATCGTTGCTCGACATTCGGTCGAATCTACCCAGGCCTCTCACTTTCACTTACGAACGCACAAGTTCCGTGACTATTATTCGACAGGCCCCCGTATGAAATTCACGCGCGAGGCCCTCCTGGCCTCGTTTTCCATTCTGACCGCACAGGACAATGATTGACGTGGATCTGGACGAGTGTCGAAGTTTATAGTTAGATTTCACGTTGAGCTAACCTACATTTACGTTCGAAGAAAGATTGAAGTATGACGATATGACAATATGATGTTGAGCTAACCTAAATTTACGTTCGAAGGAAGCTTAGAGTATGACAATATTATTAATGGTAGGTGAGCAGGCTGTCATAGTAATAGAGATAGGTACGTTGACCAGACTGTGATGAAAATATGATTGAAGAGCTATTGAAATACGAATTTAGGCTTGGCAGGTTTGGTTAGGTTGGATGGGGTTTGAATTCAGTTTGAATAGATTTGAAATAAGTTTAAGTTAAGCCATTAGATTTTCAGATTCGAGATAAGATTGGCAAGGTTGGGAGATTTGAATCAAGTTTGAGTCCATCTTATCAAGTTTTGATCAAGTTTGAGCTAAGTGTTGAATCTCTGTGGAATGATTTATTCGTTAATATACTTTTTGATAGAACTGTGTAATATCAGTCTTCGATTCTAGTAGAAAAATTGCGTAACTGTACAGTAGAGATGAATTCAGGAGTAAGCTTCAATAATATCATTCCTAACTAATTTGAACTTGTAAGCAACTCTTGAATGCTAACAACTGCTTCAATCCCAACACTGTGCAACATTTGCCTCGTTATTGAATTACAAGTTTTAGGAAATGAAATTGGTTTCCCCGCTCCCCTGAAAAATCACTTTCCTGTAATCGTGTCATTATTCCATCCTACATAAAATATACAAGAAGAGTATGAATCTTGAAATTCCTGGAACCTCGGAAAAAGCCAACCACTGTCACGTATCTTGTATATTCTTCGAGGGTATATTCTAGTAAATCGCCAGGTTCAGATGTTTTCGCTGGGATAATCGTGTCGAGGTCATATAAAAACACGAAATTCATAGCGATTTAGGTATCGATGCACGGCATGTGCAAGCGCAACACGCGCTGCGGTAGGTGATTCGTTGGGTTTTTCATGGTGAAGCAACTAACGGGTATCTTGGCGACTCGTTTGGCTCACAGGTAGCAGGAGAGTCATTGTCCTGCGTTTACGTGACGAATTTCCCGTGCTTGCTCGTCTTCGCGAGTATCGTTCACGGCCACGCTATTCGCATTTTAACAGCTTTCTAAGAAGCCTTCGACAGCCTAGTCCCTACTGCCTTCCTAGCTTCGCTATGTGTTCGCTTTAAACTTCTTCAAACTTCTTCCACTTCTCCTCCCACGCGTTCTTCGTGCACACGTGACTATTTTCACGATGTCGAGGAACGTGGAACGGCGTGGACGTTGATTTATTGTGCTTAGTTGGCAGATCCTTTGGACATTTCGAAATTGAGAAGCAGGTTCTGTTTGAGTGTTTCGTACAGTTTCAGCTTTCGTTTGATTGCTTACAGTCACCACTGGATTATAAGTAGACTGTGGAACTGTACGCAAACTTATATTTTTATGATTAGGATTAAGAGAAAGCCATCTGGCTAGAAAATAATTTCAGAAATACGAAAGCAGTTTGGAATATGTTCAAATTAACTAACCTAACCTCAAATCCAACTGTTTGAACGTATAAAAAATGCATATAATATACATAGTATAGTACTTGTTATAAATTCTAACTCTCTCATTTGTGTCCATAAAAATATGCAAATAAACATACACGATCTGGTGATCAAACGATAGCAAACTAGAGTTAAAGATCCAATTCGAGAAGCAACGCGATCGAAAATCGCGACAAGAATCGACGGTAGAGGAACAATAGGAAAGAAAAAAGTGTTTGGTTTACAGTTATCGGTTGCTCGTTGAAATTCTCGACGCCGTCCGCTCACACGTGCTTCGATTACCTCTTCTACGTCCCACGAAGCCCGTTCGTGATTTCGCGCCAACTCCTCCGGTCAATTGTTCGCAATACTATCGAGGCAGCCATTATAATTCAATAAAATATCGATTTGAAGCCTCAGGTAGTTAGGAATATTATTTCTTTCTTTTTTCTTTTTTCTTTTAGTTTGTATTTGTAACAATTCTTATGTACGCTAATTTTATTCTAAAAATAAATTTATTTTATATTAAAGGAGGAACAGTTAGAACAGATTGTGGTTAGGTTGGGGTTAGGTTGGGGTTAGGTTGGGGTAGTATTGAAAATAATAAGATGAGTATGATGTAACAGTATTAGTAGTAGGATAAGTGTAGAAAAATAATGTTTTTTATTCATTTAAAATAAAAGAATTTCTTTCTGAACTTTGAAAAATTAGAGTTGGAATATTCTAAACGAATGTCACCTTGTAACTTTGTTTTATGATGTTTTAATGGATGTTCGTGTATACGTATATTAAAGTAAATAATTAATTTTTGGAATAAAGGAATTCCTAGATCTTTTGAAGATTTGGAAATCTGGTAAAAATGGCGTATTAAAGCATTAGAACTTTAATCATGATCAACGTTAGTATCATTGTATAACGTTCTCTTATTAATTTTTATCAACGGCATTAAATAAAAAGAAGTTTTTGCTGCTATGCATTATGATTTTTTCTGTTTAATTTTCTACGATGCACGCAAACTTGAGATTAACCCTTGCCTTATGATATTTAGTCACGTGCTACATATTATGGCATCGATTTACATAGTAAGAACAGGTTTCTCGTGTAACAATTACTCTAAATACATACGTAAACTCTAAATACGTATTCAAATTTTAATATCGCACGTCTGATACGATGTTACAATATCGAATCGCTAACATTCATAACTGAAGAGACCTAAAAAGGATAAATGGTTAAATCTAACCTTGATCTTAATCTAACCTAACATTCGCATAAGTTGCACAAAATTTTATAGATGTATCTCAACGTATAAATATTGCTAGTTAACAAATTTTATATTTAAAATCAAATCGTATGAACAATCTTTGAATCTAACCTATGGAGTATGGACTAATTGCGATAAAACGCCAAATGTTTAATGACTTTAGACGTGTAGACCTCTAAAGAAACCCTAAAACAGGAAATTATAACCTAACCTCAAACTCTAATCACATTCTACGTCCCATCAAACTCCTTAAATAAATCCCCAAATCTCACCAATAGAACCAGAGACAAAAGACAAACATAACCTCTAAAACTAACCTATTAACACGTCTGTAATGCGCTTCGAGGTGCATGTATGAGTACTGTAGCACTCAATTAGAGCAGGGTAGATCGAGTATGGTAGAACTCCACTTATCTGAACTTGTCGGGGGACAAACATTTTCGTTCGCATAATAGAAGTTGGCGTTGAGATAAGTGAATTGAACCGGCAGAAAGTTCAGTAAATCGGCCATTAATTAAAATCTCGTTCTGGCAAATGGAGTTCTACTGTAGAAGAATGGAGAAGCTGAGGTCACGGGGTTCCCTGCAAGAATTCGTGCGGTGAAGAGGGGGGTTGGCAACGAAGGGTGGGACGAACGGCATGCGGTCGACAGGCACGGTGAACCAGATATTCGAATGGCATCGACGGGTCTCTGTTTCTCGGTGCAGAAGGAGCAGGGGTAGCAGCGGGACGCCCGAAGAGAGGAAAGGGACAGTCCGGGGAGGCGACTGGGTACTGGGTATACGAGGTAGTGGGTATAGAGTGGAGATATCCAGGTCACAAAACAAGTGTCGCAACCGACCACGTTGGCACGCTCCTGCGATTATATACACTTTGCGTCTCCGCGCGCCGGATTTCGACTCCTGCTGGCTTCCCGCGTGGAAACTGACGGGCGTGCCTGTGAACTGGACTATCGATTACTCGCGTGCCTCTAGCCGTATAGCGTCTGACTATGTCTCGATACCACGAGGACGGACCGTGTGGAATCCTGTTCGGGTCAATCAGGGTCACCGGGTATTTCTTGTTGCGTTTGAGGTGTTGCTTCTGTTTTAGGGTCCCAGAGTACCAAATATATTTGATACCTGACTCTATCTCTGTTAGCAGAGAAAAGAAGTAGACTGAAAATTAGATCGGTTTTGGGGTACGTTTGAGGAAGTTTACGTTGGCTTGTCATTGTTTGCTGTAAAAATGTTTTAGGCGAGTTACATAGAATTATTTCCGTTTGCTTTGCTCGCGGTGGTTTGCATTGGCTTTCAGTTCAGTTTCAGTTGTTTTGTCTTAATCTGTTATTGTTCTTTTTGGGGTTAGGTTTGAACTTGGTTTGAGTAAGATTCGGTGGAATTTTCTTCCACGTAAGACGTTGAAATTCGCCGCGTGTAAACATCGAAAAGACATTGTAACAGCGTTTTTTTGAAGCGAAGAATTTGGGATATAGTTATCCGTGGATGAGATACGCAGACGAAAGACTGGGCGACGAGGGACAGGAAGGTAACCAGGCCGTAAAAGGATCGCGAATCGGTCTCCATCTGAAATCGCCGGCAAGTCCATGTTTGGTCTTGGTTATCTCGTTTTAACAACGCAAACCTTTGAATCGCTTCATTCGTCCTTTCTCTCTTCGTCCCTCCGACTCTGCTGCGATTCTCCCCTTTCTTTATCTTTGCACAACTCGCCTATGACCAATTCCTGGAACAATGATTCATCCTTCGGTATCGTGATTTTCCTTGTGATATTTTATCCTTGTTGTGATTTATCTCTTCAGATACTCGACTTTGATATTCAATGTATTGCCACTCGTACACATACTGACTACTTGGTTGTTGACGAAACACTTTGAAATTCTATCTTTTTAAACAAGAAACTTTAAAGAAAAAATAGTCTACATTTTTACTTATTTATCCACGTACGATAATCTCTCGCTAATTTTCACTCGTACTCGGTCGGTAATTAGTCAACTTCGCATATATTAAACAAATTTTCAAGTTCAATTTTATCGGAAACGAATAACTTTTCGCGTAAAATCTCTTTGCCGATTATGCCATGATTACTGGAACGTAGATTATCGAAAAGATATTAATATCATCGATTTTTTTCGTCGCACTTCTCCTTACATTTCGTCCAATTGCGTTTGGTTTCTTGGCATGCACGCTACTTTTAAAATAATCCCATAACAAGAATGCGTCATCCAACAGCGTCACACGATGTAGCAACAACACTGGACCAGACCGTCGCGAGTAGATCGAAAGGTGCGTGTGCACGTGCGTCGCGGCGCGAGAGCACGAAGAACACCGGATATGGGCTAGACTAGAGCCAGACGGGCCGGAATGGAAATCAATACAGTCTCAACACTCGTCGGCTTCTCCCAGCCACCCCCTCGTTTCCCAACCTACCTCATTCTCTCACTATCTCTTTTTTTCCGCGGCCTTTTTTCTTTTTTATCTTTCCCTTTTTTTTTTTTTTATCATCCCTAGTTCTGACTCGTTGTCTTTCTTCCTGGTGGCATCACAGGCTGCCAGAGCAGTTTACAGACCTAACACGGATTACACGCCGCTGTCAGACAATGAATCCTGAGATCTCAATTCTCCTTTGGTCATTGTTCTTTCCTTTATCCCATTCTTTATCTTTGGATCCTGCTTGTACTTGGACTTTTAAATTTTGCAAAAATTTTCTATTGGAAAATTTTATCGGTTTATTGGTTCAATGTTAGGTTGTATATCGAATACCTTGGATATTTTTGAAAATTGTAAATTTCTCGTATTTCTGTTCCAATTTTCCATATCTCTGCTCCGAAAATGGCAAATTTTTCATACTCCTGTTGTAAATATTTTCAACTTTCCTTATTCTTGTCCTATAAGTTGTAAATTTTTAAGAAAAGATTTTTTAAATTAGGAACCGAATAAGTTCCATACGCCCACTGAAAAATGTTGCCAGCTTTTTACATTTTTAAAATTACAAATTGAAAACTTTTGGACGTCCGTTTTTGCTTGGGCTTCCACATCTCCGGCGAGGAAAGATTCTCTCTGTGTGTAAGTCTGCTAGTAAAGTAAAGTGCTACTGGGTCATTTTACGGTTCGCTGTCACAAAGTAAAAAGCTTTGAAAGATCACAAAAACCGACCAAGATAACCAAGACCTAACCTCAATCTTTAAAATTAAAACGCAAGATTACGAATCATCAGGAAATTCATTTCGGAGAAGGTGTGTATAAAATAGGCCGCGCGTATAGTTTCGAGAAATGCCGTGTGGCGGCGTGGTTGAGTTAAGAAAGAGACTGGAGAATTTAGTAGACGTCGCAGAGGACGGATTACAGGTTTTCATGCACGCCTTCGTAATTGACGGCCTCTTAATTGCAATCCAGGATCGCGTCCCTAATTGCGTCGCGGTGAAAGCAACATATATCCTCCATCTTCTCATCCTCCTCTCTCTTTTACAAGCTTCACTGGCGAATTCTGGTTTCGTGGTCCCGGGACCGGTTCCTTCTCAGGAGAGTCGCCTCGCTTATTGCTGAGTAAGTTCTCGTAATTAAAGATGACCGTTCCCAACGGACCAAGAAACGATCTACACGAGACTGGACTGGTTATTTCACGAGCAATATCGATATTTGTTGAACGCAGTTTATCAGCTGCGGCCGGTCTCTCAATTATACGTATCGATGATCGCGTATGGTTTCATCTGGTCAATGTTAAACTGGCTGCTTGTGATTCTTGGCAGATTGGGTTAAACGGTCACGTTAGTCGCTACGTTCTCCGAACGTGGTCGTAACGTTGGTCCTTGGAGATATCTGTTTCACTCGTTTTTTTGCTTCAGTTCGGTTTTGTAGATAGCGACTGTGGATCGAGTTTCCTAATGTTTACGTTACCTAATCCGTTCTTTAGTCGTATACCAGCGACTGAAGACCGATGTTGCCTAAATTTATATGGGTCTTCCGAAACTAACGTTGGACGAGTACAACGACGTACTGTAAACGTTACAAAAGCACGAAAAATCGACGTTTACTTTCACCTTTGCAATTCCATTTCCAAATCTCTGAAACACGCATGCACAAGTTCAAACGAAAACTAAAGGAAGGAAATATCTAATGACTGAGCTAAAGCTATTGAGTTGGCAACTAAGTGATCGCGGTTTTTTTTATTACAACCTAATGACAAAATTGCCAACCCAATACGATTTTCTCGAAATTAAACCAGTCAGAAGAAGGAACAATGTATCCTAAACGTCGAAAGATGCCCGAAGACGCTATATCGTCTGCAGAGCTGTAGCGTTCTCTTGAAAAGCGAGAAGGGAAAAGGTGGAGGGAAGAAAAAGACGTCTGCTGAACGGCAGCTAGTTCCCCATTTACCATCCACGATAGAAGCGTCTCCCTGGAGCACAATGAGACGCGTTTATAAGTGGAGTGAATTCATGCGGACAACGAAGGAACGACACTGAACGATCCACGGCGTGCCGGTGTGTTCTAGCGGCGATATAGACGCGAGGCTATTGATTTCGGAGCATAAATAGACCGCGGTCTCTATTATTCAAAATGCGCTGTACGCCTGCCGCCGACCGACAGCGCCATCCTCTGCTGCAAAATAATAGCGATGCTTCCCTCTTTATTTCTTCCGTGACTTCTTGTCTGACTCGCGCGCCTGTATCTACTTGTTTCGGCTGTTGGCCGTCTGATCGAGGGAACTATGCAGTTTCTTGGCGCTTGTTTTCTTTCCAGTCAAATCGTTTGAATCGTCGAATGCTTTTATCACATTTCTTTAATTTAAGTTTTGTATTTTATTCTAGTTTATTTTATGTAAATTTTGATATTTAATCTCATCAATTTTTTAACTGCTTCTAGTTGTTTCGTCTGTCTCAGCTGATTTTAGGTTTTGCCTTGAAACCATGGATCTCTGAAGAACTGTTCCTTGAAATTAAATTGTTTCAGTCTTTTTTTTAAAGGATTTATTCTGCCACTTTTGACTATTTAATTTTCTTAACGCTTTGTCTGCATTTTGTCTTGCTTCTACCTCTACTGATCTCCGTGGTACTTTGCTGGGAACGACGGATCCTCCGGAGATTCTTCTTTCGGAATAAATTTTTCGAAAATATTAAGCCCAGAAATTCGCATCTCAATGATCATCAATCATAATCAAACAAGATATTCGACTATTTTTTAAATCTCAATTAAATCTCAAAACCCGTGTTCCTCGCTCAGTCAACTTTCACTTAGGCATACTATTCCTTCATATTCCTTGATATTGCTCGATATTAATATCGAGATATGTATAATTTTGTGTGCTAGACTACATTGGCCGCGTAGTAGTGACACACGTACGTGAATATGAGTGTGTGGAAGCAAATGCGTCCGCGGCGTCTCGAAAAACAGACGAATGTAGCTGTTCCGTTGGCAGTGCGATATGGAAGATGGCGAGACAAAGAAATTGCTGAGACCCGTGCAAATGTACATCGGCGAAGATCCTGGCAATCGTCTATTAAATAAATGTAAAACTATTTTAATACGAATTCTAAATGTAATCTCAGTGTTCCTTTACTTTTATTTCGCCGATTAAAGTCCACGATTGTCAACAATGAAATGTCTCCAATTCCTGAGATTCCTGAGATTCTGTAAAAATCACGCGACACACATCGATCTTTGAAGAAGAATCGGGGCTTCGGTTCCCCGTGAAAAGATCTCGCGTGTACGATCGGTCGTAGTGTGGGCTCAAGATTAATTTAACTCCGTTTTACCTTGGCTTTTACACGACCCTTGCCACTCCCACCTTTCGCCGACTTGTATCTTGTCCCGTCCTCTCGGCTTTATTGCAACGTTACAACGATCCTTGAAACACAATCGCCTCTTCTTCCTCTCGGAGCACTTCGAATTTCCGCGGCTCCCCGTCGCGTTCGTTTCCTAATCGTTAATTCCGAACCCAAGAGGCGTAGGATTTCAGCCAGTTGAACACGCGATTCTTATTCCTGTTCGCGATCCTGGACCCCTTAAGGACTATGAACTCCCCCCCTGATCGGTTTCTTGCAGGGAAGCGAATAATAGAGTGCCTGTAGCGACCCTTCAGCATCGTTCCTTTTCTTTTAAAGGATATTTCTTCGGGATTTATTATCTTTGCAGCAGCGAAGGAATATTTCATGAAATAGGAGGAGTGGAATATCAATATTGATTTATCGACGTTTTTTCCCTTTTTTTTCTTTTTTTTTTTTTTTGTATCTCGTTTCTTTTAACTCGGTGTGGTTGAATGAAAGTAAGTAATGAATTATGGTTTTGTGTAATGGGATCATAGTTGGAGTTTATCCTTCTTTTAGAATGATTCAATTACGTTCGAACAGTGGCGACTTTTTCTTTTCAAAATGTGGAATAGATTGGTGGAGAAAAGTGAGAAAGTATCGATATCGATTTTTCGTCCTGTCGTTATTCGATAACTGTGTATAACATTTTTGCAGATTTATTTTGTTCTCGTTTTTAAGGCAGAGAGGGATATAGCTGACAGGAAACGGCTGGTGAAATATGAATATCGATCCTTTGCAATAATTTTTTATTTTTCTAGCACGGATATTTTCGAAGAATTGTTTTTCTTTTTTAAAGCGAAAGAGAGGTGCAGCTATGTGAATATTTTTCATCCCCGTTTTTCAATAATTCGATGATTTATTTATTGCTTTTTTATTTTTTAGAATTAATTCACGAGATATTTATCCTGGCACCCTTGGTCATTTTCCTTTTCGCCAGTGGAAACATCGGAAATTAGAAAATGGCCATTGAAACAAACTACAGTTATTTATATAAGTTTTTCACAAAAAGAATTTTCTGTAAATATAATTAAAATCGTCGACTCTCAATAGCGAAACTAAGTAACCTAACTGATCAGTTTCCAAATAAAACAAAAGTTTCTCAATACGAACGCTAAAACCAACAATTATCTTCGTAACCCATTCCGATAATATATTAATAGTTAGGAAATTGTTGAAAATTGCACATTGAGGGAAAGAGATTTGAAGTAAACGGAATTCTGAACGGTTGGTCAGGTTCACACGCCCTAATGGGTCAGCAGGAACACACAGAACGTGTTCGAGGAAACGATGGAAAGGCGGGGGAACATAATTGCTAGCGTGTTCGTAATTCTTGGCTCTAATCGGTAATATCGGTACAGCCCAAGCTACTTAACGTGATTTAAGTTACATAGTCCGTTTTATCTGCCCTCGACCATCTGAAGGCTTCATCTCACCGAAGTAAATTCTTCGTTCTTGAGGAAACTCTTTAAATATTTTCCATTAAATTTGTCGAACATTACTACGAATTGTCTAATACAAAATTCCAAATGTTACGTACATTTATTAGAAAAATTAGACGTTAATAATTTTCCATATTTCTATCGCAGACAAACACAAAATTTCCATATATTTGGCAAAGGAAACGCCGATATTTCTATTGGCAACTAAGTCGCAACTAGTTGCCAACCCAATATAAAATCGAAACGTTATTCCTCTTCCAATTCGTTAATTAATTAATTGCATTAATTCGCAAATTTGTCGTGCTTTCAACGGAAATATAAAAGCCAACGTATATTTTAAACGAAATTGAATTAGCGATATTGACGATTTGTCACCATGGAACTTTGTTAATTATTGAAATTGGACAATTTTCCATAAGTTAAATTTGCAATATTCGAGTACTAAAAATCGCTATTTAATCCGATCACCAATCGAATCAGAAATCCTTTCCCGATTCCAACGTTCGCTCTTACCGTATAATAATTGCCATTAGAGTTGGCCAACGCGTTAGACGCGGGACGCCTCTCATGGAATATTATGCTAATATCGCGTACGCGGTAACGCGCACCATACTCCGTTGCAATTACGCTATTGAGCACCGTGAAGCTGTTACGATGCGCTGTACGCCATAATAACCACCGCGAGTAGCGATGGAATCAAGTTCAATACGAACCTATAAATCCGAATCAAATTCAATTCCCAAGTTTTATTTCATACACTTCGAATGCTAATCGTAACGCGTAATCGTTCGTTTATTGTACGTTACTTGTCAATTTATCTTCATGAACAACGCAACTACAATGATAATTATAAATAGCAAACCCGTACTTACGATCGTATGTGATATATTTGAGGTTATGAAAATCCTACTGTGACACCATCGCGCGTTAATTCTGTGAAACTTTATGTTACACTTATAGGGCTCTAGACTTTTTCTTGGTTGGTCACAGTGCAAGCTGAATATGGCGACTGGGAACGCTACACTAGCGCCACGTGGGCGTTAATTACTGACAGGACCAAGTTCAGTATGCACTTACAAATTCGAACGAAATTCAAGACCCAAGATTCGCTTCATAACGTTCGAACAGCATTCGTCTACTCATAAATTACTTTCTGTATTTTTCAAAGTACTCGTAATGGGTCGCGTTTAGATTCCAGTCTATTGGAAAGTGCTGCTTTTATTTTTAGAATACTTACGGACGATTGGAATCTTGTTGGTGAACGTTCAAACTTGCGTGCGACGTACTTGAGCCCATCGCTAATCGCGAGTTACTCTCTAGCGAACAAGCTCACCGCAGACTCCACGCTGAACAGGTTTCTCCGATCGTTTCGGTGGTAGATTCTTTTTTCATTCCAAATCACCGCTTCGATTATGGCAATTCGACGTTCCGCCGATATATTCCTCGGGCTTTCTTACGTTCGTGCCTCTTTTTTTAATATTTACTTTTATTGGTCGCTCGGTTACAGTTGATAGAGCCAAGCTGTTCGAGTGGCTTCGACTCAAACGATGATTACGATTATGATAGGGTTTCACGAGCATCGTTTTTGAATTTCTAAGGGTTAAGTAGTTCTATTAGAGAATTATACGGTTCTGCTTGTTTGTATACGTACTATCGACACCGAGATAGAGAGACGTTCCGTTAATTTACGGTGCAATTACTTTTTTCTACTATCCACTGTGTCTGACGAACAGTGCCACAATCTACTTGCTTCATTTATGAGAATAACGAAGCTTCTCTTCCATATTTCCATTAAATCTTCTATCATGCGAATACTATTTTATTTTTGACAAATTATTATAAATTTATTTCATCTTTTTTCCTTCAAATAACTTTCAACATACTCTAATATTTTATTTTATTTTTATAGCAACAGCGTTTCGCTGAATTAGTGCATCGATTTATTGAAATCTTTTTGCTAATTAAAAAAAAGCTAGATACCTTGAAAAATATTATTCCAACGTATAATGGAAATTTTTTTATAAATTTATTAATTTTGGATTTGTTGATACTTGTCAAACAACTTCCGATAGCTTTCAAGATATCACACTGATATTTTATTAGGACAAGTGATACCGAAGTTGCAGCCAATTGCTCGTTTTACTGCTCGATATCGGCGTTAGTGGTTACTATGTAATCGTATTAACACGTTTGATAATGCTGGTAATTTATTTTGCGGTATAATTATTGCATCAACGTTAGTCGGCGTGGGCGCGATACGATCGGCCAGGGTTATCGATTACTCGAAGGTCTCTGCGCGGATTTCGTACTAGTTACCACTACGCTAACGCTGCCACCTTATTAATGTTACTGATCTTCCGCTAATCCTCCTTCCTTCCGATAAAACATTCACACGAATGCATTAATATTTACAGACATTGTAAATTATGCACCTGCAATATCGTAAATGGAGGCGAATTATTCTTGTAACAAAATTTCATTTCATAGAAATGCACGAGGCAGGAAATCTATCTGTAATTCTTCATTTTTAATTCACTGTACGAATTTAGTACCTCGACCAGCAACGCGAGAATTCAATGATCATTGAAAACGATGGTTATAGTGAACGATATTCAGATTCGCAGATGGATATTATGATGAAAAAAGATATTCATCGAGGAGTAGCCTGTTTCTCAAAATACAGCGATTTTCCATTCGACATTTCATTATTTAAAATTCAAAAATCTGCTCTCAATTGTCCCATCCTTACACAACAAACACTCACGCATATTAAATGTAAAATCATGGCCATTTCAATTTTCAACATTTTCATCGCGATCCAATTATTATTATTGTTAATCAAGTTAAAAAGAGAAACTTATTCTTCTCTCGTTCTTTCAAAAAATTATTCTTCCTTGTCAGCCTTCGGTTGCTTAATTTATCATTCCAAAATTATTAATATTTCTATTCAAAAAAGTAAGAAAACGTTCGTGTAGATAAAATGCAAAATATAAAAATAAATTACTTGTATTTTAGCCATTTTATCTCGGCTCGATCGATCAAATCAATCTTTTGGATCGTTGCTCCTTTATCGGTGCAACCTGCTGGCATAGAGTATGCAATACGCTGTAGGGTAGAGCCGGTCGTTGTTTCTCTTTCGTCTCGCGAAAGCGCGAGTGGATCGAGGCTGCGAGACCGTGTTATCGATCGGGCCGGGTAACAAGCCCACCTTGGAGAGCGTTTTTCAACCACTTCCGCTCCAGCAACGTCGCGAGCTTCCTCGGGGGGATGAAACCCTCGTCCCGAAAATCCCCTATCGGCTAATTGCGAGGGTTCTCTACAATTGTAATTTCTGCACGCGCCGTCAACAAAAATGGAGAAATTGTGTCGTTTCACCGTCGATAACGGACGATTTTATCCTCTACCCTCTTTTTATTCCACGATAAAATTTTAATTGTTACATTTTTGTCTTTCCCTGCCTTTCCTTTTTTTACGCTAGAATTCAATTTCATCGATAACTTGTTTCTCGTTTTTCTTGCTTCTGTCGATTTCCTGTTAGAACTAAAACCGAGATGTTTCGACAACTTTTTCAACTTTCCTTATTGTTAGATTTAGACTTAAAATGGGAAATTCTGTTCTTTAAACAAAGACAAAAGAAGAAAAACGATTGAGGAAAGGAAAGAATTATATATTTATTTTGGTGTTTATTAAGGAGAAATCAAATCCAATGGTATCTTCGACCGGTAAGAAATTAATAGGTTAGAAAGTGGGTCTCCGGTTTCAACGATCCACGTGTTTGCTCCTCGAGGAATTGCGATCCAAAGGAAAAGGTGCATCGCGTGCCACGGCGATCGATACTCGCCCTCCAAGTTCGTGACCACGTTCTCCAGAATGTTCGCAGTAATCCTGCTCCTCAAAGGTCACGGTGCATTTCGAATCTCACGTTTCAGTTCCACTATATTCTTTCTGCTCCTCCTTCTCCATCGGCCTTTGCTTCATTTTATCTCGACGATTTCGATGAATCACAGGCTTCTTCGTGTGAATAATTCGTCGAAAAATCGAATTTACAGGAATATCAATCTCCTCCGTATTTTTATCATCGATGATACCTATCTTTGATATTTATTCTTTAAATTATGCTGGGATTTTACATTGCAAATTTTATTCCTTAAAGTCATCCCACCGGAATTTTCGCTTTTTAATAATAAGTTCGACAAGAAAATACGTTCTTCTGCCGAATATAGCTTTAACCTATCTTTCTTTTCTTCCTAACCTCGTCTAAAATTTCGAATTGTCGCTTAAAAAGACAGATCTTTCTTCTCTTAAGAAATACTTCAGTTTTATCCTTGCAGAGTATGTGGTCTGAATTTTTTGCTTCGAGCAAATAAATCTAACGAGGAGACGAAGTTCGTAGCATGTGACAAGGCAAGATCACGTGACAGATCCTAACCATATTCTAATCGACGGAGACGACAGTGGCGACGCGTCGATAAGCATCGAACGTGCGTTGGAGGACGTCGAATGCGGGCCAAGGCAGTCGTTCGCGATTCGCCAGGCGTAAATCTCAAACACACTCGTTTCTTGCACGGACACTTACACGAACCGGTAATTACATGGTTCCTTACTTCTCGTTACGTCAGCCACGGCTTCAACTGACATTTTCCTCGTGGCCCGGTTGTTCGCTTTGATAAGTTTCACTTCGTCAAGTTTCTGTCCTCTGCCGTGCAGTTTCATTCAAACGATTCCCGATTTTTAATACATCCGTATGCGAAGAAATGTAACAAAAATTTCGTCTCTCTTTTTCGTTAATTATTATTTCACTATTGTGAAAATATTCCATTTTTCCAGACTGTTTATTTTTGTTCATTGTAAATTGGACTTAAAATTGGTCTTTGAAACGAAGGTAAATCTTCCAGTTTTTTTAATTGGATACCAAGAATCGATATTTTTGACAAATTACTTTTCTGTAAAGATTCGAGGAATTTCCTAACCTCTCTGCTCGATTATGTTCGTTAAATAACCTAGTAATAAACGTCAACGGCAAATTAGAATTAAAATGAATAGAAATACCGAAGAGATGATAAGAAATGAAATTTAATAAAAAGATCTTTGCGGAACACCAATCTACACATATTAATTCTGTTCGTAGATAAAATACGTTTTAAATTTCAAATTTTTTTAGTCAAATATTAAACCATTCGAAAATATTCTCTACTCGAAAGTCAATATTTTTCGCCATAAACAAAAAACGTAACTTTTATAAAACACTAATCTTTTCGCGTCGATTCAGTCCACGAACAAATTTAACAAGGGATTTTCGAGTGGATCTTGAAAATCCTTCGTTAAGCTCGAAACGAATAGTCGAATTCGACTCGACCTGCCATTACAGATGATTCATTTTTTCGTCCACTTCGTTTTACAGTTAGATTAACCTACGCTCAACGATAAAATACTGGCAATTTCGAAATGCCGGAATCCTTTGTTCCATTATCCGAGAACAAATTTTAATCGATTAAAATCGTTCGTTTTGGAAGCTTCAATCAACGATAAATTTTTAGAGAGGGAAGCGAAATTAAGGGGGAAATTTGTTGGAGAAGGAGAAAATGACTTTACGAGTCGAGGGGAATAAAATGGAAATGAAAGTGAAAGCGTCGCACCGTGGAAACGAACCACTCGAAATAACAGACGCAGAGTGTGAGAGAGAGAGGCTAAAGATCAGTCTCGAGACAGTTCGTTGATTTATGAAGGGAGCCGGCGAATGATTTATCGATCGACGTAATTGCGGGCGGACAATGTGAAAATAACGCGTTCCCCTGATTGCCTGTAAAATATGGCGCCATCTTGCCTTGTATTCCGGGGGAACCACAGGCTCAAGCTTCCGAAATAAATTCCCTAGGGAGTTACGAGAAAATACTAGAAATAAATTGAGTAGATTTTAATGATACTTAGTCTTTGAAATTTGTCAGGAATGACAAATTGATGTTAGGATGCAAGTAAAGAAAGATATTAAAGTAAATTCCTTTTGTAGCCTTTTAAAATTGTAACTTCTCCATAGTTTGACGTTAATTCGCTATGGTGAAACTTTAAGTGAAGCTGGTTAATTACTGCAGCCTTTGAAAGTTTCGTATAAATTGATTGGTTGTTCATTTTTTATGTCCTCATAATAGATCGAACATTTCAATAGAAACTAATTAACTGCCAACTTTCCCTCCCCCCGAAAAGGTCGTATATTTCTATAGATATTAATTGCTATTCGATGGATTTAATTAAGATAAGTTTTCAGAGTATAAATTGTACATACTTTTTATCTAAAAATAATCTACCTATTTAAGCACCGATTCTCGAACACTTTATCGATAGAGCGCGTTTTATAATTTTCGTTTTAAATATAAATTACTGGAAATGTTAATAAGAAACATACTCCATCAAAATGACAATTAAAAAAGCTAGCAGATCAGATAAAGTCCGTAGAATTCTAGCGTTAACCATCTCTAACGTGAATAGTCTGACCACCAAAAGGATTAAAAACGATCTCCGCCAGATGACTGTTGAGAAACGCCACGGTGCCAAATTGAATACAGGTGGAGGAACGTCGATCTTTTAGTAACACGTGTGCGCGGAGGATATCGCGTGTCGTAATCTTGGTTAACGACTGTCGTGACCAGGAATACCGTGCCAACGTCGAGGGATCATTGCACGTCTCGGCCTGGAGCCTGTGACTTGGTCGTGCCAGAAACGATGAAACGTTACGTCCAGTTGATAAAGACGAAAATAAGCAGACCTAACGTGATCTTCGAGGTCGATGGTTTCATTAGCGGATCAGGTCGATGCGTGCACTAATTTCGACATGGATTGCGCAATCACAATGTGAGGCCTCAACAGGTTGAAATCGACTGATCCTATTCTGTGAAGTTTCAAAGGAACTATTCAAGCTTCCACGATGATTAGTAGATGACGTATTTATGGCTTTGCAGTTTTAAATTCGTCAAAGCTTTCCATTTTGACAAGCTTCTTTCCTAACCTAAGAAATCCTAACCTAACCTAATCTAGTCGAACCTAACCTATAAACTTTTAATGTGGTTTAGCACGAACACAGGAAAGCAGGTGATGTCACAGTTCCTCGACATAGTATAGAATGTGATCGAACACCTGATATCGTTTTCACGGTGTTACGTCAGTAAGCAGTTGGCAGTGGTCGATCCCGAAGAGGGCGAAGTCCCGACACTGTCCAATGCACTCGCCGCGCGTGTATTTCGGCGTTCAGAGTCCGGCGTGACCTGAACGTCGACTTTCAAAGCTTCCCCTATAAATAGGCATGGTCAGAGTTGGCAAAGATAGTGCAAGGCCGAGCTTGCTGGGAATAATAGGTAGGAGAAATGCACTCGCTCGATATTTTACATCGGGCGTATGGTTTACCTTTGGTTCAATCGCTGTTAATGCCTTTGGTCCGCGTTTAACACTGCCTGATTAACTCTTCCAATTTGATGCATTAATTTTTATCTACAAAGATAAAGTATTTATATTTTTTGTTGGATAATTTATAATTGAGTGGTCTATAATTCGTGTAATCCACGGTTAAATATTATACTCTTTAATTGAATTTTGCATGTTTCAATTCCGTGTGAAATTGTTATTCTATGATTAAGTAATCTATGGTTTATATCATCAATGATTGAGTAGTCCATGCATCGTGTAATCTATGACGAAATGTTGTACGTTCATAAATTATAAAAGTTGATTAATGAGCTGAGAATTCTATCTACGATTTGCGTAGTCTATGCTTGAATACTCCATGACTATTATAATATTATGCAACGTATATAATTAAGAAAACTGATCTAAACTTCTAGACAGTCTTCATTAATTACTATTTGTCTGGATAAATAAATTATATTATTTCCTCGTTGGACGACCAATTCACTTCAAACGAGATAAATATCATGGTAAACAGAGCACGAAATACAGGACTGACTGAAGCCATCAAGCTGCCTCGAAGAATCCATAAAACTCGCTACGAGATTCATCACTGACTGGTAGCTCAAAATACAACCATCTGCAGAACGAATTGACCAATTCTGCTCGGCAAACAATGCATAATTTAGATCTGTCAGAGGCAACGTCACATGGTGATGGAACAACGTGGCTCATGCCAAATTTCTCTTCGACTTCTTCCCCACTGAGCGAGACTAAATATTTTCGTTGCATTTCACGTGCGACGTACAGAATCATCATGAATTTCGAGGATGGTGATTTTGCCAACAAGAGATTATACAATTATTTGTGGGCGGGATATAAACAAATACATGAGTCATAGCGTGGAAAAATTGTACAAAATTCGATTTCGGAAATCGGAGAGTGGGGAATTATGAATAGATCTTTTCAATTGAGGATTGATCAAATTACAGATGATTCAAACATAGAATATCGAGTCATAAGATATTCAGAACATAGATTTCCTTAGTACGGATTAATCAGATCACAGTACATCTAACCGCAGATTATTCAAATGACAGATAAAATTCCAATCACGAGCTACTTAAATATAGAATATTCACGAGTAAATCTCCATAAATTAATCAAGTTATAGAACGTTTTACCAAATTCAGATCCTATGCAGATCACAGACGACGATTACAATTACAAATTAGGTTATGTATCCAAATTACATTCAATGTTTCACATTTTTTAATTTGGATACATAACCTAATTCGAGAGACGCGAATGTAGCATTGCTCCGCCAAATTCTAAGATACCAAATACCATGGTCAAAAGTGAAAAGATAGGACCGCAAAAAGCCAGACAAGCGAGAGCCTATTACTCGCTTGTTGTTCCACAACGTGTCTGAATGTTGGCATTATGCTCGCGCGGAGTCAAGGCAGACACTCTGTATCTCATCGGGATATCGTGGCAGCCTCCCTCCTCCAACTCTCCTCTTTCGTTGCCGCGTGTCTGAAACTGTCCACGGGGACAATGGCGAGGTTATATCCGAGCAGAGAGTGCATTGTTGGACGACATGGGTGAGAACCAAGGAGAAAAGCTACGTCACAGACAGCCTGGGGATGGGACGGGGAGGATGTCGAGGACGTCGGTCGTCAGGACGCACTGATAACGCAACTGTGCTAGAAATCACAGAACGTTTTTCAGCCCGAAAATAAAATTGAATTGCGCGCGCAATTCAATTGAATTCTCGCTGTTCGTTTCATACGATGTAACCTTTTTGTCCTTTCCTTCTTTTAGGGACCGATAGGAGGTTTGGAAATTTTTTGAGGTTAATACCTTTATTGGTCATTACTCTCCGATGGATAGTGTTGTGTAATAGAAAATAATAATTTGAAATTATTAAATTAAATTAAATAATCTACGTTCCCTTTTAAGTGAGTTGAATTTTTAATGGTTCCTCGTCACTTGCTCACTTCGAAGATGAATTTTTCCAGCGAAAGCAACGAAAGGTATTATTCGAATAAAGAAACAGCTCCTTTTATACATTAAGCCCTTTTTACACTGAACATTATCATTCCATAAATCCTACAACTTAACAAGAATTACCATCTACCGCTTTTGTTACAAAAGTCGAAAACGCAACCACTAAAAGCCATTCCAACAAGAGAACCGCTCTTTCCACGCATTAAGCCCCATTCACGCTTGACTTTCCGCCACAAATGACACTCGACTCGAACAAACGAAAACGTTCGATCATTCCAACGCTGCGGCCCGTGTCGCCGGCAACAAAGAGGGCGCTGGCGATGCTATTTGGTCGGAATACAGGTTCGGGATTCCCAGAACGACGCCGGCAATCCGAGAAGCTGCGTGACGTCTTATCCTGTTCGTTTTTCACGAACGAACGCCCACATCCTTTATCAGGATCTACATTCACGGCTGAGATCAGCGATCCTGGCTGGGTTCAAGGCCGATTACGAAGGCTCCTCCTCACTTTCGCCAGGGAGGCCAGATTCTCCCGGTGTCTCTGGCTGATTTTTCTTATCTCTCCCGGTTGGTTCTCGTTTCTCTCACGGCCAACAACATTCCTACGGGATCAAAACCGTGGCGCGCCTCTGTTTGCGTCGCGAGAGAACCGAAAGGACCAGCCTGCTTCTCTTCTTCACCGTCCCTTTTGCAAGTCAGCCTGGTCCTTTCTCATCCCTGACTTTATGCTGATTCTTCGTGGACCCTTGCCTTTTTCACACGTCTCTTTCGCTATTAATTGTTGAGTCCTTATTGTCGATTGACGAGATGCTTTGTAAGGGCCATTTGAGGAATTTCGGCTAGAGGAACAATAGTTTGCTGTTGTTTAGCTTTGAGCTGAGATATGCGGATGACGAGGTTAGGTTAGCAGTAGAACTTGGGGAATTTAATTGTGAACAAAAGCTTGTTAGTGGTTCAAAATTGAAGGTACAGGTTTTTCTAATTTTTGGCTTCTTTTTGAAGAAAATGAATAATGAACAACCACTCCATATATTGTTTTCAAGGATTAGAATAACTAACGTGTTTTGTCAAGAATGAAAGTATCAAAATATTGAACCAGAAAAGAAGCTAAAAAGTTATAACAAATTCTAAAAACAAATTTAAAAAATAGTTCATTTTACTCTCAAAAATAAATTGGTAGAAATATTTTGTTTTTCTTAATAAATTAAGGAAAGAAGAAAGAGTCGTATAGAAAGTGACAGGAAGGAAAAAATAAGAGAAAGAAAAGGAGAGAGAATGGTTGAAAAACACAAGGCCGCCCAAACATGGCGTAAACAAGCACGCGTAATGCGTGCGTTTGATGTGCTCTGCGACGTTTGTCGCCGGCACAATAAACCTGCCGGTCTGTCGTAGTATGCCGTAGTGCCGCGAGTAAACTCGCAACATTATACGCGCCCACGCTAACTACTCACCCGTTCCCTTCTTTTTTCCACGATTCTTGCTGCTTTATTCTGGGCTTGTTTCGTAACGCTGCAGTGTTCAACGTTTTCCTATTACTCGGCCCCTCCTAGTTCTTTCCCATTGTAATTTTGTATACCGTTGCCTAGATACTTCCCTTTTGAGGTTAGGTTTCTTGAAAAGATCATTCTTAGGGAATTGCTATCTTAAGATTTAATAAAACTAGATACAAATAGTTCAGATATCAAGTTTTTATTTCGTACAGGACATTTTACAAATGTCACATAACCTAAAAAGTATCACATATCTAAAATCATAACTGGGAGCTAGTGTTTCATATTAAGATTTACAATACTAAATATTTCCCAAATACGAATCTTCAACATAACCTAAAACACTTAGGCGTAATCTAACCCAGGTTAGATCAAACGAAGTTTGAGTGTTTCATCTTGGAACATCGAAATCCCATTTGCATGATCAGCTTTGTTCCCAGCTTAATTACCAAAACGGCGAAGAGGAACGAGATATTTATCGAGAAACTCTTTGGTTCGCAGCGTCACAATCCTCTTTCCTCATTCTTAATTGCCAGAACGAAACAACCATAGAAGCTACATGGCGGGTATAATGTAGTGGTTCTCGATACTTTTTCTTCTCGTTTGTAGCAGGAGATTCACCAGTTCTTCTGGACTTTCCCTTTGTCCTGGCTTGGTTGGTTAGCTCACTTCCTGAATCGTTATTTCTGCCTGTCTTTATCGACGGTCCACTTTCAAACAGGCTTGAAGGAGAACACAATTAGGCGCGATGAAATGAGACCTTTGACGTGGCTGCGGCCTTTAATCGATCATTTAGCGTTCTTAACGTCGGTTCTATCGAGCCCGACCGAGCTTGACACTCGCAGATTCTCGATATGGTTGTTTTCTTCGGTCGAAAGTGTTGCCAATTAAGTAGTCATGAATACCACAGTTATTTGTGGCAGTGACTAGATAAGGATGGATCTTGAAGAACTTTAGGTGTTTGATAATCGACAAACAACGATATACAATTTTGGAATAATTAAAAATTTTAAAAAATTTCATATTTTGTGTCTATTATATATAAAATCGTATAAGTCAATTTTTCTAGGGAATTATTAATTACTGGAAAAGTTACTAGAACCTAACCTTTTAATAATTTCTTTGAATTATCGATCACCCGGAGAAAATAAAAGCTCGCGAATGATCTCAAGATGAACTGGTCGTGATTTCTCCGCAAGTCTGAGCAAAAATACCGAGGCGAGCAACGTGCTCGACAGTGTATACAAACGGTCGCTTGTGTCCGGCCATGTGCGGCCGCATAAAAAACGAGAGAATGAACGAAAGATTGAGGGAGGGGTTCGAGAAGGGAAAGAAGCAGAAAAGAGGAAGAGGTAGCGGCTCGTCCGCCGCAGGAGGTCCTGGTGAACGTATTCGTGGCTCTTGACCTCGCTGCACTGCCGCTTCGACACAATTTCGTTCGGATTAAACAACCGCATTCGAGCCTTTGTTCGACACTAATGCACTAATTTTCGCCGATCGACTTGCTTACAGGTATCCTTCTACGACTTCGTTCATTCAATTGTTTTAATTTTTCTTCTTTAAGGAATTTTTTCTCTTAAAGATAGAATCATTCGTATTTGAAAAAAAATTTGTCGAGTAATATTCTTTCCAAAAGTAGAATCATAATAATTCTTCTAATATGATCATTCCTGAGAGAATGTGCGATGATTCTGATACCCTAAGGACTTTCTTCATTTGGAGTAGAATTTTTTATACGCGAATGGGGTTTTTCAAGATATTCTTTGTTAATGGGGAATTATTTAATTTGTGACACTTCTGTTGCCCAATTTTATCGATAAAACTTATAATTTACAATTATCGAACATTCCATTATATTACAAATTTGGATTATTAAATATTTCCCCACTAAACATCAAAGTTTATGGTCAGATTCAAGTTTCTCGGGGATTTCTTCCATTTTTCACCAGACAATCTAGAGACCTGAACTCGCGGCCATGACAGGCCGGCCAATATTAAGAATGCAAGTTTCCCATCTGTTTTTATGGTTTTATATGGAACTGCAAACTCTATGGACGATACTGTGGCTGAGTTATTGGGCTCGTTAGAGCAAAGCCGCATTAAAGAAGCAAATTTGCGAGCGGTTGGTCACAATTTATCGATTTCACGGGAGCTTACGGTGAAACGAGTCTTGGCCTCTGCTGTCTGGGAACCGGTCAAAAATAATCAATTCCAGAGGAACAGTTACACAGACTTTTTGCCTTTCATTTTTACGATGATCGATTCGTTAAACAGCCATTCACAGAGAATCTATTTTAGTCTGTAGCCGGTATTGCGTGTTAGACGATTGTAATCAAACCGAAAGTTCCCTAGAATACCTCCTGAAGGCACGACAATTACGTATCGAATAACCCTGCTTCCCGAACAACATTCTCTGGAATAGTTCACTGAAGCAGTGGAATTGTTACGTGTATTACCGAGTTTAATTACTAGAAAATGTTCTCACGCGGTAAAATTTACTAGATTATCTCACGCGAATATCAGATTGCATATCGGATAAATCTATAGTAAGAAAAAGATACAATAGCAGAGACTTTCAAAGACGGTGGTTTCATGGGTGAAATATTTCTAGGTTATTTTGGGGAAAATCGTATTTCTGAACATATCAAATATTTGAATTAATAGAGAAATCCTTGATAAAGATATACTAGCACAATTTATTCGAATAACTGAATTTTTAATAATCGGATTTTCAGTAATTGAAATTGTTAGTTATTGAATTTTCAATGCCTCAAATTTTTAATAAAGCAGTTCTTTTAATAACCAAATTTTTACGCCAGAATTCTCGTTCATCCTCTACAAATATATCTATTTTTTTTTTTTTTTAATAAACAAATTTTTAACGATCGAAATAATTATTGGCATTAAGTCCAACTCCTAACTTCAACATCTCGTTTTAAATATAGCCATTGAATTTTTTCTACACATACTGCATATGCTTTCGAAAGCAGACCTGCGGCTTGTTTGAGCAGCTGCGCATAGGAATTGCATTTGTTCATGCTGTTCTTTAAGCAGCGCTACCAGCACCGCGATATGTTGACCTTAACGAGTAATTTCAGACACGTTTATCGACGTTTATATTGATCTTCGACGATAGCTTTTACTCTGTATATTTTTAAATACAATAATTTCTATAATTATGAAGGTTTGAGAATATTCAAATATTCCAAATTTCTCGTTTTTTCAACGATATTGATTAATCTTAATCAATTTGCGAAATTATCTTTCTATCTATTCTAATTGTAAAAAAAATCCTTTACATAACCTAAAATGTTTCGATCCTGAGAGGGTTAAGAAAAGAAAAGGAAAATTAAACGGTGTCGATAAATTTAACAAACTGCTTTTCTTTTCTTTCGTAATGCATTTACAGAATGGTTTGTGTCAATGATTGAAAAGAACGTCGAGGAAGAGCCACTCTAAATGTTTTTGGAACACGCGCTATTTTCGGTCGCGTAACCAATTCCGCGAGTGCAGAGATCCGATGCCTTTGCGCCTCGTAAATTAATTCTCATTATTTAACTGAGGAAGCCAGTTTGCAACCGGCGTATCATGAATTTCGCGGAAGTATTTCGCTTTTCGTTTGATAAACAAACTTTCGTTACGAAGATACAGGTGTTTTCAAAGTTACGCTTCGTTCCGCGTATAGGTTATCTGGATTATGCATACAGATTTTGTGCAATAATAAAATGATAACAAACTTATAAAAGGAAGAAACTATATTGCGTTGTGAAGAGTTTTAAAAATGGATTTAAAATTGGAAGCGAGGCTAGGTTTTTGTTTAATACATCAAGTGCATAATTGCACTGATAAATCACTCTTCACATTTGTATACCGTACATAAGAAATCCATAGTTTGTTTCAAAGTTAGGTTTCTGATACAAATTTCGAAACTAAATATCATCATAATATTTAGTAATAAGAATATTTGCGAATTATAACTAATGATAATATTTATTAAGGTTAATATTTAATTATATTGATATTTTTAAATTATCCGCCATGAATTTTCGGTAATTTCGCGGGAGATACGAATTAAGGAAGTAGCTCTTCGCGTCTACGTCGGAAGCTGGATGATACACACGCTATTTCAAGACGCGGAGACCCAGTTGCAGTTCTCGATTCGCTATAACGAAGCTGGCGGCCGCCCCGCGTTCCTTCAGCCGAGAAATCCGATACGGATTGGCGAGCGAATCGATTCTTGAACTTGTTCTATCGAATCGATCGTTGCGATTTATTGCACGAATTTACAGAGGTCTTTCGAATCCATGATCGCGGTTCAAGGCCTTCTTTCAAGTTCAAGGGTCTCCGAGGCACATTTCGTATCGACCGAAAGACATCGAACGATACGCGTTATCAGTTCGGCGTGATAAGGAGACGCGAAGAAGAAGTTCGCTCTTTATCATCGAATCGTTGTTCCAAAATATTTTGACCACTTTTTATTAAGAAATAGAAAGTTGGTAAACGATAGGTTACTAACGGGGAAGATTGAATTTCATTTTTAGGTTAGAAATTAAGAAAAGATGCTTAATATGTTATTGCCAATAAAATGCAATAGAATATAAAATCCAGCCTCGCATAAAAGTTCGTCAAAGAGATTTTTAAAGGTTAGGATGAGTCAAAATATGATTTTAATTGTTATCAGAGAACCGTTGAGATCAAACAGCGAGAGCAGGGATTCTCTTAAAATGCTAACGAGTGTCCTTGACCGTGATCTACGAGTGGACCAATGATGTCGCGACCCCGAGTTATTTTAATATCAAGGGCCCTATTATTAGCGCGTGACCCGATAGAGTCGCTCGTACAAGAATGGAACTTTTCGCGGGTCGACAAATCTTTGACATTGAATTCGAATTTCCCGCCAAATTAACCGTTGCGCGATCTCCATTCGAACTTGAATTCTTTCTTTTTATTATTATGTTATCTTTACTTTATTAAAGTATACGATATAAAGGATAGAGATGTGTAACGGTTAATGATGAAACTAAACGACGATACTCTTAGTAATCAAAACACGTATTACTAAATTAAAATTCTCAAAATATCTCAGCTTGCACCACAATGATGTTCAGTCAGCCTTGTATATCAAAAGACAAGTAGCTATATTCTTTGAGAACACCCTATATAACGTTTGAGAAGCAGCGAATCGTGAATTTCCCGGCATATACATCCGATCCTGTCGTGCGTATACCAATAACAGAAAATGACAACTAAATCTCGCATGTTCGTTCTTATCTCAAGCTCATGAACGCAGCAATTCCAATCAAATTCCCCTTCCCTCCTTTGGTCCCCCGTCACGTCACGCGTTCGTGTGACTTGGCATTCAGCCTTGTTCTATGAACTAGGTCGATATGTGTGTGGTGCATTGACAGAGAGAGTGGCCGTTTATCTCCGTTCTTCCTTCCGCTTTCCGTCGACTGTTTGCTTCCTCTTTCGACTGCAGCGCCTCTACCGGCGTTTTTGCCCCATCCACGCTTCTTTCGACGCTTTCTTCTTCCATCCGTGCGTTCATCATGACTATACTTTCTTCTTGACAAAATTCCTTTAGCTTCTTTTAGGTATTCATGAGCCAAATAATATTTTATTTAAAATAAATAATATTCTATTTAACTAACGAAAAAGATTAAATTGTGTATTTATTATTAATTCTTCGAATTATCGTCATTACTGTATTGAGAGCATAAATATATTACATTGTTATTATCATATTAAGAGGAAAAATAGATTAAGCCACATTTTGTCTGCATATTTAGTAATCGAACTTTGAATCCGATTTTCCTCGTCTCTTTATTTTGTGTTCTCTTGTTTTCGTTCTCCTTTCTTTGCGTTTGATGTTGTGCCACGTGCTGTACTTTGGCTTTTTGTTCCATTGACTTGTTCTACAGCTTTTCTCACCCTTTTTCCTTCTTCTAGAAATTCTACTGCCCTGCTAACTTGTCTTTGATCTCCTTTCTTTGCCAACGTCTTTTGTCCGCTACCGGTTTTTCTTTCAACCAGATTTTTGTCTTAATGATCTGCGTTTTTTCGGCCGATCTTCCTTGCTCCTGTTACTTCCGTTTGCTTTGTCCGTACAGAATCTTCCTCTTTGCGTTTTCTAAATACGTTGCGTGACAAAAAGTTTTCAAATTCTATTTCCAGTGTATGTAATTTACATATTTTATTCTTTTCAAAATTTTTAATTCCCCGTGACTTTTTACAAGAGATATTAAAGATCCGTTTATTCCAAATTTCTAATACCATATCGTAAATTTTTCCTTTGGCCTCCATAGTCGTCCAAGATTTCATAATCCCTGTCGTTAAAATATGACTACTTTTTTATTAAATTCTGTAAAAAAACCTACAACTTAAGGGGTTGATCCCCATAGTCATCGAAGACTTTATAAGCATTCGTGGGGATTTTTCGTTCACACGTTCCCACTCGCGTTTTCGTTGCGGCGGACGCGTTCGACGATGGCGTCGTAGTCGGCGTCGCCTCTGCCCTACTTGCAACGCGCATGCACCCCCGTGCAGCCGCGGAATAAACCGAGAAATCGATCCCTCGGCCCCTTCCTCTCGCCTCGAGTGAGCGGCAACACTCCCATGGCTGGTTCTCGTCGATTTTCTACACGGGAAATTCGCTCCCAGTCATTCTCTCCCACGCGAAAATCCATGGAAATTATTCCTAACCTAACCATCATGCTAATAATGGTCGCTCTTTATTGATCTAAACCTTTATTACGCTGTATAAATTCTTGTTTGTGAGTTTTTTATATGTACGTGTTTTTCAGTTTCTCTTTTTCATTAGTCTTTTCTTGTTTCAAGAGTTTTTTTGATTGTCAAGCTAGATAATAAAGTTGAAATACGATCGAGAGGTTAGAAATTGAAATAACATGGCGGATAAGGGGAAATCTGCTGTCTGAAGTTGGTCACTCTAGGAGATGTTTGCTGTTTGAAAGGATTTTCTGATTTTTTGGCTTTAATGACCTGCTGTGATCGATTTTCACGTGATATATGTAGTCACGTGCATATTATTACTAAGAATTGTTTCTACTAGTGATGTAAATGTTATAAAATATATAACGAACGTAAAAGGATATAATATTCATAATAAAGCAATATTTATTTAAAATACATGTAAATATGCACTTCAAACTTCATAAAACTACTAGATAGAGGAAGAAATATTAACGACAAAAGTATTGGAAAACTCCTCCAATTCCCTTTCACAACCTCGCCTAAAAAAAAAAAAAAAAAAAAATTCGGTCACAAAAATCGACCAAAAAAATGACAATCGAAATAAGTTAATTAAAATTCTTTTTTGCAATTTTTACTTGCAATGGCCCTTTTCTGCAATCGTTATATGAAAAAAGCGGTCGTGAAGGATGAAAATAGGGAAGTTAGGAATTGCACGCAGTTTGCCGGGAACATTCGCCAGGTTCCATTCACGGAGCATCGATCGAAGCTCTCCGGCGTTGAAGAGAAACCGTGTTACAGGCTGACTTTGCTCAAGAGATTCGCCCAGAGACAAAGTAAAGATTGCGAGTCAGCAGAGCATGTTGCGAGTCTTCTAGCCAATGTACCGCAGGAACGTGGCTCAGCAGTTTCTGCTTAAAGTCTTTCCCTCCCTTTCTGCAACTCCCTTGCCACGAAATCACGATCTTCGCTCATCTTACTTTGTTCCTCCAACTTTTTCAGAACGACTACCGTTCGCTAGCTGTAGAACTATCTTTTATTTATCGTTTAATTTCTTTTTTGGAAGCGTCAGTAAAATAAACTGTATTTGTGCAATTTATTAAACATTACGAGTGGAATATTGAGTTAAAATTTGATTAAAATTGCTTTGGGCGTTTTGCAAAAACTACATCACCAAATTTGGATCTTCGTTAAACATGGTCTTAAATTGTGGTTTTCTTTAAAAATATTTTCCAAGGGTTCTTTTATTGCAATTTTGTAATTGAAATATTCCTGGTCCAAGTGATTCACAAATTATGTAACCAAGACTAATTCAATAAACAGATAATAACGTTTATATGAAACGCCAAATTAAGGAACCTAGTCAATTCTGATAATCTTCTTCGGTATAAAACGCTTTTGCCATAGAAAGTCATTGTTTATCTGGAATAAAAATCAAATGCCGTGCATAATAACGTTAATTCGCTAACAATTAGCTTAAAGAAATTCTAGTTATTACTATAATTAATAAAGATGAAAAATCGGATAATCTACAAGTTTAAGAAGAGAATTTTCTATAATTCCTGCTCTCCCACGTTCACCTCGTTCCCGATTTCAATTCGAACGTTAATTAAGGAAGAAGAGCGTTGGACTTGATTCCGAATGGAAAACAGGCCTCTCTAAAAACATATTTTCCATTCAATTGAAATTTTTCGCCGCATTCCCAGTTAGTTCGCCGTTCTCGCGCCGATATTTTCTCTGGTTAACATGTGCATTCGTTTTTAATGATTATTCTAATTGGCCGATGCGAGGGAACGAATTCTTCTTTGGTTCGTTAAAGTTGATGGATGTTTGAGAATGTCGTTCCATTCCATCTCAGCTTTTGACATAACAACTTATGGTCTTCAAAGGATACGTTACCAAATGTTGCAATTTTTCTTCTCTTCTAATACCAACGACATTTATTTTCATTAACATTTTGAAACAAATTAGATAATTAGTACAATTTGAGAATTTTTGGTGCAGGCAGTGTCCTCCAATTAAGCTATCACTTGTGAATTTTTCATTTACCAAGTTCCAAAATATTAATTTTGCTAATAACAAACCAGTTATTGCTAATTTTCTAAATATCAATCTATTAATTAGTAATACAGCAATTCTCTATCTGATGACCACTTACTTTTTAAAGATATCAATCCACCAATAATCTGTCGACTATGAAGCACACGTCAATATAGAAAAAATATTTTCTGGACAATTTTTCGTGCATTGTATCGATAGCATAAAGGGTTGGAGTAATAAGAAGAGGTTAACCACAGTGTTTTCTTCTTGCGATGGACCATGAACTTTCAGATGGAGGCTGTCGCGACCTACTTGCGGGTCAGCAGACAGCGAACACGTTTAGCCTGGATTGTGCAAACATCAGACCGCTCATTTGGATCAATGTCGATCCTTATCGACCGTTCGAAAGTGCATCTTGGAAAAGCACGCCTCGTTTCTTGATATCAACAGCAGATAGGAAAATAGCAGTTAGGCTCTACTTATATCTATCTCGGATTAGAACAAGGACACTAATCGTTCTCAGGATAATTTAATATTAATAAGAAGAATTATGGAAAAGAAAGTTTTCAAAAATACTGGAAACTATCGCATACTGTCATAATTAATACTCCCTTGTAAACGAAGCAATATCAATTTTACATTTTACAAGACCTTTTCCTTTCTCTAATTTTTTTTCCATTTTTTTTTTTTCCAATTGAGAATGGACGCTGTAACTATGACGCGTACAGTACGTTACAGACTTCCGGTAACTTACAATAATCTTATAGAATTTTTGTATGTTTTAATCAAAGATCATTCTAAATGCAAAACACTTTTAATCTCCAATTAAAATTCGGATATTTTTTAATGTCATCATCGATTAAAGATTCATTAAAAAACATATCAAGAACAAGCCTAAAATTTTAGGTTAGGTTGGCAAAATTCCTATAAGTTATTCCATATTTAGTCTAACGGAAGTGAATTGCTCTTTTCCTTTCTCTAATTTTTTTTTCCATTTTTTTTTCCAATTGGAAATGGACGCTGTAACTATGACGCGTACAGTACGTTACAGACTTCCTGTAACTTACAATAATCTTATAGAATTTTTGTATGTTTTAATCAAAGATCATTCTAAATGCAAAACACTTATAATCTCCAATTAAAATTCGGATATTTTTTAATGTCATCATCGATTAGAGATTCATTAAAAAACATATCAAAAACAAGCCTAAAATTTTAGGTTAGGTTGGCAAAATTCCTATAAGTTATTCCATATTTAATCAAACGGAAGTGAATTGCTCCAACCTGACACCTAATTAACTGAGCAGGGTTTAAATCACGCAGCCGATGACTCAAAACTAAACAGAAGCTCCATTCAAACGTCTAGCCGGTGTAACGATTACGTAATGGCTGTCGTAACGTGGACGAAAACGCTTGATATCGGTGGCTCGACGCGATAATCGCGGCCTCGATGTTGGCATCGGGGTCAACGATAGTCAGGATCATCGGTTTCTTCGCTGGATGCAGTGGAAAAATTAACTGGTCTGGCTGCCAGCATCATCGCCGATGAATCTTGCATCCAGGTCAGATCTGCCACTGTTCCTCGCTGTGTTTCGTATTGGCTGTTCCAATTAAATGGACTCGTAATTTCTTTCACGTTAGGATTCGCTTTCACGTTTCCATGTAACGATTATTACTATAAAGTTACTAGATCTATAGGGGAAAAGTCTAGGAACATTAGAAGGTCCCCACGATAAAAATCGTATCGTTTGGGATTCTTATATGTAAAATTTAATCACAGTCGACTATTCATTGCGATTTCATAATCTTTTGCTATATCTATAAAGTTGAATATCGAGGCAAGGATTTGGCCTGAAATTAAAATTTCATCAAAGCTACACGAACCATTGAATCGGACGATTTTCTCAAGTATCATCCATTTTCTTCAACTTCCACTTCCATTCGACCCATCGAGGTGTTAATGAGTGCTACCAACGTATAAAGCCCGCAAACTGAGAAGTTGGTTCAGCAGAATCGCGAGTTCTAACTTTATGCAAGATGCACGTGACCAAAGGAACACGTTCTACTAGGCGGTGAAATCTTTTCTCGGCCCTCTGCGGCCAGAATCCGAAGTCTGGAGTGGCCTCGAAGAGGATCTAACCCAGACCTAACCCAGACCAACTCGGAGAAACTTGAGACGACGTTCTGCCGTGGTGGTGGCAATGCTTGCAGCGGTGTTGGTGCCGCTGCAGGATCGATCTGATGGCCTAGTTACCAGGAGAGAGTGAGACACGGGCCAACGAGAGGAGGAAGCCTAGGCAGACGCGTATACTGGGTGGGGCGAAACTCGCAGGGTGATTATAAAGAGGGTTAATTTAAATCTCCGATTCTGATGCGAATGTGTGGTCAATTTTCGATTTCCGATATTGCTCTTTAATAACCGAATTGAGCAGATTTTTACAAAATTCCTTTTCGAGAATTTTAATAGGTGGATCTAGAATTATAAAAGCTTTTTAATAAATTTTGTATGAGAAATGAAGTGCCTAACAAGAAGCCTCTAAGAAGACTTCGAAGTTGATGGAAAATCCCTAAAAAGGTTTCAAAGTCCATATAATATTCCCAGAAATATTTAGAATTTCTGCAGGCAGTTCCTATGAAAATTTCAATAAATTTTCTAACTGAAATTTTCTAACCTCATATTTTTCATATATCAAACCATCTTCTTACATTCCTCCTCCTTACGTTCCCCAATAACGGCTATACTTTTTACCATCTAAAAATCCATATAATATAAATCGTCGCTTTAGACCCGAACATTTACCCCAATCTAAAAGTTCGTCAAAGAGTTTCATCTCGCAGAAAGGTTTCCCGGGTCCTTTTAGTCTCAGCACAATTTCCGCCTCACCCTATAGAGATCCAACTATGGCGTCTTTTCGAGATACGCGACACGCCGCTGGGAGGCGCGGTGGTTGGGAGAGAGAGTCTCGACGCAAAGAGGGTTGCAGGGTGGTGTTGATCGGATGTTGTAGCCGGGATACGAACCCTGGAGCGAGGACAGGCATTGACCTAGATGTCCTCTCTCCGCTTTCTCCATCCTCGTTCGCTGACTGTATCCCTGCAGTCCTGTGTGCCTCTTCCTAGCTTCTCGTTCGACTGCAGATTCTGGCCCTGGGCTGGCTCTCTTCCATCAACCTCTCTTCTTCTCTCTTTTCATGACGTTGAAACGTGCAAGTAATCGCTGGAGGATATTCCTCGTATACAGGCAAGGTTTTCATACTTTTGACGATACTGTAAGATTCCTGATCTTCGTATTGATCCATGGATGGTTCTGTGATTGGTGGGAGTTTTGACTATGGGTTTTGGTTATTGAAATGGAATATTAGGTGGAGTGATTTTAATGCAAATGAGTTTTAACGTCCATTCTACAAACGTGAGAGAAGATGTAGATTCAGACGCTTGCGGTCAGACGTCCTTAACTCTACAGTCTCTGCTCATCGAATTAGAACCACATGCGGAACCTTCGCTCCTCTGACATATGAGCAAATACATATGAAGAAATACGAAAAAGAAGAAAAATAATGTATAAAAAATTAAAAATTGGTCATTTTGACTCGTGTAATCCCAATATTAAATCTTAAAATTTTAGAGTAATTAAATTAAAATTTCTATATTCCAAAATTGACAAAAATCGGTATAGAACGTATAGTCTATAGAAAGTGGTACAAGGGATGAGAATAAATGTGTGAAGACAGGGTGGGTGGAGAGAAAGACGAAAGAAAATGACGCTAGAAACGCAAACAGGACATCTAGGTCAATGCCTAGCCCAGCTCTAGGATGCGGATCCCGGCTGCGACCTCTGAGCAATAAATCCCTCCACCCTGCAACCCCCCTCATCCAGACGAGCCATGAACCTTCCACCAGCTACTAGAGGATGCAGGAGGAGGATCGCATCCGTGCCTGTTACTCACCACAGAAGCGAAATCTATCTTTGAACCCTCCGCGTCCCAGAGAAAATCCAGATTGCAGAAAAAATTGAAGACAAGTGGGGTTCTATTTGTAAATAAAAATAGCATTTACGATAAAAATAGTTAAATGGTGAAATGGTTTCGTTGAGACAGAAATTCCTGCGTGTAACCCTAGATGGATCGTCAGAGACTGCAGCGTTAAGGATGTCTGATCACGAATGTCTCGACCTACTTAGCAATGTGACTTCTTCTTTACCAATTTTGGAATAATTTCTTCAATTTTATAGAATCCCCAGTTGATGCACAATAAACGTAATAATTTCGACTAAAATAAAAGCTTTTATGCAAGGCAAGATTTTTAATTTCGTCCAAATGAATCGTATAATTAGACCTCACGTAGCTCTGCCCTAAATTAAAACATGCTTCACGATTCCATGCAAACTCGGCGCTGGTTAATTCAAATTAATCCAGACACGCGTTGTTTCCTTTATTTGCTGAGCACACGCATGAATTACTTAAAATTTTATGAAAAAATTCGACCACTCGCCCTGCTCATGTTCATCCCCATTTTATTATTATACTTATGTCAGCGTCATTTTTCTATCTTAAATCCTATTCTGCTTGTTATGCTTGCATCCCATTCTAATTGTTATTTCAATAAATTCAAATAATAGAAATTACACTGTTCTTTCTAAATCAAAAGGGTTCTGTAAACTTCTTAATATGAAAAATACAATGGAGTTCATTAAACCCTATATTTCACTGTAGTAAACATTTTTGCTAAATATTTGAAACATATTTAAAGAATATATCTAATATATTACGAGACATTGATTTTGTCTCGCAATTTTCTTATTTATTTTCTCTGTTTCAAATACGTCTCGGAATTTCTTGTCATTTTCTCTTGAACTTCACTGTGAAAAGTGTTTTCGTGAGCCACTGTAGCTTCGATCACTTTCATAACTGATTATATCATCGATTTACTGTCCTTCATACGAAAGCCACCATTCATGTCAACGTTTCTGAACCGGAGCTAGGATTTTGCTCGATTTAACAGCATTAATACGACAAAAACCGCGAGGGGCTACCTGTTGATATACTATTTCGCGTGGCGCAACGCTGTTCCCGGTTGCCGTCGTACAGGCGCGATTCAACCGCGCATTCAATTTGTGATTCGACGCGCACGTCCAAGCCTCCGACATGAATTCAATATCCGTAATAATATCCGGACGTGTTTCGATACCGACGACGCCGATGTGTTTCTCACCAGCTTTTACGTTGAAAACGAAATAGCACCGCTAGAAAAAGGCACCGGACTCTCTTCAGCCGCAATTATTGGAAATTGAATACCGCACCGGGCTGACTTGGTTTATAGCGAAAAAGAAATTGTACGATCAGGATGAGGTTGCAATATCACTTGAACGAATATCATTTAGAAAATGCTATTGTCTATGAAGGATCGCCGATTGTTCCGATGCAAGTCATTGTTCTCATCATCGATGGCAACCGAACTGAGGAAATGTTTCCCTAAGAAAATGAATATTTCCAAAAATCAAATGGAAAGATCAAAACGTAGGTTCTAAAGAAAGGATAGAGAAATGTGAGAGTGTCGCGAAAGGAAGGTAGGAATTGGCGAGCGACCATAGTGGGGTGGGTCAGGGTTAGTGTCGAAGGTTAGGCTGTCCCCCTACCCAGAATCCCCATGAGTTCAGCGCCAGGGACAGGGTAAAGGGGCGTACACTGTGATTGGATCGATATTTTACTAGCTGCACAACTACTCGTACGATTTTCGTACCCTTTCGTCGCACTTTCTGAACTTCCTAGCTCTTTTGCCGAGCCTGATCCACCAGACCTGCTCACAGAGATCCATCTAATTTGCATACTACATGCGGAGTCTTCTCACACTTTGCAAACCGGATTTAAGACCTTTTTTATTTTGTCTGTGAGCAGTTGATCCGATGCAGTCTTTGAATCATTTTTTTTTTTTTTTTTTTTTTGTTGCTCCTTTTATTGATTGTGAGACGTCTGGAATTTGTATTTTTAATTTATTTTTAGGATTTTTCTACCGAAGTTTTCTACCGAATGACTGATGTTACTCCCGTTAATTAGCGAGGATCCCGCCGTCAAAGCTGATTTAGTAATTGAACCGCGTCCAAATATTAGGATCACTCCGAGTGTCATCGGCGATGCGCCATGTCCGACTTTAATAATCGATTAGTCGTGCCGCAACGACGTGCAGAGCAAGCTTGGTCGTTCTGCTGGTGACACACGGCCTACCAGGCTGCTATTGTCAGAAGTCGGCCGTGCGTGTTCCAGATGACAACGGTGATTAATAAATCGCTGTTTTCGGGTACACGGTCTCCACTGCACTGACACGAGCGATGTACTGCCCGATAGATCAGGCCTAGGATACAGCAACTATGATCTGTCGTTCGTACAAATCCTCAACAAACTCCAAATACGTCAGGATCCAAACGGAATACCAACAAACTAGATTTTCCATAAAAATAATTGCAACTAGAAAATAACCTGCCCGAAAATGACCTTTCGTCTCTAAAAAAGATTTTGTATTTCCAAAAAATACTTGGCAATTGTTGCGAAGCTCCTGGTCCAAAATTAAGAAATGTCAACTACAAAAGTAAAAACTCGGATCTGAAAAATATCATAACATATTCCAAATGTACAAATGGAATATCAGTAAACGTAACAGGCCCGTTATGGAGCTGCGAGACCGAGAAGGTGGTAGGGAAACGACAGGTAAACAAAAGAGGTTAGAGGGGAGCCGAGAGGGCAGACCTGGTCGCAATCGGAATTCTCAGTTGTCTTTTTGGGGCCAGCCAGGCCGGAGTTGCGTAGAAAGTCGCAGACCCAATCGTTCTGCCTTGTCTCGCCATTGGTCATCGTTTCAAGGCCTATGGATCGCCATGGTGGGGACGGTTTGGACAACTGCGTCGCACCATACGACTCGTCTCCCCGAAACGCTCGTTCCACGTCGATTCGCCAACGTTACTGTCCGCTGGTTTTCGCGTTTGGGGATTCCCGCCGCGTTTTAGTTTTGTTTCGACGCTGTTTCGGACAGCCTAGATGGCGCAGCGATCGCTAAATGCGTTTGTCGCGGTACGTACGATTCATCGAAGCTGGAAAATCTAATTTTGTTAATTGTTGCCGTGGTTTTATACAGCTTTTCTTGCTGTTAGATCTCAGTGAAGTGTGATTCAGATTGAAGAATTGCTTTTTAAAAATCGCTATGGTGGTTCTATAGTTTCATCGCTGTTATTGTTCCCAGTGAAGTGTACGACGAATGGAATTAATTTCTCGTAAATAGAAATAAAATTCTCTTCTCTGCCAATTGTAGAAATAATTGTTTTAATTTCAAGATAAAAAGCTTCTGCAATTGTGATCTTAATGCTATTTCGAAAATATTGGTTTCAGGTAGTTTGAAGTTATTTTTACAGTGAAAATTCGTGATTTGTGATAGTTTCGAGTGATTTAAACGCGTTATAGTGATATTTTCGAATATCAAACGAGAATCTTCTCTTTTTTTTTTTAAGAAACGTGTGTTACAGTGAATTTTCAAGTTGAAAACTTCTTGAAAATAAATAAGTGAGAGGTAATAGTCTTTGATTTCGAATTATATAGAATATTTTGCTTGGCACAATGTGATTACAGCAATTTATTGCAGTTTTAACTGTTTTTACGGGCGAATTGTAAAAAGCGATTTGCCCACGTGACCAGCAGCGACTTTCACTCGTCGTTACTTGATAAAAAGGCGTCCTACTACCGACACAGAGCATCCTATCAATTTACAATTGCATTGTTTCAAGCGACGTGTCTCCGGGACGCAACTTCTGCGTTGTCGTAATCCTCTTCTTTCTCAATTGCTCAATTTCCACGTGACTCTGCCGCGTTGAACAACCGTCTGCCCTGTCAGATGCATCCCGACCCTCTTATTCTCTCACTTGAGACATTTAAACCACTTGCCATATCGTCGTCCTTGTATTTTAAAAGTTTCAAACTGTATCTTAAAAAAGTGATTTAAGGAGTAAAGCTACATTTGCCATGAATATTTTTTAATTTTCTACTATTTTTTAATCGATTTATGGATAAATAATTTCTCTCGATGATTCATCGATTTATTTCGAAATTAAGTTGAGTGAAAATTTATTTCGTTGATAGGTTCTGTAATTTTTGCTAATTTTAACTAGAAATCTTTATTATAAATTTTTGTTAAATGAAGAATTCTATTCGCAATTTCCTGACAATTTTCTCCATAATTTTTTCTATTTCCTAATCTTTCGAACTACCCTGGTCTTTCTTTTTACTTTTCGTTTCATCTTCCCAGTCGCAAATATCCTCTGTGATCGCGCAATTCGGTGAACCGTCGCGATTGTCACGAGCTTGCAAGAACTTTATTGGCACTGGTGGTGGCTTTTCAGGCGACTGAAAGTTTAGATCAGAGGACCAAGAATATCCAGCTCCCGTTTCATTGCTGCTCGTCCGATCGTTCAAGCGTATCATTACCCACGATTTCTCCACGCAGGAGGAAATTGCGTGGCGTCGATCGAGAGCTGTTCTGAAGTTCCTCTTAGACGTAATGACGTGTCGTGTGCACTCTCTTGTACAGTATATATACACATTTCTTCTGGAACCTGTAATTTCCAAACAATTATGCTTTTTTCCATCCGTTTCACCCTTCTTTTTTACGGATTAATGACTCTGGTGAATGATTTGAAAATAGAAATTTTATTAAGACAAATTCCATGCTAGAGCAATGTCGCGTGAAATAGATCGTATTACGAACTTTTCTATTAATTGCTCGTCAATTTCCTATCAATGTTCCATTGATTTTCACTAATTTTCCATTAGCTCGCCATTCATACAGAACAAGCTTTAGACTTTGCTAAGTCAGCTTATATTTATCGATGCATTGATCATCCTGAGAGGCGTAAAATTACACGTATCGCGTCCTTTTCAGACGATCTATTGAGATCCGTTAACGATAAACCGAGTGATGATGTTAATGGATAATGTGGTAGCCATAACGATTGAAATGCAAATTCTGGGTACACTGAACCTTGACACTTCTAATCTTATTTCTAGCGCGGGAATTATTATGATAGACTGTTAATTATCTTGTGAGATTCCGTGGCTATGAAAAGTATGAAAGAAACCAGTTTGATAATTTTGTGGCGGCCGTAGCTTGCACAGTTAGAGACTCTTCTATTGTACATTTAGAAAAGTACAGATTTTTCGAAAAGTACGGCTCCTGGTATCTACGATTCAGACAGAAAAACAATAAAAATTGAATTAATCTAACGAGACATAATCCAACAAGACTTTGACTGACCAAGCTATTGTCTTCTGTTGTAGATACCTCAAGACAGCAACGGGCGACGATCCGACTCGACTAGCATGCACCTGGGCCCGCGGTTCGAGGCGCACTTCAAGATGCGGTAGAGGAAGTCCCTCGACGAGAGTCCAAAAAGCAATCGGTGCAACCAATTCGAGTCTCGTCCTTTGTAACCAGAGCATAATCGCGTGCATAATAGCAGTTAGATTAAGAGGCTTGGACCCAAGACACGCTCATACCCTACCAAACGTAGGACAAACTTGGGTCTTACTCTTGCGATCCCCATACGAATCCAAATTCACAGAGCACCCATCGGCATCCAGGTGTTAGAACCCAATTAATCGAGCCTGGGAGCCTCTGACGACGAAAACCACTGCCTTTCAAGCCGCCAGGTTATCGTGAACCCCTTAAACAAGCCAGCCAAACCTCTTCAAACCTCTTCAAACATCGTCAAAACTCGACAAACCACCTCGAATTTCATCAAAACCATCAGAAAATTGGGAGAAAAGGTTTACGAAAGCGACTAGAATCTCCCTAGGGGACTTTAAGAGGCAAGTGAACAGAGGTGAGTAGAGGACCCGTCACGGTGGCCAGCTTAGTGAGCGGCAACGTAGCGGTGCGTTACGATGAGGCGTCGGGAGTGGTTGGCACGGGGGGTGTCGTGTTGGCAGCCACTTCCAGGTTAGCCACTGCGGATCCAGCGACGTCCAGCATGGACACCAGCGACTCCAGCATGGACACGACTAACGGAGGCTCGAATACCGGGGTAGCAGGCGTCGGAACGATCACCTCTGTGGTGGCTGGAGCCGCGTCCCTGACGCTGGTCAAGGCCGAGACGCCTGAACTCCTGGCTGGAACGTCCACGACGTCCTCATCGGTCGCAGGCCCGGTTACTGCGGCCGGTGGCCTGTTCGCTGGGATCGCGGCGGGTAACAAAAGCGCCAGACCCGACGACTGGCTAGCCGCGAACAGCCCAGGTTCGCCGACCGCCACGCTGCAGGGCCAACACGTGGTCTACACGAATCCTCAGCAACAGTTGACCGAGTCGCAGCAACAGCAACCGCCTCTCGCTCATTCCAGCCCCTTGGCGCATCAACAGCAGCAGCAGCCCAGTAGCAACAACGGATACGCCAGCCCTATGAGCACCAGCAGCTACGATCCTTACAGTCCCAACAGTAAAATAGGTAAGTGGAGCTCTTGTTATTTAGGAATTCCGAATTCTCTATGAAGGGATGGAACATTGTTTTTGGAAAGTACTGCAGTTAGCTTCATCAGAGACCAAATGATACACATTGATAAAATGTAGTGCCAAGTTACACAAGTTTCGAAGCTCTCGATCTTCGATATCGTTGGGTTGTTTATCACTGTTAGAGTGGCTAGCTTCATCGAGAGTCCTCAAGCCAATGAAACCGACGAAGCTATCATCACTATCATTATCACTATCTCGAAAGCTTCAATACTAATAATATATAGTACAGTTCTACTGTATTGTCAGAAAATTATTCTATGCAGAAGTTCTCAAACTGCAGAAGTAATCAATCTCATCTCTTCTGAGCAATCCTCAACCTACGAACTTGCTAAAAGAAAGATGACACGTGTAAATCCTGGCAAAGACGCATGACCGAGGAACGTGGGACAGATGAGGAATTCAGTGCACGCGTTCGCGTTTCTTTCTGTTGATGGCGCGCGCGTTCTGCGAAAGAGAAAAAGAGAGTGAAACGTCGACCAGCTACCGGATGTGACGTCACCGGCCACGTTCTCCTCTCACGCAGACTTCCCCCGTCTCCTCTGCCCTCTCTTCGTCCACTGCAGTCGTTGTGTCTCTCGTGTCCACTTCCGTCAATCCAAGTGATTGCTTGCACTACTGCCATACTGCACCGCTCTCTCGCGTGCCAGCTTCGACGCACGCGAAGCTTCCAGGCGATCGCGATACAGACTACGATGGGCGCCGATGATAAGCTCGTTCAATTGCCTCTTGGGGGTGGACGTTTGTTGTCGAGGTCTTGGAAATTTTCTGAGTCAAGTTGAACGGAGCTTCGATGAAGATTAGGTTAGGAAAACAGATACGTAGTTGAGATTAGTAGAGTAAATACGCGCAGTTAAATATTTAAATGTATATTAAACATAGCATTCGTCAGTGTGTTTCTCAATTTCACATCGACACATACGACTCGTCAATGAAATATAATTTTTGAAATATGATTTTCTCTCATGAAGGTAAGCTTTCCAGCAAGAAGATCTTAAAGGAGAATTATTTGTGAGGTTAGGTCAACATTTTAGTGGACTTATCCAGTAGATTTATGGATTTATCCAGTAGATGCGAGGAAATGAATTTCTAAGAAAATATAACAGATTAAAATTTTTGATTAGGAGGAAGCACAAAATTGAGAAATTTTAATTTCAATATTTCTTTCACGTTGGTGAAAATATTTAGATAATAGATTCGGCAGCAAGATGTCGCATTCAGAAAAATTCCCCAAGGTAGAAAGTAAATAAAGAATTTTAAAGAATTCTTGCAAGGTCTTCCGTAGCAACTAAACAAAAGATGAATGAGGGACGCAGTTTGTCAGGAGAAAATTCAGCCGTGGTTTCTGAATTCAGGAAATTCGTGCGCCAAACGAGAACTTAACAGGCTGACTTAACCTCCTCGCTTCTTTTCCTCGTTGAACGAACGAAACTCCTGGTCTGATAAATAGTCCGATGGATTATAAAAGAAGTATTATCTAACGTTAATGAAGGTTTTTGATATCAGATAAACCGGTCAGGCGAGCTTCTTCTACAGTTGTAAAGTGTAGTTCTAAAAATGTTCATTAAACTTTTATTCAGGCAATTTTATACTATATAATAATTTTATAACAATAAAGTTATTTTTAAAAAACGTTACAAAAGAGATCTCCAAATATTTCTGAAAGAAAAGCCACAGCTGATCAAATAGCTAATGAGAGCTGTGTCTCCAGGCGATTTAAAAATAGAATTGATTGTTATATTTCTGTGCCCAGCGACATGTGCTAATTGGCTGCTTTTACCATGTGCAGGGTGCAACTTTTTCTCCCTTTTTCCTCTGCTGGGGTTACGTATTCCAGCGCTGCGCCGCTAGTTTTATTAGGCTAAATTATCGATTGTCGTCGTTAATAACTTTTCTTCGTCGTTAGCCGCGAGAAACTGTTGAATTTTTCTGCGACGACTATCTCATCGCAATGATTCATCCTTTTACTTTTGGTCTTTGTTAATTAGTCGCGCGCCAGCTCATTTCATTGATAAATTATGCCTCTGGTAATTAGTCGTTATCAGTAAAACTTGACTTTTCACTTAGAATTTCCGTTTCTCTCTTTCCCCCTCCTTACTCGTTTTTCATTAATCTCGTTTAATTAACTTCTTTTTGCAGTTGGAAGGTTGCATTTAATCGTTCGTGGTTTTTAAAGAGAGATTGAGGTTAGGAATCTTAGATGAGATACGCCGATGAATTAACTCTTTACACTTTGAACATTTTTTGAAGTGCCACTCCCATTAACACACTATTAAGTTATTTTACTTTATTTATAAACAGTTGCAGAGTTCTTTTTTTTGAGAGAAGAGTTGATCTAGGGACTTTCGCTTCTCTCTAGGATACGCTAAATGCATGAATTAGGTAGTAGAACAGCTGGCATGTCCCATACTAATTTACCACAAACAGTATGTTCTATTTAGTCGCATTTATGTGGGCTGTAACATTAATTACGAAATAGAGCCCATTATCGGAGGGGTTCTAAGCGGTTTTTGGTATGATATGGGTATTTCGTTCGCGGCTGTTGCCGATTGGACCCGCATCACTATGACAAACGACGAAAGATAAGCGATGCTCGCAAATATTTGAAACGATTTCCATAATGCACACCTTTCGACGAGGGACATTTATCTTTAGATCTTCTGAACGTCGCGAGAAATAAACACAATGAATTTAGGGAATTTTAAACCTTCTCTTTCGAAACTAATGAATTTGAAATAACGAAGAAATTCACTAAAGTCCTAAAACAATTCTAAAAAATAATCTAAGCGATATACTCAGAAAATTAGATCAAACCCCACAAAGAGAGGGTTAAAACAAGTTAAAAACAAGACGGGCAATATGGAAGAAAGAAAAGTGAGAAATCCGTGGAAAGCGAGGATCAGCCCAGGTGAGGTTAACTGCGCGTATCCATCCAGCGTTTCCATTTTTTTCCACGGCCCCGGAATGTGTCTGAGAACCCACGACGGATTTTCCAGCGGCTAATAGCGGGTGGTACTGTGTGAATTGCAGCAGGATGCAGATACGGCCTTGAGTGGCGATACACGAACGCGTGCGTGCGCAGTGCACACGGTTCGCGTGAGCAACACGCACAGAGGGCTCTGCTACTGATGGGATCAAGTTCAATATGAACCAATAAATGCGAACCAATCCGCTTCATTTCACAGGATCCGAATAGTAATCGTAAGATATAATACTTCAGTTGTTGTAATTGACAATTTGCCTTCAACAACAACGCTGGCAGTCGTAAATAACAAACTCAAAATTTGACTCATATATAATGCGTCTGTGACTTTGAGAATTCTACTTTGCAATTATCGCATGTTAATTTTGTGCGACAGTGTCGAACTAACGGGACCTTAAACTTTTTTTGGATTGGTCACAATAGAAGCTTAATACTTTGACCACTGACACGTCACTAGCGCCACGCGAGTGCTAAATAGTGATGGGATTAAGTTCAATATGTACTGATAATCATGACTCAAACCCAGCACTCAAGATTAATTTTATAGCGTCGAGATGCCACTCATCTACTCATGGAATACTTATTGTATTTCTCAGATCACTGATAAAGGATCCAAATTTGTCAGATTTACATTTAGGTCTACTTGGGAGTACTGCTTCTATTTTTAAAATACTCATGTAGGATTCCAATCTTGTCAGTTGGTGTTCCAACCTACTTGCGAAATACTTGAGTCCATCACTAGGCTTCGCTCATTCGCATGCCAATGGAAACTGGTAGTTGTGTGCGGTTGGCGGCCATGTATGTTGCAGGCGAGGTTAATACTACCAGATAGAGTAACGTGTATACTGCGCGTTATTTAGAGCTTATGCGTTCTGCGAGACGTCAGAGTCGGGGATCGGCTGGGAAATTGATGCTTGCCCGGCTGCCTTTCGCTCTTTTTTAGGAGACATCCGTTCTGATGCTTGTTTTGGGAGTTGTTCGTTGGTGGGGAAATATGTTAAGGAGTAGTAATATGGCCTGGAGCTGTTGATCTCTTGAGAAAGGTGTATCTTGATTTAAGATTATAGTTCTTCGACATATCGTTGCCTATACATACAACCGTGACTAGGTTAGGTTAGTTTAGGTTGTTTTGATAGTGACCTACGAATAATTAATGACTAGATCTACTTTCATGAGAGTTTCTTTAATATTAGTGATCAGTTGGTTAAATAGAATCGTGTATGTAAGAAATTCGATTATAATCAAATATAGGAGTCGCCTAAATACATAAATATACTACACTGGAAATAAAATTACAAAAAAAAAAAATTGCAAAAAGCGTAAGAAAAAAATATTCAAGAAATGCAAATTGTAATGCATATTTTTAGAAGGATAACATACAGCATATCTATATTATTATCCAAAGTCCCAAAGTTCACGAGCTTTCGTCTGGTTTTCAACCAGCAGCCTTCACGCGTCGATACCTGAGAGGCGTGATCATTGATGATCGCGTGATATCGACTCATGCGGCAGATTATTGCAACAGTTACGTAAATGCACTCGCGCCACAGAGTCTCTCTCTGTCTCTATCCATATATAACGTGTTACAAAAAGCGAACAATATTCATAATGCTAGATATCAGGACAATAAAAAAAAGTTCATTCTACGTTCGTGAAATAAAAATATATGTCACTTCAGACTTATTTTTCAAGTTATAGTATTTTATTTATATATTTAGCTACTAATTGATGTGAAAATTAGGAAACCGATAAACCATAACTTATTATCCCGTAAAAAATAAAAAGTGTGAAATTCTTGTGATTTTCAAATATTCGTCCACAATTTTGTAACACCCTGTATGTGTGCCTCCGTAAGTGTGAAGCGGCGCTGATGGGACGAGGTTAATGACAATATGTTGAGTTGCCACGGTTCCTCCCACGCATCGACTGCACTGGCCCATATAATTATTATTCTGACTCGTGCAGCAGACACGCACACACGCGTCCAACCATTTAATTTTCCATCGCTGAACGAGCCGTTTTTGCGCGGGAAGGTCTGCTCCTGGTATCCGGTTATTTCGTGCTGTTTATCTCTCGCGTATTCGTCTCTTTCTTTTATAATGCTTCCTCCTTACTTAGGTTAGGTCTCCGACTTTTTGCTTGAACAAGTGGACCACTGATGCGTTTCTCGTTTTACCAGATCTTCCGCGGATGATGGACTTTTAAGTTGGAAATAATTCCCTAGATATATACTTACCGGATCTTTTTAGGTTATGTCTGTGTTATTTTAGTTTTAGAGATTTGAACTGTTCTTCGTGTTGGTTCTTGGAATTTGAAGATTTTATGTTTCTGATTATGATTATAAATGTAACTCTAATTACAGGCATAAATGTAATTTTCATTGAAATTTGACAATATCTGTATAACTACATTTTACGAAATGTCGAACGTGATAAATTGTGAAGAGGAAGAAAACAAAACGTAGAAGACATCGAGTTTTTTGTTTTAATGTGGGATTATCTTCATAAAATGTTACTCTTATAAATGTCAGCTTTTCTAGCCCTTTTTATTGAAGAATCTTAATGTCAGTGAACATTAGAGATCAATTATTGAATGAAACAGTTTCAAGGAAAGGCTATTTTTATTTTAAAAGAAGAAGAAAATATCTGTTAGTGGTTGAATGAAAAGTGCAGTTGCAATCTTGAAAGCAATTGCACAATGTCCTTCGATGATCCTTCCGGTGACCTTCCGTTGGTGTTTCCGGTCCGTATCCGCCTGTGGTTTAGAGAACCGGAAGTCACACTGGAGAGCCGTTCTCAAAAGCTCTGGTGGGGCGTTGCAAGCTGGGGACCACGCAGATGAAAGTACATTTCCAACCTCCGGTTTGCACTTGCATTTGACATCTATTCACAGACAGATCATGCTTCCAAGAACTTATCTTATTTCCTCTTGGGGAACATGATTTGATTCGGTATAAAACATATTGAATTAATAGTAGAGATCGTATGAAATATTCAATTCAATTTAAATTATTCCCGGAACCTTTCGAAAAAAGATCAATCAATTTCAAGTGAAAACTTTGAACGAAAACTTGGATCACATCCAAGTCATTTGTGACAATGTTTCTCAATCGAAGTCTCCGACAAAGGCCAAATATTCAATTAAAATTGCTGGGACCGTTCAAAAAAATTCAATCTATGTCAAGTTAACAAAACCTTTAACCGTTATATTTTCATGCTCGATAAAAAAGAATGTCCTAATCAATAATAGAGGTTATACTTTTCAACAAGGATCAAATATTCAATTAAAATTACTCGTAGAAAAAATCCTATCATCAAAAAAAAAATCAGTCAATTCGAAATCAAAATTGTGATCTATTATATCGGCAAGTGAGACGTGGAAAAATTCCTGAATGGAAAAATTGTAGAATCGGTAGTAGAGGTTAAGTGGTAAAGTGTGGCGTCACGACGCAATTTTAATGCTCGATAGGAGCACATAGGAGAACATACGTATCGTTGACATATCCGCACACCGGCGAGCAGACATCTCGTCGATATGCAACGTGACCGAGGAGAGAACATCGGGACATTCTATATTTACCAACGGTTCACTTATCAGCCGCTTATCAGCGAGACAGCCAGAGGAGGCGACTCGCCTCTCTGTACTGTAGCAAACATTGGGCTCTCCGCTTTCTCCCTTCACCTCCTGCACCTTTCCATCCTGTATTTTTATCTTTCTTTTCTGCGGCTGGCTCTCTTACATAACCTCAAATCTGTGTTGCAGTCTGTGTCCTTCTGGTTCATTTCGTTTTCCCTTCGTTTCTCCTTTAGTTCTTTTTGCTTCTCCCTTTTCCCTATGGGAAAAGATCAAGAATGATCTTGCTGTCATCACGTTTGCACAGCGTTTAAAGGTCATCTGACATTAGTTGGAAATATCTTTGAAAATCCTATTTAGGGAAATTGTGGGCCACGTCCTAGAATAGATACTATATATTATTTAAAAAAGATTTGGATTATTAGTTATTCCTGAGATTTTGTAAAAATAATTTACTTGGTTCGGATAACGTTAAGTTGAAAATTTGAAATTTGGAAATATCGCAGTTCCACATAACCTATAATTTGGGACTTGTCAATTTATTATTATTATTAGTTAATAAATTGTTATATAAAGGAAAGATCATTTGGCTTGTACTCAAGCAACCATGGTCAACTAAAGAAATCCAAAAGAAGGGGTAAGAAACGAATCTGACTGATAACATAGCCTTCCAGCCATTATCTGGTGGCTGACAGAAAAACGAGGGTCCAGAGGATTGAAAAAATGCGAAGTTATCGCTGAGAAACGACGAACAGATGTGTACGTGTGGCGTTGATGTAGGTCGTCGGTGCGTAATCAGTCAGTCGCTTCGCTTATCAGAAACGCTATCGGCGTATCATCTGTGCGGGCCATGCCTGACCCACATCAGCTCGTGACCAATCGAAATCGCAAAGCCTGCTTAGAATTTTCGCGATGATTCACATCGTACGCATACTTCTGTCGAATTTTTTCTTATCTGCTTCAATCGATGAAACAGTAGCTTGTTATGATCGTTAGAAACTTCGTCCAATCGTTCTGTGACTATTGTTTCGATCGATCGTAATATAGGTTAGGAATCAGTTCATTTTAATTGATCGTTTAATTTATCATATTTTATTCTTCAATCAGAATATAAATTTTGCTTTAATAGTAAATAAACTTAAATGTAATTTTTTCCTAGCAAATTCTGATTACACGTTTCAGTAAATTCTGCTTTAAAAGTGAAATTAATCAAATTACAGCTGAAAGATCATTTTTTGTATCTCATAGAGTTTACCTTTTACTTTCAATTTCGAAAAAGCAAGGTTTCGAGCTTACCTTTATTATTAAGAACGACAAAATAATTATAAATTGGGATTTCACTGAAAATCGAGCTTTTAATATTTTACTTTTTGCTACTTATTATAGTAATTGATCTCCAATTTTTTAATTGACGTTTCATAGAAATTTCTCGAAATATCGAAGTGATCGTACCCTAGTTATTCGTTTCATTAGATCGATATTTTTTTCGTGGATCCTGGTTATTAGTTGATCGATATCTAGACAATTAAACGAGCTTCACTCCGCCCATCATCGGTAAGCTTTACCGGAGAGGGATCGGCCCATTTCCTAGCCCGTTTACGCGGAAACACGCGAGGCCCACTGCTTCCGGAAACAGCTAGTTCAGAGGTCGCGATAGACCGAGTTCCTGTTGCAATCTGGTATCGTTCTCGAAGAAACAGAACCGATTTTAACATATTTCAAAATTATAGGATAACTTCGAACTTACTTAAAATCATTAACATTCAAAAACCAAAAAATTCCACAGCTTATTGAACTGCTCGATTATCAATACCCAATTATGAAAACTTAAAACTCATTACCAATAACGATAACCTTATCTCCTAATAAGATAACATAATAGAATCTAATTATTTTCTAATAGCGAAATATGTGCATACGTATCTCCTAAAACTTCCATAGCGCTAATACGAACAATTTGCATCAGTAATAACAGGTGTTCATTGGTTGAGACCAGCCGAAGTCGATGACCAACGCGAGGTTCGCGAATTTAGGTCGCACGATATCGGGCTGGTTCGAGGTGCGGGCGCCAGGACGTACTGTACCTTACCTTATCGCGATCCGCGTTATCACGGTCAGATAAGGGCACCTCGTGCTCACAACTCGACCGCTAGGTAACCGATTACGCGTTATGCAGCTTGCAATTTTCGTCAGATCGTAATTTCGAACTTACCGAATCGGCCACTTCAATCGTTTGCATTAAACAAAATCTTCCTTCATCTGCAAAATTAATTTTTGGAAGGTGAAAGAAAAATTTATTAAAATGTTTCAAAGTTGATTGAAAATGTTGTGAACTTGTTTGTAATTATTCTCATTTCCGAAACCACTTTTCGGATGTATAAAAAGAGGTAGAAATATTAAACAAATTCTTAAAAAATCGATTGTAGTTCGTTGAGAATATTTTCGTGTAAATATCGAGTAAATTTCTCTGCTATTTACTGTCGATGACGGTCGTAAGTGAAACGATTGCTTCGATCGGAGGTTATCATATTTTTGTCTGTCGTTTAGAATGTCACTTTCGATGCATATAACCTCTTTTACTTTGCCGCGCTACTCTAAGGAATTTCTTTCTTAAAAGCTACCGCTTAAAAGGCTGTATTAAAACACATGATTTCATTATCTTGTTAGGAATATTTACTTTATCTTTCTTGGCTTAAAAATCTTACATTCATTCGTAGGGTTTTTAATCTTTTTCTATTCCACTTAAAAAGAGCTACCATAGAAAAATCTATGCTAGAGTACATAAGTTTATCATTTAACAAAAATATTAATTTATCTTATCAGAGTTAAACATCTTATCTGCACGCTACGTTTATCGTATATTATTTTAAAATATTATTCATTTTTTGTCTGAGTATAAATGATTAGTTAAATAAAAGAAAAGATTTAAAACATCTCAGCGAAATTTCATAAAGTAGATCTTAAAAAGTAGGTCCCGTGACGCCATCTGCCAGCCCGGGAATTACCCGTATTACCCAATTTGATCGGCAGATGGCGGCACAGTTTCGCTTGGCGGTTGTTGAAAAATCGAACTGGCGGCGTAATTTCGTAAAAAGTGTGAAAAAGCGGCGAACTATTGTCGACAGCATGTTGCAAGGGTCCATTAATCGCCTCAACGATATTCTACAACGAAAAGAGGTAGAATGCTCACTTTATCAACATTTTTATGCAACATTTAGTAAAGATCATTGACCTCGATATACCCACACCGTTGACACAAAATTTTCTAACCTATGCATTACCTCCGAGTGACATGTTACAACACACATTTCACTACCAATTCAATATTGACATATTAAACGACGAATAATATCAAATAATTAAAGACACCTTATGGTCTCAATAATATTAATTATCGTTTTTATCTAAATTGTTCCTTTTAAATCAAGGTTAGAAAATTTGAATTTTTAATGTTTGACAATTTTAATAAAATGGCGACGTTGGCTTATCTTTTTAAGGTGGAAAATATTTTAATATTTCTTAAACTATGTACGTATAGCTCGTTCTTTAGCGGCGTTCAATTCGGTTTCAATTTCTAACGTTAAAAAGATGTTGGAATGTTAGTTGGTTAGAAACGGGAAGAGGCGTCCTCGGTTCACGAGGACACGAGAACGCTAGGAAGGAATGGCGTTTACTTGGCGCACTCGCTCGACCAGTTTTTACTGTCCGCGTTAGTTCCCCTTCGCAGATTCAGCGACAGTTTGGCTATATCGTGGTCGAGGTATAGAAAATTGATTTTTAAACTGGTGAAATTGACTTGTATCTGAAGAATTACTAGAGCTATTGTATATCAGTTTCTCTTTCTTCTTCCTTCTTCTTTTTTTAGATATAATGAAAAGAAGTTTTTCTTTTGAAAATTACGCTATTTTGATGAAATACAATATGGAAAGATTTCAAATGCTTAGGTACAGTTTTAGAATTCTTTTTGGGTTTGATATTAGGTAATAATTGGTAGACATAGAATATTACTAATAATTTGTAGTGATTTGATTATAATAACTTTCACACAAATTTATATTTTTATATTTTAAATTGTAAATATGAATGTATAAAAATCAGCAATCTTTACACATATAATAATCTGTATGCAATGCATTATTGGGTTGATACACAATGAAGGATTAAATGTAGTAAATGGATTACAGAATTGGTAATTGCAACTAGACAAAATTTTAGGATTATTAATAGCAATTATACGTTATAAATTGTATTAGATAATTGATATTTATTATTTGGTTATTTTAGTGTGATATTTAGTATACCTAAGTGGGATTTAGCATTAATGACATGTTATAATATTGGTCAGGTTTGTGGGCTAGAACATTAAACAACAACTTGATGTTACTTATTATTTTGATATCAACTATGATATGCTATATTTTTAATATTCTTATCTGATATTCTAATATTACTTATAATGTGAAGACAATCTTTTAAGAGCATCTCAAACCTCAATAGAGCTTTGTTCAAATAATTCTTAACAATTTCAGCATTGCACAACATTCTTATCTTTCTGGTGCTCATCTTAATATCAAATATTCATACTGTTACTTAATATTCTAATATTTAGATAGTGTGTTGTGCTATTATGAAGATATGGGTTACTAGAGTTACACGTCAGTGTCTGAATAACAATGATATAATACCATAGGCAGTGGTACAACAAATATCTGCACAATGTTGCCTTTATTGTAGCAGATAATTGCTATTTAAATTGTGAATATAAAATCTGTAGCATAAAACCGTATACATAATTAAACGTCTACAGAATATCAGAAACATAATAAGAAATATTCCATTAACTGAAAATGCCTTTGTATAATTATGAAAGATTGTTATTTTATGAAAAGGACATATAAAACCCAGTGAAGATATACCTTGAATTAAGTAATATTGATGCGTTTAAATAAATTGTTATATTCATTCTGGTATCAAATACTCTGTTCAATTAATGTTACAGAATATTAATTTATTATTTCACTTTCTATCTGATATTCGATATTAATGCTTCATTATTTTTACATCTTAAATATTTGTTTCTAAATTTAAGACTAGATTTGGGGTCACATTTAGCCATTTTAGTTCTAATAATATTTAGTATCGTTAATGGAACTAGTCAGTGGACTAAAATTAGACTTGTGAAGAATATTTCAAGCAAATGAAAGGTAAACGTCATTTGCCAAAGGAAAGTAACAAGACATAAAGTTATGAAACAGTTTCACTTTTTCATAATGGAAATCGACGAAAGGAAATGGCAGTGCGCAGCAGGAACCGATCGACGCATTGTCTGAGAGTCTATAAAAGGCGTACTTTTCCTCTCGGCCGGCGTAAAACTTGTGAAGTGTGTTAACGCTAACCTTTATTCACTGCAGAATATTTTCCATCGTAGAAGCACAATCGTCCATTACATCTATAGAAACGGCAGAATTTATAATCAACTTGAGCCGCGTAAACAGTTTTCCGAAGTTACGAAAATGGAAACTCTGTTCAAGGAAAACCAGCTACATTTATAAAAAAAAATAATCTTCTAGATCGGCGACCATTGTATTATTTTTAGACCATTATTTAAAATTTATTGACTGAAGAATTCTTTCATTAGAATGCATTAAAAGCTATATAAACATTGTACAATTTAAACTTATTGTTTTTAAAGTGCCAGATTTAGAATGATATTGTTCTATATGAAGTATCAAACGTTTGACCATTGTATCCCAAATGTGTGAAATTATTTCAGAATGAAAAGTGCATAATACAAATTTTCATACAAGTTCTTCTCGACTATTGCCAATCCAATGGAACTTTAAATAATCACTTCATCAGAATTGAGTGTTTCAAGATTAAAGAATAATCCAAAACCATGAAACCTTCTCGGGTAATATCTTCAAACAAATCTTTTACACAATATACCGAAGCAGAAGATTTCAAATTAAAGTGGAACAGACGACTATGATATAATTACTAGTCACTGAACTACTTACAATAGATGAAGAGAAGCATCGTATAACGCATTGGCATTGGGTTCCATTGTAAATTAACGATACATAAACAAATACTAACATTTATTAAACGAAGAATAGCAAAGTGAGGAAGTGCTGTCGTGCACATGGATTGGTGACAAATAAATCAGTATGTTAATGAAGGAATTCCATTCTTCTGCAATCACGATGATTAATAAACGCTGTAGACAGGTAGGTTACATAATACCATGTGTGTAAAAATAGACTCAGCTGATGATAAATATATTATTGAATGAAGAATGAATTTATAGTACTATATATATTTAAACATAATTTTATAGCGTTTCTTCCTATACTTCTTTAGTATTTTATAGATTAATTTATAATCTTTTTATTCTTGCGCTTAATTTACACATCCATCTATCTATGAAAAGAGAAACAAAGTAGGAAATCTCTGTTGGTAAACGTTCTTTCATCCTAGTTCTTTACAGTCTTCTACGATCTTACACAATACACTGAAACAGAATGTTGAATGGAAAGTTATGAAGAGGATTAGGAAATGAAATTCTTAGGAAGCAAGAAATAGAAATCTATATGCGCAAGAGACGAAGAAAAATTCGAATGTCCAAGTGTCAGGAAGATTTCCACTTTCATAGACTGAAAAATTCATGAGAAATCCGCAACACGTGCCAGCAACTAGAAATTTCTTTAAAAATTCCAACAGTCAACAATGTGCATACGATATGAATCTTTAAAAGGCAGATGCCAAGAAGACCAAACACCGAAAATATTCCCTAAAAATCTGCTCTATATTCAAGAATTCCAAGACCTACAAAATTTGTTTAATTCGATAATCCACCATCGTCGTACCAAGCCCACTTAGGAATTCAGAAAAGCACGCTCGCTATTGGCTCGGTGGAGTTAACCAAGCGGAGAAACCTTGTCAGAAACTGAGGGGCCCACAGTTTCGACAATGAGCTACAAGCCGTGTTACGAAACGACACACTGTGGCTGAACAGCGATCGTTACGAAAGCGACAGGAGGTGGAAATTCGAAAAGCAGGTTACGAAATTGGTCCGCAGTCGCGTGGCGATTCTGCTTCCATTATCTACACACTATTCTACACCTTGGAGGTCGTGTTCTCCGCTCATGATCGTTCACCACATGGGAGCCACTCGACGCGACGATCACCGTAGTCCTTGAGCACTTCCGTCTCTTTTTTTCTTCTCTGCGTACCGCGATCGTTTCATCGTCGTCTGACATTCACCGTTGCGAATTCGCTTGCCTGCAAAATCCGCCTGTGGATCAGAAATCAGTCGACTCTTCCACGCCCTTCCCTGCCACTAGATAGCGATGGGCTTGTGCTGAACTGGAGAAACACGAACACTGACAAGATGCAAGATACGCTCTCTTCATACAACGTTCCATTTCGTCAGATCTCAGTGGAACATTAACTTGGATACACTTGAATCTTCTTCGTGGAATTCTTCGGAATAATCTCATTTTATTTTTTTTTATAGATATTATTTTACATATTGTAATTTAATTATCAGACGAGGAATCGAAGAAACGTTTTCTTTTTGCCTTTTTTTTTTGCCACTGGATAGTGGTGAACTTGCGCTGATCCTGATGGACCATGGAAAATGACAGGGCAGAGAATATGCAGTGTCGATAGGACCATTCATTTTGTCAAATCATCGTGTGCGAAGACGGATGAGCCTTGCATGATGTTTCGGAGAATTTATCTTTATTTTTATTCGCCTGTCTGAATTGAATATTTTAATGAAATTATCAGAAGTCAGTTGCCTTCTCATCGTCGAAATTGTATTTTACAAAGAGTCAGAGAGAGGGATTTTCTATGCCAGGTACAGAGTATCTTGCAACTTAAATAGAAGTTTCACGTTCATACTGATATTTGCCAAGAATCTACATTTTAATGTAATAGGATTTCCTACGGATTTTAGATTCCATTAGATTTATTGACGATATACGATCAAGGTTAGTCTGACTAAAACGTGTTTAACGAACAAAGATTGAAAGTAGAATTTGTGGAAATGTTGGAAGAAAGAAACGTGGAGAATGGGGGAGAATACAGCGCTGTTATCACCAAGAAGAATTTTATTTTTCCAAGTGTGAAATAACTGTGGTTTACCGTGTGAAGCAGTTGGTTTCCTAAGCAAAGATAGTATCTTCGTAGCAACGTGGTACAAACTTTGTTTTTGACAAGTTACAAGTACACAACTGCTCTGAACTACGCACGAAGAAGATTTATATTTCCTCGTCATTGTATTTTTGTCTCCGTCTCAAAGAGTTTTCGCAAGCAAGGAAAGAAGAAAAAAGACGAAGCGGCGAACGTGTAATTAGACATAATTACGTAAGCTCGGGCAAAAGTACACGCAGAAGAAGAAGTATCAAGGAAATATCTCCCTCTGGTTAGGCGCTTTTAATAAAAAGTCAAACAGACTTCTTGAAAATGCCTGTTGGCATCGCGATGACAGCAATTCTCCAGCCAGTTAAAATTAACTTGAATGACACTCGCTACGAAGACACACGAGTCGTGAAAGGAAAACGCTTTTAAAGTAGTCTCCAGACCCATTCTCACGAAACAGTTTGCTGTCGTTGGCGACGAACACGCTGGCGTAACAGAAGCAAACAACAGAAGAAGAGGAGCTTGGTCGCGGTACAGGAGCAGCTAATTGCGTTTTTCTTTCGCGCACGATGAACACCAGCTCCCTGCGAGTTTACAATTACGTATAAGCACGAGTGGCAAACGAGGAATCAACGTGAAACACTGTCACGATAGTTTCGCTTTGATATTCTCTGCCACTTTTCGTAGTTCTGCTTCGATTGATTTATTCAGCAAGATCAACGATTACTATGATATTCGTTTGGATCTTAATAAATGGACGATCTGCAACGGGAAATTGTAATTTTCACGAAACGAAAGCCGAGTTAATTAATTATTATTATTAGAGCGAATTATAATTACACGATAAAACTCTGTTCGTACGAATTGCCAGTGAAAATACTGCTTTGCAAAGTTCTTTGCAAGTTTCATCTTTGTTTCTAACGATATAAAAAATGCTGGGAGAATTATTGAGGTTAGGTTTCCCAATTTGGTTAGGTTAGGTTAGGTTAGGTCAGGTCTAACCCAATTTCGATGGCATTTTGGTGAATAGTTCGAAGGAATATCCAGGACGAAAAGTTCGTCTTTCCCATTTTCTTTTTGCAATTTTTTTATCCACTTCGCCGATATTCTCGTCTTTTTTCAAGGGAGTATATATTCTTTTCTAGACTCGAGTCTTGACGAATATTCAAGCGAACCTAATAATAGAATACGACCTTGAGACGAGCTACAACATTTACGATACAACGAATTGCAATTTTCATTTATAATTTAAAGGAAAAAAAAAGGGGGAAAGAACTAATTTAACAGATGACTCTACGATATTCCAGTCTCCTTCTATTCATTTATTTAGAATCTGACAGCTGTGTTGTTTCTCTTTGTTTCTCTGTCTCCTTCTCTTACCGTGCACGGTAGATATCCTTGAAGTGGAACATTGTCCCCGGCAATTGCTTCTTCTTTATGTGATACTCGAACACGTTTCCTGACATTGACCGTTGGCCAACAGGATTCGTCGAAAGATTCGCGAACTCTATTATAGAGGTGTCGTTCTGACATTTATGTAATGTCTGGTGAGTCAGTAGGAGGCGACGGTACACAGACTTCTATTACTGCTGGATTATTCAAGAGCTGTCGATGACTATTTTATTAACTCAGACAAGAATATGATCAGGAATATGATAGGTTATTTATTTTTTATAAATCAGGCATTTCATTCTATGTAATAATAGATATCTCGAAGTTTCTGCATATGAGAAATTTTATGATTTACAAAGTCTATTAGACTACATATTGGGTTGGTAACTAAGTGATTGCGGATCTTGTCGTTAGGTTGTAATGACAAAACCCGCAACCTCTTAGTTGCCAACCCAATATGCTGCAATGTACAGTAGTACTGTAGGTCCCGTTCTTAACAAACGTGACTTCGCGCAACGTATAAATTAAATTATTCATGATCAGGTTGTTAAATTATACGTAAAAGCAACGTTACTGGAAATCGTAAATTGTTTCGTCAAGGAGAACGAAATACATCGGAGACTATTTTTAGAAACTTACTATGTACATAAATCGCCGATTGACTTATAGTTATTTCGATGAGTGCACCTATGGATATTCATGTAAATTAATATTTCCGTTTAATCGAAGAAACACGATCTGTAAAAAGATCCGTTTCTGACAAATACCACGCTATTATCATTATCAATTATTATCATCAGCGGATAAACGAATCTTCGATTATTATTATTTATTATTATTGTTATTATTCCACTCCATAGTTTTCCTACTACATCGTCTTATCGCGTAACTATCACTTTGATTCATTCGTTTCGCACTGACCAAGCGATTTATTTAATTTCTCAATATCTTCGCGCGTTCGCATAATTTTGCAACTAGGCAACTTAATAATTTGATTTACTTAATGATCGCGCGAAGTCGCTTTTATCGAACACAGGCCCCATAAATATTCGTAGGTTGTCGATTTGCAGAATCTCGGCAGCTCTCGAAACTCTTGAGACACCAAGTTCCACTATCATTTAACAAAGGAAAGAAGCTATAGCAACCCGGAAAGCCAAGAAAGGTGTTATCACCGCGCTGGCAACTGTAGACTCGGCCAAGTTTTATATCAGTCGTAGAAACACGTTTTGGGTTAGGATTGGCCTTAGGATCGGCTGAAACTGCCGATTCGATCTCGTTCCTTCTGGCGTAATGGTCTCGTCGTGGACGAGAAATCGCGGCTTTTCACACGACCAACGTCGGAATGCGCCGCTTTGCTTTGCCAAGAAAATGGCAGAGTGGATTCTCTCTCGCGGTACGGTATCACGATGCTACGACACTTATCGTGCGAATCTTTGGAATTCGCTGAATCCAAGCCTGGCCGTTTGCTCGCGGCCGTTTTCTCACGCGTCTTACTCACAATGGCAAAATGGTGCGCGGATACGTTTGTTTCTGCCCCGGTGTCTGGATAAAGGTAATCGAGGTTTCGTCTACGCGAGAAACACGGCTATGACTTTCTGCAACGCTGAGAAAAATACAGATACGCAATCAAATTTTCATACATGTATAACTTCACATGCGCGTGTTGTATAACGCGATACAACTGCGGCCACTTAACGCTTTACCGACCGCTAGCGGTTCAACAGCATACGCACGTCCGACCGGTAGCTCAGGCACAGATTCTCCCTGGCGCCGGCTCTGTTTCGGTTTGGACTCCCCGATACCATTCTTTATCTTCATGATGAATGGTAAGGTTTTCAAATTGGTATGAAACTGTGGGGGCTTACAGAGCAACGCGACTGAACAAGGAAGGTACCTTAGTACTAAATAACAAATTACTGCTCAAATAATGAGAAAGATTGTCGGTGATAAAAAGCTGATTAATAGGCTATCAGTCGGTAAAGTGTTAAGCCAATGGCCCGCGCCACAGAGAAGCTTCGTCTACGAAAAGAAAACAATTTTACACGATAAGACAACAATATGATGGAAAGTACGGGCTGGCAACTAAGTGGTTGCGGATTTTTCAATACCACCTAATGACAAAATCCGCAGTCACTTAGTTGCCGACCCAATACGTCAGTTTATACGCGAAAATAAAAGGACGTTAGCGTAGTCAACTAAAAAGAATGGTGACTGGAGAGAAACGGCTCGGTTTCCCTGCTGCAACACGATTGCAACGCACGGTTGCAGGTGTGTAGGTGCTCGTGCGCTGCGCCAAAGCGAGGAATGTAGGTGAGTCTGTGAGTGCAGCGAGCGCGTTACGCGAACCACGTAACACAGCGACGAGTGTGGGAAAGTGAGGAAGCTGGCCTCGAACTCAGACCTCAACCTTCTCTTCCAGCTACAACCTCGTTCCTCCTTTTGCGCCGATCTAACTGGCCTGTCGGGGCTCTCTCCTTTCCAGTTACCGAACAGAACTGTCTACCCTATCGTAGTTACGTGGCACATGCATCGTACATACGGTTGCCACACACGTTTACCCATACGGAGAGTGCAATAGTAGTTTTCTCCAGTCAACGACACTCTAGTTTTCTCCAACCTCCTGGCCAGATTTTCTCGGATTCAGCTTTCAGAGTTTAGGGTGCATCGTGAACATGATACTGTTAGGCAAATTGGTGTATGAATAATGACGTTTATGGATTTTCAGGAGAAGCGTTTGTAAATGTTTCAGCCTCTTTCGAACGATAATCCCTCGTTTTTCAAAATGTCTGACATATCTACAATGTTTCCAACAATAAAATTAATGGTGCACCGTGTAGATCTAATGACAGATACGAATATGCAAAGGCGTAGAAACAAGCGCAATATTACAAATGCTCGTGTTATACGCGATACGGAAAATAATTTAAAAAATTAAATCCTCTTTCGTCCGGCACGAAACTGTTGTTCTGTATCTGTGAAATTATCGCAGTCGAAAACAGTGTTTTCCATATGTTCAAAAAATATGACGCACAAAAATATGTTATATATATCCAATATTACTTTTCAATAGTAAAACCGAATAAAAAAGCAGAAATTGACAGTATAAATTTTTATTGAATTTCGAATATCGAGGTTGCTTAAAATTGCTCTTCTGCAAAACGTGGAAAATGAGATTTATTATGTTCTTCTTTCCTGTGATGCTCGCGTAGAAAGCTCTCCTCTAACAAGCTTAATCGTCATAATATAAAGTATATGCTCGCTACATATGTAATATGTATCTTGCGAGAATTCTTTGTCCGTGTTGATTCAGCTTCGTAAATTATATCGATAAAGGCTGAGCACAGCCATCTACGGCAATTTCGCTCGTAATGAAGAATTTCTGGAATCGTCTTGATTTAAGATTTAACGTTATCTCGGTATCCAGTAACGCGGCTTTCTTACATTTCATAACAAATGGCCGCGTGCAACTAAGTCGCGACGAACTTGGAATAAGTTACGTCTCGTGTTATTTGCGTCCACCGTTTAACCAAATAAAAGCACGCACACAAGCGCGAGCTACATTTTTTAATCCATACGTTTATCGTTGTTATTCTCATTCCTTTTATCTCGGACTCTCTCGTACAACTGAATTAATATCGTCGGTAGAACTTGGCAAATTACAAGATAAAAATAACTTACAAAATGCTAATAAATAATAAGATAATACTAATAACGTACAAGTCAATTAATCGCTTCTTTGATAATCTAAACGAATTATTACATTTTTCATGAGATCAAGTATTTTAGGTTATGTAATTTATGAATGGAATATGTCGGGTTGGCAACTAAGTGATTGCGGACTTTGTCAATGCCATCTAACGACAAAATCCGCAATCACTTAGTTGCCGACCCAATACAAGGAAACTTGCTGTTTTATTTTGTTTTTCTTATTTTCCAAATATCACCGATTTTGCTTCGCTTTTGGTGTTCATGGTTGTACTATGAACGAGTAAACTTCATTAAATTTCGTTGCCAGTAGCCAGTCATAAAGCAAAGAGCGAGCAATGCCGTTTGTTTCGGAAGAAAGCGATAAACTGTCGTGTTTTCGGCTGGAAAAAGAACAGCGCGCCCCGACGGCCAGTGTGTCACGTGCAAAACTCGTTTACCGGCCATTGCGTGGAAAATGATTTCCGTGAAAATACGCGACCCAAGGTGCCGGGTCAGGGTCGTGAATGTCGATTTGGGTGCGCAGTTTCCGCTGATAATTGGGTTACTGTACCCCGCCTACCCCATAAACCGTCATTCTGCGTTATAAACCCCGTTAAATATCATAAATCCTCGAACCGATATCTGTTAACGGCAACAACCAGCTGTCGAGGCTTTTCCAAGAACAGCAACTGGACCTCGCAAGTCTAAACTGCTGCATGGTCCTTGTAACAATTTTTTGACAAATAATATTGGCCCATCGAGATACAATTTTTTTTTTTTTTAATTTTTGCACAGTATAGGTTTTCTGTGGACATTAATTTTGTTAACTTGTTCTCAGAAATTAAAAACCTGCACGGGCATGCTTCTTCTAAAAATTCAAAATTCTCTTTCTTTTTTTTTTGTGGATGACATTAAATTCCTAATTTTTAATGTTTCCATTGAAGTCGTTATATAACAGAAATATTTTTATTAGCTTGCCGTGGATATTGGTTACTCTTACTCTATAGATCTCCATTAAATTTTTGTGTATAAGAAAACACTTACATATAAAAATATTGGATACGTTTACTTTTTTAAGTTGGCACGATCTTTATTAGATTTTTATTGGCCGAGCAAATATTTTACAAATACACATCGTTAAATATACATCTCTGCTGCTTAAGACAAATAGCATGATATTAGGTTGTCCGAAATGTTTCTTTCCTTTTACGAGGAAATAATAGACACACAGTGCTTTTTGTTTTATATTAGTTTATTGAATTATTCACGAAAATAATAATAGTAATAGAATCGAAACGTATCATATATCTAGTTCAATAAAATAATATAAAACATAAATTGTTGTTCGTTTATTATCGTCCTATGAAACGAAAAAAACTTTTCGGACAACCTGATACTTGAGAATTACGACTGCCACTATGACATTCATACAAATTGCCTTTTACGATCTCTAAATGACGACAGAAAATTCCATCTGCAAATACCTAACAGAAATATTATATAAAATAACTGGAATTTAATGATAATTATTCGATTGCAGATGGAACAATATCGTGAAAAGGTGGTTGACCCATGTCTCGAAATTACCATGGAACCGTGTTTCTTGGATTGTCTGGGCGTCGCGCCGCCACTTTCCCGGGCAACTGGGACAACTAGGTCATAGCCAGATATCGACATATTTCCCTGTCCCGCGCCTTTCAGCTTCCCGCCACGCCTGTGGTTATCCTCGACCCTCCTATCCTGGTCCACTGTTCACTAGGGAATTCGATTCGTAGATATCCTTCCTTCGTTCATGGCTGTCGAAGGCTGCAGAATTTATCGACCACGGACCCTCGCTTTGACATAGCAAACGCTCTGTGAACCATCTAGCGCGAAATTTCGAATTTTCATCGAAGAATTTCCTCCGATGATTGCCTTATGTCTACCGTGACGTGATGTGTAATTGGATTTTGAAGTTATCGAGGCGTTCAGCTTGCTGCTGATTTCTTGGAAAAGGAACAGATGTACAGTCATTCGTCAAAATCATCGATTTTATTTATTTGTTGTAATGAATGAAATTTGTCAATAATTTCGAGTTGTTAAATCTCTCAATAAAGTCCTTGAGACTTACATTTCTCAATAGGAAACTTGCCCTTCTTTTTCTTAACATTAGAATTACCATACCAATGAAATTGACTGGTTTTACAATTTTATTTTCAAATTCCTACTTCATGTTATATTTTTTTCCATAATGATGAAATAAAAATGAATTTTATTTTCTATTTTATGTATTCAAACTGAAAATAATTCTGTATCAATGTTACTTATACCAACACCAGTCAAAATGGCTGGTACTTGTCAAAGTGTAAAAGAGTCCTGCAATCTGTTTACCGAACCCCAATTAACCAGTTTCCTAGTTTTCTACAACTTGCCACACGTTTTTCAAATTTTTACTGCGTATCGTTCAATATGTTGGTATCACTTATCAGGAAAATTCCGGATAGATCACTAGATGATAACACTAGAAATACCACACCAGTCGAAATAACTGGTTCTACAATTTTATAAATGTGTCAACCCTTGTGTAGGGACCCTAGATGGATTAATAATACTAAAAATGTACTACATAACATGGAATTGCTTCTGCAAGAAAGTAATAAATCAATAAATACAAAAATATTCTATTATTAGGTATTTTTTAAAGATCAGTCATTTTCACTGGTTTTGGTAGAAATAGCTATCGGTAGTTCTAGTGTTAATAAGAAACTTATGCTCGTACGATATTTTTTACTATTTTTTGACACTTGTTATGGTACATGGACCATTTTGTATTATTTAAAAAACCACCATATGAGCAGTATAATATGTTAACCAGCTAGTAAGTAATTATATCCAAAATCCATACTTAACAAAGTTTGAAGAAATTTTGCAATATTTAATTATCGCAACCCATCGTCATTTTAATTCACAGTGGAAATGTTAATAGGAAGTGCGAGCAGTTAATGACAAAGACAATATTCAGGGGTTCGTTGTTTTTTTTCTCATCGCTTCACATTCTCTTGGCATTTTAAAGCTGCTTTCGTCAGAGATGTTCCCTCCTGACGTAATTCGTGTCTTTTTTCTTTTTGCACCGCGTATACACGAATGTTGTCGATTAATTTACGTAGTGTAAAATGTGCAACCTTTAGAGGAAACGTGTGTCTGGGATCAGCGACACGCGTCACGAGTGGCCTTTACACGTGAACGGTCAGGACAGTGGCTCGATTGATATCAGCCCTTGTATTTTCATGCTGTGATCACTCGCTCATGGCCAGCTTTCTGTTTTCAACCCTTAACTCGATGCTCTCGTTCGTCATTCTGCAACTTATTATAGTTTAATTATTGTTAATTATTGTCGTCATTCGACGAACAGGCATGTCGTCATTTTTCATTGAAATTTCATAGTGTTCCGGTATAGGTAGGGAATTAAGATTATTAATTAATGAAAGGAATTTAGCGAGCCAACTATCTTAAAATTAGCAGCTCCAGATAAATTAAACCATTGAGTGGCGGTACCGATTGATGTCTTAGAGCTGCAGCTCAGACTGTATTCTGTTTTAAAGTATCGTGTAAGAAACAGAATTATATTTTGTAAGTAAGAAGGTCTCATTTATAAGTAGAAAGATTGCAGGAATGTGACTTGAATTTGAAGTAAAATAAATACAAAAATGATTATACATTATGAAACTATAATATAGAAATATATATTACAAAAACGTTGGAGTACAAAACACAAATATAAAATTATGAGATGTTCATTCAAAATGTGCTGTATAGAGTAAAAAGATCCCTTTGTACAACCCTGTCACAATTTTCAAACCCTCGTTATATACCTGTATTCTCGTCACTTTCTTTATCCTGAACCTGAAATACTTTATGGCCCTTCATGATTTTATGGCCTGGTAACCCACAGTATTATGACCTAACCATTGCGCGATAATTGTTACGTACATTTCAAAATACAGGTACACGAGCCCACGTGCGAGTCACAGGCCTCCAAACAAATTTAATCTACTAATTTTCAGATTTTATTCTCCGATTCAGACTCAACTCTCTGCTCAAAGCAGAACGATCTAATAGATTCTATAATTCTACGCCTTGCCATGTAATTTTGTAATTTCTTGCTCTTGCTACTATTTTCCTGGCAATTCTTCGATTTGAAATTCCGACTGATTTCGGATGGAACACCATCTATATACATATATATATATATATATATATATCAATTATATTATGAAATGGCAAAATTATGCATTCAATGCTGAAGGTGCGTGCATCCTACGTTAAAATTGGGGGCAACCTCGATGGCCATCGATAAAATGGCAAAGACGCCATGGATGCTGGGTAAAGTTAGAAAGTTCCAGGGTTCAGGAAGTTTGCCTGAAGCTTGGTTAGGTCGCGCGCAAGTAGCCCGACAGACGCGTCGTCCTTTCGCTGTCGTCACAGCCGGGGTATTAACGTGTTGCTTTCGTCACCGGTGCCCTATTTTCCCCATTTCCCTCCGTGGAAACTGCTTCACTGTTGTAAAGTATGCAACCTTGACCTGATCCGCGCGATCTCCACGCGTCACGGCTGGCCTTTACGCGTGACATGTTAGGTCAGTGATGCTTCTAATGCCTTAGCTTCTCTCACTCTTTCTCCTTACCCATTCTCTCTTTCTCTCCCTCTCTTTCTCCCTCTCTCTGCCCCTTCCTATCTATCTATCTATCCATCTCTGCTCTGTTTTTGCGTAGCTTCAACGGGAAACCATTAATCCGTTCGCAATCTCTTTGAGGCGGATTGAACGGGATCGTAGAGATTGAGGTTAGGATCTCTGCCGCGGAATTTAATCTTTTCGTTTTTTCTTTTTGCTTTCGAAGGGATTTGGAGTTTTATTGGTATACCTGGTTGGTAGAAATTAAATTGGAATTGGGATGATGGGAAAGTAAATTGACGTATAATTTGTACAGGGTGTTTCATTTAAATTGGCTTATTTTTTCACGCTGTTGGTAATACTGACAGATATTTGAGGTGTAAAGAAATAAACGTAGAATCTTTAGCGCGCAACTTGACATTTCTTTTTCTTTGCAATATTAATATCACATTTTTTATTAGTACCTTAGACTTTTTTATACGAAATTATAGAGAAAGATGAGATGATACGTAGTGATACATGAATAGCTTTATTACAAAAGTTGATATAAATAAATTCAACGATACTTATAAGAAAAGTTTATTGAATAATTCTGTTTAATAAATTTTCTATCCTATTGCTTCCAGAAGTTTCTAAGATTCGTTGCAATAATTTTAGAAAAGACTCTCACTTTTCTTACGCCGCAGGATGAAAGTAAAATAAATGGAATATACAATCATAAACACGTCTGCACCTTTAGATCAGTAGGTGGCTTAAAACTGCTGGAAGGCTTAATTTACTATATAGTATTATAGGTCATAGTATAACACAATTGTAACCAGAAGCGTTAAGTAATTAAGGTATTATTAGAATGGCAGTAAAACTATCGGAAATTATTGTAGCTTAACAAGGTTAATTAATAGTTTGTGTTCCTTAACTCTGTTAATTGGCTTTATTTGGACTTGAAGTCATACTTGTAGGGCTAACGACCGTGACCCAACCCGATATGATCACTTGTGGCCACTATTCTGACCACCTTGCGTTTATTGCGCAGGTCGGCGCATCTTTTCTTTTGCTTGTGTCGCCTGGTGTCCGATATTACATCTTGAACGAGCAACGCTTTTGCTAAAAATTTGTTTTAGATTTTTTAATGTAGAGAATTATTCTTTTCAAGAGGATAAAGTAAAAAAATATATCGCGAGGAAGAACTGAAAGAGAATTAAATTGATCTAATGGTAAATTAAATAAGACAAAGATATTTTCCTTTTTTTCTTGATCATTTATTAAAAAGGGAAAGGTAATACTAGTGATTAATTTGTCAAACTCGCTGTATTTAACGGAAATACATAATTCGCAATTTCCACTTAACCATGGAATTCCACAGAGACGAGAACGAAGCAATTTCGTGTTGAAGGGAATCCAAATCCATGGAAATTACTTGGGTAATCTTTCTCAACCAGTCGGACTAATAAAACGAGGCTCATAAGGAAACAATTAGCGAGAAACGCCGAAATTGCCATCGAGTGGTTTTGTTAGAAAACAGATTGTGGTTTTTCCTCTCGATGAAGAAGAAACCAAAGGAAAGAGAAGAGCAAAACATTTGTTTCCAGGAAGCAAGTGGAACAAGCAACAACTATTATTCCTTTATTACTCTACTCGTGTAGATAAACCTTAATGGCGACTCAGCATTGATATCGCCAGTTCGTTCGAGACTATGAGAACTCCGTGGTGTCGCTAGTTGTTATTATTTTTGTTAACCTTTGTATACAGGCTATTTCAAAAATCTGGAGCCACCAGAGACAGAAAGTTTTTAATCAGGTCAAGATAAAATATCATTAGTAGACTGCGGATGTTTAAAATACATAAAACAATAAAAATCTACGGTGTAATTTGTATAGAAAAGAATTCATTTTTCAAGATTTTCAAGTATTACGGTCCATTTTATTCTTTTATATTTACACTTGAAATCTAATAGCAGATATCGTTGATCCACGTTTCTTAGCGCTGTTGCGCTTCTCTTGTTGAGTATCGTTTCAGTGTTTTTGAGGTTGACTAACATTTTTGGAGCAACCTGTACAAAAACGGCATTCGGTTGCACGATAATTATTTACCTATCGGTCGTGATATAATAATCGCGAAAGAACAACTGGCTAGAAATAAAGTACGATAAAAATGGGATGGAAAAATGGCGAATCGAGTGACGCTACGCGTGTGCACGGGTCGAACCTTGAATTTTGTTGCGTCGATTATCACGCGAGATCGTTGTCCTTGCTTGTTCACTAAAAATCCATGAAAACAATTCGCTTCACACCGGCTTCTTTGTCGACTTGATTTGCAACGACGTGTTTTCGGTGCCACTGGAACGAGGTCCTAATTGGTAGAAGTCTCTTTGCGACGAAAATTTGAGGTTATAATTGACGCGCTAAAAGCATCGATAGATCGAGAATCTTCTAAAATGCCTATAAATCTATATACACTATATTTTTATCTGAAGCTTTTAGTAGCTAATGTATTGGAAGATTTCTTGCGAGTGTAAAATACTGAAAAAGCCAGGAAACTTTTGGAAATACAGAATATTGGAAAATTCTGGGAAAACTTTTTAAATGTAAGTTCAATGTTATCTGATTCTTATTTGGAGTGGAAAGTTCCAGAATAAAAATCGTAATCAATGGTATGGTGAGGTTATACTATAATTTGACGAGAGACGAGTACGAAGTTAGTATTTTTGGAGGCCTACGTAACTAGAAAATTGCTGCACAGGCTGAACTGTGCAGCGGGATGGGATAAATTCGTCATTCTATGCGCCTGTGGCATCGTCATCTTGAGCGCCCACATTCGACCTTCGCGGCAATGCCGCAGAATTTATTCTGTCGTCCATTGGCGTCGATGTAGCTACGATTTTTTTAATTACCGCCGCTTAATGAACGACCCTGTACAATTAGCAAAGCAGAATTCGAAATTGCTTTACGTATAATTTTGGCTGAAAGCGTATTGCAATTGTGAATAATAATTCAAGCGGTTTAAATGGAAATTACCATGATGAACAGTTTATTACGTGAATTGTTATTACATGTATAGGGTGTTTCCTAAATAAGGGTGTCCTTTTAAAATAGCTACGTTACTTTGGTTGGCGAACAAAAATGGCAGAGACGTAAAAAGCGATTTTTTCAGCAATTGGTAGCTAACGAATTCTTATGTGACGAAAATAGATAAAAATCGTTTTCTATGAAATACTATACACTGCTATTTTATAACTATACGTACACGTGCACGTTATACGTTTCTCGGTATTTAACAATAGACAATACAGGCGATCTCTATGAATTATTCTTTTCTGAGATCGTATCTTTGCTTCTTGATTGAAAAGTAAAATTTGTGTTGTGTTTCGTGCGATGCGATTCCTATAAGAAAAAAACGTTCACCTTGGGCTGTGCTCTCGAAAGGATGCGCAAAAGCGACTTAGTGCGCGACCACTGCACTTGGTCTGATTAACACCACGGTGTAACTATGTACTGGGTGTGCTAAAGTTATTGCTGTCAGAAATTTCAAAATATTTATCCAATGTTCAATGTTCAATGTTTCTATGAATTTGGAACATTTTTACTTAAAACGAACGTGGACCTAACCTATCTCCGATAATGGGAAGCTCGAATAATACGGGAGAGTCCATGCATCTTAATAAATCGTGCGATGAAATTATAAAAAAAACATTTCGATAACGTGATATCGTACGTATGTGTTTAAATTTAATTAACTAATTAATTGCTTGAAAGTTTGATCAACTGCCTTGGCAATACCTGACTGTTCACACTTTCCTGTTCTTTATGTTGAACTTTCGAGAGGAATGAGATTGGATAACACGGACACTTCGGTTAAACGGGACTGGAATAACCGAGAGTCTGCTGTACTCGTTCGGCAAAAGACGATTTTCTACCGATTTTCTACTTTGCACCTTTGACTGTACCCTGCAAAATATGAATTTGCGTGATAAATTCGCAGTTCACTTATCACACACCCCGTATAAGCGACTTAACGAGCAACGTCATCGCGTCGATCGGCGATCAGGGTCGTGTATTAGCATGCTCGGGTGTGCCTTCCGCGCCCACTCCCGGCCTTGAAGCGTTCTCCGTGAGAAACAGAGGGACGAGGAGCAGCGACGAGATGTCAAGGAAGGAATGCTAAACGCGGAATGCAGGTCGCTCCGCGCGAATCCTCGCCGAGAGTCACGTGCTCGGTATCTCGTTGCTGGTTCGATCGCGGAAAGCCCCGGGAACCGTCGAATCTCGTCGCTGATCCAGCCTCCAACCATCTGCCTTTCGTATTCCGCATACAATCGTAGCTATTCCAGTCACAGATTAACATGATCGGCTCATGACATTTTCATAGAATCTACTATATCGTCAGATTTGAAATTCTAATAGATGAGCAGCGTCGATTATTTTAGTGTCCCTAGAATTACTAGTTACTCTAGTAACCATTGTAAATAGAATATTCGTAGTTTGGTGATTTTAAAGTTACTAGATAAGCGTAACGATTACTTTAGACTGAAGTGTTTCTAGGTTATGCACGGCGATTTTATAATTCGTTAGGTTATGTGATAATATTCGGACGAAACAAACTTTGATCGTCGATTAACGTTGAAAATAAACGTTGCGTGTAGCAAGCAAGTTGTATTCAATTTTGGCTGGCAACTTCTCTTCTGTATCTTTATTTTATCACTAGACTGATCAAATAGAATGTCTCAAATCCGAATAAATAGTTTCGAGCATTACTTTACAAATTTTAATATTTAATGTGTCTCGTGACTCCTTCCAAATTAACACGAATACGAAGATTCGGACAAAATGGATCAACGAAGAGTAAGTCGATAATGGAACTTAATTTCCACAGTAAAAATCTATACATTTTTAATTGGTCGTAGCTCGGTAATCACATGCTCAAACGTACTACTACTACAAATAATCAAAAGGATTCTAGGTTCTTGTAGTTTACGTAGGACCCACAGGTCGTAGATTGCCGTAAGAGGATCCGTCCTGTTTGTACAGTAGGCAATGTGTGTCAATAGGTATGCGCGGGTGCAAAGGGTTGAAAGTAAACGCGACGAAGTAGCCACATTCACAGGAACATCGTTTTCTAAGGCTTTCCTGGTATTTATGAAGGAAACTGGTCGATGTTAAACCGGCTTTCCACCGACGTATCTCGCTACTAGTCGTACCGTTACCTCACTCCATCTTCCCTTTCTTCCATTTCACCGCGGTTTTTCCCTTTCGAGGGCCACCATTATCTTCGCCTGAGTCGCATAAAGATTTTTATCGCTGTCACGCCACCAAATACGTGTCTAGATCACATGTCATTTGGTAGCACGACGCGTCTCTCCTTTTCTTTATTATTGGTAACTTTTTGACGCGTAGGGATACTATTAGGTTAGCAACTAAGTGATTGCGGATTTCGTCATTGCCACCTAATGGTAAAAGCGGCAATCGCTTAGTTACCGACCCAATATTTTGCATCAATTTAGGATTTTATTTTTAAAGGGAATTTAAAGCGGCGTTAGTGCGATTCTTCGCTTTTTGGAAGACGCGGGGAGGAATTTTTCAGTAAAAAATTAGGTTATCCCGTGTGAAATCGCAGTCATAAATTAAAATGCAATATTCACATATTTTACGACGCGTGTTTCCTACTCGTAATATTTCGAGCACATTTTTCGTAATTGAAGTTGCTATTATTAAAGACGAAGGAGAAAATTCATATCCTAATTGATATTATGCCGTCAGAATCATTTTTTAACGTGGAAATTTTTGCAAACAAATTTTCAATTATACAAAACCAGTTGATATCGCAAAAGTTATTTGAAGTTTTTATAGAAACCACAGAATATTCCAAAAAAATTGTTGAATAAAATTTCGCAATGAATTTTTTACACGATATTCTGAACGTTCTAAAAATTATTTAAATCTGGGCGTTGCCATAATTTCGTCGAAACGTGCAAGTGTCTAGGGAGTACAAATACAACAGAATTTCCAGAATAAAGGATTCTTTGATGATGAACAGTTGGACTTTGTATAGTTCCTCGACGCGATTCAGTTTTCTTTTTTTTTTTTTTTTTTTTTTTCGTAGAACCACTTGCACTTTTGATCCTGAAGAAGGGTGGAAGCTAATCTAATCTCTGGTGGAATGTCACGGCTGCCCATCCTTCCTCAGGTATATGGCTGCCTCGGGTTATCTGTAGCTTTACAAGCACAAATTCTGAAAAAAAAAAAAAAATAATAAAACCCACTGCTGCGCTCTTTTCTAAACTCTTTTAAAAATATTTTCTTTTTTTAACGTAGAATCGTTGCAAAAGTTCTCATATAAATTCGCTTCACGAAGGAAGAGTCGTTTAATAAAATTTCTCTTTTCTGTTGATATTAAAAATTGAGAAAATATTTGTTCAACTTTCTATAAATCGTATTATTAAATTGGATATTTTGATAAAATGACAGAAAAATTGAAGATGAAAAGAATTCTTGTAACATGTAAAAATACATAGAATATAGTACTCGTTAAACAATTTTCTATCCATGTTACATCTTTTCAATTATTTTCGTAAAAACATGTATTTGCATAAATATAATAATAATAATATTACAAAGATACAAACCAGTCTTGGTTACGATATTTGATAAGCGAAAGAAATCTCTGCTCAAATTTCACTGTTTTAATGTTCGTAAAAATGTGCATGGAAATTTACATAAATATCCACAGTTTATTTCTTATTAAATTTCTATTATAATACAAAACGATATGGCAAGGCAAATGAAAAAAATGAAAAAATTCAATTTCTATTTTACAATTTGTCCAGCCGCACATTTGGTAAATTCTTTCGCCTAATGTCTGTAAAAATTCTCATCGAGACGAGGCTCGTCGAATTTCGGTTTTCTCTAGAACGGACCTCCTCCTCTCTGCTTCCCAGTCACGTCGAGAAAGAGGTTCTTTTCTGACCAAGCGGCGGACGCAAAAGGGGGATGTCTGACAAAGCAGAAATCCGCGTGAGACGCTTCGCGAACGTGAGAGAAATTACCAATTAACCTTCCGTGACGGCCAATTAAAGCCGTATTTCTTATGTACACCGTTGAGCATCCATGAATAAGAGGGAAAAGAGGCGCGGTTCGCTTACCTCTTGGAAATTCATGAATGAAGGATTCGTTGCTTCGATTAATTGGCAAGCTTGGCGACTGGAAAATGTGAAAATTGCCACGAGCGTTATCCTTAATGGATATCATAGATGAGGAAAGTATAATCGATCAGATTTTCCGTATTCGACTGGTGGAAAGTCCATTTTCAAAATTCCGTACTCTCTCAAGCAAATCTAATCTCAGGTGGAATAAACGTAGGATCATTTGTTACGCGTTGGCTGACATTTAATAATTAAGAATTGCAGCTTGAAGTTTTTACGGAATAACGAAACTCGTGTATTATGAGATTATTCGTTTTTCATGTATGTAGTAATGGGGAAAGAGGAGAATTTTTGAAATTACACACTCTGTCAACCAGATCCAATTTTAGTGCGGAAAACCAGCTTTTATTTGTCAGATAGATGGTCTTGCGTAGCAGGCACGAGATTGCTAATATGAAATAGACCAAAGGTTGGAAAGTTTGTAATTGTTCGGTGAGAAATACCTATATACTCATATATGGCTTGTCAATTTTCTAACGTCATTAATCATTTCTAATATCGTAAATTATCGTCAAGACTGGATATTAGCAATTGAAAAATATTTTGAGCTGGCAACTAAGCGATTGCGGATTTTGTCATTAGGTGGTATACACAAAATCCGCAACAACTTGGTTGCCAACGCAATAAAAACAGAAAGACGATCTGTCCAGTTGTAACATGATATCCAGACATTTGCAGAGATCGAACGAGCGATTGGCTCGGTGTGAATTTCACGTGTGAATTGAGCCGGGCGATTCGTGAAACAGCAACGAAACTTCTCACGGACATGGCTCGCGAAAAATGTAAATAGCCGCAGCTTTGCATCCTTTGTGACGAGTCTCTGTCGGCGTCCGGCCGAGTTCGTCTCGAAATTACCATAACAAAATGTTCTGATTGCTTGCAACGACAAGTCGGAGACACGACCAGGCCTCTGGCTCCGCTTCCACAAAACATCTCTTTACTGTGCGCGTTTTGCGCGAAAGAAAAGCCAGCTGCACGCGAACAGGTACACTAAATTCGACGAATCGAATCGCCAACGGCAGAAAAAGAAATAATCGATCAACCGACCTGACCGCTTTTTGCCCAAGTTACTCGATCTTTGTGTTCACTGTTTCGTTTGACAATGGCGATTATTTTTTTCTTTACTTTTCTATATCTTTGTGAAGGTAGTTAAGAATCAATTTTTTCTTCTTTCCTTTTCTTTTTAGAGGTGATTTTTAAACGAACGTCGATTTCCTAGAAACAATAAAGCGAGACTCTCCTTGTTACTTTCTAACGCTCCATTTTTGGTGCAAAGTAAAATCTGGCGAATGATGACATTTTTAAATAATGAAATTTTAGTAGAAAATAATTACTTCGAATTAACAATAGAATTTTATACCTCTGCTCTTGCGCCTTGGCAAAATTTCGTTCTAAAATACAATTCGGACGAACGATGGTTTTTTCGAAGTATATATAGCTTATAAATTTCCGATATATAGTTTCTACAATTTTACACTGAATAAGTTGAAAGTCGAAAATAAATTTCCTTCCTTTTCAAAAAAATGAAATTTTAAAATTCCCTTCGATATATGCACTAAATTTTCCTTTACGTGTTCATATAGTTTATTTTTTTTAAATAAAATTCTACGTGCTTGTTTATGCGCCAGAGGTATCATGTATAAACTTTGATAGATATATAATTTGTGGAAAGTTAAGATTTGACGTCAGTGTTTACACTGGCATTATTATTATTATTACTTGTGACTTATTATTATTATACACTGACATTTATATTGGACAGCTAAGTCGGATAAAGGTTTCAGCAGTGTCGGATAAGGTCGAATTGTCGCTAGGTAGAGAACAGAGAACTCGAAGCCTCAGTAACTATGGCAATTAGGTGGACACAGCGGTGGGAAAGGAACAACAGGTGGCTGAACGCGTCACCCTCAAAGTGACCCTGGAAATAAATTCCAATCCTCGATATAAATCCTGGGAAATTGACGCTACTTTTCTCATGGCAGCTCAATTAACATCAGCATTTACTAAAAACCTCCCAGTTGAATATTAATTAATTACACGTGAACGCAGTGCAATTGAATTTTTGATTCGTGAAAATTTCCTCTATATTTAGAAAGATATTTTCGGTATTCTATACGAATACTTAATAAACCTAATTTTTCTTATTATTATGATTAGAATATTTAATAATTAAGAATCCCCGATGTTTAGTAATTTCTGCTATAATTATATTCCGATATATAATTATTAGAAAATTTTTCTTGTAGAGAGTATTTAAAAATTATGCAAATATACAAGAAGATTAACAATATTGCTGTAAAATAATTTATGGTTAATTTTATTTTCTCTCTGTTCCAGGTGAGTACTATTTACCATTTTGGACAATTCGATTTATCAAACTCCAATGGTTTAACATCACAAACATGGTGAGTTTTAAATATGAACACGTATTATATTATGGTTCTTGGATCGAAAATTCTGATTTTGTCATTTTTCTCGCGAATTCATTGCTATAGCTCGTTAAATGAATCAAGAAACGAACTAAAGCGAATGGAAATAGTAGGTGAGCATTTAACGTGAGAAAAAATGACAAATAAAACATGTTAGAGCGAGGGTGGCGATAAAAATAGAGGGGAATAGAGAGAAAAGAGACTCTGATGCGTGGCGGAGACCTCGCGATGCTCAACGAAGCTTCAAGAGACTCCGTAATCATGTCCGGTTTCCTCCACATTGCCGAGTAACATCAGAGACACCGACAATTTGCGATTAGAAGCACAGATTATCGAGAATAATAATGGTAATAGCAAGATAGAACCATTTTACGCGCAGCGGGCGTGCATTAATTAAAAAATATTAATTTGCCGTTGGGTGTTGGAGATAAAAGTATATGGATTCCGTAAATTCTATAAACTCTTCTCAAATTTTCCTCATTTTTATAAAAGAGACAAGGAAATGAAGGTTTGTTTATTAAAATTTTGACGTTCTCAAAAAATCGCCTACAGAGAATTAGGATTCAAAATAGAAGATACCGAGTTTGAAAAAATTCTGTGTAGAAATTTACACAAAGATTTCTATACATTTCTCTCTATATTTTTAACGAACCACTTTGCAAATGACCAAAGACAATAGAGGTAGGTAAGGGAAGAATTATTAAAATTTTAAAAATTTATGTATAGAAAGTTCGTACTTAAAATAAAACAGACTACGTTTAAAAATGTTCTCCGTGGAAAATTACGAACGCTGGAAAAAGAAATTTTGCGAAAGCAGCTTCCACCTCAAAGTTATTCGCGTTTAAAATTTTTCGGGCGCTGCACTAAGCAACAAACCCTACTAACTTCAATCTCCTGTAACTTTCAAACGATTCATTTTCCGGAAGAAATTCATTCGACTGAACTTTTTTATTTTTACCTAAAAATCAAATCTGTACCAATTTAAATCCAACTTTTGCACCAAAAACACTAAATATAACAATGTAACATTTTGTTAAATCAACAATACACAATTGGAATCATGTGTATCTAAAAAGGGGAAGAAAGAAGATAAAACTGCACAAAAGAAAATATTTCTATGTCTCAAAACCATCTGGATATAGCGTACAAAGCCCAGGATTGAAATCGTACAATCGGAGGAAGATAATACAGTCTGAACAAAGAAATTGAAGCTGCCGAAGAGTCGCACGCAAGGAAAGGTGCGGTCGGTTTCGCTGCTTGTTCAAGGCCGTTCGGTGCATGTGCAACCGATAGACGCATATTTTCTTTTGTCACCATGAGCCCCTCTTTCTCGAACAGCTCTTCCACGGAATTACTCACTCGACCGGTATTTTTACCAGTCATCGCGACTCGCTGCTCGCGGCTCGTTTCTCGCGTGTTGTGATCGGGACCGCCTCTTCTCGAGACGGAAACTTTTACGAAGATTCAACGATTAGCGTGCGAGGTCTCTCGCTATATACGTGTGACGTATTTTGTATTCGTGTATCATTATTGCGGCCTCTATTATGGGTCACGTTCTACATAAGCTGATCCATTTAATTTGGCGTCTATTTTAAAATCTATTTTCAAAAATTTAAGAAGCGTGAAATTATAAAAAATTGGTATCTTCTTTATTAGAAAAAGAAAAATATATCGCATGTTACGAAAGATCATAAAATCATCAGATTCGAAACCTCAACGTGGAGGAGCAGAGCACATAATTGCGAGTGGAGCATGTGGTAGCCCAGCGGTCAGGGACTCCGGAACAGATGTCGTCCCTCTTCCTGGATTTCCTTTTCGTGGAATACCTCAATTTACTCAACAGATTGCCTGGTGTTCGTTGCTCATTTGCTCTTTGTTCACTGTCTTTTGAATAAAGAATTTCAACGTGGATGTTCTGCTATACTATACTATATATAGTTCGTGGTTAAACCAAGCAACGAGCAAAATTTCTTTATTCGTTCGATAAGTATGATTAACATGAAGAGAGGCAGTGTCGATAGCCAAGTTAAAATAGGAATATAGTCTATTCCCTTTCTATTAAACATGGACGCACAGAAATTCTTCTTTCGTATTCTTCTGTTAATTAATTCGCGTTTCAGCTTGGTTCTATTAACGCTTAGCAATTAGAAGTACCATAATAGTCGTCACTTTGTAATTGTTCAGAGATGTTTCGTAATTCTTCAAAATACAGAATTGTCTTTTCGCCTCAACTAACCGTAGCCAATAAATTACTTCCGAAGCTTGTCCATAGTCTGATCTAACAACGATTTAACCTCTATTCATAGTTCAATTTAATCTATCCAGTTTGGTAAATGTCACACGCTGACCATTGTTTTTATATGTACAAAGCTAGAACGGTTGTGTCAATAGAATTACTCAAACAATTACGCCTTTGCTACATAGTTGAAACCCAAAGTCATAAAAGGTATACAAACCTTGTGAAACATAAAATCAGCCCAAGCCATTATCTATAAATACCAACAGCCGTCACCTAATATAATACGTGCTCCTAAATTTTGTCAAAAAGAGTATCGTTAGCAAGTCCCCAGTTGTTTGCATTGACCAAGGACAGAAAAGCTGTGGCTGCTGCAGCAGACTCCCTGAGCCACCTAAAGACAGACCAAGGTCGATACGGGGTTAGGATGACGAAGTGCAAGAGAGGGAGAAAGAGAGAGAGAGAGGAGAAGGAAGCGGAACGGCAGCTGTCCCGTTTCCAGAATTACGAAAGGGCGCGTGCGCGGAAGCTCGCATGGGGGTCACCCGAGCGATTCGTCGAAGGTTCACAGGTAGACCGGGTCGGTCAGAGAGAAATGCAGCCCTAACCTCAATTCGAAGGCCCATTGCGAGGCACACCTGACCCGGATCAACCTAGAAAGCTGGGCACGGTCTGCCACGATTCAGGTTCAAGTTCAAGGTTCTGACACAGAGCACACGCTGGCTAGGTAGGTTGTTTTCTCTCGTCGTGCATCCTTGAAGGATATTTGATGAAAGGTTGCAAGTTGAAACTATTGGATGAGGAGTTTCGAGTTGAAGGAAGGATCTGAGCAAAGCGTGATGGGTTTAGTCTAGATTTTTATATGGAAATTTATGTTTCTAATGGGAATTGGTAGAAGCTCGTTTTATTTAATAATTTTCATAGTAAAATTTCAATGGAGTTGTTTTACTTTCCACAAACATATACAAAGACACAGAAAATATTATGGCGTTAATGTGTAATTGTCAGAGGGATTAGCTTTTCTAGGTTAGGATCTTTTCTATCTAGATCAGGATATTTTAAAGCACGACACAAAATTAAATGAGAAGAATATTGTATTTTTATTTGTCTTATTCAAACGTATAGCTTCGTCTTTTTATTCGATCTTGTACATTCTCATATTTATTCGTCTTTTACTTCCATTTTTTCCTAAATACATTCGATACGTAATTTATCCTTGTGTTTAATTTTGTGTTCAATTTTATATATCCTTAAATATATTCCATCCTATACAATATCATCATTTACATAGAATTATAATTCATTTAATATCAACAACAAAATAACTTCTTATCTGCAACGAGTACAGAGTATGCTTCACAAATAGATTAAATAACAGAACGTAAGGTGGAACAATACCAACGTATAGTAAATGATAACATAACCGAAGCTGAATCGAAAGTGGCGTGCAGAAAGAGACAGAGCCCGTAACAAAGTAGAGCGGTGCATCAGCCGAGCAGAACGAAAGGCCTTGGCGATCATGATCGTTAGTCACCGATAATGCTACTAACGAGAAGACCTCCAAGTGTATATTCATACGTGAGCTGCGACGAAAAAAACGACTCTGGTGCTCTTGACACCCGGTCACCTCTCCGTCATATTGCACAATCGTCTCTCTACGTTGCATTTTCACCTTGTTTTATCCTGTTGTTCTGTCTTTCAGAGCGTGAGAACATCGCATTCTTTAACTCTACCCCCGCTGATTATCTCGAACGATGATTTAATCGTGTCTCCAATTTGCATTTGTAAATCCGATCGCAGATCAAACTGTGTTTCTTAATGTCTGCGTTTCTTTTACGTTGCTTCCTATGTAATAGCATATTTTCTTTTAACCGATCTGAATTTTCCTTGTTTCTTCGTTCTGATCGAAGTGGTTTAATAGCAGGCATTATTATCTTTCTATGAAAAACTGATCTTAAATTCAAGGCAACTCTGCCGATGTTCTTGAAGAATAATGAGATGGTTCGACTAATGGTACATTAAGAGATATCTTCGTTATCTTCCATATCTGCAGCATGCTTTTTCTTTACAACATGATGTATTACGTGATTTAACCTGATAAAAGTGGATACAAATGATGCAATATTATTTTCGAATCTCCTGTTATCGTTCTAGGACCTTGACCTAGATCAATGTTAGTTTTAGACTATCAGTGAGAGTTGATAGTTCATTCTACCCACTTAAGAGTTTCAAAAGTATGGAAATAAATAAATATAGATATGTATGTATGAGGAAAAAAATAAAACAAGTTCGTTCGGAATATCAATTTTTATTTTATTTTATTTTAGCCTACTTTTAGTATACATATAAAAACGTGTGATACAGAGATATAGAATTTTCGAAATAAAAATCTAAATTACGCGAAATTTCACAATTTGTCAGATTCGATAAATCAGAAAATAATAATTGAATTTTTTAGTTTAACAAGTTTTATTTTATCTGCACTATTGGCAAGTAAATTCTAATCACTACGTTGCACGAGACTAATAAAAAATGAGTTTGCGGAGTTGTGCTGCGACGAAAGGTAAAATTGATGACGTCGAATCGGCACTGTGACGACTCGCGGATCGTAAACAGTGGCACGAGGTCACCGTGATTAAGGCTCGCTCGTGAACGACGCTAAACGATCCAACGAGGCCGGACAAGCGTTGCGGTAGTCGTTTCCTCGTGGCGCGCCACATGAGCAGAGATCTTTGACCAGCGATCCACGTATCACCGACCTCTGGTCTCGTTTCTGGGCCAGGCGCCTCGTACTTCCTCGTCTGATCCGAGAATTTCTGTTCTTATTGTAAATAACAACGTTTATTCCCATTGACGAATTAAAAAAAATTTTTTCCTGAGGTCCTACGTAGGAACCTCTAGGTTTGTTTAATTAAAAGACAAATTTCGAGATTTTTGGGTGATGTTTTAGAATGAAAATTTCATTTTAAGGAGATCTTCGATAAGAACTTGTAGATTTATAATTATCAGACGGTATATATTTTTCAGTTCAAGCTATTAGTATTCTCGTATAGCGTATAGGTGACGAGAAACTGTTGCATAACACACACTTAATTTATGCGTCGCGTACTTTGAGGTGTTGCACTCAGACTCGATGGCAGATTTTTATTGGAATGTTACTCATAACGTTTCTTGACCAGCCATGTGGTTTATTTCTTATCTTCGAATTTGCTGATCTCAGCTTTTCACAGTAGCAGCAGGATATACATTTACTATCCTTTTCTAAATGCTACTGTGTTTAACGTTACTGGCTTTACATTCAAGACTTATATTCAATTCGTTCAAGAAAAACATTTACGCTCACATCAGCTTGATCTTGATTTTGATCCATGACTCATTTTGATATACAATCTGTCATTTTGCAATAAAACCGTCTAAACATCGAAATATACCGTGTTCCATTGATTTAAAGGTTACAGAGATCTTTGAAAAATGAAAATGTTGGGAGATGGTAATTTTGAAAATTTAGAATTAGAATATCGAGATTATTGAAGATTAAAATTTTGACAAATTTAATCAAGATCACCGGTATTCAGTCATATTTTTACTTCGTTTGTGTACTTTAGATTCATGGCTCTCTTTTCTATAGATCGTAGATACGTACAGTGATTAGATAAAAGATATAAAGATATTTATTAACAGTAGATATAGATTTAGTCAAAATTTTAAGTATTACCTTAGCGTCGATAACTTTTATGTACTTAGATCGTGTTTCGTTGTTTATAACCGTTATAAAGATTTGCTTAAGTGTACCTTTGCAGCAACAGCATTTATGTTTGTTTCTATGTAATTTTTTAATCTAATTTTCCAAGACTTCTCCTGAAACTAAATTAAGCGAAAAAAAGAACAGAACGTACAAAAAGAATTGAAGTAAAAATTATCTTTATTAAAAAGCTTACAGAAATTTCCATAGCTCGCACATTATAGTAATATTATTATTCTTTGGTATAACGTTAGTGAGGTTAGATGCAGAAAATATTTTGGTTAGAAGATTAAGATAATTCGATATCCACATAACCTCGATATCATCATCGAAGAAACGTATAATAATAATTTACTTGGTAAATTCCTGGTCCTGAAAAGGGATTTGTTTTGCAACTGTTATTCCTATTTGATTCCGATACACATACTTCTTTCATCAGGCTATTTAACTATTAACCTAGCTGTTGCCTAGTTATCTAATTATACTTATACTCCATACAGTATCTCAACTACGATGTAACAATGCCATGCACCATAGGAATTTTCCCAAGAATTCCCTAGAGCGGAATTCCCTAGAGCGAAAATAATCAACGTCCATTCGATCGAATTACTTTCAACGGTAACAGCCTGCACGTGAATTCAGCGCGGTTTACCATCAGGAAGAAAGCTTTGATTTGGTCTCGGACAATTTACTAAGAGCAGAGCAATTTTAAGAGGTCCAGAAAATGGCGGTAGCGCAAATAAAATTGGCGGCCAGTTGCTTGCAGGTTGAAACGCAGTGAAATCGTTGAACATTGAACATTTTACAGTGGCGGAGCCATATCGACCTTGGATCGCCTGCTATTAAAGCGCTATCGCGGTGCAACGTTAATGCGTTCGACTTCTCTGAATGAATTCCTAGCATCTCGCATGATTCTTTTTACGGCTACCGCCATTAGTCACGCATCGCGTACTACCTATAATAGGTATTCGCTTCTCGACTTCTTCCGTTCTTCTAATAGTGGACTACAAATATCCTGTATATTCATCTCACCGATTTAGCCGACTGGCTGCGTTTCGTGTGATGGATTGCATTTTAATAGTTCTGTCAGTATATCAATTTTTCTAAATAATATAACGTCTTCGCGTTGCCAATTGTCGCATCTATGTATACCGGGTCATGAAAGTATTTGACAAATTTTTCTGTCTATATCGTATGTGTATTCATTCTTTTAAGGATAGCGTAAATAGTCATTGTGTTAACGATTATTACGCCAATGTATATAAATACATTGGTTCAGGAAAGTATTTGAATATTTAGCACGGGAAATTTGAATTTCATATTGTGCGTATTGAAGAATATTTTGTTAAATATTTTGAAATTTTACTAATAACCGTATAATATGTAAATAAATAACGTAAGTCTTTGTACGCGGCATGGTCGTTTAATTTTGTATAATATTACATATTTTACACGATGGAATTAATAATACTCTTTACCGCGTGGAGTATAGAATACTAAATGGAATTAAGCATTCTAACCTAAAATGCTATCATCGTCTGTATGTAATAAATCAATATTAATTAACAATTAATATTAATTCTTTACTAGTAACATTGCTGCATTTCCATGTCGAGCATATAGAAGGAATAATGATCAAAAGTTCTATATTTAATCATACATGATTTCCACGAAATTTAAATAGTAAAAAATTGTAAAAAATTATAAATCTTCTGTGTATCACCAAAACCATTGCACTGGAATGAAAATACATAGCGATTCATCTCTGTCGGAATCTCGGCTTCTTCACAAAAGCAATATTTCTTTTGAACTCAAGTCCGTTAAATTCCGACCTTTTTTTGAAACTACAATTTTTAGAAATAGAAATCCTGACCAGACATAATAGCTTATACAGCTGACCCAGGATGTTTCCAGGAGCCTGTCGGTTTCGTTTAGATATTCAGCCACACTTTTAGGTTCAGCCTACGCCGGGGGTTGTCCTCATTTCTCTCTGGCCATGACCCACCCCTATGGCCCTGGCTGGATGAAGCGTCTCCCACACGCGCCCAGCTTTCGAATCCTTCGTCCACCCTGTGGGGACTGCTACAGTGGCTCGCAAACTCCTTGCAAGCTTCCTATATCGATTGTTATATAACATGTCCATTAAGAATTGCTTAAAAAAATTTTAATGAATATATAGTGTGACTGGGAATTTGTCTTAATATATAATTGAAAGAATAATTATCAGGCTGCATTTATGCATTCATGGAAATTCATATTTTTATGAATGCAAGTAAAAGAAAATGGGAACTAAATATAGATTTGTTTTAAATATTATAACTATCATGTTATGATTTTATTTTTGTTATTATCTTTCACGTGTTTCAATATTACGCGTATTTCGTTCACTCTTGTATATTGAATTTCCTATAAATGCATAAACATCTGTAATCTAGTAATTACCGTATACATTCGTGATTACAAAATCAATTTCCACAAAATATAAAATGTATGATACATGAATTATTGTAATAATATAAGAACTGTAATATTATTAATTGAACATAACAAGAACTGTGCATACATATAGAGATCGAATTACAAACATCCAGCTGGAAAAATTTAATCTTCAAAAAGAGATATCTCCACTGACAGCCATCCGTACAAAATTATACTGTACAATACGATACTCGGCGCTCCTAAGATTTACAGAATTCGTTAGAAAAGGTAGGGAATTGGGAGGACAACGATTGAATCGGACAGGATAGGCTGGTAATTTCCATTGAAGCACAGCCTGAAAATTTGTGAATTAATGAAAAACCGGGCTGTAGCTTCATTGAAAAACGGGTCACGGACCACAGGTTGCGCATCACTGATCCGCGACATTCACCGTATTTCCCGGCGAGATCCTACGTATACCTGTGTGCTTGCGTTTGTACGCGTGTGTTTTAGGTGTGTAGGTGTACGAGCGCATGCGTCCGTGTGTATTTATTCAGGGTGTAACAGGTGGATGACGTCACGAATAGGGTGGTAACCCCCTACATCAAGTTAGTAAAAGGGTGCCTCCCTCCATCAAACTCTCATTCTGCAACTTGGGACTTGGTTCCTATATACATAGAGTATATACACACCAGGCAGGCATAAGGCAAGTTTAGTATACACGCATTCTTCACGCTCTTATAGCAGTTTTCCTGTGACTTTCTGTTTTCTCAATTTGCTATTTAGGTCCCCTCCCCCCATCCTACTTTATAAAACTAATTTAGATTTTCCCTTGTTCACTGCGAAAAAAGAATATTAAATAAATGACGCGTAGATTCGTTCTAGTTTATTTTTGGTGGCAACAATGGAAAATACGATGCTGTGTTGCATCGAAGAGTAAATCAGAATCTTCCTAGAAATCGATTCTTTGCTTAACCCTGGAGTTAAGCTGGTTTTCTCAAATAATCAATTTCATCGAGTGCCCATTACTGCCGACGTCTACTTTGAGCTCATCAAAAGCAAATCATCAAGTCTTATCCGGCTGATCTTGAAACGCTGTCTTACAAGCAAAGACAAAATATTAATATTAAATTTTACAGTAGTTTACTTTTTTATCCATCTATTTAAAAAATATCTTAAGTTGGAGGAGGAAAATTATGGAAGAGTTATTAAGTCGAGGGATATAAATAATTAATGCAGAAGTTATAAGGCAAAGTTTTTATTTAAATTCAGTTTAAATACAGTTAGATTCGATCGATTCGTCTTCGAAACTTTGTGGTTTTCTCATCTTCTATTAGAGTCGTCAACGGTGTGTTCAGTTGAGTTCCAAGAACACACATCAAATTCATCAAGAGGATCTCTTATCTCGTTGGAGACTATCGATTTTCGTTCAACGAGATATCTTCTCGATTATTCTGTTTTCTTGGATTGTCGTGCAGGAGAGATACAGTATGCATTTTACAGGCTCTTTTTCTATCGTTTCGTGTTGCTAGACACGGCCAAGTTCGCGATAAACATGAAAATAACAAAAGGCGCAGGTGAAAGGTCAAGTCGATGACTAAGAATCTCCAAGAAAACGAGAAATTCACAGTTCAGCATTGTTCCCAAGATTTCAGGAAACTTTTCTATTTTTGTGTAAAACGGGTTAGGAAATAATTTTAGAAGTTAAAAATATTCTGAATCTTTTTATAGAAAAATTCTGAAATAGCGGAATAGTAACATATATTTGGAAATTGCAATTTCTCACGCTGAGAAATATCATTTTTAACGAAATCCGAGATTTGTTCATTGAAACGCATTGGAAAAATACAAGGTTCCGGACATTGAAGTTCCAACTACGGAAAAATGTATTTTCTTGAATGTAAAGGCGGAGATTTGCATCAAGGGGACTTTGTGGGCGTATGCTTTTCAGAAAATCTTCGATTATAACGGCTTGTATTTTGCTTAACAGAGCAAGCTGTCAGCTGAGTCCTGAAATACGTTTACTCATAAAAAGTGAATAATAAATATTCGAGAAAATTCCGAATTAATTACGTCTCCACGAAACTGAGCAACGGATTGCAGTTGAGTTAGTATGCTGTACTCGAGGGGGACATTAAAAACTCGTTAAGACGTTAGATTTATTTGATACGTTCTCAAGAAAACTACAGTACCTTTTGTCTTTTCTCTCAACTACTTCAACTTCAAAAAAGTAAAAAAGATGCTGCAGATGTGTAGTAATTTATAGAGATAACTCGCGCATAAATGTAATAGCCTCAAAATTATATCGTAAAGAATCACATTACACAGATTCTGTATGACGTAAATCTCAAAGGAATAAAATAGAAGCATGTAGAAAAAATAGCAATCTCAAAATTGTAAAAGAAACTGAAATTTTTTATTTGGTTACAGTTCCTATATTATATCATATTTTGCAATCATATTTTACAAGATATATTGATAAAGAATTATCGTTGTAAATATTAGGTAGTTCTAGTAATTATGATATAACTGAAAAGTGCATAATTCTATGTAAAAAAAAAAAAAAAAAAACAAGTCGAAAATGTACAATAGATTTCTCTCATTTAAAGCTCCATTCTCAAGAAAACAGTTGAAAATATTTAGCGCAAACCTATTCTAAATGTTCGATCTCAATTTTCCTACAAACGATGCTCCAAAAAAAAACCTCTTATACTATCCTTTCAATTTCTTATTCCACCTAGAATTACCTCCTCCTACTTTATACAACATTCCGTATACTGACCTCAAAACTGCATATACGTATCACAAGATATTGTAATACTATGTCGTAAAAGATTCCCTTAAAAAAGTGACACTGACGCAGAATCGAGCGTACACACGTTGGTAGGGAGAAAAATGAAAACGGTGTAGGTGGAAAACATCGAGGCTGTAGCTCACAAAACACCGCGTTTGCGCGGCACAGGTATGGGGCACCCTACGGTGCAGGGTACGCGTGACAGTGAAAGTAGCGAGAAGTCGTGCGCTGATTGGTCGATAGTCGACCGAGGTACGTCGGAGCCTGGCGGGCACCCTCGTGCCTGCACGGCCAGCCCGTACGACTTCAGTCAGTGTCGGACCGTAGACGCAGTAACATCGTCGAACGTTGTGTAGGCGCGTGCGTAACACGCAGCCCGTATTCACACGTATTCGTCTCACACACGAAGAGAATAGAGAAGAATAATAAAGAGGAACACGTAACATTCTTGTGCACTGTGTGTATGCCTGTTATTCGTGTGCATTCGTTGGTCGTATTACTTATACATACTTAAAGGAGCTGCCGGTACGTATTGAAATTCGTGTGTACGCGTGTGTGTATGCCCTGAGTGTGACGTAACGTAACACCATCGTCGTGTTTTGTTGTGCGTCGCGCGGCTCCCGCACGTTTGTCGGCTATGCACACGTGTGCAGGGATGACGATAGTTGCGCGGCATGGAGGGCTCGATTGAAGTCCGGAAGGCGTTGCAATTCTTTTGATCTGTTTCGCAGTGATCGCTTACGCATCGGTCGAAATACACGTACGCGATATTATATATATAAAGCGTGTAATTCGTGCACTGGTGGTGTACGTACCGAAGAGAAAACGAGAAAGTAGAAAGAGAAAAGGACACCGCGTGAAACTCGGTCGTCCGATAAGAGCGAGCGAGACGATCATCGACTCGAAGACGAGACGGAGGAAAACGAGAAGAAAGAGGGAGAAAGAGTGGCCGCCGCATATCAGCGTGACAGAAAAGTGGAGCGAACAAGAAAGAGACTCGCTCGAACGAACGTATACACGTTCCTCTGGTGACCTCGATACACACGTATATACTCATCTGGCTGTCGGTTCCTCGTCGATCGTGCGCGCAGCCTCAGACAACGAGAATTTCGCCAGTGAAAATCATGCATTTCTACCACGGCTATTCGGCTGGTTGACGTTCCAGAAGCAAACCCGGCGTGCCTGCAACATACAGAGAGAGAGAGATAGACGTCGGCTCGCCCGCTGGCTGGCTGGCTGTGCGTCCTCTCTTTCTCTCTCTCTCTCCCTCCCTCCGTCCCCACTTTCCCCCCTCCACCGCCCGCGCCTGCTGCGTTCCCTTTTGCGCGATCGTGACCCCGTTTCTTCGATGACCGACACTCCGTGGCTGCTTGGCCGCCATTAGAGGAGTCGAGAGCAGGGGAGAGAGAAAGAGAAACGAGAGCAACCGAGGCGAAACGAAGACGATCGTACGTCTCCCGTCACGAGCTCCCCCGTCTACGTTCTTCACAGACACACACCGTACGTCGTGTATACTACGTGTATGTGTATACGTGCAGAGCGCTCTGTTGCGAAGAGGAAGAGGGGCACGAGGAAAAGCAGCGCGGCCAAGCGAGACAGACGATGCGTGAGAGCTCGGGGACCATGGACTCTTGACAGTGAATCGATTCGCTCGCGCTGCCCTGACCTCGTATTCCTTGCCGCAATTTCGGTCGCTGAACGAATTATCGAGGTCAACGACTAGCGTAGTAGCCTCGTACCTCGTGTAAACAAGAGTGTACCCGCGCGCCTTCGTTCGAAAGAAAAATCGGATTAACGAATAGGAAGAGACTGGTGGACACGTGTGTACAAGTGTCGGTGCGCGTGAGGACGTGCATCACGGTGGCCGAGATTTTTTCTCCAGCGGAAGTGACGGGGAAAATTGAGACGGTGGAGCCGAAGGAACAGCAAACGGCGGTCCAGAAGGCGGAGCAGGCTGGCGAGATGCTGCAGACGGTGCCCCGTGTGCCTGTCGCCGGTGTTAAGCGACGATGGGGCAACAGGCACACCGGAAGTCTGCAGGAGTCGAGCCCGGAAGTGTCAAGCAGCGGCGTACTCTCGCCACCGCCGAATTTTCAACCATCCACTCCTGAAAGTGCAGCTGTCAAGAACGAAGAGCTTCAGTTGTGGGATCTCGACCTTCATCGGGGGCTCCAGACGAACGGAGATCATTATCGGACCACCATCACCGCCACAACGACTACTACAGTGCTGCCAACGGTCACCGATCCTGCGTCGCCGTTCACCACCCCCGTCGAAGGTTTGTGCTCGACACTTTTCGTATCTGTCGCGTTGCGTAAGCGCACGAGTGCTACTTGTACCGTTTACCGCGTGCCAGCACTGTTCCAGGTGGCGCTACGAAAGTTTCTTTTTTTAAGAGGGAGAGTAATATGCGTGTACGTGGTTTTTGTTTTGAATTTTAACCTGTTACTTGAGAAAGTCTGTCAGATAGTTCATTTCTTAGATATAATTTCTTTTATTTATAATGCAACTCTGTATGTTTGATAATAATTTTATTTTATTTTAATAATCGTTATTTTTGGAGTAAAATAGAGATATTACGAAGATTGGTAGAATGTATACTTGGTACAGTAAATTTCATGTAAATGTTGTACGTACGAAATCTTTAATTCGATGACTCGCTAGATGATTCATTTCTTAGATACGATAGTTTATTTATGATCGCTTTATACATATTTTAAGTAGTAGTTTGTAATAATCTATATTTTTACTCTAAAATAGAGATACATTATAGTTCTATACAAGTTTCTAGGCCTCTCTAGTAATTTTTCGTGATTTCTAATGATTTTATACTTGTAAATATTATTTTAGTTTCGTGAGTTTGCAAAAGCTACAGATATGTATGGTCATATTTCAGTTGCACGTTATCAAAAGAAAAATTTAAAAAGCAAGAGAGCGTGTTTTCTACAGAGAGTCCGGGAAATCTGACGGATATACATGGAAACGGTTTTTCTATATAACGAACTTTTAATTGACTAAAAAAAAAGAAAGAAGTAGGTATGGGGAGTTACTTTGTTTGCCGGACCCACAGAAAAATTAATTTACTCGACTTGTAGCTGACAAATTGCTAATTAGTTGAAATTATTCCCGTGTACAAAGTCGACCAGAAAAGAAAGAGAAGAGAAGAAGTTGGAAAATCTTCGTCAAAAGCCTTAACTTTTTCAAACTTTTAAATTTCTGATTAACCATTAAGGACCAAATGATGTATTATAACATTATAAATACTTCGATTTCTTCAAATTTTGTAGTGATGCAAGAAATATCAATCGAATCCTTGCAATTCTTTTCATAGCCAGAATGTTAAAACGTTTAAAAAACGGAATTCGATAATGTAAATTGATTGAAAAATATTCTAAACGAGACGTTCCACTAATGCAACGTTGGTCCTTCATGGGTTGGGAGATGTTCCAATTAATATGTTAAGGTACAATTTTACTTAAATACAATATGGAATATTAAAGAAGACATAAGAAGTTGTCCGAAAGACGTAAAATAGAGCCAAGACAAAAGAGTTTCGAAAGATCGAAAGTCGAGTGGGTTGGAGGTTTCGTGAGCCATTAAACGTCCTTAGAGGTGATCGACCTACACACGTCAGTCGATTTCGTTAGAAAGCGACTGTACCTTTTTTTTTCGAAATACCAAGCATACCTAATTTCACCTAATTTTTTTCTCTACGAAATCAGGTCGAGGCCGATTATGCCGGACCAAAAACGAGTATCGGCGACCTCATAGGACCCGGTAATGGCGTTCGTCATCGATTGCGCCATCTTGCACCATACCTGGAGCCAATTGCGCAATTTCACCATTTTTCACGCGTCTCTCTCTTCTTTCGTTTCTCTCGTTGATAGATTTTTATTTTTCGCTATTGTCGCTGAGTTTTTAATCTACGACTCGGTCGTTTTATCGTTTTTTCCTGTTTTGCCACGTTATCAACGCTCTCGGACTTGTTGCAACCGGTGGCCTCGATGGCAATCTCCTGGGACTCTCTGTATCCGCTCTTTTCCCAACGATGCATTTTTTTTTTTTTTTTTTTTTTTTTTAGTTTCCAGATGATTTTTCGATTGCTTTCGTAGTTTCGTTTGGTTTAATTGGATGAATTTGTCGAAAGCGTAGTATAATAAATTTGAGCCATATCAGAAGATTTTTTAATAATTAAATAAATGAAATATTTGGTACCTTCGTAATTTTTCTATTGGTTTTGTAGTTTCATTTGGTTTAATGGATTTTGATGAGGTTAATTGTAATTAATTGTTTGTTATTTCTAAATTCTAAATATTTAATACTATTGTTGGTTAAAATTCTAAAATTACAAATGAATTTTCTCTGAGTAGAACTCTGTATTTTGTACTTAAATAAAATTTTGGGTAACTATATTTTTTTACTTGGAAAAAGATTTCTTCAGACAGAAGTCTGTACCTTTTACTTGGACGAAATTTTTTGGCATGGAACTCTCTATCTTTTAGTTGAAAATACATTTCCTCGAACGGAACTCTATATTTTTTTTTAGTTGAAAAAAATTTCTGTGAATGACGCTCAACATCTTTTATTTATTGCTTCATGGACATGTAATGTATATAATATAATACTTATATTATTTCAACAACTTCTATACACACAAAAATCCATTTAATACTATTAATCATTGCTACAATAATAGTGTTAACAAACATAACACTGTCTCTCGATAATTGAGGAGTATTCACAGAGAATGGTCGATCCTTGAACGAGGAAACATGCCATGGTGAAGGTTCTCCTGTTCGCTTGGTGCACACGTGAAATCAGATTCACACGAAACGTGCAATTACCAAGTTATTGCCGGGTTGTTTAACTGTCGACCTTCGTGACCTCGTTATTTAATTACCGCAGATCACTGCATTCGGAAGTATAATATGCACGATGACTTGTGTATTATTCGAAACTTCACCTTCATTGCGTGATCTCAGTCGTAAAGTTAGTAATATCTCTGTTTTTATACTAATCAAACATCCTGCCATTAAAAGGTTCTGGTCAAATTAACTTCATTGTGGATAATTTTAGGGTTAACTGTGGGGAATTTTCTCTCTCAGGGTTACCACATATAGCAATATGTATCTCAAATCTGAATTTCCATTCTATGGATATTTTTATATCGAAATTCATTTATAAAAGAACTTATTAATATTAAAATTATTATATGCTATTGGAAACTGATTAATGTAACGAATATTGGAATTTATTACTATTGAAGGTTCTTGCAGATTTGTTGAATAATCACAGAATTCTGCTTGCCTATATAGAGGCAATTATACTACAAGTTCGTATTTTTAATGGTATTGAAAATATGAACAACTTTTTTCGAAGAAACTAGGCTAATATTTTTGATGAACTATTAGAAATAAACGAAATCCACTATCTTGTGGAAAATAGCAACGAAATAACTTTCTAACAATAATTCTCAAACAACAATACGTCGAAGAGTACAAATATAATCGTCACGAGCAGTAAAAGTTTATAAATAAACGATGATCCTTCAACGATGAAAAATCTTTGTGACGAAAGTTCGATCACTTTCTTGAAAGAACGGGGGTGGAAACTTTGCCCTCCCTCTCTACGTTCCCCATCGTCGCTCACACGGCCGCGTTATTTTCATCCTTGCACTCTCTCCACGAGTTTATTGCATCGTGTGACGTCTGTCCAACACAGGTATGTACATACAGCAGCTTTAAATAACACGATGCGTCACGTATATGTCGGTGCGATGTACGCGGTGAACCATTGTGTTTTCGTTTGCAGTCGCGATACCGATGACCCGGAAACTGGGTCACGGTCTTTCGGTTTTTTCCCTCCCCGCCAATGATTCACAGCTTCGTAGACAGGTCGTATTTTCTTATCTCGTGATATTTTTTCCTTTTTCTTTTTTTTTATTTTATATCGTACCACGCAGCAAAGTTTTATCAAACACTTTACATGCACACTGGATTTATACAGTGTTCTATTTCTGAAGGGTCTAGGGAATTTTTACTTTCAGGTGGTTGGCACACATTCGATATAGTTGAGTTTGTTAGCTCGTTTAAAAGAGGTTTTCGATAGTAGGATGATGTTTGTTTATTTTGTAATACACTTGGAATACAGTAGGGAATATTTTCTTTTAATAGACGAAAGTTTAAGAGAATTAATTTCGATATTTGAATCATAGCAAATTGATCTTTGGTAAGTAGCCAGATAATTTTTATTGCATAGCGTAAGAAAAAAAATGCACAGAAAAAGTTATTAACATTCTCACAAATACTTTAGTAATTCTACAAAATATCCTAAAAAGGAAAATTCATCCACTTTTTACACTCTTGTACGTATATAACCTAACTTTTCTAATTTCCAAGTATCTCAATTCTCGGAAAAAAATTACCAAAAACTTTAACACTGAAATTACTACACCATAATACTTCAGTAGATGTATGAAATCTCCATCAACAATCATAAAATGGATACCAAGATGGAGGCCACTCTGGTCAATTATTAACCTATATTCCACGATCTTGAGCGTATCGATCAGCAGAAGTGTCGAGAATCGTCCCCTGTCTCCTAGTTTAATCGATGATAATCGAGAATCGAATCGTGTTCCACCCTAGAGGACTCTTCCTTCCTACCCTAGACGTTCTGTGAATGCAATCGAGTGCACGTGGTGGATCGTTCCTCGACGCTGTAATCGAGATACCAATAGTTAGAGGCCGAAGTGCACGTGGTGGTTCGTTCCTCTCGAATTGGGTCATCGAATTCCAGTGGAACGGATGAATACCGATCGCCACGCGGCACACAGGCCCACGAACGTGCTAGATAGACGAGGATTCGTAAATATTCCGTTGTGACGGCACACCACACGGTTTCGGCGATTGGGCACCGTTAGATGCGTATACGTGTAGGAACTAGCCGGACACGACCGAAAAGGAACTACACGAAACTCGTTCCTGATCGCCTCGTAAAATCTCACCATTCCTTCAACAGGAAATTCGGTAGAGGAGGACGCAGGAATTTTTATTTCTTTACATGTCTGATTTGTCATCTTTTAAGCCATGGGTTGTTCTACGGGATCGTTGGAAATTGGACATTTTATTGTGAATTTTGGTTTCATTTTTTGCAGGTTAAGGCAGTTAGGTTATGTAGATGGAAAAGTGAATGTTGAAGTTTTTCCACCCCTGGGAAATTTGGCAGCCGGAATATTTGGAAATTGCAGAGTTTCATTGGCTATTTATTTTAACTTCGTCGAGGTATCGGGCATTTTATTGGAAATTTTGGTTGCATTTTTTGAAAGCCAAGGAAGTTAGGTTATGTAGACCGAAAGGTGGATTTTAAAGTTTTCGATGTTTAGGTATTTTCGGAGTTGGAATATTTGGAAATTTGGTTTTCTGTTTTAATTAGAAGATTAATAGCTATCATAATAGTTTAGACCAGCGCTTTTCAGAAAAATATTGATGAAATTTCCTTTTTTCTCATAGATCTCTAGTTAGGGGAATTTAAATCCAAAAAGAGGCGGGAAAAAGGATAAGGAAGATGAGGAATCTGTTTCGTAATTTGCAAGCATTACACGTAATTCTTTGCAAGTAATTACGAATGTTCCCGAGAATCGCAAGTGCGACACGGAATGTGAAAGGACGATGCGGTCGCGAAATTTTTGCACGTTTCCACGCGGATTTCTGTCGGGGCCTCATTAATTTCTGAAGGTTTGCTCGTCTAGTTCGCACGTCTGCGACGCTCGAGGGGAATGAACCGTGACAATATCTCAGAGATATCGTTGAAACATTTCTTGGTAAACCTTGTTCGACTTACCTTAAACTTTTTATAAAATTTCAACGTGTATGGTTCGATAGCTTTAGAATAAAAAAAATTTATCGCCAACATAATAAAAATTATTGGACCAAGTAATCTCATATTACTGAAATTTAAATAAAAAATACATATTTAAATTTAACTCCTGTGTCTTTCAAATTGGATTGAATTATTATTATTTCCTGTAAATAAATTAATAAACGAGTCCTCTTCAATTAAGTTTTATGACGTTTCAATTCGAGGATTAAATATATAAATAAGCAAATATCTTTAATTATAAATGCCGTGTCTTTTATATTGAATTTCGAGTTGAAATCATCGTATATTTCATGTTCTCTTCATTAACTCTTCTACTACGGAGTCACAGGTCACGATGATAAGTACCGTTTATGATCCTTATCACATGAAACCCACACTACGAATTAAATCAACTAACTTAAAACCATTATATCTCGACTATGAACCAACTTTATCATTCGAGGGTTACTTATTGCCCTGCAATCATATACTTCGATATAAAATGAGAATTAAATTGTCAACAGTTTGCTTTTTCACATAAATTTCGACTAAATTGAAAGTTAAATTTTGTTATGTGTTAATTATTAATATTTTCTTTTTGCATGCAAATTTCCATTTAAATAAAAATTAGTTCTCCATGTAGGATAATATATTTCCCCTTTTTTCACGTGATTTATGCAACAATAGGATATTTCCTTTCCTCGTTTTTATAGAAACATCGTTCCTCGATCATTTTTTTCAGATGAAATCGCATAATAACCGGTATAGTAGTATCAATGGAGCATTTCAATGATGCTAATTACACGTAAATTGCACCCCACGAGGATACGTAATTACACAGACTCGTAATGCGACGTCGCGTTCCCGCTAAATTCGTTTCTCTTCTTCCACCGTGTAATTTACTAGACGTCGTAAAGGAAATATTTAGATTTAATTTGCATCTTTCGTGTCGTTCCTGTCCGTTTGTTGCAAATCGTTCGAAAGTGACTTCCAAACTGAACGATTTCATCCATAAGAATGCAGGAGAGAACACGTACACATTTACTTAATTTTATCAATTTATTGAACTGAGACCAGTTAACTCGCCTACTTTGCGTTCGATATTTTCCACTTCACCATTTATACATACAGGGATACTGATTCATTTGTATAGGAATATTGTCTTGTAACCTAAAAGAATCGACAAACTATAATTTTCAAATGATAATTGTAAATCATAAATAATTCCTTCCATTAAATTTGACACTTGGAAAAAATACCAAAACTGAACCTCAAAAACATAATTCCCTAAAAAGAACTATGTACAAAGTCCCTATATTCATTATTACCAATATCAAATTTAATTTGCGTATTCCGCCTCGCTTCTGCCCGTTTATTGCAAATCGTTCGAAAGTGATTTCCAAACTGAACGATTTCGTCCATAAGAATGCAGGAGAGAACACGTACACATTTACTTAATTTTATTAATTTATTGAACTGAGACCAGTTAACTTTACCTTGCGTTCGATATTTTCCACTTCACTATTTATACATACAGGGATACTGATTTATTCGTATAGGAATATTGTCTTGTGACCTAAAAGAATCGACAAACTATAATTTTCAAATGATAATTGTAAATCATAAATAATTTTTTCCATTAAATTTGACACTTAGAAAAAATACCAAAACTGAACCTCAAAAACATAATCCCCTAAAAAGTAAAAAGTCCCTATGTTCATCGTTACCCTATAGTCCCTATATACATCGTAAATCCATTTGGCAGGGATCAGCGTAATCTTTCAGATTGTTTCAAAGATTGTTCCAAGTCATAAGTATTTCCCCATCGAATCACATGGCCCGTTTTTTCCACGTGTACCTTCCATTTCCTGTTTCATGGTGTATAAAGAGGTTAGGGTTGGGGAAAGGGCCAAATTGGTGGAAGGCGGCAGTAAGAGGGAAAGAGAAAGAGGCAGGAAGAGGTCAGTAGGTCACTCTCACTCGAGAAAGAGGAGACTCAATCGTGTGGAAGGAACGTCTAGCGGACGATAATCTGATGTATCAGGTTGTTCCTTATAAGGTGAGCCAGTTTGTTCTAAATCGAGATCTACCAAGCTTTACGGTTAGGTGTCCACGTGTAGATCTCGCTCGACTGATCGTTTAGGTCGAGCATGGCGCAATAGGTTAATTTGTCATTTGAATTTCTATAACTTTTCGTTATCCAAACTAGCGTTTAACTTTGACCGTTAGACAGGAATATATAACATAGTGGGTTTGAAGTATTCTTAGTATTCACTGAATGAAACAAATTTCTATGAAGATTCCATTTTTATATTTCTATTCTTAAAGTTATGAAATTCAATACGACTGTGACGATTCGCTTGTGGGGATTTAAGTCGGTTCTTGTTTATTGTCTAGTCGGGAGTTTGATGAAGAGATTTTGTCTGGCGAATTTTTTAGGTCTAGTAGAGTTTGAGGTTTTGAGTTTTATGAATTTAGGAAATCTGTTAAGAGTCTTTAGATCAACTTGTCATTCTTCTTCGACTTTTAAAATGATTTCCTCGTTAGGAATATCGATGCTTCTTATCGTTCAATTATACAGTCTCTCTAGGATTATGGTGATCAATTTGATTTATGTTAGAAGCAATTGACACACCTGTGAGAGGAAAAAAACTACTTTAAAGCGCTTAACATCTTCATTTAGCCAACCAGAGACACTGAAATCTTGGTCGTCAGAGTCTTAATCCTAACTTGATCTTTAAAACATAAAGTAATCGCAAGCAGAATCGAGCCAAAAGCTACTTTCATGTGCTCAAAATCTTCAGCCAACTCACTAAAGATGCCTCGCTAAAGTAAGAGGAGTCTGGCTAAAACGAAGCTTAAAATGCTTCCAATCTTCATTAAACCAACCAGAGACGCTAAAATCTTCATCGTCTGAAGTCGGATCCAGCATTTCCGCTCGCTGCACTCGCTTTAAAGCTACAGCTCACACGACGGAAACGTTCTCTCGATAGTCGGGCGGTTGAATCCGTGGCAACTTTTCCTCGATGCGGGAAAACTACTTAGGATTAAGCGTCGAGCAACAAAACGACCGACCAGACAGGAGAAGTGGGTCGTCAGTGGTCATCAAGTTGTGTATCGTATGAGAGCGTGCTTTTCTTTGTGTTGGTGAGTTGTGCGTGGAATGGTAACGAGCCACGTACACGGGAAACGATATCAGAAACTCGTGGAGCACTGGTTCTCAACTTTGAACGAGCGCTCTGCAAGTCTCTGGGGACCTTCGTACATATTATAAAAAATATCAAGCAACAATTCTGGGCTTATAAATGACACTTGTATGTTTATTCATCTGTTCCGAGGAACAGTTTGCGTAGTAGCCTTTATTGTGTTGAATGGAACTTTGAATATCACCGAAAGTATCGTCTGGGGAATTATGCTGTTTCTTAAACGAGTCACTTATTGTCTCGAATTGACGAAATTGAATATTAATAAGGCTATATTGGAGTTGAATGTTGGCTACTTTTAGGTGACTATTAGGTGACTTGAATTATTACGTTACACAAACCAACCATTTATTGTCATTCGTTGTTTTCGTTCTCGCGAATGGACAAATTTTAAATAAAAAGGGTACCATGACAGAAATTTTCTTAAAAATGCTATTTCTGTGGCGTACTATTAATTTTCAAGTCTGTACGAACAATTTCGTTATTTTCACTGTAAAATAAAATAATCGATGCTCGTGACCATGATGTAGCCTGCCCTTCCCTGAAGCAACAAAGAAGAGATGTACGTGGTGGTTTAAAATCAACGGCTCCTAGGTGACTATAAAGGAGAATTATAGTCGTTAAAGGTTAGATTGATAGTTGGAAAGGGGATTTGATTAATCCGATACATCAAATGGAACAGTAGACGAGTTGAGGTTAGGAGGAGAAAAATGACGTTAAAGATACTTGCAACAAAATGACGGTGAAAATAAGTTGGAATTGGCTGGCCATCAAGCAGATAGTAATTAGAGTAGCTAGGGTTAAAATATACCGGTCTATATTCAGAACGTTCTCGCTGCATCTCTCGAATACCATTCTGCGTCAATTGGATCTGTATATTGTTTCCTTCGGCAGACATTGTTTCAAACAGCAGACATGTGTTTTCTATGTATCTTTTTGCAATTGAAATTATTCTGTATGTCCAATTCAAACCATCGCATTTGTACCAATTCAATTTATTTTCTACTTATTAATAATACAATAGTCAGCCGTTATAATTTTTTGGTTGCTGCCATATTTGAGATAATTATATCGTTCGACTTCCTTTTGCAAATTGATGCCTTAAAGTGTAGACTGAACTAAAATTAAAATCCCTAATTTTCTAGTTATTATTATTCGAATGTTAAAAACTGTATTTATATGCTTCTTTATTTATAACATATACATAAAAAGATTGATGTAAGTTTAATCATCTTTTACAGACCGATGCCTTAAAATTTTGTCTAAACCAATATGGATTTTATTTGTTAATTATTCTACTAAGATATAAATGATCTTCGTTTTTAACTTGTCGAGTGATTGCTTCCTGTGCTCGTGTATAGACATTAGCGTGTCTATTTCCACTGCGATTAAAAACGCTCGATGTTAGTCATTGGTTCAAAAATATCGATAGGTGATTAGAGATCAAACGTTACTTTGGTTTTTGTTTCATCGTAATGATCTCCGATTGGTGTGAACGGGCCGGGGAAAAAATTTCAGTTTCACCTGGAAATGAGTCACATTGGCACCAAACCAAATTACCAGATCCAGTTACTAATAGACATTTCGCAAATGCAAGACGCGAGAGTGATTAATCGCACGTTCCTTGTCACATTTATTACTTTCACGGCTAACGACGTAGTACTACATGTCATGTAGTTTATTCAACTCGAGAATCGATGTCGTGTTACTGTTCTGCTTGATTTGGGGCATGATGACACTTGATGGTCACATTTTGTCACTAGTACGAGCGGTGACAAATCGAACGCATCCAGAATCATATTTAATCCAGATTACGACTAGAAACGTAAAGTGTGAAAGTTTAAAAATGAAAAGAACATGGTAGAAAATGAAAATCAGATCCGCAGTGAACGGATGATGAATAATGTTATATAAGTTTGTAACTAGAAATTTCTAGGGATCCCTAGTCTTGTGTTCTAACTATTCTATCCGTATATCCATACGATATATCGACAATCAAGGGATTTTTTAGCTTGAAAATTATTTATTTCCAATTTAGCCTGGAATTGGTATCCTTGAGTCATAATTGAACAGTTTGCATTAGTATAGTTAATCTTAAAGTTTCATAATCTGGTTTCATTTAGTGTTCATAATGCAAGGGATATTTTTATTGTAGTATAACGAGCATTGGCTTTTGAAACTTCGAAAATTGTTAGGTTAAGTAGCACAGTACCAAACCTAACCTAAAGTCTCTTCTGAATGCATTGCATGATCAGCATATACAACTACACTTCAACAAGACTAGAAACGCTTCTGATTGGATCTGAAACGAGTTTGAAAAAAGAGAGAATAAATGTCCTAGGAGATTTGAGGTTGGGAAACCCTGACGTGGTGGACGGTATGCGCGTTTTCTCTGCGCTGGCACGAAGATGGTATTCCCTCCGGTAAAAGTACCGTATCCGGTACGTCCGCGTGGCGACTTTCGCGTAACAGAGTGCCCACGATCCAACCTGTAAATCAGAATGGATCGTAAAGCCTGGTTAAGAGTCTTGATTCAATAATTCTTCGATAGCGTATTGCAAAAGAACTAGCGTAACTCTATTATCCGCCATTTTGTCCTTGGCGAACGTGGTAACAAAAATCAAGATGCGTGATTGACATGAAAACCTTCCAACCGTAAATTTTTCAAACTGACGCTGATGGTTCGTAACATAAGACCATCTGGGCATAGTGTTACCGGTTTGTTGAGAATTTTTACATTTAATTTACATTTTCAGTCATGTCCAAGTCTTTTTATTCACGATGATATTGCGACGTATCTAGAAGAGATTGTAGATTAGATTTTAATATGACAGTCTTTCATCTTTAAAGGCTCTTTAACGGTAATTTCTTAGTGATCTTTGTTACTGCGACTTTTTAGGGGCTTCTCGATACCGACATAACCCAATGGGAAATCTCATTAATTTTTATTTCTATAAATTCGCAATTCACAGAAGAAACAGAATCTGATATCTGCATTTTTAAGTTTCTGACTCGCTATTAGGAAAATTTTTACAGAATTATGAATTTTCATCGTTCAATAGCCTCTCTAAAGGTAATCTGGATGATATTTCTTGAAACGCTGTTATGTCATTCAGCCTTCCTCGAGTTTCTTGCCTGAGCCAGTGGAGACCAGTAGTCACAGTGGCTACTCCGGTTCAAGGATAAATCCTATCCGGTGCTAGCGGCCAATGTCACGCTCAGCTGGACCGATGGTTGCAATGGAAACGTTGGAAATCATCTCGTTCCATTAACTTCCATGGTAGTGGACGAGCGCTGCTGGGAAAACGATCGTTTTTGTCGATATCGGTCGCTTTCTGACTCTAATGATTCCCCTGGTGAGAGTCAAATGGACATTTTTATTGAGGGACGATTAGTTGTTATGATTTCTTACAGTAGCTTCGAGTTGGTCCGATTCATTTTTACATTAAAATACGTGTTACTTTCGTGGAGGCAATGGATTGGAATGAAACAAATTGAAGGTGAAAAATTGGAACGAGAATATAGGATAATACTTTCCTAGCGCGTTTCCTTTTCGAGAAAATCGATTTTGAAAATCGTTGCGCATGGCGCTCAGCGACGTAGCCCAGAAACTTTAAAGTCGACTTCGCCCATAACGGCGCGGCGTACAAAGAAAACTCATTCCACGCTTTTGATTCAATTTTGTGCAAAGAATTACGTCGCATAGAAACGCTGCTATAGAATGACTTTTTATCTAACTTACAAAATTTAATTTAATATCTTTATAAAGAAAAAGGGGCGTTGTTTTTGGTTGAAAACCTAATTAAGCGACTGTTGAGAGGATGATCTCAGGATATCATTGAATTTGAACGGTATGGAGAAATTAGTGTGAAAAATAAACGAAATTTCGAAAGCGGAAACCAGAGTTGGTGGAACGAGTATTTTCGACGGAATCTGGGAAGACGAAGCGGATTAAAGTCCTGTGGCTGAAGTTTCAACATGCTGAGCGGCCCACCGGGAATACGAAATGAGTTTTCGAGGCCTTCGAAGTCGTCCACGGTTGCGTAGGATCATTCCAACGAAAATAAATTCGTCGTCGGTGATTCATGGATTTCCTGTGCGCGCTTTCTGCCCTCCCCTGTTGTCTCTCTGGTCTTCCATCTCGACTTTTTCCAACCTACACAGGCAAAACAATAGACTCTGCACAATACATCCTAACCTGAACCTCCTAAATTTATCTTCAATTTTAGACCAAATTAAGATCGATGGCATTTTTGGTAAATTCGAGGAAAATTGTCAATTACACAGCGCTGAAGCAAAGCTAGTCGACTTCATCGTTTGTTAATTTTGTAATTTTGCCAACTAGTTACGCGATTAACGTTTAATCCTTCAGAAACAAACGCTCCACATCTATAAATCCATTTAACGAATACAAAAATGGCAAATCGAGAAGAATTTCAAAAAATAATGCTTACTTTTACCATTTCATGATTTTCCAAAAATTATTCGAATTCCCAAAAATGCATGGTCTATAAAATTTCTATGAAGAATTATGAAGTTTCACATGAATACATAGATATCCTCGTTATTCTTTATTTTACAATGTTTAAGTTGCTAAATGGCATTTCTGGATGGCCCTATATATAACTAACAGAGAAAGATATGATTATGATCGCAATAGGGAGAGCAATGGAATATTTTTTCCATGCAACTGCACCCATGTTTATCTTGGGATTACGAGGATGGTCGTCGCGTGTTGGTCTTGTCTTTTCCTTTTGTTCCCAGATCTTATCAGATCGTATACCGTGACCGGATATGACATCTATTAGTTACATGCGCGTGTATATGTCATACAGAATGGAAACAGAAATGGGTGCCGCCATTTAAAGGGACTCGAGGGTAGGGCAAGGCCGCATGCACTCTTGCTTCTGCTGATTTTGCGACGTGTCAGGTTAGGAGTGGCTCAAACCACCATTTCTAGCCCTTTCGAGACGATATATTTTTTAATAACTTATACATTTATTGATTTATTTGGCACATTTAAAATTTTAAGAAGATGGAAAGTGAAACGTATCTATAGTCTACGCCATATTTTAGTTTAAACAGATCTAACCTAACCTAACCTAAACTAACCTAATACTAATTCCACATACATAACAAACGTGAAAATAAAAGACATCTAGGAACCGCAGTAAAGAGAAAAACGATATAAAAATGAATGTTCACGAAAGATACATATAAATTCGAATGTATCACATTCTCAGTAACATAACCTAAAGCCTAATTTAACCTAATATTAATTCTACATGCACAACAAACACAAAAATGAAGGTAACATGTAAAAATCGGAATAAAGGGATATTCTTTTATCTCGACAGAAATATGAACGTTGACAAAAGATCTAATTCGAATGTGGAGTATTCTGAGAAAATGTAATTGTAATAAGAGTAGCATAACACGCCAATTTCATAATTCGTCTGATATTATTAGCCATAAAAGTCGCTAGGACGCTGAAGTCGCGTCCCCCTGGTGCGCGCGATGAATTTTAACGTGGAAAAGAAACGCAGTACCCGTGAAATGTGACGGGAATGAAAGAGAAGCCGAGGAGAGAGGGACGCGTTTTGTGTTCGCGTGCTACGGCCGGATTTCGCAGAGACCTGAATGATAGTCAGCGGCGTTAGAGCGATGTGCCGCTAGTCGTCCATCTTGTCCTAGCGTCGTAGTCACTTCGTACTCGATCTTCCTACACGTCTCTCATATTTCTGTGTTCCGCAGAACGAAGGAACCTAACCTAATCTAACCTAGTATCGGTTCTATATAACAAACGCAAGAATAAGGAGAACGGCTAAAAATCGTAATGAAAGAGAAATATTACGTAAAAGTCTCTTCATAAACGCTCACAACTAACTCACAACTGGGGAAAAAAGTTAATTTACGAAACAGTTATCCTAATTAGCTTCTTCGCCTTGCGAACACTTTTTTCTAAAAAAGTTTACAATTCTAATCGATGAAAATTAGCGATGATTAATCGCCAGTCTGAAGACTTAATGCTTCTAGAGTTACAAGGCCTGCGTGCGTATGCTGTTCTCTATTCTTTTGTATTATTCTGCACTTGCAGATTGATTTATGGAGAATGAAACTTTATCAAATCACGTAAAAGACAATTTCGGAATTTTACTTTTTACCTGCCTCCACGCTATCCTAGCATAAGCCCTACAAATTCTAATAAAGAGAAGATAACTTTAACAAACAAAAAATTCTCCTCGAAAATCCTCCCTTTTACCAAATAAAGGAATCAATCCCTGTTCTCCTTACTCGTCTCCGTGGCATGTAAGCCCTAGAAATTCATAAAGCCAAACAACAATGCCGTCGGCGCAATTCGTTGGTCTAATCTGGCGAAAGCCCCTCGTAGAAGCTCGGTGTGAATCGGAAACGGCCAAAAACCGCAATGAATCGGCGTGTTCTGGGCTGTCAGTGAACGAGAAGGAACTCAATCCCAGCACGGTCTCGTCGTTCTCCTTTCCTCGCGGATGGTTGGGAGGAAGCGAGGCTCAGCTGCAACAAGCAGTGCTCACTGGCCCGTTTTAGCTTTCCTCTGTTGGCAAGAGCGACAGCGCGGATCGGTTGAGACGCGAGCAGGCGAAAGGAGTGACGAGAGGCAAAGAGGAAGGAGGAGTTGACGAAGAAGAGAACGAGGAAGAGGGGCAGAGGAGAGGAAAGAGAGGAAGCTGGCTGCGTGAGAGAAAGAGAGAGGCGAACACTCGTTGTCTGTTAGGCAAGCTAGCAGGATCGAGAAGGACGCGTGCAGAGGAACGTGCGCGCGTGTAAAAGAGGTACCTGCGCGGTTACACAGCCAGGCATCCAGCCAGAGTCAAGGCCGCTCACTGCTCCGCCGTGAGAGAGCTACTAACCAGCACGGAAACCTTGCTGCGTAGAGTATAGGAGGCAAGCCACGTCGTATAGCGGCTATGTCGAACCGAGTACACTTGCTCTGTGTCCCCTAGATTCTGGAGAAACCGACTACGATCGGGTTTCCTTGGTCATCTACTGTGTTTGCCTATGTCTAACGTTTTAGATGGTATTTGGACACTGGCTTTTTACGTATTTTTCGGTAGACTGTTTCTTATAGCAGGAGAGTCACCTTGTATGCTATCTGTGCGCCCCCCTCTGCCCAAAGAGGGAACCGACTCCACTTGGATTTTATCTGTCCTTTACTCTGTCTGTTTGTGTTTGCTATATAGAAGAGATTGAATTTTTAGATATTTTGGGGCAGATTCGGTTTCAATGTAGGTAATATTGAGCTGACGTCCTCTGAATTCTGAAGAAACCCATTACGATTCAGCTTTCTTGGGCATTTACTGCATTTGTCTCTGTTTGACGTATAGGGAAGTCTTTGAAGATTAACTTTTTAAGTATTTTTGGGCAAATTTATCCTTTGTGTGAGTAACTTCTGCTTGATGTCCCCTAGATTCTGCAGTAAATTACGGTCGGGTTTCCTGTCGTTTACTAGGTTTGCCTATATCTGAATTTTTGTGTGATTTTTGGACACTGGATTTTTTGGTAGTTGCGGGCAAATTAGTTGTTAATTTATGTCCTCTGGGTAGAATTATTCGTGATTTATATTTTCTTTTCTCTTTTTTGGACAGATTTATTCTGAGCAGATAATGGTGACAAATTGGTGACAATTATAATTTGGGTTTCTTGATCTCAATGTTTGCAGGTTTAACAGTTTTTAAGCTAATGAAAGGCTTGTTGCTAATCTTTCTGGAAATTTCTTATTTTAAAATTGATTCGAAATTTGACCATTGCAAAGATAACTTTCTGCAGTCAAGATCCTCAAAGATTGTGTAATAGATAGGTCGATGGCAATTTCTATGGTACATTTGCGCTCTAACGTGAATGTTCAATGTTAACTGTATTCAGTCTGGTAGATACTGTAGCTTATGAAATCTACTTCATCGTAAACTGTGCAGTTTCCACTACATTTTATACTTTATAAGCATCCTGCAGTAGAAAGTGATTTAATCATGATTAAGTTTCTCCATAGTTGCAAACTTTTAAACTTCTTAGTTACTTAAAAATTACTTTTGGAAAATATTTGAGATTAATCCTAGTTATCTATATTATCGTTTCAAACTTCTCGGTCACTCGGCAACTTCTCTAGAGAAATATTTAACAAAATATTCGCCGTAATAAACAAAAATTAGAATTTTAATAATAAACGTAATATCGAATAGATTTTAATACCAGTTATTACCCAGATTCTAGGGAATTTCATATAGCAAACACTAGCCAATTTTCGTCCGGCAAACGAAGAATTTTGAAAAGCAATTTCGCGTTACAAGTTTGAAATAAACTTCTAGATGAGTTCACTGTGCCACTGCATGTATGATCAAGTCGCTGTGGCACGTAAGAGCTTCAGGGTCTTCGAAACTCTGTTTAGGAATTCCAGGAAGGAATCTAGAACGTTTGCTATTACCAAATAAACGAACTCCGAGTTTCATCAAATTTTGTTCATCATTCAAATTCTAAACGAGTTTCAAACTACTTCATACAAATCTTCGAATTTATCGAAATTCCAAGGGGAAACGTAAGAAATATAGGAGGTATAGGGAATTTTAAATAGGGATCGACGTTTTATTTTATATTCAGGAAACGACCAAAAAGTCATTGCCATACGAACTCTCAAACTGTTTAGTCACACTGAGAAATTCCAGACTCTTCCTCGGTCTCTAAATTCCCCATCTTGCACTCTATAAATATACAGGCTTGGTGGAAAGAAGTCAGTGTCAAGGTCAGCAGCAAGAAAGCTGCCTTGCTATAAAAATTCTCGCATATCTTTTCGTGTACTTTAAATATTTCAACTTCTAATGTTTTATTATTTGGTAACTGATCTTTCGAAGTGATTCTAACCTAAAAAGTAAATCAGTTTTTAATGAATATTCTAAGGTTTAAGGTTAAGAAACGTAGTTTTAAAAGAAACCTTGTTATTAGCAGATTAATTGCTACGTTTCGACTACAAAAATAGTAGATTTTCGTTAGATCCAAAGAAGTTTTATAACTCCATTATATTTTACTAGATCTGTAACAGTGATATAAAGATGTAGTTCGTACGAAGAACTTACTACGAGTAAAATAACTTCTACTTTGGTAGCTCGTAACGATGATCTAGATGTAACAAATTTAACAACCAGATTTCCTCCAGTGATTCTTAAATATGTTAATTAATCCATTCTTAATTAATTCATAGACGAGTGTTAAATAAAATTTGGTCTGCAACGTATTGTTCGAAAATCTAGGGATATTTTCATTTTCCACTGAATCCTGGTACAAGCGCCGATTAAATTGAACCAACGTTGAATTATATTTTGACAACACCGTGGAGGAAGAAACTATCAAGAATACCAGCAAGAGCGAACCAGTGTTAAGTAGCGAGGAAACCTGTTTGGGGCACTGAAACGAGAAGCCTGCTCGCTCTACATAGAATCGTTATGTGCTACTTGCTAATATGTACACAAACCAGACGTTGGTATCAGTTTTGTGCCAGTGTCAGGTCATACCGGTAATTTATTAGCCTGCAGTTTCTCCCGTGCGTCCAGATCTCTGGATCTAGTTCCTAGAGGATTGCCTCGAACTTCTCTTGCCAAGTTTCACCGATTTATTACCAGCGAATCATTTTTCAGACGTTCTGCAAACCGTAAGAACTGTACCAACTTCATGATAAACTAGACATTTTCAGATGAACATTTTTGATTTGATTAATGACAGTTCCCTCATTCAGATATACTAATTAAAATGTTGCAACGGTATATTCCTAGTGTAAAACGAAAGGGAACTAACGTTATCCATTTGTAGCGAATATTTATAGTAAAATTGCTATAGATATTATAAACTAGGAGTTTTTAATATTATCCAATATCTGGAAAGTCTAGTTGACGCGTAGGTACGATCTAGTAATTTTATTTCGAAAGATACGAAACCTTCAAGCACCCTAGTTAAATTTCTAGAATGTATGAATCGAGATGTCATATCTTACAGGGAATTGCTAAAAAATTTAAATCCGAAGTATTCTTAATACCTGCTGATTTAGTAACTTTTTCGAAAGATACGAAACTTTGAAGCACAGCCCGCTTAGATATTAAGAATTAACGAACGAGAATATTGTATCACGCGGAAAAGTGTCAGAAAATGTTTGCCAAAGGCAGAAACTCGTGTGAAAGGCAGGAAATTTATGAGAAGAGAAAGAAAGTCTGGAAGAAAGCAAAAAGATGAAAAGAAGAGGAGAAATGAAGATATCGGCAGCGAAAAGATTGCGAGTTGAGATGAGAGGACGATGAAGAAGGGGTAATAACCGAGTGACCACCTAGCCCGGTCAGTGTCTCAGTGTTCCAGGCGGATGTTTTCACGCTGATCAGTACTTCCGGGTGATCCGAGGAACCCGTCTCCAAGCTTCTCGTCGCAGAATCAGTAAGAAGGAGAGAGAACACGTTCGCTTTTCGCAACAGGAGAAAATCGAAGCGACATTTCCTTTTCTCGGTCTCTCGATCGATGAACAACTTAGTTACTTTAAAGAGAGACTCGGGAAGAAAAAAATGCACCTTTAATCGTTCGATATAATATTCAATATTGAATTTTCAATATATCATCGATTCTGATATTTAGTCTGAGATTAGAATGTCATGTTACTGTATAATAATTATATTACATAATTAATGATTTTGCATTTTAAATTCTTTATAAAATCCCTGTAAATTCTTCAGCCTCTTTCGCGTGCTTTAAAACGCACAGACTTAGAAGTGTTAGACAAGAAATAGTTAAAAAATTGCGACCACTGTGGATAACCACAAAAAGAAATAAAATGTGGTCTAGTGACTCGAACTATTCTGACCGCTTCTATGAAATATCCTCTTCGATTCGGTGGGCGCTATCAGACACAATAATTCATTAGAAACGGTATTTTAAGAAGAATTAAATTACTTCCGCCAAAATTATCCATAGCATGAATAGAAAATTAAGTGGCCTGTCTCCGAATACTGCATACTTCCAACTCACACTACAACTCATGGTATTGATCAGAATCTAATTTTGGTCATCGTAGCAAATTATTCAACGACAATTGTATATTCTACGTCTTGAAGAATAATTATCTTACTATTATACTTGTTCTATTAGTGGCACTGTAAATCGAGTTCCCGTTGAGGCAAAAGCCACGCGGCGCTCGATTCCGCCTCGCTAGAGGCGCGTGCGTGCAGAGCGCACCGCGTACTTTCACCGACCGTGACTTCTACCGCGCGGCGTTCCATTCGACAAGTTTCACGGATAAAGGAGGTAATAGAGGCGATGTCGCCACGTAGGTTACTGGAACCCGCTTGCTCGCGGCCGAACGAGTCACGGGCGTTACACGCGTGCACCGGCCGCGGCGTAACGCGCCGAGTAATCACCGGGAAGCTCGCGAGAATCAAATCACCTCGTCACAAAAGTTTCCATCGAGTTTGTTCAAATCGAGAAACTTCTTCAATTTTTGGCTCGTTCGAGTCTTAATCTAGGCCCATTGCAAATCTTTGATCGGTAAATGAGATTTTTTAAAGGTTAGGATCATGTAAGGTTAGGATAAAATAATAATTTGAGAATACATGTCTTCACGTTTCATAGTATTTTTTACGAACACACTGTTACGTTCCTTAGTTTACGAAGAGGATAATATTTTTCCAAGAATCTGTTTTTATTTGAGAAACTTCATTCTTCTAAGATTCTTCTAGATTTTAATGGTTTCTGATTAGCGAATGAAGATTAATCAGAATGTTGGCAAGCAATTAGAAATTGAATATCTAAAGCGTTCATGGGAACTACTCGGAGACTCACCTATTTATGGAACGCAGAGGAGATCAAGTTACTGATGGAATTTAGGACAACAGGGGCATCATATTACCCCTAGTAGCCAATATTTTTGGGTATTAACGACCAATGTGTAACACATGACCAAATAAACTCTTACTCAACTGGTATATAGAAGAAGCAGTAATTTTACAACAACCTACATTGGAACTCAAATCCTAATGAGAAACCGGAATTTCTTAATGAGAACCAGCATTAAATTAATTCATAACAATCTTTGGTTATTCATATTATTCTTCAATCATAACTCCAAATTCTAGTAAGGAACAATTTCTAATCTAGTTTGCAATATCTGTTTGCAGGTAGGGACGAGCTGTCGCAGCCTGGCTCTTTGAACGGTTATGGAAGCAGTGGTGGCGGAGGTGGTGGTGGAGGCGGAGGGGGCGGTGGAGGTGGCGGCAGCGACGGCTGTGACGCCAGGAAGAAGAAAGGACCGACCCCGAGGCAGCAGGAGGAACTGTGCCTGGTCTGTGGTGACCGTGCCTCCGGTTATCACTACAACGCACTGACCTGCGAGGGCTGTAAGGGCTTCTTCCGGCGCAGCATCACCAAGAACGCGGTATACCAGTGTAAATACGGGAACAATTGCGAGATCGATATGTACATGCGGCGCAAATGTCAGGAATGCAGACTGAAGAAGTGTCTGACAGTGGGTATGAGGCCCGAGTGTGTCGTGCCTGAATACCAATGTGCTGTCAAGCGCAAGGAAAAGAAAGCACAGAAGGTAAGCTGTTGACAGTTCATCGTCGAACGATATTAAGCCATTAAGGATGAAAAGGTCCACGTGTCTACACGTTTTCAAAATAGGCCACTTCATATTCAACGTTTTAATAGAGAGATATCTGTGTAGTTCAGGATCAATCAGGAATGGGACGTTTTGTTCCAGGAGAAGGACAAGCCGAACAGTACAACGATGAACGGTTCCCCGGGCAGTGGGATACGCAGCGATCAGATGGGAGTGAAGATTGAACCAGCAGAAGCAGAGTCGTTGTCCACGTCTGGTAGCAGCGGCATTCTAACGCCGGTCAGCCCTTATGGCTACGTGAAACCGATTAGCCCGGAGCAAGAGGAGCTGATACACAGGCTCGTGTATTTCCAGAACGAGTACGAACAACCCAGTGAAGAGGATCTTAAGAGGATCACTGTAAGTAGACACGATGAAAATGCTGCAAATCACATCTAAGTAGATGACAAAATAACTTGTTAAGTGTAAACTGTTGTAGTATTGGAAAGTTGTTGATGGAGAATTAAGGATAAGAAATTAAATGAAAGCTACCATTCGGTAGTCTCTAATATAGTCTTAATGTTTTTTTGTGAAAAGAAAGATCTTCAAAGAAACTCGCAAAAAAAAGGACGATGAACTTAACACTATAATTATACCTGTTTTGTTCCAGAATCAGCCCTCAGAAGGAGAAGACATCAGTGACTATAAATTCAGGCACATCACCGAGATCACGATCCTGACGGTACAGTTGATCGTTGAGTTCTCGAAGAGGCTACCTGGCTTCGACGAGTTGATGCGAGAGGATCAGATGGCCCTGCTGAAGGCCTGTTCCAGCGAGGTGATGATGCTTCGAATGGCGAGGAAGTACGACGTGCAGACGGACAGCATAATATTCGCCAACAACCAGCCTTATACCAGGGACAGTTACAACGTGGCAGGCATGGGCGAGACGATTGAGGATTTGTTACACTTCTGCCGGCAGATGTACGCCATGAAAGTGAATAATGCCGAATACGCGTTGTTGACTGCCATTGTCATATTCTCAGGTACGTATACAATCAATTTTTGACCACCCGAATCTTGGATCTGGACAAATTTCTCGTCACTTCGATCAAACATCATCAAACATCATCAATTCACGATGAATTCAGTCAATTATTTATACAATACACAGGATCATTAGGGACACCTTCGGACTAATACTCACGCAAACACAACTAACCTAACATCAGCCTCATCAACGTTCACGAATATGGGCCCAACCTACAAAGAAAAGAATCCCCCTATTTTCTTACAGAGAGACCGAACCTGCTGGAAGGCTGGAAAGTCGAGAAGATCCAAGAGATCTACTTGGAGGCGTTGAAGGCTTACGTCGACAACAGACGCAGGCCGAAGTCCGGCACGATCTTCGCGAAGCTTCTGTCGGTGTTGACCGAACTGCGGACCCTCGGCAACCAGAACAGCGAGATGTGCTTCAGTTTGAAGTTCAAGAACAAAAAGCTGCCAGTTTTCCTCGCTGAGATCTGGGACGTGACACCCTAGTTCCCCCGTAGCCGATCCCCGTCGGCTAACACCGTTGTTGTTTCATCGCGAGTCCGCGCAGCGTCCGGAGTGATGAAGCTGACAGAGCACAGCATCATCGACAGACGTGGAACGTGGACGTGCAGAACCTCCTGTACTAGTGCACCACCATGCCACTGCCTGAGTAATAGACCGCCGGCGTCTTTGAGTAGCGCCGGATCGTTCAGAATTCGTTTCTCACCTTCTCTACGCTCTGCACCGGCCTCGTGAGGGCTGCAGGAGAGCTAATTTCGGCAGTGCTAGTTGGAGCTAGATGCGGAGGATGATACATAATACAAAAAGTCAGGAAGAAGAAGGCAGTGGCGAGGCACCCAGGCTGTGATATGTAGAGACAGTACAGAGACTGTAATAAGGAGCTACCTACAGTTATGTTATTACTATATCCTCTACCTGGCTACCCCCGGAATCGATATGTAAATGTATAATGTGTAATTGTAATAAGGTAAAGAAGCGGGCGCGTTGTAAGAGCAACCAAGCGAGTACGAGTGTAACCAGAGGAGTTAAGAGACAAGAATGTGAGTGAGAGTGTGTGTTTAATTGTATGCGTGTGCAATTTTCGGCTGAGAATGTGACTGATCACTACGAGATAATCACGATGATAAACGATCGATGATAGGATACAATCGCACTCCTTGTATTTTCGTGCGAGCAAATAAGGGTAGAGAGAGAGAGAGAGAGAGAGAGAGAGAGACGAGGTAGGCCCCGGCCGGCTGTTGAGCAGCGACCTGGCCCGGCCGACACACGAATCGAGTGCGATGTAACGAAGAAACAAAAATAATGATGATGATGATGAAAAATAATAACAAACCATACGATTATACATAATGATACCATAGAGTCTATATCACAACACATAGCATAATAATATATTGCTAGCATGTACATTGTTTATACGTGGAAAGAGAAGTTCGAAGAGAGAGTGGTGGTTGAAAAGTTGATCGTTGAGTGATGATGGTGGAAACAATTTTTTCCGCGACGAATAGGTGTATATTCAGAAGACGAGGCTTGGCATTTGCGCGCGTCCGGGTTTTCTTTTTCGTGAACTGGCAAGGGAAAGGGGAAGGAAAGGAAGGAAGAGAGAATTAAAAAATGCGTAGTAGCAATGTAGGACGTTAAGTAAAGTAAAAGTAAGCGAGGCTAGTTGGTAGTAGGTCGTAGTAAGTCAGTGAAGCTAGGCTAGGTGACCGAGTTCAAGTGCAAAGCCTTGTGCCTTCAGCAGCGGACATCGGCTCACCGACAAAACGAAAATATGAAATTTAACCGTCCGTTTTAATTTTTTAATAAAAAAAAGATGAAAAAATCAACAAAATCAAGCAAAATATTAAGTAAATCTTGTGCAAACGTGGGAGAGAAAGTTAGAGTGAGAGAGTCAAGAGCGAAAGAGAGGGAGTGACTGAGATGGGATAATTAAATTGCGTTTAGACAGAGAGAGAAAGATCAGCATGTAAGAGTGAGGGAGTAAATGAACAAAAACATTGAAGAGAAAAAGGTGAGAGCTGATTTCGCGAGAAACTGACAGAAATTGGAAAAAAGGATCTTTCTAAAGGAGAAACATGGAACAGGGTCGCGCCAGATCAGCTGGAGACGGAATTTGGTTTAAGGGGGTGACGATACGCTTCGACACGTTGGGTCTACAACAGCCTAGCCAGACCCTGGGACATACAATGCTAGCATAAAAACACACTTTGATTGCTGAAGGAGGCTGGATGAAGTAACACTGAGAATGATCCCTATCAGAGGACATTCAGCTGGCTCATCTCGAACCGAGAGTGACAGACACACGTACACACCACGTACACGCGCGCACGCACTTGGTTTCACAGGAGAATCGGTAAATTTGAAAAGACACAGCGCATGCACACAGACACCAATGTGAGCCACACTGTACACTAAGATTCTCAATGTTGTAACACTGTAACTCTATGCTATTAACTGATCGTACGCAGTTGTAATTTCGTAGTAAGTTAAATGAGCAAACCAAAAAGTAAAAAAGCGAAAAAAAAAAGATAAATAACGTGCGTGCAAAATTTTATCGAGTCTAGAAGAAAAGAAGAACAGGTGATCGAACTTGACAGGCGACATTTACGTTTGGCGACGAACATCTGGATAAAAGGATGACGAGAAAAATGAGACTGGATATATATAGAAGGACACGAGGAAGACTTACTAGTACATCGTCTAGAGCAAAAATAGAAACATCTTAGAGACACAGTGTTTTACTATTATACAATTATATGTTGAATGATGCGAAAAATACAAGTGGCACGTTACTATATCGAGGTAATATCGTTTTTCTCCGATCTGGTCGATTTGGGGCTCGAGGAGAGTTTCATGTTCGATACTCGGGACTAGTTACGTGACCTAATAATCACCACCAATCGTCACGTCCATTAGGTTACGACATCCTTGTTGCCTCAGATCGAACTGACACGGACAGGGACAATCGACACGTCCCATCGAATCTACGATGAAAGATCTACAAATTAATGCCGTAAGGCATACACTGCCACACCGCAGAACAGCGTGAAAAGAACCTAGTGCTGGCTAAATGCGAGACAGAGCTACTGGAAGCTGAGAAAAAAGATATCCAAACCATCGTCACCATCGCCCACCAATGTGATTGTTGCTTCTACATTGAAGTGATTCGCATTGTTCTTCAAAATCAATGAGATGACACCTTTAGGAACTCGGTCAATGACTCAGACCATTGCTGCGAGCCAAATTTGGATATTTGATTGGATCTGAAAATGACCAATTGGTTACCAAATTTGGGAACAAAAGGATCACGATCTATCGGTATAATTGGATGAAGAAATCTTTAGAACAAGTGGCTCCAGCAATGAGTAGAGGCTGAGGGGCCTTGTATAGAAACACCAGACACATTTGCACACACCTATACACCGCATTTGTTGTATCACGAAAAAACACCAAGTGGTTTTAGACATCGCCGTTTCTGCTATAAAGTGAGAATGTGATGGGAACAGAAGGATTTTCTTGAAGTACGATGACATTGCCTATTGTATACATCTGTAAAGTAGCTAACAGTCATTGACTCGTGGTAACAAGCGTGTTTCAGAATCCACGGGTCAATGATGAATTAACACGTTCGTTTGGACTCTAGAGTCCTTACAGAGTTAACATTTAAGCGTACTGCGACAGCTTGTAAAATCTACTCCCTTCTGATTATCAGTGGAGACTCTACAAAGATGTTTCACTGAGTTAAATCGCCATTGCTGAAGACTTGTAAAGTCGTTCTCTCATACATAAGTGTCGTATGTATGTAGACTGATGTTTAGTTGAGAATTGGGATCAACTTCGGTTAGAATGATCAAGCTTTGACCAGACTACGTTACTTGTTTCTTGCTATGAGCTTTTCTTGGCTTAGGTTCTGCTATCGTTAGAGTCATATTACGCGTTATCCGTTGCCATTTATCGAACCTTGCTCATTATAGTTTGTTTTTAACCTGTTAATTGAGGATTTTTTTTTTTAGATATAATGTCTTTATCTAATCTTCTATTTTGATTTTTTTTTTTGCTCTGTATGATACACAATTATATATCTCTCAATTTTTTTTTTTTTTTTTTAAATATAATTCGGTATCTTTGTAAAAATAGTATGTTTATTCAGAATCGTGGTTTGGGTTACATTTATTTAATCTTCCAGCTTTAAAAGACTTGGTGAACAGGTTAATGGAACATACACTTAGCTACCAATCGTACCTCAAGAATTTGTCAGACTCGTCTTTCATGGAACTTGATTGCTTTCAACAGAGAAAGCAAAGAAAGTATCCTAACAGATAATACCGTTAAAATTTCAGAGCTTGACCATTCACAATCGGAGACAACAATTGCTCTTTGGACTCCTGGTTCAATACCAAAGCGAAAATCGTGCAATAAATGAAATCTGTGGTGATCAGTTTGCTAGATGGGAGAACGGCATGGCGGAGATTAGATTCTCAGAATGGAGATCCCTGTACCTTGGAGCGCAGAAAAATCGTCACGGACCGTCGACGGCAGGTCGTCATCGACACTCTTTCGTTTGTAGCGTCTAGAGTCACCCTCGAATCCCCGAGGGTCTTCCCCGTTGCGCGAAGAATCTTCGCCATGATTCCCGACACGGTGCCTGTGAAGTTCGCGCGGCAACCGTCAGATGGCGGCGTTGAGATATGCATCTCACCTTAGGCGACGTTTTCTCTCAGCCGGACGTGTTTGACGTAAAAAGATCGGGCGGGAATCAAGGTGAACCGCATCCTTCGGCGAATCGGAAACCGGTCACACGTTACTCCGTGTGTAAGTGCGAGCTGAGAAGTGAAAAGAGAGAAAGATAGAATAAAAGAGTCAGAATGCAAGAGAGTATGAGTGGAGGGGCGACGAGCGAAGAAGAGAGGACACACACAAGTACGCACACATACAGAGCAACACAACCGTACATATACACGCGTATACACACACACACACACCCACGCACACACAAACAGAACACTTTGAACGAAAGAAAAACTAGATGCAATTCTACGATCACTGCCAAGGGCGTTAACCGTCGACGTCGATTTCTCATTGTCTGAATGTGTCGTAGTTGTCGTTTTTCTCGAACGCTGCTGCAAAATGATTCAACAAAGTAGTCATGACAGAGTGGAGAAAAATTGGAAGATTAAGAACAAAGGGGAGACACACTACTACTACCACGCGCGTCATTTGGCGACATCTAGAGATATTATAAGCGATTAACGAAAACGAGATAATGAAAAATGCAAAAAATATATATGTATATATTACGTTACATACATCTATATATTATATAGCGCGTTCGCTCGAGTTTTCTGACGATGTACGAGCGAACGATTTGTTCATGATACTGCCAAGCGTAGACTCGAGTTTCTGTGTTTTTTAAGGGACAAACTATAATACTCCTTTTAAATGTGTCGAGCCACACTTATACTCCACACCAGCACGTATGCGCGCGCACACGGCACACATACAGAGACACACATACACCCTACACTAGAAAGATTACACACGCTGATTATGTACCATATGTATGCGCATCGTGCCGCAATCTCTCTTGTCTGTCTGTTTATCCAACCGAGCACCCTGATCTGTCCGTTTCTCCTCCTAGGTGTCCCTTTTGCCTGTCCCTATACATATGTAGATGTTTGTAGAATATTCCTGATTCTGGATCGTAATCACGGTGACTGATGGAAGGAATGAATTGAGAAATTATTTCAAGGTTTTATTTGATTATTCGTTGGAAATAACCGTAATTTGAATAATGGATTTTTCAAATTAGGAAAATAATTGGTAATAATTGCTATCGTATAGCAATTAGTAATTAGTAAAGTGATTAGGCACTGGATTTTTAAGAAATACGCAATTTTGCTAAGTAGCAGAAGTAGGTAGGTTTATTGTATGGTAATATTGGCATTGACTTTTCATTTTTCACAGATTTTTTCTAATAACGTTAGTGTATATTAATAAGGAGAACGTTCCTTAAGAAAGTCTTCAAATCCGTGCAATGGAAAAAATGTGCAATGTGAAAATCTGCAGGATCTAAAAATTGTTAAATCTAGATTATATCGTGAAAGTCTAGAAATGTATAAATCTATGAAGTCTGTCAAATCTGAATTATCGAAAAATATATAAATAACAGTTTCATAGACCAGATTTGTTACTAGTACAAAACAAAGGAACAGTGGAGGATAATTGCAATCTGCAGAATCTTTCTAACCATAAACTCCGCTTATCAGGAAAATCGAAGTTCTAGTAAGATAGCGCCCGGCGTGTCCTTCTAACCTCCACCATGAACATCACGTGTTCAGCTGGAGGCAATCAGTCACCATGAATTCGTAACTTGATACTTGTACGTGAGATGTGAAACGACCGTGTACAGTCCATGTTCGTAATTAGCCGACAGACGGTTGAGATACGGTATTTTCTTATTGGAGGCAACGTTCGGCCCTGCGAGAGAAAGCGAGAGTATGAGTGTAAGAGAGCGAGAACGTGAGTGTAAGAGTGCCACAGTGAGGAAGGTTCTTGTTATTAATCGCGAAGATTAAGAGAGAGAGAGAGAGAGAGAGAGAGAGTCGTTCTAATTTATTGGAAGCTGTAGAAAAACGATGAGAAATGAAGAAACGGAGGAAGCTTATAAGCTGAAGATTATTATAAATAAAGTTAAATGATTATACTTTGTTATGGTAGTTTGATGCATTATTTTTCTGGGTTTTATAATAACGTCGACGGCAACGATATTCTCCGCCATCTTTTTTTTCTGTTCTCATCCGCGAAATAATACGATTTATATTGTACATAATTGTTATTTGTAAAACGAGAGAATGTGAAAGAGGCAGAGAGAAATGTAAGGAGCCCTGAGAATTTTTATCGAAATTTATTGCCTTCGTTTTTCACCCCTTCTGGAATTTTTGACTAACCCTTTTTTGGACCAATTTCACGAAAAATGAGAAAAATCCAAATTTCATTAAAAGGCCCTGGTATTATTTTGAAAATTATAGCGTAGAAATTCTTTGTGAAATTGATCCTCGTATTATTTACTAACAAATCGAGATCTGGGATTTTTCGTATTGTACGAAACATGCTTTCCTGCGATTTTAAGAAATTTGCTCAATCAGAAAAAGAAAAAAATAATAATAATAACTAGCGAAGGCTAATTTCTAAGAAAGATCTGACATTTATTTGAAGAGAATTTATTTACGAAGTAAAATTCGTGCTTGAAATTCGAGAAGGAAAACAATTGTGGCGGTAAAACGGCAATAAGTCAGTGTTGCATAAGAATTTCATATAAGATCACTATAACAAAGTATATGCACTATCATTTCTAACAAGCGACTATAACTGCAACGATAAACGACTAACAAAATTTTCGGGGCTGCCACTACTAACACCAAAACGTACAAAAATTTTCATCACGCGTATCGACTATCAACCATTGCTGTCAACAAACCACTCGACAATTGATTTATTATAATTTATTATAAAGAAACAACAAAAGAAAAATGGAATAACATCGCTGCTAGGCGTATACGAAGAACAGTATAGTGATGGTAAAACGTGTCGAAAATGGTTGAGAACAGGATTAGAAAAATGACGCGATATGGTGAAAAAATAACTGTGTATAGTACTGATGATCGTACAAACTGTTGGAAAATTTTTTAAAACGAGTACCGTCATTGTTTGTCACTGTAGGACCTGCCCTCGTCGGATGTGCACCCGGTCGACTTACTACTACTACTACTACTACTACTACTACTACTACTACTACTACTACTGCTACTACTACTACTACTACTACTACTACTACTACTACTACTACTACTACTACTACTACTACTACTACTACTACTACTACTACTACTACTACTGCTACTACTACTACTACTACTACTACTATTACTACTACTATTACTACTATTTATTACTATTATTGCTCCTGTTACCGCTGTTATTATTATTATTATTATTATTATTATTATTATTATTATTATTATTATTATTATTAACACTTAACGCTAACATTTGTATTTGTATCACAGAGAATGCACGCGGATACACACATACACAAAGGAAGAACGCGTACACATACAAAGAAAACAAACACGTACGATCGATCGATCGCGAAAAGGTATAGTTGTCGTTGGATGATATGGTTGTCTCGATTTGAAATTTTACCTTCGAGTTTTGCGGACGAAAATACATATATCTCCGCGGTGGAACTATTAAAACGCGGTTGGTGAAATTGAAATAAAATTAAGTACGGTCGATATAATTTATAGTTGGTCTCTAATCGACAATAGTTAGCGTTCGGAGTTGTTTCAAGTTTAATATTAGGCCGCAGCTAGCCATTTTTGATTGGAGTAACATATCCGGAATAAGTATGGTTGAGAAAATGTACAACTATAGTTAATCATTAATTATAGTTACTCTAAATCGAGCGTGAAATATAGTTGAGCGCATATAATTCGATTTAAGTGACAAATTTTTTGAATAAGTGGTTTATTGAGAAGATACGTAACTATAGTTAACTATTAACTATCGTTAGACAGCCGTATCTCGGGTATGAATTATAGTTAAACATACATAATTGAATTTAGTGCGAAATTTTCTATCTGCAATAAGAAATTTAGGAAAATGTGCAACTATATTTAACTATTAACTATAGTTACTTGGAGCGTGAACTATAGTTGGGCGCGTGTAATTCGATTTAAAAGACAATTTTTTGGTATATGCGATTTATCGAAAAGACACGTAACTATAGTTAACTGTTAACCATAATTACGGTGCTCTAAATCGGGTGCAAAGTATAGTTGAGCGCATATAATTCGATTTAACAGGAAATTCTCTGCGTAGTCGCGTCATAATTTCATTAAATAAATCGAATCGCGTTATATAGATGCAAGTATAGTCGTTTCCTCGTAGTTCGAACATTTCCATCAACTATACTAATCGTTATTGTTCGTGTGTATGTGATATTTTTACCGTCGAGAGACGTTTGCGATCGGTTAACGTTTGATTTCGAACCGCGTAATCGATATTCGACGATGATTAACTATAGTTAAGAACTACTATACTAACGACTATATACCATCGATCATCGTGAGCCTTGAAAAAGTATAAAATATTTCGTCGTCGAGAACCGAAACGGATTTCACGACTATTGAAGCAAGTATATGCTGCCATTACCAACTATATTAGAAATTTTACGACAACTATACTAGCTTTTACAAAATCGAGCTACGAGCACATGCGTTTTTTCTTAGCTTGTAAATTCGTCTCTTGACTCGAATCTACGTTTTACTAGTCGTAAGAGAGAAAAGAAAGAAAACAAATTTTTAGTCCTCTCAACTATATAACTGTATCAACTCGAACTCGATCGATCGTGCTTCACACGATGTTCAAAGCTGCGTGCGCTTGTTCGATAAAAACATACGAAGAGCAAATCTCAAGCGCGTCTCGTATCTTCTACTAGCAACTATGTAACGATAATTACTATACATACTAATCGTAACGTAACGAAATTATTGTTAAACCGAGGATTCGGGGTGAGATGGTAAAAATTAAGTCGAGAGCAAGGATGGACACGTAGGATTTTGGCTATCCAATTTTTTTATCATTTTTTCTACTTTTCTTTTCATTTTTTTTTTTTTCACTTCTTATTTTCCTTTTTAAGTAGGTGTAAGCGCGTGCATCGAAACGAAACGCGAGAAAAAGGAAGCCATGGCCTGTTAGACACTCGACCGTGTCGGCCATATTGGATTGCGAGACTTTAACGAATTGGTGCTTTGGAATGTATTAGACTGAAAAAAATTATTGTTGTACGTTTTAGTAGAAAACGATAAAAGAAAAAACAAATCGCATACTAACGAAGAAAACGAGAAGAACAAACTTGACAGGAGTTCTTTTGCTCCGTATTCGATTAATAATTAGTGAAATATTATTTCTATTTGGAGCGTTTTATATATATACAATATATTATATATTCGCTAGGTTGCACACAGACAAATACAGACATGCTTACACACACACACATACACACATATACACAGACACATACACAGACACACATTTACACGGTATTTTGCGTACAGTGATGGGAATCAAATCGCCATTGTGATCGGACAGTTGTTTGTAAGAAAGCTAATTTAAGAAATTATCGATAACATCGATGATGTCGCTGATAAAGGCGCCATTTTAAAATGGCGGACATCTTCATATCGGTAAAAGAGGGATAAGAGTAAAAATTAAATTAAAATTAATGATCGAATTTGCAGGGGCACTCTGCGTAAACATTTGTGATTCTAGTAGGTTAGATTTGTTAAATTCGATTGTATTTCGAAATTCTTTTTAGAGGCGTATTCGCGTTGAAGGAAAATATTTCTCGCGGCGTTGTTCCTCATTTTCGACGCTCGAAGCGTTCCCGCGACATGTTCGAACGATTTGCGTGGAACAACTTTCGAATTTGCTTAGAGTCGACGGTTTCTTAATCTCGAAATTTTCGTGTTTTCGGCTGTAGGAATTTTTTTAATGGGACACCCGAGCCAAGAAAAGATTATGTACATAAAAAGAAAGAGGGATTTCGGTAGACGAGTGTCCTTGAAAATTGTTCGAGGTTAGGACCGCCGATTGGTGCAAAGCTTTTCCACGTCGTTGCAATTTTTTGGCGTTATTCGTGGAACGTGATAGCAATTACAAAATTATTAATTAACCTTCAACGGTCCACTGGTAAAATTTTAGTAGGCGAATTTTCGATTAGTCGAATTTTTATCGAGTTACGAATTTGTTCGTTTGTGATTAAAGAAAAGAGAGTTGTAAAAGAGGGAAAAATCATTTTCGAGGCGGATATGTTCGCGTTGCGATTCCCAACACTAACCTCACACGTGTGTATACAACATATAAACGCGCGCGCGCGAGCGCGCGAAATTAACAAAAATGGCAAGCGATACTTTGTATGTACAACAATTAGCAGTTCTGTTCGAACGGAACTGAGCGTGGACGAGTGTATGTATGCGTGTATGCGTGTGTAGAGAGTGGTTGAGATTGGACGATAGGAGAGAAAGGGACTCGGTGTGCACTCCGCCCAGAATGAACGGGAGGAAAAAGAAAAACAACGTGGAAGATGAAATATAATGGAAAAACTACTTCGTCGCGCAGGTGCAGGGAGATTTTTTGTGAATTGGCAATGCGGCGGTGCGGTTCGTCTTAATGCGCCCGTGTGCATTTAATAGAAGTTACATGACGTAGATATTTGATAGGCATGCGCGAACAACGTCCCAGTCTATCTGATTTCGCAAATTTGAAAATTTGGGAGAACGAGAAATCAGGGACTTAAAGATTTGAAAGAAATACGTGAAGATTAAATTCCCTAGATACATTATAGGTAACTAATGGAATTACAGAATAATTTGTATGCTATTGAAAATGTTTGAAATTGTGGGGAAATTTGTAACTTTCATATAATTGCAAAACGGAGAACCACAAATTAAAAAAATTGTAGAATTAAAAAATTCCAAGATCGCAAATTCCTAAAATTGTGAAGATGCAAAATTATGAAGTTACAACATTTCAAAAATTGCCAAGCAATTCTGTAATTTCGTAACATTGCTTTTAAAAATCCCGGGATTGATAACTGAAACTTACCTATAAAAGTAGTTGCAACTATATGGACTGTGGCGCCAGGAAGCCTCTTCGAATATCCGAAGAATGTAACGCCCAAAATTTCCAAAATACGAGAAAAAGAAACAAGGTTAAAAGATAGAAATTCTTCGATAGAAGAGTAATTTTCCAGGAACAATTCGGATATTCTTAACGAAGCTGGATTCCCCCATGTTCGCGCTTGTCTAGTAATTTACGCGTTCTCCGCAATGGACATGGTGGAGCCACATGTACATCAACAATATTATATTCTAACGATTACTAATTAAATAATGTACAATAATTTTAACGATTGCTAAATGATGATGAATAACGATGATAATGATGTCGATGAAGTCTTTAAGCATATAATACAGTGTTGCACGATGAAAATGATGGGAAAAAACATATGAAAGATAGCAAATGAAAAGAATGAGAGTGAATGAGAGTGAGAGGCGACGAGGAAACGCGAATCCTGAATGTATAGTTACAAAAATCGAGCGACAGATGTTAAAGACGAAACCGGACGGGAGGAGCTACGAGATAATGTATCTGTCTTTTAAAAATCGATGTGTATTTTTTGCGAGGAAACGAGGCGAGAAATATATTGGAGAAAGAACCGAAGACCGTTGTTGCCAGTTTGTGTTCCACGGGGCTGACTCCTTTTTCGAGTTAGTTGGTATCCCTGACGTTTAAATTTCTTAATAATTCGAAAAATTATCCGAAAAAACTAAAAAGATTTATGGAAATTTATTTTAGTTTTGTATAACTCTCTTAGCTTCTTTTTTTATTGAAGGTTTACAAGTATCGTGCAATTTTAACTTTATTTTTGGGTATTCTCCGAAACTACTATAGGATTACAAAATTACTGAAATTATCTTTTTGCGAAGAAATTATTTGATTTTGCTATTTGATTTCTAGGAAACCAAAAGGAAATTTGTTACTGTTTTATTTGAGATAAGTTATTTTAAAGGAATGAAATAAATGCCACGAGATCAACTCAAATAAACTTCCATCTTTTGAGCAATAGTTAATATCGAAAGTGCCCCCTAAGCAATGATTCGAGAAAGAATGGCTGAGAACCACTGGCAACGCGCGGTTGCCAAGTTGCGCCGCGCGAACAACGCTGTTATCAAGTAAGTGCGATAATTCTGTCGGTTCCCTTAAAAAATAAACAACAATCATATAACAGAGAAATATAAAAGTATTAAATCGCGAAATTAGAAGAGGAAATTACTCAAGGTTCATTGCAATTTACAAAATACCAAAAGGTTTAAGTAAAGAAAGTAAAAAAAAACACCTTCCGAAAATAACTTTGGAATCATTCGGATATAAACCGGTGTGAATAACAACTCTGTCATAGTGGTATTCTATCACAATTCAATCGTCAGAATTTTTGCACTTGCCCAAGATTTAAGAATAGAAAGAATCCAGAATTTTATGAAGAAAACTCTGAAGATCTCAGAAGATCTCCGTTTTATTCTGAACTCGAAGTGTCCCAAAACGAACGACTAAATGGAAAACAGCTTTTATTCAAAAAGGTATGTAGCTAGCTACGTACAAAATATATACAAAAATTACGAGTCAATGTTTTTGGGACGTTCTCGAATTCTATATAGTAGGAATTAAAAACGTGCAATTACGTCACGTTATACGTGTAAGAACAAACTTTTCTTGCGATGTTTAATGAAAAACACGCAAGTTCGATCTTCGAGTGGTACAAAGTTCGAGTGCACCGATTTTTTGAGAAAATGGCAAATTTTGTTTAAGGTTTGCTTGTTTCACAAATTTCATTTATTATATGCAATACTGTGAGAGTCATAACGAACGAGAAGAATGTCCCTCTTTATTTCTGATTTTGAGGGAAATCTGCCATCTTTTCTGAAACGTTAATTTTTTCAACTTGGATTTCAAAAATACACAATCTCCAAATCCAATAGAACACAAATCTTAAATTTCTTTAAGAAACAAATCTCGAGAGATTTTAAAGAAACTTCGATAAAAGGAGTTCAAGTTTTAAAAAGATGGAACTTTAAAAGGAAGCCTTTCGTCAGTTTTGACCAAGCATACAATAATTTTACAAAATCGTCCCGGAAGAGCGATTTCAAAACGAACGTGCCCCACATCCAGTACAACAATAGAGAACAGAGATAAGGAAAGAGGGCGCCGCATGATTTCCACGTTGAATTCTAACCTAAAAAACTGCACCAACAACAAAGTCTATTGAATCGTTAAAGTATATTTATTTTTCCTGGAAAAAGAAAGATCCAAGAAACGTTCAAAGTTTATTTTAATAACAGAGAGAAGGAGCGCTAGAGAAAAGAAGACGAAGCTATTTATTTTTCTTACACAGTATTGCAAAGCCTTTTCATGGGGGAAAGAGAAGCGATGGGGGGAGCGTTACATATGGCGGACGACGAGGGGCAACAATTTTATAATCGATGATTTCTCAGACGATTGGCGATACGAAGTGGCGAATGGCGATAGAAATGCGTTTATTATGTAAGAATAAGAAGGCAGGAATAAACATAAACGTAGAATGCGTGGTGTGCGAGTGAGAAGGAGAGAGACAGAGAAAATCACAGAAGCCATAGAGTTCAAAGAGAGTGCATTGTGTACATATAAAAGAAGCAGGGACGAAGAATCGCGAGACGAGCCGTGAAATACAGAGGGTAACCGAACGACACCTTTGTAAATTAGCTTTGTACATTGTATCCCCACCTCCCTTGTTTCTTTGTTTCATTGTTGCTGCATAAACCATGGAGGATGTCTGCTCACGTTGAATCCCTTATACAGGGTGATGCAAAAATCTTTATACGTAGGAAACATTTTTCTGACAGTGAAAATTATAAAGAAGAGAATGTTCGATATACAAATCAATACAAATAGAAAAATTATAATAGTAATATCGTGCGTGTGCAGACCTTTGCGTCACATTGTATACTTCGTATTTAACTCACATTCGTCCCTCATTTTCCTAAAATAATATTTTCAATTAATTTATTGGTGTCAACTTGAGTTCAGATAAATAGTTACAAATTGGAAAATTCTATTACTGTAACAATGGAATTTTTGAAAATTTAGACCGTGTTAATTTGACAGAAATAATAGAAATGCCCCGATAGTGAAAAGATGAGTAATTATAAGCTGTAAAATTCCTTGATCAGAAATGAAAGGAACAAAGCTTTCGTAAATTGACACAAGGGACGAATGGATGTTAACAATTTCCATTTAAGCAAAAAACTCGCAGGCAGAGGTATAAGTAAACATGAATATCCTTTTTAACAGAAAGAAAACAAAAAAGAAATAGTTCACCTAATTTTAAAGTCTTAATAAAAATTATTTCTCCATTAGTTTCTTTAGAGGTTAGATTCTATTGAGACGCCATGTTTGCTCGCCATCTTAATTTTCTCATATTACTCACATCCGTAGCGTTTAAAGATATATTAAATATGGACAGAAAAAAGATACGAGAAGTAGACGAAGAACTAAAATTGCTGGCAATTTCAAGGATTTTATCAATCGTAAATATATTTTATTACTTGTACATTTCCGTGAAATGACAAATCGAAATATGAATACGAAACAGGACGACGGATTTACTTTGGTACTTATTTCGCGAAAGATAAAAAATAAAAGTATCGTCTATTGTCGACGGTTTCCATCTCGTGACTCTGTTATGTATATAAATATACATATTGCATATATACATACATACGTACGTACATACATGTATATAAACATATATATTTTTCTGGGGTAAAGAGGGAGAAAGAGAAAAAAAGAAAATGGGGAAAAAAGAATAATAACTGCAAAGACGTATCCGACCTCGTGGACGCAATAAAAAAATTTCACTATAAATCGATTATGCATGGGCATCAGGGTGTAGATTAATAGGAGAAAGCGAGAGAGAAAAATGTAAAGAGATGACTATTTTTTTGAGAAAAACATTATAATAGAGAAAAACGAGAGCTTCAACGGGAAGCAAATTGGGAATTTCAATTTTATTCTTTAGTTTCTAATGTTTATTTAACAAGATATTCTGCCTGTGAGTTGAAATCAAATTCGAGAAAGCCTGAAAGAAAAACAATTTTTCATGAATTATATATGTTCCCTGATTGAACAATGAATTGTTTTGCACTAATTATACGTATACTCATAATTGCAAGATATAGAACTATATATGATTCGTGAAGTTGATAATGGCGCGAAATTTGAATGCTAATTTCAATAAAACTTTAGATTTCAATGAAGATATTGAAATAAACTTGACAAATATTAAAAGAGACACGAAATTTTCGCTAAAACAACGTGTGAGATAAATTACAGCGCCAAAGTTAAATTTCTTTCATCAGAAAATGTATTTTCTTCCTCAATATATCAGAACGAAAAAGTCTTTCTTGAATTAAATAATAATGATGGTTTGAAAATGAATGTAAAGGAGGGAAAACGTGTACATATCTCCTCCAGGTATAATCGTTATACGAAAAATAAAGAAAATAAAGAAATCACCCGTTGCATGTACATAGACCGGAAGACCGCAGGTAGCCATATTGTTATTCGCGATTAATTGGATGACTTGATCGAGTCGACTGATGTTCTTTCTCTTCTTTACTTTCTCTCACTGAACACACACTGGGCGTCCAAATAATTCCGAAAATATTAAAAAATTGGAAAATATTCTTTCGCATTTTGTATATTAATTTATTTCTCTTCCGAATAATTCTTAATTTTAAATATATTATATATACATATATTCGAATGAAATTCGAAAATTATATATATATATATAGATATAATATATTTCCTCGTGTAAAATATATAATTTAGAAATTGTATTTTCATTGTTATTAATTCATTATTTTAATCGGTACCGATACACTATTACAAATACCGATATTTTCTTTTTCTTGTTGTATCTAGCAAGCAACAGTGTGCTAGGAATAATTTCTCTCCCTTTCCTTTTTATTAATTAAATTATATTATATGTACAGATCTCTAATTTGGATTAAAGAATTCTTGTAAATTAAGAGAAGTAGTAAATGATAGAAAAACGACTCTACGGTGAGCGTCGCTGTGAGTCTGACCGGAAGTGAGAGAAAGAGAAAGAGGGAGAGCCCTCTGTCTGTTGTATATTATTTTTATTTCCACCTTTTTTACATGAAACAAAGCGAGATCGGTATTGACCGTGCTATGTATGGATGATATGTTCCAATATAGAATAAATCTTTCAACAAATACTCGGTTATTATTAAATTCCTCTCATTTTGTGAATTTTAGTAACAGAGACAATATGTATAGGAATCATAGTCAATTAATAAATTTCATTGTTTGACTAAAATGCGGAATTTACTAGTTTTCAGTATTATATCTGACCTGCAGTAATTAGAACGAGAAATTTGAAGAGGAGTGGTGGGGATGATCGAGAATGATCGAGAAACTTCGCACGCTATCAATTTCATCGAAGTCTTCGCCATAGATGGATGACTTTGGAAGAAGTTTCTGGATATTTCCCAGATATTAAATGGTGAGTAAATTATTTACATATTTTATTCATCATATTATTATCTAATTTTTCTTCTATTTCATTACAGATATGTAGCTCTATGTTATTTTGGCCGTGGTAGAAATGATTCATTTTTATTATCACATTAGTAGCTTGTTTTCACCATTATTTTGAAGACGACACAGTTAGATATTATCGCTCAATTTATATTTGTATTATATATAATAATACTCTACATACAGATTTAATTTAACTTGATTTTGTAGGTTATATTATTAATCGATTTTTTTGTTCATATTCTCTTTTACAGAAATGCACAGAGCAGTTCCATTGGAAACAACATCGAATTTTCATCGATCCTAACACGTGTAAACTAAAAAATTGCAAATATGCGAAATTTCAATGAATTATTTAAGTTACATTGATTGTTAATTCATTAGTTATTTAAGGGTACTTTGTACACTGCGGTACAATTAAGCATATTCTATGTTACTGAAGCTTCAAATATAGAAAGCTGTACATTCATCGTGTAAATTGTATGTATATTGATAAAATGATTTCAGTAAATCAGCAATAAATTGAAAAATCTGTTTTATTCATTTAGAAAGCTATTCTAAATCACATAAACTCCATTAGTGGGGCATAATGATTTTTGTGGCCATTTGTTGTATTTGCAATTGTATTTGTATTTATTTATTTATAATTTATAATGTATCGGGATACAGGATACATGGGAAATAGGTTTTAGAGTAATGGATAGTTTTACTTGTAATGTAAAGGATGGGGAATGGTGTGGAAACAGAATATGAAATATACAGGAGGATATGGAATATGGTTCAATAAATATTGCACATAGGATGTGGAAAAGACCACGTGGAAAATGTGCTACAAGATGGAAGATATGGGAAATTGGTATTAGATGTTGGGTATAGGATATGCAGTATGTGAGTAATGCAGCATGAATGAAATATTCTAAAAGATAGGAAGAGAAAATCGTTGGATTTATTACCTACCTGTGTTCCTCCTGATGAAACAAAATTCAAGCAAAATTGCAGGGAAGAAGGAAGTAGAAGATACTGTAATATATTTTAGTTACCTTTGGTTCTACCAAACGACGAATGCACTATGTAAATTTGCATAAATATTCATAGTATAATGATTATTAATCAGCAGCAGTACAAAACTCTGCCAGAAGCAATGATTGTTCCTCCAAACTCTGTCTCTAAAATTCCAATAATTTCGACTGAAGGTAAAGAGAAGGGAATTAAACGTATGATATCTATTTCATCTTGCTTTGCTCTTTAATTTGATCGAAAAGTTTATTAGACTCGTCCACGACGAGGTGAATCACACATAAAGGATTACATACACGATTAAAACGTATCTTCTATATACACGGCTTTTACTCATGAAAATTTTAGCCTGACACACGGTGGTCAGATTCTTTTCACCCTCGATGACTTCTGTTTAACTGGCACATTCTTTCATACACACGCATGCACACACTGTACTGTCAAGTATAACCCTCTTGCTGTGCTAGAAGACTCACACACAGTGAACCACGACGAAATAAAACTCTATAGTCTTTTGTGGTCCCATCGTGGTTACCAATCAATACGATGATTATAGTCTATTCAGAGCACTAGGCACCACAATTCCCAATTATAGACTCCCTTTGACCATTTTTCTTCTTTCGAAAACTCTGACATTACCTGTAATTGTTGTACAAAATAATATAAATGTAAATAGATGTAGTAAACGTATTAAAGATAAATGTTAATAACACAAAATATTTTAATTCGGTAATATGTTGAATTAAAGAAGTAACTCTATGATAAACTTGTCCATTAAAATAAATTCTTTTAGTGTACGATATTTTGATTGCAAATTGTCTCGTGCATTAAAATAGATTTTAATAATGTACAGCATTTCTTGATATTTAAATTTCAAAATCACAGGAATTCTGAGATAGGAAAGAACTCACCAAACGTTGCATTTTTTAGTCGGATTCATCGGTGAGCCTGGAGGACAATTATAGGCCCTGGCAAAGTCTTCGCTATTGGACAAAGGTCCCAAAACTCTTATAGGACCCGGTGAATGAACGCTGCTTCGTATCTTCGTCAATGCATCCTCTGGTCTCATGGATCCACACCATATTTGTGCATAGTTCAAGAAGAACAGCTGATCGTGAGTGAGATTCACACCAGGAAGCATCGGTTCTTCACCGTGTATCGACACCCACTTCTTATACGCCTGAAACGCAAAAAAAAAAAATATAGGATTCATTAAACAATTTTAAACAGAGATTTTAACAAGACAAACATACGACTCTACGTTTCATATTGCAAAAATAAATATTATTCAGTTTGCAGTAGAAATTGTAGAATGATTGGAAAGTTCAATATTTCTATTTCTTTATTTTTTCTACTGATCTTGTTGTTATTACTTTACTTACTTTATTTTATTTTGACTTTATTCTCAAGAATAATGGACATTTTATTTCCTATTTCAAAGATATGAGAAATGAGAAAAAAAAGAAGAAATATGAGAAAAAAAAGAAGAAATATGAAACAGAATAAAAAGAATATATGATAGAAACTGCAACAAATATATGCAAGAAAGTAAGTCACCCTGAATGACTGTTTAAGTCCTCCATTATCAGCGATATTCTCTCCCTGAGTCATCCTCCCATTGATATACAGATTAACTTCCTGCAGCTTGTATTGAGAGTACTGATCCACAATGCACTGGGCTCTTTTTCTGAAAGCTTCCACAGTGGCGTTGTTCCACCACTGCATCATGTTTCCATCTTTGTCAAACTGACGCCCTTTGTCATCAAAACCATGAGTAATTTCATGGCCGATTACCACTCCTATTCCACCATAGTTCAATGATTTTGGAAAATGCTGAGAGTAGAATAATGGCTGAAGAATACCAGCTGGAAAGACTGGAACAAGAAACATTGTTGCTAGTTTAATTAGAACACTCGAAATTTATTTGTCAGATTTAAATCTTATTGTCTAAAGAATACCACGTTCTAGAAATAAATTCTGAATGATTATGGGAACAGTTATTTTGATCAAGATTTAATACCACAATATTGATTTTAAGCTATGTTAATGTAATTTTAGCATATGTAAAGTATATTTCAATTAAATTCTAAATAATTTCAAGCAATATGGTATAAATAAATTGTGAAATATTTAATTTCCTGACTTTGGGGTTCATACTGTTGATACTTGACATTGTTATTTAAGAACTTGTTTTTAATTAACATCGATAGGTATAAGAAAATGAATATGAAGAATATTTCATCTTCTGTAAATAAAGGATAAACTTACCAATGTCGTTTTTATTGGGATTGTAGAAGGCATTCACGACGGCTGGCTCTGTAGACCATTTGTCTTTATCAACTGGCTTCCGTAGTTTCTCTAGATTATGATAAGCGTCATATTTCAGCACAGCCAGTACATTCTCAAGGAAATGATTCTCGGTAATGTTCAACTGTAACGTGAAAGATAAGAAACAGATCGTACGTATAAAATGAAATACCATCAGTTTCATTGGAAACTCCATTTCTTTTTCTATGCATATTTATGAAGAGATTAAGTACCATCACGTATTCCTTCGAAAGTTCCACAGGATCCTTCAGGAACTCAGGATATCCAATCCTTTCGTTCATAGAATCAGCTTTGCTTTTAGCTACAGCTCTAGTTTCGTTATCCATCCAATGATTCTCAGCCAAGAGTTCATTGAACGCTTCTCGTATCGTACGAATCATCTCGAGTGCTGTCTCCTGAAAACCAAATCATCCCATACATCTATCTAGCATCAACTAAAAATAGCATTATTTAAATTAACAAATTACCGAATAATATCAAATTAATACCATCTATATTAATTGTAAAAATTACTCAAATATTATATTAGCATTTTCGAACATTTTCGAAATTGATGTTATACCATTTAAATGAATTACCATAAAACTCTGAATTTCTATATGGGAGGATTACCTTGCTCTCGTGATTGAAATTGTCACGAATAAAAAGTGCACCCACAGCCATGCCAAGCTTTTTGTTCGTCCATTCGACACATTGGGACCATCTGTCCCTCTCGCTCAGTATGCCTAACAGAATCTTCCGAAATTCGACTCTTTTCTGCTGGTACTCGTCGATCATGTGAGGCATTATCGACATCACCAATCTCCACAATATGTAATTATGTAGCGTTCTGTAAAAATAGTTGGAAATAAGATGTAACGTTTCATCAATGTCGCAACTAATTAATTTTCATTTTGGGTGACTGTTTAGTCACCCAATTATAGTATTATAAATACATATTTATGTATTTGAAAAATTAAAAAAATAAAAAAATTAGAAATATCAGACATTCTTATTGAACTTTTTCCGGGTATAAGATAAAACATATTAATTTCATAATAGAAATAGAGATCGAAGAAAAGGCAGAATTTACTTAGAAACAAAAATTGTATAAAAATTAGAGAAGTGAACGTGTTGGAAACTTTGAACATTAACGAAATACCTGCGGTCCGTTCTTTGCACGATACGGCCCATTTGCATAAAATATGGCATGGCGTATGCCACAATCGGCTCCTCTTCTGTTATGGGTGAGTTGATAAATTCTTGAAGATACTCGCGCCATTTCAGCTGCGGAATTTCACGCTGCAGTTCGCGCAGCGTCAACTTCCGGTAAATGGCTGATGTATCGTGCCTATCAGCCTCCGCTATCGACGCCTGAAATTTTCATTAAAAATAACTCGAACCGTCAAACAAAGCAATACGACGTTCCTATAACACATATCGAATTTCTGACAAAATACGAAATTCTTCAAATAGAATTATAAATAAATATCGAATAAAACAGATGCAATTGCAGAAGAATCCCAGCAATTTAATACATCAAATTAGTCGATAAACGCATATTTTTAGCTACAGAGAAATTAAAAAAAAAAACGAGTATTTTGTACTATTTTGTAAAATTTTGTACAGCTTGCTATTTTATTATTTCGATTCTGTCCGTATCAAATGATTGTTACGAATTATACGAAGCTTTCTGTAAAGAGGTGCATTCATACATATGGAGCGATCCGATATTAATAAATTATCTGTTGTGTCTTAAATGTAACACAGGCGTACATTTGCCAACTGTTTCTCCAAATTGATCACGCGATTGAATTCTTCAGCAGCGGTTTGTGGATTAGCACCGAGCAACACGGCAACGTTCGTCATATAGCGATGATACGCCTTAAGTTGAGCCTCGCTGCTCTTCTTCAAGTAGTAGTCCCTACTTGGCAACGCCACTTGCATCTGATCCAGCTGAGGAACAATTTATAGTCGTTCGATCATTCTTCACTTGCGCAATATTGCACGAACAAAAGTAACTTCTGTTTAAATTTAAAGCACGACATCAAGTAGTTCGTGTCTTCTTAATAAACAATTTTATATGTTATTTCAGTTACTGTAAAACTCCATTTATACATAGTTAATTGTAAAAAAAAAAATGTGCATTCACAAATATGTGGACACTTTTGATCGATAAAGATCCATTATGATTGAAAACTAAAGTTGTATTCTAAATGGAGTTCCACTGTACGAATTTTATTATACAGTGCTCTAGAATGTACAACGTAAATCCAATTGTTATACTGTGCAGTCGTCGACCAAGGGACCTTACTTTGCCGGCGCACCTGGAGGATATTGGCAGAGGAGTTTTTGTCATCTGGACCGACCCACTGTTCTAGTAATACTCCCTCGTTGTATTCCCCTCGTAATCGACCTAATAAAACTTCGACGGGGTATGGCGGTGGCTTCCAGGATGGTCCAACCACCGCTGGCCAGCCGCCAAGGAATTTCAGCGTCCTCTTCAATGGCGCGTCACCGATTTTTCTTATACGAGCTGCGAAAATAAAAGACTAGAAACGCCTCCCCAGCGTGGCAACAGTTTTCTTTTCTTACTTCGACACCAAATTCAACATTATGAGAAAAGGAAGAAGAAATTCTCTTAGAGAGAGAGATAAGAAGAAAACAAATTTGTTTAATAAGAATAGAAAAAGGAAAGTGTATCCAGAGAAGAAGAGAAGGACAAAAAATTGTTCAATGAGATCAGAAAAGAAAGATGCTTCTCTACGAATAAATAGAGAAGAGAGAATTTGTTTAACGAGAACGAAAAGGATAGAGTCTTTGCAAGAAGAAAGGGAATTTTATTGGAAGGAATAATAGGAAACGAATTTTTAAGGATTGTTTTCAAATAGAATTCATGAAAATTGTTAGAAACACGCGATCGAAAAGCATTTTCGTTGTACCCACGGATGTCCATGCATGACTTGTAGAACATCTTCGCCTTCAGAGTAGCATTGTTATCGTCGGCGTTCGGTGATTCCTCCAGGATGCGTTTCAGAATCACTTGAAGCTGATTGGCCAGCACTTCGAACGTGCTGATCGAGCTTCGATCTTCTGGAATCACGTGACGACGATTCCACGTGCCACACGCGTACTGGAAGAAATTCACGCATGGTGCTGCTGTGCGATCCATCGCTGATAATAAACTGGCAGCTGAAATCGCACGGTGATTGTATCAGTGGAAAGTTAGAAATGCAACTTTTGCTTACTCTACGCTATTTTGACATCCTAACCTTCCCCTGTTTCTGACGAACAGTGATTGTGAGTGATTATGCCATGATCGTATTCGTTCAAAGCGACTACAAACACCTAAAAAATCATCATAAATTCGTAGAAATCGTCTAAGAGTGATTTTAGCGCGACTATAAGCAATTACAAGGTGACTACAATTATTCAATACGACTATCTACGATTTACGCGTGAAATTAGATATTTACGAGCGAGTCTGAAGCGATCGAGTGTTATCGTAACGTGACTATAATAGACTATAACGTAATTGCTTGCGTTCAACAAATTGCTTGTTAACACACGTGTGTATAAAATGATTGTGTATAATGCAATTAGGGTGGTTATAACGTGGCCATAAATGACCGTAATATTATATGTGCGATTATCTCTGACTACTAGTTGATGGAAGAATTATTCACGGAGAAAATTTCTATCTAAGGGACATGGAATTTTGTTTTGAAGAGAGAAAATTCATCGAAATTTTCGTAGTCACGCGTTTACGCGCGGTCATATTGACGAACACGCTGATATTAAATTCCGAAGCCGATATCGGCTGCAGTATCTTTGCGCGAGAACGTCAAATTGTTCTGTCACGGGCAGGAAATTGAATTCCAGCGATGGCAACGAGAGAGACGCGTCAAAGGTAACAAGGTGAAAGCGTTAAAAACAAAAAAGGGAAAAAACGAAGAATATAAAAGTAAACGCGAGAGAACACGAGATTAAACGTGTAGGTGAGCAATCATTTTGCCATAAAGTCGTTCTGCGCAATCTCATTTTCTGTCAACAGGTTGGTGCCGCGACTTTCTAACCTATGCGTACGATCTTTTTCACGGTATTTGACGCGTTCGCGTCTATTTCGCGAAAATTAGAAACCGTTCACTGTACGTACAGACGTGTTTTTTTATAATACATTACTGTAGTATCGTGGACAAAAGGCCTAAGATATCGGCCGAACCGTAAACAATGTCGCGAGAGCCGCGGGGCATCGTCGGGTACATCAATGTGTCGTCGGTCCTTTCGAGTGGATAGTTTCATGGAAAGGGCCTGCGTGACCCTGGCCACGGGCGTTTCGGGTCACGTGTCCGATAGGACGAGAAAAGACAAAGAGATGCTAAAGACAGTGTTAGTTGAGACGCCGGCGAGAACGAATACAGAAGGCGTACAGTGTGAGTTGAGAAGCGAGAGCGTGCGAGTGCAGAAGCCGAAAACTCTAGAGTTGTAGAGTTGCTAGCGTTGTAGAGAGATCGAGTTGTTGCGTTATAGAGTTGCGAGAGTGATTTGAGTGGAATAAGATTTTTGCAGTTTTGTTTAGTTCAAGTTGAACATTTATCGTTTTCTGTCCAATTAATCTCTGTTATTTTTATTTATCTTAATAAATAGTATTAGGAGAATTTTACAAATCGAAATTATCCTAATCGTATCCTTTTTCCGATACTACGTTACTGTAACAGTAAATTATTTTAATGGAAGATTTTTTTCCGAAAAAATTTTACTCGTTAATAACCGATGACGCATACGTACGTATACGTCGTTTCATACAACTACGATATATTTGTAACGCGTATGTTGCGCCATTATACGTATATACTAACCTTCCCATTTTTTATGAATACTTATAGATGCCACATTTTGTTAAGTTTCTAAGATAAATAAACTATACATGCACGTTCTAGAGACGAAAGTACTTGTTCCTAGATGTTAGCAGTTCGTAATATTGCTCGTCGATGTTTAAAGGTGTAATACGAATCGTTTAATCGAAACGGGTAATTTTACGGTCGATGAATGTACGACCAATCGAGCGAGGAAGATTTAACGAGGCCAAGCGTGATCTCAGAATTGATTGCACTTCCGATAAACTATCTCTAACGAGTAATAACACTGCTCTAGGGCAATTTGATATCGTGTACCAAGGATTAATTAACCTTATACTATTAAAGTAATTATTGTAAAAAATAAACGGTATTTTTTTGGCTGCTGTAAAAATTACAATGTTGGTGAGTAAACCGAGGATTGTTGTGCATTAGAAATATTTCAAAATGATCGTATTTTTGGAAGTGCTTTAACGCACTTTATTCCGCTTTATTGCAAATTTACTTGCTAAAGATTTACATTTGCACAAGCAACCTCGGCCCAGTGATAATTAACATGCACGCGAATAAAAACCTACAGTCGGGAAATGTTTTCCTAATTACGTTCAACAAACACGCAAGCTCAGACTCTTTAAACACTCGTGGTTGGCAAAGAGGCTGCTGTTTTTTAAGCAATTTTAAATTCAGGTCGAGCAACTTTTTTCTCCCTCTTCCTTCCTTTTTTTTTTCTCTCTTTGTTCACAGGGACCAACCACTACGAACCACTTCGTTACCAACCCGTGGCGCAGAGACACGGTAATTGTGAAATATTAAAAAAGAATTGGATTATATCTCGTACGAAAGCTATCTTCTGCTTCTCGAAATTTTAATTATCCTGAGAGATCGTTCGCTTCTCTTCTCCGATTTTTTTAATCTAATTCCGAATTGTTTGCGAGAGGAAACTTTGTTAATTAAAACGGGTCTCCATTTTGTTATACGGGATAATTAATAATACCCATAATTGTTCAATTAATTTCTAATAAATGAGAAGACGAATCGATTTCTCAAATTTGTCATGGTCTTCGCTAAATAAAAAGAACCACGGTAAACTAGAAAAAGAAGAATCTATCTAAATCATCGTATTACCCGTAAAAAATACTACAACCGTTTTTCGAAAGCCTACGTCTTAGAAAAAAAAAACAAAAAAAGAAAAGGAAGAAGAAAACAATTACCATGGTACGCAACTGAATTCATAGTGCATATAACTCGCTGATTAATTTTATACGAACAAACGGATCAAATAAATCGAGTGATTTCTGGCGTGATCAGGGTGATTCATTCGGCTGATAAATAAACGAAAATTCGCTCTGCCTTCCTGTGTTGCTGCGAATAAATAAGTAATCAGGAATGTGGCCGCTTGTTCTGGGATTAGCCGCGTTTCCACTGCAATTAAACCGCACGATGCCGTATCTTCAGCGGGTCGGATAGCGGATTTCCCGACAAATGAAAATGCAATCGCAGGCCAACCTCTCGGTCAGCAGGCAATTCCATTGGGAATGCTTAATCCGATTTGTAGCCGTGTGTGAGAGGAGCACGCGTTTGTCGCGGGACAAACACAATTCCTACCGACCACCAATCAGTTCTCACTGATCTGATTTCATTTACCTCCGCTCGGATATTGGCTGGTGATATTTCGCCCTGTCTATGATCGAATACCCGATCCCCCCCTCGTCCTTTTTTTCGTAGAAATTGGTTCGATATCCAGTTGGCCGTCATCCCAATTCTACGTTAATTGCGTTGGATATGAATGTTTGGAAAAAATCTGCGAGCTCTATGAATAACTAATATTTGGATACTGGCTTAATATCTGGCTTAATCTGGTCTTTAATATCTGGCTTAATCTGGTCTTTAATATCTGGCTTTTTTCAATTATCTCTTCTTTTGTTTTTTAATTATCCGGAGAATTTTTCTGTGGCTGGTATTCATGGGATTTTCTGTCGTGTTTGCAACGTAAAGAAGAATTTTTGGAAGATAGTTTTATTCAAATTTTGACATCACCTGTCCTGACGCGTTCCTCTCTTATTCAAATGTTTGGAAAAAATCTGGAAACTCTATGAATAATCAATACTTGGATACTGGCTTAATCTGGTCTTTAATATCTGACTTTTTTCAATTATCTCTTCTTTTGTTTTTTAATTATCCGGAGAATTTTTCTGTGGCTGGTATTCATGGGATTTTCTGTCGTGTTTGCAACGTAAAGAAGAATTTGTGGAAAATAGTTTTATTCAAATTTTGTCATTACCTGTTCTCACGCATTCCTCTGTCATGCAAATGTTTGGACCTGTAACAAAGAGAATATACGTCCAACTAACCACTATCATCGCAAGCGTCCAAAATTTAATCCCGTTCTAAGGGATATACAATAAAAGTTGTTTACTGTTATCAAAATGTAAATAATTCAGTGAGAATCGTGTGCACAGTGTCGAGAGGAAAGGAAGCAATTTTCCATGTCATTAATACGGACCCACAAAGCAACATTGCAACGTCAAGGAAAAACAATTTTCTGCTTCCATAAACTTTCATAAAATTTGTCGATGCTACTAAAAAATCACTATAATATTTCATTTTATCAGAAACACGGGAAATGATTAAGTAATCCTTAATGTTTGCAATGGTCTGTAATAAATCATTTATTAGAGGAAAGTATTATTATGTATATAAAAAAAAATATTTTTTCGAACCGTTTTTTAATCCAACGTTCATAGATGTCATTATAGTGATTAATTGTATCAGTGGCTATGAGGTAACACAGGCCTTTTCGAGTAGAACCTGATAACCTCGACTCGATTCGATTCGGTTGATTGATGTTCCCTTCTGACACGAGCTGTTGAACATTGAAAGTCATTTGCTGTTTCTACGTAATTTTTATGTAATTTTCTTTCCTCTCCGTGTGTAATCGTGGTTATAAATTGCAGATATCAAATCAACATTTATCAAGAAATTCCTCGAGATATCTCTACAATAGTATTTATCGATAAATCACTATATGAAAATATCTTTGTAAGGTACTAAACAATTGTCGTGGAAGTTGTGCAAAGCAAATGAAAATTGAATTTTTCCAATGACACCATACATTTTAAATCCGTTTTTTCTCTCATGTTACTGTCTCTATTGGTTATATTATTGTTTGCATTATACTGGGGAATTTCGTTAATGCTTTACTATCATGGCAGTTCACGATCTATTGGGTTGGCAACTAAGTGACACTTAGTTTCCAACCAGTAGAATACCAGTAGAATTCCAGTAGTTTCCAGTAGAATTACCATAATAAAAATTTGGTCAAGAATTTTTATCGTTAATTATTTATTAAAGCGGAGAGAACTATAATTAATTGCAATCGACTAGAGAATTCTAGTAATGAAATGCCTGGTGTGACTCTGTTGTTGAAAAAGAAACTTTTCTTATTAAGATGTAAGATTTATTTTCTTTGTATAATAAAGGAGAAAAATAGTTTCTTCGAGTAATTTCACGCGAGGACGCGCTCTTTTCCGCAATCTTCTTTTAAAAGATGTCTCATCAACTTGTAATTAAACTCTGCTGAAAGAAATTCTTGCGGGAGTCAAGATTGCAAAGAGATTTGTGCGAAAACGGTACAAACTTTTCAATGAAAGCTCCTAAGACTTTGTTCTTTGTGCTTCGACGCATTGTACCTCTGTTTTACGTTGCTTTCAAAAAAGATTTATACTTTTCTAGAATATATTACACTTCGATATACGACGTCATATCTATATTCCGCCATTTAAACCTATGTCTATATATTAACATCTAACCTATTTCGAACCATTTTTAAATATACACATTAAGCTATTTTCATACATAACTCCATGTTCAATTTTTATACTAAAATAAGATATACCAAATATAATATCTCTGCTACGCTAAACTAAAAAATAGCTTATGTAAACTCTCATCAATTTCGCTTCAATCCTCTGTAACACTAACCCAACCATTTTAACACCAATGTAACTAATTTTAATTCCGGATCAATCTACCAAGAACAGCTTAAAACCAATATATTGCAACATCTAGCCACTACACTAGCGCGCTCTATGCCACTATCTACCCTAACTCGTTCTCCGTCGCGCTCGATCAAACGCTAACTCACTCTAATTCTACGTGCAATCTTCGGATCAACTCAATAGACTCGTATTGCTATTCTTCGACACCTAGATCCCACGTCAACGCGCTTCACACCTAAATCCACGCGGAGTACAGCGTATGACAGTGGAGCTGGCCGTTGTCAGCCGCTTAATTAATCACTACCATCGGAACTAATCGTGTCATTTAGGGCTAATTCAACTTACGGGGCTCTTGCACGCATTCGCGGCTCGTGTTCAACGCCAATAGCAGTAGTATAAAAAGACAAGTGGCAAGAAGAGTGACGGCGAGCACACCGAGCAATTGCTGCCTGTTGGCTGGCCCTCTTCGTCTGATCGACGTCGCGCGCGTTATTCCGAGAGGCTTCCGATTGTTTCCTGAATGCTGCAGAACCGTCGTCGTAGTGTTTCCACGGGGACCATAAGTCACCTGTGATGGAAAAGATGTTAGACGCCTCTATTTATGATTTATGTGTCGTAGGAAATTTTGCTTTTACTTCTTTTGTGTAGGTGCGACACGAAGATTGATGAGGCTGTGATTATGGTATAGGAATGGTATAAAAATAAAACTATCCTAAAGAGGGGTATAAGGCTGTACGAGGGAATCTTTTAGTAAAGATATCTTTGTGAGATTTTGGAAGCTCGGGGAATCTTTTAGAAATACTTGGATCTCTTCCTGCGATAATTTGGAAACTTGGCAACTTTTTAAGAATTTGGAAATTTGAGAAATATTTTAGGATTGTCCGAGTGTTTTTCTTTATCAACATGGAAGCTTTGTAACTTTTTGAAAATATTTAGATCCGTCTTTTTGGGAATTTCAAAGCATTCAAAATCTTTTTGGAAAGAATACTTATTTATATTCTTGTGAAGATAAATTTTTCGTCTAATTCACGCAATGAGATTCTATTGAGCATTAAAGAACCCTTATAATAAGCTGCTATTGAAAATCGCGCCTTAAGATTCTCTTTCACACGTTTCGAACTCTCTCATAAAGGAATCGTCGTCCCAAAGAACCTCGTCAATTTCGCTTTACAAAACATCCCCACCACCACCCAGTATGTTGCCAATTATTATTCCATTCATGATTCTAATAAATAATAAGAATTCATATAAAGATTGTACTAGACCATATATTTTAATGCAACAAATACATTGGTACTGCCATTAACAAATATAAAAGAATAAATAGCTAAGATTATTGGTAGAATGGATTTTTATAGAGGAATAAAAGCGAGGGTGGTTAGGATATCTGCGAATTTGCTAATTTATGGTTGCACCGAGGATGGTATACCTGAATGATACACGTGCAGAATCAGGGAAGGTTAGGATACTCTGTGTATTCGTTAATTTATGGCTCCATTGGCGCCACGCTTGTATCAAAATATCCCCTCACAAAACAATTAACAAATCCAAATATTTGCATTCTCAAAAAATTAACAACAATGGAATAAATGAACAATACAAACCTACAAAACATTAATCCCACAAATTAGCATTCTAAGGCCACAAAATATTAACCCAACAAACCCAGCAGTCGAAAGGACGAATAATAAATCATTTTTACCAAATTACTACTTCCAACCCCTAAGCAATGAAAATTTCTTACCTGAAGGTGATTGGTGGTAGACGTCTCCTGGCCGGAACCTCCGGTTATCTCATTCTGCTCGACGATTACGCTCGCCTTCAGGTATCCGTTGTTGCCTTCAGCCTTCATCCTCCCTCTACCCGTGCTACCGAATCCCTGGATCAACTGCAGTAGCTGGACACTGAACCGAATTTCAAGCGACTATCTGTGTCAACGACCGGTGTAACGTTGGCATCGCGGCTGCTCTCGATCCGCCGCAGCCAATCGACCATTGATCGTTGCTCAACGACCACCCTTTCAAACCTTCTTTATTGTTTCAACTTGTTTATCTTTGTATTCGACACTCGAAACAGAGAAGGCTAACGATCGGTCACTTTATCAGAAGACTCCCGTGTACACTTTTATGGTATTACTTTACGATTGTGCAATTTTCCCTATTCCTTATCGACCGATGGAGAGGAAGATCTCGAACGACGATGTCTTTTTTTCTTTATCGGTTTTGATCGATGAAGATGTCGATGGTCAATTGCCAGTCCATGGTCAGGATGACGAAGAGAAGCCGAGGATTAGTTGGTTGGCTCAGGTCGGACAGCCTTTCTGTTCCGAAAGGATCTGTGACCGCTGTGCTACTGACGAGTACCACCGACACCTAGCACTCTCGCACCACCTCCGTTGTACCTGCCCCCTCCACTCGCCCTCTTCCTCACCCTCAACCCTCGATTTTGTTTACAACGAGAGTCAGGCGACAGGGGTGGGGATTCTGGGCACACCGTCGCCTTTTCTGAGGAGTTTATAGGATTTCTCGTTAGTTTTTCATGGTTCTTGATTTGTATGATTCTCGTGCTATGGTTATGGTTCCTATGGTATTTGTAAATGATAGTTTTCATCATTGTCTAATTGCCCTCTTGTCTGTAACTTTGCCTGTTTCGTGTCACTTTTATGAGAGATCTATAGAATTTGTAATTCTCGATTTTATCGATTTTTCTGGTAGTTCTGCGATTAATCAGATTCCTGAATGTGACTTATTATTCTTTGTTATTCGCATCATTTTGCGTTCTTCTACTTGTTGATTCGTGATTGCTAACTCGTGTGATAATTTCTAACTGATACTTTCTATTAATGTGATTTATTTATTTAAAAAATGATTTCCAGTCTACGTTATATGTAACAATATATGGAAACAGAAATAAACAAGTTTTTAAGAAAACATTAAAGATATAATAATAAAACCAACTAAATGATGAATCTAACTACACCCCATTCTATCGTATCAATGAAATGGTAGCCGTTTTTTATTCGATATTCAAATAATCGGCCATGGAACGTGGTATCAATGTTTCTCAAGTATCTGCAACCGTTTTACCTGGGGTGACACGGATCGTTGATCAGAGGGGTGCGTACATCGACATCGTCGTTCGCTTGCTCCACAAATTCACCCTCCTCCACGTTCCACCCCCCTTCCCTGCCCATCGTTCGGGACATTTTCGCGTTGCCAATTTTCTTTGGCTCCTTACAGAAAATCACGTTTGCCTCTCGACAAAATAGTCTGTAAATAAATAACAAATTTGTTAGTACAAATATAATTTCTAATGGCCCATTTAAACTATACTGACAATCTTCTCTTTTTTTTTTTAACAATCAAAATTATTTTTTTTTCGTTGTACTAATAATCGTGTAAGAGATAGTTTGGACAGTTTTCTTAACGAGGATATCGAGCACGGTGCTAATATATGAATAATTAATTTGAAGTTAGTCGCAAAATGAAGATACTGTCCATGCAGCTTTAGCATCGATCGATGTCTCGGTTTTTCTATTAATAAATCTAGTTTATATCAATTCATGTGATACGAAGTATGGTTATTTTAGAGTAGCCTAAGAATCTCTAAAGTATTTTAGTATTTTCTGCTTTTCTTTCTTCTCCCCGTCCTCTTTATTTCTTTCTAGCGTCGATTTATGCTAGAAAAAGTTTTACATTTTATTTTCGAGTTATTCATAGAAAAATATCGAAATTCATGAAAAAGAAAGAGACTCTTTAGAGCATCAAAAATGTACTACGAATCTCGACAAATTTGATATAGCTAAATAGTAGAATTTTTAATCCGAGAAAACCCGTGGAATGGCAGGTTTGTTCAACTGTGAAATCTTCTCGATCTATGGCTTTTTTGTTTAACACAAATCTTCGCCAGCCATACTTATCTCACTGAAACAATCTAAGAGCGACGCACTTCTTTGTCATTCTAAAATTACATAGATATATTTATTAAAATTTTTGTCAGTAAGTTTTTATTTAAAACATTTAATAATTATTTGTTTAATATTTTTGGAATTAAAAATTCTGTTTGACAATTTTTACACCTTTGCAGAATAATCTTCTATTTATAGTCCTGTACAGCGTATGAAAAATGGTCTGATTAAACTTTCAAATTATCTGGCTTTATCGAAAACAAAATGAGAGAGACGTCGTGTGCCAAATAGTGTTAAAAGCTACTTGCTAATTCAAGATGCATTCAACAAGCGGTTGATCAGGTTAACCGCGTTATTGATGAATATTTGCGATGCACTTTACCCCCGGAAAATCGAGGCGCGGTTGCGCTTCCAGTTAAGCGGTCGAACAAGCTGGGAAATTTTACGCCACAAATATTTTATTCGCAAAATAATAAATATGTAATTAACATGCTCGTTCGCATACTTTCATTCCCCGGATAAAATTAATTGAATAATTACAGAGGGTGGATTTATTACATTTAAGATGAAATTTGTTAGATTTAAAATAACATCTTTTTTCCGTAAAAAAAATTCCGAGATCTATTTTAGTCATACTAATTATAGTTTGATCCATTCAATCTCATTTTTGTAAAGAAAGAAAAAAGATAGTAAGAGGATAATATAGAAAATAAGGAAGAGTATTCTTTGGATAATAATTATTTATTATTAAATGTATAAAAAGAGGCTCGTGAAATCGAATTTTCTGAAAAACATCAGAAGACAAGAAAATTTGGAATAGAACGTTCATTCATATTTTATATCATTCTTAATTAATGTCATATTAAAATTAATACAATATATTGAGTTACGATGATCATAAATCGACGGGAACTGTACCTACGTTCGTATTAAACGAATTATTCATAAACTGTCATAACGTACATATATACGTACGTATATTATAGCAAAGGAAGTTGTTTTTTCACGTGAATTTAACCTCTCAATCATACTCTGTGTGTATGTCAAGTGGTTGGTCGTCGAAAACGTTGCGAAGTGCCTCCACTGTGAAATTCAAGCAGCTGAACGGGAGGGTGGCATGCTGAGTGCCACTCTCGTAAGCATTTCCAATTGTTTACACGATATCATGATGCAACAAGCGGCATCGCGAATTCAACGCGTTGTCCAAGCACCAATCAACACTCCGACGTCCGTTAAACACGACAACGAACAAATTAATTTACACCTTTCGAAATATCCGCCTGAAACTGCGTAGAAAAAACAAAGAAACTATCGCTGTTGAAGAACAACGACAAATTTTTGTCCAACTGCCAGATTTATCTGGTTTTACGAAAATGTCGAATCGGTATTTTACAAAAATACTAATTTTGCAACTTTATCGTAATTGACGATGGTCCTCGTATATTTCGTAATTTCTATGAAATAAATTTCGACGATAGAAAATAAACTTTGTACTTTCCTTTCTTAGCGACGGTGCAACTATTTTTAGGTTTTCGTAAATTTTTTTTTTTTTTTTTTTTCTAAAAAATAAACAGGCTTATCGTTTGTAGGCTATTTTTCCGGGCGGAAAGCCGGGAAAAAAACGCGAACACGGACGACGGTCAATGTTGGACTGCCGATAGAATTTCGGCGCGACTGCGCGAATCGACGGCGCACCTTTTCTATCTTTTTTTCGCGGACACGTCGCACGTTTTTGAACGTTTTCGAAATATATATACATCTTTGCAAGATCTTAAAATAGCCGGGGAACTTGCCACAGGGAATCGAGAATATCTGGAAACTTGTTTCGTTCGATGAATTTCTAGTTTTCTGGAGCATTCTTAATGGAATCATTTAGAGGAAATGTGCCAATTGGGGCGTGGAATTTTATGGTGTTTGATTTCAACGACGTGGCTTTGATTTACTCGTTCGTGGAACTGAAAGGGTAAATTCGACGTCTTTCTTTACATCTGACGAACTACCTTGAAAGTTACTATTTTCAAAATTGAAAAATTATTGATAATATAATTTATACAAAGGACTAAAATACCAACATAAAGTAAAGATTGGGAATTGAAATTTATGATATCAGCTTGAATCGTAAAATTAAGAAATAGGTGGAAATAAAATAACGTAATAATTGATAATAATAATTGATCGTTTCATTCAGACGAAGGGAATGACAATTATAATTGAAATAAACTAAGAATTTCGTGTACGATAAATTGGAAAAAAAAGCTCGAGGAATTGTTGAAAGAGTCTTCTTGAGATGCCTTACCAGCAAAACTGTTTCTATTTGTCTCTCCATTTATGTGGTCATTCTCTGTTGCTGTTGCTGCTGCGGCTGTGACTGCGTTTCACGAAGCTGTTGCTGGTACAAGTCGATATCAAGCATGCGCCGTCATTGTGAATTCACGTCATTATCGTAATCTTAAGGAATCATATATACGAGCCTATAATTTCCAAACTATTTACAATCTAATAACTTCATACTAAATTTCAGTAAAAAAAATGTCATTTATCATGAAAAAGATTAAATGTTTATTTCAATCGATATCCTGAATAAAAAATTTCTTCCATTTAATATCTAGAATATCTGTAATACATAATTAATTCAACCATTTTATTGTCCCTTTATTTTTCTTCTCCTATTTTCCGAACGTTAAAATGAATAATTAAAATATAAGTCCCTCGCAAATATTACTATTTACTATTTTCGTATCGATAAAACGATTGATATCTAATAAATTGTTAAATATAATTAACAAAAATAGAATTCCAATTAATAAAACCGAAAATTCGAAATTTGTATATTCTATTCTTACAAATTCCAGTCCACTACAGCTACGAGGCGCTGCAATAAGTTTGAAGGTGTTATAATAAGTTTCCCTGCTGCGGCGAGGCTCAAAATAAGGTTAGGTTCGGCGTGAAAAAGACACAGGTATAATAATGTATGCAAGATTTCATCTTGCATGCAGAGAAACGCAAGCGGCGTTGAGACGTTTTTTAAACGGTGGAACGAATTTGCAACCTGTTTTTGAATTATTGAACAGGGGTGACGCAACGTCGGGACGCGCCATGAATTCATTATGGTATACGCAAAAGGCGGTCGACTTGTCTGATGGTTAAAATGCGAGAGAGGGACTCGTTCATGGCACACGACCGATGTGGGTGGGTGACACAATAACGATAATTATCACCTTAGTAATTAGCATTGTTACCATTCGTGGCCCGTGCACCGGATCTTCGGGTCAAAAATGTGGTACGTATTATTCCCCTGCTTGAATCCATTCTGTTTGTCCCACTGAGTGTATTTATTGCACGATGACACATTAGAAATTAATAGTATTTGAATAATATTTATTATTACATGAATTATATTTTCGTTGATGTATTTTCCAATATTATGTAATTTTATGTGTATACAGCGAGGAGGTTAGGTTTTAACTAAAATTATTGGCACACAGTTGTATTTGTTATATTAATTAATTACTATTGTCACGCTTAACAATACTTTTCTCCTCAATACCTTTGCTAGATCAATAAAAATTTGATAACCATGTTACAAACTTTCATCCTTTTAATTGTAGCTTTTATCTTGTCCCATTCTTTTTCTGAATAATTCTGATGTTTATGATTTGTCATTAAAAGAAGGAAATACTCTTCTGCATGCAGCGCTTCTGAAACATCCTGTTGAAACATCGTGTCAATATCCTTTAAAAGTAAAAAGTTTCTTCTCAACTTACGCAGATATAAAATTCAAACAAATCAGATCTAAAACAAATCTTCGAACGAACTGAAGTCTTTAAAAATTCTGAAAACATCTGTAATTTTGTTATCATTATAAATAGTAGAAGTTTTGTGTCTTAGCTTCAATGTATTCCGTGAAATCTATGTTACTCAGTGCTTTTGCGCACATTATTACTGATAAGTTTGTTATCTCTGTCGATGTATATATGTCCAAGTTTTCCTTGAGAAAATGGGTTAATATTAAAGTCTAGTACTATAACGTAGTACCAGTTATCCAATTTCTTTTGATATTAAACCACTAAAACAATGGCTAATTGAGGTAAGTTTACAATAAACAAAAATAAATATACAATATTCATTAAGAATCATTTATTAAAAGTAATAAAACATAATTTCCAGTGATAATTTACTTATCGCGAATTTTATACTATACTATATTCACGAAGATCATCGATATCATATTTTTATATTTTTTACGTTATAACTTTAATTTTTCAACAAAACTAAAATTTAATTTATATACTTTCCTTTTAAAACCTCGAATCTTTTTCACAATAATTAAAACTCCATTATCCGCGAATTACGTAATTTTTTATTATAGAAAAATAACATGTTTGTACATTTCTGTCATTCTCCTGCTATCATATAAATAAAAGCTAAGAATAAAGAAAATTTACAAAGATATATCACACGCGCTGTAAATGAAAAACAAAGATAGTTTTAAGATAAGATTAAACACCCTATAATCAACGCAAGTATTTGAACATTCGCGCGCCCTTCGTGTTATAGCACCACGCTGCTCTATCTAGTAACTTTCCTTGCTCTCAAAATGTCTGTAAACTTCACTTCCAAAAATTTCCAAATAATCTTCTACTTCTCTACAAATTCTACAAACCAAAATCATTTACAAAATCTCGTGCAAACTTCTCAATTAAAATATCAAACATTCTGGTGTGTAATTTAGTGGATCGATTTCTGCAACGTGATACATGGCGCCATCTCGTCAACGAGAAGTTTGTTGCATCGTTGCATGTTCCATGGCAGTAGGCGACCCTGTGTTTTGTCAGGTAGATAGGTTGCTCGTTCCTTCTTCGAACGTGAATTTCAATTCGAAAACCCGTCAAATAAGAGGAAGTACGATGTATACAATATATAGCGGGCACCGAAACTCTTGTCGATCGTTTCGTTTAAGAATCGTCTCGGTCCAAGTGGAAAAAATCGCGCGCATGTTTTAGGTTAAACCGTACGGAGTCGGTCGAGTACATAACAATGCGCTGCGTGAGAAATTCATACGGTGAAAGTCTGTTGGACGTCGTGCAATCGGAATTCCGACGAAGCGAACGTTGTCGCGGTCTCTTCGCCGCTTTCTGACCGCCTTCCTCTTTGATCGTGCGTGCATCTCATCGTGTGCGTTTCGTTCGCGGTGCAACAACAGTCTGGTAGGGGGCAAGAGAGGGAGAGAGACAGCGAGAAACAGAGAGGGAGAAAAATGCCGAGGATGCTCGAGTGGCGATGATTCCGCTCAAATTTCGCCGCTGTCCAATTTCATATAGGATTTCCCCGCATTGCACATGCAACGAGTGACGGTAAACAGATTCACGTTCCGACGAACATACGCGCTCGCGGAATGGAAATCTAACTGCTCTCCAAACTGTTTTCCTCCATCGAAAGGTAATCGATGTTTTTACCCCCTCAGGACCATATTTATTTATCTTATTTTTCCCTTTTCTTATCTTTGAGAATCTAACATGTTTCTACTTTACTTGATGCGCTTAATCTCTTTTTTTTTAATTTATCGTAGTTCGCATTTTTTTTAAACGCATTCTTCTTATTTTTATTTTGAAATTAATTACATGAGCTCTTTTGTGTACATTTACTAATATTATTAATGAAATGTTATAAGTTATTCTTTTTAAAAAGGTTTATATAATGATAATAAATTTGGTAATGAAGTAATTAATATTCTATAAGTACCAGCTGATTGTCCTATTCAATATAAGATTGCAATAAAAATTTATAACATATCAATCAAAAAATAATTTTGCAAGAGGGTCCTAATGTTTTTATTTCTGACCTATCATAGCCTTGAATTATTTTTAAAAATAGTTTAGAAAGGCAGAGAATATACATCTTGCATGGTTGAGATTCTTTCCTATCCTGCATGAAAGCTCACCATCGTAAAAGTACTAATCTGGTACGTCTGGTGTGATCTACTATTTATGCCAGGCTTTTTTGTACGCACAAAGCAATGCATGGCATGGCATGTGCCAACAACTCTTCTCCTTGCCACTAAACATTATCTCATTTCCTGTTCAAGGAGAAGCAAAAATGAATGATAAATAATATATTTGTATCATTCTATATACCTACGTAAGCCTCTGTTACTAATTGTTTCCTGTGTATGCATTGTATGGAAATAAAAATAAACCAACTTAACATTATTGAGTAATTGTTCTTCTCCTACCACTGAATTGATCCTTGTATTAATATTGTAATTTATGAATAAATAAATCATTTCCTTGTACTATGCTTCTTTCCTTTATTTTTTATGTGCCAATTATGATAATTATATTTAGTTTCATGTTCAAGTTTATTTATTCCTTGTGTATTGACATAAACAAACACTATAATCCATTTATCTTCCTTTCAGGGTAATAGAATAATTGAACATGGCAGATGATGAGGGTACAGAATGGCTGCAAGAACTGTTGCACGATGTTCAACTTTCACAGTTTTTCACCAGAATAAGAGATGACCTACAAGTCACTCGACTACACCACTTTGACCATGTACAACCGGAAGATCTTGAACAGATAGGATTAGGAAAGCCAGGTATTAGAAGATTACTAGAAGCAGTGAAGAAAAAGAGAACTACACAATGGAAGAAAAGCTTGATGACCAAGATCAGGCCTGGAAGTAGCACAAAAAGCAATAAAAGATCTTCTCAACCAGTTGAAGGTTCCTCAGTGCTAACATGTCTTATTCAAGATAAAGATGTGACACTATCTGATAAACTGGGTGATGGTAGTTTTGGTGTAGTGAGACGTGGACAATGGACTTCTCCTTCTGGTAGGATATTACCAGTTGCTGTAAAAGTTCTAAAGGCTGATGCTCTGACTCAGCCAAATGTTATTGAAGATTTTGTGGCAGAAGTTCAAGCAATGCACACATTGGATCATCACAATCTCATTAGGTACATATCTTTGAAAATAGACTGTGAATTCTTATGTAGATTAATGTTTTTATAAACAATTAAAAAATAGAACCTAGACAAAGATTTGTTTATAATGAGTGCCATACTTGAAATATTTTATATATTAAATTTAAGGTGTAGGACGTGTTGAGTGTTATTAAAATACTCTGGTGTTTAACTTCAACAATGTTTATTTCGATGTCGAGTGCGCGTCGTTTTAGGTCGTAACGTGACGCACGTCCAGCTCAGACGATGTAGATACAGAATTGATACAAACTCGATACAGACTCGCTACGAACTAACCGTGACTATCTGTCTGACTGACTAACCGTGCGACTACCAGCGACTACCGTGAACTCCCATGAAATGCCATCAACGTCTATGAGCGGCTATCCCGAGTTTTTCCTCGTTTCCCTTTTTATAGGGTGCCGAGATCCTCGAAAGAGAGTTTCCTTCCGAGGTGGGGATGGAAAAACTCGTAGGCAATAAAACAATAAATTTTATCTTCGACGCCGCTTCGCGGGCTATGTGAACAACATGTGTGTTTCAACCCTGGAACTTTCTTTGCGGCCATGGGCCGCTACAAATGTTTAATAAATGCATAAAAATTCACAGTCTATCAATAAAGTAAATTAATTTGACAATATTAATTAAATAAATACATTTCTTTCCAGGTTATATGGAGTAGTGTTATCACAACCGATGATGATGGTGACAGAACTAGCCCCACTGGGAGCCCTGCTCGATTATCTGCGAAAACAGTGCAGTCAAATTTCAGTATTAACGTTGTGTAACTACGCTTTGCAAGTGGTCACGGGTATGGCATATTTAGAAGCGAAACGTTTTCTGCACCGCGACTTAGCTTGTAGGAACGTTCTTCTAAGTTCAGTGGACAAAGTGAAGATCGGTGATTTCGGCCTAATGCGAGCACTGCCGCAACAAGAAGACTGTTATGTGATGACTGAACATAAAAAAGTGCCGTTTCCTTGGTGTGCTCCAGAATCACTAAAAGCGCGTAAATTCAGTCACGCGTCGGATGTGTGGATGTTTGGTGTGACATTGTGGGAAATGTTAACGTTTGGTGAAGAGCCGTGGGTAGGTTTAAAAGGATCGGAGATTCTTCGAAAAATAGACAAGGATGGTGAACGATTACACGAACCAGAAGCAACACCACCAGATATGTACCAATTAATGCTTCGTTGCTGGGCTCGGGAGCCTTCAGAACGACCAACCTTCGCTTCTCTAAAATCTTCTCTCACAGGAATGGTCCCAACTGTAATGAAAGCTATCAGTCACTTCACGATGGCTGGCAAAATGACCATAGAACAGGGTGATCAGATAGTCATTTTAGACGGACGGCCGGAGAATTATTGGTGGAAGGGTCAGAACCAGCGAAGTTTTCAAATTGGGCTTTTCCCTCGTTGTTTTGTCGATCCTATGAGACGAAAACAGCGTGAAGACATCAGCAAGCCGTTGGAGAATTCTTTTATCCATACTGGCCATGGTGCACCTTTTGGTAAAAGTTGGGGTAGTCCTATTTACATCGACGACGTGTATCTTCGAAATCCTATGGAGCCACCCGATGTCGTTGGAGTAACTGTTCCTCCAGATAGTCTCGTGAAGGATAAATACTTCGGTACACCAAGATCGCGAAAACAGTTTAATTATACAAAATTACAGAATGATATCGGAGCTAGTCCTGTGAAAACGTTGAACGCCTCTGTTCCTAGTGGCAGTCAGGAGGGCAGTTTGATAGATCTGTCCCCGGAGGAAATGGTGAACACGAGTGAGGCGCAATCGGACACTGCCTGTCGACGAGTCGTCAATATCCTTGACGAGCCAATTGACGATTTGGAACGGCAACAACAGACGAGTTGGCAGGATGAGGATCCTCGAACTTATGCCAACTTCCCTGGCAACGTCGACCCGGCTTATTCAGATCCGTTCGATACTTCTTCGGTATTTATGAAGCTGCCTCATTCGAGATATTACAGTCACGTTCCATCCGACGTGAGTAGTAGGTATTTCAAGACACAAACGTATGGAAACGTGCAAAATCAGGACGTTGGCGGTAGCAGCCAGGACAGTACAAATTATTTTACACCAGAGTCCGGCTCAGATGTGAACCATTATTCCCTTAACCTGAGCAAGGAGAGTAGAAATGATAGTATCAATTTGAACGTGAACGTGGACACGGAGGAAAATAATGCATATAGTCAGAATCACTATAGTGAGATCGATAAGCCTAGTCCACCTATGGCAAATTGGTCTAATTGGCCCGAGGATATGCAAAGTGAAGCGCAGACATACGTGAATGTCTCTAGTCGGAACTTGCAGACCTCCGACGCGCCTCCTCCTCCACCTGTGGCTCCCAACGAGAGTCCTCCGAAACCAAAATCGAATCACGATTTGGCCCAAAGTTTGAATGAGCTAACAATTAATTCTTGCAATGTTTCTCCTAAAAAGTTGGACCCCACTTTCTTAGCTGAGCTGGAGAAGCATTTAGGTGAAAAGGAAGCGAGCAAGAACATGATCACCAGTCAACAGAATCCAGATTCGTCTGATCCGTATGCGTCTGTTAATAAATTACAAGATAGTACAATTCCAGCATTAAGGCCTCCACCTCAGACTATCAAACGCAAGTCTCCTCAGATGGACTATAGAAGCACCAATCTACCTAGCAAGGTTCAGAATTCGTGGCCATCGAAGAGTACGAACATACAGCAGCCTCCCAGGCCGCAGCCTGAACAACGCTTAGAAACGGCAACAGAACAGATGGTGGGTCAAATCTGGCAACAGTCTCAAGCTCAGCAGCATAGTGCCTATGGTACTGCTCAGGGTAACCTGAATCTGTTGCAAATAGCTCCTAGCAATGTGTCCAAGCCAACCTTCAACCACGCACAGAACTCGTTACCGACGGCAAACCAGGCTAGCCACTTTCCAAATCCCACATTACCAACTGGCAGTCATGGGATAACGCAGATTCAAAATGATCTTCACCAAGCACACTCCAGCAACGTTTCAAAGCCTCCAAATGTGGTGTTTTCGGAACAAGTGTACGCAGAGTTGAAACAGACTGTACCAAACCTAGACCAACTGTCTCAAAACGAGTTTAATACGCTATATAACAAGACAGTGCAGCAGAACATTCTAAGGAACTATTATGCAGCTAGTACGTCGGGTGCAGGTGATTCAGCCAGCAATCTAAGTCATAGTCACTACTTGGAGGGAGCTGCAGCCAGCTCCCAGGCTCGTTCTGGTCAGACTACGAGGAATATTTTTGGTCAAGGTCATCCCTGTGACTTTAGTCCTCACCTGAAGCAGCCTCCGGTATACAATCCTCCGCCTCCAGCAACGTGGAGTCCCATGAAATCGGTTCAAAACGATCTTGGACAAGGCCAGACTGCAATGAAGTCCAATTTAGCTAGCAATTTGGCTAACAGTCCCAATCTACTTCAGCTCACGCACACTAACCAGCCTCAAGAGGGCGCCATGACGCTGCAAGCATCCTCGACGAGATGTCTGCCTCCTCAGATGACAGAGACGGTCGTTAATACTCAATTAGCCCCCTCCACGTCCGCGTACCCCTCTGGTGTCAGCCCCCCATTGACCGCGGCCTCTCAACAGCTGGTCATGTCCCTCAACGATGAATTTCGAGCGAACAAAGTAATGAAGGTGCAGAGAGAGGCAGCTGACGCATCACAACAGGAAATACTCATCGCGCTACAGGCAACTGGCTGGGACACTAATCAAGCGGCCAAACAGATCCTGAAAGACAGGCAGGCGAAGATCGAGTCCCTTTTTAGGTAAGTTTGAAATTAATTTGAACTAGTGGTTAGATGGTTTTGCGAATTTAAGGAAATGAATGAGAAGAGAACTTCGAGAGATGCGGAGTTGAAGGATTTTTTCGAATCTATACAATTTTTATTATCTTCTGGATAGGGTTAGGTTTGGACTAAATTTTAACACCTTGCCATACTGTTACGAGTTTGAGCCAAACCTGAATATCACGAGTCAGACTCATGGTCTAATTTCATGTTAAACGTGAATATCACGAGTCTCACTCGGGTCAAGTATGAATGTATCGAATGGTGTCTTTCTTAAACACAGGCGCGGCTATCAACGCACTCAGTCGCACGATCTCATGTTTCAAGTTCCGACGTTCTGTGTCCGTCGCTTCGGCTCTTTCCCTGACCATTCGGGCGCAACGTTTGGGTTTTCGATTCTACCGAGTTAAATGGTATAGCAAGGAGTTAATTAGACGTGGATCAATTTAAAATTAAATTTGGGTTAAGTTAGTAGAATTTCTATTATATTTTGGATTCTGATATTGGTATTAGTAAAATTGCAATATTTTATCTGTCGTTTTCCTTTCTTTAACTCCTTGTTTCATGGCTTTCTCATGGATTTATATATCGTGTTACTCTAAAGCAAGACATTGAAACATTATACGTAGCTTGTGGTCAGCAGTCTTAGCGTCTTGTAGGTTGAAGACAGACTCAGCGTGTTTTCTTTTTTAATTGATCTTGCATATAAGAGTAGCTTCTATTCCTTGAATGTCATCCATAATCCACTTTATGCGTGTGATTCCTTATTATATTTCATTCGTATAAATTAAATATTATATATATTTCTTTAATCGAGTGATTTACATAATTTCCAGTATTCTGTATATTCAAACAGATCGTAACGTTTCGAAAAGAGAGGTTAGAATTTCTGCGCGTCTATCTTTTCTCTGAGAAAGTACTGTTTAATATTCCTTTCACTTTTTAACCAATTATCACGTTGATGTCAATATCTTTCGAGTATATATTTCAACTACTGCTATGCTTGCTATCTATTTATAGATCTCCCGAAATTTCTCCAAATAGATATCCACAGAAAGTTCTTGATTTTATAAGTTTCACGATTAATACGCTATAGACCAAAAGTTTGAAATCGCTGTGTATTTTAGAAATTAAATATTTATGTATTATGAAAGTACTACGTTTGTGAATTTAGTGCAGCCATAATTAAAAAACCAGCTGTACATATATTATATCAAAACATAAATAGAGTTCTATTATATTACTTCGGCTAATCCATTAAGGACCACTCGGTGACGCAAAATAAATATAGCTTATCTCATAAAGACGATCACCGTGGGCAAGGAAAGACTTTACCATTGTGCTGTAAAACCTTCGGATTTCTTCTCAATGCTAATAAGCGGAGTTCAATAATATAAATTAATGAAAAACCCTTTTTTGCATAAAATTTGTACGTTAATGAATTAACGATCGTTCAGTAACCTATTTGGATAAAATATCGTGGTTTTTCGAATTGTACAATGAAGCTGAACGTTGGGAAAATGACGCAATCAATTATTGTAATTTCAGATTGGGCTTGGCAGATCGACAACAGTGCGAGGGTGCTCTGAAGCAGACTGAATACGATGTAGATTTAGCGGCTTCCCTTTTGTTAGATCAGGTCAAATGAAGTCAGATATTAAAAGCGAGCGCGCTCTTATTGAAGATATTGTAAAGTAACTATAGCAGTAAATATAGGTATATGTATTTATAAACGATAGCCATACAATGCGTAAAACGAGGCTACGGGCTCCAAGTATAATTAATTGTCTGCTGAAAAAGACATCTTCTTAAGACTACGATACCGCGTCTCGTAAACGTAAAGCCACCCTAAAATTCCAAATTCTATAAATTCACATTTTATAGTATTAAACCGTTTATTATCTTTATTATTGTTAATTCGTGCTCTTCGTATTATTTAATAGGGCGGGGGGGGGGAACAATTTTCCACCGGAATCTTATTTTTAAAATTATTTTCACGAAAATATGAATTTGTAGAAATATTATATAGAAACAGAAATAATGTGAACATGTTCGGGCTGGTTTTATAATTACGAGATAGATAGGATATTTAAAATTTTTCGAGGCTCTATGAAAGATTATAAAATAATTTCCGTGAAGGGAATGAGTATTGATATTTTTCTACTTATTTTCTCTTTTATTTTTACTCCCCTCTTGTTTTATTACAATTTGGTGAAAACGAAGGAGCACAAGTTGCATTCCAGAAATTAGAGAAGAAATAAAGAAAAATTGCGTGAGCTACCGTAGCGAATCGTGTCTCCGAAAGTAGAAAATAAAATTGTTACTGTTGGGCCAGCGTGTAACTGCAACATCGACGCAGAATGCTTTACGACAAGAAGGATGGCTGGGGATGAAAGTAAGTTTCTTTCCTTCTCCTTCTTCTTCTTTTTTTTTTTTTTTTTTTTTTGGAGAATGTTCGAGTCACATAGTTTTTAGGATATGTGCTTCTTATCAAACAGAAAGTATATATATGATTTATATATTGTTCATTGTATTCTGTAAAAGTATTGTTCAACAGTGATTTTTTAAATGAGTAATTTTCGTAAAGCAGGAATATTTAATTAATTTCTGAAGTATTATATAAATCGATGCCCTTTATGTTAGAATACTCAAGATTTTTTTTTATGTGAACGTATTCATTGTTTGTATAAAAAAGGTTCAACGAATTTATGGACATGTTATTCATTTATGGTGTAATTTTCATGCCGTGAAAGTATTCTTCCATATTTTGAATAAATCAAATATTATAATAAATCCTGTATTTTTAAGAGGATTTAATTAGTGAAGCTAGTGAAAAGACTTGTATATCTTTATTTTAAAAAAAGAGAGTCTTCCTAACATTGTGAATGTTTATGCATTTATGGAAAATTAAAAAACTCACACGCTGTATCTAATATACAAAAATATAGACAATATAAAAAGTGAATGAGATATTCGTTACAGGAATTAAAGTATTAACTGAGATAAAGAAAAACTAATTTTCTAAAGCTGCAATCTAAATTAAGATATTTTTAAATCAATCTCCACTTCTCTCAAAGCACTAGAATTATAGAATGTTTCATAAATTTTTATACTAATTGATAATTACAAATTAAATTAAATTGAATTTAGACAAGGTCTATCAAAGTAGAGAAAATTATTTGCATGAACAATTGGAATTTAAATATTTACCCAAGTAATTTGTATAAACATTCCTCAAAGAACAAACAAAAACACATCTCTCTATATTTGCACCATAAATGAATGAAGTGGTCATAAGAGTTAAACGGTTACTATATTCGACCATTTCAGTTGGAATCTGAAGCTCTTCTCATCAACAAATTCTTCTATGCAAATAGATTCACGTGACCGCAAGTAAATCTCACAGAAGAACCATGTGTGTTCCATATAAGCTGTGTCAATTCCGTGAAAAAAATGAGAACTCTTCCATGGCCGCTGTTTCATGAATATTTATGACAGTATCACTGTGAAAGTGCTTGTAATCGCCTGACTTTTTATGATCGAATTCCACAAGAAAATCGCAGAGAAATTGCAATTGATGGTGTCATCGATGACTAGACGAAAAATTCATTTGCCGCAAGAACAATTAAATCATTCTGTTAGAGAAGAAGAATTTTAGCTTGGTAATTCTTGGACTCTCTTGCACGATAATTTCACTTAAAATAATTTAACGAATTGTACTTTAGTTTCTGTCGTTCAAACAGGGCATAATCCCCTTCTTGTACCATAATTTATTAACTGGTGGTGAATAGACAAAGGACACGTCATTTCTTTAAAGATTATATTTTCTGACGATCTAATTTTCCTTTGGTCCGCCAATTAAACAACTACAAGCTTTTGTAGATTTGCATTGCAAGGAAATTGTATAAATAAGAGTCAATTCTAAGATAAATTTTAACATGGATACTTATCTGTACATTTCAATTTATGAAGTTAATGAATGTGATCTCCTGAGAACGGCCCGGTCGTGATCTTTCGTACGTGAAACACGATATACGGATTAAAACGTGGCAAACTCTAAAATTAAGTAAAATGAAGTTGACGCTCTCGCGGCGCTAGTGTCGCTCCACTAATATCGTCATCGTGTTAATATTATTTTATACGTTTGAATAAATGAAGATTCTGCTGTATAACAAGTTTTAAGAGTTTAGCAAGGACCAATTATCATTGCAAAGAGCTTCGGGTCCAACTGACCAAAACCAGAAGCACATAGAGAATTCCTGACGGGCACAATTCTGTGCGAGCAACGTTCTGTCAATTCGAATTGCATGATCAGCACACAAAGCCAGCTTAGCCGCCAGTTGGGGCAAAAACTGTCTCCGATCTGGCATAGTTCTAGCCTTAAACGTACACATGGTTGTCGAGTAAAAGCAATGCAATCGTGGCTGACGAAAGCGTTCGAGTCCGATAGAAATACAGTGACTCACGAAAGTGTTTGCATACCTATCGTAGAAAACTTTGATATATATATATATATATATATATATATATATATATTATACATGCTATACACAGGGGTACAGTTTAGGTTGGGGTTAGGTTGGGGTTAGGTAATCATAGTAGAATCGGGCAAGGGGTGATTCTACGTGAAAAAAAAAAAAAAATAAGGAAAAATCTCGGGATAACATTTTTTCATTTTTCTTTTTCGAGAAAATCGAGTTTGAAAATTTGGTAAGTAGATTTAATTTCGGTCTGAACAAGGATAAATAATCGACATTTATCATGCTTTAAATTGCACTTGAAAATAAGACAAAAATGAAGAATACAATTGTTTTCATAGGAAACTGCATTTCCGAGAAAAATAAATTAGAAACTGTGTCGTGCGTGCTCGCGTACACGCCAGACCAATTCGTTTTCAAGTAAACGTATTCAAACGTTATTTTCTTGGAAATGAGGCATTGAACGGAAAAGTTTCGACGTATTTGCGTGTGTATAATAACCCCGTATTGATTATTTACTCATACCTGTGCTGCATGTGGTCGAGCTAAGGTACATTCGACAAATTTTCAAAGTTGATTTTTTCGGAAACGAAGCATCCAATGAAAAAATTGCATTCCATATTTTCGACTTATTTTTTCACGTAGAATCAGCCCCTGTTCGATTGTATTACGTTTCTCGTCCGACCCCGCATAATTTTGAAATTTTATTAGCATTATAACGAGAAATCGTGGTTACGTTGGTGAAGTCCGTAGTGATTTTGGAACCAATTTCCTATCTCGTTACAATGCTAATGAAATTTCAAAATCTTTCATACATGGCACGTAATGTGTACATAATATATATGGCAAGATTTCTACGAGTATTCGAATATTTTGATGAGCTGCTGTAAATGTACATGTGTATAGAAACGATTTGATACTGCATACAGGGGGGAAAGAGATTGCCAAGTAGCGAGAAGTGTTGAATTTTTGTAACTGTGATATGCATTACTAAAGGCTCTAGCGTTCAGAAATAGAAAGAAAATGAGAGAGAACGAGAAAGATTTGTTGTCCTTATTTAGAATTAGCGATATACCGACTAGGTTATACTCGTCCAATACGAGAAGTGTACATAGCCGTTTCTAGCGACTGAGTTAATATTATACGATTCCTTTTTCCCTTTTTCTTCTTTTTCTGACCAATGCGAGGTCAATTAGTTCAAAAGACGTTCGAGCGTAATTGGGACGTGTGCTTGATCGTTTCTCCTAACTTTCACTACCGTTGTATTCTTCTGTGCAGAAAGGAGTTACATATTTGGTAGATTCCTTTGATATTGATTGGTCTTTGCATTAAATTTTCAATAAATCGAAAAGTTATCGATTACTGGTTGATTTTTTTCTTTTGTTTAAAATTCAATTTGATCGAACTTGATGCTAGATTTAATCGCGCTGTATTCTTCGATTTACTTTAGATCCAATAGCATTTCTCTGTCGTCAACAAATTATAATATACTATCAGGTTTAAATTCGAAAAGATCGTTGTTCGTTCCAATTTCATGTTAAAGGATTTCGTCAGTATATGGACATTTTATCAAATACTTGTAAAATAGGGTCTATCCCTAATTTAAACTGTATAATTTAAAAAACTATTATACATTTATGAAAATTCCTTTCTGTACAGAAACAAGTTGTACAATGAAAACGGGAAACACTGTGATTGTCATACGACAAAAGCCACCCAATCCGTATTTTCCAAATTTAACCTAAAAAGTCATTATTTTTCTAAGTCAATTCGTTTTTAACAAAATAGAAAGATAATAAACGAGGAAACTATAAAAATACGACATTGGCAGAGTTTCCCATTTCCATTCCACGAACACATCTTACCCGATCGACTGACATCTCGATATAGTTCGATTATGGTGTGCACAGAGCGCGCAGGAAAATACAAAAGCGCGCTATTCCATTGCGATACCGAAAGTTCAGTCAAGATGAGATAACTCGTGTTTGAAAAATCATGCGAGATACGCTCTCTAATTAATTTCTTGAAATCGAATGTCCGACTCCTAACCTACTTTAATCCAATGTTTCCTAAAATGTACGCGGACGCTTATGTGTGTCATGGCTGCCGTTATGGATCGAAAAAAATGTTCGATACATCGCCAATAAAACGTAAATGACCTGAGATTCAGGATTTCTTTCATTTACATGGTCAATATATCATGGTTAATTAATGTTAATGGTTCACATAATTGAAGTTAGGGAAATATATAACTACCTAACCCTAAACCTTATGATGGGTCCCTAGGGTTTATAGGATTTCTATGGATTCATAGGATCTAAGCGATTCGTGGATCAGGAGATTTCTAACTAACGAGCCTTTAATCTAGAAAGTTATTGTTATATATTTTACCACTTTGACTATTATTGAACGTTGTTTGGGAAGTCTGTAGAAAAGTTTAACAAAGTTTCAAAATTTAGAAATTTAAAATTTGATAAATAAGTTTTCTTTCAAAAATTCTTCGCTGCCTACTGACTTAATCGATCATGTTTCGAAAGACCGTCTCTCTCCTCTTCTTCTAACATGAATTCTTTTAGCAGACAGCGAAAAGCAAAGACCGGATCAAATTTCATAGATCGAATTTCATGCAATTACTAGTGAATTAAATTGGCTCGGCTAAAACCCTGACGCCACCTTGATGATGCATTGCCCCTCTTACGACCAAATACTACGAAGAGATGATCAAGCAAGGAGTTAATTATCAAATATAAACTCCAACTAGAATTTACTCAAATTCATCTTAAACTTGAAAGAACACAATGAAACTTTCCAAACAACCCACCACTATAGTTGTTCAATATCAATGTTACTATAATGACTATCTTAATATTTCTCACCGTCTTTGAGCTTGCCTGGATTTCTCCATAAATACCATCGGGCTACGCAGACATTTTAAACGCCACATACACAATAATGGAGGAATCTTCCAAACGAACCTAACCTATGAAAGTACAGAATTAAGTTCAGAATAAAAGTTCAGAATTTTGAGGATTTAAGACATAAATATTCAGAAATTCTGCTCTTACCAGTTAATCGTGACAGATTAATGTTTTAATAAAAAGAAATCGTCCGAGTGCTATCGATGTATGGACTTTTACGTTGAAACAGGAAGATGGCTGATCGAAAAAGGAACAAAGACGGAAATTGTCGATGTTCGGTTGAACGCATCAAGGAAAGTAGAGGATGATTCCGGCTTTCTACCAGTTTCAGTTTTCGATAGACCGGAACCTGGTGAATGTTAGCGAGTTTGGGCGGAAAACAAGAGTATTTTGTTATGGACGCCATCATGGTACAGCTCTTCAGGGACGAATCTATTAAGGGCGGATAAAGATGATTTATTTTTATTTTTCTAAAGAAGGATTCTTACTTAAAATTGTCCAGTTTTGTATCTGTTTTATTGTTCATCGATAGCAGCAACATATGGCCAATAAAACAAAAGGGCTTTATACAATGAAGAGTACTTATTCAAAATAACGTCCATAGTAATTTTTGAAATCGTGATTGAATTTTTAAAAAGAACTTAGATATATGCACCAATGTCCCTGAAGAGACAAAATGTATCAGCTGATCGACAAAAAAAAAAAAAAAATCGAAGACATCTATTTCCCTTGATTATTTATTTGTGATTATCGAAAGGACCTTCAGTTCGACTTTGTAATTCTAATTAATTTTTATCTAGTACCCACTAATGTTCATTTGTGATCATAGCGTTATTACGTTTTACAGCTGCCTTGTGATTGATTGAACCTTCGATTGTATTAAATGTATCGATTAATTATATTTTGTATACTGATTTTATCGTCACTTTCTTTATTTTCCTTGACTGTTTTCTCTTATTAACGCGTGTTATAGACTTTACAGGCATCGTTCGCAAAAATATCCGCACTTTTAAATGCCTTAAATGCAAAGCTTTTAAATGCCTAGAAGAACAAAAGTGCTCAAAATAAATTTTCAAAGATATTGAGGGAGAGAGTGAACGAAGTGCGATATTTTACGAAGATTACTTTAAAGACCATGAATAATACATGAGACAATATTTATGTATCCTATCACGGTGATTTAAAAACTTAAAAATTATCGATTACATTAAAAATTGTACATGTCTTTAAATCTGTTTAAATCTCTTTACATCATAATCACGAACAAATAGTATACATGCTCGTAAACAATGCCTATAACTCTATCGACGCCATATTTATATTAATTTCCCGCCAAACCTAACCTAAATCGTGAGAACGAAGTACAACGAAGCCAATAAAACTAGCTCATATTATCTATAATTAGTCAAGCTTGATGAAATATTGTATTTTATTACGATAGTCTTACATGTTCAATTCTACGATCGTGTAATTAGATAATTTCTCCTCAATCATGTTAACTCCACGCGAACGCCATGTTTTTCGTAGAATCATGCCGGTAGCACGATTTAATTGACCCGCCTGAGGTATCAAGCAACAGGTATCTGTTCGCGTGTACTTCGTACGTGTAATTAAACCGCGTTGACGATCGTTTCTTGAAAAGGCTGATGAAAGTTTATTGCGTAATCATGTGGTACGCATGGGAAGTTTAAATTGCCGCTCAAAGAAATAACGAGCCACGGCAAGAACGTCGTCTCGATGGTTCTTTCGTTCGGATACATTTCAGAAGCGACATTCAGTGAATGTAGCTTGTTTAAGTTTTGATTGATTTACGGCTATGCCTTTTTGGAAACTTTAATGGAAACATTTACAGATATTCAAATAATTATTACATTAATTAATCACGAATGAATTATTCCATTAGCTTTTTTCGTTATACAGCGATTATCATCAACTTTCATTTTAGGAATTGCATGAAAACGTCTTGAAACTTTCATAATCGTTTCATCTGCTCCTTCAGAAAGATCATCCAAATTCTATGCGATTCATTCAGAAAACAAAAGAAAAAAAAGAATAGTAGAGAAGGGGTTATTATTGTGTTAGAAGAAATCTTACGAAATATAAAACTTGTTTTAGTAAGGAAAACTATTGGAAAATGTATCGTATAAAATGTAAAGCTTACGTGGTCCAAAAACACGACTATCACAATCTCGAGTAGACGAAAAACGCAATCGTATGTACGATTACAGGTGCAACGAGGCGATGCAACAGGTTCAGAAGAAGGTGGGGTAGCGCAGGCGTGAAAGTCTTTGGTTTCACTTGTATTCGAAGAGAGCTAGCTGCCGGTAGTAGAAGAGGAGTAGGAGGAGTCGAACGGATCCAGAAGCGAAATCGTGCTCGTGCCGCGCACAATGCGTCTCCTCGACCGACCGGAAACGGATAATCTCGATATCGTTACGAACACGACGCGAACGAACAGAAGTTAAATCTTCGAGACCGCCGAGTGTATAGTTTTATGGTGTTTTCGTGTGACTGACAGGTTCTTTGCTTCCTATTTCAAAAGTGTACAACTTATTTTAGCTTTCTCATGCCTTAAGTATTTTGATCAATTATTAACTAATTAGACGATTATATTGTCTATTACCTATTACGTATTACAATCTTAAAGTTGGTCATGGATTTTAAAAGAAAAATTGATATATAATCGATGTATAATAACATAAATGATATTTGGATCTAGAAGGATCGGGTATTCCACCGTTTTCATTTAAATTGACGGAATCTAATTCTTGATCTTTAGAATGAACGAGCTCTTCTATTAAGTTCAAATTTCATGTAGCTGATTTTTCATTCAACCCTGGATTTTTCCAATCTGTAGGTTCTGTTCTTTTTCTCGGTCTACGGTATCACGTTGTAACGACTATCTGAATAAAGAGTGTTCAAAATTCCCCTAGAAAATTCCATTGAATAGCGAAAACTAAACACAGACTCGAAGCAAGGAGCGGAAGCGACTTCTTCAAAGATTCCTATTCAAAATTCTTTCTCGTTTAATAACAAGGACAAGGTACAGACTGAAGATACAGGCCGAAAAGAAGAAGCCAGAATTTCTTCAAATATACCAGCGAAAATTCTGCTCAAATACAAAGACAAAATACTGAAGAAACTGAAAGGAAGAAAGCACAAGATAAGAATGCCGGTAGAGTCGTCAATATATTGGGATTCGATCGGTTCTCAGCGCTCTACTTCCGTTGGTAGCTCCGGGGATGCATACAGCTCTGGAAGTGCCAGCAGACACTATGTCGACCCGTGGGATTTGGAGAATTATGTGTACCTACGTCGACATAGTGTCGCCAATCTGGCGCAACAGATGCCGCTACATCATCGTCGACCCACCTATCGGTTATCCCAAGAGGCAGCGCCTGCTCAATCTGAATACTGGTGAGTGGTGGTGAACAAATTTCAAGAACAACCTGATAACGTTCTCATTAACCGCATTAGGGCGATGGAATTTATGCTCACTTTTTCGATCATGTTAAAGAGGGTTTTTTCCGATCATGTTAAAGAGAGTTTTTTACCGATCAAGTGTAGCACTTTAGTTTTATGATTGTTGTGTAATATTTGTCTTGTAGAGATAAGGATTTAAGTTAGTTGGTTGATAATAGGACCATTTGGTTTATAATTAAAGTATTAGAATTATATTTAGAAGATCGTGCAACAAGGTATACATTTTAATCGGAAAATTGGACAATCACGGCTGTTTCCCCTAATCTGCTGCTTCCCTCTTTACTTCCAACAGCGCACGCAAAGTGCTTAAGCGGCATTCATCTAAACACTTACCATACCCAACGCAGTGTAACTTGAGCAACCTGACGAGAAACGATACTTTCGAAAATTACCCATAAATGACCCATAAGAGACCGTGAATCTTCGCATCAGAGGACAAACAGACTAGAGATTGAAAGATCGAATAAATGTGAAACTACATACGTAGAATTTAAATCCTTATAAAAGAGACTTAATCCTTCTGATAAAATGAAAGATTCTCCTTGGTATTAATTTTTATTTCCTAGAAAAAATAAAATCGAGGATAAAATTGGAGATAACCGAGGGATAAAATTACAGCAACCTTATCCTTTGCATGGAACGATTTATAACCCTCTTCGGATTAATCTTCCATTCTCAAAATTACGTTTCTTTAACAAGGATAATTCTCGAAACACAGAACAGATACGATGATCGGTATCGCTCGCTTTCCAATTACGACACATCTATCTACGTTCCCTCTGTGTTCTAATTTACTATGCAATTCGAGAATGTTTGTATCGTTACACCATGTGGAACTGGGAATGTTAATTAATCCTGAGTGCTTGAAACCGATGAATGCCGTTAATCGAGCAGCAACGCTAGTAGTTTCAGTGTAATAAACAACTGACACTTGAAACTTGATCGGAATAAACACGTGTCGACGTAAAGAATAAAGAACGTGTAATTTTAGTTATTAGAACTGATTAGAGAACTTAAAGGATCGACAGATTAAAGAATAAAGAAAAATTCACAACGGTATATGGTAAATTGCTGAAAGTGGCGTAAACCATTGAATTCCTTCAACAGAACGCTCGCAAATAAATCATGCTCGCTGTTTAGTATAACACTCCTGATAATCCATCTTTCCACGGAATTGCGTAAAGGACCATATAATACTTCGTTTGCGAGCCTGATATTTTTCTTCTTTCTCTTCTCTTCTTTTCGTTCACAGTCTGTTTAACCCGATATATTTTTCATAAACTGGAATCTGCTCGAGACAGATGATATCAGTGGGTGCAAAGTAGGACGCTGTGTTCTTGAGCATTACTCTCGTATGGTAGTACTTATTAAACTTAACACATTGTCGCTCGATAGGGGGTAACATGATTTTCGAAAGCAATTGTTCTCTATAGCCACGCGAACACTTTTATACTTTCGACATTTGAAAGGGATACGAATAACGAAGGAAACGAAACATAACCTTAAAATTGAATGGATAATCATTGAATGGATTAGCTAATCCAAAAGAAAGTGAGGATATTTAGAATTAGGCGAATAATTGTACGATTGAAATTTTCATTATCTGTATGTTTTTTTTTTTTTTTTAATAATTACATTAAAATCGTAAAATTATGCTTAAAAATTATTGCCAAATTCTTGCGATATTGGAAAATTTAACAATTCACCGTAAGCAAACTTGGAACGAATGTTTCTAAATACGTATATCTGGACAGAAAAATTTGAAGATAGAAAGCAAAAGGTAGTTCTCGTCTAGTAAAATAAACCTTATAACACGATACAGAGACTTTTCTATTAAAAGCAACACGATTAGACGAGGATACTTCTGTGTTTATTAAACAACTAGTAATATTTTCAACACGTGTGAGAAGTTACCACAGCGAGATCAAAGAACTTCGAAAAATTTGTTCAAAGCGGGGCTACTTTATTTCTAAAGAGACAAAAAGAAAAGGGGAAAGATACGCGCGTAAAAAATTGCGCAACCAGACGTTCGAACGATCACGAGGCGCAATTACAATGGCATTTAATTGCCGGAAAGGGACACTTCCTTTAATCGTAATAGCCGTCCATTAGCGATGGAACGTGGTACATTGAACCCCGTAACGCTGTTTAAATCGATCATTCGGATCGGGTTTAGTGAAAGGCGAAATCCCTCAAGTGGTTTCGCGTTGCCTGTAATTCAGCGAAAAAACGGCGTGGCGTAGAGAACATTTCGAACAGAGATTGCTGCTGGCAAAAACTATGGCCTGCCTTAAAAAGGCAATTTCTCAGTTTGTTCTGTCGATTTATGGCTCAACTGTCTCATAACTACTGTGTAACTAGATACAGAGAATAATTGCACAGGGCGTTTCACTTTTTGATCTATAAATCTGTTTTAATTACCTTTCGAATCTTTTTTCAAACGTTTCGGAGGTCTATGCCAGTCTACTGGTTGTTTTTATTCATTTCTATTCTCAGACATCTTTGTTATTCCTATACGCTAGGTATTTCATCGTTGTCTGTCAGTTTTGAAGAGATTCGCTCGTTACGTTACTGCTACCAACTAATTTTTTCACTGTATTAGCTGAAAGAACGATCTAAATGTAAAATAAGATAGGTTGAAAATAAGCGAACGAAACGACCTTTGTATCAAACGATAAGTTAAAAAAGCTACTTTTAAGGAATATTCATCTTCCTGATACATCGATCACGTGTTATGAGCTGCATATATTTTTGTTCTATCGCCCGAAATAATAGTCTAACGAAAGAATTCGTTGCGAATTTGAAATTGGAGAAATGAAACTGCCTGTATATTGGAAGATAACCTAAAAATCAAAGTCCCTGTGTCCTTCGTATATTAAGCATAATCGATGTATTGTAATTGTCGTTGTATATTAACCATAGATGTTTGATTACGCGATTCGACTTTAGCACATTGTCTTTCGGACATGTATCATCGTCATTCGATGCAATTATAGGGTCGTACGAGACTCTGAAAATGAAAGTAGCGTAGAGCAAAAAAATTAAGAGAGCGGCTTGCGTAAAATGTTAGAGTTTAGTCGTTAGTACTTCACGGTAAAATTTTAGTCGATTAGTAACAAAAAAAATTTCCGGCGAATTATTCGACAGTTCTTGTTTTTCACAATAACCCATTGCCTGATCATTACTATCTGAATTTACTGTATGATCCATGAACCTTTGTATGGACCATGAGCGTTTGTCTTGGCAATAAGTTTAACATTGGCAAAAAGAACGCTAGAACCATCGGAAATCTTTAATGACTGTATATTTTTAGTTTTGAGATAAAAAAGAAAAGAACAAAATAAAAATTTAGCGTGCGAATGGCAAAAGTAGCTGACGAACGTTGCAGGTACTCGTCGTCGGTGAGAGAACCTGGCTACGACGCGCCTGCTTTCGTGGAAGAATTGTATTGTGGACCAGCCAGACTCACGAACAATAGTTGCTACTATCATCAGCCAATCTACGAGGACGAAGTACCGGATTACGTCGCCCCTTTTCCGGTCTACGCGCCTCTCTCCGGTAAGATTAATTGCTTTTTCCCTGACAGTCCTCGCCACCCATCAAATCGAGGCCTCTACAATGAATTAGACACGGAAACAACAGAAAATGTTTTCAGAAGGAAAGCTAGAACTCACTTCATCTAGATATACATATGTATGTAGTTCTTTGATATATAGGTTTCTTTGATAGCTTTCTTTGATAACATTATGATAACTTTCTTTGATAGTACTTTGATAGACTAACAATAAGTAATTGAAATACTACCATACACTCGTTAGTGGTATACTGTGGTCTATAACGATACTATGGTAGAATAGTCTTTGATCCATGAAAATGGTTCACTATGACACAAAAGCTTAGAATTTTCTCGTGAATTTTTGTACCCAGTCTTGTATTTATAATTACGTTATCGACTTCAACGCGTCGATTTCTAGTAACTATTTCATTTAGTTGGTTTGTACTAAATAATTTTTAGCCCAGTTTGCTTGCTATATCTTCAGATTGTCAGAGCTTTAGTGTGTTATAGAGCTACTTATCTTTGAATAAGTTCTACACCTAATTTAATTTCTATACTTTCATTTAGCGATCACTTATCTATCAAATGGTTCATTTTATTCGATGATTTACTTTGATGCATATTTTATGAGGCACAGTGATCTGGTAAGCAGTTCAGTTCTCTGATAGATAATTCTCTTTGATAGGTTGGCTTTGTATCAATCAGATCGTTGCATCAGAGAACTGTCTAGTGATTATTTATCTGATGCAGCTGTATTGTAGAACATCAACGATCTGGTTATACGATTATATAATTAGAAAATTGATACGTCTCAAAGATAGACTCGACGTTAAGTCACTTTTGACAATCTATGATCTGTGAACGTTTAGATTCTTTTGTACTCTACACGGGGGCACGTTGTATTCTGCAATTAACGCTCTTACATAACATTCTAATATTCTAAACAATGAGAATATCCAATATCAGAACTGAATCAGAATGAAACCACTAAAGAACCACGCGCAACATACATTCTACTCTGATCTGGACCTTGAAAACGGAAGTTCTAGGTCTTTAAGCAAGTCTATAATTATACTGACCCGATATTCCTGATCAGAAAACCGTGATACCTACTGATTTTCACTTGCTTTCACACAGTTCGTATTCAGTATATTGCATTTTCCGGCAATAACGTTCCTTTTTCCTCATAAAGAGTTTATGCAAGGAAGGATGTCTCACAGGAAGAAACTCATCTGAATACACATTCATTAAAGCTCTCTCAATTTTTTGCTGTTAACTTTAGAATCGACTAAACAGATGAACGACGTAGCAAGTGAACCATACGATCCATATCATTATTTCCTGCAGATTTCTCTGGCCCGATTTCCGAGTTTATCCGAGAAATATCTCCACGCCATTTATTATATATCTGTTATATTTCTCCAGTTATAGAATAAAAATTGTTCACGATTTTACGAGGTAAGCTTTTAATCAGTTTTAATGCAGAGCTCGGACGTTTTTAAAATCGAATTTCCGCGTCCTGAAATTCTACGCTGATCTGGCATATTGTAATTCAAATTTTGATTTCCAATTCTTTCTCCGATACATACTGCCTGGAAAAATAAAAACTAATAAATATGGAGCGTATGGATTTATACCAGAATCATTCTATTAAAAATCCATTATATCATATATATATATTATATATTTAATATAATGATATAATATAATTCCTTAATAAGATGAACAATTTTTAACAACACCATGTGCTATATATACGCGTATCCTGTTACATGTATGTTTATGTGTATCCTAGATTTTTCCTGCAGCAATAGAGCACGTAATTAAGCAAAATACGTAATCAAAACTGTACCTGACTATTATTAAGTGAAACTATAATTCGCCTGGTCGAAAACCACAAGTCGCGGTGAAGCGCGTTTTCTCTGTCCGATAATTGATATTCCTGCACGCAGTGAACTGGTTACGATTCAAAGAGATTATGCAATTGGCGCGTTGTATCGGCTCTGCGCGTACCAATGCGTTTGATCAAGGAACAGATTTCCGTTTCGGGTCCGGTTCAGGAATCCCATTAATGGTCGTGTTACGGCGAACTGGACCTTGCCGATGGCAACAAACCAACCGTTTCTTCCTCCTTAACCGGTGCGTGTCCATTTCTTCTTTCTTTTTTAACCCTAATACTTGTAATCTATTTTAAAATACCTGTTTACAGTATTTTAAGAAATGACATTTTTCGGTTCAATTATCATAGAGTTTATTATTCAAAGATAGGAGACCAGCTATTTTTCCATTCATAACATTCTATTTAATATCGTAATAAATCTTTTTCTGCTGTGGCCTTTTGATACTCGCAAGTGGCTGTGTCAGTTCGAATGTTTGTACCCGTTGGGTGTGTCTTGAAAGCGACTGCTAGGAATAGAATTGATTATGAGTGATTGCGCGTAGTAAGAGGCAATCGTAAATTTTCTAATCGAAAGTTGTATCGCGTGAAATCTTTGCTTTGTTCGGGGTGTTTCGTGTATGATATAACAGAAAAGTTTCGATGTACGTATCGAAAATACAGAATTTATGAACTGTGAATTCATCATGCACAATACGAGAAGAAATATTCGAAATTGTACATGCGTGTTAAATTACATACGCGTACACATATTTGGCAGATGTGTAATTTCTATGCAAATATAAACAATCGACACAATCGTCTGTGTTGATTAAAATCTCGACCATACACAACTCGTACGTGAAAATATACTGTATGCTCGTTATACGTGTTCGACGTTGCATATTGCCGCTTATTGACCGGCAAATTTTATCTCAAACATTTTGCGAGTGATAAAGATAATTGGAACGAAACGATTATGCAGAGAACGATTATTTCCGATAATACAAAAGCGCTACAGCAAACGCGTTTCGATATGCGTCGTATTTTCATAGGTGCACGCGTCACAATTTCTATCGTGCCCTAGAAAGTCCCAATGCTAAATCGTGACACGCGGCGCTAGTGTCGCATCCTCGCACGATTTCGACACGCAATTATTTTTCTGCGGCTTTCGATTGCCTCTCTGCTTTCACATGCGACTAAATGGACTCTGTGTATGTATAGAGGACTGACAATGAGAATCATAATGATATAAATCATTATTGCCCACTGTTATTTTTCTATTTTTTTGTTATCATCTTCTGGGTTTATTGTCATAAAAAATTGATTGTATATCTTTCAGGCCAGGTAGACGTACGAGGGCAGATGCTCTACAAACGTTTTCTTAACTCCATCTAAATCTTCATTTGGCTATTGCCATTTCGCTTTCTACATAATTCTTCTACCTCCTAAATCAGTATCAGTTGTCAACACCATTCCCATACCGTACCATCATCGACACAATGTCCCATTGAAACACGCATAGACAAGAAATTCTCCTTTTACCTCAAATTGTCTCTATTAGCCGACTTTGAAAAAGGAAACAGAAATTGTAAGAGGAGGTTGTTCTGACTGTCGTGCGAGTGCGTCAGAAAGTGTCTAAGCGAAATTACACGTGTCATCGCGAACGATTTCCACGTCCTCGTTCCGAATCTCGATACGAGAAAACGCAGAGGAAGGCGTCGCGTCGGTGGGCGTCGAATCCGCACGTTCCTCCGCGCCCGGTCTAACGTCAAGTCTATTAAACGAGAACACGTAACGAGTCCATGTAATCGATTTAAAAATATTTATATGGCTTTTTTCAAGTGGTCTTTAATGTCGTTTCAGAAGCGAGACACGGTGAATTCATGGAAGACCATAGGCGATTTGGACACAAATGCAAGTCTACGTCTATGGGAGAGCTTCATAGGTATTCGAATTATTATCAGTCTTGTACATTTATGGGAAACTTAAGGAATTTACAAAATATACATAATACGTAAAACTATGTAAAATATCCACATTAGTATAATCGATGTAATATCCAATGGCTGAAATTCTTAGTCGAATTTTCATTTCTTTAATTGTCTTTATAAAGACACGAAGTCTAGCTGTTATAAATGATTTTTATGTTAATAAACGATTGTTCGGCGAGTTTTATTTTCGTTCGTTTTTAGAGATCCATATGTGATTTTTTTTATTTTTCTAGATCCATGAGCGTCGACGCTAACCTTCCGCCAATGGATTCTATAGAATTAGGTAAGCAATTTCAATGATCATAGTTCTTCGTGATTTAGAGATCTGTATCAGGTATATCGATGAAACCGATGCCGTTGAAGAAAAGAAAACTACAAACTTTTATCTAGGAATTACGAAACAAATCCCAATCAAAATTTTTATTAAAATGTTTCATTTATAATCTGGAATACTGCAATTTTCCCTATCCAGACAATAGTTTGATATTTTTCAACGATTTATTTAAATGATACTTATTTCATTTCTTATTAATTTGTTTTCACAGATATACCAGATTATCGTTCTCAGCAAGAATACACATCGATGGAACAAGAGAAATACATGGTAGAAATTATTCCACCACCTCATTTGGACCTAAACACATATGGACATCTAAAAATCGATTACACGAACAGCTGGAATTCTTTGAATCGAAAAATTCGAAAATAATTGCTGATAAGATTTTTCATTTCAAAGAAAGCATTAGATTATTCTTCGGATATACCAATATATTGATACTTAGAAATATCGCCAATTATTTATGTAATATAACACAAGTATGTACTATTTAAGAAACTTAAAATCGAACCAAAAATTATTCATAGTTTAATTTACTCGAGTATACGAAAATCAGAAGCTAACTTTTCATTTAATACAAATACAGTAAATTAATGTATTTTATATCAATCGTAGTATAGTTGTGTCTCGTATGAAAAATAATAAATGCTAAATACCTATTTTAAGGAATATCTATTATAATGTCTCTGTCTTCGTGAAATAATTTCCTCTTCTTCGTAGCACAGTTTCTATTTCCAGCTTCATTGTCGTTGCGCGCCTCCAATGGCACGCTATTGATTGTTTCTATGTCCAATTCTGGCCATCTATAGTTGATATCATCGGGAATGTAAAGTCGCACGAATTTAATCTTACGAATATAATACTTAATAAAGAAAGTTGAGAAAATTTGAATATTACAAAAATGTAGCAAGAAGATGGAAATAAAATTTCCTTGTAAGTTGATTGCAATAGAAAGTTTAAGATTAACAGAAAAATTAATATTATAAATGTATAGATAAATTACGAATTACGAAATGTAATGGAACAAATTAAAACAATTCCAAAGTTATAAGAATAAAATACATATATAATTTGAACTAAAAGCTCGTAGCAATACCTAAAGAAAGACACCTTCTTTCTATTCTTTCCCAAATTCTTTGTACGTTCTCTCTTCTTAGATTCTCTCTGATTCAAAGAAAAAAAAAAGGGGGGGGGAGAAGAAACATTTGGTTCGTAAATAAAGTTGCAAATTTCGTGGATCATTCTTCAAGTAGAAAATATTAAATTACAGATGTGGAGGCCTGTTTTCCGTTCTGCAGCAACATTCTATATCTCTGTAGTTCGTCAAAGTGTTGCTGCTTTAGCAATGCGACGTTCTCGTTGTGTTTCTCTTCCTGCATCACTAATTGGGCTTTTAAAACTTCCAGTTCGTCTTGCAATTTGCATACTAAGTTGACAACGATATAACTATCATTTTATCGCCTACTTTGTTATATAAATAAAGTAAAACAAATAACCATATCGCTGATTACTTTGCTAAATAAATGAAATAATCATTTTACTTTGGTTGTTGTTTCCACCACGATCTTCCGCATTGATCAGACGCAAATGATCACACTGTTCCTTCAGCTCTTCATTTGTTTTACGAAGATCGTCCCTTTCAGTCTGCAATTTTTCAACGATTGACTTGTATCTATTTTCTAGAAGCAGATAGGTCGTGGAAAGTTTCTCCAAATTCATCTGTAACCTCTCGGAACGTGCTTTTTCTATCGACGTAGCCTCCTCTTGCATTTCACAATAAGCTTTCAACGCGAGGTACGCCTGTTGATTTTTAGAAAATTAGAAAACCGATAAATCGAAATATTGAACGAAGAGAAATGAACTTTTGTCACACGTCTCTGATTCTCGTGAATTCCTCGAGAATTCCTTGTAATTCACAACCGATATACTCTTGTTCCTCCATCTTGAAATACCTCGAATCTTGGAAGCAGCTGAGAAACTCGAATCAAAACAATTACCTTAATAGTGGAATAATTTTCATTTGGAAAATTAGAAAATAGGTTATTCGGGAATTGATATTTTTTTTTTAATATTTCTTTTGAATTGTGTGTACATTTTAAATTTTCAAGTAAACAAATTGAGTTAAATAGTGAGATTATTAAAAGGATTTGAATTTAGAATGGGCACGAACCACGTGGTTCGTGTCTGAGATTACACGATAGAATCAATCGAAGAATATTCTAATACATTGAAACGATATTAACCATATTACAATTTGTTCTAACCACTAAAAATTGTTTGAATACCATCTTACTGGTTTTCTCACTGCGTTTCATCGGATACCTTTACAATCTTCTGTTTTTCTCAATACGAATAATTCTTTGATCTAAAAAGTATCTCGTAAAAGTTTAATAAACATTTATAACTAACTGCGAATACAAAAATAAAAGGATAATGTCGAAAAGCTGGAAGGAAGACAAAATTAATAAACAATACACCGATAGATAATCGTAATGAGATAATAATTCCCGCCTAAAACATTTTATCCAATAATTATTTATTGATATATAACATGAGATAAAATAATAATTATTAAAAGCTTCCTGCGCGGATTATTCACCGACGTATAGCGTTAATAATAAAGTTCTCTCAATTAGCAAATGAACGCGTTAAAGGCCAGAGGATAACGATCGTTTTCCAATGAAGTTGTCCGCGAGCGTGTTAACGTTTCGTCTTTTTTTCTCATTTGACTTCGTACATCGTCGACAAAATGACAGGAATTCCCTCGGGGCTGAAAATATGCGATGCAATCTAAATCCACGATCACCGCCAGCCACGAGAACGAGGAAAATGAATCGATGGAAGAGTCTGTTTTCGAGCAGATATGCGACACGATATTCGTTCTGATACCAGAAGGTGTGTGCACAATTTTCTAAAAGAAAGAAAGGAGAAAAGGTTGAGGGATTTTTCTTGAAATACGGCGCTCCATGACGTTTCAGCGAGTCGTTTATTTTATGAATTTATCAGAATAAACGGAGTTCTCTAGAATGATAGCTATTTTCCATGACAGAATTTTCAATGTTTCGTTTACGAACTATATCGATTCTATATCGGTGACTGATGACTGTAAACTGGCCATAGATGCGTATTTATGATGGGGTTCTATGACAGTGCCGCGACTGAAGCAGCTGTTCCTAAGTTGGAGCCAGCTAGGCACCGAAGACAGAGTACAATTAGACGCGAAAGTGGCCAACTGGTGCTGCCCTAACAGGCGACAGCTATACAAACCTTTGCAAGAGGCGTTGGTTCGCTGGGAAACTGTACAGGACACTCAAGGTTACTTATTATCAGTACAAAACTCAACACTTCGATTCTCTCATCATTTTTCACAAATATGGTTCATGGTATTGTTACATCTGTTAATTCGAACGCTCGTTTATTACGAATAAAATATCTCGCTCTTTATTAGTATTTTTACTTCTGATATTTTCCTTGCTTTCGCTTAATTCTTTGCAAATATTTGAAAAACATTGATACCAAATAGTTGATGTATTAAATATTTACTGCAACATCCACCATTGGCAAAATAACAAAATATTCAAAATCCCTTTCTTTCCGATACATGTATACTACTTTGTGTAAATATAACCTATACGTCACGATCGTCGAATTGAAAAGAAAAAAAAAAAAGAAGAAAAAAAAATAGAAAACCTCAACCGCCTGCAACTCTCGATGAATTATCGATTCGGGCCACGATTGATTAACACATGATTATTCATGAATTATAACAGGCGCTCCCGGTTGCGAGCCAGGTATGGTCTCGTTTTCCTGTGATCCTCAACTGGAGGAGGAGTTGGTCAGCGTTATTTACAGCCTGGAACTTTTGTTCAGCAAAAATCGACGAGGCAGAGAGATCGATATGGACTACGAAATTGGTCGATGCACGGAATTAAGAAGAGAGATGTCCTTGAATCTAAACTGCGATGGAAATCTATGCTCGATTCTCGGTGCAAAAGACAGGACACCTCACTCTGTGCATAGTTGCAGCTACATAGCCGATTTTAAACGACCTGACGAAGAACTGAGCGGTTATCTGACCAATTAAGGATCGATCGTTATATTTCAGCTCATTTTCATCTCTGACGTTCTGTCTAAATTTATCGAAAATTCTCTAAATGTAGAAACACCGATCCTTTCTTTTGCGGACACCTTGTATACGGTTATTCTGGATGAATTTCTTTAATAGGAGAGACGAAGTAGTATAAAGTATAACGCAAGTGCCAACAAATATAAAGAAGCGTAGTTAACTAGAGTAGTTTGAAAAGAGGTTAGGTTTCTTTGCGATAAAGAATTATTTTTCAAGGCATAGCCAATGAAATTTTACGATGAAATTATAAATACACCGGGAAAAACTAGTTAATAAGAAACCATTCGAACGACAGCGATTTTATCGAAAATACCAGAGATAATATTTTATCAAACGAGTATTATAGTTCTGTTGATTAAAAATACAATGTATGAAATAAACTGCTAATTTATCTGGCTTACTGTAATAAAAGCGATAAATACTTGTCAAGGTAAAGATTAATTAAAAATAACTCGATTCGGATGAATCTGCTATCTAAGATAAACTAAAAGTATCTAAAAAAAATTGAAAGAAAAAGAGGAAAAGTTACTTTAGAAAATTATCAAAATAAGTTGACAATTAATTAGCGACATAAAATGTTTTATTATAACCATCGTTATACGGTCAAGGTGTACGAGCATACATTTAGATAACATGATTCAATACGATAATGAAAGATGTCATAAAATCGTATGTTAATTCTCGCCACAAAAGTCACCTTGCCTATCATCAACACTATTCATCTCGTATCAATCCTTTTTTTCGTTATCATTTTTTTCTTTTTATCATTTTCTGTTTTCTTTTCTAATACATTTATTACACAGCAGTAATGAGTTTATTCAGGACGAACACTGTTTCTTACGAGAGAAAGGTAAACGTTATGTAATACGTGTACACATGAATTAACCGCGAGAGCAAGGAACATCCTTCATAATCTCTCACTTCGTTATTCTTCGGACTATAGTTTTGTGCAGCTTGGCAAACCAACGGGAACGCAGCCCTTAATCGTTCACGACACTCATCATCTTTAATTATTATTTACAGAAACGTCATTTAAAATCAGACTGATTTCGAGTTGGATCCAATGCGGTCCCTGACTTCGGTTCCTTCGTTAATACGCCAAAAATTTGCCTCAATGAACAATGTCTAGGAGAACTTAACTTATTCCAGATCGCATCAGGCTGTTAAGTACCATAATAGCTCGCTAGATGGCGGCTACAACGCTTTAGAAGAATCTCGAGTGGGATCTGGAATAATTAAAGTCCCTTTTTTATATTTTTTTCCTTTTTCCATTTTTACATTTTTGTTTTTTTTTAGAAAAATTCACGAGTCTAGGACCACAAAGGAGGAAAGTTTCCTGTTTGAAACACGATTAGCTATTCTCCTTGCGGAGGAGAGGGTCGCTCGAGGTCGAATTCAGTTTGAATCACAGCTGTCTGACAACTATCATCCAATAGTTTGATTGGACGAGTTTCTATTGCTACTAGTTTATTTATTATTATTATTATTTTTTATTTTTTTTTTATTTTGGACGATATCCAGCTTCTAGGGCCTTGACGAAACAACTCTCGAAGAAACACTCCAGGCAGTGACTGTTCTCTAGCATTCTGTGGTTTCTTGAAACTTCAAAGACGTCTGAATTTCATTTAAACGAGATTGCTGTCGAGTTGAACGTGGTGTCGCCGGGTTTTCTTCATAGAAGAAATCATCTGAGGGGAGTTTGTATAATAGTGACGATATTGCACAATCTCGCACTGATACTTGGACACGCGAGTCTGAATTTATAAAAAGTCCAATTTTGGCGACACCAATCTCTCTCCTCGAGCTGTTTCGCTATTATGGCCGTGATACTTGTACTTGAACTCTGGCTCGTTCTTCAAGATTACATAGCACATCTGCAAGCAGACTGTTTATTTGTCTTGTCTCAACCTAACTTAGGTTTCTTGTGTTCCTTTCTTAAATTAGAAAACAGTCCGCCCTAAGCACCTTGAGGAGTTTCAAACTGACAATTATAATTCTTTTCGGGGCTCTTCTCTTGCACAATTAAATTGATATTGTTAAGCTAATGAATTCCAATTACACGTCATATTGATTACAAAAGATAGAATACAACAATTCGTTCAATTCGCTAAATACTACAACACTTACAATCCAATTACTATAAACTGTAAAAAAAATTGAGTTTAACCATGAATTTGTTCCACAGTGTTATAGCATCTATAGTCCATTACTAATGATAAACAAACGAAACCAGTAAGTAAAATTTTGTTCGCTTCGCTAAATATAATAATATTGACAGTGCAATTGTTAGTTACATTAATAACCAATTATGCAAGAGGGCCAATTGTCCGACCAGTTGCTCAGATACAAGTATCCTCAACGAGTGAGACTCGACCAATCCAGTGTCAACGAGATCCCTGGGTTCGGTCAGGACAGCTTGCACTTGCTTCATCCTTCGATCCTTCCACGAAAAGCGAATACTTTGAAACTGCGCTACAACGCGCATCAGCTATATAGAGACTGATTCTCCAGATTGAGAGAAAGAATTTTGTATTCAAGCCTTGCTTCTGTCCCTTTACGAGACACTGAATCATCTTTACTCGTCAACTTTTAGGTTTAGATTTCTATCTATGCATAACACAGGCCAAGAACTATTGACAAGACTTTTGATAATTTTCGTTGAGACGATTAGAGAGAGGAGCCAAGGCTTTCTTCCATTTTCTCTCTTCAAGACGCGTGTGTCATCCTCGTTTTCACTTTATCTAAACGGTACGCTTAGTTTAATCGATATTCAGTTGATAGTACCATACCATGTGTGCCGCTAAATAAATACGTTTATTGACGAACGTCCATCGACAAACATTTGCTACAGTCTCTTGTTTGACAGCGTTTTATTGCTTAGAGGAAAACGTGTTGCAAGTAGACTGTGGACATTTAGGCAATTTTGCGTTCTTCTTGTTTTGGGTGTTGTACAAGTGAAATGATGGAATTTAGATAGAAATTTCGCTAGTTTACCTTGGATATTCTAGATATTTTTGTATACGTGTATTCCGTTCAGTTTTGCACATTTAAATTTCATATGAATGCAGAAAAATCCGCAGTCTAATCGTGACACTTATGTTTTCAAAAAGATAAGACACCACGAAGAACAGCGACATCTATCAAATGGACGTTCTACCACTATCAGCTATCTTCGCAGCCGTTTTGAAAGGTAACGCATAAATTATACCACGTTTGTAATTATAATCAACCATTTATAGTTGATAAAATCCAGCAGAAATTAATCGTTACGTGAACCTAAAAGGTATGGTCCCGAAGTGAGGTTCTGGCCATTTAAAAGTCGCACCATCGTGAATCAGTTTATAGAAGCAGGATAGCGACGTCCATGGGATTTTCGGGGAAAATAAGATCAGGTTTCGGTTATTACACTAAAAGTTATACTCCTGTTACGCTACACAGGCGCATAAATGATTGAATGACTTAAATAAAAACTAACGAATTAAACGTACGAGTAAAAACACATTTGCCCATACTAGAGGCTAAAAATTATACACACGATTCAACTGAGTACCATACACGCGCCATTATACACGATATTCTATAGATGAGACTCTCACCGCGAACCAATAACGTTTCTCATACTTTCTTCCCTTTTATATTTTTTCTTCGCTTTTCTTCCTTTTCCACCAGCAAGATATCAAGTTCGTATCGAATATTTTTGTTCTTTTTTTTTGTTTTTTTTTTTTGCTAAGTGATATTAGTTTTTCTTCTTGATACGAACCCTTCTTGCATAGGAAATTGTTTCAGTGTTTTTGTACGCGGAGGAGCGGCTTAGCTAACATAAAACTTGATAAGAGAGGATAACCGCACTTTCACCTAATCTTCTTCGCTATTATTCCTTCTTTCTTTTGTTTTTCCACAAGATTTTTATCATTACCTTTTCTTTCTTTGTATTTCGATTAGCTTCTGTTTGTTAGTTGCTTTATGCGATTTTAGCGTTTTATGGGTTCCACCAAACAATAGATAAATAGGGGTTTTAGAAATGAATTTCTCTATTCTTATTTCTTCTCATTGTTTTTTCCATTTCTCACTGGTTTCCTCTCTTTCTTCTTATTAAATAATTGCTTTTAATCGTTATTTCAATGCAACATAGATTTTTCTGTTATATGCCTATTCGCGTTTTAGGAAGAAAGTATATGAGTACACCTTGGCCTGAGATCAAATGACTAGCATTTCCGGTTGTTGTTCGCGCCACTGTTTTGGATACGCAAGCGGTCTTGGCGGCGCGGCCGCTTGCCTTTTACGCTCAACACTTCCCTCAGCTTGTTACTTCTGTCCAGGCGACCTCTCTTCAGTGCTTGGGTAGTCCTCTTCTCGTAAACCTGCACGTAATTTTCATTGACACTCAAAACTTTCATTGAAATTGATCTTCATAATAAGCTGCAATACGGAAAATTAATTTCTTTATATTTGGAAGGATCGAGCTTTTCAGTTTTAAGTGAAAGTTAAAAGTAATCTGATATTTGAATTTTAAAATGAAATGTTTGGCTATCGACAGGTCGTTATCTCTGTTATACTTCAGCAATGGGCACTTTGGTTAAGCAGGCATATTAACTGATAATCAGCGTTGGATTTTGAAACATGAATTTTGGCGACGAGCGATGATGATAAAATAATTAGCTTCTTCTTTGTCTTACGTTTGTAAAATGTTCAGGTCTCCAGTAGAAGTTTCAAATTATACTCCACTTCGTAATGCACTATTATCAAGTACATATCATTATTCTTAGGGAACAGCGGAAAATTCGATAGTGAAGAAATAGTAGAATATAGTTTATCGTCACAACCACTTGACAATAATTTGTGATTTGTATCAGTGTAATGAATCAATATTAGTTAATTTATTAGTGTAATAAGCAGATAAGTATTCCAGGAAACTGGCGTTTATCTCGCTACAAACACCATATTCTCGCTTATAAAAAAGAAAAGAAAAGTTAACAGCAATTACCTTTTGCGCTGACCGAAGCTGAACTATCCTCTTCTCAGTGCGTACACGAGGTCTTTCGTCATGAATGTTTTGTCTACGGGTTGCTTGTTGTCCATCTTCGCTTCTGCCGGGGGCACGTTCTGGCGATGCCGGTGTTGCCGTAACCGGTGCATTGGAAGCGACGTTTGGCAGAGCATCCTCCTCGACGCTTCGCTCTTCCGGTGCGTCTGGCGTTGGCGGTGGAGTTTCAGGAGCGATCGAAGGCGCTGTGGCTCGGTAAACGGACATACTAGGATGCTCTATCAGCAGGTCCTCTAGCGGTGATGTTTCTACGTTCACGGGACCAGCCCGTGTAAAACATGCGGGTGGTGTTACATACCACGACTCCTCCAGCGCCGTCGTTCCGTCAACTGCAGGTTTTAAAGCTCGCTTATAGCATTACTTCTCCGGTGTACGCTCTGTAGATAACTTACACCGTCGGTCATAAGTATTAGGATATCTATTTCGTACAATCATTGCGAAACTCTAAGAGATTTTACTCTGTGTAGTATTTTATATTGTATAACATGTACGATACGAATGAATTAATAGATTTATAATAAAATAATCGAGAGATAAAAGCAATGGGAAACATCGAATTTACGTTTATACCACGAAGTGTCCAAATACTTATAATTGCTAGTATCTTTGTTCTGAGGGCAGACCTGAAACTGCCTTGAAGAAGTGAACTGCAATATCGATGAAAGAAACGCAACGCACTATTAAAAACTCGGTCGAGAAAAAGAAAACTATGAATGTAGTATTGAAACTTTCTCTAATTATAATCTTCGATAATATTTTCAGGTCTGCAAATACGTCTTTCGAAATTCTATTACATTGTTCTACAATGAATGTCTGTTCTACGATAAAGCATCTGACAACTAGCTTTGATAGAACTATTATTTACTTTGAGACGAAGATCTGTAAGTAAGTAGCATCCAAATTCATATAGCTTCTTCAAATGTTTAGGTTTGCTTGTCTCACAAGTTCGTATACGTGGCATATAAGAGTTGTTTGATATAAAAATGAACCGGTATGGAAAGTTGAGCAGAAAACGACATTTATTGTGTAACAACGTAATATTTTTAATCGTCACTGTTTTTTTATAGACTAGAATGTAGCTTAGGTTAGTCAGGTTGTTTGAATTCCATTTTTTTAATCATTCTCATAATAATCATATGTTTGGTTAAAAGCTATATATGATATATATTATATATATGTCGGAGTAGATTAATTTCAAATTTCTGATCAAATTTCAAAAAACCTAAGTCATTTGATTTCATTTATCTCGATATTATTTGAATTCAAGCAATCTGACTTGAAACGGATACCTAATGGAAAATGGATACCTAAAATGGAGTCGAAGAAAGTGGTGGAACTTGCTGGATTGTCTGCAATAAGGAGAGAAATTGCGAATGAATTGTTAAAAGCTAAAAATAAAAGTACACAACATCGTCAGTAGTCTGTAACACCCTGCATGCATTAAATGAAGCATTTTGCCCGTATATCATCTCTTGTTTCAACCCTTTACAAGAATGTAATTCACACTTCTTCCCTCTATACGTTTTTCATACACCTACTTTTATAAATTCTACAAAATTAACATCAAAACGTCTAACGAATGAACCTAATTATGAAAGATATAAAATACAGTGTCTATCGAAAAAGAGAAAAATCAAATTTAATAATTTTCCATACCGATAGTATTCAAACGTTTCTACGCTTAGAAGAATTATAAAAACACACACACGCTCTCTCTCTCTCCCCCCTCTCTCTCCCTCTCTCTTTCAGCAATGCAAAACTCGCACAGGCAAGCGAAATAAAAAAAAGAAAGAGAAAAAAAGAAAAGTTAAACCCCGAAACTTTGACATGCAATTCTATTTAAAGTAACAATACAAAAAAAAATAAATAACAAGGATAAAACACATTCTGCCTATTTCCCAAGCTCGACAATAACTACAGACAGACCTACCACGCTTAAAACTAGCAACCACCCTAAACAGCCTGGAAGACAAGTCAAACAAACTTCATTAGGAAAACAATCGGGCAAGAAAGGCCTCGTTATTTTCCAGCACTGGAGCATTCGCATTATTCATCGCTGTATAGTCCAAGTCATCTCATTTTACACCCGAAGGGGACAGAAAGCTTCCCTTGGCGTGTGAGAGGCAGTTGGACTGCAAGATGTGATTTCTATGTGTGTTTCATCTATATACATATATATATATGTATATGCAGATACAAAATATATATATATATATATTCGAATTTCTCGAGATCCCCTTTGGAAAGGAACGTTTATCTCGCTCGTTGAACGTACCAGCACGGTCAATGAGGATCCAGTCATCGCCCTCAATCTCCACCTGACTGAGCCTCGCTATTACTGGATGGGACTCCGGGGTTTCGTTATTGGACTCTTGTCGTGAATCCTGCGCGTCGGAGATATTACCTCCAAGTAGGTAGTTTGCCAAACTGCTCAGCATCCTGACCTTCTTCTTGCTCTTCAGTGCCTATAATAACAACGGATAACGCCTCATTTTAGAAAAATATTCGTAAAACTTGTAATGGCACCGATAGCGTAATACTGATATTCGATAATCCAAGGTCGACCGTATTTCGTATGGGCGATGAAGATTTTGGAACGTTTGGTCGGTGATATTCTTGACTAGAGACTTTTTAGAGGAAAGAATAAGATTGGTGGCTATTTGTTGGGCAATTTGAGACTGCTGAAATTTGATCATCGGCGAGTTAGGTTCGCTAAGGTTCGATCTGTTTTACTTGCACGATCTTTGGCTGCTAAAATTCTTGGTCGGAGATATTTTAGGCGAAGAGAATGGGATGTGTTGGCGATTGTTAAATAATTTTGGGATAAATGAGCTTGATTCCGCACAGTTCCGTTTACTTTATACAGTTCCGATGACGAAGATTCTGAGACCTTTGGTTGCTGAAATTCCTAGTTAGACATTTCTCAAGTAAAAGAGTGTGACATATTGGTGGTTGGTAAATATGATTAAGAGATTAATCCTGTGCACTCGAGGGGCTATTTTCGAGAGGGGAATAAGAGGCGATAGTCCCTGTTTATCTTAGATTTCGACCTCTCCAGTTGATGACAGCTCAGTATTGGTTCGTAAATAGATTTCTTAGCTCTTTTGTATCGTTTGTTATGAAGTGTGAAGTGTTACACTTTAAAATGGAGATGAAATATTTATGTTGAAATTCTTCTGAAACTATGGTTCTGACGTTAGTTCAGATTCGACGATGATGGCAGAAGTATTATAGTTTCGTAAATTTAGAAACTCAAAAAAATATGGATTTGGAAATTAATTCATATATTCTGTAAAAGAGCAAAGGAACGAAAGGCCACTTAACCACCTGCGATTTATAAGAAGTTTAGTAGACCAGTTGAGAGGAGATATTCGACAACCGCGAGATCCAGCTTCGACGTCGACTGGTAATTGCGATGAAATTCGGTTCAATGTAAAGCTCCATGTAATTTTAACAGAAACAAAAAAGGATTGTAAGGTGTGTTCTTACCACAAACAAAGCAGGAGAAAGACACGAAACAACTTATTATTGCGATATTTGTCCCGATAAACCAAGGATGCATTTTGGCAGACGTTTTATAAATTATTGTAAAAAGGGGAAAATAGAGAAAAAATATTAAACAATGATACGTTCGAAGATGTAAATATATATAGATTATTAAAACATAATGTTTCTTTAAATTAATTTTTCTATAAAATCATTTTATGTTACCTACAAGACACTCGTTACGCGCGAAATCACCTCGAGTTGCTGCTACGTCTGACCGAAAAGGCCGTCGAGTGCAAAGGGTTAAAATGGCTAAATTTGGTAAAGTTCTATGTACGTTGGTAGGATTATTTTCAACTGTACGGAACGCAGCTGCAAGTAATCGTCGGGAAATCTCGATTTTATCGGACAATGGAGCGCGTGTAGCAGAAAGTGCGTAGTAGAACGCTATCGGGCCCATGGTCACCATGTTATAATTATCGCGACGCGTATACGACAGCACGAGCATCATCAACGTTGAATTATGTAAGAAAATAGGCGATGGTTGAACAGAACCTTGCGGTACGCATGGCAAATTCCAATATTCGTCGAATCCTGATTATCTACGACCGACGTTTCTCGTATGATACCTTTAGGATCGCCAAGTGTGTATCCGCGAGGCCTTGTAATTGCCTTTATGACGGTTGCGCAATGGAAAAACGTGAGCCGCGCGTGAGAACGCTTCGCTTCCCCGCAAATGGGACACCGATGCCTGCGTTTCGTTATTTATCGAGTCGCCGCGTCACGCTGTTGCACGCGGTTTGCACGTTTCGCCAGACCACCCTTCTCCCCCTCCTCCCCGCCCCCCACCACGTTTCAAATTGTCGTTCCTTGTTCGCTTTTCTACTCGCCAGAGTAAAAAGGAGATTCCTCGAAAACGATTCTCGCGGTCGGTGTTGGATTTCGAACGAACCTGTGTTTAGTAGAAATATACCGTGTGCCTATACATAGGTTTTTCTTTTATTTATTTATTTAATTTTTATTTGTCCAGCTGGACATTCGGTCAATTTTTCTAGCTTAAATTTTCCTACCTTGCGAAAGTTTTCCTACATTTTAGAAGAGGATCAATTCATGATTGACGATTTTCACACGTCGGAGTGAAAAAAAAGATTCTTCGAGAAGGCTTCTCACGACCGATGATGAATTTTTGAACGAGTTCAATCGAATTTCTGACCTGTTTGATGGAAATATACTGTGACGGAGGATTTTATACATTTTAGAAAAAGGCTAGTTTTGGTCAACAATTTATTTGTTAATATCTCTTTGTTAACACTCAGCCAACCGAATTGGGAGATCTGCCCTCTGTGAACAACATCGCTGCGTGGCCGAAGGGGGAGATGTTCCTTTTTTGATTTTAGCAACGCGTTTTCCTTTTTTGTTTTTTTTGTTATTATTATCAGTTATTGTTTAGCTGGAATTGTTGCCAATTAATTGTGCCACTTTCACTGTTTTTATAAAGTACAGCAATTTAGTGGTGTTAAAATTAATTAAGAAGTTAAACTATCAGTTATGGCTAAATAAAGTTGTAATCGAACGATATCACACTGTAAAATAATATTAAAATGCATTGTGAATTTTTAATTTTTAATTTAAAGTCGTGTTATTTATCTTTAGTCAACTCTAATGTTCTTAATTTTACCTATATTTCTTTATACTTTTAATTTCATATTTTGTATGAACAATATGTGAAATCGTTAAATAAAATCATTATCACCAAATATAATTAACCACTTAAATAATTTTTACACTCCTTTGTTTTTTAAGTAGCGAATATTAGTCCTTGATACTTGGGAAAATGCGCGGTAGGAAACGTATAGCTCGCTGTGGCCCGCGCGGTTGGCTAAGTCTTAATATGGGAAAAGAACTAATTCATTGGAAATTTCGAGACCATATTATTGCGCGAAACTTGAATATCACAGTAGCTCTTGCGACATAATTGAATATTTCTGTAAATATGAATTTCTATCATTTAGGAAATACACCGCTTTAAGATAGTTATGCAGAATGTGGCATATAATGAGTGGTAACCATTTATTTCTATAAATAGTGGTGCCATCGAAAAAGGTTAATAGAATTCCTAACCTTTATGGACAAATGATTACGCTACTGTGGCGATAGTTAGTTATAGCAATAGTATATCACTGTAATCCGCAATATAGCAATAGCAATAGAGAATGAAGTATCGAGCTTGTGAATGATGAATTATTTTGAAAAATACGAAGAATAGGGAAAAATGTTTTAAATAAATGTTATAGATTATGAAGCAATACAAAAAGCATACTAGAAATTATTTGACCTTGAAATGACTCTATAGTGTTGCGAAAGTCACAAATGAAGTCGTACATTAAAACACTTACGAATACGAACTTGTATTTTTTACTGCATATTCTCGTAGCTGATACGAAATTGTTTAGAAAACACTGCGAGATATGAATTTTCGAACTTCACGTGTCATTTATTTCGAATAATCATGAGTTTCATGCATTTAATTAGTATAGTGACAAGCGTAATGACAGGTATAGCAGTACTAAATGCATAATATAGTAATAAAGATAGCAGGTAAAATAATTGCGTCTATTGTACAAAGTATTATAATAATACTTACAGATATCGTTTTTCCTACGTTTTATAAACACTAAAACTTTACAAACACCACTAAAAATAAAAAAAAGAAAATTGTAAACACGTCTTAAAATGTTATTATATCGAAGATAAAACGCAAACGATAGAAAGTACAGGATACAATGAAACAGATTAACGAGGACGTACCTTTAAGACTATTTCGTTACATGAACTCGGAATAGAATTAACGAGAAATTCAATTACGGTACGCGCGTGATGGATAATAACACACGATGTTTCTAACTGTGAAACAATTTTCAGTTTACGTTCGTTCACTCAAGCAACCGATACACTGACGCATACCTACTTAAACATTCCAAAAGTCCACCGATACCATAAGAGCAGATAATGCCAATCTGACGAATCAAACACAATTTAAACAAAAACTAACCCGATGACCTTTGAACGAAACTTGAAAGTCTTTGAATAAACTTTTCCTTTGTTCGCGACACAACTTTGTAATCTTTCGATAAGAGAATTAAGAACAACGTAAAAAAGAACAACGTAAAAGAGAAATATAGAAAAGTGTACGGAAGGAAGTAATTAAGATATAAAACGCGCCTCGATTGCGCATCTATTCGATGATAAGGCGAGAAATTCGATAAGATTGTGCGCGAAAGTCGCGAAGGAACGTTCGCGTCCACTCGCTACACGCGAATGATTCATGGACCAGTGAAAACGCGACCATCGAGTAAGCCTGCTTGGTCATTATCGCGGATAAACATCTGTTTTGCTAATTTCATTGCTGAACAGATAACGGATTGCGATGCAACGTGATCGACCGCTGCTCTGTGATCGCTAAACTGCAGACTTTTATGCAAATTTTTATTTTTATGAGTATCAAGTAAATGTTTGAAACTACATCGTTGTAAATTTCAATTTAACATACAGATTGCTATAAAGAGTTGCGAATTTTTTTTATAGCAACTACCTGGTAGTTGGAGCGTTAAATGCGTGTGTAAATTCCACTAAAATAAAGTTCGATGCCGAAGTTAATTAAATGCGGTTGTGCGTTCTTGTTCAACCTTGAAATCACTGCCGATCCAATTGCATCGAAATTCGCCAGGAAAAGTTGAACAGAAACGGAATACCTTCTATCAATTAAAATCCAGCCCTCATTACCGACGCATTCAAACCACCAAACCACACGATCTCGAATAACGAAATGGCAAGCAACAAAATCGATATAAAATATCCTCCATCCAATCCACCCTCTCTCAAACGGACCAAACCTCGATCGTTTCGATCCAATCTGACTTTCAGCCATTTTTTTCACGAAGCGTAATACACACCTGGTGTGAGGCGAGGATCGTATCGATTTCGAGCGTGACTCACGTGAACCGCGAGCTCACGCCAGGGAAACGCGAATTACATGGTCGAAGCACGAATTTTTTCAAGGTGCTGGTGTAAATATAAACTCGTGTCTCGACTTTCCTCGCGTCTGCATCATCGGTTATGCCACGTTCCGACACAACGTGAGTACAGCAACACGTTTCCGAGAGTTGCGTGCGCTGTGTTTTGCCACGTTCCTTAAATCTGGCAACCACATGTCATACCGTGTCGAATCACTCGGCCACGTTCGATTTACACTGTCTAAAAATGCTGAGCTATCGTTCCAAACCCTGTGCATAGCTGCAACATCTCCTGGTCGGCACAAAGATCAGAGACACCCTCGCCAACTACTTAAGAATGTTACACAGAGTATCTTATGGTATTCTACGGGGAAAGAAAATATAGAAAACATGCAAAATCGATCTTGAAGATTTGTCAAGTACCCTTGAACTTAGGCAATAATCGACTGATCATTTGACGATGCTCTTGAAGTTTCATAGCAATTATTTGAAAATCCGTGAAGACAAAGCACGCGCTGTTTACCGATGTCGCGTTGTGTCTTCATTATTGTAAGTGTCTCATCGCGTAATTATGTTAATGGAATGAGTTCAGCTTTTTGCGCTTCTGTCTACGCAGCAGATATCCTTGAATCGCATAACTTCGAATTGCAACAATCTTATGCCCATCTTTTGTTCTTTTTCTTGTTTCCTTTGTTGTTACCGTGTATCATGAGACTGGCGTAATTGTTGTTAAAAGATAAACCGATTAGGTGTTATGATATGACAGTGTCGAGTTAGCATGAATAGATATGACGCGATGGAATTCGAAAATCGAATGGAAGCGTGATCATCCATTAGCTATATGGAGGTTCATATTGTCAATCGTTGTCGTTTGCGAAATTAATCATTGTATAGTTGTACAATATATAATTGTAGTCTAGCATAATCGTATAGTGCATGTTTTCTATAATCTAACCTTGTGGATATCTTGTATAGTAGCTTTTACAGTGAATATCATATAGTCGAATATCTTTCAAATGGACCTAATGTAATTGCAGATCTTTGTAATGAATTTGGTATAATTGAGAATTGTTATAATAAATCTATTATAGTAGATACTATTACTACTACTATATAATGTCTGTAACATTGTTGAACAATGTTAAATATTAGTGTAGTCAACTATTAGTTGACACGTGTATAGTTCAACCACTACAGATATATTTCTAACATCAACGTAATACAAATATACTATAAACATACTTCAATTAGGAAAGTTGCAATAGAAAAAGTAATAAGGAAATAATAAAGACAAAGTGGTAGGGTAATAAGGAAAATAGCTAAGTTAATACAATGAATTATAGTTGCTGCGAATTAAGACGACATGGAATATGTCAAGTAATATTTCACTATAAGTAATGTCTTGTTCGTAGAATTCTATAATTAATCTAACAACGCAATCGCCACATTTCTATTATTCTATCGTTAGTTACTTTTTTCAGTCGTTTTCCGTTCTTTGTTCTCTGGCAATCTTTTCTCTTTTTTTGTTCGTCTAAAATGCGTGTTATCTTAGTTTCCTTGAATATCGCACGAATAACGAACGAGCTTCAGAACTCTGCTCGTGTTCCTCGTGAATCATAATCGGACTAATCGTACTGGTTACGGTAGAGGCTTATCGTTACGTCAGAAAAGTCGCTGATTTCATCGCTACAATTGTAACTCCCCGATATTACGACAAAACACACTGTTTCGACCCATAATCGTATCTACAAAATACAGGGATTATTGTCTCACAGAACCCTATATTGCTATGCTAACCACATATTATTGCAGAATATTAATTATAATTCTATATCTAATTCCCAGATGTGGCACCAACGAATTAATGAATCGATGTATATGGTCAATATAGGGAATTTTCACAGTGTATAAACCCACTATAATTACTACTCCGCGCTTTTTACAATACTTCTAACGAGATTATATCATACACGCTGTTATAAAATAATGATGGTTTTTGAGGTATTTGGTTCCAGAGTATTTCACATTTTTTTGCAAATAAAGTAAGATAGTAGAGTAAGAAGTAAGAAAAAGGAAAACATTTAAAGAGATACAAATGTGAAGAAGAAGAGAAGACAAAACAGGGTATATGGCACGAAGAAATAGAATTATAACTTCCTCCTGTTTCGAAATGATAATATGACGAGTCTTATCTTTCTAAAAAAAAAAAACAATTTTTTAATTAATTGATATCTACAAATTAACACGATAAGAAAGAAAACTACCTCAGGTAGTAATTAATAGTCCAACTATATGACAACACGGAGATAAACAAGTTAATCGACGTCAATACAATAATTTCTTCTCATTGAACAACGAACTATTTTTCTCAATTAACTTTCCATCGACAAAGCCTCTTTCTTGAATCTAATCTTATTGCCGACAAGAGACCTCTCTCTTAAAGACCCGGATTTAATCCCAGCAGGCATTCCTATCTATAACCACGACATAACCTCAAAGCGCTCGCAGAATCCCCTTTTCAGCAGAAAATCAAGCGAAATTAAACTGGCTAGCCGAAATTAATTCTCAATCGATTTGAAGAAGAATTGCTTTACAATCAGTCTGGAATCGTGAACCGACGCAGATCTGACAAGCTGGAATTACTCAGACGTCGAGTTAAGTAGGCGGAAGCGAATGCCACGAATATGCGAGAGCACGTAACGTCAATCTATCTAACGCGTTGCCTAACTGTTTCCGCTAATAATTCAACAGGCTCGAATCTACTAGCGCACCATTTGTTTACATCGACGATAAGATCTTTAAGCAACACGTAAAGCCTCGTTTAGATTAGCATGTTACCTGACTTTGAACAATTCGAACTCGAGCAACTTCAAAAAACCTACTTTACTAGCGTAAACTGTTAGATGCCCAGATTAATCAAGTTATTCGAATTCAAGTTACTCGAACAACTACTTTTTAACTTCAACTACTACTTACAATTAGTGTGAACGTGGCTTAAGTTAGTCTCGAAAATCCTCACACCAATAAGGAAGTTCGTAATGGGCCTGGTGGGTTGTATCAATAAATCCCCATCATCGTGACGAGATAAAAATTAATAAAATCCGTTAGGGTCACCAAGAAAGGAAAGCAAACATAATTTCTTCTTCTTGAATTTCCTTTTTATTTCATACTTTTATTATATGAAAATGTTAACAGATAGATAAAGAAGAATATTAATAATGGCAGTATCATCGAGTTGTGCTATACTGCTTCAATAGAATAGATGTAAATGAGGATACAACGCGCTAGGAATTTAATTAAGGTGAATACCCTTGAATGTCTTAGAATATTCGATTTTTTGTAGCGTAGGGCATCGATTAAAAGAAAGGATAGAGCAGAAGGTATTAAGTAAAAAATATTGCTTATTATACCGATCATATGGTATTAATGTAAATGAGGATGCCAACGCATCAGGAATTTAATTTTAATTTATTTTTCATTAATTCAACTATTATTTTGTAATTATACAATGCTGAAAATAAAATACTATTAAACTTATTTTCTTTCTTCGTGACGTAAGTTTATCAATGGAACTAATTCAATGAAGTAGATAAGTGAAAATACAACGTTTAAAGAATTATTTATTAATACATACGTATATTTTTTTTCAATTATATTATCGTTCCCTATTTGTAATTTTCAAAACCCGCAATCAGAATTAAAATATAAATAATACAAGTGTATTTTCACTATAATTCAAATAAATCGAATGACAATAATTCACATTCATTGACACTGACATAAACTGAATATTCTGAAAATATACAACATATTGGAGATTCATAAGAGAAATTACATTTTCTGCGGATTAAAGCACATCGAAAATCGAATAACGAAATCACATTTTCTGAAAATTAAAGCGGATTGGAAATTCGTAATAAAATATCTTGGATTACATATACTTTATTTTATTATATTATATACGCTTTATTAAGCCCTTGAATCGGTAATAAAATAAGTACTAATTGTATTAGGCGAATACGTTTTTAGAACCGTATAGAGATGACCTATGAATTCTAACCTAACAAATACTACACGTCAAAGTCCTTCATCGAAGCAAAAGCTGCGCTCTTTAATTGGAAGAGAACTGATCTAATTACCAATTCAGTACTAATGGGAGGCACGTACAACAAGATAACATCAAAATAAAAATTCTAATAAAATACCGTAAACTGCTGAGCCAAGCATGAACAAAGAAACTTATTGCATTAACGCTCTGTAATTCTCGTTTAAGGATCGTGAAAAGATATTTACTCAAATTTTATGATCATCTGAGTGGAAATTTCTGGAAACAAAAAATACATAAATGGAAATTTCTAATAGAAGCAGGAACAGAAATAACCTATAATCTCGTCAAAATGTTGAGTTAGCTTTAACATTAAGGTTCCCTAATCGTGTTTTTTCCAAACCATTCTAACGATCAAATAAAAATCAAGGCCGCCAGTCCTAACAAGTTATATAGAGGCGATTCAGATAAAATCAACGTTGATCCATAGAAACACTGGTTGTGTTAATAAACGTTTCACATTACGCGTAAAATCTTAGACAGGGAATATAGCCTACTAATCACCGATTCAACTCTAACGGTACCCAAACAATCGTCATAATTTACGATTCTGGCTTGTCGTTGAATCTCCTCTCTCCTTCTTTTTCCCTCTCAACGAGCACAGAGAGTGTGCCTATAACGGAGGACCGTTGTGTCGCGATCTTTCGCATCGAATCCATCTCGCTTTCCAAGAAAACCTTCAATGAACTCGGCCGTTCATTGGCTAGACACGAGAAAGCAATTCTCATGACCGACCAAATAGATCCTAACACCAGAAATACTGAAATTGGTGGATTTCGGGGATTTTTATATTCTGCAATTATTAGAAACGTACAGGCAATTTTGCAAAAATTAATATACTGTTGATAGGAAAATCCACTTGATACGAGAATCCACTTTTTCCACTTTACAAACGTAGAGGACGGTCACGTGAAAATTTCCTACACTAATTCGCTGGTGGTCAAGCAATGGATTACAAGTTAGAATTACTAGTCTTGCAGAGAAGCACTCGTAATATTATATTTAAAGTGCTATGTACGATCAAATTAAAATCCATGCTGGATTACGGATATATTATTAGGAAAAGAAAGAAACGAAATTGTCTTATACTATTAAAATCATAATCAACAGATAAGAACGTAGAAAATATTAGTATACTTGAGTAAAAGACTTATTCTCTTTGCCTCGCTCACCAGAATATTGAAACAATACTTTTGTGAGTCACAAAATTTAGTGTTTCTAGCACTTTCGTACTGTAAAATGCATTTCACAAAACATTTCCGTTTCTATTCCGGAAAATTATGTAACTCGATAGTTTACATAACAAGCGAGCACAACAAGCTCGTTGGCATGTAGCAACGAAATTGCCGATTAAAACGGGGTCAATGTGTTCTAACGCGCAACACAGAAGCTGGAACGACGCGAAGAAAAGTTTAAGACCGGGGGAAGGCGTCGATGATGCAACTCTCGAGAAGTTTTGCGAGCTTTCTAATAATACTACGCGAAGACGATCGATGGAAGGCCGAAATAGAGAAGCCGAAGGATCATTTCAGACAAAAGATGGTGTGTATGAGTCTATTCAGGTAGAGTCGGGATACCATCGCGAATGTTCGGAGTTGTTCCGACAGAATTTCAAAGAAACCTTCACCATGAACTCCATTCCACCGGATTGAAATAGACTAGGTGAAGTTTAACTGTGGTCTCGAGTTTAGACAATATCAAGGATTCTATTACGTAAATATACACAGTTTATACGAGGCTTCTAATTTTGGGACTCGTTTAGTAATTTAGTCACTGCTTGCGTCTTCTACAATTTGTTAAAAGATGAATCCTCTATATAGTTAGGTCGAAAATTCTCCCGAAACTTCAAGTTTTAATTTTTCGTCGTCGTAGAAATAAAATAAATGTAACGTAGAGTCAAGCTTTTATTGATATCGCTGACTCGTTTGTGATTCACGAAAATTTGAATGAAGCTAATAAAAAACCAGTTAGTTTTTATTTATACTTCATGCATAATTACGTAGAAGCAATTTAATAATTTTTATTTATCCGAGAAAATAAGAATACGAATTAGAATTGAGAGACTTAATCTAGCACTGAATTATAATCATCAAAGATTCAATATTATTTCAGTTGAAGTTTACATTTTTTTGCAAGCTATCAAAATTTGTTCAAAAGTGCCGGATGAGTAAAATAAAAGAAAATACTAGTTTTGAACGAAAGAAACTTTCCAAACCTAACCGAAGCTCAAATCATAACCCCAACCTACCCTAGCCAGTATCTAGTTTACAAATCTAACACAAACTCAAACTTAATCTCACTTATCTACAATCTTGACACTTTGATTTATTATTTTGTGAACGTACATAATTTTCGACCCAGAAGTTTCTTAAATCTAGGTTTTACGTTTTTTCAATTCTCCAATATTATCCATAACGTAGAAATCTATTAAAAATATTTAATATGGCCAAACGAAATGTAGCTAAATTAAACAACCTTACCCAATAATACCAATTAATTAATACCTATTACGATTACCCGTGAATCCAATAATACCAATGAAGTATTAAAATACATAAAAGAAAAAGGAAATCAAATTCCGTACGCGTCAACTCAACTTCTCATTAAATGTTATGCCATAACTTGCAAGTCCAATCACCAAAGTGAACCGCGATTTCACCTTGAATAGTTGATCACAGGCTCGATCGAAAATTCGATACCGAAACGTCGATCTAACGTTCCCATTAAGTTTGCGATATTCATACCAAGGCAGCCGTAGTGTCGCCAGTACGACGATCGTGGAACAAAGACAACCTTGCCTACGGAAAAAGACAGAGACAGCCTGAACGCATCGTAGAGCAAAAGAGTCGACATTACTATACTCTCTCCATATGCCCCCTCTCTCTCTCCCACGCTCTATCTACCGATCCCTCCCGCCAGAGCTTCCTGGCTATCCAAGTAAACAAACTCGTTCGACGAATCCAAATCTCGCGCGCACTACCGAAGAGAGGAAGAAACCGTTCTAGAGTCGTTCCTCCGTGTCGATGACGCGACCCGTGGGATAAAACGATGCATCTATATCGATATATGTATGCCAGAATAGACTCGTTTGGCTCGGATCATATGTTTGCGAACGCAGTTGCATAATCCGACGTTTAAGAATGGGTCATTTAAAAAGATACATATATACATATTAAAGGAAAGAAAAGAAAGAAAAGAAACAAATGGAAAGCATCAGTGACAACCACTGGCCCCCCGTTGCCCTTGCACTTCCAACAATCTTGCGTCGATCAACCGGTCGGTTACCAAGCGTATTACTGCCACTGCATTGTTTCGATCGAATATTCTCCCGGCTACTATACGTACATAATGTATCCGCGTCTCTGTCAGCCCCACTCGCCGCATCATTCCTCCTCCGTTTTCGTGCTCTATCACCGCGACGCGCACAAAACCACGGTTCTACATCTTCGCACTTCGATCCTGACCGCGTTGCAAGTCCGCTCTCTGTCTTCTTCTAATCACTTTCACGAACACGCGCCTCTGTACGCTATACTCGGTCGATAACGTCGGTACCGTTCGACGTCACACCGACTTAAGAATTACGTAGGCGAGTGCCGAAAAACCGAGGTTTCCGCGTGTGTATACACTCACAACCATAATACGCCCGTAGAAGAGACATGTATATGGACGTACACCAAGAGAAACGCGCGTCGAGCTGCCTCTCTGTGACAACGACCTTGATCTCGAATTCGCGCTCTATCGTGTTCTCTCTCACACCCCATTCTCTCGTTTCCTCACTCTCGCTTCGGCAAAGAGGAACAAGGAACAAGTGGGCGCATATAGAGCAGTTTTCCTTCGATGCAGTAATAACGTAGTTAAGCAGAATACCCACACAGTTACGCGCGGTGCGTCTCAAGATACTCGGCCTCCGACATATTCACGCACACGCATTCGAACTTCTGGTCAGGATCGTCCCTTCTCCCACGAAAGAACATCCCTCTTCGTTTCGTTAACTTCGTGTTCTTCGCCTCATCTCTTTTACTATCTACCTATCTCTCCCTTTCTCGAGCTTTGTTACCCCCTCCCACCCTCGTCGCACTCACTCCCACACACACAGCGGTAACACACAGCGTAGACGTGTAGCGAAGAAAAACCCGAATAAACGAACAGGCCCGCGTCAAAGGGTGGTTTCGTACGACTCGATCCTCTTTTTTCTTTTATCTCGACCATAACAAATAACTGATCATTGTCTTGCGTATTATCGGCGTTTCGCGCGATGCCCCGGGGTTTGGTTGACCCCCGCGATACGACACTGGCCAGAGAAACAAGCGACAAACGTCTATGTGTTTAGAGAAAGAAAGAGGAAGGAAGAAGAAGTGTATGAAGAGAAAAGGATCCACTCGCCTGAACAGTGTTGCGTTTGAGGAGCCGTGGTAGGAACTGCCCGTAGTAATAGTCGTCAGCTGATTTCGACTGGCTGGCTGGCTGAACAGTCAAGCCGTTGTTGAGGGGCGAGAGCCGAGGTACAACATGGTGGTGGGGACAGCCGTATAGGGGGGAAGCTTTTAAAGCAATATCAGGGTCGTACCATCGTACGACGCCCCTGTCGCATCGATCTCTTTTCTCGGTTATTTCGCAAATCTTATCTGAATTTGGAAAATTAAAAATCTGACGATTCGATAGGAAGTCATCCTAGTTCTATCTGTAATATTAAGATCTTGCTATTTATGGGAATTCTTTACTAACTATGTCTTCTTTTTATAGGCAGACTTATTCATCAGAGATATAGTTTAAAGACGATACTGTATTTTGAAAAAAATATAGGATAACATTCGAAATTGCGTGGGATGTAAGAACGCGAAATTGAAAGAACCGTAAATGCAGGAAGTGGAAAATCAATGAGGAGCTCCGTGACTTGGTTGCTGGTAGTGCAAGGCACTCGTATAAAATATCTAGCACGGTGATAATGTAATTCTTAACTGTCGTTATTTATATTACGCGAGATATAATCGTTGTCCCACCTTCAATAAGCAACCCATTTTTACGATAATAAATATCAAGTGCCGATCATAGAATTCAATTACATATATGTTAAAAAGATTTTGTTAAGAATAAGTTTCCATAGATTGAAAGAATCGAGAAACAACGCAAAACGTATTTCGGGTGATTTTTATTTTTATGCTGACCTTCATCTTGGCTGCTGAGAATTCGCACCCGGACACGTGCGAACAGCTTTAGCAACGTTAACTGACGTAACGTGAATCTTTCGTAATTTAGCGTACGTGACACGTAAGTATTTTTTTAAAGGAAGAACCCTCAGGAACCGAGAATTCGACGGGGGCCTGACGATTCATTGATTCGTCAGTGAAAACAATTCGGTAGTGAGGGAACGCTCAGCTGGGCGAACAGCTGCTGGCCGCTGTTAACGCTTGAACACTTGGAAAGCCTCATTTTTATCTAGCCTATTAAACAAATTTCCCTTTTTCCGTGAAAATTCCGTGTCTAAATTCTTTCAGGACCGAAAAGGCAAGTCCAAGAGTCCAAGTCCAAGTCTGAGAATATACTTGCGAAATGTCCCTTACCATTACTTTTCCTTGAAATAAAGTAGCTTCATTTAGCTCGTAGCGACATCGTGTTGCCTGTAGTGGCAATCATATGTAGCAGTGCTTCTCAAAATAAAGTAAAGTTAGCCAACTCGATATAAAAAAATCGATAGTCGAAACGTCAAATCCTGCTAAATGGATCTTTGATCTTTATTCTTTTGAATTGTAATAATCCTACGAGAAACTTTCTTACTTGTACATTTAGGTTATGTTTCATCTATGCTTAATATAGACATAACCTTGTCTAAACTGTAAATGTAGCTCTAATGAAATGTTGAATGTAACCATCGAATACATAATCCTTTGTTCTTTATTGTTTTAAGTCGTAATAACTCTATAATAAGATATTTCGTTCCTTTTTTTTTCTTATACAATGACTAGTTTATGTCTAGGTTATGTCTAATTTATACTCTAGTATATACCTTAATATAGATATAACTTTATCGAAACTTTAAATATAACGATGCTGTAATGTTTCCTTAAAAATCGAATAATTCCATGTAACGTTTGTTTGCTGGATTAGATGCATTCGTAAATCAAACGTAATCTTATCATTGTTTACAAATGAGTTTGAAGAGATTGTATGCGCACGTTGCTATTTCATACTGATAGCTACGTAGAACAATGTATGACGAAATTGGCGAAAAATAAGAGCAGAATGGATTTCGAAGATGGAATACAAATGAATTTTGTGGAGTGAATGGGACAAGATTGGAATACCACTTCAAACAGTGTGAACGAAACGCCTGCGCCAGTCTCCCCTGTCAATACTGTTTGGGGGATGCCTCCATTTCGCTGTTAAATTGATACGAGTCAATGCACGCCAGTAACAGACCAGGCATTAGAAACATTTTGTTTCCTACGACCCAGTATCGCCTACTCCTCTGACATTGATTTCCGGAAACCCTTATGTGCTCAAAAAATAAGCCAATCCCGAAATCTATCGATCAGACAACTTATTCCTTTAGCCTTCCGAATCTTATACTTTTGACTTCTCAAAGAAACTTTTATCATCAAATTGACTTTAAGTATGAATAAATCGTTAATTTGTAATTCCCTGGAAAATAACATTTAGAAGCGAAGACGCACTATAAATGCGTGGAAACAAATTAATGGATTTTTAATGTTCTGTTACAAGATATGTATATACGCATAGAGGGAGATAATTTAGTAGTAGGAAAACAAAATTACGATAAAAGTGTAAAAGGGGAACTTATTTGGATATTTCGTTCTTTTTAATGGAAAAATTGTTAGTACGATATCGAACGTTGCGTATGTGAGATTTGATAGCGTGCAATTAATTGAGGAAATGTCAACAATTGAAGAAAATTATTTTTTATTCATAACGAAATTTCAAAAATTTTGCAATATGAATAATTTGTACAACGTAAAATAGAGAGATGTATTCAGGATAATCTTATTAAATATCCGTCTGAGTCCCAGGAGTCGTTGTAAAAATAGGGTCGGAAAATCCCGAATAACACGATAGCGCTTGTCTCAATCGATTACGAAGAGAACCAAGCAGCGCAATAGAGCTCGTCATATTTGTTACTTATTTACCGAATGTCCAGCTGGACGAATTATAAAGTTCAAATTAAATAATAAAAAAAATATATTTGTTACTTTATGAAATATATCTATATTATTAAATATTTCAAGTTTTGTTCAATAAAAGTTATTGAGAAGATAACAATGAAATACAAAATACCGTCAGTCGTCCGTAGCGTTCAAATGTACTAGGACTGTTCGACACAAAATCTACACAACGCGATCGCGCTACGTGGCTTTCAAACTGATATAGAGGCTTATTATTATGATTTCGATTTATGATCTCTGTGAAATATATATATCTAAATATCTTGTAATTTATATATATATATATAGTTTCAGATTTGTTTCAAGCATTACCAATATAATCATAATAATTAAGTCTCATAAGAGTGGTAGTAAAATTTGAAAATATTTTATATAACACATAATATACGTATTTGTAAAGGATTTCTATAAGTTCAAATTGATGAACTACTACAAGCGTACATGTGTTTGAGACGGTTTTCTGCGAGCTAAATTATTTTATAAATGATGCGTATATATGTATATATGTTTGTGTATAAAGAGAATATTTATCAACAGTAGATGTGAACACGAGAACTGAATTTTCTTTGGCATGTTCTTTGTATCACGAGCACTGATTTCCACACTTTGGCACCTACTTACGTATATAAATTACGGTTTAATATTTGCCACGAGTTTATATCATACTAAAATAATTTTACTATTTCGAGAGCAGAAATAAAAATATCAACGAAATCACAGAACCAGAACAAGTTTATCTATGTCCATAAAATAGCCATTTAAGAACTTAATGAGTTTTAATGAATTCGTAAATTTTCTACAAAATAAGAAGATGTCACGTCAACCTTGTATCTTTTTAGTACCTTGTACCTTTATAGGGTTTCTCATTTTCTTTTCTCATTTTGGATAAATGTGCCTTGGGAATGACAATAATCACGGATAAGTAAATGTATTTAGCTTATTGTAACAGCGTCTAAAAACACGTTGGATTCAAATACGGATTTAATAAATTCAATTTTTGTACAAGTCTCATAGCGGGCGAAATAAATTTTTTATACATTATTTTTGACATTATTTAGCATTTGTCTTTGATTCTGTATTATTTTGAGAAATTTAACAACTTTGCATGAAACAACGTAATTTATAGCTGTATCATAATAAATTTGATCCTAGACCTCAGTTTGTACCCTTCCATCAAGTGTCTATTTATGCAATGTGTAGGACAGGTTTCATAAAACCGGTTACGAGTGTTTCCGTTTTATTCCGCTCATAATTAATTTTTTCAGTCATTTCTCTCAAATTTCCGATTATATAGCATTCATTTTATTAATAATAAGGAACGTAGAAAATTAACTTGTAGGTATATATACAGTATATGTTTAATTAGAATTACAAATGGATATATGATTTTTTAAATATACATTTTTAGTGTAATAATTATTGTAAGTTTTGTAGGACTTTTAATTTTTCCATAAAGCTGCTCACCTTTTCTTTATCAATTCTATTTTCCCAAGTTTCACTGATTTTAAAATGCGATCCAACAATTACGGCGTCAGAGGATAAATAATCTTTTATATTGTTTTTTGTAACGCCAGAACCAATAAGAACTGGTATTTCACTATTCTGTTTAATCTCTGTATATAGTGTGATCATCATTAAAATTGATTCATTATTAAAATTTTTATATAAATGTTACAATTTGACAAAATAAGGAACTACCTGTAAATTCTGATACATTAACTGGGTCACCGGTAGTAATCCCTGTCAGTATTATTCCATCAGCTAAGAAAAATTTTGCTGCTTTTGCTGTCTCTGATAAACTTACATCAGAAGTGATTGCATGTGAACTATAGGAAAAAAACGACACGATTTTTACATTAGACTAAAAAAAAATCAAGCAAAGAAATGAGTTTTCCTTTTCAAGTATATTAATAAATTACCTATGCTTCTTTTTAATGTCAGCAAGAATAAGAATATCATCTGCATCAATTTGTTTTCTATATCTTAACAAAGAGCCAGCACATGCATCTGTAAAGCCTTCATCTGCAATATGAGAAAAGACAAACCCTTCTGCTCTGATAAATTGAAGATTTGCTGCCTTTGCTACAGCTATGGCTTCCTTGTTACATCCTGCCAAAATCTATTTCAGTTTTTGTCTCTTCTTTAATAAGTTATAGATTTTTCTGGTATTTTATGTGATAAATTCTTTGATTCGTACCTGTATACCACAGGGTATATTTTCAGGTAATACTTTTCTTACTTCTGTGCAAATTCTGGTCATTATTGCTGTAGTTTCAGGAGTTAAATCTTTTGGCCTTACATATGGAATGTCATGCATATTTTCTACTAATATACCATCCTTAAAAGTAAATATATTATATTAATAAACCATGAAATTAATGGCAGATGAATTATGTAATTAAACTTACAATATTATATTCACTATAAATTATCGCTTCTTTTATTGCATTACTTATAATTTTTTTGGTATTACCACTATACAAAGGTGTTCCTGAAAAGCATCACTTTTCAATATCATGAGCCAATAATGTGCGAATATAAATAACAACTGAACCAAGTCATTCATTGTTCAAAAAATATTTTTCAACAACATATTTTTGCTAGATGCTGTTCTGACGAATCCTTAAGTTTTACGTATTTTTAAATCTAACGGAAATTTTATACCAGGTAATGCATCAACGTGTATCATCCCAATCACAGAACATTTCCCCTTTTTAAAAAAGTTATAGAATCGTGACATATTCCTAGAAAAGTTTTAGTTTAAAGCCACTTTCGCAAACCTTAACTTTAATCACAAATATATAATCGAATAACTATATACCGCACTTTAACTGCGTACGAAGTTTTGATTGAATAATCAGCTGTTTCGTATCGAGAGCACTGTTGCATCTTTGTTGGATATTTGAGTTTAAAAAGAGACGCAAGGACTTGTAACAGTTAATTTCTATTGATTTGATGTTCTATATTTTTCACAAAACTTACAGTATATATATTTTTAAACGAATGCTTCAATTATTTGAAGCCATTTGTAAATAAATATTTATAAATTTCAGGAAAACATAGTATAGTTAGATTAATTTTGAAGAATCTTAACCTTGGTCAGTTCTCATAATTGACGTTTCATTTCTACGTGAATCAAATCAACTTTTAAGGATTTGGATTCAGAGTAATTTATTTTCAACGTTAAAAGCATTTTTGCAATGAAATAATTTTGACACAATGTACTTTATTGTATCCGGTGTATACAAAATATATTTAATTGAAGAAACATTATTTAAATTGTTGAAATAGAAATCTAGGGAACTACAGTATGGAACATGCAAAGAATTAGTTATTTTTTACGCCATCTACAATTTTGGGCATAGTTATTGAAGATTATGTGTCGTTCATGTCGATAAAGTAAAATTTGTGATATTGGGCATTTGAATTCTATATTGCTGTATTTAGTCAATGGTCGTTGCACCTCGTTTCAGGTTGTAACATCACTGACTAAGGACAGGATAGACGTGAGATCAAATGGCACTTTGTGTCTTAGGTTCTGAAACACTTGGAAAAAGATCTGGGCGCTTCTTATATCTTCTGGAATTTGACTATGATGAGCATAAAAAACTTCACGTAAGGAAACGTATTTCGCTAGTGACTTTATTCTGTGCTCAGTTGGTATACTGAATACAAAATATAATTAAAAAATCTGTGCACTTACAAAGGTGTGCACATAATACGAAAAATGAATTGCGTGTTAAATTTATGTATTAGTTTGTGTATAACAATGAAAAGTGGCAAAGTTATCATGCAAAATACTTTCATGTGAAATACTTTTTAAGCAATAATTTTGGATTAAAGCGCTAATGTTAGTTTGTAATAATTATGATAACTATAATAATATTTTAGTAACTGTTATATCCTGAAATATTTCCCATAATTAGTATGATATGAAATTTTACAGCTTTAAACTTCTCGTTTTAATAGCGGTAGATAATAGGTAGCTTACTTTCTAACCTAACCTAATGAAACTTCAAATCGTTCGAAGTATGTCATTTAGTGCGTAAAGTTTGATGCTTGAGCGTTCGCGATAAAATGCTTAATCGAACATTAATTTTATCATTTTTATTCTTACGCTTATTCTCCCTGTGAATATTGGAATTTTAAATTAAATAGGTCGGAAGCAATATGCTATATAGCCTCTGATATAAAACTTCTTGGACCTTCAAGTGCTATCAATATAGAACTTTCAAATTCCTATCTTAGCCCTTTGCGGACTATCGCCGCTTATATGCGTTCCGTGTAAGCCATTAATTTGGTCGAGGAACTCATATATGCGTTTGGCGAAAACAACTGATAGAACCGAACTATTCATATATATGTGCCACGTGAACGCGCCGCTATGAACGAGAACTCATACACATGTTCGGCGAAAAGAAATGATAGAACCAAAAGACACATATGTGAGTAATTTTTTTATCCTGAGGAGAATCTGTGTATGTACATATATAATTATGACATCAGTCATCATGAACGAAAAGCACGTCTAAGCAGAATGTGCGCTGGCAATTTGAAATCTACTACGGTATGACTATCGCGACAGCAACTCGGCGCCACGGTACGGTTCACTTCGAACCGTCTCGTCCGCAAAGGGCTAATGAATAATGACAGAATTTTGAAATTTATATCAATTTTCCTACCTAAACACTCGTCGTTCTATCTACACAGAAGAGATGAAATATAATAAGTTATTCTTTCAATATACTCCATTATTTTCAAAATTAGCCTGATCTCTCTTTTTCCCTTTTCCTAGATCGATCATTGATTTTAATATTCCCATCTGTTTTATTATATTATATGTTACCGTATCATGTATATGAAGGTATTGTGTATATGTAACACCGAGATCTGTTTTACCCTTATTTGAAAAAGACAATGTATAATATTTAGAAATCGATAATAGGTTACCAACAGATACGAATTATCAATCTTATCGTTACACGACTTGTAACAAAGTAAACTGAATATTTCACAGTCGGTTATGTCAAAAATTATACTAACTAGATAACAAAACTTATCAAGCTCTATATAACGTAAACACTTATTCTCGAACATCCTATATGAATCTTGATAAGGTCTTTTTCTATCTTAAATCTCTTTAACATCGTTTATACCCCGACCAAGAAGTTTCTTCGTGCGGCAGTATGAGGTCGTGGCGACGCGTGACAGCGCGACGCCGCCACCTCTCGTGGTTCCCCCGTTTCGCAGGTTTTGTTGTGACCGCGGTGGCTTTGACGACAGTTGCGCGTGATTGCAGTCAAGCAGTGCGGTCTTACGGTTCGCTTCCATCGCGAACAATCGCGTGTGCCGGCCTTTCGATTGTTCTTTCGTCTCACCACCCTCGCAACGATTATTTCCAATCCCTCTGCAACTATTTCCACTCAAATTATTTCCATCTTTCTACCCATAGTTTCTCATATTTTGCCAGAAATTTTCTTCAAACCTTTTCAAACATCCTCAAGTTCAGGAAAACATATTCATCCGCATAGTGGCCTAGAAGCTTTTAATCTCTTTGAGCTTTCCGCTCAGACACGTGTTCGTGAAAACGGGGTTATGCGAGTTTTCTGCACTTGCTGAAGTTAATTTATCACAATGACACTTCGGTATAAAGTAACGCCAGATTTCCGAGTGGTTCTGCCGGAGAATTTGATGATGTTCAGACTTGGACAATGCTGGTGATGTGTCCGTGTTGAGGCCTTAGGTAACAGGGGTTTTTGCGAACATTTTTACTCTCAACAGACAGATTTTCACGTGGCTATACAACGATTTTCAGCAGCAGATTTACCTGATTGCTACGGACAGAGCTCTTTTGTCGAGTTAATAAGTGGACAGAATTCTTTTAGATATTCAATCGGTTACTGTTTGATGACCTTAATTCTAATTAGTGTCTACAGTGAGGTTTTTCGAAGTGACAAATTTTTTTTTTAAATAAACGACAGATGTAACTCGGGCCTACCCTTATGAATTATTTCAGATCCTCCTAATGACCTATTGTAGACAACGAGGTTTTTCAAATTGAGCAACTAGTTTTACAACAAAATACATCGAATGTAATTTGGTTAGGATCGATTGATTAAGATTTTTAACGGTCCTAATGGAGATTTAATCAAATCTTTTAAAGCAGGAGAACCTACGATGATCCTGATAATGATTTAACGGATAGTTAATGGATAGCGAAGTTTTTGAGGTTAGTTTGTTCAAGAACGAAAGACACTGAACTGAAATTGTTCAAACATAGCTAAAGTTCTAGAGGAGCGGTTCTGACTGTAGTCTGCAATCGAACAAAAGATAACTTGACTTCTCTATCTGAGTAACCTTTGACCATAGTTATTCTATTAAGTGTATAAGTATGTGAAGAGGAAACTGTGCGTTGAATAGAGGAACCAGTGCTGCTCTTAATTAAAGCAATCGATCAAGAAACATTGAGCAACTGAGAAGAGGATATAGGTAAATGATTACCTCGTACAATTAAAGATATATCGGTGTCTTCGTTGCAATGCGTTTCAAACATCAGCTCTTTTATAGATTTTAAAATTCACTACGCTGCTTTTGTTTCCGTTTATCGATTCTTAATCCCCTTCGAGGCAATCTGTTCCACGGTCAGAATTAATCGGTGCAATTAAAATTCTACACGATTCTGAACGTAGGATCTGATCAAGAAATTTATTCTCTGACTTTACAAACGAATTTTATTTTCATCTTTAGAAGATCGAAGTTATTCCAATCGCCGGGCTACTCTTTATTGATTCTGTGATTCTATAAACGAAACCTACTTTTCAATACTGTAGTACGTAAATACTAACGATTCACTGTATATCCGATCAATTCGTGATATTATTAAGTTTAACTTGTTGCGACGAGGACACCGGAATTTCAACTTGCCTGAATTTATTGGTTTTTGCACGCTTTTCGTCGATTTGTCGATACCTCGAAGACCTGCAATAGTCACGAAGGAACATAGTCGCGCGTTCGCCAGGCACGTCACGTTGCGAAATCTGCATTTGTCGGGCTTTCGCTGGGCCAAGTAGTTGGCCGCGGCCATCAAGCCCACAGTAAAATACCATCGTCCTATCACGTTTAAATGCTGTACCATTCTCACCACCCTTTTGTCCACGACTTTGCTTTCACTATATATTGGAAATCGTCTGGATGTTACTTTACAATTTACGTTCAATTAATATCAACTTCCTATGTTCCGCGTGTTAATTGATTAATCCTTTACCTTTATGAATCAAATTGTAATTTCAACATCTTTCTTATAAGGATTAAAACATGTCTGATAACTTTTCTCAACAATTGTAGAAATTGCAAGGTTCAGGAATATTTTCCTAATTTTCTTTGTCGTTTGTCACATCTCCGTGTGCATGTATTAAAAATATCAGATATAACCTTCCCTGTACAAATAGTCGTTCACGTGGCATTTATTTTGTCAGATATTTCACTATTTCGACTCGACGAAATTCGTAGAATCGATTAGTTCCAGCACCTTGGAATTTCCACTGATTTTTGCGTCACGTTCATTATACCAAATTCGTCTTGTTGTCTTTGCTTCACTCGTCATTCAACGTTATATTATCTAGCCAAGTTCCTCATCCGTGGGTTTTACTAGACTACGGTAGGTTAACTAGAAGCACGTTCGCTGTCGTACATTCACCTCCTGGCTCTTATTTATCACCTTTAATATGGCAAAAGTGGTTCCTTGGTTAACGTTGATTGAAGATAGAGGCTACTTGAACACGCTCTTGCGTTTAGTTGAAAGGTAATAGAATTTCTCCAATATCGAACAACTTGAAAATCACTAAATTATACATTTCCAGATACTCTTGATTCATTTGGACATTTATTAAAATTAGAACTTGTTACTTGCATTTTACTTGCAGTCTTCTGCCTACAGCCCCTGTAACTTTTATAAACAAAATTTATTAGAACCTCTAAAAATAACAGTGATGACAAAAAGAAGAAAAATAGAATGATCAAAGACACTCATTTAATTCAATCAAGTTACTATCAACTACATGACCTTCGAATCACCCTAAAAATACGTCGACATCTATCAAGCTTGCCACAAACAGAGTAAACCAACAGTTCCCCTTAAGTAACAAACGAACACGTGAATCAGCCGATTGCCAGTCGACAAGCTGGCTATCGATCGTCCTTTCAATTCTTCCTCTTCTCTCGCTCTCTCTCTCTCTCTCTCTTTCTAATCTAGGAGTATAAATGCAGAAATTTGATAGAGAAGGTTAAAAGCCACGTTACGATCTCTGCTGAATGTTTCAGAAACGCTGAAAAAATACTTGAGTATAACATACACGTTGTAGGACAAAAGAAAGCTCTAGCGACAAGTAGTACAGGAAAAAAGAGAAAAAGAAACGTTACAATTTTAGAGAAACACTTGTAATTAAGGAAAACGGTGAAATTATTAATAGACACGATATACAACACAAGCATCGTTGACGTAGCGTAGTTATTACATAGAGCCATGAATTTTTCAGACTCTCTCTCGTCAGCCATTCCATGCGAAACATCGTTAGTTTGTATCGTAATTTCGACAGATTATCTCGACGATGAATACCGACTTAAGGTAATGGGCCGACACGCGATAACAACCGAAAGATAAGAAGTAACATTTTTAGAACAAAACGAGTAACCGTCGCGTGAACAAGAATCCAGCCAGCTATCTTTAGGCCAGATTTATGCCTGCGATTTGGTTTATGTCTTGTCCGCGGTTTAAATGCCGTTTGAACTCCCTGAAACCTGTCAGTCTTTTATTAGCCAATTTCGTTTCGCCGGCACGTCAGTCTTGGAATAAATTCTTGCAAAACTTACCGATAAATCTCCCGAACGTAATTAGACCCGGAAGACCGGCAGCCTTTGCGTGGAACTTTCTGCAAAGCGAAACGAATGCAGCGCGCGTAACATTAGACGTTTGTTTACGATCGATAGGTTTTGCTCACTTTGCTCAAAAAATGGAATCAATCAATTTGTAATTATCGTTAACACCGTTTCACGCTCGTTTCAAACAAAAGAATATCTCTATAGATTTTCATCGATCGTCATTCATATGTTGGATTATTTTATATTATTCGTTTCATTGAATCTTCACCAATAGCAATATCAATACCCATCGTACCATCCTTCCATCCTTAACCTTCGCTATATTCCCTGAAAATAGCCAATTCCCTACCAAGTATCCAATTCGCAACTTGGAAAAGGCAGTTGTTCCCAACAGTCCTCATCCCTTATATTCTTCTGACGGCATTTTTCAAGTGACGAATTTCCACGAATTCACATAGATGTTGTCCTTATGAAACTGATGGAACTCCAGTTTCTGACTGGAGTTCCATCTTTTTCACCCTTGTATATACATATATATATATATATATATATATACATATGTGTTCTACCCTAGTATATACAAGACAACACGTACTCTCCTGCAAACAATACGTGTGTACGCAGCTTAAAAGCTTTCCCCGTAACAAAGAGTGGTGCTTCTGGTGCGTAGATACAGGATGGACGTTGAAGGACCTAGTCTGACCAACATAAGAGGGGTTGTCGAATAGACATCAATGTGATTGGGAGTTATAGTGGTATTACGCTATACTTAGGGTTATTCCAATTGACGAATTCTTCAGATGGGGTGAATACGACGGATCACACTGGGTTCTTTAAATTTGTATCCAAGGTCATCAGGAGGTTATGATTCTTGCCGTGCACGTTCACGAGATATGAGTATTATAAGGCAATAGCATTATACAGGTTGTCCCTAACAATCGTGGTCCAATAGAAAGGGGGTTGATTGTACTTGAAAAGTCGAGTCGAGAATATTGAATCGAGTTTTGTTCGTATTACGCTTTCTTCGCGAGGAAATCGAGTTTGCAAATTTGTCAGATATACTTAAATTTCGATCATTTGGAATTAAGTAAGGGTGAATAATTGACAGAAGGTTGTCGTGAGCGTGAAATTAAATGGACTACGTGCAATAAAAGCTTCTCGACGAATATGATAATTTGAACGATTCGTTCAAGAGGACACAGGTTGTACCATTAATCGAAGAAACAAGAGTCATCGAATTCTTGAGTCAGCACAAATTCTTTTTTTCAACGCGCGTAAATTTTATCTTTTCAAAATTAATTTATATAATACGACTCTCTCTTAACCTATAGAATCCTCCTTCAGTCGGGAAATTTCGAAGCACTTTCAACGATAGGATAGTCTATACCCACTTCAACATTATCCTACACGTGCTGTGAACTTGAAAAATAGCGAAGAAACCACACCCAGCAGCTCGCCTAGAATACACACTATAAAGAGCATCATCCATTTTCCTTCTTTTCATATGTATACTATATTTCATATCCCCAGTCAGCTACCAAGGTCTACATGTTTACACGTATCGAATTTTGTATATCTGACCCTCCAACGATATTAAAGGCATAATCGCGTAATTGTGCCATTTCTTAGCGTCCAAGAAATTTCCCTTTTGCTGTAATGTTTTATACTCAAAGGGTGTACGTAGACCTTCACGACTGACTGTATATGTAACATATTTTCTCGTTCCGGTTGGCATCGCCAAAGTGATTATTGGTCCCAGCTAGTGGCGATCAGCGTGGAAAGCCGTTATCCGCTAAAATAACAAGGATCGCTGCGTCAGCCGCTATATTTCATATTTTCGTATCTCTCCTTCTCCTATCCTATGTCTCTGTTGATGACAATCTATTGAAAGGAAATGACCTGCTGCGGGGCCAGCCTATTTCGCTAACTACGTTAGACGATATTATATCGTTCGACCATCTGAAACATCCTGGCTCGTCCTATCACTGGCTCCCGAGAGGTGTTACGAAATTAACGTGTCTCGATCATCCCTGGTTACGTTATTTTTGCCCCAAAGAAATGACGGGGTCGCTTCGTAAAACTATTCTCGGCTTTCGTCGCGTTCTTAATAGACCAGTTACTTGGCCTAAATGGCTCGAGATCAACGTATCGGGTTGGCCGAAACATGGTTATTAAGGAAAATTTTTGAGACAATTGAATTGATCCATATCGAAAGCTTTTGCATTTTTGAACTGTTTATTTCAATTGTTCATATATCGAACGAGTTAAAACTTCGCGAAATAGGTTAGGTTGGACCGCAGCGTGTCAACATTTCGATAACAATTTAGCGTTCGAAGTTTCGAGATTTTAGGATGGGTTTCAGTCTCGAATATAATAATGCGAGACTGTATGTTCTTTATGGATCAGTGTGCATTTCCTTTTTTATATGTTTTTTATACGTTTTTAGTGTCCACTATACTTCTCCCCTTTAAAGCTTGTAGCCAGTACTGAAATGCTTGTTTACGAGAACTTGGTGACCAAAAGCACAATTCTTCGAACAGCTATATTAATTATACGATGAGTCCATTAGTTTCCCTAGGGATTAATCTTTCGATGTTTCTTCCTTTGAGCCACGTTTCGAACGAAATGTTTACGAGCAAATTGTAGATTAATGATCTTTCGCAAAAATATAAATAAAAAGACGTGCACTGATTTAGTTTTTATTAGCACTCTATTTTCTTGTTATTTCTGTGTGTCGTAGAATATTATGGTGTATCACCTAGCGTTTAACGGTAGCCTTATTTTCGTGTTTCACGAGTTTCGGCTTGCGTTACCAGGTATTACTACGTAATTTACCAGTCACCTGATTACCCGAGATGCTTCATTTTTGATAAAACACAAGAGTGTTTTCCTTATACTATCCTATGTAATCTAATATACTATTCTATGTAACCAAATGTAGTACATTAGGTAACCTAACGTACTACACTTTTCTTTTTTTATACGTGAAGAAATAGTAATGGACAGCCCGTCGCTCCTCCGTGTAGCGGTGTGGTAGTGTCAGGTTTATGGACAAAAACTCCAGGAGTGTCCCAGGATTCTTTCCTACACTATGTAACCAAATGTAGTAGCATATTATGTTACCAACTGTAATACACTATGTGTCAGAATGTAGTATACTATGTAAAAGAATGTAGTGCATTATGTAATATAAAAATAAATAAAAATATGTCATGCTATATTGTATTGTTACGTCTCGTCACCGGAAGTTACTTGCTACTAACTACTCGACCGATCAACATCTTGACTTGCTAGTCGATCTTCAATTTTTTTCTTTTTTATGCGCGAGGAAGGAAAAATGTATTACGCATACCCAGCAGCCGTGTTTAATATACGTACCTCTGAGATGGCAAGATGTTTCGGCCACCTTGGAGGTTTCTGCTGCCCTCCGGAGCAGCTCCGCTCCTATGTACGCAGCAGAGGTCGTCCTCATCTCCTGCGCGAGCTCCTCGAGAACCTCGAAGACCTTTTTTTCTTCCCATGGGTCGTTTGGACGACGGCGGAATCCTCTTCCTCCGTCGTCTCCCCCGTCAGCAGACTCCCTGCCCTCTTTCTTATTGGGGAGAGGTAGAGCCTCTCTCCTTATACGTTTAACGCCTGCCTGCACAGGCTAAGGAGCCGACTTCTCTTCCCCCCTTCCTCTCGGCACTTCCTTTTTCCTCATCTCTTCCTTTCTTCGTTTTATTGAACTGCGTATCATCTGGTCCTCATCCACTCAGGTTTCTGGGGGCCACAAACTCCTGCGGAAAGGATGTCACCCCTGGTAAAGCCGCTTACCGGGGGGAGTGCCCTCGACCGCGAGGTACCCCATCATCGCATACCTCTGTTTAGGGTTAGGGGTTTTTTATAGAGGTTATAATCCTCGCGGTCCGGCCAATGAAGGGAGGACCTCCGGCTCATTGAGTCATGATTATTGGGATACGGTATTTGGGCTAAGGTTCCTCGGATCGCATTTCCGTACTATGACTCACCAGCGAGTCCATAGCCCTTGAGGGATTGGAAATTGGAAGGTAAGAGAAAGGGGAGAAATAAGAGAAAGAAGGGGAAAGTCATGAACCCCGGCCTCCTCAATAAAATGCCCCTCCCAGCCTCGCGGCCGGGACCAAATCATGTCCGTTCCCGACCCAGAGTTGTTGACGCAGGTCCGGCGGGTTATTAACCCGCGTCGTGTGGTTTCAATGCCACGATGCCACCTTGCTCTCCTCCTTGGGAAACGCGGGTTCTTAAGCCACATCGCCATCCTTGTACAGTCGGCATCTTCTTCCGGAACCATCAGTCACAGCTAGAGGAAAGAGTTGCAATAAAGGAGCAGGACAGGGGAAGGGTGTTTGGTATGGCAATTGCTCCGTTAGCCACTGGCAAGCCAGCGTTTACCAGGATCCACCGACGAGGAGGATACCAGCACCTTCGGGACCCATGCGTTGAAAATTGGAACAAAGTAAACGCACATTTAATTGTAATTGCTATATATAACTGCAACGTCACAAGACCTGTGTGACAAACTAATCGATCCTCGCACCAAACTCATCTCAACTTCGATAATCTCTCCTAAATTTGTTTACTTCGGCCAAGTCGGATTGAGAACTAATCCACCATCAACTGCGCAATCAAATTGGCCTTGCAATCTGGATCACGTCCCCCAAAATTTACTCTGATTTTCTGGCGAGGAATTTCAACTAGATATTCAACCACTTGTTGAAAGTGTTACGTTTCCGACTGCAACTACGAAGAAATTGATCCAGTCCCACGAAAATTGAGGTCGTCCCTTTCTTCTACGTATCTTCAAACCGCTTTGTTTGAAGAAGGAGGACGGAGGAATCCTGGCCAGACACTCGGCGCAGTCTTCAAACTTGATCAACTTTCTCAATGATCGTTCGTACGGAACTGAACTTTCTTATTTTCTTGCAATCTATTCAACACGCTACAAGAAGTTTTTCCTGTCTTCTTCGTTTTGTTGTCAATCTTGCACGTTTATGTAAATTGAGGTTAAGTGGATCAGTCGAATGTTCAATTGGAGGACCGATGAGGTTAGTTTGTCCTTCAGATTATTTTAAGCGGGAAATATGATAAGTAAATAGTAAATAACGCAAATTTATATCTTTTTGAAGATAATTATGGAAATGGAATCTAAATATAAATCTTGGTATTATAACGAGAATTTTCTTTTGAATATTTTTAACGTTTTTGGGTATCATTTGTGCATTTTAAACGCTATTGTATATTCGAGCTTCCCACAAATGCATAAAAATTCGTAGCCTGCTGTTTGCTCGTACATAATAAATTTTCGGTGCTTTCTAAAATTTCAAACGAAGAAATACAAATGCAGATTTCACGACATATTAAGTCGACAGGTTCAGAGGTTCGACACTTTGAAAATATTCGCGATTAGTCATAGATCATACGATTTCAGATGAAACTACCGGAAGAGGACGACAAAAGTGACCCAGCAACTACAAACTAACCAGTAATACACGTCGGCCTTTTCGTCATAGAGTGACTAAAGCTAAACTTATAAGAGTGATGTGTCTTTAAATAAATGTAATTTAAAAGTAAAATTTTCAATATTAATTAAAAAAGTAAAAGAACTCTTCAAAGAATAGTTTCATAGAATACTTTACGTTTTGATGAAAATCTTCACTAATCTTCAATAAGTGAAAACCAGTGTGTGTTTTGTAAATATTATACATTTAAAATTTTTGAAACGATTACATAAAGATTTACATAAGATTTACCAAATTTTAAAACTTCTCAGTACCTCAACAATAATGCCTAGATAACTAGATTTAAAAAGTCACTAGTTCTCCTCTTTACAATTTTTCACAAATATAGTCGAGCTTCTTCTGCGGGACCAATGCACTTGGCTTTTTCTACTTTTCACCTTTTCGGGAGTTTTCTTACTAACAACGAATTAGAAAGAGAATAAAAGCGTCAAGAAAGAGCTTAGAATTGTGATTTTCAATGGAAGAGTTGAAATAATTGTTACCGATTTAAAAATTCGTAGACAGTTCCATTCTTGACTGTAGAATTAACGGGCGAGTCGATTTGTCTTAATTTTACGGAGCTTGGAGCCAAAATAAAGAAGACTTTTAAACTGTCGCCGCGAAATTGGAAGAAACTGCGTATTTATATTTCATCAAGCTCAGAATTTTTGTCGATGAAAAATTTTACTTTTGGGATGATCACGAAAGAATCTGAAAGTTTCTAAATTGAAGAAAGAATCTGATCAGTGAAACAAAATTTCGAAATAAAGAGAAGACTAAAATTAAGATAAATATCATTAAATATAAAACATATTATAAATATATTAATATAAATATATCAAGAAATATAATTGATAGATATAAATATATTAAGAAATATCAGAAGGAAGATTCAATATGGAAGAAGGAAAATGGAACGAAGAGATGTAATTCAGCCAACGATAAGTTCTAGATAAATAAATCAATTAAACAAAATCCTAAAATTACGAAACTTCCCTAACTATGTTAATTCTACGACAGTTACATTTCAAAACTTAATTTTGCCTGGAGTCTGTGAGCAAGTTGGAAAGGAAAATAGCAGAAAAGAGAAGAAGTTATGGTCTACTGAGACATTCAGAGGATTCCTGGCAGTGCAGAGCGGAAATTCTCAAAGAGACCGTGCTTCTTGGAAAAGCAACGTTAAGATAAAACTTCCTCCGCAGTGAATCTGAAACTTGTTTTCTGCCGGGGTGTGTCTTCTTTCGCGCACTTCCAACCCTTGTGCATTCGCTGAAAAATTTTTCGAGAGAAACAAGTAACAAGGACAGAAATAGCAACAGGATTGCTGGAAAAAAAGGAAGAGAAGGAGATGATGAAGTCCGACGATAGGAAAAAGGAGATGCTTTCGAGACGGGCGTGTAGCGAAAGCGGGTCGCATCCGGGGTCTCTGGGAACCGGAAGTGGACCAGGGGGCGGCAGTGGTCATCTTTGGGGAAAGAGGAACCAGGGACGTACTTCGGCGCCTGTAGTAGGCCATGCTAAGCATCCAGCCATCATTCTCAGGACCAGGAGGAGCTGGCCTGTTGCGCCAATGCACTACAGAAGGTAGGCAACTTTTAATCAAAAATTCAATATAGTATATTTTGATTGTCTATTATCTGATATAATTGTCTATAAATAATAATATATAATAGACGATTTTATTGAAAACTGTAAAGATGTTATATATTAGAGAAAATTCTGATCATTCACAATTCTACGTTACGTTTACATTAATTACAATTAAATTGTTATTGCGACTTGAAATAACTATTAGATACGGAAATTAAATACAGGAAACGATTCAAACGATTCAGGGTTCTTATTCCGAAGAAATACTAGATATACATATGAAATTCTAATTCTAATTTCGGAAAAGTATTAGACGTAGGAAAACATTCTGATGATACAGGAGGGCTACTAGATATAAAAAAAATGTTTATGGAAATTCACATAGGAACATCGATAAATTAATTTTATAAAAAGCGTCAAAAAATTTGTCCTACGCTTTTAAAGAGATACTACTTTGGTATCGTAATCGTGATCGCGCTTCACAAACACGAAAAAAACCACGATGCAAGCAGGTCGTTTCCTCTTCGAGGAGAAGTGGAAATAACGACGAGGGTGTCGTTATTCTACACGACTGCGCGCGAATTATCTCCTTCCGCGGCAAGCGCGATAATTGTGGTCTGTTTATTAACGAAGACGGCACCGCTCGTACAATGGACCAACAAAGTGCCTTTCGTAATTCACCCTTTCTCCCTTTACTTTTATTTGCAACAAGCAAATAAGTCTTTTCACGAGAAACTCTGTTAATTAATTATTTAGGAGAATCGCTCGAGTAATTTCATTTGTCACGTATAATTTTCTTTTAACCGTTAAAGAGTATCGTATGAATTCTCCAAAGGGTAGAAAAATTGGTCCAAGTATTTATTTTGGTCTATTTAGTTTATTATTCCGTCCAGCTCTCTCAAATTTTTCAATTGCAAAAATCTATTCACGAGTATCTCACACTTGAATGTAGTTTAAATTAAGACAAATAAATTTTTTCTGAAATATTTTTGGCCTTTTATTTTCTCTCTCTTTTAACGTAGCTTGTTTTCTTTTTATGCAATTTTCTAACTACCAAATGTTGTAAATTTCAAAGAATAGTCTCATTCACAATAAATGTAATAAGTCGCAGACGTGGTGCAACCCCCCTCCCAATATTCCGATATTTTCCAATATTCCGTTTCACCTAATCATCGATTTCTTTCCTCGAGTTCGTAGTTAATGACAAACGTTCACGGTATTACGGAGATTCGAACGCTCGAATCTTGAACCAGTCAATCGATAGACTGGCAGACGTTGCCCCAGTGGGAATCCTACTGTTTCTTTCCCCCGAGCTAGTTATACTGGTTTTGTATAAAGAGGTCGCATCAGTTGATTAAGCATTGCCATTTACCTCGTCGTGCTGTAAAATTTGTCTTCTTTTTTTTTATCGTCAAACGTTTCATTTCACTCGTAAAGTTTGGACGATGTTACGTTTTCGATATGTTACGATAACTGAAATATTGAGTTATTTTGGCTATATCCGTTCCATTAAAAAATATTAGTGTTGTAACTGTTGTTACATATATAGAACGCCTAAAGGGTTGTTTTTTTTTATTTTTCATAGGTAAAATTAATATTTCTATGAAATGCCACGTCTAATGTAACACACTCTTCAAGAAATTAATATTTTCAAAATGCACGATATTCATTGCTCAAAAGATCCTTTCACGTGTGTCTGGCCACAACGACCCTTATTATTATTTATTAATTTTTATTCCATATTTATTCCACATATTCTTCAATTTTACTTGAAAGCACGAACTCTAGTCAAACAAACTATTTTCTTAATTCAGTTCTTCAATGCCAGAAGCTATCAAACACGCTTAAAATTCTTGCTCGTCGAGCGAAGGGCAATTACGACGTAGAATTTGAAGTGGAACCCCAGACCGCAGGTCAACCGATCAAAACTCGATAACTGCAGCAAGTTCATAGGGTAACGATACAATCAGCTTCCATTAAACGTGCAGTATAAGAGCATCAAACAGGACTGGGTTGAATTTGGAGTTGGAGAACGACGATGAAAACCAATTATTTATCCAGCTCACTGCGTTAAGCCACTTTCCACGTGGAAACATGGATGGGTCGTTAACACCAACGACGAGATGGTGGATAACGCAGCACGAAGGTAGAACGAATATTCACTGCGTTGACTGGGCCGAAATCGAAACTGAAATGCCAGCCTAACCTCGCGAGATTAGCCTAAGTTCTCTTCTCCGTTGTCTGCAGGCTATGACGCAACCTTTCCTCGAATTATCGGTGTTATTCTTGAGAAACGTTAAAGGAAAATTAATATACTGATGTTACAGGTCCATTTGGGATGTTTTTAATCTTTATGCAGTACATGCTGAGGAAGGTTTACAATAATCGATGGGCTTTATTAATACTTTAAGATGGAAAATCAATCCTTTTAAACGAATCTAACAAGAAAATTAAGTCCAAAATTAAGTATAATATTAGAAAGTAAATATTAAAGAAAATTAGGTATGATTATTTTAATCTAATTCACGTGTAACTTACGGAGTGCCCCGCGTCCTTCTACGAATTAATCCCGGTGCACTTCCTCCATCCTCTCGTCGAGCCAATCCTATCGATCCTATCAACTAATTGCGGAGCTAGGGGAGACCATTGCTCCCTTCCTGATCAGCTGAAATCGTCATTGGTCCCACGCCTCTTCCTCGGCGGCTCCCCGAACATCTCGGGCCGCCTGTTCGACTGCATCATCCCTCGAGTGCGGCACTCTCGGGCGTTTATATTTCCGTCTAAGTGCTGACCCCTGGAACTGCAAGGGAGGAGGTGCGGCCAGCACTCTGTACGGCTCAGCCACAACCGCTAGGGCGACCGTGCTCTCCCGGATGGTTTGGAAAAGCAAGTCTTGCGCCCGTCTCGACCGCCCTAGATTAGTTTGAAGGAGGCACATCTTGTGTCTAGTTTCCTAGATGCAAGGCTTGTTCGCAGGTGCAGGGGCAGGGATTTCTTGCGGCGAGTCTTCCTTGTTCCAGTTTTTAACCGCGGACCCATCGCTTAGTTTGCTTGCTATGAGGATGGTTTTTCTCGTTCCTTTCCTCGAAAAGGTACAAAACGATCCCCCCATCCTGTGAGTTGCCGATGCCCCACGCGACTTGCAGAGCGGACATTTTGGCTTCGCTGCAGTGCATTCTTTGGCTAAGTGTCCGGGGACGCCGCACCTATAGCATAAGTGCTCCCTGTTTTCTTTCGAGGTGCACGACTTCTTCACGTGCCCTATCTCCAGGCACCTAAAGCACTGCAAAGGTCTTTGCTCGATGGCTTCGATCTTTGCTCTTGACCTTCCGATGGTTACTTTGCCCAGCTGGATCAGTTTCCTAACTGCCTCTACTGGGCATCGCATCCACACGGACCCGAGACCGTTTTCGGAGATGCGAATTTCTCCCAGCTGGATGTCCTCCACCTTGCATCCTCCTTCCTGCGCCAAGATCTCCTTTATCTCGTCTGCGGTGGGCGAAATATCTATGTGCACCACCCTTGCTTCCGCAGTCCGGTAGGGTGTCGCCACTCGGATCAAGTCCGGGTCAAGGATCTTGGTCAGCTGTGCTGCGAGGGCGGCGGCCTTCTCCCTCTTTTGATCCTCAAGCACTTCCAATATGACCCCTCCGGTCATTGTCTTCCTCATATTTATCGACTTGATGCCGATCTTGTCTAGGTCGATGTTGTTCCTAACCGTGGCCAGCACTTCTGCGTAAGATTTATCTGTTTCTTTGTTGATCGTTATGGTTACCGCCGATGTTCGCGGACGGCGTGGAAGAGCCAGTTTCCTATTCCTTTTTTTCTTGTTCTCTGACCTTCGCTGCGGAGCTTTCCTCTTCTTCTCTATCTCCGGAGTTATTTTCTTCGATTGTCTCTTCCTGTTCTTCTTCCCTGTCGCCTTTTTCTCCACGGTCTGCCGATCCATGGCAGCCGCTTTCCCCTCTCCAGGGACTTCCCTCGGCACTTGGGGGTCTGAAACTTTAGTCTCTGTCCGTCTCGCAATCAGGCCAGAGGAGACCTCCTTTTCCCGCTCCTCACCTACTCTTGTTAGCGAGCAACAGAACTCCGTCAACATTTGCTGCATCGTGTCGAAACACCTTATATCCTCATTTCGGAGTGCCTTGTTCTCTGCTTCTAGTATCTCCAACCGTCTTTCCATCACGATCATGGGAAGTGCCCTTATTGTAACTTCAACAACGCATGTGACGATGGTTCTCGCCGCCTTCCTGAGTATTTCAGCATCCTCTTCCGCGAGGTCGCTACATTCGGCCACCATGGAGATTTCTCCCGCCCTCCGGATCATCTCCGCTTGTACGTACATAAAAGGGACCGCCTGCAGATCCTGCGCTGTAACATCGGGATTCCTGACGATACTCCACATTTTTTCGGACGTCATCGTCCCGGTTTGCAGACTCGTTATATGTTTAACGCCTGCCTGCACAGGCTCAGGAGTCGACTTCTCTTCCTCCCTTCCTCTCGTCACTTCCTTTTCCCCCCTCTTTTTGTTTTCTCGTTTTACTGGAGTGCGTATCATCTGGTCCGTACGGCCTCCATCCACCGAGGCTTCTGGGGGCCAGCGAGTCTTGCGGAAAGGATGTCGCCACCGGCAGAGCCGTTTACCGGCAGAGGGCTAATACCACCGGGGGGTCGCCAGGTGCCCCGGGGTTGACCGCTAATGACTGATGCACCCATCAGCCACCTCGCAGTGCCCTCGACTGCGAGATACCCCATCGCCGCGCACCTCTGCTTAGGGTTAGGGATTTTTTATAGAGGTTATCATCCTCACGATCCGGCCGATGAAAGCAGGACCCCCGGTCCATTGAGACATGACCAATGGAATACGGTATTTGGGCTAGGGTTCCTCGGGATCGCATTCCCGTACTGCGACTCGCTAGCGAGTCCGCAGCCCCTGAGGGATTGGACGTTGGGTGGTAAGGAAAAGAGGAAAAGTAGGAGAAAGATGGGAAAAGTCATGACCCCCCGGGCTCCTTAGTAAAATGTCTCTCCCAGCCTCGCGGCCGGGACCATATCATGTCCCTTCCCGAGCCAGAGCTGTTGACGTAGGTCCGGCGGGTAATTAACCCGCGACGACCCCCTGGTTTTTTATGCCACGATGCCACCCTGCTCTCTTCCTCGGGAAACGTGGGTTTTCAAGCCACGCCACCATCCTTGTATAGTCGACATTTTTTTCCGGAACCACCAGTCATAGTTCAAGGAAAGGATTGTGATAAAGGAGCAGGACAGAGGAAGGATATTTAGGATAGCCATTGCTCCGTTAGCCACTGGAAAGCCAGCGTTTACCAGGACCCACCGACGTGGAGGAGGAGTTGGCACTTGGCACTGGTGGGCGTGAAGAGTGCAATGCCACACCAGCATCTTTGGGGCCCATGCATTAGAACCTGGAACAAGGTTATTTTCTAAAGTGAACAATAAAGTTAACTTCGTTCTTGCTAAAGCAACGTCGTAGACATATTCCCTGGACGGTCCTCTCCGCTGCGTAAGTAGAAACAATTTCGCGTTGCCGAGGTTTACGAGGTTTACGAAGATCAGCGGCGTATCGATTTTCAAGCATACACGACCAAGTTCAGCGGCGTATTGATTTTCAAGCACACGTGACTAGGTTCAGGTTGCTAGCACGTGAGCGTGTAAACACAGGTGTATCGTAAACGCTCGGTTAAGAATTGATCGCAGGGGACGCCTCTCGTATCGCACCACATTCCCGCGATGGCCTTCCGTCAGATCGACTCTGTCATCAAAATGGTTTCCCCTCTTTATTCGACTTTTTCGAATGTCTCCCTATTTTTACAGATGAGTACTTACCGATCTGATTTCAACGGATTTCCAGTTGACATTTAATCTTAATTTCGTATGATCGTACCAATTTGGTGCTTGCCTAATTTAGAAACTTTCTTTTACACATTAGGGAATTTTAGATTCTATCGAATCTTGGTATTTCAACTTAATAGTCAAATAATAGTTTGATAATAATTAATAGTCGTCACGTGGTCGCTGTCTATGTGCGGCGCTCGTACCCACAGGTCATCTCGCGGGTGCCGCCTATTAGCGGCGCTCGAAACGAAATGGTTAATAATGAAACGCAGATCGTGTACCCTACGAATCAATTAATGGGCTTAACATTTTGACGTATAATGCTGGAATTATACTGCTATTAAAACTTCTCGATGTATACGTCGAGAGCCCTTCAAAATCATTCCATCGATATTCAGTAGTTTACGATGATTCGATGTTTTGATCTTTTAATGTCAGTTTAATCGTTCACCCCCATTTTGTTGGTAACCTTTGGGTGGAATTGCTTAATATGGTTTATAATGGGAGAAATTTGGAGACATGGTTGGCAGACGAAATAAAACATATCTGAAAAGAAATAAAACGATAAGATACGAAGAAATTCAAATTTCCCCATCATTTTATGCGAAAAATTACTTCCGCTGCGCTGTTGGTAAATTCTACAACCCTTCGTGAAAATTTGTAACGTTCTTCCTTACTGACTAGTCGATATTATAGATTCCGCATAAAGTAGCATTGACGATACATCAGAAACCTATTTTACTATCAGTCAATTTGAGCTCCATCGACGTTTTTTACATTACCTGTCTGCGGTTAAACATAACCCATTAATGTTTCTATTTCTTCTTACTTTCAGGTAAGTCGAGTAACGTGAATTTTTTGCAGTTAAATAAGGTGAGTTTGCATATGTACAGTTACTTATACTCTAGATTAAGAAAGACAATATACATTCTTCCTAATTATTTCAAGTCGTTCAAAATATTTAAAATGTTCTCAATTCTCTTGTTTATCCTTCAAATTAAGAAAGAGAATATTTTCTTATTAATTAATGAAGATCATAAACAAAATGTTTTGCAAACATCTATTATTCGTTATTGTAATTCCTCTGTTCCGTTGAACCATAGAACTTGTGCCCGTTATGTGCTAGAAAAATAAATTAATGTATCAATACTTGTATTGTAATCGTAAATCGAAGGTGAACGAATGAAACGATACGAAAGTAAGCTAGGCTTACGACATCAGTATGATAGGCTTCTTCATCGATGAAGTAATGATAAAACTATAAAATAAATGAATGTCTCAAAGACGAACGAATCAGGACTCATAATGTACATGGTCCTTTTGATTCATAAAGACATATCAAACGTACTGATAAAATTTTTCGATTTTCTACTAGGGCACCCTTGAACCAGTTTCTAGAAAAGTTAGAGTCCCTAATCAATAAACTCCAACAGATTCGATACACACATACCCCATTACGTAACTTCATAGAAGCTCCAAACAGTCAACAGTGCATCCCCCAAATACAACAATCAAAGTGACATAAATCACGTGCAGCTATTCATTCTAATAATCCCCTAATTGAAATTAATCGCTATTCATTCGTCAATGTGACTATCATACAGCAACATATCAAATGTCACCTGACAGCCTTTCAATATTATTTGCCATGGGTACTGTTCTATAGGACGTGATTTACTTCGGTGTTTAATGAATTGGCAATTCATTGGACAAGCAGTTTAGTTGGCCAGTAACGTGAAATTAGCGGTTATTGTAATAGCGAATAGAAATCGAACGACAGAGAATAATCGTTGATTAAACATTTAATATGGTCACGCTAATTAATTCCAGTGAACTTTCTGTAAGCATGTTTGGACGTTGGATCCGATAGCTGACCGTATGAACAACAAGTTCACATGTCGAACTGGTTAACTCTAGTTAAGCAAGTTTTTTTTAAATTCTTGTGTCAAAGTATTTGATCGATGCTCACCTTAGACAATTTCATTAATTTTCTCTGCCATTCTATATGTATATCCTGCGTGAAGTAGCTGGCAAAGCAGCGCACGCGAGTTGGAAAGAAATTATTATTTAGTCAATACTCGAGAAGTTTCTACGAGATTACATATTAATTCTAGTAACTGTATGATACTTGTTTGAACATCCGAGCAGCTTTATTGGCCTATAAATTTTCATGGAAGGCCTGATAGCTTCAATAGTACTAATAGTTTCAGCGATTGTTCCAGTTGCAATCTGCGATGCTTCGAATGGTCCCCATTATTCATTGTAAAAGCTTAAAGCTCTTAGTAGATGGAACAGTAAATCCTCTTACTGTCACGAAACTAATTGAGTGTATCCATATAATTCCTAATAATAATTTATAATAAAAGTAATTATTCACAGCAATACGTAATAACAATTATCTTTAAAATGACTATGCATACTAATATTCGTTCCTAGAACAAGTATCCATTATTCATACAATGATTTTCTATTATATTATAGTAATTATCTATGGCACTACACGCTTACTATTTTGGCCACCAAAAGTCAGCGAGTTTGTTTAATCCTCTAGATCCATTGATCATGTTGAAAGAACCTACGAATATTGGTCGAAGGAGCGTCACAGTTGGCTTCAAACGAATCCGTGATCAGCAGAAAGCTTTCAGCAGACTTGTCGAATAGGTTAGCCGATGTGTCTGCAATGAAGTTACGGCTTGGTATCGATTTGTTATAAGGTCAGTTATCAACCTGCTAGCAAGTAATGTGTGCGTTCCATGGGCCGACCTTTTGGTCGACCGCGCCATACCTCGAGTTACAAATCATACTGGCTTCGCTTCAAGGTGTTCGTCGGGTATAAGGGCCACAGCATCGCCGCTGCGGTGGACCGTCAGTTGGAGGTATCCCCTTGTAGCGTTCGCAGTGTGAATATCGTCTCTTCTCTCCTGAGTTTACCGGTCACCGTTTCATAGAAAATCCCCTACCCAGGGCTCTTTGTTATCTTCTTCGGTTACGAACTGCCGTCAGCTCTGGATCTTCGCCTTCGCCATTTTCTACCTGGTGCATTCCTACCTGGTTTGCCGGTACAGCAGCTTTTCTTGTTCCCTCGTTGCAGGGCCCTTAGTCCCGCGATACTTCCTTCTTAGCCGGTAGGTGTCTCTATTTTCTAGTGTGACCTTCTTCGTCCACCATGGTACGGATCTATTGTGCCATTTCTTCTTTGGAATGGCCACGTCGCAGGCTCTTAACAGGATTTCTTCGTGCTGTGCGCACAAATTTTATAGTTCACGCGGTAATACTTTGCCATGTGTTCGTATCCTTGACATTTGTAACAGCGACTGATTGCTGTATATTCCTGGACTTTGCATGCATTCTAAGAAATGAATAATTTACCTGTCAACAATTTTTCACTTACCTGGGGGTATATCTCAATTACCCAGTTGGTTTCTTCGTTGTGCTTGCGCCCCGTCCTGAAGCACAACTTCATTACTGCCGCATCTTCTTCTTTCAGCCTGTCCTGTTTCTGTTTCATGATACAGACCAGTATCACCTTCTCCGTCACGTCCCTTGGGATGTTAAATATTATCATCCGAAGCATCCGCTTGTGTGGGATGCTGGCCCAGTTTCCCATTTTCTGTAAACACTTTAAGCTCTTCCGGCTTCGTCGTTTCTACCGTTAGACCGTTACCGTTGATTTTTCTTAGTCTTCTTGCAAGACATCTTAACGACTGTCTCAAGTTTGCTGGCTTGCAGCGACTTGCTCACTGCGCACAGTATCGCGCACCCTTGATTCTTTATTTCGTCTGCGTCCTGCTCTAACTTTCCCGTGAGAAAGCCGTTCTAAAGCAGAAGCTCCCCCAGCAGGTTTCGCGTGTCCTTGAAGTGTTTCATGATTGTTGTCGTTTGCTTTTTGTTAACTTTCTTGTTTGGGTCCATGCAGAACGCCAGTACGCTCTTTTCTATTTCGCTAACCTGTTCCCTTATTTCGAGAGTTGGCCGCTCTTCTTCCTTTCCCTCCTTTTTCTCCCTATTAGTTCGCTTCTTGCTTGTCACTTTTTCCGACCTAACACGGGACTTTCCGGATGTAGCATTTGCATTTTTTGCAACTGTCGCATCTGTCACTGTTTTAGGCTTCTGCGCTTTGATTGGTTGTAGTACCACCTTTGCCTTCTACACGTGTATTCATTCGGAAAACGGTTGCCTTTCGCTAAGTCCAGCGGCGTACTGATTTGCACTCTTACGCACTATATCCAGCGATGTATCGTTTTCCAAGCATGCGCGATTAGATTCAGCGGCATATTGATTTTCAAACATACACGACCAAGTTCAGCGACGTATTGACTTTCAAGCATACGTGACTAGGTTTAAAGGCTTATTGTTCTTCACATGCGTCCCTGAACCTCGATTCTTTCGAATATCTCGCTATTTTTATAGATATGTACTTACCGATCTCAACGGATTCCAATTAAGATTTCAACGGATTTCTAGTTGATATTTAACTTCAAGTTCGTATGATTGTACCAACTTGGTGCTTGCCTAATTTAGAAACTTCCCTATGCACGTTAGGGAATTTTAGATTCTATCGAATCCTGGTACTTCAACTCGAAATCAAATAATAGTTTGACGCGGATTGTATTTGATATTTAATCTCAGTTCCTCTGATTGTACAGAGGATTGTTCAGTATTGATTTAGAGAATTTATTGTCCCTGCTAGGGAATTTTTCCATTTCCATTGGACTAGGGTCGTACAACTTCAGATGTAATAATACCTAGTGATATTTAACTTGTTTTCTGCGGTTATAGGGAGTTCGAACAAACTCAACAAAGTTCGCCAATCTAGTATACGCGGTGTAGTGTGCAGCAATATAGCTTCAAAAGATTCTACAATATTGGATTAAGACGCTATTTCTAATTTTATAAGGAAACAAACTTTCGCAACTTTTAGGTCTTATAAAGCTTCTATTGGTCGTAACTACTATATCAGATAGTCGATTATTAACCGAACAATATATTGAACTATAGGCCAAAGATGAATTATTTGTGACTGAATTATGCTGCTATTAAAACTTCTCGATGTATACATCGAGAGCAGTTCAAAATCATTCGATTCGATGTTTTGATCTTTTAGTGTCAGTTTAATCGTTCACCCCCATTTTGTTGGTAGCCTTTGGGTGGAATTGCTTGACATGGCTTATAATGGGAGAAATTTGGAGACATGGTTGGCAGACGAAATAAAACATATCTGGAAAGAAATAGAGCGATAAGATACGAAGAAATTTAAATTTCCCCATCATTTTATGTGAAAAATTACTTATGCTGCGCTGTTGGTAAATTCTAAAATTCTTTGTGAAAATTTGTAACGTTTTTCCTTACCGACTAGTCGATATTGTAGATTTCATATAAAGCAGCTTTCTATTGACGATAAATCAGAAATCTGTTTTACTATCAGACAATTAGAGCTTTATCGACGCTTTTTAGATTATCTGTCTTTGGTCAAACATAACTCATTAATTTTCTTGTTTATCCTTCAGATTAAGGAAGAGGATAAACATTTTTACTAATTAATGAGGATCATAAACAAAATGTTTCGCAAACAACTTATTAGCTTATAATAATAGACTGTTATATAGATATGAATATAGATTGAAATAACTTCAAGAAACAATATTTTTTACTCGATCTTCTTAGTTGACTTTTAACATTCAATCGTTGTAAAATAATGTTCTCCATTGTGTCATGACAAGTGCAACAATGTTAGGAATTAAACAATTAATTCTATCGTCGGTATATTATCTTAAAAAAAGATTGCGATAATGTCATTCGGGATAGATTTCACTTTGAATCCAGATTTTTTCTTCCAAGTAGAAGAATCGAGTCAGGACGAAGAAAGAATTTTCTTTGACGCTTAAACCTGCGTCATTGCAACGTATCAATTTTATTCGTGGTCTTTACATCGGCTGTAATTCTCATCGAATGTCTATGGTATAGGTTAGGTTTTACCATGAAAGCGTGCAAATAGCTTTCAGGATTAATTTGTTGGCGCAAACGAATGCCATTTTATTTGTCCACGAGCTTCAAGTGTATCGTCAAGCGCGTTCCCATGCTTCCGTAACAAAGAGATAAGCAATTTGCAGTCGCAGAGTATCCGAGTGGAAAGTTTAACAATTTCCGTAATGGCACACGCGTTTCTAGCTTCCCCTGATAATTGAACGAAATTCATTCAGCTATTTTCGAGTGGGGGGATTTAATGCGAACACATTATCTGAAATTCCCTGGCGTTATAACTAACGCAGTAATTACGGCATAGCATTTTGATTTATCAGTTTAGATGCTTTGCCAACTGAAAGTGGTGAGATTATTTGTGCTTAAGGATTTTATTTGATTTATTCACCAATTACAAAATTTGACCCATTTATGAACGCAACGGTAAATTATTATAAAATCCTGTAGATTCAATGAAATCTTGACTACGTGCCTCCTTTATTCGTTATTTGTTATATATAGCAATAATTTATTCAAATAAAATTTACGAAATTACCGATTTTATGAATCATTTTAAAGACATAAATGATCTTAACCTATTTGATGGTTCTAACAAAAACATGAAATAAGTCGTAACGTTTTTACCTTGTTATATATTAAAATTTGTTTTTCTGCTTATATTTCGCTGCTTATATCAAGCCACAACATTCTCAACTTCTTCTCATAGTTGTTTCCCTATAAATATCTGCCAGTTGACTAGTAACGTCACGGAGGCTGTTTCGAGTGGTGCGCTATCGTGAGAATTTATATTGGACGCGTTTCATTGGACATAACCTAAAATCGATAGCACGCCGGCCGTGTCATCGAGTCCCAATCGCGTTTTAGTCGAAACGGTGCAACTGCAATTCGCCGTACCCTGCGTCCCTCATGGCTCAGTTTAACCAACTTTCTTAATCGCTCGTTCCTTTTGCCCTTGCCACTGCAACTTTTAGAAGCAGAGTACGGACGATTAAGGAGTACAATTTGTAGCGAGCAAATTGAAACGATAAATGAGTGGAAAAATATGAAATGCTAGTGAATAAATACGCGTTCGTACATGGTTTAGCAAAAATGACCGGAAATTGCACATTTCTACGAAAATTTTATACCAATTTATGACGTTCTGTGAAAATAAATAAATACCTGTGAGAACCTGTTCCAAACAAATTCCAACAAATTCTCCCAACTTGAACAATCTTCCCTACCACTGTCTTAATAAAAATCGTCGTTCACCGTGCACTATTCCCTCTTCTTCGATCAATTACCAAAAATTCTTTCAAATTTTAAATTTTTCCCTCGTTGTTCCCTTAAAAACTCGTCGTTCAACTTCATCAGAAATATTCCAGTTCCTTTAAAAATTCTCGAGAACGCCATGGATTGCTCGAACGGTGGCAATCATCGTAGGTACAATGTCGCGTTGCAAAGTTGGTAAAGTCGCAGCCCAGGCAAAAGGGCGATTATTGATTGGCTGCCTGTTGCTTTTAGCCCTGCAACTGCTGCGGTTACACTGCCTCGCCATCCCCTTCGCCCTTTTGTTCCCCCGCTCCCACCAAGGGCTTCTGTAGTCCGCTAATGGATACTTTTGTCCCGTTCCCCGACTATTTGGATACTTGCGTTTCGATTTTTATTCCCTTCATCTATTGCACTCTCCTCTATACGAAACGAACAATCGTCTGAAGTTTACTCTCCAGTTGGTTCCCCCTCACTAAATTGTCTGCGTTTCTTAGATTGTTTTCGGATATAGCAGAGGATTCGCTACTGTTTGGGCTATTATTTAGAGTAGATCGATCGCGTTCTTTCGTTTCAGCGATTACGCAGTCTGCGATGGGTTGTCTGAGAGAAAAAATTGATTTTAGAGGTAAGCGAGGAGGTGGGAAGAAATTTGTAAAAAATTTGAACGTCGTGCTGGATTATTGGCAAGGTTGACGGAAGCTTTGTTACAAAGAACCTTATTTATATAGATGATAGGTTTAAAAAAGGGGGAAAGTTGGTCGCCTGGTAAATTGGGACGTTGGAGAAGTTTTGTAACGTCGAAGCGAAAATACGCCTACGTAAAAGGCGAGGAACACTATCGTTGTTCTTTGGAATATATTGGTTAACTAAGCTGGCAACTAAGTGATTGCGGATTTTCTCAATGCCACCTAATGACAAAATCCGCAATCACTTGGTTGCCAACCAAACAGAAACTGTAAAATTGCAAGAATTTGAAATACGCGAATTTTCAAGCAAGGAGTATAATCGTAACAAGACGTTTGTTTGTACAAGTAATTTGTTTGTAGAAGTCGGAAAATATAAAAATTTGGAAGTACAGTAATTTCAATGTACAGAGTACCAGAAAGATAGCTCTATCGATAACTATTTTTTAAAAATTAAATCTCAATAATTGTACAATAACTTTTAAACCGATGGTGATTACAGGTACTTGTATGCAGTACATTCGTACGTTAAAACCCAATTACACAGCTAACTATCAAATTCGAAATTGCAGTACGAGAACGAAACAGAGTAATCTCGATTTGATGGTGGAAGCTCATCCGTGTCCACTATGTTCGATCGACGTTGCTATCCACGGACGATGAAACTGTCGAAAATTCATTATTGTTACCAGCGATAAGTTATTTACGTGGCGTTGTACGCTGATTAAATCTCGTCAGATGTACCGTGCAACTGCACACGTGGCCAAGCCTCGAGGCCGTGAAAATTATTACGCTGCGGGCGAATCACTGGCTACAGTTGAATATTAAGCCGATCGGCAGTGGCCTATTTTCTGCATACATCAGATTGTTTCTATCGAATGGAAACAATTACCATTGAAATTCATCTATAATTCATCTTCGATCGTTTTTTCAATTGTTATCGTTAATACCGTCAGATGGCTAAACAGGTTTCTTCAAATTCCATCGTTTTTCTTGTTGTTATTTTATATTTGAGAGGTAGGATCTCGTTAGTTATTATTATATTATCTGGATAATAAATCCACATTTCTCGGAGCAGAAAAACCTTTATTGCACACACTTGGAAGGAACACGAACGAATGAACGAAAAGACAAGAGAAGTCTCAAAATTATCGATCAGGTCTATCGACCGTGTCTAGTAATAACTTCTAGTTACTCCTTTTGTAACTAGCCGTCAGCATATAGATGGCGAGCGAGAACTCACGTTGTTATTTTCAACATTTCTAATAATCTACGTTCGCTAAAAAATTCTATCGTCGTTCAAATTCATCCATCATTTAGATTTAATTTACAGTTCAAATCAAATCTTTTTTTAAAAATATTTTCTTAATAATTTCTCATTCAAATTCGATTATCATTCGAATTATAGTGATATCGACCATGTTCTACTACTGTCGCAGAGATTATGGAATTTTTTATATGTGTGGCGACCGATGAAATTGCTTTCTACGGGGAAAGCGCGGAGACTTGGGATTCTTTGAAATTCCAAACGTTATAGCCGATGAATTTTAACGGCGATTAAATTTAGACGAACTTTAGACTACCGATGTCAGAAACCTGACAAGTTTCCCTGGCAAAGAGAACGTATTATCCCGCGATAAAAGAAAAGATCGGTGAAAGGAATTCGCCGAGTGAAGAACGGCTGGGATAAATTCCATCAGTCGAATTCCGAGCCGAGATCCGTCCGTAATTCAGGACAGAGAGCATCACTGTTTAAAAGAGACAAAAGTTTCCCACCTATTTCCTCGTCCAGTTATCTCTTCTCACGGCACACGAGGATGAAATAGAGGCGAACGTGATCTATGAACATCCTCGAACCGATTTTCTCCAATCTTGTCGGCATACAATGGCCCTTTTCTGTAATTTCATCGCTGGAAAATCGTTTACGGGCAAGAAGACTTTGCTTGCTTAAGCGAGGGCTGATTTTGTTCGAACTGTGGAATTTTTTCAATCGGAGACTGTAAATTGTTTCTCGCCGAGAATTTTAGAATCGTTGTGAAATTAAAGAATAAGGCGAGACTAAAAAAATAAGATTAGATTGGAGGGTTGATCATTTGGTAGATTATTTCATTTATTAATTCACTACTATGTTCGAATTCTGTTTGTGGGAAAATTCAAATTTCTCTTAGAAGGAAAATAGGGAAAATGGGGAAAATTTGGGAAAAATGGGGATTATTTATTTTTAAACCTCGATTATTTATTTTTTAACGCAACGAAGAAATTCCCTTTGAACGAAACTAATTTAACAAATCTTAATACGTCAATTTGATTTTGCGATATACAGTTTGTCTGACTATAACAAGTTGAGTCTACTGATTGAACAGACAGCAGTTTTCAAACGTTCCGTCAATAAGGACATTCTTGCAGCAGTGTTTAACTTAGAAAGTACGTTTAATAGACAGTCAGGCTGTAGAGTAATAATATTAAAATTTGTTCTTGTTCCGTGTCGGAACGTTTTCGTTTCATTAACCTGGCCGAAGAATTGTCATGGAGCAAAGTTAAATTAACTCGGACCCAGAGTTTCACCGCACCTTCTTCTTTGGTATCCAAGCGGTGTTTGTGCCATGTCTTTGTTGGTGCAAACTATTAAATTGTTTCAAACGCAGCTAGTGCGTTCACCTGAGTGTCACGAAACTTGCAAAACAATATTTGTAATTTCATACATAATATTTCATTTTTGCTATTAACTTACAAATTTTATCTGATTTGGAATTAATTTTAACTCGATTAAGCAATTCAAAGAAACAAATTTATGTAGAAAACAGCTCCAAACGTCGCGGAACAGTTTCAGACTTAATCTTACCAACTTGTAAATATTCTCAAAATTAGATACATTTCTCTTTTACAGTTTGAGATACAAATGCAGCGATTTTCACAAGTTTTAAGATGCAAAACTTGTTGCTCGACATCGTCAAACATCATGCAACTGTCTAATGTTGATATTTTTCTTCATTTTCCATAACTTTAAATTCAACAGAGTATCGTAAAATTATCTTAATATGTAAATTATGTTTCAAACGTGTTCAAACGAATTTTTCAGATTTGTATAGTCGTATTTATTTGTTATATACAAACACTCTCAAACACGATAAAGTTGCTCCACACTTACATCTTCCTTCATCATCAACCAGTTACTCGACTCAGATCGTTTTGAGGTACGAAAATGTTCGTTTGAAAATGTCAAACATCACGCAACTGTTCCAAACTAATTTTTCTTCTCATCCCTTAGTCTTCGCCTAAACTCTACCTACCTTTTTCAACTGATCTTTTCCCTCAGTTTACATCCAGAACTTGAGTTCCAACTGATCCCGGAAACTTGCAAACACAAAGTTACCAATCAAACACCATCAAACATCATACAACTGTCTCAAACCTAAGTCCACTTTTATACTCGACTTATTCTGCAAGTTTGATGCGATGTAACCATCAACGAAGGTTTACCGAGGATCAACCGGAATTAATTAATTAGCAGACCGTTCGCGAATCTGTTTATCGTTCTCTGTAGACCCTCGATGATCCCTCAAAGGAAATGACCAAGGAAAAGCTCTTCAATTCCCACTCCTCGACTATCTGCTCAAGTAATTTCGCTAATCACAGTGGAGATTATTTCGCCCTGAGGCTACAACGACGTTCTATTTACCGTTTTCTCGGTATGGGAGTTTCGCAAATTTGCACAGCAGGTAGAGGAAGATGTCAACCAAACTGTCCCGTTTGAAGGATAGGCAGGTCTCGTTTGCAGGACAGACGAGAGAGAAACGTCAGAGAATGCAATGTTTGATCAGTTCCATAACCTAATGATTTACTTCCATCTCGATAGACCTGAAAGCTCTATGAACTTTTCTGGGAATCTTTACCTTTCTGCTGGGAAATTGGGGATTGACCTGTGTTTTGGTGAATGCAAATGGAATTTATGTTACAGCGAACGAACGAAATAACGAACCGAATGGCCAGATTATTTTGTTGATTGGTTTTTTTGACTGGTTTACCTTATTTTGGTTACCAGCATTAGTGTTAAAAAAGAATCGTTGAAGATTTTTGGATTTTACTTAAGTAGGCTACGATTAAAAAGTATTATACGAAACTTCTTTCGAAGATTTTTATTTTGAATTTAAATTCACTTGTATTATCCTTAAAAAAGGATTCTGTTCACACCTGTCTTTTAATCATCGGGACTTTTAAGTTTAATCTAATTAAAAATATTCTATTAAACTCTGGTTCACGTTATTATAAATTTCGTCAATAAATGGCATATTCATCCATCTCAACTTTTCTCTTCCATTGCTAGAACTTCTACCTACTTACGGATTCCACAGATCCCATTTCTACTTCCATCGATCGTTCGATGCTAAGAACTCGAAAATCTAGTTCAATCTGTAACGCGACCAATCCTTCAGGCAGTAATAAATCCACGAGCGGGCAAAACGCATCGGAACAAATTGGTAGCATCGATCGAACGCGTTTCGAATGTGGTTCTCCGTTAACGGGTGATAACTCGCGATATTAGTATGGCACAGAGGACGAAAAGCAAACCGCGCAAGCGTTCGTTCCTATATCGACCCTTGACCGTCTCTTTGGAGCATCCGTTTCATCGAATGCAGGTCTCGTTGTCTCAATTGTACGATTCACTAACGATTATGCATCGGTCGAATAGCATCTGGGACCAGGACTATGATTAGGCGCCTGAAATGTTTCGAATTGGCAGAATTATTTCGCAAAGATTCCTTTCTTCGTAATTACGCTTCTGAGAACCGAATGTTTTTTCTGGAAAAATATGTTTTCTCTTTGTCAATTACTAATAACAAAATACATAAAATATCGTCAATATTTCACTACCAGTAACAAGTAATATGAATCTTTTTTTTTGCAAGTATAAAACAAATTTATTCCGACGAGTTTGTAAAAAATTTGTTTATTGTAAAAAGTTAGTTTTCCAGAAAAAATATTTTCTTTATTGAGCGATTGAATGATTTTACGAACATCTGTAAAACGAACTTCAATGTGTTATATTTATGAAGAAATTTCCGTTCGAATTTTATTGTATAGTGCTGGCATATTGCTTGGGAACTATTTCTAAGTGGTTCTGGAAATTGTAGCTCTCTCGCTAATAATGCTTCGACCAACATTAAAGCTAGTACCGTAATCAAATGAAAAAGCGACGCATCAAACGGACTTACTGATTTACATTGACTCCTCAATAATTCATTTTAACCTACCTTGCGCGGTGCTTCTGCCTGCCATATCCATCCCTTTGTACCTTCAATGTTATCCAATAACGCATTATTAGTCAGATAACAGCGGCAGTTTTCATTTCAAGCAATGTTAACAAGCGACAGATACGCCGAATGGTCACTAAAATTGGAAATTCTTCTCTATGCTGTATCTCAGATATGTGACTTCACAAAGTGTCGCCATTGAAAGATAAAAAACCTTGAAGTTTCCCTTTTATAATGCTTTTTGAATCACGTCGATACGACGCTCCGTTCTCGAGATATCGTTGTTTAAAAAGAATTGTAATTTTTTAACAGCGCGACTAATTGCGTCCCACGCATTGTCCTGCCTCACACTAGTCACGTGATTACTTATAGTCGCGGGTTTGTAGTGTCGCTAGTAGCAACGTATGTGAAGAAGTAGATTGGGTGGATCTAGTCAGCCATTCATACACGGAACGTCGTGTCGCTCTCGTAAAGTTTGAAACGGTGTATCATGGGAATGGATTAAGGTATCGACTTGAAACAGAGTGCATTTTCAAGAGAAAGCTTTCCTCTATCCCTTGAATAGAATTTTAGTGAAAACTGCGAGGTTCTGCTGAGTGTATTTTGAGATAAAAGAGGATTAGAGTGTTATATAGAAGACTGAGAAGCGTGGCGTAGGACATTCTACTGATAATTTACATAAAACAATTTGAACATATGAAAATTTGTACAAAACGTTTATCCTTCGTTTTGGAAGACAAAGTTTTACTCTGTTGTTTCTCCATTTATCTTAGTTGAAAATTGAATATTTTATATTCATATTGAAACTATAAAATTATAGAAAGAAATCAGAAAAGTTTTTTAAACAAACAAAATATATTTTATGTTCAACATATAAAATATATATTGAATATAAAATATATAAAAGCGTCGGCTATTTTTTTTCAAGTAAAAAGAAATACAAGTGAATAGCAACCCTTAATTGCACGGTGCTTTTTTTAACTTCTTCGCGTTATTGCTTCTGTTAGATCGTAAAAGCACAATTTTCTTAGGAATCATAGCGATGAATTCGAACAGAGAGTAGTGTAGAAAAATTGCCCTACAAATGGTAGAACAGTAATGACGTACAACAGAAGGAAGAAAGAAAGCAGCTCGGCCCATTATTGCTAGACTTCCGGAGTCACTGAGCAACCGGGAAAAATCTCATCGACTTTTAAGGTGAAAAAGGGAGATGAAAAATCGCCATTACCAGCGCGAACAGAGATCTGAAGACCATGAAAGAATATAAGAAAGAGAGAAAAGAGAATTCACCTTAGAAAACTCAGATAATTTCAACTAAATTAGTCCTATATTTTTGAATCTATAGCGTGAAAAAAAGTGCAAGAAAATAATTGAATACATTTAAATATAGATAAAAGTACTGATACAAGTATTAAGAAAATGAAAACTTGTCACTAATGTAATAAAATCACAGGGTTCCCTCAAATTAAATTTTATCACATGGCCTCTTTAAATTAGAATATTCTATTTACTCAAACATGTATTACAAAATTTTCAAATTTTATATATCCAATGAATATTTTTTAGACCTTTATTACTTGAGTTAAAGTTACTCGAGTTAAAATTATAAAATTATTTAATGACTTAGTTTTTGGTTAAAAAGTGAATTCTCTCTCTCTCTCTCTCTAATGAAGTTACAAAACATAATTATATTAATTTTCATAGAAGCTCCGAGAGCTTTCAAAACAAATATATTATCATTACATAAATGGAAGAAAAATCAGAAAATAATATTTTCACAAATTGTTCAGCGATTTATTTTGTTAAATAAAACGAACAAAGAGTCGAGATACTACAATAGCTGTGATTTAAACATAGAGAACAAAGGAAATCACGTTGAATTTCAATACCTATGTATGCCTAACAGAATATCTCGAAATTGTTAAGGCTATCGAGAACACGCGAATGGTTTTATTTCCGTTATTCAGATTGAAGCGAAATTTTCCTCTCTAACAATACGATTTATTCAACTTTATACTTCATGTATTGTAATAACGACACAGTAACATTTTAACTAGCCTCTTGTTGCGTAATGAACGTTCGTTTCTTTCTTTGCAGAAAATCAATCTGCCATTACGTGAATTTGTAATCGTCCGATATAAAATAAATGTTTAACGTGCTGTTGTCGGTAATTGCTTCGCGTTCTCTGCGTCCACATTCCCTGTGTCGACGCCAACCTTGTTTTATCACACTTGAACGCACCGACGTCTCGAATCGATTGCGTGCTATTGCGGCAATTTGCAAACATTATTGCGATATTCATCCATGTTTGAATATCGCTCCATACGGTCATACGTCCAACGGTCACCGAGATGAACCTCATCGTAAAATGATGGAGAAAGCTCGGCAATTTCGGCGTTAATGCTTTAATTTACCGTTTTATCGATTTATTTTAATTTAGCGAGAATTTTTTTTTTAATGAATATAATACGACGAAATAAATATAACATGATCATGATCTTTTAATATATATGCAATCTATGTTGTTCTGTTATTATAGTTCTGTTAAATTACTTTATTTACCTTTTTAAATAATTTTTAGGATTTTTAGTTAGTAGAATATCGTACTGTTATCTCAAATTATACGCTTTCGAGAAACTGGTCTTTTTTAAAGAATCTAGGTAATTTCCCATTATCGAAAATTTACATAGAATTTTATTCTGTTATCACGAATTACACGTAATTTAATGAAGAATTACTAGGTCGAATGCAGTTTGAGCACCAACTGATATTTCGAGTATCCCATGAACCTTATGGGAACCGGATTACAAATCGAAATAGTTTTAAGTGGAGTTATATGAGATATCTCGTATCTGAATGAGCGATTCTATTTAATTTTTAAAGCACCATTATCCTACTTTATTAGGCTTTTACCCTTTTCAAAAACTGCAAATATCATCGTGAGTATAACACTTTACAAAACTATTTTACTGTACAAAATATTAATCATACGTGACAAGGGAAGCTGAAAAATATGAAAAAATATCATAATTCTATCAAGTGAAAATATATTTATCCGGGACAATGTAGAAGTAATTATCACCAGCATGATAAAGTACAAATCTTGGGTGAAGCTTGTTAAAGTTTGAAGAATCTCATTTCAAAGGAGCAGCTAAACACAATTACGTGAATATATTGTAACTCGTTGAATAAATAACGTCTAAAACGAGATAGGATGGCAACGATAGTGCATTAATTAATGCATCAGTCAAGCACGTGTTCTCAATAAGAAGCAAACTAATCATCAATCTCACTCTCCCGTTCGTTTAGTTCGCATACAGGGTGGATTCAATTACAGCTTGAGAATTTCCAATAATCCGATAGTCTATGTGTATAGTCATGAATGACTGACATCGATTTAATTCATTTTACCGTGAAATGAATACACTAATTCACTATTGTTTAAATTATCGCCTGCAATTACACGCACAAGGAATTTTCTTTTCAACAAACACAAGACATTTCAATCGATACATTCGAAATACATTAAGAAAATTAGATTTTAAATTTACCATTACGTTTGCTTACGAATAACCGAACGAAGGGCGGATGATTCGTTACGAAAAGAAAAAATCAATTATACGTTTTTCTAACAAAAGGAATCAGTTACGTATGAATAAAGAAATAATCAATGGAAAGGGAGTAAAATTCCTCTGTTCGTATTTTTCCACGATTATCACGTGAAATAGTCGTACAGTTATTTTTCCACGAAACAGTCTCGAATTTACCATGAAATTACGTCGCCAACAGCTTTCCACCAGTTTTCTCTCGAAAAAGCCTTCTATAACAATTCAGTCTTTTGCGAGAATTTACAAGAAAAACACGCGACAATACACACACGCGCACAGTGAGTATCAAAGATGCGTGCACACCTCAGAAAATTGAGATTCGTATAATATTGACTGACATTTTATCGTATCCTTATATATTTTATATCTTCCCATTCAATTTTCAATTGACACAACGTATGCGTAAGAGTCTTTGAGGAAGTTTCGTCACTTCGATATGTGTACTTGCGATCCTCGCTGCATACTCGTTGGTTACACTTGGATCCAGCGTATGAGTTCTCCTTGACAGGCTGCAGAATTTCTGCACTTGCTATTTTCGCTTTTATTTACTGTTGATCATCGGCCTGACGGCCGAGTCGCAGACGGAACGTCGGTCGATACTATTTCTGAATGGACAACACGTGCAAAGTTAAAGGGGGAAAAAAGGAAAATAAACGAAGGAAAGTTGAATTACTAAAAATTATTTAGCAATTCGCGAATTAAGGAAACGGGTAACGCGTGGAAAATTAGAAAAAAAAAAAAGAAAAGATTGGAGAACCTTCTAAAATTGTATTACTCTGAAAGAAAAATTCTGAAATAAAAATCAAATATTATCCTAATGTCATATACAAATTCTAAAATGAACGCGAGAAGTGTGAGATATGTTCTTTAAAAAAATCCAGCGTGTAACCAACGTTACATAAAAAATATATAAAACGTAAAAAACGCTCGACAAAAAATACGAAAAGATACAAAGGACATAAAAAACGTTCTCTACGAAATAAAGAAAATACTGCAAAATGGAACGAGTATAAAAAATATTGCACGTGTGAGAAGCATATTTTATGAAAAATATAAAAACATATCGTACCGGAAGAATAAAAAACATAAAAGACATAGTATAGTACAGTAAGTTCTTAATTACGCGATAGAAAGGTATTACATGGGACTTAAAAAAATATTACGTAACGAGTGTAAAATAGAATCGGAAAAAATATAAAATTGTAAAATATAAAAATATATAAAATATAAAATTTTATTCTGCAAAAGAAACAAGCAGTCGTTTATGCGATAGAAGAGGTGTCTCGATGAGGAATGCGTAATGAAGCGTTCCAGCCAGCTTTTTAATTGCTATTTACCGAGCTTTCATCCACTCCCCTCGCTCCTCCACTTGTCTAGACTTCAAAGTGTGTCCCGAAGCGCGCCCTCGAGCAGAAACGATGATTTTTCATGGAGCGTTTGTGTACTTGTTTATTCTCGTCGATTCTTCCTGTGATCATTACTTCGCAACAGTGACACTCGATCCATTCGCACCAGCGGAAAATATAGTATCTCTGTTGCTTTTGAAAAAGAACAATTGGTCGGGGCCAATTTATCGGTAACTGCGAATTCGGCGTTAAATTTATGTAAACAAATTCGAGTAAATACGTGAAGTATTCTCTGAACGATATATTTTGTACAAAACGAAATGTCTTATAAGGTGAAAGTATTTAAAAGATCAGATAAGAAGATCGAGAGGCTCAGTGGAAGAACAGCAGAGCTACGTCGTTTAAAAATTCAGACAAGTATTCATAAATATGGCAATCTTTAACAAATTTTTGCACCTAGCATCCATAACGTTCAATTCCCAACTCTAGTCAAGCTGCCAATTTTCTAAAAAAAAGTTCAAACGTCAAAATTCTCAAAATTGTACAATCCACAATGTCTAATTTCCAACCCTGAAAGGTGATCTAGGAACAAGAAGAAGGCCACAAGCTATTCCATATTATGCTTATCGAAAGTTCTGCAATCCGCAGCATCTCAAATCTTAATATAATATTGACTTAACCGACTCACCATCGTTATAGACTACAGTTTTTATAGCGAAAAAGAACCACATAAAGCTTCTAAAATATCATAAAGCAGTGTAGTGAGAAAATCAAAGTCTATGCTCTTAACTTTGGTCCAGAGGCAAAATGGCTCCACGCATGTCCTCGGAGGCGTCATTTGTCTCAATCATGTTTTTCCCCATCGACTAGCGGTGAACACGCGAACCACTCACGTGCAGTTCGCTCGCGTGTCCCATAACTCACGTCACGTGACCGGCGTGTCGCCTTAAGTAGAAATGACAGACGTAATGGCCAACCGGTAGTCCATTACCCACTTGTATGACGTACGAAATGATAGCACGGCTATCTGCCATAAAGATTGACACAATTTGCTAGGCACACGCGTATATTTCCGTCTCATCTAACCGAGAACTACCTCGAAGGACGGTCTTTTCCTTATATAACGTAACACACAATTGAAACGTGTCTTACCAACATGATCGTTGTCCGATGAACAAATCACAGATCATGGGTTCACATGTTCGTTGATATTGACGCGTTTGTTGCGTCTAGTCGATTGTTTAATTAATACTTAAAATAATTTTTTTAAGCATTTTAGTTTCCCTTCTACGTTTACAAAATCTTCAACATTTCTACTTAAGCTTCTTTTATTTTATTTTATTTTATTACGATCAATAGCTTAATATCCTTGGTATTTGATAACTTTTCTTGGTAATTTATTTGTATATTTTTAAAGTTTATTTACAGGTGAAATACAAATGTTCTTTTGAATCAGTGACATATTTAAATTCTTAAATTATATGCAAATTCGTAGAGGGAAGAAATTGTACTTTCTTCTTTTCTACTTTCTGTTTAACTATGCAAACGTAGTTTCGTTAAACGAATCGAATACGAAGTTGCTCTATTAATTAGATCGAGCAAAACGAATTAATTACCTTGGCTCACTATCGATTTTAGACCTTGGTAATTATTAAATGAACCGTGTTCAGGGGAGAATTAAATGCTGAATTTTGCATGATTTTGCCAGTAACCTCCTCATCATCAGAAAATTCGAACTGTTTTAGAAACGTGTACATTGAAGTTCCTTGTCAGGAGTTTGGCATTTTCGTAATTGATCCTGAATCATTAGCAAAATTTTGGACTTCTAGATAACCCCGTTCCAACCCTAGAAGATTGGTTTATCTTCATTATGAAAACAAAAGATCGGAACAGAAACGAAAACTTTTAATGAGTTCCAAAAATATTGTTATGCTTACAATTCATCCTTCCATTAAAATTTCAATTAAATTACAACACGTTTCTCTGCACGCTTCGCTATGGGGAGATTTAAAATTTCCAGAGAGACCAAACAGTGACACTGACTATCGAAATCATTTGAATTAATTTTGTTAGATAAGTAAAAAATTCATATTAGCTGGATTAAGTAAAATTGAATTAATTAAAAATTGTATGAAAACATTTGGCTAAATTTAAGGAAAACTAATTAATTAATATTGCAGATCGAGTGTGATTTGGTTAATTAAAAGTTGTATGAAAAAAAATTTGATTTCAAGCAAAGGAAAATGAATGAATTAATTATGAATTGTATAAGAAAATTTGATTGAAGCTGAGATATTCTTATTACGGCACTGAGATGTTAGAGACCTGCGCAATCGGGGAATTCCCAGCGTCCCAGACAAAAGGTTCACGTGGAATTTTCATGGAAGCCTGCAGTCCAAGAACGTTATGACGTTATTAGAAAATTGAATTGTGTATCGGGTTTCATAAATTCTGAACTCCTATTATTTCATTCTCCATTGCGTCACAACAAAAATCAATGAACAAATTCATCTATATCTATCTCTATATCTATACAGATGTATCTCATATAAACTTGTCCGTTGGCATTTCAAACTATCTCTTTTTCACTTAAATGAAAATCTGTCATACATCCATCAGAACTGGCATATGTATTTTCAAAAATTTCAGATAAAAATTCTTTTTTTTCATTGTATACAAGATCATAAATATTCTTTTTTCCTTTTTCTCTCTCTCTCTTTTCTAGAACAAGAAAATAAAAAACGACAGGACAGTTACATTTCCGCATTTGGTACAAAACGAAACTATCGTTTCTGCGTTTTAGATAAATCAACAATTTCGAAATAAAATAAGATATTTTTATATAACTTTTGCATTGAGTTTGTACCTTTTTTTAACTTTCTGAATATTTCGAAAAAATGTCGACTGTGTTGTATCTACGGAATCTCATGAATTTATCGACGTTCATTTTCATAATTAATTACTAACTCTATTATTTTCAATTAAATTAATGCAGAAGCACGCCACATCATTTTTTAAAAATATTTTCTTTTTATATTTTATTTCACAGTTCGTTTCATTTTCTTTCTGTCTGCACCTCTGACGCGTTCATTTACGCCACTTTTTTACATCCTCTATCCATTCCCCAACGAAATTTTCGATTATCTGACACAAAATCATCCATCTCCACGTTATTCATCTCCATGTCGTTGTTTTGCTACCTCTTCAGTTGTCCACGGATTACGACAGTCGTTGTCAGGTGCCAGCGTGGTTAACCAGAGCCATTCGTTTCCTTTTCTTCTCGCGTAACGCGGTTTATCGCCCTCATTCAGATATTTCCGGCTAGCGAGTGCTCGCACTTTACCGTCGACAACGCTCTCGAATCATAACGACAACGAGCAGATAATCTAATCCACCTTGATGCTTATTTTAGTGCATTAATACACGATTATTCTAACACAAAATTGATTTGATAATTTAACTTATACCACTTTATATGAATTGTTATAAATACAACGAGCAACTCTATTTTTCAATAAATATCACTACCAATATTATTTTTAATATTCGATTCAACCTTAATCCGTCTTGAACTTAAATAACGAAGACTTGAATTCATTATACGATTAATACGATATCAACGCATTAAACAATGTGCGTTGAATTAATTTTATAATAAACTCTCCATTCAATGTTTATTATTCTCAGTTTCTTTATTACACGTTCGTAAAAAATGATGCGTGAAGGCATAACTGAGGGAGATTTATTTTGTTTCATTTTAGTTGATCCTATTTCATCAACATTTCCGAGTATTTTATTATTGTTATAAAAATAAGAATAAAACGGGAGAGAAATTTTAGCGAGATTGAGCAAGAAAATGGTTCTCGTGTTATTAAATTGAATTCTTCCTGATTCCACTTGAATATCCAGAGTATCCTATCATTTTCTAGAAAATTGTTAACTCTTGTACTGTCCACGAAAGTTGAACTATTCGATTAATCCCTCCAAAAAATGTTCCCTTAAAAGTCATAAACCTTCTAAGCTATAAATTGACATGTCACCGTCTGTTTCTCCGTTTCTCATGAAGAGCAGCAGCGACGACGAGGACATGGTAAGCGCGTTACAGTCGCAGACAACGGGATATTTGTCTCGTGCAAAGCGGAAGTGGTGCATGAAACAGGGTAACAGGATGCTCGATGATGTTGGGCAACGTCACGGTCCTCGACAGGCCAGACAGCTCTAAATTAAACATAGATATCTGCACGGCAGCGATTCTTTAAACAAACGGCGCGCGTTGCGCTGCTAAAACGTGCAACAGAGGCAAAAACTCTGCACGTGCCAATGTTTATGTACACTACCACTTATAAGTATCTAGTCAGTTTTCTGAGTGTGTGTTGAGTTAAGAGAACGTGGAGTTGGTCCATTACGAGGGTAGCATAATTATGAAAAGCAAATTTTGGACTAGAAATTTTTCGGAAGAAATATATGGTAATTGTGTATAACAACTTAATGACTTTTTTAAATTTTTACTCCTTAAATGTGATATTTTTCTTAGTTTCCTAGAAATAACGAAGAATTTAATAGATGTAATATCTTTTCGCTTTAATCTTTCGCCCGACTATATTAATTAACTAGCCATAGAGACTACACTTTTGACTATGTCAATTAACTAGCTTTCCGTCATCATAAATTTACAAGTTTTAATTTGTTTTATTACCTTTGCTTATGTAGAGGATTTCAACTTTTAAAAAATCAGTTTAGAAAATATCATTAAATTCCTTCATCTGTAGTTTGGTAAATTATTCCCAACTAAATAGAAGATGTTAGTATTAATTTAAAACATATTAATTAATTAATTAATTTAAAATTAATTAATTTAAAAACAAATTAATTTAAAACATATAATCGAAGATCCTTTTAACCAGGAATAAATTGTTTTGGTGTAAAATTCAACTTCGGAAAATCAATTTAAAACGTATCGTTGGACTTTTCTTTACCGGTAATTTCGCGATTAAATTACATTCACTGAGATATAAGCAAATGTTCGGATAGTTTTGAACGCTGGTTGTATATTGGGGCTTGAGCGGTGGGGCTAGCATGTCTGACCTAATTTTTGCAAAACAGTCGGCGCAGAGGAACGTTAGTGCGATGCTGGCCACCAACGATGTCGTCGACATTATCCGGCACTGTTATGATCATAGCGTTAACCGGAAATTCGAGTGGAATGTTAGAAACTTTATTTAGAAAGTCTTTTACGATTAACAATCTTCCCTTCGTTTAACATTACGATTGTGATAGACATATTTTGCGGCTTTTCCTCGTGCTATTCTAAATCGAGGAATTTATCTCGAGCCTTTAATTAAAATTTACAATTCTCGCTTTAATATCTATAATTAAACTATTTTCTATCAAGCTTTATTGTACATACGTAAACATAAAAATTATTCATAAACGTCATTCTATAAATATTCCCCAAAACATCCCCTACTTACGCAGTATGATACAATCCTGACAAAAAGGGAAAAGGAAGGATAAAAAAATTACGTCATAAAAATTCTCATCTGATTCAAACAAATACAAACGAACGCACGAACAAAGTTTTAACGAATCAGCAATCCAATCGATCCCATCGCCCAATTCTAAGCTAAACCATATACGCATTGAACAGAGAATCGAACGGATCAATCGAGCGTAGGAGTTTGGCTACCAACAGGCAGAGAAAAAGAAAACAAGGAAAATGATGACGGTGGCGGCGTCGCGGTACCCCCCGGTTTTCCGGATGTTACGTTACTGTGCTACGGCGACGCCACACAGAGAATCGTTCCGTCAGTCGGGTCTCGGCCGCCGTAAACGTTAATACGACAGCGCACAAGCTCATCGTCTCGGCTCGGAAGCACCGAGCTTCCTCGCGGTACGTTCGTCACTCTACCGTCCTACCAGTTACCTCTCTATCATTTCACGAACCAAACAACCCTCTGATAATCCCTCGATCCATCCCTGTGCCAGCAAACATCGCCAATTTCCAACTAAGCTCAAGTTGTCAAATCTGTGTTGACCCCAGGTGTCGTCAAAACGTCTGGACCAGTGTCTGCGTGTCTGTGTCGGGTTGTAGACCCAGCTTCCGGTTGCACCAGGTGTCCTGCGTCAGCATCGCCGCGGTTTACTATCCGTGCACCCCTTCTGCGTGCAAAGTGGGGTGAAAGGACGCGGTAGGCGGCTATATAGCCACTCAGGTAACCTTCTGCAACGGAGAATGCGGATGCAGCCGTGATTTCTGTCTCTCTATCGAAGAGACTAGTGCGAATGAGACTGACAGATCCGTGTTTGCGGTTAGACTTTGGTTAGATTGGTCTTGGGACGTTCTTTCGTGGGCTTGCTATGATTTGTTGTAGTTTGTGGGCTTGTGGCAATTGAAGATTTAAATTTGTACTGTTTATGTGCCGTATCTGTGTTAATTTATATCTGAAGGGAACACTAAGGTTGCTATAGATAGGATTTTTGACTTGATTAAGGATTACGTAGAAACGTGGGGTTAAAAGTGACGTTTCTTCGTCGTTATCGATATTCAAGCTGTTTTCGGAGATCGTTGTTCTGGCGATAGGAACGTAGGAAACGAGGCGCACGTGGCGCCGGTATTACGCGTTCTTTCTGCACAACATCGTTCCCCATGTCAGACTGTGAACTTTCATACAAATTTCTTATCGTCTCGTCAGTTACGAATAACGAATGTTCAAAGAAAGTTCATAATTTTATCGTAAATCCGTATAAACGTGTTAATTTCCAGTAGTCTTTCGCTGTCACCGCCAAGAACGTTTCCTAACGTCTCGTATTTCTGACGAATTTTAATCTCATCTGAAAATTATTTACCACAGGCATCAACTTCTTCAAACCTTTGTCTTTTGTAATCTAAGTGTTCAAACTTTCTCGAACATTGTTCAACGCTTCGTTCTGGTTCCAGAAAAGCGTAATAGAAAACCCTATCAGACACACAGACAGCTGAACATACTCTCAAACCCAGCCAAACCACTCCAATCCTTTTCAGACTCCTTTCTTTCTTCTGTACTCGACTTCTGTATCCGATTTCTCGCCGATGTAGTGCGTGATCGTTGCGGAAATCCGCGTAGCCAACCAGTGTGGCATTTCTGTGACCAGATGTACTGGACAGGCATGTGTCCTCTGGGACTACGCGCTCTCGTACCCCGGTGAAGTAGTCAGATGAAAAACAGGCCCGAGGCAGTCAGTAAGCCAACAGAAAAATGGATCTGTTCGATTCGAAAGAGGGTTGCGCGGCCGTGTGGCTTGCTACCTGTTGTCTGCTGCCCACAGCCGCAAACTTTTCTGCGCTAACGTGCCTGGTGCGTGACGCGACCCATCGCCAACCGCTCTCTTCCTCTTGTCTGCCGATTTTGCACAGTCATTTCCGGCCTAAGGGTGTCTGTACACCACGAGGGTTGAATTTTTTGGATTCAAGAACCGGTACTTGTTGTTTTGTCACATTGACGGATGTACGATCTGTTGGACATGATAGTAGGTTTCGGATTTGCCAGGTTTCAGGTCGTTTGATAATTTTCTTGCTTCGGGGAACCAGTTAATGGCTTTTTGAACGATTTGGGCAGAGGGTGGTGGTGGGAATTACTTGTAATCGAAGCTTTGTGGTATCTGTCAGTGATTAATTGTCAAAATTGGAAGCGTATGATAGTGTTGGTATATATCATAGTAGGTATGACGCTGTATGAGGGTTCTTCCGCTTTGCAAAAGCAGATAATGGGTTTTTCAGTAATTTTTACAGAGAATTGGAGGTATTTGGAATTGGAAGTCTACAGTAACGATTGGATAGGTTGAAATTGACAATATATGCTAATATTCATGCTTACACAATAGGTCTGGGATCAATTGGAAGGAAACGTCTATGTAGTTGATACCGTGGGTATAGGTTAGTTTCGAAAAGTTGCTTGCCATTATGGGGTTTGGCCTGGATAACAGATATCTGGTATACCCGTAGGTAGCAAAAGTTTCTAGTTAAACTTTTACTATATTCCTGATAGTTTTATTATTAGTTTATTGGATTAATGTCAGTAGCCTGAAAAGTGGACTGGCAGTTGTGGAATTTGGGGTAGATAAGGGATATTTAGTACACAATGGCTGTCAGCAGTTTCTGATCAGTATGGTAATGTGGATATTATATCAGTGCGAGTAGTAAGGTTATTATATCAGCATATTTGTAATTCCATCATTATTGCAAGTAGGATTTTCTTACTATTATTACATTAGAGGTTTCGTTAATGATTTTGTTATATTTATTTGTTATAGAAGAATTTTTATTTACAAGAAATAATTTTATGTTATGTAATGCTTCACAAGATAACATTTTGTACAAAAGAATGGTAAAATGTATGGTTTTGTATAAGAAGAATTTTATTCATGATTGTATAAGTAAAAGTGGAAATATATCATAAGTGAAAAATTCCGACAGTTACTATATCTTAGAGCGAATAATTGCCCTTTGAGAATGTAAAATATTTGGTGTTAACGAACGTTAAGAGATTCTTGTGTACGTGCTTTAAAATTGATTATTAAAACGATAGAACATAAAAAAGAGCTCCAGTATTTTGGAGCTTTAAAAATTCAATCCCAACTTGCCTTTGTTCTTATGTTCGCGTCACAGTATGTGCTTATGCAAAGCTGAATACCTGACTGCCATGTGTTCAAGCAGATGGAGCTTATACAATCAAAGGATTTATTAAGCTGATCGGAACGCTTATTCCTTTCATTCCTTTTTGAAGAGAAAAAAAGCCTTTCTGTATTGATATTTATTCCATGCAATCTTTTATATTATATAATTTTTTTTTACGTTTCTCGTACTAATTTATTACTGTGAGCACATTTTGGACATCTGTCTCAAATTTAAATTATACGAATTATAAGAATGCATATAATACTTGAAATAAAATATTGCTTACAATGACCAATAGTTGAGATCAATCTTCTATTTAGATCCCATTTCTCAATTTCTTAAATTTCCAACAAATTAAGTTTAACAGCTTGAATTTGTTGTCACGCCTGTATTTTCTAATTAGAAACAAATAAAGCTGTTCGCGTATTTAACAAAGTTCCTACATTCGAATGATTAAAAAATTGTCCAAGTTGCATTTTTGAAATCCGGAAAAGTTCTTGGATTTTCATCATATCCTTTAAAGTACAACGATGAGACATCGAGAAAATAATAGGAAGCGAAACCAACGTCTGGAAGCAAAGGTGCAGCGACTCGTAGTTCGCGCGAAATAGGTTCGCTGAAGCAAGTGAAATAAAAGCGTGTCTAGTCAGCCGAATTCCGTGGGGAGTTTGTTTCCGGGACTGAAAAGTCGTGGAAACTGTGCTGCGCAACTTTCACCGTATCGGAGTATCGCGTTGTAAAATTTAATCGCTGTCTGACGAACGAAAACGGCTGTCCCCTTCGCTTTATATACTTATACAATGGCGATTTATTACCTGTCATGAGGAAATTCCAATCTTTTGTTAAGAAAATGCCAATCTTTTTCTTTCAGAGGAAATATTGCGATATCATCCTTAGATAAGAAAATTCCAATTCTTTTGTACACAGAAAACTTCGAATCTTTACGTGGAAACCTCAATTTGTCATGTAAAAAGTAGATTTTAGATATCTTCCGTTATAAATTTTATGATATTCTTTTCTTTTCTTTTAATTTGCCTAATTTGGTTGGGCTGCAAGGTGCTATTACAATTATGGTTAAATTATTTGATTTTATTCCTGTATTCCATATTTGTTATATTTATTTCATGTCCTATATTTCGTATCATATTTATTTTATTTTGTTGCATATAAATGCAACATTGGATGGAATCCTACAGTCTGCTCTATGTTCTATATTCCATTTCGTATTCCATATTCTATATTTTAAATTGTATTTAATTTTTTATTTTATATCTAACTTCATATTCCACGATACAATGCTATACGTACATTCCATTTTCATACTCTCCATAATAGGACATTAATTTACATCATAGTCTACAGAACGGAAATTAATATTAAATATCTAGCAATTATATACTCTAACGCAAATCTAACCTAACCTATCTCTTTATACTCTGCATATACCATTCCACCGAATCAGACGAAGTTTAACACGATCTAATTCAACATTTTAATTAACTTTAAGTTGACAATTAGATTTTTTAATCGAAATACTATGAAATAGAGAATCATTTTTATTCTATGATCTTCCTCAAACGTTGAAAATTGTCAAAGACCTTCGTCGTTACAAAGAAAACTGTCGATAAGCGGATTAAATGATAGTTAGAGCGTAGTGACGGCACTATTGAAGTGTTCTTTCATGGAAACGCGTGGCAAGAAAGCGGTACAAAGGCGATAACTCGACAATGCTTCTTTCCACAGGCAAATTCGTTTGGTTTCGTGTTTGAGCTGGCAAAGTTTGATTCCGTCGAATCGTGTCACACACCAGGCAATCGAATAAAGAAACAAAGAAATTGAGGGAGAAGAAGAGACGAGTTGCTTCGATTTGCTTTGATAGCATACTTTTTCGCTTTGTTGAAGTTGGAAGAAAATCCGACCTGTTTTCGGAAGTCCGTTTGGACATGTTTGTGTATACCCATGAAACTAAAATTGTATTGGAACGAGTATCTGTGGTAATGCATTTATTGGAAATTGTCCCGAGATGTAGACCAGTGGCCAAAAGTTTGGAAGCATTACATGTTTCATAAATTACAAGAACGTAGACAACAGTTAGAGGAGAATTCCTTTAGTTTGGGAAATTTGTGCCCCGAAAATTTATTAACCCAAAAAGGATCGTCCTTCATATGTGTAGCATTAATTTGCAATTGATATTGAATATTTGAGTGATTCGAAATATCTGAAATTGTAGCAGCTACATATAAACATTTCTCTATGCCAATAAGTAGAGCAGAAACGTATGTGGTCAGACGAGTACAAAAGAAATCCATTTAATAACCTCTTCTTTTTTGCTCGAACTTTATTTTCAAATTTACTTCTCTTATACCGCGATCGGTATCAAAGGATATCACCTTTCCTCTCATTCCATCACATTTTCACCATAGCCACGTTCTTTACCGTAGAAAAATATATTCGTTTCTGAGAGAGTAGAAACGAGGAGGAAAGAAAGCTCTGGGAATTCATCGTAGCTACCGCGATAAATCGCGTTTATAGCCGCACGAACGAAAAGTCCGCCTACCTCGATAAAAAAGAACTTGCTCTGCAAGCTGACTGCCTTCAGCAGCTTCCACCGTGCCTCACGCGTATTCAGCTTTTCTTTCCGTTTCATTAACGGCCGGATTTACAAAATTTATCGAATAGCAGAGGGGCAGAAGAAGGATGGGAAAGATTAAACGGAAAGCTACACAGCGTTTTAATAAAGAACGCCACGTATACGAATTAATCTATTGGACAAAAGTGATATTTATCAAATCTTTAAAAATTTCTTCCTTAATCGAGTGCTGAGAGATTCTTTATTTAAAAGTGCGTCGAAAATGTGCTGTGCAATTTTTTCGTATGGGTCTTCGTTTCGGAGAATATGGAATTTGAAAATTCGTGCAGGTTGTGACTTGCTGACAAACCACCCGATCTTCAGGCTTATTTATTTAAAAAATGAAGCGGTAAATAAGGGAATTCTATTCTACGTTTTTTGTCAACTTTTTCATGAAGAATTGATCCTTGCTGGTAGTTTTACCTGTCATTAAGTATAGCATGACAGAAATCGATTTTTACTATTTTAATAAATTTGACAACTAGAGATATTTTGAAATTTGGAATTTTTATAGCTTTATGAATTCTTAGGAACTACATAATCGTAGATATACACTCACAAATTAATTTCATATCAATGGTAATTAAAATAGATTATTTTAAAAATATTGATAACGATTAAAGACAATAGATTACATGAAAACGCAGATTTCACGAGCGAAAATAAACAAAAAGTTCATCGTTCGAGCAAATAGGCCTATTTCCTAGGTGTAGCTTACGGTGTGTGACTTCGTTATCGCACGCAGCTTCTGTCATCAATTACGAGGGGTTTGATGACTATAACCACGGGCAGTCATTGATTGTCAACGCAGACCCCCTGGCATGTGTCAATTAATTGCACCTGATCGTTAACAGTGCGATACAAAATAAAATTATCCATACCTTCAAAGGGAGCACTCAATAAATACTCCAGCTATTGTTTATTGTTGCAATTATGTAATTTATTACACTATTTTTGATACCAACAAAATTAGGGGAAATTTATTATTTATTACTACAAATAAGGATTAAGGGCAATTTTTGTAACACTAGAAATATTCCATTATTTAGAAAAGTCATAAAAACAAGATAAAATAGTACGTTTTAGACGATTAATGAATATAATTTTCTCTCTGGCATATTTTATTTAATGAAAAAAGAGATTTTAGAGAAAGGCTGCTAACGATTCTCATTCCAGCACACTTTATTCTATTGCTTGATTTTATCCTCATCTTATCTTCAGTCGCTCACTCATTGTCTTCAATCGTACGTATTTCCATTTTATATTTCTGCGGATTATTTTTATAAATCCATCTACAAAATGTATTCCACATTGCTTTGAATAAACGAACTTGAAATGCTTGAATAAATCGAGGAACGTATTTCAAGCTGGCAGTCGTACAAATTAGCAAAAGGAAAATGACAGTATGATATTATTTAATCCAGCAAAACATTTCCGCTAGCTATTTTTAAACGCAGAACACCGGGAGAACGTGAGCATCTACGTCAGAAGGAAACAAAACCGCCTCGTTTTCTGTTCAATTTATCAACGACACTTAGCTCAGTCTCGTAAGAAAGAATCGCGTATTACAGGCTTAATTGCGAGTGGCTCTTTTATCGCGAACCGTGCCGGCCACCCTGGCTTAATTAAGCAAACCTGAATAGCATTCGTGCTTTTATCAACCCACCCTTTTGTATCTTGGCAAACGTAACGCAATGAGGGAAGAAAATTGTAATAATAACAATTCTGCGATGAACGAGAGTTACACTAACACCTTATACAAACTAAAGTAGCATTAGATTAAGTTTCGGATGATAAAGCAATCTTTTCTTTCGTAAGGCAAGTTTTTCTTTGGTCTTAGGGGCAAGTTGTTCCTCTTTGATCATAAGGATATTTTTACTTGGTCTTTCATATTTGAAGAAAATTAATCTCTTTAAAATTTGTTGCTTGTGAAAGGAGAATAGGATGCCTGTCTATATACGATCCCTTTGTACTTATAATACTATATTTCGTTTTTACATTCAATTTATGTCTTTGTTATTAAATTTTGTATGTCTACTCTAAAAACTCTATTAACCATAAATTTCAAGGAAACTTCAATTTTGAAAGCAAGAGTTTAACTAAGAATAGCTTTAATATACTAATAACACTAATATGTACTAATATAATACTTGAAGAGCATGACTAAAACAGAAATATATACAGTAGAGTATTGAAAGACAGTGTTTTGTATGTCTCAGAAAGTCAGGGTATTCAATTCTCTTTTATACTAATTTGTAAGAAATTCTCTTTCATTATTGAAAGCAAAGATTCGATATGCCTGATCATATACAGTCCATTTCTACTTGCTCCACTGTATATTTTGCCTGGAACCGTGTCAGATGTTTTAATCCATTAAAAGAATAGTCTATTAACTACAGATTATTCGTATTAAGGGCCATTTAATGATGACAATTCTTTAAACTCGCTACTAATTTCATTTAGCACCTTAAAGTCTTACGAAAGATACAAAACGTTAAAATCCTTGGTAATCGAGCTCGGACATGTATTAACATTTCTCGCAGTATGGTCAAGATGAATGGACTGCAAGTAAACAGTTATACAAATTAATTAATCACATGACGTATACTTTAATCACCTATGGTATCGTATAATGCACCACCATCCTCGAAGACGAGCTCTGTAGAATGAAACACTCGGGACATCCTGTACCAATTAGCCCCATTAATTTCGAACCTTGACACTGGACCAATCAGAAGACAATTTTAACTCTAACTGACCTCTAACGTGAACTTTGACCTGAACCCTACCCTTGGACGAATGAAGCTAATTTCCCTCCCTCCAGTTTCGAGCCTGTATTTGCTGCAGGGATAAGCGAGATTATATAGAAACTAGTTGGTTTTCGAGTAAAATTGAAAATTATTTTCCTGGTTACCCGGAAAATGATTTGATATTTTTTAAGAGAGATCTCTTACTCGAATATTTCTTAATAATATTGCCGCGCGCGAATAAATTTTTTACGCGGATGAAAAAGTGGAGAAGCGAAGAAGAGTAATTTGTAATTGAATAATTGGCGAATTTCAATATTCTTGTTGATATCATTGTCTGGAATATCATTTGCGATCTTTTTTCTATTGAAGACACAGGAAGCTGTTTTTCAATGTAACAATATCCATATCTCTATTTCTTTATCGTGGGCTTTGAATGGCATCTATTATAATTTTCTTTTATATTCAGGAATTTAAATCGTTCGAGAGAAATAAATTGAAGGCAATATTGAAATATAGCGAAGTAAGTAGGGTGGGATTGTATATGATCAGACATCGTACATTTCAACGAAGGTTTCAGTTTTTTTTCATTTTTTTAGATATAACGTCAACATATGTAACACCTGAATGATATTATTCAAAATACAGTATAAATTGCAAACGAATAAAAAAATAAGTGAAAAAGTGAGAACACAGAAAATTGATAAAAAAACAAAAACAAAAACTGTATGTAACACGTAAATAGTATTAAAAATACATTAAGCGCAATAAAAATTCTAAATGAATAAAAAAAAGTGATGAATAAAACATAAAAGGTTCGTAAAAAAAGTAAAGAGGAAATAAAATAGCTTCGACCACTACATTCTACGATCCCATATACTGTTAACACTCAACACAGTTGTCGATGCTGAGAAACAAAGACAGCAATATAAATCGATGATTCGCTGGTCGACTCGCGCTTTCGTTTTAAGGAAAAATTAATCAGCAACCGGGTTCACTGGCAGATTATTGATCGTGAAAGGGCCGCAGAAGAAGGTGTCATCTAACGGCACGTAACTTGATTTCCTGTTTATTCGATACGCGGAAATCTTTAATCGGATTTCAAGGAAGATAGAGTTCTTCCTGTAAAGTAACGTTTCAGACGCAACCCCATTGGGATACTACTATACCATAAACAAATTGTTTCTGCCTCCACCGTAGAAAATCAGATACTCTTATTCAATGTTACTTTTACACCTTTACCTCTTTTCTTACGCTTCCATGGTTATACGCCATATTTTCCCGCAGAAAATTTATTGCGATGCTGCTATAAATTTTATTTTTGTATTATTAAATACTTTCTGATAAACAAAACGATCAAATGTTTATCGCTGCATTTATTTTCCAGTTATTTTATCGTGAACTTGTTGTTTTATTTATATTATATCTGCTTTATAATCTGCAGAATATTCTGAATAAATATCTTTACGGGAGCATACGGTGTCTGACTATCTACGGCATTTTTCATATCGCTATATTTCAATCTTGCTGTCAATTTATTTTTATCACGCTTTTATCAAGCTGATGGCTCTTTAAAGATCACGATAAGAAAGAAATAGGTAACAGTTTCCTCTGTTTCTAATAAAATAAAGATATGCATGATAAATTGAAAAGGAACGAGAACCGGTCTGACCATATGTAGTCTCTTTCTACTTCCACTTTCTCATTCTACTGCAATATCTTTATTAGATAATCTAGATTTTTTAATATAAATGAATGTTTTAGAGGAGACGTAACAAAATGTTCATAATGAGAAAGAAATACGTTTATTTTTACATTCAAGGAATCTATATTCCTGTCTTTCCTTCAAAACGAAGAATCAATAAACATGAATATTAATCTCGTTATTATACAGCCTAGTAGATTCTCATTGATCGTAGACGGTAACATTTTTCTTCTCTTTAAAAATCATTTAATACATTTTTAACAAATTTCACCAGTTGATTAATCGCGAGAGGAAAATAAAAGAAATTGTTTATCAATTATCGAACACGAATGTACTTTTCTCAGATGATGCAAAATTATCATGGAACATATTTTTCAACGTATCACGGCTTCATTAACTCAATACGACAGATTAAACGTTGTAAAATACTCTATTGTTCATCGTTAACCCGCTTCAAGGCCGCGTTCCCGTGTACCATAGATATTCCTCGCTTTGCGGTGAAATTTCGAGTTTCTCAGCGAATTTTCTCGACACTTGACGGTCCTCTGTCCTTTGTGGATCCAATTTCCTGGCAACTCTCTCGGCGACTTTTTTTTCCGTATTTTTTTTCCACTCAACGACAAAATTGAAGAACTTCTACGCAACGAATGGAAGGGGGAGGGTCCATAACCAATCACAGTCTAAAAAGAGCTTCCCGACCAATTTGAGGACTAATGGTTAATAAAAACCCACGCAGCTTGCGAGGAAATTAAAAATTCCAGCCTCGACCCAGTTGATTACTTCGATACCACCGCGAGTCACGCGTTTATGCTATTTTCTTAAATCGTGATTACGCCTGGCAACCTTCTTCGTGCGAATTTTCCAAGAAATCTGAAAAATGTACTTTGCTATTTTCTATTTAAATGTCGTTCTTAAGATTCAAATGAAATGCGAGAAAACGTATTGATCAGATATAATGAAATTACATTCTCTAATATGCATTATAATAATAATTAATAAAGATTGTAGTATATGTTAAATTTAGTAGCCATTATAGTAATATCATGCTATTAGGAAATAAAGATAGAGTGTAAAGATATGAATATTATTTAATGTTGAAATTTTAACGTGTCGTAAATTATATAATAAATATTGTAGGAAAGAAATACTGCAATTTTTGTAAAGATATTATTACAGGAATAGTAAATAATAAATATTACGCATGAATATCGTAATAGTAACTAAAACTTGGAAATATTATTGCAAAAGATTTTAAAAAGTATTATCATAAATAATATGTTAATTATTAATTCACTTATTCCATCTCTTAACTGTGATATTTTTATACAATAAAAATTTTTTCACTGCAAGGATCACAAACGAAAAAATATACTGTATAGTGACGGAAAATGTGGTAAATTGTAAAAGTAGAAAAGGGCCGATGGCAAATGTGGTGCGTGTAGAAAAATGCTAGTGCTACGATTGAATATGATGAAGGAGTATTTTCACGAAAACAATTTTTGTAGAAAATCAACATTTGATTTGGAATAGACAAAATTTTATTCCTTTTTATTTAGTAATTGTTTATGACTGTTGTGAATATTTCACTAAAATCAGAGGTAAAATTTGTCACTCTTCTGAAATGCGGAGAAATGATTATTTTGTTTCAACGTTTAAGACATTACAATCGTTCAATTAGTGTAACGAATATTTTTATTGAAATATTTAAAGGAAAATGGAATTTTTAAAATTTCATTCTGTTTAATTTCTCGAAACAAATGAAGCTTTTACATATGAAATAAGAATGTCTTCGCTTTAACAAAACTTTTCAAATTAAAAATGCTTGTATCTAAAATTATTTCAATTAATGCTTCAAATATTACTAATATTATAATACAAGACGTATATCAACAAATTTTGAAGATTATTTCTACCAGTAAAACAGAAAAGTTCCATTTCACTGACTGTATTGTTAGCAGGCAAAAGAGACGCGTTATATAAATCCATTCTGAAAATTATTTCTGCATACAAAACAAGGCAATCCCATTTAAACAATGAGGTCATTGCAGAACACGCAAGTTAAATAGAATAATTTTAGAGGTTATATATATGAAATAAAACAGTTTCATTTCGAACATATTATCTGTCAATCTTGTATTATTATTTACTTAAAATAATATTTCTGTAGAGGAAGCTTGATAAATTAAAATTCGACGAATCAATTCTTTTGGAAAATATGTTATTGAGAAATGATATATTCATACAGATGATTCGTTGGATTTTCATGTAATACTAAATGCTCTTTCGAGCAGGAAATCGAACCGTTCCATCCGCGAATTTGATATTAGACGACGAGAAATCGATATTCGAGAAACCTTTACCAAGATTTCGAGCATTTTCTCTAAGAAGTTTCTTAGGAAATTGAAAATCTCGCCTACGTGCGACTGAAAATATTACCAGACTATTGTAGATAATCGAAAATTTTCAGAACCGAATTAGGACGAATGTGTAACACAACAAACCAAATACGTAATTAGTTACGATTAATATTTTAATAATCAAGTAGATAGGCATCCTTGCAAAATAAAATAATCTGCAATTAATTCAAAGACCCACTAATTCACTTGAAATTCTACTAAGAACAAGAAAATGATAACAATACAAACTTCCTGATGAGTGAAGTAACTTTGTATCAGCTTTTGAAGCTTCCAAAACTTTGAAATTAACTGACTTATCAACTGCAACTCGTCTCTCACATCTCTCTCTCTCTCTCTTTACACCATGGTCATCTGACAGTGAAACTCTTTTAAAGAGCACATGCTTTCCTGTCGTTAGCGATGAGGGCTACAAGTCCTTCCGCAATCGACAATCAGTTGTTCCGTGTTCCACTGTACGAGAACACAGCAGCCATCTTCAGAAACTAGTCCAGGTCATCATCCTCCACCGATCGTCGCTTTCTACGCACATTTCGTAACCCTGTGCCAAACTAGTCGAAATAGAACGCCCTACTCTAGAGGATCTTCAAACAGATTGCTTTAGCAAATTATCTGATAGAAAGTTTCAAAGGTGATCTGATGAGAAGTCAAATAAGTCATTCTACTAAAGGGATCTAGATACCGAAAGCAAAGGAAGAGAAAGAAAGAGCACAGTGAAGCAAGCAGACTGAAAGCTGAGCTGTTGAATTAGCTGAAGAGCTCTATAGTAAAGAGGAGCAACGATTAATGAATGGTTGGTGTGGAAAGGATGAGCCTGGGAATCGATATCTAGCGTGTGACGTCTAATTGCTCCAACTGACTCAGGTTCCACCATCCCAACAGGTATTTCCTGTTCTTTCGTCGATAAAAGAGGATAACTGTAGGGGTGAGTGGTATTCGACGTGTAGTCGGTGTTAGAAGATAGTTAGGGAGCCTTTCATTCGATCCTCGTGGTGTTTGTGCGAGCTGAGGCCATTCTCGATGAGGCACAGCTAGGTCTGTCTTCACTTTGTGCTGTGTGTTCGTAGATACAGGATTCTATGTGTTAATTGGTGTCCTAGTTCACGCGCGAGGGATCATACAATTTTCTTGCATCTTACAAATCACGATCTGTGAGGAAGAGTAGCAGTTAGAAGAATATTTGGCGTCCTATGTGGATGTCAAGGAATTTAAGAAGATTGTTTTACATGAAGTTTAGACTCTCTGAAAGCCAATGTTCCTGCACTATGTTCGATAAATGAGAGTCAGATGATTAAAGATCGATCTTGGAGAAAATCTAGAAGAACTGATCTTTGAAAACGTCCAGGACATTCAGATTGGTGTACTGAAAGAAGAAGACAATTTCGTGGAGTCATAGAAGCTGTACAATATGTTCATCAGAACGGAATCACTGAAATTTTGTATGTGACTTAAGAACAAAGGCCTACAATTTAAATCTCTCTCTTCAACTTTCATACTTCGAGTTCTCGCCTTAATCGTTTGATAAAAAATTATCCGGTTACCGGGGAAGCTTGTTAGATAATCGTTAAGGAAGCTACTGGTAATTTTGTCACGTAGGGAGATCCAAACTTTCACGAAAGGTTTAAACGCTTCTAGTAACTTGCCGATAGCCCCTAAGGATCTTCAAAGAATCATCAGGAGGAAGGAATCCTGTTTACACACTTGAATCATCCATAGGAACTCCTTATCAACCCTAATCCAGAGTGGGCTGATATAGAACTATATGAACTTCCGCTTTTCGCTTGGGAGTGAAATCTGAAAATTATCTAAGATTACTAGCCTAAAAGTACGTGCGGAGGTTGGTAAGATAGCCTAAACCTTTAATTTTTAAAACAATCCAAAGTTTGATACTCCTATCAGGCACTTGGGACATTTAACAGAACCTAGATCCATCAGAGCACGTAGATTGGGTTTAATCTCAGGCTTTTATTATTACCAAGCTGAAGCTCCAATGTGTTAGGTATCTGCAAGATCAAGGACAACCTAGATCTAATTTTGTGAATCTAGGAAGAACAAAGGAATTGATATCAGATCATTTGGACTGGGTCTACCGTCAGATTGACTGGAGGTTAAATTTAACACAGCCCACTCCGATAGAGAAGAAACGAGAAATCACTTCCTTTAGCCGTCAGAAATTTCGAAGGAATCAAGATCTATTTTCATAGCTTCCAAGAAAACATAGAAACCAGCATTGGGCTACTTGAATCAGATTCAGTCTCAAATGTCTAAAGTTCAAACCGAACTTAGGCTATTATCGTGACAGCAAGAGGAATCCTCCGTGCCAGGTGTCCAGATGTCTAAAAGAAAACCAAGATTTACTATTGAAATCCTAGGAAACTCTAGAAGAGCAAAGGAATAGACATTGGATCACCTAAACTAAATCTACACTCGAGTCTCTGACACTTGAATTAGAACTAGTTCGCTCTAATTGTGACAAAACGAAAGGTTCGGACCCTTGGATCTTTAAAAACCTCAAAAGCACCTAAATCAATTTTTATAGATCCCCAGAGAGCACCCAATATTACGCCATCTGGACCAGGTCTAATCCCAGTTCCCAGAGTGACAGGACGATGTAACCCATTGAAAACGAACTAAAAATCGTTCGATATCAATCAAATAAGTGGAAAGGAGTCATTGAAGAGCCTGGTATAGCCGGCCCTGGATGTTTTGACGCTGAGTGGCGCTAGGGTGTCGAGGTGGGGGCCAGGTGTTCTTGCTGCCTGCCGTACGCCTGTGGCGGCGGGGGTAGGGGTGGTGTAACTATCTCGGGGGCCACCCCCGAGGCCAAGAAGGGCTCCACCGGCCGCAAGTGTCGCAAGTGCCGCCAAAAGCAACAGCAGCAGAGCCAGCAGCTGCTCCAAGATCATCAACAAAAGCAACAGGAGAAGGATCAGGATCAACAACAAGAACCTAAAAAGGTGTCAGTGGTACAGATCGGCAAGTTGGCGCCTCTGAGCAATCTCGACGAGGAACTGGAAGACCTAGAGAACGGAAAGGGTGCCGAACAAGGGGCGGAGGAGGAGGAGGAGGACTTCTCCAAAGAGGGTGGCACCCAACACCGCCTAAGCCCCAGGCTGCATGATATCAAAGAGGAAGACGATGAGGACGGTAGGAATACCAAGGGAAGGTGAGTGCACTGAATTTGTTGGATCGAGTGGATTCGTTGGGAAGCGTTTGCTTGGCGTTTCGTCTTATGCTCTGTGCAGATCTTTAGGTTGGTGATGTTTTGGAGGTGTCTTCGTGTTGTTTCTTAAATTTGATCCAGGATAGTTCAGTCAATTCCTCGGTCTGTCGAAGTTAGTTAAATATATTTAACGCTATTATTATCTGCAATTAATAAAAGAAATGGTACGGAGCGCAGAGATCTACCGATTTAATGAATCAATTACGTTTATTAGCTACGGACGCAAGTCCGTAATTAAATTCATCATTGTCTTATAATTTACATTAATTAACCTTATTACTTCCAGATATCGCAGTTAGTTACTTTAAATACAAGTGTAAAATTATAAGTTTCAGTTGCATATAAAATGACTTAAAAAAGAAGACGTTAATAGAAAAATTACTATAGTCTTTTATATGGAAGTTTCAAACATCTGTTGCTGCGATAACTGTTTTTAAGTAGACGAACTTTCCCTTTTGGAATATTTGTGTCTGAGACATGTGTCTCGTCTCCGTTTCAAGACTTCCTTCCAACATCTCCTATTCTACACCGATCCAACCAGAAAGAATGAAAACATTTTCCCATTTTCAGTCTGCTGACAAACATTCTACTCATTCTGTCCTTGTATAAATTACGGAAAGAGTTTGACCCATTTTTATTATGGTCAGAAGAAACTTTAAAATTAGGGTAATTAAGTTAGGTTGATCTATTATGCTGGCCTCATAATTTGGAGAAATTTTATTCTTGGAATATAGTACATTTTTATTACCGTGAGAAGGAATTTTCAGGTTAGAGTAATTAGCATTCTATTCATTATCTTACTCTTTCTATCCTTACACGAATTAGAAATACAACTTTACCAGTTTACTATAAAAGTAGCAACACGAGAGAAATTAGTTTCTTTAGTTCACGAATGTCGATCAACCGACTATCCATTATTGTCCAGGTCTCCGACTTCAATTTTTCGATGCGTAGAATCGGCGAGGAGCTCGATATATCCGGCAAATCGACGCACGTATAGCTTTAACGATCTGTCAGGTCCCAGCGGCCCAATCCAGACTCATAGCGACAAAAGCAATTCAATCTGCTACGGAATCGTGACCCTATCAGCTCCACCGATCACAATGTAGCCGTCTTTTATGTAATCGTCGTTCAGCTGGTTTCCTTCAGGGCACATCGAGTTCCTCTATCGTCTTAAAACGCGATTCTCACAATTTGCTGACACCTCGCAGCTCGTAGACTTGGAAAAAATGGTATTTTCGTATTTTCGAGATACCGCTGTGGGCTTATAAGAGTCGTAAATTCTGAAAGACATGTTTAAAGATGAATTTCTAGGTCGAGTGGGTGTCATGTTGGGAATCGCCAGAGGTCTACTATATTTTTCTTTAAAATCAAAAGTTTCTAAAGAAGAAGGATAACTTCTACAAATTTCTTTATACGTCAAAATGATCCGTTTGATTTAATACTAAAATCAATTTGGAAGTTTAGAATAGATCCAGAAACAGACCTACCCTAGTATTAAAAAAGACTTTTGAAGTACCACTTCAGGGAAAGATCTCATCATTTAGTACGATAATCACTCTACATCCCCAAAAAACTTTGATTCGAATGGTAGCTGAAAAGTTCGAAACTCTGGGATACGGATTCTAAGTCCAGAAAGGAAAAGTCGATAAATGTTTCCTTGGAAAAGTGGATTTACTCGGGGATCCGGATCAATCTAAAGTGTCTATAGTCTTGCTTCCTTTTTGTCTATTCAGTGTCATGCTATGTGGATAACCTTCCCTTCCGGCTGTTCTCATTCAATTCCCCTATTCTTTCTCGCGCGCCCTTGCTAGAAACCTCTCCCTTATCCTTCTGCTCGCGTTTACCATGCAACAAAGAGTGCTGTACGAGGGAACAGGTCGAAAATGAACGAGAAAATAGAGCATGTTGAATTACGAATGGACGGAGAATAACTATGGGTTGTCCTTAACAATTGGGAGGAGCAATGGCAGATCGATAGTGGCGCCATCCTCTTGATTTAGAGGTTAGGATATGAGAATCCCTAGAAATTAGGCAAAATTAGGAGCCTTTCTTGAGGTTCCAGTTCTTCAACTTTGTTCATTGAATATGAATTAATATAAGTATCCACAATCTGATTATGATACAGTAGTTTCTTTTATTTAATAGTATTAAACAGTAGTTTATTTCATTTAATTATCGTAAATAAAAATGGATTTTGACATTTCGCTAGTTATATTTGAGATATCAATTCGAAGAATGGAATTCTTCGAGGAGAGCGTATATTTGTGAGATATTGAATTACATATATGATAAATTATTTAATACATGATCGAAGAGTAAGATGGTGGGATTAATCTTTCAGGGGAAGAAAATGATTTACGAATTTGATGGGACGTTTATTGATAGAGGGGTCCGAGTATCGAAAATCTATTTTCCTTTGTCCGTAGATGGGTTTTCTCTCGGAAATTCGCTGTTCTCTGATAAGAATATACCTCCAGGATAGCGCTAACAGCACCATTTGTCACCGAGACTTTTACGACAACTGAAGTTTCCGGAATCTTGTGTTCTAACAAACATTTTACTAACTATATAATATATACTACTAACTATACTAACAATACATACTAACAATATATACGAATGATAATGGTGCTATTTTTAAAAAACTAGATACACTTAAGACACATTGAGAAACATTTGTAAGTACAGGAAAGTGTTACTAATTTTATATTTTATTGCCAATTTGCATTCTGTTCCTTCGTATAATTTAATTTCTCTATTCTAATTTCTTACTGCATTTCTAACACAAATCTAATAAGAGCGAAAGAAACGAAATACCAGAAGCACGTCAATATTAGGATCCATAATATATTACAAATTTCTTAACATTTATTAACAACGCTAATGATAATGATTAATTATAACGCCATCAAATACGATAACGAAACCGCTTTGAATATAGCTGCGCTTCCCTCACTGATATAATTCCTAGAATTCTCTCCTAGCTGATCCTGCGTGTCACGCCATTACCTTTGAGGGATTTAAAATTACTCCTTACCTATTCCAAGTATCTGAAATTCATCGTGAACCCAATTCCAAGCACGCTAAAAACTTCTCCCTCACAAAGGCTCCACTTATATCATTCTGTGAACTATAATCCTTTGTAAAACTATCGATAATCCCTCTTTTCTACTCGAGAAGCCTTTTAAGCAGACATAGTCTCTGGTCATCGAATTTGGTCCGCCCGCAATTCTTAAGATTCTTCAGTTTCTTACATTCTTACAGGATTTTACGCACAATGGTGAAATCTGCAAGAATAAATTCGTAAGAAATTAAAGTAGAACTTGTCATTATAGTTGCCAAACGTAAGATCCGACAAATAGACAAAAAATTCCACTAAAAACGAAGTCCAGCTCCAAGGAAGCTTTTACCCACCGGAAATAAAGTTGAGTGGCAGGGAGGAAACGTGAAAAGTCAGAATTGGAAGGAAAGGCTTGAAATTAAAGGAACTCTGTCTTTCTCTCTCTCAAGAGACAGAAGGAGGCATGCTTGGTGCTTCGATCCGGTCGTCGGATATTGTAAATTCTGCCATCACACTTCCTGCACTATCTTAACTACTTAAAATCAGGGTCCTACGTATGTTCAACTATTCAGCGTGAAATATTCTCTTCTAATAACTAGACAGACGTTTTATAACTTCGATTAACAGACTGCGTATTTTTATACAGTTTCATATATTCACAGAGAGGTCTATTAGGTCGTCCGAAAAGTTTCTTTCGTTTTATAAGGAAATAATGGATGCACAACAATTATACTATTTTATCGAATTACGTATGATCCATTTTGTTCTATCAAACTAAAGATCACAACGTTCGATAGATTAGGTTTCGTGTTTCTATAAAGATGCATCGTTGTAAAAGACGTGTCTGTGAAAGAAAGACAGTTTCCGGACAACCTAATAAAACGATGTAAGTTACAGAGGGATTTGTCTCGTCTAGTGAAAATTATGTCTCGCTATTCCACTTTCGATCTTTTATATATCTATGTAAGTCATGTGCATTCTATGAATTTTTCCACTCTTAAATTTATCGTAAATGCATAAGAATTCGATGTAGCAATCAATCAGAAATTCCTATTCCTTGGTATTTTCATCGAACGTCACCTACACAATATACGCGTGTTCATACGTGTATAGGCTCAGGAGGAAATGGCCTGTTCGATATTGCTTGCTTAGCCCTGATTATGGCGTCCCTCCCTCACTTCGTATTGACCTGCCACTAATGATGATCCGGTATCGGTTTTGCGTTAATGGTTATCGGCAACGGATATCCAGCAAAACATATTGGATTACCAAGACGTCTTGGATACAAGGTCCTCAGGAATTGGTTTAGACGAACCCATTGTCCAAGTTCTTTTAGTGGATGGAATAGATTAAAAATGCGTTAGGTTACATTAGGCATTTTTGTTGCCAGCCATTCAGCGGTTTAACGATCTTTTAATGAGATTTTAACGAGATTATTGTAATCTCATGGATTGCTGTGTTCAATGACGTGTTGGTAAATTGGTTAAATTGATTTAAATACTTTGTAGAATGTTATTGGTTACGTATCGGAGCTTGATTAAATTGATTTGAATAGTTTCTCAAATTTAGCTCGGCAATTTAACTCTGTTATGGTGTCCGTGATATGTTGCGTTAGAATAGTAGCGGAGGAATTATGGCTTTTCGTAATTTCGGCGGGAAATACGAAAAATGCACGAAGTCGAGAAATTTGATTTTATAAATGTGAAGTCAACGATAAAAATTAAGCAGGTGATCATCGATAGGATCAAAGTCAACGAAATAATTGAAAGATCTTTCTTTTAAATATCTTTGTTGATCTCTATGAAATTTCTTTTAATGATTTACGCGCCATTAACGAAATTGTAAGAATGAAAAAGCTTCTACTGGGAATTCTGTAAAAATGCGGAAAGCTACTTCCAATCTTTCGGAATGTCCTTTTTGTGTCTTTTCTTCCGTCTGTGAAGAAAAAGGATTTGGAAAATTTCAGACCGGGATGAAAGTCATGAACCTTAATCCTCTTTCGCCAAGAAGTAAATCGTGTTCTTCGTCTTTTGCCTGTGTTTAAACTTGGACCGGCAAGTCCATGGACGTGGAAAGAAATGCATTATAAATAACGATCACTTTCTTCACAGAAGTTTTTCGCCATTTTGAAACCTGGTAATATCAAGGAAATCCTCGTAATTTTCCGAAAACGCTATAGTCACGCTACCTGGAATCTTTAATATCTTTAAAAAATAGTTTGAGACTAGAGAAAATTCCTTAAAAAAACATTAATCCGATATTTACCGTATATTATATCTAATTTTGCGTTATTTATAGAATTTTAATTGAAACTTAATTTAGAGTTAAATTAGATTTTGGCCTAGATCCGAGTTCGAAATAAAAATAGAATTAAATTTGTGTTTGATTTTTGCTGAAATCTAAATTTATATTATATTATTTCTATACGCGAATATTATACATAGGAAAATACTGATATTAAAATACAAAATATATAAATAAATTAAGAGATATTTCTATAACAGAACATACTGAAATATTTTACTCTCAGCTTTCGATTTACTAACGTTTCGCTATAATTTCCATTTCTATTAAAATTTATCGAGATATTAAACTAATTATGTTAAAATATATCAAAAATAGTATTGTCTAAGCACATTACAGTTAGCCTTTGACATACTAAGAAATGTGAAATTTATGTATGATACAAGCAGGGGTATCGATCAAATTCGTGGACAAAAGGCATATCTCCAACCATCGTCTTTCACTTTACTATTTCCTGAAAGTCGCAAACAACATGTCAGAACCCGAAGGAAATTCAATAGAGTTACTGTCGGGATATCTTGAAGGAAGAAAAACCCCTGGGAGGGCCATTAACCAAAGCTGGCTTGTTTATCGATAAAACTTCCAACTCACGCGAATGATACTCATATAACACACTTTATCTAGTGCCTCAACTACTTCGCATCTCAATTATTTCACAATTTTTCTTGTCCGTTTCGCAGTTATTTTCGCAGTTACTCGATTCGTCGATAATTTTCTGCTGCAATCAAATTTCTCACGAAACATTGTTTACCGATAAATTCTTTACTCAAAAAGCTTAAAATCGCTTAATCCCGGCTAGTAGAAACCATAAATCACTTCGATACTTTAGCAGTTTGCCGAAAATCCGCGAGAACAACTGTCATAGACTAAACGAAATGCCAATCCTCATTCGGAAGCGCGATGTGTAGCGAAGTAGATTTCCCAATGGATAAACGAAGCGGAGCTATTGTCGGGCATTCGCTACCGTAAAATAAACTCAATTTCCGGCTGTTGTTGTTCCGGCGGAGTCTGGAAAAGCCAGGTTTTTCACGAAAGGAAAGTATCCGTCGATTCATGGACCTTTTCATGCGTTTACGCCGCTGGAAGAATGACGCGAGTGTGGACACATTGTTCCATACTTTTCCAGGTCTTTGACTTGCCGTTGCAGCTGTTAAACGGGCCGTGAAATGTTTCAGGCGATAAAAATGGCCGAAGGTTCCTTTCGTTTCAATCGTCGCAGCTGAAGTTGATTGGGCTGTATAATTATCGAGATCCAAGGCTAATTTAAAGTTAACATTCAGGTAGAATTTTCTGCTGTCGTATAAAAGTTAACATATCGGTTAAAATAATTGGTTAAAAAACCGGAACCGATTGGAATATCCACTTTAAGTTTAGGATTAATTGGAATCGGAATTGGCGAGGCGACGTGTGAAATGTAGTGATTTATTTGTAGAATTTTTATAGAAACCGACGAATTCTTTATGAGAAATACGGAATTTCATAAATTGTATGCGGAATTTTTGCGAAGAATAAACAATTTTTAGGAGAAACTTGAGATTCCATGAAATTTCATCAAGAATTATAGAATTTGTTTCGTGAGTCGATTAGAAATTATTTATAATCTCAGCAAAAATGACCACTTTCGTCATTCGATCTAGAATTCCTTGATTTTCCTGTTAACCAGGGATAAATGATGAATTTTTGAGGAAATTGAAATTGTAAGATTCCGAGAATCTGGGTCGAAGCTCCCCGATTCCACGAGAAATCTTATTTTGTTACGTTAAATAGAATCGTTGGAAATGTCAGACCAGGGCGATTAGCTTCATGACATTTTGCAGGGCGTGCAAGTGGTATAGTTGCCTCCACGACATGACAGAGTCTTAAATTAAATTAGCAGATTGATACAATCACGCCCAAGGTTGCGTGTAACATTCTGTCTTTTCTAATAGTATTTCAACCAAATCCAAAATACACATATTGTACTTTGCGCGTCTGTAATTGACATTTCAAATTGTAGATTCATTGCACAACACATGTTAAGTTCATTAATTTCAACGTTTCACGTATTAACCATTTGTTCACCATTAATTCTAACTTGATATTACTATTTATGATCAATTTTCAAATCCATTTCTCGATTATATTTAACGCGTTGTCACGGAGAAACATGCGTCGAAATTATTTTAAATTATCTATAAATATGTAAATAAATATAAAATTATATTAAATTACATTTATCAAAAGCAAAGAAGATACGTGATCCTATGTTAGTGATGTTGATGTACCAAAGATGTTACAATTACAATTAGAATATCCACAAAAATATTCAAAAGTAAAAAAAATATTCCAAAAAGAAAACATACAAAGTATAAAAAAGAATTTTTTACAATATAAAAAATCCCGCGAAAAGAAGAGAACAACATCAGAAGCAAAAGTATACAGGAGAGATTTCTAAATGTCTCAGGAGGGTTTACGATTTTCATATTTCTAAGATATCTTTATATTCTTTCAAGGATCATACGTCAGCAGTGTGCAAATGACAGGTTTACATGGGATAAAGTTAAACTGTAAAATTAGGGTGAAAATGTGACATGGTGCATGTGTGCTATACAGAATCGATAGGGTTATATATGTACGTAACCTATTTTATGAGATTAAACTTGGTCCTTTTCGATATCGCGCCTTCTCAGTAATTTACACCGCTATGCACTTCCATGAATTTGCTATGGGATTTCTATAAAAATTATTTATTTTTTATTTTTCAGTCATTTACTTATTTCGTTGGAATTATTTCGCTTATAAATGGAAAAGATTGAAAGATACGTTTGAAATTAATCTTCTTCTTTACGAAGTGTACATTGTGCGTTCAGTGGTATGCTTGTATAAATTTGTTATAGGAATTTAAAAAGAATTAATTATTCACTTTTTGCTATATATTTATTTTTCGTTTAACTATTGCCGTAATTTTCCAATAATGAACGTTAAATTAGAAAGTTAATCTAAAATTAATTTTCTGTATTATGGAAAGCTTTCACGAAAACTGTATAAAAGTAAATTACTCAACCAAACAAAATACGAGTCTCTTTAATATTTTTTTAACGTTTGTATTTCTCATTCATTGATTGCGTTCTGTAATTATTACTGTAATTAATTTACACTTTGGATTCCAATTACCTGATATTAACAGCCCGGTTATCAGGTAAATTTGAAACGAATTTCGTTTTACAGAGAAAAAGGGTGACACTGAAACGCGAGGAATGTCACGTTCGAAGCAATTATTGGCGTTGGAAACTCATTTTTCCAAAAATTGTAACTGAAAGGATGCAATCGAATATTTCACACATTCATTCGATCTTTTCCAGGCACACGCAACCGCGTTTACATCTCTCGTTAAACATAAAAGGGAAATTTTCCATCAGGCCAGAAATTCGAATTTCTTGAAACGCACGAAAAATACAATAAACGAGCAAAGAAAAAAAATCCGGTGTTTCGTTATCTCTTCCTCTTCGTACTATTTTATTTTCTCTTTTTCCTTTTGGAATGTGATTTTTCCACGTGCTTTACCTTCGTGCGTTCTCGTTTGAAAATACGACAACAATTCGCAACTTTTGAATCGAAACTCTTCTTGTAAATTAAATTATCAACGTCAATAGCGATTTGTTGAAATATAAAGCATGCGCTTTTATTTTTTTACAAATTCCATCATGATTTACGTTTTTCGTATCTTTTCAAAAGTATTTAATGATCCATACTAATGATGGCCTTAACATAAATGATCGAAATACGTAAATAACTCGATCATTTCTTTTTATATTCAATTTTTTGAAAAAATGAAGCGTCGTATAAAAAAAGTATTATTCTACGTTTTCCATTTAGTTTGTCACGAAGAATCGGCCTGTCATCGATTATACAACTGTCGGCCTACGTAATCAAACAAAAGTTCCCCTACTTTTGAACAGATTTGTGTATCGAATTCTTCCCTAAAGTGGATATTTTTTTCCTGGCCGTACCAACCAGTTTTTGTTCGTTGTTTAAACTTGATATGCGCGGCACGCGGTTTTTATTCACATGACGAGAAGTTTTTTAATCGTAACACCTTTCCACCGCGCTTTTATCACCGCGAGTTATTCTCATCCCCCCGTTCTTCTCGCCAAACGAATTTATATTACGCTGCCGTTTTATACAGCCGCCTTCCTAACTGCCGCGTGCCTTTTTCTATTCTTTTTTCTTTTTTCTATGCTCGGTCTAAAATTGTTCTTTCAATCGTCCGACGTAAAAAAGACGACGCAACTGCCGCTAGAAGGAAACGCGTAACGAACGTTTCCCCGCGTCTTCGTTGGAAACTCGCCTTTGGAACGACTGAGACGCTCTTTGAGGATTATTATTAAATTTCTGTCTCTCGTGAAGCTATTGAAAAATTCGCCAATGCCTTTGCAATAATTTGTTTGTGTCGCTCGTTGCCTTTAAAGCGAATTTGCTTTAAGCGAAGGGGATTCTTGAAAATATCAATTTTCCGTAGACAATGCAAGGGCAAGAGGAAAATTCAGTTCAATGATTCTTATTATCGTCGTGATTTTTTTATTACAATATTATGTAAGGGATATTATTACTGTGAGTTCGAGTTTATTGCCATGCAGAGTTCAAGTATACTAGATTTTCCAAAATTAAAAATTCCCTCGTAATAATTCATACCTATAAATAACAATCACTAGGTATTATTACTATAATTAACAATCGAGGTAAATAAATCTATAGACGGACGACCAAGACTCATCGACATTTTCGATACTCTGCAATGAATGGTAACTCTGCAAATACACGTGATCTCGATCCCTATTCCGTATAAATAATGTCGCGTATTATTAGCCAAGCTACGGCGTAGCTTTCCTTCCGCGTTATAAACTCGGTGGCTTGGTTAATTTTGAAACGAATCGCGTATAATTATCCTAGCTAGAGGTGATCGTTCACTAAAGTGGCATTCACGTCGCGTGTACAAACGTATTTGCTTCGAACGATGTCCTTCCGAGTTTGGAACACGTGTGAACGCGACTTAACGCGGCTATTTTCCTGTCATCGACGATCTCGAGTCTCGCCTATCTGTCATCTCTAGAATCGTAGCCGACAGTAAGAAATTCTCTGGAGTTGAGTTATTGGTTGACAGTTTGATGAGATTGGAAGCAAACTTGGTGCATTCGCCAATTACTCGTCTTTAGTATGTCTTTGAGGTTAGGTTAAATGGGATTTTGACTTAGAGGTTACGCTTCGGAACTCTCTCCGTTTCTGTTAAAACCAGATTCAAATTTCCTAGCCTTTCTCTGATAACTAGACGATACACCTATTTTATCACCTATCTTATCAAACATGCCATCCACCTTATTATACTTACGTACACGTTCTCTTCTAACTAACCTATCTTACATCTTAATGTTGCTTATATCCGAGCTACCTCATGCGAGGTTAGAAAATTTAAACAAAGTTTCTAATCTAATAATAGCGTAATATTCAGTATAACCAATGTATTTCCCTCGATAAACCCAAATCTTGAACTCGTATGTATCTGTTTAAGAGTGGTACTTAAATGTACGGTTTTGTAAGTTAAATAGACACAGGTGTCCGGAACACCTGGGATTCCTAACCTGACTGAACAAATCCCAGCCAGGCTACGCTATAACTTCAGTATTCCATCTACATTTCCTCGGGTGAATTCAGAATCTATGGTATCATTTCCCTCTGCATGTCAGCTCCTGCGTCATCGCGTGACTGGATGGATGACTGAATCCTGGTATTTGGGTCACACTCATCGTCAGTCGCGAGATCCACGCGGCGGTATTAGGCTAGAGTGGATTTAATAAACAGACGAGTTGATGTAGATGGACGTGGCAAATGTTGCTATCAAGTTGGAGCTTTCATGGTGTCTAAACTCACATCATAGTGTCTGGATTTTCAAGCTCTAGGAAACTGGTTCTCTATTATTTAGAATTTTCCAATTACAGTCTCTATACAGAGTTTTGATCTGTGTCACGTGTCATGTCTGTGTCGAACACGTCTTACGAGAATGGTATGAATATTATATTAACGACGTGTTAATGACCCTAATTGAGGATAGCTAAATAAAAACGTGAACGATGATCATATGATTCAGACCAAAAGTGAGACTTTTCAGGTTTGATTTGGGTTTTTAGCTCAAGATTCATAGCAATTTATTTCCTTTTTATCAGGGCCAGCAATTTAAGTTACAATGAAAGACTTCATTACCTCTGGATCAGATTATATATAGAGATGAGGGTCGCTCATTTACTATAATAGTAGATGGTTAGATCGTAAGGCTAAATGTTCACTTTTTTATTTCATTAAGTCGTAAAACCACAGTCTAAATTTTTCTATCGCAAGAAAATTTATTCTTGCGTCTTCTTTGGTGATATGAGCTAATGCACTCAAGACACTCGAGTCAGCAGAGACTCTCGTGTCTTTGCTTCACTTCGCATCGCGTTGCAACCTGTTGATGTTGCGAGCCTGCGTTGGAAGTACTAGAGAAAATCGATCGCGGTGATAGGGGAACTTTAGTCCATGACTATAACTATAAACTATTCCTACATCCAGCTAAAAACATCATGCTTCCCACTAATTATACTAAAATATAGTAGTTCCAAACTTTTGACCACCAGTTCATCTACCTTTTTATGGGGCGAGCAAAAGTGTCTAAGTGGAGAAGTCTGTAGAAAAGCTTTAGCTTAAAGTGGAAAAGTATTTCTTCCATGACACTAGATGTCCCTAGCTAAGTGTCCAAGACATTAAGAGCATCTAAAAGTTCCTTTTCCAAACAAAGTATCATCTCTTGGTTTTAGATGTCGCTATTAGGATATTCAGCAGCGATAAACTCCAAGTTTAACTAAACAATTTTTTAAACTTATTACTGCGTTCCACTTTTAGATGCCGCTGCATATGCTACGTGCCTAATGGTTCTAAACCTGTAGAAGATAAAGACTCATAAACATGTACGTTATCGGAAGAGAATTTCTCGAAAATTCCTCATTTTAATTAGGACGACTGGTACATCCTCAGAAAGCATAATATGCTTCAAAGGATTTCATCTAATCCTCGCAATAGTACTTTCTTCAGCGGTTGAATCCCTGATGCCTGATCGAAAATCAAAGCACACGCCGATAAACGTGGTTATTTGCGTCCAGGTTCGATGTTATCTCATTTACCAGTTGACAACGACGTGGCGTCGTCACCCCAGTTGAGGATGGAACGTGTCAGGTGCAACTGCACGATAATGGCGTCGAAAAGCGTCGCACAACGAGCGATATCTCAACGTCTGATGCTGTACCAAACACTCACGCGATAGTCTCGTGCTTCTATTGATGGAAATAACCGCATTAAACCAAGGGGAATATCTCGGAATGGAGATTGCTTTAGGAATTAGCGATACCAGTAACTTCAGAGGTAAACTGGTAACGTTTTAATCTTCTAACGATTATGATCTTGTACAAACACGAGCAAAGCCAACTGTCGAAAATGCACGAACTTTTGTGAGACACATTCGATCATTTTTAACATTTTTTGTACTAGTTGCACTTCCGATTGATTGGGTTTTGATTGGTGGGAATTGAATTCGAGACAGGTTCAGGAAACCGTGTAAAATTATATTTTGAAAAGTTTGCAATTTTGCTTGAAGAAGCATACAAGATGTTTGAAGATTGAATTCCCGAAATTGCCTGAAATTTGAATTCCTATTTAACCCATTTAACCAATTGCTTTAATGCAACATTTCATTCGAAATTTCTTACGATCAATTCACATTATGAAATTCTGTTAACTTTGCAACTACGAGAGAGATTCTCAAAGATTGACTTCTTCATCTACGTTGTTTCCACCATCTACGTTTTATAATTTTTGTGAGATTTAAAGAAATCAGTGTATTTATAACGCTATGATGAATTGGTTGATCCTGAAAAGTTGAATATCAAACCCTGTACAAACATGATGCCAAAATGACAGCAAAAATAGGTATACATCATCTATAGAGCAATTTGAAAAAATATAGAGCGTGTTACTGTTTAGACAGATGTCTCATTCACAAGACGATTAAGCTACAGAGATTAACGTAGACTTTTTGGCCGATGACCAAGTTTTCTGTCTCTCTTTAGAACACCATGTTGCAAAGCTTAAGAGAGAGAAGCCAGGCTGCAATGGAAATATTTACTCTTGCCGAGCGCCGGCCACGCGTGTTTATTCAAAACGTATGAAACGTGCTTGCACGTTGAATTCGATCTCGACCTCGAATAGAGTCACGTTATTAGCATGACAGATGCCGCCACTCGGGTTTATGGTGTTTACCAGCATCTGCTTGTTCTTCGAAGAGGAAATGTTGCTTCCACGACAGTTCTATCGTGTATACATTTCATGGAAGAAGAAGAAAGCTGGAGTATTTTATTAGACGCGTTGAATTCGTATAAACTTCAAACGCACAGGATCAGTTCAAGTTATGGAAGATAAGGTTAAGTTCCTAACCTTAACGACGATTGACTGAGGCAATTTCGAATACTTTTAAAGGCCAGAACTAGGTCAGATAGATGATGAGATTGCATCCCATTTCGTTTCTTCCTTATCAGAATTTCGAAAAAATAGAACATCTTCCTTGCAGTCTTTGCTGATCATCTAGACCCCTGACATTATCTCAGAGCGAGGTTAACTGTATAAATTCCTCTTCCCTGACAGTTTCGAAAAAAATTAAAGCGCGAACAAGATCTGACGTGTGAAATTTCGTCGCTGATAATTCAGAAACGATCAGTCCAGGTTAGATTAATATCCGTCGCAAAGAGTTGTTTGTACGAAACGTTTGCATAACGTGCTTAACAGCGATCGGCAGACGCAACAGAGAGTTTTCCGTGGTGTTCATGAATATTTCATGAATGTGCTGGGCACATCGATGTATTCTCGAGCACGATCCTTTAATCAACGAGGGCCTCGGTTGCATTAATACCCGGGAATCCTCTTACTTCTAAGCAAATACGATATATATATATATATATATATATATATATAGCTTGTCCGTGAATTGCTTTCACGACATTTCTGTGTTTCTTTCGTGTAAACAATTTTATCGATCCCTTGGGTTTCTTAGATCTCTTAAGGAAGAAATATACTGACAAATAGACGTTCTTCCTCTGTGTTTATCTGAAGCCTAGTTATGCAAATTTAAACTACAATATTTTTCTTCTTGCTCTTATTGGCCCCTCCTTTTATAGGGGATTTACTTTGTTGAAATTGTACTTATCGTCCATTTGACGCAAACTACACTTCGGTGTGATGAAAATAATACTGTAATTAAAAGTATCCAGAGTCAGAGTGACAAATTAGTGTCATAAAGTAATATAGTTATCAGTGGATCAATATATCACTAACAACTAACAATTTATCTAACTAATAATCGTGAACACTGTAAAGAATGTAATTCAGTTCATAAAGGTGATGTTTAATCAGTGATCTCATTATCACTAACAAGGTTTATCGCTAACTTAATTATCATTAATAGTTTATTACTAATTTCATCACGAACTAACAGCAAATATCATTTGAATACCAAATAGAGAAATCCAACCTATCCCTATCTCTCACTGATCCCAAATTACATTGGAAAGCAAAAGAAGAAGTAAATTAAAGTATCCAAAAGGGAAAGAGTCGTCGAATGGAGGAGGGCGTGATCTCTGACCAAGCAAACGTTTCCCAGACTCGCGATAGCCAAAAGCTAGACGTAAAATTGGAACTCGTTGGCGTGTGGTGATTCGTAGACCATATCAGAAGAAATCGCCGACCCCGAGTGGCGGTGGTGGCAGCAGAACGGGTTGGCGATCGCGCAGAAGCATCACCACGACAGGTGCACCGACTCACCAGCACCACGTGATCGCCAGTGCAGCTGCAACTGCACAGGCCAGGATGCAGGCCGAACAGGGCAGCATCGGTGAGCTACGGGGCTACCACAATTTTAGGTCCAGGAGACACACTCTGGCCAACGTTCGGTGAGTACGTGACTTGAGTTTGGTTTAGTTGCAGGTAAACAGTCGGATTCGAAACTTTTACTTTGGCTAATTCTTTGCCATTCGTTCGATTTAAAAGAGATTTTTAAGAGAAATTTTAGATTGCAATTTAAATTTTTAAATAAAAGTGGCATATCTGTCATTTTGATAGATTTTACATTTACCGTTTCAATTTTGGCTGATTTATTCCTGTGGTCGTAATTTGAATTGATTGCCACACTGGAACTATAAAACTCGTCGTTTCGATAGATTTTAAATTGTGTATAAAATTAATAGATTATACCTCATGGGTAGTTCACAACTTTATAAATCCAGTGTTTAATGAAATAAATTTTGGGGCTCTTATTGTGTTATAGCTTCAGTAACAACTGAGGTGAGATAATTGGGTTTGGGTTACCGGTGGTGTACCGAGCAAGCAATGGGATTTGGTGATTAAAATGCAATCACCTATAAACTGGTTTTACAGTATGATTTATATTCTGCATATTTTCTTAAAGTCTTATGTTAAAAAATTAAATATTACCAGTTTCCCTATAAAAAGCTCAGAACTTTAACTATGTAATAAACGGGTTCTTACTCTTGAAATGAAAAAAAAAAACGTTCAGAACAGATATGAAGTTTTTAAATATATGCAACGGAATATTCATTCCTTTCGTTTTTATTTTAGATATTTTTTATGATCTTATATAAAAAAAAATTTAATTCAGAAAAAATAAAAGATTATGCTGTTACATCCAAATCTTCATTTTTCTTCTTCAAATAGTTCATTTTTCTTAAGAGGCTTAAATATCGAGGAAGATTAATTAAACATTGAAATACTTTCCTAGTAAAAATGTTTAAAGTTTATAAAGATAAAATGTTATTCTAATGTCTGCCTCTCTAAATAAACATAGTATAATTATAAAACATTTTTGCTAGTGTGTACACAGCTTTATTGCGAGCTCATTTACCGATTTGACGAAGCATTTATCGAGCTTTATCGCGCTAGATAATATTTCGTTGACCTTTCGTCATGCTTTACTTGTTGCTCGCAGTATTGATTGTTTAGTCAGGCAGCCATTGAAATGCTGCCTCCAGCTAGACAGTGTCTAGCTGATTTTACAGCATCCTTTTTACAATCACAATATTCCTCACGCCTCATTTATATCAAAGAAAATGTTTCTTATTTTGCGGTGATCACCACTGACTGAAGTTGCTTTTTTCTTTACTAAATTTAGAAAATAGAATAATTGGAATGATTAAAAACAATTAATCCACGGTTAAATTGATTGAACACAAGTTAAACTTTAAGTTAACAACGGCGCATAATATAATTTTTAGGTTGCTTGAAAATAGGATCAATGAATCACTTTAACGTTTGATACTTCCTGTTTTTGATGAATCACCCGATCGAACAGAAATTCGTTTGGAACCGATTCGTTTTGGTTTGATGACAAATTGTAATTGGTTCGTGCCAACTAATCTATCTGATGTACGAGGTAACGAAATCTCGTGAATCACGAACGCGACTGAAATTCCTGCTGGGCTCCTTTTAATATCTCCTTCACTATTAATGTGCAAATCAGTGAAACCATATATTATAAAACGAAAATATTTTCCTAATCTTATGTATCACGCAGAATTTATTTATACATATGTACTTGAATGTTGATATATGTTCTTTCATTTCATTTGTAATCTGATTATCTGTATACATATATTCATTAGTAAAATTATAATGTTTTAAGGGTAGAGAAAGAAAATAATTTGTAACGTTTAAAACAATTCTTTCGCTATCAAATATTCTAGATAATCTAATAGAATAAATCAGAAGGGCTACAAGCCAATAAAATCTCCAATAGAAAAACTCAAACGCTCTGATAGACAAGCAAAATTTAATATATATGTACAGAGCGACGAATTTACATTTTGTACGATCACAAAACAATACCAAAAAATGGCACACTGGACACAGCAAATGTTTCTCTTTTTTTTTTTCTTACAGTTGGATAATCTCAAATTTAATTTTGTGCTGACTATTGATCCTATTACGCGTTGGTTCGATGAAAGGACTATCGTCCCCTGGTACAATAGTCTGGCACTATTGATTTGAAAAGAGCGCCATTCAACTGGCCACATTATTGGAAATTACATACCATTTCCTTTGTCGCATCCATCGTTGAGTCTATATTTCTGTTCAGCCAGTTAGAAGCCTCTGGTGGACGTTTCTTCGTCCGGTGAATGCGTCCAGAATGAATCATGTCCTCCTTCTATTCATCCAAGATGTTCCAGAAATCGACAAGTATTATTCCAAGTAGCGCCATCGATAGCCAATTCTGAAACATTATAAAAATGGGCCTAAATATTCTAAGTTTCTAGCAAAATAATATTATACACTTTTTGGCTATAGTAGAATAAATATAATTAATTAAATAAACAAATAAACAATAATAACCTTCTATTATATTTGCCATATGACTGGATAGACCTTTGGATTTTATACGAAATTGATAATTTAATGCAATAGTCATGTTTTGTACGAGGCCATTGAGTGTTCTAGTATTTAGGGGCAAAAATATACAACTGAGAAGTAATGCTAAATTTCGAGCCAATAATGTATCTCACCTAAACAAGTTCTTCAGCAAAATATTCTGATCCTTTTTCACTACCACTTTTTCAAAAAATGAGTTACGAAGATCAATCAGGGTCACCGCAAGAACAGTGCACCTTCTTCATAACCCCAGGCTTGGTCTCTATCAACCCGCTGCAAGCGCAGCGTACTGAATTTTGCTCGTCATCTTCTATTATCTTTGATCGATCAGTCTTGACTTTAGGAATCTTCGCCATACAACTTCGATCTGTCTTCTTTTTCATCTTCTGGTGGCAAGGCAAGCCCTTTCCAAGTTGAATTGCACAGGTACAAACCTCTTGATCCTTTGTGGGCTTCTTGGTAGTTCTTTTCAGAGGATCCTGGGCTCTCAGAACCTCCTGGAGCTTCCTCAGTTTACATTCTGGGCAAAAACTCTGGTGTTGCACTGTTTTATCAGTACTTAGGCCGATAGTCTTCTTAGGCGCTGGCACGGCTGGTATTCCTTTGAATATTGGCAATGTTGGCTGTTGTCTTACTTGAGTTTTAGGACCTTGTAACGGAGTGGGCATAGTTTTGCCACATTGACAACAGTTGCATTTGTCTTGATCTAGCTCGCCAGGCATTTTGCCATAATAAACGGACCTTAGTTCCCTTTCTGGGCCCGATTTTATTCGGGCTCCCTCAGCTCTAAGAGTTTGGAGGACAGATGAGAGAGAATGGTGAGGTGGAACTGGACCTTGAGTACCTGGAGGAACGCTACGAATTGGACTACGGGCAGGAGGTGGGCCACGAGGACCAGCAGGAGAACCTAGAAAGCCAACAGGTCCAGGAGGAACAAAACGAGGACCACGAGGACCAGGAAAAGCGCTACGAAGAATATCAGGATCCTGAACAAAAGGAGGACGATCACCAATTTCTGTTCCGCTCGCGTGGAAGGATGTGCTTTTGTGTATATGTGAGCTTCCAGTGATTGCCATAGCCGCTATTCGCTCCTTCAAAGGCTGCCTGTAATTCAACAGTTGTTCCATAGTGGCTGAATCAGGATCTATAGCTTTCGTAATAGTCACTAGTTGTGGTTGAGCTTGTCTGGTTATTCTTGGCGTCGTTTGTGTTTCGGCGTCTACGACTGTTTGTGTGATCACCTGAACAGTTTCGATTCTTGTAATTTCTGTTTGAGTGATCTCTATTTTCTTGCGGGGCTGCAAGACGAGGATTGAGATTAGATTTTGAGGATTATAAATTTTGAGGATCCATGCAGGTAAATTAGACCCGTTAGAATTGAAAAAATATTTATTTTGATACTAACCGGAGGAGGTATAAGTGGACAGGTACAGATGAGTTCTTCTTCTTCTTTTTCTTTTTCTTCTTCTGTAAGTACCTTTGGCTCCTTCCATACAGGTATTTCTTTTTCTACTAGCTCTTCTTCAACTAACTCTTCGTCTCGCTCCTCTGGTAATATCTCTACATATATTTCTTCTTCCTTAACATCCACTGGAATTTCAATTTCTTCAATCTCTTCCACTGGCACTTCTTTAATTTCCTCTTCCTCTTCAGGAACCAATTCTTCTTCTCTTTCCTCTGGTGTTTCGACTTCTATATCAATTTCATCTTTCTTCACCTTGATTTCGACTATCTCTGGAAGCTTCTCTTCTTCCTTCTCTTCGATTTCTTCTTCTGATAATTCTTCTACCATTATTTCTTCGGTTTCTTTCATTATTTCTTCTTCCTCAATCTTTTCTATTGGATCTGTATCTTTGTCTACTTCAGGAATCATTGGCATTTTCTCAAGTTCTTCTACTACTTCTTTCGGAGTTTCTTCAGGAGCAACCGGAGTACTTTCTTCCAGTTTTTGCACCACTTCTGGCATAGCGACTTTTTCTGCTTGAGGTGTCACACCAGAGATCGATGGCGTTGTTGGTGGCTCAAGAGGATACTCTGATTCAAGTTCGATCAGCCTTTCAGGTTTTTCTGGAACTTTGACTATAACTTCCTTTTCTTCTACTTCTGCCACAGCAGTCACTTCTACTTCAGCAACTTTTGGTTTCGTTTGTACTTCAATTTCTCTCTCACCAAGTTTCTCTTCGTGTATTTTCACGACTGCTTCTTCGCGAGGTCTCGGCTTCGCGACTATTTCTTTCACGTCGGTCTAGAAGGGATCACAATAATAACTTTTAATGAAGCTAAAGAAGTATTGGACATCGAACTTTTATTATAGCGAAATTGGATTATGTTTTATCGAATATGAAGTCTGTACGATTGTGATTTTTTATAATATAAAATCGAATCTAACCTAAAATACATTACAATTTTATTATTTTTAAATTAAATCATAAATAATTCTAATATAATTATAAAAAATAAATATTTTAATAAAATTGTAATTAATTGTATATTAAGTTTAAATGATAGATCTATAACACTCACTCCAGTGTACGCTGACATCATAGTAGCTAACTGATCAGCTTCCTTCTTTACATCCACACAATCAGGACATTCCTATATTTCAAAACGATCAGAAGAGTTATATATATCGAATAATTTCGCTTCTTAAACTTAATAAATATTATACTGTAAGCAGTACCGCGATTGTTGTTCGAATAGTATCCACGTCATCCTGCCATAATAACATCTCTTGTCGTGGGACCAGGACATTATCTTTGTCAATTTTTTCTTCTGGAACATCGCTTGGTGGAACATCTGTCCTTTCATCTACAAGCGGTTTTTCCTTTTCAACTATGGTAGGTTCAAGAGGGGTAGCTCTTTCGAAAGGTCTGACGTCTTCGACAGGTCTAATTTCTTCTACAGTTGTAGTGTCTTCTATAGGTATAGGCTCAACTTTCTCAGCGGGTGTAATCTCTGCGATAGGTCTAGGTTCAATTTCTTCTGTAGGAATAGGTTTAACTTCCTCAGTAGGTCTTATCTCTTCGACAGGTCTAGGTTCAATTTCTTCCGTAGAAGTAGGTTTGACTTCCTCAGCGGGTGCAATCTCTGCGATAGGTCTAGGTTCAATTTCATCTGTAGGAATAGGTTTAATTTCCTCAGTGGGTCCAATGTCCTCGACAAGTCTAATGCCTTCTGTAGGGGTAATATCTTCCACAAGTTCAATTCTCTCTGTATACTCAATGTCTTCTACAGATTCATACTTCTCAATAGCTTCTAAGTCTTCTACAGGTCTAGGTTCTTGAATAGCTTCTTCCACATCTGCAATTTCCTCAATAGCGTCGGTGTCTTCTAATGATTCATATTCCTCAGCAGAGTCAATATCTTCTACAGCCTGAGTTTCTTCAATTCTACTTTCCTCAATAACCATAGTTTCTTCGATAGTTATCTCTATTTTTGTTGAAGGGTCTTCTACTTCTTTATCCTGAACCTCAATTTCTTGTTCCTTTTCAACAGGTGGAACAGCTAGCGGTGCCCGAATTTCCTCATCCTCCGCAGTAGCTTGAGCCATCAGTTCTGCCAAATCAAACTTCCAACCATATTTTTCTAGTAACTCCTGTGGTGTAACACGATTCTCGTTCAAAGCAATCATCTCTTCCTCTGTTAGTCCAGTTTCAGAGAGCACGACATCGTTGCAAATAAAGTCCGAAGCACAGATATAGTCATCTCCATATTTATCTAGCTCCGAAAGAGATCCTATCCTTGCCAAATAATCTTGAGCTTGCTTCAGCCTCTCATCCTCATAGGCAAAATCGTCTGGATGGATCGCCATTTGAGCGTCATCCACGTCTATAAGGTCTGCTCGAACGACGCGCATGGCAGCGTCTACCATATCAGGTTTCATTTCTATGTCGACATCAACTATATCTGGTTTGGCCTCTAGATCGATGTCAACTAGCTCTACCACAGCTAGAATATCTTTGTCGACCACGTCATCCTTAACCAGGATACCCACATCGTCAACGTCTGCTAGGTCTTCAACTCTACCAACCTCTTTGTCTTTTACAGGGACTTCAACTAGTATTCCCTTCTCAAGCACATCAGCAAAATCATCATCTTTGCCTATCAAAGCCTCTATCTTGCTTATGCTCATGTATTTTTCTAATTCGCCTCTGCATGTTGCTAGCCTTTTCCTCAACTGTTCTATCACGTCTTCTAATTGACAAATTCGATTAGCCATTTGTTGATTCGCCGCTGTCTTCATGTGTAATTGTTCCTGTAAGGCACTCACGGTACTGGCTGCGTCAGCGTCCACCTTGCACCATAATTCGTCTGCTTGTTGGAGGGTCCTCATGTAAGCTTCCTCACGACTTTCCAGTTCCGCGATCTTTCTTTTCATGTACACTTCGTTTTCTGCTAGCTGTTGTAACTTTTCTAGACATTCGATATCGTTTGACTTGATGGACGCGCAGCTGGGCACTTTCTCTAACCATTTTTTCTTGCACTCTATTATTCCACATTCACCTACATGTGATTTTAATTTTAGCTTTGGACGAAGTTATGCCTACTTTGTCTCCCAATTAAAAAGAAGAGGGAGAATTTCTATTTTATTCGCACCAATGTCTAAGTTTTTTCCTTATAATAAAAGGAATTTCTTTTGTGAGATGCGTTCTTACTAGTTTCTAAAAACTCGTTTAAAGAACGATCAGGACCGGAATTTAATACTATATTTTTATATTGCATAAATAATTTTTTTCTAGGCTTTCAAATAGTTTTTAGATTTTCGTAAATAGTTTGTTTGAGTTATGCTACGTTTGAGTTTAATTCTCAACTAACCAGTTTCACATTGCCCATCATCCTCCACTTTAGCAGCAGTCTCTCTAAGCTTTTGAACCTCGGCAGTCAGTTGTTCAATCCTTAACTTAATCTCCTGTTGCAACTGCTTAGCTTCTTCCAGTCTTTTATTCCTATCTTCTAATGCAGCTTCCTTCTCGGCGCAAAGAGCCTTGGCATCCTGCATTCTTTTTTGAGCCTGTTTCCTCTCAGCCTCAACTTCCCTCACTCTACAGTCAAAGTGTCTACTAGGTGTGCTGGGGCAGTACACTTCTCCAGAAGCTGGACCTTCAAACTGTTTCTCCATGATTCGTTGAAGTCCAGGAACACAGGTACCCTGACTCATTCTCCACATGTTCCAGACCATCACAGCTGGCATGGAACACTCCAGAATATTCAATCTCTTCTTCAGATCACCTTGATGCTTCTCTAGTTCCACGTTCCTCAGCTCGCGTTTGCCGATGATCTCTCTGAATCGACGATGACACTGTCGATACATCTTGGTGGTTTTAGGGACCTTGTCTTTGCTTAATTCGTCCAAAGATGGCTTCTTGTCATTTAGGCCGATCTCTTGAGACTTTCTAAATTCTTCTTGGCTCTTCGAAAGCTTCTCTTCTTGAGGCTCTTGGATACTTCTGCTGGATTGGGCATTTGGAGAGCCTCGAGCGTTATTTCGTGCTACGGATACCACTTCTGAAGCTATCGATGGCGCATCTGATGGTGTTTTCCAATATTCTGAGGCTAGCATGTCCTCAGCAGCTTCGGATGGACTTTTAAGCGTGTGTTCGGAGATCGGTTCGCCGGATTTTGTATCTTCTTCGTCCTCCATCGCATCATCGTTGTCTGCCATAACGGCTACTTTGTGGTTGTTCGGTTTGTGGATGAGTCACGTGATGTTGTTACCTGGGTTGGTAGAATATTGGTGTTTAAGGGATGTTGGATTTTAGGATTGGAGATACTGGAATCGAAGTAAGTGGAATGTTGATGGAGTGACAAGACCTTTATGAAATTGTATTAAATTGGAGTGATGAGGAACTTTCTTGTTCTTAAGCAGAGTTCTCCTATTTTTCTATTTTCTTATCTCTAGATGTTCCAATTCCTCTATCTTCCTATTTGTTTATCTACTGAGATTTGATATTCATTTTATCATTCTAGCTATGGATGGACGTGGCTGAGTGTTTTCTAAGAATATTCGCATCGAGTGAAAGGTACATAAAAGCAGACAAAGAGATAACGTACACATATACATAGGTGAGGATAAATGCTTGTGGAAAATGCATACTCAAATAGTTGAGTTGCGAGTTGAGAATTGGAATCGGAGAGAGTTTATCAAAGTAAGAAATTCTGAGTGAGAGTTGAATTCAGAGTTTAGCCAGAAGTTAAATGGAGCGTGAGATAAACTAAATAATCAAATCATTTCTAGTGTATTATACTGGTTAAACATAATTGTTACAACTGAACAATTTTGTTTGGCGGTTTGAAATTCAACATCTCTATATTTTCGCGCATCAAAAACATGGCAATATTTAGACTGCAGATATATTTATACGTTGATGATAATTATAATTTGTAGAACATGTATAAAACTATGCCTAAATGCAACAATATGTACGATATAAAACTGTTTACTTACCTTAGAAGATAAAAATACGTTTCTCATATTTAAAGAAATGGAAATACAATATTTAAGTTAGAGGAATATAAATTCCACGAATAGATTTCTTTAAATTCTGAAAAATAATTTTCTAGCGAAGGAAATCTAAATTTACCTGACAGATGAATCTTTGTGAATTTTCTTAAGAACACGCATTATTTCAGTACGAAAATAGGGCAAGTTTCGAGCCGTCGAGCTTCATTTATGGTCTCGATTGGTTAAAGTAAGTCACATGTTGGCGAAAAACACGGGTTTAATTTTGGAGGAGATCCAAATGCGATTAACGTTTGATATTTCAGATAACCATCGCAGCAGCTTCAACAGATTCAGCGGAAATCACAATTCAATCCCGTCTACTCCATCAATTTTGTAATTTCGTTTGAACGTAGCCACAACGACATCGAGAGTCGAGAAGCTTCGTGTCGATCGATCGATTTCGTCATTCTTTTTATTGAAGTTCATGTTAAACGCCGTTAAATATATAACGAACGATAAAATGGAAAGTGCATATCAATTAGGAGGCGTTTCAAACGCGTAATTCTGCAAACGATGGCATATTTAATCGGGAGTAAATGTAATATGAAACTTCTAAGAATCATTTCTTTAATTATTGAGAATTATCGGACTGGAAATTAAAAAAAAAAGTTTTTTCATCTTGTAAGTCCATTTTCCAATTTTCTTATTTTCCAGCATCATTTTCCAATTTTCTTATTTTCCAGCATCATTTTCCAACTTTTCTTATTTTCCAGCATCATTCTCCAATTTCCTTATTTTCCAGTATCATTTCCCAATTTCCCAATTTCCCTTTCGCTCGGAATTTTTAGGAATCTTTCTTCATTCCTCGATGTTCTAAATTTCCCCAAATTTCAGACACTGTAAATATCAAACTTTTGTCACTCTAATCAATTTAAAAAAAAAATACATTTTACTTCCAAAGTTTTATAAACCCAAACTAAAGCGCAAGAGCCACTTGTCGTTATTTTCTATACGAAAATCCCTTCATAAGACCAAGCAAGTCGTAATCGATTTAGAAACGAGCTCGTTCAACTGTCATCCACGTGGCAATATTCACAGTTCTCTGGCGGTCAGACTTTTGTCTGTGAATCGTTTCCGTTTAGGGCGTCGTAAAGAAACAGTCACGTGGCAAATGGTACGTGAAATCTCGCGGGAATTCCACGCTCTGGATACTTCTCTGTGTTTCGCCTTGTGTTTTATGTTTACTGGATGACGTGTTACGATAATGGACAGTGTGTACAAGACAAAAGAACCTTGCGAGATAGTTGCAGCAATTAGGTCGAGCGGAGAAATTGTTCAAAGGGCTTTGCTGCTAAGATTCTAGGATTTTCGGACGAGAAGGTCGGAATAAAATGAATATTTGTTTGCAAAATGTTTTCCGATTTCTCAAAGTGCTTATCCAAATGACAGTTTAGAGAATAAGTTGGAGAATAATTTGTCACTTGGAAATGCGAGGAAGTTAAATTGTGCAGCAGCTCAGTTCTGGTTGCTTCTTAGCAATGCGAGGTTTTGGCTTGCAATTTCTATCTTCTTAGCCTCTGCTTTCATATTTTCACACTTTACTACTTTACCACTAACTATTTTCCTATTTTCTTGCCCCTATTTTCCCACCATCCGTTTTCCACTTTCCATATTTTCCTATTTTCTTATTTATATTTACTTATTATTTTCCCATTTTCTAAATTTTCCGCTTTTCCACGCTGCTATATTATTTCCAAAACTATCACGACAGTTATAGACATAGAAAATTGGGGATTAAGAAATAAGAAACCTTGCACGTTCCACGTTCAGATAAAACATTCCACGAAGATGGAAGGAGTTGGAAATAAGAAGATGTGCGGTTGAGTGCAGGGTTAAACATCAATTTTTTCCGACTCGGTTTACCGCAAAGGAACAACGTTAAAGGATAAACCGGCCTAAGCCCGGAAAAGCCCTGTTTTATGTCGAACCAGCCTGAAAAGGGGGTTGACCTCGCTCACCCTCTACTTTCTCCGCCGCCCTTCTTTCTGCACCTCTCGCAAAATCAATAGTATCGGTGTACCGAGTTTATCCCGCGCTATAGACGAGCCTACAACCGGCAAGTTCCGGGGAATTTTGCCAACGGGGATGATTTTAGATCAGTTATGCATGAGAGCATGGAGAATCGTACTGTCAGATATTGGTTTGTGAAAATTTCGATATCTCTGGCATGAGATCTTCAAGTTTGAATGAAATAAGGGCTTATTTCAAGTATCTTGGTTTGGTGTTTTTAGCAATATGTAATATACATCTAATACGTATTCTTTTAATGCATAAAAAATTGTTAGTCCTTATTGGACGTAATTTTGTTAGCAAAAAATATTAATTGGAACGCTTTCTGTATTTCAATAAAGTACATTGTTATAATAAACATCAGATATTCTATATTTAGTACATTAATTTTTGTAGGGTAAAGATATACAGAACGATTTTTAATAAATTTCCTTAACCTGCTATATAAATAGTTTCTAATAATATGTGGCAAATTTAATCTTTTAAATACAAAATTATCGTGGTATTTTTCAGAAATATTTTCGACTTCATCGAATCTAATTTTTCTATCGGAAATATGAGAAATATTCTGCTGAAATTGAGAACAATGAATAAGATTTCCTATAAATTAGAAACGGAGGACTTTTAATTGAGATCAGCGTTAATTGCAGAGGAAGTTTGATGCCCCGTTAATTGGCCCTATTCATCGCCAAAAGGGGAGCCAAGTTTCAAATTTGTGATTAAATAAGTTGACTCGACGACGAGACTGGACTTCCACGATGCAAACTCCGCGGATAATTATGTTCTCTTGAACATTCGTTTTGACACGTGGCTCGAACAAGATATTCAGCAGCAATTAATTAAAAGGCAGATGCTAGAAATAATTCGTTTCCTTTACGACCACGTTTTACTCCGCGAAACTTCGTAATTCTCCGTACAGTACCGGGGAATCCCCTAATAACTTTCAGAATAATTTAGACTGCAATTTATACGATTCTGAACTTATGAAAGTTTCCCTATAAATAAAAGTAGAGCTGTAAAATATTCAACTGGAGGTTGAGAAATTGATCGTGATCCGTAATTTCAATCCGAGCGTCTGTCATTCGAAACTGAACATTTACGAGGAGTTTTCAATATAATGAAAGCAGCAAGATGGTTTAGGGATTGACATTGAAATACCAGAGTAGAAGAGATTAATTGCGATTGGAAACTGATCCGAGAAATTTGTCATATCTTTCGCCTTTTTCAAATTAATGTATTAAATATAGAGAAATGGTATCTGCTGCAGAAGGTACAGGGCATTTTTCAAATAAATCTCCGTAATTTTCTGAGAACCAATTTCTTCAATACAAAACTGTCATAATATTTTTAAATAATCCTTGTAATTTATCGATCAAGAATATCTTAATGAAAAATATTCTTGGAATTTTATAAATAACTTTTATAAATGAGTTATACTATAGATAATTATGCAAATTTATATTTTTACATACACTGACAAAAAAGTAAAGCTCCGGCAAAGATATGTCCTATCTCACAATTGTTATAAAATGTATTTTATTTTTCACGTTTTATATATTTTTTTTACCAAATGTCATACCGTATACCACACACTCTCGACAATTTACATTTTCCTTCGCGTAATATAAATTCTCTGGACATTTGCTGCTCGAAATTCTCTGTAAATACATAAACAGCCGCAGTCGACTAATAATCGTCGCATTTAGCATTTTATTGCTCGTCCAGGAATTGATAACGTCCCTCAAGGAATTCTACCCCTGTTCCACCCCTTTTTCTTCAATCTCCTTTCCCGCGTCGTGTCTCCAACGATGCACCACTCTCTAATGAAATGCCCAATATAATTTTTAATACCTCCGCTCCTGTTATTTGACCTCTCATTAAATTTCGAATACCCGCGGAATGCTTCTATTTATCATTATTTCACCCCCATTAGGCAGCCTGCCTTCTGTCGATTCCACCCTCATCAAGGATGTTATCATTTACGTCATAATTGAATGGGATAACCATGGAAATCAGTTTGAAGTAATTATTTGTTGAGATCATGATAGGGATCTACAATAGGGGGTGGGGGAATATTCGTTGAATACGCGTTTTGGCTTTGTAATACGTAGGCGATGAATTTGCATGTATCTGCGGGAAGTTTGGAGATGGAAATGTACAGAGAATGTATGCAATATGCAAAAATGCTTCGAATATTCAAAGTATATATAATACACTTTGCTATATTTAATAAACAATTTTCTTCACCGAAGTTTCATTTTTTTAATTATTATCAAAAAAAAATATGAATTCGCGTAACTAACCGCAGTCCGGTAATGTGATAATCGCCACTCTGGATTCCATTTCAGATACTATGTGTTTCATAACGTGCACAAAAGTCATTATTCTGGTTACATAATTTCTCATTGGGGGGTGGAATCGAGAATTTTTATTTAATACGCCAGCTTTGCCTCTTAATGTAGGATGATAAGCTTGTCTCTTTCAACTTGAAAGTTTCAAGTTTCAAGAACTGTTTGCTTCTTAACAAGAACGTAGGAAAATATCATTCCGATTAGGCAAATTTTTATCAGGGGGTGGAGTTGATTTTCCCTTTGGAAAACGAGATTGGCAGCCCTATCAGTGTAATGTATGATAATCAGCGATGCTTTTCTTCGATTAATAAATTCTTTGGTGAACATGTTCGCGTAATATGACTGATAATATTATCCTAATTAGATGAATTTGTATCGCATGCAAATAATTGTATCATTTATTTTGACTTATTGATCTTATCGAATAATCGCGATGGTTTAATGATGTAACTAGAATTAATTAACAGAGGGTAATTCATCCCTGACGTGATGTTTCATATTGGAAGATTTTAAATCATTAAAATCGACTAATTAATTAGCTAATTATTTAAACCTAGATTCCAATGGAAGGAATCGTAACAAAAATAATCGCCCCTAATTACGAAATAATAATAAAAGATAATCCATCTTGCACGTATTTATCTTTCTTTATGGGAGCCAAAGAATACTTTGGATTTTTCTATTTCTGTTTCGTACGTTCCAATATCGATTGCAGCACTTTCGGATGACCGATGATAGCCTTTCGCTACTAGAATATCATCTATCATGAAAAGCACAAAACCAGAGATAAGGATGTTTCAATTTTGCTGATTTTTCGTGAAATGTTCTCTCGATGAAGGATCGATTAGTCCCGGTAAAACGTAGTCGTTGTGTGTCGGCCGATTTTAACGCACGCATAAAACCTTTGCCGTTAACTAATTGGAATTATGTATCCAGTTAACGATTCCCAGTGGTACGAATCGATAATTTAGGCGTCATTCGCGAAACTGAAGCTGATATCGATAGATGAAGCACGTGTGTCATTCGAGTCTCACTGAATATCAATCTGAACCGCGCAGGAGACGATTAAATATCAATTTGCCTAAAATACGAAAATTCCAGTAGTAAAAGTCAACCATTGAGGTTGAATTAAACGAATAAATCACGTTCTTGATTCTTTCGATAAATGTGCAATAAAAAATCGGATAAACCCTTGTATGTACAATCCAATTAACCACCCAGAAAGCAGTTTCCAGAAAAGATTTAATTTCAAATTGCTCGGAGCTTTCAGTAGTATAGATCAATAATTCGCGCCAGGAGCGCTCAAAATCGATTTCTATGCTTTCCTACCTCTCGATACTCGGGAGTTCTTCGCTTAATAGGCTCTCTTCAGTACTTCGAACATAGTTCCATCGAAATATTCGAGTTGACTTGCCTGCAGAGAAACGAATCGAATCAGAATGCCAACGTACGCGTTTTAGGAGTAAAGTCTTTTTCCCACGTAAGCGAAAACCATTCGTTTCCTATTATTTCAGCTATGAGAATATTTCTGTTAATTCATTTGAAACTATTGAGACACACTTTAGCATTTTTAGAGATTCGTAGGTCAGTTTTCTCCGACCGTAGTTAAATCATCGTCACGCGTTATTTTGTTATATATTAATAGTCACAATAGCAACGTTTTTACCCTTAACTATTTAAATAATTTTAAATTTTATCCTTAACTATCGTATCTAGTCCCTAAAATATTTTTAACGATCTATATCGCATAGAAAATAAATTCCACCTCAATCGCAATGACTTTATTTCGTTCGAATGACGTAGTCGCTTCAGTCAATGAAATTTTCGAAAGCGACCAATGTAGAAAATTCCAGGATAACAAAATCATACCGATAGTCGAGAACTTCCCATTACAGTCTCGTACGTTGGTATTCATCGGTCGTTACAAGTTGGAGAACGATTCTCGTGAATTTTCGCATGCACCAGAAGCAAACGAAGTTGCCCTGCATGATTGGTCGCTTAATCCTGTTTCGAAGTTCATTTCGATGGCGCCTCGCAACCGTTCCGTGAAAACCGAAGTTCAACGTGTGACTGGGTCCTTAGTTTTTCGTTAAAACAGCAGCGTAAATTTATAACATTTTAAATTCCTGACGAAATTTTGTTTCTACGTCGAGTACTGAAAACGATTTTAATGAAAACCCGGAAAAATTAGAATGTCCTATCAAAGCGTTTAATAAACGAAAGTTTAAATTTTCCAAAAATATTCGAAAATCAATGTCGACGCGAGCGGACAGTTTCGAAACAACGCGAAACTATTTACGCTCGTTTCCGAGGAGAAAAGTTTATCCAGGGGGTGGGAAACAAATTTGTCGCAACTTATTACGGTTCGTCGATCAGCCAGAACACGGCGACAGAAATATCCTCGACGATTTCTCTACCCGGCGCATTATAAAACACGCATCGCGTCGTAAATCGCGGAGCAACGATGCCGCGAGGAACGAAACGAAAGAAAAAAGAAAAAGAGAGAATACAGGGAGATCGTATTCTCCGACTGGCAATTAGAGACAACGAGCCGCCTGTGCGATAAATTAGCTGCTGAAAGCTCGAACTTTTACACATGTAGGTCGAGTATTAAATAAATGGCGAGAACGCAATTAACCTCAGAGTTCCTTCGACTTACTGTGCACCGTTTCGACTATCTGGAAAGTATTTAATTAAGCGAAGAAACCAGAGAAGTTTCTGAAGAAAAAAAATTCCAAACCAATCGTCGAGTAGATGGGTTGATACTGACTGTCTTTCTTTACGCGTCTTCTCTTTGAAGCCAGATGTGAAATATACTTTATATGAACCGTTTTATTGTACCCTCGTGTTTGTTGAGGTTGACTGATAGAGGAACGAGTGGATGAATTTGTAATGGAAAAATATATTGAAATAAGTATAGGTATAATTATAGTGTATGCTGATCCAGATCCTCGCTCTTACAGTGTTACAATACAATAGAAGAAGCTACGATAGGGAGCACGTTCATATATTTCTAGCAAAGAACATTACCAAAAAGCTAACCTCGTAACTGTAGCTGAAGGCTACAAGATACAGCAATAGAAATCTACTTATAGCTCTTTTGTTTCTAGACCTTGTAATCCAAAAGGAAATTTACATTCAACGGCACAATAATATGGACCTCTCCTTATTTAGAATATTTTTTTGATTCCCTAAATTCTATTCTCTTCGTAACAGCGGTCTCCAAGTCACGGATATACAAAAGTAAAAATGTAGAGTTTCTCTTGAAGTAATTGCTTCGATAGTGTTTATCATAATGCTTAAGTTTATACAATTAAATGACAATGTTCGTATATGTCCATACAATCATTAATTTCATGTGTATGTAATTCAAGTTATTGAGTCGTTCAAATCAAGCAACTTAGCTTTAAGACAGTGTTCGTATAATTAAATTGAAATTATTCAAGCTGAACCAGAAATATCCACTGAACTATAAAGCTTCACGAAATTATCAGCAAACGTTAACGCTAAATATTTCATCATATAGTCATCCGTCTTTCAAAACCTATAATCAATTGTAATAATTATAGCACGGCAACATTTATAATAATTATAACAAAAATAACGAAAATCATACGCTACGCCAAAAGATCTCGCTAAAATTACCAGCGATATGAGCAGCAAATAGAACGTCTAGCTATCTCTCTTTATAGTCACGATAATTTGCTTTATAGTCACGCCCGTTCTAACGATTCCTCGTTCCAAAGACCACAAACTGTCTCGTGTCACTTGGACGACCTAATCTTCATCTGCTTTCAGCCGCAACAACGTCGTTACATCGGAATTAAAACAATGGAACAGTTGTTCCCTGGCAAGTAGGTTCCCTAATGGCACGCGACGTGTTGTTTCTTGCAGCAGTCGATCCATTAGCATAGACGATTATATGAATGCGCATGAATGTGCTCCCCGCGCGGCTTCCTCCTCTTTAAAGTTGCATTGCAAATGGGATCGAACCCAGACACGCGGCGGGAATTCTGATGCTCCGTTCTGGGGTTAATACCCATAACTTTTCCAGAAAGCTCTACACACGCGATTCCCACTGTGCACACTCTCGTCTCTAATATTTGATACCGGCAGTCATGCTAATAGCGTCCCGACTGCTGCGTCGCGGCGCCGAGCGTCCCGAGATTATGTACGAACCATAGACTTCATTTCACTCCAACTTTTCATGAACCAGTACCCTTTGTTCGATGGCGTCCAATTGGAACGATGATGACTTTTTAAGGGATGCGTGAAATTTCAGATCGTAGAATTTTTAGGAAATGGTAGAAATTATTAATATGATGCAATTACTGTATTTATGCGAAGTTGGGCTCGTCTTGAATTTTAAATTTTAGAACGTTTAGGATAAGGCAGCAATTATTATTGCTACACGATTATTATATTATTATTACTTATTTAATTATGGATTTTTATGAATTTATGTAAAAGTCGATTTGATTTTTTGAGAGATGTTCGAAATTATAGATTTTAAAATCTTTATAGAAGAGAAATTGTCATTATTATTTGTTCTTGGTTATGAGTGGTACATTATAATTCTATTTACTGTCAAAGTACCAGTCGATAATAGTTCACGAGGTATAAATGATAAATACGAGGGCAAGTAAAAGTGGAACGTACATGGTCGGACATGGTTCCCACCTACATAGTGACACGACTCTTGGTTTACTTGAAAACACGTCGGAAGTAAAAGTTGCTCAATCGTAGGCAAACTATTATTCGACTGCTAATTAAATTTCTACTCTAAATACTCCAACCAAGATCGCTGGTTGAGTTAAATCTCTATTTTTAACTCTAGCCTAGTAATTTAGCACACGAGACAAATTTTCTAATTAAAACATAACGATTACCATTTCCAAGTAAATCTAGATTTTCCGTGAAAAGTAAATCAACTTTTAATCATTCGAAAAAGACGTAAATTTTTAGACCAATCTGTCCGAATCTACCCAAAAATTGATGGAAATTTAATACAAAAGTCCCTTAACCAACAACGCGACATATAATTCTTATACTAACGATTTCAAACAATGTTTTATACGTATTTCTATTTTTTCATCAATGAAAAAGCAATTTTCCATTATTTTATCAATTTCCCAATCTTTCACGACTAACTATTCGAAAATTGGGCTTCAACTTCCTGGAAATTTATTTCCTCACAAAAGGTATACGGCCGTCAATGACCCGCATCGCTGCAACGATGCATATTTCACGATGTATACGTCACTAGGCGGCCGATGACGTCACTGGTAACCTACATACTTTAAGAGAAGAAACGATTCCGATGCAGGCCTGGCCTTTATAGACAGCGGAACCTCCTCCCTGAGCAGCACGAGTCGAGACGAGTTCTCACTTAACTACACGTGCATTTAATGCTACCTGACACGTACTAACTCATCTCTAGTCACGACATCGTGCGTGAATGTTCTAGTCACGAAACCGCGCGTGAAACTTCTAGTCGTTACATTTCAAACCGCCTATTAAATGTTTCAGTTGTTCCAGGAATAATGTAAAATTAATAGGAAAAGGGGAAACGTGAGTTGAGTTTTAGTTTACGATTGATCTACTTTAAGTTTGTTCCACTTGTAGTAGAAGAAATATTTCGAACATGGTTGATAGTAATTTTCATTTTATGAATATATTTATGCTCGATATGAAATTAGGGATTTTGTAATTTTATCCATTTTGAAAGTAGGTTATTTAGTTTTCGGTTGACTGGCCTAATATAAGTTTGTTCTACTTAAAACGTGAAAAAGTATTTCGAACGCGGTTGACTCTAAATTTAGCTCCGTGAATTTTTGCGAATTTACTTTTATTTAGTTGGAAGTCGCCAGAGGAGAGATATATACTTCGCTGCAATTTCAAATAAATCGTATTAAAATATCCGTCATTTTCTTTTTCCAGCTAAAAATTTAATTTCGTTCAACTTTCAGTAAGGAAATAAAACGAATTCTATTACGGAAAGGACGTTAATTTTAATCTTCGTCGTTTTGCAATTTAATTCACCTTCGATTTCTAATTTTAATCACGACAAATAATTCTATCCTCCGATTAATCACAATATTTTACATTTAATTCGTATTTCACTATCAAGAAATTTCCATATTATATTACCATATCTTAAATTCGGTTCATATTTTACAAGCAGTTTATATATTATATATTACCATATTTTGTATATTTAATTGTTGGGAAATAAAATCGTATAATAAACCATTCACTGAAATCGCGATTTATCCGCATCAGGGGAATGCGATAGAAGGGGAACGTAGCTACGTTTAATCAGCCTGAATAGCATGGCCACGGTCTCTGCGTTTTACATTTTCAAACACGCACACGTGCATCAGCCTTTCAACTGGCCTGCCATGCTTTCCACGTTAGCAGATATACTCGTACACTAACACTCTGCCAACTGGCCAACTTGCATATAAAATTCTGAAACGAAATTTTACTGAAATATCCATAATTCATTTTCGATCCCTATCAATTTCCCATACGTAAGGTAATTTTTTTTACCTCAGAAAAGTATCTAATCAAAATATAAATTCCCAAATTTGCTTGTGTGTATGTGTGTGTATGATCTGTTATTTGTATCCCATTTTTAAAGAACAGAATTTTGGATTAAGAACAAGAGCGAGAGAATTATTTGCACGAAGCACGTAAGTAGTATAAGTCAGTCAGAAGTGAGACACGCTTCCAAGATAGCCAATAGTGCAATTTACCGGTAAATTAGACAAGAATGACACGGTTTCAATTACCGGAAAACCCCGCAAGCACAATAGTATAGAGTCAATCGATGATCCACCTTCATCGCGACTATCCAAGTCCCAATCCAATTTTCTGGTGAAATGGAAGGAAAACAAGGACGGATTAGCCGACAAACCACGACAGAACATTCTCCGCTAGGTTTTGGTTACTTAATAAAAATCAATCCAACGTTCGTGACTATGGAAAATCGAGGTGCAAAAAATTATGTAATATTTCCCATACAGAGCAAGCAAGAGGTTTATAGAATTGTTCTCCGAGCAAACGATAGATGAGAAATAAATCGACCGTGTAATTTTCGTAGCAGTATAAAACAAATGGGAAAATTGAAATTTCTTCGACTAAGAATTTCAGGATTTTTCTTCGTATTTCTTCGGCATTTCAAGAGATATTAAAAATCAAAGAATCGGGATTACGATTATAATTAAAATTTTCTATAGCTGGAAGAAAAGTGAAAGGTCAATAAATTATGCAATATTTCTTGGTTAACGTATTATTCATGAGCCTTGCGCGTCACAAAGGGACCTCCCAATAGACCATGCTTTTATCCCTTTCGACCCTAACGTTCTTCTTCGCCACCCTCTTTTTCTCGTGTCTCTTAGAAATACACGAGAAAATAACGAACACGTCCTTTACACGACAACAGAGTCGTAAAAGAAAAAAAAGAAAAATGTATTCAACTCTGCTACCTTCTCTCGATAGCGATCCACTTTCTACCCCATCGTGTTTTTCTGCTTTTCATCTTGCAAAAAAATCTCGCAAATTTGCTGCAAATCAGAAAAAAGCTGACCAAATCGAAATTTCACTACGACAGTTAGCAAACTATAGCGAGAGTGCTTCATTTATTCAAGAAGTCCATTCTATTAACCGAGTCAGTTTCGTGTAACGACGCAATTACTCGAAGTGTGATGTTGGTAAGGCGATCCAAGAACGAATGAGATAACTCTTAATCTTCCTAATAGAAAAGACGGATGGATCTGCAACCAAAGATGTTTGTTTCTTGCGATCTTACAAAGCAGATTCTTCCGTTTCTCTTCCCTTTCTACTCTTCTTATTGTTTGAAGTAAATGAAGATGACGCGGTTTTATCTCCACCCAGCATCCAATTACATTTGCGATTACAGACTCGTCTAGAAGCTGGCAAGTTAAATGTCTCCCGTTTTCTCCCCATGGACGAATTAAACGCGAGTGACAGACTAACGACAGACTGAACGTAAACGTTCTTCGTAAATGAAGTAATTATCAGTGAAGATAATAAGTTTAATTTTTAATAATAAAATTAACTTTTGTGTAATTGACAATTTCCACGAGATCTGGTTTCAAAGAACACTTTTTATGCAGTCGATGTATGTATGGGCGTATATGCTACGTTAATGGAGCTTGCGAGTAAAAAAGCATTACATCGGAAGAAATATTATTCATTTAATATCAGCATTTTTATTGAAGAGAATATAGCGGTATTAATCTTCGTATAGGATAATTAACGTTGAATTATATACACGCATTGATTAAAATTTTCAAGTAAACTTTTTCTTTAAAATGATGAAATAACGTTTGTTCATTGTGTATCATTTAATTAATATCTGTATTATTAAGCACGAATAATTGATCTCTTTTGTGATTTATCAAAAGTTCATTAACATAATGCACGTCTCTAGAAAAAAAAAGACAAAGATTCTTTTAAATTATCTCTGGAAAAAAATTCATAATTACATAAAGTTAATATCTCTTTGTGATATCCGGAGAATTGAAATACAGCTGTAATAATAAGTAATTTGCTTCTGCGTAAGGCTAGTCGTAACTTTGATTAGCATAATAGACATTTCCATAAAAAAGGCTTCCTTTATATTTATTCCGAAGAACCTTCATATTGTAAAAACTAAGCTTTTATAATATGCAAACTAAAAGGTTCGTATAAAAAACCAATGATCTTTTTCTCGTATAAAATTTACATTAATGGAAAGCTTAATTAATACCGTGTACGTATCCTTATGAAAAAATTCGCTTTTAAAGCTAATTACAGTCTATTTTAAAGGTAATAACAGTACAATTTGGAGATATCTATGTACGTAGAGGTATAACAGAATTTTTGTTTAATTCAATTACATCGCCCCGTTTTTATTTTTGTGTTTGTAGACCTTCGAAAATAAAATAACAATTCCGTGCTCGAGTTTATTTCGGTGACACGAAAAACTAGCGGCAACTCGACCCAGAAAATAAAAAAGGAAAAGGAAATAAAACAGTAGTCGAAGCACCATCGGACGTTGAAAATCGAATTTCTGTGGACGCGACGCTGTTTCAAAAGAAAACAGGGAAGAATCACACATTGTTCAAAAAGTGGTGGTTTTCGGAAAAAGATAAAAGTAGCCATATTCCAGCGTGTACAAATGATCATTTCCTCTCGGATTGAGTCACGGTAAAAATGCTATTAATATAAATAATTAAAATAATTGTAAAAAGAAAGACAATCTCTAACGGGAAAAGAATTTTCAAAGTTAAAACAGTGTTTCATATATCGAGGTATTGAAGCGTTTAAAGAGGTGTCGAAGTATCGCGAGCTTCAAACTTGATCACAAAATATATTTATACGGGGATACATTAAATATACAAATTACAATTATATACTTTATAACACAGTTGGCATTATTACATTGGATTACAATAATTTTACTAAATTGAAATTTTTCTATTGGTTAAAATACAAAGGGAAGTCTTGTAACCTCGTACAGGTAACAAACTACTTCTACTACTATTAGTATATTATATAATATATTAGTATAGAACGATGCCATCAGTAATAATTATATCCACACAGTTTTATTATTAACACAATAATATATTACATTAATAATAAATATTTTGATATTTATTAATTAATAGCAACTATATTAAATGTGTTAATGTAAAAGAAATTAAATTAAGTTATAGAAATATATGAAACATATACTTCAAATTGAAAGTATCTATACATCTAGAACTTACTATCGAAATCTCTGTAAAAGCGATGTTCAATGCTATCGTATTATATACAGAGTGACTTTTCGATTCACATTGTATCGTTTTATTTCCACATTTCGACTTCGAAAGTTTCCAGCAGCAAACAAAGACTGTTTTCCGCTCTCCAACAAATTGCTTCTCATCGAAATCCTCTCGGACAAAAAGAAACCGTGGAAACTGCACGCTAAATTTTATCCTGGTCCAGGGAATTACACAGAGAACGGTTAAAATGAAATTATACATGCAACGAACCATCGCTTGTTATTAATTACACGAGCGTGGATCCGGTGTTTGCGAGATCGCGCTTAGAATTCGTAATTTCCTGGCTTGCTGCGGTCCTGCATAAAACTAATAACGCATTCCACCATCCATTTGCTCTCATTCTCACGCGATCGATCACCGCTTTCCTATTTTATTGGTCCCCTTTCAGTGATACACTTCGTCTAATGATTCTTCCGTTTACGTTTTGCCATTTGTATTTTTGTTGCTTAAGAGAGAGAGAGAGAAAGAGAGAGAGAGATAGATTTTCAACATTGCGTTGACTTTCGTTGATTTTGCAACAACGAGGCTTCAGAGAAATTTGGTTTCTCTGATGATTAAAATTGCAATTAAAATGAACATGTTTTCTAAGTTTTGTTTGTCCCTCGAGTGGCAGTCGAATGAGATTAAAATTAAAAGGCCAAAGAGAAATATAATTGAAATTATGGAGAAAAGAATTGAGTAAAAGGGGGAAGAATTATATCTCAAGTTTCTTTCTAATTTCCAAAATGTAAGAAATATAAAGGTTGGGAAATTTAAAAGCTTGAGTATTTAAATATTTGAGAGTTCAAAGATTCTAATATTTAGAATCTCTGAATTTGAAATTTTTCAATATCAAAAGTTGTTTAATTTGAATATCTAAATATTTGAGAATCTTTTACGATTCAGGCAGAAATATTGTTGTGGAACAAAGCTTCGTCGAAGATTCTCAACGTGAAATAAATAGATTCGCACAAAGGAGCGAAACACGCGAAAGCAAGAGAAATACGTGGAACGAGTAGAAACAGTCGGTCATCAGTCAGACATCGTTTGCATTTATTTCATTCTACATTTTACGTTCGCATAATTCTGAAATCTGCTTTGAGCAAACGTTGTTAGGATTAACGAGAGCTTTAAAATCGCGCGCGAATTTAATGACAACTCGATTCTATATTCTTCCCATCTTCCGTATTGTCTTCATTAAATTCATCGTGAAATTCTGTCACAAAATTAAACCACAGGAATTATATGAATTAAATTAATAAACTGTTAAATTACTCAACTGTATACGTAATTCATAATTACGTTTATCAACTAAAATGGCACATAGATATATATTTAGCCCAAATAAAATATAATAAGATACAATTAAAGTGTTCGTAGAAATTTTTAATAATTACTTATAATTATTATTAATAATTTAATTTAAAAGTAATAAGAGCGTAATAGAATTGAAATTCATATAAAAATTCGAATAATCCGCTACTTATTTTTACAAAATGAAAAGAAAAACAAGCACGATTTTTCCTCTAAACTCGTCAACAATTCGTTTCAGATATGTTACTTTAAAGTTTCCAAAGAGTTTGTATCCCTCTTTGTGTTCGATTCCAATGGGAAACTTCAATAATGCAACGTGGAACGTGCAGTAAACTCTTGGAACCGCGTCGTGACTATTGTAAAAATCGATGTCGAACGATTCGAAAGTTTTGAAGCGTGTAACCCAAACAAGTGCTGAATATTCCACGTAAATCGCATTGCTTAATCGTACTGTGAGCTGTAAGAAGTATAGCCAGCTTCTTTTATCCCACTATCCTCAGTAATCAGATTTCGATACGATATTGCACGGCGTAATCTCGTTTAAGGGAAACGTAGAAACGATAAACGTGTTATTGTCCTACCATTCAAACAGGCAACTTTAATATTTCCTCGAAACTACATTTTTAGAACTGCTGTTTTCATCTCGAGTCTTAAACCGCTGTGTTTCACTCGTTCTACCGCGTAACGTAATGCAGGAGGAAATTTCAATGGCGTTAGAAAAAATAGGAAAATAATTTTTAATATTTAACCATTCGTACAATCAGCAAGTTACAAACAAACGTCCAAACATCTACATCTGCAAATTTAAATTTGTCGAAACTTATAAAACCTTCGCGATCGACTGCAAATCGTATTCAGACGTCTTATGGGGGACAAAGAAATTTGAGGAAAATAATTTTTAATATTTAGTCGTTCGTACAATCAGCAAGTTACAAACAAACGTCCAAACATCTACATCTGCAAATTAAAATTTGTCGAAACTTATAAAACCTTCGCGATCGACTGTAAATCGTATTCAGACCTCTTATGGGGGACAAAGAAATTTGAGGAAAATAATTTTTAATATTTAGTCGTTCGTACAATCAGCAAGTTACAAACAAACGTCCAAACATCTACATCTGCAAATTAAAATTTGTCGAAACTTATACAACCTTCGCAATCGATTGTAAATCGTATTCAGACCTCTTATGGGGGACAAAGAAATTTGAGGAAAATAATTTTTAATATTTAACCATTCGTACAATCAGCAAGTTACAAACAAACGTCCAAACATCTACATCTGCAAATTAAAATTTGTCGAAACTTATAAAACCTTCGCGATCGACTGCAAATCGTATTCAGACGTCTTATGGGGGACAAAGAAATTTGAGGAAAATAATTTTTAATATTTAGTCGTTCGTACAATCAGCAAGTTACAAACAAACGTCCAAACATCTACATCTGCAAATTAAAATTTGTCGAAACTTATAAAACCTTCGCGATCGACTGCAAATCGTATTCAGACGTCTTATGGGGGACAAAGAAATTTGAAATAAAAAAAGAAAGCGGGAAGTAACAGGTTTACCGTAGATTGGAGGAAACTTCGTTACCGGAAGAAGTGTTTCGACTTTCAAAGGATTTATTTAACTCGATAAAATATACTTGAAAAGATTTGCCGGATACGCGGAACGACCACATTTACATCATAGAGAATCCCGATGAAGAGGATGTACGTTAAGGGAAGAACGCGATTTTCCTTCCAACTGTATTTTAAAGTATAATTTTCGCTTCGGCCACGCAACCATATTATGGAAGCTAAATCTTCGACTGCTGTCTTGAAATTTTGTCCAAATACGTATACGATATACAAAATTACTTAAACTTGAACATTCAGTAACAGTGTTGGTCGTTTAAAAAATGTGAAAGCTCGTAGAAGAGCTGGGAAGGAAATTAGAGAAGTTGAAAGTGTGTCGTAAAACCTTAGGAAGGGACAGAGTCGGATGTCTTCGAAATTGAGTGAATTTCAACCCCTGAGAGTTTCATAAATTACAGAAATTCAAAACACAATAAAAAGTGCTGTTACTTGTTAACTTGGAACATTTCTGCCCTTTAGGATCTGAGAAAGAAGATTTAAGAAATTAAAACGTGTCTTAAAATGTTGGTAACTAACGTTTGAGACGCGAGAAACTGGTAAACGTTAAAAAAACCTTATTTCTTCCGGACCCTGAAAAGTTTCAAACCCCGAAGAATTGAGGAAAGAATTAGGCAAGTTCAAAGCGTGTCGTAAAATTTGACGAGAAAATATTTGAGATACGCTTAGCGGGGAAAAATCAGGCTCTTTGAAAATTATACAAAATTTCAACCCCTAAATAATAGTCGGTCGAAATTCAGTGGAATACAACGACAGAGGATTCTATTCGTTTGAAGTCTAAAAAATGTCGTTTTTATAACATGAAACAACGGCTTCACGCTGCGATATTCGGAATGAAAAAATAAACTATGCAGCAAGCAAAATATAAAAATGACGTTCGCATACGAGAAATAAAACGAACCAAAAATAAACTACGCAACTTGAAGGATAAAAATGAACGATATTTAAATGAATCTCATTGTTCGACAAGCAGGATAAAAGTTTGAAAAACAACCCCAATGACAATTTCCATCCGACCCATCTAATTGCTCGAAGAAAACATTTGTAACCGATCGAGTACAGTCTAGAACCTCCTCCAAGGAAATATTAGTGTACACCCCGTCGTTCGACGCCGAAACGTCGAAATCCGCCCCTATGAAACAGCCAAACCATTCAGCTTTCTCGATCCTGTCCCCAAGTCAGTCTGACAAGCAACCGTTCCGTTCCAGCCCCGAGCCTCAAGCCGGCCAATCGGTCAAAAATCCTGACCATGCGGGCAAAAAGCGTGGTTACAACCCCCAATTAGGGTAGCGTACACGTTTAGCAGAGGGGGTTACGTTTACGCCACGGTTAATGTTTATCATCTGACGTCACTCTTCTACGCCAGGGTTGAACGAGGTGGTGGAAACAGGACTGTGTGGTTCCTTGCACGAACAGAAGGGGATTGCTGGTCGCCATGGCGACCGTTGGTGGGGTAGTTTGGGCCAGTGGTTCTCAAGATTTTTTTTTTATAAATATTTTTATACTATCGAAATATAAATGTTAAATAGACGAGGTAGATTATTTTGCAGTTTTATTTGGTCGGTTACTTCGTTTATAAACGTGAGTTATAATGTATCGGGTCGGCAACTAAGTGATTGCGGATTTTGTCGATATCATCTTATGACAAAATCCGCAATCATTTAGTTGCCAAATCAATAGGATGGTATAGTATGGTATAGGAAGTAAAATTTGGAATTTCTAATTCGTACGAGTTTATTTTAAAGCGGTGGGTAATCAGCTGATACAAACCAGATAAGAATTTAAAATGGTAGATTGATATTAAATTAATATAAAAGCAAAGATCGTAATTTGAAGATGCGAGAGCTATTTATAAAAATAGTTCTTATCCGCAGAGAGCAATTTTTAGCGGAGAACAGTGTGTAGTTTGTTGCAGTGACTCTCTGGTCCGTTCGTAAACGATTGGAAGAAAATTGGGAAAATTTCTGTATCATTTCGAGTATTATCTTCTTTCTTATATAAATAAGAATTTTTTTAAAATGGAGATTATCGCGGTACGTTGTACGTAGAAATTATTCATATGCCAACAATTGAATATTGTATGATATTAAAGATATAAGTAGTATCGGTTGAGAATCACTGGATTAGAGGATCGATGCCGCAGTAGCGTGGCATCAGGTGGCCGGTACCCTCCCCTTTATCCCCTATTAATGTCCAACAAGTGGGGTTCCTTATGTGCCCTCGCGCTCTTAATGACTATTTACATATGTCTTTTAACGTGTTTCAAAGTTTCCGAGATTCAGAGTTCACCAAAATAATATTTTTCATTAAACAATTTCATCTAAGCCTAACCTAATCAAAAATAAAATCCTTCAATAAAAATTGTTATATATAATTCAAACGTATATATCAAAAATGACATTCCTCTTAGGTTAGATAGAAGCTTTTATCCGGAATCGACAAAATGTCAAATTTCGATCAAATTTCACAAGGGGAAGTACATCTGTCGATCCCTTCAGTTTGTTTGTGCTCTATTAGCAAAAATCCTCTCCAAGACTCTTCAAGAACCCTATCATTAGACTCGGTCATCGAGTACCTTCGACTTCTGCAAAATGGCCAACCCTCGAAATCTGTTTCGTCGAAGAAACTTACAAATTTCTGGTCGCTATTTCGATCTCGATACCGTGAAAGAGTTTTTATAATTTCGTTCTATAAATGGCTGAAAAAACTGGCTCTTAAATCTGCCTGGAGCAACCGCCCCCCATGACTCGATATGGGAAGAATATGAAGGGGTCAAGTAAATTATTCGGGCAGCTCCACTTGTTGTGTGTTGATAAGAATTCTTCGATTTTTAATATTTAAATGTTTTAATTTTACAATTTCTTCAGCACGAGGTGAATTAAATGAACTAACCATAAATTTAAATAGAAAAATACAATTATATCTACATTGTGCCTTCCTTGTAATGTTTGTTACGTTTTTTAACTTGTTGGGTTTCGATAGAACTTTTGAAAATTTTTAGATTTTTAAACCGTGTTTCTAATATTCAGATTTGTTAAGTTTGCAATTTTCCCAGGGCTGTGGCCATAAAAAAAGACAATTATCTCTACTTTGCCTCTCTTCGCAATAAAATTTAGAAGTAGCGGTATTTAATTTTCTCGCTCATTTCTCGAAAGTGTTTTCTTTTTCCTCCTTTTTCTTCAATCATCGTAAAATGTTTACCACGTGGTTACACCTTTATTCTCCCAAGAATTTCTAGAGCAAGCGCACGTTTCATATTATTTACTTCGATTCTACGTCCATTTATTCGAATCTTTTCTCGCCCCCTTTATCAAGAAAAACCCCGCGAGAACGTGTACCCCGAAATTAAACCATCCACACGATGCTTCTTCTCGTCGTTGTACTTTAAAAATTCAATTTTCATCTACCGCTCAGGCGAAGAGACGAACCGTTTCTCTGCATTTTTTGCATTTTGTATCCCATAGAAATTCGCGTGATGTACGCATGAAAATTCTCCTGCACTACTTTCCTATGAATTTCTACGTGTCTTGCATTATCTTCATCCGGAACAGAAATGGATATTTCACTTACTCTATTTTCACATCGAACTCGATTATGTTAGTCGAATCACTTTGGTTGACGTCAGTCTCGTTGTTACAGTATTTTTATAAGATTCCTTGTGGATGATTGTTTCCAGTATTTTATACTTTAAAAAAATTGCTGTAGACAGAGGCGGACAAATCTTGGAACTTCTGTAAAAATTGTTTAGTTTTGAACATCTTTTTACTTTTTGACTGTAAGCGAGAAACACTTCCTTTCCTATCAGTCACGTGAGAATTGCTATAAATACGTTTTGTAAATTTTCCTTCCAATGGATGAATTAGATGATTAGATTTCTCGATAACCATTTACTAAAAATTCTACTGTTTCATTAAACGTATAAATTTCTTCCGCATTAATCGCTTCCATTGAACAAGTAAGCTAAATGGAGCGTATCATAAAACAAAGGAAACTAACACAAGCGATACTATTTTTCTACTAAACACATAGTTCCATTTGTTGATTGTTTTCTTTCTTGATTGTCGAATAAATAAACTAAATAAACGAAGAGCGATTGTAAAAGAGAGAAATTGATTCGTTAACGCGGATTTAGATCGAAGATTTGTTCGATCATTCAGTTTTACCACGAAGATAAACGAATAATACAAAAAGGAGATCCTTTATCAGTACGTTGAATTCGAAGCGAATATGAAATACGCTCGGATGGGGAAGTCGAGGGAAATTCAACGCGATTTCCTCTGCAAATCATTCCGCAGTTTCGACATATTCCGCTTTAATATTGAATCCAGAGTCCTCTATTCCCGGGAGAAATCTCGGTCCACGTGATCTTTTCGTTTTATTGGAAAACTATTTAGAAATGTGTTGCCTCGATGTTTTAAGAATTTCGTCTAAAGTTGCTCGCCTATCCGCGAAACCACTCGCAAGCGTACGCTGTAACTCGCTGGAAAATACAACGGAAAGTTCATCGCTGAGTTTCACTCTTCTGGGAAATTCGAATTTTTCCAAATTTTCATGGACCCGGACTGCTTCGATTTCCGATAATATTTTACATTAACAGATACTTGTACATACGTATGTATCTTTCACGTTGGCAATGATATTACAATTTGCTGAATTATATTTTAAACGATCTTGTTTATTTTATTTTATTTTTAATCGTTTGCATTGTATTTTGAAAATTCTCTGTGCATGATTGTTTTAATTTTATATTTAAAAATAAATCGCTAGAAATAAAAGCCGAAAAATCTTGCGAATTTTCACTAAATTTTTTACTTTTCAAACATTTTTTTTTTTTTTTTAATATAGAGGTAATGGACTTTTATCTTGGAAATTTCGTTCGAATTTAAAGAGAAGAGAGAGGAGAAAGAGCGAGGAGAATTGACTCACTTTATTTTTCTATCTATATTTCTTATATTTATATTTCATTACATCGTGTTATATTTGTATCTCTATTCATATTAAACGTATACTTCATTACCATAAAATACCTCGAAAATTTTGTATCTCCGTTGAGAATTGTGGATTTTAATCACCGAAATAAATGTATAGCAACACTTAGATTACGCTTAGAATTGATATAAAAATAGTTTCAGATTTATTTAATATGCGATTTACAAGATTTTCTTCGATATACATTTGCGCACGTCTCGGCACTCTCTTTGTCTCATCTGTTTAGTTCTCATAGTTCCATACACTCATACTCACATATGTGCGTCACTACTACGCGGCTAATATAGTGTAGCACATAAAATTACACATATCTCAATAATCTCATGAAGAGATTAGATAAAAACTAGAGACGTAAGAATAATAAATTATTTGTAGAGATAAAAGAACTCTAACTGCTTGAAAATCAAAGTTTTACGTAAAAATTGCAGAATATTTTCCTATTTTCCTCGAATGTAGATAAGAAATTGTTTGTTTCAAGATTAACCGCTGCTTGTTTCCTGCATTCGATAGATAGAATCACATAAGCACATTCATTGCCGACGATCTGTTTTATCAAATGGCAATCGAAGGTTCTGTAGGCGATAAACCTAACCTCAATTTCGGAGAAACTCGCTAGAACCTTTTCCATCAACCTTCACCTCGGAATCCTACTAGCCTGGTCCAATTTTCGCCCCGTTATTTTTATTCCTCACACTCTGAACAATGTACAGACTGAGAAACCGCGAGATTGTTCCGTAATCCTGGTTACAAGGGTCAACGTCACGTTCGACGCAGACACGTGGTCGGAGGCAATGTGCGTCCAGAGAATCGGAAGATAGACGCACGCTTTTCGAGACTTCTTTTTTACGAAATTACACCAAAGGAAATTCTTTTTTTTAATTCTCTATCGACCAGATTTTTAGCCAATAATTCTGCTAGATATTTTTCCACAGAATTCAAGTTCCCGTTTGGTGAACACGCAGTAGGTACGCGCAAATCATGGGAGCTACAGATGATCGATGAACGTACGATCGATGTATTTAAAAAAATATATATATCTTGTTAATGAAAAGAATAAGAAAATAAAAAGTCCAGGGGACTCGGTGTATCTGTTGCAATATTAATTCGCCAGTTTACTTGGAAAAAAGTAAAAAATAAAATATTCGCGCGTGAAATTTTCTCTCTGCCGAAACTCTACCTCGAATTTTCCAAATTTTTCACACGTCTGCGTAAAGTGAATAACTCTATACAGCTTTGTCGTCGAGTTACCCGTACGCAGTATCGATTGCCAAAATTTACTATAGCCAATTCGATAATAAATACCAATCGATGTATCTAGAACTGAATACAGAGCAGAATCAATTAATTAGATTCGTTGAAAGAATTTTCTTCTATTTAGAAGACATTCGTAATTGGATGAGATCGAATGTCGTCAACAAACCAACGAAAAACTTCGCGGATATAGCTAGCTGTCTACCGGTTTTATTAAGAACGAAGGGAGTTTTTAATGAAATTTGAAATCAACGACAGCCGCGGAGTTTATTATCGCGATGTGCCCGAGTTTTACGAACAAAGGGAACCTCTGCAACTTTTCAACTCGATCGCCGATGGAAAACAATCGCTTCTCCCACTCGCCCACCTTTGGCTCGCGTAGTCCAAGTTCAACTTTGTTCCTCGGAACACCGTTTCATCTTCTTATTTGTCAGTTTCGATAGCAAATATTCTGAATTCTTTCCCATTGAATTAACAGTTCTTTTCTTTCGGATATTAAGTTAAACTTCGGCAAAAATTTCATTTCCCACGTTATAAAAATAAGCGCTGGAGGAAGGTAGACATCTAACGCAAAATTACGTGGAAAATATATGAACTATTTTCAAAAATAATATTTCTACGAGTGAAAATGATAAATGTAAAAATAAAATTGCGTCGTTAAAAAGAATTTAAATGATAAAAGTATCATGTACGTACTTTTATCATTTAAATTCTTTTTAACGACGCAATTCGTGCATAATTCGATAAACTAATATAAAACAAAAAACATTGTTCGTCTATTATTTCCTTATAAAACGAAAGAAACTTTCCGGACAACCTAATAAGTACGTACATGATACTTATTAGGTTGTCCGGAAAGTTTCTTTCGTTTTATAAGGAAATAATAGACGAACAATGTTTTTTGTTTTATATTAGTTTATCGAATTATGCACGAACGTAATAATAGAAATAAAACGAAATGGATCATACTTAATTCGATAAAATAATATAAAACAGAAATTCTTGTTCATCTATTATCACCTTACGAAACGAAAGAAACTTTTCGGACAACCTAATAGTTGCCTCGTCGGGTAACTCGTCGGATGCGAAATTTTCTTCTTTTTTCTCGCTGACTGTGCAATCGCATCGAAGCCAGCCGCACACCCTACTGCGACCGCGACCTTAACCTTAGCCAGAACCTTCACCCAAACCTCCAGCCAAAGCTCTAGTCAAACTCTTCTTAGTGTACTTAATTATACACGATTGAAATATTTGTACAAAGAGACGTATCTTTTAAAATATTTTTTTCCCAGAGATATTCCTTCGACGTATGTTTCTTTCAATATATTTGCGGTACCACTCTGATGTGTGATTCGTAATTAAAAATTTCCGGTTGACCAACGTTTTTATCTTGCATATTTTTATCCTCTGGAAACGTTATTTCTCTATCATAATTTTCCATATTCCAACTCTGTCTTTTGTTCAATTGAATATTTTTACAATACTTTTTGCGAACAATGCTTTCGTCGATCCATCGAGAATTCTAAATTTTATTATTTTCCCATCATTCCATTTCCTTTGATTTTTCTTTGACTTCCTACTATTTTCTAATCCTTTATCTATTCACCATGTACCTCGTTGCTTCTGTTTGATCCTCCTTTTGTTTCTGGCTCCCATTGTACTTGTCTGCACTCCTGTAATACCCTTTTGTCTCGTTCTTTTCTTTTTTCTTTATTCCTCCCATCCGGTACAACCAATAATATTACCATTCTTGAATATCATATTGCCAGTATCGTTTCCTTATCTTCTCTTACCTTTTTTCATGGTTTACGATACGATGGTTTTAATAAAATAATCAGTTGATAGAAATAGGAGCCTTTAGTCAGAGGTGTTGAGGTTGACTGATAGAGGAACGAGTGGATGAATTTGTAATGGAAAAATATATTGAAATAAGTATAGGTATAATTATAGTGTATGCTGATCCAGATCCTCGCTCTTACAGTGTTACAATACAATAGAAGAAGCTACGATAGGGAGCACGTTCGTATATTTCTAGCAAAAGACATTACCAAAAAGTTAACCTCGTAGCTGTAGCTGAAGGCTACAAGAAACAGCAATAGAAATCTACTTATAGCTCTTTTGTTTCTAGACCTTGTAATCCAAAAGAAAATTTACCTTCAACGGCACAATAATATGGACCTCTCCTTTTTTAGAATATTTTTTTGTTTCACTAAATTTCATTCTCTTCGTAACATCGGTGTGCAGGTCACGGATATACAAAAGTAAAGATGTAGAGCTTTTCTTCAACGAGATACACAGGTTCGACGAACTTTTCCACTTTGGGCTTCAGGTTCGATCAATTTTTAGATTAGACGTTAAAATTTCCAAAAGCTCGATGAACAGATTGCTACGTAAAGTTTACAAGTCGCTAGATTTGACATTTAGATTTGCTAAATTCCCAGGTTACGTGCATTCTGTGCACTTTTGCGCCCTAAGAATCTCTCCTGAACGCGTGAAAACTCACGACATACTACTACAAATTATGGTAGCTATCGCAGTCAACGAACATCGATATTTCTGCTCCTTTGGCATTTCTTGCGATCCTCCGCTTCCTCTCTTAGTCCTCTCTTTTCTCTTCATTTTCTACTTTGCCCTTTTGTTCTTCTTTCCCCTTGCCCTTTACACCCACCAATCGTTTCACCCTTCCGTGTGTTCCTTTTGTTTCCTCTCTCTCTCTCTCTCTGCCTCTTTATCACTGGCCTTGCTTTCGCTGTATGGTTATCCACTCGCTTCAACCCTTCCTTCTCGCCATTTTGTTCCTTCCATCTTCATTCACTCTGACTCCCCTTTCTCTGTCAGCTGTCTTTGATCACTGTCAGTGGAACACCCCCGCGTGTGCGCATCGACGTGTCCATAGTGCACGGAGTCACAGGCCGCTGTGAAACAACCCCCGACCATTGCGCTACACACAGAGAAAAGGCTGACACAGGGTTCATCAGCCGTGGCTGATCGAGCTCGCTTGTTCCATGCTTTTTTAAATGTGTAGGCGATGCTGTGAATGCATAGCCGTGGATCCAGAGACACGTGTGAGCGCGTGTGGGTTCTACCTTATGCACTGGGTGCTTCGATACTTGTCGAAGCGCAATAGGACCCTGTATAACGCGACTACTGGACTATGGCAGCTCATGGAAAATCCGTAATTTCACGAGCGTAATTATTGGCTTGGCAACTAAGTGATTGCGGATTTTGTCAATACCACCTAATGACAAAATCCGCAATCACTTAATTGCCGACCTAAGAATGAGAAAATTGGGGTTTAGATACCCTATCAAAGAAAAATATTGGTCGATTTTTCAGAGACGTTTAAAAATGTACCTTCGAACGGTAAAGTACATGTAAAATTGTACATTGGAAAATATCGTTCCGGATACACCGGGTATACATAGATCGTTCAACACGGCACGAATATGCTGTCACGTTGAGAAAGACGGGTACGGGGTTGGAAGGTGCTGCAAGTAAACCACCCCCTTGTCTTCCTTAACATGTGCACACAGTACGATGTTGTACTGTGATACGTCATGCGATAAATTGATATCAGCTAACGTTCACGCTTTAGCGGTAAGCTGCATCGGTCATTGTTATTACGTTTCCTTCTTCTTTCATTTCCCTTCAAACTTCCTTTCTACTTCGTCGTTAGTCCTACTGTTTCGTAAAATGCATATCCTTTCCTTTCTTACTTGCAATTTAATTATTTCCTAGCCGTTGAAACATCTTTGGAAGAATTCTGTTCGGAATTTTGAGTGGTCGTTGGTTTATGGCACGAACAGGTCCATTCTCTTCTTTAGGGAATTCAAGTTCAATTAGGAACCTAATGACTCCGAGGTCAGGTAAAAAGCCCCGAGAAAGGACCAGCAAGACACAAGATCTTACCAGCACAGTGTTCATAACATCACAATTTACGTTTATACAACAAGTGCAAATACAGTTCTAGATTATTCTAACACTCGATCTATTAAACCTGCTCCACCTTGAGCGTTAATTCATTCGAGGTACGCGATATCGACCGATCGGTTTGACCTGACCGGTTGTTCTTTAGTCGATAATTCGCAGCAAATTCAAATGTAACGATCGCATGTAATTAAAGTAATTAATTTAATACATAGGAAACTCTTTCCTATATCAAAATCATCAAAATGGTAAAAATTCGATTGCAAGGAAATTTGCAGCGATTCTCGTCCGATATCTCGAAGAATATCAACATCGTGAGAATTTGGCTGAAAGCATAGCCCAACTTGCGCGGTGCTTATCTCGATTAGCGATCGACAGATCGACTATTTAGTGGAAATTGCTGGGAAGATCTTCCAACGAACCGGAAGCACCTGGCACCGTGTCACGCGCGAACGAACCGCTCATGGTTAATAAGAAAAGTTGTAATTACACGGCTAAACTGAATCTCGGCCAGCTGTACGCCGTTGCACCTCGACGTCCGACACAGAGATGCAGGTGCCGTTGAGAAACTATTTAGTTGCAACCTACTGTTTCCCTGCTAATAAATCGGCCTGTTTGGTGTCAAGTTAGTCCCTCGGTAATTACAAGTTAGTTTAATTCGTTAATTAATGGTGTCTTTGTCGAGGTACGCTCGCCAAGCCTGATCTGATTACACCGGAATTGAGATTGTTCGAGTGACCGCGTTGGATCTCGATGGTGTGTCGCAGTTTCGTTAATTCTGCTTCTGCTATTCGAGAGCGAACGTTTTCGTTTAATTAATTAATCGCTGACACCCGTGTTACCTCGACGATCGAGGTCGTTCAAACAGATGGCAAACGGGGAATTTCTAGTTCTTTCTCTGCTCGTTTCGATCGCGAAATGACGATGTATTGGCGAAACAAATATTTATTTGATGTATGTTCTTTATTGATGTATTTTATTAGCGATGTTTATCGAAATTATTGGATGGGAGTTTGTAATATCGGTGAATCGAAGTTAGTACGATTCTTGGGTCGGAATTGTTAAAATTGCCGTAGATCGAAATTATTAAAATCGAAATTTAAGTATGTCTAGGTCAGTAAATAGCGTTGGTGAGTGACTAAGTTTGCGATAAAATTATTCGTCGGATATTAAGAAAATACGTTTGTCGAGTTTAAGATACGTTCAGGGAACGAAAGAGAAGCGCATAATGTTTCAGGTAGAATGTTTGAGAGTTGCAGGACAGCAGATTTTCGGCCAGTTATCGCGTTACAGAAGATAACAGGTTCTCGAATTCGATTTTGTCTTGCAAACAAAAGTCGATCAAGTATCCGCAAGTTTTAAACTTGCACGCGATCTACGTGAGATTAGAGACGAGACGGTCTCCTTCAACTTTTCATCATCAACGTAATTGACTGTGTTCGCTCGGGTTTCGCCGTTGACATTTACAGACTTTCCACGAAATAGATACGCATCTTTGTAAATGCTAGCGAACTTTCAAGATTAATTTTCGATCCCACTGCTCAAAACTAGAGCTAAAGTAAATTCGGCCAATGCTAAATTGAACGTTTCTTGAAAGTTCTTACGTAAATTTGTGAACGTCTCGTAAATTTGAAGATTAAATTTTCCGATTTTATAATACTATAGGATTTTTTTTATTCAAAAATATTAGAAATTAGGCTTTCCAATGATTTATATCCTATGTGATAAGTTTATTGATAGATGGATCTATTTATATTGGATTAAACAGGAAACGATGGTTATTTAACGTGAAGTAAATGCGCTATAGCTAAGACAGCTAAATGGATAACTCACAACTCACAACTAACAGTTCACAACTCATAACAACTCGACAACTTAATTCTAGAATCCTCGCATCTCGACTCCCAACTCACCACTCCTCGCGATTCGACCCTCAGTTAACGACGACTCGTCACGACTCGACTCTCAGGCAACGACTGGTTGGTCCTTCTTTAAGCATCCCTTTGTCTTTTCCCATAGCCCCACCATGTACGTGTTCCGCAACCGACCACGGTCATGGTCACGTAGGTCTTTTTTCCATGTAACTGTTCGATTGAAGGACCGACGACACATTGAAGTTTGCAGACCCTTTTCACCTGACGGCACTTAGGCTTTTTCACAATATTGTTCGGCCGATACTTCTTAGGCTATTTGTACCATTTGGCAACCATAGCACGATACTCGTGAGTAATTATCGGTGAGGTTTGCTTTCGAAGTAGTGGGATAAATGTTACGAGAATTGCACAAATCGATGTCTCGGGGCCGGAGATAATTTAAAATCGAGTTAAACATCTTCTAAGGGCATTGCCGACAAACTTCTGGCCTCGAGACGTTGAAAATAAGAAAAGTAAAGTTGAAAGTTGCATTTGCAAAGTTGTTTCTGTACGCTGGTTCTTGAAACGAAGATTTCATTACGCGACCAAGTTTTCTAATGGAGCCACGGACGAATTTAGATTTTGGAAAAATAAAATGACAAATAATCCAAGTTTATCCGGTCTGCGGCAAGTCAGCTGGAAGATCAGAAAGTCGATACCTACGATGGCTACAAATTTATTCACCGATTGTATACCGAGTTTCCGCAACCGCAACCGAACATGAAGTATGCAAAACCATCGACCGTCGCTTCCCACAATGGACGTTATTTCCTCGTCCTAAGAAACTGAAACTTTATATCAATAGACCGCTGACTATAAATATTTCGACAATGCTACTTGACGTGTTGAATTTTTTACCAACGTTTTTACGTAATAGCAACTCTACTAAGTTTCGTATAGTACCTTATACTTACGTCGAAATAAATAAAAAAAAAAAAAAAAAAAAAAGAAAATTAATACGATGCGTCAAAGTCGTGTGAAAATGTTAAAGAACTGAGCAGAAAATTGTCATTACCATCTAATGACAAAATTCGCCATTACTATATACTATCTACTATACTACCTACTATACTACCTACTATACTAATACTACCTACTATACTACCTACTATACTACCTACTATATTTTGCATTTTTATTATATGTGTTTTATTATACGTGTATTCTGTGTAGACTACTGCACACTGTTCCTTGCTATTCATAAACATGAATAATCTTTTCTAGAAATTACTAGACCAACAAACGAAGTAGCTGTGAAGGCGAAGGCGATATGCCCGACCACGCACGTCCCCATTCTACTTGCGCTACTTATATCTCCTTCTTCCCACGAAGTGTGATTGCGATAGATAATTCCACGAATTCGTTTTATAATAGTTCCTTCGTAATCCGCTATACCCTCGGATGGTCTTTAAATTAGAAAACATATTACTAGGAAAAATTGCAGGTGAGAGAGAGAGAGAAAGGAGGGTAAAAATTTTCATCAGCAGTTCCATCAGAACGTCGTTTACCTCGTTAACGAGGACCTGGAACTTCCTTTCCATACGTTCCGGCGTTTCCTGCTTATTTTCGAAAACTTTCTTAATCAGCAAGCGGCACTAAGCCGCGGGAGAAACCGTCTCCGGCTGAAAAAGAATTACCACGTTCCGCGCTTGCCTCGTAAATGCAGTGCGTTTCCCGGTAGTCCGGCTATGACAGTAATTATGCTACAGTCAACAGTGGGATGATTCTACGCGAGAAGGTAAATCGAAAATGCGGAATAACATATTTTTCGTACAATGCAACGTTTTGTTTTCGGGAAAATCGAATTAAAAAATTTGTCAGCAACGCGAACGATTCACAATGAAAAGATTCTGTTCCGTATTTTATACCTATTTTCTCATATGGAGTCACATCCTTGGTGACCGTGAATGAATATTTAAACATCCTGCGATAGAATCCAGAAGAACACTGAGAACTTACCACGCAAGAACAACGACACTTTTTGCGGCAATCAACGTGGTAACGGTGCCTGAAAAACGATAATTACGCGGCTTTGTGCCTGCCATTTCCGCATTTCGTCCGTGTTCTGGTTTCTATCCTTCTCGTCTCGATATCAATGGAAAAATAAGCAAGATTTGGTAGCAGATATAGTTTCAACAAGAAATCTCTTTTAGCTCGTCCTTCAACTGACAGAAAATATCCCATTTGAATGGCTGATTCGCCGAGAATTCGATTTATCTTTATGCCGACGTACTGTCCCTTGTCGCTGTTCAATTTGATTTATGTAAAATGTAGATGTTTCGTAGAATTGACGTAACAAATGACCGACCTCCTTTTCTTTTTGTTTCAGGTGAGTGCAAATTGAATCTTCTTTGTCGTTGGGTGGTTGAAAATACGTAAGTCGAACAATATCTGTTTCTTTTTTCTTAAATTGTACAATCTTTAACAGGAAGTAATTCAGTAGTAATGATAATAATATGATATTGTCATACGTTACATTTACTTATCATACGTAGATAAGTTAGAACACTGCGTTCGATATACAGCTGGTAGCTGCTGATAACTCTAGTTTCCAGCATTACCAACAGCAGCTGTCGATAAAATGTTGAGTAAAGCTGAGTAAAGCACAAGGTGAAATTATAACCGACTGCTATCTATATTTCCAATGTTGAAAAGATAGAAGCACTGGAAAATGTATCGACTGGTTTCGTTACTCCCGTGAGGTAACAACCGGGTTCGATTTTCGTCCTAGCTTCATAGAGAGGTTGGGATTCGAAACGATGACCTGATTCGTGTGGAAGCTCGGGAAGTGCTTCACGTTATAACGTGAAAGGATCGTTCCTGACGTAATCCCACCCCACATGAGCTCCGTGTTGACCAATCGGCTTGAAGAACTACCATTGTTCGTCTATACACCGATGTTTTAATATAACCTACCTTCTCCTATCATTCGGTGCAAATTTGGTACCTATACTATCTCAGCGAGCCTTTTCATTATTTCGCGATTCTATGTCACGAGAATTATAGTTTGCGATTGAAAAAACGATTCACTACCTTAGAAATTTGCAATCAATTGTTGTACAATAATATAATTTTCATTCTCATAATAATTATAATTATACGAGCATGTTAGAATAATCGTTTTAGTGAAGAGGTTGATCAACAACGCCATACTTTAAGTATCATACAAAAATATAATTTTATCAAAGTGTACAAAAATATAAAGATTATCGCAAGCTCTAGAAAAGGGATTTACATGAATACCGCCAACTGTACAGTATGCCTTTGCTCGATCCATCAGTTCAGTGTTTCTTTATAATGATCGTACTGGCTCCTCCTAGTGCCCCACCCCCAAGAGAACCAGCTCCCAGAGTAGCTCCTCCTAAAGCACCAGACGAAGCGTATCCATACCCAGCTCCGTATCCAGCTCCAAGATTAGCAGTCAACCCCTGAGTGCCAATTCCAGAGCCAAGACTGGTTCCAAGTCCGGAACCAAGCCCAGAACTCAATCCAGATCCTAAACCAACTCCAGGAGAGATGCTAATAGAGCCAAGGCCAGCACCTAGACCAGAGCCCAATCCTGACCCATATCCAGCACTGAGGCCTGAGGAGCCAAGACTGGAACCTAAGCTAGATCCGTAACTAGAGGTTAGGCCATATCCGTAGCTCGATCCCAGGCCTGATCCGTAACTGGAGGTCAAGCCAGACCCGTAGCTGGATCCCAAACCAGTATTCAACCCTCCGCTGAAGCCACTGAGACCACCAGTGATACCCGAATTCAAACCAGAGCCGAGGCCACTAGTGACTCCAGAAGTCAGACCAGATCCTCCGATAGATCCTGAAGATACAGGTATCAAGACAGACACAGGAACAGGTTGAGGGATAGAGATAGGTTGCGGGATTGAGACTGGCACTCTAACAGCCTGAGAAATGCCTGTGGACCTATGGAGTGTCAGTGCGGTTTGTTGAGGCGTGCGAAGTGACGTTTCCCTGACGAGAGGCAGATTTTGTCTCACGTACCAGGGACCTGGGACAGGCCTGGGCACTGGATAGGGTTGGGGAATTACGACTGGCACTTGTTGGGCGATAGTGCGAATCCCACCTTCAGTTGGAGCCCCGTTTAACCCTGCAGATAGTCCTCCAGTCAGGCTCCCTGACAGAGGTCCAACTAGGCCACCGTTAAGAGAGCCTTGTAATCCTGGAAGTCCACTCGAGAGGCTTCCAGCCAGTCCTCCTGATAATCCTCCAGTGTATCCTCCCGAAATTCCGCCATAGGTAGTACTATAACCCAGGTCTACGCCTCCTGATGATCCTCCAAGTCCTCCTGTGCCTAGAAGAACGCCTCTCTTCGACTTCTCTGGCTTTCCTGATTCAACTCCGCTAGCAATAGTGGCGGGCACCAAAAGGCAGAACTACACGAATAATTTTTAAGGTTTGAATTTTTCATGAAGACTGCTCTTCTATGGATTAGAAAGTGAGTTAAGTTCAAGAAGGAAAAGGAAGTAGTGTCGGTCCTTTTAGAAATGGATCTTTGGAACTTGAAAAGCTGATAGTTTAAAATTCAGGAGTAGTGAAGTTTCAATGAAGACAGGTATCGATTTCTTGAGTTTGCCAGGGTGTTAAATGCAATTGCGGCCGCTGTGCGAATATCGCCCAAGAAATGTTGAAAATGAACTGCGAAATGTTGAATAGAGTAAAATTTTCAGATACTTTGTAATGCAAAATTGATGTTTTCAAATATTTAATTACTGTGTGAGTATAATTTTGAGTGTCTGTAATATGAAATTAGTATTCTCTCGAATATTTCATATTAATTTCGTATAATTATAATTTCGTGTATTTGTAACGTAAAATTATTGCTTTTTCAAAGATTTTATATTCCATTTTGCACAATAAAACTTTTGTATATTTGTGATATCAAATTATTAAATTTTGTATCCATCTTTATATTAATTTTACTGAGTAACATTCGACAGCACAATTCCAATGTTGCCACTTTGTATTTGCAAAAGACACTGAGCTGTTCTGCACAATTACAAGGTCTAACTCAAACAACTAAAAATTTCTGGTAGCCTCGCAAGTCGTTTTAAAGTTTCGTCCACGTAAAATATCAGAGTCTAAGAAATTCACTAAAGAATATCTTTCTACTTACTATGAACGTCTTCATAGTTGCTTGTCTCGTAAGTACAGCTTCGAATGTGCCATCATTCGGTCCAGGTCCCTGTTTTATACAGGTAGATACAATCACTTTCACTGAATACGCGATCGTTCACGCCCTGATCAGAGTACTCTCCATCGAATTTTTCTGTCAACGTTTCATCCGATCTCTTTGATCCGCGATACAACCGCAGTCGTTGGAAACAGAGCGATTCCGCGTTACACGCACATCACCGTAATTCTTCGCCTACTTCTGATCAGTTTCTGGATCGTATCGCATGTCGTGCACGCGTAATGCTCCCGCTATCATATCTCACGCGCGTCTTTTGTAATCAGGAAGCGAATTTACGGATTTTTTTTTAAGGTTAGGTCAGAACCGTTGGCTACTGGAATTATTGGCGCTGAGATCGCACGAGTGTTTAAAAAGCTTTGTGAAGGTTATTTGAGAGTTGCGATAGTACTTTTTGGTGATTTTCGTACTCGGGAAAAAATATCATGGAAAACTTTTGGTATTCGTGGAAAATTCTGAGACAGATGGGGGAAAGTAAAAGTTTTATGAGTCTGTCTATTTTAAAAAGTATAAAGCGTGTGATGTATTCTGAAATTACTGTACGGTAACGCGAGAGTACAGTAAATATCACTGAAATTTTTATTTTAGAGAATTTAAATAATAAAATTACCGTTCCAGAAAATGTATTCAATTTTATATTAACTTTAATAATTCGAGTCCGTCTCAGGTTTAACAGTATATGCTGCAGAAAAAATAGGAATAGTAGAAAACAACTAAACGAAAGTCATACATATTTCGCAAACAGCATTTCTACATCCCTTTATTTCGAAAATAAATTCCACGATAAATTAACATATCAAATACAACACGTGCAATATAGGTGCATGTATAGAAATGTGCTCTATCTGTATGATGAAAGGTAACCAAGAATATTTAATTAACGAGGGCGATAAACATGACCGATTTTCCAAATGGTTACATCTTGTACACGTTCATTACGAGGGATAAAAATTCTGGTTCTGGTAAAAGGTGTAATAAATGTCTTCGCGGATGACGATTAATAATAAGCGTGACTTTATGAAAGGCGGAGCCTTCGCTGGAAATAACTGGACAATCGAAATGCAGCGCCTCGAGTGAGGTAGATATAGAGAGACAAAAATCGAATCTGCATCAAGCGTATCTGATACAAAGTATCGAATCATGATTTCGAATTCGAAAGGCAACTCCTAACAAATAAACGATTCTTCGTTTATATTTCCGCGTTGGAACTGCTTTGCACAAGACTTTAATTGATGCAATTTACTTCAACTTTATATTACAGATAAATCTAATCTTCGGACAGATTAATTTATGAAAATTGTCTTTCACAAAAATATTATTTCTGTTGAAACTGACAACGCGAGTACGCGCTCGCCATCTATGTGCAGACGCGCCAGTTACAATAAATAGTAACTAGAAGATAGTTCTAGATACAATCGATAGGTTTAAGATATTCTTTTGTTTTTATCCCTAGTCCATGTAAAAAAGTGCAATAAAAGTTTTTAGGCTCAGAATGATGTGATAGATTTATCCAAAGAATAAAATGATAGCTATTGTGATTCTACCTCTAAATAGAGAAATAACAACAGTTTCATTATATGAAATATCGATGATTTACGATGAACTGTACGGAATATAGAAAATATACATTTTCATAGCTTTAGGAACACACCAATTTTTTTGGTTTTCACATTTTTCATGTCTAAATCAAGTATGCGAGTAAGAAAGTGAGAGCTGGGTTTTTCATGTTATTTAAGGATATGTAGGGTCCCTTTTGGGACGTGGCTGCGAAGATATGCAGACAATCTAACCCAGGCTATTCCTCATCCCGGAAACTACCTCGCCAAGAACCCGATACCATACTGTGCAAAATTTCAACGACACGGTATGAAGAGGGTCACTTTATATTCATCGCATATGCTCTCACGTCAAGCTACATCTTATTCAAATCCCTACAGTTTCTGCTATTATCTAAATACACGTAGAGATCTACGTTTTCCCACGGATTTATAATTTCCAGATGAAATTGGGAAATGGTGACACTTGTCAGGAATGTTTTCTAACCTTTCCGTAATTTGTCGAATTTTTCTTTCAATTTTTGCTATTTTTCTTTCGTCGATTAAATGATAATTGGATTAAAATTCTGATCTGATACGAAGTTATACACGTGAGAAAATTGAGTTGGAATTCTAATTTATATCAGGTCGTCCGAAAAGTTTCTTTCGTTTTATAAGGAAATAATGGATGCATAACAATTATATTATTTTATCGAATCACATATGATCCATTTTGTTCTATCAAACTAAAGATCACAACGTTCGACAGATTAGGTTTTATGTTCGTATAAAGATGCATCGTTGTGAAAAACGGGTTTGTAAAAGAAACACACTTTTTGGACAAACTAATAGTTTGGTTTTCCAAATCGGGGATTGTCAAAGATCAATTAGATTAGTTTCAGATTGTATTTGCAAGAAAAATGCATGCGTTTGATACATATGTATATTTACTTAGGCAATAACTTTAAGTATCTCTATACATATTTATCAGAAATGCATAAAAATCGCCGAGTAGCGAGTCGCAATTGGTCGATACGCAATACTACTTGCGCAATTGCATCGTGTGTAATGACTTCCTGCTAACATTGTGAACGTTGCGATTCATGGTGTTGGTGGGAACAATTATTTGTGTACTATGAAACTCGAAACTATTCTATCAACTACTCAGCAGACTCGTCTAATGAAAAAGTTACTTCGTAAGATCGATTCCTGCAGCCTAAATTATTTCTGCAAAATTACAATTTTTCAGGGAAATTAATTATTCCTGAGTGCTTCTACGTGGGAACTTATATATATAACGTGCTTTTGCTGTAATAACCTCGCGCGATGTACGTTGTGCTGAGATATCTATGTTCTTATTTCTAGGGAAATTAATATTTAAAAGACAATTTCTGCAATAATAAAGATAGTTGCCAACCCAATAAATCATTTTTCAGTTTCTCTTTGGCAGTTTAATTAGCGCGATCGTAAATACTTTGACACAGAAGTTCGATTATATAACACGAAGGTTCTCCTTGGTAATTAATTTGACCAGAAAATTTCGGCACTCAGACGCGATATGAAAGAGAGGAAGGATCGAACGAACGTGGAAACTGAGGTTCTGGCAATTTTTTCTCGCGCGCCGAGCTATTTGACGATTGTCAGAGTCATTGATCTTCTACGTGGGAATAAATTTATCTTTCGGACAAGTATGAATCGAAGTTGGTGCGGAGAGAATTTGAAAAGCAGAACGGATGTGTCCGTCGTCGATAAATTGGGTCACGTGAAGTTTTTAAAGGTGTGCGCTTTCTTTCGTGTAGTTACATTATATGCAAATCTTGATTTAAATACATCGGTAGTTTTAAAAACATCGTAACAGTTAACAAATAGTCTGTCTGTAACAAACGATCGTTTACTATCGTTATTAATACGTGATTCGAACCGTGATTTACAAAGCCAATAATTTTTTCAGGAGATCATGGAAAACAGCATTCTTTCGTCTATAAAGAAAACATGAAAAGAGCGAGAAACGATTCGTGCTAAAACATCTCGACCGAAATATGAATTAAAAAGAAAATATTTCTGCTCTTGAAACGGAGCATGAACAAAAAATGACTGTAGATTGTGTTTATGTAATGTTAATTAATTAATTACGTAATTAGTCGATCGTATACAAGATTCCAATACTTTTTTTTTTAAGAAATTACTTTTATACACGGGATGTATGATTGGAGCGATCAAGGACGATTAACTGGACGCTATCGAGTAATTAAAAATTTCGTCATGAATGGCAATTAAAAGTGCTATAGAGAGTGTAATTCTGTTGGACGGCTGTTTCACAGTGGATGCATTGGTTATCAGGCCTGGTTTTGTTTCCCACTCCGTTAAAATCTCATTTCGAGGACGTCGATCAATTTAACGCGGGCAATAGAGACGTTGAACCTATTATCTCACACTAGCTTGGGTAACTCGACTTTGCAAGATCATCGATTTTCGTTAATCCATTCTCAAGTGACTACGAATCCATCGCACAATGAATTTACCAATTCGATGAAACGGTCTTTAAGAGAATGAAACTTTCATGGTAATATTTTGAGCAATATACGATCGATGTTCGAAGAGATTATTCATTGGAATCAAAATATAAATTTCATTTTATCTCTAATCCTAGTCAATTGCAATCTGGCTCTAATTATAGTTCGATCATTTTTCCTCACATTCTTCTAACCATTTTTCTAACAATTATAATTAATAATTAATTTGGTGAGAAAATGGAATTAAATTTTTTTTATACTTTCTATACGAATGATACATTTGACCATTCGATACTTTCGATTCTGTACACGTCTTATTTTATCTCGTGTATTTTTTTTAATTGTAGAAACGAAGTTTTAAGGGAGAGAAGTTTTAATTGGACTTGGACATTTTTTGTTTCGTGCTGTGACGCTTTTTATTTTTATTCGTTAGTGCAGCGAGAGACGTCTGAAAAAGCGTTTTTAGATTTAATTGGAAAAAGTTCAACAATCTCGAGATTATAGAAAACAAAAACGCTCGTAGTCAATGGAAATAATATTCGTTCCACAAAGCTTACAATTTTCATGCCTCTTTTTTCATAAATGTTGCCGAACCAACGATTCACAAAACGAGTTGGTTACAAACATTATCGCGCGATACACTTCGGTGTTTTTTAATAGTAAACTAAAAATTTCTCAGCATATCAAATAAATATAGAATACTCGATTATTTAGCCATTAAATTGAACTCTCGAACGTAGAGAAAATAATTTAACGACATGTTTAAACAATCGATCTGGTTCAAATACGCAAACCCAAATTTCTACATTCGCTTTGACATTTTTATTCACAAAAATACAAGCAGCGTTGCTCGTTTCACGAAATTCTTTGCATAGAGGAAAGCAAGGTGAATGCTCAGAGGGAACGTTCAAACAAAAGCTAAAAAACCGGAGCATAGAGAGTTACGTAACATGCAGAAGCGTACTCGATACGTATCAAAAAGGTATCGACAAAAAGGCAATGGTAGTTGGAAATAAAACCTGACGATTTCTATCGACATCCTTATTGAAACCAATTTGGATACGAAAAAAATAAGTTGCTTCTTTTTTCTTAAACAACATGTAACATTACAATTTCATTTATTTCTTCTTTTTCCACTTTATTATATTTTCAAAAAACTTTCCCTTGCTTTTATTAAATTATTAAACATTCGTTAATTCATTAAGAAGCATCGAATTGTATTTCGTGATAAAGTTTATAATTGGTTCGTTTTATGTATCACCGTGTTATCGTGTTTTATTCTACAGAACGAGAGCATTTATGATTATTGATTAAAAAATGCTTTTTTTTTTTAAATATCGTATCATTGAAATCAGAGTTTCTACGCGTTATTTTTATTTATTTAGAAATATTACTGATTTAATTCACAGTTAAATCGTTTGTTTGAAATTACAATTGAAATAAAAAGTATAGAATGAAATTTTTTGGTGAAAAGCCTCGTCCTAAAAATTCGACGGCTTCCTTGCATGCAAGAAAGATCATTGTTCTATATTTGGTATGAACGTGAAAAGCGAAACGTTTCGTTGTTAACATTGTTAGATGATATGTTTCGAGAAACGCGCGAACAGTCGCACGGACAGGTTTTCCCCCGATTATTTTAGAATGTCCAGAACGTCATAGGTGACAGAATAATTTACGGTATCGCGATCATCATTCATATTTACGATAGCCTGTGCATTTCGAACGATATTCCTCGTGGACATCTGCCAACTTGCTCTACCAAGATAGCCGATGCGTAATTATGTCTGTTGGAATCGTCGTCTCGTATTTATGCTCGCGAAATATCAACGAGCTGACGATGTCAAGTTTTTAACGATCCTTATGATCGATTTGATCGGCGGGAAATTCGTTTCGAACTGCAGTGAACATTTTCACCGCAGATTATGGCAACGATGTAACACGTTTGAAATGTTTAACACTCGGTGAAATAATTTTGGCCTCTGTAAAATTACATTTGAAATTGTATCATTTGTGTACACATGTTACATAATTAAGTGTACTAAACGTATTTAAATGTGTAATGGTTTTAGTCAATTTAAACGTTAAATATTGGAAATATTAATATTTTAATACTAATACTAATAATAATGAATGTAATTCATGAGTGAAATATAGAGATGAACTGTCGAAGTGAATAATAATCGACGGAATATTATATCGAAATGAGAGCAGAAATGTTTGCATTCTTCGTTTATAACGTAAAAGACTGGGTTCACCAAAATGTTAGGTGGACAGAGAAAACATAAAAGATTCAATCGGATTGAAATCTCATATTGGGAAACGCTTTGAATTCGAAACATTTGTTTGAACGTTGATAGTTATGAAAAAGTCGGTATTAAAACAGAGGGAAAATGGAAAATTTATTAAATTTCTATATTAATCACTTCACTGACACTGAATATTGAATTTAAAAAAATTGTAATTATTTCTTACATCTATTAAATTCAACCATTTAACATACACTATCCTTTATTTGTCCAAAGGAACGTCCAACTTTTTATACAAAAGGTCAAAGCTAGCCAACGAAATGAAAGCTTCGCAAAGTCAAAGTTATACATTTTTGCAAAAATACGCTTCATTCTTTCGAAAAACCTACGAAAGCTTTTCAGCTATGATACGATACGTGAAGGAAGACGAATGAAAACAAACCTGTCTCGATAAAACAATCGTTCGATTCGATTACTGGTCCGGCGACACACGAATGTCGCTGTCTTCGTCAGAATCGCGCAGGATCACGTGTGTACGTGGAAGAATTTCGCGATTTCCACCGCGATCTCTTTGAATTATGGTAGCAGGGGGCCGCGAGGACACGTGTCCCTCTGATCGACGCCATTAGATCTGTGGTAAAGAGGCAAGAGAGCACAGAGATGCAGCGGTATCGGTAGCCTAACCTTCTCGATCGTGATGTCAGTCGAGGCCAGAGCCAGCTACATGACCACTTGCGCTTCGGAGACCGATGGTTCGTCATGATCTTTAATTCCCTAGAATGTTCGCAGCTTCCCTTCGTTTGGCAAATTAACAATAATCTTTAAATAAAAATGAAGATTCGATAGGAATGTAATTCGCGTATGATGTGGTAGAAACATATTAAAAAATTCTCGACTTAATAGACCAAAAGCAATCTCGGAATAAAGAGGTTTCGTAGAAATTTAATTTTTCCTTTAATAAATCAAAGGAGGTATTGTGAAATAAAAGAGGTTGAGGAAAATATAATTCTTCGTTTATATGGTAGAAGCATAGTGTACTAGGAACTTCTGGGTTTAATAGGACAAAAGCAATCCTGGAGCAGAAAAGAAAATTTGAAAAGGAAGATGGAATTGGTATTTAATGCGATAGAAATATTTAATATACAGTGTATATTAAAAATGATCGATACTATGAGCAATGGAGTTTCAAAGAATATCTTTTTATTTAATTTCGAGAAGGAAAAATTCCTGAAAATAATTTTTTTTTTCTTTTTGAGAAATCCCTTGATGATCTAGGAAAAGAGTATTTAAGACAAATTCCGTGTCTGACAAAATGAAAATTCAACGACATAGAGATATAAAGTCAAAGATGATTGATTTCGCTGGTAGAGTTTCCTGGCAGGAAGAAGTTTAACGAGCGGCATGGTTTTGGTGGCATTAATCATAGTCAAGGCTTCGTTTAGAAATGATCTATGTGGAAACTAACGGGTTCATAGAACAGTCGTTAGTATACTGTGATGAGCACATGAATGGGCATTGGCTCAATGTACCAGTCATAGTATAAAATATCATCAACTAATTAAATATCATATTTCATACCATACAAAATTTAATATATTTATTTTGGTTCCGAAATTATAATAAAATTGTAAACGAATTGGGAACCAATTAATTGGTAAATTTCTTATGTATTAGCAATATAGTCAATTTATTCTTTATCATAACAACGTTAACAATGGAAAAGTGATCAAAAAGCGAAAATTTCACTCAACATAATTTACAAGCCACACTGTAATCTTCTTTCCCGCATATCAGACGGAGATTACGAGACGTCCAGTGAAGGAGCAATCCGTGACATGCAAGGGAAGCAAATTAAAGAGATCCTGCCAAGGAATCTAAGGAAGATCGGTTCAGACTGTGACTACGAAGCAGAGAATCCGAGACCTAGGGAAGAAAAGTCATCGGAGAAGTCGTCTTGCAATCAAGAAGCAGTCTTAGCATCCAGAATTTTGTCCAAGTCAGAATCAATGCCAGTGTTAAAAAGCACCAGCTCGTCCAAAGAGGAGAACGAAGAAGAAAGCTCAACCATGATGTCAGAGTCTTCCTTAGCACGTCAAAGGAAAATGAAGATGATCGTAACTCGAATTAATCCAGAATTATCGTCGGCTTCCAACCAGACCAGCTCAACCGATACTTTTGTGATGGAGATGATCGATGAAAATTACGAGTCCAAGAAGCTAGAGTCGAAAATCGTGCTACCTATGCTCCAGGTGATTATTCATCAAAACAGAACCAATGAAATAATTTTTCATACTTGGGGTTTAAATCCTTTTATAGACTTTCCTGGCTATTTTCTATTTTTCATAAAACTTCATCAGCATCCCATATCACGTCGCCCATATTGTTATAAATATTAACTCTGTGAAAGACGTTACAAACTTTATTTTTCTTCTAATTATATCTCTCTTTGATCTAATCCTCCGCTATTTTCCTATTCCACCCTTGTTAAAGGACAAAGATGAATGTTGGTAAGAAAAAAAAAAAGAAAGAAAAAAGCGAATGAGGGAGGATACCCTTGTAAGTCACAAGACAGTGAGAGTATAATGGCAAAAAAAGAAAGAGGGAGATTACGTTAAAGGGCGTATAGATACGGCCGTACGTCTCTGATGAACAGTCTAGTCGATATATATACAGGGTGAAACAAAATTCGTGATATGTATGAGATCACGAAGATATTATGATGCAAGATAAAATGAAAATCAAGAATGATGAAATTATTTTGCAAGTTTCATTTTCAAATTATTTTTGATTTTCATATTATGTTGGACCAAAGGATCTTCCTGACCTCGTCTGTACCACAAATTTCATCTCACCCTGTAGAGATCTCACTAAGTAGGGATTCCATGATACGAAAAAGTGGCAAACAAGAAATAATCTTAACTGGCCAATCCATTTGGCTTCCACTCCAATTACTCAGTCTTCTAGAGACTTAATATCACAAAATTAGAATCTACATGTTTTTCTTTCTACATCAATCCCAAATAATCCTATCCTGCTCAGAACATCAGCAACGATTCACCAAGTTGTACCAAGGAAGTGACATTCTTCGAATTACCAGAGGAGATATCTTCTAAAGAATTCGAACAAGAAAGAAAAAGCAGCAGATGCTCGGGCGGAATAGGGTCCACTACCAAAGAACCAAAGAATTCTAGAAACACGCAAGGAAACGACGATCTGATAGGCATCGCCGAGAATCCTCATCCTTCTATCAAATCTTTTTACTTTCCCCCAATTCCAGAAAAGGGGCATTCTTGTTTACATCATCCGAGGCAGCAGCCTCGAATTACCAAGGACATGGACGCAATTCTTAAGATAGATGGCGAACTAGGTCCCCTCCAGCACCAACTCAATGAAATTAGTGGGAAGTTCCGAGCCCTGAATCTCAATGTCCCGTCTCTGCCAAGGCAGAGTCATTATTGTCAGTACACGCCATCAACTGACATGTCTGGGTACTATCTGCGCAGAACAGAGACTTTTGGTCAGGACTCCAAAGGAAATGAGGTCATTCGTCTGATGGGTCAATATCAAAGCAATAAAAACTACACTACGCTAGGACCTGCCACAAAGACCAAAGAGACTCTTCTGACTCAGGATTCCTTCTCTATGAGAGAACCTATCAGCAGGAACATTAGCTTCACAAATGAAGACTCGTATTCGTTGATGGCTCCTCGAGTCCGTTCGTCTAAACACGTTGAAAAGAATGTATCAACCATAGTCAGCGATTGGCGAATAGAAGATAATAATAACTACGCCTCTGTGAGAAATTCTTACGCTAACTTTGGGGGCCCAGTAGACAAGGATCCATCTGGATCATTAATCCCATCTGTCAGCAGTTCTTGCTACAGACCTTACAGAAACGAGGCCTTTGATTATCACAAACCACACTCTTCTAAGTACTATGACGAGTCAGAATTTAATAAATCCAAGAAAGAGTTTGCGAAAAAGAATGAGACAAAACTAGATTCTAGTAGAACAACGGATCATAGATGCCAAAATGTGACTAAGAGATTGGACAAAATGGCACAAGCAGGGACGTCAGGGGTTGGATGTGGATCTGGGAAACTAATTAGAACTTTGGATGCCTCAACTGTTACTTCTGGGCCCGATCTACGTGTCATAAGTGTCAATACCTCTGTAGAAGAACGCTATACATATGGAAAAGTTGTAGGTGAGAGTTCGTATAATGAAGGAACAAGTAGAACATTTCAGCATTCCAACAACGAGTCTAACAGCAGCCTCATTAGGCCCCAGGATCAGAGTATCTTAGCTTCTGTGATGGTTATCGGGTCTGAAGGAAGCGGTAGAACTCGCTACGTAAATCGCAGTCGCGTTAGTAGTCAGGTCTCACTAGTAGTCTCGAAAAAGGACCAAGATTCGATGACGACTATTCTAGATCGTAGACAAAATGAATCTTCAGGGAAGCAGATGAAGAAACAACTTCGAGCTTCGAATGCTATTGACCAAAAATCGATAGAAACTCTGGTAAAATCTTCAGAATCGATAAATAATAGCAAGGCTGATACACTGAAAAATCTATCCGGCATAAAAATGGCTAAGACAGATGAAAAAGTGGTGATCGTGCCAATCCTGTTCACAAATGGCATCCCAGAGCCTCCGAGGACTCCTCTATTCCATTTTAACAAGTCCAGATGTCATTTGTCAAAAACGAATCACCATTTGACGAAGCTAGAAAGCAGACCATCCTCCATAACCCAGAATAGCGTGTACTCGGGCAACAGTCTGGAATCTTCAACAATGGAGTACTTAAATTTGGATCAAAAACTGGCAAATAAGAATAGTGGGATGTCAATGTCCTGTGTCAGTCGGTCTGGTTCATATTCGCGTTGCAGAAATCCTTCACATTTGTCGAACAATACGAAAAGTTTGTCCGACCGTCATCATAGTAGGGGTAGACATAGCCATTCGAGCAAGGCACAGTCTGATCCAACGAGGAGAGTAAGGAAGAAGGCTATTCAGGGAATGATGAGCTCGCCAGAGGAATTTCTTTGTGATACCTGAATATTTGATGTGGTTCGATTGATTGGAACATGGTGGTCATGTCGCCTCTATGGTTGTGCTCTAAGGATTATGGTTGAAGTAAGAGGTTCAAGTTTCATAATGGAATCATAATATCTCTAGAGTCACGAATTTGGATCAAAGTGTCGTTTCTGGAATTTTGGAATTCACGTTTAACCTTTTCTTGGGGGGAAAGGGTTGTCTCTGGCTCTGCAGATTCTTTTTAACTCTCTTTGATATTCGGGCTAATGGACCGGAAGACGCATTTTTGGGACGGTGTTTTGTGCAGTGACGTAGCTTCGACTATTGTCTTTTTGTCCTTTATTGTAGATAAGCTCGCGGCGTCTCTTGTATACAGTTTTTATTCAAGTAAATATAAATATTATACACGAATATGAATCTTTATTTTAATAATAAAATTATCGATGAGTATGATGATGCAAACCTTGTGAAAACAAACTCTTGTTTATATACATTCTATGAAAAATCTATAAGATTTCATAAAAATCTCTAAAATTGTACAAACATTTATTTTTTTTAAATTTCTATATCATTTTCGTATAATTATTGACTCACTCAATTAGCGATTCAAGAAAAATGAATATATTTTGTAGTTTATTTATAATAACGCCTGGTTTACACATATCTATGGATATATGCAAAAATTATGTAGAAATATACAGAACAGGTGCACGTAATATGAAAAAATATTCAAAATATCTAAAAGAAACTAATCACTGTGAATCTATTTCAGTTTTTTAATTGAGTTTCGAAAAATATGAATTTACATAAATATTCGCACTTAATTAGTAACAAATTCTCAGGCTCCTTTTGACGTATGAAATAAAACGATTTGTATTATTCCATAAGAATATGAAAAAAAGGAAAAGCTGGCGTTTCTAATGTCAAATAATCGTTGCAAAATGGCGTAAGAAGTTTTCACAGTCCCCGCTAAAACTAGTATCTAGTTATACGAACGGTGTCACTGACGTAGGAATCCTGGAGTGATAAGTGGACAATCAGAAGCCAGATCACAAGTACACCGAATCCATGTTGGTAAACCGGTTTCCCGTCGAAGGAAATCTGTTTGACATGGCGTTTCGCGGATCGTTGCTAACTCATGCATGTGAAACCCTGACCGATTGTGAATCGAGGCTGATCACCAATTGGCCAACTGTTGCATAGTTTTCCAGTAAACCCTTGCTTATACTTAATTCTCTGCATCAAACTCAGAATCAGTTGAATCATCAAATCTACATTTCTTTTTTAATTCAATTTTGTACTTTTTTCTATCGTGACGCATACGAGTATACTTGGAATTTTTCAGTAGTATTTACTGGTGTAAAGGAATTAAATAGATACAAAGATCCAGTCAAGTGGACTAAACGTTCAAACATTATGCAAAGATTTAGGCGAAGCTTCAAGAAACTGTAAATATTTCAGCAAAGTGAACAGCTTAACGACTTAATAGCTGCTTATTCTTATTAAGATGTGTGAATTAAATTAAAAGAGAGACGGAACGAGCGAAGCAATAACCAGACGGCAAACGAGATCATAATTAACGAAAATGCGATCAAGCGAAGGTCTTTCGAGAATTGGCCGATAAATCATTGGCGTTGAGACATCCCAGATAAATTTTGGGAACGATTGCCCGACCTTGCCACGCGATCAATGCGTTCTGTTGCACCCGTGACAAAATGGAGTAAGGACAGTTTGTTCGACACCTGTATAAACGCGATAGTTGGTCCCCAAGTGTAGGTACAGAAGTTCTTTGAATAATTTCTTCAATACTGATTTCTTTATCAGGTTGTTAAAGTTTTCACAGACGCTTGCGCTGTTTTTTTTTCCATTCTAGAAAATTGTGAAACTTTGTAGCGAATTTTTTATATGTCAATGAACATATCACCTGGAAACACGTGGCTCTTTTTGCAGAAATTACTTAGCCGCTGTAACGACTCCGTAATTAATACAGTCGTTCTCAAGGATTACCGATCAGGATACGATCAGATCAATTACAGAGAAACGCAAAAATTTCTGGGCATCGACTATTCAAATGTAAATGTAGATCGACACGCAACAGATTCCATCTAATGAACACTGACACGACAGGTGACGGTATTTAGCATTAAAAATACTGGGATTTCCGCTTGGTCTTCCCAACTATGTATTACTTTTTTGTTCCATGAAAGAAACATCGAAGGTTAATCTACTATCATCCAACGAAATTTCAATTCTCGTAAATATGCCCATTTTATCGAATGACATTTATTTAAGAATAGACTTACAATCTGGCGATCTTATCATAGGTTCACAACGACAAGAAATTTCAGTCGCAATTAATTTCATTTGCTCCTGCACCGAGAGGTCACGAATAATTCCAACTATTAGCGAAAACAATAACGATTTGCTGAAAATTTGTTAACCATCTTGACCCAATTGTCGACGTTGCTGCGACGTTGGTTAATGCGACGTCGTTTATGGACAGTCGATATGCCCGCAAGAACGCGCGATAAACGCGTTCCTGGCCGCGTCCCAAATAATTTGTCTTGTCACTAGCACTTTAGTTTGTATTTACAGTGTCAAAGCGCCGTTGTCCGGTTGTTCACTCGCGGCACACGCAAATGGCCTTCGATTGCCAACGGACCTAACTTTCGGCATTGTGCTGCGGACAAGCGCCGACAATGGCACGCGTGTCTGCTTTTCGAGCTGCGTCACTATGCAACCTCGTGCTGGCTTGTTTTCATTCCACGCCAGCCATCTCTCACCGCCATTATTTTTATCAAAGCCAGAGTAGCCATTGATCGCGCATTCCATCCAGTAATTGAGTATTTATCGACGTCAGTCTTTGGCAATAACGCTTTGTGTACTGAATTCGTGCTCTGATCATTTCAGAACGATTAATTGGCATTTGGCGTTTTAAATTTAAAAAAGCAAAAGCAAATTCAGAGAATTAAGAAAATTAGAAAATTATTACAGGGAATTGTTTAATTATTAATGCCATTATGATGGATTATTGGACTGTCGGATATGTCGTAGGATGAGATTATTTTCTACGTCAATGGATTGTTGATGCTGTCGCAGAAAATGATTGGATCGTTGATACTTTTGTTCAGAGACTTGTTCAGAAAATCGAAACTGACAGGTGGAAATTGATGGATTATTGAGGTAGAAATTGGAGCAATTAAAATATTATTCTTACACCTTGTCACACGTCTAATTTGTTTGTTAGAAATCAAAAATTGTATTCTTCGTATGTAGAAACTTCTGTGTTTCTTCGTATTGATAAGAGGGAATATTTTTTTACTGATAACATGCACGAGTTTCCTCTTGTTAATAGGAAAACAACAAATTCTTATTTTAAAATACGGAACTGCACGCCGTAACTACTTCTCCAGCTGTTCCAAGCAACAACCGTATCCAATTTTTCTCAAACTGATGAGGAAAATAAACGAAGTAAAGGATTTCGTTCAGGAAATAGATTGCTATAGTGAAAAATGAAACTGTGTGCGCGTGTGTGTACACAAGTTCTCCAATTTGTCCAATTCATTCGCGCGATGGTTTGGAATTTTGTCAACTAATGAAAGAACGAGTAAATAAAGTACACGTTTCGCGTATTTACGCTATTAAAAACAAATCCTTTATTCTTTCTACGCTGTGCGAAGCAAAATATGTAACAATTGTTTATCGTACTCAAACAATTTCAATTTCACATTATTTATCACCTTCATTCGATCCTTATTTACCATTAATTTAGTGGTGGATAAAATAGAGAAAAAATATTAGTAAAAAATACTCAATGTTATATATTGGAATTTTAAAAGGAAAGGTGATAAGCTGGTATCAAAAATTAGATGGTAAAATTATGAAAAGGTGCAACTATCGTATAAATAATAAGACCCAAGATTAATTCACCAATTACACACAGGTTAAAGGAACCAGTATAATTTAACCACGAAATGTAAAACTACCTCGTACAACCTAGCCGAAGAAAAATCCAAGAAAATTATCATAATGTGCTCATTTTTCTGGCATTTTCTTCCCTAATTTCACCTGCGGCAAACATGCTCCATAATACACGCCCACACTTGCCTTATCTACTAACAATACACCATTACATAACTCGTGCTTCTAATCTATACAATCTGCCCGATTCTTCGGTAATCTCCTAATAACTAGACCGATTTACGTAACGACGAAGGAGAGGAGTGGGAAAAAAGGAGAAAAGTTGCTGTGAAAAATTTCATCGAAGGCGGAGCATCGATTGCGGTTTTCATCGCGGTAAAACGTTATTTACCATCGTATCACCATCGCTTCGTGTTTCGCTATCGAAACGCGTTATCGACATGCCCACACATACGCGAATACACAATCAAAACCGCAAATACTTTGCCCCGAAACGAAAGAGCGGCAGAATCACTGGTTCGGATTCTTGATGGAGAACTGGAATGCCAGCGATTCGCGAATACAGAGGCGGATAAATTACCGGATCGTTCCACGATGAAACGATAACGTAACATCGTGTCTTTCGCGGTCTGTGGTCCATGGAATTTCCGTCCATTCTTCGCGTCGATCAACGTTCTTTAATTGTACGTGAAACGTTGCCAAGGAATATTTGGCTTGGAGGATGAATTAGGACGAGTTCGCATCGTGTGTTTCATTGAGAATTCCCGCAATGTTGAATGAAATCTTTTATTCTCTCCTGTGACACATTCTTTTTTATGAGTTTCTATATTTTTACACGATTTCGCAAATAAGTCGTAGTATCACTTCCGATGAGAATATTTTAATCCTGGACGAAAATTGTGATTTACAAAGCAATTGGAGTAATACTTCGAACGAGAATTTTTCAATTTTAGTGGAAAATCGTGGTCCAAAGATATCTATTCAAATCTGCAGAAGAATCAGAGTACTTTCTTCCATGAAGAATTTCTTTTATTTCGGATAAAATTCGTGGCTTGAAAATTTGTCCTAGTTTGGATGAGATATCGGAGTACATTGCACGGATAAGAATTATCGTATAAAAATTGTAAAATAAATACTGGGAAGTTAAATCTACAGAAATTACGAAATGCCAGAAATGGGATATATATATATATATATAGGTGTGATTAAACCATCGCGAGTAAACTAAACATGAAACGAACAGTCATTTTCAACCAGCGTGGTTTCGATTTAACGCGAAACACGATGAAACTTCAAAGAATCAATCTAATCCGCTTTCAATCAAATCCATTTTCCTGGTCTCAAAAAGTCATAGTTAATGTTCGTGGGCGTGATACGGTAGACTAATTAATTTCCCCGAATTTTCCAGCTTTCCATCGAAACGAGGAATCATTAAAAATCGATGCTCCATTATTGCAAGCTCGTGACATGCAGATTAACAGGAAAACCTAACAAAATCCTATAATTCCCCGAATAATTTATTCTTCCTTTTTCCTATAATATATCCTATAATACTTTTAAAAATATTTTCTCTTCCTTTTTATAAAATATAGGTTCGGAGAAAAATTAAATGTTTAATCAATTCTATGCCATAGAATATCGTGTATTATTTTATTTCAATTAATTTGCTAACAACTGAATAATTAAAAGAATGAAATCATAATGAGAAAGATAGACAAAATTTGGTTAGCTCTGTTTTCGTAACGTAGGTGCATCGCTGTGCGCTATCGAAAACGATTTAAACGATGGATATTGAAATTCGAAACAACACACGAAATTCCATTACGTACAAAATTACTCCATTAATTTCAGGCGAACGGGGCAAAACGTTGAAACACAATTACTTCAACGCTGAATTAGTAAGCGTTCGACCTCGTCGATCATTCTGCGGAGGAGATTGATTCGTTTCAAAATGAAACTTCTCTCTGCTTTTTGATTCTGATGCTACATGGAAGAAATCGTTTCCGGCACTATTGTAGAACGAGGCTTTATCATCCACTTTCTTCCTATTTTCTTCTACAATTGCGATTTCATGAGATGTATTTTATAAATACATTTCTCAAATTGTAACGCGTTCGATACTATTGTCGCGTACTTAATTTTTGTGCATAATTTCTTAAAATTCAAAAGTAGGAAATAGTGTCTTTTTAGTACAAGGGGACCGATATGAATTTATTTGTAAAATTAATTTTATTATATATGTCGGGCTGGCGTTAAGATTAGAGTTAGGGTTAAGGGCGTGAAACGAATCCCTATTGACACTAGACGCGATCATTATGCAATAGAGGAGATATTTACTAGTGCAAATATGACTATGATGGAATTGGACAAGTAATCGCGATAATTAGATACTCGAGAAGCTAATGACAATGATCCTAGGCTCAATAACGAATCCACGGTCAACGGGATGACGAACTCTACTCTTCTTTAGCGTCTAAGTTGTACTCAATGTTAATGCATGGGGTAATCACTACGTATCTGAGAGTTACTTGAATCGTCGTCGAGATCGTACGGGAGAGTGACTCTCCGTCTCGATGATGCCGTCGAGGAAAACTATAATGGGTGTGTCTAAGGACGTGAGATCCTCGGATTCGTCAAAGAAAGCTTTCGTTCCAAAGGTGAGGGAAATTAGCGCTGTTGCTAATTGGTCGATCTCCATATCGGCGTTTAAAAAGAGATGCTGGCCGCCCTTGAGGGAAGGTTGTTAACGGGGAGCATCGTTCGTGGAAGAATTGGTTTCTCCTATCTTCCCGTAGTTGCAACAAAGACTGCTTGTCTATTTGAAGGACTTTGCTTGACTAACTCTTAAGATTTATAGCGGGTCCTCACGTTAGCTAAACATATACTGCGGAGGTATGTTGACATCTGGCGATCATCTTACCCGGAGGATAGAATCTGCGTGTGGCGAGTCACGGGAGAGAAACCATTGAAATATTTACTGCCGCGTGTCGCTACGACTATTTCTTTTAAGGAGAGGTATAGAGTTACTCTGTGCCTTTGTTAGATAAAATGTTCATCCCTTCGACCGCGGCTACGTTCGGCGACTGATTGTCGCCTCGAGCCCAAGCTCATGATCATAAATCTCGAACAATCGGAGCGGCATTTGTTTAATCTAAATTACAACGTTACGGTATTCCCGCGAATCCAAGGAGGTGTTCCGGTGTTCTTTCATCTCCGACATATATATTATACATACTTTATGTATAATAATAATAATAATTATTATTATTTCAATATAATTTCCTGATGTAAAGAGACAAGGTGATTAGTTTACTTGTTCAGTAATTAATTTCGATTTTGTAGAGTAATTTTTCGAAAAATTATATCGAAGAATATAGTTAATATTATGTATAAAAAATTATATTTTCTAAAGTCATATTACAAACGTCGTACAACAAAATTATAAAATACCAAATCTCTCGACTTAATATTCAAGTACCTGAAAATTGAGGAGATCGTATCGCGACAAGTATTATGGAATTTTGTTCTGAGCATGTCAGAAGGACAAGAGCTGCTCATTATCCCGTGTTAAAATCCAGAAAGGAAGAGGATCTTCTCGCAATCGTTTCGAACTCTTTAACGAGACGGCAGAATCACAGCGCAGCTGTCCAGTCGGTGGAAATTCGAAACACGGTCTATCAGGTGAATCATTAAAATCCTTTTGTGGAGAGATTCACAGAGCGAGGTCCTCGTCGAGCAAAGGACGAATCTCTGTGGTTGTTCGCGATGCAATTTCCTTGCACCTTCTTCTCCACTGACTCGTGTGTGCGCTCTTTCCACAGACAATCCCGTACAGACGCTACCTTTTCTGAATTTTTGCTCTCGTCCGAGTGTAAAATCGTTTCTTTTTCCTTTATTTTCCCCAAATAATTGCTCTCCGTCCACGTCTTCCTTTTAACTATTGTTGCGTTTCTCCGAACCTTGTACTCGATTCTCTGCTCTTTCAAAGATAAAAGCCATCTTATCTGCGAATTTATTAAGTAAAAATTTACAATTTAAGCTTGAAATTTCAAGTTGGAATTTTCGTTAAATTCTTGTTTCCCGAAGCTCGACATTTTTATCTATTTCACCTGCAATGCTTCAAAATTTTGAACAATCGATATTCTCGTATATTTATTCAGAGTATCGTATAATTTTAGAAAAGACAGTGTGTTATATTAACAAAAAAAGTATGATCCTATAATACTATAAAAATAATAATAATTAATACAATAATTAATATCTATATAATTTTGGAGAAGATGCTATTCTGCTGGCAAAGTATGAATCCTATCTTACAATAAATAATTATTTTTCAACGTGGACAAATAAATTTGTTGGAAGGTGGAAGGAACACGATTTCTCAAAGTGTGACCGAAAATTTTTGTGAAACTCGAGACCGATATTATTGGATCGCTAATGAAATGCAGTGGTCCGAATATTTATAGACCTCCAAAATTATTCGATCAACGGGTCTGCCAAGTGTAAAGTATTCGCAGAAATTAGTTGAGTCGGCGAGCGTTATTTGTCACCAACCACGATGACACGATAAAACGCGAAGTCACGGTTTTCGCTATTCAAATTTTGCATTACAAACTGAGCCTACAGCACAAACTGAGTCGAGTGCTCGTATGTGACTGCCACGTAATAACAACGAACATTTTCCACGGTTCTCAGATATTTCTCTACTTAAACGTGTTTTCAGATGTAGAACGAATTTTGTGTTACAACAGTTCCGTAACTCAATTTGCTTCATTATAATTTATAATCAAAACAGAAATTGAAATTTTTGCTCTCTTTCGCAGAATAAAGTTGGGATCTCGAGTGAAAGTTTGAAAAGTGCCATATTTTGCGCCGAATATCATATTACGCGTATTATTACTATAAAAAGAGTCATATTTTATGCTAATTATTTTTACTTCGCCTAAAATTGCAAATACGACGTCACATGGTAATTGAGTGAAAATTATTAACAATTGCAGAAGTTGCTCGATAGGAAATATATTTTGGACAACAGGCCGATGACGTTTAACGAGATCTTTTACGACCTGAAACCCAAGTGCCGTCGAAGCTTAGCGAGAAAAATTCCGACAAGTGTAAAGTTCGAACTTCTGGTCTAATCAAATTTCATTTTTTTGTATCCATTCTGTTTCTTTCAAAATTCAAAGTTCTACGAAAGAAGTATCCTATTTCCTCTTCTATCAGCCATCTTCAAAGCAATTCTCACGTATTTGTTTCACACTGAGTTTCGTGTTTCGAGTTTTGACACGGAGTCACGTCGACATTTATGAAATTTTCACGTAAACGCAGCGATGAGTGTCGAAAAGTTTTGAAGCGATGCCAATCGCGGAATTTCGCGATCGCCACGTTTCACATTTGTGTCGCGAATTTTCTTAATAGCGGCACGTGTTGGCATATTCATTAATTTTTGATATTGCGAGAGAGAAACAGATGAAATTCTGTTAGAATGGCTTCGCTGCAATCGAAATAAATATTTTCGAAATTGGGGAAAATCATTTCTAGATAACGTGTTCTTCTGCCAAAAACCCACGAATATAACGTGAATTATTAAACAGTACGCGTGAATAAGTATTATTTATTAAAAAATAAGTATCATAACAACGATTAATATCGTGAAATCTGTGCGATAAAACTCACAAAACGTTGTACATTTAACGCAACGTTACAGGAAAGCAGGCAGCGAATAATTTTATTCTTTCGTTTGTCGATTCGATTGAAACGAATAAAACGGTGCAAACAGTTTGTTGAACGTACGGATAAAAGCAGCTAATTTGGATATCGGCGAAATTGTGTAGGGGCAGAGGAGGGAGCGGAAATGTATGAACTCGTCCCAGTCTGCCTCGTTTGTTCGTCGAAAATAATATTATATCTTGTTTGCGAATGAAATAAATCCGAATAAAGTCGAATCGCGTGACGAGGTCTCATCAGATTAAACGAGCTTGCCGAGTAAAGTCGCGGCTTAAATTTTTATTTGAATTTTGTCGCTTCAGAAACGAGAACAATTTAATATAACGGTCTGTAGATGTTATAGGTAGACGAGGAATTGGCAAATCGGCACAAGTTTTTAATCAAGGAAGCTTTAAAGAACTTTCTTTCCCCTCGGAATTTGAATTCCAAATTCAAGCGTTATTTTTAACTTCATTTTCATTAACTTCAGATTCCCCATAGAGCTTCCATTCTCGTGGTAACTTGCTCATTTTCTTGATACTGGTCGACGATGTAAAGTAATTCGCAAATTGCGAATAAAACAGTGACGGATGAAACAAAAATCAGAAATCTGAATTCTGGTTACTTTTGTACTGCAAATTTTTTCCCATATCGGCGATAGTGACTTATCCTCTGGTATATATCATCATAAATACAACATATGTTATACTTATTCACTGCTCTTATTAAATACATATTAATTTTGTAAAACTATCGAGCCTTTTATACTGCTCGTTTTATTTCTTTTATCGCACGAAGAAAGAAATTTAAAGAAACTTCAGAATTTTAGCAAATGCTGGCCTGTACGCGAACGTTGGCTTCTACGTTGTCTGCGATGTGCTCGTAATGCAATTAACGCAGCGCAGACGCTTAATCCTATTGAGCCGTAACGTTCAGTTAAACAGCGACTGGTTGGTCAGGTATCGACTACGTATCATTTTTTCTTCCAGTAAGAACGGAAAGATCGTTAACGACTCGTCTCCGATCTTCTTGAAACTTTCTAGGCAGCTAAAAATAGTGGGGTCTAAAGTTTTATCTAAACCGGACCGTTCGTGACTCTCCCTTGCTTGCAGACAGTTTCGTGATTGTTGCGTGTGTGTTCAACAGCTGTTGCCTCGTGTGTACACGTAACATCACACCGTAATTATGCTGTCTTGCGATTCGATAAACGCGTCCACGCCTCGAGTGAAAAGAATAACACGACACGTGGCGGTTTTAATAGCTTTAGCATCTACAGACGATTTTAAATTGTTAATTATATTGTAAATTAACGAAGTAGGTGTTATAACGAAGGAACGTTAGTCGCGTGTCAGAATCATTTCTGGTTTTAAGCGATTTAATCAGGGCGATGCTGAGGGCAGAATTTTTGACTTCTTGAATTTTTGATCGAGTGGCTGAATTTGGCTGAGTGAGTTGATTAAATGGCGCTGATATGATGAATGTTGAATGGCGAAATGGAAATGTTGAACTTTGCAAGAGACCGGAATACTATTTTCTCTATCATATTAATAAAAGACGCGTGTTGTTAATGGATTGCTAATAGAAAGGTTTGATTTTCCTGCATTTTAACGTGCAAATTTAATCGTACCATTTTTCTTATTGCGACTATAAAAAGTTATGCGAGTGAACGAACTACTTGAACGACGAAGGTGAGTGAACTTGAGCTCTTTAATATGAACGACGAGTGTTTCAGATGATACAGACGAGATCCAGAGGCACCGTGTGCGATTGCCATTCGATTTCACGTAAAATATGCGTCCGAATAAATTCTTAGAATCCACGCAGGGTACCGTTAATCGTGGTAACGTGTTTGGATTACGTTAATTTCTAAATCAACTTTTATTTGAACCGACTAAAATATCTCCAACGATTTCTGAACGATTCATCGAGTTACTATAGAGTTCTTTTTTGAAAATTTCATTTAATAACAAAAGATTAATCTTTTCACTTTTAAATAACGTTTACTTACTTTCTATGTTATCCTTTACAAATGATGGCTCAAATAAATCTGTTAAATTACGGTTTAAATTACTCTGTAAACAGTATTAAGCGTTAAACGTGTTTAATGTTGGTTTTGGTTTCTTCGGTCAATAGGCGTCCTAAAATAAGATTATACTAAGAGGATACTGAAAATATGCTTTAAATATCCGCATCTCATCCTCTCGTTTAATTCCGAATAAGCCCCCTTAATAAGCCCCCCTTTTAAACAGACAGAATATTATTCTCCTTCGATAAATTATTATTTATAAATTGTTCGTAAATGCATAAAAATCCGCACCTTAATGATCGAATGGTTCTGTGAGCTAGTGTATGTCGCGTGGCGAATATTCAAGGGATATTAAGAAGTCGATCGACGATAAAAAATGATAAAAGCGTACAGAAGAGAGAGAATTACGTGACATGTTTTCAAATACGTACTCGCCATGCGTAGCGACCACATTCTTTGGTGCGTGACGCCGAATTTATCAGCGTGACTCCTGTTCCTCGCAACTATCGTCACGGTGCTTGAACGTGCCCACTAATCACTATGATAATACCTCTCCTGTGATAAATTTCCATACTTACGCGGTGCACTTCGTCCAGACATTTGCTCGCAGGCATACTAATTCCAGTCCTTTGTAGATTCCGCTCCTTTAATTTCTCATTAGTCAAATATTTATCTTTGGCATAAATGACTTGTCCCATTATAAAGACGTTCGTAATGTGTTACGGATTTTTATGCAATTTCACGAGGAATTTTGCTAAGTGAACCGTATTAATAAAATCGACTCGTTGAAAGACTCGTTACGCAAGGCTGAAACATTCTGAGCTTGTGAGCAAAGCGAGAATCTGTAAATAACGATATAAGAAATTTTGCATATTCTATTTTGAGATGATCTTAACGCGAATTACCGGTAGAGTCATTACTTCGTGACAAACAGTTTATAAAATGCAAAGATCGAATAAAAGCCACGAGTTATCACGAAATACTGTTTTTAAAGCATGGTTTAATCGCTTAAATTTAAATAGCAGGAAAAATTCAGAGCTGCCAAGAGAAAATTGCGATTTAAATCCCATGATAATTTGGAATAATCGAAATGAACTGAAAAATAAAATAAAATGAAACATATGCATTTTAACGAGTGAACCTCGCGATTCAATTCAAATACTCGTTTTATCCAGTGAAAGTCCCGCCCAAGTCTCGAACTTCTTTCATTATATCCAAGTTTCTAACATGTTAATGTAAAAATCGGGAAATGTTTCGTGATAGAACGTGCACGTTTAATTGCACAACGCGTCTGTTACGTACTGACGAGGAATGCAATTCATCGCGCAGCTGTCTACGTTGCAACTAGTAACGTTAATTAAACGATTTTGACGATGAAACGTAGGCGCCAGTGCGCTGAAATATTTGCAAATGCAACACGGCCAGTAGCAACGAGCCGTCAGAAATTATTAAGCTCATCCTCCATCGCCGAGTGAATCTTCGAATCCACCAAATCCTTTTCCAAGTCGCTTTTGAGCGATCTTAATTTTGAAACTTCGACTCTCATTTTCTAGTTTCACAGCAATAGATTCTGTTTCCAATATTCATCAACTAGACTATAATATTTTCCAACAAGTTTCTAATTTTGTTCCGTTAAATCCAATTACCTTTAATTTCAATTACCAACGAGTCAACATACCCTGAAGAAATATTCCAAATTCGGCAAGAACGTTAAGAGCCGTAGTAAATTACGACCAATTAATTACGTAATCTAGAATAACAAGTTTCCTTTATGGATGATCCAGCACGTAGGAGGAAACAACTATAAATTTTCAATTCCAGCTGATCAATCTAATGACTCGACGATTCTCGTTGACATCGGAAATTCTAATCCCTGTGATCGACAACATCACTGTCTATATCTCATCACGTCAGTGAACTGCTGTATATAACGCTCCTTTTCATGTCAAATATAATTCAATAATAAAAAGAGGAGAGAAATTAATACTCGAAGATCGTCGAAAGCTTTTAAGCAATAAATTGTCTGTTTGATCGACAGGAAAGATTGAAAGAGGAAATCGCATACGATTGGCACGAACGCAGAGCCAAAGGGGGAACAAATCGCGAGAACATCGGGGAAAAGCCCTGCTTCAAACTCGCAGAAAAGTATTCGAATCTTTTCTTTGGAAAGAGCTGCTGGCAACTTTTGATTCGCCGAAGTTTCCCTGGCGAGAGTTCTGCATCCTACGAGCAGATTTTTTCGTTTGCCCGCGAGACATGCGAATTTTCATCGAAACGGAACACCTTTCCAGAAACCTCGCTTTCTATCTGCAATTTTTTACCTGTGTTTCGAAAGAAGATAAAAAGCCGATAATCGATCTTTTCTTTTTATATTTTCAGACAGTCACGGATACTTTATACTTCCATTTGATACAAAATGCCAGTAAAATATAATATTCAATTCTACGAATTTTTTCTACATTTTCACATTTAAAAACTACACGTAATAAATTTAAATCATTCGTACGCTTCAAAATTAATAATAAATGCCAGCAACTATCATCTTTATATTTCGAATTGTAATCAACGAGTTTTGATCCACGGAATTATTCTAAAATCGATAACTTCATCTAACAATTACTTAACTCTGTCCAATCGTAATTTCTAGGGGCATTGATCTCCTCGATATCGCAATACCGGGAAATACCTGGACGTTAACCGGAAAGAGTTAACATAACGATAAAATGAAATTATAATTCTCTTCCACATTTTGTAGAATTAATCGAACGAGCATCTTCTTGAGAATATTTCTTTCTTCAAATCGCGTGTCCCATCTCTCGTTATTGGTTATGTGTCTAGTGATGTCTTTCTATCGGAGGAATGATCATGTATCGGACGATAATTGTACGACGTCGATTATTGGATCACGAGAAATGCTCGAGGCGTTAGAATCACGTGTATCTCATTATACATCGACCGCTGTCCCCGTTAGATGAAGACGGACGTCAAGAAACATTAATGATACACGACATAATCAATGGCTACAGGATGTGGAACATGTTTATTAGGAGTATATCAGCTCCAGAATATTCCCTAGAATACTACATCATCGAAATTAGCATTACGTTATGCGAAAGAAAATGGTCGCAGGAAAAACTGAAAGAGTTTGTTGTATAATTTATGTTGTTGCATGAATAATTGAATTTTATTTCTTTTCTAGTAAATATTGCCTGCTAAGAACATTTCTATAGATCAATAATTTTATGTTGATATTTATAAGATATTTACGTTGCAACTTTACGTTACACTGCAAAGTTTACGCAATAAATATTTCTATATTGCAAATTTCATGTTAATAATTCTAATATCCAGCACAAATTTCGTACTAGAATTATTATGATCGTAGCATCAGTACTTAAATATTTGATACGGAAAGTAATTTTTCATGAATCAATAATTACCAATAATGAGTTACGAGATATTACTAAATCTATAGACAGTAAGTACACATGTTTGCATATCCTCAAGAGCAAACCTCGATCACTTTATCTCATTTTCTGTTTTTCAGTATTCGCTTCTGGTTGACGAAATTTTTCTAGCGAAACTATTCAAACAAATCACTTAGACATATGTAGAAAAAAACTACAAATAGAGTTAAGGCAAAATTCGAATGCAAATATTTTTCAGGATAAAAAAATAGATTTAATATTATTCCATTGGTGTGTATTTTTATATTGCGTTTATCCAGTGCCAAAAATATTCGATTTTTTTCGGCTCAAAAATGAAATAAAAAGAAATCGTCAAATTTCGCGAATCGTATTTCGAAACACAAATTCTTTTCGCTTTATTTTTCTTTTATTCTGGTGTTCTTCGAATATCCACGTGTTTCTTTTTGAGAAAAAAAATTGTTTTATGTGATCAACAATGCATTTAATATTTTGTGTAAAAACAATCCGTTCATTGTTACACCGCGGTCGAATTCTATTATCCGACTGAATTAAATTATCCGAGTTTGATATAAAAGTCTAAAGATTGTTTTTGTTTCTTTTTTGTTGCGACAGAAACTCGCGCGAGAACTGAGAAATTTGCGATATTTTTCATGTCAATAGATGGACTACACTCTAGAAATAACTCACTGGGTTAGGAAAATGAAAACGAAGGCTATTTTCCTTCGATGGGACCGGTAGTACGAGAAAGATTCTCCGATTCTTCCAGGGAAAGTTACAATATATTACGTTACAAATAGAAAATTTATTGGATAAAGTGTTGCTTTGTGGAGTTCAAGAAATACCTCGATATTTCCAAATAAATTCTCGCGTCTCGCTCTTTAGTTTTTGTCATTTTATATAGAAAAATATATGATATAAAATAACAATCCTTTTTAGATAACAAAAATCACTTAAATCTTTAAATTTAGGATTCGTAAATCTTATCGCTGAATTTTTATATTTGCATCTCATTTAAATTAACGCATTAGAGAGTACCAGATATCTAATATTCAATAAAATTAACTAAATTCGTATCCAATGTTTACTATTCAAATCTAGATTTGTTAATCTTAATATACGTAAGATAGGTTTCTAAAACATAGTCCTGAATAATACCGAAGAATATTATTAGAGGAAACATTTAACAAAAGAAAAATTTATAACGCAGAAATATTATTTCCTTCTGTCAGTTTTCTTTCTATCCGGAAAAGGTGGGTTTCTATGTGTTCTTCGTGTTTCTAGAGCAAGGAAATATAGATGTATTTTTTTGGTCGTCGTTGATGGATTGAATAAAATGGAAAATATCGAACGGCCAATGACATTATTCGTTATTTCTTCTCTGTTGTTTCGTTGTCCCTTCTCTGTTTTTTTTCCATTTGCTACACAGATGAACGAATGAGAAGACCTTAAAGTATTTTCGCTACATTCCCCGCCAACTGTTCGCGCGTATGAAGCAAATAATGCTGAACTTCGCGAAAAATAAAAAAATAATAGTTCATCGAAACGCACAGAATTATTTTTATACCGTGATATTTTGATCTCATTCAATATCAGATTGATTTACAATATCTCGCCACTTTGAAAACAGGAAAGACTATTTTTTATGTGAAATAAGTTTTCTCGAGGAAATATATAAAATTAAAGAATGTGAAAACGAAATGATTGATGAACCTGAAGAACGAACCTCGATAAACTAAGAAATTTTATTCCACAAGTTTCCGCTAGGAAAAGTGAATTAAGCGACAACCGAAGAGTCGAAAATCAGAGGAAATATTGTTTATTAAAAAGAAATTATATTATCCTACCGTTTTCTTTAGAGAATCAAATGAATGGAATATAAAATGTGGAGCAATAAAGTAATAAATGTGGAAGAGAAATAATGTGTTTTTTATTTTTAAATTTTAGAGGGACTGAGAGACTGGAAATATTGGAGGAAGTATACGTATATTATACTGTAATTTATATTTATATTTAGTATTACTTCAACATTTTATTACGATATTATTTTTTGCTACTTTCATCGTTATATTTCTTTCTATATTGGTAGAGCCATTAAAAGTATTTTGATAAAAAATATGCTTTGAATTTTATGTAATAATTAAATGGAGATGTTTATGCAGATTTTTATAAAGAAGTGAAATCTAAATGAGAATTTATTTCACTTATTAAATTATAATTATAGATTGTAACATGCCCTTTATTTTGAATAATTATATATTTTTTCATTCCATGTATTCTTGCACTTTTAATAATAACAAACATTGGTTGACAATGTCTTGTACTAATGAATGAAGATGAAATAATTCATTCATAATGTTAATATTATCCTCCAACCTATTTAAATACTATCTATCTATTATGACAAACAATAGAATAATAAGATAAAATGATAAAAGCAATAAAATGATTCATTTACAATACTAATATCTTTCATTTATTTATTATAATTGCAAACAATATTAATGCAATATCAACTTGCTGAAAGGTTCAGTATATTATAATTCTAATAATGTTCTCACGATTGACCTGTACTACTTACCACCTGAACCACTCAATTATCCATCAATTACTCGACTAACACCTAACCTACTATCACCCGTTACGGTATTTCTACTCTATGCATACAACTACATAAGACTAAATCAATCTAATTCGTTACATACAACAGATCACGAAAATTATACGAAAACTTTTGAAATTTTATTAGTACGAACTTTCATTACAATAAATGTTCAAATATTTTCATATTTAATTGTATATCATCTCGATCGATTGTATTACAGTAACGTTAGTAATTGAATTCTGATTCCAACTATCTATTTATCTAATTATCGCATAGTTCTACTTTTCACTCTCTCCACTCCAGAGAACATGTAGAAATAATTAATTAAACAAAATAAATATTCCTATAAAAAGAGAAAGAATCTTACCTTGTTACACTTCCCACTTTCTCTACTCGACTCTTCTCATTCTCTTTCTCTTTCTCTCTCTACTGCATTTTTCCATCACTTGCGCACCACACAGTGCGCAGAAACGGTTAACGAAATCAACCAAACACTGCAAAAAAAAAAAAAATAAAAAGATATATTCTGCTATCCAACAATTTATTTACCAAATCATTCCATAATCTTACCTTGTCACTTTTTTTACTACACTCTTCCATCACTTGCATACCGGATAGCACAAAAAAGCAATTAATCAACCACTGCAAAAGAGTTAAAAAAGATGTTCTCCTATCCAATGACCTATTCATCAAATTATTCCATAATCTTACCATTTTTCCCACTTCATTATTTCATCACTTACACGCAACACGCACAAGGAGAAACAATTAACAAACCTTTCAAACATCACTACGAAAAGGAAAAGAAATATTCGAAGGGGTTAAGATGAAGCGCGCCCGATAAATTGAAAGCGTTCGACTCGCGGCGTTCGACTCGCGACGTTCGGACTCGTGCGGCTTCGTGTGAGGTCGGCCGAGATCGGGCAGGGCCGAGTGAGCCAGGTAGCGCCGCAGCGCGGGTAGTTTTCGTGCCTAGCTGCTTTAGCTGCTCGTTGTCTGGATTGTGTGTTCGTCGTGCTTGTGTTCGGCGGTGGGTGAATTCGCGCGAAAAGCACGCGCCTCGAAGAACGTGCTTTGCTTTCATTCATCTGTCGGCGGTTATCCGCGTATCTCACCAAGAAACGACGAAAAATCGGCCCGGCGATACGCGTCGTCTCTTCTCCTCACTCTTCAACTCTTCTTCCTTTCTCGTGCTACACGGCGGCCTCTCGACGGTTAGTCAGTCAGTCAGTCAGCCAGTCGTATTCAGTGCCGGTAGATGCGCTCGTTGTGCGCTCATGCTACGTCCTGCGCTCGAAAAATTACTCGCTGCGCGTGTCCAGCTATAATCGAGACAATTCGAATTCATATGTGAGTCGTATATCTTTCAATATTTCTCGTTCGATCTCTACATCAATCGAGACTATCAGATTGGTCCATTAGCTCGCGCAGTTTTTCGTAAATCGTGGAAACTGAAAATTCTTCGTGTGCTTTCATTCATTCTTTGATTAGAGAGTTTTCTTGTTTCTTTACAGTAATTAATCTGTGAGTTGTATGCTTCTTGTGAATGTGAAAATTTTTACTTCTTCACTATGTACTATGTATTACAATTGTCGCGAAAATGTTCAGTTTTACGTATGAAGAATTTGGTTATTTTTTCTCACAAGCAAGTTCATATGTCGAGTTTTGTTTGTTTTGCGAATCGTGAACCGTAGAGCTTCTCCATTGTGTATTTTCATTCACTGCTTTTGAATTCCTTGCGCCAAGAGGTTCTCGTGTTTCTCTTTTTCAACATGAACCGGTGTATATGTCGTTACAGAAGACATCTTTATTGACATGTCGATATAAAGCTTGGTATTTCACTGTTAATCTACAGGAAGGAAGTAAATGTTATCGAACAATGTATAACACATCGGATAGGAAAATTTTGTGAGATAAATTAAATTTGTATGAATCGTACAATATACAGTACGATATAAAAATATGGTATTATCGATTAGTAATAAAAATTCGCCATTAATAAGTTTCGTTCGACTCGTATGAACTGTGCAACACATAAATCGATTTGAACATGACATTATCGATTAACGTAAAAAATTTGATTTTATGACATACTTTCAACTTCCGATGAAGTTATTTGCTAATAACCGAAATTCGTTTAACTTTCATATTTACAGATTATTTATGATTCCGTAAAAGAAACAAGGCCTATCTACAAGAGTTTCGTAAAAAGAAGCCGTGGATCGTATTGTAGTAAATAGAGAATAGTCAATTCGCATATGAACTTTGAGTGTCTCGATTATGCGTAAGTGAATCGCGTCGTTCATCGCTCGCGTTGGGATTTTCTCGCGTTCTAACCTTATTTCTTTATCTAGTGGTGATTCGAATCGCGGTCTCGACGTGTTTTTGTGCGTTAGTGCGTGTGTGAGTGTAGCGTGTCCTATTTATATTGCAGTGTGCGTTGATACACAACGCACGTCTAATTAAGGGAGAAATTGCAGATCATGTGAGTACGGAAATTTCGACTTTATTCTCATATTTTATTTTGAACAGAACGCACGCGAGACACTTTTTTTTGAATGGCTCGTTCGACGTACTGAACTCGTAGCTTATGTTATTCTTCGTGAAAGATTAAACGCAACTTCTAATGTTTTGGTTTTGATCGAAGCGAACTGTATTATCAAAACAAAGTCTGTTTACCAGTATAACACGTAGTAATTTGAAACGAATCTGAAAGTCATCTCAAACATGTAATATATGTGTTAAAGACCGTAACTTGTGAAATACGGTTTAGTAACAATTTTTACAAAAAGAATTTTACTCGAAATTAATTTAAAATCAATCTGTAAATGTATATACGCAGAAGTTACTGGACATTATCGTAAATATATATCTAGTAAAAAAAATTGGTATAAATTAGTATAAATTATCTTGGAATAGAGTTTACACTTTGGTCAAGTTTTTTTGGTACCTTTGTTACCAAGTAAGTCTTTGGCTTTATCACGGAAACTGTTTAATATTCCTATAATATTCGTCAAAGTTTATTTTAAATTTGGAATGATTATAGTTACATACTCTTCTTACAAAGCAATGAGAAATTCATTCTAAGTGACTCACATATATATTTGTATACTGACTATAGAAAATTTTTATGAATATATTATGCGTGTTGTACAAAACAGTTTGAAATTGCATTACCAGCACTATAATACGATACCACTATCATGATTGGTCTCAAATTTCACTAATATACTCATGATAGTCCTGTCTTATTACTGTGCTAATGGCAAATGTATAACACACATGGCAGAAAAGAAAATTTAAAATGTAAAATTTAAAATTTTAAAATTAAAAATTTTAAATTTTAAAATTCAAAATTTAAAATTTTGAAATTCAAAATTCAAAATTTAAAATTTTGAAATTCAAAATTCAAAATTTAAAATTTTGAAATCCAAAATTCAAAATTTAAAATTTTGAAATTCAAAATTCAAAATTTAAAATTTTGAAATTCAAAATTCAAAATTTAAAATTTTGAAATTCAAAATTCAAAATTTAAAATTTTGAAATTCAAAATTCAAAATTTAAAATTTTGAAATTCAAAATTCAAAATTTAAAATTTTGAAATTCAAAATTCAAAATTTAAAATTTTGAAATTCAAAATTTAAAATTTTAAAATTCAAAATTCAAAATTCAAAATTTAAAATTTTGAAATTCAAAATTCAAAATTCAAAATTTAAAATTTTGAAATTCAAAATTCAAAATTTAAAATTTTGAAATTCAAAATTCAAAATTTAAAATTTTGAAATTCAAAATTCAAAATTTAAAATTTTGAAATTCAAAATTAAAAATTTAAAATTTTGAAATTCAAAATTAAAAATTTAAAATTTTGAAATTCAAAATTAAAAATTTAAAATTTTGAAATTCAAAATTAAAAATTCTAAAATTCAAAATTCAAAATTAAAAATTTAAAATTTTAAAATTCAAAATTTAAAATTTAAAATTTTAAAAATTTGAAATTGATGTAATTATGAATTTTATTTGAACTAGAAATTTTTTACTCTATATAAATTTGTATTTTATATCATTTTTATTTTATTTTAATTTAATTTAATTTATATTTAATTTCTCGTTTACTTCTAATTGCTCTGTAAAGTTATACTATCTTTTTGTACTTTATATTTTATACATTTTCTTTTGTCCGCTATTGTATATTGATGAAAGGTTTTTCTAGCTGTTCGAATATTTTTGTGATCCACTGTATCTCCTAGTTTTTGCTCTCTATCATGTAGTTTTCTTAGCCTCGGTCTCGTTCGATCACAACAAACATGAAACGTCGTACTTTTCACCAGCGGATGGTAAATACGAGAAAAAGGGAATAAGTTGCATATGCTACGCGGTTTTTTATACGAAAGCGACGAGGAATAATAATTCATACGCGGTTGCGTAACTTTCCCACGGCTTGTCACTTGTCATATCTTTACAAATGTCAAATATCGCACATTATAGAGACGTTATCGTTATGTATAGAAAAAGGCAATTTCGATGTTACAGATATGCCAAATATAACGATATAACAAAAACATTTGCATGAAAAAAATTTTCTTGTAAAATCCTATTTAAATACGTAAAAAATAAACAATTCTCTAGCAGATCTTTTCGTAGCATATAATTTTGAAATTTACAAAAGTTCATCTATCGTAAATCAGGATTATTAATTACCTGTATAACAAAAATTAGGACATGTTTTCAGCAAAATCACATCGAAATGTACGACATTAAATATATAAATTGCTGGATTATAACCAAAACGATCTACTTTCGTTGGACTATTTGCTCTTTCTCAGAAAACAAACATTGCAGTATCTTTAATATTTGTTCAATATATTTCGATTTCCTTAAACAAATTATCCATGATATTACATATCTCTGTGTTTGTATTTATAATTATTGTGTTGGAAGAAAATTATGTTCAATTAAACTCTAACTAAATCAGTTGTAGACCTTCTAAAAATAATTAAGATTTATAATAAGATAAGAAATAAAGAATCGCGTTTTTCTTTCCTACAAATTTATACAGAGTTTATACAAATTTATACGAGAAATTATTATCTATGCTAACGCTTCTGTTCATCAACAAAGAACATTTTAATTTATAATTTAAAGCGGTGTTTGTGTCGATATGGTTTTATAGTACGTATCATATATAATTTATATAATTTAGTTGTGCATTTACACCAAGAGCCTTCTCTTTGCACTGCGTATCTCCAACAAGTGTCTTGCGTGCGTGCTTTTCCATTAAGATTTAAAATTGTTAAAAATACGCTACCGCTCACAAGTATTTCGAGAATTACTACTCTACTTGAAAGTAAAGTCTACTTAATCATAAATTATAAAGTAAATAATCATAAAAATGAAATGTATTAGTAGAGAAATTATAAAGATCATGCAATTATAAATTAATCGTTAATTGAAAGCTACCTCGAATCAAAGAGCTCGTAAGTGCTACCGTGAATTATTAATTCATCGTTAATTCCTATACGTTTTGGATAAATTCAAATTTCGTTACCATAAATCGACAGAAACGTCGAAATACTTATGAACGGCTGATGTACGTATAATGTAAGTTAGGTTAGAATAATGATATCAATGCTGTGTGTCACGTAATCGCAAAACTTCAACAAGAACTGCTACATAATTATTTGAACTTGAAAGAAAACCGGAAGTACCTATACGGAGTATACTGAATAATGGAAATATGTAAAGAGCGATGACAAGGTAAACATTAGCTTCTTTTGTCTAGTGCGAATATAATACTTGTTCTGTTTCCGTTCTTTTAACATTAATAATAGCGTCCGAAACAAAGTGTGGATAACTAATTAATTATAACTTTGTTCGGTAAGTGGATATTTTTTATAGTATTCTGTCGAATCATATCGCTGAGATCAGATAGTATTCAGAAGGCAACGTATAATTGAGTTTTCCTTGAAAATTTTAGATTAGTGATATTTCTATATACATTAGAAGTTTTACATTATAAATATTTCTACGCTACGATCTTTACATTAGAGGTATTTTTATGTCGTAAACTTTGTACTGGAGATATTTTTCTCTCGTAAAGTTTGCATTGAAAATGTCTTTACGTTGTAAATTTTTCAATAAAAATACTTCTCGTATTGAAAATTTTGCTCTAAAAATATAGCGAAGGATGTTTCTATATTGCAATAATTTGTAATAATTTCATATTTGGAATATTTCTGTATTGCAATAGTCAGTCATAATCTCATACTTTTACATATTACAAATTTCCTATTAAAAATATTTCTATGATGGAAATTTTACATAAAAGGTATCTTTATAGCAACGATTTCGTATATTTGATATATTGCAGTGTTCATGTTAAAAATACCTTCGTGTTATAGACGTTATATTAGAAACATTTTCGTGCTGAAAATTTAATATTATTTCATAATATTTATTTCATCAAAATCTCCATATTAGAAAAACTCTGCATCAGAAAAGCTTGCATTTAATTCGAATTAGTAATACCGTTTCATATTAGAATCTCTATTTTAATTAACTTCGTCGTGAGGAGTCAAATACGTAACATCAAAAGCAGAGCAAACCAAAGTTTATCTTCCTCTGTTAATCTCTCTGCTCTTCTACAAACCTAATATTCGTTTAGTTCTCCCACTGTGTATAATAACATTTGAAACAAAGTGAGAATAATTAATTGCCATTAACCTCGTTCATTTGTTAGACTCGTTTGCTATAGCAAGACTGCTATTGCGAGAAGCTTGTACGAGATTGTTTGAAGTTATGAAGAGGATGTGTTGTGTTCTCGGAGACGAAGTCCTTTCGATAACTTTCCCTTGTTATCCGCGTTTCCGATCTCCTCGCCTGCAAACTTATATTTCTCCGGCTGTTTTCATTTTTCTGCAATTTTCTTCAAATTTATACTATTCTATCTTTAGTTTCGAAACTTCCTAAATAAGTGAAACATCAGTTTGCTCTTTCCTTCTAATTAGTTAAGTTTGTTATTAAACAAATCGTGATTCATGCTTTTTAATCAAAAGACGGCTCAGGAATAGAACATTCGTGTACTATAACTAATCTAATAATATCGTATATTATAATTAATACAATACAACACAAATATATTTGCCTGGAACCATTATTTGCGATAAATTAATCAGTTGATCCAGAATTACTGTTGCATTAATTTTCTATGTAAACCACGGCCGATTAGCATTAACACAACAGGCGATATTACGAGCCAAAATTATGCGAATATCTGCGAATTTCTGTATTAACGAGACAACCATACCGGGTAGAATTTTGACGATTATACAAATTCATAGAAACATGTCAATTACCTACATAGATTCGTTGTTAACGGAATGTTAAAATCTAGTTTGAAGATTTGCCAACTACTTAAATTTGTCTAATTGCAGATTGGATTAAATTTAAATTTCTCCATTTAAGGCATCGTTCTCAAGAAAATAAAATTGCTCCAGTGCACCAGCGCGGTACATTTTTAAATTCATTTCTCTGGAAAACTAAGCGTCTTACAAAAAAATTTTATTCTGCATTTTTTACCCATTTTCACATGCAGAACAAGCCCCCGTCGATTAGTTTCTCTTGTTCAGTCCGGGATTAACCAAGTTTAAGCATACTCGACGAATCTTCAAGCTCGATTTTCTAAAAAATATCAGGCTCCGGACGAAAAAAAGACCTTCTACATTTTCCACTTACTTTTCCATGTAGGTTTGCTTCCATTTCGGTTTATCAGTTCGGTAACATCCTGTGTTACGGTATATAAAATTCACGTGACAGGTAATATGTTAATGAAACTGGAAGCGATTTCTTTCACCATGTGTCGCAGGAGATTATGGTTGGAGACACGAAATCGTGAATTACATAAGCTCGTTGGATTTCGATGGACCGTCGAATTAGAAAAAAATGCCAGTTCGTGACTCTTGTTAGTAATCGATTCGTTACGTAACCACGGCTAAAGGCTGCGTCTGCCCGTTCACTCCATTTGTCGATCATCCAGTTCGCTCTTACTTGGAAATTTGCTCGAGCTTCTTCTACCGGAACTGTTGAAAAAGCTCAATTTGTTCCAGTGATTGAATATTTTTTGATAAAAATAAGTTAAGAGAGGTTCGTGCTGAAAATTTCAGGACTTTTTCTTGAATTTTCATGGCATTTGAGAAAGTCTTATTGCGCTATCCCGACCTTGGAATTGAGGGAAATTTTATGACAAGCTATTTTGTATTGGTTTCGAACGATCGTTGGAGGTTTTAGGGGAAATTTGTAGGCTGAATGGGAAATCAAGTTTCTCTAAGATTTTTCTACGGCTCGAGGAATAGTTTTCGCAAATTTCTGATCAGATATAGAAATTTTCTTTCGACTATGTTGTTTTGGAATATTTTTCATATTTGAGAACAAAATTTTCTCGAACCTTACCACAGAGATTATTCTTATACTTTTGACGAAATTTTATGCGAATTCTGTATTTTCCCCGAACAAAGATATATAACCGATATATCCAAATCGGAATTGTACGTCACACTTTCGAAGCCAAAAACGATACGCGCGAAGCGTATTATCCTGACTCTTAAATTAGTAAACAACTTTGAACCTAACTTCAACTGAAAGTCGTAAAAATGGAAAATACACAATTACCATAAATTTCAGGGTTGCCAGGGAATTATAATAAATCTTAGTTTTCCATTCTCTTCCTGAACGGTGATCCCAGCTCGTAACATAAGTTGTCCAGTAACTTTCAATCGATTTAGCCTCGAAGATACGCAGAATTCTCAACACATGTTGTGCTATCGCTGAAAATTGTTCGAGTATTTTTCTCGTCACCTGTTTTCTCGCCTGTTAGTGGTATTTCTGTTTGATTCGTGTTAATGCGACTGCATCGAGCATGCAACACATCGGAATTGTCTGTCAATATGTTCGACAACCACTTCAAACTTACTCGTATTTGGCACGAAAAGCTTAGTTTCTCGTGAAACGATCCTTCACGAATCATTATTCGTATTTTCATCGATCGTAAATCGCTACTATTTCGTATTAGATAGTAATCAACGTTCTAATATTAATACAATCAATATTGGTTTTGTATTAATACCTAATATTATAATATTCGTCAAATTAACATTAATTTAATGACGATTCGTAGATATTAATTGATAATTAATTTTACAAATCACCGATGTTTGTTTTTCACCGATAGGTTAAGTAAATATAGTCTAGTAACTTATTCTCGTATTCTAGGGAATTCCTTTTAATTTCCTGCTCGCTTTTCTGTCGATCTTTCGAATATATCGCGCGCCGAGGTCTCTGTGATTTCCCAAGATGAAATTCTAGATATTGCTTGGTAATTGAATGGATTTTTTTTATTTCTTCGTACGTACTAGCTATTGAAGCAGGATAGAGGCATGGAATCTCTTCTCGAATGATAGATTCAGGTCATGTTTCGTGATTGATCTTCTGTTTGAAGGAGTTCCCCTTGCACCTTCCCTTTAAAAATTGAATTATGTAAATGGAATATATATCGAATACGTAGATATCAATTATATCGGGACGCTATTTTCATTGCTTATTTTCTGTTCATGTTGCCCAATGACCAAAATGTATCTCCTCATTCAAATAATATTAATTCAAGTTTATATCGTTACTCTGATTATACAGACAGAAATAGATCAAAGTGCAAGTGTTAGTTTTCATAGTGCAAGGAATTTTATAATAAAAAAACATTATTTTCGTCGATCTTTTTTTTACCTTGAAACCCAGCATCGCACGTAGTTGAATTTAACTTCACTTGCGTTTTCGTACGATATAAAAAAATATTTTGCCCCTGTAGTACACTGCAAACAATTGGCAAACGACCCACGTAAACACAGCAGTCTGCAACTTTCCAATTTCAACGAATTTATAACTTTTTAATGGTCGAAGGTTCAAAGGTAAATTAATTCCAGTCAACTTTTTCAGTACTTGACATTTAATTTTTATATCGTAGAATGTCGAATTATGGAAGATGTCAGAAATGGTTGCGTCGAATAATACAATAATATTCAAAGAATATTTTTAGTTCCCACTACTCGACATACGGAAACATATAATCGTCGTACATTCTAGTTAAATAACTTTGAGTTATTAGTATTTTCAGTTGGCAAGCATCGAAACTATAACTTGCATCTCAGCATGATACACTCAGCTTCCGTGAGATATTTGCGTATGTTTCGCTAAGGCGCGCTGCATTCTACGTGAGAATAGCTCTATATGAAGGAGTAGGCGAATGAATATGAAAAGCCGGTAGGGTTTTAACCATTCGTTGACCAAAGAACGAAATACTGTTAGTCTTTCTAATGCTCAACCAACTGACGTTCATCTAGTTTCCACTAGGAAAGCGTTTTAGGTTTTAATGGTGGCCACGTTGAAACTGTCGTTTAATGATTTAGGACACCGGTCTGCCCACTGAGACACGGAAGTTTACTTTACAGTACCGTGTCTTTGATGGATTTATTTCTAATCTGATTCCCAAGTATATTTAATTACTCGAGCGTAGAAATATTAAATCTGGCCTGGATTTTTTTACCAATATTAATCGAAATGTTCACAAGTTCTCAACTTTTGAGAATGTTGAAATATTTCTATTCTCTGTCACGATTTTTTATTCGCCAGTATTTTTCTATTTCTCCGATGTTTCAGTATTCTCAGTATCTTAACTTTGGTACGTTTCCTGATATTTTTCTAATCGACATTTCGAATATTAATTTACCCTCGAGTAGTGTTTTACATGCAATTATTAATATATTGAACAATATTATTAAAATAAAACGTTTCTTAATGACAACACTAGACAAGTTTTCATCGTCGAAATAATGCAACATCCGGTTATAGTAATATTTATCGTAAACCGAATAATTGTTCGTAGTTATTGAAAATTTCAATTGTCAAAATGTACCACCAAGCTTGAAATATGAATTCCGGATAATCTCTTGGGAATGCACACGTGCAAAATTGATTTGGTACTTGTGACGGAAGCACGTGATGGTTCCCTTACGTGGGTATATCGTCTGGGGATTTCCATGTCAAAGGGAGACGCCATGTAAATCTTGTACGGCAAGGACTTTTGTATTTATTGAATGTGTCGAAACACGCTGTCGACGACAAACGGTTAACAGAGAGTCGCTTCTTCTCGCGTTTTAAGGTCGTCATAAATATTAATCCAGGCTTTTGTAGAAATTTTTCCGTCTGCAGTCCTCGAGCGTCGTTTACTTTCTTCTAAATTCACGCGAAATTCAGATCTACTGACATTGCCAATCCTTCAATAACAAAGTAGTTGCTCGATTCGATATTTCATCGTGACTTGAAAGCAAACAGATGTTGTATTTGCTCTCTTCAAAATTTTGCAAGTATATTTCACATTTTAGGATTAGAGATTATATCTCTTTACGAGTTAGAGAATTTCTACGACGACAGATAAATTACAAATAATTTAAAATTATAAAAGGAAGACACGTAAATCCTCGTCCATAATGTTACAGGACTAAGAAAATAGTTTCCAATAAGAAGGAAAAAATGTTCCTCAAGCAACGAATGCATATTTTCTAAATAAAAACCAGCCTTCTATCTTATCAACGCACTCATCCATATAAATCACTTTTGCAACAAGGAAATCTGGTATCTGTGTAACATAAATCAGCCAAGAACATAATCGTTCGTTGCAACAGGGTTGATCATCGAGAGATCTCGAATCGACAACGATGTATCGTCAGGCGCAACAATGTACCGTTGCGTATTATGTTTTCAATCGATTGCACGTCGCTTCGTCCCTGAACTATGGACTTCAGTGCAAGTTGAAAGCGAGTGTATCGCAGTAACAAAGTTTTCAACGACAAAGTAGATATTTTTAATACATACGATCCCTCGTGGACTCGTGCATCTCGCAAACGCGCACCGCCGTTATTTCCCGAGTTTTATTTATCGTTTTAAAACGGTACGCTCATATATTATCTCGATTCTATCAATAAATAATGTTTCTACTAATCTCTAAACCTTGTATCTTTTATCACACAATTGCTCGTGTATATGATATTAATGTTCGTGAAGTTGCCGAATAGCTGCCGCCTCGCCGATTCCGACACCCGTGAAATATATCGAAGTCGTCATTTTGACAAACTTTTTCCTCTACATACACAACATACATGGTCGATTTTAGTTTTCCGTCTACGTGTATTTCCTTCTTGTGTTTTATTCAAAATTGTCCGAATTATGTCTACGTTGATGTATTCGCTTCATCATAGTATCTATCGCAACTGTGTTAATAGTACGAAGCACGAAAAGAGAAGAATCGTTTATGGAAACAAAAATTCCTAACAGGCCTGAAATAAAATATTAAAATGTACATGTATCTCAATGTCACTCCATATAAAGTAATATATCACGATGGTACATTATATTAAATAACATATTTCAGTGTCACCCTGTATAAAATAATATAGTTCGGTATACGAGATATACCCTAGCAGTTTGCTATATAAAATATCGCGTTATTTCAAATACGACAGTCCTCGTCTATTTTCGTCAATGCTTTTCGTTCGGCTCGTTCATTGAAAACAGCCTTTACGCTGTTCGTGTCTACAATCGTATGTTTCACGTTTCTTTCTCTTTCTTCGCTACACCGTGAAACTACTATTTTCTTTTTTTTTTTTTCACGAGGTTTTTGTTCGCAACTTTCTGCCATGGTATTATTCATTCGCATGCGCGAATTCGTCGCACGAAAGAATCGCTTCTGGGCTCTCCCTCTCTCTTTCCCTCTTTGTTTTACCAACGAATTGGATCAGATCACGTTTTCGGCACCTATGGCTTCTTTTCCTGGAGCTTCTGTAGCTGTACAAACACTTGTTTCGCTGGTAGAATCTAAGGAAGGACGGTTCTACGTGAAAAAATAAATTGAAGAGCTTTTCTTCATTTAACTTACAAAAGTTTCCAATTTTCTTCGTTTATCTAGAAAGATTGTTAAAAGTTCGCCTGAATGTTTGCTAATTCACAGAGCATGAGGAAAATTCCTATTTTAATTTCTACCAGGATATAAATATTTCTATCACGAACACGTATGAATAATTTTGTAGTATTGCACGGTTCCGAGGGAAAATCGATTTCCTTGGAAGAAGAAGGTGTATCCAGTCAAAGTGGAAACCCGAAAGCTGACGTATCGTGTACGGTGTACACGTTTGATCGATAGTTAGCCGCCAAGGGTGACATGTGGTTTACCAGCACAATGCTCGAGCATATCACGGCTCAACACCGTCCAGGATGTGGATAATGCGAGTGTACGGGTAGATTTGATGCCGATAGTAGACGTGTTGCTTCTATCCCTCGTCTAATTAGTCCTTTAGTCAACTTTGTCCGATCTTCGTGTCGTTATCTTGATCCTGTAGCTTAACAATGGGAATCTAACCTTCCTTGCGTACATTGACGCAATTATAGTACACTTTCTACAAAATAGTTCAACAATTGGGAATTTCCTATGAGAAAAATAACTAAAATATTTGTATTGTTCCACTTTTTTCTTCGTTGAAGAAACACTTATTCGATCAAAATATTTTTCATTAAGATGAATACACTCAGCTTTCTCGTTTTATCGAATACTAACACTTCATCGGCTTTTTGTCGCCGACAATCTTTCTCATTATTTGAGCAGTAATTTGTTATTTAGTACTAAGGTAACTTGCTCAGTTGCGTTGCTTTGCAAGCTCCCGCAGTTCTATACCAATTTGAAGAACGTACAAAAAGAATGGTATTGCAGAGTCTAAACCGAAACAGAGCCGGCGCCAGGGAGAATCTGCGCCTGAGCTGTCGGTCGAAAGCGCTAAGATACTTCGCCTTTTACTTGCCAATTCGAAAGAAATATCACAGAATGCGTTTGAATAAGCATCAAGTTTGAAGAAAACGAGAACGAACTTATTATACCGAACATAGTACATTCGTCGAGTTGTACATTCTCCGATCTTTTGTTTACTTTTCACAAGCAAGGGCTATTCGCAGGAAGAGCTGAATTTTTGAAATCTACACGAGAATTCAGCTGGGAGTAGAAGCACGACTTTGCAAGCTATGGGAGTTGGAAAATCGTAATCTGGATATCGCGTTCGTCGTGTTTTCTAAACTAATAATGGAAAGCCGAGGCGAGATTTCATAACTGCGGATTATCTGATCGTTTTACGCTCGCTGGCAGTAAGTGAATAAACGCATACGTGATCGCAATACGATCCTCGGGGACCGACGATAAATTAACGCGGACCGGTTTTAGACGACTTGAGAACTCGGCCTTCCGATCCTCCTGCCAGTTGCACCAATTCGTTTCGCAGATTTATCTGCCAACCGACTCTCCTTTTTTCCTTGCTGATATATCTTTTTCTTTCTTCATCTTTCCTTTGTCGAATTATCTGCCTTTGCTCGACCAGGTCCTAATTTATCGCCGCGTAAACTGGGACGCCGTGTGTTCGTAGGCCGTCGTTCGAGTGGATCTTTCATAATTATTTCGCGACCAAGTAGCGTTATCACCTACTCGAGCTGACGAAAGGAATAAATAGGTGAAACTAAAGAAAGAACGCGAACACAGGTCTTAATGATCTGTAATTTCTAAAACGAAACTTTTTCTTTTCTGTGCGATTGTTTTATTGTACGTAGAACTACTAACAGTAGAATTATTTGATACAAGATTGTAATAATTTTAGGTAGAAATGCTTCTATATAATTCCTTAATTGTATTTTTTGCAACTATTTTACGTAGAATTATTAATCGTGGAATTATCAATGATAGAGCTATTGGATAAAAGAATGGTATATACTATATAATTTTTAATTAATGGACGACTAAATATACCAAATGTTATTGCAAAATTGACTAGATAGACGCAAGCTATAGTCAGTCTATGATTAACATAGTTGAACTTGTATTTGTACAAACTGTTTGCTAATAGTATGCGGAGAACTTGTCCTAACTATCGTACGACTTCGCGTTACATCATCGTCTTCGACGAATGAATTATATATCGTTTCTGATCTCGATTACATTGGTAACTCGTCTTTCAGGCGAATCTAATTATCGTAAACGACAATTGCCATCGCTTATTCTACCAGTCACAAGCCAGAGAGCTAATTTTCATAGCGCGCGAAGAGGTTATTGTCCAGCAGCTGTGTTTTTATTCCTGTCGTTTAGTCGTTCAGTTTCTCTCTCAATGACAATCCTCGGACGGGCCGTAAAATTTTATTCGACTTTATCTCTATAAATCAACGCGAGAGATATACCGCGTCAATCGACAAAAGGAAAGAGGAACGTGTCCTCAAATATGGAAAAAATATTGGTGAAATATAATGCACGCTGAACGTGCATCTCGAAAGTGACATAACTCAAACAGGTTTTTAAGAAAAGACGAGAAACTATTTGGAATCTTACGAACAAAATTATTCTTTTTACTAACTAAATTATTTACGTAACTTTGGCGACAAGCGTAGATTCTAGAAAAGAATGATTATTTTTGTAATTTTCCCTCGTTCCTTTTACGTTCTTCTAACGTAGAAGCAAATTATTCTCAGTCGTGACACTTTCTATTATGCAGTTAGAACGGTAAATAAGTGGCCGAGTAAGTGGTTGGACTTGGATTCGCGAGCAGGAAGCGCGGTCGTCGTAGATTATAATTTTGTTTTGATCGCTGGAGAATTTTTATACTCTCTCGGTGTCTGGCCATTGACTGGATCTACTTAAGAATGTCTGGTTCGCTGCGCCTGTTCCTACTTATACCGTCATTACTGGCAACCTGCGTCATGAACTTTAAATAAAAGGAAATTTTACCTGTTCGATTTTGCCTAATTTTTATTTCATTATTCTCGGTTACATTATTTGATCTATCTCTTCGAAATATAAATATTTCAATCGATTGGTATTAGGTAAAAGTTTCTTTCGTTTTATAAAGAAATAATAGACGCACAATGTTTTTTTATCTTTTAATTATGCACGAATATAATAATAGAAATAAAACGAAATGGATCACATCTAATTCAATAAAATAATATAAAATAAAAATTATTGTTCATCTATTATCACCTTATGAAACGAAAGACACTTTTCGCACAACTTAATATTTAAGATCAACGATTCGAAAGAATGCACTGCTCTAAGCAGAATTTTTCTGTTCGACGAATGCAAAGCGTGAAAGAAGAGACAGCAGATGGATTCGTGTTAAGAAAGGACGCGAGACAGGACGAAATATAGGTAGTCACGTATTTAACATAGAAGCTGCTTTTATCACGCTCATTTGCCAAAGATTTCATTCCTCGCTGAACGCCGTTGAACCTTTTATGGTTCCGTGATATTCCAAGCGTGCAGCTCGAATTCCAGCGAAAGGAAAGCAACAGGAACTCGATCTGGCAAACGATTATCGCGTTGGCCGTAACGTGACAATGAGAATCGTTAATACGTTTGTCACACACGGTGGCTCATAAAAATATTCGAACGTTTATCAATGAAATTGTTCACCAATGCGTTATATATCTACGTTATACGAAACTGTTGGTTTATGCATTTAAACAGGAAATTTGAAAATGCAAAATTGCACGGTGTCCAAAAGTGTCCGAAGTATGGTGCTTTTTATAATATTTGCCAGATGAAATAATTTTCTACCGAGGTTCTACCCCTTTAATTATATTCACAGAAATATAAATTCACGAAAATATTCGCAATTCAATCGAAACGCAAACATTTGGAAATGTATGTAGAAGTTGCGGGACACTTATTGCAAATATACACTGAGTGAAAAGTTAGTATATGCATAGTAGTCTTAAACATACAATTAGCGTTAAAGATAGTCTTGCTACATATTGTGGCTTATTAATATAGCGAATAGTTGGTAGCGAATAATTGTTTGTTAATGATAATTGACTGTTCAAGCACTTGACGATCTCCGCGAATCTATGCTTCCAATAAATAGTTTCTGACTTCTACGTACATTTTCAAATTCTTCTCAAATTTTGCCAATGTGACTGCAATAGTCGTGTTTCGTTTTAGTGCCATTGAAATTTCACAATGTTTTGTATAATATATATATATCGAGTCAGCGTTGGGGTTGGGGGCGTTTAACGAACAGAATTTGACAATTAACCGCGACGATTAGATACTCGAGGTGCTAATGACAATAACCTTAGGTTCAATAACGAATACACGGTCAACGGGATAGCAAATGCGCTTACTTCTCCAAAGTCCAAGTGGAACTGAACTTACTTGTCCACAGACCAGGTGGAATTGAACTTACTTGTCCAAAGTTCAAGTGGAACTCAACTTACTTGTCCACAGTCCAAGTGGAACTCAACTTCTATCCCTTTCTATGTACCTCTCTGTACCCTCTGGGTCGACTATATTTTTAAGGAGAACTATACAACTACGTGATACCTCTGTTAGTTGAAAACGTCCATTCCGTGACCGTGGCTACGTTTAGCGACCAGATTCGAGCCCAAGCCTACTGTCATAAATCTCGGGCAAACATACTCGGGTTATATTATTTAAGTACAGTTATAATAAAAATCCTAGGCTAAAGAATTGGGGATTTTCCCAAAAATTCCAAAGGAAAGGTCCCGATGTTCTTTCATCTCCGACATATAAATATAAAATATTCTTAGGAGTGTGCGAATACCTCCATGTGCCGGTGTATGCTCAGTGATAAACATAATAAGATCTGCATCTGAACTCATTAAGGAAGAGATATTCTTTATCGGCTTTGTCTCGCGAAACGATCTCGCAACCGGGAACTCTTATTGTCTAATTAGATTTTTAGTCGTCCTGCTCCTTTCTTTTCACGGTTATTCCAACAATTTCTCGCGATTATTCGCAAAAGCTTCTGGGAAAGAACGTATTCAGTTTGCGGGTGATGTCGTTCTTTGTTAAGATTAATCATGTCGGGTCGAATTAAACGGCTGGCTGGTTACGTACAGGGTGATCACGTTTTAATGAATTAACATTCTTTTCGGAGTAAACTGTGAGAGTGTAGAAACGACGGAAGAGAATAGCGTTTTATTTGTTTTATACTCCACATAGCGGAATATGTAAATTTTTTAACATCCTTTATACCTTAGTTTTTGGTAAAAGGGGGGCGAATTTTCATTTTGTCGATTCTCATGCACGCCAGCCCCAAGTTTTTATTTAGACTGCATTTTTGCTTTTAATAAAAATCCCGCAATCTCGAATTTTATTTAAAAAACAGGACGATTTTCAATTTTTTTTACTCGCCATACGTACGTAATTTTCCGTCAAATCGCTTTTCTGCCAAATGTTTGTGAAATTTGCATGTTTCATAAAAAATCGTGCGTATTTTCCCACTGATATCTACTCACCGTTGAAACAAGAATTTTTAAGGTGAAATATCGTGTTTCTCGATGCGGTGTCGTAACATTTCGTCGAAAATGTAATACTTCGCCAAAATTTGTAGTTCTTCGCCGAAAATTCACAATTTCTGTCGATAATGTATATTCATCGTTAAAAGACGATTTTTCATGATTAACACGTTACATGGTTTACGAACGTTAATGGGCAACGCTGGTAATGATAGCAACTAATTCGAAACTGTGAATGAAGCGAACCACGACCGCGACATATTAGCATAATACAGATAGATGGCGGACGCAACGGTGCAATTATATGCAATTAGGTTCGTCGATTAATAGTGATCGATACAGAATGGATTACCGTAATTATGCTTGATTATATACACTCCTGTACTGTGATCGATGTTTCCTCACTGGCCCATGTTAACTTGTATACTTGTTTTTCCACGTCTCGATAATTTACTCACGATCGACTAAGCTGGATAATTATTTAACAATTATTTAAGGATAATTACATTCGTTAGAGAAATTTCATCGATTTTACGCTTCGAGGGATGTTATTATAGCCCGTGAGAATCGCACTCGTTCGACTGCGTGAGTTTACGTATTTGATGAAAAGCTGCTTTTTGCGCGATAACAACGGCGCTGCGTCCCAATTCCTCAGTTTCGGAACGCTGATGCAGAAATTGCGAAAAAGAGAAAAATCTCCCCTCGTTCTTGTAACTTTTCAGGTAATTTTTCAATGACAGCGATATTACTCGGCTGCCTGTGAGCCTGTTCCAACGAATAAACGTAAAAAAAGAGCAGCTTCCCTTTATTAACCTAGAGCAAAAACGTAGAAATGAAGATTTATATAAAAGACGTCAAAGCTTTTAAGGGAATATTTAAAAGTCACGAAAAAGGCACGATTTCGTGTCACCTTTTTATCGAACGAACATCACAGTTTACATCGATCTGATAGAAAGACGAAAAGAAATAAAGATCGTCTTTATTAGTCTTGCTTGCTATAAATGATTGTATACCTATACGTTTTTCAGATTCCAGGTAGATTTGTTTCAGTTTACTATCCACAAAATTGGAAGTAATTTAGCATGAAATCGTTGAATCGATAGAATCCTTGAGCCAATAAGCCTGAAACTGTAGAGGATTTTTGACTGCCGAGACGAACATCGTGCAACAGAGAAAGGAGCATTGGTTCTTATTGAAATAGGTGTAATTTTGTGTGCTACACTAGATTAGCCGCGTAGTAGTGACACATATATGAGTATGAGTGTGTGCAAGTATGTCTCGTAAAACAGATGAGACAAAGAGAGTGCTGAGACGCGTGCAAATGTATATCGACGAAGAAATCTGACTAAATAAATCTGAAACTATTTTCATATCAATTCTAAGTGTAATCTAAATGTTCCTATACATTTATTTCGGCGATTAAGATCCACAATTCTCAACAGTTATCCATCACGATAATGACTGGAACTGATACAAAGTATAGAAAGGTACATTGGATTTCGTTATTGTACGACGTTTGCTCGCTCGATCAAGCTCAGCCTTCCATTCAATTCCTTTTAATATTATTGCATGGAAATTCCAATTACTTAAGATCGCTCGATTTCCAAGACTACTTTCTGGAACCAGACTAGTTCATTGCACGTATGGTGTTCCTGGCAGGAGACAAATACAACGCGACGATAGAACGATTTATTTTTCCAAGTGACCTATTCATCGAGGAATTTTTACGCTGCGCGCTGCATTGGTCGGAAAACGTGGTAATTGGACGAAGTTGAAGTGTATTAGTACGCATTTCATTGCTGCCAGCAAATAGAGAGCATCAGTTTTCGATCATTTCCACTGCAATCTTCATAGATTTCATTTCACTGCTTTTGAAGTTCGATCGTCTACGCGTCTGGTACTTGCAGCACAGTAAACGTTAAACGTAAATAGTAACACGTTGTCACAGTGTAATCCGCTGCATCCGCTGGTATCTACAGCTACAGCGTTCTTCTAAGAGCCTTCGAAGTTGATTCCAGCTGCTCTTAGTAATATCAAAATTCTGCAAATACCCTGAGAAATGCAGAAACCAAATGCTTTCGACGCCTGGCTCAAGACTTCCGTCAAGCGTCGAATCTAAGAACACAGGCCGAAGACGATCGATGCTTGGTTTTTGGGTTTGCTCGCAATTTTCCAGTCGGTTGAACAACGAAACGTTTCTTTGGATCAAGTTTAGGGTATCAGAGGAGAGGAAGGCGATGCTCGAGATAGTCTTGAGCCAGGAACGCTGTGCACAGTAAACGAGAAACAATAAGACGCCTCTTGGAACTATCTTCCCTTTTTGCCAACAAAGGACGAACGATTTCTCGCGAGTCGGTGGGAAATGGCCCATTGTAGTCCACGTCCGGGCCATTCCTAGTAAAAAGCAAACGCAGATGATTCGCAGGAAATTCCTTTTATTTCCGTCAATCGACGAAGCGCGAATTCGACAGGAAAAAATAAAGAAATTCATTTGACAAGGATGGAATAATGACACGTCATTGTAGAAGAATTTCATTGACAGTTGGTGTCGCAGTTGCCCATTGTCGTGCTAAATACATCTTTCTTCATTTTATTTCAATTGTCTAAGGTCGCATCAACCATTCGCGTGGATTGTTAATGATTCAAGGCCGAGGTTTACACTTCCTAGCATGTTTTATATCTAAATTCTTGTTTATTTACAACTTTCGCAACGACCGATGATATTGTGGTATCGTGGACGAAAGGCCTAAGAGATCTCGGGCCAACTATAAACAATGTCGCGAGGAAGCCTAAGTGCCGACAGGCCCAACAATGTATCGTCGGTCCTTCGATCGAATAGTTTCGTGGAAAAGCCTGGCCACCAGCGGTTGCGGAACACGTGCGTGCTGGGGCTAAGACAAAAGACAAAGGGATGCTAAGGAACAAAGACGAATTAACAGTGTTAGTTGAGAAGTCAGTCAGTTGCTAGCGTCAGGTAAAATTCGTGATAAAAAAGGAATAGCTTAACTCGACTGTCCTTTTGTATTTTTATATGCTTTTATTCGCAAAAGTGGTTAAGTATAATATTACAATGAAGTAGCGATGTTCAGAGCATTAAAATAGTTGCTCAAATCGCGGCCAAGACTGTACCCAAGACTAGTCTCGTGATCGAATGCTCGCAGTTTTATATGTTGAGTCTGTAGGACAATTCCTCAATAGGGGCAAGGAAAGGATCCTGAGTGCCCTACGTGATGGGGAAAATTTGGTGTTGGGCCATGTGCAAAGGTAAGGTCAAAGTCTGAAGGTTCATTAACAGGTAGTGTGGAATGACGTGGATTTGGCTATGGTCGCTGTAGCGTTGTGGAAAGAGCGTGATCCGCGTGAGAGAGAGCGTTGGATCCGTGGTTACGAGAGTTGCAAATTAATTATCTAATTGTCTTAATTATAATACGTTATTGTGATTAGTTCACGTTAAACAACCATAGTTTCCTGTTTAACCAACATCTGCTTAATCCATTTATTGCAAATAAACTATAATTGTAGTAAAGATCCTACGATATACTTCACTGTCAGGTGCATTTTGTGCAGTTCGCAGATTGTATTCTTCGTTGAGGAGATATTGGTGGCTGAGAATGTAAAATGTGCTCTTCATTATCGAAATTTTGGATAGGAAAGTCGATAGGTGGGAGGAAGATTAGAAATCGATCGATCGTAGGGTCTCGAACGATCCATTTCTACAACGTAAATTGCTTCGCCCGTTGTAGCTGAATAATTCAGGGGATATACTTGTTACTCGACGAAGGTCGACTGACGAAGTTGCGTGAAGTTGGTATAATTTATCCGCCGAAATCGATTGCAATTTAACGTGGCTGCGAAACTTCTCGATTGAATCGTAAATAAAGGCGGAAAGTCTGAAAATATCGAAAAGAGAATATTTCGACTGCGAAACTTTCCACCGCGAGCAGAGAAGAGTGAAACTGAATTTTCTTTCGCTCGAAATAAGCTACGATTCAGCTTTTCGCCGATAATATGGAAAACGCGCATCGGGGGAATAGAAAAATTCGGGGCTAAAGATGGACAGCCTTTAGTTTTGCCTAAAGATACTATAATACTTTCTCAGATGTTCCCTTCGCTTATACTTGGCAAAAATAGGAAAAAGTAGAAAAAGGAGGATGTACAAAATTCTTAAACCTTTTCAAAAGTTTCTAATCGTCTCAATGAAATTTTATATTTAGAAAACCACCCTCGCTAAGAGCTTAACTTAACAAACAAGCTCCAATTAAACCAGTTTGGTTTCCTTTAAAAATACACTTAAAACGTAATTACACTTAGAAGTAACTTTAAACTGCACACTCTTTGTGCATAATAAGAGACGTTCGCAGAACGAGCTGATAACGTATCAGGTCCGAGTGACGTCAAAAACCTGTCTATTAAATCGACTTCCAACTCGCTATAGCCATAACCATTCCTCGAACTTGATATTTTCCACGAAGCACCGTAAAAGTGAAAAAAGTAAAAGGAAACAACGCGATCGTCTATCGGCTTTAAACGTCGAAATTGAAACGACAGAGTTCGCCAGCGGGAAACAGATCTCCACGGTGGCCTGTAATTACGCGTCGCGTATTCCGTCGCGGACTGTTCCTTCCTGAACAGAGAAACAAAAGGAGAAGATGCCAGGGGCGGAAGAAAGAAAGGAGGAAAAGAAAAAACGATAAAAAGGAGAGTTATTAAGCCGAGAGTATAGACCGCGTTTTCTCTGCTAGCCAAGACGAAGGAAGGTGTCAGAGCAATGAATGCAGGCGATTCACACGATGCACCAGGCGTATACAACGTTGACGAGTTTCTAGCTTCTCTTATACTTTGATTAGTGGCATCGTTGGCCTCGACCAAAGAAACTTCCCACTCGGTTGGAGAGCGTCTTAACGTTCACGTTTTCGATGGTCGATCGCGAGATTTTCGCGAATCTTTGAAGGTCCGTGAAGATCGAAGTTCTTCCTGAAACGTGAGAATATTTATTTATTTATTTATCTACTCATTCTATCGGCGAAAAACCCTATTAGTAATAGGAAGAGAAAAGATACGCGACTGAGTAAATAATCAATAATTATGAGGTGATGTTAGATGTAAGTGCCCAAGAAATACTCTCGATATTCAACAAAAAAGTTTATCAAACAATTAACAGTCAAGATGAACACTCAGATGAAAAGAAAAATAAAATGTAAAGAAATAAAAAGAGAATCTATTTTTGAACACTTGGTTTACGCTAATTACGATTTGGTTCTGAGCTCCAGCCGTGAGTTTCCAAGACTGAAGCTCGTACAATTTGACTTTCGGTGGGATTTGTTTATTTTTCTTTGTCATCCCTCAATATCCCCACTATCCACGCGTTTGTTAGGCGTCCGCGACCGTTGCCACGCACGCCTTCTTCTTGAACATTCGGCCGAAGGACCGTAGGGATATCGATGATACATTGGCCATGTCGGCCTTACGCTTCGATGGTGTAACGTAAAATTGACACTTGGATTGTAAGAGAGAAGAAGACTGACTCGTAACCCAACTCTTACTTTTCTTTTATCGAATTTTATTATAAATTTAGCACTTACAAGAATAGAATGACACTGAACCGGAGAAAGGGGGGCTGTACAAGAACAGGAACTAGAACAAGAACTGGCCGAGCTGGGTGAAGTCTCGGCTTATATGCGTTTTGGTTTGAGGATGTTGAGGGGCTCGGTGTAGGTTATGATGTGGAAAAGTGTCCGAAGCTCGGGGGTCGATGTCTTATCTCTGATGTAGATTGAGATGTGATTGATGTCACAATGGCATAGCGCTTTGTGTCGCGAAGCTGTCGAAAAGTTCCGTCGTCCAGTGCCTCCACAATTATAGTAATGTGGTATCGTGGAAAGATTGCCTAAGAAATGTCGGGTGAACCATAAACAATGTTGCGAGAAAGTCTAAGTGCCAACAGGCCAAAAAGGGTCTGGAAACTTCAATGTGTCGTCGGTCCTTCGGTCGAATAGTTAGGCGGAAAAAGCCTATGTGACCATGACCGTGGTCGGCTGCGGAACACGTGCGTGGTGGGACTATGAGGAAAAACAAGGGGATGCTGAAGGGAGGAATACGAATTAACAGGCAGTCGTGAGTTGAGAAGTCAGTGTTGTCAGGGTTGTCAAGAAGGGTGTGGTCAGCGTGAAAATAGAGCGTTGGAACCGTTGTGACGAGACGAGTGAGTGACGAATGATGACTGCGTGCATATAGACTGACGGAGCATCGTGCTTGATTTTGTGTTGACGTGAACGATATTGAAACAAATCATACTGTCACCAAACCTACTAGCGTTATATATTTTCCCATAATAATTGCTAGGAACCTGGTAGTGAAAAGTAATTCTGGCTTGAGTACTTAAGTAATTAAATAGTACTTAAATAGACACTTAAATACCGAGAGTCGCTAGCTAACAAAATGAAAAGAAAGAAACAACGAGACGTACAAGATTTAAAGCGACATAGGAGATCGTAGGAGTTTAAGTAAGCGAGATGATGGCAGAATAAAGATCGATAGATGTATGTGCACTATGCCATGCAGTATCGTACGGTCGAGGCAGCTAAAACAACTACGCAATGTACGATTCTATTTGCCGAATGTCCAGCTGGACAAATTGTAAAGTACAAATTAAATAATAATAAAAAAAATATACGATTATGTTCGACTCATAATAGTTCAGAATTATTCAAGTACAAATAGTATTTAGTATACTTTCTGCAATATTACTAGAATATTTAGCGAACGAAACAAATTTTTAAGTTTCGTGGATTTCTCGTATAATACGATTCATTCGCAATTCACCATAGACAAATTCGCAGAAATCGCTGAATTTGTATTGGGCGCCTCTTAAAAATATCTTCCTTGGTATATTTAGCATATTTCGATCGATTAGAGTATTTTAGAATTTTTTATTATTTAGTTTGTACTTTACAATTTGTCCAACTGGACATTTGGTAAATTTTTCTAACTTAATTGCTAAATAACGTGTGAATGGCTACCCCCAGCGGGAGATATCATCTTTGAGATTTTAGTATTAGGACATAATTCATAGGAAGACTTTTTGGAGTAAGCTTATGGTTTCTCCTAAAGAATTGTTGTTACTGTACCTGTTCATTTAGAGTACTTGAAGATATTTTAGCGTATCACAATATCTGTTGTTAGAATACTTAGTTAAAAATACTACAGAATATAATATGTATATTTAGACCAAGGTTAGGTTTTAAACGCTGTCCTTGGCGAAAACCACTGTATGTACCTGTTTGTACAATTATGGAATCCTAAATATAAGTATTTGGCAACGTTATGTCATGTTAATATAACTAAAAATCTCGAGATTTGCCAACTAAATATTTTTAATACGTTTCTATTACGCCTCTGTTTCAAAGCAACTTCTTTTCCCATTTTAAAAGTCCGTTTAATTTTCGAACTCGATTCTCCGAACATTAACATCACTTCGCACGAGAAAAATTCCTGAAATATGTAGATCCAGTGATTCGTAAACTGAATATTCGATCGTGTTTTCGAAATACGAAGGAGAAATGAGGTTTAGCAAAGTGGCGTGCTTGAAATTTACAAGCAAAGCAGATTCGACCGAGAAAAACATATCAGCATGGAATAACAACAGCTGTAATAAAAGATGAGAGAATTTGGCGCTGGAATTTTGAGAGACACAAGATGAATTTTGATATCTCGCTGCGTGTCGCGGTTTCAGTTTACCTGCAGTTGATTTGCCGCTATTTTGAAATGTCATTGCGATATCGTAGATATATGTCAGATACATATTCCTATTTCAAACTTCTTTCCAAGCGTTTTTATATGTTTGAAATGCTAGAAAGTGACATTTTTCTTCGTGCATTTATCTCCAGAAAATTATTAAAAATTTGATTTATTCATATTAGATTTAAATTCGATGGAAAAATTGAAATTTGTATATTTGAAAGTTTCTCTTTTATAACTTGTAGATTTTTACTCAGAAGTTAACCTTCTTTGAATTAATAAAATTAATTTACAATATGTTTGTAGCTACATAGCAGCTAAATATTATTTTCATCAATATGTAATTGATATAGATACATTTCTAGACATTTAAAAAAAATAATAATTTATGAAAAAAATGATTCATGTATCGATATAATATAATCGATACATAAGAATCAGATCTCGATCGAATAGTAGATCGTATCTTGAAACTTAGCTCACGTTATACTCGGAGATAAAGACATTTTCGGGGCTTCGATAATTTTCTAAAGAAGCTTATTCCACTAGCTTGTTCGATCTAAATACGTTTGACTGTGAATGTAGTAACTTTTCTTCAACAACTAGGACCATTGAATTAATCATAAGTACGCAAAGCAATTACTTGCACTTCAATGAAAACAAGGGGACAACGATATCACACAGCTACGGTTCTAACTAGGAAATACGGCTAACTGAGCTTCTGTTTGATAATTTGTATGTACAATATGCGATATATGCCTGTGCAATTGTGGCGAGCATTCAAAATTGCCGTATAAACGCGGCACCCAATAATTAATTGCTATTGGTAGCTTTGTTTCTCACCAAAATTATAGATCTCGGATTAAAATGTAGCAATTTATTAACAAAATTATACGCGAAAATATTTGAAACTTTGCCGAAGGGAAATCATAGGAATTTTAGAATTTCTAAAATTCCAAATTTCAAGAAAGCATCGTTTAAAAAATATAATTATTAATCTTCTACAAAAGCTACGGGTAAAACTATTTCGAATTTTTTCGTTTCACGTTTTATATAAATTGTTAGAAAGTACGATAGAATAAAAAATTATAGCCTAAAATTGCGTTAGAAAAATACCTGATGATGAATATCTGTTGAAAAGATGATTCCTGGCGTCTTAAGATATTTCGTGGAAACGCGATTCGTCAAGAAGACCAGGGAAAATTGTATATCCGCGGCATAGACACGAAATATTTATTAATACGAAACGTAGCAATTCGCTAGGGACAAGTGGGACAAGATACTCATCGAGTAACAGTCCGCGCGGCCGTGTCGGATCGCGAGACAGCATTATGACATTCCATTTCTCTGGTAACGAACATTAATTGAACATCAAAATTGGAACCGCGAGCAACGAAATTGTATAATCGAATTACGGAATTCCCTCACTGGTAACATGATTCGTGGGAAAGAGGAAAAAGTCTCGCTCGGATTAGTATCGTACCTACACCGGTTACGTCATTCGTATGCAAGTTTTGTTAATTGCTTCATTAAAACACAACTTTTAAACGTTATCAATAACATCCTGTTGTTCGTGCTATAATTGGAAGGAGGACGACGATTATAAATGCAAAAACGAGTGGAAAACATTGAATAAAACTGTTTTGTACGAGACCTTTTTTTTTAATCTCGTGTTTTACGTCACGCGCGTCTTTGAAGTTGAAGTTTATTAGTGCAGAGTCGTGGTGGATAGCTATTCTTCGTCGCAGTTGCTCGCCGGCTCGTTGGGGACTGCCGCCACATCCGGATCGTGCTCGGTAATTTACATCGACGCTTAAAAAGCAAAGGTAAAAGCCGATCCCTCGCGGGAAAGCCGCGTGTCGCGTAGGCTCAGGTGTCTTCTTTTCGTTGCGTGTTGTACTCTTTTAATATTGTATTTAATACGAGCTTAGTATGCCGCAAGTGTCGCTGATAAGTTGGTTCAGTGTTGGTGATAAGCTAGGAGTTCGTCCAGTTGTGCGAAGCCTCGTTTTCGAGAGAATTCCCTTCGAATATTTTAATTTTGTCATTCAAGGTTCGTAGACGTGGAAATAAAATACAGAGCATTCTACCGAATTGATACCACGGCTGATATCCGATGACCAATAATATTTAAAATAACGTTTTTAATAACGTTTAATTCCAATATTCTGTGCACAAATAGTTCAAATGAATAATTTTTCAAATAATCGATTAACGTTTCATACGATACGTATCTGTTGATTCCGCAAGTATATAGTAAATAATTGCTTTTGATCGCTAGTCTGCCATTCGTTCATATATTTCACCAATATTCATCTATCGATACTATAAATCGAGCAAAGTTTCCATACGAGCGACAGTGTACGTACCTATTGGCTTGGCAACTAAGTGATCGCGGATTTTGTCAATAGAACCTGATGACAGGTTCCGCAATCACTTAGTTGCCAACCCAATAGAATTCCAATCGTTATATTACGCAAAATCTTCACAATACATTGGATCCTCGATCCTACAAGACGCGTTAGCGAGTCAGAGTTTCAATTTCTTGGAAAGTAGCACTTCGTTGAAGAGATGGTACGTACGTACGTACGTGGACGATTAATTATATCGAAGCCCTGTAATTGCAGCGCGCTCTTCAATTACTGACCTCATCGAACCCTCTCTGCATCGTTTCCCCATCGACGAAATGGTCGAGACCGCGTTGTGTTCGCTCGACTCGTGCTTTGTACGTCTCCGGTCTACGAAATGAAGCCCAGAGGGCGTAATCGACACACTTTGTGCTCTGGTAATTTGATGATCCGCGCGAAACCTCGTAAGGATCAGCGATCCTTTTCTTGACAGGCCAATGGCTGCTGTTCTCTGTGCTAGCGCTCTTAGTTTTCATCGATAAATTATGCTCGTTAACCTGCCGCTAATTACACGCTAAACTCCTCCGTTTTCATTAAGCGGCCACCCCTGTAATCTTGGCGAATTTCACTTTGATCGGTGACTCGAACGACCCATCCACTGGACGAGTGAAAAATTTATCAAAAGGCTGTCTTATCCGCTGCACTAGTTTCGCTTTTAATCCTCTGCGTCGCTACGTGATTTCGAACGTCTCGTAAAAACGTTGCAATTCTGTTGGCCTGTCACATTCAAATTCCACTGGTGCGCGTAGCGTTGGTTAAGTAAACGCGCGTTAAAATAATTTTTATTACTTAACGAGGTTGAGGGAAGATATTAGCGACGTTTCATTGAAATTGTTGGAAGACAGGAGACTATTTTTTTCTAATTTGTATAATTCTGAATGATTAATTTAACATTCTTCATGCTAAATAGAGAGATACGTCAATTCCAGTAACTGAACGAACCGCTTGTCATAATCCTTCACTATGCAATCCCCTGTCTGAAAGTTGCGGAGAAATCTCTCTGGACATCTTGAAAGTCACGCACTAAACGTAACTGTTTTTAACCAACCGTACCACGAGATACTCTGCCTCGTCTTATCGAAATTCCCCGGAGAATCCCGTCAAACGACACGACCAATCCGCTTTCTACGGCGCAACCGAAGTTCCAAGCGAAAATTTTGTCAGCCAGTTTCGCAGCTCCCAATACAGTTAAATTTCACGTACGAGAAACTTCCGCAAACTGTCCTCAACGTTCCCAGGTTTCATCTCCGAGTCAAGAAAATCCCATTGCCGATCTTTGGACGCAGGATCTTGGGATTTGTGTCTCAGGCGCGTGTTTCGCGTTTCTGTATTTCCACAGAGCCGCTTGCATTTCTTTAAAGTTGCGTGGGATGGATACCGCGAGACACTGAGAAATAAATAATACACAGGGTGTATCGTGAAACGTTGGCATCCATTTCAGCGATAGACAACAGGCACAAAAGCAATAAAAAAATTGGTACGAACGCGTGCTCTTTACAGCCTCGTTGCAAAGTTATAGCCATTTTTGTCTTTCAATAATCCACAACTGTTTACTTTCATAAAAGATGCTCGAAATGGCTAGCCTCGGCCTGCATGCAGTTCTCGTATAAAAGAATTTCGCAAACTTACAAAATTTCCAGGTGCGTATGATAGCACAGATCGAGGTAGCCATTTCGGGCACCTTCTGCGAAGAAAGTTGCCGATTATTGAAACATAAAAGTGGCCATAAATTTGAAACAAGCTCAGATAGAGCACGTGTCCGCGATTCTCTCTAATCTCAAAGTAGGTTCGATATGTTACGACACACCCTGTATCGTTTAGATGTAAGTCCAATCATCGCGGAAGTTTTAGATGTTAAAGTAACATAGTGCTAGAATTTTGGAGCGTTTCATAACTGGATTAGGAATTTTTTATGCCTTTATGGGAAATTCCTAAATGCAAAAATACACTTTTTAAAAATGTATATAATATAAAAAATATATGAAACTAAATAGCTGCTTGTCCACACTCTGTTTGCTTTTATGACAACTTACGTCTATTAGCCTCTGTTGGAACAGCCTTTGGCAGTCGAATCTCGAAAAATATGTGCTTCAGTTATTTTTATTATAAAACTATAAAATTGCATTTGTGCACAGTCTATAGTATTAGACGAGTGGACAGAGTTTTTATGCAAATCTATATTTTTATAAACTAATTCAGGAAGCACAACTAGAAAGACAATTGAAAGTAATTAAGAAATGATAATTGTACATACACGAAGATATTAAAATATTACGGTCTGCATAATTTTTCAATTGTCCCACTGGACGACAGGATAAAGAATACTTAATTAGGGAAGTTAACGTGCAGGCTGATCTCGAAGAGGCCGAATTATTCGATGACCTATTTGCATCGACACCGTGTCACGGTCGATCAAACGTTTCTAGATGACTTGTGCTTTCGGTTAAGTATAGTCGACGGCGATCTTTCGACGTCCACGATCCCCTCACCGTGAAATTAAACGCGTCGAATCAAGGACGCCAATGCATCCCCCTTTTTCTTTGTCAGAAGCGCGCCTGTTCCTCTGCTTTTCTTTCATTGCAATTTTTTCCAACGTTCCACTAGAATTCTGTTCCGCAAAAAAAGAGGTTAAAATGGATGATTCTGGTCTTTAGTTTGGTTCTGGTAAACGATAGTTCCTCTTTGCTCGGATCTAATCGAGTTTTTTTAGTCGCTCGAAGCGCCATTAAACTCTCGTCCAGATGTAATTATTTGGGGGAAACCTGGCTGCGGGAAATAGAAAGAATTTCGTGTTTTGAAAATAAAAGGAAAAATTCAGCTAATGCCTCTCTTGTTCAAAAGGTTAACGAAAATTCCTAGGAATTGCCAGTTTGATTGAAATTATTGTTACGAATGATTCGTCGTGATCTCGAAGTGTCAAGTGGAATGTAATTTTTATAAACGATACATGCAAGCTGCGCTTTCAGGGAACAAAATTTTCTCCTCTCTTCGATGCTTTTAATATCGGACACTCGAGCCACGCTTTTAGAATTAAAAACACATTTCTTTTAATAACAAAAAGTAACAAACATTTCCATTATATGATGAAGAATATTTCATTTCTGCTTTTCCATTTCCCACGCCAATAACTTCTTTTTTTCTTGCCTGCTGTGTCGAATTTTAAAATCGCAGCAGTTCAGCCTTCGAATCGCCTTTCTAACAATAAGACCAGAAACACGAAAATAATAAAATTTTCAATTTCAGATATAGAACATTTTTATTTCTCTTCTTTATACGCTTGTTTACTTTTTTATAGGATCTCACATTGAAATTATCGCGATTTATCTCTCGAGCCACGATCCTGTAACTAAATAACAAATTGTTCTCGATTTCCTCGTGCAGTGGAAACTCGATACGTTCGACTAAACGTCAGCATTAATGTATCATGCACGCTATTGAACTGGCAATTGAAAAGCAAAGTATCGTCGCTTGTTACAGCGTAGTTATGCAAATCTCGCGTGAGCACGTTCATTACTGACGTTTTAACGTGGGCAAAAACGTGTTTCGATCATCCGCGAGAGTCTAATATGCAAGGAGAATCGAGATTCGTTCGTTAGGAGACGCTGGACACGGTTTTGTGTTGCAATAAATAATTTCTCTTTGCATCTGACGTTAACGAGCGCTTGTCCGTCTGTTTAATAGTTATCTGGTGTTTCAATGATGTTTGTAGGAGGAATAATCGTTAGGGACAAGAACGAGTTGCCTTCTGATGTAACGATCTTGTTTTGACGGAACTGCGTAGTCGGAGGGAAACAGAATGAGAAAGAAGTTGGGAATTGTCTGGAAGAACATTTCGCAAGTAGACAAATAACGCTATAAAGGTATCGCGTTTTAGCAAAAGTTCGAACAAATTTTGTGTCTCACTTTCAGGCCAATTAAATATAAAATACAGCGTCGATTAAAAATTATTACGAAGAAATTTTCGCATGGAAGATGGTGCGTAGAGACTTGACTTTCAGCGAAACAGCGAAAGAATTGAGCGAAATTATAGGAAACAAGAGAAACGATCAATTTCAACAAATGGTTATGGAAACTATTTCTGGAAAAATAGACGACGAAAACGCGATGAAACGTGACACACAGCACTGGTAACCAGCAGGAAGAAAGGACTGGCATAAATTTATGCCGAGTCAGCTGGTGAATTGAAAGAGTTCCTTTTAACCCTTTGTGAGATGATGAAATTACGTGACCTGTCGAACTCTTCCTATAGCGCGTCTTTGAAGACAGAAAGAGATTGTCACCAAGAGATTGACTGTCAAAATTATCTCTAATTTGATTAAATTTCAGAAGAAAATCCACGATTCGTACACATTGCAATAATTTAATACGACAGTCGGAATTTCCTGAAAATTCTCCACTCAAAATCCTCCGTGTACATAAATTTCCCCTTTTCTTCGTAAAATGATAGTAACAAAATATTCAAATACATATACAATGTCTCACTTCCCACTCTCAGTTACCTCATATCCATTTTTACGAAGTTCTAAGAAAAGCTCTGAAATCATCTTGGCAAACAATAATTTCAACGTTTCTTCTGCCTCAAAAAAGCACCTTCTACTTTTATCTTCGATAAAATTACCGGACATTCTGTAAAATGTGACACTTTCACGAAAAGAATCGGCATAGTGTGTGGCCTATTAAAAATTAATCGACGCCTTTCAATTTATCACCACGGCATGGAAATCCTGGAAATCCTGAAAATCGCCGTAGATCCATCGTTCTAAATTTCGAACAAATCTCTTACAAAGGGTTAAAGACTCGTAACGTCGGTCAGGTTCACCGTTGAAAACGTCGCGTTTACGATGCGCAGCTTCTCCTGACCGGATGCCAGACGAAACGACGGGCATCCTTTGCGCAGAGATCAGCCATGTCTGTTTCGTAGCGAATCGCAAGTTCGCAGCCGAGGTTCCTGTGCTAGCCGACGTGAGATTACATGAGTGATGCTTGCTCGAAGAGTCGTAAAGGACGACGAAGAGATCGCGTTCTGGTGACGTAACGCGAGACACGCCGGAACATGAGCAACCTACAGGTACCGGAGCTTCGGCTTCCGGCCGGCGATGGCGGTGGTTCGACCGGGTCAAACAATAAAGGCACCGCGCCTCTGTTGCTAGTTCCCCAGACCAACGTGCCCAGAAGGAGGCATTCGTGGATATGCGGGTGAGTTTCTTTGGGAATTTTAATTTTCCAGACTTTCGATTTTCCGCTCTAGATTTCACTCGTGAGATCGATATTTGCGTAATTATTTTTTGGTAATTCCGCGGATCTATTAATTGGTTCTTGTAGGTAATTAAATGAAATATTTTCGTGATTCGTAGATTGGTCTTCTATTGGATAACGTTCTTTCCTTTCGATGTATAAAATCTGCAAATTCTGTCTTGCAACTCACGTTACGAAGACATAAAAGAAAAATATTTCTTTTGTCGATATCACCAGTCGTTTGAAAAGATTCTATCGTACATACGTTCTGGAAAAATACACCATTCGCATAAAATCATCGACAGAAAGAATACCAATGCTTTTGAATCACTGGAATCGTCAGAATCGTCGATACGAACACCTCGACCGTACATTGCCCGATTATTATGCAGATCTTTCGAGTCTGAGGCCGAGGTAAACGGTTTCCTCTGCGTCTGTCAAGGGAAATTGGATTTGTGAGACCCTAGAACGAAAAGAATTCTATAGAGACCGATCGAAGTTCCCTTAGAAATTCCTGATTTCAGTCCTGAATACATAATCCCTCGAAAATGAATGCTTATGACCAAATTATCAATTTTCTGCTTTTCGTGACTCCTATACGAGCTTAGGAAAGTATCGCAACACTCGCCATAGATAAGCTTTAGATTAGAAAATTTGTGATTAATAGGCCGAAACAACAGAGAAACTTCGATAGGCGAAAAGCATCGCAAGCCAGCGAGCAATTCTCGAGGTTAGGATAAATCGTCGGTGACATGCGTATGGTAGTTACAGAGCATTAAAACGTCGTTTCGAGGCAATTAAAGCGGGATTTAATCGAAACTGTGCATAGCAGGCTGCAGTGGAATTAGTTGAAATTATGCGAACTTCTGCACCACTTGAAGTTAACGATACAAGTTTCCATGTATACTATGGTCTTTTAAACGCTATAGGCATGTATAACAATCTTTTTGCACTTTGGAAAATTGTTTCTTGACTCTAGCATTTTCTCCTAACCTACGTTAATTTAATTTTCGGTCTTTGAGTTAATTTTCGAGCTGTCTAATTTTAGAGGGTGGCTTCATCCCTTAAATTCGAGTGTTGGCATGATTGAAAGGAAGAACGTATATGACATTTTCGGTTGTTATCGTAGCGAAAGTTTTATTCAAAGGAAAGTCAGTCCTTTCCTTTCAAGCAACGAACCAATTCCATCCTTTCGTTACTGTAAATTCACTCTATCTATCCGCTTTGATCGCGGTTAGAGTTAAGTCATTGAATTTCCTTTTCTGTGCGCCACCACTTTTCCTCCCACCAAGATTAATTAACAGCCCGATCCCTTTTCCATCAATCGCACGAACCTCATTAAAACTCCACAAGCAAATCTATTAACCCAAAAGCCATCGACTTCTACAGAGGAAAGAAGATCAAAAAGAAGATCAAAAAGAAGACGCTTTGACTTTTCAACGGCCACCTAATTATTTGCGTATTTGTATTAATAAAATAATAGAATTAAGAGAGAAGAGAGGACGAGTTGAAGAATAGTCGCGTTTCCAGCTGAATTTCAGTCTCAAAATTTCATTGAACCTAGCGAAAATGTATGCATCGGCTCGCCACGACCGGAAACCTACTTTTCAGATTAATTCCGAGACGAAATACGTACAGCGGTCCGCGAAAGTATCCGAAAATATATCTCATTATGAAAGACATTGGCTTTCGCCAATATTTTGTATAATAATAAATTACTGGTCAGTAATTACGGTTAATTATTGAAAATACTTCGACTATATCGACGGTGAATTATTACAACGATTTATCACAAAATAACGTTGTGGAACTGCGCGATGTTTGGAAAATTTTAGCAATTTTTTAAAACTCCGTAGATCCTAAGTAATTACAAGAATATTTCAATTTATGACGAATGTCGTTTGAGAAGTAATTTCTATATTTGTATAATCGTATCGGAAGATTTTACCCGAGAAGACAATTTTCTTTTTGTCGAACTGTTGAAATGGCACTCCATTTACTGTTCGATCGTTAAAAATGAAACTGAATCTCGGAAGTGCAACACGGTTCGCAATTAACAAGGAAAGAGAACGAAGAGATTGTCGTGTTAGCTGTTTCCTCTTGACGGAAAACGGCCATCTTTTTTCCTGCTGCAACATTCGCTAAGCTCGATAAGGCTTTTTGTCGCGTCCTTTCCTTTTCTTCTCTCCTTTTCCTTGTTTCCATTGCCATTTCCTCGAGACAAGCAGCGAGACAAGCAAATCCTCGATAAGGCGATTAGAGATTCTGGAACACAGTCTTTGGTCTCCGTTTGCCGGGCAAAAAGAAAACTAGCGAGAACCACGCTACTTAGCTTCCAGAAGAATGCTATTACCGGTAAGACGATCGTCATTATAAATCTCTAATGCGGATGTTGGTTATCATCTCGCTCGATGTTGCAAGCTGATTACAGTTGCCATTGCCAAATGCGAATTTCTACAAAAAAGCAAACAGCGTTCGTTATCAGTTTTTTTAAACGTTTATTTGGCGATAACTTTTTGTTTCGAAGGGCAGGCTAACGAAAATCCTGGGTAGACAGACGTGGATAAATCGTGGATGATCATAGCCCACCTAAAAATCAATGAAAACGTTCATGGAACGCTGGAGTTAAATTTTGAAAAATTGTCACTTGATGGTAACATATTTTTTGGAGGCTGGACAAACGAAAACTGTGGGTGGACAAATGTAGACAAATCATGGACTATCGTGGTCCATATGGAAATTAACGCAAGAGTCCACGATACGCTGATGTTAAATATTTTTAAATGTCCATTTCGAGATAACATTTTTTCGAAGGCTGAACAAATGAAAATTCTGGACAAATCGTCGACATTCGTAAAATAACGTGAAAATAAAAATCAATGAAAATATTCATGGGACGTTGGCTTCAGATTGATTAAAATTTTTGATGACTTTTCTTCGAAGGATGGACGAATGAAAATTCTGGACGGACAAATCGTGGGTGAAAAAATTAAATTAATTGAAATCCTGTGAAAAAGATAGCGAAGCATTGATTTCACTTTGTAGTTGTTCATTTGTTATTTCAATCCTTATAATCATGAAGAAATTTCAAAAGCTTCTGATAATTTCAGATCAAACCATAGATTCGTCCCACAGTAGCAAATTTCACAAATTTTCGATAATTAATCATTTTATATCAAATGATAAATTCATCAGTTTCTGTATCTCGAAAATTTCACGAACGTTCGATAATTTCAAATCCAATCATAAAATCATTAATTTCTACAATTCTCCTAGCAGACTGCACAAATTTTCAATAATTTCAAATCCAATCATGAATCCATTAATTCTCGCATCGCGGGGAATCCTATAAAATCCTATAAATGTTCGATAATTTTACTTCATATCACAAACGCACAAATAAAGAAAAGAATGTCAAAAGTCAGTAACAATAAACTTCTTCCTCGGCGCCAAATTGATTCCGCTGATAAAGAACGCACGAGCATGATCCAATCTGATATTAGCCAAGTATTAATTCTCCGCTCGTCTGACGAATCAGTGTAGATCCATGGAAGGATCGAGGAAAGACAAGGCAGGTCTCAGACGCGTGAACAGAATTCTAAAAGGGATAGAGCGCGCGTGACGCCTTTGAGGCATGCGTCGCTGTGTTTCTGCAAACAAATTCCCATTAATATACGGCACACGCGTCTACGTGGTCCCTTCGAAGCCCACAAACTTTGCCAAACAGTCGCCACAGACGATTTTAAGAGCCAAAACCAAGTAGAAAGAGCATAGTTTATGCTCGTAGGTGGCCTTTGATCCTTTTAGACCAGGATGTTTGTTGGATTACGATTATCCTGACGATGGTAATGATAATATCATAAGCGTGTGGCACGTGTTTGTGATACAGATAGGATGTTTATTACGAATTTGGTTTGACGTTTGAATTGAAATTAATAAAATAGTTACTCTTCATAGTGAGCAGCGATGACGATATCTCTGATTCGAGTTTTGATTTGTTGCGTGGTAGAGAGGCTTTGTATTTTCTATCGACTTGAAGTTTGTGAATGGAAAAATAATAATTGAGATTTTGAAAGCTCGATGTTGCTTAATGTTAGCAGAGAATTAATAACCGATCTTGTTATAAGCAAATTTCATTATAAACGTGCAAGGTACGTAAATAACAAGCATAATGTATTACGTATTACGATGGAGTCGGTGTATCGTTAAAGGAAAAAAAAATCGTTGGATATACAACACGATATTTATTAAGGTAAAAATGAAAATTATATCATATATTGTACGTAATTCAATTTATTTGTTTGTTTCGTTTTGCGAGTGTTGCGAGTGTAGGTCATGAAGAAATAAAATAGCCGAGGACTATAAATTCAGGAACTAATTAGGCGCTGTCGGGATAATAAATCTAAAGCAAAGAAGATGCTATTTAACGTTTCAGAAATTATTTTAAAAGGTGGCCAAATTTTACTAAATTACGTTATTCGTAAAATTTCAAAGTTATATTACCAAACATTCAAATTCTACAAAATTCAAAATTATTAATTCAATTTATTGAACTAAAATATTTATTAAAAAAAAATGCTTATTTGAGCCCCCGTACAAGCGAAGAAAGTTAAAAAATTATTAAACAAATAGCTCGATCACGTCTACGCTTACAAAAAGCATAATTAGTTTTCCAGAGTTAGCCACGTTGCCATTTACTGACATCACAGGCTTATTAAGTTGAAGTAAAATTAATTTCCTCGTCCGATCCGCGGATAGAATCGTCTCGTTCTACTTCCGGTTGAAAACGCGGTCCAAGGGATCGTTCTACTTTCCGGACAAATTAATTAACAATTTTAAACTGTGTTAAATTTGACCTGTGTTAAAGTACACGGACGTCTTGCTAGGAACAAACATCGAAGTTTGCTCGTTGCACGCCACTGAACTTCCGTTCAAGTTTATGACTTCTCAGTGCGTTCACTTTTTGCTCTCCTCCCATTCCTCTTGGAAAAACAAGTCGTAACAACCTTCCATTAACTTCTGATCGAGCCAGTTAGTTTCTTATATAAACGTAAAGTATCCACGTGTGCGAACTTATCAATTTTTCTGAGTTTCTTTCTTTCTGCAAGGAAAATAGAAAAAGTGGAAAATTTCCAAGGACATTGGAAGTTCTTGTTTAATTTCTTATTTTCTATATTCATGGAATAATCATCGTCAGCTATATCTCGAACATCGTACTCGCGTTTCTTTAAATTTGTTGAACAGTTTGTCTCAGTTTTGTCCATTTAAGGCTATTAGACGCTTTTATAATTTTTAAATATTTTTTAAACTTATTAGGTAATTGTTGTCGGCTTTGCGAATTGTCAGAGAATTTTTCATAAATATATTTTCGTTCTTCTAAAACCACGAGACAATTTGGTTCTCGTTACTATTTGTTAATGCTTATTTTTAATTTATGAAACAATTATTTTGCTCTTTATTTTAAGCCTGCTGCTGTGTTAAGTATCTTCCTCCTTCGAATTATTTTATTTATAAAAGGCACGAAATACACAGCGGATAAAAAGATTCAATCGAACGATAAAAATATTCAATAGCAAACCAAAGACTGTGCATATAGAACCAAAGAGGACGAGAGAATCTTCCTCAGCTCCTTTTGTTAAAGTTGTTGAAACATTTTCCTGAGCTTTGTTTCTTTTTTTTTCATGCTGTTACACTATTCAAGTCATTTTCTTCTTTCTCTTAATCAAACAGTATTTAATTAATTACCGAAGCAGGTGCAACGGTGTAAATATTATAGTTGGGACGATATCATTATCGACTATAAACTTGTAGCTAAAATAGTTCTTGAAATCGCCATACTGGCACGGTAAAGTCTGGTCGAGGTTAAATCCTCGTTAGCACGCGCCAACGAGGCAATTAATTTCGACTGATCGCGCGTTTGATTCATCGATAGTAATGGAATTGCCTGCAAATCTATCGGGTTCCATCAAAATTCGTATAGAGTTTAATGGATGTCGTTCGATACCTATAGGTTGAAACAAAAGCGATTATTAACGAGAACTTACGCTCTGTTGGATAATAAAGAAGTTTTTGCCTATTATCTTCGATCTGCGCGATTACTACGCCGTCGTTTTATTCCTGATCAATGTTGAAGATATACTTCGTTAATTAATCGAGATTATCATACCACTGTGTGTGTGTGTGTGTGTGTGATAAGTATGTATAAAAATCTGTGTATTGTATGTAACCGATGTGTTAGCATTAAGTTGCAAATTCTCAGTTAAATATGGCACAAAATACTAAATTTCTTAAACGTTCAGATTTTTTAACTTTCGAATTACTTATGAAAATAAGGGCGATGATAAATATTGCCTTTGGATTTGAATTTTAAATTTAGATATTTGAAGCTTAGATCGGCGATAAGTGACCAAATCTTCATCCTAAATGTCTCAATAAGTATCTCGAGACGTTTCTTATTTTTTTTTTATTTAATATTCGTTGTGTTCATTTCAACAGAAAGGAAATTGCTCTAGCAATATTTATGGAATTATTTTCAGTGAAAATTCTATGGTTACTGTGTGTTTGATTGCGTTGTAAGTGTTAGTTAGGCGAGCACGGTGAGAAATGTGAAAGGACATCGTTGAAGTTCTTTTTCTGGAAAGTTTCCTCGATATCGGAACTATCGATTTTCATAATTCTTCTTTTTCTCTTCTCGAGTATACCTCCTCCGTGAATATTGTTTATGTTAGTACAACATAATCCGTTCTATAAACGCGTTGTTTGATAATAACTACACGGCGGCATAAAAATCAGATAAATATAGTGCAGATTATAGAAGATCTTCCGGCAAATTATTAAATCACTGTACGCGGCCGATACGACGAAGAATATTTAATTAATCCTTTAAATAAAGATCAAAGAAACAGATCTTTCAAACTAAAATCAGAAACATCGTTTGACGATGCCCGACAAAAACAGGCTGTCTGGAAAGGATCACTTTGTAACAAGAAACACGACATAATCGGTTTAACCATCAAAGAACGTATTTATATTGAAACGTTGGATACAAAATGGACCAGGAATGGAAAATTCAATTTTCTTATTGAAAAACCAATTTAAAGTCTTAATAGAAGATAGTACAAGAAGCAATCTAAAGAGTAAGCAAACCCAGTAAAAACCATCGCTGTTCAACGTAAGAAAACTTACGCACAAATTTCCAGGCGTTTGTTGTTGTTGGACTATCAAACCGATTAGACGTATCGTCGCTCTCGAGTATCTTTCTGCGTATTGTACACTTATCGCTGTGCTGTGTATGCGGTGTGCGAAACGAAAGCTTCGTAAACCAGGTTCGTAGACTAGAATCGTAGACTAGAATCGTGAACCAGATTCGTGGACCAGATTCGTAGACCAGATTCGTAGACCAGATTCGTAGACCAGATACGTGGACCAGATTCGTAGACCAATTTCGTAGGCCAGATTCGTGGACCAAAAGCTATGCACGTTCGCGCGTTTCACAGTGCGGCATCTGGACGAGGATCCAGGACAAAAATCAAAATTCACTGGCCACGTTGGCAAGCCACGCTCGCGGAGATTCGCAGATCAAGTTCGTAGACCAGGTTCGTAGATGAGGTTCGTAGATCAGGTTTGTAGACCAGGTTCGTAGATCACGTGCACAGGACACGTTCGCGTGTTTCACAACGCAGCGCTGGCTCGGTTGAACTATTTTAGATATTTATTTCTTTGACTAACCCCACACTGTGACGTTTAAATAAATAGCATCGATTCTGAAAGCAGTCTTTCCACTTTTTCACAAATATTATGCAGAAACCATTCATCCTCCTTTGTATTTCGTCAGACACTGTGCTGACGTTTACACGTGACATAGAACAGAGTTCTTGTGCAACTTTTCAATTTTTCTTGCAACGAGCCTGGTCGGAGATTCACTCTTCAATGGATTTTATTAAAAAGATAAAGAGCCATCTGGTGCAATATCCTTCTGATACTGAAAAGCCAAAATTACAGAATGGCTTTTTTTTCTAAATTGCTCCTTGAAGAAAGAAAGGAATCTTGAAATTGGAAATTAAAATTATACGCATCGTTGCTCAAATTCCTCGTACTTCAGACGTCACAGACACTCCTTAACAAGAATTAACAAACAAGAATGTACAGCGAATGAGTGAGCTAATTTTCAAGCGATTTGGTTTCGATGTACAAACGATTATTACTAATTCTCTGACGATTTTTGATTTGAAATTACTTACAGGCTGACGATATCATCGAATAATATAAAATCAAAGTCCAGCAACAATTATTTCGATTTTTGTTCAGTGTACGCGTTTAAATGCGTAAAACGCATCGGCCACAAAGAAGTCATCGTCGCTGAAGCACCCCTGATGGTTCATACATGTATAGAAAATAAAGAAAGATGAAAAAAAATAGCTGCTGCACGAGCAGCAACCCTTGAAGGAGACCTTTGAGCGGATGCCACGCGGAGAAAGAAGCGAGTGCCTCCCTCGGTCACGTTCCAGCCAGCTGGCTGCAACGAAATTGAATTTCCGATCCCTATTGCCTGTTCCGCGATTAAAGATCTGTATCGATCATCATCGATCATTCTCAGTCACGCTTGGCTTGTTAAAATTTGTATTCCCTGTTTCTTTATCAATCTTGCGTGGTTTACGTGATTTATAAAATAGATTTGACATTATCGAGGCTTTCGAAAGCAAATTTAATGTTTTTTTTGGGTTTAATTGTGAGAAAACGTCTTGTATGTAAACAGGTTTAAGAATTGGAGAATTTTGTAGATTTTTATAACGTTTAGCAACTTAGAAGGTGTTGAGAATTTTAATAATTTTAACAACTCCGACCGTGTGATAATTTCTTGAATTCTGTGAGATTTTTTATTATTAGAAAGCGTTTTGAATCATTTTCTGATTTTTATCTTCAACAATTTTATCTTTAACTTCAGTGAATTTTAACTAATTTGGTTTTGCAGTATATTTTTTGAAGTAGAACATTTAGAAGGCTTTTTCAATTTGATACAATTTTTGATATAAGTGTATTTTGATGTTTCTGAATGTTCAGTGTATATATATATGTACGTAGTTTTTAATGTTTTTCTTCTCGTTCCACTTTAGATTTGGAGATTAAAAATTTTATTTGCCTTTCATTAGGCTATACTTTGAAATATATTTAATAAAATACCTCTGCAAGAATTTCGAAATATTCCGTAGAACAAAGAAGTGAAATTTACACAGAACCAGATACATAGCATGAAACTTCTCTTTACCAAACTGCTTTAAAACTTCCCTCTCTTGAATTTCTGTTTCACTGTTTCTTCTTCGAACAACGTCATGCAACCGCGCCATTGATTTTTCTTTTTTTGTTATTTTATATATTACTCTTGGTGTGATAAATTCTCTAATCCACAAAGAATAGTTCGTAAAATGAAATATCTTTCCAGTTTTCTTCTTTATCATCCTTCTCATCTTTCTTACCTTTCGTCTTATTTCATAACGAAAAGTCTCTTAATTTTCTCAGTTTTATCTTCGATCAATACCATTTTGGAAATTTCGCCTCATCTTTATATCTTTCAATGAACTTTTAATTTTACGAGATATATCTTTAGTACGGAATATCACGGCGACTTTTATCCTTCTCTTTTATATTTCCTACGTTATTTAATTTTTTTTATTAACTTTCTTAATTTTACAAAATACATATAGCACGATGTGGTACTATGTTCGTAGTAGTAGCGTAGTATTATTGGAGCGTTTAAAATTATTTTCGTTCTCGTTAGACGTACCTTTGAAAACGAGCAATTACACGCTTTTGATTGACGGGATTAATTACCGTTCTCTTTTTACCAGACGATTAACCTATATCATATTTCATGATGCTGAGCTTTCATTTCCATTTCTATTATGTATCCTCTCTGTAGCATCAGCTTTCCATTGCTTGCTCTATATAAATATTTCGTTGCTAAAACGTTACTCGATATTCCCCTTTGGTTTGCATTTTTTACGAATGAACTCGTGGGTTCACGTGATATTGTCCTGACAAATCAGAAACACTCGCGTGGAAATTATCATTTTGTGGAAGATTACGATTCAAATATTAAGTCTGAAATATTATTACATAAATAAATTGACATGTGGTGGTGGGGAAGGAAAATCTGTAAAGAGATTTCAGAGACGTGATGTTTATACGATAAATGTTAGTCAATTAAAATTGTTTACCCTCATTCGCGAAGCTCGAAGAAAATGTAATTTAAATATTAATCTTAGAAAGCAAAGAAGATCGGCTGAAAAAATTTGCCACCGAAAGCAAAAAAAAAAGCAAAAAGTTTGCCGAAGAAATATTAAGGAAATTACCAAGGAAAATTAATCTCCGCGTTCTTTAGCTTAAAAATTGCAAAAAATTGAATTATAGTCCTCAAAGAAAAATTAGAAAACTGCATTAAACCCCAATTTTTTAATTTTCAGATCATAAAATCTGATTAAAGCGAAAACGAAATTTGTAAAGTTTTAATGATTTCGAATCACGGTTAATCGTGTCTAATTATACGCTATAAAATCTGCCATAAAGTTTAGCCGTGTAAAGTCTACCTTATTTACGATTGTGTGGGAAAGCTTGCCAGGAGAGAGTTGATCTATTTCAAGAGGCACATACAACGCTGCAAAAAACTTTTTCTCAATGCTATTTTTTCACTTCTGCATTATCGCTTATATATAATAACATAATATAATACAATACAATGTAATGTAATATATATTGTATATTTTTAAATGGAATGATCCATATATTTTTATCCTTCAATTTTTTTGATTTTCTATACGGAAGAGTAAAGTTACTTGCGTCTGAAAATGTTTTTTTAAAAAGATACTTCGACATTAATTTTGTTAAACTTGGCGTGTGAAAGACAATGAAAGTCGCAAAGTGATACTCTTCTCTTTACGTCTTCATTGCCTTCTGACACACTACGTTCGATGAAATTAAAATATACAAATATTAACGATACTAATAATACTAATAATTTCATATTCTGAAATGAAACAAAACTAAAGATACATCAGACAAAAATTGTCTCCTTCCAAAGTTCGGAGAGAACTCAATTTCCCCTTAAGATCCCCTTACAATTATGTACAATATAATTATATATAAACGTATACATAAATGTCAGTCTTAATACATTTCCATTCAACTTTGGACACAATCGAAGGTTTATTGGAAATATCGAAGAAGCAACGCGTGAAACGCGTTTGAGTCTAAAATTATTCACGGTGCTGTATAATAACAATCAACGCGAATTAATAAGCGAACAGCACCCGATTCTATCGAGGATCTTGATGTCTATCACTCTGTGATTCGCGTGCCATCGAGATACGATCGAGAGTGTCGGAGGATGGGATAGAATGGAAGTCGAGAGAGTTTTAGAACGGTCCTCGAACCAGGGTAAATAGGAGGATATACACTTGCCCTCAATCCTTCCTCTTAAACTCGGACGGAGGATCCGTTTCAACTTGTTTATCTGTGTATTTCCGACCGTGGCTTCGCGTACGGCCACATCTCCAGAAACTCGAGAAGTTCCGGTTCAACTGTCGTTTATTATCTCGTCGTTTCGCTGGCTGTGTTCCTTTCGCGGTTACCTCGATGATGGGATCTTTTATTCTCTTGTAACGACAGCGTCTAATTGTCTTGTTACTTCGCTGCTCCCATGCCGGTATAATTGCCACGTTATACGACAGAAATTAACATTTATTTTCTTTCCGTAGTTTCTTGGTCTGTTACGTGTCTTGCTGTTTCTTGCGAAGTAGATATGATTTTTCATAGGATCTGTTACGTCCGGTGACTCTCTACGGTCCACGCGTCCACCAGTTGTGCACATAGAATTAAGCGGATGGCAATGATCCTAAACATAAAACGAGGTCTTTTGATTTACCGTTAAGGCTGGTAAGTGGCATAAAACATCTTCGATTCAGGAGGCTCCTTATGGTTATTGCTCCATCAGGTAAAAATTGGAGAAACGAGTTTTCCCATGTTTCCCGGGATTCTACACGCAAGCGACCAGTGGTGGGGCGATCACCACCGAGTAAGTGTTTTCCTTTGCAACAGCATCGTCACCGGACTTTACTGGATCTACAACTTTAGAACAGTCAACATCTCTTTACCGAGTTTCCACCCTTCAATCATTCACCTGCTTCTTTTATACCTTACGCAACAGCGTAACTATCTTCTCTACAAAGTTGTTAGAAATATATATGATAACCTGTTAACCTCAGTGTTATATTAATTAAACCGCCTCTATCATCCTAACCGAAATAGGAGATCGATCTGTTCGTGGCGTCGATTATTCTAATCGTAACGAGAATTTACGACTCCCATTGACGAGCTTCCTCGCGATCGTGGCTCTCCGCGACTGGTCGAATAAACAGGATCGTCGATGGAATTTGGAGAAATCGTAGAACTTTAATTAAGGTGAAGCAATGGTGGAATCTTTAAGTACCTTTGCGAAAAGAAACATGCGAACGATTTGGCGTAATGTCGTAAAACATACTGAAAATTGCGACACAGGATGCAGCGTAATATCCTAAAACAGAATTCCGAATTTCAGTGAACGAGGGAACACGAATGAGGGATTTGTTAATGATTTTTATGAACAGGATTCAGGAATTTGTGGGTGTTGAAGTGAAAATGTTGAAATTCGTTAAACGACGATAGAATTTCAGAAGATTCGTGGAATTTTCGCTCGTCATTGCAGCAGCGCAGTCATTTGTTAGACTCGTTGTATAATTCTGGGAAATCGTTAGCGTTGGTGTGAAATTGTGCGAATTGTACGAGATTCTTGAAAACTTGGAGCAGAATTTCACATGCTTTCCACGGTTCTTCGAATTGAACATGCGACTAAAATTATGCAAGACCTTGCAGGAGACTTTGATATTACGTGAAATTACGCCGAGCCACCAAAAACATCTCAAAAGATTCCAAAGAAAAGTTTCCACCTTTGAAACCGTGAAAATAAGACTGGAAATTCCAAATAGCTGAGAGACGTGGCGTCTTCGCGAGAAGACCCGATGGAACGTTGCAGAAGCTCTAGAATCGAGCGTCTATAAGACGAGATGATGAAATCCGGCGAATATCGATTTCACCATGGTCTATTCGTCATCTTTGCGTTTATTCTACACCTTCCGGCGACACTCGTTGGATATCAGAACCGCGAGAATCAAAATCGTTTATCGCCATATCACTGCGATGCCAGAGTCGTTGGTTCTTTTCAAAAGACTTCCTCGGAAAAATAATATATGATTCTGCAAGTTGGTGGAAATGGAAACTTGTTGGCTGTAGAGTATACGTTACGTTGGTACTGCGGAAGGAAATGATTTTTATTTTCCACTTTAGTTTCATGGCAAGTTGAAAGGTCTTTGCGAGATTGCACCAACAAGTGTAAATCTTTGTAAATAGAAAAAACAAATAGTATTCCTTTGTCCATGTTTGTGCAATAAAAATTTTCGTTTGTTCATCCTGGAAAAAAAAGCTACGAATCATGGTTGTTCCATTTTCTATATCTTTCAACTGTTTTTCACGTGTAGAAATCCTGCAGAGGATTTTGTACGTGAACATTTTAGGGAAACGTAATATTTAGAGGGAATTAGCCTTATAGTTAAAGAGGCCAACAAAATTTCAATTAAACGATTTAAATTCAGCATTGTGAAAATTAAATACAATTTTTTTAAGTATCATTACGTAGGTATTAGCTGCTCGTAAATGTCCTGTGTCGTGCTGGGAATTGGTACCAATTTTATTTTTTGATACGTACGAGAAGAGACGGTTTTTAGCAAGTAGGCCAATTACATTTAGGCCAGTCTCGCATAATTCAGCAGCTGCATATTCGTAATAACATATTCCCTTGTCATGAAAAAAAGGTACTAGCTACTCCTAATTTGTGGAAGATTATAAAACACAAAGAGTTTTGGTAAATATGTTTGCACTGTGTTGGATGGGTCTGAGCTTTTTGTGTATACGTGTGTGAGCTTCAAAATTAAAAATGTTAATTTTAGGTTCTTTATGCATATAAATTGCACATTATTTTGTACGAGAATATTTCTGTGTACTAATATATTCTGAAATATTCTGTAATTCAATATAGAATATTAGAAAATATATTGGCAAATGAAGATTCTAAATAATTAAAACACGTAGAGGAATAATTTATGAAATTAAACATAGCCAAAATTCGATATTTAGCATTTGGTACGAATATGCTAATGTAACAGTTTTATGTAGAGTTTAGAAATGAAAAGAAATTCTTAATATACCTTGATCCTGATTTAATAATCTTGATTAAAATTAAAATTAAAAGTCGATCTTCTTATAGCATACTAAAGAGGTGAATTATGACACCAATTCTCATATGAATTTTTCTTTCTGTTGCAGGTGAGTCCTTTTATACGCTTTCTATTATTGTCGCCTCGCAGTGTGAGTAAAGTGCTACAATTTACACTTTTCGTTTTTAATATCTCACCGCTTTTAAGCTTGCCGACATTCAAACGAATTTACAAAGAGCATAAAGCTCTTGCTTTCCCTGGCAACCGGAAAATTGCTCCGCTTACCACGTTAATTTTCGCCTGCCAAATACCACAAACTTGTGTTTCCTTTTCATATGCGAAGAAAAGGGAACGTCGAAGAAATTCAATTACGCGCGATATGTGCGGTTCACTGGGAGATTTCCTCGATTAGGAGAAAATATTGCACGTATATGAAACATGATATATGCGATATATAAACGTGACTTTCCATAGAAATATTTTAAAACCCTTTCTACCAAAATCTTTAAATTGTTGGACATTTTTTACATATTTTTCATATAGTTGTAAATTGATCGATATTCACGGATCCTGACTAAATTGACACGTTGTATATACTTGACTCGCGTTTTTACATATTTGACTATACACCTTTATATTTATCGTTTACTAAAAAAAAAAATACATCTATACAACGAAAAAATTATAAAAATCAATCAATAGGTACTAACCATAGCGACACCCGGTATGCAACGACGCGCCCCGGAGGTCAAGAACACCGCGTTGTTTTATGAACATGATATTTATAGTCGTTGGTGGTTCGTTCCTCGTGTCCCACGTTTCACTCGCCGCGATAAGATAAAAAAGCATCGCACAACGTCGAATTTTAATTCAGCGCCGTGTCGATCGGGATAACCAAGACCGCTGTGATAACGATAAAACGAATACCTTGTAAATCTGCCGATCTTTCTCCGGTCGCGATTCAAGACACAAATGTTGCTTCGAGCTTACTGGAGCACATAAAATCAATAGGCAGCAGAGAAATCAAGATTTCAAGGTTATTAGAATTCCTAGATCTGAGTTACTTTTACTAGATCAGAAGCTAAACCGTGAAAGTCCCTAGAAACTTTTCTACGTTATTACGATGAATAAGGTTAAGCTACATTTTTGGAATGAAAATTCAATCTCGATTCGAGTGACAAAAATCCCTATAATTGTCCTAGATCGCTCGAGATCAACGTTACTATAAAAACTGAGACTATTACGATATTATTAGGTCGTCCGAAAAGTTTCTTTCGTTTTATGAGGAAATAATAGACGCACAACGTTCTTTGTTTTATATTATTTTGTCGAATTACGTACGATAAATTTTATTCTCTCGAGATAAACACCGTGACATTTCACAGACTTGCTTTCACGTTTGTACGAAGGTTCATTGTTGTAAAAAATACGTTTGAGAAAGAAAGACACTTTCCGGACAACCTAATATAATTCCTAGACACAATTTAGTTTTGCTGAACTAGAATGCAGGTCTATTAGAAACCGCGAAAATTCCTAGACTCGTGGCATCTCGTAGCACACATGGCACGCGTTTCTGGCATCCAATTTCTGAGTGCAAGAATGGATTCAGCAGGAGAATTGCATCGGTGGCACGTCGAGGGGGACACGTACTCGAAATGCAACCGACTTACAGATGAAAACAGAATGCAAAGCTACCGAGGAGAGGCCTGTGGTGGTCCTCAGGGATCGATACGAACCGTTGCCCGCTGCTGCACAGAATTGCACGTGCAGCAGTAGGCGACAGCCCAGTTTCTCCGCTTCCAAAATTCTGAAATCTTAGAACGTGTTCGTTACAACCCCCGTATTTTCAGCTTATTCGAATTTCCATAGATTCTGAAGCAGAACACGTTTGATATTTCAGAGAAATTCTTTCGTTTTACATTTACCAGGATTTTTCAATAACCGAACGAAGTCTTGGGGTAAATTTTTGAACTTGTATGTTATCGGCGACGAATAAATAATAACAACGTCGATTTCTACGTTAATAAATTTCTGATAAATTCCAAAGTTTTTGAATCAAGAAGCAGAGGAATTGCTCCTAAATTTAGGATTTGAACGGCTCAGATAAAAATATTGCATAACATTTCCAGAATCTTTTTTGTTGATTTCTGAAATTATGAAATTTTTACTCATTGGAATCCTGAGGCAGAAAATGAAGATTTTGACAAGTCCAATACTTAGCAATTATAGACGAATATTTTCATTTGCCAAGAATTTTCTAGCAATGGATTAAGGTTTTCTTCTTCAGGTTAGGAGTTTGGTTGACTGAAATGACAGTGTAGGATGAAATTGATACAATCTTTTTGTTCATTTTCGCAATTATATCGCTTGGAACTGGATTAAAACTAACATTAATTAATTTGATATCGGTTTAATATGTTTAAATCGTTTTATTATCATAGAATCGGGCGTACGAATAAACAGTTTTAGAGGACTAGCAATTAGTCTTGTTTGTTCTACGCTCGGCAGGCAGTTTCTCGGTTTCGGCGTGCAATTTGTCAAGAATCGAAGAGATTACACGGTGCAGATGGAGTTAGGCGGATAGCCACGACAATTTTCAAAACGAATGATTTACCGCGGCTTTCCAACTGAAATATAATCAAAACTACTCGTTGGAAATTCGCGTTGCCACGCGGGCTAACCATTCCAACTTCGAAATCCAATCGAAATCTCGTATCGATAATAATTTAAATCGCTGTATCTACATTCCAGCCTTATTTCCATTTTATTATTTTGCTAATTGAAACGATAAATTAAATTGTGCTTTTAGAATTCTCTGATTTTATATGAAATTTTATAAAGTGCATTATTATTATTATTGTTGTCGTTATTGCCACAGACTTTCATTTCTATCTTTATCACCAGTAATTAACGTCACGTTGTTCTACATGAAAGTATGTTATCCTACTTCTCTAGTTACCAGGGAAATTGTCCTAATTCTCATCGAACTCTGTACGAAATAGTCGAGATTTTTTACATCCTCCTCGGTGTTTTCTAATTTGTCTGCTGTTTCTATTTTTGCGTATATTTTTGATTTAGGTTCGCTATACATTCAGCGCTGTTCCAGGATTCTTTCGACTAATCCTGCTTTCTTTTCTGTCACATAGTTCTTCGCTCATGTATCACCGCACTCCACTGACTCTGCTGCTGATTTTCCATCGTTTTCTTCCTACCTGTCCTATTCGCGCTTCTTCTTCCAATTTTATTGGCAGACTAGTTTCTATAAGATGCGCGTATAGCGTTCTCTGTTTACTCCATTTAGCCGTTTTGGCTGTTTGTATTGGAAACGCGTCATTTCTTCAAATGCATTTGCCTGCTCTTTTAATCGCAACAAAGATAAGAATGCCAGTTTCACAACAATTGCAGCTACGCGATGAAAATTGAAAAATTCGGAGTAACAGCGCAATAGTGAGAAATCGATCGGACGATCGCGCAAAAATAGGACACGTATAATCATTTTTTCCCCCAGGAGTGGGAAAGGTCGCGCTTGCCAACCGGCCGGCATTCATTATCGTTGATTTGCATCCGCGAATGGCGAACTACGCGGAAGAAATCGCGGTTGCCATTGTTATCGTTACGTCATCGCGACGCTTCACTAACATTTCTCGACTTGCTCCATCTAACCGTTTAACGCGTTCACTGTCACGCCAGTTCTACGTATTTTCATATATTTCTGTAACGTTTGACTTTACGTCGTATTCGCGCCAAGTCATTCGCATCGTTGCATATTTTTCAAATCAATGGACACTCTCGATGAATGACTGCGATGAATTTTACAGTGAATAATCGATGCGCCTTTAAACGACCAAGTTTATTCTTCGTAATCGGGTCATTTCGAATTTCATTGAAATACTTCGAACGAATGTTAAAACGCATCAGATCGTCTATCATCGACGTGCACTTTAATGTGCAATTTTAAAAAAGAAATTTCAAGTAAGAAGAGTTTTATGAATCAAGAAGAAGTAATTTTAAGGAAGAGGTGGTTACCATAATAAACGTATTACGCTCTTACCTTGATTCTCTCGTCGTGTATGTTTCGATAACGATAGAAAATTCTTTCCTCGTTCGCTGATCTCGGTTCTTTTCTATCCATTTAGCGCGTTACTGAGAGCATTCGTTCTATTGGGTTGGCAACTAAGTGATCGCGGATTTTGTCAGTACCACCTAAAGATAAAATCCGCAGTCGCTTAGTTGCCAATCCAATAATTAACCAAAACTTCCAGATTATTATTATTATTCGTACCAAATACGATTGAAAATTGAGAACAATCACAGAGGCGTATAAATAATTCTAAAGAAATTTAGATGTATCAAAAGTATTAACGTTAAAATTATTCAAAGTTCCAAGTGTCGTTCGTACGACAAACGAGAGAAAAGAAGGTAAAAATGAGAAATTAAATTAAAGGAAAATATGAGAGAGAAACGAAATGAGATAAAATCCAGAGGAAACACACGTGTTCCATCTCGGTCTTCGCAGATGATTATCGTCTTTGCCGAGTCTTTGTCCACGTGTTGCCGGCATGATTAGTGTCATGGTTGCAAGCTAGTTCTGGATTCTTTTGTCCTGGCCGTGTGTAAACTTCGAGTCTTTCCTCTGCCGTCGCCACGCTTATTTCTCGGTTATTTTTAACGCTTTCCTTAAGCAACTTGCAACCTATCCTTTGTCTCACTGTTCCATTGTCCCGACGATCATTGTGCCTGCTGCCTATATCCATCGTGTCGGTAGATCGGCGAGTTACAAGCTCCCGTCACACGCTTTTTACCGTATCGTTTCCATTATTCTCTCACGTTCGTTACATCCTGGTTGTCATTGTTGCGTCCAACCACTTTCCACGTTCTTCATCCCCCTTTGTTTTAATATCGTGCGCCGCGATTACCCTGTTAACTAACGAAGACGAGTTTTGTTACCTCGCTCGTACTATCGATATATCTGACACGATAAGTTCCTCGTTTAGAATTCTTTCTGTTTTTTTTTAAATTCGAATTCAAATTCCTTCGAACTCGATTCAAGTAGAATTCTAATTTTTATTCTCGCATGTACCGTCGAACGTAGTTTATGATTTTTGCTACGTCGTCGTAAATGTTAAATATCATTCTCGATTCATCGTTGCAGATTTTAATCCATACAACTTGTTCATGTAGATCATAGAGCCGTTAAGAACTTTTAGAAACTAAAAGGAACTAGATCTCTAATTTGGACGAAGACCAAGATTGCTATGTTGTCGTTAAAAACATAGCGATTCGGATTCGGGTTTATAGATTTCGGATAGGGAATGAAACCAAGGCACAAGATTCAGTTCCTCTATATTATAACGAGTCCTGTATTCTAGTTGCTCTTTATACCTTTTATATCTCGTATATCGCGTGCATTTTAAATTTCCACAGATCCGATCCAACGAATTTTTAATTAGTTTTCTTCGCATCTCAACTGATCGTATTCGTAAGAAAATTCTGCCCTATATTTGGTGCAAAAATTGGACGAAATTCTCGGTGATGTTTCGCCAGTCGATTATAGGAAATCAATCGAAATTCCTATTTCCGTGGCAGTAGTCCTCGGAATGGTTCGCCTAATTATACGGTGGCCGCGTCGTTCTATTCGCCAACAGGTCGGATAGTAACCTTCGACTTGGATCGGAAAAGCTAGGCCTAGGCCAAGTGCCGGCTACTAACGAGCGCACAGAGTTCCCGCGAGCTTCGGAGCTTCCGCCGCGCCTCCTGTGGCGAGACAAATCGGGAACTTGACCTATAAAAGCTCCACGATGAACCACGGCTCGTGATGCACGCGAGAATTCAGCCACCGAGTTTCACACTCGATAGAGGTTCCGTGCGTTTCAGCCTGTGCAATATCATCGTTTCTTGTGTATTTTAAGATTACTATAAGGATAGCCAGCTATCGATTATTGTGGTTAGATAGCTTGGAACTTTCGCGTGAAACCGCCGGGGCAATTTATATCTCAGCATTAGGAACATTTTTCTGGAATTTGACTGTTTTAAGATGCATCGGGGTATTTGCTATGACTTTGGAAGCTTTTCCTATTTCTGTACATCGATGTTCAATTTTAAAATACCCCAGGGTATCTGTTATGATCATGGCAGTGTCTTTTATTCCCATATTTTGATGTTCAATTTCAAAGTATGTCGGATTATTTATTATGATTTTGGAAGATTTCTATCTTTGCATATTTTGACGTCCAATTTAAAAATACCCCAGGGTATCTGTTATAATTATAGGAGTCTCTTTCATTCCGATATTTTGATGTTCAATTTCAAAGTATCTCGGATTATTTATTATTATTTTGGAAGATTTTTATCTTTGCATATTTCGACGTCCAATTTAAAAATACCCCAGGGTATCTGTTATAATTATGGGAGTGTCTTTTATTCCGATATTTTGATGTTAAATTTCAAAGTATCTCGGATTACTTATTATGATTTTGGAAGATTTTTATCTTTGGATATTTCCATGTCCAATTTAAAAATACCCCAGGGTATCTGTTATAATTATGGGAGTCTCTTTTATTCCGATATTTTGATGTTCAATCTAAAGGTGCCTTAGGCCATTTATTATAATTATGGAGGTCTCTTTTATTCCGATATCTTGATGTTCAATTTGAAAGTACCTTAGGCTATTTATTACAATTTTGAAAGATTTGTTCTATTTCGATGCTTTTTGACATTCAATTTAAATGCTATAATATGTATCGTAATAGAGCAACGCAATATATTTTTTGGACGATATAAATCGTTTGAAATTTAAATATCGTATTATAAAAACTAAATATAGGAAATATAGGAAATATTCTAAAAAGAACGCGAAATGTTGACCCGTTTTCTGCTGTGAACTTGGCGATAAAGCGTTCTTCAAGGTGGTCACGCAAAAAGCAAGTTTGAAAACTCTGAAATTAATTTGGCGTTACTACGCGCTCTTCTTTACCGCGATATAGACCTGATGAGCACTTGGAATTCATTTTCATCCTAGCAAGATTGTTATTAATTGTCGAAGTTCCAGAGTTTTCGTTTGAAACTAACATCCTTCAACAAAATTTCGTATAATTACAATTTACAGTGTTAGGGCAATTTATTAAGAAATGATCGAGGTAACAAAGAAGGAGAAGGAAAATTTACTTAAATTATAAATGGATTTTATAATTTCTACGGGAATTTGTTCGTTCAACGCCCTTCGCTATGAAATCAATTTCCTCTTCCAATATTCTAACTTTCTTAAGATGTAATCGAATTCGTCCCACTCAACTTTCTTTTACGTTTTAAGTGTCTGATTCTTGAGATTTGCTCTTTCCAAATGAATTCGATTAACTGAAAAATCGCTTGAAATTGTACTGTTCTTGAGTAAAATAACGGAGATACAGATGTCACGATTGAAGCTTAAAAATTGAAACTTTGAGAATTTAAGTGGAAACGCCACGAGCATTAACGATTTTAATTTCTTTCCAATTTTAAAAATCCCTTTCCTATAAAAGAAATACTACTCGAATAGAGTTTAATTCTCGAGCCCGGAAATCTAGAAACCCGGTACAACAAAACACTGAAATTTCTTACACAAGCAACTATGGTCCTTCAAGCCTAATCGCAAAAATTTTACCAAAAATACCATCAAAATCCAAAACCAACAAAAATAATCTTCTCTCCCAATGAAATATAAATTACCTTTTAATTTAATCATCCTAAATTCTTTCACAATCACGAGAATCGTTCCTTCAACCCTTTACGCATGCACAATTGTCTTCTTTTTCCATGAAAAATGGCAAAAGTTTGGGCTACAATGCGTATGGTAAGCATCGATTGCGAATCAAAATGCAATTTTAGCCGGCTAAAATTTGATTGTGTAGCGGCGCAGTGGCGCTTTGACAACCGGTGATATCGACCGCCCCCGAAATGTGTCCTGGCCATCCCCACTCTGTGCCCCGTGACGCCGATTAACTACCCCCTTGGTCGAGCATCCCCGATATTACAACTTCGGCCTTAAACCGACGTCTTTTTTTCGCCACCCGGAAGAAGATTACCCGGTCTTTCTCATTGAAACTTCGAAGGATGCAACGAGGTGGTAATTTCTTCGCGAGGATCGAACGGGATTACGGAGAAATTGAATGGATTAGGTCGAGAATGTTGCGGAATAGCATTTTTTTTAAACGAGTTTGAAGGAGTTTCTGGGAATAATTTAGAATTTACTGTAACGCTTTCCTTTTTGAAGAAGATAAGTTAAAGATAAGTTGCGGTGGTTTTTAAGAGAAGGTTGAAAATTGAATTGAGAATGTATGCAGAATATGAATTTTTGTAAGTTTCCACGAACTTTCGGGAATCATTTAGAATTCACTCTGATGGCTTTCTTCTTGAAGAAGAAGTAGAGACAAATTGGGGTGATTTTTGCTAGGAAGGACCGAAAAGTAGGTTGACAACGTTATAGGATCCGAACTTTTGCGAGCAAGTTTGAAGGAATTTTCGAAAATAATTTAGAATTCTCTTCTTAAAGAAAAGCTAAAGATAAATTGGTAGTCGTAGCGGTAGTCTTTGAACAACGGCTGAAAAATAGCTTCGAATTCTTGTAGAATATGATCGTCTGTAGAGTTTTCGTAAGTGAACGAAGAAAAGTAGGAATAATTTACCGATGTCTGTTTTCCAAGAAGAAATAAAAATAAATCGCTGTATAGTCGGCCCTTACAGCTTCGCTTCATCGATAGAATCTTTCGTAGAAGCAAAACGAAAAAAAAGAATCTTCCTATTGCTCGGCTCACTGTATTATTCAAATTTCATCCAATCGGAGTTCCTCCTACCAAAGCATTTATTTTCTACTCAATTTCGCTAGATATTCCAGTTTCCTTGAACAAGATAGTAGAAATTCGGGTGTATCGTCATTGAGAATGGTAGTTTCTTCCATTCCATCTGCCAACGTAGTCACGTTTCCTGGATTTCGTGGCCGGCAGGGCGTTAAAGGGGAGCAGCCAGCCCTTATCAGCGATGCATTCGAATGCAGCGAGCTTGAAGAAGCGAACTCGAGTCCACCCTCTTGCCAGCCTGGGAAATATCCACCGACTCTCGTCGACTGTTCGAGGTTCAACGAATCGACCAACACGGGAAACCACTAGCCATTATGCAAATCGTACATTCTGATGAAAGTTGCGCGCTCTCTATAGAGACATGTAGATCCAGTAGGATCACATGGAAGACGATGTTGTACCGATGGACTTGCTCGCATATTCTTTAAAAAGTAGATTTTGGTTATTCGAGTATGTGTTTTATATTCTCCGATGTAAATAGCAGCTTCGCTTCTACCAGATGAGATCAGTTTTTAGGACGAAAATGTTGTTTAAAGTAATCTTCCGTTAGGAAGCCATTCCATTTATTTATGGCTATTGCATAAAATTGATCAAACATATTCCATTTATTCGTTTTTCATTTATAAAACAATATAGTGGTAATTAGAAAAAGACGACGTTAATTTTGATCTTAGTTCCTGAATTTATATAAACTTGCACTTTTACGGAAAAAGCCAGCAGACTTTCATCCCTTGGTTGACTCCAATGAATATTCATTCACGTACAGTTAGTCAAACGTTCAAGCTGCGACACGTTAGCGCGCAGTATTCAGAAGCATCTAAATATTAATGTAGAGCATTTAATAGCGCTCACGCGTATAATAATCACAGAGCGCTCAACCATTATGTAAGTAATCCTCTAAAACGTTTTCAGCCGACTAACCTGCAAATTCCACCACATTCTACGAATATTCACACGCGCATCATTCACCGTATGAGCTGCCAAATACAAGCGTAGAGCATTCAAAGGTCTGCAAATATGAGCGCGCATCAGCCAAACATCGCGAAACTGGATAAAGCAATTTCTAGCACGCAGCTAGAATCGAACGCGTTCGCGCTTCCGTATATCGGGACACAGCGTTCAAAAGCGCTGAAATATTAATTCATAGTATTTAACAGCACTTAAACACCATCGCGCGACGCTGGTCGATCGCAAACCGCTTAAAACGATTTCGCTTCGCTAACGTGCAAATTTCATTACTTCCAACGAATATTCACACATACGTAATTCACTGTATAAGCTTGGAAACACGAACGCGTACCATTGAAAAGCCCGCAAACATCAATATACAGGAGCCAAAGGAAGCCAAAAGCGCTTAAACATTCTCGAGCCAGTTGAAACAGCTTGCGCAGATAGATAGCTGAACTTGGTCCCTTGCTAGGAATATTCACACACAATTAACCAAACGTTTGAGCTTCCAGTACTAAACTCATAGCAATTATTTCGTAGGATGCAACCTGGCGATGTTTGCCCGGCGCGTTAGCGCGCGCTTCCTTCGTTCGTGGAAACGAATCGAACCGGGTAAAGTCAGCGCGAGCAAATACCGTCAGCCCTTCCTTCTGCGTCACCATTCGGCCTTCATTTGCATCCTAATGTTCGCGAACAGTCGTGAAGTGCCTCGGAATCCAAACCGTTTGCCTTTCCTTTTGGCGGCGAGCTGTTTCGCGAGGCCACTCGCCTGGAAAAATTCCTCGTGGAAAATGTCTCGTCCCTCTTACCCCGAGCTCGCTTGCAACCAGTTTCTGGTGTCGTTTCCAAGGTGAATCAGGCACCCGAAAGATAATTTTGTTTCTTACGGATGGTTGATTCCCGGGGTTGCGGAGTAGATTTTCGGGTCGTTCGTGGTATACGATGGTTGTTGTGAATTATGGGCGAGGGGTGCCCGATTTGAGAGAGATTTTCGTGGAAATTGGACTTTTTTTATTCGCCGAGAAGTGCTATCTGTCGAGGATTTTATTGGCGAAATTTTATTTGCATTATTGAGAAATACACGAGCTTTGGAAGATGCTTTTTTTTAATGAAAGTTAAATACGTTTCAGTATATTGTTTTTTATTTGGATTAAATTTAATTGGAATTTTTTCGACCGAACGTTTGTTGATTATGCGTGTGTTTTGAAGAAGCCTCCGTTACTTTTTAATCGGATAAAACTCGTTTTTAAATTGTTTTTTTAATTGGAACGAGAAGAAAGGAACGAGAAAGAATAGTTTTTCAAAAGAGAGAATCTTCTATCGATATTTTAGAGGCTCGATGCCGATTATCCGCACGGCAGTAGAATACCACCGTATCGTGTCAGACAGTTCATCTCGAATCTACCGATGGCGCCACACGATCGTCCCAGAATTACCGACATCAGATTTTAGTTAACGCACGCAAGATTCTCAATTCGCGACTTATCCCCGAACGAACTTTTCTCACAAAAAGCAAGATACTTTAACATTGAAAATTCATATTTCTCATAAAATTGCAAATTATCAAAAACTCTCTATATACGACGTCGCAATGTAATTTTCTCGATAATTTATCTCGGCGATCATTTTTCATCAATAACGAAGATTTATATTCTACTTTGAACAGAAATGTTCTATTTTGAATCCGGTGATCTTCGCAACTTGCATCGCCATTTTCAAAAAGAGCCCCCTCAACGCTTTGCAAGTTCAATTTAATTCCCATCTCTGGTAATCAGCGGTTGCAAATTTTTCCCGATAGACTGGAACGTCCTAAGAAAGTTCCTGCATGAATTATACATTGGTTGGCAAACTTTCGGAACAGTCGACTAATCGCGCTTCGTATTACCTTGGTCCCTCCATGGCGCGATTATAACACGTTCCGTATTTTTTTCTTTCTCGCGTGTCGGCCATAAGTTTCGCATAATTCGTCGGACGAGAGTAAGAAATACAGGCGAATCTTATTTTTGTCTACGTTTTGTTATTTCGAAAAATGGGTCAATCTTTTGCCTAATTTACGTCCATGCGTATTACCGTTCAAAAGCTACGTTGCAAAATATCGGGCGCGGTTCTCGCGACAAGGCTGTGCCCCACATACCGAGTTTTTCGACACGAATTTAGAATTATTCTACGACACGCGTAATTATAGAACTTTTATCTCGGCGATTCGTTAGAATCGTCGAGCTTTTATTTCGACGAGTTTGTTGGAATTTCTCGTTTCCAGCGTTTTATCACGCTTGCTTTATCTATTTGTCTTTTCTCCAAAATTGAAACGTTCCCTGTCGCTCTTTTCTTTCTCTATTTTTGGAAGATTCACGGAGATACAATAATTGTTGTAGAAAAAAAGATATTGAAGAGATTGGTTTGTAAATGACCGCGATTAATCAAAGATACCACGATGTTACTCTCTATAGTATTTCATGCATCGAAATTGGAAAATACAGAGTTCAGAGGGTGAAATGTCACGTTCGTTCGTCGTTCGGCAGAGGAACCATAGTTTGTTTCTATTTTTACTGTCACTATAATTCAGTTTTTACGAGACAGGATCGGCGATATTTCTTACTTAAATACCAGCCTTTTCCTGAAATATATATATATATTTTTTAAATTCATATTTCTAAAAAAAAACAACTAGGAATTCCTAACATTTAGTTACGAGGAACTGCCTTGAAAAAAATAGAACTATCTGTCATTGTCTCGACCACACTTTTTACGTAAACGTACAAAAGCACTTGCTAGCGCTGTTGCGAAAATACTTTGTATTTTACTCAATATTTGTAAGTACTTGGGAAACGTTTCTCCTTAATAGCTTTCAGTATCAACACCGAAAAAGAAATTCTCCGATTAAACAGTTCGTTCGCGACCATAATGGTACACAGCTGTTCTCTTTTTCGCTCTTCCTGTGGACCTGTTTTTACAATCGCGAGGAAATTGTTACCACCGCTTAATGCTTCGTTTAATTAATCGTATTCCCTTGTGAAAAGTTCCATGACACGTTTCTTTTTCGCTGCTTATTTTTCGCTACCACTAGACAATAATTTCGTTTGTTAGAGGAAATTCTTGTTAAACGGGTGGATCATTTGCGACCCCAAATGTAAATTAGAAATAGCAGAGCAAATCGACGAGGAGAAAAGAAAATTTAGACGTTAAAGCTTCTCTAAAGATCTGTAGAAAATCCTTTAAAATATCTCTTAACGAAACGAACATTTTTCTTGGTTCGAAAAAAATTTCCACGAATCGATGAAAACTTCGCGGTTAAATAGCTTCCATAATTAGATAAAAAAATTCCTAAAAGCATCCTTAAAGACAGCTGTATCCCGATGTAAAACATCAAAATGTTAAATTGCAGAAATTTAACGATCCAAAATTTAACAAGTATCGTTAATAATCCCGTACCATAAAAATTTTTTAATTTTAAAACATTCGCTTTAGGGAAGACGTAATCCATTAGTACACTTCTGTATTATATTCGAAATTGCAATGCACGGAAGACAGATGGAATAAAGAAATAAACATTTACATACATACATACATACCGTAATTACTAAAAATCCAACGTTATTATTATGCTAATATATTCACGTATAAAATTGTTGCAAAGAAGATTTTTAAAAAAGCAGCTGTTCATCGATGCAAAATATCAAAGTAGAAAATTGTAGAAATTTTGCGAAACTGCAAATCTAGCAATTGCCATAAAGAATGTCACACCACGAATGCATATACATCTGCCATAATTACTAGAAATCCAACATTATAGCCAATATATTTAGGTCAATATTTAGGCCAATATTTAGGCCAATATTTAGGCCAATATTTAGGCCAACATTTAGGCCAAGAGGCGCGAAAGAGTTCGTGAAATCTCTTTTCCAAGTTCTAAAAATTCGCGAAAGAGTCCTTTGAGAAAAAGCTTCTGTCTCGTTGTACGTAAAATACGAAAATACAAGATTGTAAATAAATGTGAAGAACGTGGGAAAAGGGAAGATTGAGAGTCACGAGGGGCCATTTTGTTTGCGGCGATCGCGAACGTGACCAGCTGGCTGTTCCGCGTTATGTTTAGAATCGCCTTGATCGTCATCAGGTCGCCGATTATTTATTGTAAACAAGAAATTCTGCGCCGCGACGTATAAATCGTGGGTGCGCCCAGGGGCCAATTATAATGGCCCGTATTTCGGGAACCGTGGTGGCCAACTTCTCGTCGCTATCTCGGCTTTTTCTACTTGCCAGCCACGTGTCTGACGCAATGTGAATCGTAACCTGTTATAATCTGGCCGCAGGACGCTCGCCAACTGGATCGCTATTAGTATAACGAAGAAGGAAAGGACCATCTGGCTACTCGGCTTCCGGCTATCAAACTGTGAACATTTCGAACTGGCACATTTTTTAAATAGAAAAGATATTTTGGAACCAGGTGTTCTAAATTTATCTAAGAAATTTGTTATTTCTTTAGTTTGCTAATTTTCGCTTTCGGAGTCAAATTTCCGGCAATCGAAATTCGGAACTTCAAAATGGGACATCTTGAATTCACAAAAAAAAAAAAAAAAATGTATTTAAGGCGGAAGTATTTTTCGACTCGCTTGAAATGTATTCCTTTCCCCGATATATTTCGCGGACTTTTAATTTGACAATACAGCGCTGCTCAAATGTTTAAATTTAAATTTCCCTAATCTTTTTTGTATCTGAAGTTGATATATCGAAGGCTATATAACACGAGCTAATATGGAGTTTAATCAAATTCTCAGTTGACACGTATTTGTGTTTTTGAACTCGGAATGCGAATGAAAAGTTGTAAATATGAAAGAAGTATTTCACAATATTTTACATCAAACTTAGTAAACGGATTTTGTATCAACACTGTTCTTTAACGTAAGACGTAGTTAACATCCTGATGAGTAATAAATCTATTAAAACAAAGTCTATTATTAAACAACCCATAAATCACGCACCTACACATAAATATATGTACATAGCGAAGACGCAGTCAGAGAGTGGACGAAACGATTTTTAGTTGCCATTTCTACCGTGACTTGGCTTCGGCTATTGAATGGTTGGCGCGGAATATTCCTCCGTCTCGAACATCCAAAATTCTTTGACTATTCTAAAATTGTCTTGGACAATTCGACGATCGTCATTACGAATCGTCCAGTGTTCCAGAACGTCGCAACGTTTCCTCTCATCTTCGATTTTCAACGTTTCCAGCGCGGGAAATGGAGTAATTTCGAAAACTACAAGTTTTTGATAGGAACAAGAATCTCTGGAACGACAAAACTTTGTAGCAAGCTCTTTGACGTAGAATAACCTCTTCTAGCTTCTATTAAAATTCCAATTTATCCTTTGTATCTAATTTTTACTCACTTCTATGTATTATATTATAATAACGCGTCTAATAATCTTTTTCTGAAAGAAAAAATTTCATAGCAAACTTTTTACCTATTTTTTCCACGTACAATTACTTTCTTTATGCAACTTCCAGCGTATCTAAATCTTTCATCTAAATCTAATTTAAAAAATCTTGTTATCCGAAAGAAGAAACGTTATTCTAACTTTTCCACTTATACTTTAATTTATAATTCATCTCGTATATTTAGTGGCAATTTTAACGATATATCAAAATAAAAATCATCGGGAAAGAGAATAAATAGGACGAGAAACGATTTGTTAAATCACTGTCCCTGGCACAGAGTTTACCAGGGATTAATCGCCACTTGTCACGATATTGGCGTATATTTTGTAAACGTTTCGTTCTCCTTTCGTCGAGCAACACGTGTCTGTAGAGGTAAAAGCGCGAAGATCACGACGTTTGGACGTTTGAATCGTCCCACATGCCGTTGATCGCGATATCTCGCCACGTGTTCGATCGATCATGCGTACGGAAGGACAGTTGAAACAGTTATGCGACAGTCACACTGTATTTCTGCCAAATAAAATATCTAGCGACCACAATTTTATTTTGCTCCATTGAGACACGAATTTTGGAAATTTCTGTAGCACCCTGTGCAATTTCAACTTTCTAAAATTTCTAATTAATCTTCTTTAGAGGAATTCTGAAGGTTTTCTGTCATTTCGTGAATTTTTAGATATTCGTGTCTTTAATATAGCTTCCAAATCTAGCGCGCTTTAAAATTTATCGAACAAACGTCCGTAAATAAAACTTCGAAAACAAATGAATGGAATAAATAAATAAATTTACTTGTTTCTTCTTAAGTTACAAGTGTTGAGAAGAGAAGATTTCTAAAGTTTGGGATAGACTGTTCCGCTGAAGTTCGATTCGAAGTGGCTTTAGAATTTGGTTGCGTCGCCTTGGAAATTTCAGAGACGCGTGGAAGAAAAATTCATCCTGGTGACGTTGCTACGAGTGATAAATTGGGCCTCGGTGATGTTTGGCCGTGCCAACGACTGTATAAAAAATGTCACGTCGCAAAATTTTTGTCAGTGGTGGTCAATTCTGTTAGTTGGACTACGAAGCAATTTAATCTCCTGAATTCCCTCGAAATTTAATCGAGTTTTCTATTTATTTGACATTCTATTTATTTTAAAACTTTCATCTGAAATTTTCATTCGAAAATGAAAGTCGTACGTGTGGAAATTTGAACATAGCTGAGAAGAAAGATTGAGAATATTGTGTTTGTAGGAGAAAAGATTTTTGTTCGGGACTGTGGTTCTGAAAATGACGGAATGTCGTGGTGAGTTCGAAGGGAGGATTCCTCGTTTTCGCGCAATTTTCACAATTTCCCACGACGAGGACCAGATCCTCGAACAAACGACGTTCGTACGCGAGAAAAGCGACGCTGTTGAAAATAATCCGACTCGCTCTATAAATACAATTCAGTCTTGTGCGGTGCGTCGCGAAGTTCGGATGCTTATCTGTCGTATGTGTTCGGTGTTCCTGCGGTGATTTCCGGCGCTGATAAGGAAATGTAAGACGTCAGAAGTCGTGATCGTTGCTGTGAAGCCTCTGTTTCTTTATTTCGGTTCGCAAGTCTACCGAAGGATCTTCTTCGTGCTGGTTGATTAATGTTTTCAGTTGAGTGTAGCACCGCGACGTTTGTAGTGTTGAGTTGGTGAATCGTTAAGCGAAGGATCCGTAAGATCTTCGTTTTGTGAAAATTTGATTTCGGTGTCAAATTCCAATTCGATTATTTCTCCAACTACGAATCCTAAAACCCAATTATATGGAGAAACAGAGTTCCCATTTGTCTGATCCTTTGCTCTAAATAATCTCCTAAATCCTTGTTTGTTAAATCTCCTACATAGTATAGTTTAAATCCCATAATGACATTTATTGAAATCTGTATATTCCACTCACTAACCCGATTAATTTGTGAAAAATCAATTCCAAAGCTTGTTAAACGCAGTAGAACACAAATTCCACAAACTCGTTCCAATTATAATTCTCCACTTTAAATCCCCCAATCCCTCGACCTCTATTTATTAAAGCTTCTACTTTAAATAGGTTGTACCTTTAAAAAATTCACTGAAATTTACGAACACGCGATCCATCTTCCTGCAACCTCGCTGTTTATCGAAGAATCGACTCCAAACTCTGCCAAACACATCAAAGCCGAAATTCCAGTTTACGTGATTTCATCGTCCTCGGCTCTTCCATTCCTATTTTCCCACGAAATCAACCGAAAACCTTCTCATTTCAAGAATCAAACCTCGTCAAACCTTGTCAAACCTCGTCAAACCTCGTCAAACCTCGTCAAACCTTGTCAAATCTGGTCAAACCTGGTCAAACTTGGTCAAACACTGGTCCAGCAGCATCTACTAGGTCGTAAGACTTCGCTATGAAGAATCTGCAGAAAATAGCCGCTGAAAGGATCCTTCTCGAAGCTAGGAGATCTTAAAGGACCAATTGGAGGATTCGTGGAGGACAAGTGTTAGGATGGAAAGGCTGAGTATCGCCGAATCATTGCGCAGGAAAGATAAGAGAAGGCGCAGGGGTTGGACGGTGGTTGTTGGCAATGAAATACGGTGAGTAGAGCATAAATCAACGATGTTGCAGCTTTTCTCAGCCGTTTCGTATCAAGATCAGGGAACTGCTCTCTGGAGAGTTGAACAGCTACTTCCGTGCTTCGCAATTGCCGCGCTGATATCTTTATTACGAACAGCTAGAAATTATTGCGTTCGTGTTAGGGATACTAATACGAAGCCAAGAAAATTTCAGATCGTTATTTCTGCGCCTCTGTTTGTGTTTTTGTCGTGTGACGAGTTGGTTTTATTATGTTTGTCACGTACGAGATCGTATTATGTTTTGACTGAAAAATTGTCTTAAATCACAAAGAATCGACAAATCTTCGATGTTTCCTTGCATACTTTGATACGCTGTAATTATTATTTTTTAATCGCAACAGCATTGACAACTGTTATTATTTGATCTATTCGTCTTGAATTTATCGTGGAACAGTAAGAATACGTCACATGAGATAATATTCTCCGGATATCCTAAAGCGTAGCTGATAGTGTTACAGAAATTCTGAAGAGACCACAGAATTCCAAAGTAGAAAAGCGTTAATTTAGGACGCAGGGAACCGGAAGTTTGTGAAGCGGGAAACCGCATGTTTCTCAAGTAGCAAGTCCCTTGAATAAGAATTCGTACGGTTTGGTCTCGACGTTGTATTTTGTGTGAACAAATTAAGATTAAATTTTGATGAATTTAATTACGAGAGTTTGCTCGAAAGTCTTGTACTCTGTAAAATTGATTTGCAGATTCCTATCGCACGAACGTCGGTAACGCGATTTCCAGTCCCGTTGGTTGGTAAATTTTGACTCGGACGGCGGTGCCACCTTCGGCTGTGTTTCGAAAGCTGCCTGGACTTTACGAAACTCGTAGATCAATATCACGCTTGATAATCCGCCATCTTTCTGAAATTCCATCCTCTACTTCCTCAAAACCAAGCCAAAAATCTCTGAAAACTGTCCGATCTCACGTATCACGTCACTCGACGTTCTTCTCCAATTTAAAGAAATATCGTCGAATTTCGAAGGAAGAATGATCCAAACGCGATATCCTTTTGCATTTTTCACAGACCATGCGCTCTTTGCTTTTACACTTTTGATAATAGAAGTTCGTCGTATTTAACTACAGACGATTCTAAATAATTCTACGTAAACCGAGAACTATATTTATAGGTAGAAAGAAAAATCATGTGAGCGTAACTATGAATAAGTTAACCGAGTAATTATAGATTTCTGCAGATGCAGCGAAACCAGCACTGTAATTATAGACAAACTAGGAATCATAATTGTACCGTTAAATAAACCAGCAATTACATAACTACGGCTAGAAATAAACTTCAATTCGCTACAAGTATCTATAGGCATACTGGGAATTTTAGTTACATAGATTTCTCTACATATATGCCAATATGTATACTATGTGTGCTAAAACCAGTTCTGTAATTATCGATAAACTAGAATCTATAATTCTACCAATAAATGAAGCCGAAACTGCAAACTACGTAACTGCGATTGCGAATAAACTTCAAATAAGTACAAATGACTTTAGACATATTGGAAATTTTAGCTGTCTGTATAATCAAAACAGATGTCATTATAGAAACTATAAATAAACTAAAAGCTACGACTGTAATTACAAATAAGTGAAATAACTATACAATAGTTAGTATAGCTGTGCTGAGAGGTATAACTGTGATAAGTTTGAAATTTAAATTATAACAAATTACAACAGTTAACTGTGGCTAATCTAAAAACCATATTGGTGACTTTTGAAACCATTTTGAAAATACAAATTCCAAAAGTTACAATAAAATAAATTGTCAATAATTTCCGATTAACTTGTAGTAAATTTCCAATTAACAGAAGTTAAATGAGACGCGTAGAATTGTACAGGTATCGCTCAGGAATTTATAGTTATCAATTGCTTGGAATAAATGTAATGGCCCTCGTAAGTGGAATGAGCGCGTATCTGGTCAGACGCAGCATATATTACTCAATGCTCCACTTTTAAACTTTCCATCCAATTATCTTCAGCTCACGTTTCCATTAAAAAATATACCGTTTACAAAGCTGCTTGCTTGAAAATTCCAACGTTCATTTTTCTTTAACTCTGCAATCGGACTTGTCTCGATTTAATTCCCCCGCAGATTTCTCTTTCGGATTTAACGATCCTGTGAATTATCGAAATATGAGAAATTTATCATTAAGCTTCGCATCGTTCTCGCTTTTCTTTATCGCATTTGTAGAACAATTTCTAAAGCTTTGCAGCTGAAAATTTCATATGAAATTGGATATTGTTGATTTTTCTTTTTGCCGCGATACAATGAAATTCCGTACGTAACTTCGAATAATCCGAAATCCTCGTGATTTCGTTCTCTTCTTTTCTCAACTAGCAATTATTAGCTTTTTCTTTCTTATTTTCTTAATACTTTAAGATTAATTAGGTTACAAAACATTGTTCTTTTTCGCTTTTTCTCGTTTTCGTCGTTTTTAAATATTTCCTAAATACTTTGTTAATATTTGAATATTTAACGTTGGTCGTCTATTTATTATATTATAAATAGAATTAAACATTATAGAATCAAATGTTAACCTTGAAATGAACCGAAACTTTTCGATGGGTTCGTATTTTATAAAATTTTATAAAATTTTATACAACGAAATGTAAGATAGATCAAATAGAATTAAATATCATAATTCACGCCGTGTTCATCCGGTGATCCAATAATACTAATTAAAAGTTTCAGTTAATCATTCCACGTTCGGTTTCACAAAATTTCGATTATTGAATATAATGGAATATTATTTAATTAACTGGCCGATATTTCAAGAGTAAAACAATTTAGAAATGCAAGCGTTGTATAGTTGAGACATAATCATTCTCCTATCTCATTCGCGCTTCTATTTAACTAAAATATCTGCAATGCTTCAGTCTGTTGTAAGCTACGCCGAGAATGCCAGCCTCTAAAACGCTATCTCGCGCACGACGCAAATTTAAAGCTCGAATTAATGGCACCGTGTGACCCTTTATTAAATCTTCGTCGTTGTAAACGCCACGCGAACGTACCACCAACAAATCCATTTGTACATTGCAAATAGCTTTGTTTGATTTTTAAATCTGTTTTCCGATACAATTTCCCTTTGGGGGAACAAAAAGATTTCATACTTGACGATTAAATCATCTGAAATCTTTCCAGGAGAAACGAAATTCTCTTCTCTTTTCACGATGAAAGAGGAGAACGAGTTAATTTTTCTACAACATAAAATTCTTTTATCTTCTCAAAAGTAATATAACGTTACCTCATTATAAGGATGATGATTAATTGTTCGTGGAAAAATGCTACCACTTCCTGATATCTTCAATTATACTTTTTCGTTCTCCCTACGCGATGATGAAGTTTTATTAAAGTCTATAGGAAACACCGGTAACGTATTACTCATGACAGTTAATGGGCTGCAGGCTATTCAATTTTTCATCAGCCGCGTAAATGGCGGAGGAGTTGGAACGGCTTCGTACAGTTGATGAAAGTTTCTAGTGTGAGGCGTTGTTTCCAATTTTTCTCGATATCCACGTGCAGACTATTTAAAAGTCAATTGATCGGCTCGACTTTTCAAGAACCTCGTCTTGCGTGTCACAGATAATAATGTTCGAGGTTCGTTCACAAACCAACCAATTTCGGTATTTAGATTAGTTTCAATCCCTCGCGTGACTCGGAATTTTCCCACGATTTACAGGAAATTACCGTCGTTCGATCACAAGATGGAAAATAGATTTCGTTAAATGAAAATAAAAATTTGAAAGGAAAATATCCCTTTCTCTCCATTTATATCTCGTCGAAATACGTTTTACCAAGATAAAATTGATTCTACGTTTCTCTTGCAACGGAGACTTTTGAGTTTAAGTAGAACGTATCCGTATCTGATCGGACGCAGAATATCGTTTAAATCACGGCAAGTGGAAGAAATCGCAACGAGTGCAACGGAAACGGAAATAACAGAGTCGTAACAAACTGAATATACGACAAATGATGAACCAGTTCCAAACTTTCGTTTCGATATTGTGTTGACTTTAAAGGCCAACCAGGCTGATCTGAATTTCCTTTTTCGCTTTTCACGGTTTCTGCCCGCGCCATCTAACCGACTAGTTGAAACAACAGTGGCGTATTACCAATCTGAGTCAGCCAATATTTACATGGTGCGCAGCATCCATTGTCAGTCCGAATACTTTCCGCACTTTCGATATTTGCGCAACTCATACTCGCGAGGCCTCGAATTCTTCGCTCGCGTATACAGTAGAAACAGAATATCCTTTGAAATTCTATTCGCTTGCATCTACGTGTTTATCGAACGCAAATAACAGATATATTATTGCCATGACGGAGCATATTGCGAATCAATGAGTTTTTAACGGAGAGTAAGAAGTTAATCGACGAACGACGAACAGTAGTCGATCGAGATAGGCAATGGTGAGAAATGTGATAACTGTGAATGGGAAAAACTTAATTTCACCGACTTATTTAATCGTACAATTTGACTAGATTAAATTTACATTCGTTGAATTTTTGTAATTTATTGGTATAGAATTGGATATAAAACGATGTCTTCTGTTTTCGAAATTTTGCTTTACGTCTAGATTTTATTAAAAATTATTCTAATTTCTAGAAAAGACAGGTAACTAAATTTGTAGAAAATTGTCTTTTATCAGGGTATTTAGAAGAGAATCGTTCTTTTGCTGATATGAGAAAGTTTATTAAAGTCACTATCACAGATTCAAGATATATTTATATAATGGTAACAGGATATTAAAAGAATAATGGTATACCGGATCCATTAAAGATTTCTGTAACGTTTCAAATAGATTTATTGCGAAAGTTTTCAATTCCTTGGGACAGTATCCCCTTATTTCTTGAAAGAAAAATCCTTTTACGTTCTTTCACTGTCAACTGTATTTTCCTTTTCTGCGTAAGGATAAGGCTTTATCGAATATACTGTCAAAAATAAGAAATATATTCAATCAGCTGTGTGTACCAGTAATGCAACAAAATTATGAAGCATTATTAAATATAATAAAACAGAAATTAACATTTGTTGGAATATTTAAGAAAAACTTTTTGCGAGTTTCTTCAATACCCGTTGGTAACTTCCATTGGGACGTTGGATCAATTTTATATTGAAAAAATTTTCGTTCATAAAGTTCTAAAAGGAACTTTCAAGAATCTTCGAAGATTCTTTCACAACTTTTGAAAATCTTTTGAAGATTCTCTAAAGGTTTCAAGAATCTTTTATAAGAGAAAAATCTAAGAAATGTTACGGAAAATTGCAGACATCTGTTCTCTGACTATATCCAACTCCAAGTATCAATGTTTAATTTTATTCCTTACAAATTTTATCAAAATGTATTTTACAAACTTCCACGGTAATCTTTTCAATCTTTTCTCTGCAAACGAAGACTTTTGTATTTAAGCAGAATATACCTGTATCTGGCCAGGCTCTCAAAAGTTCCAATTATTTTCGCATTTTAATGAGCCAGTTCGTCGAATCGACCTACAATAATTAAAATCCTTTATATTCCACCATCTATCGAAAGCTTAACGCAGTCAAACAATCCCACGTGACCTAACCTGAATATAACCTCAACCTAACCTGAACATAACCTCAACCTAACCTGAACATAACTTCAACCTAACCTGAACATAACCCCAACCTAACCTGAACATAATTTCAACCTAACCTGAACATAACTTCAACCTAACCTGAACATAACCCCAACCTAACCTGAACATAATTTCAACCTAACCTGAACATAACTTCAACCTAACCTGAACATAACTTCAACCTAACCTGAACATAACTTCGACCTAAGCTGAACATAACCTCGACCTAACCTGAACATAATCTCAATCTAACCTAGTTACACGAAGGAAATTTTTAATTTCCTACACGTTCCATTGAATCAGTTCACGGTTGCTAAATTTCACCTTATTTCACAGTTTCACTCGATATTAGTGCGACTGTGCGGAAATTTGCCGATGAACTTTCAGCGAACGTCGCTCGGTATTCTCGTTTGATTAGGATTTGCCATTCGAATTTTCGAAGAGGCATCCCTTTTACCCCTTTCATTCACGACCTTAATTACATATCAGCAGGCTAATTGATTTATCGATTAGCCTACGCTCGTCTGGGAAAGTTACAGACACGTTTCAATGCTTCCGGGTAAATCCAGTTTGTTGTTGTTATCGGTAACCAATGAGTTAACGTTCCAGGCTATTTTCCTCCGATATCGCTTTACTTCCTACAGTTTCGTATTATCCCATTTTTGGCAATTTGAATAACTTTTATTTCATTTTTTATTGGAAATGTATAAGCGTAGAGAAAATGTAGAAATTGTTAGGTTTCGATATGTCGAAAATCGTTCCTCTATTTTTATTAGACCGATCGTGGTTATTTTTTCTGATAGAAAGATTTTCATTTCATTTTTATTGGAATTGTATCAATGTCCGCCTATTTTTTTTTACTGAAAATATAAAAGAAAATGCAGTAACACATGGATCTTTGTTCAGATTTTAGTGAAAATGTATAAACGCAAAAAAATATAGAAATTCGTATATTTTTGCATCGAGACAACTTTTCTTCATTTTTATTAGACACTCCTTCATTTGTTTCCGGTTTCTAGAAGAATATTTAATTTCTTTCGTTTTATTACTACGCAGAGTGGTCGTATATAATAAAATTGCATTTGTAAAAGTTCTTTTACAATTTTCGGTACCTAGAGAAGCATCGTCCAATTTTCATTTCCACGAAATCGTACATTCGTCGATGTACCTGCGTTCAAATTTTCTACTCATCGTATATTTTCATTATTTCAGGTGTTGCTACTGTGTCTTGTTTGAATTATGCTTTTGGTATTTCTCATTACTTTAATTTCTCGCAAGTTTTAATATCCGTTATGGAAACCAGATGTAATTTTTTAATTTTGATAAAATTCGTTATAAATGCATATTCCCTTCATTCACTTACTGCCTTGTAAAATGGTTAATTAAATGAACCTGCGTATTAAACTTTTCATCGGTGCACTATGCAACCTTCCATCAACATGTAAACTAATTGCTTTGAACGTGCGACTGAATATATTTCTCGAGCAGTATCATCCTTTACCACAGAATAATCTCGTTTTTGTCTTTGACGTTACTGTATATTCCGTTCTATTAACTTAATTAACGAAATCTAATTCAATTACTAAATTTGACTAATATGTACATCGATATCGAGGATAATGATACTATTATTATCATTATTATTATTATTATTATATTAGTAGAAGTTTCTCAAATATACCAATAAATATTTTTTATTATTACTCGACTATAGTTAGGAAGGTCGTTTTGAATATTTTTGACCAGATTTGGTAGTTCAACAAAACCTGTTTAATTTTTATTCGACGTTTAATGGAACTTCATTTCCGTCTCCTTTCTCTCTTTCGATTCTTTAATTAGCCGTGGAAGCTAATTGGAGCAACATTATCCAATTTCTTCTTCTTTCTGGGAATATCGATATAAATTTGCAGAATATTTGCGAAAAGCACACCGTCTCCTCCAAATAAAATTCGTATTTTCATGAACATTGCCAAGTGGATGATAAATTGGTTCCTAAACAGATATAATGATCTCTTTAATTGATCACGATGGAATTGTATTTGTATTCAGAATCAATCGGTGAGGACAGAGAAAATTAAAATGAGAAATTAATCGTCGAACTCTATGGACAAAAATCAAACGGAAGGACCTCCGATAAGGCGCAATGAAAATTCGAATTGGCGTTATCCGAATTGGCATCTCTTTGATAAAAAACGGAAAGGCGAAGAGTTATCTGACAAATTAATCCTCGCCTCGCCCTGTTAGAATGAGTTGAGATTTTCCGCGATGACGTGTTTCACGTAGATAACGCTCGATCGCGCGTGCAGAAACTGGCGTGTCAAGGATCTCTATAAATAATGCCGGTATCGTACGAATTCGTGAAGACGATATATTTTTATTCGATACGTATTCGATTGAACGCAACGTGATTGCATTTCCTTATATTTACCTACGGTATACACTTCCGCTCTAAAAATTGTTCGATGATTATCATGTTTGCTCTGAAGCTTGAAAAAATTATATTATTCGACTCGATACGCTGCGTGAAGAATTTAAAAAGCATAAGGAATTAATACATCGTCGGTTACATTAAACAATTTTTTGACCTAACGTCGTGCTTGTAACGATGTTGTCGACGCAGAGCAGTTCATCGGTCTATTTTAGAATTAAAAAAAGTTGCAAAATCGTTGGAGAATACTTTGCCAGAGAGACAGGGAAGCCAGACAGAGAGCAACCAGGTTTGCGTTAGCGATCCAGAATTATCAATTTTCCACGCGTCCGCGCTCATAACAATCTACCTCCGTGATAAAGCCATCAACAGTCGCTTATCTATCGCGGAGGCCAACAAACAAGTTGTCTAAGCTAGTCACATACAGTCCCCTGGCGATTAGAACGGTCGAACAGTTCCAAAGATAAACGTCGTTTCACCAACCGACTCTCCTCGAGGGCAGAATTAACTCGAATCGAGTTTACGTGACAAACATAACCTCAAACTTAACGGCGAAATGATTCCTTCGTTCTTTTTCTATCTTCGGAGCTTCTACACCAGAGCTAGATCTAGACTAGATCTAGCTCTTTGTCAAACTGGGTCGCACGTTCGACGATTTTGGTTAAAACGTCTTTACGTTGCTTATCGTTGGCTAAATATAGCGTAGATAATGATGTTACTATAGTGGCTCCATCTACAATTGCCATTAGGTAGAGTTACGTCATATGCACTTTCTGCAATTGTCCTCTCTATCGTTGCTGTCATTCCTGTCATTTCTTATTCTGCGCAGATAAGAAACAGATTAGTTGGACCCGGTTTGACGCAGAATATGAAGTCGTTGTTGTTGTTGTACGATGTTTGATAGACTTGTGCAATAAAGCATCACGTATATTCTGTCTGGAAGTTCTTTCCGACGTGGGTTGCGACGTTGAAGCTAACGCGACTAAGCATCACTTGTATCGTCGCTGTTGATAGCGCAAGTAGGTAGCAAGGAGGAGCACAGAATGAGAAGATCAGTCTGGCATATCCGCAGCATAATTTCGTTCGAGTCTTCTGTCAGATACGTGTGAGGTGGTTTGTATAATGTCAGAATTTAGGCTGTTAAGACAGCGCGTAAAGTGTGTAATATGAGAGACTAGATATAGTGTCCTGCGTTATTAGGGTACCTGTGAAAGCCACTGAGAATATGAAGCAGCGATATGATCTCATTTAGATATGGCGACCAATGTAATCAAATGCGACCCAATCAGACTCTCGTTCCTTTGCCTAGTTAGCTTTTTATCTCGGTACAGTACAATCTATACAATCTGTTCTAATCTGAAGATTAGAACCCACTCGTGCTCTGCATCAACTTTCCAAGAAGTCTACGGAAGACTCGTAGCGGCACTCGACAGCAAAACTTTCCAACGGCTTCTGTCCCGTGGCTTGCCTGGACGACGGCAGCGCTGTGGTCGGCGTAATTGGTTACGAAAGCTCCAGATCCAGGTTCGAATCCCGACACTCATAGTCCTATTTTTGATGATTCCTAAATGAGAAGAAGGGAGCCGTCCGGATGGTTGGAAGAAAATCCCCTAACCCGGATGAAGACAAAAATCTTATACACCAGCTGTACCTATCACGACCGACCCATCCACCTCAGACTAAAAGGGAAATTGAATTGGGTCTTCCCTCTTCTTTGATCTGCCCTCTACCACACTGGTCTTATTATACAGATACGATCGTTTTGTTAGTTCATAGTTAGTCTTTAGGTTGGTTTATCGCCGGTCTTTGTCGGTTTAAGAATTTAGGAATAGGGACATTGGAAGCATCCAAATAGCGTTCTCATAATCCTGGATATACACGGAATAATGGTGGCAACTGATTGTGATTTTGATGGATGACAGTTCGGTTTGGAACACAACCAACGATACTTCGTAATAACTTGGATGAGACCACTCGATGTCTATTTGAGTCCGATCATTCTCTGTCGGTTCGATTACCGTGCTGATGTCATAAATTCAAATGTGGCCCACTTGACGTCAGTATTCACTCAAAATCATCCAACAGATATCCAATTCAAATTTATCACGGTAAAATCATTGCCTATAAGAGCCAGGTTTCGATATGATTAATAGGTGCAATCGCTTTGAAACGAATAGTTATAGGAGTTTCGTGAGAAGAACCGTCGGAATTGTAGTCGGATAGAACATCTCAGCATTTGCATTTTTCCAGCGCGTAATGAAAATTCTTTTCCGAAGGGTGTTAAGGGTTAAGGAAATTCGTAGCGATGAACAGCTTTGAGAATTTTTTGGTAAATCGACAGTTAACTGTAAAGTCGATTGGAATTTATTTGAATTAATCTTCGATTTGAAAATTGTTTTAATTACACGTCGACTCGAAAATTATTTCACAGATTTGGGTGTACGATTCGGCTAGTAATATTACTGGATTCGTGGCTTTCGTTGGATGTTCCAAACGATAAGAAGCTTCGTTAGCATCGGTAGTTAATTACAAGACAGAGATATTTGATAAATTTACAGACAGATATTTCATGGATTGAAAATTAATGGACGTGGAAGTGTAAAGTTTCGACGATAATATTATTGTAATTACGAGTTTAATGTGAAGTTTTCAAATGAACCGAGTACTCGAAAGCATAATGATGGATAATTGGGAAAGGAGAATTTCTGGTAAATTGAGAGAAAGGTGTCGCACGGATTCGAAATTAATGGATCTGAAGGCAAAGTTCCGCAAATACGGCTATTAGTATTCTGGTTTTATACTATATCGCAACTTCTCTGATAAATGGAGCAATACGAAGCTTATCAGCAGCGATGGATAAGTATGCGAGGAAAAGTTTTCGAAAGACAGGCGTAACATGGATTCCGATTTAACAGATCCAATCGCAAGCAAATAAAATTATTTTTTCGCTCAGCAAGTAGAATCATTGGGATCGTGGCTTTGCTTTCGATTAAAAGTCCTACCATAGATGAAATTTTTAATGATCTGTGCACAAATGTAAAAGACGTTCAAGTTGCTAACAAATAACCACGAAGCTCTGGATTATTAACATTGGGATTATCGAGTTTATGGTTAATTCTGTGACAAACAAAGTGCTAAGAAGCTTATGGCTATCGCTAAATAATATTTCCCGGTACTAGTGATAATTCTGTGACCCAGTTCGCAATAAGAGGTTAAAAAGCAGCAAACGCGAATGGTTTGGAAAATCACAAGATTACCAGACATTACAAAACAGAAGTCGGACGCTCTGACAACACGTTTCTCAGATTATGACTTTATGGTTTAATGAATAATTCATACGAATGACTGCAGTGAGCAACCTATTAGGAGGATGTTTAGGAGGATGGATGTAAAAGTTGAGAGTAAATATCCTTGAGATAATAGCTGTGTATTTCGCGTATTAATAATTTATTAGCAACCTTGCTTATGCTCCTTCGCAAAAATAAATAAATTCGCTAGAGTAATTTGAATGTTCTTCGAAACAACGTTATACGTACTGCGATATAAAATAGTCCGATGTGAAACACAGAGAAAATTACTGTTATCGAGAAATTTCCTCAATTTCAAATATCTGAAAATTGCCACAAAGTTGGCAAGCTCGATCGAAAATTTTGAAAATAATACCGAAGCACTCGCAGTGGCTCGTGGTTGTTTGAAAGCGAACATTTTACATCATGATCGTCACCACTAGAAAGTCATCGGTTTTCAGTTACGAAAGAAGGCAAAGAATTAAAATTCACGAATCGAGAAAATGCGAAAATGCGCGATACGAAAGTCGGTGCATTTACACGATCTTTGTATTAATCGAACAATTGCTCCGAATCTGACAATCGAAGTTAAAGAAGGCGGGTTTTCATCGATGTCGCGCTGGGAAATGTGGAAAATATTGGAGGACCGTAAAGTGGCGCGCGTTGAAAGCCAGACAGCTGAAAATAATATCCGATTACACGGACGTAAATGAAAAATCGAATGGCGTGCATGCGAGTAAATCTGTTTTTCGTGAAGCGTATGAAATATTCAAGGGAATCAAGTTAGCGCGCGTAAAACTACGCCGTAGAACGGCGAATAGATGAAACGAGATTAAAACCGAAGTTCAAACATTATTTGCCAATGCGAACTTTGAATTTAACGCATTTTTGGCCGATTAATTAAATCAAATTAACGAAATGTCGATCTCCTGTATAACGCGCTATCGATCACACGACACTAAAAATAAATTTGAGATCGAAGTACGGTAAATAATATTGCGAAACGTACTGAAACCGCGGAATTCCAACTCGGTTGTTTGAAATGGCGAAATTAAAAGTTACGAAACTCTACCGGTATAAAACTTAAAAAGTTAGAAACTTCTTCAATGATCAAACCAAGCGAGCACGAAGCTCCAATTTAATTACTCGAAAAGACACAGAATCAAAAGCTATCGAGATGTTGCAATCTAAAAATTAACGGCTGTAAAATTCTTCCACCGGGTTTGAACGAGTCACGGAGTTGCAATCTGAAAATCAGAAATGGCGGAAATTTTCAATTTCATATTGCCGTTCCATTTCTGAAAGCAACGGAGATCCGAAAATCAAAGGACTGCGTTAGCCCGTAGGCGAATGAACGAACGCGCAGAAGGAGAAGCTGGGGGGATTGTTATACACGGTCGTACGAAAATATTGCGAGATACGGTAAATATTTGCTTTCTAGTCGGATACAAGGTAGACAGGTGGATTCGCGTAAAGTGCAGTCGCATTTTGGAAGCAAGCCATCCACCGCATCTTTAACTTGGGCCGACTAAGCCGTCCCCCGGCGGCATAGCGGAATCACAAAGTCGAAAGTATCGAGATATATATAATTTTCTGTGCTACACTATATTAGCCGCGTAATAGCGACACACGTATGCGAATATGAGCGTGTGGAAGTACGTGTGTCTCGAAAAACAGACGAATGTAACTGTTTCGTTGGCAGTTTGATACGGGAAATGGCGATGCTGAGACGCATGCAAATGTACATCGACGAAGATCCTGGCAATCGTTTATTAAATAAATCTATGACTATTTTAATATAAATTCTAAGCGTAACCTCAGCGTTCCTTTACTTTTATTTCGCCAATTAAGATGCACAATTGTCAGGAGAAAGCTACCATGGCAATGAATCCTCGTACACTCTGTGATATCAGTGTACAGCAGTGGAATTTCGCTGGATGGCCATTTTCATAGCGAGCTCTAATGCATCTGCGAGAAACTGTCAAAATATTTACGAAATGATAAATTTCAACACGGTGAACCGCTTCCGACTACTTTTAGAAACGATTTACGAACATCGTTCGAACTTTACGTGAACATACTCGTGTATTTTGAAGTAGAAAATATTTAGATTGAAACAACGTAAATATATTTATATAAAAGTTTATTGATTCGTGCAGTTTGGTCGAAAATTGTCACCACGTAATAGCATTGATATTCGATATTTATGAATATTAGGTTGGCAACTAAGTGATTGCTAAGTAACAATTTGTAAGAAATTCACCCTAATTTTAATGAATTATGTATTGTTCATTACTAGCATATATTATTGATAATTATATAATTTACTATAAATTAATTAATTTATTATAACATAATTACAATAATTAAATAAATTATTATATTATTGACAAAAAAGAAATGTTTCTAAGAAGTTAACAAATTTTTCCCACATAATAATCTTTCACAAGAAAAATTAGCAATTTCTGAGTACATAATTCCGACAAATGAGAACTTCTTCCGTACGATTGCCAAATAATTATCGATTATCTCGTATTAAAATTTTGTCCACGTTTCTCATCGTATTTCTATTTCATGAATTTCGTCTTCCGTGGATGTAGATGACATTCCTTTGAAGGAAGGACGGTGGTGGCGAACTGGTGTGTCCAGAACGTCCAAACGTCACAGGAAATAAAACTGGAATTTCATGCGGAAAGGAATATTGCGAAGGTGATGGTGGAAACGGAATCCATGCGATCAAACGATCGATCTTTTCCTTTTTTCCCGGATACCATTATTTATTTGATAGAGTCCAAAAGAGAGTTCATATTCCTTTGGAAACATGAAAGTCGATAAACGTACATTTTTCCATATTTATATCTCTTCTAACATCTATCAAAAAACATAATATATAACCTTCTGGTGAATTGTTTCTTATCAAACGTCCAGTTATTATCAGGTTTGTAGTGTAACACCGATAGAATTGTTGAAAATAATTCGATTCCAGAATACTGGAATTATTTACAATTTTCAATTTAGTATGGAAACGAAGTTTTGGTAAAGTTTTTAAAAAGTGACGTTTCTTTCCAACATTTTTTAAAAGAAATCGATTGTTAAACGACGGAAGCAGAATTTTTGCGATATACAGGAGAAATAATTCAACATCTTGGATCTTATGCTACAGATATACGGAAGACTCACGAAACGCAATTTTCTGAACCTTCGTGAACTTTGAGATGAGAGAAATCGCTGTTCTCTTTGAAGCAATGACCGTAAAGAATACATATTTCCTAGCAGAAAGAGCAACTCTATATTCCCTTCTGAAACTGCCTGATACGCAGCCAACAATAATATCCCTCTGTATTTCGATTTATCAGATCTTTTTGCTCACTTTTGTCGAAAGACAGCTCTACATGGAAAGAACTGCCTTAACCTCTTGCTACGTGTTTCTCCATTCAAAAATTAAAAAAAAAATTTCTCATGTTCGATAGCAAGAAGAAAAAAATTTCTTTTTCTTTGGAAAAATATTTTCTTCAGAATCGCGGATGTTTTTGCACGTACTTGAAAAGAAAAATTTTTTAATGTTTCCCTCTCTTTCGGGAAAACTTGTTCTGCCCATATGTCAAAGAAATGTTTTTTCCTCGTTCAATAGAAAAATACAACAAATTCTTTCTTCTTCGGATAAAGAGTTTCTTGTCTGAAATTATAGAAACTTTCCTTGAAAATGCCTTCCCTCTTTGGAAAAAGTCTTTCCATTCAAAAATGGAAAAAATTCATTCTCTTATTTGCTTCTCACTGATATTAAATATTTTGCATTCAAATATTATAGCGTTCAATTGCTATATTCAACGCTAATAATTCAGATGAAATTTTATTAGCATTGTCAAAAAATAGGATTAAATTTCGTTTAAAAAATCATCGGCAGCTGAAGCTGAACTTTGACCTAAATTCACCCGGTGATGGTGATTCGAAATTGAAAAGCATCGGGTTGATGAATGACTGAATCATATTTCATAATTGGTGAACTATAATTGATGGAACGGGTCCATTGTGAAAAGTTTCACAGGCAGTTACATTCGCATTTCTCATTCGCCGACTCTGTTATCAAAATCCTAAGCGAAGCTATATTTAATGCATGAACCTATTAGGCTATACAATGGCGATTTAGGGGAAAAGATAGCTTGCTGAAATGTATAATCGACGTTAAACTCTCATTTTGTATCGTCAACAGTTTTCATAAAAGTCTTTTGCACTTTAAGCTTTTATTTAGAATTATTATTTAGAATTTCGACTGGTAAATCGAGATTGCATCGAATAATGGTTTAACCAATTAGGCAAATGTTAAGCGTAGTCACAAAATTTCCAATCTCGACAATCATCGATAATCAAAATTAGCTGGATGTAAAGATCAAGTGAATATCTTCGTTGTTTTTGAACCACCCTGTACAATGGAATATGTGGAGACTGCAATTTAACAATTTGGAAAAAACATTTAACTTTACATGCTTTTTCAAATCGAGTTCCCAAAAAATTAGGTGTTATCAGGTTGTTATCATTATTTTTGAACCACCCTGTACAATGGAAAGTGTGGAGACTTCAATTTAGCAACTTGGAAGAAATTGACCCTAATTTTAACGTATTATGTTGTATATTATGTGGAAACACGACAAAAGGGAATTTTTATTATTAATAATTGATAAAAAAGAAATGTTTCTAAGATGTTAATGTTAACAATTTAAATGGTATAAAAAGCTTCACTCTAAAATTCCCATCTAGGAAATACTTTACCCACAGGATATATCCTGTGTATATGTATATACCGCATATATAGTAACATAGAAACTCGAAGAAGAAGTCGTTTGAAACACATGGATTTCCAAAAACAGCCGCAAGGTACCAAGGAACGGACCAGGTCGTTTCAACCACATCGACCAAATAAAAACGACAATCGCCGCTCTCTTTCCTTGCTTGTCGTAAAAGCAGCTTCGATCCAGGAAAGGCCAGCGATCTGACCGCTCCTAAATCTCGTTTCCTCGCGAGATTAAATGTCCCTTGGGCCTACAAGCATCATAGTTTTGCTCGTCGAAAGCAGAAGAGGAGAATGTGACTACAGTTCCTTTTTTCGAGTTTATGGGAAAAAAGAATTTTTTCGTTTTGTAAAACTCCTTGGAGAGAAGAATTTTTCCTTTTCTGAAACTTCTATTTATACAAAGGAATTCAATTACGCATACTACATACCGTCATCGAAGACAAAGGATCGGTTTTCAACTACTCTAATCCGAAATTCTATATCTCTTCCCAAATTTCATCCATTCGAAGCTATTCTTCGCTCGAATTCACCTTTGTCAAAAATACAAGTCTCGTGCCCCTTAATCTCACTTCCTCCACCAAATTACAAATCTTGAACTTTGAAACTTGGATGTCTTCGAAGTCACACGAAAATACCTACAGCTTTGTGCTAACCTCGTTCCAACTCACTTGCAACAAAAACAGAGCACCCTCTTCTCAACTTCTCCGAACACAAAATCCCAATTTTCGCGTTAGCTTGTATTTGGATCCATTCATCGAAAGCACAAGCCCAAGCCTTAAAATCTGGTTTCCTGGTCCAAATCTCAAACCACGGAGACCTGGACTTCCTTTTCTAAACAACACGATAACGTCTATGTACACATTGCCATCCTAACCAACTTCAAAGTCCCATTCTTCGATGGTATTCTTCGTTTGGCTGCTGTTTGGTCAGAAACACAAGTTTTACACTCCGTCAACAGCCCTAAAATCTCTTTTCTCGGACCGAATCTCAAGCCATAGGAACCTGGACGTCATCTTCTAAACAACACAATGACACGTCTATCGCCAACTTGGAGATTTCATTTCACGTTTCGAACTCTATCCATCATCCTCTGCATAACCTCGCCAGTTCCACGCTCTTGTGTCCATCCCTTTAGCCAAACTTCCTATCATAAGTCAGTACCAAAGGAAACGCGTGTCGCTTGGCTGACAGTGGTCGCTACTCCGAGCGGAAGAGCGCGGTGTCGAGCGAGCGAGAAAGAGAGAGAGAGAGAGAGAGAGAGAGAGAGAGAGCATGCTCACAGCGGTGGTCTGGGTTCGCAGGAGAGTAGCTCGACGACGCTCACTCAGTGCGACAGCACGCGCGACCTCGACCGGACCAGCGTGGCTGATCCAAAGATCGTTTCGCGCCGTGAATCATTGCTCGCGCGCGGCAATGAGACATTCCGTGCCATCTGAACTTTGTTTCTCAATCAAAGGGAATTTCTACGCTTGTCATCTCGGACTTTCGACTCTGTCCTCTCTACCGAGGCTACTTAGGAAGATTTAAAACAAATTGGAGGTGAGACGAACTATTTTACGAAGAGGAAGAGTCCTTTGAACTGACTCATTGGCGTGGAAACTGATCAATACGTGTTCTGGATCATTGTTGAGGCACGTTCTGTGATCCTCTAAGGGAATTGGAGTTGGGAAATGCTGGGAATTATTGTACGGATTTAAGGATTTATCGTGACACTGCTGTTAGATCGTGTTTGAGGAAGTTTGACGGGGTTTGAGTGGGTCTTTTTCCCGGAGAAATGGTTTCTGTTTGCAGTCGGATGGAGAAGCTTGGTTCGAGTATTGTAACGACTGGACGCAGTGGGTAGAAGCAATCTTGAACGTAATGGAAGTAACTGGATGTTAATTCAAGAGGAGATGTTAATTCGAGAGGTTGGTGAGAGGAGTAATGGGATTTGAAGATCTCGACTAGAGTGGAAACGAAAATTGTCGCAGTCCAGAGAAAGAGTCGCTGGTTAATGATACGTGTTGTTTATGCAGTTGCGCTCATGGAGGATGAGAAACGAGAAATGGAAAAGATAGGAAATGAAAATAGGATGGAGCAATGGTAGCACGGTTTGGAGAAAATAGGAAATGGAGAATAAAGAAAATGGGAAAGGTAAAATATACAGATGGAGAATCGAAGCGGGAAAAGGAAGATATAGAAAACGGAAACGTAATATCAAAGAAAACTTGCAAATGAAAGTAGAGAAGTGCAAAGAAAGGATCATAGAGAATGGGAAATGAAATACAATAGAAGGAAGAAATTGAAAAGTGAAATTAGACGATAGGAAAAGTAAGAAAGCAAGTAGAAATTTCAAGAAGAAGAAATAGAAAATTATAAACTGGAAAATAGAAAACGAGGAACTCCAAGGATTAAAAATAAAACTAGACCGCTACACTTGACTTTTAGCCGTCATATACTTAGCCTAGTAATGAGTCATCAAGACACTATCACTCTCGTTATGCTTTAAAGCTCGTTTTCTGCACCGAGAAATATCATTTCAAGAGACTTTCAAAACATGAAAAATTTCACATTGCGCTAACGAATGTTTCCTCGCAACGGGTTTAAATAATTTTCGAAACATATTTAACTCAAGATCACGTTAATTGAAACTCGATAAGATGATTCGAAGTGCTTATGGAGAATGGTCTTCGATTCGGAAATTTCAAGAATCCAAGCGGATTTCAATACGACCGGACTTCTGATTGGACGGAGAAAGATTAATGGACCTTGGAAAAGGATCTAAAGACTCGTTACGTCGAAATTCCTAGTTCAGAATTATTTAAAAAAATCACAAACGGTCAAGATAAAAAGTGGCAAATTCCATACATAGAATTTCTTGAAAGCTTCCGTACAGAACGTCTTGGATTTCATATTGAGAGTACTTAATAGCAAGGCTACAAAAGTTTGCGTAATTCACTACGAGTAGAGAGCCTAAATCACTATGAAAGCTTCCACGCCATCAAAGGGCTCTTTCTCACGACGATTTATCATGAAATCAACAGGAAGAACGATCCCCATCTTTTGGAGTACCGGCAGTTGCCGTATCGCGTCGTCGTATGAGGTTAAGTGCGCGTTCGATTCTCGTAAACCAAGGAATCGATCGCTAGGAATTATGACGAATCATCAGTTCCCGGGCCATCCAGCTTTTTCCCTCTCCATTATCGATTGTTGAACACACTACACTCGGAAGTATCTATGAATATTTATACAAATTCATAGTTTTAAAAAGTCACGTAGTTTAATTGTATTTAATCATTAATTCAATATTAATTCATACATCTAATTATAATTTAAGAAACACACGGAACGTCGTATAATTGGCAAGTTTTCAAACTGTATGAAAAGCTTTGTTCCATATTTCGATCTACCAACTTGTAGTTTCATTCTAACTTTTCTATTTTGTATTATTTATTCAAACTTTTATATGCACACATACATTATTATTTTTCTATTATTTACATTCTGTGTTTCTTTATCCCCAATTTTACTTGCATATTTTCCATTTATTTTCTTCGCTCTTTTACGATCGCTGTCTCGCCTTATGATTACCGGGATCCTGTATACCACAGCGCGCTATGTGTATTCCATGCACTTTGAAACTTTCGCGATGCCCATAAATGCGTGGAAATTCTAGTTACGCGTTTGAGGATCCACGCGTGTTTTCGCTGCCGTTGTTTGAGAAAATCGCGGAAGCCCAGCGAGTTGGAATGGAATAGTTCTAGCGATATTTCGGGAAGTTTGGATTTCAGGCTAAACGCTTCTATATAATCCGAGAGCGTTCTAGAGTGACCACCGCTGTGCCGATGAGTTTTCCAGCTTTTTCGATTTACTGCGCTCTGTGGCCAACTTGGGTTCGTTTGTTCGCAATGGCAGTTGTGTGTAATTTGATAGAGTTTCGACAGATTGCTGGGTTCCTTTGGATTTACGTGCGAACGTTGGGAAACGAACTGGAATAACTCGGATACTGTGAGATTGGAAATGGATTGCCGAGTGAATCGCACATTTATACATTTAAATGGATTCGTATTTAATTGACAATCGAAAAGTGTAATGATATAAGTCGCGATGACCGCGATATACGTGATTTGTACAGAAACTCAGTTTTATTAGATTCTTTTTATCATCGAAGATAGATATTGACTTGACAGAGTTAAGTCGAGGGTCTCATACTAAATGGGCAAAATATTGGGTACTTAGAATTGAACATGTAAGTGATAATCAGGGCTGGATACTTAAATACTAATTCGGGTGCGATATTTAAGTAGCAATTGACGAATGAAAGCTGTGGCAAGAAATCAATGATTGGAAAAGGTACTAGGTTTTTGAATCCTGTTTTCCTGTTTGATAATAGATAGTGAATTAGGTAATTGAACTAAAATTTGGAAAATTATTTTTCAATCCATATAAGATTAGTCTCAGGAAATTGAGCCAAACAGTTACTTTCTGCTGAAAATTGTTGGTATGGTCTCCGAATGATTTACGGAAGTGGGTGTGGAAATAGAGCGTGGAATAAACGTCTGTTCGTGAAAATATATTCAGCAGTTTGAATTAGTGCTCCTGTCAATCTAAATTACCGTTCTTTCAAAGCAATCAATCCATAGCTCATAAATATACCAGTTTAAATTATTATCAAGTTCGTTGCACTTAAATATTTTAATGTCAAACACGAGCCATCCTTCTCAAACTATTGACGATTACTTGCTTCAAACCTAAAACAGTTTAGGACAATTTAAGCGCCAAAGACTTTGGTAAATTTTCAACGCATTCCAATAAAATCAATTTTATTTGTTACTCCAGAGTAGCTTTTAACGCTGCAGTCGAAATTTTAACAGTTTTAAATTTAATCTCAGACCAAATCTTCTCCAAATAATAAATGTGAACTGAGTTCACCATGTGAAGAGGGAATTTCTAATTTTGAATCTAATTCAAGAATTTCTAAATATACATGTTACATGATTTAGAATGGATAATGTACACTGGGATACACCGTGGAAATTTATCTAGAAAGAGTTTCTGATTTTTAAACCAAGCGAAACATCTTCAAACAGAAGATTAGTTGCAGTTTCTTAAAAAGATAAAACTTGCAGGCTTAAACTTGCATTCGTCAGCTAATTTAAAATTCAACAGTCAAGTTGAAAGTCTGCTCGTAATATATTGCAACCCTGAATTCGTTAAGAAGTACGAAAGAAATACACATAGCACTGCGCGAAAGTCTTCTGTTTCAATAATAGCTCACGAATCTATCGCGATCGGACAGAAATAAATTACAAACTCGGTGTCGTAAAATTTCTCGTAATCTGTACGACGTAATAGGATATAACAATTTCACTTGCCTGTCTTTATGGTGAATTTACCAACATTATTTATTAACAAATATTGCTTAATATTATCCCAAAATAACACGAGGATTACAGGTCAACGTAATAAATCCACAAAAGAAACTGAACTAAGGTTACAACGTAATCCACAAATACACAAGTATCGGTATACTTATGAATATAGCATACCGGGTACCGTAGCATATGAATATAACATTTGATCGGAAAAAGATGGGACACTCTACCATGTGCATCATATTTATTCTCGAAGCAAAGCATTTTCATTTGATAGATGATCGTAAGATTCCTTCGTAGTAGATAATATCTTGCAACAGCAGCTGTAGAACGGAGAGAAAAAATCGATGTGGAAATCTTCTTACACAAGGGACGAGTGCGTTCGTCAAAGGATTGAAAGAGATAGCTGGTGTCGCCTTCATTGTTATACCACTCCACCATCAACCGGCATTCCACTTTATTCGTCTCTCCTTTTCTGTCGTCACACCGACACAACAGTTAACGATGCTATAGACAAGGCGGACTGCTTTTCCAGCTGTACAAACATGATACATGATAAAGAGCTAAAGAAACACGTTTCTTCCACGTTGTTACCGATTCTGAAGGTTTCTCGATTTCGATCTAACCTCCGTTCCACTTTGAGCTTTAATATCGAACAGTGTGGAAATGTGACCGCGGAATGAAAGTTTCATGAACAATTTCGAATTGCTGTATTTATGGTACATTCTAATGAACCTTAATTCATCTTAATTCAAATCGTCTCAATATTCAGTTAATAGGAATTTTTATTGTTACCAGGTGTGGTAGAGATCAAGACTGATCAATTCTCTCTGTTGGAATGTTTAGAATATTCTACATTTAAAATACATTTAAAATAGAATCGAATAATTATTATAAATTATAGAATGAAATATTTGAAGTATTTATTTTCGGTTGTTTTGATTATTAACTCTCTTATACGCTATTTAATTAACTTAATAGTCGATATTTTACAGCAGGATTTTTCCATTAGTTTAGAGTCATTTGAAAGTATGATACGTTTTGCCAGCAAATGTTGCTGCGTTCCATCGTATTTCACCTGATAATCCACATTCTTAAAAGTACTTTGGCCCAGTTACATGTTTATACAGCTGCACGATTCTTCCCGAGTGAATCCGTCTAAGCAATTCCACGCCGAAACTATTTTGTTTGGCGTTTAATGCCTGTTGTACAACTTGAAGAATATTTAAACCCAATCTGAGCATGGAACTGGCTCAAACAATTTGCACGAATACTTCACTAACTCACCTAACAATATTCTTAGCTAGTATTGCGAAATTTAAAAGACATGGCACTCTGACAGCATTCTAATGATCGTTTTAAAAAGCAAATTAAACGAAGGACGCCTTTGTAAGAATCTCATTACCACGCGAAAGAAGAGATTAACATAAAACTGAATAACTTAATTCCAAGTGTAGTCTAAATAGATAAATAATCACGTTCTAAGTAAGATGCGACATGAATTCTAAATAAATAAATAATCAAATACTCGATAAAATACGAGATAAATTCTACAGGAATATATTTGCTTGTTATATTAGGTATATAACGTATGATAAACGATATAGAAAATATGAAAATAATGTGTAATTATATTAGCCTACTTGACTATTCCACGAAAGAATATACATGATACAAAAATAAACGTGTTTAAAATAAATTCTACGAGACCGCGTTTAGTTGTTACACGAAGAGAATGAACAAATGTTACTTCAGAAAAAATTTCGACGCCAGAAAGACATCTGCGGAGAGAAGCTAGTTATGCACGAGAGTAGACTAATCATATTTTACACGCAAGATAACAGGATTTTTTTTCATTTTCGCGTTCGAGGAGATAGTAGAGATTCCCTGGGTTCTCGTATTTTCACATCACGTTTCTATGTCAACCATGTCATACGGATGCCTGTTTCCGTTGAAAAGTCGCAGTTCCAGCGAATATTTATCAGAGCAATGAAACATAGATGAAGCATAGAGATTCTAATTTAATAAATAGAATGTTACAAATGAGAAATATGCAACCGTTCTGCCGGTATCACACAGTTGTTCGTGATTTTTCCATGCGTACCTACCTGTGACTTGATCTCTAAAAATATTCCCAACGCTTTTGAATTTTGCTTCCCTTTGACAGCTGTTCTTTAAGGTCACACCATTTGGAAAAACTTTCGATCTTTTAATCCATTAGAAAATTTGTCACGTGTTGAAGTAACGAGTAACTTCCGGGACCAAACTAGATCCTCGAACTCCTATCCTTTAGAAAGAATAAAGTCACTAGAGAGTCAGAGTTAGATATCCGTCGTGGAAAAGGTCGTATTCGAAAAGAAGGCACGCTCGCGACAGCCAACAAGTAACGGATACTTGCCGATCAAAACTGGACCCTCAACCTGTTATTTCCTAGGAAGAAAAAAAAGGTCCCTAGAGAAGAGGAGTTCAGTGTCTCAAACACTTGGCCCAACCCTCGATTCAGACAGCCAAAATCTCGAGCATGTGAGTGCCAGAAAAAGCACAGAAGCCATCTCCTCTGCCAAGATTTCGCTCTGCTTCATCGCTAGTGAACGCAATTCGAAGCTTCGATCGGCTTTTTTCAACATTTCCGCGCAGCTGTTGCGTTTCACACCGATCGTTCCACATTTCACGCGTTCCCACGCCACGCCGCCTACTGTTCCACTGTCAACGACGTTAAAACGTCGACACGGGTCAACATTCGAGCGCGTCTCTTCGCTCGAGTTCCTCTTTCGTTCGCGGTGACGAATTAGTAAGCGTCGCACTTGCGGCGCTGGCCACCGAAATAGAAGGGTCTTGATCAGCTCGACTAGGGAATTCGAGGAATTTTCGATGCTGAAGACGATTCGCTACGAATATTTTTGTCTTCGATGTCAGGCTTCAGCGGTATTTCGTTATTTCGAATATCATAATCGAATGCCTTTGAAGAATATTTCAATGGATTATAATTAAACATATTATTATAATATCACAATTGGTACAGTAGTACCAAACGTTTAATAATTTGACGAAAATGAGATATATTTCGACAACATTTAGGTAAAATGTATTTATTCACGGTACATTCGATCGACGTTTGAACAGGAAATATTTGAAGAATATTCACGTACGATATATCGTGTTGGCAACCACGTGATTGCGGATTTTGTCATTAGCGGTATTGACAAAATCCGCAATCACTTGGTTGCCAACCCAATAGTTGGTTTCTTAATAAAATTTACTTGAACAATACACATGTTGTCTATTAACCATTGATTTATGATACCCAGGAAAATGGCTTGTTAAACAATTCAAAACCTTGTTTGTTTGCTATCCCCTCTGCTTTTTCTCGTTATTCGTTGGAATAATAGGAGTCGATGTTCATAGAACCGAAGACATCTGTGCTTTTTGTTTATGTCGTTTCCTCGTAGCGTCGATGCGTTCCATTTTTAACGCATGGAATTTGTTCTGAATGCGGACGAACGTTCGTTTGTCAGTTAATTGATCTATAGTTGTGCTCGATCGGTTAACGTGTTTGTTTAAAAAATTGGCATTCGCACGACAAACCACGTGCATGAAGTTTCACGTAGCTCGAACCTCAGTTCAGAAACTCAGTCACGAGATTGCGCATCTAAAATTAAAAATTCAATATTAACTGTCGCAAAATACATTTAATCTACCCTGAAAAGATAATATGCTTTAAAAATTAATTACACAGACTATAGAACGATCTAATTACTTATACGAAACGGAATTATTCGTCGTCAATCTCGTTGAAATTGAATTAACCGAGAATAATTAACACCAAGCAAAAGTAATAATTTATCGCGAAGAGTATCATACGAAACGTATGATTTGCGTGCATGAAAAATTCACCAGCAAGAACGACGCGTGCGAGTCGTAACGAAGCTGGCAGGTTCTTGTTTCTTTAATTGTTAAATACCGTTTTTACACTTTAGCGTACTTTTAAGAAAGTAGAAAGAGAAAGATAAACAGTAAAAAAAAAAAGACAGGAAAAATTGAGCTCTCGCGTGATGGTAACTTTTTCATCTATCTGTCACGGATCTGTGCTAATGGACGTTGATTCGTGTTTGCCGCTTGTATCGACCAAACGAGCCAGTAGAATACGATGATCGTGGTCAGACGATGCTATTCGCGTACAGTTGATAAGGGGGACGCCGGAAATGGGGCATCTTACGATTGCTGTTGATCGATTGCTCCGTTGGTTTACTATTTAGCGTTTTTCGCAATACAGCGACGCAATGAGTCGTGGACGAACGATTAGGTTTGTGGAAGGTCGCATTTAGTTGCTTGACAATCTTCTAATTTCTCTTTTGGAAGAGATATTACGAGATTTTATTTCTGAAATTTGTCGTTTGTGAGAGATTTTATTTTTCTTCCAACGCGAGGGAAAATGTTAAGATCTCGCTGGTTTGCGAAGGTTTGAAGAGGATTCTGAACATTGTAGCTATGTACTGGTAGATTTCTGTTTCGAGAAATAATTTTATGGATTGTAGAATTTATTTTTTTGAATATAAAATATCAGGTGACTGAAGTTCGACACCTAATCGTGGATTTTATTGATTTGCAAAGGTTTGCAGAAGATTGTAGATGTTATTAATCATCGAAAAATCTTGCTTTTTGACATTTGTTCGTCAATGAAAGTTTCTAGAAATTCTCTATTCTTTCGCTATAACGTTTAAACTATATCTAGCGAATAAACGTTTCCAATTACCGGAAAACGCATCTTGAGGCGGGCAATTGCCGCCAACTGCTTCTACCACACACCAAAATAACAGCGAATGTGTCGTCAAAGCACGGTAATGGAGTCATTAGCCTATTAGTCGAGAAGATAATTCACTTCTCTCACAAATTTGATACTAAGCACTTTGCGGTGCCACGAAACCGGTTTCTCCTGTTCCTAAATACAACTCGATATGTCTTTCTATACTTAGTCCATAGTTGTGTAGAAAATGGGCGAACAATTATTTGCCAACTAACCACCACGTATCATTTCGAAAAGCCGAATTACGCCAAGAAACGTGACGTGAAAAATGATTATCCCCGATGACCTTGCACAGACTGGGGAAATTTTGCAACAGAACTTTAAATGATTGCATCTGTCGACGGTGGATAACGTTACAATGCGACTGGTCCCTTGAAATTTATCTCGGGAAATAATAACGTAAAATTGGAATTGAGCGCTTTTACGTTATTTATTAATTTATATTGCAATACGCGAGAACGATTGATTCTTATACGTGATGACGATTACGAAAACGATGGATTGCGAAAAATCTAAAATTTGAAGTTCTATCGAATTTGTAATTTATTTTACGTTATGTCGATGCATGCTACAATAATATGCGAGAAATTTTGCAAAGAAAATATTTGGCTTAAATCACGTACGTAATCACTGGCAGAACGAGAATGTTAAAAATAAATATGACAGGAAATGAAATTAATGAAACAAGAAATTCGAAATTCTTTGCCACAAACATTTACTTTTCTTATCAAAAAATGTTATCTAGAATACGCTAAATGATTCAAGAATCTGATTCACGAACATTCTTGCTAATTAATTTATTACAATTTCTAGAAATCAAGACGCATTGTTCTCCGCGTAAATTGAAATCTTTGCCTGTAATATACCAAATAAATTCGAACGAAACAAATGCGATTTAACTCGGAGGAATTAAAAATGGCATTATCAGTCGAGTCCTTTCGAAATCAGTTTTTAAACTTACCCATTAATTTCTCCTTCATCGAGAGAAAAGAAACAGCCGCTCTTTCCATATTGGAAAACCCCGGCCCATTATCAATTTCAAGCGCAAAAATCGCGAATCCTCGATCCGCGAATTCCTCTCGTTATTCGTATTTTAATCCAATTATCGTGCGTGCAATCTTGTTCTTTTTTCCAGCCATTTCTGCCTCTCGTGCGTTTCAATTATTCGCCGGAGTAGGGAGGGAGGGAGAGCTTTCAATGCCATTGAAATCTCTCAAAACGAAAAAACCAATACAAGATTATTCAAACCTAACGCAGTACCAGGTGGTTGCATCGATTTGGAAGTTTTTGAAAATTTTACCTTAAAATCTCAAATCCTTATTTCGTGTAAAATTATGCGGTACGCCACTCGTGTCCGTAACCTGCCTCGGAAATTATTTCCAACTCCGATCTATAACAATATAATTTAAAACATCGACCATCGTCGACTATAACTTCTCCGGAATGTTAAGTTGCGAGGAATTTACATCGCGCAAAGTCGAGCGTCCGTATCTGTTGCAAAATTTCGTTCGTTGGATGCCAGATAACCAACATGCATGGAACGGCAATGGAAGCCACGCGAAAGTCACTAATTTCCCTTTTAAGACCGACGAATATTTGCCAATTGGTTCGAACATATCTACGACGTGTTGTAATTCGACGAGCCAATTCCGTGCAACGTGGACAAACTATCTCCTTGAACCCAGAAAACGCTGTCGCCCGGGGCTAATTCGTGCTCGTTGCTCGACCAAATACAAACTAGTTGCAGAGAATTGTACAGGCTTGTTTGTATTTTAAGGGAGCCTATGGCTCTGGTTTCCATTTCCAGCAACTTGGAAAAATTGCCACTGTCGAAACTGCAGTGTACTGTATCTGCTCGCCTTGAACTACCGTTGATTAAACTTTTAAAAAGCTTCTCATAGTATTTGAGAAATAGAAAAAAGGTTGTATTCGTTTGAAAGTTTTCTTTTAATTAGAGGGGAATTAATGAAATACGCAGTTAGGTTTTTATTTTTGTCGAGGAGCATTTTAACAATTGTAGAACGGCGTTTGCTCGGCGAACTTAGCTTTGTGTTGCTTTCCTTTTTGTAATATTTATTTTGCAGTTTCTCTTGTATTTTCAGTTAAAAGGACTGGTGGATAGAATCGAGGAATCTTGTTAACGGTTCTATTAAAATATTTCCTGAAAATATTTCCCCCCATTTTATCCCTTTTTCTGCTGTTCTAATAAATTGATTGCGATTAGCATATGTTTCATCCAATACAAATTCCATTCTATTTAAGAGCACAGTTTCACGAAGAACATTTTTATCAAACGCTTTGCCTGCTGTCTCCTAGTTTTCATTCCTAAATTTCCTAATTTATTCTAATCTTAACTCTGCCTCTATGTTTCTTTCTCAGGCATAGTAAATTAGCAGCGGTCCTAATTTTTCTTGCAGCATCTTATAATCCGTATAAGCGGTAGACTCCGTTTGTAGAGAAAAGTATTTTTAGAGATCAGACGAGACAATTCGCTCGTATCCTTTTTAAAATTATAGTATAATGATGTTTGATAAAGGAAATAGCCTAAACCAACGAGTGAGGTGGGAAGAAACAGGTAAAAGGCTGCGGGAGAAAGGATGAAAATGGAACAATGAGCTAGAAGGCTACAGTTTGAATTATGCAAAATGCTATAGCCGTTTTCTGCGAGTTAGGACGCACTCGTGTCGGTCGATCGTATTGTGGACATTCTATTGTCGTCCTACTCGTGATATCAGTTTGATATCGTTTCTACAGGACTAGATAGAGGGCACTATTTCATATCGTAAGGATTAGATAGAAACCATTATTTCATATCACAAGTATCTTAAGCACACGATACTAGCTTGCAGTGTATAATTCTCAATGAATTTCTCAATTGAATTTTATTCTAATTGTAGAAGTACGAACATATCGTTTTAATTCGATAGTTCTTGCAAAATATGATACAATTTCTGTTTCATTTTTGTAGTACATATATTTGTAGAATGGCATGAGATTATGTAGAATGTGATCCTACATTTTAAGTATGCGATACTTGACTTCTAGCGTGTAATACTAAAAGAATTTTTTAGTTGAATTTTATTTGAAATATTGAGGTAGATCCCCTTTGAATAATATTTAGAGAATATGATTACCTTAGTAGATCAACATGATTTTTAAATGTTTAAAACGTCAAACTTTTTTCAAAGACACTCCTACACCATTTTTTACAATATTTGTCTTTCTCTTTGATCAATTTTGATTCATTTTTACGTAATGCGAAACGGTGGACGTGTAATTAAAGAGTTTTATGAGAATTCATTGGAACGTTTAACGAGCTCCGTGTCTATGTGATTAACGAATTCAACCACGCTTGTACGTCAGCTAAACGATAAGCTTTTTTCTCCGAAATGGCAAATCCGTACTCGCCTATCGCAATTTCTCCAATTTTTCGTGAGATTTTTTATTTCCCTAAATAAGTAAGAGCGACAGTTATATCGAATTTACTCTGCGAAATGATTGAAATTTTGTTAAAAACTTTATCGTACGTCATTATGTATTTACGAAACACAGAAAGTGCCATAACGAAAGAAACTTTGCTTCTTATAATTGCAGAATACAGAAATTAACTTTGAAAGATTGTTTGCAGAAAAATGAAAGCATTCGGTTGAAATTAAAAAAAACGTTGGTACGAGAGTTTGGCTATTAAATATTTAAGAATACGACTGTTTAAAATTAGAAATAAAGTAAATTACAGCTCAGAATCTTTTTCTCAATTAGACTTTCCAACTAGACTTTGTCGAACAATGTAAACGTTATTTTTCCATATAGAATTACAATGCATTCTTATAAATTCATTTAATTTAACTTTCTTACCATTCGCATTTACTAAAGGTTACACGTGTCTTTGATAAAAAGAATGAACATTGTAAACTTTATAAAGGTACGAGCGTTACAGACAAAAATGTTACTTTAACGAGTTGATATTTCGTATTCTGCGTGTAGTATTCAAGGTAGTATTGCTTTCACAATGAACGAATGCGTCCTTTGTTAAAATAACACGTAACGGGAACAATGTTCACGTTAAATAATCTAATTATATGGATGTTCCATCCTTTTGAATAAAATTGTGGGATGATTACTTTGTAAAGGGGGATGCTGGGAAAAATTGGAGGATTAAGTATTTCGAAATAAAATTCCAGTATTTTTCGTGCAACAGAAAATAATATGTCAAATCTTGTGTGGAAAATTTTCATGAAAAGGTAAAAAATATTCCCACAGGCTTACACGGTATTTTCATCGAACATTTTGTCGAATATTTTCATTATTATTTGTTTATAATACTAGCATCGATACTGACTTACAATGGTATTTTGGAAAAATTAAAAAATTTCGAGGGAAACAAAAACTTTCAAACTTTTGAATTTCCATATGCATAGAGTTTTTTAATTTCACAACGATCAAACTTTTACACTGAAATTAGTAGCTTAAAAGACTCTAAAAGATACCCGGAAAGTTACAAATATCCTATTTTACGGATCTCTGGAACATTCTAATTTATTTCCACAGATTGATGTTCAAAATAAAAAGAATTTTTCTTAAAATTACACGTTCGATGGAAAGTGGCAGCATCTTTAGAATAAACAAATGGTTTATCTCTAGCGAAACGTTGCAGGAGAATCGACGAATTAAGTCGATCGATATCGGTCGTTGTCGATTGTACGAGAAGCTTGGATTGGCCGTGTTTCATCCTCGATGCTCGCATCATTTCCCCCGCGAAACGTGAAAAATAGCCAATGCTGTTCGATGCCTGTGGAACGATTTATTTTACCACGCCACGTGAAATGGACGAACTCCTAATTCTGACGCAGTAAGCGTGAAACTGTGTAATTTAATACTATTCACGCTTGACTGCTAATTAATTTGACACTTGATATCATTATTAGTTATGTTATCAAATATCTTCTTTTCGTATCAGTAATATTTACTTTTGTGTAACTCGATACCATGATTACTACTGATACTCGACTAATAATTATTTATCTCACTTGATACTATCGTCCGATTAAATTGCAACAAACTTTTTTCACTTCACGAAGCTGCTATTACATTTTACACGACACGATGTCACCTTTTATTTCTTACTATGTTCGCTTGCATGTAATTTAATGCCATTGATACTTGATATTTGATACTCGATATCGTTACTTTGCTAAATTCTTTGCTCTAAAATTGAAGAATTAGAATTTTGTGATTTTCTAAAAATTGCAGAATATTTCAATTGCAAGAGGCAATCATCGAATTTATCATCAACATGTACATATCTGCAAACACAATTAGGAGTGCTTCATTGCTGAATGCTTCATTCCGAATTTATTAAGGCAATTACCCATAAATCAAGGTTAGTCGCAGCTAAACGAATTTCCAGGAAAATAAATTGAATTCCACACGTACAAATCAATTTATGACAATCGCGAACGAATCGTTTAATAATTCCTTCATAAACGAAGTAACAACGAATATCGAATGGAGCAAGTAAATTAACACGAAGATTAAAGCAATTAGGTGAAGCCCTTGGAGCAAACAAATAGAATTAAAAAAATTAGCTTCTGTTCGTTATAATACGAAGGGAGTAAAAGAGCTCGAGTTATGGGTCGCATAGAAATCACTCATAAATAAATTAAACGGGTAGTTTAAGTCAACTCTCGAGGGATTCCCCGAGCAGCAGACAACGTTCCCTGAAAAAAAAAAAATAGATTTTCTCGCGGGAGTTTTCGCTGGAAAATTCTCTCGTACAAAAAGGTTGCGTTCGTGATTGGAAATTGTTGGTCTTTCTCTTTCTCTCTCTCTCTCTCTCTCTCTCTCTCTCTCCTCGCATCGCTCGAGAAATCCACAATCTCTTCTTTACACAAGAAGCTCGCTAAACGATACTATCGAACTCTCGATGGGAAACCTTTTGATTTTATTTTGCCAATCTTCCTTCCAACGTTTCGTTTTGTCTATTTATTTGTTCTTGAATTGAGAAATTCTTCCTCGCTCCTGCGAACGTATGTTTCGAAATCTTTTTCGTTTAGTTTATAGGGGAGATAGGTGTTTTCGAAACATTTCGAGTTACGAGTTCGTCGATGAGATGGTCGTGAAATTAAGAAATTGAGAAATGAAAGATTCGCAATAAGAAATTTTGTATAACGTAGTACACGAGTTGCCAGGATTAACTCGTAATAATTGTAAATTATTCAGTTAGCAAAGATTTAATTGTGAACTGTAATTTAATTTCTTTCTGCCTCGATAATTATTATCTCAGACGCGATCGTTATTTATGGAGTTTCGAGAATCTTGCTCGACTTTATGACCTTTCTTAATCATCTCACTTATTAGTGCTAATTAAGAGAAATTTTTCATAGGAGAGAGAAAGTTTACTGGAAGATAATATTATAATATCTTGATCCACTGAAATATAAGCAGTACGACGAATCTTCATTAATAATTATACTTATTGTACAATAATTTTCATCGTCGATCAATGTGCATTCTAGGTATTAATGATACGTGCCATTAAAAAGTAACGAAAATATAAAATATCCAAACTTGTCAAATAAAATTATAAGAACCGAACAGAGAGACATAGAGCACCAAAATTTAGTATAAGTATACGAAATTCTGACATTCTCTAATTCTATCTTTTTTTCTTTTTCTTTTTATCAATTTCACAAAAGGTAGATGAGAACATGAAAAATGTTAGTACTTTGAAAGAGTAAAAAAATATGGGAAGAAGAAACGAGCTAATTAATTTAATAATTTATCGAGATAACGCGATCGTTAAACACCCTATTTATAAGCAAGATAATTATTGAAGTGTCGGGAGACTTGAAGTTTGGCAAAACCAAAGTTGCTGCAGCTTCGATGGCAATTTAAACTTTAATATCATGGAAGCTTCCAATTAACTACGGGTCCTGCATGCTCGAGTCAACTCGGCAGTTCGATTGGCTGTTCCAAGCAGCGCGAATTCGCTAAATAATTTAATATTTGTTCGATTATCGAATCTCCATGTTGCGACACATTCCAATCAAATTAGACGACAGATGGATCGTATCAAAAGACAAATGATTTTAGGGGTCATTTTTTTATCACAGACTGTTTTTCTCACATCCATGATTTTGCATCTGAGAGATTATAATTTAGTTGAGAAAGTTCTTAACGAGTCATTCTCCTTTGAAACTGTGGAAGCTTTCTTCGTTTTATGCGGAAAGATTGCGAAAGCTCCTTTCCTTGTGACGCAAGAAGCATGTTTCTCTTGGTTGTCAAGAAAATCGATGTCTCTTGACAGTTCTGTTAAAATTCGTGTGTCTAAAACTTTGTGAGAATTTTCCTGAAGTTACGCGAATTTTTATATCCTTTTACAACTGTAAAATATATATAAACATGATTAAAATCCGAAATCTCTGTAAATTATTTCCAAACTTATGTTTGAAAAGGTTGAGATTTCCTTTTCAATTGTTTTCATGGCCTTGCGACCAAATATCTATAAATTTTTATATCAAACCGAATCAAAACGAAAATTTATTTCCAAAATTCTGATAATCCTGCTGTTAATTGTCGTACGAAATTTGAGTAAAAATCATGTATTCGTAAATATTATATATTAAATACATCAATTGTGAATATTACAGACACGTGGAGATAGTGCGAATTACGTATTTTACACCCGTCTCTGGAGGATTTCCGAGAATTTTATCGAAACTGTCGCCGTAATTCACCTGCAACCGTAACAAACGAGCGTGTGCCGAATTTCCTCTAGCGTTTCACTCGCGAAAAGCGATTATTTACGATCGATAAATTCTTTTTTCCGGTGGAAAACTGCATTTCAAGCGGCGATACACGATTGACGGAAACTTTTAATAAAATTCGTCACCATGAAAATTCACGGTATCTCGTCTGAAATGCAAATAACGACGGTACATATTCATGCACGACTTGTTTATTTTTCAAGAACGTGCGCCATGTAATAGGGAATTTCGATTCTAAATGTTTCGTTTAACGAGCACTCTCGATCGTGGCGAACAATTGAGGATCGTTGGAATGCAAACAGTTGCTTTCATTTTCGAATATATAACGTTTTTATGTAATCATACGAATTTGAAGATTGAAGTATTTCTGATCGAAGATTAAGGAAGGTTAAGAAATTAAGAAATATAAAAATAGTAACAAAATTACTACTTTCCTGGATTAATAATTTTCCAATGATTAGTTGGGGAAATGGGAAATGATTCCGAGAGATTTTTTTATGGAAAATTATAAATTATATATTATGTGTTATACAAAAATGCCTAATTATAAATTAGGATTAAAATTTCGGATTATTAACTATTATTGTCAAAAAAAGAAGAAGGACAAGAAGAGAGGTGACAAAACACTTACTTAGACGCATCCGAATTGATATTAAAGTTAGAATGTCTCGCCATAACGTGAGCAACGACTCGGGCAAACTTCGAATATGGCCTTTATCATCTCCGGGGTCCAGTAAAGTTAATGCTACGCTTCGGGTGTCGAGTCGCAGCGCGAAGGTCCAGAAGGGAATGGGAAATCACCGATCAACCAATGAAACTCGAAACTATCGCCGCATTTCCTCTCTACGCTTTCTATTGAATATTCCTTAATTTTATAAATTCTAGAATTTGGCTTGGTACTCGCTGATCGATGGAACTTGGATACTACGCTACTGTTTCTTTTCTAAGAACTATTTATATAATTTTGGGAACTAAAGTAGGTCATGTTAGGTGGAGGTTGGAGATCAAGCAAGTTTGCCAGATGACGAGATGTGATATAGATGTTTAGATCCGCGTCGCGATCAAAATTCCTGTCCCTTTCCTAAAAGAAATATTGCGTAGGAAATACTCGTTGAAAGATGTATCGAAACTTTGCTAAAAATCCCCACAGAAATTCTTCCTCCTTTGCCAACGAAATAATTTTTCAAAAAGGCATCAACACCTCTTTATATTAAAATTCATATTAAAATATGCGTTGCCACCTTGCTAAAAATCATGGCAGAAATTCTTTCCTTTGTTTTTCAAGAAAATATTCATTCAAAAGATCATTGACACCTCGGATCTCAATCAAAATCCCTTTTGTCATGGAAATATTCCCTGAAAAATTCATCGACGACGATATCAAAAAAGAGTCTTTGATTTCTTTTCGATCTCGTCTAGCTATTCCTGCCATAAATTCTCTCCAAAATCTACGACTTAACCCATGAACATCACTATCCAAAATTCCACATTAATCAAAATTCCAAAATAATGATGATCCAAACGCTTATGACTGTCGATTCTTTGATTTATGTTAGGTCTGTGCAAGTATAGTAATAAGCAAAACAGCCCTTAAATACTTTATGCAGCCACTCTCTAGACACAGCCAGAGAGTCCAATTCCCTAAAAGCTCCGGATGATATACTTTCCACGATTATTTCAATAAGTTTGACAGCGAAAGCTGAAATCTGCTAGCGCACGCCGCACAATGTGCACAGTAGCGTGAATTACTAAACGGCAATGATCAAGTGGCGCGTGCAGAGCGGATCGCGTCTGCTTGGATCGATGGATACAGCTGGCTTGCAATAACGTGTATTATCAGAGCGGTTCACAGTCGACGAAGTCTAGCTTTGACCTACAACTCTGGCAATCTGGCTAGAATCCGACCTGGCCTATGAAATCCCCTAAATTATCCGAAAACTAATCGCTGAGAGGAGAAGCTATCGCGTGGGAATTCGTCTTTAACGGTAAAGGCCAGAGAAACTGGAACACTTTCGATGAGCACGCTGCAAGTGCTAGCTGACTGAACGCCTGACCCACGCAGTCGTGATCTAATTCTCTGATAGCGTCGATAATAGTACCATAGGCCTCTGAGTCGGTCTTCCGTGACGTTGGATTAGTTGGTCTTCTTTCTTGCGATTTTGATTCTCTTTTTGCTTTCCATTCTTCCCTCTGTCGAAGCGCACCTGTACCTTTGCGAGGTCTTGGCGGGTGTCACAATTAGGAGTTGGACTTTTATGTGTCGGATCTGTTCTTTCGGGCTTTACAATTTTTACACTAATTGGCTTCCGTAGTTTAGTTTTCATCCTTTTTTTATCTTTTGTCGAAGCTCGCCAGTTTTTTTACGAGTCTCGACGAGATTCAATGCGTAGAATCTATTCTTTCCAGCTTCCACATTTTTAGACTAATTGGCTTTCGTATTTTGATTTTCATTACCTTTTCTGCCTTTCGTTGCAGCGCATCGGGGTCTCTTCACGAGTGTTTCAATCGGCGGTTATATTTTTATGCCTAGGACTTGTTCTCTCGAGCTTCACGATTTTTCGATTAATCGTTTCTTCTTTCTTCTGATTTTGATTGTTTTCTTTTTCCCTCCTATGCTTCTCTTTCTTCGATTATATTTTTCTTCCATCGATATAAACTCGCTCATAATATTAAACAACGTCGAGTGGGTGGCTTAGCGTAAAACTTTTTTATTACTCGGATTAAGGGAAGTGTAACTAAATGTCGACACGATAAATCGTGTGAAACGACGTGGGTGGGTGGTTCCTCGCTCCTTAAAACATTAAATTGGCAAAGGTCGAGTTGTAGAGCTCTCAAGCAATCGAACGAAAGAATTCTGGCACGTTTCCCTGCTATCGGGAAATTTTCAACGATTGTTAAAAATTATCTATTAATATTATCTTTATTTATAGCCTCCTCCTTTCGACTGTTTTTTAATTATGCAAATCTATCTGTTAGATTATCAAACTATAATACGATTTCTTTTTTATTTATAATATCTCACGAGATAACAAAATAATAAACATTATTCATCGAAATGGTGAAAATAACTATTCGAATATTTCACAAGTTAGTATTCTATCGTATTTCAACTGAGATATTCCGTTTATATAGAACGATGATTGGACTGGATCCACGTAAACGAAGAAATGCGCAGATTTTCATTAAAAAAGAGCTGTGCAATACTGCCATAATGTTCGTGAAAGGACTATAATCCTCGAAAGATAATTCCTTTTCAACCATTCGTCTTTTTCCTTCGATCCAATTCAAATATTTATATTTTCAAGAATTTATCATTCTGTCGTCGCTTTATTCCTGCAACATGATAGTAACATGACCGTTGACCTGGAAGGTGCTCCATTAATTATGTTTTGTCGGAAACACCCTGGGAGACAACTGCGGCAACGTCTCAGGAAATATTCGCCTGAATGATATTCGAGAGTCGATATGAGTCACAGCGTATATTACGTGTATGAAAATATAATAGCAATCGAACAATCTCACGTTAATTGTCATGTTTTTTAATGTCACGTTTCAGAAAACTGTTTGCTTTGTCTTAAAGGCATTTCCAGAGAATGGACGAATTATCAATCCGTTCGATAAAATTGAAATACACGTGAATATATAAAATCGTCGAGCACACTTGCGTCGATTATAAATATAATTGGCAATAAACGAAGTCCGAATGTAATTGAGATTCTTCGTCTCCATGAACTTTTCATCCTCTTGTTGCAACCTCGAATGAGCGTGGAGGATAATTAATTGGAGCGGAATGCGGAGATTGCTTACCGAGCAATGTTGGCAAAGGGAAAAAGATATCGGGAAAAACGGTACAGCCACGAGAAATTAGATCGTTTGTTGAGTTTACAACAAAGAACTATTCTGTAGATTCTGTTTCAGGAATTAAAAGCTTCTGACTCGATCATTGACATTGAGGTTAGGATTGGGTATTGAGTAAAGTATCGTAGTTGAGTACTCTGGTAAAAACTAAAAGGAAAGCCTCGGGACGTTGAAGCTGAATTAACGTGAATTACGAGCGCAATAAAAATTGTAATATCTAACGAGAAAAATATATTTTGATTTATCGAATTGTTCATTAAAAGAACGTGGCCAGAATGTGTGCACTAAAAGACTATATAGAAACCATAGAGCATTCTTCAAAGAGCATTGTAAAAATGATACGAAAAGGGGAATACGATAATCTGACAATTCCCTATAAAAGATTCCCCTAACATACTAAATCACCGAATCACTTGGGGTTCGCGAACTCGCGCCAATGTTCATGCTACCATAGTATCTATTAATAAGCATCATTCGATCCTCGAAACGACTCATCCTAAAGCTGTTGAAAATAAATTTAGAAACGTGCTCCAGGCGATCATCTCCCACAGAGGATGGGTCCAAGAATATATGAAACGGTGTCCCTTAATATCGAACGCATTCCCCTGGCAATCGTTGCCTAAATTAAACGCCATTTGCGTCGCAAAGCGAGAGGCGTCCGAGCACACATCTATTGTCCGTATTGTTCGTGTTGGGGACCATCTGTGCAGACGTATCCTATTTCCAAATGCAGTTGCGTGAATTAATCACGCGTCGCTAATTCGATCTGAACAATTTCTCTCTTAATTTCAATGGCGAGTTGTTTCGTCCTCTGGCTCTGATTTCGTTTCGTCTACGGATGAAATTCGATCTCAACTCGAGTTATAATGGCGAGTAGAAGAAACTCTGAAAATTGATACGCTATGAACTTTAGTCATTTTTAGCTATCAACTTTCCTTTATCCGTCATTTTATCTGTCGTTTTGTTGGATATTATTGCTGGAATTTTTTAATGTTTATGCGTGCCGAGTTTGAAATTATCGACGTACCAGTGTCGACAATTGAGTTTTATGGTCGACGACTATATTATATTTTGAGATGTATAGTCGATGACTATACGGTTCATACGATGAGGGACTTAAAAATTCTTAATAGGTTTTGCGTCCGTGAATGCTTCGCATTAATTTTAAAGTGGTTAATTGAGACCTTGACAGGGTTGTTCCATTTTCAGGACGACGATTATCATTCTTGAGGAGAGCGGGGTAGGTTTTACGAGTGGGACGGTTTTGACCTGTTTCGAAAATGAGGTAGCCTCTTTCACACACACGTTCGCGAACTACGTGGTTCTTAGTTTTTGAATTAAATTAATTGGTGTTAAATGGTGAATTGAATTAATTGGTGTTAAAGTGACATCGAACGATAAAATCATTAGTATATCATCTCATCTCGTGCTTGTTAAATGTATTACCAGAGAATCAATTAATTTTCGATAAACAATATTCCACATACTTACAATTCTCCCTTCGATCAATTTCAATAACGATCGTTCGAGCCTTCAATGCCAGTCTCGTTCCAAATGAAACGTTGTGTTTGCAAACCAGCATGAAATTAACTTAATAATGTAACGATATTGAAACATCGAATTCCAAAACAACGACCCATTTCAACTTGAAAAACCACAGCAACCACGTAGCCTGTCTATGGATCGCCGTAATTGGCAATATTTGCAAGCAACAGTTTTTGTAGAATCTAGTTTCAAAAATTTAAAACCGTTTAATTCCCCACTATTCTTTCAAACTCGAGATCGATAGCGCAGTGTGCGACTCTCTCCAGAGAAAAAAAGCTTGAAACTGGATTTTACAGGGATCGATTAACCTAATGCCACTTCAGGCAATTCGGCTGATCGTTTAAAGTGAGATATTAGATTGTTGCCGTCGTAAAATTGTGGCAATCGCGTTAACGCGCTCGCTAGAATCGATGCTAACGACGATTGGATCAACCGGTGATGCGAGACGGATCGATCTTCCGTTCCCAGGCTCTCATCCATGCGACTTTTCATAGCTGCACGAAAGTGGAACGAAAAAGTACGAAAGGGTGATGTTTCATGGAAAATTGATCGCTAGTACAAAATAGTCAAAGGTAGAGGAACCTGATACTGTTTCCTGCTATAGGTATGATCCACTGGTGCTTCAGTTTCAGAGGATTTTTGATCTGCGATAATTAAATTTTTGTAGATTTGATGATATTTGAGAATCAATCGCTTGTTTCCATATTATTCTAATCTTATTTAAATTTAGGCTATTGGGTCGAATAAATTATTCGTTCATTCAGCTAACAAATTAAAAAACTTTAATGACAGTCTTAGAAAAATCGAAATATACCTGCATTGAATATTTAGCAAATTAATCACACGAAAGTAAATTACTATCGATGTGTATAGCTATGATGCGTATCATCGTAAAATCTGTTGTACAATAATAGAACATAATCAACTTCATCAAGGTCTGCTTGATAACTTGAACTCGAAATATCGCTAGTAGTTAATGAACGATCTGAAATTAGATGAGAGAAACATGCTCATCCATAACGATTCGTACCTGGATATAGGCTCACGCGAAAGCATGCTAATCCTTGAGAGCCAAACGTTTCTGGGTTAATCTATCGGGTTATCTAGTCGATAGTAGAGCTATGATAAACCTATTTGGTTATAGTCGATCCAGATTCAAATAGTTCGCTAAATCTCCCGTCGCAACTATTCCAAATGCTGTATTACAGAAACCATCAGTTTTCGTTCAAAATTAAATTCAATTAAATTAAGTTGTAACGATAAAATGGTAGAAACTATAATCTTCCATTTTAAATTAAATTCGATTGAATTTCAAATATAAAATATCTGATACATTCTAGTTGAAGATTGAATTTAATTAAATGCAAAATGATAGAAATCAAAAAATTCCAAGGTGACTAATGGTACTCCAAAAGAAAAGACCCGAAAGCCCAATGACACTAAAAGACACAGGTCTTAACTCTTTCAGCTTCCCAGTTAGACGCCGAACGAGACATCGTAAGAGACAGAAATAGGCTCGAGCCGTATCGTGGCTACCGTGATTCTCATTGTGATGATTCGGGAAACCCAACAGGGATCAAGATACGGTCATCCGTGACCCGAACTACGAGATTATCAGCGCTGTTTCGGCCCAAACCCACTCAATCTGCCTATGCCATTTAAAATCCTCTCCAATCCTCTCCTATAAACCATTTCTACTTCCGCATCAACCTGTGTGTTACCCAGAAACTCTAAAAAATGGATGATGACGACACAGATGAGAAACGAGAATCTCTAACCTTGGTCAACAAGTTGTCTCACAAAGAATCAGAAAGCAAGCTCCTATTGTCTTCGAAATCTATATCCAGAAACAGGTTCGAAGCAAGACATCAAAAGGGCTCCACGGAAGATTCTGACACCATGGACGGTGCCTCCGATAATAAAGTGGAGAATATCTCAAAAGATGAGGACACCTCAGAGCCCCTAGTGACCGATGAAAAGGGTACCAGGATCTCAGACAGACATTGTCATTCCCTGGACGTTCCAGAGGAAGCAGAGTCTCTTCTGATGACTCGACAGCAGGCTATTACGAGGACCAGCCTAAGAGTGGGCGAGGGAGGGAGCAAAATATCCAGGTTTCCTGAGAACAGATCTGCTTGTCTAGGTCTGTTCCATCGAAGCCCTCAGTCTTCGTCGAGTCAGGAGGATTACGAACCCGAAGTGAAGAGTCTGTCCAAGATTCAGAAACAACAACAGCATCTTCTAACCACAGGGAGTGAGACTCAGATGACAGTTCGATCTATGGAGAGTCTTAGAACCTCGAGGAACTTTCTGAGCGCGGATGAGCGATACATAGAGGATTCTAAGAGCTTGGAGTCTCTGTCACTGTCTTCAGAGTCTCACGTGACAAGTTCCAAGAGTCATTACAGGAGCTTCTTGACATCTTCTAGCAGTGACGTTAGGAGGATCATGACTGTTGAGTCAAAGAGTAGCGACGATCTTCATAGAGAGGAGAGTCTAAATGCCGAAGTTAGACGTGGTCTGTTTGCCAATACTGGGCTGGAGAGAAAAATCCCGCAGCATCTTAGTTTACCACCGCCTTCCAATGTGTTTTCTCTGACCAGTCCAGGTGGCAGCGACAGGAAGATTACCATTTTGAGTCCATATTCGCCGATTCAATCTATGGAATTCCAGTTTTCCGCGCAAACGCTGAAGAGTAGACGCAAGAAGGCGATCGTTTTGCCGAGGTTGGTCTTACCCAGAAGCGAATCCGACGTATTCCTAGAGTGAGTAGTAAGATAATACATAGATTGAGCGTTAATGAGTTGTTGTCAAGATGTGGGGCAATCAGAATGTGAAATTTGGGTTTATTGTTATATTTGATGTTATGAGTAAATGGTGTTTCGTTGCGCTTTTTGTATTTTAAGATCCGTGAAGGCTAATGTTTCTTATAATGCTTAATTACGTTGGCTATCGTCTATTGGTTTTAGGGGGAAATTGAAAATTCCAAGTTTGATAGGAATCTTAAAAAATGTTGCTATATGAGATTATAAAAATTTGTGAAACTTTGGTATTTGAGATATTTGAATATCGAATATTTGATGTGGAATTGCGAAAATTTAAAGATTTACATTTTGAGATAGAAATCCTATTAAATACCTAACTTAGTCAAACAAGATTCAGACGTCTATAGTAGTTTCCTAGATATTACAAAGCACTCAGCCATCCTAAGTAAGCTTCACATATTCAACCCATCCAGGTGAAGGAAGCAAGTCAGACTTCGCCTACCTAGTAAAGAGATAAACAAATGAGTCTTGGGCTTCTAGCCGCGTAAGCTTTCCAAGCTCTAATCTAACGTTACCACTAATTAACACTTGAGTAAGAGTTCATTATGGAGGAAAGTTTATACATGACCCTTTTAGTGTTACCATTTCAAAGGATCAGCTTTTAGCCGCTTCTCTGATCAAGGGCTGCATCCTTTGCATAGAGAAACAACTCGATGTTTCGAATCAATTCGATCCTAGAATAAAGCTAATTTCGTTGCGCGTAAATAGAATCGAGGAAACGTTGTGCAAGGATTAAATTTCAGCTTCAGCTGGATACAGATCTCTTTCATTTGTGAATATTTTGCATAGCTTCATGGAATACTCTGAACAGTGTTTTCTTCATTCATTCCTGATTTAATTCGTGTCTTTAACAATTTTAGGATAGTATGATTTCAAATATATCGCAATTTAGATCAGCCTATGAAAATACACAAGTTTTAAATTACACATATCACTTTCGTATATAAAAAATCGTATTTTTTGAAGAAACATTGTAATGGAATATTATCATCATATGTATTTTTCTATTTTTAACAGAAAAGTAATCTGTCATAAAGATAATATAGTGTACCGACTATAAGACAGTAATTAGATGTAATTATAATGTGAGTATCAAACATAATAACTGCAAGACTATAATCAAGTGACTTTAAAATATAGTATAGAGTGTAGTAACGAAAACAAGGAATCTAAAAATCATCATTTCAATAGATTTACCACAATTCTAATTTTAGAATAGAATTAAAAATAATGGAAGCGTAGATAGAGTTTCTATTGTACTAGAAACATTCATGATGACATTGTGAGATCGTGGTGATTAGGTCGAATATTTGTTCGTGTCACGACATCGTGGCCGGCCATTTCCACTGATCGCACGCTTTCGAGTCGAGCAATTCCGAAGATTGGCTATGTTAACAGATTGATTTGATTCGACGTCGCTACACGAATCCCCGTTTTGCTGGCCCAGTTTCCGCTTTCAATAAGAGCATTCGCCTACTTTTAGAGAGAATTGATTATTTATATATGATAATAATAGAAGTCAACTATAATATTCCTTTATGATCTTTATTTTCTTGCATTTGAAATGAATACGAATTTAATTTAAAAATTAATTTCATCGAAATACATCTTTATTACTGTCTGTATGGAAATTTTAATATTTATCCGAATAAAAAGTTAATTTGACCGAATGAAACTTCGAAATGCGCAAAATACAGGATTTAATGAGAAACAAAATGAATGTTCATTTGTAAAGGTCATGTTGTTTATTCGAAAAATAATTCCTTCCGTTATTGTTAAACGACTCGGTTGGTGAACGAGAGGAAAAAGTACGGAATAATATTAATTATTCATTTTGACTTCGAGGAATTGGAGTACGCAACAATTACCCGCTGATTATAATATAAAGCATTTTCATTAATTATTTACAGCCGGTGGAAGTATTGATTATGCGGTTGTTTGTTTCATTAATCATGAGAACACGCAGATTCATCAACAAAGCGACATATATAGTGCGATTAGTAGAATCACGTTAATTACACGGAATCGGTTATAAACGCCAAATAATATGCAGCAAATTAATAGAAAGTAACGAAATTTCGTAAAATTGTGTCAATTTGAACGATGAGAGTGGATTTTGATATTTCCATTGGTATACGGTCAGTAATTTGTATAAATTTCATTTACATACAGCTTTCACTCAGCCAGAATTTCAATAAGGCGAAGGAGATTGTCAGAAACTAACCAAATTTCATCTCAATTTAAACGGTAAAATAAATACAAGAGAAATTTGAAATGTCCTCTGAAACGTATTCGACATATTATATTTTCAAAAATTTCATTTCGGTATTAGTCGACATTAATCTTATCACGTGGTACGTAGGAAATAAATAAAAATCAATAGAACTTCGTGTCAATTTTAAGTAGAAAATAAATCTAAATCTCAATCCGATTCCTCAGACTCATTAAAATCTCACGTTCTTTTCCGTCTGATATTACAGATACGCAAAAGTCAACGAAAACTTTTTTGACACTATCGAAAGTGTGAAAATCTTCCCTTCAAAATGCTTTTTGAATCATGTCGATACGACGCTCCGTTCTTCGGATATCGTCGTTTAAAGACAAGTCTAATTTTTCATACCAACTGTGTGCGTTTCGCTCCAACACACTTGGACCTCTCGTTCGCACTCACACACCGACCCGTTCCGTTATAGTCAGGCGTGCGCTGGTCAGTGACAGTCGTTGAGTCAGCGGGTTTATTGCTAGTAGCAACTTACGCGTTTCCAGGAAAATCTACGTTGCGCCGACATAGTCACGCCGCACTAAACATCGTAGGAATTTAAAGGCCAGTATCTCGGAAACGAATTGAGATATCGACGTGAAACAAAGCACGTTTTCAAGGGTAAGCTTTAGGCTACTCGCTGAATTTAATTGTCCAAGGCATACTTGCCCCCTTCTAGATATATTTTCAAGTCAAATTTGATTAACGTGCTACCTGAACGTATGTTAGGAGCGCTTCAATTAATGAGTAATTAAAGTTCATTAATGTTCATCAAAAATATATAAAATATTCAAAGTAGGGTATTTACTGTAATGTTTGGTAAACGAAACAAATTTTTATGTAAATTCCATTTCTTTAGCTATATTCATAGAAATATCCTTATAATAAAATAAAAATCTTATTGATTAGACTTTGTATGAATATAGAGGGTATTGAGAACGTTTCAATACGTGTTACTTTAAGATGAATTTGAAGTTTTTTAAATGACTGAAATGGGCATTTGCGATTTCTTAAACATTCGAAAATGAAAAATTTCAGAAATTCGATAATTTCGAAGTTAGAAGATGGGAATTTGAAACTTGATGACCTTTCATGGTCCACGTTTCGAATTCTCATGTATTACTGGTGCATCTATTGGCGAATGGTTCGACCTGAATTTAACAGGGAATAATATATCATTCTGTAGTAGGATTGGGGATGGACAGCTATCAGAAAGGTGTGATGGGGATTCCGCTAGAGGTATCCGTGTATCGAATTCGTGAACAATCGATTGCCGTGGCGTTCTGTTTGTTTCTGGAACGAGCTTTCGTCGCACAGATACCCATAGAATTAATTTCCAACGGTAATCGCGTTATAGCGGGTCAACAGGCGATCGTTAATTATCCTGCCCCGATGCAACTTCAATTTCGAGTGAAGCCAACCATAGTTCCAACATCAATTATTTACGTTATTCCAAGCTTTCGAATTTTAGTTTGAAATTTTAGTAAATATTCGGGTGTTCTTCGAGTACCTCGAGCTATTCGAAGCTCGCAAGCTTTAATTTTTAACTTTTTACCATTCGAAGCTTCGGAGTTCTAAACCTGAATACTCTACAATTTTCTATAATAATTGGCATTTTTTTAAATTATCATCCGAGGACTGGAAAATCAATTTTCTGAATTATAGCAAATTCGGCAAAATCGGCAAAGCCGATCGAATGTCCGACCATTATCGGTTTATATTACTGTCAATGGAAGCTTCTGTATGTTTTTGCAGCAGGATCATAGAATCGCAAAGGAAGTAACGTTTAATAACATTACAGATTTTTATAGAAATATGTCTGAACATATTGAGTCGTTCCACTGTCATTAAATTCTGTATTATAATTGTATTGAAGGGGGCTGCTTTACCTACTTCTTCGACGACCCACTTATGCTTATGACTAAATCGCATATTTATGCATTTATGACAACTGTAAATATGGATAAATGTGGAAGAATGTCCACAAATGCAAAAGTAAATGAAGCGTCAAGAGCAAAATGGATTTACTTGCCGCATTTACAAACAAAACGTACTTTGAAATATTAAAATGTTTCTGCTGATGAAAAGCATACTTTTGTTTATTGAAATTCTTCGTCAATGCCTTCGTCAGTGAACACGTGATCTTTCATAAATACTGATTTAATTTGGAATCTAATTAATACATCGGAAAAGCTACATTTTCCAGTTTCTATATTTGCATGCCACTCTTTTGAAAACACTTTGCTTTGCTTGGTAAACAACTGGTTCACAGTTGCTTATATTGAGTTGGCGATTAAGTGATTGCGGATATTGTCATTAAGTGGTATTGACAAAAGCCGCAATCACTCAATTAGCAACCCAATATTTTTGAGAAACAATGCAATATTGTTTCGAGCATGTAAAGTTGATTACACTTGCGTTTGAGATAGGTTCACGGGAATGAAAAGAGGAGGATGTGGTGTTCAGCTTGCAGACGTCTGTAAGGCGCGATCGATTCGAAGTGTGCACGAACGATAATTGTTTTCGATGTGTCACGCGTCATTTCGTGTCACGCTGACAGCTTTTCGACATTGCGATTCTAATTTGAAGAAAACGATCATCGATTTGCTGTCATACTTCGAGGATAAAACATAGAAGAGAAGTTCTGTATGTACGTAAAGAGGGAATGGAAATCTTCTTCAAGAAAATTTCTTTTAACCGAGAAAAACGAGAAAATTCAAAGCGCCGGAAAATCAGAAATTTGATCATTCGTATCTACGCATGAAAATTCAGGAATTACAAATTTCAGAACCTTAAAAATATGGAAGTTTCGATAATTAAAATTAAATTTTACGCTTTGAAAATTTCAAGGCTTGAAAATTTGAGCACATTGTAAAAGGTATTTTACAAATGGATATTCATCCGGGTACTTGAATTACAATGTTTGGTTAATCGACTCGGATGGTAATTGTTTGTGACGTCGGACACACTGTTGATCACACATCTCTGCTTCCATGTGTCGGGCATACACGTCGCGTTTCAACAGTTTCTGCTTGATTTGAGGTTTCCAGAGTGTACAGTAGCAGAAACAGTGATCACGAATGCGTGTCAGTCAACATTTCATTCTCCACATGACGTTTCTCTGTCAAAATTGTTCACTTATTCAATTTTATACACCTTTGAAACTTTATTAGAAATCTGAACTCTACGTATTTGTGAATTTTTTGAAAGTGGCATTATCAGCATTTATGTAGTCAGCCGAAGCATCCGCGTGGTGCCTTTAGCGAAATTCAACTATCAGTCCCCTCAATCTTTTACGCTCGAATACACAGTTTCTATTCGGGCGAGCAAATCTTCCTCTTGTTTCCGTTTCAGTTGCACGCCGATGGTAATTCGTCGCGCAAACATATTTCGAACCAACACGTGTACATCATAGTACAAGATATAACCAGTTGTTCCGCCGGTAACTCAATTAGATCGCGTTGTTTGTCCAGTATGGACGGTTATGCTAGGAACCGATTCTAGAAATATAAATAAAATATTCTTCTTCTTTTTGGTTCCGCCAGCTGCGACGATTATTACTGGTTAGAAGTTTGATTTAGAAATTAGCAGAATCTTTCAAAGGTGAAAGTATAGGAACTTGAGATTTATTATTAAATAACATCTACATCTTTGATCTATTCTATGTATATTTTATTTTCGTTCCTTGGAATTTGTGATCTGAAATTGGCAGCATTTTTAGGAATTGTTTTATTCTTCTAAAACGTTTGATTTAAAAATATGTACTTATAGAAGCCTAAAAACTTATAAATTTCTTTAAAAATTGATTAAAACATTTATGAGACGAGTTCATGACACGCCTAGTAACTTTCTCGTGGCGCCAGCGTCGAAGAACGTTCGCACTAACAAATCCAAGTACTCTTTAGATAATGTACTATCTTGTGTGGATAACACAGAATACAAGAATCTGATTTACCGACGTAAAATTTCACTAGATCGGAGTTTCACGCTGGAAAATGTAGTGGCAGCACCGAAAATCCAACAGGAAATCGATAAGTAGATCTGGATGAGTCTCCCTTGCTGTTTCAGTGGTAAAGTAGTTCCATTTAGGTTTACTACTAGTTACAAAGTTTCCTCGTTTCAGTGGAAGTATATATCTTCGTTATTGTGCAGTCGTAAACTGAAGATATACAAGATTGAGTAAATATTACGATGGTCCTGTCTCAGATTCATAGCTTAATAAAAGTAGTTGATATTGTTCCTTACAATTATTTATTCTTTTAGAAAATTTTGTAATTTTTAATTGTTTCAATATTTTATCAGGAAAGTTTAAATGAAGATAACATCGTTACTTTTCTATGAATGCAAGATTTTCTGAAATTACGTATGATTTAGTTCGAATTAAAATTCTCTACATTTCTAAGAAAGTATTTGTCCAAATGTTTCATTCTTTCTTTCCCATATTTTAACAAATTTCATGAAATCAAAGCTTCTCCTTGATTTGTGGTATTTAGAAAAATAAAATTCCCTAGAACTTGTTTAATCCTTGGAATTCAAACAATTTTTTCCAAATTGTCAATAAATCTTCTCTGGAATTGGTCGAGGAATTGAAAACAAAATTTCCTAAAATCTGCCTACACGATAGAAAGGCAAACAATTTTCTTGATAATTCGAATCGCTCGACAAGTTGCAAGGTACCAATAAATTGTTATTAATCGACGTATAAGATTTCGTAATACACGAAATTCGATCTCCGCTATCGGTTTTCATAACTAGGAGGGAAAATGGTATCGATTTTCTTGGACCGATTCCGGAGTTCATCTTCACCAGATCCCATTACACGATTGCTCGAGCTTGTCGTATTACATAGTGCAGCTCGAAATGGCTCTCCCACTTCAGGTGAAGTTTCAGGGACATCACGGCCGCTTTCACGAGTGTCCAAGATGTTTTTCTCGAGGTTAAAAGCTTGGTTCGAGTATCTGCCCTCGCCTCGAAGACGGCAAGAGCTGAAAAATATAGATTCGATCAGGTCCCCAGGGTGAGATTTAACGTAATGGAAGTAACTCGAGTTAAATTGTCGACTCGATAGCTTTCTACTCGTCCTATGGCTTCCCACGATACACGCTTGATTTACGTTCATGTGCATTTCGTGACGTTCCTAGGGAATTTTGTTCTTAGAAACGTAAACGCATTTAAGTCAAACTCGATCAAATTGTTGAACACCTTCCTTGAACTTTTCTATGGTGTATAGTATGGAAGTCGTTGTATCAAAATTCAAAAAATTCATTCAATTATTGGAATTTATGTTGCGATTAAATATATAAGGTTTATTTTTTTAATTATAAATTATATTACGATGGATTTAACCGTAAATAAATCTGCGTAAGGAATTTAACTCAGAGAAAAATCTGTCGAATTTTGGGGATATTAAATTCGCAGGATTATGAGAAGAAATATTTTAATAAAACGTAGAAAATTCATATTCGTGATGTCTCTAGGAATGAGAAATGGGTATGGATTTGTAGAATCAGTCTGTAAAATTAATCATAAAGTTAATTATAACGACTATAATTTATCGAATAAATTCATAATTCTGTGATGGAGCAAGAGACGATAATGAGTGGCCAGAACCTGTAAAGTAATAATTCACGAAACGTCTATTGGAAATCGTTCGCAGCAGCTATAATTCACCTAAAATATCTTGAGAAGTCACTTTGTCTCTAAATTCCTAAGTGATGCACTTACGTCAATTGGTATTCTATATTTTACGTCGTAAAATACCGATTCCTCGTTATGCGTCGCTTTCTCTGTATAACTCGAAAAATTACCGCAATGGAAGCGGAATGCTAGAAGAAAAAATGGTCTTAGTGGCGGTTGGATACATCGGGCGGCGTCAGAGTATTGTTAACCTTTAGCTTTTCCCGCGTAACACGGCCAGCATGATTTCTTCCGTGATACTAATAGTTAGCGTGCGTAGAGTCAATATTGCAACTGAAATCGTTGACGTAGGTAACCTACCACCTTCGCCTCGTTTTCTGTCCACGGTGTTCATAACCATGACACCGTGTTCGTTACGCGGGTCATGGTTTCCCACCTATCACGTGCAGCGGATCTAGTGATTTTTCTGTTCTTCCCAACATAACGTCGTTTCTCGCGTGTCCGAATTAAAACATGTTTAATGATAGGGAACACGAGGAAGATTTATTGTCTTGTGGGTTTTAGGAATCGTGCAGAGAAGATTAGATAGTTTTCCCGGTAATCGATAGATGGAGCGCGTTTACGGAAGGAGTTTAGTTTATAGGTTATTACCGAGTTGAACGTTAATTGGGATAATTTTGTTAGGAATGTGAATGTTGAATAGTTGGACTTTGCTGTTTGAATAATTAGTCAATTTAGCGTTTAGTGGTTGCTTATATGAATATATGGTTATCTGGATTATTATGTCCTCCGTTAGGTATTTGATTGTTTAATATTCGATTTGGTAGCCATGGAATTCTTTAAATATTCGATTACTCGAGGGTTCTAGTATTTGGACATCGATTACTTGCACGTTTGGCTATTTAAGTGATCAAATATCAATTTGAAAATTCCCTTATTTCAGTTCTTTAGCCTTTTTAGGTATTTAATTTTTGGAAAATTTATTGTTGAATATGGAGAATAGGTGGAACAGAATTTTCATTGCAAAGTTCTTCTATTATTTGGATAGTTGAAAGACCACAGCATCCGCTCGGAGGGTCACGGTACTGCCGCCGCATTCTCTTTCCATTGATTTTGAACACCGTGGGTGTGTCACTGAACACGTGGTCCCTCGGAGTACGCTAGAAAATGTTCAACCTATTTTGTTCAATGGAACCTAGTTTTGATAACTAGGTTACGTTAGCTCGCAATTTACGACCGATTATTGTTTTCGTTAAAATTATTCTTTGCCTACGTGATTGTTCAAGTATTTGTGTATTATTAAGTAAAATCAATATTCTAGAAAATTACGCGAAACAAATTTCAAAGAATCACTTATTCGGTAAAATGAATCTAATTATTTATTCTATCGTACTATATAATGATGTTGCATAATGATGTTGCGTTAAAAAGAAGACAAAGGAATTTTTTTGTATAGATTGGAAGTTCCAAGAACACGTATAACAAATAACGAATAATAATCAATGTAATATAGGACAAAGTGCTCAGCTGTGAACCCAATAGAATTTTGCTAAACGTAACTTTAAACAAGTCAAACGAAATAGGAACAAAACACGTGGAAATTCTCGTGAAACGAGCAAGCTCGTTGAAACTTCCCCTTCCGAACATTGTACGCGCCTAACTTTCATTTACGCGCGTTTCTGCAATTCTCGGCGTTAACCATGTTGCACTAGTAATTCACTTGCGCCATAAGCCTAACGAAACGAAGAAATTATAGAAGGAAAATCCGTGCCACGAAAATACTTCGTTTCCTACTTTTATGCTATTATTGTAATTTTATTATATTCTAGCATTTTAATTTTCGTTTATTTTTCGTCTGTTCCGAGTAATAGATGTTTTAATTACGATGATATTTAATTAAATTTACAGTAGTGCTTCTTCATTTTTATCGAAGGATTTTTATTAATTTTTATTGAGACGTTTGAGAAAAATAAGTAGATTTCAATTTCGTATAGAACCACTGCATCCCAAATTTTAGCCTCCACATGCTCGATTCAGAAAAACCACCCTATGTCTGTCTTTTCAATTTTCTCTAAAGAGCTTGCAGTCTAAATTTAACAAAGACTCCAAAATTTATCTCTAATTAATAGAAAAGGAAACACCCTTCGTTTCAGCAAACTTCCAATTTCTAGTAGGAAAATTAGCTGCACACAAAATTGCACTAAATACCTCAGGGTAGCTGTACGGTTCACGAGTACCGTCCTTCGTTTCAATAAACTTTTCGGCTTCCAAAAATCCAGCACTTGCATATTCGAGAAAATACGGAACTCTCAATTTACAAGGAAGATTCTTTGCTTCGATAAACTCGATGCTACAGAGACCGTACTTGCGTGAAAATTTCAAGAAAACTTTCTTTCTTCGATCTCCTTCTAATCCCGCCAAACCAGCCGTTTTTTACTCTCGCCCTTTATGAAGCAACCAAGGAAGCGTAGAGGGAAAATCAAGAAACAGAAAGCTTTCCGATACCTTTTCCTCCCAGAAGATAGCTGCAACGAGTCGCCGAAAATCCCCAAGCCACAAAAATCAACCTTCCTTTCGATAGCTTTCAATCTACTGCAAAAGCTTGTACGTGCATCCAAATTTCAAGGAAACCTGCAGCTTCTCCTTTAATCTCCCTTTCCGAACGCCGTTTTTAGTCTCATCCCTTACGAAGCAGCCTTCGAGGTAAAGCGGAAGCAAAGTCGAGAACCGGCAGGCTGACCGACCTGAGGCTTTTCCTCCCACAAGTTACAACTGTGCTGGAAATTGCAACAAATCGATAAAACTCTATTCTCAATTCACAAAAGCCAACCTTCCTTTCGATAGACTTCGATTACCAGCGAAGGCCTCGTATGCGTGTAAATCCCAAGGAATCCTCCAGCTTCCCCACTCTTTTTTATTCTCACCGCTTACGAAGCAACCAAGGGAACGCGAGGACAAACTCGAGAAACATCAGGTTTTGGATCCAGTAGACCTAGAGATCTACCCTTGGTCCATAAATATCAGCCTTCCTTTCAAAAGACTTGAATTTCCTACCAAAGTCTCGTAAATGCATCCAAATGTCAGCGAAACTTTCTTTCTGCGCTGTTTTTTCTTCTCAACCCTTACGAGGCAACCTTGAAGGCAACGCGGAAGCAAACTCGAGAACCAAAAGACCCCGCGAACCGAGGTTCGGCCTCGCCAGGAGGCAGAGAACGTGCAGCTCTCCTCCCGGACGTCTCAACGATCCCACCCCCTCCCTATTAACGGCGTGGTCGTTTTCGGCGGCTTGGAGGCGCTGCCATCGCCTTTTTCTCTCTCGCTCTGTTCGACGCGAATCTCCACCCTCTCCCCTCGCCGTCACATCATCCCCTTGGAAGTTTACATTTTCGCGGGCACGTTGCTGGTAGCCGCGTCTCTTCATCCTTGCGTGTCGCTTCCGCCCTCTTCATCCTGTTCTTTAGAGTTTGGCCAGTTTCCACTGACGATCTTCCACCCTCCGTGTCGAACAACCGCGAATTCTTCGCCCTTGACCGTGTTTGACAGTCGTCTGTTCCGTGGTTGGTAGTGTGGCTGGTGTTTAGTGGTGTCTGGACCACAGTGCGTCACGTGAGTCGCTTTTTTTCGACGCGTTCCAGGGCTGGAAGGGACGAAAAGCGTCCACGTGCTGACTCTCCGATGACAGTGACAGTGTAAATGTGGATTTCCAGGGATTTGAAATTGGAAATCGAAGGTCGACGTTCATGCACGAGTTTGATGAAAGACACTTTGCTGATAGATCGGATATATGGTGAATTTCGGGCGACCAATTGGCCGTTTGAATTTGGTGGGTCGCGGACATGATCCTGTCGCTGGGTCAACGAATCTTATGAGAAATTGGAGATGGAGATTGGCGAAGAATTTTGAGACAATAGATTCTAACGACGAATGGAGTCCGTGGTGGATCTGAGACGAGGAATCGCCAGTTCGTATTTGATGGCGACGCGAAACTTACAACTTGAGAGTTGATGAATAAGTTTCAAGAGATTCTTCGCAGATAATTGGAATCTCTGATGGATTTGAAACAAGCAACCGTTATTTTGAATGGACAATTTGGGTTCTATGATGAATTTGAAACGACACGATGATGATTCAAATTTCAATGCAAGGCTAATAAACCTTATGAATAATTAAAGATCGAGATCGACGAACAAGTGCGAAGCAAAAGTCTCGAATGCTAAATTAATCTACAACCAACTGTCCAGTTCAACTTGATGATAAATCGAAAAGGGGATGATCGGAATCGAAGGATGAAATTCCAACGATGAATCGCGTCTGTAAATTGTTATTTGATAAATTTCGATTTCGTCCGCGTTGCCATTTGCATTTCGGTTTTCATTTGAAGGTGAAGAAATGAAGATGGGACGAGGGTGGAAGCGTGTTGTAAGGGAGGGGGGCGGGTTTAGTTTCTAACGGTGGTTTTTCATAGCGGTGAGTCGAGAAGTGGTGAATTTTCGAAAGGAATCGAGTGTCGAGGGTGGAAGTGAAATATATTCGGATGGGGTGAAGATAAGACTCTGGTGGGTTGATGTTAGGGTGGGTGACTCTGAATTTGAAATACCCGATTGGTGTTTGGTTATGGGGGATTGAAAATTGAGATCGATTCTTGGCAGACTGATAAGGAAGTGAAGCAGTGTTTGGTTATGGAGGATTGAATATCGAAGATGACGATACAGATCCTGCCGATAAACTAAATTTCTGCTGGATTTATGGCGTGGAATGGTCAATTTCAGGTTTATGGTAAACTAGGAAAATCTCGACGGTGAATCTGTTAAGATGCTGGAAATTAAAGTTTTCACGGATAAGTTTGAAAGCGGAGAATCCGATGAATCGTGAAATTGATAAATTAAATCTACGACGAACGAAAAATAAGAAATTGAATTTTCTGCTGAATTTTGGAGAGCCTCGTAGTAATTCAGATTCTAATTCTAAGTTAATGAACATTAAAAAAAAAAAAAAATTGAAGATCGAAATCTTGGTAGATGTTCAACAACAATTTGAATCTCTGGTGAATTTGAGACAATGAATTGCCATCTAGTATGAGAAATTTGAAGTCAGCTTTTCAAAACATTTTGTCATTTAGAGCTTAATGCTAAATTAAAGCATGTTGTGAGAAATTAAACATTGAAATTTGAAGGAAGAGACTCCAATAATAAGTTTAGTCTCTGAATTAACGTTAAGATAGCAAATTGCTATTTGAGAGCAGAGATTTGAATTTGATGGTTAATTTAGAATGGCTTGGTGATTTAGATTCTAATGTTAAGTTAATGAATCCTGAACGGGTCCAACGCGTCTAACATAGAATTAATTTAGAGAGATTGAAATTTGAATGCAACACCTATTTCAATGGGTCTTTAATGCTAACAATTGTAGCAATTAGTGAGTTTTTGACGAATTGCAAACGGTGCCAATTAATTGATGTAATAATACAGGATTTAATTTTGAGAATTAGAAATTTGAGAAGGATTTTCAGCAGAATACTTGTTTGCGTGAATCTCCGATTTCACGTAAGTGGATTAAACCAATGTACAATACATTATTTAGCGCGAGGAATTAGTCGAAGCAACGAGTCTGCAGTTAACACTGGAATCTCAAGTTTCACTTGAGAGTAATTTTCAGCAGAATATTTTTTTAACAAGATTTAAGAAGGCCTCGAGTTTTATCATAGCGAATCTTCATTGAGTAATAATTAAGAGCAACGATTACTAGAGAAGAAAATATATTTCTTAATATTGATAAAATATATCTGCATATAATTCTAAAGATATAAGGAAAATTTATATAAGAAAATAGCAATTATTAACGTTAAAGACCACCAAGAGGCATCAACTCTGCAGTCACTTGTCAAAATTCAAGAATTTCATAAGAATCAAAATTTTCCAATCATCGACAAGATAAAGAAAATAGTCAATGAAGCTGCTCCAAAGCTTTAATAAAGGTTTTTAGCAAGTCCGGAAACTTCCATTGATCAATCATTGCCAAATACCAATTAACGTTAACGATTAACTAGAACATCGACTCGGCAACCACTTGCCGAAATTCAAGAAGAATCGCATAAAAATCCCGGTTTTCCAATAGTCGACAAAATCACCAATAAACTCAACGAAGATTTCCCGGCAGTTTGAAGAAAGCTGTGAGCGAATCCTCAAATAGTAATCTCCGCTAATACCAACTTTTCATCTTAATGCTAATTGATGACGTTAGTACTAATTAATCGAGGCAGCAGATCCTCAAATAATCCCATAGAAGCTACGTTGAAGGGAGAGTTTGAGCCGAACATCGACGCAGACAGGCTACCTTTTCGAGATCCATCTTGGTCACGGCACGAAAAGGATCAGCAGGACTCTGTGAATTGGAAGGATCTCGTGTGTAATCCGACAATCTTGCTGAAAGCTCGTGAGGTCGAATGCACGTCGCTGGAAGATACAGTTTCCCTCTGCCTCTTTCTCATTGCTTCTTTTTCATTCGTTTCACCCGTCGACGTGTTTCCCGGTGTTGGAAAACATCGACGAAATTAACATCCGGATAATTGAAGCTGAAGAGGCCACGCTAATTAGCCACTTAATTCCACTCGATTCGTACTGTAATTTCGGGCGAGACGAAAATGGGACAATAGTGGTGTACCGATGATATATTTAAGAGATTATTTTAAGGAAATTTGGAAAAAGCAGCGGGAAATCGAGGAAATCTCGATTACCTGAAACTGAAATCTTTTAGTGGAATAGGAAATTATCGAGGAAACAGAAGATAAACGAACGATATATTCGAGAAGAAACTCGGACGTTGATAAAATTGAATTAATATTCGACAGACTTTTGATGCAATAACAGATAGCAACTGTTCCGCTAGACCTTTGAAAATTTATGAAATATAAATGTAGAGAAATTTGATTAAAACCGAGGGATAAGGAAATATCGATCCTTTTTAACGGAGAAAGAAATCGGAAGTTTATAAAAATCAATCGGAGAATTTTGCAAGAATGTTCAACGAAACGAAGAAGATTGATCCGAAAGAAATCGACGTACGAAGAAAGACAGAGTGTTCCTCGGAAGTGTAGCTAACTTTAGTCACAAAAAAGAAAGCAATTCAATCGTGTTGTAACGAATATTAACGATAGTTAAGAAAACTGAGATTGTGCTATGAGCAATTTCCGCAAGATGTTATCGTACCAAAGCTGCTTACTTTATCGTTACACTTAGTACAACTGGGACCCAACATGACCAAACGAATAAAGACAACAATAAATCATCTGCGTCGCTTCTGTCGTATTTTTAAATAACCTTCGTACAGTGTTCCACCTTAGTCGTAACAAAGTATTTCCTAAAAAACACTCGCCAGGACCAAGAAACTTGTCGGCATAAATCCGACTTAGACCTAAAACCAATTAACCTCCAATTAATCAGAACAACGAATCTTCGAATCGATCATCGAACGAATGAAAAATCTTTAAACGTCTCGTCGATGAAGACATCGTTATACGACCGAACACCGGGATTCCAAGAAGAAGACTGAGAAATTCTGGAAAATAGTGATTTAAGAGCGTCTTTAAGAGCGTGCTTTTGGCCAAATTGCGAGAATGCATGGTCACTTGGCGTTGAAGAAGAGGAAGAATATTCGTGTTGAGAAATTGTCAAATGTTTGGCTGTTGGAACGTGACGTAGACTTCTGGAAGAGGTGAAGCCAGGAAGCTTGGCTACGGAGGATGGGTCAGGACTGGTGTGCACGTAGAAGGAAACGTTCCAGCAGCGGTTGCTGCCCCTGTGGGCCACGTGTTCATCCCTCAAGTAGGTTAGTGAGAGACAGACCTAGACTTTTCGTGTCTATGAATGTGTTTGACACTTCTGTCAACGGTCCAAGTGTGAACTTAGTAATATGTTTGATATTTTGCATAATCGTTCGAAGAAATGTTAGCCTTTGCAAAGATTTATCGGTATATTTGAGGTTACATTTGTTGGTTGTAAACTTCTTAGGCATTTTGCATCGGGATTTTAGGATTCGGTTCTCGGATGAGAATAGAACTTAGGTTCTAGGTGTTGCGACACATGCTTTGCACGATCAAGTTCGAGACTTAATTATTGTATTTCAGGTGGACAAGGATTTGGTTTGTAAGATTAAACAGAAACAGTGGAATTTATTTCCTAAAATGTAGAACGGTGGATTTGACTTTTTAAGCGATTAGATCGATATCCGAATTTATTCTTCGCGTAGATTAAAGCCGATTGAAACGATGTGATATGACATAAATATTTAGAATTGTTTAATGGAAAGATAAAAGTGGAGGATTAATTACTCGGAAACTTCGTATGCGTGTGTGTTTTTTAAGATGGTCAGAACATCGTACCTCGTCTTTAAAACGACAGAATCAATTATCGTTTGAAATAGACTGTCATGAATTTTTTCAAGACCCTTCGAGATTGGAATTTATTTTTTGAAGTAGATGAGCATTTGAAGCTTCCTCGCGAAGGTCAAGCATCTTTCATAGTCAGTGATAACGCGCCCTGATAAATGGAAGGGAATTTCGAGGGTTCTTTTCGTCTGTTCGTTAAGCTTAGGTATTTTATGAATATTCGCCGAGGGTTTTTAGAAATCTATGGTCCATGAAGCTTGGCCGAGTAACCAATGTTTATAAAAAATATTCAAAGCGAAAGAAATCTGAGGCATCTATCTAAACTTTGATTTTCGTTTTTCCTGTTGCTGCGATGATTAATCGCTGACAGTTATCACGTTGAACATTTTCACACAGTTAGAATCCGGAGCTAGTTGACGCTGAATTATGAATTACAGTCAGTTCGTGACAGCTTGTTGCTTTGTTTTTTTCTAGAGAATGTCACGACAATTCCATCAAGAGATGCACGAAAGTGATAAACGAGTAAAGCTCAATCGGAGATGGTCTCAAAGTAGTAAAAAAAATGAAGTTCTCCAGTGGACAAATTGTTTCTCTTTCTCCTGTTAACACGTGTTTTCTTTCAACTTTGAATCGACTTAGGCTTCCGATCTTTTCTCCTTTTTCTTTTGAGGAATGTTACGTGAATCGTATGTCGAGTAAAATTCCTATAAAATCAACGAAACTGGAAAGATCGTGTATAATCGTTAAACGATAAAAACATTCCAAAGTTTCGAAAAATTTCACCGAAAAATCTCTCTGAATCGGATCGTCAATTATCATGTGCCTGAACTTTGCCTATTTCCTGGGATCTGTTCCCGAAAGGGCGTGCAAAAATTGATCACGTTCACGGTCAAATTCACGATCGTAAGTGCAGATCATCTTCGCTGTCTTGCTCCGTGGCTGCTCGAAATTCTCTGGAATATTACTTCCTGGAGTCGTGACGCCTCGTCAGAGAAGTGCCACGATATTCGTGAGCAGAATCGTTCATGAGCTTTGCTTATTTCACGATGGCCCTTTAATTCTCGGAATTTCGTCGCGAATTCTAGGCCAGCATATTCCGCGAACGAATGTCGTTTATTCAATTCTCTCAATTTCCGATCTCCAAGAAATATATCGTCCAGCTTCTCTCCATTTTTCGCCTTTTTCTAAATTTATTTCCTCGGCTTCAGTGAATTTTAAATGTTCCCTCCTTATGTAAATATTATTCTTACGAAAATAGTACATCGTATACTCCGATGCATAATATGTGTGATCATCTGATATAAAATAATATACTGCGCGCAATTTTTGTTATCAAAGATGAAAGAATACTCTGTTCTTCGAACAAAAATGTGCCACCTCGTTCAATGAGAACAAGGAATTTTTTCTCGCGTTAAATATAATAAATCGAGCTTCTTCTTTAAACTATAATTTCCAACTATCGCATGGAAAAGAAAGTAGAATAGTTGTTCCGATGCTTTCCTCGAAATTTGTTTCCTTTGAAGAAAAATTACTCGCTGGCTTGCGCTTTCACGTTGCAAAGTCACTCGTCGCTCCTTTGAATCCGCGAAATGTGTTACGAACGCGGAAAATCTCGCCAACTTCTTCAAAATTTGATATTCGCTTCGTTCTATTGAAAAAAAAAGAAAAGAAAAGAAAAAAAACAACGAAAGAAAAATTCTAAATAAATCAGTGGTAGCCCTCAACTCGTAGATGAAAAGTACGTAGACTATTAATTTCTCTCGTTGACCTTGACATTTTCTGTAACCAGCGAGTAGAAGGAAAGTAGAATGAGGCGGTACGCGGCCAGACAACTATTTCCCTCGTGCATTCCCACTTTCATTCTTATTTAGATATTAGAATATTCTTCTGATATCTGATCTGCAATAAATAACAGAAATAATTCTATCTTTCTTTCATTTCCAACTGGTTGATTTACTTTTATAAAATATTGTAAACATTAGTATTTTATCCACGACAAATAGTTTCTATTTTTCTTTAATCTAATGTTGTCTGCAATCTTTTAAAAATCACTATTCTTTAATTTGCTTCCCCTTTGGAATATTTCATAGGATATTTATATTATACATATCTTATATACAAAAATTTATGTTGTTGAATACTTTGCAGGATAATTTTTCGTTTCTTTCTTTATGGTGATAAATAGTCGATTAAATTATTATTCAAATATGCACTTCGTTTAGTCTACGTTGCGTATAAATTGGCAATAAATTGTTAATGACAAAAGTATATAGGTTCTTTAGAAATAAAATTTCAAAGTTCCTATAAATAATTTTCAAAAATATTGAAATACATCGTGCCGGACTTCTATCATCATAAATTCTCATGGAAAAAGTTTTACAAGAATAAAAAGGGTATGTTGATATTAAAATTGTTGGTAGTCGAAAGAAAATACAATTGTTACAAATCTGTCATTCCGTTTTCTGCCATCGACTCTCACGAAGTATTTCATTCATAAAACGATTAATAATTTATGTCGATGGAGAAACAAATTTGAATTTGATCGTTTAAAAACGCCTTCAATCTGAATGATTCAGTTAGGATGAAAAAGAAACTAGGCCTCTACCAAACTAACTTACAAATATTTCATTAAAACTTTCATTATTAAAATTTCTACCTCGCCATTGGAGTGCTGCAAACAATCGTGCGAAACGAGATCGCAGAAAATTCTAATTAACCAGCGGCAAACTTGTGAAAATTGTTATTTCACCATTTGGGATCTCCTCGTGTGGTTAAAAGGAAAAAAGAAAAATACTCGCGTCTACGACTACTCGCGTTCCAAAAAATCTGACCAAGTAAATCTCGAGAAGAAAGCACGAAATGAGATTGTAAGTTGTGAAAATGAATCATCAGCACTGAAGAGAGAGAGGGGGGGAGAGAGAGAGAGTAACTGTTACAGTTTATGAAAGAAAATGAGAAATCGTGGATCTCGCGTTCAGATCCTTGTTCGAAGAAAGTTACTGAAATTGGAATCTTGAAAAGGGAACTGAAGAAATGCTCGTTAATTGAATTTAATCTCAGCTGTGCGTCGTACTTTCGTTGAAAGAAAAACAGTGAAGATGTCATTTTTAGAAAACTGCTTTCTTTCTCAGATTTCCACCACCGTCTGGATATTATTCTTCGTCGTTTTATTGGTAGATTTAACGGCGAACGCGAGGATACATAATGCGATATTCTGTCGTTTATTTAGCTTTCTGTGATTTTTGCAAATGCCACGAAAGTTATTTTTCTCTTATTTTCTATTATTTTATTTCGCTCGTTTTTCGAGTATACAATTGTTCAAGCGTCGCGGATATCAATCTTAACAATTAGGCTTTTCACGTGTAATCTAAGGAAGAAAGGAGCACGTTCTTTCAAATTTCGAAACAAAATCTCCCTTTTGCAGCAATTACACGAAAATTTTGGCAATGTTCCTTAATGACAATTCACATTCTCGCTCTAAGTAATTCTTAACAAAATATTTTGAGTATTCATAAAAAAATACCGACTCTCTTAATAATCCAATTCATCCAAAAACAAAGACAAATTTCTAAACTTTCCAAATCTTGCTGCAAATCAAACGAAATATCTTCTCGATAAAAAAACCAAATCGAAGGCATAGAAAAACATCATGAAAATCCTCGTCAAAATTCATATTTTTCCAGGATAAATAATTTTAGTAAAATATGAGGAATATCTTGAAGAAGATCGATGTTTTGAAATGTAAATTGAAAAAGAGCGACTCGCACGACCGGAAATTGATGTTTTCGAGGATGAATAGGGTGAAGGGCTAGAAGATCGATTGTCACGCGCGATTTAAGGCGTACAGCTTTTTCTTGGCCGTTCTTTTGGAATTTTTGTAGGGCGTTGAGTTTATCTCTTGACACGCTTGCGGCGAAAATTAATTAAGCAACGGGATTAATGAACACCGGGAACATTCTTGAATTTTTCTTTCGCATAATCCGCTTGATAGCGTGCCCCCGAAACTAATTTACTAGAAAATAAACAATATTTAAGAAGTTGAACCATTTCAATGGAAAATCCAAGTCATCGAAGAAAGAAAAAAGGGAAGTTTATTTTCATCGAATAGAAATTTTGTCCACTTTTTGCGATACGTGGCTCGATATTAAAATCACCTTTGCATTTCTGAATGTGTCATTGTTGGTTTTTTTTGTTGGCGACGAAAATGAAGAAAAATGATCTGAGTAATTTCAGCAGAGTTTTTTTTTTTGTCGATCTAACACGCGAAGAGAAAAGCAGCGTTGAATATGCACTTTATCGACTGCAATTTTATTCGCAATCGTTTCCTCAGATATATGGCAAACAAGATGATAAACGACACGATCTTTGAAACATTAAATGTCATTGCCATAAACACGCTAAAGGGTGCTAAAATATTACTGGCATTACTCAAGTACTTTTTTATGCTTTTCGAATTTATGCTGTATACATTAAACAGGATTCTACTCATCAAAAATTTAACAACATTCCATTCCTAGCGTAGAAATGTCCCGTTCGACTCAATAATAGAAACGATAGAATTCTTTTTTGTTAAATCAAGTATCCCTGGCTAAAGAGAGCGACAGTAGAATAAGTCGATATAAGTCAGACACCCGGATGATTCTCCAAACATCTTCATAAATACAGAATATTATTTTTAAGCAGTGACGTTGGAAGGTTAAAAAGACGGTAAAATGAGCTGACTTATAATTTATAAAATCAAAAATTTACTTAGAAAAATGAATTTTCTAACGCTTTGAAAGATACAAAATAAACTGATAGCATCGTTATGTTGTGATTTCTAACTCATTAAATTTTATTAATACCGTTAGTTGAATTAATGGAAAAAGCCTGAATATCAAAGTGTTCAAAATTCACACAATTCTAGGGATTTCGAAAATCCACGACAATGAGAAAACATTATGTTCGGAAAGTATGAACATCGTATCGCTGGTAACAATTCGTGAATGTGAAATTTTATAATACAAAAATAATAATAATACAAAGTTTGGGACGATTTGCAAGGCTGACGAACAATCGTATCGGCGAAGGACCTGTCAGAAGTTGAGCCGAGCCTCGCGCGAATTTTACGAACGAAAGCTGTAATGGGAGACCGAAATAGGAGGAAGAAAAGTCGATAAAAGGAACGTTGTTGGCGGAAGAGTCTCGCATCTCCTGGTCCACTCGAGTCGATTCGAACAGTTCTGTTCAATTTTTACTCCCCTCCACTCTCCTTTCTTGTCTACTTGGATTCAAGCATTCGCGAGCAAACTCTCGATCGACATTTCCGTTTGCGAAAAAAATGTGCTTTTCGATGTTATTTGCACGTTTTAAAAATCTCCTGAGATTTCGTGATTTCCTCGAAAAGAAAGGTCCATTCAGAATTTTTTGGAGATTTTGCGAATACATCGTACCGCGATATAGAAAATACTATATTATTGATTTAAATTATGAATTATATTTATTTCATTTTTTATCAACATACCACGCGAAGGTATAAATTAATTAAAAATATTTGCATAATATCATCCTAAGATACGAATTAACTTTTGTACGCACATTAGCCAGATTCTTTGGTTAAAAATAATTTCCTAAAACGCAATCGTACTCTTTACAACAAAATTCACACTCTCAAATATCAATATCGCATCCCCACCGTGCGACATAAGGCAAGATAATTGCCCGTTACCGAAAAAATCTAATTTCGCCTGGTAACTGCAACCCGCGTCACATCTCTCGAGAAATCGTGGGAGGGAGCGAGACGATGAAACGCAAAGAGAGGGAGAGAAGAGTAGGGGAGTGGGGAGAATGCTGAAATATCGTCGACTAATCAAAAATTTAATTAATAGACCGCGGGAGTCGGCTATTACTGATATTTCCTCGACTCGCTACCCCCCACCACTGTTGCAAGCGTAGCTTCTATCCCCACCATTGGTCGAACTGATCGATGCCGTGGTGTTGGAGGCTGGCTGGGGCCAGTGACGTAATCAACAACCTCTAGCCCCCTGGTTTGACGTCACCGATGCCCTGAAATGCGCGTGGCCAGGTGCGTATCAGGGAATCTCTGCAGCCGCCCCTCCGTGGCTCTGTTTCGACCACTTAACCCCCGATCCCTGAGACTCGCGCTTTTTCCCCCCTTCTTTCATCCTTTCTTTCTTCAATCGTCAGCCTCGCTCGCCTCGATCTCGCTCGTTCTGTGACGCGCGGCCGGCCGGCGTATATACGTCCAGAAAAGTGGAACGTGTCACGGCACGCTAATGCGAATGAGTTAAAACTAGCCAGTCATTAGGAGGTGTTAAGATGATTATTCGGGCTGTTTTGGTAGATGCAAGGAGCTTAAGTAGGTTGGTTTAGGAATTAGAAGCAGGTGGGTTTTGGTTGCAGTGTAAATACAGTAAATACGCTTCATGAATTTCTGGTAGGTTAAAGCCAGATAGGCATCAGTGGCTGTTTGTGGCTGGGATGATAGCGGAAATCTCGGGATAGACGTGGAAAATTTGGTTAAGAGGTTTAAATATTAGAATGAGGAGAACTTTGGTTGCCGCTAGCTTCTGATAACAGTAGTTCGGCTGCTGAAATAATTCTTAGGATCTGCTGAGTAGATGTGGAAAAATTGCTTAAGGGAGTTGGAAGTTGAAAGTGGATTTTCGAAAGATCTTTTTTCCAGCACGCTTTTGTAATCGATTTGGTCAACGAGAAGTTTAGTAGGGAGTTAATGTAGGGAGCTTTGGTAGGTGGCGCGAGATTATCTTGTGTTTGCTAAGCTGACGTGTTGCTTCGATAATAAAGTGGATTAAGGTTGTTTTGATATTGATGTTGTTTGTTATGTGCAGATCGTTTATTGAATGTTGATTTAAGGATTTTTATTAGACTATCGTCATGAAGTCTTTATTCTGTGTTAACACAGTTTTCTTCAATCTATATGGATTACCATCTATAATGCTACTGTTTGTCTTGTATAACGATATTGACGATGGTCAACAGTCGTTAATCTAGGAATTTTTTCAGCCCTGACAGAAGCTGTTTGTTTCGCTTGATCTACTATTAAATTTATTAACTTAAAGAGTTCTCTGTTAATGTTATTTCAATGTTTATTGATGTTATTTTTCTTCGATTATTACAAATTGTTACAGAAAAAGGTTTTAAAATGTTCAAACGGTACATCTCACTATAGAAACCTTCTTTATCTACACTTCACCGTTTCCTACTTTATCTTCATAGTAATATTTAAAATCATTCTTTATCGAAAGAGTGCTTCATTTACGATGTTCTTTTTATGAACGTTTTCTTTGTAACTTATTTGATCCCATTTTAAAACATCTTCATTTTACTGTCTTACTGAATCTTCGTTCATTAATCGAACCAATTAAGTATTCTTATTACAGGAAGACATTAGGATAGCAAAATTTCTTGGAACAGTTTCTCAAACTATTTATGAAGTTTTATTATTTATATTTCGCTAGTAAAGAAGTTTCTTCCCTCTTATCTTGGTACAGACACCTTATTTATAAGCAAGTTAAAGAAAAACGTGATCGTCTCGAAGGCAAAACTTTTGATTTATCGCTTCGAGTGCAGACGAAATGTAGGTCGCGCTGCCTCATTCGCTACCTCCCCATCACTATGAGGCACCATTGTACTCTTCATTCGATAACACGCGGTTCTCTTTAGAAATTGCACGTCAAGTTCATAGTAGCTACTTTTCTCCTAACGAAAGCAGACAATCGGGTTTAGAAAGAAGAAAATGTTTTATTTATTAATATCGATAAGAACTAAGCTAAGAAATAAGTTGCTTTTGCATGCAAATTCTTATATAATAGAAAATTTCTGCAATAATGAATTTCAATAAACATTAAATTTCCTCGCAATATATTTATCCATTCTTCAATAGAAAAATATCTCGCTCTATAATGAAATGATTATTTTTAACGAAAATCATCTTAAATGCATATTTATCCTATCCCACTCACCAAAGATTCCACGAGAAATACCGTTAAGGAAGGGAACGATCTCGCCAATCGTTAACAACTATTGATTTGCCCATTAAGTGACACCAATTTATCTACTGTATCACGCGGAACGCTCCAAATTACTAGTACAATGAAAAATGGAAGACAGGGTTAGCTGTTGTGACGTTGATCGTGTGACACAATTTTCTTTCATTAAAATATTATTATTCAAACGCTGCTTCAACAGGCTCTACGTATATAATGCGTGTCTAATGCATGTAGGCAATGTACATGTACACTATTACACTATTACAAAATTAAATTTATTTCCTATTGTAATTTTAATTAATTTTTACAATTGTTATCGTTACATTTTTACAATTGTTATTATTTACAATTGATATTACCTTCAAATGTAGAGCACGATTATAATATCAATTTATCAATTTTGACTTCCAAAATAGCTACGAATGCTCGTAATAATCTTTTCCAATAAGAAAATCTATTTTTTAATAATATTCTTTCACATGTATTGTATAGACATACGTATTTACGTCTAATTGAGCTTTTGAACGGTAGCGTACGTGTATACGTATACATGTAGAATAAGGCGCCAGTGATAAGCATATACGATGACGTGCAATAAAATAGTAAGACGATGATAATTCGTGATGTAAAGCTTGTATAATGAACGTAACATTTCGTACGAATAAATCGTCCCTCTGCTTATTTATGTCCACGCATGAATATTTCATAAAAAGGGACCTTTTGTTGAAAATACAATCCGTGACCTGTAACGTTTTTCGAAGTGACACATTGCGTTGCTTGATGCTTGCTGCATTGCTTGCATGACTTTCTATTATTACTCCGTCCCTTTGGTCGCTAGAATAGTCATTCCAGTCATTTCGATGTATTTCAAAGATTAGCAGAAATTATTATTTCAATTATAGGATTTAATCGGTATTTAAGACTCTCGATTCATGTTTTATGACTTGTATGATCACTAGCGGACGATGTGTTTGCTCGTTGCATGCAATATATTGTACACGTGACATAAATTTAACAGCGCAATAGGTAATAAGACAATTTGTTAATCACTTAACGTGGATCTGTTTGATCTATGTTAAATTTTCTGTTTTACCCTATTATCACCCTTATCTTGGAAATCCTCTTTTCCTGTTTTATCGATATTGTCGATAAATATGAAATTCGATTCGAATTTTTGCTAACATTCGTATAGCCGCTATTGCGCTGTTGTGACTCATTAATGTTTATTCATGAAACGAGGTATTAATCATGTGATTCATTCTTTGTTTCAGGTAAGTCGTTATTATGGTTGCATTAAGTACCGGCGCAGTTCCTTCCACGTGGTCATTTCGAGTTTACGTAAGCAGCGGTAATGGTGAGGACAAATTTTCAGTATCAGTTATTTGAGACCAGATGCCACTGTGGACCTCTTAAGGATTTAAAGAAGGAAACATTCGAATTTCTATATTTCCAAACCATCAAAATTTTCCAAATTTCTCCATCTTCCGAATATCGACATTTTCAGTTTTTCAAATTTCCGTCCAGATGGTATACGATGTTTCTTACGTCTCTGATCGGAACGGACTAGAAGAGAAGGAAAACGTAGAATTCGTTTTCCTCGAGTAATACGAACTGAACAAGCGCTCGTACGCCAAACTATGTTTGCCAAACTATCGTCGACCACGATCAAATCTGATTTGCACACACACGAGATATCGTGTGACTGGTTACGAAAAAAGAATCGGTTTTGTGCAACACGCGGCGAACCAACTACCTTGGCTCGTTGATTCGCGTACGAAAAACCGTTTACTCGGGAATATGTAATTAAAAATGTTGCTTGTTTTGGACACCAATTCACGGCCTGCTTTTATTAAATATTCGAATAAAATGTATTTCTATTGAAAGATCATTTGACATACGATATCGTTAAAACGCACTTCTTTGATATAAATACAAATACAAATAGAAATTTGATATAATAAAATACAAATGGTAAAATGGAAAGTAATAAATCGAGAGTATCGTTGGTGACATAGTGTAGAGGATAATTGGAAGGAGAGAAACAGAAGTATTTTTGAAATTCTTGATTCTTTTATTCTATCGTGACACGAAACGTAAAAATACGATTTTACGGAGAAATTTGTATCATTGGCGTGTTCTAAAGATATTTAAAAATCAATAGGTGGCCATGAATAGATAATCGACGACGTTAATGGTAGGAAGATGTTTAACTATGATAATTTCAATTTAATATGTATACAAATATACATCGTATTTTGTTTAAATTCTGGAATTCATCAAAATCTTATCGAGACAAAATTCTATTAATTGTATATAAACATCGGTAATTATTAACACTTGATAATAATTACGATAACAGTCTAAAAACTAATTATACCAAAAATATTATAAAATAATAAAACAATGAGCATACGTATTAAGATAAATAAATATAAGAAGAAAAGTAATATTAGAAAATTAGAAACGAATCTTTGGAAAGACCAGGGCGCTTCGATCGGCAGATACGGGCCTGGTGCCTCGCATTTAAAGCGCGCGAAGATATCGCAAGACAATCGATTTCTTTCCTTCTCACTCTCGCTGACAAATTCTCGACAGTTTCGCTCCGAGCCACCTCTTAGTTTGTCCTCGTCCTCGCGTCGACAGTGCCTCGTAACTCGTAAGTCATAATGCAGATTGATCTACTTTCGTTTCGAAATCGAGCGACCGTCAATTACGATCATCCAAACGTGAACACGCATCTTCTTGCTAAAGTCCATCTCGCTTGCGATTAGCATTTTCCTCGTGCATATTCAGAGTGCAACAGTTATCGCGCGAATATAAAATGAATATCATGTTCCGGTAACTTTTTTGATGATTATGTTCGCGGAAGTTTTAGATTGTTTGAGATTGTCGTTTCATTCGAGGTGGAAAAGTAGATTCTACGAGTGGAGTGAGTGCAGTGAAATAAAAATACCTCGAACAATGACAGTAGTGTTGTGACGAATGACTGTGGGGAATAATTGTTTTTCGAGGAGACTTTATGAATATGTTGGAAGTTATGATTGAAACGAATAATCGAGGTAATATCGAATTTCTCAACTGAGTGGAAATTTTGGAACCTAACCTTCATCTTATTGTCAGATTTGAAAGAAAGGAATGGCTACTTGCCATCACTAGAAATTTTTGTGGTTATGAACGAGGTTAATTTGCTAGAATATTAACAATAATGGCGAAGACAATAAATCTTAGAATCAGTTGATGAATTTAATCTTCACTTTAGATTAGAAAAAAGGCGAAGATTATTATTTGTAGAACTTTGTAGTTATAAAACTAACCAAAAAGATAATAATAATGATAATCGTAAGACATGTTGTAAAAGTAACAAAAATATGACAATTATAATCATAGTACGTCCAAATTTTCCATTTTACTAAATATTTCCGATTTTTCGAATACTTCGATTCGATACGGAATTTTTAAAAATTAAAGGGACGTTAAATTAATGGGTTATTAGCAAAGTACACGGTTATATATTTTAAATGTTCATTGAAGAAGAAATTAATAATAAATCCAATGCAAATTATATTTATCGATTTTCCATCTCTATATAAATATTTGATTTCCAGTTTTTATCAAAACATAATTATAACGCACATAAAGTTTTTATTGGCATCGTTACTTATTATTCATTATTAACATAATGGACAAACGGAGACGATTTAATATCGTCGTAAATGTTCATATCCCTTCGTTATAATAATAACGCATTTTGTTAATAACCCTCGTGACCATTTTACCAAACGACCCACGTAACGTCAAATTAATTCGAGATATCCGAGTATTGGTGAAAATGATCGTTAAACCCTCACGAAACTTGCCATTAATATTATCGAGATAAAATAAAGGAAAGAGGATATAGAAACAGAAAGTCTTATCGGAAATTGAGAAATACCGAGGAACATTTAATTGAACTTATCGTAACAGGTATATTACTTAATCGATTTTCAAAATTCTCCAAATTTTACAATACGATGCGATGGATAATATAATCCTGAAAAATATGAAAAATAACTAGAAAGTAATAAAAATTATAGCGAAAGGCGATGCTGGTAAACATTCGATAGATTAGAAAATAATTGTATAATACTTGTTACGTTATAGAATAATTAAATAATATTCGATACTTTGGGAAATAATTAAATGATATTTAATAGATTAAACAAACCTTCCTTTAGCCACGTGTTCATAAAAACGTACATTTGCATAAATCTCCATAGTCCAGTTATTAATTAATTCGCTCAAAACTACACACACACACAAATAATAAGCAAACTAATTCCGATTCAAAGCACGTCATCGTACTTTTTAATTAACAATTTCGACGATAGCGTAAGAGATCGAAAGAAAGACTGAAAAATTGCAACGATCGATTGCTGCAAAGTAGAACGGTCGTCGGTGGAATCGTAGAAAGTCGAGAGCAGAAAGATAAGCTTGGTTTCCGGCGTCGAGGCGTGCAACAAGAGGCGCGTGTGCTTGCGCCGGAGGTTGCGTCGCGGCGCCTAGCGTCGCGTGATCATGAACGCGTGTCGTATGCGCTTAGTTCGCCTCGATTCACGTGTTGGTGCGGTCGTGAAACGTGTTCTCGCCATTTCCGTTCTCTACCCATTCCAATTGTTCACTCGCGCGCTGTCCTTTGTCTATTGACACACAAGTTGCAATTCTCTTAACTGTAAATTTTACTTTTCCAAATTTTCGTCTCCTTTACAATTTTTAAATAAGGACTCGACTGATCTTCGTCTTTACCAGGTTTCCCTCTCAACGTACCGTTTCATTTAATTGTTTATACACGTTGTCGATATTTTTCAGATTCCTTTTTGGACCTTCGGAATCGATTTTGGTTATTTTTCGAAGATTTTGGAAACGCAATTGAGACCGTTTCTCTTAGATTGCGCATATCTTCGAAATTCGTTTTTAATTTATTTTAATCGTTTTCCTATTATTCTCATCTTCAAGTGGAAATGCTTCTTCTTTAAGAGCTGTGAATATTTTCGAAATTCTTTGTTTCTGTATGGGTTTTCTAAACTAAATTTTGAGCTCTTTGCCCACATAGATTTTCTGACGTTGCATTCTTCTTTTAATAATTTACACGTCACAATCCGCACCTTCGAGAGTTTTTATTTTATCTCAATTGTCCCAATTTATCAAACTAAGTCGGCAATTCTATATTAAATAAAATTTTCTTCCGCTAAATTGAAACGTGCGAAAAAGAGACAGATCCTGTGAATATCTTCGCTAATTAATTAGAAGATATTATAAATTAACGATCCAACAATCTTCAGTAACTAATCAATAAGATTTAAAAAGTGATAGATAAACACTATGATATGAAAATGTGTATCGAGTCAGTTATGTGAGTCGAATATCGAGTTTCTGTTCAATTAGTGAAACAAGTATACATTGCGTAACGTGATGATGACCAGTCGTCGTAAACGAGATTGTAACAAAAAATTCTTTGTGCTCTGACGTAATACTGACGTTTACTTTCGCTCTGGTAATTTATTACCATACACTAAGACTCGTTAGAATCGATTTCATTGTTCTCTTCTACAAATATATTCGTTGGTTCGTTTTTCCCGATTATAATAAATATCATTCATTTTTCATTCTGACTAGACAGATATGGAAAATAGTTAATGCGTTATCGTCGGAGAATTAAAATTCACGTCTAGCGCAATAATGAAATTTTAATGCGATAATTAACGATTTTCTCAACGCTGATATCTCACGTGACTCGGAAATATTTCCTTTTTTCGCTGTGCATTGCTGTTGGAACGATTACAAACAAAGAGGATACGTTACTAGACATTATTTATTATTTTTTCAAATATTTTTTATTGCGTACAACGGAATAAGTAAAAAATACCTGATCAATAAAAATGGACGATTTTAAACACGCGATCTCGCTTCACAAAGCCAAGCAAATTGAAACAAAGAAACCTTTTGTTCATTTCCGGGTCGAAACACAAAATATCGCGAATATTTGATTTTTACAACTTCGTAACTAACCTTCCGATTGTCATTGGACAATAACTTGTCGCACGTCGAATTATCGGAGATCGCATTCGCTAAAAATGATCCGATCGGATCAGCTGCAAATGCAAGGACCAGTTTATACAAAAAATAATACAGAAGGGCGAATAACATTTCGACTAGAATTCGAAACACATGAAATCACTTTGCCAATATAGAAATACCAAAACAACGATTCCGCGATTCATTGTTTCAATGAACAACGATATATCGAGGCTGTGTAAAATAAAATAGAAAAAGCGGCGGAGATTTTTAATTGAAATTCAAAGCGCGTAAAATCGCTCTACGTTGCTAAACTGAAAAAAGATTAGAAAAAGGATCTTTTATCTATACTTTAACGAGGCATTTCAGTATTCGTTATTTCAAACAATGGACAAAATTTGAAACGAAAGATGTAAATCACGGTATACCAAACTCGAGATCGTCTTAGCAAACTAAATGAAAATAACAAATTCTTTTGTGTATATTTTCAATGAAAACATCAATTATTGAGAACATTCGTCTCTCTCTCGTTAACGTTTCCGTGAAAATGTTCCATGAAACTGGATCGCGAGTCGACGAGCCCTCGTTTCTGCTCGTAAATTTGCAACCATATAAACAGTTCGCGGCTTGATCGGATGTTTATCAGCCCGACGTTAATTTTGCTTGAGTGTGGTTCACGTGAACGAGAGAGGAAGGTCGTGGCCACGAGCCTGGTCGTTTTATCAAACGCTCGTTAAGTTCATTGAAAATTCAGCCGCTTACACCGTTAGCTACCATTGATGACGAAATGACGATTCTTGTTTTACCGAGATCTTGCAATTTTAATTACATCTTCCTTGGGTATGAAATTATTCTTTCCAACATTTTCGACTCAATTATGTTTCTCCAACTTATTAAATAAATCATCGGGGCAATTTTTATGAAATACGAAAGACAAGTCTGCGTTGGTACGAATGATTTTCCGCTTCGATTATCTGTGTTCGCTGAAACGGTTTCTATTTGCAAAAAGTCGAGTAAAATTGAAATATAAAAATTCAAGAATCGTAACAGAGTTAAATCCACACCCTTTTACTGTCTTCTGCAAGTCTCTTAAAAATCTACCATTTTCGTTCTTTCTTCCCATCGTCCCAGTTCTTCTCTTCGTTATCTATCCTTGCAAAGAGAGAAAGAGAGAGAGAGAGAGAGAGCCACTGAAACTAGATCGATCCAGCAACCCCTGAAATCGATAACCCACGCACGATTCCAGTGTTCCACGCTAGACAACCCGTTTTCACCCGGGTACTTGTTGAGCGTGGAATTCCAATTCTCGTAATGGATTCCATCGATCGCCGGGAATATCGAGGGACCCATTGAAAAATCCCTGTCGCAGTTGACCACCGTTTCTCGCTCTCTGCACGCGAATTTAGAATGAAGGGCTTCATATTCGGTGGTTGCAGTGGGTTGGAAGGTGCACCGATGATGCACTCCAGCTACGCGACTGCCTTTTTAAGCAAATCATAGGGGGAGTTTGCACGGGTCGAAGCGAAATGTGCGAGTTGCTGAAGAAATCGATAGGGAGGGGTATGAATTTTGTATGAGCTCGCAGAGAGGAATGTTAGTTGCGTCTTGCGACGTACGACATTTGACGTACTGTGCTCGGTTAGATGAAAAATGCTGTTGGATTTACAGAGATTCTTTTTCTTTTTTTTTTTTTTTTTTTTTGATATTACAGATACGTCGGTTTGACGATATTTTTAACATTTTAGATGTCTCTCGTAGATATTTGTATTTTGTTATTTGCTCTGTTATTCGTATTTACTCTGGTTTAGTTATTTACTTTCGGGATTATTCGTAATAGTTCGGTGGAATGGAGAGAATTGATTCGAACTTATCGGAATAATAGAAAGCTCGTAGAAGGCAACGTATTATTTCTGTTTGATTTTCGATAATAGAACTCGCGGTTCTACACTTGCGTGCAACTGAAAGCCTTCAAAATCGCAAATTTCTATATCCGTGTCTCGGAGGAAAGACCGGAAAAATTAAAGCCGCGGGCGAGTGCTTCACAAATATTAATACTCTGTCTGAGATATCCAGCGTGGAAAACTCTCCGGCAAAAAGGATGACGTCATGCGATTACGCTTGCACCGGATACTTACGGTCAATATTTAGCGATCGAGTCACGGTTCGTTTAAGCCTAGAACAAAGAATCTTCGCCGAATGCCGAGGCTAATTTAAAAGAACCCGCGGCCCCGTGCACGCGATTTAATCGTCCACGATTGATCGACGACAATTGGACGAAACCTATTGAATTGTGTGCAGAACAAGAATCGAAGAGTTTCATCGTGAATTTACAAGTGGAAGATTGATATCCTCTGTTCTTCAAGATTCTCTGAAAGATTCTCTCGGGATGCGTTTCATTTCGAGGAATAATTAGAAAATAAGTAGGTTACCGATGTACTATCGTTTTTCTGCAAGCCTAACGAAACAAATTGAAATTTATTTCATCCACTGAATACTACGCCAAGTACATTCTTTATTAGAACTAATAGAAAGACAAAACTGTTCGAATAAAGGAATTTTCGGACAGTGGAACAGTCGCGTTTGTTCAAATAGATACGGACTAAGATGAATGGAGGAATTTGTAAATTAAATTTATATAATTTGTAATTAAAAACGCGCGAGCCACGAAGATACTACACTGCTCTCTCGCGATGCATGGAATATGCGTCTGTCGTTCGATCTTCCCATCAAATCACGTGCAAACAGTTAATCGAGAAAGTTGAGCGTGGCTTTCTCAGATTTGCACCCTTTAATCCTCGCGCAGTCCCGTAATGGGTCGTTTTGGATTCACTTGGTATGCTCCTCGTTTTCGTAGCACTTTCGTGTGTGATTCTCTGCATACATAATGCGATATTTCCAATTCTAATGATGGCTTTATTGAAAAACTATATAGGAATAGTAATCAGTAGCTTTTTACTTATTATTTTTCGATAAATCGTAGGTACGAATAAATTAAAAACGAAACATAAATGAACAGTGTTTATTCTGCACAGTTATAATATAACAGATACAATGCAAATACATAGATCCTGCTGCAATGTAAATACAATGATTTTTGATTGATCAACGATACATGACGTTGACAAATATCACATTGGGTCAATATAATCCCGCGATGGTAAAACTGGGTCAGAAAATTGCCCTTACGAATCTCCATTATATTCCAATCACGAATAAAATTAATACGCGTACTTTCGAATCAAGGAGAACTGCCGCCTATTTGATGTTCTTACTTAAGCTGATCAATGGCTTTATTAGTTGGCCGCAACTTCTGTCGTTGATACATTTTTATGCCCACTCAAGGTCGCCGAGTTGTGTGCGTCCTTTTCATTCGATTTATTACTTGACAAGAATATTAGGCAACTTCGATCTCTTTCATCCAGTCTGTATTACAGCGAACATCTTCCATGTACGTTCAAACTTCTTTTGCCACAATTTTCGTGTAAATTAAAGCGTTTCAACTGGTCCCGTCTTCAGGTTCCTATCTTTCTACGCTAGTTTCCCATTTAGAAGAATTTTTCCGCTAAACTGTAATCATTTTCTCAACGTAAGTAACAACATAGAGTTACGTTCCTTTTGTACTTTGAACCATCGACGACCTTTTTCCATTGGCGCGAATGCTCGGACGCGAGGAACCACCTCTCCGTTGCCATTTTCGTTTGCTGTTTCCATTTGTATAAAATCGTCGTTATTATCGCCTTTGTCGCGACGAAACCATTGCATTGCATCAGTATATGTACGGTTTCTCCACTGTTGCCAGCATCTGAGCAATCTACGTGCTTTAGATAACTTTCAATATCACGTTCTTGGTTTCTAATCCGTCCGCCATCCTCGTGGCTTTCCCAACATCGCGTATTTTCCCTAATCCTGTCGCACTTACGATATTTTGTTTCGGTAGCTAGAACGCTGTTAGAATTTCAGAATTCACTCGATCGAGTGAAAAAAAGAACACACTGTGTACGATGTATACACGATGGAATATTTGAAACGAAAAAAGGCACCCGTTGCTGGGAAATATTATATTCGGATAAGGTAGGCTGTACCGTACCGTACGTTAGGTTTCTCGTGCTGTTTGGAATTTTAAATGTGCTATTAAACGCAGAAAAATTCACAGTCCAGTTGTCAACAGTCGATTAGATCACGTGGTCTCTTTCTTCCGTACGATAAATTATTCCGGCGAAAAAATTGTCGCTAGCTTGGATCCCTTGCAAAAAAAAAAAGAAAAAGAGAAAAATGAACTGACCGATCTAACTTTAAAAATCGTATCCCCAGAAGAACCAAATCAGTGTTCCATGTGCGACGCATCGTTTGACATTGTAAAAAATATCGAAGCAATACACGAACACGACTGGAACGTATTATGACAAAATTACGATATAAATTCGCTATATATGTTGACCCGTAGCTTTTACGATCTGAAGATAAATCGAGAGTTCAATCGTAAAGAACGAACCGCAATAGTCTGGATAAGATGAAGAAGACACGCTTAATTGACACACATGTACAATAATGTACACACTGGAAAATATCATTGAAAACGTGACATCTGCAATGTGATACTATCAATCACCCACACTGCCTCGCATAGTCGTAAAGCGCCCTATGTACAACGCAGACAGGAAAAAGCGTAACGTCGACGATAATCTTAAATACATACTCGCATTGATCTCGTTCCAACAAAAGATTATTAACTGACTAAGTCGTCGATAGCCGGCTTTAACAAAACAGTTTCAAATAAAATAAACAATAAGAGTAATAATCTCGCACCGTTACGAGGAAGGATTATCGATATAAATTTGTTGCAGATACATTCCTCCACCAATTAGAGTCTCGTGAAAATCTTATTTATTATCTCTCGATAGTTTAGTCGATAGAAAACAATTTTGACGCTTTTGTTTATTTACGTGCAGCACTGTGCTGTATCCTACGTATTATTATTATTATTATTATTATTTTAATTATTATTAGTTGCGTGACGACTGAAAGGCTGGTTTTCCAGACATGAGAACTAAAAACGAAACAAAAAGAACATTCGAACTTGTTTTCATTCTTCTCGTTCGTAAATCCGATTTAATTACGTTCAAAAACAGTTCTCCGCTTCCACCGCGAAAAACGTACTTTTCCCAGTCGTATCGCGTTCTTCGCAAGGATGCGATTTCTTTCTACATTCGTTTTTCTTTATGAATCGTAACGGTTCGCGGATTTAAGAGTCGTACGCAGTTTCTGGCGTTTCTGTGGTAGACCGCACCTCGCCGTGTAACCACCTGCTGTCGGCAACCGTTGATTTGAGTCAGTTCATTGTTAACTGCGAAGAAATATCCAAATTCGGTAATAGATATAACGTAAGAATTAACAATCACCAAAATCTGCTAGTTACTCAATTACTTGACCCGACAGATCAGATCCGCAGGCTAAAAAGACATTACCCTTTAGATTTGAACGTTAGATTCAGCTAGAATCAAACATACGATAATCATACGAATAATTTATTTATAATTCTCAATGAGAATTGATTGTAAATTACTCCCAAATAAAAAAAAAAAAAAATAAAAATTATAGACAGCAGTGCCGCAAGAATCGTTCTCGTCGTACTCCTTAATCCCTCAGCGATAACCTCCATACGTTGCAGAGACTGTCGTTTCTTCACAGTGCATCGGCGTCGTCTACACCGTATGAATTCTGTTTTTCTCTTATTTTATGTTTTCCCTCCTCTGTGATCCATACATTTGCAAACATGTACATTTCGCGGAATTTTATAAATTATTAGAAAGAAAAAAAAATTAGCTTATTTTTCTGAAAATACGAGATTAATCTGAGAGGCGCTATTGTTTGTTTCCTGGATATCGTTGCTCTTTGCGAACATTTTCGAGCTTCTCCAGGCCTACATTTTGTGGAATTTTAGAACTGGAAAAAATGAAAAGAACCCAATTTCGCCGAAAATATAAAATAGTAAATCAGAAAATGTCTGTAGATTAGAGAGACGCTATTGGTCGTCTTTATAAATGTCTCGTTTCTTGAACGTCAAGTTTCATGGAATTTTGCAATTACCAAAATGGTCCGATATAACGTGCCAGTGACTACGGAAAAGTGTCTCACTCGAGTGAAATATTTTTCATGTCAAAATTCGTTGCATATCATTGTGACGTAGATTGATAAAATATAAAATAAATTAAAAAGTCAACTGCTTCAAGTTTTACATTTACATCGTTTTTCTAATTATCAGCACATATTTTCCTGAAAATACCAGTCTGTTTAGAAGGATTATTTCCTGTTCTGTTATCTTCTTTGTGGAGATTTCGATCCGAAAGGACCAAGAATCGTTCAGGAGGCGTCTCTGAGCGCGTAATCGACTCCGCAGAGGGTGTCTGACGCTTCTTTGTAGGTGTCTTGTTAATAATAGCACGGCAGAAATGTCACGGACGGTGACATTCCTATTGTGCAGGCCAATATACAGGAATCAGCTTATATCCTACATGAACGCCTCGACTGGTCAAATCATTCATCCGTCAGATCGAGGTTCATGGTGATTCGTGATCTTACGATAGTTCGATCGAACTTGCGCTATCTAATATTTTTAGAATTTGTAAATTTAATCGCCGTTGCTATTATCGTTAAATAATAAATTCATAAATTTTTATTTGTTGCGTGAAATGTACACAAATGTACGCGTACGCTATCTTGCTGATAATTATTATTGGATCATCGTGATGCAAGTTTCGTAGTTGCATTCAGTGTGTACAGCTATTGTATTCTATTGTACGACGGCATAATACTATAGTGTGGCGCTATACTACTCCCAAATTATTGCACATCGCTGTATATTAATTTATTACACGAGTACTATATTATATTCTCTAGTATTTTGTCTACTGTGCTCTTCGGTGTTATATTTTGCCGCGATGTACTTTATTTTACTGTTTTAGTATTTTATTTTACTACTCCATCCCCATTCCTACTTCTCTCTATTCTGTTTTCTTTCCACTATCCTACTATCTTGCCACAGAACAAAAGATTACCTTGCCAGACGTTTCAACGTAGACACAGAGTATATAGGTACATATGAAAGTACATAGGTAGAGAATCGACAACCATAAGCACGTGTCCTTCGCGGTTTCCTGCGGTTTTTCAATGAAGAGAATGAAAAACGCGGACACGCGTTTCCCTCGCTGTCGTCAGATATCAAACAATAAATATTGTTCTTGAATCATATCGAACAGCTCTTGTTCTAAATCCGACGAATAAATGGATCGCGTTATCAAGTTGTCTTTATTTCATTCGTATCTCTTTTCTCGAACCATTTAGGCAAAGTAGAATCGAAGCCACGGGATTGTTCAAATTATTTCCCATTTTAAAACAATTGCTTGCATTTCGATATTTCGATCAGTTTTCGATGAAAGAGTTCAGGAATTAAAATAGATGGAAGATTTGGCTTAAAAAATGATCAAAGTTGAATTTCCTCTATGAATCGCTTCGCATCTCTAATTTAGAGAAAAAAGAGTATACGTAATTTAAATTCATGGTCAGGTTTTCGTAAATTTTAAAATCGCTCTGCCTTCCTTTTAACGCGCGTTACGATACGAATGAAATTTTCATCTAACGCTTGAATCTCACTGGAACGACGATTAAATACATCAGCGATAGATGAAATAATATTACGAGGTGAAATGTAACGCGAAAAAGCACATGGTGAGAGAATGGTTTTTTAGTTGCACGAATTTCGTTGAAGCACACTCGACAGGATCGTCCTCGTCATAAAAGTTCATTAAAATTTGCAAATTCCGGCGAGACTGTTCTCTCGACGAGACGATTGCATCGTGTTAGTCGATTATTTGGAAAATATATTTTCCTAGCGTGGACCTTTTCCTCTTAATTGGAGACACCTTATTCCCGGTTACGTAACAATCAACGTTCTGCATTAATTACAATAATTCGTGCGGCCTTAATGGGGACTGAGCAAGACTCTGTGAAATGAATTTTATAGAAATACGCAGCGCTCGTATTGCGGATTTTCTGGACGAAGAATTAGACCGTCATTTGGTCTTAAAATCGCGAGGACCGAAGAAATTTTCCAGATCATCAAATATGCATTATTGATAGGTATATTCGATGGAGGAAGAATTTTTGTGTGTTTTCGTGAAACGGACAGAGATGTTTCAGAGCAAACATTTGTCATGAAGAATCGCACGAAAGGATGTTAACTTTCGGTCCGGAGAGAGGAAATAGCTCGACATGTGTTTGTCGAAGGCAAACGTGAGAGGGAAATCGTGAGTTGTAATATTCAGTCTTCTATTCCGATGAATTTCACATACAAGGTCGATAATACTATAAAACGCTTCATCTTTAACAATAAAGGGGAAGAAATATTTTATGGCTCTGTGCATCTCTGAATTTATAAATTAATTTTAATAATATCCGTATACCTCGACCTCGGAGAAATTCGAAAAATGAAATCATCATCTTTCGTAGATTACAGCGGCGGAGATCGAATTAGAAACAAACACTTTTGTCGTGGGAAGTAAGAAAATAAAAATTCATCGTTGAAACAGGGATTAGGAAATTTTCAAAAGCGTTGCTAGATCCTCCACGATATTTCTCAATTTCTATCTTTCGCTAATGAAAATTCCATTTCCAAAGCTTCCATACTCGACGAACCAAAGTTAAAACAACCAATTCATCCAACGATCCACTATAACCATAAACAAATTCAATTTTTCGCGACAGAAAACTTGCATCGATCTTGCTCGAACCTCTTCCAAAACTGAATTTCAATTACGAAGAACCCAAAAGCAACTATCCACCCTGGATCGTAGTAATCGATCGTTAACGATCGATCAATACGTCGACGAACTTCGAAAACTCGCTGGCATAAAATTACCAAACTTGCAAGATAAATATCGTGATAATAAAAATATGAAATAAAGCCGGGAGAAATTGCTGAGAGAAAAGAGTGCAGGTGATGGTGAAGATAATGAAATTGAAAAGTGATCGTGAAAGGTGAAATAGAGACGGTGAACGATCGATGTGTTTGATAGACGAACTTGAACGGGGGCAATGATCGAACACGATGATCGTCTTCTTCTTCTTCGTGTGGATGATGGTCAGGTCGCAGGAACAGGAGGACCCGAAGGAAGACTCGCGAAGAGATTCGACTGTGAAGGATAACCGCGATTGTGACGATTCGAGACGTGATTCGAAAGAACCGGCGATTATTGGCCTTACATCGTATGTTGACAAGCGTAGATATCGTCTTCGGCGACATTCGCGTCGATACTACGTCGATCGTAAGAAGAGGTGAGTGGATTTGTCGGATGCGGTTGATGATCGCGGAAATGTCGATGAAAAATGATAAAGCGATCAAATATTAATTGAATATTTGAGACATTCGAATAGATGAATCTGGTATTCTGAAAGATTAGAATGTTAGAATGTAGATAGTGAAAAAATATTTTGGGTGTTAATAAGAGAGGATGAGCCGATTAAATAGTAAAATATTGGGAATATTAGAATAAGTGAATCTAATATTCATTGATACTGTATTATGTAACTAATACTATTATTATTAATACAAAAGGGTTAGAATATTAGAATATAGATAATGAAAAATATTTTAGATGTTGATAAAAGGAAGACGAGCTAGTTAAATATTGGTAGATAAGATGTTTAAAATATCAGAAATTATTTGAAAATATACAAAGCTTGACAAAAGTATCCAGAGTTAAAAAAGCGTATCTATAACCATTGCTTAAATCAGGTCAATGCTGCCAGGTAGCAGAAAAGTAGTTTATCTATATTTATATTAAGTAAGAGAACCGTATAAAGAAACCAGGGATATAACAGTTTGTACAATTTCAGACGACATACGTGAAGTCGATACCTATTTGTAAAATAATTAAAAATTATGTTTTTCAAAACCACCTTTTGACCAGACACATCTATTTGAATTTTGAAATTATAGAATACGTATTACACAGAATAATAATTTTATTAACAGAGGTCTGCCACTTGATTCTTTAGATCTCATTGTCTAAAGAAAAACCCTACGCATTAACGTGCGATTAAAGTGTAAATATACAGGAGGAATTAATTGATAAAAATTAAAATATCAATATTTCATCCTCTTGTCTCGTGCAAAGCAACAGCTCTCGTCTAGATTCTAATGGACTCGCATCGTGTGGCAGGTAAGCGCCACCGAGCTTGTGCATCGATTATATTAGCATTAGCATTAGCATTAGCATTAAGGCCAGTAAGTGAATCGGATTTAATATACTTCGTTGGATATAATCTTAAAGGGTTACTAGGTAGGCCCCGGCTTATTTCCAATGGACTGCTCGCGTAAAGTTGTGCAAGGATCATCAGGATTATTGCCTCTAGCGGAAATACCATATTTTGATTTTCCTAGTGACATGCGATTAAGCGGTCCGCCACCTGTGTCCGCTGATTGGCCGACTGTCTTCTTCTCTTCTTTTTCTCGTCATTATACAACTTTTAATTATACAAAGTTCTGGTTATGCAACTTCTGATTGCATGAGATTGTGATTATACAATTGCTGATTGTACAAATTTCTTTCCTATTACCGAGCACAATGCGTTCAATTATTTCCGACAAATACATCAAATAAACGAGATACGTGAAATATTCTCTTGGCTGTAACTTATGGCTAGACTACTCGATATCGGAATTATTGAATTATTGGAATATCGGAGTAAACTATACTCGAAATTCTTAGAGTCATCTATAACCGGACGGTAGTAGGAAACTGGGAAAAATTGTATCGTTCGAAGAAACGAGAAATTAAAGATCCATTTGATCGATCAATCACCGTGGAACAATAATAAGAGAAGTCAAAGTGGGGATTTGAAGGAAGAGGCAGCAGTTGACGCTATATTGGAACGTAGTGGCCTCGAGGAAGACTTCTCACGTGAATTCTTCCTCTGTTTTACGTTCTGTTCGACGAGTTTTTCCACGGGTTTCGCCAGTGCAGGAACGAGTTCTTGACACAAATCTGGCGACCCTGAAGAGCGTGTAGGTGATAAACACCCTTAACAACCGCACGGCACGCCAGCCCCTCTCGTGATCGATAACGAGCTTTCACCCCGACCTTTTCAACTTCTCGCGATTTCTGATCGGTTTTTAACACATAACTAGTGGACTTTGCCGAGTTTCAAGAATTTTCCATTTTTTTAATACTTTGGAAAGTACGCAACACGGCGTTCTGTAACGTTCACAAATACAAAAAGACAACAGAAAATGAGAACAAATTGATATAAAATTATGGAATTTCAAACTGAAATGAGGACGAAATTTTGTAAAGGCTTTTGTATAGACGAGAATAGAGTAGATTAATTTATTACTTTGTAATTGTTTTTGCGATTGGTAGATTGAAATAAAATCGCTAAACGAAGAATTAGAATTAGAATTGGAAGAAGGAGTTTTGCGAAAATTGGAGAATCAAAGTATACAAATTTGCGATACTCGGACCAACATATTATATGCTTGCTTAGTATTTTGCAATTACTCCAACTATTTGATGGCGATTATTTTAAACATTATTTCATCGACAATTATTTTGCATATTATTCCCGTGGCAATTATTCTGAACATTATTTTGATAACAAGTTGAGTTCGAATAATAGTTCGAATGTTATTTCGAACGATATTTTGATATTCCAAAGTTACAGTGTTTCTTCGAATTCAGATTCGAAGAGGGAGAATGCAAGTCGCTGGTGAGAAAATAGATTCAAAATTGATGGATGGGTAATTTCACGGAGGGAAAGGACCCACAGCCTAGATTCAAGCTGAATGGTCGTAGGTGTGGCACGTCCACTGTCAATATAATTTTCCATTAAGCGAGCTGAATGGAAAGCTCGATTATGCCTGTAAAATTAGGTCGGCAATGACTATAGGGAGGATTTATTACGATCTATGTGGTCCTGTATCGTGTAAAATTAAACAAACGGCATCTCAGGCAATATGAACGAAGAGAATTAATATTATCGTGCCAAGAATAGAATTATTAAAATATTTCGCTTAAATATATATATATATATATACACACATACATTTCGATCAATTATTATGATAATTTATTATGAATTATTTTATTTTAATTTATCGCAACTTGTATTTGTATTTTACACGATAAAAGCCATTAAAAATTGACTAAGTGGTTCAAGGCGAGAATAAGATCGACAATACTGATTTTATCTCGATATGGAGGCGGAAAGTTTTATATTTTTCTTTGGATCTAGCTTCTATCATGGCGATATTATCGCACTTCCGCATCGAGATTATGGTTCAAAAGAGCGTAGGTACCTCGTTACGAGACTCTGTTGTAAATAGAACATTCAATTCGACGAATTATCAGGATTGTAAAATGTAGATCTGTTTTAGTGTGAGGCAAATAGGAGATAGGAACAATTACGACGTTCTTATTGCCACTGAAAATTCACTAGGATTTAATCACAGTTATCAAGCTGTTAAGTTGATAACTTATCCTAGAGGAATTAGAGCGCGTTCACTTTTTAATTCCATGCAGTTATTTCTGGTTAATCCGTGTTTACAAATATTACACATAAGAATCAAGCGATTAATAATACACGTAATGAGATATATTACTAATAAATATAACAAAAGCAGACTTAAAAAGTCTACAAGGATTATTTCTGTACAGTGTAATCTAAACTTGTGATTAAAACAATCGAAAATAGATGGAAAAATGTAAGGACGTACATAATTGCTATCGCGACAAAGGTAAAATATTCTTTCCTACAAAATTCGTGAATTATAATTATAATATAACAAAGTGGAAAGATGTAATAATTATTTTATTAGCGGAACAGAATGTTGAAACGTTAGCTGGTACTGTATCTCGAATTTCAATAAATATGCTTTGAGCAAGATTACCGGTCTTGTATACTCATAACAAGGTCTCTAAATTATTCACCGGCATAGCTTTCAATTAAACATCACCTGCAGCAATTCCTTCTACTTACAGAACGTATCGCTAGACGATACATGTTTACAGACCCTCGTAAAATTTTACTACTGAGATGTTTGAAGCCTTAAAATCATAACAGGATATTGCATGGAAGTATAAAATCTCCAAACAGTATGGCTGCCAGCCTGCAATCTATAGCACATGTATATAAATAAAGTTACTAAGCCAGCTGAAAACTCTATTTAGAGGAACGTGTTCAACTTTACCAGGCAAAATCTGTACACGAGACACAACAGACGATGAGCCGGCACCATGTTCCCAGCTACATAAACCCTATAACGCAAAGTTTCAACCTGGCAAACCTTCTAAAATCCCGACTGATTCGATACATGTCTTGTAGGTTTACAGAGCAAGTATAGCCGTGATAAACACAAAAGTTGGGATTTACGATCGCCATAACGTCTCGTTATTTTTGGTGGTTATGCGTGTCCGCTTGTAACCGCTCTGTCGCTATCGATTTTTCGTCGACGGTAGCGCTGGAAACGTCACAGCTTTCGCGATTTCCTCCACCTGCACTTTTTCTTTACTTTTTTTTTTACTACGGTTTCTTTGGATTAAACGACCTGCAAAATTTTATGTTCTTTCTTCCTGGAAATAACCTCTATTCCCTCGCCTTTCGAACGTATGATTACAAATGGGGTATTTTAAGTGCAATATCTTGGCTTCATTTTTTGCCATACGGAAAATTGGAATTTTTTTTTTGTAAGTAAATTTGCTGTTGTAATAAAATTAACGAGGGGTGAGCGATAAATGGTTGAGGTGAAATTTTAAATACGATTTTAATTCCGTACAAAATCGATCTTTTTCTCTCTTTGACGGAGTTGCGTATTGGAAAATTTGTGATGTTTGGGGAATTTTTGTAGTCTTCCAGACAAAAGAAGAATTTTCGTTCGGTAGAATGCCAGCTTTCCTAATACAGCATCGAACATCGGGAAACTTGGACTTTTTGGAAGTTTTTTCCTCGTACGGTATTGAAAAGAAAGAAACTTTTAGGCGTTTTGGGACGAAATAAGAATTTTTATTAGGTATAAAGACAACTTTTCCGACATATGAATATGGAACTGGATATGAAACTTGAAATTTTGAAGGGGCAATCTTTCAAGTTTGTCAAATTAATTTTGAAAATCCAAGAACGTAGCAAACTGAGGCGAAGACAATCAATTTTTCAAATTTACCGGTGTTTAACTTTATCAGAAAAATAATTTACCACTATTTAACCTATTGTATTCGTTCTACAGCTAAAATTATTTTCCAATATTTAAAAATATTCTCCATCTTTTATCCACAAAAAAAAAGATCCTAAAACTAAGTGATCCGTTAAAACTGATCTTTACGACTACCTAAAAAATTCTACTTCCGCAAGAAAATTTCAATAAAAAAGGTATTAAAAGTTACAGGTAAAAAGAATTGAAAGATATTAAATCGTATTAAACGATTCGGAAACTTGCGCGTTAAAAATTATTTATCCTCGTTGAAGGTTATTATTTCACGAAAAATACATAAAAATAATAAATTTAGTTCTCTGCTGACATTAATAAACTTTTCGAGATGATCTACCGCTATACGTATATACTATAAGAAGGAAAAGCAAGGCGTAGAGTTTCATAGTAACAGGAAGTTCGTGTTTCCTGGAGCTTAAAAAACGATTTTTTTCCTCGGTCGGACAACAGCTACGAGACGATTCTCATAATTCTTGGGTTATTAACTAATAAAAGGTCTGCGACAGCACGGCACACGAGGTTGTGTAATGAATTTCATAATTCCGGCACAAGGATTTTCCATGGCGCGCAATTAGGCGAGCGTGACATGTTCATTTCCTAAGCGATTGGCTCCCTGCCTCTTCTTTCCAAGATTTCTTCGAGTCGTAACTGTCGTCTGTGTGTCTGGTTTCAATGAGCCTCGAAAGTACAGACTGCATCATTGTTCTCCGGTGACGTCAATCGGAACGTGAAACGTTTTCTTGTAATATTACTCGATTCTTAAGGCAGGCTTAGATGTGTCGAAAAACGAAGAGACGTACGATTTTTAAGGAAACGAAGATTTTTAGACACTTTTTTACTTTACTTTATTAGCATTTTATTATGTAGAACATAGTGGTAATTTTATGTTTTATTATATGGGATTTAGGTAACGTGGGTAATTTTGGGCAAATATAAATTTTAATTTTTGCTTCAGCGCATGGGTTATGGTTATAAATTACAGTTTCAGACTATAGCCATAGGGTGGTTATATTCTGCTATATAGAATTTTTGTTTTATAATTACAGTAATTTTAGATCTAGGTTGTAGTAATATTGTTACATTCTGTTATATAAAATCTACACTTTGGCCAACAGAAGTAACTTGTTTTTATATTAAAGATCGCACTTGTCTAAAATTCGAAGAAATTTAACGGTTGAAAGTTGCATATGAAAATTGCAACTTTACAAAATTTATCTAAGAAAAACAGTAACAGTAGAAAATAAAATCTTAGTTGCTTCTTACAAAACGAAAAATTCTATTTTACTTTTCTAAATAAAATAAACCAACATTTATCAAAGAAAGAGCAATGAAACGAGATTTCCTTGAACTCGTAACACAGGCAAAAAATCTAGTTGGACAGAAAACTAATGAAAACTAGTTTCATAAAGGGAAATAAGAATCGCTAGCCGAGAAGATGTAGAACTCTGATCCTACTTTTCGCGAACAACGACGAATGTAGCGGACCGTGGACCGTTGTGAGATCTCTATTCAAGGGAATTGCCACCAATCTTCATTGATGCATTTAAGTTTATGGCTCGTGCCAATTCGTGTCAACTGGCCTGACAACGCGTGGGACGTAAATTACACCTTGTCACTTCTTACAGGAAATTCTTTCGACGTCGATGCCACGAATCTTTTTGCCACGAATTTTCGTTGCTCGAGGAAAGCTTCGCTTTTTGGTTTATCAGAGATAGCTTCGCGATCGTTCGAACAAACATACTCCTCGATATTGTAACAATAAAGCTGATTTATTGCCTGGATTCTTCTCTTTCATGGTGTCGCTTCTATCAACTTTTTTCTATTACGAATTGTTTCGCGAACGAGTAATTCATCTCTCCGATTGATACATCGTGGAAAACTCGTGACACGGTTCATCCCAAAAATGTCTCCCTTCCGTCTGAGAATATTATTCCCTATAAATTTGAAATTTGTATTATTTTCAGGAATTTTGATCGTCAGCTTTGACTGACGATTTGTTTGCAAATTTTCTATACTTCGTATCCCCAGGTTTAAACGATCATTTCTGTGTAATATAATTTAGACAATTCTTTATTAATATGTCAGAAGGAAATTTTAAATAGTATGCTTGTCGTTTCATTATGCGAGGATGGAATTTAATCAACTTTCGCGTCGCTTGTATTTTAAGCTCAGCTTATTTATAATTTATGTAGAATTTCTATTGCTATTTTGAGAAATTATTTATCATACGTTCGATATCAGCAAATTTTAAATCATATCTTTGTTGTATAGATATTATACCTATCTTTACTCATCGAAAGCTGTACTTTGCAAATTTTCCACAACTTCCATATCTTTTTCAAGCATCTGATAATTTCTGCACGTAATAATCTAAGAAATTCTTATTTCCGCAAATTTTCCACACTCGGAGTATTAATTCTCGAAAAATGTCTTGCAGCTCTCTGCTTCCGAATCCTCGAAGGAGCTTAAAAGTAAGCGTTTCATGAATTCGCAAATCCTCCCTTCTCCTTAAACTTCCTCCCACTCCTTTGTTTTCCCCATAAACTTGCTGTATTCCCGACAGGATCCTCGATCCACTTATTTCGAAACGATCCCAGTCATTAGTCCTGCTTTTATTCCGCTTCTCGCTTCGAAAGTACAAACTTGGAAGTTGGTTCATTTGTAGGACGCCGTGAGACGACCAAACGAATGGCCGCCCATAAGAAACTCGCCCCATAAGAATATCTCGCCGGTGTCTGTTCGCGAGACAACCGAGCCTCTGCTGTTGTATTTTACGTCCGGTTCTCGGGTTTGCAGCAAATGAAACGCGAAAAAGTTGCTCGTTAAGCCGGACTCGTTCTAAGAATATCCGTTTGAATTAAATGGACGCGCGACGACGCGAACAATTTTAATTTTATGTGGCAGTAGCACCATCGCACGAAAATTTCCCTTCTCTAATTCTGACGCTCTATCAGAAATATAGAAAATTGTTTTTCGACGTTCAAATTATTATCCGATACCTGTGCGTTCGTGTAGCTTGCAATTCAAGTCACAGAGTTGCTTTTATCGAAGAATTTGCCCGCATTCTCACGAGCGGCCAATTTATCGATACGATGAATTTGCCATCGTATGTTTCTGTGTTCGTTTATTCAAAACACTGCAGGTTGTGTAAATGAAATTTGAAAATCGTGCCTTGTTTCCCAAATTTCCTAAGCGTAATACGTTTTTCTCGAGCGAATGTTCAATTTGCTTCACCCATGGGGATATTTAAAATAAACGCGGAACATATCGGAAGGTAAATTCGTAAAAGTATCGACAGAAATTAAAATCACCAAACAATGTCACATTTTCCGATACAATTTCCTCTTCGTCGAACTACTACGTAGCTTGGAGCATGCAAGTTCGAGAAGCAAGCGAAGTACGAAAATAAAATAATAACGCTAATAACATCGATCGTGTGATTCGATGGCAAACAATTTGTTTTTAGGATCAATATTTAAAACGTGACTTTATTAACACAGTATCAACACAGAACGTAGGAGGAAAATGCATGTGGTAAAACGAACTCAGCTAAAAACAAGATAAATAACCGAGACACATGATTGTATATGAAAAAGTAGGAAATTAAATTTGCTATGGAAATTAAATTTGCTAGCAAGTGAAACACGTAAAAACGTCGCATCGAAGTTAATGTAAACGAACGATGGACAAGTAAACTGGATATCGAGCAAATAAAGCGATTTAAATTCGTCGCGTGAAAAAATGTGTATCATTTGCATTTAAACAACTCGCTTATCTATTGTTTATCGTCACGATAGTGTTTAAATATAATCGACAAACTAGATTCTTATCGCTGCTGCATGCATGATTAGATAGTTCACAATCTACTTTTAATCTCAATCCTATTGGCCAATATTTATATAACAAATAGTAAAAATTAAATAATACAGAGCCGACCATTTTTCCATTCACGAAGATATAAATAAAATTTCTGGCTTCTGATACAGACGGATGGAATTTTGTCAAACGTAAGAATTTTTTAAAAACTATTAGCCATCGATAAGATGAAACAAACGAGTTCAAAAATTTGTACAGAGAAAAAGAAATTGTACGATCTACGATCAGTGAATGCTTTCATAACGAATAAATAAAATTATCGATTATTTATATTAATATCATCGTTTTAATTAATATTTCTTCTCTCTTGATCTTTTTCCAGAACGTAAAAATTCGCTAAAAGTTAGCAATTTCCAGCAAAATCCAATAAGCCGAAACCCAATTATAAAGTTATTATAAAGCCCAATAATTCCGCATTAACAGAAAAAAGTGCGTGAATCACAGTGTACGTTTTCTGATTGAATAAATAAAGCGACCGTTCAATCCAATTCGTTAACGTACACAATGCATGTTTTAATTAAAAATTGTATCGTTTCTTCGTGTCGCTTTAAAATCGTTTTAATAAACACGATAATTCGTTTGAACGCATAGATCATCAACGAAATCTAATAAAAAGATAATTCGAATTTTTGGTAACAATAAAGTCATATAGAATATGCGAATATTGTAATGGATATGATTTTGCGTTTGCACAGGTACATTGTGAAAGAAATTTTGTCCCAGTTGTGGCGTATCTTTGGAAAATATGTCAGCGTCTAAAAAATGATAAAAATGAAGAATAACAGGTTAATGTGGAGGAAAATATGAAAATGTAGTTCTTCGAACACTTTGAATTATATGGAAAATAAATGTAGAAATGAATTCACGATCCGATAACTGTATCATATCGACATGGTATGATACATTGGTCCTTAGCACGTCGAGGGCAACGGTGATCATCGATGAGCCACGTCATTAAATTTTTTAGACAGATTAAAATAAGATAAATCCCATGGACTAAGAAATTGTCTACGATTTACTTGTTTAGATAACAATGAACGTCGCACAAAGGCAATATAATATTTTGCAGAAGCTGAAAGTTAAATTCTACTGTGTATTTAAAAAAAAGAATACTCGATATTAGCATCAAATATTCGAACGTCAGGCTGAAAAGTTTTCTGTAACGCGAATGACTCAGATAACATTGTCAGAAAAATGTGCGCAAATGCACAAAGCAATATATTTTTTCAAAGGTCATAGTGTAGTATATTGAAAAGAATAATGATTATTTAGTAGCAAATATCTAAATTTTAAACTAAAGGATTTTTCTATAATGTGAATGACTTAGATAAGATAACATTGTCGTAACATTGTAAAATAGAAGTGCGCAAATGTAATATGTCGCGCAAGTTAAATGTTATGATGTAGTATGTTTGAAAAAAATTATGATTATTAGTATGACATATTGGAATATCGGACTAGAGAATTTTCTCCAACGTCAATCATTTAAATAACATTATCGTAATATCGTTAGAAAAAAGTGCGCATGTATAACGTAATATTTTACGAACGTTAAATATTACGATGTAGTGTATTTAAAATAAATATTGAATATTCTAATTTTGGGCTAAAAATGTTCTACAATATCAATGGCTTAGATAACATTATCAGAACATTATGAGAAAAAGAAGAGCGCAGATGTAATATTTTATAAAAATGAAGTATTACAGCATAGCGTGTTTCGATCTATTGCGGTAGCCGAGGAAAAATCTATAAAATTCGCCTGGCAATCAACCTGTTAATATTATAAAACGACTCGTAGTATGGGCTAGCTACCTAAAACCTTCTGCTGCCCGCTTATCAGCGGTCTACGACAAAAAAGAAAACTATGGCAATATGTACAATATTTGCCGGAGCGTAGTCGCATCACGCAGGTACACGCTGACTGGATCAGCGTATAAGCAACAGCTCGAGGCATGGCTGCCGTCAGTTCACAGTCGGCACGCGACCAAAGAGGATCGTTGCTGACGATTATGCGCGAGTGATGTGTCCTTGGTGCAGGACACGCGCCAGGACCACAGAAATTGCCTGTTTGTAATCTGAAATTGAATAACCGTGTCAGTTAACTGGGGATACGCGTAACAGTCGGGTCGAAAGGCTGTTGTGTGTTTGAAACAGACGTAGAAAATTCGTGAAAGTTAAGATTGTTTGAACGTGTGTCGAATTCTGCTATAATTTCGCCTTTTCAAATATTCCCACGGTTCTTGTGATTTGATAACAAAGTTTCAGTGCGTTTGAAGTGGCTTGGTGACGGTTTGGAGGAGTTTGTAATCTCAGATACGATAATCGTGTCAGTTCAGTGCTTCAAACGCACGTAGAATATTCGCGACAGTTAAAATTCTTTCAGCGTGCGTCAAACTTTCCTATCTTTCCGCTTTTTAGATTCTCGCAGCTCCAGACGTTTCATCGTGTCTCTGGTTTTCATGGAGTTTCAGTGCGTTTGAAGTGATTCGAAGAAGACCGGCGAAGATTTGGAATAGATTGACGAATAAGGGGATTAGAGTTTCTTTCACGGGTTCGAGGTATTGTAGAGTTTAGATTCAAGGTTTTCAAACGCCCTTCCGAATTTTCGTTTCTAGCTCTTAGTCATGGTTGAGTTAAAGCTTCGAGGAGTTTATGGTATTTGAAAGAAGGTTTCGAGGTTCTTGTTTGAAAAAGTATCGAATTTGCGGATATTTTTATGATTCGAATATACCACAATTTATAAAAATATAATGTGTCGTAGAAGTTGGAAAATCGAAAGTTTTATACTTTCTTATTCTATACTCTTATATTGTTTAACGAGCATAATTGGATATTTTACTCCAGCCGGTACTCGGATACGATGATTTAAAATCGATCTTGAAAGTGGAAACTGCAATTCGAACATCCCAATGGGTCCAATTTGAAACGTTATGCCAATTTCGTAGAAAACTCTAAATCATCAGTCTCGAATAAAATACCTTTACCTCAAATAAAAATTCAACGATATTTTCAATAAATCTCTGCTATCAGGTATTTTAGAAAATATTTTCCAAGATTTCTAGGTTTCCCAGAACTAATAACGACTGATTCGAAAGTTTCCTCTGGTTTTCGATGATTGGCAGTCTCTTGAATCGACAACTACGATTTAAACAGAGATTAGGACAGAGAAAATGACGAATAAATATTTTTGTTCCGCGTTTCAATCATACGTCGGTCACAACACGTTGTTGTGTGATGATCTTACGAGGCTAGGAAGATAGCGAAGACACTACAAACTGTAGGAAAAACCGGTTGAACGTTCTGAAAATTGGAATAAATAATCTTTCTGCTGGCTAGTCATGGTTTCATTTAAAGTTGATAAATATTCTTTTTTTAAATTAAAGTACTCTTTAACGGAAAAATCGTTGCTTGAAAAATTATTATGTATTCGTTCTTTGTCTTATTTTAATTTCATTATTTTCTATTTTAAAATAATCGTGTTTTAGAAACTTTATAAAGATTCCATGAAACTAAAATTATTCCTACTTTTTGAACTTATAGCTTTAATAACTTGAAACTTATATAGCCTTGATAAATTCTCCACTTATTTTTATTCTTGTTACTTGCAAATATCTTCAACGTCGTCTGCTTCAATGAAACTGCAAATACGTTTTAATTAAACACCACTTAACCAAACGATAAAAAGCCATGGACGTGATATTCATCCTGAAAGGAGGAAAAATGGTCGTTAAAAAATTCGACGCTGATTCGATAGAGATCCGGCAGTAGAAATTTACAGTCTCTCGTGAAAGCGGTGTTTCCTCGTTATCAGGAGGCTTGTGTCGATAGATGTCCGTATCTATGCAAACATTCGTCACTGATCGAAGCATATGAAACCCGGAACGTATCGGTGTCGCGATTATCGATCAGGTTTCTCATGTAATTTCCGATCGTGGCGCGTGTCTACACACCAGCCAATTTGTTTCTCACAATTATTTCGTTCCCATCGACAGGAAAATAGTTACAGCTCCGTTTCCTTCGATCGAATAATCGACGAACAAATTTTAGAGACATAATTTCGTCGTTGATTTAACTTATTCTATTTAAAATTTCATTTCCATTCGTCGAAGATGATGCAAATCAAATTTTGGACCAACAGGCAAATTGTTATTCGGCATAGTTTAGTCAGTTTCCATTCGTACAACGATCTCTTCGCTTGAAACTATGTCTTCGTTGATTGAACGTTTTCAATTTCTTTAATTCGTGGACAAAAATAAAAATTAAGTTAACATAGTATACGCATTAACAGATTTATTTTAATTTTCCAAAATACTACATAAAACAATTTCAATTTTCAATTTCAAATTTCAAATTTCAAGACAGATTTTTAGAAAATTATTGAACAGTCTCTGAGACAGTTCATCCAGGAATTTATTGTTTCTAATTTATTTACAGAATTCTTCGTAGAGTTGATTTTTGTTAGTCGAAGATTTAAATATATTTTTCAATGCGATACGATGTTTAGTTATTATCGATAATTTATTGTTACATCGATGTAGATGATTTCTTGATTGGATCGGACACAGTACCAATTATCTACCGACAGGTTTTGTTCCCTGATAATTATTCGAAAATCAACCTGGACAGTGATTAATCGACGTTTGATTAAAGGGCAAAATTAGATCTCCGAGGATTATTCTCGTGTAATACTCTTAGAAACCTCTTCCACGAATAGAAACAAATAATTAAACGCGATTCTGATTGAAATAAAATTCCATCCACTCCCTCCACCTCTCCGCATTGGTGTTGGTGTATCTCATTTGAGGTGTTACCGTATAAATTGGGTATTTCATTTAGCGTGGTAACGTTTCTGTCGAGAAAACACTGTGTAAATTGGATTTTACGAGGGATAGATGCAGCACGTTTCGTAAGTGGGAAATATTTTTCGAATGGATTGGAAAGTTTATGGAAGACGTGACGTGGATGTAAATTGACAGAACGCGATGTAATATTTTTGTTAAGTTTCTAACGACGATTTATCGTAGGATTTTGTAGAAAAGATTGTAAGCTAAATATGTCAGTGGTATTTAAACATTAGAGTCTTAACAATTTTGAAAAAAATGAAAAAGTTTAGGTATATTTCAGGTTATTCGTTTAGAAATGAATCACGTAATTTGGTCACATTATTCGGTCTATTTAAAAATCAAGTCTCTGCTCAACTTTGCTCTCGATAGAAAGCCGATCTTCTACCATAAACATTTTGATTCGAGAACGAAACTAAAAATTCCAAAACGGAGCTATAATTGAAGAGTAATCCGATCTTTCGTTTTCCTGAAAGTTCCCGAAAAAGAAACAGCGTTAAATTTCTGCTGCGAAATTTATACCTGATATCAACGCTGAACCAGAATTCAATTCTTTATCTGTAATTAACGATATCGACATAGAAAAATAATGCAATTTTTCGCGTTTCTCGGTGGAAACTGGCGTTAAATCTTCCGGAAAAATTTATAGCATTAAACATCGCAGAATATCCTCGAATTTATAATGTCTCTGGTTTCTCCATCGCCATTAAAATCGCCGCGAAAAATAAATGTAAAGTGAAAAAGTAGAACGAAAGAATCGAAACTAATCGTTGGCAAAAATTTCCAAAAACCCACGCAGAGAAGAGGATGATTTGTACTCGCGGACCATTGAAAGACGGTTAAAAGCGCCATGACTTGCTCCAAGTCTCTCATTTCCCCTTGCTAACAGCTTCAAACGCGAACTTATCGAGAGCAAAGGTGGATGAGTTGCCGCGATGTCGACGCGTAAAACGAGGATTTCCATGGAAATGGAAAAAGTTCCAGGTGGCTTGAACTCTGGGTGTTTAAATTTGGAACGTCTTCATGGGAGGTCGTGGCAGATTAACTGTGAACCGTTGATGGATAAACGGGTATCCCGTTGGGATATGAAACATGCCGCATTAAAATTAGAAAGTCTGTTTCATTGGCCATCGTAAGTTATAAGATATATGGTTATATGACTTAGTTCTGCACGGTCTATGAATAACTTCTTTAGGCGGCGTCGGTGTACCGCAAGTTTTAATACGTTTCACAGGGCCTAACAATTTTTCTGCGTAGAAATATCTCGCAGAATATGCATTTTTATGGATATTTATTAAAATTAGCATTTTTTTTTTTTTTGATAAATATATCTTTAGATTCTTCTTATACGTAGGATTTAACGTCGCTTCAACTGCAGCGTAACAGCTGCTTATTGTCAGCGTCGACAATGTGAGCAACGAGAGTACTACAACTTAGATTTTCCTAAATAGCGAGACGTCTTTCAGCGTGGAAGAAACGCTTGATATTTGATCTTTATCGCAGAGATTTTCGTTCAAAGATTCTTTGATCTGGTATTTGTTGCCAGAGTAATTGTATTTCTAGCAATGTGGAAGGATGTGTTTGACAATAATTTGACAAACGCAGGTTTCGCAGTTTGCTGGGTTAGATCTTGAGATTGGATATACATGTGCGAGTTTTTCTGGGAAACCTGTGACCAATTCCAAGTCCGTTTGATACAACTTGGTCGTCGACGATCGATGTTCTTCGTAACTAGGTTCTGGTAACTTGTTAGAAAATTGTTCGTTGATTTCCAGCGCGTATGGAACGTACTTTGTCGTAAAGTGTGTTTTGTTTTACGCGAAAGAAATTTTTCCGCCGCGTGTTTCTAAGCTTTGGTTCATGGAAAACATCTTGCATCGGAAAATTTTCAGTTTCGCGCAAACCTTTGCATATTGTTCATACATATGGAAATGGGAAAATAAGAGAACTTTCCTCCAATTTATTTAACTTTAAATGTAAATGTGAAAAGTTTTTAGTACAACCTTAATATTGGAAAAGAGAGACATCTAAAAATAGGAGAGTAATAAACGAATCTGCAAAGTATGTCAATTTTAGCTTTTCAATGCGAAAGTCTTCTACCGATATCGCGAAAAAAGAAACATCAATATTCGATTAAACTCCGATCCAGCTTACCAACCGGGCCGACCACAAAGGTAGTAAAATATAATAAAATGATTAAAAAATCCCAGAAATACTCCGAGGGGATGGTTTAATGCAGAAAGGACCCACTCATAATGAAAAAGGGACGAAATCGAATTTCCCGAATATCTTCCCACGAATTATTCTCGCGTTACCGTTCGCTAACTTTCTATTAAACCAATATATTTCATTTGAGATATCTTTCAGTCAATCCATGTTACCAAATCCTATTTTATAATATCGTAGTTGCTCGATGATGTTCGAGCGCATTATTTGTTAATAACCGTGGCGCAGGTAGTAAAATAGTAGAAAGAAAATTCTTATTTTGAAAGCCAACGAATACTTATACAGCTTGGATCGCGCAATCGTTTCGGGTTGTAACTCCGTTACCAGCGTAGTTGCAGAAGAATGTCGAAAGAGAAAGACGAATGGTCCAAAAAGTAATACATTTTTTAAAAACTGCAATGACGCTTGTGCAATCTACGATTGCATTATTTCCAGAAATTGAAATGTACACTTTTTTGTACAGACAGATGTCTGCCGTCGCTCTACGTGGAAAATCATCGCGGTGAAGTGGTGAAAAAATAATTGGTTACGGAGATATTTAAAAAAGCACGTCCTTGTCGAAGAAACAATCGCGTGGTCCATGCTGTATATTCGTCGGATATCAATGTCAAGCTTATATCTGAGTTTGATTTATTTACAGAGAGACGACTTGTTTCTGGGTTAGTCTAGGGAAGGTAATTGAAAGTTGGTAATAGTTTCACTTGAAAAGGAACGAGATATTTGCTTTTGTTTTTTAAGCTACAGGAAGCTTATGTTTTTGCTTCAAACTGACGTTAGATTCGAGTTTGAAAATTGTAACCCGACCAATTTTCTTAATTTTAACCAAACGATAAACATATTTCGGAAGGATCGCGTTTGGTATAAACGAAATACATGAAAGATCGCATAAATTTGACACAAAGTAGCTGCTCTACGCTTTGAAAATTCTTTCTTGGAGAACGAATATTCCCTCGGGAAGCGGTTTGTCCCTCGATGAAAACCGGCAGTATGATATTTACGCGCGGCAGCGCCTTGAAACTCACGACGAGCTCTTTTTTATAGTCCACGGGAGTTACCGAAACCGTGACATGAAAGATGCATATACGTTTCGCAGTTTCCCTTTGCCCCTTTTTTCTTTCGCCATTTGTAACAGTCTTTCTACGAATTTTACGTTGCGTGAAATATTTCACACAGTATGCGAGCGTCGCTTGGGAATTACAAGAAGAGAACTCCTCACGCCCATCTATATTTCCTCTTTCCACGTTTCCAATTTCTCTGATCGAATTTCGCGCGCTAACAGCGCGCGTTGATACCGACCTATGGACTGCGCACGTTTGTGCAAACTTGATATCGAGGGCTTTGGTAAAAATTGATAATTAATAACTTGTAATTGAGATTGGTAGGTTAGTTGGAAGCCGATACGAAGATTACGACGAGGAGAGAAATATATTTTAGGGGAAATTCGGCCTCGAAACTTAATACCGAAAACAAATTTGATTCTATGAAAGTCGATGATGGCTGGTAGCTAAGATTGGCTGTTGTGCCGATCAAAAATTACATAGTACGATGGTTCTTTAGGGAAGAAGTATATTTTCGTATTGCGTATTGACAGAAATTAGGAGAAATTGGATTTTCGATAGTCGCAGTTACACATTTAAACAAATATTGGTTTCATAAAGAACACTTGGATGCTTTTAGTATCTGCGAAAACAGGCAACGTTTGGTAGTTGCAGCGTTAAATTCCTCTGTTTTAAAACATACAGCGGCGGCCAATTTTAGAAAATTGATTTATTCGAGAAAAACGATTAGACGCGTTCAGAATTTATTCTGCTGTTATATCCATTTGAAAGTTCATTAGAGAGAAATATAAATTTTAAACCTCCTTCTGTCCGTCACTGTACTTTTCCTTGTTTTTCGCGTCTTTATCAAAATATATAAATCAACGAGCGACACATTTAGAGCTGCAATTATTGGTGACATCATTCCTCCGACATTGTTTTCTTCTACTTTACGATACCGCGCGTTATCACACTCGTTAATTAAATATCCGAACAATTGTTTTCGTCTATACTTCCATATTGAAATTACGTCTCGGCGTTTGGCTTTATTTTCAATCGGAATCTACCATTCTGCTTACGTAAAAGAGAGGGACGATTTTGAAGTTTTGGAAAATTTGATAAATGACACATCCTCTCGGTTGAAGAAACAAGAGGCCGTAGGATTTTTCTTCTTCTCCCTCGTCTAACAACTTGTTGTTCCCTTTATTTTTGCCACGCGCGCGATTTGAATTTAAAATTGGTGAAATATTTCTTCCTTGCCTGGTGTTTTGGATTACTCTACCTTTTTCCACGGAATTTATCAACTTCCCGTCTTTCAATGAGATTCCTTTGTCGAGGAGTAAATTTTGATAAGCTTGATATATGCCTATAGTCTCCTTATGAAAGAGATTTTAATTCGTGATACGAGAAAAATAAATTCTATGCGGTATTTTTACTTTGCCATGAGATTCTACGGTCAAAATACATTTTTCTGTTCAAAACATTTCATAGCGTTCGAAAATACGGAATTCATCGTGGATATATAAGTGGCGTATTTTAAAAGAAATATATTTATGACAATGGCTGTTTGATTTATTCTCTATCCGAAAGAATTCGTTCAATTTGAAGGTAAAATAGAAGATGTATATAGTTTTACATTACAAAAAATAAATACCAAATATTTACTTAAAACGTTAGAAGCCTTCTTGATTGTCAAAAGATGAAAATGTAAAAATTTGTGGGGCACAACAGTGTCGATAACATTAAAAAAACGAATTGATAGAATACTATCAAAATAATAGAATAAAAAGTATCGATATCGTAAATATACGAATGGCGTAATTAGAAAAGAAAGTATGGAGGCTCTACTGGAATAAAAAAATTGGAAAAACAAGTCCATAGAATGAAATTGATTTGTCTATTTTTCTATCCACCCCTATTCTCTCATGCAAACGTTGGAAGTCATTAAACGAGCAAACAGTCGTATGAAAAAAAAATTCCGTTTCAAGTGTTCCCTATAGACGCTAGGCGATATAAAATCGTTCGTGGACAAACGTATAGGCGTCGTAATATCTTTTTACGACTGTTCGATAAATCGAAATCGACGTCCAGTGAATTTTCGTCGCACGGTTTTACCAGAAGGGACGAAGCAATTTCGCGTTGAACGTGTACCGTTCGATTAGCTTCGTTTTCTGTTTCTGTCTCGCTCCCGACTTCCGTGACACTTGGCCGTCTTTTTCGCCGAGGCCAATTAAAGTAAATCGCGAATTTTGTTAAGTGGTCGCAGTACTCTTGGCAATTAGTTCGGATTAGAGCAAACGAATATTCGTTTCAGCGAAGCGTCGTTTCCTTGGATGTCGACGTTTCTTTTTTTCTTTTTTACAAAATTGAAGAACCGTCGATTTTTTTTTAGGAAATTTGTTAGGAAACAAGGATGGAATAATAAATGACGTTTTGGACGAATCTTTGGACGATTATTAGCCAAAACTTTATCATCGAATAAATGACGAAAACTTCGTCTATTCCGATATCTCTTGTTTTCCTTGGAATACCGGAAGAATGTCCACTTCTAATTCTAGAAAATTGCTTCCTTTTGGAAGAATATGCGTTTGAGACGATAACATCCAAAGGAAACTAGATCAACTCGAATATTACTGTCACAGAATGGCCGATGAAAGTTTTATTTACTGCTGTATAATTCTATTTTTCGGGAAATTGGTCGGGCAAATGGATTATGTGGAATATTTTCTTGCGACGTAGTAACATTTTTAGAACACAAGTACAAGTTTGATAAGAAGTTGAAACACGAAAGGTATTTATATAATGGCAAGAACGTTCCAACGTTGCTCGATAGAATATTTTCTCGCTTTTTGTTCTCCGAGTCGGGGAGAAAATTGTAAATATCCTTCGAATTCCTTCGTAGTTTCAATTAGACGCACGAAGAATCCACGCGAATAGACAAAGGCAGTGCACAAAGCCTCTATAAGAAGATGATAAACTTGCCACTTGTTTTTCACTGAACTAAGAAACAGAATTCATTAACAAGAGTCTCGAAACCTTCTCAGAAAGCCACTTCGAAAGGGCGAAGCAAACCTAAAAGCTCGTCATAAAGAAGCAGAAAGGGCTCGATAAAACTCAGGGAAACTTTTCAAATTAACTTCAGCGAACGAAACTCTTCCTTCGATTCATCGAGGTCAGACAAAATTCTTGGACAAGAACAACAGCTGTAAAACGGAAGGAAAACAGTGCTGTATATACATGGAAAGTCAGGAAAATGTAATAAGCGGAAAAAGTGTTTAAAACTGACGAGCATAGAGTGATGATTTAGGCGAGAGAAATTATATTATTTATGGAAAAAGGATCTTTCGTTAGATTGTAAGCTCAAGATGAATGATTATCCTATTTTCGTGCCATGCGACGTGTCCTTGAAATTGGCGCGCCGAGATTCTGGCACGATGAAAGTGACGCTTCCGCTTACTTCGTTCAGAAGACACAGCGGTTGCGTGTCCATGTTATCCAGGGCGAAAACTCATCCAAAATTGGTCTACGTCGCTGTTCCGTAAGTTTCGAAACGATTTAACCTATTATTTATCAAGAAAAATTGTCTTCTTCAAAGAAATGACCGTCATTGCGTTATTCATCAAACTATTGTACTTATGGTATTGCATAAATGATGCGTTCGATATCGTGTTTAATATTTCAAATGTTTTTTATCTTCGATTTCTGTCTTTCCGCGGAAGAGAAGAATATTTAGAAAAGGAATATAATTTAGAAAGAAACATTGGCCAGATATTTTGGCATTACATCGACAGCAAAAAAAAAAAAAAAGAAAGAAACAATTTTTGGGAATGCTGTTATGGACAGTGAGTAGCAGAGACAGTGACGAAAATGAGATTTTAGAACCGATATACAGTACGCGCAAAAAGAGAGGGAGAGGGAAATTGGCTAGGTATTTTGGCATCGTTATTCGTAATTAAAACAATATAATTGAAGCTGATGCATGAAACGTGTGTATCGGTGAACAAACGCGAAATTCATTTGTACCGCGTTAGAAAGTTCAGTTAAAGACCTGATCTTTTGGCCTTTGCTGGCGAAAGAATCCATTAGGAAATGAGCTGGAAATAATGAGCAGACCAATGATCCCTTTTAATTAGTCGTAAAGCGATCTAAGAGCATGGTAGAGAATAGAAACTATACGAGCAATTAACCTAATCGAGAACGATTCGTGATCGAAGGAGATTCAAATCGTAGTTTCACCCAACGATCGTTACATTTAACTATCGACCATGATAAATTACTTCTGGTACTCTGTACACATATTTATCCGTATATCGAACCAACCGGATAAATCTGAAACAATTAAAATTGAAACAACAACTCGTTCGAACAATCAAAACGAAACCGCGAAAGATAGAGAATTACTCGCGTTAATTAAAACCACGACAAATAATGGAATAAGATGAGAGAAGAAGAAAATACTGTTTCACATTGATACGTTACATATAGAGTCATTCGAGTTTGAGCTTTACGTCACAATGCACTTGCCACGCCAATCGATAGCGTTGCTTTTAACCATTACTCAATGTGTTTTACATAACGTGTTACGGGTGCGGCAGCCGCGAAACGGAAGTGGCTTTTAATCACTTTTTTATTGGCGGCCCTGCTCGAAAAACCAATATTAGCTGTTGAGGCTTGGCCGTGCCGTAGATAAACGCCAAGATTGTCCCGATAGCTCGATCATGAGTTTGCCCAGGCAAGCATTCCTCGCAACAGGTCTTCTCTCAGCTGGTTCATGTCTAGAAACAATCTCTTTGAAGATTTCTTTTTATAGAATTTTTCCGTCTATAGGACATGCTACAAAGTAATGAAATGTTCGGAGGAATTTTTAATAATTGTTATCGTGGCATGCGATTTAAATTTTCGTGCTTTTACGACGAATTATAACGAAACATTTATCGCTCCGCAGATTCTGATCTTTTTATTAGTTTATTTAAAGCGTTATTAGCGATGATTTGGTTAATGTTGTCTTTAAGACGTCTGAAACGTAATATAAGGCAGTCAAGTGTGTATTTAGATTGAAATACGAGAGTTAAACGTTGAAAGATTGGAGAGCAAGTAGAGTCTGGCGTTAAGTAGAATTGTCCGGTCGTGGCCAGACACATACTCTGTATCATATGGATTTGTAAATTGCACGGACGAGTTTTAAAATTCTCTTCACTGGTTTTTCAAGATCCATAACGATAGCATGGATTATCTAATGTTAACAAATATTCTTCGAATATTCAACTTAACTTCAATTGTTAAATATTACATGGAATTGATATTGATAATCATACAACCTTGGAAATTTCTTCCTTTCTTCTTAATTCTGTGTACAATGTTACATTAACTGACAAATTTCATTTCCTTTTATTTTATTCGTCGAATAAATTTGAAGAAATCGTAGAAATTCGTTTTCCAAGGGATTTAAATAAAATTATTAACGCTTCGTTCAATTAATAAACTACTTTTCGCTTAAAAATTGAAACGTCGAACATAATTACAATTTCCCCATTTAAATAAATCAGATTACAATTACACGAAAAGTTCACGAACTTACGTAACTCTTATTTAATAAAAATAACAACAACTTGGCCGTTAAAAAGAATTCGGAGTGAAACGATATGAAGCAAGGGACGCTTATTGGCGTTCTCTTTCTCTGGACATTATTTAGCGATTGAATAGCAAGGCCGTGGAATTAATCGTAGCTTACATAATGACACGTAATGACGATTATCGAGAGCAGGAAGACGAGACGTGGTTTCTGGTCAACACCGACGATCATGAGAACGAAAAAATGTTAATCAAGCTATTTAGTTAATTAGGCCCGTCTAACGAGCAAATTGATAACGATCACGCCGATTACTATAACGGATAATTATTTCATGACACGTTCAGGCGCGGTTTGTCTGAGAAGATCGCAACTAGATTCATCTCCACGAATTTTCATTTCGTTGCGTGTAATTTCAATTTCGATTAAAATCGCCATCCACGCGTTTTGAATTGTTAATCAGCTGCTCTCTGTATAATTTTTTTCTCCGTCTAGTTACGCTGTCTAGAATTTTAAGAGACGCTTCCACACTCTGGTAGTTTGATAACAGATGCGAAACGAACGAATTTTCCTCGAATTTTCGTCGTGCGAAGTTTCTGAGAAATTTAAATTAATTTCACAACGCGCTTTTCGATTCGTCCTCCAATTCCAGTTTTGTATCTTTTTTTGGTAAAACGTTCAACCTCCTCGATATACACGTTTGGAATTAACTTTTACTTTCCAATCTCATCGACCAATTTTCATAAATTCGCTTTCTTACAAACAAAGTGGACGACAGGACGTGAAAAATGTGTATCCGTCTAACGCGTAGCTTAACCAGGTACATTTGTCGAACGTAGCCCGAGGAAAATTAAATTCGATGCCTGTCGGGGGTGCAAGGAGACACCATCGTTGCTATAACGAAGATATTCGACCAGTATACTTTAAAAGCTATTTATATCGGCGATATGCAACGACGAAGATGTGTTGTTCTTAGAAGCTTCGTAACTTGCTGAAAATTATAATAGAAGTTTGTTGTGAAGGTTGTGCTTGAAGACAAAGTGTATACAGTCTGACTTGAACACTGTATGTTAATTATTTTCTATGTTGGGTAAAATAATTGATGAACTTTTCGTAACAGGATATTCTCATTTAAAATAGCGTGTTTTCATTCTATTTATTTTAATTTAGATAGTTTCTGGCAACAAATAAGATGTTATCGTTCAATTTTGATTAAATGTCGAAGACGATTCTACTTTATTAATTGAAAATATTTCAGAAGAAACATGTACAGTTGTTAATTTAATCTTTCAAATAATATTACGAATTTATTCATCTGCCGAAGCTTCAAATTTTTAATTTTATGTCATTGCAAATTCCTCAAAAGTCAGTTAACCGAATCGAATACATTAGATAAAAATTACACGATAAAATGTTCGTGAAATAAAAGGAAAAAGTGTGTTTGCGAATTGTTAAAAATTATCCCTTAAAATTTACATAAAGTAAAAGGAAAATATGCTTAAGGATCGTTTTCTTTTCTGTTAACAGTTTCGACGTGGGAAATGGAAGCTCAAAGGCAGACAGCGCTACGGGCGACAATGCATCGCAGAATCCAAGTTTGGTGCTGCAACAGCCACAACGACGAGAAAGCTTCCTGTATCGCAGCGACAGCGACTTCGACATGTCACCAAAGTCGATGTCTCGGAACAGTTCGATCGCGAGCGAAAGGTGAGCCTATGAAACTATGCTTCTGCTTTAGGTCCTTATCTCGACTCGAGGAAAACATTTTTTATTTTTTAATCTTTTTCTCTGTGTCGGGATAACGGAGATCTAACCTTGTAAATAATGAATTGGGAATGTCGGATTGTTGATACGGTGTTCGGTTTGTGATCGTGATTGTTCAGCTTCGATCAGATAAATTTTCGATCTAATGGAAACTGCAGACCTCGTTATGTAAATTGTATTGCAGTAGAAATGGTCGGTTATGGTCAGACACTGGATACTGTGCATTTTGATTGGACGAAATAAAGCAGAATTTTTATATTTTTAGTAACAAATGAGTTCGTTGTATAATCGCAATTTTCAGAGCTTTGGAAACTCGAGTAAATTATTTGTAAATCGTTTAATTTGGTGTAGAAGGTATTTGCTTTCGTGAGTTTGCATTTAAATATCTTGAAAGAAGTATTAATAATAGCTAGAGTTAAATAACGGAGCATCAAAAACTTCTAAACTCATTTGGTACTTCATCCGATAGAGAAATAATGTTTTGTCCAGAATTAATTATGTATTTACACTGATTGACGTATTGAAGTAATCTGGCGATTGGCGCGCGGTCGCGCAAAATTCCTAATTACTGGTTATTCAACGGCAAACTATAGCTGGTAATGAAACGAACTTGGTATAATTTACGCCCACGTGAATTACGAATTCCTCTTGACACGATGCCGTTAATGAAGTCATTTGTAAACACGACCGTGATAATTGGCCTGTTGTAACGTAATGCGCCGCCTGTTCATGAATAATTGAACGGAATTAGATATCGAACGTTGGATTTGCCTGTATCCACTATTATTTTATCGATTGATTAAACTATGTAACTCTCTTAATCGTCAGAATCAAACACTGTCCTGGGATTAATTGTACGAAGCAACTTTGTACAACTTGAATCTGCATTATCGGCTATTCAAACTTTATTGTACCGACTGTAAATGTAACTTTAATTATGCCGGTAATGTAGATCGTGCCGATAATCATAGTTTCAGATGCGATTGACTGAATTTATCGACAATGATAAAGTAGGAATCGTGTTGTTTTCATGGTTATGCCATGCTGAGAGCGTCGTGAGTATTTTAACGAACCGACGACTGGTTCGTCGATATTGTGAAGTATCTTACGAGCGGTATATCGAGAGAAAGGATAAGACAAATACATACGGTAGTCAATTTGTTGAATATCTGACCATGATCACGTTAATTCTACTGCCTCCACGATAAAAATTTCTTGCCTTACAAATTTTTATATCCAACCACGCATGTGTGAAACGTGTCTTGCATTCGAAAAGAGTTCACTTAACAGAATTATCGCTATAATCAGGAATAAAATCCTACATAGAGATCTTTATTCTTCCGCAATTCTGGTTTTTGAAGATAAGTAATCGAATGATGCATCCTATCACAGCGTATTCGTGCCAATATTGTTTAATGATTGTGCAAGAACAGTCTGCGATCTCTCTTCTTCTTATGTGTAGCTTGATAAAATATCGTAGCTTTCTATGGTGTTGATGCTTAACACATGTTTCTATCTTCTATTTTTTACTATATATCACTTGTTTGTAGTCTTTGTATATAAAATTGCAGCAAGGTTGTGAAAATATATTGCAAATGTATTGCAATAAAAAGAAATATACTCCCCGCTCTGTTAAACAAAAATGAAAATCCTGAAAAACTATACTGCGTGGAAAAATCGATAGAAAATATAGTACCTGTAAATTGTAAAAATTTCTATATACAAATTTTTACATTACGATTCATTTCTACGAAAAAACGAATAAACTTATAAAAATTTGGAAAGATATTCGTACAGAAATTTTTAAGTTGGTAGTTTTTCGCCTTCCAAAGATTATTTTCCACAATATAATCGATCGTAAAGGTAATAAAAATTCTTTCAGAGATACTTTATCTTTTTATTCCGAGTATTCACGCCTTGTTGCACGCAACGGAAAAGAATCTATTTCTTTTCTTTTTTCTTTTTAAATCGCAATGAACGGGTGCGGGGTGTGATAATGCGAATCATATTTGTGATCCTTGGGTTGCAGATACAAAGAAGCAGAGGTTGTTATGGAGCGACCGTATGTACACGATCCTATTATATATTATATATCAGTTTCTCTCGTTTCACTTCACATATACATCTAGCCACAGAAACACACTTACAAAACTAATCGACACCCCTCGCCACGATAATTACGATCGCTATTAAATCGATTCGATTCGATTCGATTCGCTGCCTCTTTAACCGCTTCCTTTTTCTCTTTCTCTGTCGCACACATATAGCGAACGAAACAGGGGTTGGCTAAAGTGCATGGAACCGTTCGCTATCCGAAAGAAAAGAGAAAAAGGAAAAGAGAAAAAAAGAAATTCTGCCATATACATATATAATTTTGGAGCTGAGTAGTTCAGTTACCTGTTGAGTTACTTTGTGGCGTGCTTTCAGTCGATTTTTCTTTGCCATCATTTTTGCTTTCCTTTCAATAATTTCGTAGATTAGAATCGCGATCTGTTGTGCAGGAAATAATCAGTCCATTCGCTAAATAATTCTCACTGTTATCTTAACTATTTTTTTTTTTTTTTTTTTTACTTTCAACCGTATCAAATAATTTTTTAAAAAATATTTAAGTTGTATCTTTTTTTAATTTTGTACACTATAATTAAAGAGCGAAGGTATGTTACAAAGTCTAGGAGGAAAAACGTCATGTTGTTAACATAATCGTTAACCTAATGCAATGTTTTTTTTCGAATATTTTGCAAACTATACGGAGTAGGAAAATAACTTTCCAATAAAAGTTGTCTATTTTTTAATAACAAATTTAACTACGCAAACTGTTTCTCGAAATATTCTCTCTTTTTTTTTTTTCTCAAATAAGAAAAGATATAAATCTCCAACGTAATCTTCAGTTTTATTATAACACACGAAAATTTGCAACTTTATCTGCTCTAGAATTTCAATATTTCAAGATTCGTATCTAAATTTTCAACATTCGTGGAACGGTTCCTTTCTGCATAACACGATCCAATTATCATTATTTTCCGTTGTAACAATTTTTTGAGAAAACATTAATTATAGGTTGTTCAAAGTAGAAACACGCAATTAGCCATCGTTTGAAGTAACAGCGATCGATTTCAGATTTCTTATTGGACGTTTAGATCTCTGTTCTCTTTTGTTCCGTTTTTCGGTTTCTGGGAAAGATTAAACCCCGGGGAGTAGTTGCGTTGTAAATGGATTTCTCGCGAAGGCACATGGCAGAATTGCGCTAATAAAATCGATGCTTACGAACACGCGCGGATACACGAGACGATACACGTGCATTGTTCCACATTTTCCCTCCTATTTTGTATCACGATAAACAAATAGCAGAAAGGAATAAAAGGGAAAATTACACCTACACAGCCAAACGAATTCCCCGATGAACGAGTTTGAAAATAATTGGCGTATATCGATTCTACGGATACTTTAATCTTCCTCCTTTTTAACTTTTTGTTTCATTGTTCGTCGTTCTGTACGGGAAAAAAGGTTGTAAAAAAAAAGAGGGAAAAATTTGGTAGTGGAATTTTTGGAAAAGTAACAAGTAGAGATAAACGTAGGGATGAGAGTGGAATTGTTTAGGCTGCGTTTATTAACGTAACTAATTAACGGCATGCGACGATTATAGTAGAAGGTTCTCGAATAAAAACGAATTGTCATTTTCAGGGTTTCAACAGATCCCAGTAGGTAAGTCGCATTATTACGTAATTTCAGTATGCAGTATGCTGCAACCAATGGTTTGATGGTGCAAACTGTACACCTGAAAATGGATGACTTTTTTTTTCAAGACACGTGGATTTTTTAAATATATCGGGACATCCCATGAGTAATGCGATCTTTGGACTTTCGGCTGCAAATAAATAATTACCTCTCGACGATTAACAGGTTGTGAGCTTTCCTGTATTTTTTTTTTTTTTTTTTTTATAATTCACCATCTTTCTCTAACAACTTTGAGCTTGATTAGAGAAGAAATTCTAGAGAAAGAAAATACGTATATCTTTTCAAATAATAATTGTTTCATAGATTATTCGTGCCTGAGAGGACGTATATTTTTGAAACATAACCGTGTCAAGGAATATTTTTCTATCGGATTTTCTGCAGGATTTTTTAAACGTTTATCGTTATAAATAAATAAACAAAGGGCTGGCGATTGTTTGTTTTATAAACATTATAATCATACTACTTTGGCATTTAAGAAAATAATCGAGGTACAAGCTGACTGTAATATATTCTTTATAGGTCACTTTCTTATCCGAGCTTCCAAGTTTCCGTTTTATTGGAACCCTATAATCTTCTCTGTCTATCTCTTAGTAGACTGAAAGACAACTTCGATAGCTATCATAATACACTTTTTTCCAAGGATACACCTTCAGACAAAAGGACACGGAGGCAAAATGTAGGAGGATGAGGTTAAAAAAAGGAATTTACCGGAGCTTAAAGGATCGTCATTGAAGTTGGGCGGCGAATGCGGGGGAGGGGGGTGGAAACTATTATCGAACTTTCAAAGAATTTCCTATCTAAATTCTGGAAAATTTGTCTTCTTAATCTTTCACAAAGTAGTTAACATTGTTCCTTAGTTTTTTTAAATAATAAAATCGTCGTTCCTTAATTAACGAGATTGTCGTTTCTTAAATAACGAAATCGTCGTCCTTTGCTCGATAAAATTATCGTTTGTTTCAATAATTGAGTAATATTAATTCTTCCATTTACTTACACAGAATTATGCGATCAAAATTCAGTATTGAAAAAATACAAACTTCAAAAATTGTTGACCTCTTGAAAAAAAAAGAAAAAAAAAATGCAATTAATTGTACTCGACAATTAGGAACATTTATTAGAGTAAATAAGGAAAAATAGAAGACGAAAGTCTGTTTCCTGAGGAATATTTATGAAACGTGTATATGAAAAGTAAATTCGGAACGTTGTTTAAAAGCTGGAGAGAGACGAAACACCGATAAAATTCGATATTAATCGAGACAGTATCACGGATACCCAGGGCTGTAAATATTTTCACGGTGCATCGAGTGCAGCAGCGAGTGCATCGCGTGTAAATATTTTTATCTCGACGAGAGCAAACAGCGTGCCGAGTGTTCGCTTCGCTCCATCTGTCGTAGCCGGATTATCGCCACTCTCGTGTCCAGTTTCGCGGAAGAATTTGCATCGTTCGTGCATTTTTTTAATTTTTCGGAAGTTAGATCTCCTCGTTTTATCGCTCCAGTTTTTAAACATTGGCTTTTTCCTCCTTAACCATTTCGATCGCGTTACGTTGTTACACATTGGCTGTCATAATTTAGTCACGTTATTAACCGGTCGTATCAGTTTCTTACAATTTAGACGCGTCATATATTTTCCTAATGTCAAAATCCGCGATCACTTGGTTGCCGATCCAACAAAATTAGGCTAACACGATGGAGAAGCGATTAGCTTGAAAGATACTTCAACTTTGATTCCGTGGGACATGAAAAACAAGAAGAGTGACGCAGCGCGTCATTATTTATGAGTTTGTTTCAAGATGGTGCTGTTAACGGCAAAGTCCACGGAATCAAAGTTAAAATGTCTTCTAAACCGATCAGTGTCGAACCACGTTAGCCTGATACATTTTTTCGTAGAACGACGAGAGGATTCGAAGAAAGTAGCGCTGGGGAAAATCCGCGCGCCAAGAGAATATTATCTGGAGCGCGTAGTTCCCTTTCGACCATTCGTCTTCTAGCTGTTTCATTTTTCCTGGATTTTGTGGCATCGTAAAATCTTCTTCCAACGTTCCTGACAAACCCTGAGTTTTTCAATTGATAAGCGCGGGATTTTTTCAATTGCTGGCAATGCTTCGTTCTTAGGCGAGCAGTTTCAGATTGCGGAGAAACGAAATTTTACGAAGTGCACAGGTCAAAGCGGGAAAGTTGCGAGGATATTGACGCGATGTTGACGAGATTTCATGGCGAACAATAGGAAGAGGAAAGGCGCGCGTTAATTACGGGCGCGCAAAATACTCGAGAGACGAGATGTTTACGAGGCTGTCGCGAGCAATTACGCTTTAACAGCCGCCATGAAAGAACCGTCTTCTGCTTCGTTTCTGCGCTTTTACGTAACATCAATTTTCGTGACGAGTTATAGTCTTCCTTCGTAGTCTTCCAAAGCCCAGGCAACCGTCTGAAATTTCCATCCTCATTCTCCATCGGAATATTTCATAGCGATTTTTATCCGTAAATAACCTGTGTCTCGATCGAACTTTTTCTTCTTCTTATTTCTTTTCTTCTTTGTTTTCTTTTTCGTTGTAATTTGCAACCACTAAAGCGTATTAAAGTTTAACTAATTAGGTCGACTGCTGCGAACCATTAATTAACCAGTATGCGGAGGTCGCGGTTCACCTAGCAGATACGCGTGAGAAATCTTTTTATAAATATTTTTTAAACCACGTGCATTGTATAGCTGTGTAAGCAAAGTAGTATACCAAGTCTAAATCGTGGCAGATTAAATTGATTTATCATGTATTTATCATTCAGCCACGTTTTTCTATACCGTATGTCACTGTTTAACCGGCGAGGTTGCAACACTTGCAAAAATACGAATGTTACGAAAAGATATTTCGGATAGAAGTTGTATGGTATCGAGAGGCACGTACTCTGCTTTTATCTGCTTCAGTTTTCAACCATTTTGGAACGTCCTGCAAACGCGATATTCGAATTTTCAAACGCGAAGCTCCATTTTTTCTGAAGGAAGAGGAGGGGCTAAGGTTAATTCGTACAAAAATAAGGCATGTTTTTGTGAATTATTTGTGACGATACAGTTAAAATCTCTTTATTAAAACCAATAGTACATCGAAGTATGACATTCAAAGAATATTGTATAAAATTTTCACGGAGAAATATTAAAAAATACAGCAATGGCAGCAATTATTCGGACGTGTCTTCTTGCACGAATTAACCTTAGCCTCCCCTTAAATATTCGCACGTTCTCGAAACGCTGGAAACTCGTAACGCGTGAACTTTAGAATTCGATGGTGCGCTATGAAAGACGTTTTTCATAACGCTAGCACTGCTGTAACATCGCCGATAGCGCAAGGTTGTAATTTTCTGATGTTTCCAGAAGTCGTTTCGAGTCGTTCGCTGTATCGCCCTGTCGAGTTTAAATCGATAGCGGATCGCTGCGAAAGACACAAGTTCGTAGCGTTTGAACGTCGACTATCGGAGTATCTGATAAAATGTGGTAGTATCCATTGGAAAATCATAATGTCGCGTTTACGAGAGTTTCAAAATCGTTGCAAGGTGAAACAGATAAAAGCGCCATACCAGTCCCCATCTTTATCATACGACTTTCGTCTCGTTTCGTACATTTTTTCGTATTTTCGTTTAAACAGCACATGCTGCACATCTACCGAATAAAACGGAGCGAACAGTGAATGATAAATTTTTGTCGAGAAAGTCCTTGTAAACGTGCCTCCCTCGGCTAGACAATTTGTTTATTCATCGTGAACTGTTTCGTGGTTTCCTATAATGACGGCAATCAGGCTGGATGAGCTTGGTTAATCACTACGTTGAGCAGAACCTTGTGACAATTTAATAGCATTGTTGACAATATTGCGTTGCTGTAGATTGATAATGAAACGTGTACGTTTCTATAAATAGTGTGCTATCGAATAACATATAATTAAATTGATTAACAGGAGGAGAAAATTCTCGTAGCTATCATTTCAGAAATTATTTTAATATCGTCTGATGTAGCGCACATACGTAGAGAAATATTTCCTTCTCTTAAATTGACATTTATTTCCAGCATTCTTTCCACATTTTTATGAGAATGTTTCACGCGTTCTATAAAATATTTCCATTTTGTTACCTGTCTGAACATATATTTTAATCAAAGCGACGAGAACAGTTGGAAGCATATTAAGCTCAGAATTTGATAAAAATTAAGAGGAATTAAAGAAATTTTCCCGGGTATCTCGATGTACGTTCGATGGATCGCGTAGTTTGAATTCAATTTCGAAGATAAAATATGTAGGCCGTGAATCGAACAGTTTGAATTATTTAGCATTTGCTATAGGTTGGTACTTACGTAAGTACTTAAGTTTCATACTTGGAATAGACATTGTCGAATGTTCGAATATAGCAACAAATATTCGATGTAAGTTCGAGAGATCGCAAGTATCGTGCAGCTGTAGAAGAAAAGCTTCGTAGAATTGCCGCAACACGCGCGTAAAATGTTTTGCTTTTCGACTTGGAGAAAATTGAAACGTAGTTCAAGTCTAACGCAGCAGGGAAAACAGCGTTTAATTTGAATTCAAAGCCGTTTTACTGACACTACACGTTAGCATAAATGGCGTAAAACAACAAATTATAAAATTACAAATACGCCTGTAATTTATTCAAAGTAGGAGAGAAAAAAAAAACAGATTTAATACAAACGAAAAGCAAGCATACAAGTTGGTAATTTACATGAGATGTTCTTTGCGTTTCTCCTTTTTCTCTTTCAAAATTGTCTCCAACTATTACCAGATATTTTTTTTTTAACTTTTATTCTTAATTTTTAATTCCTTTATTATATAATATAAAAGAACGTTCATTTGGAAAAATCTCAGAATTTTTCCCAGTCAAGTATAGATTAAGAAAAGTTATTTTCCACGCGTTAACGAGTCACAGGTTGCTTTCAAATGTTAGGAACGTGAGCGTGCAACGTGGCTGTAGCTGAATTCCTTCCGGAAAATCAATATTGACCAATGGACGATGGGAAAACAGCGATTGGACACGTTCGAGCGGCCACTATACGCTGCGCGATTTATTTTCAAACTACGTTTGCATAATATCCACGTTTTCGAAACCGATTTCGATCGATCAACGATCGGTGATTGTCGCTAATTCGCTTTTGGCCAAACGCGTTTGAACGCTAAATTTCCGAATGCTTTTCGAGATTAGGTCAGACAAAAGTGATAAAGTATCCATTTTTTAAACGAAATTCATACACAATATTTTTGCAAGATCGTTTTAAATATTAAAATAATTGCATCTACAACGTGCTCGTTATTTTTGAATTTTTCAACACTTTTGCACGATGCTCGAATAATTGCATTTAAAACATTGTTATTGTTAGATTTTTCTTCTTGAGATTTTGATGCGACTTCTGCGAAAGAGATAAAATGTTAATTTCTTACGTGAAATTTCCTTAACAAAGAATATTTCTTTTTTTGAACGCGTTAGATATTAAAATAGCTGCGTCTAAGACATTATCGTTAGATTATTTATTATTATTAGATTTATTCAAAGGTATCTGGGGTCTGTGATTTTTAGAAAAAAAAAAATGTAAATTTTTCCAATGAAATTTCCTGCGAATATATTTCCTTAACAAGATATTGATCGCTAAAGTAACTTCATTTGTAATATCTATATTTTCGGGTTTACAACGATTCGACCCAACTCTAATCATCTTCCAAATTGTCATTGAAATTGTCAACCTAACCGAAACCCAAACTGTGATGAGTGAAGAGAACAATACCTTGGAAATGGACAAGTTCATTACGACGAAACCACAGCTGTCAATTTCCCAGGATTGCGAATGATGTTTTCAGTTCGACCTTGAGAACAACTATTCGCTCATCGTGATGGCGGTTTTACGGTCCAGAGAGTTACAGTCGAAGAATCCGTGGAATTGAGGCCGATTGACGCGTTCATTAAAATAACGACCAGCCAGTTTCTGCGTCAAGACAAGTGTCATTTGTGAATAGAGGTAGACGCGTGTGTGTATCGTACGTGGTAATCACTGTGGCGGGAATTAATGTCCGCCAGTACAGTCGTTTCCGTTCTCCGTGAACGACCAGAACAGCTGGTCAACGATCAGCATTGCGCGTTCTCGCGAAATCAATGTCGTTGCGCGACTTTTCAAAGATTTTACGCCACTTTTACAGCCACTTGTAATTTATTGCCACTTGTTTGCTTGTTGTTTCTCGTAACACGTATTTATTCCTGGTCTCTTGAAATCTTTACGCGACGTTTATTTTATTTGAAAAATATCTTCCGATTATTTTATTAATTTAGCGTAAGGTGTTCTCGTGTTATTTCAATTTAGCGTGAAACATTTTGAGTAATTATTTTTATTAATAACGGTGTGATCTGCTGTCGGATTAATTCGATTTAACGTAAAGTGTTTGCGAATTATCTTCATTGAACGTAAAGTGTCATGGGATTGATTTTGCCCGAGAGTAAATTATTTTCGGACTGGTTTATCTTAGAGCGGATTATTTCGGGATTGGTTTATTTCAGTGTGAATTATTCTCAGACTATTTTTATTCCTGGTGATGTATTTTAAGGTTATTCCAATTCAGTGTGATTTATTTTCGGACTAACTTGGATCCAGCGTCAAGTATTTCTGGATTATTTCCATTTAGCGTTAAGCATCTTGGAATTTTGATTATCTTGAACTATTCCGGGATCGATTTATATTTATATTAATTAATGTTAATTTAGCCCGAAGTATATCGGGATTAATTTAATTTCCTGTAAAATAACTTAATCTTGTGCTGGTTTGTTTTGCTGTGAAATTAATTTCTTTTAAAATATGTGAAATCTTCTACGCTGAAGTATGTCGTTTCATTTCGCAAGTTTTGCAGCTAGTTTCATCAGGAATCGAACGACGTCCTGGTACATCCCGGCCCGTAAATATTTCAAATGTCATTCCTTGTCGCGATTATTTTCAACGAACACGACAGAGCAATTTAAACTTTGAATTAGAAATACAAAAATCAAAAATAATATATTTAATAAAAAAAAAAAAATTTTTTTTTAAGGACTAAAACCAGCTTGCAAGGACGAATCAAATTAATTAGGCTAATGTATTATTCGTGCATAATTGTTAGCTCGTGTTTCGATCACAAAATAACCATTAACCGTTCTTTGGAATAAATTGTTCGACCGTTATTGCCAGTTCGACAAATGCGTCCTACAAAATTAGAAAAATGCAATGAGATCTCATTTAAATATATTATGTATCAAGAGGCTCGTTTACCACACAAGTAAGTCATTTCCATTCGCGAGTGTTTCTCAAACGTTTCAATTTGTATCGTTCCTCGTGATTCTGTTTCTCGAGTGTCATTTCCGCTTAAGTCGACGCAGCAGAACTCACCGATTAACGTTCGCGGCCAGCCGTAATTCGTAAATGGAGACAATGAAATATTTAACGTGGGTAAATAAAAAGATTCTAAGAGAGCGAGAGGAAGAGGAGAAAATGCGAAGAAGCGAGAGAAGACGAGAAAGCTGGGACCAGGAGACAAACGTAGCAAAATATGAAATGCGCGAGGAGAAGTTGGGAAAGTTAAAAAAAGGGGAATAAAGCGGGAAAGTAAAAGGTGTGTCAGGGAAGGTTACAAAAGGCTACGTTAAATTGCTGTTTTAATTTCCAATTATAAAGTAATTGTTCTTTGGAATAAATTCTGACGTTGTAATGCCTGTGGAATGAGTAAATTATGGCAATTTATCGTACGAATTTCTTAGAATTTCTAGAAACGAAAATCAAACATCGATCAGTGCTAACTGTCGTACAATGAGAAGAATGAAAATCAATTTTGTGAAATATTCGAAATATAGTCGAGAGGATAGATCGTGTTGGATCGATGATTTAATTGCAAATTATGACAGCGATAATTATACTTTGGATTAAATTTCTTCGAATTTTTGGAAACGAAAAAGATCGATAAAAATAATGACCGGAATTAACCGTTGCACAATAAGAAAAATGGAAATTAATTTTGCGAAATATTGCAAACACAAAGTACGGAATGACTATTAAGAAATATTATATTCTGATTTATGAAGATTTATTCTTCCGATTTATTATTCTAATTTATGATCAGATGGGACTCAAGTTGAAACAAAGTATAAATTACTTCGTGTTATCAAGTATTTCTTCAAATATATCTGTACATATCGAGTTACTGATTGTTGGATCAAACGTTTTTTCAAGAAATTCCATGTTTTTATACATCCTGCTCGTTCCTCGTAAGCTATCGAGTGATCATCTACGTTTATCTTGGCGTCTGCTCGTCACGTTTTCTCGTACGAAGCTCGTTTATTCATCTCCTTTACTTTTCCCATTTACAGAAGACGGCGAACAAACGTAGAAGGTTGGTTTAGTGTCCGGTTTGAAATATTATCTTCCTTATTCTTCGCTTTCGATTATTTTCGGCAATAATCGATAGTCCGTCTATAATTTCCAATCTTTTTCTCCATTTATTCGCCAACAGAAAGTCATCGACTTTGAACCGTATAATTCGAGCTTGAAATATTTTAACGTTTATACCGCGTTCTTCGAAACTTAGACTCACGTTTCGCAACGAACTTCCTGCGATAAATTTTCTTGCCATTTAGAATTTAAAGAGAGTTAGAGGAATTTTTATTATGATTCGACAATTTTGTAGGAACATTTGGAACGAAAAGAAGGATTTGTATAAATTAATTAGAAAATAGATTACTCCTTTTCTTTTTGGCATGCAAAATAATTATCGTCCTTCTTTACGCTCTCAAAGTAATCTGCTTCCCATATCCGATGCATCTAGCCTTACAAACAGATCGACGAATGAATAAACATTTTTTAATTACCTTTAACGATCGATAATCGAACGTGAAAATAAATTCAACGTCATTTGCAACTGGCAAATTTTTACCTACTTTCTCTTTAGCGTCTTTGTGCCGCTTATCAGGTAATTTTTTAAATTTAATTATTTATTTGTTTATTTCTCTTCCGTTTAATATTCTACAAGGGACTTTAGGAACGCTGGACGAGCCAACAGGTTTGATTTCCGTGGCTTTAGTTCTGAAATCCAATTGCTCTCGTCTAAAATTGGTGTTTTTATACAGAAATGATGTTTCTTGGTAAATCGAGGCTTTCCGAGGGATTCCCCCATTTCTGTCCCAAGAAGATTTCTTCTTCGCCCATTTCGCAGTATTTTTACGTTTTTCCCTCAGCTTCGTCCACTTTGCTGCTTTCACGATTTTCCCTAACTCTCTGAGAATTCTTCGTTACAATAATACGACACCACAGTGCACATACACTTAACTTTTACTCTATTCAGCTTTATTTTCTTTCTCTTCGACAACTTCCCTCCATATTTTACACGTCCTTGGAGGCGAAACAGTTACGTCAAGAATAAGAACGCGATAAATGTTCATGTCCATGTTAAAAATGTCAACGAGAACTTGCTTATCGTTATACAGTACACACTGCGATAGAAATTCTCCTAAAGTCCCTTGTAGAATAGTAAAACGGAACAGAAATAAATAAATAATTAAATTTTTTAAAGTCATCTGATAAACGGCACAAAGATACTAAAGAAAAAGTAACAAAAATTTGCCAGTTACAAATGACGTTGAATTTATTTTCACGTTCGATTATCGATCGTTAAAGGTAGTTAAAATATTCATTTTTGATAACTCCGTCTTTCACAACCTCGATAAATTACAGTGCAAGTTATTACGTTACCGTAGTTGCTATTGGAAACCCATCTCCAAAAGATTCATCCTATGTACAGTTTAACACACATCGTTGACGCCTACAGTCATAATAAGAGTAGTCCAACATGTTCTTCTTCAATCGTTTCTTCTTCAAAATTTCAACGAATCATAGTCCAAGCCATTACGTTACTCTGGCCACTGTGAAAAAGAAAACCACGTTTCTACGAGATTAATACATAGCATAGTCTAAGACATGTCACCGAAACTTGTAGTTACATACTATTCCATAATAAAAATCGTCCAACATGTTCCTTTCCAATCGTTTCTTCTTTCAAATTTCAACGAATCATAGTCCAAGCCATTACGTTACTCTGGCCACTGTGAAAAAGAAAACCACGTTTCTACGAGATTAATACATAGCATAATCTAAGACATGTCACCGAAACTTGTAGTTACATACTATTCCATAATAAAAATCGTCCAACATGTTCCTTTTCAATCGTTTCTTCTTTCAAATCTCAAGGAATCATAGTCCAAGCCATTATGTTACTCTGGCCACTGTGAAAAAGAAAACCACGTTTCTACGAGATTAATACATAGCATAGTCTAATACATGTCACCGAAATTTATAGTTACATAGATTCCACGATAGAAATTGTCCAGCATGTTCATTCGCAACATCTTTCTTCCTTCAAGCTTCAACAAAGCATATACGAAGTTATAGGTAACCGTAGTCATTGTGAAAAATTGGTCTCGAGAAGTTTGATACGCAGACTCAAACGCGTACACGATACTGTAGCTGCTCGAGTTTTACCAGGATGATAAAAAAGATTCCATGAGTAAAAGATCAAACGAAAGGCAGAACCAAAGAGTGGGAGAAAGAGGGACAGACACGAGTGGAGGTTGGCGGCGCGCAAGTTTCCCGCGCAAATCGCGCCCCTTCCCCTAAGCCTGGCGGTGAAATCTCGGCGAAAGCAGATCAGCCTGGCCAGTTGGACGTCGCGACGAACACGAGGTATCCGACGACGCCAGTGCACCCAGCGTTCCCGTCACGTGAATCAAACGCTCCGTTTCCGCTTCCTGTGTACGCGTAACGCGCCTCGATACGACGTTCGATTGACCGATCAAGCGCGTTCGATAGATCCGCGCCACGTACAGTCGTCCTTGAAACTGTCCCTGCTGCTTTGGATCGCGCGAACGACGCAGTTTCCAATTGATTTTCAACCGCCTTCCAAGCAACCTCGCGGTCATTCCGTGATCAACGAGCCTGACAGGGACACGGTTGATCGTGCAGCGAGGCTCGCTAACGTTCACGTTGCGTGATGGTGTGATCTTTTTCTTACGGTGGTGTTTTGGTTGCGACGCGTGAAAGATGAAGATGGGGGATTTCGGGGATTTCGGGATTTGGGAAATGGGTTCCTAACACGATCTTTTCGGTTTCCGAGGTCGTGTTACGTCGTATTTATGGGATTTGATAACGCGAACTGAATCTAGGTTTGAGGATTTTGTATTTTTTTCTTTTTCCTTTTTCTCCTTCGTAGCAAGGACGGGAATGACGTTCTATGGCAGAATCGGGCATCGAGAAAGATTGATCTTTAATTTGATTTTCAGTGACTTTGGAGTGTCGTGTTTATGGAGTTTGATAACGCCAACTGGATTTCAATTGGCAGATTCTTCGTTCTTTTGTTTGTAGAAAGGGCGAGAATAGTCTCGTAGATGAAAGCTAGCAATTAGCGGAGTAGAGGAGATTGATTTTTCTCGTGGTTCTCGTGATTTCAAAGATCTTGCTGATGATATCTATACATGATCGAAAAGATTCGGATAATGGAGATTGGATCTAGGTTATTCGAGAATCTCCAATCTTCTTTTTATAGGAAACGTGGGAATGATTGTGTGGACCAAACTAGAAATATAGGTTTCTCATTTTTGGGATATTAAAAATTGTGTTATACTATTTACGGGAGTTTGATGACGTGGACTGGATTTACGCTGTTTGAACAATTATTCAAAGAAATTTGATTTGATTTTCCTGATTTTGAAGGTTGTATCACGATATCCGTAGGAATAAATTTAGATCGTTCGAAGATCTGCAATTTTTCATACGAAGAACGAAGACGGTGTTGTATTTTGCAACGCATCGTCGCGTTATTTCAGAACGTTCAAGTCGTTATTTATAAATTGAGCAGGCTATCTACAAATGTGCTATAGTTTATTTGGAATGATGTTTGGCGGACTATAATACCATTGACTACTTCTTCGAGATTAGCTCAGGTTTTTTGGTATCAATGATCATCGAGTATTACATAATTATGAAAACATTGGTCAAGAAACGATTAGAAAATTAACATTCGTGACATTAATATACTATAGAATATTATGCTACTACAGACATGAGAAATTTGATCGTCTGATAATTACCAATTGGAAATCCCTATTTGTAGAGATTGATCAGTCAATCAATCATAATTGGAGATGTACCGTTTGTACAGACCGAATGGCGTAGATGTGAACGTAATATCGTTGGATCGACATTTGACGAAATTTACCGTTTTCAGAATTACCGAACGCATCCTAGTTCGGATCTCTTTCTGTATGTGAATCGATGAACGCTATAACGATGGAATTTACTTTATATTCTCGCGAACCTGTGCAATCAACACATTCGTTAATTACAATATCTTGCCGTTGGTAATATTTGGTAATTTAATATTTAATTAATTTACATAGAGTTACTTCGATTTAATTCAACGAATTCAAATTTTTGGGAAATTTCTTCGAACGTAGAAACGAGATATCCTTCGTTTCGCACGTTTGTTGGTAACATAATATTATGGAAAATGTTCCGGTATTTATCATCCGAAATTTCGTCATTTATTCTCACGTCTTATAGAACCGACGCTCGATTTACGCTTTAAATGTCTTTTATAGTTTCTACATATGCTTTCAGATCTTTTGCAAACATCATGTTGGTGTTTCGTAACGGTGCTAGCAAAATTTCAAAACGCGGAACTATAATGCACATAATACGTTCGTAAATGTATACGAGTGTTGCGACACTTTCTCGAATCTCTGTATCTAATACATCGATAAAATTCAGGTCGTGCAGCGTATCTACGTAGATGTTGGAAATAAAATTTTCAGCGAGACGATTGGCCAATACCTGTTGGAAACGAAACGGCCATAGAACAGAGTAGAATATCGTTGCTGGAAAAACATATGCGGAACAATGGTCTAAATTCGAGGGAACGGCGGATTTTCGCAATAGCCAAACAGGTTTCATAAATATGCAACGAACGCGACCTGAAACAGCGTTGAATATTTATATACATATGCGTGGTGTTCTTTCTTTCTTTCTCGTTCGAATTGGTATCAAATATGCATTCGCTGCACGCGCATTAACATTCATATCTGTCGTTACATAAATCGAGAGAGAGAGAGAGAGAGAGAAAAGAAATAAAACTAGCGCTACGTGGAGTGAGAAAATACAGCGAAAGGTTAAAAACATCGTTAAACGTACATAAATAATGAAAGGTATAACGCGCCGAGTTAAACTTTCGCAAAATTCACACGTTATGAAGCATTGAGAGAGATCGAACGTACAGTGGCTACAAACAGAATTTTTATGCGTGTACTTAGTCTCCCATCAAGCGTTTTTCTTCCTATTGGTTCAGATTTTTGTACAAATTTAAGATTCAAGATGCAAATATCTGTTACATTCTTCTAATTTATTTAATTTATTACAATTGGATCGGACTAATTGGTATGTAAATGAAATAATAGCGATATGTAATAATATAGCGTAACGATGATATTGTAGCGATACTATAATAGCATTCAGTGATATAAACGTTAATTTTGTAGCCATCATATACGCAGAATCGAAAAATAACATCTCATTTCGATGGCTGGACATTGAAAGATGATTCGCGTAGATTTCGAAGCTTTCAGGATTATTAAACAGAAATTTCGCAAGGTTTATGGGAATATGTGCTGTATTTTTGGAATTTCCGACACGATCTGCGTAATAAATGCTTTCGCAGATGGCACGGATTTAATATCAAAGCTCTTTCGAATTATTCTAACCCAGTTCTCAATTTTTCGTGTAAATTCCACCGACGGAATTTTTTTTGTTATTTTATCCTATGCTTTCGAATGAATTTTAGATTTTACGAACTTTTCCATACCGCAATTTCGATGTTTTGAAAAGCTGCGACAAGGTTGCTGTTGAAATCGCTCCGATTCGGGCAAGATATCGTCTAGTTTCGTAAAATTGTACGAGGCTTTGCGAAAGTTAATCGCATCGTCTTTAAAACAGCGCGCAAGTTTTTATAATTGCGCGCAGCTCTGAATATCTCGTTGAAATTGTGCAAAATCTGACATAATTTCCTCAATTTTCACACAAATCGAGGAAATGAAGCGCGGGCGCGCGCGTGTGAAATTCTACGTAATTTTGACACGTTTGGCACGGTGCTGTAAAATTTTCTAGCTATTTCTGTGAATTTCTATAAATTTTTAGGAAATTTTAAGAAAATCCTCCAAATTTCTGCGAAATATTCAGACATTTTATATCTTTACGAAATTCTACAGATTGCTTGGAAATTTTAAGTAATTTCGTCAAATCCCGCCAACTTTTGTGCTTCCATAAAATTCTAAGAATTTCGATAAAATTTCCCGTAATTTCACAAAGTCGTGGCAAGGTAATCAAACTTGAGGCAGATATTGCCAAATTCCGTGAAAATCTTCCACTATTTCATCTAGTTTCGTGCAATTATACCCGACTTTTGCCTGACATTCCAAGAAGTCCACGAAAATTCTGTGTCATCTGCGTTAAAGCATTCCAACGGGCTCGATCTCGATTGATCGTCGGAACGCGGATACGAGTGCTGGTGCTTTATGGTCGTACGACTGGTTAGACCAGGTCGTCAATTCCGGTCGAAATTAATCGACGGCCATGGAATCCGTGTACGTTGGTGAAAATATAACGTAGCCGTCAACTGCATCAGGTTCGATACGTTGCGAAATTCGCCTGGCCACTCGGTATAATTACACTTTACGATTCTTTCTGTGACATTTCCTGCTTTGCGGATCAAATATAATTCGCAGCTAGTTCTTTCGAGCAAAAAATTCATTTTTCCTCGAAATTTCTATAATTTTCGTGGGATTTTTCATCGAGCAGCTTTCGATAAGCTCTTTGATCGACCTTATCGAAATCCTTTTTTCCTTTCAATGAATTTTTCACAGTTTGTTAATTTCTTGCGATTTCGACGTTCATTTTCGGATCGGCTTCAAATTTGATTAACGTAATAATAACAGTCCGGTCTCACTACAGCGCTAATGAAATTTCCAAATGTTTTATGTAACGCAGAAAATATGGTCATAAACGTTGTCCATGTGTCCAAATATTGTACGGTGAAATTCAGGTATCGTACGTCACAGTAGGTCATGAAAATAAATGAGAGGAGCAGAGATGTACCGGGTTATTGAATGCTATTGGGTTATTAAATTACTGCTGTTGATGAATGGGAAGGGGAATTTTATTAGATTGCGAAATCGTGCGACAGAGTTGCTGATTTAAGCGAGTATCTTTGGTTAAATTGCTGAATTAATTACGATCGAGTATAGATAAAGGAAGAATTAAAGGGACCAAGATTTTTGTCACAAAATCTGCATGTATTTTAAACTAGTTCATCTTTTTATTGCCAAGGACGAAACTCGAAAATTTAATATACTCGATAATGATATCTCAAATTTCATTTATGAGCAGAGAGATAATTGTTGACGAGCGAAAATGATTTCAGGAAAAGTTTTATCGAGATCGGTCGATAAATAACAGGAAGTTGGTTGTGAATCATTTTTGATTGGCGCAAGTGGAAAAATATATTCATACTGTGCACTTTTCGGTAGCTCGAATTTATCATGATAAAGCAAAATTACGTTGGCGCACTGACCAGAAAAGCACGCGTGTTAAACTACAAAAAGCAATGAAAAATTCGTGTAGAATCGTGCTCGTTTGTCAATGTTGCCCTGATTCTCGGTTTCCTTAGGAATATGTGAACAATACATACGATTTCTTTCTCTTTCTTAGCAGTAGACGAAAAACGTTTCGTCATCGGCCTAATTTTCATCGCAACGATCGATATTTTTCAAGCGTTCGAGAAACCTATGAGTTTAATTGCAAAGTTAATTCGAAAATAACGCCAAAGTCAAATAAAAATGCAATTTCGTGAAAAGTAGCAAATATGTTACAATCTTTACGTTACGATTATCGATATTTTGGAAAGATCGAACAAAAGTACAATTTTATACGTTGATACGTTAAAAAGTTGCTATCTCATAAAACACGCGAAACGTACAAATTATATCTTTTTCGCGAGAAATAATTATTCGTCTCTCTCGCCTCGTAAAAAGTGGGAAAAATAAGAAAGACAACGATCGTACGAGACAGTTCGATTTTAGATATTTCAGGAGAACGCTAGCTTCGATCCAATACACGAAGCTTCACGGCGAAGATGGTGATGAAATTGGTATAGGAACAGGTTTCAGTATCTCGAAGCATTATCAGCCTGTGTTCAGAGCACTCTTGCGGTACTCGAATCCCCCTAATCTCTCGCTCCCCTATCAGATTTATCGTGCGTTAGGCGAGTCGTTTATCGGTCGACCGTGGCGTCAAGTTAACGACAACGTCGTGTTTCGTCACTGTTCCCAGCTTGAATGTTCTCACGACTGACCATAGTTCGTGGTTAAGTTGATTCGTGAGTCATTTCACTTAACGGCGAAGTTACAATTTTTCTTAATTAATTAAGCGTTTGAACGAGTGTTCCAATGAAGTTTCAAACGAACTTCTCAACCGGTTTCTTCCGTCTATTCTGTTGCAGATTTCTGTAATTTATCGACTTTGTATCTTTCTCGCTCAGCTCTATGTTAAGCGGAACGTTTATTAAAATTGCGATTGAATTTTCCAACGAGGTTTTCGAATAACCTGTTTTCTCGGTCTACGTTCCATCGAATTCTTCGGTAAACGTTGAATCTTCGACATAATCTTCGGATAAATTGCAGATCGGTGTTTTTGTTTAAGTCGTTGGTGAATCGTGGCTTGAAAATTCCGTCGAATTTTACAAAATTCTACAAGATTGCTACGAATTAAGCAACAATTCTTCTAATTCTACCCGATTTATCACGCGTCCCTTATTTCCCTTTACAAAATTCCAAGAAATCGTCCTACGAATTTTCCACCAAATTTTTGCTCCCAATCGTTTCCCCGGCAAATATTTCCGCGGAAGCAACGAGTTGATCGATGGATCCATTTTGTAAGTTCGCGATGGCTGATACGAGCCATTGAATCGGATTAAAGGATAATCGAACTGTCGAAACTTTGGTACTGCTTCTCTGGTGTTTAAACGGAAAACGCCGATACGCAAGTTTGACCTAATTTTCTATAACAAAATGTGTCTGCTTGACGAGAGACGGCAAAGTGAGAAAGATGATGTAAGAGAAGCTTATGGTTTCAACTACGGACGGTCTAAGCGAAGACTCGAAATGAAACTTTCGATAGGTTTACGCGATTCGATTCGAAATTAACTCGAGGAAAGATCGTACGTTTTCTCAAATTTATTTCGTGATATTAGATACGACGTTGGAGTAAATTATTATAATATCGTTATATTATTAAATTATTAGCATTCTATTGTTGGTATATATTTTATTTCAGTATATAGCGTTTCAATGGCAATTTAATCTAGAAAGGAAGAAATTTGGCATTTTCTCAAATTTCTTGCACAATCGTGCGATATCTTAGCTACATAAACGAGTGAAACGTTATCAGAATGGTTAAGGTTAAGAGCTGATATCAGAAAGATTTCGGCGCGTGCACGTTTATCGTGTTTTAGGATACTCGAAGTTCGTATTTAAAAGACAGATTTCGTATCATTTTGGCAGATAAGAATTGTGAAATTACGAATTAATTCGCTTCTTTTCTGGACGCGATATTCGACGAGAAAAAATTTGCAACACGTCACCACGGAAATTTGGAAACTTTGAAAATTTAAGAAATGGCCAGTTTGATGATTCAACAACTTAATTATTTATTAGCGAGATGATCGGAAGTGTTGGAAAAATGATGCCTGCTCTTGGACTATTGTACATTTTCTATATACTTGATTTTTTATGGTATTTCAATTTTCTTTCGCGAATATAACATATATTCGAATAATATTCATTCGAGTATCATTTGTGGATAATGAGAATTCTATGTTAGATAAATTTTCGAAGCTCTGGCTGGCCGCGAAATACTAATAGATCATGCTCATTATGTAATTCTAGTTGGCGGCGATATAACTTCACAAAGCACCTGACCCACTGTTGCTTCCTGCTACATACTTGTTGGCAATTCTTGAGTAAATATCCAAGAAAATATTGCTTCCGTTTCTCGAATTAGAATTTTACCTAATTTCTGAATTTCATTAGCTCTTCTCTAATTTAGAAACGACAACATTCTGTTCGCTATATTTCCTACGTATTTCGTTGCGACCACGATAATTAAATAATCATTTATACATCAAATTTGCTTTGCTATACTCGCTATCAATTTTTCTATCGACACCAATAATTATACTTGAGCGAATATTTTTAATAATCACTATATCTATTGCAAGAATAAAATTAATTTTATCGGTCACCGTAACGTCAGCGAAAATATCTTGCAAAATTCAAGAACACATCTTTCTTTTCGTTAAACCTATTTTACATTAGTTTAAAAAAAAGGACAATTGAAGAGCCATTTAATTCATTTAAATTCGTTCGATTCGTTTCGTTGATTCAAAAGAGAAAAGAAAGAAAAATGGATTCAGAAGTATCATTATGAGTGTCGTGTACCTCTGAATAATCGGAAATAGGTTTAAACGCGTTTGTAGACCGATATCGAACGATCGTGAAAAATAGTCTGAGAAGATTCCTTTTGAATTACGTCAATACTGAGAAAGGTCAGCCTTCTCTTGTTCTCTCGCTGGTTTCCCTTGGATGCAGAAAGAAACGCGTTACGAGATGATTTTGTAATCGAACGAACCGTAGCGGAAGCCTCGATTCCTTCTTACTGGCGATCCAGCAACCGGCTCCTCGAGGACAGCCGATTGCGTTACGAATTCCTTACGTAAAGAATTTCGTGGCCAATCCTTGAATCGTATTAAGACGGTCTTTTATTTCATTTCGAAATTTATCTGTCGTGTCTTACTTGCTGCTTGATTATCGCCGCGAATAACTTGATTCATTTAATTCGAGTTTCCGGAGAGTTGACACTTTCTTAGTAATTATGATATTCAGCGATGGAAATACCGTAATATTTATATCATCGATTACCGATACTCACAGAATTCTTTTCCGCGAGAAAACAGAGGAAGGAAGACGAAAGGAGAGAGAATTTTTAGAAAAAATTGGTAACAATGTACGGACAGATATAACGGAAGGTTACGTGAGTTATCTTTGCGAAGGAAATCGACAGATTTATTGAACGAAAGGCGAATGCATTTTTGCTGACTGAGCAATTTCGGGTGTTTTGATGGATAGCTTTAAAAAAGCCGAAGGGAAAATGGAAGACGATTTTGGGCGAAATTGATGACTTCTATGGAGGAATAAATGTAAATAAATATTTGTGAGAAAAAAACAGCTGATAAAAATTAATGGATCGTAAAATGATGATTGTTTGATAAATAGTTGAGAAGAAGGAAAAATAAACAACAGACTAAAGACAATAGAGAAATACAAAAACGATGTTGTTCTAGTTTTCATTATTTCGTCTGAAAAGACTTGTAATCTTCAGACCGTTAAATCAGAATTGTTTAAAAAACAACGTTTCTTATGTATTTCTACAAACGTATCTGTTTTCCGAGTAAGATTGACGGATATTAATTGAACGTCGTGCCGTTGAAACCGATTGAAAAGGCTATTGAAAATTTCCTACTCTTTGATCGTAAACATCGGCTTCGATGGAAGTAAAACATTTTCACTTTAATTTACTCGCTTTAGCCCGACCTCTTTATAAAAATTCAACGAATTGCTCTTTTCCATTTTTACGTTCTCTCGTAAATAAAAGTGAAACACTTCCACTTTAATTTATTCGCTCTATCTCGACCTCACCGATTCCCTGGAAATTACCGCGTGTGTAATAATTCGATTAATTACTCCCTTTGATTTTTATGTTCTTTCATAAATTTCAAAAGGCTCGCGCGTGTTCAATCTGTCTATTGAAAGGGCCAGGCGTTTTATCCGTTAGCTGTTCACACCGCGCGAAATTTCCATGAAAATAGACGCGTACTGCACGTATAACACATACACGCGAATTCACAGGCCACTGAATTAATGGTATCCAACAGAGCTTCGATCATTGAAATCGCTGTATCGTGCAGCTCCATATAGACGATACCATTGAAAAGTTTATCCACAGATTTTTCATAGAAATAGCTGCGTATATGTATAAATATTTATGAAGTTTGCTTTTATTAACGTGTATTGTCTATAACGGTAACTTTTTTATTGTAACAAAATTCCCATTCATTCAGAATCGTCTATTTTTGTTTTGCTTCGTTGAAAGAAAAATGATAATAATTGCGTCTGAATCTTCTTAAGCGCGTACGAATCGAATGTAAATTAAATTTGCATACGATAAGTAAATATACGATAAGTTGAAGAATAAAAATGTTGTTATTCGATGTTAAAATTTTGTTGATCCATCGATCGATGATTCCGTGTTTACGCGAGTTCGTTGCTTACGCTGGTTTCTATTCTCGATTTATTTTTTTCGAAATTCCTCTCGAATCTTCCTCGAAAACAAATGCACTGGGTAACATCGTTGAATACCGGTTTTCCTTGGCCATCGGAAGTTAATTTTATCGTATGTGAAACCAGTTGCTGGAATGCGCTGTATATCGTTGTCTGTTTACGTGTACATTTCCGACAGTTTGATAAAAAAGTATCGACCAGCTCGAGACCATCGGCTGTTTAACTTTAGCAGGCTATTGTCGATGAAATTAGGCCTTCGTGCATTATCGAAGAAGCAAGAAATTAATGTTCATTTCGCAAGCTACTCGCTCGTTATTGTTATACGAGTCCATCGTTATATTTTCCAATTTCTTCCCAACGAGAGAAATTCTTTTAATCGAATACAATTTTCGGCAATACGAAACTTTATTCAGAAATAATATAAATCTTAGGGAATCTGCTGTTTTACAGCAACTAACTTACGATAACTTCGTTTATGAGAAATTTCAATCTGCAGAAACGCTCGTAATTTACATAATGTTTCAATTTTCCACTCGCCATCCCATTTTACCGGGAAAAACTTGACGCCACCCGAGTTACACAGAGAAAATAGTACGTAGATGTGAATTTGCGTAAACATCGACGGTTTAATAAGAACTGTTCAAAGTATAGTGAGTTGGAAGCATATACTCTTGCACGTTGCAACCTTACACCTTAAATGCGTAAACATCCATAGTTCAACCAGCGATACTTTCTTTCACGTAACAAATACAATATTCCGCATCGCGATGGAATCAAACATAATCAAAGTTTGGCCGAACTATCTGTTCGACTATCTCTACGGCGAGGCTCTGTTCCGAATTGGAAATAAGGCAGAACAAAGAAAGTTTGTCCCTTCGTACAATACGAACGCCGCGCGCGATATTTATCGGCTTCTCCGGTTTCACCGAAACACGCAGCTCCCGTTGAGAATACGATACTCTTCTGCGTCGTCGTTGTTACACGTCACAAAACTACGGAAGCTTTGACATTCGTTCTAGAATATCAGAGCGAAGAGAAGATACCACTTTGTCGTGTCATAAATGTCACTTTCTTCGTTTAAATTGTAAACGTGACTTCGATTTTCTGTTTATTCAACGGTATTTAAATTTATTATCAACTCCGCGGATATATCGTAAGGAAGAAAAAATAAATTCCGCCTGATTTAAAAAGGTTTTCGTTTCGCACAAACTTTCATCGTACTTTTAATTTCGTATTTCAATTTCATTTACTGCTTCATCTTAACTTTTTATTTTCCAAATTCCGCGCAGCAAAGTTTTAAATCACGGTTGGTGCACCATAATAATCTCTTTGAAACCCTCTGCTGGATTTTTTTTTTAGGAAGAGTATCTCATCGTTAAAGTTGACGATTTACAAGGCAGTTTGTTTAATTTAAAAGCTGAAAATTCTTGATTTATCGCAGACAATATGCGAACGTATTTCGTTTTCAAAATTGCTACTTGCATGGCGAAGGACCTTCGTTAAATTTAGGAATCGAAAGCTGGCGAATGACAACGTTTCGATTTAGTATCGCAGCATCGTTTGAGAGATAACGAGACTCTTTGCCAACAAAGCTTTGGATTAATTAGTTTCATTTAGTCAAGCTGTCCCAGTTAGCCCGTCAGGACGCTGCTGCAAGATTGCCTCGTTGTTCGCTAATGAATAAATATTTCGTTAAAAATCATAGAAAACTCTGATAGATAATTTTCATTGCGTCAAATCGATGGAATTATCGTCGTAACATTGAACGTATTGAGTGAATTGTTTGTAACTTTAATTATCGTAAAAAGTAACAATTCTTAAAGGTTTCAGCAATAAATCCCAATTTCCCAATCCCTCTTAAGATTATCATAGGAGATAAAAATTCCTAAGGTTTTGAAGAATTTTCTGAAAATTTCCAAAGTTCGTTTAGCTCTTCGCAAGTATCGTAATATTTACGAATGGATATCAAGTAGCAATATATAAGTAAAAGGAGAAGGCAAGAAGATAACTGGTTCGTTGGAATTGCGATTTGATAGCAAAAAAAAGAAAGGAGTGAAACTATCTGCCTCATAAATCATAAATCGCGGATACAATGAATAAACAACAAAGAGAAAAGAGATACGTTGCTTTGTGTACAAGATAGTTTGAGAAAGGCAACTGGCTCGTTGCAAACGCGATTCGATAGCGGCAAAGGGGACTAAATTGCCTCGTTTCCATAGAAGTAGAGCGGCCGGATGATTTCCAAATGACGGCAATTTCATTGACAATCTGAAATTCAGACGATACGCAATTTGTAGAAGCGCCGCAGCGCCCGCTCGTCTTTTCAAGAGACTAGCTTTTGAAATTCAATCGTTCTAATGAAGTCTCCGCGTGAGTAAACAAAAATTCAAGCCGCTCTTCGTTTGCTACCTCTTGCCTGAATAACAAGAAGATTGAACCTGATTTCGTTTCAGCGTTTGTTCCACCTTTCTTTTCTCTTCCTTCGACTGTTTCGTATTTGGTCTTCGTTCGATGCGTCGTTAAATAGAACGATGTTCTGTCTGGTCCGCAATTGTTGCCAAGTTTCGATCGTTACAAGTTGCTGTTTAGGAAACGGTATCCTACGGGATTGAAAACCTTTCTTCATCGTCGTCATGCTGATGATGAGCAAGTTTTGGTGCTGATCGAGCAAACTTTGGTTTTAGGTCGATTAAAGGAGTTTAGAGGACAGATTGTTCCTAGTAATTGCAGGAAATGTAGGTGTTTCCATGGTTTGTCCGATGACTATTTTGTGAGTTTTGTAGATACAGCGTGGAATGTCCTCGTTAAAAGAAGATTCTGATAGTTTTGTTAAAAACACGTTCAGTTCGGCAATTTTCAACAAATAAGTTTTAAACAGTAGGATCTCCTTCGGAAGAGAAGGCTAAAAATTGCTTTAGTCCTCTTTAAAAGAGCGAGGATTATGCTTCTGCTAAAAAGTTAGAATGCCACGGTTGCCGTAAGAGTTCATATTTCACTGATATTTAGTTTCAACAAGAATTCCATAGTTAGAAGATTGCTTCAGCTTTCTTTAAAAAAGAAACACGGCTCTGCTGAAAAGTTAGAGTGCTAAAAGTTACCGTAACAGCTCATTTCTTACGAATAAACAATCTTAGCTACGAAGTAGAACTGAAACTTCAATCTCAGTCTTAGTTCTCTGGCCAGTAGTTCTATAGGATTTAAAATAACATTGGGGTGCGAAAATAAAAAATGCACGCTGCAACGTTATTAAGTCTTTCATACCTTTCGTAGCAGGTGTTTCGACATCTTGAGAATTACTACGATTCAGACAATTCAGTGATATTCTCTGTGAGAACTGTGTCTGTGAAAGTGTATAGTCAACCATGAATCGTCAATGACGTGCCAAGTGAATTTAAAAGAACATCTACGAAATAAAAGTTCGATCAACAAGTGCATCACCACACAGGCCTCGCTATAAAGTGTTCTTCGCAGACTTTGCAATACAAGTAATTCCCCGATTGAATAACTAAAAAAGGGAATCGAGAATAGGAACACATTAAACCAAATGTATATAACACGTTAAACCTTAAACTAACTTCACGTGCCAAAACCGACTGTGTCTCTTAATTCAGCCACGGTAATCAGACTGTGTGTCCCCTAACGATCCCATCATCGATTCAACCCACTGTACCTCAAGAACGAAAGCTCCCACAGTTAAAGACACCTACGAAGAGCCAAGATTTACATCCATGAGGACGTACGCCGCCTAATTATACCACTTCGATCATCTATAACCACTTTCTGAAGCGACCGTAAGACTATTTACCACCTGCAATGATCCAAAACGGAAGAGCCCAAGCGCGCACCGAGTTGATATGTGGTTGAAGGCGTACAGCAAGAGGATCTAACGATGTCTGGGTCTAGTGGAGGCTTAATGGACTCCCCGACGTCCACTGGTGGCCTAAAAAGATGTGGCGGTGGAATGAGTTCCCCGTCCTTGGCCGGTGGAGGGGTTATAACGGTGTCTGCAGGACTTCCCCGCACTCGATCTGCTTGCGCTCTCCGGATGCGACCGTCCAGGAAGGCTGTGTTCTGGGAACAGTGCCTCGAGTCATCGCCCAAGAGAGATTTGTAAGTGGACGATGATTATCACAGCCGCTAACCTGTCGAATCGAGATCGATGTTCGAAATAGAAGCTTCTAGAGACACTCTAGAGACTTTCTAGAATCTACGTAAATAGCCGTTGATGAGCAGACTGTGGATTCTAGGGATATTATGGGACTTTCAGAAGACTCTCTAGAGTCGATGTAAATCATCCCTGACGATTACCGATTTTTACACATTTATGGTAAATTCGAAGGTACACAACGGTATATCCACATTGTATTGAAGTATAGAAAATATCAAAAATATACTACTTAATAGTATGAATATAACTAGTTAAAATTACGTATCGAGGATTTTAATGCTATTCATACTCTTGAATAGTGTAAGCACGAGGAAGTTTAGGAAATTGTTGAATATGGTTTGGTCATTTTTGCCACTAATATACTGTTGGGAGATTAGACGTGCTTAGCTTTTGAAATTATGTACGTCATGAAACTGAGTTTAGAGACTGTAATGGCAGAACTAATATTATTAATTTTCTTGCAGTACACGAGGCATTTAAGCTTTGGAAGGATTTAGCCGATGATGGGCGAAAGAGGATGAGATAAATTATAAATTTGTTGATTTTTGAGATTTATTATTCAGTTGGTAGAGTTTAGTTCCCTGAAAGATACAGTTGCAGAAAATTTAGTCTATAGATTATTATAAATAAGCCAAAGTGCTTAGTAGGAAGTTTTCTTTCTAGAAATTCGATCTAGGGACTTTGCAAAGCGTAGTAAATTCTAGGAAACTGAGCTAGGCAATGTTGTCTATGAATTAATATTACTAATCGAATACTTGACGCGAAACGCAATTCAAAATAATCCCTAAATAGACAAATCTATAGAAATGCTAAAAAAATCACGAAATTGATTGACTTACGATCCTGTTAAAAACCTGATTGTGTGCAAATGATTCCGTGAATCGAGATTAGAAAGCTCGATCAGAGATTCTAATTGTCTTTTACTTGTTTCTTAACTATCCATAGTAAAATGAATGTCTCAATGTGAATAAAACGATTCAAACGGTCGCAAAATGAGACACAATCCAAGAAGATTTTTCAAAGAACACACTTAGGTAAAGATTCCGAGTTATCTATGAGGATTTACTATATTTTTTCGGATTCATTCGTTGATCCAGATTAAGTCACATAGATCGATCAATATCGGAAACGTTTATTTATCGATGATCGAAAGTTAACCTAACGAAAACGCGATCGATTTTTCGCAATTAACTGCTTCATAATTCGCATTAACTCGCGGATAACGAGACACTGATGAACGATCGTTGGAAGACGATTAAACTTGATCCAATTTTGATTAACGACTCTTGAAGGCTGATTGGATTATAATTGACGCTAATTTTTCATCCAAAATGTTACAAACGATATTCACACGAAGTTTACTCGATTAGATAAATCGATAATGCCACGGCGATAAAGATACTCAATTTCTCGCGATCATAATCGCTGTTATCTTAACAGATGTTTTGGAAAGCACGAGTTAAATGTAATTTTATGGTATAAAACAACGCGTTTACATTATGCAAGAAATATTGATTGCGATCAATGTTACTTAGATAGCGCTTTATCGATTTTTCTAATACACAAATTGAATTTCCAACGAAATCAAATATTATTTTAATTATTTAATTAAAATATTATTTTAATAAATTTGATTTCGTTGGAAATTCAATTTGTGTATTAGAAAAATCGATAGATAAAATAATATTTTAATAAATTTTAAATTTATTTTAAATTTTAAATTTTAAATATATTTATTAAAATAATATTTTAATAAATTTTAAATTTATTTTAAATTTTAAATTTATTTTAAATTTTAAATTTTAAATATATTTTAATAAATTTGATTTCGTTGGAAATTCAATTTGTGTATTAGAAAAATCGATAGATAAAATAATATTTTAATAAATTTTAAATTTATTTTAAATTTTAAATTTTAAATATATTTATTAAAATAATATTTTAATAAATTTTAAATTTATTTTAAATTTTAAATTTTAAATTTATTTTAAATTTTAAATTTTAAATTTATTTTAAATTTTAAATTTTAAATTTATTTTAAATTTTAAATTTTAAATATATTTTAATAAATTTGATTTCGTTGGAAATTCAATTTGTGTATTAGAAAAATCGATAGATAAAATAATATTTTAATAAATTTTAAATTTATTTTAAATTTTAAATTTTAAATATATTTATTAAAATAATATTTTAATAAATTTTAAATTTATTTTAAACTTTAAATTTTAAATTTATTTTAAATTTTAAATTTTAAATATATTTTAAAATATTTATAATAATTTTAAATATATATTATAATTTTAAATATATATATATAATTTTAAATATATATTAAAATATTATTTTAATAAATTTTAATGAAAATCATCTTGTCGATTAAGATGTTATTTTGAAATCTTTGAGTTGTATTTTTTCATACTTATTAAATAACAACATAGTTTTTGGACAATAAGGACACGCAGGATCGGGTGCAAAATTTTCGAAATTACGCAAAAACGGATTGAAATAATTGGCTAATGTTCAAAGAATCGATTCACGAATGCTTACTAGTCGCTCGCTTATCGGACTGATGTATCTGCATAATGAATTAGGCGAATGACTGTCACGTATGATACATAAATCTGCGCGTTGGAAGTAAGCCAGAAGCTCATTCAAATTTGCATGATCTTGCCTTTCTAAATCTATTTCGTTTCCGTTTGTTTGCAAAATAAATAAATTCAAAATATGAAAACAATTTTGTAAATATTTGTACATTGCCAAAATTATCAGTCTTCTACGATATTCTTAGCGCAATGAAGTTGATCAATTTCTGCAAAGTCAAATTTTAATGAATTTTGAACGCACAGTGGCGATTGATGATTTAAACAGTTTTATTCGAATACAGTTTAATCTTAGGGAAAGTCTTCCTCTTCATTTGTCCTGAATGAAATGGAAATTGCGACTGATTCGTTAATCACGCTTCCATTAAAACCAACTTCATTGTGCAATCGAATTATTGTCTTCGATTAATCAAACGCTATCATTCGAAAATGAGATTTTCACCTGCGCAGAATTAAAACCGGGTTGAATCCTTTTTCTTCTACGACTCTAATTTGAAAGACGAGAACAGTGCTTAATCGAGGTGAAATAATATTTCTAATTCTAATTTTTCTCTCTCTTTATCAGTCGAATATAAGATAATAATTTTTTCAATTACCTTAATTCTTAAAAAATATATTTAGAATATTTTTAGAAATTCTATATAATACTTTACACCGATTCCATTTATATTGACACGATCATTAAAATATATTTATACATTTATTCTAAAATAATTTATAGAATTTACTATGCATTAATTTATTTTATTTCGAAACGAAACTTCGATTTACCTTAAATTAATTACAAAGGTGAAGAGAGTTGTTCGAAGCTTACGTAACGGAACAGCTTGGCTCGTCCGTCAATCGTATTTCTTAGATTCGAATCAGAAAGTAATTTCACCTCGCCGATCTGGTGATACAACATCGACAAATGATACGTTACTCAGAAAGGAAGAAAAAAATTGCAATGTAAACATGGCGATTATCTTTTGCAGAAAAATAATAATAAAAATATTCACGCATGTACTCTATAAGAGTACTCTACGTAACATAATATATAGAGAGTATTTTTGAAAAATTGCAATTACAGTCTGAAGTATTTTTATGTAATATATATTTAAGAAAAATTTATTCTTCAATTTCTTTCTCTTGGTTTTAACTTTTTTTTCGATATTCTTAGAACAAGAATTTCCTACATGGAAAATAATCTGTTGTAAACAGTTTTAATCAGAGATTCACGAGGAAAATGAAGATAGGAAAGACGCTGCAAGCGTCCAAGTGTGGTTCACTATGAAACATGCCTTTTTGTAGAATGACCCAGTTGAGACTCTTTTTAAAAAAAACGATTTTTTTTGCTTCTTTTTCGGCACTTTGCTGCTTCCTGCTCTCTCTTGTTTCTCATTGCCCACATTTTTTGCTTCTGACCTCTTCTTCTATTTCTTTTTTCGAAAATGTGCCCGCCCTCGAAATTTCACTATTTTCTAAATTTCCAGCGTTTACGGGACAAGTAAAATAAAAATATAAGATGAATGAAAAATGGTTTTGGACGTGAACAAAGGAGGTTTTTAAATATATCCATGTACAGCAAAAAGTGGAGCAAAAATTTATGTATACGTATATGTATACGCATATGTATACGTTTCAATTCAAACAGCATCTCCCACTGTAAAAATGTTCATTCTAGAATTTCCACTGTACAACAACCTTGCGACCTGAGAGTAACCTTTTAACAAGAAAAACCCCAAAACCAGCAAATTCAAAAAGTTATAAAGCTTGGGGGATATGTAGAGGATATATAGATACGTTTTACGCACTCTGTTTTGCCACCCAAATTCACTCTAAGTAGGTGAAATTGACCCCTGAAGATCCGGCTGTAACATTGATAAATTCTCTACCAAACGAGAGTAATAATTAAAAGAAGTAACTTTTGCCTGAGAACTTTTTCCCCATCTCTCACAGGCAACGAGTTACGACCTGAAATGGGAAAATAGCTGGGTCTTCAGGGATCTGTTTCATCCCCTTGGAGGAAATTTGGTCGGCGAAAGAAAATTGCGTAATACATGTCTATATATCCTCTACAGATCCCTAAAGTTTCATAACGTTCGGGGACCTTCCCTTGTAATTAAAAAACAAACTTGCAGAGAAGAACTAGTCAGAATGCAGGGGAAGCTAGATAGAATATTCACAGCGATCTAATCCAACCTAACCTTTGCTAGCTTCTGTCCAGCATTTACAAACATCAAAAATCGTTTCTGTGGAAAAGGCACGGCCGGTATTTACCATGCTGAGCAGTCGTGGCACGCGTTGACCCAGAAACCATCCCCTGGTCTCATCAATTTCGCGAGCCTGGCACCGATTCAGCCGCTCGAATCGAATAAATACGGATAAGCCTGGGGATTCTTGCCACGGATCGAGGCGTTTCTGGTCTACTTTTAATGGCCAGCTTCGAAAAATCCAAACAGCAGGTCGTTTACGTGACGCGATTCCCTTTGTTCGAGGGTGGATTCAGCGAGGCTTGGGCCAAGATCTTATGGATCTCTCTCTCGGAGTCTTTAGCAGAGGGGTGTTTAGTGGCAACCCAGTTTCTTCTGGATTGCACAGATTGAGTTGATCGATGTTCGCGTTGGAATATCTTCTGGTTCGGCTACTTTGACGAGGGGCGCTTTAACATGGAAAACTTTGTAATCCTGACGAGATTGAGCTTATGTTCTGGGATCAGATGGCGATTGCTGTGGTTATTGGACTGGGGATCCTACGCTGGTTTGAAGGGAATCTTTGAATAACGTGGTCAATTGGTTCCACGTTGTTGTACGTTATCCAATATACATTGAATGTGCTTACGCGTATGAATAGATTTGGATAATACGATGAAGATAAAAAGATGTTTGAATATTATTATACTAGTTCCCGAGGAAAAGTTCATCGTTGCTCTATGAATATCTCCGACGATTCTGTAAATCAATTTGAATTTTGATTATTGCGTCGGGGATGCCACGTTGGTCCGAAGAAAATCTTTCAAGCACGTGATCGATTAGTTGAGTTATGTGTGTATCCTCATGTTGATCGTTTGTTACACATTATTGAATACTTTAAATGTTCTTACGCGAGCAAATAGATTTTAGAGTATAAAATGACGAAGATAAAATTGAAAAATAAAATAGTAGCATTTAAACAAAATTTTGTCGAATATTTTAATTGATTCTTACATATCAATTTAGAGTTTCGTTAGATTTCTTTGAATCTTCTATCTATCACGTTGCAAGCTTTTTTAGTGAAGATTATTACCCGTATAATTAATAATTAGTTATTTTCTTGTAACTGAGTTGGATTTATAATGGTTTATTTGATTGAAAAACATTCAGTTGATCAATCTTTCGTTGACTCGATGGGTGGTAGTAATTAAAAATCGAGTCAACGCTGGAAAACCATCCAATCCAAATAAAATAAACGTTTCTCTTAAGTAAATTTAATTATATTGCCGGTTCAATTTAATTTTTACCACACGTTCATCGAGAACGAGCTGTGTAAAAATTGTTATATCAACCCCTACGATTTTCCATTGGAAATTTTACATTTATCAATGTAGCAGTAAACAATCTTCTATTCTATATCTGATAACAATTCAATCGTTAATACAGCATGTTATATCTGAAAAATCCGAGATATTTTATACGTTTTATATATCGTACAGTATTCTTTCGTATTGCGTGTATTCCAAAATTGTTTGCACGTAAAATTTTCCATAAATTCATAAACATCCGTTAAAATCAGCTTAACTGTTTGCTAATCCAACATTTAAATAGTAATTATTAATCGGTGATATGCTTATAAAATAATAATCCAATACTTAAACAGTAATTATTAAAATCAATAACATAATCATAAATTAATAATCGAATATTCCAACAATAATTGCGAAAGGAAGAGATTGTCAAGGTATCCTGTTTACGAGATTCCTGGATTGTAATCGAGCTTAGGCTCGATCAATTAATCCGTGAATATCGATGACGCTTTTAGCATTAGTGCTATGAAGCTTAAACGATCCACCGATGATTTGACCTGTGCCCTTCGAAGGGGTGTAATTTTCGCTGGGAAAAGCGTGAAGTAATTGACGCGCGTGTACGTGTTCGCGCGTAGGAAGGCGCGTGATTTAATTAATGGAAGTTCCGCGAGAGACCTGCCGCTTTGGAAATCGAGAACGCGGCGATGAACGATGGCGATGGTGTTTCGACGGGGACTGAAAATAGATTTTACCATCGTTAACGTGTGTATAATTAATTAGTCGCTACTCTTTTCTAACTTCCATACTGCAACAAAGTGTGATATAAACAAACCAGTAAATAAAAAATCAATGAAATCGTTCGTCCACAGCAATATTACGAAGCTTCGTTCAGATTGAAAATTGAGAAAGTGTAATTTATTAGTTACGAATTAACAAATTACAAGAGACGATAGTATTCGTTTGATCTCTCGCGATCTCGTTTCGTAATTTTTGAAATTTCAGAAATTACAAGAAACATGTTCTTGTTCTTTTTATTCCATTCCTACTTAACATTGTACCAATTCTTAGTTTGATATAAAAATATACAACGATCGCATTCATGGGAAATAACACACTAAATGATATTTTCGTTGGATTTATTGAAATTCGTTGGTCGAAAGTCAATATTTTCGTTGAATTTTTTAAATTTCGTAAAAACAAAAACATATAGAGTTGAAAGAGTAATTTGATAGCAACAAATAGTTCCTTCTCAGACAAAATTCCTATCAAGAACTATTTATCAAATTAGATATTCCGAAATATGCTATTAGAAACTACGATGATACAAAATATCGGTGTAATATAATTACGTTATACTAATAGAATAACGTAATTGATTTTATACGAATATCATGAAATATTTAAACGGTGAATTAAATTGCAAATGATGTAATAGGATTGGTGTACAGTTTGAAACCAGAAATACGCCACGCATGCATGAGTTTAGAGTGCAGCTTTTGGAAACAAGAAGCAATGCCGTTGAGTTCATTGCAAGCTGAACGTTAGCCATTAATCCTCCTTTCACTGTATACTAGGCTTCGGATATCGATGAAACGTAAAAAGTTGATTTTATTTCTGTTTGATCTTACAGCCATGGCGAGGAATATATCGTCACACCTTTCGCGCAGATTCTCGCCTCCCTGCGATCCGTCAGGTACAACCTCCTGTTGCTCACGGATGCGTTCACGAACCGGTAAGTATTTTGTTTCATAAATAAAAAATACCACATTTCTTTCCTTTTATTTATTTAACGATAATGATTGCGAATACAGCGGTATGAAAAAGTTTTTGAAACTTTTCTTCGTGTTACAGAAGAAAAGAAACGTTCGTGTTACAAAGAAATATACATAGTACATAACATATCACGAACATGATATATCAAGATTGTAGTGCTTCGCCTTTTTTCGCGAGCGAATATTAATATTTGTATTTTTTCCCATTTTTCATTATTTTAAGTGTACTTCGCGTTTTCTTGTATTTCATATTTTATATTTTCCCTGACAACAATAGAGACGATTTACTTTATACTTGCACTGTACAACAGAAAATTAGCCTGCATGAAAAATAGAATTTTTTCCGATTTTGAATCGACCAACAATATGACGTCGAGTCGTTTCCGAAAATTTGTTCGCGCTTTGTTAACGAACAGTTATGCTTTGTTTGGTATTTCTCTGCAAGTTCAAAAGTACCGTGTTTTTCACGATAATATTCAATCGTTAACAGAATTCTCTACAACGAACTGGTGGCACATGCAGATTTTTCTACAGTTACTATTCCTTTTCATATGAATTTTCATTATAGATATCGCTTATAGAGGAAATAGAAATAAATAATTTTCAGTCATTTGTCACTTACACTTTGTTATTTACGAGAAATGTCCATTTATCGTAGCATAAAGAAAGGTTTTGGGCAAACTTTTTCACGTTACCGTAACTCCGAATAACGTAAATAACATAAAACACGAAATAAGAAAAAGGTTTTCGTTTCCCTAGCGTGGTAAACCTTTAATCCTCGATGTTTTCTGAATTCACTTTGATTTCCGCTTTTCTTCTCAGCTCATTTTTTCTTCTTTGTCTTTACTTTTCTTCCCGATTTCGAGCATCCATCTTATACCCTCGCCTTTTCTCCCCATAATCGCTTCTTCCTTTGTATCTCTTTATTCCTCCCATATGTGCTGTCGCGATTCTTCTTTACCTTCGCCTGATCTACATATAAATGGAAAAGTTATTGAAATAATAAAGATATTCGATGGAATAGAATATCTTCCGCGATATTCGTTTCAGCGATCGAAATTTATCGATAAATGGGAAAATGCGAACTGAAAAGTATAACAAGCTAATACGACAACAAATGTAATAGGAAATTCATATAAAGACAGGTGACGGATAATACGTACACGCGCACGTGTATCAGTTGTCGGTATTAAATGTTAAAACTGAGCGACCCGGATTTAAAGGGAGAATAAATCAACGAAATCGTTGAAATTATAAAACAATAAGAATATCTGGATAGGAAAATTTCAGATAACGCGTGCACAGTATTGTGGAAAGGTCTTATTGTTGCATCACCTACGTTTGTTTGCCTCGTAATCGTCATGGAATAATTATATCTTCTCGAAACATCTAAAAAATCAGATTGCGAATTTTATCTTGGAATTTTGGACCATTCAATTTTATTCGATTGGACGCTGAACTTGGAATTTTTAATTCCACGGAATCATACAAGCATCGTGATAATTATACAGAATTACGATTAACGTAATTTGGTAGACCGAATTTTAGAATTAACGTGGACTTGTCAGAATTGATTTTATCGTTTATTCAAATTATAATCAACCGAATTGTATATAGAATTGTACAAATTTTAATAGACGATATATAATTTATGAAACAGAAAATTATGGTCGAGATATAAAATATCATACATTTGGTTCATGAAATATTGGTGAATTCAATTTTCATACGTTTATCGATAAATTTCGATTAATTCCACGTACATTACGCAAAAATCGTATTGATTAAAACTTATTAAATTTCATATTTCGATAATATACGGTTCATAATTTGCACGTTATATTTCTATGTTCTTCTTGTTGTTGATGAAACTCGTTGTTAACGATATTTTCTGGTACTTTGTCTACAGAATACGAAGGAACAGCGAGCAGGCGGGCAGCTCATCACAGCAACAAGGTCAAACGCTAGGGGGTAAGAATCATTTTGATATTCACCAAGAATCTTTCATCGACGTCAAAATCCCTCATTTTGTTTAACATTTTGTTTATGATGTTTGTTCTAAAAGCAATCAGCCGTAAGAGAATCGAAGCGTTTAGGAAACACTATCATGCAAAAAGACACAGATGGAGAAAAAGAAATTTCATTAAACATATTATATCGATGCTGGATAAAATATGAATGAAGAATATTTCGACTGTTTTAAACAACCGTCGTTCTACAGTTCAAATAAGATAATATTTTAAACAGAAAGTACAATTCTGACGAATCAAATATTTTTATTTCAATAAAATCTGAAATTTAATTCAATTTAATTATAAATTTTCTAATCGTTTTTTAAAAAATACTTATTAAATAATTATTGAAATATTTTCACTCTGCGTTATAAATGGTATTTATAAAATATTATAAATACTTCTTGACAATGAAAATAGACTAAAAAGACAATTAATGTCACAATTCACGAATCCGTAGTATTTGCAAACTAAATTTATCATCTTTTTAAGTACAGCTACTCGCATCGTTCAAAGTTTTCATCGCTTAGAATTTATTTAGCCCGGTATCTAACTTTTTCCAAGAACAAAATCCTATGGTTAACAACATAGAATGTTTAAAAATCAGTTGTAACTAACTGGCCTGTACGAAGGCCCAATTACCTTTCATATTTCTAAAATTCATTCAGATCAAGCTCATTAAAATCCAAGTTTAATTATCCTTGCTGCCAGTGGAAATGGCTTTCGAGATAGAAAAGCAGAATCTTTCTCATCCGAAGAGTAAAATATTCACGTGACAACGCGACTATTCGATGAAATGACGTTTGTCTGCCTTAGAAAATGAGATTTCTCGAAATTGCTATTGAAGTCCGGCCCTCGCTCTATCTTTTACGTTTCAGCTGCGTTCGTCGTCTGACGTCAATTCACTTTTCCCTTTTGTTCTTCCGATTGATCTCTTCTACGCTTCATTTATGCAACCTTTCATCTTTAGCGAGGTTCGCACGTTTATTTCATCATCTACATACAACGTTCTCCACCCACATTGGATATTTCATAATTCCTGCACGAGTGTTTCGTGTCTTTTTGTTTCCACGATGCTCGTTTCATCTACTTCGTTTCGTTTCTGTCACGATGCCTGTGAAAAAGAAGCAGGAATCTCATTGTCGTGCGATTCTTGGAACAAGAATTTTTCTGAGAAATTAGATTCGGCGATGAGAATGCTTTTGAGGGCGTTCTATTTATTTCTGTTTATCAGGAAACTGAGGCAGACAAAGATTTTCTATTTTATCCAGATTTTATTAAGATTTAGTGAAATTCTTTGTGTAGGAACATGAAAGACAATGGATTTATGTTCGATATATTAATATTTTTCACGTGGAATATTTTTGCACAGAATATCCTTATATGGAATGTTGTCGTACGCAATATTCTTAAATTAACAGTATCTTTTTTATAAAATATTTTGATTTGCAATATTTTCATATAAAATTCCTTGTAAGAGGAATATTTTTCTATAGAATATTTCCACGTGGAATATTTCTGTATAAAATATTCTCTTAATATATTTTTGTCCAGAATATCTTTCAAGTGGTGTATTCTTGCATGAAATATTTTCTTAACGGCATACTTTTGCATACAGTATCTTCAAACAGAATATTGTTTCATAATTCCACACAATGGAATATTTTTATATGAATTCCGTATTTATGAAACATTTTTCCATACGATACCTTTTTACACGAAGTTTTCAGAGAAACATTTTTAGAGAAATGCAAAATTAAACGAGAAACACATCCCAATTAAATTAAACGAAAAAAGAAAACCAAATAAAAGAAACATTGCTAAAAAAAAAAAGAAAAATGAACTTCTATCAAAAGAAAGAAATCAAAAAGTGTATCATTTCCCTGTAAAACAGCTACTATCTCTAACAGGTCAAATTTGCTCCTCAAATCCAATCAACCAGACTCTCGTGCACTTCTTGTTCAACTGTATCCGAGGAAAAGTCCGTCGAGGCTTAAAGAGGCTCGTTTTCTCGCCTCTTCGCAAGCCGACGATTAACTTCACAGAAATCTTATCGTGTCGCAGGAAGCTCTCTGTCACTTCCTCCGTTCCTCTGTGGTACTAAAGTCTTTTTTTCTGGTTTCAGACGAGGAATACGCAAAAACAGCCGCAGATACGATGTACGAGCTAGACTGGTGCCTGAAGCAGCTGGAAACTATTCGGACGCATCAGTCCGTATCAGACATGGCCTCAACGAAGGTAAGACCCACTCACTTCCTTTCTTTCTCGCGTGGACACGCTCGATTTGCGGTGAATCGTCGCTGGATCGAGTTCACTGCACTCTAAGGAGGCTGTCACACTTTTGGTACAATTGTGAGCAAATGATTTGGCACTGCGATCGCCATTATTCGAATGGTTTCAAGCACTTAGTGTGTTAGACACGTTGATCTTGTTGTAGTATTCGAATTTTTATTTTATCCGAATCACGCTCTCGTTTTAACAAATAAAATAAACACTTTTCATAAATATCTAGCAAAATATTCGGACGAAAAATTGTACGTATCGGTAATTCGTAAGATTACTTGGTTTTTTCTCTGAAAATTTAAGAAATGATGGAACTGATGATTTGATCATTGAGCATCGAGAGTAATTTTAGAGTGGGTCGAAGGTGATCAAAATGAAAAAATGTTCGATTTAGAAACGTTAATTTCGTTTGATAAAAATAATTGAATTGCGTGGTTTCTGATTGCGAGGAATTTTATGACTGGAGATTTTCGTACAAGTTAACTAAACTAAATTTGATGGACGTTGTCTTTTGTTCAGTCATCTATAAATTAGGATTAGTCTGCAAGATTCTGTGGAATTTTGCGAGATAGTTGATTTTTAGCTGGCTCTCCTCAAATACCTGAAACATTAATCAATGAAAATTCTTCGAAATTACTAAATTTCTAGAACCAGTAGACTAGTTTTAATTATCATTACTCTGAAGTTGGTGACACGTTTACAATTTACAATCAGATAAGGTTTCTCAGATTGTAATCAAAGTTGTTAATCAATTCCTTCCGAGTAACCGAAGATATTAACTAAGAAATTAACTCTTCTTTAGCCAAGCTTGTTTTCCACATAATTTTATAAATTTAGCCACGGAAGTAAGGAAAGTTATCATCGCTCAAAATACAAAAGACGTTTCAATAATATTTCGATACTATCTCTGTCAAACTATACAGACAAAAACAATGTCTGATAAATCTTCTGCCACGATCTTTCGAATAATAGTTCTTCTAATCAATTTTTCATCCTGGTTACGGGAATTTTCAATTTCCTGTCCTTCGTAAAAAGTAAAATAACCACCAGACAACCAGATGACTCTTACTTCCTATTTCTTTTTTTCTATGTGCTTGAACACTCGAATCTTGGTTTCTCTGAAGCAGATGTTTTCACTTTAAATAAATCCAAAAACGAGCTCTGCTGATTCGATTTCGTTACAATTTACAGTTTAATAGAAATCGAGTAAAATTATTTTTTATCAAAAAATCTACGCGTCCGTCATGCTAATGGAAGAATATGAGACGACAAACGTATCAATTTTTACGGAATTTTAAATGAAAGTCACAGCGAAAGAAAGTGGCAGGATAAAACGCGATATGAAAATGAGTAAAAAGATAGAAATCGTTTCGTAGGATAATAATCTGCATGCTCGAGGCGAGATAATCGAGATTTTATGATTCGCTGGAATTATGGCTGTTCTAATCTTCCTTCTTCGAACTCGACGATATAAAGCGAGCAGCATGTGAATAATCAAGTTTAATAGCACACTCGAGGTTTGCGAACCTATTTAATTCAGTGGAATGCTCCCTTCCGCGTAATTGAGATTTAAACGGGGGAGGAATCTCGCGTTTTCCGCGAAAACGTCAGTTTGATTATCGAATCATCTATTTCCAACAAAATATTTGCCTGCAATGTAAATAATATAATATAATATATATATATATATTTCTTTCAATGAAATATTTTCTAAAATATCATCTAAAACACTGCGTAAAATATTATTTTATTCTAGAATAAAACTAAACTGATTGGTACTTTCCACATATTTTAAAGATCTAAAGAAATACTTACAGAATTTTAAATAATTTTTCTACAAAATATTAATAGCATTTAATTCGTCCAGAAGAGAAATATTAACTGGTACTAATATTCTATTTTACCATTCTGATTTATCATTCGATATCTTTAGTGATATTGCACAATCATCTTTCATCGGATCATAAAAACATTTACTTGTTTTTATAGTGCTAAAAAAATGGAAAGATTTGCAACGTAGGATACTGTGGACAAAAAGTGGGGAACTCATTGAATTTAATTTGTTGGGCATTTACGGTACACGTCGATGGAAAAAAACTGCTAGGAAATTCCGATCTTTCGATATAACGTTGCGCAATTAATTACACCTCAAAGTCGACACGTTTTTCTTGTTAATCATGAGCTATTACCTGTCAATATGAGGCACACCGACTCATATTATACCTCGTCGATGGAATGAAATCAGAATTCTAGTAGATTCTCGGTTATTCTACGCCAATACACATAAACTCAATGAATTTGTCCTTTACAGCAAAGAAAAATTTCACTTTCAATTTCTAACTTTCAAGAGATTTCTCAAGTGACACGTTCCATTCCAAACATCTTCAAACCTGTTCAAACGATTTTTATAACACGCTATTCTCGCCAATTTTCTATCGTTCAACATATTGGCTGGCAAACGAGGAAATCGACCTCGATCAAGTCGCTGAACACGGATGTCCTCACTTTCCTGACGAACCTGATTTATTGCCGCCCGCTTGCTCGGGATTCTTGGAAAGCGGAATTTTGACCGTGCAACCTCGACTTCCTTCCGTAGGAGCTTTCCTTGGGCTGCCACACCGAGGAAATTCTCGTAAATTCGCGCATCACGTACTCAGGTCAAGGTATACAGTCGGTCAAAAATATCGGGACACCTAACGTTTATTGCGAAACGGTGAAATTTCAGAATTTTACAGAATTTCGAACGCAGAACTTTCTAAGTCGTAGAGAAAAATATCTTGCAAAACGTAACAAATTTTTACTTACCTAAAATTGTAAAAACATAAGAAAAGGAGAAACGGAATCTAAGAACAGATTTTATTTCTCGAAGGATTTGAATAGAACGAGTTGCAAGCGATTTTCTTCGCATGTGCCACTCAATCGTACGCCTAATTTCTCCGCGTTTATTGACACACGTATTCGAAAAGGACGTTTACGATTTGTTGTTACGGCCTCGAAGAAAATTCGTGGTAATTCGTTCACTCCTCTGCTCGATTTTGACCGATAATCACACAGTTCGATCCCCGGGAATTCATTGTCGCATAATCGCGCATCAGTTTCACGGTCACGGCGATTGACAAAGCGTGGATGTCATTGATATGTCACTTACTAGGCCATGCTGAACGTGTCAGCGAATTTCGCAAATTTTTCAGCCATTTACGTATCAGTTTGTCGTCCCCTTTGATTCCATTTTTATCTCCGTCGCTCCAATTTGCTAGGAGTAGTTTAAACAGTTATTTGGATATTTAAACAAACTAGTTAATTGAGCACAAACGTACAGAAAGATATTGCTTTCGAAAGGGCTTGTTCGAGGTTCGATTTAGAATTTGATGAAGTTCGAATTGGATGAATTTCGTGAATGGCAAACGCCATTCTTGAAAATACCAAATATTTTGTTTTCAGTCTCTGACTGAAAATATGAAAACTTGCACAGATAACGAGTTGTAGTCGATTATGTAAGAATGATATTTTCGACTCGCCATTTTCCTTATCTTTGATATATAAACAATTTACCTACATATCTCTGAACGAGGTAACTAACAAATTCGAACAAACAAACCTATTTCTCTTTATTACGCCGTTATTCGAAAGCTGGCAGAGTTTAATATTTCAAGAGTAACTGAACGAGGTACACAAAACTTATTTTACTAAAATTCTATAGAACAACGTATTCCCTGCTGTGTACCATTTAGTGAACTATGGTAGACTCAACCAATTATGTAAACTGATCACGCTGGGTCTACACATCGTAATGAAACTAGGGAAATATCGTTGAAATAAAAAATACAAATTGGTAATATGTTTGCTGGCAAATAAAAATACAGGTGGGGAAGAAGGCAAAGATGTGAGTAAAGGTTCAAATAAAAACCCTCAATGGGTGTTTGATAGCTAACAAAATTGCAGAACAGGAAGAAATTAAATTAATATAAAACTTGGATGCGTTTGTTAGCCACTGGAAATTCGGATAAGAGAAAAAATCGAAAGTCTATTCCATAATCAATAAAAATTGGAACACGTAATAATTACAAAACAAAAAATTGGAAAAAAAAGCGAAGGAACTGAAAATGCTCGTACGAGCTTTCGATGCCTCGAAAAATTCGACGAAAATCTAGAAAAATAGACAAAATTGAGAAATACTCTTCACGTACAACGGATTGAAAGTTGATCAACTTTAAGAACTCTGCAACTCGTTTGATATCCAATAGAAACTCCAAACTGGACAGAAACTGAAGATATAAACGGTCGATGTGCACCGAATAGAAATCTCCAAAAACCCGAGGAATTGAAAACTTGTTTTTGCTAGCCAATAACTTAAAATTTTATTACCAGAAAAATATCTCCAGTACTTTTGATAAAAATGTGAAAACTGAACGAAAGCAGAAAAATATAAACTTCCAATGGTCTACCCAACAATATATCCCAAAGATAGGAAAAATTTACAAATCGTTCGATATCCAGCAAAAGTGTGAAAACGAGAGAGAAAAGAAATAAAAACGGCACGAACGAGAATGCCTGCCAAGGAGCTGCAGTTTCTTATCTTATCGGCTTGAGAGTGCAGTCGCTTCATATAGACGTAGAATTCGAATGGTGGCAAGAGCGAACGAGTTTCTCGCGTGACTCAAGGGCCGCCCTTGCTGTTTTGGGCTTTTTCTGCCGTAAAAAAAAAAATCGATCGATCCGAATCAATTGACCTACATCGTGCCTCGTCATTATTAGGCAAAGCGCGAGCCGGCCAACATGCAGCCCGGTTTACATGTGCGTACGAGCTATGAATGTCGAGCAGGTGGCTGTCGTGTTTTATTTAGAAGCCTCTCATAGCCGTTCAACTCCACTTTTTCTTATATCTTCGGCTCACTGAAACTGAGTAGATTCTGTTTTGTACGAGCCAGTCAGCGTTGGATTTATTTCTATGGTTATGGCGTGTAGAATGTTGCGGAAGAGGTTATGTAGCGCGAATAATGCTATCGCGAGAGTAGATGGCGTTATAAACGGTAGTAGGTATTTCCGATGTTTCTTTTTTAAATTGAAATATCTATAGATGAGGTCTTTTTTAAATAGTTGTAGAATTATTTTTAGGTATTTTTCATACTTGTGTAAATCGAATTCTTTCTTTTTCTTTACATTTTCATTTTTTGTACTTTCGATGTCTGCTGAGACGGACTTTTGTCTTGTTTTTGAATATTTTCACAATTATTCTTACGTATCTCGAAACACTTGTGTAGTTGGAATAAAAGTAAACAAGTCATTATATCGCAGCAATAAAAATAAATAAAAAATAAAAAAAATGAAGCTAGTTTAATAATATATAGGCTAATTATTAAGATTGATCTGATAGTAACATATAGTAGCATTTCTTTCTTAATTTTCTACGAAAAAAAAATGTCCGATTTCTCCTCCATGGAGGTAGTAATGCTACATTTAATTATATAAAAACGATCGTAGTGTGATAAAAAAATCGCATATAAAATTGATTGATTATCTTCGATCCTATTAACGATTTTAATCACTGTCCATAAACATCTCGGCTATGATAAAAACTATTCATTATATAAATTATCTCTCCATCTTTGTTCACAAATAGCATCGTTTAAAGTTACGCTTGAATAAACAACGATAAAAAAATATTTAACTTTTTCTTTCATAGAAATAATATCATAAAGAAACTACGTGTTTTTATACATTTATGAGAAACTTCAAAGTATAATAACACGCAAATGTACAGATATAAAAATGTTTGCAAAAATGTAGGAAATATTCAAAGTATAATATTAGATGATACATATTTAACAAAGCTTTGGTAATATAATAATAATTCTCTCCATCCTTTTAATTCTTATTCATAAAGATATGAATTTGTATGTCAAAAGAAGATTCTTCGCTGAAATTAAATGATTTCAGTGGTTGCATAATATGATTAATGAACACAACATTCCAGATACTCTTTTATTGACCTTTACTACTTGTTTGGATCCATTGGCTAAGTAACATAATACTTATACTACTTGAATATATATATATATATATATATATATTTATCTTTAGTATTTGCAAAACAAATTGAACCATTCATACAGTAGAAAGCTTTCAACTATTTCGTAAATTATATATCGAAACTTCGAATCGTCTGACATTGAAATTCATTAATTAAATCTACTAAACTTTGTAATAACGTAGTATACAAATGGCGGAGGGTCGAGGAAATTTGGTGATTACAAAGAATCGCGGGAGCAAAGGTAATAAAGACTAAAAGGGCACGACGACAATGGCGCCACTTGGCTAGACGCCAATCTCGTAGATTTTCTGGCGAATTCGGCGAACACTCTCGTTTGTCTTGTCGAATTTATGCGGAGAATGGATTCCAACTAATCCGTCTAACTGTTATTTGTTCTTCATCGAAGTTAGCAACATTTGTCACCGACTGAGATCGTTCCAGGCATCTTAATACGTTTCCGAAAATTATTCCACGTGAGACTTGTATTTCTCGATAAATATGCTAATAATATAATACAGTCGAATAACTGAAATAACTGAACTGAATAAGTGGAAGTAAAGTTTGGAAATATGGAACAACGATTCAAGGAATAAATGATAAAAAAGTAAAGATCTTGTGTGAGATAAGACTTCGTCAATTTAGCCAAATTGTAGTAGTTCTGTGACCGATTATGACATTGTTATGTAACACCATTTGGTCATGGATCAGTTGTACGATTACGAGAATCTAATCAGTCTGGCCTTGTTGCTGACGTCTGTATTAATTTCCCAATTAAACGTGCTATATAATATTTTAATCGAAGTTTTTGAAGATCGAGTTATCATGGTGCCGACACAAATTACAGTGAGATTTACATAAATTATGTAAATACAGTTATCTCGTTTCTCGATGTAATTAAATTTCCATGAAAAAATAATATCCCTAAAATTGAAATTACATTTATTTTTCTCTAACACCAATATATTAATGGAACCTCGATATTTCGAATATTTATAAAACAAATTTATTTCCCTATCGGTGACAAATTTTTAATCAAAATTTGTTTCGTGAATATTCTAGAAATATATTACAAAAATTTTCCACACAATTTCTCTCCATTTTTCTCTACCACTGTCTCTGAGATTAACTTAGAGAAAAAGAGTGGAAATGGGGAAAAAAAATCAATTTTCTTTACCCTCCAGACGAAGGCTTTGCTTCCAAGGCCATCACGCTTTAATACGTTTCTCCGTGTAGGGTTGTACATTGTCTGTGCTATGTTTCCCCTTAAATCACGCTCGTATTGATTACACAATGCCTTTTTTAAGCTGCTCTGATGAGCAGCTGGTCATGAAACAATGACACGAATCGATAAATACGGATAGTATTTAATAAAAATACGCGAAGCTTTATGTAAGCAACCAGCCTCAGTAACCACGTCACAAGCCACTGCTATTTCACCCCTGTGCGGATGACATGGTCGCCTTTCACGAGGTTCGATCAGACCTCGACAACCTCGTAACACGTGACGTAGTACGCTATGTATTTAATATTATGATCGATGCACTTCGATTGGAATAATTGGGGATGAATAACGAAGGAGGTTGTGACTTTTTACACCACTTTCCGACCTTTTAATTTTTAATTAAATTTTCATTTCTTAGTCTTTTAATTCTTCGATCTTGAACCTTATAATTTTTATTGCATCATTTTAAATTTTCTAAATCCTTAGTCTTTGTATTTTTTAATTATATTATCAATTCCTCGTATCCTTGATTTTTACGTTCTTTCACTCTACTACCGCTTAATTTTCATTTTTCGATATTTCACTTTTGAACTAAATAGTTGTGAAATAGAGGCTATTGATTTGCAATTTGTTTACCGCTGTTCAAGTTATTAATTAATTTATTAGCGTCCATTATGATAAATTATGCATTTATTCTATATTAACTGAACCGTATCTCGTGGTTATTTTTACCTTCTCGTATTTTATACTGAAATTTTGTAAAACTATTACTGAAAAGTGTTAAAATTATTGAAAAATGTATCCTTTAGGCGTAGCTGTAACAGTATTCCTTTTCCTTAACCTACTTACAAGACTTCGATTTTTAATAAATCATTCTCCCTCCCATAACCTTACGAATTGTTTCTCACAATTTCCAGAAACGTGATGTTAAGATCTCGAAACTCACCGAACGTAAAATTCGTGTCTTCCGTGTTACTCAATTTGAACTACGCCTCATGAATTTCTGAACGCTTGAATTCCTAGAATTTGACTCCGCGTTCCGGGAAATTACGTCGGAATTGTCCTAATGTATTTCCAGTTTCCTGGAAAGCAATTTAAGATGACTATAAACCAGGCAACGTTTGTTTAATCTTTTCCCCTAGTTTGTTGAAAGTGCCCGGTTGCACAGAACATACCGCTATATTTTTCTTTCACATACATAAAACGTAGATATGCGTCGCAAAACGCAACTTCGTAACTGTCGTGATTTCCTGATTCGTTGACGCTATGTCGTCACAGAAATATTGCATAAATAGCTGCATTATGGGCAATCGTGGCTGACTATTATCTTTGGAATATTATCTTTGGAATTTTTATTCTAATAGCTTTATTGTAGTTGGATGATGAAAAGGTGAGCTTCTTTAGTCATTAATGACTGCATTCTTGAGTTAGCAAAGATTATTATTCACGGTTATTTATACAGTTGGTTAGTGTTACAACTATTTGTTTGGTTGCCATTAAACTTCTCAGGATTGAATTTATTAAAGTCAGACAATGATAAATGCAAGTAATTTACTCTTTGTAAGATTATTTATTTAAAATCTGAAAACTTTGTTTCAAGGGAAAATCTAAAAATAAATGACTAATAACAGTGTGTAAATGAGGATATTCGAAACAATAACGATATTAATTCATGATCTAATTACTACTTGTACATGCGCAGAAATTAATTAAATGGTGCAGCTAACAACGGAATATATGAATGAAATTAAAGGATTACAGGATAATTAGCGGAAATTAAATGGACAATGAATTTCGCGACCGAAATTGTGGGGAACAGTTACATTGTTACAATCTGTTCCACTGAAATATTAAATCAAACAGCGTCAGCCATTTAGAAATTCCATCTTTTAATATACTTTGTTGTTTTAGAAATAGTTTGACATTGATTTCAGCATTTTTCATGAATTTATTTAACATTTCACGATGAAAAATTACCTTCGAAAAATGTTTAATTAAATGAGACATTAAATTATGGAATATAAAGTTTGAACTAATCCTGTTCAAATGCCTGGGAGAACTTCTGAATTCTTTTTTATGGAACTAATTATTCCACGCCTGAAATTTAGCTTGGCAAAGGTATTAATTATTCATGAAGAATTAATAAGATTTCTACAAAGGAAGACTTTGATGATATTGAATCGAATATGGGAAACTGTTTTAAGTTATTTACATAAATCGATATTCCTTTCCCATGGATAAATAGTCGGAGAAATATTTATTTTTAGAAATATATATCCTTCAAACGACCATGCTTAAGATACTTTATTTAGGTCGCATTTATTTGCCTTATTTAAGAAGAATTTACGTATCTTTAAATAGAATGTTTTCTTAATTTTTAGAAAATTGAGTGCTTCATCAGAATTTTAAAATTCTGTAAACTTTCGATATTCATAATTTTTGTATATAATTTCTAGATTAGTTAAATCCATATTAAATTGCAAATTCTGTCCATCTATTTTCTTCGTTAATGTAGTAAACGTTACCTAACAATAATTTCTGATGTACGAAAAGATTATTAATATTCGAAATGGATTTATAACCAAAATTTGCCAGTCAGATATATATTCTCGGATTTAACTTAAACAAACGTTCTTTTCTCGTTGCACGATGTATGTGATTGCTTTCCAGAATTTTTTCTTTTTTCTCGTTCTTTTTCGTTCCCAATTCGATTTCCGTGCACGTGTCAGATTGTTTTGGGCGATCAAAAAAAAAAAAAGAAATAATAATAATAAATAAAAGAAAAATGAGGAATGTGAACTTCATGGAAACACTCGATGAATACGTCGGTTCGTCGAAAACATTATTTTCTTCTGCTACACCGGATGTGGCTGTTGGATAATCATCGATCTCAAACGGCATCCTCTCGCGAGCTGAGTTCTTGAAAAAAGCTCCGACTAATTTAAAAATCTCGTATTTTTAAATCTTTATTGAACACGCGAAAAGTGGAAAAGCTATAAATCGAGATAATAAAAATGAAAATAAAATTGGAAATTTTTCAAATAGAAAAATTTATCGCCCGCTTGATTATAATGAAAAGAGGTCAGAAAAATAAATTCTTAGAATTTCGATATTAGAAAATATCTATTAAATAATGCCTGTGTATAGAATTTATACAAAATAATTTATTCGGATAAAATAATATATCGTATCTATGCGTTACATCATTTGTATCATGAAACAAAATAATTTCATCCGCGTTTCAATGAATCTGTATAAATATCCTCGAGCCGATTCCTCAAAAGACGACCACAATTACCCCTTCCACTCCTCTTTGACGCTGGCCATTAAGTCTTCCAACCCTTGTTTTGCTAGCTGACCGCGAATTCTCCGTAGTATGATGCGTAGCTTTCAACTGACATTCTAATGTGTGAAACTAAAGAAATATAAATGTTTCAATATTTTAAAATACCAACGAAATAAAATAATTTCACCCGCGTTTCAATGAATCCGTATAAAAATTCTCGAGCCGATTCCTCAAGAGACGATCACGATCACCCTTGTAGCAGCTGTATATACAGCTGTATATAATTGGAAAAAAACTTAATTGGAAACGAACGATTATTCGTATTATTCGAATAATTCTCCAATCGCTATTTGAATAAATATAGAAAATAGCTTGTTACGGATAACAAATAATAATTATACCGCAGATAAGACATTCGACCGATATGAATTCATTTCGATAATTGTGAAATAAATATTTACTCGAAACAATTTGAACAATGCTTAAGTCTGGAACAGAGACAGCAACAAAATAGACTCTCTGCATCATCGTCATCGTTATTATCATCCTACTCGCATTCAGATTTCACAAGTGTCTTGTTCGTCAGTTTTCTAGACGATAATAAAATTAGTTGATAATATTAAGACTCGAAGCTAATAAAGAAACTGATCAAATAACTTACCTTCAACGTTATACAAGCAAGCACTCTTTGTACATGAGTATAAAATCTCGTGACCGAGAAAGACCACAATTAATGACGTATTATTGAAACAATCGCGTTCTCATAAATGGCAATCTCGCGCTGACGTTGTTCGTTTCAAGTATGTAATTCTATTCTTGCACGGTGTTGCAGCACTTCTTGGTAAAGATATTATGGTGTCTCGTATTAAGCGCATGTCTCATATTAAGTGTCGTTGCTTCATTGATTAAATTCCATTCAACAATGCAATAACAATGATTTCTAATATCTCAGTAACAATCGAACCATTAAAATTCTTCAAATTCCATCCAACTCCGAAATGACAAAATGTCCATTACAAGCATCGATTAATCCAGTTTAAAGCGAAAAGAAGAAAACGGGAAATACCATTTGTCCGAAATACGATTTGACGATCTGGCTAATTGCCTTGAAATATCAAAAAATCCATTCAAATAGAAAGTTGGAGAAGTTTCCATCGTAAACTTCGATTAACTTGTTTTCAAATGAGAAATTTATCGTGTTTATGGCATCCAGGAGAGAATGCTTCGATCGACCATAGGCGGATTTCGAGACGACTAGATAAGAACAATAGCAAATACACGCACCGTGACGTAAAAGTTGTTTGACGTACGCGAACGTTTGCTTTTAGATAGGTTAATCGACAAAACAAATTACCTGCGATTATGGCAACGAACATGGCTTAAGTCTTAAGCGTATGAAAAACAAAGTTCTACATTGTATACTTGCTCTAATTTGTCTTTAATAGGTAACTCATAGAATACGGGCTTTTATGCAAATTAATTTTTTATAGACACAACGGCTAAGATAAAATCTAAACAGAAATTACGTGTAACATACGCAATATACGCATAAAAAGTATCTATAAATGTTCCAATACTTTCGTGAGCTTGTAAATTTAATAATAATAAAAAAAAGACAACTAAAAGAGCACTTTCGATAACATGGAACTGATTATTGAATTTTAAAATTACTTGTCAAGATTTTGGTCTTTGTGGTCTTTGGTCTTGTGGTCTTTGGTTATTGACACATACGATATTTATTGTTTTGTTTGTATAATTTATCTACAAAATGTAGATAAATACGATTATACGAAATGCAATGAATTTTTATATGTTCTTGCGATATATATAGCTTGACGATGATTGATTATGTTTGGGTGACTACAATGGAAAATTATCATTGACAATTCTGACCAATATCTATTTCTGGAATATTCGTTTATAAATAAACATTATTTAGAGGAAACGAGGAAGATAAAAAGACGAATTAATATGGATTAAGGAATTATGAAGATATAAATTAACACGACAATGTACGAAATCATATAGAATTGTTGACATCTAAAATTGCGAATATTAAGAATCGCGAAGCCTCCGGATGTTATTCTAATTAATTATTCTATTCTAAGTATTCTAATTATTCGTATATTTAATTAATGTGATACTTGAAATTCTGCAGAAATCCAAGCGTGGAAAATTCTTTTATTCATTCGTCGATCTCTGTGGAAGATAAAAATATTTTTGTTTCAATTGAATTAATTGATTTCATTAATTTCATTAATTTTTAATTCCACAAGGCAGGGCACAAGAGAATCTTTTGTAGACTCAGCCATTTCTGCTCGAGATAGATATAATGAAGAATTATAAACATAACTCGTAGTGCAAAAATTTGCTTCGTCTAGTCATTTTTTTTTCTTTTTTCTAAAGATAAAGGAAACAAAGGCATAGCGGAAATTAATCTCGAAGATAATCCATTTACTCTGCTCTAGATAAAAGTAATTAAGTAAAGAACGTGTTGTACCTTTATATAATCATCTTTTTTTGATTAGAAATTCTACAAACGTAAAAATTCCTTTGTCTGATTATTCTCAAGCTAAAACGAAAAAGATATAATGGAAATTAATCCTGATGAGTATGAACGAGCATCTTGCTCTCGCTTCTAGCCACAAATACGAGTGAAAAATATATGTATGTGCATATTTTTCATCAAAAGGAACCATTATCTATTTAAAGAAAGAAAAGAATATTTATCACTTTCATTAAACGATTTTATTTCAAGAATATTTCCCTGTACATAACGAAACATCGCAATAAAGACTCGCCTTAAATTGGGAAATATATTTCGAACGTTAATTAATCTACCACAGAATATCTTGCTTTATTAGCAAGGAAGCCTAATATTGTTCTCGTTACTCGTGTTACACTGTTTCATCAATTAACTATATTTAATTAACATAGTAATTGGAGTACCGCATGCGTCGCTAATTGGAGTGTATAAGCTTACTTCGATATAATTCCTGGACGATAACTAATTAGCCATTTCTTTCGGATAATTGATTTTCAATTGCATCGAACCGTAATACCACAGAAGGCCGGCGTCAGAAGCTGATTTTCAGTCGTACGATGTTCTATTTTTGCTTGAATGATGTTTCTTTGAAAACAAAGAATATCCGATTTATCTTGGAAATCTTTTTCAATCATTGCAATTGAACAGAACAAAGGTTTCTCAATAAAATTACGATCGGTGATACTTTTATCGAAAATCATATTGTTAGTTTTCTCGTATCGTTATTAAAATATACAGGGTGTTTCGGATTTCATTCGACATACTGTACCAGCATGTTTATGAGACCATTTTGAGCAAAGAATGTCATATACATCGGTCGATTCGTCTTTGTTTTCGAGATAGGAGAGAGAAAGTGGTATAAACCATAGGTAATCAGTTGCGTTCAATCTACTTAGCTTTTAACGACGATCATTTATTTTAAACTATTTTTCATACTGATTTATATTAGTTCTCTGCGAAACATAACGACGATCGTTTATTTTAAGCCATTTTTTACATCGATTTATACTGGTTCAGCGTAAAAGATCAGTGTGAAAGAAATGGACGACCAAAGGAAAATGAGATCTGCGCAAAGTTTAGAGAAACTTATGCTTGTTAAATTGAATTTTAACTGGTAATTTTAATTACCAATAGAAAGTCCAATAAACGTAAGTGTGCATTGAACGACAAGCTTTTTGGAAACTGGCGCCGTTGCAAATTATTGCCATCGAAATGCTGAACAACTTCTGTTCTAGTTTGATATTAGTTAGTAATTTAAGCCGAAAGTTATACTATTCGTAGTGATGAAACATAAACTCGAAAGCCGGAAATCTAATCCAAAGCAAAACATATTTTCCTCGTCGATAACTACTATGTGCTATCGAAATAGAATTTCTCCCACCGATAACTGTTACGAGCTACCGAAATAAGTTTCCCTTATCGATAATGGTTATCAAGAATGAAAAAAGATTTCTCGTTCGCCTATAGTTATCACTTGTCACTAAAAAAAAATTTTAAGCAAGAAAATACTTGTTATTCCACAACTCTTTCCATTTTGATCGCGACAGTTACGTTCCGTGAAAATAAAAGTCTAAACTTCTAGAAACTGAAATCGCTGTCGATCGAAGAAACTAAATGTCCGTGGCGATCGAAAATATATAATTACGCAACGTGAGAATAATATACAACAGGTTGACAAGCGTCTTTATCCGATAACGCATTCGCGAAACGCAATAAGTCATTGTGTAAAACGTACGTTAAAAAGAAAATGAAAGAAAGCGGATAATATTGACATCATCGATTAGTCTACTAATCGGTTGGACATGCTCCAGATGAAATTTCGTATCTCGTGACACTCGCCTCGTTAATGCTCCGTGTAACTCGTGTCAACAACAATTTTTTCAACGCTCGTCCACTTCGTGGATGTTCAGAAGAAATTTGCATCTTATATCTTGCTCGTTTGCCATCTTGTCTCGTTGATTCATTGATCCTTCGCGTGTTGTTGTTATGGAAGACTGCTGCGCCTTATTTTCATATTTCGTTTTACAATTTGTCTGGCGTACATCGTCTCATCGCCGATTGTTTAGTAGGAAATGAATTTAGTTATTGGAATTATACACTGGAATTGATAGAATTATTATTCCAGGGCTAGAACGATTAGAATGTTAAAAATCGAGTTCAAATTATTGGTGTTATCGGGGTTGAGAATAATTTTTTTGAAGAATTAGAAATCGAATTGGAATTTCTTCGGCGTATATCCTAAAATGGTTCGTATGTCCGAAATTGTAAAATCAAAGAACGTAGTAATCGAAATACCGAACATACAAGATCAACTTTCACGAATCTTTAGAAACAATCAAAAATCTGAATCGTCAACATCGAGTGGCAGCATGGCCTTCGTCTGAATCTTCTACAATCAGTCTGCAAGCATAATGAACATTGTGCAGACGCGGAGAACCGTGACAGAGAAAACAAGCGATTCGATAGTCGATAACAAAGCAAAGAACCGCGTCTCTCGCCGCTTATCTGCTGCAAGAAGAAACGAAAGTTATTTCCGGCCTCGACCCTCGTGCATCCAACATTGATACATAATTTGTCGTTTCCGAACCTTCGTTTCTTTTCTCGTTTCTCTTCTTACCGCGTGTTCGATCGAACGTACATACCAGGTGTCCCGTTTTCATCCATCCACGAAAATATCTCCTAAACTGTACGTCGTTCGAAGAAAATTGTTTCAGAGGTGAGATCTTGAAATCTCGAAGACACGTCCATTTAAATAAGATTTCTGTCCATTGGAAGACGTTTGCCCCGAGACGAAATAAGTTTCGTTCGAAAAAGTGTTTCGAATAGTATAATTACGATTAGATATAGAATTAACCCAAGCAGCGATCGTAAGAAGCAACTGGACGTCATGCGAGATAAAAGGAGTACAAAAATAAATAAATATAGTTTGGGAGATATTATGTATTACGTCAGAAAACAGTGAAATGTACAGTGTAATGTAGGAGATATTTGCCTGGATCGATTAAAACGGGACTCCCTGCGTGTTCTATTATTTGTTTGCCAAAAATCTAAGGGTGGTCATGGCGGCGCCCCAAATTATTGAAATAGCGTCATCGTTGGAAGAGTATTTACTTTTGTTTCTTTGATCTTTAATTCTTCTCTTTCTTTTTTGTCAAGATTCGAGATCGTTTGATTTTCTGTAATAGTAGCGCAATTTTGCGATTTTTCAGAAGCGTATATATTTATCTAATTCTTCAGGACTCGAGCGATTCTTAGTTTTCATGAATAAATCACTGTCAAGCGTAATTGCTGCGACGCTTGCTGTCTTGTTCGTCCTTTTAAATTTTGCTATCGAACCGCACAAGTTCAAAAATACACTGATTGCCTCAGCAGCATTACTCGGAACTTTAGTAAGATAATTGAATCGTGGCGCTATGTGCGTCAATGGCAGCGAACGCGCTAATAAAAATTTAGGACAATTTAAAGCTGTCGATATTTTTTAACAACATTAAAGGTATAACATATGTTAGAGGCTCTGTAATTGAATCAGAATTGTAAACACGACGAAAATATTATATTTACTCCTTTCGATCTTATCGAAGATATTGGATTTTTGAAATTGTATTTGCCGAGGGAATTACTGTCAATTATTGTTTATGCAGAACGAGAAAGTAAAAGACGTTCCTTGAAAATTGCTACGTGAAATAATAAAACGGTGTTGATGTTCAGAGTTGTAATTAAACAGATGCAAATAGTACAGACGTCTACGAATACCGAGCAAGAATCATCGTACATTTACGCACGTGGCCTTTCCAAAGGCCACCAATGCCACTTAGGCAGACGAAAGAAAACTCGTGATTTGAAATAATAATCGTACTCGCGATTTAATAGCAAAATGAATGTTATTTTTCACGCGGTTAATCGCCGCAGGGAATTGAAGTTCTTCGAGAGCCTTGTAGCGAAACACGTAAGTTTATTTGGGGTGTCTGAGGACGAGCGAGAAGACCGGAAGTGGACCACTGCTGGCGTCAGTACGCCATTGACGCCTCTTCCCTTTTATTGGCTCCTTACTTTCGCATTTCGCTGCTTCGATCAAATTTCCTACCATCTCATTGCGTCAAATGCAATCCATGTTTTATTCATTTCTTTTTTTAATATAACGAGGAATTAATTTTTCTAATTAATTTTCATAAGGGGAATACCGCGAATAAAATTAAGATTTTCTTCTGCAGTTGAAAATATCGATGTAAATTCGGTCTGTTCGGTTCTTCTTTTATCTTATCGGCTGTTAAATTAAAATTCTTCCGAATTTTGTCTATTTTATATCTCCTTTGGACGCAGAACGACGAGTCGACGAATTTACAAATTAGTCGCGCGAAATATACGCGCGAGAAACGTACGAACAAAAAGATTGCCATCGTATTATTAAATGCACAGGAAAGGAAAAGTGGCGACGTAATTAATTTTGATACGCAGAGAACGTACGACGCAACTCGTTTCGACAAACATATCCTGAAATGAAGCAGTTTAATTAATTTCCATAGAGGAATATTTTTCTCAATTTTTCATTATACGTGGAAATGTTGACGCAATTAAAATATATTTAAAATACGAAATATATAGTTAAAATAAGTTTGAGAATTCTACTGAAATATACAAAATGAAACAGAACATTTGTAACTCTTGTCGGGATATAAAATTGTTTTAAAAAATAGGTATCTCCGTGGACGTGAATTTTATCGAAAATTGAAAGTTCAGTTGAAAATGAAGACGTGATTTAATCGTCGTTCCCATTTACCAGCATGCAGACGATACGATTCAAGCGGAACGAACGAGAAATAATTGGGAGGAAAATTATCTGTCTGTCCGTTAGATTGTGGCGGTTCGCATTTAGAGATATCGCCTACTGTACTTGTAGTATGCGTGCGCAATGTCACGTACACCCATGGTTCAACCCTAACTGTTGGTTTTGCATACGAAGACGAGAAATCGTCATCTGCCTTTCACTCGTAACTTTTACAAATTGAAGCGTGTTTCTACGATATACAATTTCTAATGATATTTCTTATCTTTATAACGTAATTGATCATTTATGAAACAATATAAATGTACGATATAGGAATATTATTAAAATTAATATAGTTGAAAAGAATCAACCCCGTTCTTAATAAGAATATTTCAAATTTTTCATCTGCCTTATTTTGAAAAAAGTTACGCCTTTTACCGTTTGCATTTCTAATTGTACGAAAAAGAACATGTTATGTTAAAAACATCATTTCCGATAGAAATAAAAATATTATCAGCACTCTGAGAGAACCAGAAACAGACTCATCTTGATAACTTGTTTCTCGATTGCTCGCTTCCTAATCAGGAAAGAAGAAACACACCCACGAATTTACGAGTGTCACAAAACGATAAATTGATCGAATTTGGTGGTTCAAAATAGGCGATCCTTTTCGCCGAAATCTCCGGTTGACTCACCTCGAATTAGCAGCGCAGTGGACAAACAAATTTGACTGTTTGTGGATCTTAGGAAGATTCGTAGCGATGATATCAGTGGCCAGGAAAAGTGGTCACCCGGTTTACGGAATCGCTATCGCTTCGCTCGAATTCGAATATAAATTTCGCTGCCTGAGTCAACGTTCGAACGTGCTTTTTTCGTTGAGAAAACTACGCGAGAAAAAAGAAAGACAGTGCGTTGTAACGTAAAACGCCTGAGTAGAGAACAATCGGATTCGAGCGAAGAAGCGGTCATAGTCCATTTCGAATCGAAATTCGATTTCACATTAAAGTTATAAATGTTCATTTCTAGTTAAAAGAATATCATGCTAATATCGTAGGCATAAGAAAAGATATTTTCCATAAAAATGTCATTTTTTATTTTAAAGAATCATAAGAGGAATTTTCTGATTTGTGTATAATACTAATCGTGTTTTCTTACAATTAATACAGTGCAAATTATTACATGTAACTTGTGGATAACTTTATTAATTAACAAGTACAAACTCTACTCTCAGAAGAATTTGTTTTTATATAGAAATATAGATATACCACTGTACTGTACACGCTAGGACAGATAGGTACTAATTAATAGAAAAAAGTCAATCTATATTTTAAAAAATAATAATAGAAACATAATATAGTAATTAAGAGACCGATATAAGAATATAGTGTAACGTAAGAAATTAGAAATAAGAATCTAACAATCTGCTAGTAGTATGTTATGCACCTAAAATACAAATAAATTTATTATCATTATTATTAAATACAATTGCATTGACTCTACATTCATTTGTATAGGAATTTTCGTAAAATTCCATTTTTATGAAATATAGAAAAAAAGAGGGTATTTCGGTGGAGTATATTTACGATAGCAATTGTTTGAACGCGTTGAATTCCCAATAAAAAGGATGTTTCGAGGTATCCGTATTTCCAAAAAATGTTACAGTGTATTGGTCAGATATGATATGATTTAACGGGATTCCCTTAAATCCAATTATAAGCACACAGATTCTCTTATGCTGAGAACAATAGCCGAAAATATGCACAAGAGAAGCGTTTGCCTCATCTTTACTATTATTATCCGTTCTTCGAGCTATTACTAATATTAGACGTGAGGACGCTGTCGTTGAAAATCGAGTGCTTCTTGGTAGGTTTAAAAAGACATTTGCCAAGATATTGGGTCACATGAGTTCCTGTCATATGATTTTTCATCGCGAGAATAAAACGACAGAGAATAATAAGTTGTCAAATTTTATTATCGTTAGATGCTTTGGGAAGAAGAATCATAATTTTTATTATCTTCTACTTGAATTCTATCTAGCGTCATTATTTTTGCGACAAAAGTAATGAGAAGTTATTTTTTCTAATTTGTGAAAATTGTCGTTGTCATTGAAATTATGTAAATATTGGAAAATTGAATATCGTTTTCTTTAGAATTTTCGATTCTACTTTCCGATATCTTTTGATGACCTATCACGCAGTGATTTTTAGATTTCATCTTAAATCACGAAACATTCGCAGTTCTTGCAAACGAGTAAAACAAAATTCGGAGAATTCGTAGCTCAGAATTTCTATTTTTTAAATCTAAAAAGAAACTCGTCGTTCCGGTCAATACGATTTCTTATTTTCAGTTCGGCTTTACGAATACAAAATTTCTCCAATGTAAACGGTGTTTATATTTTAATTCCTCGCAATAAATCTTCGTCGTTCATTCCCGTAAAAAAAAAAAAAAAAAAAATACTTCAAATTTATGTTCCCGTTATGTTCCCTACCCTAACCCCGATATACTGTATGTTTCAAATACGTCCAACCACTACTTCTATTTCATTCAAGAGATTAGATGCACTCATTTGCATTTTATATATTCCTTCCGCAAATTTGAAATTTACTCGAATTTATATAAATATATGTTTGAAATTTAAAGATTTCTTTGGATTTGTCCGCACACTAGTAAAATAAATTACAAAATCGCAGACGGTTAATTGCTATTTTATCAAGTAGAATATCAACTTTGAATTTTGGCAGGATTTTTTCGAAAATCAGCATCGAACAAGTTGTACAGCTGGACGTACGTAACTGAATAAACGCGTATTAACATCACGATCGATGCTTCAGTGTTTTGTAACAGCTGCTGTATTGCGATATTCTGTGCCTGAAACAAAATAAAATAAAATATTCCTAGTGTCTGCATCGTGTAACGCAACTTACGAGTTGTTTGATCCTTTTGAAAAAACAACACGTTCCAAGAAATATCGAGTACTTCAACTAGAACTTATTATATTATCATACATACATAGTATTATACGATATATAGAATATATAATACTTTAAGCTTCTTTGAGAATTGTAAACATCGTTGTACAGTCTGAAATGCTAATAACTTTGAGATCGATCCGACTTAAAATAAATAGATAAAGGAGAAAACAATCTTTTTATATCGTAAAATAGCATTATACAAGAGTTATAACATGTACGATCGGTAAAAGTGATAGTTTTTACGGAAATATATCAAAAATGTAAATTAATGTTTCTTGGGATTATTGCATATTTATGAATATTTCAAGGCGATTTCGAAAAATCTTGGGCTGCCTTGGCTACGACTTGTTACCTGAGGCTATGATTCGATTTATAGAGTTGATATTATTTTAGTTATCTGTTTAGGGACATCATAATGTTTCCAGGTATAGAGTGCTGTTTATTCAACTAATTACTGAGTTGAACTGCACCCTCTTGCAATTGAAACTATGACATCCTCGATTTCTGGAATTCTTCTATACGATTTTTGCGGAATATTTATCATACATTGTATAATTTAATCAAAGCAAATAATCAAATGAAAAAGACTTGTTTGTTTAAATACTTTTATAGTACATTTATGGCTCGTAACGAGACTTGTTATTTATTAGAAATGAAAGAAGAAAGACAATGATCGTCGATAAGCTGGTGAATAATTCAAATTTTCTATAAATTCTGCAGAAAATGAAAAGTTACTGAAACATTTCGAAGTAAACTTGCTACGTAAAATATCTGTAATTTTTGTATAGAGAGAAAGAAATAATATTATAAAACAAATAACCGTTAAACGAAACGGTTTAAGGCTTTTACAAGAATCAAGTACTTGGTAGATGTCCAAATTCGGCCAATAAAGTGCGCGCCCCAGTTGATGCGTTTTATAGAAGGTACGTTCCGGCCACTTAACGGTGCCTCATGATCCTTCAAGCTCGATTACAACGCCTCACGCACTACTCGATTTTAATAGAACAGAATTTAGTACAGTAGATAATTTACATATTGAAAACAGTTACATTTTCTTCGTGTGTAATTATTAGTTGTGACTCATAAGTAATACAATTAGATGAGTCATTAACGGGCAGCCATTCGTCATTACATTCATTATATTAACAAATTTCCCCAATAATACTGTTTCGTTATAATCCACTTACTTGTAAGAATCGTATTACGTGGTTTCTTTTTATAAATCATCGCGAAATTCCACATTTTCATGAAAATTCATATGTTTTCTTTTTTTCAATTCTATAGCGCCAGGTATCGTACGGATAAATATTTTACATAGTTTTTCACGTCACGTGCGTTCCGTGAAACTTTGCATTTTCGTATTTCCTATAAATGCGCATGAGAATCCCCAGTATATTCGTCACATTAGCCGCTTAAAATCTTCGAGTTTATCAATACCATTAGCAACGACGGTGTCTCTCAGATGATAAGGCTAATAAAATTTCAAAATGTATGACGCATAGTATATTCGTAAAGAGCTGCAAATGCACGAATACTTTGGTGAGTCAGAGAGTAGCATGTAAATTATTGTGCAAGACAATCTGAATGATAAAACCCTTTTCTGTGATCACGATTCATAATAATCAAGCATCTTCTATCAGCGATCTTTATATTACAAAGTTTTCTTCTTTCATTCGTTACGAACGTATAATTTAACTTTTACAATTTACTTTTATATCGTGCAAATTCTGTTTAATTCGATCCAAACTCATTTGATGTTTGATCAAGACTCGGTCTTTGGGAAATGGAAACTAAAAGTGGCCACGAACGTTGATCATAAAAATACGAACCGGCATAACAATTTACAGTCTACTCATAATACACAGAATCTAAGCATTCCTCTCGCCGAACTTCAACTATAACTCGTAACTTCCGTCGGAGCGATTCACAGGTCGTGTTTCTCCCCACTATGGCGCGCAACAAACGCAGAACTTTGGCCCAGATAAATAGCTGGCAGCCGGGAATCAGGCACGTAGACCACGCTTTGCAGTCGAGCGACGTTCACGCTACTCGTAAACGTGCTCCGAGGCGCAGTGTAATCGAAACGCTATTCTGTATTCCTTACGTTTGAACATAGAACACGTGCTAGTCGCGACAGTTCGCGTTATCCATAAAAGATCGTGAATATTTCTCGCAAATTTCGTGAAACATAATTTCCACGCTATCGACGGAAGCACGTGCTTATTCTGACTAAAGTTTTGGTGAAAGACAATTTTAAATAGAACTTTGACAAGTTTCGTAGAAAGATTAGAAAGAAGGTGACTGACCAAGCTGAATTTTGGCTTGCGAAACGCTGCTTCGAAGAAAATTCGTCCAGAAGTGCATACAACGGTTGGTTGTGATCGACCAAATTGAACTTTGACCTGTGGAAAATTGCTCTAAAATTTCCTTGGAAATTTGACGGAAATTTGACCTCATCGGAAAGTGCGTAAGATAATCGTGATCGACGAGGTTGAACTTTGTCTTGTGACCAATTTTTGTCTGGTGCTATTTTCAAGACATCTAAAGACTGTTTTAATTAAACGTATTTTGAAATAATTGTTCGTTGAACAAGAAGACTTTGTAGTGTAACAATTGGTGAAAGAAGTATTATAGAAAGCGTGATACTTTCGTAAGAAGAATAAAGAAGAGACGAAAGTGAAAGGATTATCACGAGACAACCAAAGAAGTATTAGAGTACCTGAATTTCGGTTAGGGAGATCGTATCGAGTTGGGTAAATCGTTGTCAGAGAAGGTAGAAGCTATAAAAAAGAAGATGGTTCAACAAACGAACACTGAGTTTGCAGTTGGAAACGTGGACGAGTACGTCAGGTATTTTAATTACCTGAGAGCCCTGGCAGATATCACAGCCATGGCTAGCATCATAGCCGTTCAGGTAATTTAATATTTTAGAAAATTTAAGCAGAGTCAGCAATATAACTATGGAAATAATTTGCTAGAAATTAAACAGGATTTTTAATTGGCCACGAAAATTGTGGTCCTTTAAGAAGTCGTACAATTTTATGGTAGAATCTTATTATAAAATTATTGAATTTAATGTATATTTTCTATTATTATAGCGTCATATTATAGTACTTTACTATAGATTCCTGTTTGTGCTATAATAAAATAGTACCACAGAAAATTTGGAGATTTTGAACTTAGCTTGGGCGTCTGATATTGTTATGAGAATGATTCGATTGAAATTATGAATATTTCAAATGATTTATCATTGATATTCCGTAAGAGACAATAAAATGAAGATTCGAGGTGTAAAGTCTTTAGATCGCTCTTAATTGAACATGTTTACCGAAAGATGATTTAACGATTAGACTGTTGTTGAAGGTTTTGTATTATCACATCAATTATATTGCGATAAGATAAACATTTTTGGTTGTAAGTTTAAGCAGACTTTTGATATCCATTACATGATAATTTAATTAAAGATTCCACTCGTTTTTCGTTTATTCTCTGAAACTTCTGTAAAAAACGATGAAATGAAAATTCTAGGTATTTTGAAGCACTTGCGAGATGATAATTTTGTAGTATTTCGATATAATTTCTAATTATTTTCGACCACTCTACGATAAATAATAAACTGGTTAGTTCAAACGATCAATTTTTTCTCAATGCATAGCTATGATTAGCGGTAATTATAATACTGATAATTGAGTGTCCAAATAATTTCATGAACAATTCTATATATTTATAATATATCTAAATAAATATTTGGCAATTCGAACTGAAACGTGATTTATCATCTCGATATTGTTCGAATTACATTCATTCTTCCAGAATTACCTTCGTTCTTTGACTATCTTTAAATCATATCTGACAGATGAAAAGAAAGAGAATTTATCACGCCGAGGTTCTTATTCGACAATAATTCATAGATATAGTAGCAGCTCGTTATAGTAGCAACTTTTGTCTGATTTTGATCGATGAGATCAAAGAGTTGTAGATATATCACAGTCAATTAGGTTCATTTCTTAACTTTCTAAAAGAATACTATGAGCACTCCTGATTACGAAACCTTGTTTCGGTGGGACTTTGATTCCATAAGCGTCGGTCAACTTTAATTTCTAGATAAAATGGTATATTAGATACATCGTTTAATTCTCGTATAAGAACAATTAGAATTATCAGAATATTAAATAATCAGAATTATTAGAATAACAATTAGAATTATCGTTGATATAAATAAAATTGGCTTTAAAGTTTCTAAAAAGTTTGTTAATAAAAATTTAATCACGAAAGGATGATAATTCCCATCGACGGAATAATTCTCCATAAAATACAATTTTTATCTCGATTTAATTCGTATTCGTACGGCACGCTGATACACTGGTATCGACTCTTTTATTGGCCAACGTGTTGTTGGTCGTACGTGATCGGACCCTTCGTAGAAGTAATTGAAATTTCTCTAAAGAATTTTAATACGAAGTACGTTAAAAATATGTTCATTTTAGTAAAATGAATTTATTATAAATGTATATAATCTATATCACTATTCACAAATAGGGATATGCTTCCTATTATCCATATTAGGTATGCTTTTATTGCTATTATACATATGGTAACAAGTATATGTATACTAAATCTAAAGGATTAATTGTTAATTCAACACAAATTTTATAACAGTGATCGATGGTATTATAGTATTTATTATTTATTAGAAGCATAAGGGTATTTACTTCTTATTGGAAAAATTAGAAATTTTTTATTGGAATGAGAAATTTTGATCTTAAATCATTCTTTAATAAATTCACAATAAAGATTTGACTCGACTCGAAAATATTAGAATGGGAAGTACTTTCTATATTATTTTCAACGAAGAATATTCCATGGCTGTTTGTGGAAATTTTCAGAATCAAGAATCAGCGAAAGTATGAGGATTAATATTCGCGATACAGAGGGTATCACGCCACTGTGTGGATTTAGGAATCTCCGAAATCTCGAACCTCGTGGCATATGTCGATGCGTGGGGATTAATGTCTCGTTTTAACGATCGATATCTGGACGAGTCTCAAGGCTCTTCAATGCCGCGGAACCAGGGCAAGGTGGCGAGAAAAATGTCGATCCATCGACGTCGTCGCCTCTTCCGCGACTTCTAACCCCAAGCAATTCATGCTACCCTTTTCTTCGTACGTCTAATTGTGAAATCTTATCATTCTCTGCTAAAATCTTTACCTTAACTGCTGATGATGTTTTAGAAAGATCCAATTAAAGTTCCAAGATTTAGGGACTTGATAAAGTAATAGGTATCCTAACTATAATAAATCTACTAAATATAGAAACGTAGAAAAATGTTCTCAGAAATTATTGGCATAAATGTTTCCGTTATTTGTTTATTTTTAATAATTCTCTTCCAATAAAACTACCAAACGAAACCAACTTCTCTTGCAAAGATTACTATCCAAAGCTAACATAAAGGTAATATATAAAGAATTGCGATAAATACTTTCAATCGTATCTCCTGGAAAAGTATTTGAAGTTTACTCTAAAATTGCAATAATGCATGTACGATTAACGAATATAATAATTGAAACGAATAGTTACGAGTTTTAAAGCGCCGCTTATTGAGATCCAATAATCCCTGTTTTAAATGTCCATTTAAATGTGCCATCGCATATGCTGCGCATTTAATAAAAAAGCTCTCGAACAAAAGTATACTGGGAGAAGAAACGTCTGAATGAGACAGCCATTCTTCAACGAAGGATCCGAAAAACGATGAATAACGATCTTCCGCTTGACGTCACAAATTTGCGTACAAAGGGAACCGGGCAAGCGAAACTCGGCTGAGAAACGATGAAGCAGCAACCACGTATCGTCGAATCGGTAGTAAAATATCGACAATCGTATCCCTTTTAATGGAACGAGTCACATGGTCGATGAAACTTTCTGCGAAGCCAGAATCAATCGATTTATCTTCATCTACGTGCTGGTTGAATCTTGTTTTCCTACCAGATAGGTATCAGTCAGCGTTTTATCTATCTTATGCCAGTATTTACAAAAATACATCGCAACGGATTAGACTTTTTTATCGGCCATTCGAGCATTATCGCCCTAACTCGACCGACAAACGCGTAATTTTTCTACGAAACGGGGGTCGCAGGAGAGAATGACTTTTGATTGGAGTATAAAGCAAGGAAATCGGCGCACTCCAGACGGATTTCAAGATACCGAGTAAAAATAACGTGGTCACGAGGAGATGATCGATCGATTCGGACTAAGATCGCTTTGTTTCTCCTTTTTTGAAGCTTCGTGTCTTTGTTCTATCAGAAGGAATTTCGTAGAGTGGTGCTAGTTGGGTTTAGTTGGGATTTTCTAAAAAAGTTTGGATTATTTTCAGGCCAATATGGGATATTATCGTTTTATCGAGAAATACGATGTTGAGCAGGTTAGTTTCGTTAGGAACATTCGTCAAGTGGAATTACATATAAATTTTTAGAGAAGTCAGTGTCAAGAAGAAAGCTTAATTTTATGGAATGTATTATAGAAACGAAATGAGGATCAAGTGATCTACTTGACAAAACGTTTACCAAAATTGTTCTTCTTGGCATATCTGGAGGAAGAAAAATTCAAAAAAAAAGAAAAAAGAAAGGAAACGTTTAAGAACATGACTGATAAGTGTTATCAATCGACTTACAGGATATTTAAGGTAGATGTGTCATGGGTCGTGTAATCAGAACATTTAATTAATTTTTAATACTTCATAAGTAGCTAATAAATAATAAAAGAAGAATGCTTGTTTGAAATCCAAATATGATGAACTCATATTTATTTTTATTTCGCAATAATACCTAAAATTCAACAATTTCTCAACGCTACTTTCTTGATACATTAATACTTTTAACGATCCTTGTTTTTGTAACCGAAATATTCTTTTAGCTAGTCAAGTATCAGATAAATGAAATAATTTTCACGGGATAAAACTTTAACGTTATATTTTAAATAGAAATATTCTATTTTTGATCATTCGAAGGAAATATATTTCGAGATCGATCTTACATCGAGTACTCGATCCTTTAAGCTCATTTATTATTTATATTGTCCAAATTCAATTATCATAGATTGTCAAAAATTTCTAAAACTCTTAGGTATGAATCGATTATCTTCTTGGCATTAATATTAAATCCACGTATCGTGATTATCTTTTATAAATAGATCGAGAAATGGCGAAAATCTTGTATCGATATTGCGTGATATTTTTCTTCTTAATTCCACAAATCGTTCATGAAATGAAATCATAGAATTCGAATAAGATTTTATTAGAAAAATTTAATTAATCGCACAATTTTACGCAATTTAGCCGCATTATCAACTTAACAATTTATAATCGATTGCAGAGAAATCACACGAATCTCCTCCTACATCTTATACTTCACTCAGCTAAAAAGTCCGCTGGATTCTCTTAAATCTTCGTTGACGCACAATAAAGATAATTATTAGAGTAAATTTCTTACAAATTGCACGGCTTAGTACTTTTCCAATGACTCAATCTTAGAAGTTTCCGATCTTTAGCAATCGTTCGATTTTAGATAGGACAAAGTGTTGTCACCTGAAAGATAAGAAATCCCCCGTGGGAATTTACCAGGAAAATCGAAGAAACAGCAATGAAATAGCCACGGTTGGAACACGTCACGATAAATAGGCGTTTTAACGCCTTGCGACTTAACTAAACAATTATCCCTGAGAACGGATTTCATTCAGAAATTATGTCACTGATTAAATATATCGTAGATGTTTTATTCATATTTTGGAATATACATCATAATATTTTCAAATATTTTTAGATACATCTCTTATAAAACGAACATATTTAGCCTGACTATTTTAATTAAGTATTTACGTGCATATAGCTAAGCATGTTCCTTGGTTCCAGTATTTATGAAACGCTATAGTTAAAAACAGAGGAAAGTGTTTCACAGCTCCTTCGATTAACCATTTATACTGTTCTATAGTTGAAAAACAGATTCTACATATTCAATAAATATTAACAATTTAAAAAATTCATTAAATTAAAATAAAATTAAAAGGATGCTTTAAATCTTAGTTTTATAAATATTAACTTTGAGACAGAAATGAAGGAATATTGAAAATACTACTTTTTACCCTAAACGTGGATAGTTCCCAATTCAATTTTCTTTACACTGAACCTGAAATATTCAATTGTTACGCATTCCTCACCTATCTCAACATTACATAACGACAAAAACAAATGACGCGGCCAGCGTTTCGAGAAAATAAATGGGAAATAAATTATCGCGAAGTTTCGAAAAATTCACACGATAATATATCGGTGACGTAGCTTGTCAACGGATATCGCGAATCGATGAACTCGATTATGAACTTTATCGGGCAATTACAGAGCCCGACATATGGCCAACAGATTATCCGCGCGAGATTAATCCCAGCAACGATAATCGATAATCTTATCTGTGATTTAACCAACGATTTAACTAAACGTTATAATTATTATTAATTGCATAATACGTTATGCGATTAGCTTATCTATGTAAAACTAAACAGTGGTATGTTTAAATTGATATTTCTGTTGTCTTCGATTGAGATATTCGTGATATTATTCTTCTTGGTATATTCGATGTAATTGAGTTATTAATTGTTAAGTTCCATAGTTCTGCGATATTTCTTTTTTCGCTGGCATTTGAGCCTAGTTTATTTATAATTATTACGGTGTCGTTGATGAACGAGGAATAGTCGTCTTCTTTTTGGAAACCGGTATTAACAGATGTGTGCTTTTTTATGATGGATACATAGGCAGCCAAGTATGAGAGAAAGGTCGTTCGATAATTTATTCTGCGTAGTTAATGCTCAATGACCTAATTAACTTCTGAGGAAGTTTCCTTCCATCGATTAGTTCAGCTTTTTCAGAGACTATAGGAAATTAAGTTCTCGAAATTTAGAATTACTAGCTTTACCATGAATTAAAATTGAAAGATTAAATCGAACATTGCAAAAAAAAAAAAAAAGAAGATGAAAGCAAATCGAATGAATTTCACCGAATCGAAACAAAGCAAAATTTCTCCAGGTCAAATCCAACTATGTCCCGACAATAAAATCAAACTAAATCGAGCCAAGCCAAACAAAAAAGATCTTCATACGTCAAATTAAATCAAAATCATCAAATGACACAAGTTGGAACAATGAAAAAGTCCCTTCAAACCTAATCAAACCGACCGTAACTTCTTCAAACTAAAAGACAATTATTTGTATTAAAGTTTATGAAAGAAACTATCTCAAATGAGAAAATTAGAAAAGCACGCATTATAGTAATGTCGAGATTTATGAAAGAAACTCCAAAGAAATTCTTTCAAACCCAATCAAACCGACGTAACTTCCTGCAACTCTGAAACAAGCTTTCGCTTAATGAACGCACGATATATCACATGCAGTATCATAAAAAATGTTATACTTATCTCTGTATAAATCTTCAGAAGGCTCAAATATCCTCTGAAAACAACGTTCCCTTACGATATCTCTTCTCGCAAAGAAACTCATTCACCGATCACGCTATCACACGACGAGCACGCGATAGCTGGAAAAGCCAGTAAACAAAATCGTACAAATCCTTCCAAGGTGCATCTTGTTTCTCGAAACAGACGACTCGATAACAGGTCAGTCCACCTATCTCTCCATTCTTCGTCACATTTGCATCAACAAGAATCATAATCGTCGTAATCATTCAAACGGATGAGAAGACAATCTTCTGGCAAGTGGCAATAAAGCCCAGACGAACTGATAACGTACGTCGTGACACAAACAACGATGCAATTCATCTTTTTGAGAATGCTGTGTCGTTTGCAACTGATTCTACCATAGGGTGGTACATGCACACGTCGCTTATCTGTGTCGAAATTTCATTCGAGACACGCAAATATTATAAATTTCGCGAGATAAGGGATAGTTTCAGGCAATCGGGATGGAGGATGTTGATTTTGTTGGCTTTGTTCGATTAATTTTCGATCGGCTACGCTTTTTTTACGTTGCCAGAGACATTCTTTGGCTTATCGGCGAAAATTTATGATTTTCTTCACGAATGGACTGAAATCGATTGCGAAAATCGTATGAAAGGGATGTATAATGTAAAACGTGGATATTATGTCAAAAAGAAATGTACACAATCTTTGAAATATTTTAACGTTAAGTGTCTTTTTAGAGGAAATTTAATTTAAGAGGATTTTAGAGGAAATCTAGGAACAATTCGTTCCTTAACACACGTTGTTTCAAAATCGCTGTGAATTTTTAATTTATGCGAATCGTCCTGAATTTCAAATGTTCCCTTTATCATGAATTTTACATTTCTCTGAATTCTGTTTAGTCAAGAAAATTTCTGACGGTTTTGTATTAACAAATCGATGAAAAATTTGATGAAATATCGATATAAATAATGTAATAAATATTGTATCGAACAATTATTTGATGAAAAGGGCAGCTGACTAAATATTACTGTATTTTTCTGATTACAGTTTAAACGAATGTTAAACAAGGAACTGTCACATTTCTCAGAATCGTCCAAATCCGGTAACCAGATATCGGAATATATCTGCAACACCTTCCTCGGTAAGTTGAAAGTTAAAATCCACCTTTGCAAACCTCATAACTTCATTTTCATAAACTTACATCTTTAACGAGACTCTTTACGATGATTAAAAGAGGTGGAAGGAATTGTATTCTTTGTCTGCAACGAAATACGAAACGGTCGTGAAACTATAAGAAAAAGATAATTCGCGATTTTATCGAGGTCGACGCCAGGAGCAGATTTACCAGGGACAATGAGAGCAACGTAGGCTCTTACGCATTAAGAGCCCTTGAAACACCGTAAACGCGCGCATGTTTCACGATCATTCATCCCGTTAACGCTCTCTTTGTCTCTGCTTGCTCGTCAAACGAGGAATCGGAATTTTTAATTACTCAAACTGCCTTACACGTCGATGCAAACGCGACTTACACCCTTTTTCTCGGCGCAATTTAGAAAATCCAGCTCTATTTACGAATTAATTGGTAAATTATAAAATGTTAGTCATTTTTTAATTTACCAATTTATCCGCACACGATAGTTTCTCAGGATTCAGAATTACGCGTTGCTTCGTATCAAAGACTATTCCTATTTCTCACACAACTTTCCAAGTCACGCGAAACCACCGGAAACTTCTTCCAACTAAATCGAACCAAGTTATCAAAATTAGATTAAACCAAGTCCTTCGACCAAATAGAATCAAATCGAACTGAATCGTAGCAATAGAAGGCAGCAGATCAAATCAGATCCAAGCAGAACCACATCTTCCAAAGCGTATAAATCGAATAATGAAAAACCTTGCAAAGCGAATCAAACAAGCGTCGCTTTAAACTTTAACAAATCTGATAAAACGCCAACAGATTTCTGTATACTATTTACCTCTCTATACTATCTTTTTTTCTTGATAAATCTTCTATACTTTATTATATGCTACTTGCATAATACATGCTATATATCATATATATCTCAATTTTTCATATATTCTTACTACCTTATCCTATATAACTGTTACAATAATAAAATAATAAAATGTTATAATAGATAAACAACAAGATGTAGATATACCGTCTCTACCAACCGACGAGGACTCGTCAGCTACCGGAGGTGCAGATAAAAAGGAGGCGAAGAAGAAGGACCGCGTGCAAAAAGGCCCAGCTTCCATGTCACACATAAGCGGCGTAAAACGACCCCTCACACACACGAACAGCTTCACCGGGGAACGTGTGCCGCTTCATGGTGTCGAGACACCTCACGAGGAAGAACTCGGCGAGGTAAGAAAGTTGTCTTGTTTTGCGATTATGCATTATCCCGACGAACCAGGAAATAGTCGAACGAGACGTGTTTTAATCGAGAGTTCGCTTGTTCAAAATCAAATTCACTCGTTTAGGATTAATCTGCAGGAAGATTAGCTAAAATCTACACAATGTTTCCGCGTGCTTGGCGTCATTCTTTTTAAAATCTCACCGTATCCCACGGGAAAGTGTTCGATTTTCAACTATATTTATTTCTAAAAGATCATCGATCCCCGATAATGTGAAATTGGCAACGTTTAGTTTGAAGATGCGAATTTAGAAAGAAAGATGGCTTTATTTCTACCGAGTATGTTTTAATTCTTGTTGTTGTTTCGTAGTGTTTTTCAATGACTTTTTTAACATCGAATAGTATAATTAGTATGTGGCGAGGAAGTTTCCTGCAAAGTAATTATTAATCTAAAGTGGAACTATGGCTCGGTACTAATCGATAATTGTACACTGTAAGAGTTGTTCCATGGATTTGCAAAATAGAGGATCCGTATTGCGTTCAAGTAACAAGTCACGAAGTAGCGTCTTTTAATTTCATCTCGTTCAGCCTTTCTCCAAGCTCTGGCAGCTTCTAGCTCGCTTATAGTTAGCCGTATGAGAAATTTGTTCAGTAAAGGAAAGTTATCTCTTCTGTTATACGTTTGTTACGTCATTTTTCTTGCAAGTTGACCGCCGTGGGCCAACTAGTTAACTATAAAAATCGCAAATAGAAAATGAAGAGAACGCCGCGTTACCAGTTATCGTGAAATATGGCTTACGATATTCACAGTAATAGAAAAATCGTAGCTATCGAGAAAAGCAAACGCTTTTATTTTAATTGATGAAGCGAAATGACAGTCGATGAGACAAGATCTCAGAATTTCCTGGTAATCTCCTCACGTTTGCACTTGTCCAATGAATCATCCAAGTTATTGATAACTATCTGTACTGTTAAGTAACCACTTGGCCGATATGATTCAGGTGGAATTGCATAAGTGGTTCCCAGAACGCGAAACAAGAGTCGCGAAAGCGAAATTAATTAACGGTACTCTACACTTTCTACTCATCCGGAAGACCTCGATTACGAATTCAGTGTCCCTTGTGCAAGTGTCGCGTTCGAACAAAACACTTGCACAACCGGTTTCAAAGTCTAATTGCAAGAGTTGGAAGTCGCATGAGAAACTTCCTGTAAACCAAGTGTCTGGTCGAATATCATAAATAGTATCAGCGATTGCTGAGTATTTGTAAAGTAAAATTAAGCAGCTATTTCGCCGAGAGAAATAATTTAAGGAGAAACACATTTCTAAACTAATCTCGAGATGGATTTCTCTTCAATGTCGGTCCTAACTTCATTTCCAAATTAATGCTTCAAAATGAATTAATCGAGAATCGAGAAGATCGTGATAAGAGATTTTCAAAGTTTGATATCCTTTTACGGAAACAAGTTCTCCGTTTCAGAAACGAGTTCGTTGCACGTTTGACGAATCGTAGAGAATTTTTCGACGATCTCCATTGTTGAAGCATGTCCGAACCTCGGGACAACCTCATAATTCTTGACCAAGATCAGAGAAACCGCCTTTAAATCCGCGTTAATTAAATTTTCACAAGACACGATCACCGAGTCTCGGTCTCTACATTCTCCAGACCATAAATCGGATCACGTAGCTTGCTATACCGCTCAGCTTCGCTGGTTTCATGGTTAGTTCCACGCCCCTTGTCTAATTATTAATCATGCTAGACGCCAGTCAGGAACACGTGTAATCTCTGACACAATTCGAAGACTGTGACCGTCTATTCTACGCTTAGCAATCTAAGTTTTGCATGTAGTTGTAAAACGTCTTCTTCTTTTCTTTTCATCGAGCTACTTTGATCACAGACACGTGTTTTATATTTTCATACTAGAGGTACCTTGGGAGCTTTTATCGAGTCAGGAGATATGGCACATCTTTCGTAACTTAATTTTTGATCGTACGTTCGTCCCTTCGGTGTAGTTTCTTAGACGCTTGGATACTTTAGTTATATAGTAGTGATACAATTCTTTTTAGGCTGGAGATTTACATAGAATCGTGTCAAGTTTAGAATAAAAAATGTAAAACTGTGGTTTCGCGATATGGTTAGCGAAAGTTTTTTTCGTATTTTGTTTCTTTAACGTTGATTTATTTATCTATCAACTTCAGACTTCAGAAGTTTCAACAGAATGAAAATCTTCGTTGCAATAACCGTGACGTAACATAATTTCCTTTTAGACTGTGCTTCGTGCTAACTGTTCACGCTGACTGAATTTGAACGAGACATGTTCGTTTAAGTAAAAGGCTAGTAACAGATTCTTCGAGTTTTTATGTAATAGAATTGTTCTGTCTCGGGACGCGAAACACTTATGTCACGATTATGTATCCCTGGAATTTCCGACTCTGACACTTGTTCAGATTTCCACAGGCTTCGCGTTTTCTACGGATGCCGTTTCTGTCTACAGTTTCGTATTCTTCCCTTTATGCGTTATTCGATTAAAATTGCAGAAAACGTGGATAGAAATATGAGTAGGAAAATTCCTGATAATTGATCTTCGAATTTTATTTTATTTTATTTATCTCTATTAATAGAAAAGTATTTTTGCGCCGAAATTTTCAATTACCAAATCCTAGAACGAAATTGTAGGAAATTTTCCGGAATATGAAACTCAAGGAAAATATCGCACCGAATGAAACGATTCTTTGTCCCTCTCGTTTCCTTATCCTTATCACATTACACGTGTCTATTAGCATAAGTTTCACGGAGGAGTCTATAAATCTAGGAAACTTCCAGCGTCGAGAGCAACGGCCTCGACTTTTCAATATTTACCTTGTTTCTCAATTAACAGGGAGTAAACATAGCGCTAAGGACGAGAATAGTTGGCAACATTTATAGGGAAAATCCATTTCCAAATACGTAACCGTTAGAGCACCGTGCACGTTTTTAAATCTTCTTTTATGCTGGTCCGTGTCGCGTGAAATCGGCTGAAAAATCGATTAAACGTTGGTAAACATGTCTACGTGATCTTTTTATGGAATTTTCGAACAGCTTTCTCTTTTTACTACAATCCTCATTTACATTTAAACTTATCCTTATTTATTTGTACTGGAATTATCGTTGATACTTTATCGAACAACTACGAACTTACGAAAATTTTTAATGAAATAGAATCGTTCACTACTACCATGGTGACTATCCAAATTTTGTTGTTCAGTTTTGTTCGTCATAATTTTTTCCATTTTCTTTTTGAGTATTAGGTTGTCCGAAAAGTTTCTTTCGTTTTATATGGAAATAATGGACGCACAATGTTTTTTGTTTTATATCAGTTTATTGAATTATGCACGAACATAGTGATAGAAATATAACGAAATAGATGATACCTAATTCGATAAAATAATAAAACGATGAAACGAAAGAAACTTTTCGGACAACCTAATATATACTAGTCGAGGCAATTGAAACGCAGCTAATTAAAAGCTTCCACAGGGAAAAAGAACTTTATCTCGTCTATGAAAATAAAATAGATATAAAACAGCGCGACGAACCTCTATTTCTCCTATTTTATTAACAATTTATTTACACCGCCATGCCGAGCGTACTTGATGCATCGTGAGACTGATAACCGTGAGATTTCGATTCTTCGAAAGGCCAATGCTGACTATATTTACGATCATGTGCACGAAACAGCATACGTACGTCGATGAAAAATTTGGGACGAGGTCGCTAGCCTACGATAACCTGATTTCTTCGATTCCTTATCGGTATCATTATCGTCGTTTCACCTTAATTAGCGAGACACCGCTAAAGAATTTTTCACGAGGCTGGATCGCATCTAATTTGAATATAGGAACTTCTTTGTTCCTAGTGAAAATACAAACGGTCTTTTGAAGATTTTCTGGCAATTTTGTTATTCTTCGAGGGTACATTTATTTAGAAACTTCCTTTGCTTTATTTTATTATTAACGGTTAATCTGGAATAAAATAGTTTGAAAAGATTCAAAGTAAACAGAAATTCGAAATATCGATAGAATTGCAATTATATTGATTATTGTAATTTCAATAATACGTAAAATTTGCAAATCCACCCTGGCGATTGATTAAACATTTCATTTAAATTTGTTACCAAGATGCACACGTAGAAGCTGTGATTATTACTATAAGTATAGTTGTAAATTTATATTTACATTTCGTAAACGTATTTTATCCTTTTGTTTCGTTAATAATGGCTCGATTTAGAGAATTTGGCAGACGTGTACGAGAAAGTTTCATATGCAGTTTCATTTCACGCACAATTATTTATCCGGTCTGCATCTTGTTAGCGATTTTAAGAGTTCCGCGAGTTTCCATGTAAATTCGTTTCATAATCCTGGTTTATTTACAAAGATGTTAGCTTATTTTCAAACCGATAGAATTCGCTTTTCTCTAAAATAATTCCAAGCTGCAAACTACCAACTGCTCGTAGTTTTATTGTTTCTACGTATCATCGTGAATTTTAGCTATTTTAAATTTCCGAAACAATCAAACTATACGAGAACTACGTACGGAATTAAAGAGACGAGAATTAACAAGAAAAATTCCATTCAAGTCGTTTGACTCTCGGTTCAACAAACATAACGTTACAACATTCATTGATCTTCGTATTTAGCCTTCGTCTCTATTCATAGAATCCGCCTAGCTTGAATCAGTTTCGTGAATTATAGTAAATATGCGTGAACCCGATTGTAGTCTGCGTTTCTCCAAATTCATTCAGAGAACAATCGAAAATAGAATTTGGTTTTGCATAATCGATGCAAATCCTCGTTCCTGGCGAGGAGAGTAGCTACGACTTTCACATAATCAGCTACCGCTTTGTATGCTGATGAGACGCTTCCTGAGTCTGAAAAAACTTCTTCGTTTCCGGTGCAACACGCCTTACGAGGCTTCAGGGTCCGCCGGTTTTTATTTCATATGGAAACGATAGACTGGAACCTGAAAAAAGATAATTTCTTTAGTTATTTTACATATGACAATAATATACAGTTAATTAGATTTCACTAACTGTCCTCTATCGAAAAAAGAAAGAGTAAAAGATACGTAGAATTAAGAGATTAGAATTTAGACTTAGAATTAGGCGTAGAATTCTATGACAGATTAAAATTGTATTATAATTTTCACTTTGCTTTACATCCTTTTTTATATAATTATCTCTTCGCACAGTTGTATATTCATTCTTCATGATTTTTATTATACTTCAGATAGATTTTGGATTTTAACGAATTAACCGTAATATAATAAAATTGTACAGCGTCACACAGGATTAGAATCGTTTGCGAGTAATAATAAAAATAAACTGAACTGGCAAAAATAGATAATATTATTTAATATCGTATATACGAAAAATATGAAAATATTATCTGATCAATTAGTCGACTAAAACGTCATTTCGATAATAATGCCGAATTTTACGAGGCCTTAGAATCGTCCCTGAACCCACACGTTCTGATTCAGAGTCGTGAAATGCTTTCGAACTCCTTATTTGGCCCGCTACGCTGGCCACTGCCTGTTTGTTTTGAGAAAACACGGCTAGATACGATTCAGAAAAAGTTTAAATTAATCATGGTCGATTTCGCCGGGCCTGTGTTAAAATTTACGGCGTTCAGTTCGAATCGTAATAAACAATTTGCAGTTCGAGTGTTTTAACTGATCAGTTTAATTTCAGGTTCGCGATTGATACGTTGCACGTAGATAGGTAAATGGTTTATAAAAATAATAATTAGTGGTGCGTGGAAGTTGATAGTTTCTATGAAGAATTTTAGAAAGATTATATTATTTCTTCAATTTCGTGGTTACGTACATATGTTCAGGGCCACGGTTGGACATGAGTTAACCGTGAACACGTTAATTAGCGTTAAATAAGGAACTTTCCATTCATTAACAATTTCTTCGCCAGTTCGGTAAACGATTAAAAACCTTCTAAAATCGCGTGCCGGTGCTAAGTATGTTGCATGAGCAATATTGCGAATTGTGCCGCCGAAAAACTGTCTAAAAGATTAATTGTTCCAGCCGGATAACAAACAGAGAGTTTACGTTTCTCGAGAAAATAAACTATCTTAAGAATTTCAGCAAATAAAACAAACGGTAAATAATTTTAGCGAAGAAACATGACTTGGTACAAAATCATAAAAATCGATCTATCCGATTCTCTGGTGTTCTAATAGTCTTCTTCAGGTTTGGAGTTAAGGACCACGGTCTGACATTAGAATTAGAACGTTATAATAATATGTAATGATCTCCTGCCAAGAAATTCAGTTTAGAATAAAATTAAAAATTCCATTCTCTGATATATAACGTAGGAAAATAATTAATTCGGTAAAGACACCGTCGTCATTCTAAAAATCCCTCAAAACCTTCGCATCTAGCAAATAGACCTAAACCTACTCTCGGTTAACACAGGTCTGGTTTGTCGCCGTAAATCTTTACAAATCTCGTATTCTCTATTTTATAATTATTGTAAACTAATTGGTAATAATTCGATTTAATCATTACAGGCTCTATTAAGCATCAACACATGGGGCATCGACATCTTCCGGCTAGGCGATCTGAGCAACAATAGGCCATTGACCTGTATCACGTACACAATCTTCAAAAGCCGTGATTTGTTCAAGGCAATGTGCATACTGCCCCAGACGTTCCTCAACTACATGACGACCCTCGAGGATCACTACGTCAAGGAGAATCCTTTCCACAATAGTCTACACGCGGCTGATGTGACCCAGTCCACCCACATTCTGCTCAGCACGCCCGCGCTCGAGGTTAATATATATATATATTCATTCATCGTTCTATTCAATTTCACAATTCTAAATGTGTGCCAGAGAACAACGCAATAGCCTTTCTTCCTTTGGGAAACGATTCTATACGTGTAATTCAAGATCCTTTCTCTAGTGAGAATAATTGCCTTTATAGCTGTATGGTCTTTTAGAAGAAGAATTTTACAGTTGGATAATTACACGTTTAAATTGACGTCTTCTCCTGATGTGTTTGATTGTATCGTTATATAGTATGCCAGCGTGTTTGGGATTCGCGTTAATTAATATTCTCTAAGCTTGGATTGATATCCAATTAACGCGCAGCAATACTGGTCAGCTAATTGAAGCTGGTTTGTCTAATTACAGTCCGTTTTCACACCATTGGAAATCGCAGCTGCCCTGTTTGCCGCAGCCATTCACGACGTAGATCATCCTGGACTGACCAACCAGTTCCTGGTTAATATCGGTAAGTGTGTTTTTCATGGAAGCTCAGAGAATTTTTTCTTTGGTATAGAATTTTTATACTAAGCGAAGTCTTCACACCATCATCAATGATTCGCTCCTCGATACTCTTTTAATGTAATATATGTAACATTAATCTTGACAAAGTAGTATCTTAGCAAATGTTAACCTTAATTTTCTCCTTTTTAGGCTCCGAGCTCGCTCTCATGTACAATGATGAATCCGTTCTGGAGAACCATCATCTGGCAGTGGCGTTCAAATTGCTCCAGAACGAGTGCTGTGACATACTCCGCAACTTGACGAAGAAGCAACGCCGGATCTTCAGAAAGATGACCATTGATATAGTTTTGTCCACGGATATGTCCAAACACATGACTTTGCTAGCAGAGTTGAAGACCACGGTGGAAACCAAAATAGTTGCTGGCTCTGGCGTTCTCGTATTGAAAACGTACAGTGATCGAATAATGGTTATAGCAAACGCAGTACACTGCTCTGATCTATCAAATCCCACGAAACCATTATTCTTATATCGACAATGGGTCCAACGGTTGATGGAGGAGTTATTCCGTCAGGGAGATCGAGAACGCGAAAGAAAAATGGTGATTAGCCCAATGTGCGACAGATACAATCCCACCGTGGAGAAGTCGCAGGTCGGCTTCATAGACTACATTGTCCATCCTCTTTGGGAAACTTGGGCAGAATTGGTTTATCCCGGTGCTCGGGATATTCTGGATAACCTAGAGGAGAATCGAGACTGGTATCATTCCATGATCCCTCCGTCACCACCGTCCAACGATCAACAGAAGAACGAACAACAGTCCGATAATATACACTTCCAGGTAAGCATCGTCTCAAGGCTCTTTGCCAAATTTTTAAAAGAGGAGTTCTCAAGTTGTTCGATTCTTTAGTTTCTTTGGATAGTCTGTGCTCTCTTGATATATAAATAGACTCTGTACTCTCTTGATAGACAGATTAGACTCCGTAGACTTGCTGATCGTGGTTTCTAAATTCTCTTGAGCTTTTTAATTTATGTAGCTAATAAAACCTCGTGAAACTTATCCAATCAACTTATTGACTCTTCAGGTGACACTGGAAGAGGACTATACCATTGACACGGAGGAGACCGCTGGAATGTGACTGAGATTCGCGGGTATTTGCAAGAAGCTCCACGAGAAGGTGCAGCAGACCTGGTGGCGCGTGCGTCAGTAATCATTAGCTCGCTGCCACTGACTAAATGTCTATGTGTCTATCTATATTCCTTTTTGGCCAAGCTCCACTCCCCGGAACAGTGGAAGAAACCTTGTCTCAACAGGAGAGACAGGACAAAGAGAAAAGGAAAGAGTGAGAGAAAGAAAAACGATTAAGTGGAAAAGGAACGTCTAGTCGCCGCTAGTTCAGACCTCGACAAATAAACTCGGGGTCTTTCCTGACGTGTCAGAAGAGAATAAAGATCAGCCAGGAAAGAAATTTGGAAGATGGAGGACAACCCACATTGACGCGATCGTTTTGCTCAGACGCTGACGCGTCTCAGCTATGGGCAACGGTCCTAAATCGCTTCGTCTCGACTAATTCGAGACGTGACGACAGCGTCCACGATGAACCATCCTCGATAGAAAGACAGAGAGGAGCATCGTCGTCGTTACCATTGTCGCTTTTCTCCCTTCCCATAGTCGTCGTTCGATCGGCCCCAGATTGGCGCGTCTCTGGCTCGAATATGGAGGGCACGAATCTCTTCACCAAGTACCTGTACATTACCCAGGTGGACCGATCACGGTAAAGACTATCACCGTGTCTTTATTAGGTTCCCTTTATTATCGTAATATATAGAACGAGAACATGAAAAACGACGCAACTCGAGGAAATCCCGAAGGAAATATCTCATCTCGCCTCAGTGGTAGGATCCTATCTTGACATATCAATTTCACGGTACAAGCAGCTCCGATCGCGATATTCCAACGATCCGGAGGATCTCCTACGCAGCCAGCTGATCCTCGATTGGTTATTGAAGAAATTGAACGTCTACGTTGGACCGTTTATTCCAATTTCGGCCAAATTGGCTATGTGGCTGCGGTAGAGACCAGATTCGATAATTTTACAAAAGAATTAAAGTTGAATGGTTAAAAGGTTTGAGAAAGAGAAAGGTATAGTGATCGACAGAGAGGGTCAGGGGCATACATACGTACCTACACAGAAGACACGCGATCGTTTTTAACCAAAGAGTATTGTTAGTCACTTCGTCGTTCGAGAAACGAACTCTTTTTCTTCATTCAGGATAAATAAGAAAAAATGAATTATAAATCGTGAACAAACAGCGAGACATCATCGCGCGTTCTAGCTTGTAGCGATGGTAGATTACTTAGGGGACTCAGCGAGGTGGAGAATTAAATTAGTTAGAACTTTGCAACTCGATGTGTTTACGAAACCGAGACTAAGAATAAAAAAAAAGAAAAAGAGAAAAGGTATTAAAAAAAATAATAATAATAAATGGAAATAAAATGAAATAACGAACTACTCTCTCGCTTGGATGTCTGTGAATCGCTCAAACTCAAGGATCCATGCTCGATCTCAAGTCGGGCGTCGATTCTCTTCGCTCTCTTTCTCGAAGCATCGCGATCTTTCATCGAAATTCAACTGGTATATATACACAGACATATATACATATATTTTTTTTGTAAAAAATCCTTTTTGGGCCTTGTGTTTTTTACGATGCATTTATTTTCTCCTTTTTGATATATGCCTAACTGAACAAAGAAAACAAATTTATCGTGTCGATAAAACGACGAGGAAATCAATCGTGATAATGTTTTCACGTATTCGACTTTCTGACGAGAAAATAGCGGCCAAGGAAAAATGACCGATACGCGTCAATTGCTCGAGAAAGAGGCGAATACTTGTATCTGTGTCCGTAGGCAGTGAATCTAGTGAGTGTTTTTTGGTGCTGTGCACCAAGCTTAGATCATTAAGAGTAATTTACGTAAGGCTACGAGTACACGACTAGATATTAAGCTGAGAAATTAATGTATAAACGAAAAGAATGGAAACAAAAAAAAAACCTAAATGTTCTTTAGGACGTAAGCGAACCAAGTAACTAATGATAATTAAATATTTAACAACGAGAAGAAGACGATGAGAATTAATCGAAATAAAAAAATAAAACAAAAAAAAAAAAACAAAAAAAGAATTGACATGACGCTGTTCCATTTTGGGATCCCTCCGACAATGTTCCGCTCGAAAGACGATAAACAGATTTTGGACATTGCGAAGATCGTGAGATTCGAGTGAGAACGACCGATCGAACGACGGGAAAAAATAATTACAAAATATCTACGCGTATAATTTTTTGCCGATTTCTCCGATTTTCTCCGTTTGCCTTGTGGTGACCTTGATATGTAACATATAGATTTAATTCCATGGTTTTCTCTAGAATTGTTGTACATATTTTTTCCTTTCTTTTTTCATGGGTTCTGCGACGAACCAAAGATAATATTTCCCTATAGTAAGCTCCCTCTCGTGACTAATGACGAATGTTTTTGTAACGTGGAATACAAGCGACAACCGCGTTCATGATGATATTTTCCTCATCGAATGAATATGTGTGCTTGTTATTGTGTATTTAACGATTTTACCGACCCACAATGGTGATGACGATGACTATTATTGTATCATGCGGCATGGTCACGATGATGAAACGTTGAATGATCGCGAGAGATGAAATAGGGGTAACAAAAATGAATTAGAAAGGAAAAAAAAGATGGCAAAAAAATTTATAAAATAAGAACTAAATACTATGTGTTTGATTGCTGGACAGTTAAATGAACATGTATTTATCGGTGTAATCCTCGTATAAGATATATGTGTAATAAAACATATTTATTGTCGGAATTTGTTGTTTGCCTTTTTTATTATCCTCCACATTTTTATTTTCTTTGGTTTATATTATTTTAAAGAATCCTTTGCGTTAAGAATCCTATCCGTCAAAATATATTCCACCAACTACCACCGCCTCTGCCGATCAAACAACCCAACTACGCGCACATTCCCTGGGGTATTTGGTGAGAAAAGGAAAGCAGGTGTTCAAAGGCGATTTAAAAAACGAGCGGCAAAACACTGCAGCGTATCACGGGCACGTATAAGTGTTTGATCGTCGTTTTCAGATGAGAAAGGTTACTTCAGCGTCAACGAACGAACTACGGAACCAGATTATTGTGAAATTACACAATCGAACAAATTAGTCTATAGAAAATTATGGATTCATTGCAAAATTGTAAACTTAGAAACTGAACGGAGCAAAATATTTTGCAATCCAACAAAGCGTATAATCATTTTAAATCCTACAAACATCAACAATCCGCGAATCCTTGCTTTCTAATCCCCGTAAATTTTTAAGGTACAAATTGTAAAAATGAAGAACAGATTCAACAAAATAGATAAGTATCAGTAGGTATTGTTAGACATTAGTGAGTACTGTAGGTAGGTATTGATAAGTATTAGGAGAACAAAATAGCGCAAGAGGTATTTGGAACCTTTCGACGTTCCTGCAAAGGACGTCGTTATCTGAAAGCATCCGAGAAAGAAATTTGTCGACCAAAATAGCGATTTTGTAACAGGAGAACATTACGTAGTACAGGAGGTAGCACTATCTCGATAATTCTTGGAATTAGGCATCTTTCCTCGGAATTTCCGAAAACTATTTCGTTGTCCTTCTTTACACGGGTCTGTTTTAGATTTCGTACTAGCTTAACTACTTCCTAACTTCATTTTTTACTTCTTTTGTAGGTTTTTGTAGGATTGGATAGCGAAAAGGATAAGCAACAAGATTGTAAAATGCTGTCGAGATACTCTGATCTATTGAAACTCTTACTAAATATATTTTTTATGATTGTTCTGCAATACAGAAACTTAATTTTTATTCTATTGTATAACCATTTCCACGAAAGCTGTTGCTGCTGGTTGATATTGAGTACTGTTGTTTACTGCCGGTTGCTATTGGTTGCTACTGGCTGCCTATTGTACCCTCGTTGTTGTTCTGCAATCAATATGAAAAAAAGTAATTTATTTCAAACAGTTAATCGAACTTTGAAGCAATTTTTCTACTTTTTCGTCCTTAATCCATCGAATGAACATTTCTACTCCCACCGTGCACTCGTATATTTCTTCCGCCAAAAACATCGGAGAAGAAATGTGCATACGATGGAGGCTCTTGTACTTGTGCAAATTTTTTGCCTAACTTTTTTAACATTGCATCGGCGATCTGTCTACTTATCCGTGAAAATACATATACTGATAAATTACTATAGAACACGTACCTATTAGTATGTAAATTAGGGTAAGGTATAAATGAAACCATCAGCCTGTCGCTTAATTATTTGTAAATATATTATTAAGTAACATCTATAATATAGTAATGAAAAACCATTTACATTAATAAGTATCGTCGTAATAGTTCATGTATGTGAGTGTCAATGTGTCAATGTATAATTTCTGCATTTTCCATTCATCGATCCAATAGGCGGCACGCCATTGGTCGCGCAAAGAGTCACGTGGCTTTCGCCATAAAGCGGAACATTTCGAAACTCGAAATTCGAAAGGTCGTAAAATTCTCATTTTCGAGAATACGGAGCGCATAAAACGCTCTATACGTCATCTCATTTCATTCTCCTTTTTATTACACGTTTCGTAAAGTTCAGTTGAGGGTGAAATCCACCCCTTTCCACGCCTAACCTCTAACATCATGGTTCGAGATAAAGCTGGTATCTCTATTTCTTTTTCATTTTTTTCGCATTTTTTCTTCTTTTTTCTTTTCGTTCGGTAAAAAAATGTATCAGGCGTCCTTTACGCGTGGCTATCCTTAACCTAGCGTGGTTAGTACGGGTATATCGAGATGGTTGCCGTCTCGATCGAGATCTCGAAACTCAAATTCCCCCTATTCAAATTGATTTCCATGAGATTTTTAGGTTCTCCTTCGCCTCTTCGAAGAGTTTCGTCGATTTGTCTTTTCTTTTTCTTTTTATGCGTTTTAGTCGTTTGAAGATTGGATTTAGAATTATCTATCAAAAGTTACAATTAACCTCAAACTTGTTTTTAAAAATCGACGAAGTAAAAATGAAGGCGTAATTCGATATACGTAATAGATTTAAAGGAAATTTGTTTTGAGATTCGTTTGAATTCGTTTTAAATTCATTTGATTAGAGGAGTGTTTGTAATGACTGGGCGTAGTCGTCGCAGTGACTACGATTGTCACCACACTATACTATATAATAACCATAGGAGTCACAATAATTACTATAGTACAGTGCAGATTACATGTAGTGACTATAGGCAGTGGCTTATAGTCACAAGCTACTTTTTAGCTCTTACATTGAATGTGCTGTGATTTGAATGAATTTCGAATTTTCTCGACCGAGAGTTGCTGAAGGTTTCTTCTCCAATTCATTCAATTTACAAAATTGAAATTACCATGTAAATTACTAAGACTAGAGACGGTAGTAGTCGTTGTGTTTCGTTCTACAGGCAGTAACGTGTGCGCGCGACGAGGGTAGGGAACGAATCGCTTCAATTTAGTGCATTTTCCTTGTTTTTTTTTTTCTTTTTTAGTTAAACTTTTACGCTTTGGTGATAGGGGAAGATTTTTTTTAACTCTAAAAAAAGAAATTCATTTTTTTGGCAGTAGCTAGTAATATTTGGTGATAAGGGAAGATTTCTTTTAACTCTAAAAAAAGACATTCATTTTTTGGCAGTAGCCAGTAATATCATCGAATCTCTTCGCTATCGAAGAAGTTTAATAAAGTTTCATCGAAACTTGAAGACATATGAATTTCTTTTGTTGCATGGTGCATCGTGAACATTTTAACGTGCGCAATTAAACGTTCGGCTATTTTTCACGAAATATGTTTCGTGAATTTGATGAAATAAAGTATGGGAGATGTTAAAATTTGTTAATCAAGAGATATTATTTCCTTAAGTTTAAATATTCAGAATCGACGATGTCTTTCCTTTTTTAAATTGTTCAATCTTTGATCCTATCACCTTGAAAATTGTCCGGATCGTGTTCGTTCGCTTTCGAAATCGCGTTTCCCACTACGCACCTCCGCAAGTACCTGTCTTTCGAATCCTCGTTACGATATAAACATTATTTTACATCATCGAAGGAACGCGGGTACATTCCCATAGTATTCGCCTCGGAACAGAAGCATTATTTCATCGAACGTGCCTCTCTCTGTCACCTAGAAATCATTTCTCATACTCGATGCAATTTTAAATACGTCGAGAAACATGATACCTAAACGATATTCACAAAAGATTGCATTATTTCTACATAATTAAAAATTGGAAATGAATTATCGAAGTAAGAAATTAAATTTTCCGGAGACTTGCTTTAAAATGTTTCGAGAACGTTGTTAAACGTTAATTTTTGTATTACAAAGTTTGGACTCTAATTAGAATTGTTTAATTAATTCGCCTTAAGATTGTTACGTACGAAACGATGTTTCCTTAAAATTTATTTCGGTTTAAAGCAAGTTCACAATGTCTACGAAAAAATTCCATTTCTTAATAGTCACTATAGTCAACTTCACATTGGACAGAAAAGATCATCCACTGCCAGCTTTCACTCGATAAGAAAAAAAAAAAAAAAAAAAGAAAAGGAAAAGAACAGAAATATGACGATGGAAGTGACGACAGATTGAGAAAAGTTTGTTCATCGATGAAACACGAGGAGGCCCAACGAGTCAGCACTCGTAGGCTATTTTTTCAATAACTTCACAACAATAAAAACATAGTATATATATAATATATTCTTCCATATTTATATTTATATTTTTATATTTATAATATAATTTATATTTAAATATTTTTTTTCTTGTATATAACTATTTAACCTTCGATATAAATACCCTGAAATCTACACTCTCTCATTCTATATAAAACCGAATTCTTCGCAAATCTATCCAATTGTTCCTTTTTCTCTCTTCGTCACCACATCTTCCTTCGTTTCATATTTTTCTTGCGGAAAAATGTTCTTTTTCCCTTTCCTAATTTCTTCAATGTTGTCACTTCTCATTTTTATTTTTCGCTCCTTCTACGTGAAAAATCGTTAAACCTACTATTTACAGGAAAACTCATCCCTTTCTTTTCCCGTTTTCCCTTTTTCTTTCTCGCGAAGAAATAAAAGACTGGAACTGTGTTTCTCTGACGACTGGGAGGATAAAAAATGACGGAACAAGCCGCGTTTTGATTTTTTTTTTTTTTTTCTAGCTAGAAATATGGGATGATGCTTGACCTATCGGTTCGCCGAGCTTTTAATCGATTTTCAGAGTTTCGAGTGTCTTATACGCAGCAACAGCGATCCGGCATTGTTTGCTGTAATTATTGAAACATTTCGATGCTTTTGTGTCTAAATATTATGATATATGTAGAAACCAAAATTGTGTAAGTCCCCAATTTTATTCGGAATCGTAGAAGAAGATATAACTTTATTCAGATCCGGATTTTATTTCAAATTGTATAAAAGATTTATTAATAATTTTAAGATTAGTAATTTATCAATAATTAAAGCTTGTTATTCTTGTCGTCTATCATCTTGGAATTGACTAGAGTAGTTAAACAAACGTAAAATGATTCATATAGAATAAAGTTTCAAGTTATTACAAATTATATTAAATTCGTAACTATACGAAGCTTATTTTATTCAAGATATACTATACGAATCTTTAAATTAGTACATATAGTATAGGTAAGCCTTAGGTTATGTCTAAGACTAATTAAAATTAAGTTGGAGTAAAATGAACCTTAATCAGAGATTAGAACTAAGCTAACAAATTAGGTATATTCTACGGTTCGATTAATAATAGTAATTAACACAGGTAATCATAAATTAATTTTTAATTACATACATAAGATCAGTTGAATTTTGATTCAAGAATTTCCAAATAATAAACTTAATTTAATCTATATCGACCAAAACTAATCGGTTCTAAAAGAATAAGTAAACGACAACAAATTTTTCAAACACAGTTAAACGGCACTATATCATAAAACTCGATCGTCAAATGTATCACAAAATTTTATAGACCTTTCATGCGCTCTTAGATACTATAATGACGAATTTATAAAAACTTTCACAGTTCTTAATAGAACCATACAATCCTTATGATAATTATATATATTATATATATATATATTAATTAATATTATATAACACAGTATACAGTGAATTAGACATAACAAAGACATCAAAAAGCATCGAGATGCCTCGATTAGTATAAAACCTGTACGCCTAGACACTGGCAACCCGCTCTACTCGCTTGTTTCCATTCATTCGGGGGAAGTCCTCCCTTTCTTTCTCTTTTCTTCTATCTACCTAATAGTTTACAAGTTTATAGCCAACATCGAATTGTCCTCGAGTATTTATATATATTTATATATATATGTATACATAACGTATGTATAATATTTATAATATTTATATCCCGTATTTATATCTGTATTTATAGTATGTATATCCAACTATCCAAGTATGTATAGCGAATCGACTAAATTTACGCGATCATAGTACTGCCCCTTATCTCTTTCCTTCGTTCGCATAGTTATTGGCAGGCCCTTATTTAAAATAGCTCCAGGTGAAAAATATCTGTACTTTGTCGAGATTTTGGATCTTTGCGTATTACATTTGTTTCATTTCAATGTTTTTAAAGTTGCTTCAGTATCGGTATAGTTCCGTTTGTTTCGTCTACTTGGTTTCATAAGTTAGGAAGTTGATGAGATAATTGATTATCTAACGCTACTTAGCAGCTTCTCCGAGTTCCTTGTTCGAATTCTCTCGATTTATCGATATGTCGTGGTTCTCTTAATAATCCCTTGTCCGTGACCGAGTCAATCCTTTTATTGCTCTGGAGTTTATTATTTTAATATTTGAACGTTTTTTTTGACTTTCAAGTTATTAATTTTTTCTATGGATTGAACACTTTCAGGTGTTCATTGCATAATTTTTCATAGTTTTTTCATTTCTTCCAATATTTTCCAATATTTGAGTATCTTCATTCTTCCCATATGACAAATTATACATGTAAAGGGCGAGGAAAAATTTTCTTTCGTTATTTCTCTTTATAACTCATAAACATCGTTGATTCGATTAAAAGTATCAAATATTTGACTTATAGGAAAAAAATTAATCCGTTCCAAAGCAACAAATGGACTGAGTAGTCACTATACCGTAACCTTTCCTTCACTCAGTTTCGTATGATCTCTCTTGCTAAGTCAATCCTTGTCATCGACTCTTAAATTCACGATCTCCACTTTACATTGCATAAAACACAATGGTTTCGCAATTTTCATTATTTCCATTGATCGGATTATGTATATAGACTCAGTATTAAATCTAATTTAAATCTAACGCAAATTAAATTTCATACTTGAATAGAAACTTACACAAATATATATATATAACTGATTAAATTATAAATTTAATGCAAATTGTAAATCCAATAACATAAATCTGCTTAAATTTAAATGTCATGTATCGATATCTAAAGAAATTAATTCTAAATTAAAAATAAAAAAAAATATACTCATTAAATCTATTTTAATCATAAATGAAACAAAATCCATTCAATCCGTTCAAACTCATTTTCGTTTTAAGAGTCGACCAAGGGTAGAAATTCGTAAACCAGAGGATCAGGTAAATCGGATCAGATCGGATCAGGAAAAATTCCCACAGTCCGCCTGTATTCTCCTAGTAACAGTGTTACATTATTTTTCGGCGTGTCTTACGATCCAAAGTCGCCTAATCACCCATACATTAGGGGTAATTCACGAGTGAAAGCCGAGGGGTGGCAAGAACTGAAAGAAAACCACGCGAAAGAAGCCACAGAAGAAGAGAGAAGTCCACATTTACACCTTCGTTCTAGCTCTCACGACGACACAATAATCGTAATAATGGCAGTAATAATAATAATAATCGTTCTGAGCAGCCATTGGTACTCGTGACGCAGCGAAAAACCTGTTTCTTCGCCATTTTCCTTTCTCTTCGTTATTTTGAAATTTCTACACTCGTACACACGCATACATATCCACGCATACGTCAGAAAAATTTTCTTTCTTTCTCTCTTTCTCTCTCTTTTCGCTCGAGTGCAGTGGAACTTTAATTAAAACGCGTACGATTACAGCTGAAACGTTCCTGTTCCGAGCAAATACACGTTTTCTGTTCGACCTGGAGAACAGCACGCACCACTTCGAACATGGCGGACACGTCCTGGACCTAAATAAGTGTCATAAGTTTCTCGTTCTCTCTCACACTCGCTTCTTTCTGTTTTCTCTCGTTTCTTCCTTTTTTTTTTGTTTTTCTCTTTTTATTTTCTCGGATCTTCGTTTTGCTATCTGGTTCTTTCTCACTCACAAACACGTGGGCTAGTATCACCACTCAGAACGCACACAATATTGGCCCCAGCACCCTTTAGTTCTCGTTTTTTTTCGATATTTTTAGCGGTTAGGATTTTTTGCAATTCCTTTTTGTCCTTTTTTTTCGGCGTTTCTGCTGTACGTGCTTTTTTTTTAAATTGGAATCGCGCGATGCGTTGCACGTTGCATTCGGCCAGGGAGGTTGCTAATTAGCGAGGTAAATTGCGGGGAATCGGGTTGCTTGGGAAATTTAACGATCGAGATTTTTGAAATTCGAAAGTTTTACGTGTACTTCGATATTGCTAGGCAAATCGAAAGATTGATTGGAATGAAATATTTGGGCAAATTTGAAAATATCGAAATAAATTGAAATTCGAATATTATGCAGTTTAAAAAAGAAATTATACCAGTGGACAATAATTAATAATTTTACCCATCTACGGATAGGAAAATAATCTAGAAATAACACGCTTAACAGCATTTTCACCGATCGACGAATAAAAGAACGCAAATAATCCAGTAAACTCTACATAGACAAATAAAAGAAAGGTTTAAAAAAGAGAAGAAAGACACAAATTCAGCCAAAAGCAATTACTCTGAAAACCTCCCAAGATCCCATCACCCAATTCGGCCATATAAAGAAAACATGCTCGTTTGCAGAAGGGTTCGGTTCTCCCTGACCCTTAAAAGAAGACAATACTTTCCGAAGCGACTACTCCAATAAAACCGAAGCTTCCTTAAGTGAATTTTATATACATGTACACATATCTGTATGTACATCGAAGGTTTGATCCAAGGATCCGCCATGTTCCAAGCAACGATTAGGTTCTCTAACAAACTTCTTTTTCTCTCCTCTCCTATCTCATTTTTTCTGTCGCGCTCTCTTCTCTGCACGACTCGCACCCACGGACACTTACACGCTATTTACGCTTGATTATTTAGGTTACTTTCTCCCGACACGCATTCCGTGTTCATTCCTTCGTTCGTAAATCGTTCCGCTTAATATATATATATACTTTGTATTTATATATATATATATTTTTTTACTTTGTATTTATATATTTATATTTATATTTATATATATAGAGATTTTTTTTCTTTTTGTTGTTGCTGTTTGTAGTTGCTGTACCGACGACTCGAGTTTTGTGTAGTAGGTTGGTACTACACAGCCGTCACGTGGCCTAGTTCCTTCACTCAGTGGTATCACCTCGCGATGTATCTGCCGAACAAGGTGCCCAGTACTGCCAAGATGTAAACCGAGGCGGAAATCCGGAAGGTCCACGACGTGGCCGTCGAGATGTCGCCGCATTGCGCTGGAAAAATTTGTTTCTGGTTAGTTTCGGTTGGTACTGATGCGCAGGGATTAAATATGGAATATTTTTGGTTCAAGCTTTAGAGAAATTTTAGGCTTTTCAATTTTTCAAGCTATTTACATAGTTAACAAATTTTTTTTTTTATTTTTCGATGATTCAACTGGTACGGATTCTGTTTCAATTTATACAGTTTTTAAATATTGAAATTTTTCAGCATTTTTTATTATTTGATGTTTCAACTAGAAATCTTTTTTTAATCTTCTAATTCTTCTATCGCTTGATTTATTGAAGTGTCAATTCCAGATTTTCCCGATTCCAGAACGTTCCAATTCTCTTACAATCATATTTGTAACTTTCTAATCTTTCAACTTAACAATTTTTTGTGTCCCTAATATATCAAGTTTTTAATTTTTTAGTTTCACAATTTTTCAATAATCAAATCTCCATCTGCCAATCTTATTATTCTGTGGAACAATTAATTTCCCCTAGAAATCCCTAATTCCCCAGAATCTCTACCTCCTCATCGATACCGTCTCAATTGGATCCAATTTGAAAGATAAAGTGAATCAGCCGTTTAATTAGCACGTGGAGTGACTAGGCGATTCGGACAATACGATCAGTGTCATGGTTGAGACGCGATAATCAGGAACGTCGCTGACAATGCTCACTGTACGACGTGAGGTTGACCTGCCACGATACTGCACGACCATGAGAGGTCCTCGGACAGGAAACAAGATGAACCCGTCACTGAATGTTCGCAACTTCCAGTCGCCATGACAGATATTCAATTTCCTTATTTCCCGATCCTTCAATTTTTTCCAATTTCCCAATACGTTCCGAATTTATATATTTTTTAGTACTTATGATGCATCTAACTTTCTGTAATTTTCAAAATCTTTATAATTTTTCAAATTTCCGATTTCCAAATCGTTTAATTTCTCCTATTTATAACTTCCTAAGTTCCGAAGCTTCCAATTTTCTAATTTTCCAGTTTTCCAATGTTTCATACGTTTAATTTCCTAATTTCCCAAGTTAACAACTTTCTAACGACTTACTTTCCCCATTTTTCGTACTTCGAGTCTGCTAACTTCTTGAGATTATAATTTTTCAAGTTCTTCGTTATTTACGCATTAAATTTCCCAACTTCACATGTTCCTGCCTTCCTAATTTCCTTGAAGCTACGATGTACTTGATGTCCTAATGGAAATTTGCGACGTGATAATAAGGAACATGGGTGATAATGCTTACCATACGACGTGAGGTTGACCTGCCATGAAACTACATGACGATGAGAAGCCCTCGGACAGGAAGCAAGATGGCCCGTCACCGAGAGCTCGCGACTTCCTGTCGCCGCTGCAGAAGCACTGTAAACGAGACAGTATCTTCCTTTCTCGGTGCTCGCTACCAAATAGGCTGTGTCGTTCTCGATCCAAGTTCCATGGCACGAATATTCTGAAACAATCCATTTTTCACTCACGCACTACTTGTTATCGTTGTATAGATAATTAAAATTGAGATGATTAATTCCAAAAATTACATCAAATATCAATCGAGAATATTCTATAGGTAACATTAACTTTGTTGGAAACTCTACTTAATTCTTTTTTATTTACAAATTAGATATTTTATCATTTTTAAATTTTCAGTTGAAATTGGGCAGCTAGTTCATTGACAAAGTTATTTACCACGTATTTCAGAACATTATTTCATTGTATACCGAGAATAAAACACGCTTCTTCAATATTAAATGTTCAACTGTGAATAATAATTAACGTTAGAGTCACTGGAAAATAAAAACCTTCAGGTTTCCAAATTTAAAATTCTACTCGTAGAGTCTGTACGCCCCGCTGACGTATATAGAGATTAATTTGTTATAAGATTTCAAGCTAGATTAGAGTTTAAACTACGCAATAATAAATAGTAATATAATTTCCATAGAACGCATAAAACTCGAAACCATTTGAACCGCGACATCAAGCCACAAAGACATCATTATTGGCTGCATGAATCCCTCCGTCAAGGAAACACGCTGTAGCATAATATTTAATTATGCTTGGAGCAATCGAAGAACAGGACAAAACGAAGAAAGTGGAATATAAAAAACGATCGAGCGAATGGTTATAGCATGGAAATATTACGTCAGCCGGTAATGTGACCTCATTATCGAGAATCGAAGTATAAAAGCACGATTTCCGAGTAGTTTATCGGTTTCGAACTGTTAAAAGAGAGTAAGAGGGAAAGAAAGGATTCTAGTAGCAACGGAGGAACGTTTATCGTTCTAACGAAAGTACTGAATGGGTAATCACCCATGCAACGATTTTAAGTGTTCGATTTCGTTCACCTTAAGGGTCGTTTCACGACCGAGTTACAAGCTCGACTAAACGGGGAGCGAGCGAAGGTGGAATGAGCGGAGGAAGGTGAAAGGGGAAAGATAAAAATGGGAGCGATTGAAACGAGCCACCGTAAAAGAAGGAGCAGGTTTAACGTTCGTGAAAAGGGAATTAAATTATCCACGACGACTAACGCTGGCTAAGACCGTTCAATTATGATCAACTATGCGCAATTAGAATTCCTTCGATTATTAAATTTTTACGGTACTCGAGCCTGTATATTCGCTCAGGCAGGCATGGTGGCCCCAAGAAATTGTATATTTCGTCATGTTTAATAGTGACCGATTATTCTTCGAGTGGGTTAAAGACAAACTTGCAACGAATCGTTTGATAATTGTTATAGGAAATTGATTATCGATAATTATTTTAATACAATCCATTCTTATCTTTATCTGAAATTCAAGATATTATGTTTCGTGAGGTTTAATGATAGGTGGTGGTTTTCTGAATTGGTTGAAGGTAAATTCTATGTTGAGTAGCCTCATAATTGCAATAGATAATTGGTTACTGATATATAATGGTTTGATATCGATCCACCAATAACATTTTAATATGATTTACTGGCTTAATAAGCTCATTCACTTCTCACTAATGTCTACATCTCAAAGAATATTACAGAAATTGTTTAAAAATTGTAAAATTACGCGTATTTGAATATTTTTAATAAAAAGTTATAGAGAAATATAATAATTAAGATACTTCTTGATTATATAAATAGATGTCATATAAAAATGCCAACATGAAAACAGGATTGAACTTATTATCCAACTTAATATTTTCCAATGACTAAAACTCTTGAAATATTTTTCTATCGCGTAACAGTGAAGATATATTTCTGGAAATTGACAAAGTATCTAAAATTGTTTCATACGACTTCGAATTAACTTGGACGTGTTCAAGGCTGAATCGTTTCGAAGTAATCCTTGAGAAATGGTCCTTGAATGTAGGATGTTCGACAGGGAGACGCGGCTTTTAGAGAAGAGAAAAGGTCGAGTTTCTCTGTGTGTTTGGAGTTTTCGAGAAAGGCGCGAACAGGGACGAAATAAACGAAAGCCGTAAATCGCTTCGACACGTCGATATCTGGCGTGTTGTCTCGGCCCGATACCTTATCGAGACTGCAAGATAGAAAGATGAGAATTTACAGCGTCCGCGCGACAGTTCGCGTCGGCTGAAAACGGAAATAAACAACGGGAAAATTCAGCGACAGAAAGAAGCTACGCCTTTCACCAAATATGCTTTCAAAAGGGATAAAAATCGGAGACGTCAGTCTCCGTGCTCATCTCTGATCCGCAAATGCCGATAAATTCTCTGTTCGATTGCTTCTTTGCATTTAAACGACGTTCAAAAATTGTTTCTCCTGTTCCTTTTCCTTAAGAACAAATATCGTACAGAGCATACAATCTTCCAGCATGAGAATTTCCGATGAATAAAAGATGTAAAATGACAATCAAATATGTTTAGAATGTTAAGTAGTCTTGAAGAAAGATTTTGAAAAAGTTGCATTGAATTTTTAGTCACGTTACGTCTTATTTCATTTATTCTTAGAACAGCGCGTAATTTCACTTAATATATATATTGTACGTTTTTAAATGTACGTGTAAAAGTTGTGATAAAGCTTGTTAAACAGTGTACAATTTTCCTCTAACTTCACTCGGTGCCAAATTACCGTATAATTTATCCTGATCATTGGAATCAACTCCTATTATTTACTGAAATATTTCATTTCAATCTTAAACGCACCAACAAATTATATTTTTTTTAATTTATTCGATAAATATATCCTTACACAACTGACATCATTCTTCTCCAAGATATTTGATAATCTTAGCAAAGATTCTAGAAAATAATCCACCTAAACTAAGGTTCCTTATCTAAAGAAATTCTATCGTATTCTCTGGCTCTATTTTTCTTCAGAATCCTGGAATTTTCTCTGAAAAGTATCCTGGAGAGATAGAGTATAACGCGTTCTTGAAAACGTACTTTGTTTGAAGTCGATAGCTCAATTCGTTCCCGAGATACAAGGCTTGAAAGTTCGAGCGCTTAAAATAGAAGATGGCGGCGCCTGGTAGCTTTGGTGATTCACTTCATTCCGAGCAACTGCATATCTTGATGCTAGGAATGATAAAAAACATTGCTGACTCAATGTCTCTCACTGACCACACCACGCGTGGTGGGAAAGGGATAGGTCGGTGACCGAGTGTGATAAAGATGGAGATAGCGAAATATTAAAAAATTACTCTTCTATTTACACGATGATATCTCAGGAACGGAGCGTCGTATCGACACGATTCAAAAAGCATTTCAAAGGGAAGACCTTACCGCTTCTGAAGATATTAATTAAAATCTGCAGGGACGATGTGGATTCGTGTCACAGAGCAAAGAAAACTGCAATCTTTTAATCTCACTTTAGGGCTTTGGGTTTATACTAATTTGACTTGGAGTGAATGTTATTGCTTTCAGATGATTAATATGCTGGTACAGCATTGAAATGAGTACAATAACAAGTAATATTAACTTCCATATCTCTGTTAAACATGACGATAAATTATTAGGTAATAAATTATCTATTGTAAGACAGAAATGAATTGCAATCTTTTTACACGATTATGTGGTAACAAATAACGAGTAAATGATTCTAATGAAAAGTGTAGCAGTATTAAACAGTATAGAATTTAATTTTTCAAAATTGCAATTCTTAACCTCTATTTTTAAAGTACATGTAGGAAAAACTTGTTAGTATCACTTTTTGAACTTTCACAGATGATTAAATCTCAAGTATTTCGCTTCATCCTAACTTCCCCTACTTCATCTTTTTACCTCTGCTTCAATAATCACACTGCTGCCGAACTTCCCATCGATAGTATACACCAGACGGATTGACTCTCTACACCACAGTTCTCTAATTGCGAAACTAGCACATTACAAGCTAGAGCTGATCTCCCAAGTTTCTGAAACCTAAACTAAAACCTAATCGAACTCGGGTCCGTTTCTAGCCGCAAGAATATCAATCTTCGACCTGAAAATCTATCTTCCACTAGACAAACTCGCAAAGAAGATCAAAGATTACGATCAAAAGATATTACAGATGTTAGGTTCGCATCGTGATTCTTAATCCACAAAAACGCGACGATTCACGAAAGGAAGAGAGAGTTGCAGTGACGTTTCGGTATCAGGAATTATTTTAGCATGGAGCAGAGCGTTGACATAACCGAGGATTTAGCCGGTCGAGCCTCGTATCTTACGACTGTCGACAAGGGGATTGCGTTCCAGGCTGCAGCACCACCCCTCTGTAGACGCGGAACGCGAATTGGTCATTAAGACTTCGTACAAACAGCGATCTTAGCTCCCAGACCCAGAGAGAACATCTCGAAACGTCTCCAGCCAGGCTTCTGGTAACGATCGTTAATTACATCCATTTCCAACGTAGTATTTGTCCGTGTTGGGATTAGAATCTTGTCAAGATTCGTTGTTTAGAATATTTTATTTGGTTATGGTGTGATAGTTGAGATCTAGAGACTTATGTTCTGTATTGTATATTTATAATAATCAATTAAAACCCAATTATAACGAATCAAAATCATTATGATAAAATTGAACCAATCTGAGAACGTTATCAGATGAAATCTAACTATTCGGTCAAGCTATGATCTATTGTATAACTCTTCTCTAACATAATATTTTATGTAGAGAACTTTCAGTTTATCTAAACAACTCCTACTGCTTCATTTAACATTTCATGAATAGAAATCTTCCTGCAATCTAACATTACCACAACAGTGGTATTACATCTGTTTCATCCATTGTGCTACTCCAAAGGTAGCAATTAGCTAGGGAATTTTAGATGTCCCTAAACAATCCTTCAAGAACTAGCTCTAAGACCTACTTCTCTCAATATAACTGTTCAAAGTAACACACGAGCCCTTCCCCTTACATGTCATCAAATAACAGATCCCACAATAATCTCCTATTCCCTACCTCAAACTCTCAGAAGCCCCTAATCTCGAAATTCATTAATTCGATAAAATCAGACCATTATTGTTCGAAGCAGGCAGTGACAGGTTCTCTCCGCAGCTATTCCTGAACGGTCGGTTCTATTTCAAACTCCATTTATTATTCCTAACCTCAAAACCCCTTAACCTCAAAATTCATTGGTTCGATAGAATCAGTCTATCATCGCTCGAGCCAAGCAACGACAAGCTTTCTCCGCGACTATTCCTGAAAAGTCGTGCAACCAGTCGGCTCTATCTCCAGCCCAGCCCAGCCAGAGTCCCGGAAGCCTCGAAGCTTGGCGCTGCATCTATCTTTCAACGCGAGCGGATCCGCGCGCACAGGCACGCGCCATAAACACATACAGCCGAATAAAGCTACAAACTTTGCACATAAGCAAGCGTGGAGCCACGGCAACCGTCACGCCGCTGACTTCTCCGCAAACTAACTATCGCCACTTGCGATAACTTCACCCCTTCGAAGGGCGAAGAAGGGACGGAAGAGGCTCGAGGTAAATGGGGAAGCGACGAAGACGCGTCTCTTCACGATGGGGGGATAACTCGGCCCTGGTGCGGGTAATCCGATAAGATGTTCCTGTTGAAGCTGCCTCCATCCTACGAGGATTCACTCGACCCCCCATGGCGATGCTCCCTGCGAGCACAGTCGATTCTCCAGTGCGAGATACAGGTAAGACGGATGTCAATAGAGACGTGGATGCCTGTAAGAGATGTTTCTTCCGTAGTTTTTGAAGAAAGAGAAGTTGCTGACTCTCTGATAGACCTTTCGAGAACATTGTAACGAGCAGATTGTGAATTACGGTCATACCAAATGTACAGGACGCACATGATATGGGAAAGTATATAGAATATCCAAAATATAGTATTCTTTATGACATTGAGTCGATAAATCAATTTTTATTCAAGATTCAGCTTTTTAATTATATCTGTGAGAATATGAATTTGTACATGTTCCGTTCGTAATCTGATAAATGATTTTGAGTTGTGAGGTTGCATATAGAGATACGTGTCGGAATTTTTGACTAGAACCAAGGATGACTTAGACTGAATCCAAATTTAAGCTGAACCGAATCTAAAATGGAACCCAAATCTAGTTCAAACATAACATAAATTGAACCCAAAGTTAATCCAAACATAACCTAAATTGAACCCAGAGCTAATCCAAACATTACATAAATTGAATCCAAATTTAATTCGAACTTGGCATAAACTGAATCAAAATCTAACTTGATCTTTATTAAACGAACTGAAGATCAGCCAGAAGACCACTAGAAATTCGCGAATAGATAAAGATAAAAATCAATAGGAGTAGTAAAGGAGAAAATTACAACAAGAGATCTTACCTGGTGGTGTTTCGTCGTTGCACGATGTAGCAAACTCCATACGATCCGGCGTCTTGCAACCGATATCTAGTCGATAGCGACACCGTCCTGGATAAGGTGTCGATGTGACCCTGACATCTTGAACCTCAGCAGCGTTGACCATTGGTTCACCATCCATGCCCAATATGTTCTCCGCTTTGTCACCATTGTGATTATGTAGCACAGACACAATTTTGTAACGGCCAAGGTTGGGGCACTGCTTGGTAATTGGGTCTGGTGCTGGAAAAAATTTATCGATTTCAATTTTCTGCTTCTTGGAGCTTCCATTGCTGTTTGTTACGTTAACTGACTTATCTTACTGACTTGCTACTTAACCGAACAACATACGCAAATTGTTCCAATCAATTTTACTCTACTCGCTATTTTTGTAGCTGGCATCTATGTTTGCCAGATTAACTAGAGTACATGAATCGAGTTCATTTACTTTAGTCGAGGTTAGATTATGTGGAGGAAAATATTGTGTTTACAATGGCAGAAATATTTGGCCACCTGACTTGGAAAACAAGTTAAAGTATAGAAACTGATTCATTCATTTCCGGCGGAATCAGCCAAGATAGTTCCTAAAATCGTCTCCGTGTAGAAGAATGGGGACGTAGACGCAAACATCGTCGAGACGAAAACGCGGTTGGCACAAAGAGGAAGTTGCAAACGACGGCAGCTTAACAATCGATTCGCCAGCGACTCCTTTACGATCGTGCAAAAGGATCATATGCCGAATCCGTCGTAAACTCAACCCTCGACGGAAGGCAGCACAGTTTCTATTTAAGCCGATTACGCGATTCTATAACACTGACGAAGACAGGGGTCGTTCCCAAGGACGCGGAATTTATCGTGACGCCATTCAACCCACGTCTAGACCTTCGCCCGAAATTACACCTCCATCGTGTTTACCTTCGTTTGTCCTCCGAATTTTACACACCACTCTTATTAAGTCTGATCTATTTATTGTTCAAATGGAAAATTAGAAATTGTAGCTAGGGAATTACGAATCTATTTAGACAAGCTTTGACGTTTCATCTAAAATTTCATTCATACCAACTTTTCTATAATTCAATACAAGAAAATTATTGACTTTTTTTGTATTAACATCGTCTGTTGTTTTAAACCAAAGTTGTTAGCAATTAGGCACAGGGAATTTCATTATGCTTGGCTAGAGTTAAATTTTGTCGAAAATTTCAAATGTGTCTAATTGAAATATGCTTAGGTCACGAATGAAAATTCCCAGTTTTACGATAACAATAAAATGGAAATTTTCAAAAGTAAATAATAGGAACAATAAATACATTTACCATGTATTAAATCAAGTTCCCCGATATTACGAAACCTCGATAAAACAACAATAAAAAATTGGAAAATACCAAATTTGTCTTTCTTTGTAAAACCGGGCGCTTATTTAGCAATTTCAGTAGAAGAGGGACATTTATCCTGGCCGGAAACGTAGCCAGCCATTGTTAAGACGTTATTTATCGATACACGTGTAAAGCATAGGAGGGGAATAGCACGAATTCTCGCGAAATAATTTCATCGTGTTTCAAGAGTGCTCCATTTGGAATGCGATATCTTCCCGCGCTTACTGTCATATTTTATATCCTTCCTAGTTCCCTTTTGTTTCTATTCCCCTCCTCCCCCTTTTTGTCTATCCTTTATACCCTTTTTTTTTATTTTGTCTTTTGTTTTATTATTTTTTCTCTGGCAAGTTTCGACAGTGAAATATCACTTTTAATTCTAGCAGTCGGCGTTTTTATTTTTCAAGCTCAGCAAAACGAGAAACTGCGACCGTGAGCAACGCGTTTCCCCGTGTCCGAAGTCGCAGCCGTAATTAATATCCTGTTCGATCTGTCAATTAGGAGAAACTAGGCTCTCGCCGATAAATAGAAATTTCGATTTCTCGGAAAAAATCAACAGGTCCGACTTTTTTCCAAAAAAAAAATTCGACGAGAACTTTCACGTTGATGAATGAACGAATGTTAACGAACGTTTCCTCTGTACTACATAATCATTGGAAAATTTTTGAGTACTTTCCAATAAAAAGTCATCCAACCTCTATCGAGGTTTCAAATACTTGAAATATTTGATTAGAAGAAGGTTTAAAAAATGAAGCTCAGATAATGATCGTATAGTATAAATTTTCAAAATTTCTTCAAGGTTTTTTAATTATATTGTCGCTTGCAAAGACTCGTACCAAGAAAATGGTAACAAATAGAAGAAAAATAGTAATTATACAGAAACTTATTTGTAAAGAAAGTGTCGAAGATAGCGGCAGTCAACGCGAGTAAATGTCGGGAGGCGTTCACACGGCTGAGTGTTAATAAATGATCGTAATTGACTTACTAATGAACGTCGTGTACGGCGTTGAGTGGGAGTTGAACGTACTCGAGTTGCACACGTCGTCGGGCTGCTGGCTCCATTCCGACAGTTGCAATTCTATTATGTGGCTATCCCTTCTGTGAAACATCAGGCACACATAGCCATTCGTGCTGTAAAAGAAACAAATCTTTGGTCAGTATGACAGGAATATATATTACGATGTATTATTACATTAATTAATAATATAATATAATACAACTATAACATGATTAATATACTCCTAACGGTATAATATGAAACTAACGGAAATATGAAAAGAAACAGATTTTTCTGTGGATGCGATTTTTTAATGAACAATGCACACTGCCCATTTAGCGGGATTTTATATTTTTCCATTTGAAAAATGATAAAAAAAAAAAATTATTCTCAAAAGCGTACAGAATATAAAATTAGAAATCCAGAATTGTACTTTGCCTAATAACTACCTAACGACTTATCTTAAATATAATTTTCCTGTCCTAATAACTTAACTAGAACCTTCCTGCTGGCTAAAGCAACCCCTATTCAAACTAGGGGGGGGACGCAAGTGAAATTTACCAACTCACAGGAGGAAATTAAAAAAAGGGAAACTGGAAACAAAGCTCGAGTACCAGTGGCGCTCACAATATCGCCGTAATAAAATTACAAGTTAATATAACCCTGGAGGCCACGAATCTGTAAATGGCGGGGGCAGGGGGTTGTTTCATGAAAACGAGACACGTATAATAATCGAGCCAGTAAGCCGTAAAAGCCGGCGGTGGACGACAACGGGGGGAGAAATCGGGGGTGGGGATGAAGAGAGGAAAGAAGCGAATGGCCAGAGGTGGAAAACAAGGGTAAAGGATCTTAAATCTCAGGCTACTTCCGTGGCCGGGCCAGGATTAAGATTTTATTTTATCAGGACGTTTCTTAACGGGGTTGCGTTAACTTTAAGCGTAATCCCTTTACGGCTCGGTCCCCCCTTTTACGACGGAACGGTGAAATCTGTACTCGCAGCGAGTTCATAACGCGAGACATGCGTTTGGTTCTGCGCTTGTTTATTCCGTGCCTTTGTTTAAATGTGGAGAAGTTAAAATTGGCGGAGGGGAAGCTTGGAAATGATTAAAAGGATCAAATTGAATTATTTAATATTTAATAGATTATTTAAAGACGAGCCTTATTATAAGCAACTTCAAACTAAACCGATTTAAAACTTTGATTAATGTAAACTGACCTTACATTGATCAAAGAATCAACAAATTTCCATAAATAAGTCATTTTAATAAAAGCAATCTACGAAAAATCCGGTCTTTAGCCATATTTCTCCCAGCCAAAACTACAAATTCCTTCAGCTCTATTTCTCAAAACTCTGCGAGCCTGGCAAAGTTCATCCGCGCACTATCCAAAGAGTATTCTCTTTCAGTTGTTTTATTCAAAGCTTCATCAAACGCGTTCACTTTGTTACAGAGGCGAAGAAGAGGGCGTTAGGTACTCTCGGCTTGCGAGTAACTGCATTTTCCTTACGACCGGCAGCACCATGAAAACGGACATAAAGTGGCGCGTATCGGTACCCAGTAGCACATGAAACTGGTGGCTCGCGATCGAGAACACGTCCCGGATTTTCGGCTTTATATTCCCGACTTCGTTCCTACGGCCGCGTTCCCGTGGATTATTGTCATGGCGACAGATCGTCTTCCGGTTCGTCCACTATACTTCCGTGCGTATGTTAGGAAAACGGGTTTCGGATGATGATCGCGGTCCATTGATTTCTTCTCACCTTTTATTGAGTTTCGCTCGTTGAGTAGCAGCCAGGGGAATACGGAATTTGCGAATCGCTCTTCGAGAGCCGTTTCACCAATGCGATATTGGTGACGGGTTTTCGGTTTCGTTTTATGGCTCGATAACCTAGATTCGTGTAGGATTATTCTCGGGCATAAATTCCATTTATGAGCTTTCCTACGAAATTGTTCTAAATATTTGATATCGAATAAAAATTGTGTTGTTGGTCGGAACTTTGTTGATGTTTCTTCCATATGAAATATTAAATATCTGTAAACGTCAATAGAAGATTTCAATTTTTTGATAATATATTGCATAGGAAAGCTAGGTTATTTTAAATTTGATCCCGAGGTAACTATTTTTTAATAAAATTACATTATATACGAAATACAATTTGATGTAAATTGTGTAGCTCATAAATTTGTTTTCTATTAATTTAATTAACTTTATTATTAACATTAATTTTTATCGTAGAATACATCGATATATCGAAGGATATTCATAATTTTTGGTACGCAATCATTAAAATAGAAGATTTTTTTAAGAGTTCGCCTGGAATAAAACGTAAACACGAAGAAGTGGAGGACGCTGGAAGAAAAGTCAATTTAATTAATCGAGTTGCCAAGACGGCCATTTACATTCTAGCTTCCTAGAGTGTATCTAGGTAAGTCTCGAACGGTGTTACCACTCCCCAGGGTGCAATGGCGGCTTCTTACGGGCTTGTGTACATTTTCAAGCCTCTCCTCGAGTAGCAAGCACGAGTGTAACGGGATATAATCCCGTTTTCGCTACCTTTCGTGACTACACTTTGCGCTTTTCGCCTCCTGAGGCCTTCAATACTACCGGATTCCAAAAATTTGCGCGAATCATCGGCAGCCATATTGATATTAACTGCTCCAATATTCAATTTTGAGGTTATCTTCGATAAAGAAATTTTTTCTACGCGAATTGAGCGAATAGAGAACATGGAATAATTATTCTGGAACATTTTAATCAGTTAAGTCAGTCAATTAAAGTAATTTAAAATAATTCGGAAGAAGAAAGGAGGAAATTACTTTCGACGAGATTTTTCTGGGAATCTCGAGCACGGCAATTAATAATACTTTGCTTTAATTAATTAACTCGGTTATTTCGAGTAGCTCGCGTTAACAACGAAGTTTGAACCACCGGAAATTACAATCCACAAACTCCCCCGGTGACTTCATCCCTTATTCGACTCAGTAATCAAACTTGGCTTGCAGGTTAAAAAATTCAAGGCAAATTACTGGAGAAAGGTAAAAAATCTCCAGGAAGGAGAAGAGAATTTGAATCGTTGAAAGAATCGAATCTGCGATCTGAAAATTCGTGTCCGGATTTTTATTTGCTTTCGAATTGTATAAAAGAAATGTTTTATCTTCAAATTTTCCTGATCGAACGATGGAATAGAAATCTCTAAGAAAGATTATGAACATTGGAAAACTCGAAATTACAACCCTCCGAACTCGCATCCAATCTTTATTTACCTTCGAATGTCTGGGAAAAAGGATTCGAAAATTAGTACCGTGATAAAACACGAATAAACCGCACGAGTAAAATTTCTTCCCCTTGATAACGCTCTTTCGAACAAGCAATTCCCATAAAGAAACCACTCCCGATCGTAGCAACAACGATTCCAATAATTTTTTTTTCGCTCGCGGGAGCCTCGTAAAAACGGAGGTAAAAATGGTGGGCGAATTCAATCGAAAAACGTCAGCCAAAAATGAAATAAAATTCCCTCTCCCCTGCCCTGCCCCAGTCGCATATTGTCGTCGTTCCAGCGGGCCTTAAGGAGGTTACCAGATGCAGAAAATCGTCCACGGCTCTTTTCCCGTGGCATCTCCAGTTTCCAATCTAATTTATGTCTGGTCGTTAGACGATTCAATGAAAGGAGCACGCTTATGCGGCCAATTTGACGTGCACCCTTTCCACCTGAGGGCCTTCCACCCTTCTGCAACTCATCGTTCCATCTGTTTTCCTCTCCTCTGGTCTCCTATTTCCTCCAGATGCTCCTCTTCGCCAAGTTCTTCCATTTTCTCCGCTCTATTTTCCTCTCCTAGTTCTCTTTTTAATTGGAGATTTTACTGTTCAATGTTGGTATGTGAATTTTGGTGGTTCTTTTAGGTTAGGTTTTATTTCAGGTTAAATTATTTCATTCCTTTTTAGTTGGTGGATTTGTTAGGTTAGGATTATTTTATATATCGTTTTATTGGATTACCGAAGATTACTTTTCGAGGAGGAAAGTTCGTTACTCAAGTTTATACCTCGTTCAAGCAAAATTCGATATCTCTTATATTTGATATTTGTAGGTCTGATGTAATTAATATTTCATATCTTATCATTCGATATTCGATTATTTGATAGATTTAATATTCGTTGTTTCTTACGTTTGGTATTCGTTACGTGATAAATTTGATATTTGTTACTATTCATCAGCTCACCGCATAATATTTAGTACGATATCCACCAAAAGGAAAAGATCCACGCACCACCATAACAAGAGCAATTTACCAGCGCGCAGCGTACCCTTTTATCTCTTCTTATTCTCCATTCTGTACCTTCATTTCCCATCATCGACGTTCACCCCACTAACCCTACGAATGCCTTTCTTCTGGTCGTAGCTAACTATCTTCGTGACGAAGATGCATCAAACAGTGTGCTCCGTGGAGCGTGGCTCACGCGATATCCGGCAGATACTGCGGCCGCAACCGCAGCCGCAGGCTCGCTGATCGCAACCCTCCACGCAGTAATATCGAAACAAACGAGTCCAGGACAGGGAAGACCGTGGAAGATAAGCTGGAATCGGTATGAGACGACTATGGCTCGGTTATTGTTCAGTTACTGACGGTTATTATATCATATTACTTCTTGTGAATTAGGATGGGGACTAATTAGGGATGTTGAAAGCAGTTAAAAGGATGCTCTCTCGCATTTTCTTTTTTAGGAGATTTTAATTTTAAAAGGGAAACTACCGTTTTGATGGTGACAACAGGTGCTCATTTTTTGAACAGATTACGCTCATTATACAGGGCGTTTCATAGCACGTGAACAATTTCTACGAAGATAAGGCGTCCCAAATCATTGTAACACAAATGTAACTATAACTTTGGAACATGGTCAATTAGAAACCTTTATCATTATTTTAGTATCCCGTGCCCAATCCTCAAATAGGTCCTACATTTTATAAAACACCTTGTACGAAAAATAGAAACGTGGACTGTCCGCTTATTAAATTTCTTACAATTTCATATAGTTTATAGGAATAAGTATACATTGTTATATCTGAATTAAACAGACCCTGAAATATATATTTGTTATCTCTTAGAAAAACTTCAAAGCTTCGATACATATCCACCTCTTCTGAACCATCCTGTAGGATTCTAAGAAACGAATAATCCAATCAACGAAATTTCCCAATTGCACGAAATAAATCAAACTCTACGATCACTATTCGTAACAATACCTAAACGAGTTCCTTATCCACTATCCTTCTACATTACACTACAGTAACATTCCTTTTTTTCTTCTCACGATATCACCGTACTGGCCGCGTTTCTGTTTCGACAGGCAGCCGCGCCATAAATTCCCGTTTAAGCTTGCCCAGGAAAGCATCGTTGGGAACGCGGCTTGTTAAATCACGGAGGACGGGCCGCGCGTCGTGGCATCGCGATGCATTTTCAGGCCAGGCTCAGAAACTAATTGTAAACAGCGAAATAAATCTCGCGAAGGGGGTGGCACGCGCAAAAACTAGCCGCCCCGAGACGGAATAATGATAACAAACAACGGCCACGAGGAAGAGATTAGAGAAGCTGGTGCCGCGTAAATATGCCCCGGAGAGATTTATGAAAAATAATATTGGCCAGCGATCGGCTTCAGGCTCTGTGAACCACCTGAAAGAGCGCGCAAGATCCCATTTCCTGTAATTCGATTATTCCTGATTTAGGAGAGTTTACTTGTTTTGCTTTAAGCATGATAAAGCCTTACACGATAATTAATTGTGGAGTCCATAACTTGAAAAGTATAGCGTTTGGTTCATTTTCATTGAGTGAAATTGAAATGTATTTTTGGATCCTACTATAGTAATTCCATTATTTTTGGTTCAGTAGAATATTTGTTACGCTACACTGAAGTTACAGAGAACTGTAACATTTTATCTTATCTGATATGCAACAAGTGTAGCTACAGACTGTCCCAAAACCTCCCCAACGAACCTCAACTGTGACAAAATCTGCTGTGCGTACACCTATAGGTTCTTTCAGAACTTATCCATCAAACTTCAATAACCTATCGAGAAAAGCTGCATGTACACCCATGATAAAAGTATTCAAATATTACTATGTTACACAAAACCCATATACTTGGATGAACTCAAGAATACTTCCCAGGTAATAACCTAACCTTAAAAGCAACAAGTGTACTTATAGGTTGCCTCAAAACTTTTCCCTCAAATTTTCTCCAAATACACGAAAAAGATTCCATAAAATCTTGTCACCGTAACTCTATAAATCGAGAAACCAATTTCTATAATTTATTCACAAACGCAACAAGTGTACCTACAGGTTGTTTCAAGAGTACCCAAGTTATCGGAACCCAAAAATCGCTGCAAAAAGACCTGTAGGCAAGGAGCTATAAACTGAAAGACGTGAACGGAGCCATACATCGCCGGTAAACGGCACGTTCGACGATGATTTCAGCACAGGAACCTGTGCAGCGTGGCCTCGCTTCCGGTCGCTAGATCACCGGTCAACGAGCAATTTTCCGGTCGATTGACCACCGAAACGTCCAACTTCCAGCCAAGTCGATCTCCGCCGACAGGAAGAGACACGCTTGTTTACCCCGTGACTCTCACTCTCTACATACGTTCGTTCCTTAACCCCATTCCACTAGCCGAGGGGTGGACGTGTCCTCCGTATATTACCGGCCAACTACGTGACTCGAATCTTTTACGGTGAATTTCGAGGGTGGTTAGCTATTTCCAGGGACACGCGGTTCGCGTTCAGTGAAACCGTCGATCTTTTTCTCTCCGAGTCGAGGCTGAGAAGGGGTGAGTGTCAACGACAGGGGCGTGTTTACGTTGGGTCATTGGCGGACGAGGGATGAGGGTTTGTTTTGAGAGGATCGAAAATACGGTGGGTGGTCGTTAAAGGGAAATTGGAATTTTAGGTGTTTTACGGGGTGGCTTTAAGTGACACAGATAAGTAATTATCGAAAGTGACGTTATGTTTCTTTAGTATGAGCTCCTTTGGATCATTTTTGTAATATTAATTACATATAATAAAATGAGCAGATAGATGGCAGATCTTGAATGTACAAGAAGTTTTATTTAGGAAGGTTCTACTGATATAATGGGGTGTTTTACGAGACTATCATTAGGTAGATTCTAATGACATTATGGGGATTTTTGTGTTACGACAGGTTTTTTAAATTCATCAGGAATCTAAATTGTCCTCGTTTTCTTTTCTGACTGGAGTACATTAAATAAATAACTAAAGGAATGATTTTAAAATCGTTTAGATTTCTAGATATTACTGGATCACTTTTATTTTCATTTTATCTTGAAACGTGGAATTGAAATTTGATAAATCAATCGTCGGAAATGCATATTTTATTTCATTTAAAAATTCAGTTGAATGTTATCAAAAGGTGTATGCAACGTTTATGGTCCTCTCAAAATTTTAACTGGCACAGCCAGCATATTTTAGAAATTCCTACTCTATATTCTATTTCCTGTTGAAATAACTGTAACCATACTTCTCGCAGACGTATAGTATCTCTCTGAGGAAATGAAGACGTTCGATGCATACATGAATTTGTTGAAGTAAAACGCGACCACAATACTGTCTCAAGGAAAGAATAAGAAGAATTGCGACAAAATTTGAAATGAAGCGAAATAGAACAGCACTCGACAAAATATGACATGGAAAGATAAAAATAAAGCGATACCAGGCTAAAAGAATAACAAGATTAATTTTTATGTAGTAGAAGAAAAACAATTGTAATCTAAAAAGAAACGTAAAACTCTTATTAAATTCTAATAAAAAATACAAATTAAATCCTTCACTTTGATAGCCGTTTTCATTCCTTTGATACAAACAATTGTCAGTAAGAAATAGAATTTTTATGGAATATTTTCTTCTATATTTTCAATAAAACGAACGTGTATCTTTTGCAACATTTTATATGTAGTTTTCCAAGCTCTGAAGACTATTTTCACCTCTTCGATAAGGATAACTAATAATATTAAGGAAAAGTACGTGTAAAATATCATTTTGACAATTTTTCCTATTTCAATTTCATTCAAATCTTTGCGTGTGTCTTTTTATAAAATTTTTTAACGATGCTCTAATTCTCAAGCTACAGGCTCCCATCCTAATAATCACAGAACCGACTTCATCCCTTCGTTCTCGAAACGGTTCGAATAATTTTCGCTGGTTAACCGAGCTATCTGGAATGTTTCCCGATAGAACAGCCTGGAAAACCCGACGAAGCTGGATATAATCCTCGATCCCACGAATGTCCAACATTCCGTCAGGTATTCGCTGAAATCGACTAGCAGCGCTGCCAACACCGAGTACAGACCGAAATTATCCTTATTACTGAATGATACCATTCCATTTGGGGATGCTGACGAATCTCTAATGACGAGGTATGAGCTCCTACAATATAAACTCGTATGACTGATATGTTTAAGGCTCTCCAGAGAAAATTCAAACCTACACGTCTATCCAACCTGTTTCTCAAAATTCAAATGTTCTAAATTTACTTAAATATTTTCATACAGGTTATATGATATAAATAAATTTATTTATCATAATATTAGTAAAAACTATCATTTCAAAAGCGGTATATATATTCAAAAATGCATACTGCATATAGTGGAACATTCTTGAAAATAGCCCTTAAGTATTCCCTAGGGTTCTAGGGACATTTTGCGATATATTGCAGTATATTAAAAGGTTTAATGGTATGAACCGGTTTCCTTAATTTTAATAACATAAAAGTGAGAAAGGAAAGACGAGAGATATCGGAGGAAAAACGAGATGCCCGGGGAATAAAAGGCGAGAGCACGCAAATATTGAAAAATGGAAGCTGCTGAGATGAAAAACATGGAGGAGCCGGCTACATAGAAAATATTGAAAAGTACAGCGCGCACGAAAATAAATACAGAGTACACACAATGGATAGCAAAACAACAAAAAATAGGAAAAAAAAGGGAAAATATACACATACACGTATGCGCGGGAAAAACAAAGAGGGAAACAGAATAGGGGGATGAGAAAAGCTATAAAGCAGAGAATTGCAAAATAGAAGCTGGCATATTGCGAGTATTAAAGAACCCGAAACAAGGGCCGAAGGATCGAAAGCAGAACGTGTTTAAAAAAGAACTAGATAATGTTGTAACAACTTGGGGGAAACTAAAAAATGAAAAGATAAGAAAACCCGTAATATTTTGCAACAAAAGAATACAAACTAAATATCGATGTATCCCGTTTCTTTCTTGCAATTTCACATGAAATCGATGCTGTAAAGTCGACTAAAATAAGAATCACTAGATGACAAAAAAAGAAAAAGAAGAAATGAACGACAATGGTGGCTCTGATGCCCCGTATTCCACTCCAAGATTGAACACACGTATCGGAATACGATATATCGATCGAATTAGAACGTCTCCCCACCGTTTTCCCTAGTTCCAATTAAAAATAATAACGCAGTATTATTATTATTATTATTATTATTATTATTATTATTATTATTATCATACATGTTACAAAGCCAGTGGGATAATGATACCGCTGCAAACAAGTAATTGTTCAGAAGACGAAAAAAGAAGAAATATAATCTTAGATCGGAAGTCTGTTCATTTATTGGTCGATCATTTTTAGTACCGTATTGACGATAATAATGTGATCATTTTTGTAATACGATAAGTGTGTCAATTAATAGATTGGTAATCTTGTTACTTTTCATAAAAGCTGCTTTGTGTATGCATATCATAAGGATGATTATTGGACTGATACGAAACAATGAGTTAAAACGGAAACAGAGATGAAAGTCGGGTCAACCAAAGTGAAAATCAAACGCGTCGATGGTTGCATCCACGGCTTCTGCATAGGTTTCAAAGACGAAAATGCAAAGATGAAAATAGCGAAATGGCTTCTGTACATGCCTGACTTTGCAGCAACTTTTCTATAGATAAATTACTAGATAGTGATATTTTGCAGACGGCGTTGATGCTAAGGAAATTGCACGTCAAGTGGCGACCTTCAATGCGTGATCCGTAATCTAAAAATTATATTCTATTCGAATATTATATTGAATTAAATTTTACGAAAGCTTTCAAACACTTGTAAATGTATTTTATGAATTTATTATTATAACAATATATGTAAATATATATGTATGTATATATGTAGTTCAAATATATTATTGTTCTCTTATCATTTATGAGTTTTATATTGCTTTGGGTAAAAACAATGGCAATTTAAAGAATCTTAAGTAAGAAAAGTCTTGCGTCGCCATGGTTTGACATCCATTGGCGACATCTACGCTTCTTTACGTATTCTTTGTTCTTTTATAGCGTTGTCGCTGTTTTTTTAATGTTCGGTTAAGTCAGGATATTTTCTGAGAATTATTCTCTCTTGGACACTTTTCCACTAGGAAGATTAGAAGCTTGATGAATACCTAGGAAAAAGTGGATGCTATAAGAGCGAGTTATGGGTTCATAAAAAAATGCCCCAGATGAAATTGGGTTGATTGCAGAGAGAAAGACCATTTCTTAGCATGATACTAACAGCAAAGTATTATTTGCCGAGAAGAAGTGTAACGAAGGTGAAATAAAATTTACTAGATTGAAAGACTAGAATATGAATAAATGACAAGAGTAATTTCTTTTGTACATTTACCTATTCCGATGAAAAAGTTTCATTTTTTGCAGTTGGTTCATAAAAAGTCAGTTACGGTTATCGTTACGTTTCATTGTAAAAATGACATTTGTCACGACAATTAACCTAATAACTGATAAAATCCAGCATGGATTATCTTCCAAGTTTAGAACAGCGCAACAAACTAGTGAATTTTTCTTCTAATCTCCCTCTTTTACGATAAAAACTACATTTATCATGCAATAGCGTCATTAGTTGATAAAATCTAATATGAATTACTATCCTAACCTAAAAATGTCACTAAACAACACGGAAACAAATGATCTTTCCATCTAATCTCCTTTTCTAGTGCAAAAACGACATTTATCATGCAATAATCTAATTAGTCGATAAGATCTGGCGTGGATTACTATTCTAACCTAAAACGAAATCATCGAATCAATTATTTTACTACAAGAATCCAGATATTGAACCAACACCCTAACCTAAAACACTACCTAAACATCACCCACTTTAAACAACCGGTCCACTGAATTTCCATGTAATCCGCGCTCCGCCCCAGAAAACGCAATCGCAACTTCACGTAGAAACAAAAAAAAAAAAAAAAAAAAAAAAACGTTTCGACGAAAGGGTAGAGCGATGTGTCACTCACACATGTCCTCACCAAAATACTCAGCCAACAATCGCCCATTCCACTATCCTCCTCCAGCAACCTGCAATCGCGTTTATCCGTGAAACTATCGTTTTTCCGTTGAAAAGCCTGTCCCCGAAATCGTCTGATTTTTGCCGGAGCAATCTATTTACACGAACGAAAAGCGGTCAGTGTCGGTGGAACCGGCTGTTTTTTTCGCCGGCCAATCATCGTTACCTGCGCGAACGCATCTGGCCGACGTGACTGCCCATCAAAAGCGTTCTTTGAGGCAGCACGGTTGCAATAAAACCCTTCAGGGTTGTCGAGTGGTAGTCGCGATCTAATAACCAGCCGGCGTTTCCCTGGTTTTTTAAAACGCTGCAGGACGATCCAACTCGAGAGCGAGAGCTGGCTAGCCGGCTTCGACAGTTTCAAACGCAGCACCGCCGCATATACAATACATACACCTCGTGCACTCGATCAAAGCTTCTTTTTATGCATTTCACCCCGGTCCATTGAATCAAAAGCAAGGAGGATGGGGGCGCGAGTTATGAGTCAGCTGGACCGTAAATAGTCCTCTCTTTGTCGTTTCGGGGCGAAACATCTACGAAATTAAACGGGGGCGGAGTGTGTGTATGTGTGTATGGTGACACGTAGCTTTTTAAGCATAATTGAGCATGTGTCTGATGCAAACAGGCGCGATTTCCTCGTTCCACTTTGTTTCATATCGTACTATAGGGATTTTGTTTCTCTCGGCCCCCTCCCCTTTGTTCGTTGTTACTGCTCCTCTTTTCTTTTTTAGTTTCTCCGCGTTTCGTTGGATTCGCCGGTGTTTTTGTAGGGTGCCTCGATATATATCCGGCGGCTTTGTAGCCTCGCGTTCCAAGTATCCGGCACAGGCTCTGCCGTTGGCGTTCATCGATTTATGAATTCGTCCGCGATACCCGAGCGTAGATGTTTTTTCGCGGCAAGCGTGATATCGGCGAGAATAATGTATGGTTGGCGACACTGTCGCGCGTTACCGCGGAGATAAATGTTAGAAAATGGCGGAAGCGAAGGGTCGGGATAGAGTGCGGTCTCTGTGCTTGATCGGTTCATATAATATTGCGAGTGGTCTTTTACTTACTTGAAAAAAGAAATTTCTACGTAGAAAGTATTCAAACGAAAAGCTTCTCGAATATTAAAGAGCAAATGAAGATCGTCACTCTCTGTACAACTTTTGCACAAAATACCCTATAAAAATAGCATTTTGCGTAAACACCCACGATCAGAAAGTAACTAGATATTCCCTAGAACCACGCAGCTCTATTGGTATTATCGTGGATTCGGATGGAAGCGAACGTAAACAAGAATTTGTTCTCGATATTGAGAGTAATTGTACGTAGACAGTGACATTCATCAGGCAAGGGTTCTTCCGCTACTTTTTGCGTGGCAAATCCAACGGAATTCTCTCATTACCACAAATGAATTACCTGCCAGCAACTTTGCCACGATTGCAAATTTCTCAAAGGGATTTATTCTCGCGGTTTCCGCTGGTTACCGCGCTGTTCCTTTTTATTATTCCGTGTACGCGACCTTAATGGCCCTCTGACGCGAAGAAAGAGAAGTAAAATACGAGAGGAAGGGAAAGGTGGCGCTTCTCATTGTTAGAAATCAGCTTGCACGTTTCCCTTCAGGCGATCCTATAAAAATATATAGCGATCGTAAAAGCATTTGAAAGAAGCTCGCGATTATCTGTTTACTCGTCAACTCGTTTCCCCCTGTTCTTTCTTTGCAACACGTTCTTATCGTCGACGTAGTTGCGTCTCGAAAATCTTTAATGATTCGCCGCTTTAAGAAATAATCTTGTCCCATTGTTGTTGGTTTGTTAAGTGCTCAAGTAATTTTCTTCCGCACGAGTTCTACGTTTTTGTGCTTTTAGCTTTTAACTAGCACGAGTGATTAATATGCAATTGAAAAAATATTCTATCGCTATGAAACGAAGCTTCTTTCGTAACCAATAGTCGGCTTGTCCATAAATATTAAAAATTGCAGAAACTTGTTTTTCGTCCTTCTCCATAAGATGAAAGAACTATCCAAGTGCGAAAGAAAAATAACAAAAATATAAAATTGTGTAAAAATGAAAAAAAAAGAAAAGAACCACTAAAAGAATCATAGAATTGTATAACTATTAAAGCGATCTTCGTTTGTAACCGGTAATTACCTTAGCCATCAATGCCCTAAAGGATTTCAAAAAACCCATCTCTCTTTTCCATGTAACAAAGAGCGAAAAAGTATTCAATTACAAAGCAAGCTACGAAAATGGGGAAAAATAGAAAAATAAGCGCTAGAAGGTTTGAAAAAGAAAATATCGTTATAGGTACTATTAAACCGACCATCGATACCTCAGAAAATGTCGAAAATCCTTTCATTCTTCTCCATAGAAGCCAAACACTACCAAACTATAAAAAAGGGAAACTAGGAAAATATATAGAGTATAGAAAAATGTATAATAACGTGTAAAACCGTGGGAAAGTTTTGGGAATAAAAAGAACAAGATTTACGAGGGAAACAACACGTTTATCCTGGTTGTCTGAAGGCGGGGGCGGGACCGGAAGTCGGCGTGGTACACGTAACAACGTCGAAAGCGGCCTCTCCGAGAAATAGATTCCCGTTTCGTGGCCGCGTCGAATCGAACGAAAGTTTTATGCAGCGCACGATGCTCGTCGACTCGATATACAGTCGCGATAAGAACGTTTCTCGCCGATAAGAACGCGTCTCCCTCCTGTTGCACCAGCCACAGGGCTCGAACCAACGGGTTCGCGATCGAGTCTGCCATATCGATATCTCGCCCCGGGAATATTTATACTGGCTGACCTCACGTTGCCTCTTTTAATTCAATAACCTCGACACACGGCCGGGAAAATGATCAAAATCTTTCAACTACGATTTCACATGTTATTTTTCGATCTTTGTTAATAGGTCGTGGATATCGATGGAAATTCAGATTTTTATGATAAAGAACGTGGCAGAGGTTCGTTTTCACCTATTGACTACTATAACGAATATATTCCATTTCATATATATTCGCGCATTCTGTGCATTTCTGTATTTTTAAATTAATTTATCTTTATTAGACGTATTTTTCAAATCGCCATCGTTGTTCAAGATTCATGGCGTAAGAGTGACTCCGTCGATAAAAATTCCACATAGAATATGAAATTGGCAATTTTCGAAAAACTCGTGAACCGGAAATTTCTTTCATACTGGAAATGAGAATTTCTGCGTGAGATTATTAATTTTAAGACATTTTCATGATCAAACTCGACACACCGTGTAATCTCATAATTAATTTATGTTTGGAATATGTTTTTCGTCTTATTTATCGATGCGCGTAAAAAATAAAATTGTTTTATTACAGAGAAAGAAATTTTGAATTGCAAAACAGTTAATCATTTTATTATATTTAAAAAGCGAATTGCCATCGTTTCGATGGAAATTTTATAACATGCATATATAATTCTAGAGTATAATCATTTTATGGGGCTAGTCGTGCGAATAACCAATAAATTGTTTATGCGATTGCATGAATTACAGATCAAAAATCAATTTCAATAATGTCTAACTTCATCCCCTGGTATATTAAGATGAAAATTACGCAAAATTCATTTTTAATATTAAAATTAAAAATTTTATATAAATTTCTATCGTTCCTAGAAAACAATTTTTGGGAGCTCATCGAATCTTTTATCGTATTCTATGAAATCTTAAGAAGATGATCTACATCCATTCTATGATATTTACAATGCGTTTGAATTTTTAAAAAACAGATTGAGGAGAAACGTCTTGAAATGTTCTTCTTATAGAGAAGTCCTTGATAATATTTTATCATACGAAAGAAATTGAATTAATTTATTCTGGGACGATAGAAATATGCCGAGATGAGAAGAAAATATCAATTTTCATGACACGAACACTCTTCTTTAAATGATTATATAAGATTCATTCAAAAAGAAAAGGAAACGTCAGAAATATTTAGATTTGAGGAAGAAATTATTTAATGTTATTAATAATTTTAATAATTAAGTAGTATATGATAACAATAAAAAAGTTCGAATCAACAAACTGCTACGTTTCATTGTTATTTAATAAAATAAACTATAAATAGTATACCAAAGTTCTACTTTAAAAAATGTCAAAGAATTCCAAACGCTAATTTTACTAAATATTCAAATTCCCTCAACGCTAAATTTCATTCCCATCTTTCACTCCAAATTCCAAAATTTCACCTCGATTCGATTATCCCATCTCTGAAGAAATCTCCCTAAATAACACTCCCTTTTCAACACTAAAAGACACCCGAAAACAGTGTTCCACTCGTCCCTATTTAAATGGAGCGGGCAAAACGAAAGGCAGAAGCAGTTTGCAGCAAACGGAGGAACCGATTCAACAAAGTCTCCCGCGACGAGATTCGGTGGCCATAGAAACGAAAGCTCCTTTGTACACAGCGTTGCGAAGGAATGCTATTCTCTGTTAGGGACAGGGAACAACGATCATAAATATCGCGAAGGAAGGAGATGGTCGAGTTGAATATCGATCGTGGCGGTCGCGTACAATGGCCGTCCGAATATTTATCAACGCACAGTCGTATCCGCATCCGTACCACACGAGAAACTCACTAGGCCCTGTGTCTCTTCTAACAATTGCATGCTGCTCCAGAGGTTCATCGTTCCAGTTGCTCCTGGGACTATTTGTAAAATGATTGTGGACGAAAAGGGGCTGCGAAATGTACAGCTTCGTACCTTCGGAATTTTAGTACTTGAATATTTGAACTTGGCGCCCCAACTAAGGGTTCATCGATGTTGGAACGACGTGTAGAATGACTATGGAAAAATAGGGCCGAGAAAAATAAGTTTAGTGCCCTTAGATTTTGACGGTTTGAGAATTTGAGTATCTGAGAATTTGGGAAGTTGATAATTTGGGAATTTGAGCTACCCCTGGGACAATTCGTAAAATGTGGGAAAGCTAGGGGTAAGAAATAAGTTTAGAGTCTTCAGAATCTCTGAGAATCTGGTCCAAGTACTACAAGCATTCGAATACTTTTGTGAGTCTATTGGACATAAACATCTTTATATCCAATACCTTTCAACCTCTTCAAACCTTCAAACCTTCTCAAGCAGCTCGCCGTTTCAACTTTGCCCTAAATCCATAATAAAACTAAAAGTTGATAAGGCTTGTCCAAGTTGTCAAGAGAAGAACAACTAAATGCACCTGGCCATCCCGAACAGACTACAAGCAGTACGTACTTCATTAACGTCAAGCATTTTGCATAAATTACGGTCCAGGCTCGTAGCGGAGAATCGATCGATAACTATAGCCAATAAAAGATCGATAAATCTTCCAGCGGAGGATTCAGAATCGAGACGAACGACGTTGGAAAGAGTTTGAAAGAAAAAAAAAAGTGAATTTGCAATAATTTACCGCGAGGATATCGCGCTGCATCCTGGCGGTTATTATATACAGGAGTGGGGGTGAAGCTGGCGTGACGGGAAACCATTTTTCAGGGGCGTCGTGGCGGGAATACTTAGCAACTGGCTGACGTTTTAATCGATCTGTAAATAGCCCCGTTTTCGAGACATCGCGGTAATTACCGAGCCGCGACCACGACAGCCTTCGACGTCCACCTGAGACACATCATAGCGGATCGAGCGAAGCTTTAGGGTAGAAGACTTAAGTTTGGGTTAATGGAGAAAGTTTTTGTCGAAGGTAAACTGATCGGCGATTGTTGCTTTACCATTCTTCGCGAATAGGATGAATTATGTTATTTTATGCAAAAGACGAAGGATTTGTAAGATTGCCTTAGTCTGTCTAATGTCATTTCAAATATTTAACATTAACATTGAAATACTCACTCAAACAGAGTAATACTCAGACACTGAAACATAACTCAAATCGTAATTCAAGCATAGTTCAGTTGATATAAGTCAGATATGCTAATACTCAAATAGTAACATAAATACATTAATATTCAAATACCAATGCACATAAAATATACTAACACTGAAATACTAATACGACCTCAAAATAGTAACTTACTAACTTGAGTATTACATCAAACAATAATTTAAAAGACGCTGATATTCAAGTAGTAGTAATACTTAAATATTGACTTAAATACTTGGTCTTATTGAGAAATTCTTGAAATTTCAATTTCATGAGACTTTTCATTTCTAAAAATTGATCGATCTTCGATTGAACAACCTTTAATCATCGAAATTCATAAGACCACTATACAAAATACAGTATTCGTGTATTGAAAAGCTGTGCAATGTACACTTGCACGATTGCAGAAGTAGCAGTAAAATTTCTTGAAACGGAAACCTAGTGAACACGACGAATGTACCTGGGTATCGGTGTTCATCCCCCTCTGAAAGGAGTAGCGGGGGTGAAAGTGGATCAGTAGGGTTGAATAGAGGTCCGAGCAGTGAATGGGTGCCTATAGAGTGCAGTGTTTCGAGGGAAAAGCCCAGGGGCTGGCATTTAAATAGCTCGAAAAACAGGGTTAAGTCGAGTTGCGATTAAACAAACTAAATACATCTCTCGTGAAGCATGCCTTTTTATTTACGTTTGCTTTTCGCGACATTTTATGTGAGCCTATAGTCGTGTCCGATTGATCATTCGTGAAAAGAAGAACATTTTTCTTAAGAATTTTATCAATTGGTTGAAGCAAGGGGCTGAAAGATTAAAATTTTCCGAAGAATCGGGAAAGAATTTTGGCAGTAAAAATGAAGATAGAAATTGAGAAACCTTTAGGAGGCTTTATCGCAATTTGATTGATATTTTACATAAAAGAATCAGTTTTTAAAAAGTTATATGGAGTAAATGAAAAGTTAGTTGAAAAATTGAAATTTTATAAAAAATTGAAGAAAGCATTTTGAAGGAAAAAATTTAGATAAAAATTGAAAAATTGCTACAAGCCTTTTGTACCGTTTAATCGACTTTTCATGAAAAAACAACAATCTTTTAAAAGGATTATACCCAACAATGAAAAATTTAGTCTAGAACTTAAAATTTTGGAAAGAATCGAAAGAAATACTCAAGTCCAAGTAAAAAATTGGAAACTCTTTGGAAAAATATGCTCGTATTCAATCTTCTCAGTGTATTTCAGTTTCCAATATTGAATCAATTTCATAACAAGGTTATATCGATTAATTAAAAATTCAATCAAAAGATTGTAACATTATGAATGATTGAAAGGAGTTCCAAAATATTAATTCCATAAAATTACACAAGCTAAAATTACCGGACGAATAATTATCGAACTCGGTAAAAAAGTAAATATTCTTAATACATTAAACCAAAGATCGAAGTACGAACGAAATTGAAAATATTCCAACTGATATATAAAACTGTGCAAAGGGATGAAAACGCGAGTTGTGTTTAATTTGATGAAAACTCGTCGTAAGGAAGAGGTTCGTTTGAGTTCCATTACAGTTTAAACGTGAAAGAAAATTTTATCCCGATACAAGTTAACAGTCGAACAAATTTCATCTCTCTTTTTTTTAATTATATTCCTCAAGTATATATTCGTTCGATGTTTAATTAATTCCGCGTACGATTAATTGAAATAATGATGTTTGCATTACGTAAAATCGTTGATAGCATAGGGATGGGGGAATTAATTATGCGCGTTACAGTCGAATTAATTGTGTTGTATAATGAGTAACGATTTACGATATGAATAAATCATTATTGAGAGAGAGGGAGAGGGAGAGAGAGGGAGAGGGAGAGAGAGAGAAAGAGAGAGAGAGAGAGGAATATTAAAAGAGGAACAGAATTATCAACTTTCATTCGGTTGGTATTTGTCTTCGTTTGATCAAGTGAATATTCTGTTCGGAATTGTATACCGATATTAGTGTTCATTGTGCTTTAATTATACAATATTTCCCGGGTTCAATTCACATGGCGTAACATCTTTCGTTTTAAATAATTTATCTCTTGGTATTTGCTATGTTCAAAGAATTTTATACAGTAATTTTGTGTGTAAGATAGCAAAAAGTTGTATTAGTTAATTAATAATATATTCTTTTCGCGATAAATTTTGACTAATTTATAGAAAAATCTTTTTCTCAATTATTCATTTCGTTGACTTTATTCCTTGCTATTTGATAGGTTTAAATAATTTCAAAGAGTAATTTTATTTAAGAACAGATATAAACAGATCTACGTCAATTTTCCTAAGTTTATTTTAATATCAATTTTATCACACCGCAATAATCTAAATTTTTCCATTTAAAAAAGTTTCCAATCTTTTTCTCTAACCGCACATCAAAAAAAAAAAGAGAAAAAAAAATATACTGAAATCGCAATATGATTAAACATTTATATCGATATTTATTTTATTCATAGGAGTTTTATCAATTTTCTAAATTTACTCGAATAACAATTTACCAAATACAAGAAATTACTTTTTATATAAAAGAAAGACGATATGGAAAAATGCATTTTCTTTAATATTACTTCGGAGCAATTTTTTCGACGAGTTTCAAAAGACCCGTCAGTATTTCTGCGTACAAATCAATCTAAACTCGGAAAAAATCGACTGCAAACATTCCCAATAAAGTGCGCACAATACTTTTCATTCGCGATTTTCGGGGCACTCGAACCGGCAGCAAAATAAAATCTGGCGCGACTCCACCCTGGTGAAAAAAAGCCCACTTTCCCGGTAGCTTCCATCGTGGTGGCGGTCCCTGGAACTCAATTTTTCACATCAACACCCATCTGCAGCCTTTTTTCCACGGTACGACTCGATCGAATCCAGTCGCAGCCTAATTACCATCAATTCCCCTGCACTCAGCCGGTCGTAACAGGCGGTCTAATTCAATTTTACATCACTTACAACAATGCAGCCATTCCATTCATCGTTATAGATCGTTCGTTTCGATCCTCCATTTAATAAGCCGCGAGACAAAAGGAGATACGATATTGTGATGTTGACTCTGGATTTTAATTAACAGCCACGATGATTTATATAGGTTACTGTCGTTCAATTCCAATATTTCGACTTCAATGTCTACACTTCAACATTGATTTATATACTACCTGAATCCTAACGTTCAGACAAAATAATATAGTAGTGGAATATACTAGTAATTCAAATACTAGTAGTCCGGTGCTAACTCAAATACTATTACCCAGATACTTAAATATTAAATATACTACCAATTCAAATATTACTAGTCAAATGTTCGCGTACTAATCGAATACCGGTGTCATGAATTTTCATCCATCAAGTTTGAATCTTGGCTCACAAACTATGAATTCTATAGGCTCGAGGACTTGTTAAAGATATTCCATTTCAGTCTACAAATAACTTCTGGTCTAACAAATTTCCAGTACTGAATAAAAAGCGTCGATTATTTAATACCTGGATCCTTCATCGTCGATTGTTCGTTCGTTTCGATTGCCCAGCCATTTAATAAGCTTCGAAACAAAAGGAGACGCGACATATTCGGTCGACTGTGAGCGAGTCTCATCCCTCTGAAATCCTGTCAGCCATCGCTCGAACGGATCCAGACACCGGATTTTCCCCTTCTTATTTCGCGGCCTGATCTCTCCTCGCGCTTTAATATGCCCGCGATTACGCGCCAGCTCGCGACTTTATTAGAGAACCGTGCGAGAGTTTCTTCCGGCACTTTTCAAGGCCATCCTTTTATATCCCACGCGCTGTTCTCCCGCGAATTCATATTTTTCGCAGGAGGGAAGATGAGAAAGAGGATTTCGATGGAATATTGCTGTGATCCGGAGTTCGTTGCCTCGAAATAGTTTGATATTGTGGCAAATTGTCGAGATATAGAAGTTTCGGGGATTTCAAAATGAGACGCCTTTGCGGTTGTCTTTGAAAACGAACGAGCGAGTATCGTAAAAATCTTTGGATTGAAAATTTTAACGGAATTTTGGCGGACCTTCGATTTTCTAAAAAAAATTCACGGCGTAGAATTTTAAGAAAGTATTTCATTACACAGAAAATATGAAAGTTTTGGGGTAGTCTGAAATTGTTTTCAGGACCCTGGAATGGGATGTTTCGGGATTGGTCGTGAAAATAAAGGGCTGGGTATAGTGAAAATCTTTGGCTTGGGAGTTTTAGTGGATTTTTCGTTTTCCGGAAGCATTCAGAACGTAGAATTGTAGGAGAATATTTCAAAGACGTGAAAATTTTGGTCTGTTCCGAGTTTGAAGCTGCTTCGGGAAACTTGAAATGGAGTTCTTAGATTGATTGTGAATTTTAGACGCTGAATACTGGCAAAGTCTTTTAATTCGAGGTTCTAGTAGAATGTTTAGTTTCTGAAAATGTTCTTTAGAATGAATTGTTAATTTCAGAAATATGAATGTATCTCATTTGCAAGTATACGTATAGAATAGAACACAATTGTCCGGTTCGATGGAAATTTAATTTGCTATCTGATTAAGGAGAATTGATTTCCATCTACTAATAGAGTTGTTTCCCGGCAGTAGTTTCTCAAAGTAGAGGTGCAGGGATAATCTCCGGATGCTCGAGGAATTTCCAGCATTAAGTTTTTCGACGTGAAGGAAGGAGGAAAGAAAAGAAGAGGGAGAAGACTAATTCACGGCTTGAACAGAACCGATGTCTGACCATATACGGTTCTTTACTACTCGCTGCTCCTATATATGACCTACTTACCAGAACAAACTCGAACATGGGTTTTTGTTTCAATCGAGACTCGCCATTTATCCTCACCTAAAGCTTCGAGAACGCGTTTTTCAACTTTCATTGGAAATTTACTATCTATCCTCACTTAAAGCTTAAAGAACCAATTTTTCAACTTTTATTCCAAATTTACCATATATATTCTCACTTAGGGTTTAGACAAAGTACCTTCCAACTTTTATATAACATTATTCCAATTGATTTTGATATTGAAACTTTAAAGAGCGAGTTTCAGGCGAAATTTGAATTTGTTCCTTCGATAGATTTGGAGAATTTTATTTATGAATCATCTGTTGGAACTTTGAGGAAGAAGTTTTAGACGAAATTTGAATTTGCTCAAGTTTCTTTCAGTAGGCTCCTGGAAGAACTTGGTTTACGAATTTTCAGAGGATTAAACAAATTTTACTTGTTGCAATTTTAAGGAAGAAGCGTTCAATGAAATTCGAATTTGTTAAAATACGAAGTACGATGAAAAATTCGCTATGAAAATTTGACTGACACGATCAGAAGATTCGAAGAATTTCACTCAAGAGGAGACTCAATTCGACCAACGCTACGAATCGATTTCGCATAGACTAGAACTAACGCACCATACAGAGAAACATTGATCGAATAAAGATGGAAATTATCGATTCGAGTCTAAACCCAACCTTAATCCATCAAAAAGGACAAATTCACTAAAAAAAAAAAGAACATGATATACAATACAAAAAGAAAAAGAGAAACAACAGAAAGAATGTAAAGAGAAACGAGAGATCTAATTTTCTGGTGCGCTCATTTCAACGAAAACAGCAACTGGATCCGGAAATAATGGGACACCCGTTAGACGGGACAGGGCACGGACGATTAAAAGCGATATGTTACGTGGCGCGAACACGGTTGCACAGTACTTGAACGAGAAGAGAGTGGTTGAGTGCAGGGTCACATATATTGACATTCCGACACGTGTACCAGCCGAACCGTAGGATCTCTGTTTAATCCGACGCAAGCTGTTTATTTATGCGCGCACGAGCGTCTTCGGTATGCGATGAAAGGATTATCGCGACATACCGTCATAATTACACGCCGTGCCAGCAACCTCGACACCGATGCTTTTGTCTGTGAACGCTTTGTTGCGTTTGTTTGTTGCTACAGCCGGAACAACCATGACGATACCTCTTCCGGATGAATGCTTTTCACGTCTCTTTCGTATTTTGTTACTCGTTGTGTTTCACTGTTCGTTGCGTTGTTTGTGCATTTTATTTTCCATTTCAACTCTTTCACGGTGTATCATAGCTTAGTAGAACGCTATAAATTTCACGTCTTAACCATTATCGAATTAACGATGCAATATATCTCAGAGTGACTTTTAGAGAGCTAGCAGATTGTTATAATTTTTCTGATATTTGCGTTACATTACCATGTACGATTCCATGATAAATTGGACTACACGTTCCACTTCGAATATTACGATCAATCTGTTGCTGTCGTGAAGTTGGAGCAAATCGTAGACTACTATGGGATCGATAGACCAAGCACACACACAGACAATTCTACATCATCGCATTACTTTGATAAAAAGAAGAGTTCACCCGTTAGACTATAGACTATGCTTCCGGATTTCTATATTCTACACGACCTTCTTATGAATATTATGCGTTGGACTTTAGACTTTGGGTCCTAGTTGATGAATCCCACGTTATTGATCCGAGCCATGAGTGCCAAATTATGAATCCTAAATTCTATTTTGTCAATCAGGCTTCAGAACCTCAAATTCTGGATCTTTTGTAACTTTTAATAACGAGCTGACGACTGAGAGACTTACCAATCGAGGGTAGCCTTGGCGACGTACTGCACCTGATTCTCTCTGTCAGGATGCTCATGACGATCGTTAAGAGGGACTACGGAGTGACACACGAGACGAGTCTCCTGTCGATTTACAATCGTTAGATTGTAAGGTGACGCCTGTAGTCGAGATGCTATCGGATCCAGAGCCACCCACAATTTATTGTCCACCACCCATGATGGATAGGAGCAACGTTCAGTTGAATTTTCTGGAAAGAAAGGAGCGATACCTTGTCAGAAAATTGTTACGTGTTATTTCTGTTGTGCATCATTTACCAATTCGTCAATTTCATTGTTTGACAGTCATTGGCCGATAATAAAATTTACTAATTTTATTAACATCGTACAAAAATTCCAAATTATATCGAATAAACGTAACCTAAGAATTGAAGTAAAACGCAGTTAGACGTCGAAAGACGCGATGGATACTTTACTTCTCGAAATAATACAACTCTGTCGCTAACACGGTTATTCCTTGGCTATTCTCGAAGCGTATAATGCAACTAGAAACTCATTCCAAGCTCTTCAAGTTGGCCAAGCAAGTCTTCCCTCTCCGATAAACGAGCTACACCTAAACTGCGTTCTCCTTCTTTCCTTTATATCATAATCTTTGCACTTTTTTATCATTGAACTGTTACAAATTGAATTACACGACTGTCGAGTCTATCCAGAATTGAATAGCAGACGAACAGCTAGAATTTTAATTTTCCATTTGCACTGGCCCAATTACGAAACGAGCCGACTAATTAAAAATATTATTCCATGGCGCGGGGAGATCGAATAATTTCCAAGTTGCTCGAATAGCCTGTTAATTCGTTATTGTTACGAAGTTACGCAACATAGTTAAGAGAACGATAGTTTGGAATTTTGCTGACAGAATTTCAACGGAAATTGAACGAATTAAAGCTTCTAATGACTGTAAACTTTCTTTTTCAACCTCGTAACAAGATTTCAACTCCTCGAATTTTTATATTTATTGTATTTCGTATATTTTACAGAATAGTATCCGTAATTCAATAACGTTTTCATAGTACATGTTTGATTTTTCGTACGCAACACGGTAAAAGAATTGGTATCTTCTGATAAAAGTAAGACAAAAGAAATTTTACGTGTACTTCCAAATAATTCGACAGACGATTCTATAATTTATTTCTGGTAATTAGTTTGCCATTTGTTTCTACACTCACGATACATTCGCGTACTGTCGTGTATTTTAATTTTGCTCTCGTTTTAACAAATAAATTTGTTGATATCCCGAGGAAATCACGTACCAATAACGATCCTTCGAGATATTTTTGAATATTACAGGCATGCGACTAAGTCGAAAATAACCGAAGGAACACGGAAAAACGAGGGTTCGAGTAGAATCGGAGAAAATTGTTAATCAAGACACTTTTCAGATGGAAGTTTTAAAAATAATTACATTCGACAAATGGAAATGAAGAGAAACGTGGATATTACTGGATTTCAGTAGTACGGGTCGGTATATGGTGAGACATGCATAGGTGCGTCATATAATTTCATACGAATCACTGTTTATTTTAAATACAGCACAAAGTAACGCAGATCCAACATATCGAATATAAAATCTTCTTTCATTTTCATCAAAGCATTTCATTTTATAATGAAAATTACAAAATAATCCATTTTGCGACAGGGTTTTTAAACATTCGTAAGTCTCTCTCATTTTACGCTTTCGTTCCTCTCGTTTCAGTAAAATTCTATATTTCCAAATTGCTTCTTCGCAAAATCGCAAACAATTGCATCTTTATTGTTATTCCGCGATAAAAATGGTAAGATACATCATTACACGACGTTGCTTCTAAATATTTGTAATTGTTATCCCTTGTCATATTTTAATATCAATTTTTAACTGAAAATTACACATTCATAAACTCCGTATTTAATTTCGTCCGAGCATTGCATATTGTAATAAAAAATTGTAGAAAAAATTTATTTCGCGTTAAATCTTCTAAAAATTCATTCTTACGTTCTCGCTTTAATTTTCCATTGAAAATTATGCGAACGTCTCGACGAATAAAAAACGAATGAGAAATTTGTGAAATAAGAATGAGAAAATGGAATCATACGTGACAATTTTTAATGATAATTCGGCGAGACAGTGGGAGAACATGCGTGTCCCATCGAGGTATCGATCGCCTTTCAGCGGAGGCGTCCTGTACGCCACATACTTCGACGCCTGTGCATTTTTAACGGTCCATTAATTCGCACACAGTGATTGATAGCTGTGAGCAGTCGACCATCGACGCGATAACTGTTTGTAGGCGACCTGGACTCGCGTTTACGTTGGATTATTGCATTCCTTTGGATTATCGCTATTATCCTACCTACGAACTTACTTTTTCTTCTGTTCCTTTCTTTCGTCTAACATAAATCATAAATTTATATTTATTATTTTGCTACTTATTTCTATATTCGAGTATTTCATTAAACAAATTTTCAGTATAATTACCAAATGAGTTATTATACATAAAATCTATAACACAATTAGTATTATGATATAATTGTTATGCCAAAAATGAAAATTAAAAAATACGAAGCAAGTAACAAAACAGATTTCCATACAATGTGCCATAATCATATAATAAGAACCTTCGCTCGCTCTAAATGCAAATTATGCGTATCGATTTTTCGTTAAATCAATTATCATAAAATCCTGTTACCTCGTCACGAGTCTAACATTTTTTATCGCGATTCTGGACACGTAAAACCGACAGGCAAAGTGAATTTAGCCCGTCGCCTATTATTTCCCACGAGACGGGAAGAACGTCTTTTTTCCGTTTTTTATAGAAAGCTGTTCAATCATATTGTAAATAATATCGGTGCACGCCTCCCAGTTCACCATTTTATGGTGGTGGTTTTCCTTTTTATATTTGGTCTTGGAGCATGGTAGAACATGGACGGGGACGATCCTTGATTTGCATCGAACCGCAATCTCTTCTCTCGAGGAGAACGAAATGAATTCGAGACGGAATAAAAAAGGAAATATCTCGAAGGGACCGTAAATACCTTGGAACAATATTGAAACTTGAAAGTAACTCAGTGTAACGTGGAAAGTTTCTGTTTGGAGATTTTTCTTGCCGCTTTTTTATCGTCACTTTGTTTGCTGCGTATGTGTAGGATGCAGAATAGAAGGAATTTAGACGTTGTTTTCACGTAAAATAATTGAACATACGATTTGTGCTTTTAGGAAACATATTCCATTTCCATTGTTCCGAAACTTTCTTTTTAACTCAAATTAGCAATCTCTCTTATTAATGTCATTTTGTGTAAAAGCAAATTGGTTCGTGGCTCGTAATTTTACGTACCGGAATTATAACTTTTATTAAATCTTGCTAATTATTCTATTTAAAGCGCCGGTGGTACACCAAAACTTAAATGAAACCGATAAACATTCTTTTAATTCAAATTTTTATTTCAAAGATTGCCACGTTGCGTACTACTTTCTATGAAAATCGATTCGTGTTACGTTTAAGACAACTCCCTGCAGAAAGAATATAATTATTAAAATTAAAGAATAACATCGTGTCATTTTATATCTCGATCATTTTTCGTTTTATTACCTGCACCAAGTTATTCATCCGTGAATCGAACAGTTTAGTCAATTATCGTATTAAATCAATTTCTGTTTCAACATGCTCGGTTCGAAATTCGGGATGTTTTGTTAGAAAAGGGGAAAAATTTCGAAATTTCGAGCAAACGATTCGAGCGTTTAAGCAGCTTAGCAATTTTTCCACGCCTCTATTGCAACATTGGCTCGGGTGTTTCGTTAACCCCATTCCCTGGCGTTTCCATTTAAACTTTCCAGAAGGCAGATTAGTCCCTGGGATCTGCAACCCGCTTCCCTCGATCTCGTTGCTATCCTATGGCCGCGATTTGGTTCGGTTGAAACTCGAAAATGGCTCAAATATGTGTAAAAACAAAAAACGCGTTCGATTAATAAAGAAATAATCGCGAGTGCAAATTGCCAGCTACGCCGTGTATAATACTTCTTTCTGCATAAGGCAGCATTTTTAAAGCTACAGAATTTTTTATAGAGACTGAACTGAATTTTATTAAAGGCACTGTACATAACAAAATTTGCCTCCATTTTTATCCTTAATTAAAATACCCAAATAAGGAGGTTATAATCGTACAAATAAATAATTAAATATAACGCAGTATATATTACAATGTTAAACATTAAATCAATTTACTAAGTTTGTTAAATCAATTTGTTAAATTTGGAACAATATTCTGGAACTGTGTGCTATATTATTGTTCAGAAAATATCTGGAAATAAATCCTGGCCAGTGGCAGGATCGCGCAATCAGTCATGTATCCGGGAAATTCAACTGGAAGCGGTTTACCGCAAAACCAGCAACAAGATCATCTCCATCTAATACAACTGTCTACTCGTATCCACGTTCATAGCTTCACAGGATACGAGGAACGGTGTATTTAAACCGAAACTGGGACAATGAACCGAACAGGCCGATCGACGATGATGATCCGCTCCACTCTGACCGAAGATTGATAAATTAAAATGGTAATGAACGGTCGAGCTATACGATGAACCTCCAAGAATTTCATTTTAGATGTCAGAACGTTGAAATGTTCTTTCACTTCGCGAAGAACATTATAATAATTCCTTTCGTAGCAAACTTTTAACGAAAGAGATGGTTTGTTTATTTTTTTAAATCTTTTAACGATAAAGAGACTTTTAACGATAAAAAACCACGGTTGGATGAAAAATTGCCTAAAAGAATATTTGGACAACGAGACAGAAATTCAAGGACGGGAACCATCGAGCGTTAAGAAAATTTTTGACGATAGAAACTCACGATTAGATGGAAAACTATCCGGAGAATATAGGAATCTTTAATCTGCGCCTAGCTTTATCAAAAAACGGGACAAAAATGTAGAAACACGACCTATAAAGCCTATACAACGTAGCCACGCAAGGAATTCGGTTTCAGAGCGGAGACTTTTAACCTCTCAGCAAGAATTTGCGGTAAAATTCCAGGCTAGGCCGATCAAAGATTCGCGGTTGCAGGTAAAATCAATCCCAAGAATGTTGAGAGAGGATCGAACGATGCTGGTGATCGCCTCAATTTGGTTAACCATGGCTGCAGAGGGCAGAATCATCGCAATCTAGCAAGGCTACGTGCAGTTATGCGATACCATGGAATACCCCAAGTAGTTGACGTCGACCGCCGCGCCAGTGTGCCGATAACACGCGGCCCAAGAATCCGATCTGGTGTCTATGGACACCGTCATAGTTTACGTTCTTCGTGCCCTGGTGCTATCGGTACCCGCGGTTTTCCCCGCGCCAAGACGCACGATCATCAGTTAACGATAACGTCAATGTGCCAACAATTTGCCCGCAGGATCGCTCCTTTTCACCTGGCCACACTGTGGTAGTGTACGTGTCACTTCGTATATGTTCGGTTACGTGGATGTTGGAAGAGGTTTGATGTGCATGGAATTGGTTATCAGCGAATCGGACAGAGGCAAATTAACTTTTATGAAACGAATGTTCGAAGGGTTTTGTGGAAATGATAATATTACCATTTTAAGTGATTTTTAAATATTGGTCATAGACCTTTTCCAACTATGGTATCAGGTTGGTTACCGAGTACTGTTGTAGAGATTATTTTATGAATAGGGATCTTGGCGTTGACAGTTAGAGGATATTGGAAACCTAATAGTGACATTATAGGGATATTTTATGAGACTGGTTTTAAGTTGGGAATTAATTTCCCCTTCTGTAGATTGCTTCGTGAGTGGGCTTTCTCCTACAAATAATGGTACATTAGGCTAGTTTACAATTGAAAATTTAATAGTGATATTATAGGAACATTTCGTAAGAGTGGTTTTAATTTGTCAGCTAAGTGTATTTTAGTAGCGAAAAATTTGGTACTGGCGTACTAGAGATTATTTTGTAAGTATCGGGATTTTTTGTATATAAACTTTGTTTATAAGCACTTACTCTGTTTCATCTTGAACGTCTTGGCAGCCTCCTTAACGCTGATCAAGCCAGTACAAGAGGCATCCTCACTTTGCGCCAAATTCCACGAATTGTTCGAAGTTTGTTCATAGATGAAGCATCTATAGCTGTCCTCGTCGCTAGTTTTCCGCGGAGCGTGCAACCTCGCCACTAAATTGTGCGTGCTACTTTCCTTCCACGTGGCTAGGCACTCCAGTTCCACATCTTCAAACAAAATCAAACGTTACGTTTAATTAGGTATACATTACTTTACTTCAATTACAAATCTTAACTCGCAAACCTTTTTAAGATAAAAGTGAAACCAAAATTCTAATTATCAAATCTCTGCCAAATAGGATTTCTGCAGAATTGTTTCCTAATTTATTCAAACGTGATCAAACTTCGTCAAACCTTAATTCGAAACACCATTAAACTACCCAATAATGAAAGAAATAATACTTTTAAGCTATTTAAGACGATTTTACGTCAAATCCTAACCTACAGCAATACTTCAAAGCTACCAAGAAAAAAAGAAAATGATGTTTTATTTTTGTTTCAAGGCACTCAATGTCCTTGCATAAATTTCGGTCATCGAATAAAAATCCTCATCGTTGAATCATGAATCTTCTGACCACCATTAGCTTCCCCCAATTACACCACGATGCATAATGATTCCAATTACGAGGAAGGCTAAATCGTCCGCGGAGAAAATTATGGACGGAAATATTCTAACCGTTAATAAACCGCACCGTAGCCGCGTAGAATGAATTATAGCGGCACGAGCGTTTTCCCTTGGTATAATAATCGCGGAAAATCGGTCGGACAAGGGGTAGCAGCAACAAATGGTAATTGACAGGGCCGTTAATCATTCGCCGGAAGTTCCACTGACCGTCACAGATTCTCTTCCACTGCGTGTCGTGTTAATTAACGTCGTCATTGGGTATTTCTCGGTGCATGAAGAAAAATTACCGTTTTTCGCATGAAATTACCTGATGGACAAATATTGGAGATATTTATCTTACCTTTTTCGAAATTTTTTCTTGAAAAAGTATATTTATTTGCAGAAGAATACAGAAAAGAAGATATCGTCGAACAGACCGTGAATATTCACGACTGTTATATCGAATATAACACGACTAAAGAGTGGCTTGAAACTATAGATGTTATGAGTACTTTATTTTGTATATTCTGTATATTTCTCACTGTTATGGAAATTTTCAATATTTTTATACGTTTCAATTTTCTACGAACGTGTATTTTTTATTCATAGCACTGTATAGGGATAAATTTACGAAATCTAAATTTTCCAAGTACAGTCAGAAGAGCTATAAAGTATACTCACCGACGCTCTCGGATGACAGCACATTGGCACACGCCTGGTAGCGGAAAAGCAATCGCGATTCTTGAGTGCAGGTTTCTGCCGCTGATAACGGCGATTTACACTCCCCTTCGCCATGACTATAAGTGAATTCTAGGGGCCCCTTAAATGGACAGGGCATGGGAGCTGCCCCCGTGCGAAATAGGGAAATTAATATGGCATCGCTTCTCAACTCGCTGCATATGAATGGCAAAGTAGGTTTTGGCGACGCTGTGATGCAATATGCTGAAAAAGAAGAATCGACGAGGAGAATTAACATTTTTCATTTCCTTCCCTTTTCTCTGTCTACATTGTTCCCTGTCTTTCAAATATTAATTAACGTTCTCGTTATTGGAAATGAAACGTACAAGTGAAATTGTTTGGAACATTGTTTTCGACAGCTAAACAATTTCCGCAGACGTTTAAAATACGCGTTTAAAATCGATTAAAGCAGGTATCCATAACGTGCGAGACTTACTTTCTTTATACTGAAGAACATTCGGATGCTTCATATGCATGACGATGCACCTATAGCAATCTATCTCTCTGTAACAAAGAAAAAGAAAATTCTGTTATTATAAGATCGAATGATAAGACAAATAAAGAAGAAATAACTCTCTTTCCTATTCTACGTTTTACACCAAATAAAACGCTACGACAGACAACAAAGTTCTCCTAAACGATTTCGTTTAAGGAAAAGGAAATATCCAAACGCCGTTGCGATCAAACAAACTCCTTCGAACACTTGGTGCATTCAGAAAACACAACATCTCAAACTTCTTTCTAACGTAACAGAGATCGCTCTTAAATACACTCACATCTGAGAAAATCTGCAAGAAAAGATAAAACGAAGCGTACCAACACACGCGATTCCTAGGCATTTGTACACGATGAAAAGACAAAGTTCAGGGCGCAATAGAGACAAGGGCGGTTAGATAGAGGGTGGAAAAGGGATGACTGGTCCAAGAGGGGGCAAGTAGTATCACGTAGCTACTTAAAACTTTTCGAGCTTGTCTTGTGTCCCTACTAGTTGCCACCTTGCTTACTTAGCTCTGCTTCGCAACTTCTACCTTCCACTGTAGTCTCTTTCTCTTCCTGCCTCTCCCTTGCTTCCTGTTTCCCACCCCTTACATCCTCCTCAGCTTCCTGCTGGCTGGGAGGATGAAGTTTACCTTCGTTTCTGGCTACCTCTTGTACTTCTTATCGAACGTCCATATTTTTCTTTTTGGATGACATTTCTTTTGACGTAATTGATTCTTCGTTATTTTTAGCTCGAAAGAGGTCTGATTAATGATGTGACCATGCTCGCGTAATTTGCAGCATTTAGTAACATTTATAATGTATAAAGAACAAAGAATACAAAATAAGATTAAATAATGTAACCTAACTGAAATTCAAACTACTACGATAACACGTAGCATAAGAATATCAACGAGGAAGTTAAAATGAAAATCTCACAAAATGCTTAAAATTCAGCTTAAATAAAATAAAAGGCACCAGGATACTCCCAGGAAACTGGAAATTAGCAATTCTATTCATTGCCTACCCAAACTTTAATTTAACCAAAATTTAAAAATCTTCTGTACTTATCTAATGGAACAGACCAAATTTCTTCGCGCGTGCACAAAATTCGTCCGAAACAACGCTGCACGTTCTTTCTGTTATTATTTCCTTTTCCACGAAAGAACCTTACGCTCATTTGTATCTTGTACATTTGTACGTCTGTTTATCGACAGTTGCTCGTTATTTAAGCCTCGAGATGGTCTCAAAGCGCGAGATCAATGCGAGCAAGCATAAAAGCAGACTCGAAAGATAAATATATATGCGTGAAACGCACGCATCAGCGAGTTCAGACGTTTCGCAACGCGAATAGCTAGCCATTCGTACACTTCGAACGCGGTTCATGGTTCATAAAAGGGAGGACGGAGATGCGTGTGTGCTAGTCTCTGACGTTTATAAATCGACTGTTCCCAAGAATATCGTCTGGAACTTGGCCGTAACTTTAAGATACACTAATGGATGTTTTTCTTGCATTAAGTTGCACGCTTTTGGTAGCAAAGCCTTGCAAGCTCGTGTAGAATGTTATTGGATTATTATAAAATAGAGTTTTTGTTAGGAAATCAGTACGAATACAATACTATTTGCAATTGATAATTAACAATTTCTATATTTCAGTTGTTATTTATTCTACCGTATTATCGGATATTTTTGTCCCAATGTATTTTATCGCGTATGCCTGCTTTTCATTTCTTTTTGTGTTCATTCCCCTATCAAATAAAATACTCCTTTTTCTCTTACTTATTAAAACATAAATAAACTGAGTTTATTGTAAACTACGGTGTACACGTGGGAATATTTTCCAATTTCCTCTCAAAGCAAAACAGTTCTCGATTAATTTTCTAAAATCTGCCCCTCGAAAAGTATAAACTAAATTAAAAATTTGTTCGAAAGAAAAAAGCCAGAAAATTCGAAATTTCCCATCAAGGCAGAAGAATACTCGGTCGATTAACTTTCTAAAATGGAAAGCAACTAGCCTCTCCAAGGTCTGAAAGGCGTCTCTTGGAGCTGTTTCGATGGAAGAACACCCTCGTCCAAGTTTTCCACGTTGGCCTGTACATGCAGCCGATCTACAATTCGAAAGTTGTCCAAGTTTGTATGCATGTCAACGAAGCCGCGGACACGGTATCCGAGAGCGGTTTCTCGTGATCGCATTTGGAGTAACTATCAGGCAACCGGAAGCGAAGGGAACGCTCTCTGCCCTTCAGCTCGTGAACCGCAAACGGCTCGGAGTTAAACGCGCCGAACCCGACCGCTTTTGTCGACCCAACTCGACCACTCTCGCAACTTTTACCCAACCCCTTTCATGTTTCGTCCGTTTTTTTCATTTTTTCTTCTTCTTTTTTCATGCTGGCTAAGGCGACGAATTTTTACTTCTTTTTTTTTTGAGGGAAGTTTAAATGTACCGATATTGTTGTCAGAAATGTTGTTTGGATGTTTGATACAATGTTCCGAGCGTAATTTTTAGCGATCGCAGTTATTGATATTTTAATGCACGATGTTTTTGGAAGATTTACAATTTGAGTGTATCCGTTGAGTCGTTAGTTTCGTATTGTTTTAATATCGTATAATGTTATTACGTTATATTGTAATTTTCTTTTCTATATTTTATAATGTATAATAATGGATATTGTACAATGTTACATTTTCAGAATTTTCACTGCCAGAAATTTTATGGTAAATGTTACAGTGAATATTTTTTCGATATAGGAACGCTAAAATTTAATGCACGAATTGGGAAAATTGATTTACACGATGAATTGATTGAACGAAATGTCCTAGGAAATTGAAAAAATTAATGGCCGAGATTGAAGTTGGGCTGGGTAAAAAGATTCGCTGAAATAACAGATTTCGAAAGATTGAAAAGTTCCCCGACGAACATTTCGAAGAATTCGGAAGTTCCGGGACGAAAAATTTGGGAGAGTCGAAACTTTAGAATGGAAAATACTAAAAGATGGAAATATTTCGAAATATTTAGAAGCTTGATGAAATGACAAATTTCAAGTAGTTGGAGGAACGAAAGAACCGATATGGATTATTCTAAGCAAAATAACGATACCAAAAAAAAAAAAAAAAAAAAATTACACATGCACTATCCAATACTCAAAATGCCTCGTATCAATTAAATTTCGGTTTCGAAAAATTGCAATAAAATTTCTAAAAGTACGCTCTTCTCATCGACTGGCTCAAAACGTCGAAAAATACTTCAATTTCTACGAGTGGGGTCGTTGAAAAATCCAACTCGTTAGCCCATAAACGCTTTCCGATCTGGCAGCTGCGACGTGCTCTCAGGATCGATTCTACAACTTCCGGATTATTGCCACGACAACTCGGACGTTTTATCGTTTCTCGATGATCCGAAGAGTTTCGCGGCGATCCTTTAAAGCTCGGTGCCACATCGTCCGATCGTTCTGTTCTCTGTATCGTTTGAGACGCAACGTCGAATCGGCCACTTTTACGACCTCCACGATACTCACCAATGATCATTGTTATCGCTTACTTTTATTTGTTTGTTCCATTCGAGGGTCGAATTGAAAAACGCAATCAGACTAGTGCCGAAATAGCGGAGCATTGTGGACAAGAAGACTTTTAAAAGTTATGTTGTTTGGATTGTTAAGTCGATAGTTATACCATCGATAAAACGTGTTTGATGACTGTGTTTAAGTAGTCGTACAAATGGCAGTACTAAGATTCTTATCGCAGACTAAGGATTTATCAAGGAAAATCCTAGAAAATAATCCTAACCTAAGCTTAAGTGACGTTTAATGACTATCCTCAAGCGGCTGTAAAAATTACTAGATTCTGTCATCCTAGATTACGAATTTCTCAAAAAGATGTCTGTAAAGTAACCTAAACCTAACCTAACCTAAATCACCAAAAGCGTAAACCAATCCTAACCTAAACATAAATGATGACTCATGACTATGTTCAAATGAATGTATAGATGATAGTAATAGGTTTTTAGGATACATAGTAGTAGATAGATAAATGATTTGTCAAGGGGAGCCCTGAGGAGAAACTCTAACCTAAATATAAGTTATATTTGATGACTATGTTCGAACGTAATATAAGCAAATCACGCTTGAAAGCGGGTAAGAATCGAAGCAAGGCGCAAAATACTTAAACGATACGAGACCACCCAGATTCTATATTTAGATAACAGGTTCGATTCCTTGAATTATGAATATGTAGTTCCACCCTGAATCATGATATTTTGTCTCAGAAATTTGGAATCTAAATAAAGTTTCTCGCATCTCCAAAGATACCAGGCTATCTTCAAATGCCTCTATATCAGCATAACTATATCTTCCGTAAAGTGTACCTCGAATAACACCAAAATTTAACAATGTCCTTTCATTATCCCCTTCATTTCTACTTTATCTCCAATTAACCCACTCACCATTGAAACTCCGAATGTCCTCAAATATTCGCTGCTATACTTCATGAACAGCTTAATAGGCCAATATACGAGACCATGAAACAGTTATAAATCCTAACCTATTCACGTGATTCGACTGCGAAATCCAAAGACGTAAACGTTACGACTGTGAAGGGTTAATACGTGTGTAAAACGAAAGTAGGTCTCTTAACAAGGGAGAGGGAGGGGGAAGTACAGAAAGGGGTGAGACTGGAAGAATTTCATCCATAGGTTATTACGAGAACACGTTCTTCTATCGTGGTGTGAGAGTTGATGAGAATGTTGATTAAATGTTTCAGCGAAGTTTCGCCAGGGAACCACTCCAATTACACGGAAGTTCCATCGGCGGACACGGTGGCTGTAAGTGAATCCCGACGGCCTCGAATCGAAAGTGATACCGTAATTGAAAAAGAAACGAATGTAAGGGCCGTGGACCCATCGCGGATATCCAATCCGAATTTTAATTTCACGCTCGCCACACGTGTCCACCGAACGTATTACCACTGTACTCTCGTTATTCGAGTTTTTCAAATTTTTATTTCAATGGCCAATAGAAATTCTAAAGTTATCTCGGAAACCATAACGAATTCTAAAAAGTTTCAGACCATCGAATAAATCCGGAGAAGCAAACAACTGTTTGAAAAAAAAGTTCACCAATGAAATATCTATCTGAAGAATCTACGAACAAATAAAATAACCTTCTATAGATTGAAATGAATTGGCAAGCTACCGTCAGCATCATAGGAAACGATTCCAAATGAACAAGTAATAATTTTAAAAAGCAACCTAGGTCCATCTAAATTAAACCTTTGTTTCGCGGGTTCTAGAAACTGATAAAAGAATTCTTTTCGAAATACCAGTAAAATCTAACGTTATCTTATAAAAACTGTGAAAAAAAAATTGTTTCGAAGGATTAAAATGGTCAACAAATAAATTCCGAACGAAAACGGTGGTACACGAAGGGAGGAGAAAAGCGTTTTTCATCGAACAATTTTCGCGCTGTGGCTACTCTTGCTCGTAGTTATCAGTCTGTCGATAACGCCGTTGTCATTACTCGTAGATTGCAACGGGAGGACAGAGAATGAGCTGTCTCAGCGCGATCGTCGTGATTTATTTATGCGATCGCATCGAAAAAACAAGAGGACGAGTTTTTCGTTCGTTGACCTGCTCGTCGAAATAATTTATCGTCGATTATTTATTGTATTATCGTTCTTTTCTTTCTCTCTCTCTCTCTCTCTCTCTCTCTTTTTGTTGCCTAACGCTCAACTGGTAAAATTGAGTTCTCTAAACAATGGACGATGTTTCATAAATCTTCTTGTCTCTGTTACAATAATAAAGTCATGGTTTACGATTTATTTGTTAATTTGGAACAATTTTTTATTGTTCCCGGGATAACTCGGAAATTTGTTTGGATTTGTAAAGTTTATTATTTTGCAAATTCGACAGACATTAAGGAAATCAAAATTTTATAATTTCCTGAAGTTATGTTTCGAGTTTCTGAATTAAAAAATCCCAACAAAACAAACGAATCGTCGCCAAACGAAAAATTAACTGAGAAATATAACATTTTTAATAGTTTTTGAAAAAATTTCAGTTAATATCGCCCGTGTTAGGTATTAAAAAAAAAAAAAAAGAAAAAAACACCGTTTCGTTTTATCATCAAACGATCGCTAATTCATCGTCCCTGGCTAAACGCATTTCACGGAATGCTCACGAATCGCATAAATCTCGCGGTTGCGTTCGTAATGCGTTTAAAAATGATTCATTGCAATGCCCGCAGTTTCGGAAACAAGCAGCATTTGTAACCAACGACACGTTCTCCTTTCCACGCTGGAAAAAAATCGTCGTAACTTTTTCATGTTCTAAATTTTTCATTTGTAATTCGACGTTGGAACCAAAAACAGCCACTTTTTATTTAGGTCGCATTTGCGTTGGATAAAATGTTCTGGAAAATCTACAAATTAAATTCTTCGCGTTTGATCAGAATTGAAAAGAAATTTAGGCATACTAATGGTACTGATAAAATTTGAAATTCGATGAAATAGGCTACCCTAAATAATATAAAAGGTTATAACTTTAATTTGACTGAACAAGCACTTGAAACAATCGCAGGATTGCAAGACAAACAATTTCAGTTTCCAGAAAACACCGTGAGCGATAAAAATGTTAAAGGAAAGAAAGCTGAGAAACTAAGAAGACGAAAATTAAAATTTGAAACTTCTTTCTAACCTACAACTTTAATAGATTTGTCAAAGATGAAGTTTCCAGAAGATTAAGAGCACTAAAATTTATATTTAAAACTTAACCCGCAACTTTAATAAATTTATCAACGTTTATCAAAGTTTCTGCGAAATTAAGAAAAATACCGCTCTAAGTGAAACGAAAACTATGAGAGCACATACGGGAAAGTTCGAAAAAGAACTGAAACGAAGGTAAAGCCATAACGCATTAATTATATTTCCCTGGTTCCGACGCGTGGGCTATTCTTCTTTTTCCACCCCTGTAATGGGACGCGGCAGACGAAGCGTATTTATCTCCGCGTTAAGAGAAATCGGCCATGTCAAGTCGAGTATTCGCATTTTAACGAGAGCCTCCGTTAAAGTCACCTCGTCACGGCCACTCGATAATTCCGATGCCTAGTCGAAGCACGTGGATTAATAACGCGCCACGAGAACCAGCCATAGAACGAGCTCCGTTCCTTATATCCAACTCCCTTAACCCAAACCCTTCTCCTCCTTTTTCCTCCTCCTGCAACTTATTAACAACGACCCCATCGAGCGTAAACCAGAATTCCGGAGTTACCGATGAATGAGCTATAATTGATGAGCACCTTGGTCCTCTGAGAACGACGGGGTGAATCTGGGGTAGCTGATTGTTATGCGGTGTTCTCTGAAAAATTTTATATCGAGTGTTTCATCAGTGAAGATGAGCGAATGATTTGTATCTGTGTGTAGATTGGATTATTTTGAAATAACTTCTAATTAAATCTCGTCGAATCTTTCCTTCGCCATCTTCACTCAATTCGCCCTAATTAAGTAATTAAACGAGCCAAATTTCTCAACAAATTATCCTTATTCTTTTTTCCTCTAAATCCTCGTCATTCATATAATTTTCTTAAAATCTTTCGTTTCATTAAATTGTTTATTAGTACCCAAACAAAATTTCATAAACAGTTCATAAAACGTTCCACAGACGGTTATCGTTAAAAATAATTTATTACAAACATCAAGCCTCGCATACTCCATTCTGCAAATATCTATCGTTAGAAACAATTTGCTACAAAGATTCCCTGCCTGTCTCTTTCGAAATCTTTGTCCCACCTTCAACAATCGATTTACCCCAATTACCAATCACGATTCAAACAATTCTTCTCCAGTCTTGAAATCCCACAACCATCGACGATCTAAAATTTTCTTTCTCTCGATAAGCCCAAAGCCTGTTCCCACTGGGCGACAACACGATAAAAGGGGTAGCAGGATATAGAAAAAAAAAGCGTTGGGCTCGTTGTTGGGCGGACATGATCAGCGGCAGGCCGGTTGTTTGTATTGTCTAATAGCCGGATGGCGTGCAAGGGTGAGTTTCACCCCTTCCTGTCGAATGGCGGCCGCCACCATCTCGTTCTCGGACATGGTTTATTGATTCCTCCGCTGCGTAAATACGCACGCCACTCCGTGGTCCCTGCTAACGACGCCCATGAGGGCGTCGCGACGCGGACTGCGGCTAACGGCCACGAATTATCGTACACGATCGCTTCCACCGTGCTGACCCCGGTTTTTTTCCGACGGTTTTGTTGCTTCCTCTGTGATCCACCGACGATGGCTCCAACCACGTGAAAAGGGAAATCGAGGGTGGAATTTTTTAGTAAATCTTGTTGATGGCTTTCGAGGGGTTGGTTTTAGGACGCTTTGAGAAGGTTGAGAGAATTTTTGTGAAAGATCTCGAGGTTGATTAACGATAAATAAAGGGGACTTGACCCGCTTTGCTTCATTTAAGCGACTCTGAAATTGTAAAGGGTTTTAAAAAATTGTACATGAAGGTACGTATGGTGTGTTTGATTGTATATTGTCCATATCTGCTTATTTCGATAATATTGTTCATTTTGTTGTATTTTATTCACGTATCATAGAAATGAAAGACATCTAAAAGAATTGTTCAGAAAAATATATGCTTATTGGATACATCGCGCGGTACGTCTGACCACATACTGATTGCATCTCCTTGTTCCGGCAATTTCGTCTATATTTAGAACCCGTTGGAATTTTCATTGTATGAAGTTTCGAAGACACGATGACTGGGAATTTTTGCGGAAATTGGAAGAAGAATACATGGGTTTTAATAAATTATGCTGCTGACTTGCTCCAAAAATATACGTGTAATGTTAGAATTATCTACAATCCGCCCGTCAATTTCAACGTTGAAATTGAAATTGTTAATTTTATTATAATTTAAGAATGATGACGCGGAAAATTGGCGGGAATCGAGACGTTGTTTAAATATTTGTAATAGAATATTGAAATGGAATATTTGTCTTTGCGTATCTTTGGCCGCCGCGAAACGCTATTTACGCATATCTGTTCAGCTATGGATAATAATTTCACAGTATTATTCATGCAAGACAAAACATTTAAATATAATTATACATACCAATCTGTCGTGGATTATGCTTTGAACTTAATTCCGGTAAATATTAATTGATCAATGATGTTATAAAATAATATACATATATCGTCGATAATCATATTGCAATTTCATCAGCAACGTTTACCGAATTCAAGTCAAATTATTCATAATCAATTATTAACGATCCATTTGTCGCATTTACCTCGCTCAAATGTTAATAAAATCGTAATTAAACTGAAACTTTAAAATATAGTCATCAAACATTCTTTCTTCAATTTTGTAAAAATTAAAAATGTGATACACCGCGATTACGGAACTCTTCATAAATCCACAAAATAAAATAATCATTATACGTCAAAAAGTAAAACCCTAAGATATCACATGGTAAAATGAAATAATCCCAAGATAACTTTTAATAAATCCTACTTTTAATTTTTTACTTTAAATAACCATAAATCACGATAGAATTAGCCATGACCATTTTACCATGCATATCTCATTTCAAATTAAATAAATCATTTTAGATTTATCTTTCCCAGACACATAGCGCATACAAATTCGGCAAGAAATATGTAAAAAACTGCAAGTTTTTTCGAAAAACTTTATCCCACCGAATCTTCCTCTTTTTGATTGGTTAATCCATAGGCGTCGGCGAATCTATCTTCGGGCGAGCGTGTACGCACAGAGGGCGATCGTTCTCGTCGGATTACGCGAAGCGCACGCACGCTCCTCGACGCTCGAGCTAAAGCCGGCGAGCTTAAACTTAGGTGGCAGCCAATCACGGCCGGTGAACCGCCACAAAGCCGAGGATTTGTGCTCGAATTAAATTTTAAGCGAGCGCGCAAAGCCCGCCGGGTATCGCGAGCGATCCGCGCGCTGATGGCGCTGATCCGCGTCTGGCTAACCAAATGCGCAATCCAAACCACTGAAAAACTCCACTGTTTCCACTCAATCAAATTGTTTCTTTTGAAAGTCGTGACTAATACGGCGTGTCAGAGTATTTTTCCCTTTTTTATCTTTTTAATACTTTTTGCTTTGAAAAAAAAAAATGGGAAGAACAGCGATCATATTAGGTTGCGTGCAAATTTTTTGTATAAATTCGAGTTTCTATGAATCATAGAATTTGGTCATTGACGATCGCCCTATGTTTAAAATTAATTAACAGAAACGGGACATATTAATTTCAAAGTTATTATCTCGATCAATAAATGCTCGATAATAATTAGACTGTGAAATGAAATTGCACATAATGCAATTAGTAATATTTTTAAAATGCTATTTAGATATTATCAATTATTGTATAATAATATATATTGTATAATAATAATATATAGCAGAGTGACAATGCTACCAAATGAATTAAAATTAGTTCTACGAAATTATAGCGGGGAAAACGAAATTGCGCGGAGCTGTTTCTTTGTACGGAGATGAAAAAAGGAAATTCGAAAAAGTGATAAATATTCTGTGAACATAATTCGCTATAATCCACCCTACTACCCAGTTACTCCAGTTGATTCACAAGACGAATACCATCCTCTTGTTACGATAAATTTAATCCAACTTTTTCCGGCAGCTTAGGTGATCTAAATTTGTCACTGAAAATTTGTCTCGTCAAAAAAGTGGTAGAAAGAAAGAAAAAGGCATAGACAGAAAGAGAGAGTGAGAGAGAGAGAGAGAGAGAAACAAAAGACGAAGGTGGCAGAGGGTAGCCATGGTCCAGGGGCAAAAGATACGAGCGGAAAAGGTTGGGAATATCGAGCGTGAGCATTATCGGAGAAACTCACGGAAAGAAATAATCCAGTAACAGAATCGTGAATCTCTGACTTCCACGGCGACTCCATCGTGCAAACTTTTGCACGGTAGTTTACGATGTTATCGAAAGTTTCGGGATCTGCTACGAACTAGGAAACGGAATGTGAACCGCGTCGATCAACGGCCAGACATTTTGCTTTTCCGGAAAGTTACCGCGGGTCGTGCAGCTTTTTATATTTTCCTTTGCAATTTTCAGTAGAGAAATTATTAACTTGGATTAAATTATATTAAGATGTGTCTCGGATATAGCGATATAGAGAATGAAACGAAAGTTCTGCTGTTATTACAGTGCATCTGTGTTACGAGGAATTCAGTTTTTTTAATGTTACTAGGTTGGTAGAATCGTTAAAAATTGAATGTTATCGAATATCTTTAGATTACGCTAATCGTATGTGTTATAATATCACAACATGAAGAATAAATTAGACACTATCGTTATTGCTGTTAGTACGAGTCAGTTTTAATAAGACATTAGATTATTGAAATTACTAAGATTCTTAACATATTCGACGATTTGCTCTACTTTTCTGTATCGTATCGTGAAATTCTTTCCCAACTTCCTAATTGAATATCTTGTTTAACATCGATCGTTATATTGGAATTTAGAGAAGCAATGGTTTATGTACTGTTAGTAACTATAACATAAGCAGTTGATAGTACCGCAGAAAAGTGATTGTCGTAGCTCATGCTTTCGAGAATCTCGCACGTTCGATACATAATTCGCTGGGTTTCCTGCCCGGAGCAGCATTCCGGATGGTTGAACTCTATCTCGATATTGTATCGAAGCGGCTTATGCATTACCTTGCTGCCCCTCGATTTACGGTAAACCGGAATATTTTACTAGAGAATGGTGAACCGAAGACACGGCGAAATTCCCTAGAAATTCGCCCACTCACGCGTACTTTCGAATCTAAACAACTGCTGGAAGATCTATGTTGTTATTATCAACAAACGATATGAGGCAAAATTATTTTTCGATGCACTGCAAAAACTTTCGAAACTCTCTCTTGATTCTGTTTCTGTAAATTTTCATGATATACGAACTCTGTTATCTTTATAGTTTTTCCGAGATTGTAAAAAAACGTTGTTAAAGAACGCGGGGCAACGAATTACTCGTTTTAATCCGCGCAGAGATTCGTGACGCGTTTAATGCGAAACGCAATAGTTTGCTCGACTGCGTGCACAGCTCCAATCGAACTCTGTTACCCCTACTCCTGCCCCACCCTTACTCGAGGCGAAATGCAGCGCGATTATATCCTTCGAGGGAAATTGTTGCTGAAATGATTTAAAGTAAAGCGCAATGGAGCGCGCACGAACTGTTCCCGGCGATTATTCAATTCCTGAAATTCCCTCCCCGCGCACAGAATACCCAGACTTTCCGTGTTTCGTGTTTCGTGTTTTAAGAACGGCCGTTTCGCAGTTCCTGACGTTCTACGTTCCCTTCAACTAAGCACCGAACAATTATATTTAATAAACTGAAACAATTATACGTTATATATAGACGACGTGTTTTTATGCAAATTTATGTTTTTATGAATGCAACGAAAGGAAGTAAAGAACTCGGATAGAGAATTGTTTTACCTATTGTATATTATAAATGCCACTACTATATTCTGGATATTTTGTATATTTTTTGTAAATTATTTGCATTCCGTGTATTTTTCATATTTTCTTTCTGATAAATTCATAAAAATCCACAGTCTGGTTACGTTAATGATTTATCTAACTGTCTGCACTCTTCAATAGCTATGGAAAGTAATAAAACATCAGAAAAGTCGATTCCATAAACGGTAATCATTACTTTTTTCAGATCTGCCCTGAAGAAACGAACTGGATTATTCACGAAATGTCAAAATGCTGCTGACAACGCTATTGAAACTCAAGGAATCACAAATATGAAGCTATTGCAATTATTAGCACGTGAAAGTTTTCAGCTCACGTGCACAACAACGACATCTGCAAATAATATTTCAAACTACTTTCTAACCTACACACAATTTCACGTGGCACAACGTGATCAAAAAATGGCATCGGATTTAAGGCTGGAGCCTGGAGACTGAACATGGTTTAAAACAAGATTCAACGTTAAAGATTAAAGGTTTTGCAAATGGAATCGCGCGATATTCCCGCTTTGAAAATCTGGCGGTTCTCGCGCAGTGCATTATTGACGGTCGAGCCGTAAGCCGACCAGGGGGATCTGTCCCGCTTCCTGGCGTGCTCTTTAAAGTGTTAACAAATTGAACAACATGGAATTTTGACCGGACAACCGACCGCGTGTTTGTTTGCAGGCTTTTTCTGGTTGGCTGATGCTGAATCTTTGACGGAAATTCGTTTGTTCGCTCCCGTATTCCCCGGCAATATTGAGCCAAAATGCTCGATCCAACCGCTGTCCGCTTTGGCGGATCAATATTGATGAACTGACTGTTGGATGGGCTTTGTTTAATGAAACGAGACTGCTCTGATTCTTTTGGTGAATTGTTTTAATCGCCAACGGGAGTTTCGAGTGGTGTGTCGAATTTTAGAGTTTGTACATGATGGACTGTTAGCTACGAGGGATTCTCCTATACTGTGTTTAGAAATATGCACATGTTCCTTATACCAATTTTGAGGTTAGGGATCTTTCCATTCGGAACTCACTGCTTTGTTCGCATGACGCTTTTCGGCTGTGATTTTGTCAGAGATTCAAATTTTCATGAAACACTTTGACGAAGTATTCTGTACTAGTAAGATACTTGAAGTTTCAAAGATTCAAGGAAAGGGAAGATTAAATAAATATTATCGAGGTGGTGTGCCTCCTTAATACCTAAAAGAACAATTTTGGCAAATCAATTAATTTACCCTTCCTTGTTAAAACGTAACAAAATCTACAATATTTTTTGGACTTTCTTAAAAATTCTAATAAATCATACGAACAAAACAATAATAGATTAAATCCACGCTTAAAGCAAAAAGATCCTGGAAAATGCTCGAAATCGAGGTTCGAAAAATCTAGAAAAAAAATATTCTAGCAACAAAACCGATCATCCAATAGAGCGGGGAGAATGGCGAAAGTTTCGTCGGACATTTATCGCGCAAGTAAAAACCGAAGGGAGGGCGGGAGGGGCGGTATGCGAACCGATCATTTTTCGTCGGAAAAACAAACGGTGGAAATTCGGATCCGGATACGCGAATCGAATCAGTTGTATCACATATTTGCGCGTTCGCCGCGCGAAACTATCTGAATTATTTCGATTTCACGTACGAGAGCCTTTGTAACGCGATAGGTTTTCGATGTTACAGCGCCGCCTGCGGCCGCGGCATCGAGTTTCCGAATTCCCTGCGCGTGTGTCCGCTGTTTTCCTCCCGTGTGGCCTCGATTGCCGAAATGAAATCGACGCTGACCGATGCAGAAGTTCGACTAGTGGTTTTTTTTTGTTGAGCTGATGAAAGAGGTGTGGGCGTGAAATATGAACCTGATTTCAGAAATCTACCGTAAACTCAGATACCAGGGAAATTGTGGTTTGATTATGTCATTTATGGGCATGTTTGCCAGTTTTTCTTAGTTAGATTCTAAGTTGGACTTGTTTAGGATCGACAGATAAAATGCTACGTACAAATTATTTATGATGTTATTTATGGGAGAAAAACATTCGATGTAATAGTATTAAATTTACGTATAGTTTCATCAAAATAGAGAAATACATCGTCAACCGTTTTTTCAAATTGGAAAATATTTATGAAAGCGCAAAAAACGTATCGTCAATTGCTTTACGGAAATATAAAAACTATGTTATCGATTGTTTTGTCGAAATATAAAAAACATATTTTAAATTGCTTTTTCAAAATACGAAATGTAGGTATTGTCAATTGTTCTATCAATGTAAAAAAAAACACAAACATATTGACCATAGTTGTTTTGTTAAAATATAAAAAGTTATATCTAATAGCTAAAATTTTATAAATTAATGGTTTAAATAACATAAATTAATAGCTTGAATGTTATAAATTAATTGGCTTATATGTTATAAATTAATAGCTTGAATGTTATAAATTAGTGGCTTAAACGTTATAAATTAATAGCTTAAACATCATAAATTAATCGCTCAAATGTTATTAATTAATAGTCTAAATGTTATAAATAGCTGAGATCATTTGGATATAATAAATTAATAATTCATTTGTTATGAATTACTTGTTTAGTTGCTACAAATTAATGATCGAATTGCTAATAAGTGAGTGAATATTTTCTTTCGATGTTCACGTTACGAGAGGTCAAGCAAAAATGAGTTCTCGCGTGAGTAGAATGTTCCTTATATACAAAGTGACATACCCTTCTTGACTAGATTGATCAAAAGTTGACGACTTTTGTGATGAATAATTTAAATATTATAAATTAATGTAGTAAATAATTGAGAAATCCTACTTTCAACTTTTATATTATTCGCTATAAAAATTTCATAAAGTCGCAGAAAATTTCCGCCAGTTTTATTAAAAATACGGAATCCCCTTCAAAATGCTTTTTGAATTACGTCGATACGATGTTCCGTTCTCGAGATATCGTCGTACAAGGAACACCATAATTTTTTAATATTTCGCTAACTCGATCCTTGTCGCACACTCGGATGTCTCACTCGTACGTATACACAGGCATGCCATGTCTCCACCACGCGCATGCTATTCACTGGCAGTCGCCGAGTCACGGTTTTTTTTACTATTCCCAGTACCAACATACGCATTTCCGGGAAAAGTGGGTCATGACGACTACTATGGACGCTAGCATGTTGTATTTCAAACGGTGAAACTTTAAAACATCGTATCTTGAAAACGAATCAAGTTATCGACATGAAATAAGTTGCATTATGGAGAGAACTCTTTCTTCTGTCTTATGTGTATGTTTTTAAGCGAAAATTCCGAGTTATGGTGGTGGTGTTTTATATCGAAACTTCGTGTCATATAACTGAAAAACATCGCGTAATTGCTTAACTCGATTTCCACGTGATTCGATAATTTTTCTCAACAGTTACGTTTCACAACTAATTAGCTTCATTATTCCAAATTTTCTTAAAGGAGAGTATCTGCAATTTCTTCTAAAATAGTCGATGGACCGAGAAACTGTCCGAGTCATTTCAGCGATATCTCGAGCTTCGTCCAAATACTAAATTTGTGCTCCCAGCAATTCTCATCTCACTCTTTGCAAATTTTGACTAGTGCAAGACTATCGCAGAAATATTGCATAAATTTTCCGTACTCCCAAAAATCTTTCTTCTCAATCAACGAATGTCTCGAGTCTCCATTCTCATCTCTTCACAAAACTTCGTTTCATTGCTCCGGAGCCATTCAAAGTTCCCAAATCGAAGCGACATCTTTAGAATCCAGCGGAACGCGTTAAAAATTCTCAAACGAACCGCATTTACGATTTTTCTTTCGAGTATTCGGAACGGCAACCGCATTACCGGCCATGCTTCCGGCCAGTACGCGTCCCCGACGATCCGATTATCGATCTTTTTCTCACGGACACGCAACACGCTCGGATCGTAATTCGTTTACCAGAACCTGTGAGAGGGAGATAGACGGCGGCGCAAGGCTTGACGAGAATTTCGCGCGCCCTTTTTTTTCGTGTCGGCCATTTTCTACGCGGAAAAGGGAGCGGAACGAAGAAACGCTCGACGCTAATGGAGAACGTTCGAACGCGGTCGGGAAAATAAGCAGCGAGAAGATCCTTGCGGCAGGATGCGTTTGCATTGAAACGTCGAACCAGGGCTGCTCTGCTGCTTTCTTTTTGTCTATCTTCGCCTCACTCTTTCTCTGTCTCTCTCTGTCTCTCTCTCTCTCCTTCTTTCTCTTCCTCCTTTTCCCTTTTTCTCCTTCCGCGTGTTCTCACTGAAAACTCCCGGGGAAAATCGACACTGAGCGATGTGAAAGCTCGCGAGAACGCGTAAAGGCGAACGCTTCTAACCGGAGCCGCGTCTATTTTCCAAATTTCCAGCCTCGATCGTTCCCCGTGTTCCTTTAAGTCCTTCAATGCACACAGAGCTCGTGGTTGCTCGTGAAAAGAGGAAAGGCAGCGTGCGCTTTTTTTCGCGGGCTTTTCAAATCTTCCGAAGCTTCCGGTCCTCCGTGAAGATTTAGGTTTTAGTCTTCCTATTTTTGTTTCTTTCTTTTTTTTTTTAGGAGGACAGGGAGAAGATTGGAGCGTGAGTCACGATGAAATTGTAATTTTTGGAAATACCATGGCGAACAAGAGAAAGTTTATAATATAGAAAGCCATAATTAGGATACACCATAATTTTACAAAATGCATTTACGTCTAATAAGAGCAACGAATAAATATGCTACACGAATAAATATGCTATACAAAATAAATGACTGCTACCAGTATGGTGCAATATTAGTATAGTGCAAAAGTTACTATAAGTCATAGTGTGTCAATTTTAAACTATTTTATCTTTCGCTATAGGAGTCTAATGGCGTGTATGGAGAACATAGGACCATCTGAATTTTAAACACTCGAATCAATAACAATCCGACACTTTAGAATCTGAGTAACGCGAAGTATATTTCCATGTTAATAAGTGAAACAACTTCGTGCGGAAACTTCGTGTTACGTGATTTCCGTAGCGAACGAGCGATGTGATTTCTTTGTTATACGAGAGAATTTGTCGATGTTTGTTGTAATATTATCTCGTCCCAGCAGCGTGAAACTTTCCGGCAATTTCGACCAGTTAGCCAGGAGGTTTTGTAACGAGTTGCGCCGAGAGAATATAATAAAACTCGGGGCCAGAATTATCCATCGTCGAAGGTGGAGAAAAGGAGGGGTTTTTAATTAGGATCCCATCAGGGACTCCTCGACCTCGTTAATAGATTCTTTTTTTCCGGTCGAAACTTTAAAACCAGATAACAACGCCACGAAACGGGGGCGTCTTCAAATTTGCATAGGGACAGTAACCACTGGTTACGCCGGGCAAGACATATTGTACGGTTATTTCGTATTTAAAAGCCCCCTTTTCCAACTACAAAAGCCGACTTATACGATTTAACCGGTTTTATTCGACGGCTTAATAAAGTTGGAACGTGGCTCGTTGAAGTTGCGTGTCCTGAAAATTAAATGCGACGGAAATCATGTGCAGCTCAGATTTCTCCTGTCACACTTGGTTTTTATAGAGATTTTCGTACTGAATTAGCACTAGGACAACCAATCCACTATGTGTTCCTACTATGCTATGTACGAAGATTATAATTGAAATAGTATGCTACGAGAATAAAATAGGAATATTAATAACTTCATTTGAAAGTGACACAGTTCTCGTACAAGGATTAATAAATTTTCCCATTTTCCGAGAAACATAAGAAATCCAATAGAATTTCTAGACTAATAAATTTTCAATATTTTGCAATTATCAACTAATACATTCAATCAAACAATACATTCGAACAAAGCTACTAAATATTAAAAATAAAAGTTCACAATTTAAGTTCACTTTGAACTTAAATTAACCTAAATTAACGATCAAATATAAAAGATCTCAAACATTGAAGCAACATCGAAGAATTGCTTGATCTCTTAAAAATTCCGGGCCTTGTTTCTGCCAAAAATATCGTACGTTTCAACATTCTCAAAATTCAGTCAGGCAAGGGAGAACTTCTCCATACTCCGATTATTATTTGGTTAATGGTTCGATAATTGCGTAGGAAGGTAACGACGATGCTATTAGTTTCAATTAGCCACAACCTTTAAGGTGAAAGAAGGAATTGAAAATGTAAATTACATCGGCAGTCTTCTGACCCGGCGTGGAAGTTTAGCGTTTCAACGGTGTACGAAAGATTTCAGGCATTCCGGCAGCTCAAATGCGCGAGCAGAGGCTGGGGATGGTCGGCAAAAGGAAAATACTTTTGATATTTCCCCGAGACCTCGATAATGAAATCCTACAAAAGACTTGAAATTGAATATTTTCTTTGTATAACGGGCTTTAAGCGTTCCGACGTTCTGAAAGTTAACAGATCCTCGTTGCCCGGGAAGTTTCTAACGAACGCGTCCGCGATATCGACCCGAATTCCTTTTCTTCTAAATTCCATCGCAGCGCGCCCGGTCTTTCTGTCTTAAGTGTCTTTGATGAAAGCTTCTCAGGGCTCTCGAACGTCTTGTTTAAGGCAATCTTGATGGTAACGCGCGTAGGAAGTTGTCGGCAACGTGAGATTAATTTTACATTTATGCGTCTGACCAGGCAACGTGTTATACTACTTGAATGCTTATAACGTAGGTGATTAATAGACCGGCATTGTTTGTTTATTTATGAGAATTTAAATATACGTAGGGAAATGCAGAGAAATTTATACGTCTGGCCGTGCAGGTTATTATACTACTTGGACGTAATTAATAGACTGCCAGTGTTCGTTCTGGGGAAATTTAAATGTACGAAAATGCACGGAAATATTTGGAATCTTCGAAGTAAAATGTTTGGAGGATTGAAACGAAGTTTTATTTCTGTTTTTCATTTCGTCAGGTTTGCTTCTAGAAATATGAATCTGTATAAGGAAGCGCCGAGTAGTAGTTAAATAAAGAATCTTAAATATGTCTAAACTGCTACGATGTTATTCTCCTTGGACATCTATCTCGTATTTAATACGCTATGGATATATATATGTTTGAAAGTAAAGTAAAGAAAATGCGCAATATTTAACGTGAAATACTTGTTATAATATTTGAAAGACGATTCAAAGCTTTATTACTTGGACAGTCCTGATGTAATTAATGGAGTGCCCGGGTGTTTATGTAGTTATGAGAGAAATATCCAAAATGTTTAAAGTAGAGTATTCTTTATAATATTAAGGAAAGTTGAAACGTTTTAAACGACAGAAAATCTAGTTATTATTCCATTAATGCAGCAGGAAATTCTCGAAAATTTGTCTTCTATACAAACATCGTCAAACCAATTAAATTCTCGCAGAACTATAATTTTCCATCGAGAACTCGACTAACTGAAAGTTCGACATGTCCCGTTAAATTTCAAATAATCTGCGTTGCATCTTCGAACTTCATCAAACTGATAAAAAAAGAAAAATACCGAATAAATTCTATACAATGGAACTATCGAGCCAAAGAACAGCATTAAACTGCGTCAAACCATCTTAATTCCCAGCAAACCCTAGCTCTTCACCTGCGATCGACGAACGAAACTTGCAGCTCGGGACATTCGTCATAATTATTTTCCTTCAACTTCCTCTCAACTTCCTCGACTAATTAATCAACCTTAATCCCATTATCATGTCTCGTTTCTGAGCCAAACAGAGACAGACAAAGACAGGGGAAAAGAAGGTCTCTGGAGGAGGGGAAATCGGATATCGCGTTTCCAGGATTCCGAAAACGGAGAGTCTGAAAGCACGAACGACGTTGCCCTTTAATTCAGAAACACCGGTCTGATGCTCGATCACGTGTCGATGACGAACGCTGAAAGTGGTTTAATCCATGTCGTTTGTCGTCGCCGCGCACAACGAAAAGGAAAGTCGTGTAGCGAGCGCGAAGACACGTTGCCGGAAAATCTGATATACATTCGCTCTCGTTTTTCCACGCGTAGACAGCTTTTTCCATGGATTTGGTGGGGTTGGCTGTGGGGAGAAGGGTTTTCACGGGGAATATTAGTCTCCTTGGGGAAAATGAAGAGGAAATTCGGACCGGGGGAGAGTGCTTCGCGAAATTATTGGATTTCTCCGTAGTCGGTTGTGGCGAAGTGTGTATCTCCTCCCATTTTTCGTAGAAGAGGACCAATTTTTTTCGGAAAGTACAGTGGCTCGTGACAATATCCGAACATTTTACCAATGGTTCTTTTTACTGTCGAGAATTTTGCTGTCGAAAAAAAAACTATCAATCCTATTGTAAAATCACAAACGGCAAGACAAAATTTCCGAACATTTCTACCCTTCTAAAATTCACAAACAAAAGGATAAAATCTAATCGACGTATTTACGATATAAAACCTGTAATATATATTTTTCTTTAAAATATTGTTCAATTTTAAAATAATAAATATCAATAATAAAAAAAAATACAAAAAGGGTGAACAAAGTATTAGAGGAAATTGTGCAATCGAGCATCAGAGGATTGAAACACGGAGAATAAAACGTGTTTTCGAGCGGATTACTGCTACCGACAATTTCAATTAATTCGCCAGATAGCTAAAAACATCTTCAATCAACGTGTTCCCGGCGGCGAGAGTAGCGCAAAAGATTCCACGGCTTGTGAGCGGATAATTAAACAATTGACTGGAAAAGGGGGATGCTCAACAAATTCCCATCGTACGCGTCTCCACCCCCAGGGGCCGTCGATATCATCCACGATGATCGACGATGCACCCCTGACCACATGAACGAACAACGCAAATAAGGAAGAGAAAAGACGTGAAAAAAAGAGGCAGCTGGAAAATCAACCGCCTGGAGGCGTCGAAAATATTTTCAACCCCTAAACCATTTCACTGTGTAATTGTCCGTTGCATAAAACTGCTAAACAACATTTTTGATAATATATCACAGACATTTAAAAATTCTAGTTATTTGGCGATTAATTGTTTTATTAAAATTTTATATTTGAAAGTTTTAGTGTTTAGATTACTGGAGGTTTATTAACGGTCGATTTTCATAGGAAATTTAAAATTATTACCAAATTTATGTTTATTATTAATTTATACATTTTCATAAATTTATCACTACTAATTATTCACTGTCGGTATGATAATGCGTATAAATCATTTTGAAACACATTTTCATTTATACGCACCTGGAATGAGAATCCTATTTTCGAATATATGTTAATATCCTAGCAGTTATTTCGAAACGAGAGGACTATATTGAATTTTATCGTGGTTATGTTATTCCAGAATGAACAATGCGAAAACCACAACAATCCTCGAAATAACTCACCATTAACAATGCTTGGAAAGTTGATACCAATCTAATAATAACTGATACTTCCCAAAATTCGGTCACTATTTAAACATAAAACATTGGTATTGTGTACTAAGCCGATCGTATTACCCGGGCACAATACCTATGGTTATTTAAACTGCGTTTTATATATCTGATCAATCATACACAATTTCGAAAACGAATTTACGCTGTACATATTTATGTTGTTATCACTAACCTACGGATTTCATATTTTTATGGAGAAAACTAAAGAAATGGAGCCTGCATAGTAATCACTTTGGATATTTTATATATTTTTGTATGTTACATGCAACCCGTGGGTTTCCACATCTCTAAATTTATCATAAATGCATAAAGCCCGCAATCTAGTTATCACAAATTCCACCTTCCGGAATAAAAATATTTCTATCGTGTAAAATCCTCAATATCTCGATATCATTGTCGATCAATCAATATAAAACATCGTTACTGTTATCTTCAATAATTTCAAGAATTTCTGTACTCCAATATACCTTGAAAATCTAAGAAAGGACAAAAAGATTAATTTATATTTCAACTCATAAATGTTGTGATAAAAAGCTTTGAAATTGCCAATTTATGTATAATACGTGCAGACAATTTAAATTTATATTAAAATTATTTTTATGTATCCTTTTACTTTATTTGTTTTTTCTTTATTCTTCATAATCCATCAATTCGATTTACAATCCAACTCTTTTACAAAATCCAAAAAATTCCCGAGGGGGAGGGAGATAAAAAACAATGCCTAATAAAAAAGCATTAAGCCCGATAATAGCCTGGAATCACGGGCCACATGTTCCAAAGGCCACTTATTAAATCGTCGCAGCCGAGGCTCGTAAACACATTTTCCACCCCCGATGCGGGGGTTTGGGTCCCGTATCGTGCGGTCAGCGACGAGAAAACTGCCATCATTTCATTACAGCTCAACCGAGTTATTCAGGGACCAACGACCCCGATCGAACCTCAGCCTCTCCAACTCCCTGTACATCCACCCTCCCAATCTATCCCCCCTCAATCGCAATCATCATAAACAATTACCCACGAGCGTAACAAAAATACCACCGAGTGTATCGTGGCTTTATATCCTCTACCAGAGTACGCAGGGTGTTTCAAAATAGAAAAAAGCTGTGAATATACATAGGCTCACGTAGGAAAATATTCGAGCACATTGTATATATTACACGCACATTGAACGCTTGTATCATTGTGTGCTATACGAAACATTTTAACATTTCAGTAGTACAATATATGATATATATGTCAGTAGTATAACTATAATAGCTATAGTATACAGTAGGCTGTAAATATTTTAAACTGTAAATAAATTTATATTTTTATGAACACAACAAAAAAAAAAAAGAAGGAAACCTAATGCCCATTAGATATCATAACGTGTACTATGTTTAAACTTTGAGTATCTCATATATTTTTGCATATTACGTGCAATTCTATATTTTATAATGTATGTATATATATATATATACATTTTTCGACATATCTTTTAACATAAATTTACCTGCGCTCGAATCGTACCACCATTCCAGAAGCATACTGTATATTTCATCGGTGACGGTAGGGGTTGGCGACGACAGGGATGGTCACAATAATCGCAACGTTATTTCACGCTTTCATTCGGCCGTTTAACGCAATTCCAGGAGCGTATGCGTGGTCACGATCGCCCCCGTTCGTTGATCTCCCACATCGTTCCGTTTCCACGCCGGGGACGCGTACACAAGGGGTTGATTTCAAGGGGTGGGTACGCGTTTGTTGCTGTTTGGTCGGTGTTTTAGAGAAGAGAACGGGATCGTGGGTTTGTAATCGGTTGGGGGAAACTCGATAACAGTCGGATAGTCTTTGTAGATCGTGAAATTTGATCGCTACGGTGTTGGATTTGGTTTCTCATCTTTTTTTTTTTTGCTATCGTTTTTCTATAGTCGATGTTTCTGTACTATGAAGTCTCCGAATGTTTGAAATATTCGTCGGAAATAAATACAAAAAGAATATTTTATTTCGTGTTAATAGAATAGAAAGTACATCTCCACTTTCTTTCGTAAAACTTGCAAAAACACAAGAATCGGTTCCTTTACCTAACAAACTTAATAAAATTCACAAAACGATGACTTCTATCTTAGCAGAACGATATTCCTCTTTTTTATGAGAGTCCGGCAAACAGTTAAGAAGAAGACAAAACGGATGAAAATAAAGAAAGAATAAAGGAAAGTGGAATATATAGAGGAAGGAGAGAGATGGAGGCAAGAGGAACGAAGATACCCTGGGGACACTGACAAGAAAAAATAGATTGCGGAAGAGAAGAACAACAGGATGGATTATGGCAACCGAGGAAAAACTGAGAAACACGAAAATGTTATCAAAATAAAATGCAATTACAGTAGCTGCGTTATCCTGACTAACCTGCACCAGTCTTTAATCCGAACCTTGGTTAAAAACTGAGGATTATTTTTGAAGCTACGAACCTTTTTTGGATTTTTACATCTAAAAACAAAATTGGATATAAACATTGATAAATATTCCGATACTTTATAGAAACACATGTAATTTTTATACACATTCCTTTCTTCTAATTTTAACCGCAAAGTCATCGCCATCCCAATTATTTAATTTCTTAATTCTAATTCCCAAATTATCGCCATCCTGATCTTTTTGATGTTTCAAATTCCCAATTCTAAAATCATTATTACCATAATTTCCTAACATTAAAACTATCGTTATCTAATTTTCCAATTTCCTACTTTCCAAAACCCAGGACCATTATCATTAAACTCTCTCTCTGATTCCAATCCCATGCAACATCAGTATCCTCTCGTTGAACCTCGAAACATCAAAACTCATGCACCGGGTACCTCTAAATCCCGGTACACCAGAAATTCTCTTATCCGAAAAATACAATTGCCGAATGGAACAGTGGAGGTCAGTGGGTGGAAACTGCTTCGGGAGAGTAGGCGCATCGCTGAGAACCACGGGAAGAAACACAGTGGAAATCCCGGGCAAGAGAAGCAGAGAAGAGACCAATGGCTGATGCATTGTTGCTTTTCCCTGGCGGTGTTTGCAGTGGCGCTGCATTGTTGCGCGCATCCCTCATCCTCCCTTTCATCCGGCACATGGCCAGTATACTCGTGGGAGCGGCGCACATCTCATATTAGCCGCTTAATTGTCTCTATTTGTCGAGGCTCTGGACTCCGACAATTCGCCATTGAGCAGACTAGGCCTCGAGGCGAGAAGGGTCCATGAAGTTTGGTCCAGAGCTACATTGGCTCACGAAAGTATTTAGACACTTGCCATAGAAAACTTTTGTGCCTGTATCCTACGTGTTATACGAAACGTTTTACTCAGAATCTGCTTACAGTAAAAATTCACACACGCCTCTCGATCTTTATCACGACTATTCCAAACTAATTCCCACGAAAATTTGGAGAACTGATAACAAAATTCTAGCCTGTTGTTTCAATTATCGAAATTTTATAATTTCTCGAACATTTCTCACAGCCAGAGAAACATCGGATTGGACACTGTCAAATTTCGTTTGTTCGTAATATCGACTGATGTCGAATCGAATTGATTACACTTTTATAAAATATTATTGACAACCAATTGTAAGGAAAATTCAGTAATATTCTTCTTTTTATTTCTTGATCTTCGTGCTTGTGCAATCTGAAATTAGTTTAATGGTGTTGTAGAGGGCTGATGTTTGATTTGAGTAGGGTCCCCGATGGGGTGTTTTTGATATTTCTGAGAGGAGTTTGATAGCTTCTGCTGGGAACTCGCGCAGGTTGCGGGTGACGTGTTATGGAATATTTGAAGAGGCTGATTTTCGTTGGTCCCGCACAACTCGAACGTCTGTGCGATGTGATAAAAAATGTTAATTGAACAAGACGAAGCCGGTGAACTTTCTATTTGCTTCGTAATAATTCTAACAATTAACATAAATAAATATTTAAAGCCATCTTCGTCAATTCCTTTAAATTTTAAGATCGACCCAATCTTTCTTCTACTGTTCGGTGCAATTTTTCTATTTTTAAATTTACTATGTCTACTATACACTTATACTTATTTAATCATTATCGTTCGACGATGTATTCGCCAATTATTAAACTTTTTAATAAATTCCTAGCTAACCTGAGATTAACTTAACATCAAGAATCGAATCTCTTCGTTCGAAACAGTTTGGTAAGAACACTACACGATCCAAAGTTTCGTTACGCCGTTAGATTGTTCGTTGAACGTCGGATATCGAACAACCACGATGAAAAGAGTTCATTAACAACACAAAGTCTCTCTTCAGGATAATAACGCGAGCGTGGTCCTATTCGCTCGGTGATTGATGTTCTTTCTGTCGTGGTGCACAGGGAGAAAAAGTTATAACGCTTCAAAGCAACAGGTCAAACTACATTTAATTCACCGCAGTGCTATGTCTCGTAAACTGGATAGCCCCTTCGAAGAAAATAATCCTTCGGAGCCGACTATTTTGAAACGCCTTCGCAATTTACCAGATACGTTGTCTCGAAACGAGACGATTAAAACGTGGCTTGGTCCACGAGAGGGCTTTCATATTTTCTGATTGAATGGGAAACGTAGTTTCTCACTACGTGGCTTTTCATCTCTGAGAAACCATGAATTTTTAAATAATTCGATTGCGGATAAACAACGGTGACTCGCGAAGATATTCGGATGCTTGTATATAGAAAATTGTTAATTACCGATAGAACGAACGTTTAATATTAAATAAAATACAAATATTGGATTGAAATTGCCAAGACATAATAAACGCGATCGATCGCTCATCATCGAGCCATCAATTCGTCCTCTTCGAAACTGATTTCGTTCGTTAAACAATTCTATCCGTCTTCTTTACAGAACTTGCATTTTCTATCCGGCTATCAATTATCAAAACGAACGTTTGTTCCATTTCTTGCGGATGCCCGTTTTCTTCAGGGAATTTCCGCGACGAGAATAATCGTCCGTAACGGCAGACGGAACAACGAAGATAATTCCCCGAACTTTACCCTTCCACAAGCTTTTTTCTCGCGTCTATGATGAACCACCAGGGTTGGCAAGGAAACTGCCTGTAATTACCCTCACCCTCTGTGCACATTTTTCTACCTCGTAACAACGATATCTCTTTGGTCACAAGAAACTCGCCGCTGTACAGCAATAAACGCGATTACTAAATAGTTAGAGAACAAATATAACAGTCCTCATCCTTCAGTTTCTATTATTTTTCGATATCGATCTTCAAGTAATAAAATAACGTTAATTCGATGGCTATTCGACATTTGGAAAAATCGTTTCAAGATCAATTTGTTCAATGGCGAGATGTCGATGGATGACGAATGCTCGATGAGACAGTTGATCGATTAGGTGGGTGTTTCGATGACCGAACTCGGTCGACCAGTTCACGTAAACCTCGATAACTCTCTGTTCCTCTTTTCCATGGCTGGATCCTCGGTAGTTCAGGTTCCTTTTATTTATTCATGCTCTGGTGACGACACGCGGCACCGCACGGCGGCCATTTTCATGGCTCAAAAGCGGACAAAGAAGAAGCGCGCGAGAGAAGAAATTAAGGTCGTGACCCGTGGTTGAAACTTTCAGCTGGCTCTCGCGATTCTCTACCTGCTCTTTAATCTCGCCCTATTCAAGGAACAGGCGCGCCGACAATTTATTTTAATCAGCCGGCCAACCGGTTATATTCCCTTTCTGCTCCTAATGTTCTCGTTTAATGGCTGGCTTAATTTTTATTTCGATCTAGCCCGATACTATGAGGATAACATCCGCGCCATCTAGGTCATAGATCGTGATTTAGATGATCGTACCGATTGCAAGCCCTGTTACTAATCGTTGGATCTTTAGAGTTGCGCTGGAAATCGAATCTGAATCGTTTTCGAAATTCTTAAGTTACTGGGATTGCAAATTTCAAGCTCTTGATACACGCAATTCTACATTACGGAAATTTGAGATTGTACATTCTTAAGACTTCGTATCGCGAATTTTGAAAATTTAGAGTCTCAAACTTTCGAGATTGTAAACTGTTGTTTCAGACTCGTTTAATTATTATCGGGTTTTACTTGTTTAGATTGGCAGGTTTACATAAAAATTGAATCTGGGTCAGTGTAAAAATTTCACACGTTGAACATTTCACAGCCCAGTTCTGGCTAAAATCCTCCAATTTAAAATCTTCAGCAAGAGCTAAAAATTACTTTCACGATATAGGTCGACCTATTCTTGGAAATACTAACCTGAAATAATTACCGACAAACGTCCCCAAGGGTCGATAATGTTCAAATTTTTATTAAACTGAAAATAAATTTATAAAAATTCATACTTTAGTAATAACTAATCTGGCGTGATTTTCGTTTGAAATGTAAATTTATAATTGAACGAGTATGATCTTCTATAATAAGTTATAGGAACATTGTCTAGGTAATAGGAGAAAAAAATATTCCGATAAAGTGAAGCGGGACTGTATAACTTTCGAAGGGGTGGTTTCTAGAATACTAAATGACACCGAATGGTTTTTGCAAGGTGGAGAAAAGTTTCTTTCAGTGAAGAATTTTTCATATAGGTAGACCACAGAGACACTGGTTTTAGCGGAGAATTAAATTTTTACGAACATGTACTACCACTTTGCAACGTTATTATCAAGTTGGTTATAAAAGTCTCTGAATAATCTGCGTTAAAAAAACATCTACCCTTGTCAAATTTTCCTCCTACGTACATAGAATATGTGTCTTTTGAAAACTTAAATTCACTAAAATAGTTACGTATAATAGTCATGATATAAATTGGTAAATTTAAAGGCACCGAACCAATTTACGCGTCTAACGAATTAACAAATTTGTCACGATGACGATAATTCCTCCCACCTGTCCTAAACCAGAAATTAGATCATTTAAACAGTCAACTAAATCGCAGATTTCGAACAAAATCTTACTTCTGCGAGAACCAAGCTCCCCGCAATTTCCCCTAAAAAGCAGCAAAACTTTCAGTGTCCTCGTTTCCCCAATGAAACACCTTGGAAAACACGTTCAGCAGCATCACGAAAACGTTCGTGACGAAATTATCGAGACAGCCCGGCGCGTTTTCAGGCGATCCGCTTGTTCAGGCTCGCAAGTCTCGCCTCGTGCCGCGAGACAATGAACAATGGGACGAGCAGATTCGCATAGCTGAACGCCTCGGTGAGGATCCGCGAAAGATGGAATTCGAGGCGTTCGCTAGGCAGCCACAAAAGAGGGAGGAGCGGAAGAAGCTATTTACCAGCGGCGGCGTCGCGAGCCATCTACTCGGTGAGAAAGCACCGAGTTATAGGTTCTAGGGGTTGGAGGGGCCAGGAGACGGATAAGAAACGAGCGGTGAGATACAGAGTAACGACCGGCATGCTGAATCTGAGTTTCGATTTCTTTCTCTCGGAGAGATCCTTTAATTCCATCGCGATACTTCCTATCCTATCTTTATTTTGCTTTTTATTTAGTCTCCGTAGACTTGGAATAAAATGGTTGAAGAGAGCAGTCCTGGTAGTAGTATTGGTAGATGAGAGTTGTCGGCTGTAATAGTTGGATTTCAAACAATTTCGTGTTGTTTGACGGCGCTTAATGGCTATCGTTTGGAGATCGCGTATTAGTCTTGATTATATCAACTGTCTGATTTTAAGAAAATCTTCGGAAATGTACGTCTTCGTAAGCTTGAAGATTTCCTGAACAATTCAATCTCTCATACGATTGGCGAACTGTTGGGCGTAATAGTTGGATTTGTCACAATTCGATGCTGTTTGATGAAGTTTGATAGCGTTCGATGCCTACGGAGGTCTATGAGTGTTGCAGGTTAGATTGTTGCAGTTTATGCGGTCGTTTTGCTTACTATCGTCCATTAGTGTTTGTTATACCGTCTAATTTTTAGAAAATCATGAAAAATGTAATTTCTCGTAAGTTTGAAGACTTCATCGACTCAGTTTCTCACGAACCTGTATCAGGTTCTTCGAATCTGAGATTCGTTCGTTCATTACACTCAAAGCAAGCAAGAGATTCGCAGTTCATCCCTCAACGCGTCAAATCCCGGTCACCGAAAGCATTCAATGCTATCAGGATCTCATCTGGTCGACTGACAAATCCATAATAAAGTATATCCATCACCAGTCGGCGTCAGCCATCGCCATTACCCTTTCCAGAGTGGTAGGAGGCACGGTTGGAGGTCGAAATAATTCCCGGAAGTAACGCGCGTCGACGGACAGATAAACTTTCCCTCCAATTCGAATCCAATCAGCGGATCGTCTGTCGATCGCGTAGCTACGTCGTCGCCGAGGGGAAATCCAGGATATTATTCATGTGCCGGCGACATGTGGCCCCGTGGTCAATGCGGAGGCAATATAACTTTTTTTTCATCTTTCTCTTTCTCTCTCTTTCTCTCTCATTTCGTCGAGTCCATATTCCGACATCGTTCGTACGGCTCCGCGGTCGGGTCTCTTGCGACACGACGGTTCTTTATTAGCTCCTATTTTTTGTTATAATGAAGGCGGGAAAATTTTTCATGCCGCGGCTTGAGGATTGAGACTCTGTGGCCGGAACGTTCCGAGCGTGGTGATGAGCTTCGGATTTGTGGATGAGTTTCTCTTGGTGAAACGAATTCTGGTCGATAGAGTAATTTTGTCAAAGTAAAATTGTTCGAATCTTGTATCTTTTTTTAATAATTATTGTTAGGAAAAGTGGTTTTAGTTTGCAGTCTTAGCTTTAGTAAGCTTCTTTGGGCGAAGGAAATTCTGGTTGATGAAGTGATTTTGTAAAAGTAGAATTGTGCGAGTTTTATGGTTCTCTTTACTTCTTTAATAGTTATCGTTAGGAAACTGGTTGTAGTCGTGGTGAATTGCGTTGATTCGAACTTTGTTTCTGATAACTCGAAGCTACATTTCGATCCAAACTATTGAATTTCCTTTAAAAAATATTGTTGTAACTGTAAAGTATAATTCGTTGCTTACAGGAATATCATCTTGAGAATAAATTATTTAAAAATTCAGATTTCATACGAATCACAAATTGCGTGGATAATAGGGAATTTTACGTGCTCTTTGTATTGAAGAAATATGTATAACTCTGATTGGTCGATGAATACATTCATAGAATATATATAATAATTACACACAAGTACTTGTTGCATCGTATTTGTGTGTCACAAACTTCTATATTTTATTGATTTTCGTTTGCATAATTGTACTCTCAATTTCATAGTATTCGTTCGATTCTATATTGCTTTCATACGTAAAATAGATATGCAATTTGTCTCGTAAATCAGAATTTGAATGGGAACTAGGAACATTTCCCTCTGTCACGTTAAAAAGCTACGCTTTTTATCGCTTAAAGCAACGTTATGATTTCCTCAAGAATACTTGGCAGAATATGCAGATCTATTCAAATACAAGACAGAGAAATTTTGCATTAAGCATCGCAATTTGCTCCTCGTAGGGGAATATCGTTTGCATAAATCACGCGTTGCGATTTTGGAAAACAAGTTCCGGCGTTCGATTAATTTCAACACCTCCTTCCTCTGCTCGCCTGCGAGTTATGCTTCGAAACAATTTTTCCTTCTTTTTTTTCTCTGCACACATTTTCATCGTTCCCCGTACAATACCGTTGCGAATTATTTTTCGATTCATTCGCGATTCGTCGATAAAACAAACTGCCGAAAGCTACTAAAATTGATTTATTTCGGTACACGTCTGGAAAAATATTCAAACGCGCCGCTGGAAATTTATCTAAAAATTATCCGACCTTCGTCTTTCCTTCGAACAATCAACTACCATTTTTCTATACCGTTTTGTGCATCGTTCTTTTATTCTCGAAATACAGCAGTGCGACAAAATCTATTTTCATTCATTGTAAGAATATAATATAGTCGTCGTTTTTAAAAGATGAATTATTACTTCGATACATTTTGTAACAGGTTAATTTTTTGACAGCAATAAAATTGCACAGACGATAAATGTAATATAAAAAACTCTTCATTTCCAGTTTCAATTTAAAATACATTTTTCCTGATATAAAATAAAAAACCATGCATATTAATTTATCGACAATGGTGGAATTTGCAAAGTGGAAAATAAAAACAGAATAATTAAACTTACACGTCACACCCTCGATATATCGAACTAAATTGGAAATATTTTCAGCGACCACGATAGCGCATCAAATTTCTCCCAACGAATAATAACACGAATTTTATATAAAGAATGAAAATAAAAGCTATCAGGCTTTGGAAAATGACAATTAGAATATACGAAGATCTAACATACACTATGTCTCGGTAATTACGATGTGATCCAAAAAATGGTAACACGATATGGGAATAAGCAAATCGAAGATACAAAGCAAAATCTTTACTCTATAGTTTCGATTTAATTTATCACGTAAAATCACTCTCTTTGTCGATTGAACAATGATTATTGGGACACACTGTGCAGTATAATTTATGAATTTTAAACGGTTATTTTATGGAAATCGGATGATTAAGCTGTTCGATGATTTCTAGCTGAAAACGACGTCATAATAAAGAAGCAGGGAGGGGGAATAATAAAATTTTCGCTACAACGAGACACGTAATTGGCAACGAGGTGTTACAAATAAATAAAATAGATAAAAAAATATTGAAATAAAGCATTGTTTAAAAAAGGACCAGCGTAAATGTTGTTGTTTTGATACTCGAGCGAGTAAATTATTCGTTGATAGTGAATGTGGGTCTCGATAAATAATTTCTCTTACGCACGATAGAAATCGTAGAAATCTGATAATTATTTTTTTCCCACCACTCGTTTAACAACGTGAATATGGCGCGCGATTTATTGTGTAATATTAGTACGAAATTCTCTGTATTTATTGAAATACGTTCCATTAAATTTCAATCAATTTTTTCACGCACACACATGCACGGGTGGAATGCGTTTTTCATTAAAGTTCGGTGTATTCAGTTTCATTTTGGAATGCAAAGGACTCGAGTAGAATTTTAATGTTTTAATTATTTGGTAATTTCATTCCGTTTCGAAATTGTTTTTCAGATGCTTCCGTGAGATTTTTTGAATTTAATCCTGCAATAATCAAGCATCTTTCTACGAATGTCATTTTTCTGTCATTTGTAATTAGTTTCAAAAATATTGTAACAATCGATTCGTCCAATTATTATATTTTTTAATTAGAGATTTCCTAAAATGAAAGCTGGCTGTTAAACAGTGGCCATTTTTGGACCTCTTAACGAACGAAACATTCTCGTAGGATATTTAAATGTATTATAAATGTCTAAGTTTCTGGGATTGCAAATTTGAATATACCTGGAATTTCAAATTCCAAACCTTTGATATATAAAATTCTACATTATGGAAATTTGAGGTCGTCAATTTTTGAGACCTCATATTTCAAATTTTGGAAATTTGGAATCCCATGTTGTTGAGATCCTAAATGGTATTCTAAGCTCATTTGGTAATTATTGGTTGTTACATGTTTAGGTTACTAAATTCGCATAAAAATGATCATCCGGATCAATCTAAAAATTTCTCACGTTTAATATTTCACGATGGAAATTGTAACGCAGCTACAGAGTAATTATTCATCTACATCGACGTAATAATTCTTCGGAAATTCTGCTGATACGTCGATCAAAGTTTGAAAGCGAGCAAATCCAAAGTACCAGCAGATTATTGCTATATGAGAACAATAGTCAGCAGCAAGTACTTGTGGTACTTTGGATTCGCTCGGTTCCAAACTTCAATCGCGTTACCAGCTAAATTTCTAAAAGAATTATTTCGTAGATGCATCGGTGTTTGAAATTCTTTCTAATTTTTCAACTCTGCCATCGCATTTCGGATAAATGCAAACGACATTTGTCGCAAGGTTCAAAAATGTCCATTTTTTAAACATCCTTCTTTCAAAGAAATCTAATGGCCGTTAAAAGATAAAGTTCATCGACCTAACAGAGAAGAAATCATCGAGCCAGGAATCACGTCCATGTCGGCCATTCTATTAGACGACACTGGCTCTGCTAAGTGTAACGTAATCTCGGTACCTGAGCATCGCGACGCCTCGTTAACGACGCCACGAGATAATCGATATCCACCTACGGAACAGAGCATCTATCGGATCCTGGCCAGAGCTTTTGAGACTGCGTTCGAGATGAATCGACCCTCGAGTGCTGGCAACTGATTTTAATGCCTACTTTGACCAAACCAACTATAGACTGTGTAGAGTTACCTTTGCTTCTAAGATTTAGAATATTCAAACTTCACTAACCAATAATACTGAATATCATGAATACCTGTTGCCAGTTTCTTTTTTTATTATTAACAAGCTACAGGATTGAATATTGTTGCTACCGTGAAGTGTTATGAATTTTTCAAACCTGATCATTTTTATAGAATTTTTATATATCATTTAGTAATTTCATTGTTAACAGCAACAGCGGAGTTTTATATTATTGCCAGTGTGAATTTTGATGAATTTTCCAAATTTAATCGAGGCAAGAACGTATGCGATTCTTTGTCAATTTCAAAAAATTAAAATCCACAAGAATTGTGACAAATGTAATTATCGTAAACCGTAAACCAAAAATGGAATCGTAATTCGTAAAAATTTTTCTATAACGCAAATGATTCTCATATAATCACAATAATCAGCTGATAAATCTATAATATTATCACGATATAAATTTCAAATTTGCAAATGTTTTTGAGTTACGTACGCGAACGCGACATTACTCGTGAAATGGACTGATATATTGCTGTTGCAAACGAATTTTAACCTTATTTTAATTGGAAAAGAGAGCAGAAATCCTTTTACTTGTGCCAACTTGCACTTGCGGCTAGTTCCGTGAGAAACGAGAAACTTCTTGGTGATTAAAATCAAACGGTAAAATTGGCCGGCCACCGAAAGGGGAGGAGGCAATCCCGAATTTTCTAAACGTTTTCCACCGATTCGATTCCGCGTCCCGGAAGTCCACTCGAACTCTGATTAACTCCCGGGCGCAATCAATTATCGAGTCGAGCTAACAAATCGTCGAGTTCCCAGGAAGTTTCGCCGTATTAAAATCTGATATCGAGTCGATGTTGCCGAACGACATCCTTCTCACCGTGAAATTTTATTATTATCGTCATTTATCGTTATTTGTCAAATCGCTGGAAAATATATGACCGACGTTCACGTTCACGATCGTTATTTTTCTCGTACTTCAAACTCTGCAAAAAGCACGCGTCGTGATTTATTTCTCCACGACACACTGATTTTTGTTAGAAATTATTTTCTAGTATTTTATTACGTCGTGAACAATAATCTACTATGAATTTCGAGAGTAATTATTTTTTTTTCTATCGTTGTGCGAATTATTAATATCAATAAATCGTTGTTCGAAGATCAAGAAATAAAATGGATTATTAAATAGCGATTATTGCATACGTAAATTGTTACGATCACGTTCACGATTCCGTGTCTGCTACAATCTTTGTATTTTTTCAATTTTCTGATCGTATTGTAACATTGCTTGATATTACTAATCAGTAGAGTTTTTATTTACTATAGAACTAATTATAGCCTACAAAAGCTAGTTGAATAGCTCATAAAAGATAAAAATGCTGAAACGTTCAATCGTGCAATTACAGGGGCGACCACCCGCAGTCGAAATAATTTGAGTTTGTTAAATCACGGCAATTGGTTTTTACGTTGCACGGTATAGCGTCATCAAGTCATTGAGACAAGATTTTTCCTGGGTGGGTGGATAATTGGTAAATAGCCCTCTATTTCTCAATTATTCCGTATCAGCGGTGCTCACGCTGCGCCGCATTAGAAATAACGAGATTATTATCATTAACGTTCTGATTGGATTAATGGACCCTCGAAGTCGCCGTTCTGCCATTGCCTCTTTAAATGTTTACCGTTCGCTCCGTGAAAATGACGATCGCGATTGCGAATTAAACCAGCTCAGCCATTTCCCGTAACCTGATATTTGCTGACATAATAAAGAAAATATTATTAGGGGAATAACTGGTTTGTTCAAACTAAAGAACAAAGTACTTTGATTTATTTTATTTAGAGTTTATCGTATATTTATATTTATCGATAGTCCTGCCGTATCATTGAAAATGTGGTGGAAGAATTTTATTTCGAAGCTTTTATTGTGCTATTTTCAAGTGATTTGATGAAACCTAAACTATCGAATAAACTTAAAATATTCCTTGTGAAGAACTTTATCTTACTTTCGTGATTGTTTCGTCGTGATTTAACTGTTTCAAATTAAATGCATTAATAGTTTATTAGATGCACTATATTGTACATTAAACTTTATATAAAAAGTTTATACATTAAACGCCATATTAAACGCATCTAATAGTTAGTTAAATGCACTAATAAGTAAGTACTATTGCCTACAGAATAGACTACTTTATCCGAAATAAGAATTCAACTTAGTTAATTCTCTCTACAAATTCAATTTGTACAAAGAAACTTGAGAAATTCGAGTACTTAGTAATAAATGAATCGCTTTATCTCTTCTGAGCTTAAATACAAATACTAGATTTGCCCTTATCTTAGAATTTGTCAAGAACACGTATCAAACAAACATTCAATTGTTCTGTCCCCCACTAATATCAACCCCAAGTAGAAGTTCACCCTATTCGATTCATCCCTACGAGCCATTTGACAGAAAAATTTCCCTCCCACAAAGCAGTCGTCAAAAAACTATATAAGACGTTCAAACACACGTAAACACGAGACAGCATAAGAAAATCAGGAAACCTAAAAAGCGCATTAACAAATCAATTAGAATGTGCCAAAGGAGTAGCCAAACGTTGAAGTAACCCCAGTGATCCGTAAGTTCGTTTGGCTGACCTCTTCTCATCACTTTTTGCCGCTCGAATCAAAGAATCTTAATGGTAATGCCGTCGATTGGCCCATTTACCAGCTCCACCGTGCTCAGATTTCGCCACGCGAAAGGACATCCCTTCGACCCTCCTTTCTCCAACCTCTCTATCTTCTTCTTCTTCGTCGTTTCTCATCTTTTTTTTCTTCCTCTTGGCTTCTCTTTTTTTGCTTTCTCGCCAGGCCACGTTCTCGAAAAGAGGAGCTCGCTGATTGGAAGGCTAATCACGCGCTGCTCTCCATTACATTAATTAAAACTTAACTCTCAACTTCGCCCGGTTACCAAGGCTATCTTGTCCGCCTGCAACATTCTCCGGCTCTTTCAAGCCGCGACGCTCGTTTTGTCCCCGTGTCAGTGGTTGTCAACTTTCGTCGAACGTTCGCGTGTCAATAAGGGGACAGCATGCTGGTTCGTTGAGTTATGGCACGGTTTTAGGGAAATTGTCGAGTTGCACGTTTGATCGAGTTTCGTTCTCGAGGTTAGACATCGTGGCGTGGGTCGCGGTGATCTAAGTTTGAAATTGATATCGGAACGTTCGCTTGAGAATGTTTAACACTCGAGTAATCGCGAATGCGTTATGCACTTTTGAGAAGAAACTGCGCATTTTGAATCATTGGACGAGGTAGTTGTATATTAATATAGGATATCTTTTGCTTTTTGGATCTCGTTCAATTTTGTATTTATGAATTTTCAATCTTCGAGTATCAAACTGCACATCTTTCGGCTTTCGATCATACAAACGTTCAAAGTCTGAATTTTCAGATTTTTAAACAGGCCACTTTCTTTATGTTCGTTATTCCAGTCTTTTAATTCACCTAATATTAAATAATCGAGTTCCTTAATTTGCAAAGTTTCAGCTAGTTGAATAATGAGCTTTAGTGCTTTGCAAAATTCCAAATACTTTAATTTCCTATCACATTGGATTTCTTTAATTATTATTGAATTATCTAATAATGCAATTTCTCTTGATGTCCAATTCCCTCGCGATAGTGATTATCCCACGTTCTAATTTTCCAATTATCAGAATTCCTAATCCGAATATTCCAGATCCTCGATTTCCTAATTTTCTAGTTCCCTAAATTTCCTAGCACAGAGCCTCGGAAATACTAACAATTTGCTAATTTTTCATTTACCAAACTTTCTCAATTTTCATACAAAAGCCTAATTTCCCTTTAGAAATTTAATACGCTCGTAAATTGTCCACTATTTCAGTAATAAACTGTGATAAATTAATTTTATGGCGAGAAAAGTAACTGGAAAGTGAATTTGTCGCATTGTAGTAAATTTATACTGTTGCACCGAAGACGTATTTTCTCAACGCCATTAAGTATACGAGTGCATCGATCGATATTTCTACTTGAACGCCTGTCTGACTCTAAACGCCCATTTCTACTGCTCGTCCCTTTACCAGATGTAAGATACTAATATAAACTACTTACGTTTCCTCTTGTGTAAATTTGAAACTGACGATTATTTAATATATTCTTAAATTAACAGTACGTCAGCATTTTATCATTCTACTTCGCTTCACTATGAAATTAAGCTAAATGTTTTTAATGGAAACGAAGAAAAAGAAAGATACTTGTAATGGATGAAATATTAGTACGAATGGAATTATATATAATAAAATTGGCTATGAAGGTACATGAAAAATTGTTTTAAAGGTCTTAACATATCAGTTTTCCGGATTTCAATGAAATTTTCAATTTCTATATTTCTCATCTTTCTAAAAAATTTGCTAATTACTCTTATTAAGATACTGTTGTCACCAGTCGTTTTACAGTTCTTAAAATCACGTTGGTTTAGGAATCTAAAAGAGTATCACAGCTCGGTAAATTCGTATCCTAATAATTTACAATATCTTCATTGAATTTCCAAATACGTCTTAAAATATCAATTTTATTTCGATCGCCGGTTAAAAATCAGGAATTAAATTAGACAAAGTAATTTCGAACAAACTTTCGTTCGATTCGTCGATGGAAAGAAAAAGTACAAAGGGGAACTGGGTAAAATCGAGCCTCGAGTATCGAACCGGAGAGACTGACGCTTCCGGTGCAACCCGCTGACCTTCCGCCACGCTTTTCCTGCGTTTTACACGGCCGACGCTCGACGAAACGCCAAAAATTAAGCGCCCCAACGCTGTACACGCGTTCTCTGTTGTAATCCTCGTGAAAGTTTTTCCCGCTTTGCTTTCTCGACGTTTTCAACTGGCAACGGGCATTTATGATTTTTCCCCAAAGCTGTACTAACACTGAGATTTACATTTCGTAGTATTTAGGTTAATTTCCCCCATTTAAACATTATCGTACCGGTAACGTGATTCCTTGGTTTGCAGAAAATCTGCTCTTTTCTCTTTGAACGTGTAACAGTCTTCTTGAAATAATCTTTTAGAATAATAGAGAGAAAATTATTTAATGCGATAAATTATGAAAAATGGTAATGTTCTATATTCTATACTACACAATGTTCTACATATCTCACATTCTATATTATACGTGCAATAGAGTGCGTTGTCTATATCTCAAATTTTACGAAAAATTCAAAATCCAGATTAAAATTTTCTCTTAAAAAGTAGAAAAACGTTGCGATAGAAAGATCTATGAAACAGTGACCTACTTGAACATAAGAAAGCTAAAACTTCGAACACCAAGACGCCGTAAAATCGAGGAACAAGATAGGCAAAAAAGGAGAGAGAACTACGGAGAACAGGACCAAAGAACGACAAGGGAATTAAGATCCTGAGGAATTTCAGAAGAACCGCCATTTTGCTGGATTTTCGCGGTTCCTGACGATGGCTGATCCTTCGTCGTACGGCGCCATCTATTCCGGGACAACGAGTAACGATACCCGGCCAAATAGAATTTTCGCAAAGTGCACGAAATGATCTCGCTAACCTTCTCTTTCCCCTCATTCTTCTTCGGCGCGGATATTAAGGTCACTCAGGAATATAAGAATCTCACAGAGAGAGGGAAAAGATAAAACGAAACGGAATAAAGGATCCTCATCTTGGGTCGCGTCTTATCGTTGATTATACTACTTTGCCCCGGAGTTTCATCGTCCCGCAGCCTTCCAGGGTTTCACGCGCTAAGAGAGCAAATAAACGAAATTCTGATAAACAATTTCGGAATATTTCACTGGGGTCCGCCTCGAACCGCGACCGCAAACCGCGTTTCCGACTTGAAATTTAAACGGTCAGGAAAATGAAAAGACATTTAATATCAAACGAAACGATACGTAATACTAATGGCGGAATGAAATTACGAAATGTCGAAGACGTATCGTTTGGGGCACAAGGGGCTGATTTTTATCGGCACTGACGATGGAATCAATTACTGTGAGTTCGAAATTGTATAAACGGCAATCTTTGGTAACCCGTGTCAGGTTTCGAATAATTTATTCTTTCGATTAATTTTGAAGAACTATTGCTTGTAAACAATTTTTAATTGCATTCGTAAAATCTTTCGTATTCCGTGATATTTGCCTTCTTGAAATTACGGAAGCTAATTAAATTCGCTACTTCTTTTCAAATTTTAATTATAAATGTTATAAGAAAATGTTGCTCTTAACTAATGTCCTCCCTTCATCGATGGAATTATATAATGGATAACAACTAAAACATAACAACTAAAAATATTCCTACTCTTTAGATTCCACTCCAATGCAAATGTCAGAAAAGCCTACGAATCCTGAATTTATAACATCTTCCTATTTTATGAACCCTTTTCTTTGAATTTCGCCTTCTTAACTTTCTACGTTCTGAAATAGCGATCGCTGGGAAAAATTCTCTAGAATTTTCTGTATGCGTTCTTCTTATACGTTCTTAAAAATTTCCCGGAATTCTCTGGTATCGAGTGAGGTTTTCTAATGTCTGAAGCGGAAATTCTCGTCTCTGGCCCGGAAGAAAAAGAAATTTCTATGCGAGGAGGAGGCACTCTTTCCCTGGCGGTAGCAGCTTATCGGTGATCGTCGCGGCTTAAAGGCGACGTTGAACGAAGCGCGCCCTGAGCTTCAACGCGATACCGGCGAGGACAGAAAGCGGCGACGCGCGTAGATACTGTCTGCTCGTACGACAGCGAACGCTCTCTCCGCGAAATTGGATCCTGGTCGTGGCGTAAGTTGCGGATAACGAGTGCTTGGATTTCGGGATTGGTGTATGTGGAATCGATAGTCGAACCGTGGAACCCACTCACTTCTCTACATTTCGCAACCAGATATTTTTCAATCAAATCCACTGGATTTTTCCGTATAGTAACGTGACACGATATGTGGAACAATTTTGTTAAGTCTTTTTTCTGCTACTAATAAAGATTTCGATTTACGAAGCATGCGACAACTTGCAAAATGACAAAGATAATTCCACAAAAATTATACCGTTATACTTCTTCAAACATTTTTAAACACATATAAAGAATTTCAAGTTCTTCGAGTTACAATTGTCTACAAAATTTGTATGCAATAAGTCAATTAAAAATGATGCCACCAAATGGAAAACTTCGAGAATAGTTCTCATTCCTTGACGGTAAAATATCACTATCGAATAAAGATGTTTCGTCAAACGTCTCCAAACTTCATTCGACCCTCTTCAACTCTTGACAAACCTCCAGTAAACCCAAATTACCCGCTGCCTGACAGTAAAATATTAAAAGAATTTCGCGTAAAGATACAATACATCCTCAAAAATTTTGAAATCTCATCCAACCTGAACTCCTAATAAACCTCCCCAGAGATACCTCTCGTTCTCTGACAGGAAAATATTAACATCCATCATAATATCGTGATACACACGAGTTCTTGGATCATCCCCTCCCAGTTAACCTGGAACCCTTCCGCCGCGGAATTTCGCCGGAGAAACGTTTTATACCGTGCTGTCGGTTGGCACGTCGCCTGGAGCGCTTTGTCGGAGGGTCCGGCCAACGAAGGGTGCAGTTAATTAATAAAAGCTCGGTGGCAGAGGGTCGGGGGTGGTGTCGGGGGCTGACGCGGATAAAGGGACGCGAAATACGATCCGTGCATCGCTTCATATCGACGGCCGCCTGTCGATACCTAGCCAAACGTTCGTACACGCGCGTACACACACACAGACACACGAGGCAGACTATATCTCACTTGCAATTCAAACGAGAGAGAGACTCACGTGTCCTGAATGAGGAACTTGTCGTCTTTGGTCTCGATGCAGCGGCCCTTGCTGGTCATCATGGACCCGTTCACAGTCACCAGCCCCTCGATCCCCGATTGAAACCAATGGCCGTTCCACTGCGCCGGAAACTCGCAACCTGCAACACACACATGCCGAAATATACACACCTGGTCGGGGGAGTTTTACATTTTTTTCATATGGCCAACAGTCGATAAATAAAAGCGCGGGATATAATCTGGCCTCGAGAATATGCAAACAGCAGGATAGTAGGAAGAGATGGAAGAAGAGATGAAAGGACAGACTGTTATAGAGTGATAGGGTCTTCTGTGAGAGAGATTCGGAAGGTGGTTAAATACCGTTGGGTTTGGCTGTTACTGTTTCTTGGTTTTTATTGACCAGTTCTCCTTTGTGTGTGATATATAAGATCAGTTAGATCATTGGGTTATTACTGTTACTACAACTGTCGATTTTTATACATTTGTAAGAAATTGAAAGACGCGAAAACGTGTAAAATTCAGATAATACGCAAAACTGATCAGTGAAAGGAATTCCTGTTTAGGTTCCATTTCTTTCACGATATTTATAAAAGAATGAATCACGGAAATCTTTCTTATTTGAAAAATAAGCGTTGTCTGCTTGTCATAGTATGTTATGAGCATGTATGAGAAGCTTTGTTTTGTCAAGTTTCGATCCTTGAATTTTTATGTCCTAATATCGTTTTCATCTCATCGCAGGAAAACACTTTTAACGTTTCAGGAAAAAATCTTCATGTGTACAACAAGAAAAAGGTATACATATATAATATTTTTCTCCTGTGATCCTCAAATGATATTTTCAAATCCTCGAGAATGGACGACGCTCAATCTGTGACTTCCAATTTCATTACAATATAATATTTCGCGGTACGTTTATCAACAATAAAACGTAATATCCAAACGTAATGAAGTCGATTGTTCGTTCACGGGCTATTATACGGAGAATTAATACGGAATAGGGTGAAACAAAGAGTTAATGCAACGAAATATTCTACACCATCCAATTTTTTTATTGCGTGTTATGCTGTTTGCATATCTAAATAATGAGGTAAAAATTTAAATACTGTAAAATGAATCTCTTCCAGCCATTCGCGGTTAATAAATTAATTGCCATTATTAATGTGCTGCCATAGAAAAGGCAAGAATAATAATTATTCTGAATATCTGCATATAATACATAATTGCATGTGCCTTTCATATGCAGGGGAATAATTTAATAATATAAAATAATGTATACCGTAAGAAAATATTTCTTCCTTTATTTCTACGATAAACCAACTATAGGAACAAACTATAAGAATCATTATGTCTCACTGTACGTCGCTACGATAATTTGAAAAATAAAATCACAGTAATTCAATATCTCGCCAATCTTTTAAATCAAACACGTGTTGCAAAGAACAAGCAAGTGTCCATATAGTTTTTTATATTACATAAATATCAATTGGATAAATAAGAAAGATCCGCGCTATAGCCTTCATTAGGAGTCACGAAACGAAAATTATTAAAACGGAAGTCGTTACATCCTCCTGCCCTCGTCGACAGTACGAGGAATTATCCTTACCTCGCGGTGTCCTTTTAAGCTGGCTGCCGCCGAAAGGACCAGCGGAACGGTAATTAATTAGTAATTATATCAGAACGGGGGAAAAGCGGGAGCAGCGTCGAAACTCACCTCGATAACTTTGCTTTCTGACCTAACTCTAATTTCTGCTAATTATATCGTGGCCGTGTCTGCTTGCCTTCTCGCGACTTTCACTACTACCACGAGGACTATCGGGCGCGACAGCGGTAGTTTTACAGGGTTGGTTAGGTTAGTTACCTCTGCAGACTATCGTTTCCTTCTATTTCTTTTATGTGCTTTCTTTTAGGAGGGAACTGTCGTGTGATGGGGTGGGATCTTTATTCGTGGGTTGAAGTTGAAAGAGATTAGGGGTGAAACAGAAGGTTGTTTCGGGGGATTTTTATGGCGTGGATTGATCGGTTGCTACAGGATTAGGAATTGTTTATTGGATTTTGAGTATTATGCTGCGTTTTGTTTTCACGTTTAGGAAATTTTTTTGAATTATGTTAAAAGCAAATTCTGTTCAAGACTATTTGTATGGTGATTTCTAACAGGTTATTGAATAACAATGGTCGAAGGAATGCGGAAAAAATAATGCAAAGTTCGTGGAACAATCGTGTAGGAATTGGGTAATGTTTATTGGATTCCAATTATCTTTATGATTCATTAATATACTTATTATACCACATTAATTTTTTTTCAACAATTCTGGCAACTTTCTTCGTACTTCTGTGTCGATTTTGCTTAACGTTTAAGAACTAACCGAAAATATTATTCATAACTCCAAGAAGATTAATAGTTAGTTCTATATATAGTATATACCGCCCTATGAAATTCAGATTTCAGAAAAACACGATTTCCATTTAACCTCGAAAAACCTTTCCTATATCTCAACCTTCTATAAAAACCAGTTCAATCATCGAAAAATCAGCCTTGCCCGAAAAAGTGCCATTCACTCAATCTCCACCTCGAAGACAGTTCGAACGTCGAAAGAAACGACTCGAAAAAAGGCATAAAAACCTAGCGACATCGGAAGGGAGGGATAGCCGCGGAGATGCTCTCAAGAAAATACACGTCGTAAGAGCAGCGACGTTATAAAGCAATGACGATAATGGCCGTGGAAAGCGCGGCACGGTTCGCTGAACGCCAGAACCAAACCTTCCTCCTCATTCTGGGCGAGACGCATCGCCTAGTACATTTAAACAATTGCAGCGAATTTTCAGGCTGGCCATGGTCAATAAGTTTCTGGAAGAATGAGAAATTCGCAAAGTATGACACGATTATCATGTTTCTATCGACATTAAACTAACCTAACCTCACTCTGCAATTTCTGTGTTAAACGGCTATTTTCTCATATCATACTGGAAGAAGCCAATCTCTTAAATCAGCTCTTTCAACTCTATAACATCACTCGGAATAAAAACTGGGTAAAGAAGAAAGAAGTTTGTGGATGTAATTGAACCTAACCTCGCTTTTCAGCCTTAACTGGACTTGCATGTATATTTATGCATGTGCATCGTATATGCATTTCTATACATTTATACATTTTCTATACATTTTCGCAAATGGTTCCCCATAAATGCGTAAAAATTCACAATCTACTCGTAACAAGTTTCCCACTAATGTATAAAAATCCGTAATATAATCGTAACAAATTTCAGACAATTATACAGAATTATTGGGCATAAACGGGATTTTCACAAACATTGAAAGACAGAATGACCAAAATCAGTAGTTTCTAGTAAGAACAAAGATAATCCCATTGGAACATTCTCAGAATATTTCGGACATCCCGCTTGGCGACTGTCTTGTAAAAATGGAGAATCTCCTTAGGCAGATCGGATTATCCGGCAATCGATACCGTTTCCACAGTCGTGTTGTCTACTTGTAGCGAAGGATTACAAGTTGAAGACGTGGCGATTAAACATTGTTTCGTCCGTGCCGTGGTATTTTGCATTTAATAAGTCCGAGTGTTTCGAAATCCTGCCAGCCGGATGGAATCTCCTCACGATTTCTCGAAACGTAATCCAACCTTTTCCTTTTCTCTCTTGTCTGCCTTTGTGTTTCTCTGTTTCCGTCTACGCGTTTTTCTTAGCGCGATTACTTCGAGGTTATTGCACCAGTAGGAACACCGGGAATGTAGTTCTCGAATGGTGGTAAGCGTGCATCAAGACGATTCAAGGAATGGAGGTTTTGGACTGGTTCTGTGGTCTGTTCTGAGTTCTGCGAGAGTTGGGACGAGGGAATATCGGGATGGGTGAAATTGTTCGGCCTCGGATGAATTTTTAGAGATGCCGAAGCGTCGTTTGATGCTTTCGCAAGCTGCAAGGCGATTAGGATAGATATATCTGGGCTGGGATGTTGAGGTTAGGATGCTAAGAGGAATAAATTTATTAACACGATGGTCAGGTATTCTTATAAAGTGAAAAGTGGTTAAATATATAATACAATACCAAATTGTCCCTCTAAAAGTAAAGACAAAATGTCGAATAAAAGAAAACCATACGATTAATGAAACTTGGATTCCCTTTGTCCCTCACTTTAGATTCATTCTACGAAATGGTGTTCCGGAAACTCATCCTACAACAGAGCTGCTTTAATCCTCTCTTATTTCCCCATAATTGTTTGCTCGCGGTGCGTTCTTTATAGCGAGGATCACGACAGGCGCGTTGACAGTGCGTGTTTCGTAGTTTTTAAAACGAACTGCTCCCCGTTGAACAGATGTACCGAGTGTCCCGTAATTGCCAGACCCAGAGGGCTCGTAAAGTCGTAGGCGGTGCATGCGACCCAATGTTTTGCGTCGAGAAGTTAGGTTGGGACATTCCTGGAAGATGTTACGAGCTGCTTGTTAATTTTCGGCACGTGATACGATCGTCTTTTTCGTGGAAATTGACTCCCTCTGAATACAGTTTAATGAAAGGGTATTCGTTGATTTCCTGATCAGCGTAAAGCATAATGCCTACGAGTCTCGAAACAGGTAATTGGAAGGGATAATATTTTATGCTCCTTGTAATTTTAATTTTAATTCTAGGGTTTTGAAATTTTGTATTATATTTGACCAGTTGCGAATTATTATTACGAATTCTCACAAAACTTGTATCACTCTGTACAAAAGTTCTTTTAAGAAAATTTATACGCTAATATAACTACCCAACACTATCCAGATCCCATCAAAATCTGTTCAGAATCCGCAAAAAACTACCACAGCGAATGCACAGAGAATCTATTTTACCGATCCAGCGGCGATCTTCCACTAGTCTAACTTTCTTCATATTAAAACACAGTGGAGTCTGGTGCAGCCCGTAAATCACTGCGGGAAAGCATGGAGAAGGTTGCGGAGCATGTGGCAGCGAGTCGCCAGACGAATCAATCGCTCGTCAGAGGGCTTAAAAAATAGATTATCGAAGGTGGTCCAGTCTGGAAATTACCGGAACTCCGGCAAACGATTGGAAACTCTACCGGCCAACGATTTCCAGATTAGGGCTCCATTTACGCGGCAGGTTAATTCGATTTTTATGTAGCGAGACCGTGGAAGCGTCTCCGCGCGGGGGTGGATGATCGAGGTTTCAGCCCGGGGAATAACTTGATTAAAATAATCTATCACCCTGGCGGGTGACAAGGGTGATTGGCTATCCGAGTTAAATATGATGGAGCGGCCACTTTTCCATACACATACACATCGACACCGTACAATCGGAGACCTGGTGACCACCCCTTTCCCTGGTCTCGCGCTATCTTCCTCTATCGTGTCGTCTCTCAGTATCGACAGAGGCAAATTGATTGGTAATATGTGGCCACTGGCCGTCCGCCTATCTCCGTGACATTTACCAACGGAAATGCCTCGTTTTTCCGATATCCGAACCCGAAAGAGCCGTTGAAAGGGCTTTTACTGGAGGAAATGAATATTACACCGGTGTAGCTGGCGTAACTGGCCAACGGGAACTCGGGTTCTGATATTACAGTCGCCCCGCTGCAACGAGAGACTAGCGGCAGTCAACAGCTCCGGCCTCTAGATCAACCTGAACGTATGAGATTCGAGATCCGGAGAGACGCGTGTTTCCCTGCGATGTCGTTGCGAGGCTATGGTCCGTTTGATCTGTAATCGACACTGGTTTCCTTGGAAATTCTGGTTCGATAGGTTGATTCATTCAGAGAAGTATTTTTTAAAATAGAGTCGAAGAATAAAAGCAACGATGATTGGACGAAGAATGGCGACAGTAAATGGATGTGACTGGATCGTTTTGCCGAATTTACATGATAAGAGGTTAAGAGGGAAAGAGATCATAGGAGGAATCATGAATTATTTTAGACATGTCTGGTAGTTTCTTAGCGGAGATTCGTTCGATGAAGAATGTGCAGAATTATTAACGAGGATGATGCGAATATTATCCGGGTCATTATGAATGGATTACTCTGTTAAAGTCACATCATAAGAAGTTATTAGAGGGGAATATGATGAATTACTTTATACGCGTGTATGTCACTGTCGCAGCAAACGAGCGGTACGATATTCGCTGTGTAACGTGAACCACGTGGTCAGTTAGCCGGAAGCATACGGCCCGATCGATTCTCAACGATAGACGGGCGCGTTAAGAGGGTCGAGCCCCCAACATTGTCACGAGCATCTCAACGAGGATGATTGGCACGTTCATCTTTGATACGTCGGCCCGTCGATCGAATTCAGACACGCCACCTAATTCCTATATATCTGTATCCGACGCTGTCACTCATACTGTTTTCCACGTTCTGTGGATCTGTCGCGTTGCCTCGCGCCCCAAGCCTCGACCGGTGAACTCTGAACTGCACTTGGTCCGCGGAACTCACAATTAGCTAATGATCCCGCCTCTTGCACCATTCGTCACTCTCGAAAGCGCGTGTTTTCAGATTCACGGGAGACCCTTTTTCGCGATGGAGGAATTGCCTCGCCTGGTTCTCTCTCTTGAGCTTTTTCTTCCCTTCCCCTTTTTACCGTCGATAGAATACGTCAGGGTGGAATATAGGTCGCGCGAGAAGCCGTGTTTCGGTTTCACCGATGGAACCAAGTGGTCCGTGGCGTCGTGTTTTAATTTGACAGAATTTTTTGTCTACCTCTGCGCTTGAGTTTCTTTTAGCAATAGTCCAAGGGTTCGACACGCGGCTACTTCTTTCTCGGTATTTCGGCGATTCAAAGAAGATCTTTGCTTTCGTCGATTGCGGACAGCTCTTCAGTTTTTTAAATACGCGTGTAACACCTTGTGGTCGTCCGTTGATTAAAAAATCGATTCGATCCGTTTCCCCTTCCATTCGTTGTATTTTACATTCTTAAGAATTACAAGCGATAGAAATATTTTGTAAGTTTGATTTTTAATTTGACAGAATTTCTCAATTTCTATTTTTGTAGCTTCTTTCAATAATATCTGGACCTGTCGACGTGTGTTTTGAACGAAATTTCAGGACAATAAATGCTTGCTGCTGCTACTTTTTCTTCCTTTTATTCTCACAAATCGTCATGTTATATTTTACTTCAGAAATGACTTAGTTATATATTTCATTCGAGTTATTTGCTGGAAAGGGCGGATATACGTAAGTTAATGAAAATTGCTGTTTCAACTTCGTTTAAACCTGTTTTAAACCTTTTAACGTCCGGGTCTAAAACTGCAGTATAAAATAGTTAAATTAGAAGACCGCTTGTTTAACAGTTCAAACTTTGTTTAACTCGAAACCCACTTTCTTTCATTATCCATATTCTTTACGTTTCTCCAAATATTTAAACATCATTTTCGTGTATAATTTAACAGAAGGGGAGGAAGAACACCGTCATCCAAGTAATTATTTCACGTTCTCAAAGCCCTAAAGAATTTCATTAAAACGTTGATTCATTATAGCTCGATATATCGCCCCAATAACGGACGTTGATAACACAGAAAAATTAAAAACGAGTTCAAATATTCGTTACACCTCCTGTATCAATTTCACCAAAAAGTGGAACATTCATTACGTATCTGTAATTCGTTCTAACGAACAATAAAATCCTTTTATTTATCGCAACGAGCGTATACAGAATCGAAGCTAACCTAACAGTACAAAACACTTTTCCATCGTTCTATGATTTAACGTAGAATTTTTATTTGTTTAGAATATTTTAGAATATTTAAGAAAATATTGTGCAAGTTTGTCAGAATGCAATGTAAGGTCCAAAAACATTTTCAAATAAACAATTTATAATTTAAAAGAGGGAGACAATATGAAAATTATTTGATAAGTTTTCCAGAAATGTACAACATTGCTGTATTTTCCATTAACTTACATTTTATTCTACTTGTCCCTCTAAAATTCTTTTGAAACACAGAAAACTTTCGCTCAATCCACAAACTATCTCTTCCCCCATATCTATACTACTAAATCGAGAGAAGACACGATCACAGTGCATATAATTCATTGGAAAAGAAAACCATACGTTCGTCAACGCAACGACCATGGAACACGCCCATGGAAAAAAGGGGAAAAGGGAAAAAAGCAGGCCGATCGGCGTGTTTACAAAGTAATTACATAGCCATCGGCACACACCGTTCAACAGACGCGCAAACAGCCCCAAATGGATTTTCCATGGGTGCAAAAACGCGAGGCAAAAATCCCGCATCCGCTTCGAATCGCGCGTTCAACTATTTAATCTGTACACACGATACGACCCAGAAAAAGCCAACGCAGCTTTCAAACTCGAAACCGAGGAACTATGTATCGATTTGTGAAAATAAGGCACCCTAGAGTTTCTACCCATCGAATTAGAGCAACGTACAAAAATTTCACTTTTCACGTTTATCAACCTATACAGAGACTTTGTAGTTCCCTAAAGCTCGGTTCAGCGATCCAAAAATTGCCGTTTACCACGATTTTGGAGCGAAATATCTTCTTCCCAGCCTTTTAGCGAATTCAACATTTTTGTTCAGAAAAAAAATTTCTCTCCATTTTTAGCTATTTTACATCAGGATATTCCACTTTAATAGTAAAGTGACAAAGAACTAAAAAAAATAAAGAAAAATATATTTATCGCGTCTTTTCTTCGATCTTTCTATCTATTGGTCCTATGGAATCACTTTTATCGTGTCATAGTAATAAATTAATAACGCAGAATACAATGTTATTTTTTATTTGTAATTCCGCGATTACGATAAATTACGTTCTATCAGAAACCAGCAAGTGTTTTACTTCACTTTCGTGCAACGATGTATGTAAGGGAGAGAAGTTTTTCGTTTAGAGAGAAACTGAAGTCTGGCATTTTCTAAATTGAGATAGAGAAGCGCCGTGACGATTTCGTAGCGTTTCTTCTTCGTTTCTTCGCGTCTCGTACTCGCTGAGCGAAACTCACCCCTCGCGAGATGCTTTCTTCCCTATTCCGGTACTCCACGCGCTACCGATCCGATTCGTTTCGTCGGAAATTAAATACACAGCCGAGCATCCCTTCTCTGGTAACCACACCCTGCTACTTGTTGAGGCTGCGTCTAAGAAATGTTTATTTCGTCGGATGGAATACGTGGGCGAGCCACGATTCAGGCACAAGCTCTACTTTAGAATGAAAATATTTTAGTCGATTTCAGTCCAATAACAATAGAAAAATTGTAATAAATTGTACGAGTCCCCTTATGTTTTATGTCAGAAAACAAATTTTCTACTAAATTCATAAAAATTTAAAGATAAAGCCACATAAATCGTGCAGATTCTATGGGTCATTCAAAAAACTTTGTGTGAAAGCAAACGTAATGCAATTTACGAGTTTACGAATTATGATATTCTTTGTATTATGGAATATCCCAGCAGTACATATATTTAGCGAAAGATCAATGTACAGCATGAATAGACATCCTAAATATATAAAAAGTGACTAGCAGCACATTTTAGCGCAACGTATTGAAGATTCTGTTGTACTGTTATCGAAGATTCGTGAAAATATTGTCATTTTAAAATGGGAAACTATTTTCGTAAATATTAGAAAGCACGTTGCCTCTCTGCTTACTAATTTCTTTTTGATTCAAAGCAAAGTCGAGGATTAATATCCCAAGACTCTTTCAGACTTCACTCCTCCCATCGAGTCTCTCTTATTTGAATATAGACGAGGGTTAATTTTCCTGTCTTTCCATTGAAACAAGTCATTTTAGTAAACGAGATTATAACAGAGCAATTACTCGCGCCAAGCCTTTCCTAACAATAAGAAAAGGATCTTCAAAAACTTCAAATTCGATTCTAAAACCTGATTCGACGAAGAGAACTATTTTACAGGAACCAGCAATTATCGAGCCATCAGGCTCGAAACAACGCCGCGACACTAATTAAAACGCCAAAAGGAAGGCCACGCTTTGACAAACAACGTACCCAACCCCCTTTCAGGTTCATTAAACGTTCCGCCATTTAGCAGCAATGCCGAGGAATTTATTAGACCAGCCAGCCTCGATCGTCTGGCTCGATGGAAAAACGAGAACGGCTAATTATTTGCCCTCCCTTGGCCCCTGTCGATCGTGTCACGCACAAACCACCCCCTAGACCCTTCACCCTTTCTCTGTTCACCAACTCACGCGCGAATTTTGCGGAAATAATAAGGCTTCGGGCGATTTTCCTTTGCCACATTCTATTCTCTTTATATTCTCTTTTTTATTTTATTCTCCGACGAAACAAAAAAATGAGACAAAGGACAGCAATTTTCCACCGATCGATGTTTAATATTTGTCGTTTTGGATACTCAAAATTAATAACCACGACGTAAATTAAGTTCTAATTTATTTCAATAGTATCCGACATTGTATTTTATTTAAGCTTCATTTGAAACGAAAGAAACAAGTTCTGTTTACGGAGAATTCCAAGTTTTATTTTTCGTTAAACGTGAGTAAGTTTTTATATTAATATGGAAAAGTTGCCATTTCATTTCGGAGATATATAAGCTTCTATATCAATATAGAAAAGTTTCTGTTTCCCTTCAAATATATACACTCTATATTGATATAGAAAAGTTCCTGTTTCGTTTCAATTACACACCCTATCGAAACTTTAGTTACTAAGTGCCCCATAGAAGCCAGAAATTAAAAAAAAAAAGACGGAAAAATTTTCTCTAGCCGTTTTATTTCCCAAAAAGACACGGTGGATCGTCAAGAAGAGGGGGTGGCTCGGGGTGGGCGTTTTCAATATCTGCTGTATTTCCGGCAGCATCGTTTCTACCCCTCTGGATATCTGGCAAGGGTAACATTGTACGCACCCCGTCACTACATTTTAATATTTCGGTATTCAATGATACCCCCTCGTCCGTTACTCGCGACCCACCCCCTTCGCTAAAACGCACGCAGATGTGCTCAACTTGTATGAAGAGTTTAAATGTGATATGTGGTGAATTTCAAGGGAACTAATTGGGTCTCTTAATGGTGGAGGTTTGTGGGAGGGGGTGATTGAATCATGAAGTGGGAAAGCGTATGTGATTTTAGGGGTGAAAAATGTGTATCTGAGGGAGGATATTGATGGATGGCGTGCTGTATGCTTTTTCCTTTTATTTTAAAACAGAAACATACGTATTGAACAGATTATACACCACTGAGTTAACTTAAGGTAGACAAAGTTGAACTTATTGAATGGTTCATGGAAATTTTAATGCATAATTGCTATTATTATTATTAGTATTTTGTCTAATATGACGTTAAAGATATTGTTTCATCTATTCTTTATATTATATTTTTATTATAATATATAACAAACAATAATAATAGAATTACCCTTACGAAAAAGGATAATAAAACAAATTCGAGGAAGGATTTATCAAATCCATTGGACAAAAAGAAAGTCTGTGAAGTTATCTTTTAAAGTAACAGAGGCGAACGATTTCGTAGGGCGCAGAGGGTCGTGAGGGATTCAGGCGACGTTGTAACGGGAGGATAATCGCATTGCTGATTAATTCGTGGACGGTTTTGGATATGCCTGTTTCGATACGAATCACAATGGATTGTATCAAAGGGAATTATCAAAGAGACGAAACGAGCCTGCACAGCGAAATTAATTCCTCCGACTAACCTTTATTTACAGAAATCGGAAGATGATGGGACGCCATTAGAGAAACCACGAGGTCACAATGAGAAAACGATATTACTAAAATTTCGACTAAACTGTTGATATTTTTACGAGTTTTTTATTAATAATTCAACAGAATTTTCGTATGCTTTTCTCGTTCTGTTAAATGTAGCAATTTATATGAGTAGTACTTTAAGCGAAAATACGAATGTTCGCAGTATAACCCTCTTTAAACGATGAAAAAGAATCTTTATTGCAATCTCGATCACTTAACGGATCAATTAAAAGAGCACGTTGCTCGTCATTAACATAATTAGCGGCAATTAATGCGCGTAATGGTAGAAGGAAGGTGGAAAAAAAATAAAAGCAGAATGGAAATTTCATTGCTGTATCGCGCGATCGTTCCTCCAAGTAATCACTTTACCTTCTATTCAATTTCGTTCTAGTAATTCCAAATAACACGCTCGAAAATTATACGACGACACTACGTTCAAAGAATCCATACTCAACTACAGCCTAACAATATACAGTTAGTGTAAGCATTAAACGCTTCAATGTTCAACATTTGAAATATATTAATATTCGTCCTTCTTGTGCATTGTGTTAATAGATTCGCCACTTTATAAAATCTGCATAAGAAGTTGACAATTAACTTCACCTGTCCATCGTCCATCAAACATCTGTCATCCAAGAATTCCGAGCAAAGTTTGAGTCTCACTGGCGGTCGTTATATAAAATTGTCGAGCGAGCACGGGGAATTCGGAAAGGGAAAGGAAGCAAGCTAACCCGGGCCAGCCCAGCCTCTCGCTTTATAATGCACCCCTCTCCCATAACTGTATATTTCACGGATTCACCGACTAACGCGGCCAGAGAATCCCAGCACAGGCGTATTCAAATGCTTCCACTCCCTCGAATTGTGCGTTGAAACGTGAATTATACGCGCCTCGTGTGATACTTCGACGGGATTTCCTGCGGATTCCGCGCGAGACTTCCCCATAAACGCGTGCCCCTTGCTTGCCACCCGACTAGCAATATCGTTCTTTCGATGGAGAAGCATTTTTTAGCTGGACCTGTTGGGCTTTCGAGTCGAGATTTTGTCCGATGGCTCCATAATATTACGAGTTTTTACGATACGATGTCACGGCGCTGTGTATATCGGGGACTTTTATGAATTTGAGGTTAGGATCATAAGAAAATTTAGGGGATTGGGGAAATTCAAATACGATTTAATCTCCACCTACACCCAAAACTTCTATCGCGACTTTCAGCATGCCAGAAAAAGAAACATCAAAAAGAGACCCAATCGAACTGAATATCGATAACGTTCCCTCAAAGGAAAAGCTCTCGACCAAGCTTTTACCATGAAGTGATCCTCGAATGCCTATTTAGAGATCATCAACGCATTCCAGATTCATGACAAATTATCTCCACTTACCCTTCGCTTACACCTAAACTTCTGTTACCACTTTTAACCACAAAAAAAGAAAAGAAACACGGAAAGACAAATCCAACAAAAAGCAATATTAATAGTTGTGCCTGCAAAGAGAAGACTCAACCAGCCTTCCACCACGAAGCAATCCTCAAACAGTCGGAGAAAGTCTAAACCAGCCAACAGGCACCTTGGTCAAACAAAACCACACAGAATAGGAGAATCGACATAGGTCGTCCAAACATGGTGGAACGTGATATTCCTCGACGAGGCTTGGAAATCCATCGGCAACTTTCATTAAGCCTCGCGTATTAGCGCCTCGCCACGGGGCAGGGTCGTGGTTATAAATAACAATAAGGGCCCGTGCGGACGGCAAACATCGTAAAACCTTTGGTAAACACAGGGGTGGCTTTGGTCCTGGGAGGAATAAGTTCAGACGTTCAGACCAAGGGGGTGGCGACGCGCCATGAGACCACAGAGTCTGGGATATCGCTTCGTGGCCGGAATACACCGAGCTGGAACAGCGTGCACATGTTGAAATACGAATTGGGAAGCGTGCTTCGTCGCGACTCGCCGGGATATTCCGATTTAGGAGGGGGCCAAATATACGCTGGTTGCATGGCACGGCTGCTTTATGGGGAAACTCCAGGGAAAATGGGTTTGCGCCGGTAGCTGCCGGCGACTCGTGTCAATGGGAGATTGAGATTGATGATTCCGCTGTTTATAATTGACGCTGTGTACTTTACGGCGGGGATAGACAGAAACTAGATGGTCTGCACCTATGAAAGCTAGGGGTTTATTTTGTGGTGCTGAATTTTATGGGTAGGGCAAAATGTGCTCGTTTTCTGACGACCTACTGAGCAGAATTTGGCAAGAGAGGACATTTGGACAGATTTTTAAGGAATTCTTATTTTAGTTACAAGGGATTTCGAATATCTGATTTTAAAATTCCATTAAATGTTAGTGACGACTGTCAGAACATTCACTTTCAGTCTGAAACTCGACCAAACCCAAAATCTCGCAATCCTAACTTCGTCAGTCCTCATCCTCGCTAGACCCGTCCAAACAACACATCCTCCTGTCTTTCAACCCAAGTTTCACGAAGATCCACGAAGGTTTCATAACATCTTTCGAGTTACACTGCTGTTTAAAATTATTAAAATCGTAACAGGAGCTAGGGAACAACCCTGGTCCATCATAAACGAGACCAAGACACAGGCAATAACCTGGCCAGCCGAGCTCTTCCAGTTTTTTACGACATCGTGGATCGTAACAGAGGACCGGAGGAGTAGTGACAGGATCAAGTACGTCGCAGGGAAACTCGGAACTCGAACACTGAAATATACACGGCTATTATTATTATATATATAGCAATATCTTTGTATCTTTGTAGAAAAAGAGATCATTCGATTTATCATTTAATATAATTTATGTTTTATATATACACAGATATGGTCTAGCGATCGATATGGTCGAGTTATCTTTATGCATAAATAACAATATATATGAAAAACGTTCCGTCAAAAATAGGCTGGTGTTCACTGCTGAGAATTATCTTGATCCCATCGCTAGACCAGGCTATTTTTACGATTGATCGTTTCATCGGATCACGAGGATCGCCATGGGGAGCCTGTTTACGATGCACGCAACGCAACGACCAGAAGAGTATCGACTGTTCCGCTAATTTATGTGCAGGCTGTGCATACGCGCGCATGTTTACACTAGTTCCGCGGCACTCACCGGCTAGATGCCGGAAACACTGACGGGATTATCGATTAGGCACTGGTGAATATGAGTGGCGCCCAGTTCAAGCGACAATCGAGCCATCCCGTGTCCCGGAAGCCGATGAAAAGTCGAAACCTAGCCGATGCTCATTCGTGATAACGTAAACTCTCCATTATTAACAGATTATTTGCCGAGATACGGGGTTAGATCGTTGATCGAACACGAGTTTCAGGAGTTTATTAAGGGGGGATTAGCGTTTCTGATCGGTGCTTTCATCAGAAAGTCGTTAGTTAGTTGTTTAATAGCACCTAGTAGCTAGGTGTAGCAGTAGTTAGTGCTTAATAATTGGCACTGATTTCGAATACATGATCGTCAAACGCGAGGCAAAGTATGGGTTACCGAAGATCTGTTATAAAATTCGAGGATAGAATGATTTACTATTGTTAACATTACAATGCGCTTTCGTAATTTTTGTAAATTTTACGAAGGATTAAGTTTCTACTAGTAGTAGTAGCTTTGTAATTTTTAATATTGCAATGTGATTTTCTAATTTTTGAGAATATCGACAGGAACAGGATTGGATAGTCGATCTTCAAATCAAACAGCAATCACCTAATAATTTATTAGAACTTATCTACGCTAACAGTAATTAATACGTAATTGATATGTTAATTTAGGCAATACCATCAGTGGGGCTTATAGTAATTACTCTGACATAATTATGTTAATAATTAGACGACATAAACCATGAATTATTGCAAGCGAAGAAAATTTATTATTGCTCCTGATCGGATTGTCAATGTTCGTGCAAATTTCTAGATAAAAGTTTGTATCATTCATCGAATGTTATAAGGAATATTATACTTTGAATATTTTATATATTCTCCCACATATGCATTCGCTTTAAATTTCTCACAAATGCATGAACATCTGCAGTCCATTGGGAAACTGCAATTTTAAAGGAAATTCTACAGGTCTCCGCTTTTGGTGAATTTGTAGATGAGAAAATTGACTAGGAAAAAGAAATTTCAAGTCTTGGCAGTACTCGTTGAAGATTAATACATCAAAGAACAGAAAATAGAGTTGGCAGAACTAATTCAAAAGTTTCGAAAAATGCGATGAAGACACGGCTTGAAACGTGGTAACACCTTCGACAAGTTCTCCTAATCCTTTGGAGCAGCACGCACGCAAGTTGCCTCGGCTCGGTCGTGGCACGAAATCGGATAATTTCGCGTCTGTTTCTGCGGCAACAACGGCGGCAACTTGTTCGAAGCGTGTCAGACGCGTATCCCAGGATGGGAAAGCGGAATAGTGGTTTTGCTTTTGTTTAAAAATAAATCGGCTTCTCACGTTCGCGAGTCGCATAAATTTTGGTCTCCTTTGAAAATTAACGTTTAACGATATCACGGAATATTCCACGAAGACTAATGTACTCCAGAAAAGCTACGGAGATCTTAGTCCGGTTGACAGAATTGGAATTTGAGCAATATTCCAAAACGACGATCATTTTTTAATTAGAGTTCGTAGAATCGATAAAACGAATTATATTGGATTATTTTCCTAATTCTATTGGTTTCTTAAATCATAGAACATTTTTCGAATCTTGTTTTCGTTCTTGTACTTATATAAAAACTAAAGCATTTATTCCGCGAATTATTTCGAAGAAATTTTTTAACGATTTTTAAATACGCAAACAATTTGTTTTCTTTCTCTAATAAATTTCCCCTAATACTCTACATATAATAAATATAATAAATAAAATATAATACATAATCCGGGAACAGCAGGACACGTAATGCCCGTGAATTAAAATTATAGTTTCGAATTCCATGTAACACGCAGCATTAACTGTCCTAACTAAATTACGATCGTATTTAATTTTCACTGTTTCGTCTAATAATATAAACTATGGGTTCCTCGGAAATAGCCCAGGATCAAAGCGTTCACGTTATTATAATATAATTAATTCACGGGCAAGCAAACACGTAGAAAACTTCGAATTGAAAATTCACAATCGAATAAATCAACGCAAACAATTTGTTGTTTGTTACAAAGAACGATCGTGAATAGACAAAGTAGTCACTGAGGCGTTAATTTGCCTGAATTAGAGTCCGTATCTTGTTATAGTGCGTTTGCTATCCCTTTATTAAGGGATGCAAAGGCGCGTCCTGCCGCAACATCCACTTGGTTAATTTGGTTAAGCCAAGTTCACTGTTCGTACGCGGTCGACATTTATAATATTCACTTTATGGTTGTGCGTTCGCGAAGTTCTTGCACGTGTTATCGCGACGGGAATACCGAATGATTCCTCGCTCGGCTGCCATTTTGAATTCTCCAAATGCAATTTCAACAGTGCACCGTTCGACGTGTAACAGAAGTGCTTCATAGAAAATTCGCAGAAATCACAAAAGTATTTGAACAGTCAATTATTCGTTGTATTAATAAATGTCAATATTCGGCTGGTCTATATCGGCTCACGTTTTAGATATAGCACGTGCAAGCAAATTTAATTCTTTATGTCGTTTGCTTCAGCCAAAGTTCATGAAAAACAGCTCAAATATCATTTACATTGTGAAAGCATAAAGTTGCGGCTTAATTTCAGTAACATGACAACGCAAAATTATTATACCCAAAATACATTGATTAAAATGTGAATTCTTAATTTTAATAAATTGAGAACACAAAATTATTATTAAACGCAGCAATCGAGACAATTGCCAGTTTCAACGCTCCAATTATAAATTCTTTCATAAATTTTAATCGAAATGCACCGAAGACACTTAGAAACCTATGAATAAAGATTAAGAAAATTTGACTCGCAACCTCATCAGTTGGAAAACAGAGAATCTCCTCGAGAATTTTATTTCTCCAACAAAACGCAATGATGCAAAAAGCGTCGTACCCAACCCCGAATTAACTTGACCTAGCCCATGCCAAACGAAGTAACTCGAAAAATTAGAAATTTGGCTGCCAACCTCGCTAACCGGAAAACAAAGAAACTTCTCGAGAATTTCATTCTCCATTCAAGCACATAGCACAATGGGCGCAAAAAATAATAATTGCTGCTCACTGAAACGAGGTATAGATTTCTGCGTGTTCACGTTGGCTTTAGAGCGGTGTTTTCCTTCTATTTTTTTTTTTTTTTTTTTTTCACGTAGACCAGTCGGGACGATTGTAAATTAATGCGACTAAAACAGCGGCAGCTCGGTAATTGAAACGCATGGAAAATTTCGTCTGGCCGTCGAATAAATTAATTAATACCTCGGTAAAAACGTGGCTTCTGGTTCGCCGTGCGATGCCGAAATATAACCGGCTCTCAAAAAAAAAAAAAAAAGGGGGAGGGGAAGGGGTTTGAAAAAAGTAGAATGGGGAAGTGATCGTTGCTAGATAAATTCCACAATTATACACACGCTCCGCTGTATTCAAGCGAAAATAATATTCGCGATTTCGTTGTCCCCCTGCGGATTTTTATTACCCTCTGCGGGATTAAACGACGCGTTTCTGTGTTTACACGTGCACGCGCCGGAAAAAATGTCCGTTTTTTATGGACCGCCGTCACAATAGGAGGGATGAGGGTGTAAATATCCGTGCGATTATTTTGCCGACGAAATATGGAATTTTGATGCGATTATCTTTATCGCGTTCGTCTGCTTGGCTAGGGTTAGGTTAAATGAAACGTGTGTACTCTTGGGTGGTAGGATATATAGGGTGCTTTGTATAACGTAGCACTGCAAACTACAAGATGATTCTATGGACAAAAATTAATCGAAAATGTAGAATGCGGATATTTCTGAAAAAAGGCTTTTCGTTTCTGAGACGATTGCTTCTCAATATTTCTCGAAAACGAAGCGCCTTATGAGACACCTGAATCATCCTATTGCTGATTATACCACAATTGCTGAAACATCCTATACAATTTACATTATCCTGTTATGTGCATCAAAAGACGTAAGAGAATAAAATTAGATATTAAGATACCACTTTAGTTTGTAGAAATATTTCGTTGAATTGCTATAAACATTCCAGTTTTACCAACCTCCAACTGCCAATTTCCCGCAGTCAAACCTTCTCAACGATTATGACGAGCAATTTAGTTTACGTTATTGAGTTACTCAACGTAACGCCGGCCGTTTGAATCAATCAAAGGGGCGCGTAATCGAGAAACAAACGGTGCCACCGGCGTAGCTAGGTCCGCTGATATTACGTCGGATTTCGTTTTAATTCAGCCGCGAACGAACAGCTTTATTGGACCGTAAACGTAACGCGAGGCGCGATCACCAATTACATCGGCGGGAGTTTCTTGGTATAAAGCCGGTGGGCCACGATGAAGCTCGCGTATATGGCCGATGCCGCTCATATCCGCGAGATTAAGGCGGATTTAACGAGCTCGTTAATCTATTAGCAACGCCATCGTCCAGGGCGATTCGAGGGCTGTGCGCGTTTCCACGAAACACGGAGACACGCTCCGGGCCATTCCCTCGTTTCACCGCTGAAAACTCGGAGATGTTTCGTGCAGCATAGTCGAATAACGTTCTTGGAGAAACCATGAAGCGAACGTCGTACATTATCTCGATCTTACCTTTCATGCGATATATTTGCACAGTGAAATACCGTTTTAATTTTAATTATGCAAGTCCGTAGCAGGTATTGAACGATATTAGTCTATCTTTTTATAACGATATAAAGGTATAACAGTACATATTTAGCATCCTATATTTTACTTCTTCTTCTTGGTAAGAGCGTAATAAGTTAATTAATATAAAAATTTGATGCCAACGAGATTGCTTCAGTTAATTGCCTTTATTACAATACCTCAGAGTTTAAGTTTGTACGTAGACTTTCGTGGGTGACTACGGGTTTTCTTAATAATCGAGAGTTTCAGGATTCCATTCGAGATATACGAATAATTATCTCAATATAATATACGCTACCTACCGGTTATTATAGAAACATCTACATATTTCAAGCAACATAAATATCCTTTATTTTGCAGCCATATTTCACTAAAAGTATCGTCTTTCGCCGACGGTGGAATAACGAAGCTACTAAAAATTGCTAAATTGCTCTAAAGAGACAAAATATTATTCAACTAAAGTGAAAATTCCTATCGACGATTATTTCCTCGGAAGACCAACATTTTACTGGGATCTCTTAAATATTCACATCGTGGGAAAAGCACGGCAATAAATTACAGTTAGCCGCGGCCGGTGGCCCCAGTATGTTTCTTCCATTTCTCTTGCCTGTTTGCTCGCGAAAGACAAGCCAGGCATCGCGAGAGGACAACAGGCAGAGCGAAAAGAAGAAAATGGAGGGCGGGGATTTGAATCGTTCGTCCTGCGAGTTTCATGCACTTAGCCGGGCGGGGATCGCGTGGCGATCGATGCGTCTGCTGCGAATTTATGCGAGGAAAGATGCACTGCACGCAGCGAGAGAGAGATTAGAATGCATAAACAGATCGATGTACAACGGAGAGCAAAGTGGAGGGAAAAGGTAACGAGAAAAAGGGAAGCGCGAGACCAGGTTAAATTTAAATTCTTCGAGAATGAATGGCTACAAGGGAAGAAGAAGAGAAAGAGAAGAAAGAGCGCCCGAATCGAAATGGAATATAGAAGGTATTGTAATGCATTGTATTATAAAAAATATCAAGAGAGGGAAGAACGAAGAACGAAGTTATTTTAACCCTTAAAGGAAACATTCAAGTGTGAAATTCTTCTTTCTATATCTTCTCACGCGTTTTGCCACCCTCTTTTTCCACTTAAATAAGCTTCTTTCTTTGTGCCACGGCGTCAAGTTTTCTTTCAGAAATCAAATGGAACTTGGCTTTTGTGCCACGTTATTTTCTAACTATGTGCAATTTTGAGAGATGGAAGTTGCCAGAGAAAATAAATAAATTGTTAAAGCTTAATATTTGAGATAGCTGCTTTCGAAAATTTGTATCGATTTTACGGTTCAAAATGACTGAAAGACGATACGATTGTATAAAATATTCTATTATAGTACTTTATTTATCTTATTATATCTACATATATAATAAAATAATAAAATAGAATATTTTATACAATCGTATCGTTTACAAGTCGTTTTGAATCATATATATCATTTGAATAAACATTTCTTTAAAAAGTAGGACACTATGGCTGTACAATATTTTATTATTACGTATCCACTTGAAATATTCGGTATAAAACATTTTTAATTAAAAGAGAAAGGAATTTCAAGCACCAGATAAATTTATACAACATATTTTAAAATACAATATCGTCACAAAACATTATATGAATAAATTATTTATAGATATTCTATTTTCTATTCAGTGTGCTAAAAACTTGAAGTCGAATCCGACGAAAGTCATCAAAGTTCGTGCCTTTTGAATGGAAGGAGTCATTAAAACTCTAGTTCTTCAATTAAACAGATTCTAAGTGTTTGCCCTATTTCGCATCAGGGATTTTGAATTGAAGCAAAAAAGAAAGAAATTACTTGGTCAAAGAAAAGCAGCGGCTAAATCTAGAATCGTCTATAATTAAAAAATTGCCTTATTATTCAGGAAAAATGTTCTACATTAATTTTTAATCTTTACAATAATTTACGTACACGTATAAATGTCTCCTATATAAATTAATTAATAAATAACATCTGATATTCGACTGAATCGTATATTCAATCGCGTTTTATACCAAATTCCATGGTAATTAATGATCTACTTTGAATAGAGTTAATTTCATGAGAATATTAGAGAATGCTTATCAACTTAAAATTATGAGGAATTAAATATTGAACAATTATATTGAAAGTCTTCCGCGAAAAATATTTCATGGTTTTAGAAAAGTCTAATATCAGTAAAAAATGTATTATTAGTAAGGATTATTAATTAATTCTTCACTATCTCCGTGGGGATTTATTATTTAATTTTAGTCTAGCGTGTCTCAGTATTTCGTTTTATTAAAATCACAATAAAATATTTTCATAAAATCTTATCCAATTCTATTCACTGTTAATACTTTCATTTTCAAGTACTCTAATCTACTTTGCAATATTTTATTATCACTGTACAAAGTCCGAGTTCGACCTATAACTACAGTCTAAAATATTTTACAATACGTTATGACCCATATACGTTATAACCCAATAACAATTAATTTTCATCGTACCTAACCTCAACTGATACCTGTCGAACATAAACTAAACAAACATTTCTGTGATACGCAGAACCACTACCTAAATTAAAAAATTCAAAACATTTACCGAAAACGACTCAGCCAGTATTCCTTTTCGAACATGCGAATCAATCGACGATTAATCTTTATTCTGTTCGACCTAACCTAGTTTCGAATCATATTTACACCGTTAGCAACTTTACAACGTTGGAAACCGACATAGAAAAGACGACCAAGCCGGTATTCTTCTTAGGAACAACAAATAAATGATAAATCATAAATCCGAGCATCCGTTCGTCGGTGTAATGGCTCGCGATTAGTTTCAGCTGGTTTTTTCCGACAGTTTTCGACGCGCACTGAACGCGGCCTAACCGCAAATCGAACGGTCGATCGATCTAGCCGCAATAACGAGCAGCCACCGCTTGGACCCGTGGCTGGACCAACGCAAATCGTTCGATCCTGGTAACGAACTCGGCCTGGCAATCGCCTTAATCAAGTTTACAGGATAACGGGTAAACGCACGGTTAATCCCACGGTTGGTCCTCTATAAAATGGTGGCGCGTGTGTTGCCAACGTACGTGGATCTGATCCAACGATACGCCGCGCGATGGTTCCGCTTATGAAAAACCGTATTACTCACGATGGCAACATGAAAGCGAACGCGTTTTCCCTGCGTCCACTTCCGGAGGACACCGGTTCGAGCACCGACCAACGATCGATGTCCATTTGCCCGGCTTCCGATTGATATTCGATGGAACCGGTTTTTAGCATTGGAGACGATGTATAGAGCGCCACAAAATATGTGGCAGATAATTTATACAGTCGATTCTAAATATCAAAACGATGAGAGAAATTCGTGTATGAAAATGGTGTTTCATGTTTTTTTCAGAAGTTACACTTATAATTATATTACGTTCTGTGCTAGAAATATAAGGTGTCTTGATAATCCTAGTACTATACAATCTACGCGAAGGAAAAGACAGGAATGAATGTAGGGAATTTTGTGTTTTTGTCTTCCTAAGTTACTTTAGTAAGATGAAAAGATGGAGTTTAGAAACGGATGAAAAGTATCTTTGAGCCTATAAATATTTCTCTCGCATATTTTGCGCCACCCTGTATAGAATGAAGCTGAGGGATGGGCTTAGAGGGATTGGCTGCACTGGTTGCGAGATTGGCGGAGGTGCTTTTACTAGATACTCCTCTTTCCTCCGGTGGAGAGGCTCGTCCGAATATTCTTCGATGTGTTTGATTAAATGTTACGAGCGAAATGGGTCGAGAGTTGTCGAGAAGGTTTTAGAGAAATTTGGAAGATTTCTAAATGAAAGTTTCAATGGGTCTATTTTTAATCCTTCGGGTTCCATATTGTACTTTGAAACATTATACGCTATAGAATGGTCTTTAAATTTTTACTCTGGATAATAATTATTATACCGCAGATGTTTATGCACCAACGAGAAGAATATAAATGCAAAAATAATACAACATCCTAAAATGTATAAAAGTAACGTCTGGTAAGTCGCACTTTCTTCAGCTATGTTTATCAAAATTTTAATTTCCACAAATATCGAACTCTAACAATTGTAAATTACATAAATTTTCATGTCATATGCGTACATTTGAAATTTCCTTATCTATATTCTCTCCGCTATAAGGCTAGTCATCAATTTCTGTAGAGATCTAATTCTAATTGAATGTTTCTTTCAAGCTTATCCTACTCAATCTTGGAAATCATTTTTATCCAATACTCTACCTAGTACTTCCCTTTGATTAGACGAGAAGATAATGGAAGCGATCAGTCGATCCCTATGGGATTTCGAGCGTCTATATACAGGGTGACACATGACAAATGACTCAGAAATGTTAGTAGAGAGAGTTTACACGCGTGGAAACAGGAACGAAGCCAATCATTAAATTTTTATTCTACTTTCAGACGATTTGCACCCCAGCGAGCATGGCCGAGTCTAATGATGATGCATAGAGGAACATGGGGGTTAGGAACACCAGGGTGTCGTCCTAGGGGATTAAATGGGAACGTCCGAATATAAGAATATTGGACTTGTGCTTTATTTATTGTATTGGGACTTTAGGGTCTCGAGGTTAGAATGCTTTGCTCCCTTTTTTATGATGTAGATTTTAAAGAGGTTTCCGTTTCCTGTTATTTTAGTGAAATATGAGATTAAGCAGAGGAATTTATAGCTTTAGTTATTTTAATGAAATACGGAATTAGGTCAGGAATTGTTTTCCTTAACTATTGTAGTCGAATATAGGATTCGAAAAATTGTTAATTCTTGGAGTGGAAATCGTTCTTTTTTAATTGTTTTAATTGAACGCAGAATCAAATATAACGATGTTATATTTTTAGATATAGGGATTCTCCTTTTTCTGTTATTTTCGAAATACAGAAATAAAGGTAAGAATGGCTTTTTGTTATGAAAACGTTCCCTTCTTATAATTATTATTCGTATATTTCGTAAAAGCAGAAAAAATCGTGTATATTTGAAGAAGATATTTTAACAAAGAACTTTTGTTACAAAACTTTTTTGCAACTTTTTCTCTACGAGTTTGTTTTACTAAAATACAGAATGAAACGTAGAAACGCGTCACATTTTTTAATACAAAAATTTCTTTTCTTCTTGTTTCTTTCATATAATTATTATTCGTCAAGATTCACGAATTGTTCATATAAAAATAAATATAAATAATGTTTATCTGTACGTCAAACGCTACACTTTGATGTAGCAAAATATTCATCTTAAATTTCATGAAATTCAAATAAATATAAATTATTATTTGAAATTTAATTATATAAAAAGAAGAAAAGATCGCTTTATTCTGACATTTACTATGGAACCTTAACGAAATCTGTTTCACCGTAAAAACATTTCGTTAAACGCCGTGAAAACGAATTCGAGATCATTTCACGGGCTCGATCACCGGTAGCCACACTGATGCAATTTCGAATTGGCTGTTTCCTGCTTAATTATCATGCTGCTTATGGATCGGTGATTCGTATGTTTTCGCGCATTTACAAAATGCAATTTTGAAATGCACACGACAAAGTAAATAACCGCTGTGTGACCGTGTAAAAGGCACCTGCTTCCTAGTCTCGTTTAATCCCATTTATTTAATCGCGAATCGATTCGATTTAATTCGACGCGTGTTGAAGGGTAGGGAATATTGTACTGTTGTTATTAGACGAAAATGAACACGCGAAGAATTGACCCTGGATATGGAAATTTACGTGAATTAAATGTAAAGAAACTCCAAGTGAAATTAAACTCCGTTATAAATGAGTTTCACGTCTCTGTAGTTTCACGAAACCCTCATTTTTTGATAAAATCATTGAATAAATTTGTAGAAAGAGAAATCACTACTATTTTAACCTAATTTTAAGTACCCGTACATTTCCACAAATTGTTCTCCGCAAACGTAAAAAAATGTCACCACTAAATACAATGAAATCATCGATGCATGACGTCGCTTATCGACGAAAGTCGTATTTAAAGGATGAATTGAAGATTTAGCATTTTTTCTTTCTCTGATTGTAAACAAAAAAGAATGTGTAATAAATAAGTAAGAAAAGGTATAATGTTCAGACTTTTCAATTGTATAACCTGTAAAACCATTTTTAAAACCAAAAACCAACCTATCTTCCGCATGAAACATATCAAAAGACGATTCTTCGTTTAAACTCGTTCCCCGCACAAACCAACAGCCAATGAAACCGGTAACCACGTGAAAAAAAACCTGACCATACAAAAGACCTTTCATATCCGAAACCTGTATCACCTTTTACCACCAATCTCTTGCAGAAAGCCACAAGAGGAATACCGCAAAGGATACAGGTGTACGAGAGGAGAAACCAATAACGTATGAATCGCAAACGACGAAAAAAAAAATGAGAACAAGTAACCGAGCTCTAATAAGAGTTGCCAGCAGCAATTTTCTAGGTTGAAGTTGCAACACAGGTTTCAGCCACGTCTTCGGTCTCACAGATAATGGTTAGCGATGGGTTCAGGCAGGCAAAATAGTGGATGATGGTTTTGTATGCGAGCATTGACCGACTGGATTCAAACTCTCTATAAGTTCGCAGAGTTTCGACAAAAAGCAGCCGTAGACTCGAACCAAAAGGCAACAGATTCGAACTACCTATGAGGGAGGCCTTACTAACGATCGAAACTTGCCATATTTCTGTAAAATCAACGACGTGGCCTCGTTTTATTACTCGACGTACGATTTTGAAATAATTTTGTTTTTGAGTAAAGTTTCCTTAAATTAATTTTGTTGTAGGAAGAGTTAATGGGTAAACAATTTGGGAAATATTTCTAAGAACATTGCTGTTGAGGTTATTCGGTATATAAAGAGAGAAAAACGCGTGGATAAAGTGTAAGATACAAAGTATATATTTGACTTAATAATGAAATACAGGAATACAATTTGAGCTGGTCCAGATCCGCACGCTAGCAGTGTTACTTTATGACTGAAAACCCCGAAGCCAACGTCGCCTGTCTACTGTTTATGGTCTGCCTCCCTGCTATTCTTTTGTCTATATGCTGTCGATGGCTTCAGCGCTTGAGAAAGCTAAAAGGACCAGATGTGGAGTTTTCCTAGAAGTGGTGACCACTTCAACAATTGCAAAATGTTGGCACTCAACAAACATAAATTAATAATAAATATTATTAATCTGACGCCTGATATTAATTATGTATATTTTATTCCTTCAAACGGTATATGAATATGTTAATTATTTACTTGTGATTGAATATCGTCTGGAATTATTGAGGTTAGAGTAAACACATTCGAATTTAGTACCTTATTCGACACTAATTATTGCGCCTGCAATTCTTAATTATCGTCAATTCCCCTCGATTCCATTCATCCTATCCGATCGAATTCACCGATAAACGAACAAAGGACAGCGTTATCAGGCTGAAAAATTAATTAAACCATCGAGGCATGGACGATTAAATTTCACAATATTTAAATCCATACATCTATGAACACTACCTTGAGCGAAGCGAAAAACAGGGAAAATAAAATGAAATAAAAGAGGAGATAAAATATCAGCCACAACGGAATCCCCTATTAGGTAGCCATCAAACAAAACAGCGGTTAACTTTTATATTTTCTTTAATTAAATTCCAAATTATACAAATATTAAATACCTAACTCTGCTAAACTATACATTTGATGAATTCCGTATACTTTGAAGAAAGTTCAAATTTGATTTATGCACGTACTTGATAATGTAGCGTACGAAAAAGACATGCAGTTTGGTAATTAACGAGCTTTGCTGTTCATATATCAAATTCGCTCGCGTTTCTCAATTCTATTAAAAGACCGAAAGACTTTTGAGAACTTTGAGTGATCGTAATTCTATCTTTGATCGAGTATATTCAACGATGGACGAAGAATCGAGAAAGGAAGCGGTCAAACGAGCAAATAAAGGTCTTTTCACACGGGTGCATCGACATGATACGTAGGGCTTTTAATTTTAATAATGCCGGCAAATTAATTGGATATCGCTGGCGCAGTGGCGTGCCAATGACAGCTCGTACGCAATTTCCGCGTACGCAACACACCCCTCTTGCTGTTTCGCGACGTTCAGCAGCTTGTATGTACGACAATTACGTCGCATTACAGGCTTTAATGGTCGCTAAATTCACTGGCACTGGGTCTACGGTCGACTGACGTCTGGCGACGGTGAAACTACTCAACCTGCACCCTGATCAGATACTATCAGATACTAGATGTTTATATAGAACATTCGAAACTATTCAATTTCTTGTAGAAAGTTTACACTGTGTAATCGGAGCAGATCATAGTTTCAGAATCAATGGAAATGTAAAACGAAATTCTATTAGAAGAAGTTAAATGAGTTTCAATAGCGGATCACGCGTTATGAAAATGTTCAGATCATTTTTAATTCAACCTCGATTCGATTAGTTTCATTTTCTGAATGGAAATTACAATTACGTATTTGAAATTTTACATTCGGTAAGAAACTGAACGAAACTATAGACTATCTTGAACGAAACGCGAACTTTCTGGAAAAATTAGAACCGTTAATTGTTTATTCGTTGCTGCGTGTCTGCGATTGGAATTATTGACTTGTGCGGTGTTCTGTGTAAAATATCACGGGTAAATTATGGTAAAACTGTGCTACGTGAACAACCGTATTTATTATAAAATGGACACGAGAATGAAGGGAAGATGAATATCGAGGAGAAAGAAATTGGGGAGGCAGTGATTTCAGTGTGTATCAATAACGGGTAAACATATTTAACACGGGACGATATTTTCTCGATAAAATATTGCCCCGAGTGGCTGTCGATAAACGACGGAAAGAGGAACTCCGTGAGCTCGTATTTCCCTGTGCCCCTCAGGAAATTACGCTCCTTTCTACCAATTTCAAACCCCCTACCCCCCTGCGACACCCCGTGTGTCCGGTAGTCGATTCAAGAGCAACGTTGCCAGAGAAAATAACGCTGTCATCGCGAATATCCGACTAACAATAGAAGTCAGACAGCTCGGATAAATCATATTTCGACCAGAAGGTCGATACGTAGGAGTGCTCAATTCCGATCGGTTGAAAAGCAAACTTTCCATCATCAGTTCTGTCTTTTTGATTGGATATCTTCTTCCTTTCTATCTTTTTTTCCCCCCTTTTAAACAAACGGGATCGAGTTCGATGAATTTTAATATTTTAAATTATTCTCCCGATATTCTCTGATAGAATGAAATTACTGAATAGACATTAACATAACTTTAATTAAGGCAGAAATTGAACGAGAATCCGAACAATTAATAATTTGTAACGATTCCTGAGAAATTTGTATGTGTTTCGTACACATTTCCCAAGCATAATTTGCGAAATTAACCAAACAAAACGAAATACATATAATCTTTTCACCTGTTAACTAATGTCCTCGATCGTAGTACGATATAATAAACTCGCTACAAATTCGCCAAAGTATCTGAATACCTCTGACCCATAGTAAATGCAATATTGCCTACAACCATGGTAAGGGAAAATGCAAGGTGTAAAAGGAATTCGTAAATATTTGTACAATATAGACAAAAAATTAGGTATCTGCATAATTTACGAAATTAAGCGGGAAAAGGCGAAATATACGTAGTCTTTTCAACCACCTGTGAATCGAATACTTCGATTACGGTAAAATACGACACAGGATCAACGCAATCTCGTCTCCAACTTCTTCGAACGCCCCTTCAATCCCTCTCAATACTACATTTTCTCATCTGCAACTAAAAGCTCATGCTGATTCATAAATCTCTTGGAAAGCGTAGCCCGATTTCCACTCATTTTTGAATAAAGAATCGTCGCGCGGAAAAACCACGGCCGAAACACGAAACACTTGGTGAAAGCCGTGCAAACGAGGCACTCTCCGCGAACAGAAATGGAAACAGGTTTCTTCCTGTGGTCGAACAAAAGCCAAACCCGATCATCTTTTAATCGTAGCCAGCTAAAAGGGAAACAGATGTCGTGTACGATCCTTCTTTTGGCCACCTTAATTGCTGGCGAATCTTTTAATCCTTTGCTGGCTTTTTCAAACGCGCGCCATGGTTCAATGCCCCGTTTCCAATTACCTCGTTACGCGTCCTATCAAACGGACGTTGAAAACGTTGAACAGCAGGTTCCAACTATGTCGAATTACAAGCTTCGTCGAGCTGAAAAGAGAGAGGGACCGGCCTATTGGCTTCTGGCCTACATTCGTTGGTCCACGGGAAACGGTTTCATGAAAATCAGCCATGAAAGGGCCGCTCGAACGATAGTGTCGTCGCTGGCTTAAAAGAGAGGCGACCTGATGTGAAAGCTCAGTCACGTGCGAATGTAATTTCCAGATAATCGTAGACGAGGCTTTGGCAGATCTTAAGTCGGGACGATATGACGTGTCGCGACAAAGAGGGAAGGGTACAGAGAAATGATTTCCGTAAGGAACAACTATGACGTTGGTTGTGGCTTTTTTCGGTGTCTTTGATGTCTTCTTTTCAAAAGAAACGTCTTGTTGTTTGGGAAAATATTGACGAGATTTAAGCAGAGTTTGAAATGAGAAAGAAATATGTAAAATAGCCTTGTATCTTTCCTCTATCTTTTAGCCTTACGCTTACCTTGAACCCTATTTCTATTCTTAACTTTACCCCTATCTACAACCCCACCTCTATTTTCAACATCAACCCTACTTTGAACAGCATCCCTATTTTAAAGCTTATATGTACGTGAACCACGTTTTACAGAGTCCTATTGTGTTTGAGATTCTATTTTGGGCTCAGGGAACAAGTTAAGAACATCGTTCGTATGACATATCATATTTATTATATTAGGTTGTCCAAAAAGTATCTTTCTTTCGCAAACACGTTTTTTACAACGATACACCTTCGTACAAACGTGAAAGCAAGTCTGTGAAATGTAATAAAATGAAATACAACAGAAAACGTTGTGCGTCTATTATTTGTTCATAAAACGAAAGAAACTTTTCGGACAACCTAATATTTATTATTATATCTAATATATTGTGTTACTATATATGTATATTATATTTAAATTGTGTTATCATATACGTATATTACATTTAACTTATATCGTGCTATTAACTATAAAATGGCTGCTATTATCATTACTGTACATTTATAATATAAAATTATTTTTCTGTATCTTTCGCTGCGTAGACGAATATCGTTACCGTTGCTGTGGCGTCGTTCCATTACAATCACAAACCGATCGAAGTACACCGAACACGAGTCACGTAAACAATAGACGAGACGGAATCATGTTTATGTCACGTTCGTCTCCCGAAACGTCGCTCTAATCCTCACGTGTCGAAAACCGAAACGTAACTACCTGATCTCTCTTCTGATTTCCGCCTATAATGAAATGGCGAAGGAGTGGGTATATTGTAATACTCTGTGCAAGTTTCAGATTAAATTGTTAATTTTCTCATGGTTTCGTATTACTTTCATTATTATCGTTATTTTGTTTACTGTTATTTTAAACAATTATTTTTCTTACTATTTGAAACGATTCAAGCTTGTGTGATACGCGGTATAGAAAATATAACGTGTGATTCTTATTCAGTCATAAAGATTTCCAGTTCAGTAATAAATCACAAGTCTGATTCCGGAAACTGCAAGTTAAAATAGCGAAATTAGAGAAGTTAAAATTAAGATGAAATTATATTATAAGAGAGAGAGAGAGAGAGAGAGAAATAGACAATCTGCTTTTATTGAATCAGAACTAATAATTTCTACCAGAAATATAACTCAATCTTTATTATATTTTAATTTATAATAATAATTTAATTATGGAGACGTGGATTACAATTGTGAATAATATTATAACTATCATAGCTAAACTGCATAATATGACACATAATATGAACAAATATATAAAATATTCAAAGCACAGTGCTTTTTATAATAGTTGTAATAATTGTAATTACAAAGTACTATGCTTTAGATATTTTGTATATTTTCGCATATTGTAAGAACTTCGTATTTCTCGTAGCATAAAAAATCCGCAAGCTAAGAAATTAAAGTTTAAGAGCTGCTGCTATTCCAATTCGATCAAGTCTTCAGTTCCTCCAAAAAATCAGAAGAAACCTCACGACAGGCTGGGCCGAAGAACACAGTGACCGAGAACTCCATGGTTCGACTTGATAAATTTAACGTAGCGTAAAAAATAATTAATCAACCAATCATGCGATTTGCATAATATATTCACAATAAATATTTGTGCAATAATTCCTTCGAAAGTAGACGTCTTAACCCGAAATCCTACATCTTGAAGCTTCCAAAATATCGTAGCAAGGCCTGAGGATCTCCATCTCAACATCGCAAACCCATCGAAAGCGTCCAACTCCTGGATGAAACATCTCGACAGACACGCGTCAGGTATCGTCAGAATCGAGGGCAGGGGATGCTGCGAAGGCTCCGGTTCGAAAGTTCATCCCACTCTTGTCATCCCCGTTAATAGTTTAAAAGGGCTGGGAGCTGCTTTCATCGCGACAGACGTTCGCCATCCACCCTTATTCTGCCCGTCCTCGAGTTTTCGTTCCCTGGCCAGTCGAATGAATAAATAGAATGAATTTAATTTCCCTCTTAAGGCGTACATTCAACGCTGAGAGGCCAGATAGCCAGGTTGTACCGACGTCTGTCGTAAATACCGGCTTTGAATAGGGGATCCACGGGTGCCTGTTCGAAAAATCATACGGAAAATCATGGCAGAAGGGGGTTGAAAAACACGATAATGCCATTAACAGCGAGCGAGGGCCTCGTGGTTTAACCTGGCGAATTTATCGTAACTTAAGAACAATTAATGCGCAACTTTTGACGCATTGTTTCGACTGTTCGTGGGTGGCATCCGGCAGAATGCTGTTTTCCATCCTACCCCCGCGGTTTTCGTGCCCCCCGCTGCGTTGTTCCCCGCCGCTGTCTATTGTTTGCCCTGTTCCCCGAGCTCTTTTCGCCGTGCTGGCAATTTACAGTGCCACTTCCCCGCCAGCAGACAACGTTTATTGCCACTCCTTTCTGCACTGGAATTTTCGTACTGCGGAGCTCCATTCTTTTTTTCTTTTTTCGGCTTCCCGCTGTTTTTGAACTTTTTATCGTTAACAAGTTGGACATCTAGGATATATGAAGAATAAATAAATAAAACAAGGAGCAATATCTTCTGTTTACAGAGTTCACTATGTAAGAGGACAGTTGAGCCACTTACTTGTCCAGTTGGTTGACCTCGTAAAACGAGAAATAGAGAAAATCAAAGAAATCTAAGAAACGCCACAACTATCACGCTACAATGAAAATTTGCCTAAATGTTTTATATATAAATCAAATCGAAGTAGATATATCTATATAGTTATATCGCTGTTTTGATAATAATCAGTATTAACTTTGGTAAAAATACCTGTATGTTCTCGGTAATTGCAAAGAACGAAGTTCTGAAATCCGTTGTTTCGGCGGATTTCGTAACTCTAGTCTTAAAATAAGCATCGATCAAAGTGTTTCGGCGTAAAAGGTACGTAAAAGATATTACCTTATAGAAGAAATATAATGGAATATATAAAAAATAGGTATCAGCAACAGTAGCACACATTACAAAAGAGGGAGGGGCGTAAAAATGGACGCGTGCACGCGTGCGTTCAACACGTGTCGAAGAGGACACGCGACAGTTGACGCTAAAGTGCATACGGATCACGGATCAGAGGGTCGGCTGGGTCGATCGATGGATACAGGTGAATAGATTTACCCGGCCACACGTGCCGCGTGAAAGCGCCGGCCGTGAAGTGGAATCAAGTGGTATGAGGTCGAAAGTAGTCAGACATAAAGGTACGGCGACCTGAGCCCAAGAACGAATCCATCTTTCCTTCAAGTACAGCTCGAGATATAAGTTAGGAGATTTTGTAGAAAATTTCTGGTCCACGCGTAAACGAAATTTTATATTATCAAGATAATAAGATTATATTGATTAATTAAGATAACTTGAAAATCAATCGATAGAGTACTAAAGTAGAATTCTTTTAAGATTTAAAGTCAATCCTTATAATATTTCACAAAATCTTTCATCGAATCTGATGGAAAGTGGGTACAGTCTTTAAAATGACTTGGGCTGGCTAGAAATTTAAATGAAAGTACTTGAGATTGAGATAAGATTGAAAGGAAGTACGAAGATTGAATTTAAGTTGTCTACTAAAATAAAAATCTAAATTTCCATTCAAAACACTTCGAATCTTCCTAAATTCTATCATCCGCTCTATGATATTAAAAATAAAAGAATAATTACAGTAATAAATAGAAAATAGATAAGAAATGAAAATAATAACAAAAACAATTTGGTGGTAAACCATACAGCGTTAAACTTTAAATAGTTTATTGCTATTCTAGGCTATGTCCATCTTAATCCCAGACAAAACACGTTCAGCCTGTTTTTGCGAAAATAGAGAGACAAAACGAGACATGGCATCGTATAGCCTGGCAGTCCTAAATTATTTTCCCGCAGGAGCGAAAATTATTCATGGCCAAGCAGAAATCTTGGACCTCGTGATTTCACCCTGTCTTTCGAGCCCTTTCCCTTGTTTTGCTTTTAATGTTCTTTGCATTCGCCGCTTCATGTTCTTCGGCTCGTTAACCATTGCCACAAGTTACGTTGCTTCTTTCTATTTTGTCGCTAGCTAGACGTCCGGTTGAATTATTAACCACGTAAGCCTCCAACGAGCGTGTTTGAAGTTGCACTAGTTTGGGCATTAACGTTTGAGCTTGATGGGCAGCTTTCGTTTAAATGTGGTCAAAATATAAATCATACAAACTCCTCTTCTCTGCCATGCGATACAAAAGAAACAAACCAAATTTTAAGTTCACCCAAGATCAGCATAACGAGAACCACAAGTATACAAAGGTGAAACAAAACGTGCATCGTCATAAAAATTCCCAATCTTCTTCGAATTTTCTACTAAAATAGAACTTCCATTTCCCCCTTCTCCGAAGAAATTAGAAATGAGATTCTAATCCTACCCAAGACAACTAAAACCATAACTCACCAGACCTACAACCAAATCATTATCATCACCGCGGCTCCTGATCCTCTTAGAAATTTCAAAATCTCAAAATCTTGGTCCAGAACAATGAAAATTCCATTATCTTCTCTTTTTGTTTAACAGAAAAATCTGATAATATCTACCAAGTACGATTTAATATAAAAATTCCGGTGCCAAAGGGACCGTACAACGAATTCATAAAGTGAAAACTACTTATATACGTAGAATATTCTCTGTGACAGCCGATAGTGCCCTCTGAAAACTAATAGGATTCAGAAGCAGAAATGGCGAGCTTTTCATCCAGGATGCGCGTGTAACAAGCCGTGCCTGCCTCGATGTCCGCTCGAACGTTTACATGACACGAAAGCCGGGATTACAAATGGGCGCAGAAAGGTATTCCCGTTCAGCACGAATCCTCGAAAACACAACATCAGGGACGTAGCAATAATTGAACGGCTGTATTATCGCGTATTACGCTGCGGCGACTTGTCGACCATTCCCTTTACGTGTTTTTAATGGACTGGTCCCATTAAATTTTTCTGCCATGACGATCGATGATCGATGGCTGCCTGTTGATGAAGTTTCCGCCCTCTCTCGCCTCTGTCCTCGGTTAAATTTTAAACAATCGTCGAATGATTCGAGAGATACAATCTCTGATCAGCTAATTAGGGCCGCGTATAAAAATTTCACTTTTTTAATTACGATACTGCTATTGCGAATAACAAATTGTTTTTGGCCATCGAAATTATTATTCGATACGTAGACGGCCGCGTATGTGGTGATTAATTTGTCAATATATAATTCATCACAGAGTTACATTCATCGAAGAACATGCCTGTATCCTCGTGTGTAAAATCAGTTCAACGTCATTAAAGATGTTTGGTTACTTGCTTAAATTAATCGTGCACTCAGCCGCTCAGCCTCGTGATCGCCGCGTTACGATTTGGATTCGAAAGTTTTTTCCAAAATTTAAGATGTTTTGTAAAATAATGAAGTTATAACCTAGGCAAAGGAAATATAAATGTATGTGTATAACATGTTAACAAAAAGTGTACGTGAATAAATTTATATTAGTTTAAAAAAAAAAGAATCATAACTCAATCGTAACTATATGGCAATTGGCATAAACTTTTACGTTCGTAATAAAAGAGCTAAGAAAACTTGCGATGCATGACGAGACAGTTGAAAGATTTTCGACAAAAGTATCCTGTATACTATATATAACACAACGTTTACTGTTTGCAATGGAAGCAAATTAGTCAGCGTTGAAATAAATTTTTGTTCCACACACGTACTGTGTTATCACATATCGAGTGTTTTCCCTTTTCTTTGAAAACAATTTCCACGTACGAATCAATTCTGGCTGGGCGATGCAGGCAAAAATAGACGATCAACGACAAATCCGTTTTTAAAATTTCGCTCATGCACATCCGATCTTCATCTCGAAAACATTCGAACACCGTACTCGGTATCTCAAAAAGCAAAACGAGAAAAAAAAGAAACACAAAATAAAACAAAAAACAGAGAAAAAAGCACCAACAACTGGCCGAACAAATCACGCTTCAGGATTCTAGTGATTTCCATCAATCGATAGGCAAGTTGCATCTCTGTGGAAAACGCCGAAAAAAGAAACAAAGGGGACGAAAAACAAGACTAGAATAAGCCGTGGAATTTTCCGACAAAAGTTTACACGTAATTGAAAATCGAATACCGATATGCGTATCTATACAGATATATCGGAAAGCTGCGTGTTATTAGCCTAATCAAAACATACATACATCATTATTTCAAACATTGTTTAAAGTGACGAAAATATTTAAAATAATTATGCAACATATTTAAATAGTGTTACAAATAATCATTCGTAATATCGAGATATTCTAAAATATAAATGATAATTATTCAAACTATAATTAATTATTTATATGTATAAATTGTATAGTAAGATGATAAAATTATATTGGAATTGTTTCAATATAAGTTTCTTAGTAACGTAAAACATTGATTTGGTGACATATAGGTACATGTATGGAAAAGTTTTTTTTCAAATAACATCACGCAGCAACAGATGTGATTCCAGTGAAATTTATTACGTTTCACGAAAGTGACGTATGTGACGTAAACTGAAATTTTTTATCCACAGCGTACAATTTATTCTTCTATTTATCCCAACGCGTGTTTACTGTAATTTCAGTAATTGTAATATTTCCTCATTCCAGGTTAAACGAAGTCGAAATTCGAGAAAATGGAAATTTGTGTTTAGCTTGTTAGGGAATTCGCGAATCGAGTGAACTACGAATTTACAACGTGAATCCGTACTCCTCAACGCGAACGCACAGACACATTATTAACTTCATTCGATCTACGAGTCCAATATCACGAAAGATCCTCATTGCACAACATGAAAATTCATGATATAAATTTGTTTAGAATGTAGACAAAGGTCTAAAAAATATTTCTCCTAACATCGAATTAAGCGCCTTTTTATAAAATAAAGATCATACCCATGTACAAAGAACTAGAGCAACAAAATGAAACGAAACACCAACGAGATAAATATTTTAATTGGTTATTTCATAGCAAAGCAGGGTATTTCATCGGAAACGTAAATTTAGCGAACCTTATAAGCAAAATGAAACGCGTAAATATTCCCTTACCTTCTTTGTAGAGATTAAAATAGTGACAAGCGGAATTCTCTGTTACAAATTATAATAAGTGAAAAATTTTCCCGGCTCATGATATAGATTTTTGTATTTCCTCAAAAACCCGACCAACCGTATCGGCAGAAATTTAGAAAGAAATAGAAGAAAGGGGAAGAGTTGGTATAATATTTTCCTGTTAGTTAAAAGATCTATCTGCAAAGAGAATGTTTATGAAATACAGAATTAACTTTCGACGTTCGAACCTACCTTCACGAAGCATCTAAAAAGTAAATCACCAAAGAAATTTATTAACCTGATTCTCAGAATTATAATAAACAAGTTGTTACGAAATAAAAGGGAATGAAAGATCGTAATCTGGAATTGATCTAAGCTTAGTTCGAACCTAACCTCAAAAAGATCCAAAAACGAGAATTCTAACCTCCTAGAAGACTATGGAGCACAGCATCGAACCGTTGTTCACGTGGGCAAGACAAAACGAGAAGCGGCAGGGCGACGATTCCAATCGATGCTCGGCAAAATGCAAATCATGCTTCGGGATTTTCGCGATTTTCGTCGAGCAGACAACCACGAGGAAGACAAAACGGCGAAAAAAAAAGAGAGAGAATAGTGGTGGGTACAGGCCGATGGTGTCTGCCAGGCAGACGCGATATCACGGAACAACGGTGCACACACATTGTGGCCAAGCTGGCTCGTTATTGTTTCATGCTGCAAAATATCGCGTTCTATTTACGCGCCGCTGCTGGCCACGTTGAAAATTCGTTGGTCCGCGGGATAACGTGCCTGTCATGCCATCCATCTTACATAGAACAGGGTTAACCATATGGAATGGTTACGTGGTAATTGGTGTGAGAACGTTTGATGACGTTTAATTTCGTTTAGACTCACAATATGTAGATTCCTTGGGGAGGAAAAAGTGGAAAATTAATTCATAGGTTAGAAACGAAATACAAATGGGGTTTGAGGTTAGATCGGAAAGATTTGACGGAAAGGTCGGAAAGGTTTCTTAAATATCGTAAAATTAATTCTTGGATTAACGATAATAATAAATTGGCTAAAATTATTATGACGTAGTAGCTAGCGGGCGGTGTTGTATCGAGAGCGTTTCAACAAATTTCATTTAATTTACGTTTACAATATAAGTAGATCATTCTCTTTTTCTGTGAAAATTGAAAAGTTACTCGATAATTTATGTTTAGATTAAGTATGTCACAAGAGAGGGAGCTGGTTTCGGTACCTTCCCTGAAACTATATCTCGTTTCCATCAGAAAGAAAGAAAAGACATTGCCGAACGATTTCATCGAAGAAACTAATTTCGTTAAAAATTCACGTCCCTGGAAAATGGGAATCGTGGAAATAAACGAAGGGATAAGAACGACATTGCGAAAATAGCGTCGAATGCGATCCACGGCGAGAGGCAGAAAAGTTGGCGAAGGAAGCGGGCTATTTATAAGACGGAAGTGGCACGGCCAATTTGAAAACAGCAGGAAAGTGTGGCCTGGACTCGTTGGAAACTTCTCGAGAAGTTCCGCCGGATTCACCTCATAATTCAGGGGCTGGATATTCTTGCAGTCGTCTCGTATTTTCATCGAGCCTCAAAACCGCCGCGAATATAAATTTTCACCTATTCGCCGACTTCGACGAGACATCAGGTCGTTAAAAATGATGAAATGTCGGTGTAAAAGTAGTTAAACGCCTCGAAATGGACAAGTTTTCATACTTGCAATGTTGAGGACCTAAAAACACATTAGAAAGTATATTCTATGCTTTCTACTTTTATTTGCGATTTATTTTTTATTTTAATGAAATTTTATATTTTTAACTTTTTTATTTACGGTCTTAAGACCTCCGTTATTTGTAGTAAGCTGTTTTGCGGAATAATAAATGGATGGTAATAAATTATAATAAATGACTATTATTAAATGCACAAAGTTGTATATGGGAAATACGTAACTTTAACTAAATAAACGTTTATAAAAGAACGTTTTTAAATTCCTCGCGAGTGATGTTTTTAATTTTGGCAAATGTATAGGACGTTTATTCACGTTGGAAATTGCCAAAAGTCTAGATTTAATGGAAAAAGTAGAAAACGAATGTGGAGAAGAAGTCATTCGAATTTTTCCATCGAATATTTTCATTTTTATTCACTATTTTATTTTTGCAAATTAAATTTCATGGACACGCATTTTCATTAATATAAAGCACTGGATTTCCAAGGAGCGTATATCGGTTATCAACGTGCGTTTATTAAAGTCCAACGACGATAAAAATTGGTAGCAGTATAAATTCTTGCTATCCCTGTTGCTCGTTATATTAGTTTATTTTTTTCAAGGTTATACATTTCTATTTCGTCCATTACAACATTCGTTTGCCTCGGTCCGAAACGAAGTTTGCTACGTTATAAATTCTTATTTCACTGTATACAATGCTTCGTTTCTCTGACTTGACATACGAAATTTGTCTAATTATTCCATCTAGATGTCAGCTAGTTAATTACTCCATCTAAATGAATCACCTCGCCTTCCATTGACTCTAACCTCGACCGCTTCTCTTAATCATCATCTAACTCCTTTACTTATCAAGCGACTAATTTTACAGATAACATAAGTGTCTAACTTAACCCCTTTTTATTTTTCAAAATATATTGAAAAATTCGAAATTTCCTGTGTTTTTATCTTTTAAATAAAATTACATTGCACGAAGAAAAGATTGAAAAATGTTGAAAATTCTGAGTGGCCTTAATTCGATATCAGGGACTGCGAATCGACAAGATGAATTATTAAACGCCAATTCGAAACGTTTCTTCGGTAAAGTACCATTTCACGAAGGTTGGATGAGAATTTTCCATTTTGTTCCCCCCACGAACTCACAGTAACTCGAAATTAAATATTCATAATTAACATCCGCGAGTACGAGAGCGTATAGGGTGGGCGAACAAACAAGCAAGGGACGGGCATTTGATCAAAAAGTCAGCCTCTTTCTCTGTTTTCCATGTCAGGCTGCGCGTCTCCGGCTGAAACAGGAAGCAAGGGTCCCTGCTATCGTTTGCTCATGTTAACGAGACCCTTAATTATGTTTACAATCTACGGCGAATAAACTGTTCGTTATTAATGGAGGTCAAACCAGGGTCTAACGACGATGCGACCGTGTTGCAGGTTACGACGCACTCGCATAATATTTGCCTACGGAAGAACGAACCCGCTTTCGTCGAACTCTGACATTTTTTTCCCCTTGTACTCTCGCATGATCTTTCGTGGATTCGCCTGGAAAATTGCATTCGTCGAGCGGTAAATGAAGCTTCTACGAGAATTTTTAGCAGACATCGGAGAAAGGCCATGTAAGCAACGTTAGGTTACGTTACATAGCAAGCTGAGCTTAGATCGTAGGTTAGAATAATTTGTGAGGAGTAATTTTTGAAATATGATTAATTTTCAATCCCGAATGGGTGTGATATATCTCGAAAGATGGATATCTTTATACCTAACGTCTGAACCTCGACTATCATTAATTTCAGTATTAATTGAGTTTGCTATTTCTACGATAAATCTCAACAAAAATATCTATATGCTCAAGGTCGTAATATTTATAAAAGATCGATTGCCCGGACTGTACTTTCATCCCTTAATTTTTTAACGAAGATGAATTAAAATTATTACAGATACTCTCTGATTTCTTCGTAAAGTAGCAACCACCGTCGACCAGCGAATAAACAAAGAAGTTGCTGCAATATAATTAAAAGCTATATTCCACTTCTGAAACGTAATTAAATATAACATTCCAATTTCTTAACGGTGCTTCAAAGAATTTCAATCTTCGGAATACAGTTACCCGGCTTTCGTCTTCGGCATTAAAATTCCTCCGTTATAAACTTCGAAAAGAGCAATACCTTCATCAAACAAACATTAACAATTGAACAAATATTTCTCCAACGATTCTACGGATCCACTAAAATCCTTTTTAGGAAGATTATTTCTATAATGTAGAAAAGAAGGAACAAGATACAAGACCGCTTCTACGATATAAAAGAGAAAATGAAATTACTTAGAGCCAGATGAATGGAAAAGTCATTTTTCATTCTAGGATCGTCTATGCTCACAATTAATATAACTCTCTCTCAGGAACAAATTTCTTGCGCAGGAAAGAAAGGAAGGAAGAAAGTGGTAGACACTCGAGGGAACGCTAATTAAAATCGCGAAACAATCGAACTCAATGCGAAGCCATTTTTCTCAATCAGGAATGAGGGGAAAGAGGCGATCGTGCCGCCATCAACGGAGGTAGCGCGCCTCGTAATTTCATTAAGTCCACTTTAAAACGATCTTAATTCCAGATTACAGACCCGCTTTGGAAAATTCGCGGAATTTCCAGAAAGACGTAGACGTTAATCGATCCTTCAACGCGGCACAAAGGCGCCATTTGTCTCGAGATATTTCATTCCGGAAACGAGTCGAATTCTTTGCGAAAATTTTACATCGAATTTAGTCAAATCTTTTTCATCTTTTAGTAGATTTTAACGTTGCGTTAATTACGCTCAAAGTCAAATGAGATTTTTTCAGCGAAATATTACACGTCTGTCCAATAAGTAATATAAAAATAGTATGTAATTTTATAATAATATAATTATAGTCTTTGATGTAATTATAACAAAAGAGATAGAATTATTTTATATCATTTTTAAAAGATTTTATGGAAAAATCTGATGCCCGATATTTTACTGAAATAAAATCATATTATCTTTTGTGTTACGGTAATATTATTCTGCAAAAGTAATTCCTTTGATAAATAAGGGCCTGGATTATTAATGAAAATTTGAGTTTGATAGGTTTTTCTTAACCCAAGGGGTGAGAGAGAAAAGGAAAGAACAAAGTTTATGTTAATTTGGTAGATTTATAAATAAAGTAATGCCTCGTGATCGACGAGCAGGGCTTTCCTCGTCAGCGCTTTCGGTATAAATTTGAATATTAATTTATGACTGCTTTCTGAAAAAATGAATGAACCGACAGCACCCTATAAATATTCAAGTAACCTCATTCTTCATTCTTCCATAAAGCAGAAGGCTTCCAGCTGTTAACAATAAATAAATAAGCACGTGTTCGACGTAATATTTTTTCCCATATTCCGTCTCTGTACGCTTTATGGAGAAGCTCGGCTGTAATCTGCAGTTACGTAATTTATAAAATTAAGACGCGTTTTATGTTTCAAAGAATTCCAATTTTCATTTATTATCGCTCATTTGATCGTTTTAACGTCTCGTTGGATTTATGAATTTACTGGGAATTTTTTATCCATATTTCAAATTCTATTTTCGTTGTTCTCTGCATTTTTCAGGGTTTCTGAAACTACAAATGCTTCTGTTTTCTGTCGCTTCTTCTCTCTTCAAATTCTTTGACACTTTGCATTTCGCGTAAGAATTGATTTCGTATCATTTACAGATCCTTCATCTACTCGGCTCTACGAACCACGAGGTTTCTCTTAATTCCCCGATGTTTCGTAAAACATTCGGAATTTATCTCGAATTTTTTATAAATATTTTCATCTTACTATTCTCCACATTTTCTACCGTTCTATTTCTTCTACGAGGTAACGATTTCCCTCCATTTTTCTCATTCTTCCTCCACCTCGAATTTTCTGACACGTAATAGAATTTTCGAAATTTGCCCTAGAATTTTCATTAATTTTTCATCTCTGTTTCTACAAAGAAATAGCTTTCTTTCATTCCCCTATCATACCACCCTCTAAAAATCTTAATTTCTCTTTCTAGAGCCCCATTCTCTTCCTTTGTCTTCATTTTCGCCCTTTCACCGACCTGGTCGTCGTCCCACCTCCCTTTCTTCCCTTCTTTCCTCACTTTCCTACTCCGCAGTTGCATCTGCGGTGTTCCCAACTCCTGATAGGTCCAGCCTCGTCCCTTCGAAGCTGCAGGATGAACAACAACGCACGATTTCCGGCTGAACCCCGTCTCGGTTCCATTACCGCGCGCGTATTATTTCACATCAAACGACGCGATGCAAAATAGCGGAGCGGCGGAGATTCCGTCGGGCTCCGCGTTGAATAATTAGACGCGGTTTTGACTTGCAAAAAACGCGGCACACACACACACGCAGGGACCGAGTCACGTCACGTGATACACTCGCAAGAGCAAAGTAGACACGTGGAGATGGCACACCGGCTATTCTGCCCGCCACCTTCGTCCACGGAAAATCTAATTATCCCTTTCGGAGAAGCTGATAATGCGCCTGGACACGTTAGAGGCACCGGAGTAGGTTGGAAGAAGCGAGAGGAAGAAGAGGTGTTTTGGTATTTGACGCGATACGAGCTTAAGGGAATGATGTATTGTTACTATAGCGCAAGAAACTGGTGTAGTATTTATTGTAATAGAATGGACATGATATGGTGTTGATTGGTAGCTTTAAGAATTGTGTTAGTACTGAAAGCGTAGTCTGTAGAATTATAACGATATAATATGATGAACGCGCGGTTAAAGAGTACAAGAAGATAATGTGAGCTCAAGAGATCGATGTATCGTTTCATTGACTGCAGAGTATAAGAGACTGGTGCGATACTTATTGCAGTAGAAGAAGCTGACATTGTGATTGATTGTTAAATAAAACTGATTTACTATTGTTAGGAAGATGATACATTTACACTGTACGTGTGAATGAGTGTGTAAGCGTCAGAGGGCGTCCAGGCCTTAGTTGGGACAAAAGACGATTGGCAGTCGTTAGAAGCATCTGCATAAGCCTGCGTGCGAGTAGGTTTTCGAGGTCTTCAAAGTATAAGATTTATATGTAACTGTTGTGTGTTAAATGAAGGAAATTATTTGTATTTCCGAATCTCTTCTACATCTTTACAACCATACCGAACGTACATACAGGATTGTAATTGAACAATATGAGGAGAGTATAATTAAAAACTACAGGAACTGAAAAATGTTCGTGGCAGTATGAATTTAAGAGCCTGATCCATCGTTAATTGCGTTGTATAGAAAGTTGACATAATATTTGCATACTAGAAAATTAATCTAACTTACCATAGGAGTTCTATAAGCAAACAGCACATTTCGTTACATATCGCGCCACTAATAACTACATTATACCTTCACCTCTGTAATAATAGTATTACAATGCGAAGCAAACGTACAACTAGGCTTAAAACAAGAACCAAGTATAACCTACATATTAGTCGTACCTAACCTACACAACTCCTAACGATACTGCTGCAAACCCAGTGAACGGTTGAAACAACCTAGAAGTTTCGATCGAACGACCGAAATATGGAAAATGGAAAAAGAAGAAAATGACGAAACACCGGGACGAGAGGAAGGAACGCGCAGCCTGTTCAGAAGCACCGTCTCACGGACGAAGAAAACGAGACGACGGGGACCGGAGTAAAGCGAAAGAATATAGGAAACGAAGTTAAACACAAAGAGGATGGGGAGGCCGAGACAAGGGGAATGAGAGAAGAGACAAGGAGGAGTTCCAAAGAATCCGAGAATGGACCGCAGAAGAGGAAGTCGAGAATCTGGCCGACGCGAAATCCGTTGGTTTGCGCACAAATTGGATGTTATCTCTCGGCAGCTGGGGACAGAGGGCCACACAAAGGCAACCGGCAAGTCGGTTGCTGTGTAACACACGGTTAACGCACACAGCCACGATCCAGATATTCGAAAGCTTCTGAACGAGAAGCTCCAACGATCCCAGCCATCGAAGTCCAGAAGGAGATTTAACCGTGGAACCGTGTGCTGTAATACTTAGTACACGATTTCGGATTTTCACCGGTTGGTTTACATCTTCTGTAACAGAGATCGCTAACAGGATCTCCTCGAATTCGCCTGCACACTGTAAATACACATTTAGCGTATATCTTTTAAATAGACGTTTGTGTATGGCGCTGGAATTGTGTTAGACCTTTTGTACGACGATAATAAAAAGTACTGCGACATAAACATCTATTCCAATAAAGCGTTTCTTCTTATTCAATTCTACGTTTTATTTTCATAGCATCAAGCTTCTGTAGTCGTACGAAAGTACTACCAAGGAATACGAAATTTAATATACTTGTGTCTAATTAACTCCTTGACTCGTTGTATGCTTTTATCATTAACAACGCGTGTGTACTACCACGGCGAATAAAACTAATCGCTCGAGGGCAAGGAATCGATTAGAATCTAAAAGCTGTAATAGATACGATGGTGTATCGATACTATTTTTAGCCACTGCATATATTCTAAATTGTTGCAATTACGATATTAAAGTTTTGTATTCTCTTTCCAAACAGTCTATAGATTGCACACAGCGTTTCAATCAGACTATCATTGCTCTACACGATCAAATACACTGTTATTTTCACGATACCCTATTAAACCATCTAAAATCAGCAGCATCTGAACCAATCGCAAAGAAAGCGAAACGATCGCATCATCGACGCTTCGTTATCGATACGCGACGCGTCCGCCATTGAAGACTCCTCTCGTCGAACACAAATGTACAATGCAAACGGCCATGCACAATACTAAGTGGAATTCTCTTTGATGTCTCTCGATATCCTCCAGGACTTCTCTGTTCTGTGGACCTATGCACGGGATTACCCACTCGTCTTCTGATTTCGATGGACGCCTCTCTAGAGCCGTCCCATTCATCGACGGAGAAAGATAGGAAATAAAAAAGCGAACGCGCGAGAAAGACAGAGATAGAGATGGAAATCGCGTCTCGACGCCAATCGAACCTTTCTCCTTTATCTTCATCGGTCGCGCGTGTTTTATTGTGCCGGCAAACAAATCGTTCTGCGAGAAATTATTTCATTTAGCTTTGGTCCTCGAAGGAAGAAAATTCCCGGGAAACGGGTACGTGTGCACACGATGCCCTTTGAGCCGTTTTATTGCATCCATTTCGTAGCGAGACAGTTTTGAGCGGATTCCGCGTCTTTCTCCATTTGAATTTTCTCCGAACGAGCTTCTTTCGATCCCGGATTCCATCCTTCCTTGTCACGATCAATTGGAACCGTGTTTATTGCCGTTCCACCGAGTCTTGATCTTTCTTTGAGGTTAGGTTCGGATTGGCTTTCATGCTCACGTAATACTGTAAGACGCGCCAGTTTTAATTTAGACTGCAGACGATTTTAGTAAATCGAATTCAAATTTAGTTTTATTGTTATCTTGCATAGCAACTTGATTTTCAAATTAATTTTTTTGGTAAATGTGAACGTGTATTTCCATGGTGAATTTTGTAAATGTATTAATTTAGTAAATAATATTTCAAAGAAATAAAAATATTTTAATGTTTTTATATTGAAACACTAAAAAATTCTTTCTTCCCGCTATGTACATCTAGTAAATCGTCTAAACTATGATCCTATCGCTTCAAAATAACATTAAATCAATAACAAAAACATTTTGACATTATACTTATGTAGAGATACTCTGTATAACGAAGCGTGAAACTTTGAATCTTCGCATTTATTGTCTCGTTCGAACAATGAAACAACCGTCATCAAATGAAATTACGCGAATCAAAGGAAGAGGAATTCCCAAGCAGCTCGGTGTTCGTGAAACCGCGAAATAACCGCGTTGAACGAATTCGAGCTCTTTATTTCATCGGTGATCGCGGACAGTTTAATAAAATTCCGTCGGGGAACATTCGAACGCGAAATCAGGCGGAGGGAGAGAAGATCCATGGAGGGGATCAAAATAAAAAAAAAGAGAGAGAGAGAGAGAGAAGCGGAAATGGTATTATGGAACGCAGAAATTCGCGCCTCGTCGATCCGAATTACAGCTTACGGTCGATTTTAACGATCCATCGAAGCAGCTGCGGCAAATCGAGCTTCCTCGTGCCACGGATTCTCCGCTGGCTGCCTATGTCCGAGGGGGATGATTGTTTGAGAACTGTAAGGGGTGGGGAAGAAATGGAAGGGTTGCAGGTGGAGGCTTAAGCTCGCTCTTGCCGCTGGAAGATTGGCGAACTTCTCGGCGCGAATTTAATTGCGAAATGTATTTCGCTTGATTATTTTTTAACCGTAATCCACGCGATAGTTCTGCAAATTTAAATTCAATTTAAATAATAAATTATCTCTCATCTATAGTTGAACATTCGCGATAGCCAAACAAACCACTATATTGGCTGAGAAACGGCGAAAAATAAAAATCAATATATTACTGCAATTAAAAATTTGTAAAAATTACAAATTGGAATTCGCGTTTTCCCAAAATGGTCTCGTTTTTGAGACAATCAGTCCTAAATATTGACGAGAATAGCGCTATACATGCATAGATAGCGCAAAATATTTCGAGATCGATTTTTTCATAAACGACGCATCTTACGCAAAGACATCTTTTCACATTTTCGTCTTGGCTTTCCGAGACCATAAACTACCCATCCCTTGTATTTAACTATACCAAACAAAATCGTAAAGAATCCAAGCGCAATAAAAGTTGACGAAGATCATCTATCCTTTGGCTTTTTTTATTGCTCCGAGAGGCTAATAAAAAGCAATAATAAAAATCCTGCTTGGCAATTTCATATGAGAATCCAACATAATAATAAAGGATCACGTAAAGGACCACGACTTCATATCGGGATGAAAAGCGAACGGCGAACCGTAGGAAAACACGCAGCAAAGCAATCATGACGTTTCATCAGACCAACGAGAGTAGCGAATCATTCCGCACGTCGGGTCTGCCAAACAAGCACAAAAGAGGGTATCGAGAGATCTCGAGCTGCATCGGAAGATATCGAAGGAGGGCAAAGAGGATCCGCGTTTTCCCATTGTGTATCGAGATGTAACCACGCACCCTCGTCGTCCCGTGCATCCGCCTACGAGAGTCATCAAGATGTTTATCCGTTTATAAGGGCCACCATCCGAATATTTATTCGCCCAGAGCTTGGTCTATCTTTAGTTTTAACGCACCACCGTTAAGTCCTCTTGTCTGGATTTATTAGTCCATGGAAATCTGTCTTTAAATCTGCCTTTTTTTTTCTGTCTACCAGTGATAGATTCCTGGAATTTATTCTGACATATTTATCGCTGCCTTTTCATTCATTTTTCATCTTTCTATATCTGCAAATTAATAATTCATTCCAACTTCTTCAAATTTGTCGAATTTTCAAAATTTATCTGTAATTCTTCGTGCGCAATTACATCTAAAGAAATTTTAATTAATTTCTTCGAAGTCGGATTTAACTTGGTATTTGATTTAATCTGTTTCACATTTAGTTTAAGCTTCAAGTTTTATTTCACGTTAAGTTAAGTTGAAGAATCTTGCCGATCGAATGCGGGTTAAAGGATCTCACTGGAAAGTTTCATCCTCGCTGTAACGACGTAAAAATGTCTAAACAGCGAAGAAATTGAGAACTATCGATTTTACAAGAGGAAACATGATTTGAAGGGCTGAAAGGGTTGAACGAATTAATTGCAACGCTGCCTTGAATTCTCGGCAACAATTCAGGCAGCCGGTTTCTTAAGAATTTGGCACGGATATCTTTCTCAGGAAACGTACATTGTTCCCTCCAGTGAAAGGGAGGGAATATAAAGTGCCCACCCGGCTCCCATTTAAGTTGTTTTCGAGCTTCAACTCCGGGAAAACACGAAATTTGGTCGTGTGAAAGCAATTCCAGGGAATATCGTATTTAACCTGGTCGGGGCGTCCCTTTCACAGGATATCCCGTAATTTTTCTCGCTAAGAAGAAACCCGCGTAAGACACTCCCTCCGATGTTTCTTCCACATAATCGCGGCTAATTTTTCACTTATACGACTTTTTCTTCTTGACTCTGTTTTTATTTCTCTTCTTTTTCCTTTTTTTTTAAATACAACTCAGTAATCTATGAATATTCAAGAGGATTAAATAGACATGTATTTCGCCTTTTTATTGAATTATCAGAACTATAGAAGCTCAATAGCATTTCAATAAAGTGGTCTTTTCATTGATTTTTATTGGTTTAGATGTACAATCTTTACATTTTTACCGTGAGGTTTTCTATTTTCCATTTAGCCTTTTTTGGTTTATTTTTGCTCAGCATTTTGTCATTTATAGCTCTTGGCAATCTACTGATATGGACAGATCAAGATTAATTACTAATAGATGTTAGGCTAATAATAAAGCTATACAAAAGAAATACAGAACACTGCATTATATTACTCCAATTTAAACCACACACAATAACCCAAATACGTCGATGTCGATGGAATATAGTTCAAGCAGCACGCACTTCACCGCACAGCCTTTAAACTCGCCGATCAATCGACAACACTCCGCGTCGCACGTTGGAATGAAAGGGTTAAAAACTACGGCGGAGCTGAACGACCCTCCCGAATCCGACAGGCAGCAATAATTACGAGGTTCTCGGTGAAAAATCATCAAGGGCAAGTGGAAAGCCGTGGAATGAATGGAATCCAGGTCGTTTTGTCATCGATAATCCATAAAGCGGAACGACGACGTGGCACGGTATCAAGGCGTCATTGAATAGGGGGGGGGGGGCGCCAGTGAATCGAAAGGATCGCCAAGACCTATTATGCGATTGCTCATTATTGTTTTACGATCCTGGCAAGCCATCCAGCCAGTTCCATGGGTTGTGCAGCCGATAATAAAATCAAAGTACCCCTTGATACCGGTTGATTCTTTCATCAGAGGGTAGAAAGAGGGGAGGGCTGAGTCTTGAAAGCTTACGATGGAGTGGGTAATTACACGCCGGCTGGACGTGTTAATTTTAGGCGGAGCTGTCGACTTCTGTCCTTCTTGAACGTGGTTCCCTCGCAGCTTTTTGTTTCCGGCGCTTGGCGGTTGGTTTTTGGGATTCCGGTCGCGTGGTTGGGGTCCGTGGTAATTATTCGAAGGGTCGGACGTGGTGAGAAAGACAAGCTCCTGGTCGGCTTTTCGGCAATAATTATTTTTATCGTGAATCATCTGCGCACAATTGGACTAATATAACGCTTATTACTTATTTTTGTATATTATTATACTTAGTTTCGCTAATATTGATATTAGCGTTGGTGTACATTAATAACGTATTTACATATCGATACGAATGAACGAAATAGCAGATTATTTATTTATTATTGTTATAATAAATGCAGGATGAGGCTTCAATTATCTGTTTTTTTTTTAACTAATTGGTAAATTATTTCGTCTGAAAATTATTCCATCAAACAAATCTTCTGGGCCCAGTTGGTTGGATGCATATATTAAAGAATTTCTTGTGTATGAAGTTTCAAGAGTTGGAAGCAATTGTGCCAGCAGGTAGTTCGGTGATGTATTATCTTCGTAATTTCATGAGGAAAGCTAGTGAATTTAATAGAAGGCTATTAGTGTCTTTAGTGCGACCTCAGCTTGCGAATTCCATTCAGCTTTCAGCAGTAACGGTATCTTGGAAGCATTTCCGCCGCTATCTAGTGGCCATTTTGCTGCGGCAGTCATTAGGTGTTGCACCGTTACATGGTCACGAGACTGGCGTTAAGATAATCCAAGTACCTACTGCCACCTGGCAATTAATTTCTTGTATTTCTGGAAGCTTTGCTAGTTCGATGCATCCGTTTTGCTAATAGCATACACTAATCCACTTAGCGAGGATCTTTAGTAACCTGCTTGCTGGCCCGATTTTCATTTGTACTTGAAAATCTTTGTTGCTCACTGAATATTGCGCAATGAGCATTTGATACTGGACACTAAGTATTAGATATTAAATATTGGATACTAGATACTAAATATCTGATACTGAAAACTAGGCATTAGAGCTTTGATTCTGGACATTGCATACTCTGACAGACACTGGACATTGCATAATTAATGTTAGAAACTACATAATATTAACAATGATGGATACTGTAGGATACTAAGACGTTACATACTGAATACTAAACGATATATAATGAATACTGAACACCGAATACCAGATCATTATACACTATATTACATACTCGTTGCTGGATAATATTCGATATTAGATACTTAATCTATAATAGACAGGTGGCCAGCAATCTCACAAAAGTTTCTTCCTTCGTTTGATACAAACCAATATAAAAGGGACGATCTATTACACGATAGAGTAATGTCGATAAGAGGGAGAGGGAGAGAGAGAAACTGTTATAACGATACTTATCCCTAAACAAGCTGTAACGACTATGTGGCTAGAAGCTTCCAGTAATATTCCAAAAACGTCTCTGCCCATGGTAGTAGTTTCGATATACTAATCGTTATACATCGTGACATTACACGACCGCGAAGCCAGCGTTAAGATAACCCACGAATTCTCATGGATAAGTGGCCTTCTAACATCGAAAATATCCAACCGATCTATGTCTCTTCGCGTGCACGCACGCACATAAGCACTTTCCAATTATTGATGGGATCCGAAACACTTCGTATTCGAAAATATTCCAATACGATTCGATACCTAAAACTCTCGAAGATCATAATTGCCTTCGAAGTCTCGAAAATCTTGACAGACCTGGAAGACTTAGATATAGATAGGTCTTGAAAGCTCGATCAATTCCATCACTTCTATCCAAGCAAATTCACTGCGAATTTCATTCACATGAAATAATTGGAGAAAGTCTGGGAAGTTCGGACTATCATAAATGCGAGACTTTCAGAGAGATTTTCGAGGAGCTTGGATTCATGTTCGAAGTGATTCGAATTTGTCGCCATATGTGTAATACTAGTTTCGATTCCACGCCACAAGGTAGGAGTTTTAATCGTATACAGAGGGTGCACGTGTAACCAGGCTGTGGAGCGAATCCTTCCTACCGGTTTTACGTCAGCCACGTAAATATATAAATATGCATCGTACAAACCGAGCTTGTCGTCAAAAGTTTACCTGTGCCGTGATCATGAAACGAGCCGACTCGCAACAGCCAATTGGAACAAGGAACGCTGGCGAACTCGTTATGCTTAAGAAATTTTGCTGTGGTTTTGATTTTTCTCTGCTTCGAGAAGCTTTAGTTCAGAATGATCTTTATTATTCTGAAACTTTTTTCAAGTTATATAAAATATAAAAATGGCACTTCAATAGGAAGATCCCGAGGACCAGCAACGGATATAAAATTCTTTCGTTAAAATGCACGCTAGATGCATGTTCTCGTTCAGTTGCGTATTTATATTCACGGTTCACGGGGTGGTTTTGGCCGTTGATAACGCGGCTTATCCACGCTCAGCCAGCATAATATACTTTTCGCCATTACGCAGCTTAACGGTGAATCCGATGATGGGGGCCACGTCGACAGGCTTTTTAATATTTGAAAAGTTTATTATGGCGTCGGGGAATGGCGTTTACGCTGCATTTATCAGTGATTCGTCAGGCTTGTGCACGCGTGTCTATTTTCGCCCCATTGAATCGAACGACTCTAGCCGCAAATTCGCAGATTTACTATTTTCAAATGATTTCATTCCAATAACTGAATAAAATTATTCTTCGCGTTTGAAGCTAATTTTGTGTAAAAATATATGGATATTTGTTCATCAACTTGGATAACTCATAAAATTCAAACGAACGTAATAATACTCATCTTAATTTCAGTTTTAATCTGTGAAATGTGCACTGCAATATCATAATACTGAGTAATCAGGTACAATGCCGAGTAATCTCCCTTTTGAATGCAAGCATTCTTTTACAGAATTTATTTTATCTCCTTCTAGAATTAATAATAATAAAAATAATTTTAATATATTTAATGTGATAATTTCATAATAGTAGATTTGTAATACTAATAAAGCTGCAAAATGTTGCAACATAAATATAACGAAATAATTCTGTTATTAACAAAATCCGTAGTAGTAACAATAATAAAGTGAAACATTAGTAACAACTATAGTGCACAAATGGTTTTAGTAATGGAAATTCTCGTGAAAGACAAAGACACATAAAAAAATCAATACTTTCGTTAATTCTAATAATCAATAAATTAAAATCATTCTCTGGCCAAATGAAACCATTAACCTCGTATAATAAACACAAAGTTAACTACGGCAAGCAGATGGTAACCACAGTATAGTTAACCTACGTTTTAAAATCCTCTACTACCTACAATCTCAAAGATATTGAAACGAACCTTTGAGGACACGTACTTTTTGGAACGTGGAATAAATTAAGCTCAATTATTTCTTCCCAAAGTATATTTCTCCAGAAATAAAATACGGGAAAAATCGTAAATTTGAGGAAATTTCGATTCACGATTGCGTGTGTCCAACCGAGTCGTGCGGTAGAATTTTTGGTTTCGTTAAAAGCAGCATTTTTCCATCGTCTCTTGGCTTCAGCTTTTTGCAGGTTAGCGACACTCGATCGATTTCCCGGTGAAATTCCAGGGAACTTCAGGAATTGTTAATGTATCGCTGCCTTTGAGAGTCGGTCGTTTTTAATGTTTCAGTTTTCGTTGAAATTCCGAATTGCTGGTTATTCGTCTCTCTCGAGGCCGAAGAATTATTCAAGTTTTTCGAGAGTTTTTAATGGTTCGCCTGTTTCGCCTCAAAGTGAGCCGGTATTTCCAGGAATTTCTTCCTTCGTCCGATCCGGCAGGTTAGAATTCATGAATGCTGCTCGACTGGTAAACCACCCGAAATTTATCAGCGTATAAAAATTCGTAAAGAACCAAGAACGCGGCAACTACCGTCGACTATTTGCTATTTCCTTTTATATTACCCTCGCAAATTACCTAACCTATAAACAACGCGGAAGCTTTTCACCACTCGAATTTTCAGTATACATATATCGAGGAAACAAATTGCTATGCGTACTAACGAATTTGGGTTAGGTTGAAAGAAATATAGGTTACAATTTTCAACATTCAGAACGATTAATATGGGTGCCATCTGCTCTATACACCAACTCTAACTGTAGAGTTTCAATAAATGCAATAGAAAACAAAGAATAAAATAAAATATTAGTTTCCATTAAATTTTAGGTTAGGAGTAGTTTGGATTAACTGATTCGAGTTATATATTATACATATTAAATTAATTATAATTATATATACAGGCATTAAAGGAAAGTGTAGACAAGTTTCATTTACAAACGAATTCCTAAAGAACCTAACCTCTTTTCAAATAGAAAATTTAGACAGGAAATATAGTTTAGAACTCTAATAGACACCAGCGCCATCTACGTTACCAATATCCCGAATTTCCTTGCAAAATAGCGAAGAAACACGTAGAACGGATGTTATTGAAAGAAAGAAGAGTCTGAGCGTCGACGATCAGCTAATTAGGATGAAAAAGCAAGTTCGACAGGGTGGAGAGAGGGCGCGAGGCTAGGATCTTCGCTTCAAATTTCCAAGTGCACACATCGCTAACTAGGTTACGTAATACAATTAGCGCCTCCGCTAATTTCTCAGCGCCGACTAGGCAACCCAGCCAGGATGGTAGTTCACTATTAATGGGCAAATACAAAGCGTCGACTATCTGGGACGGCTGTTCTCTCTCCTCCCCTAACCTTCTCTCAGCCTCTCCTATCAGCAGAGACAGTGTTCCAGCACGGTTTACACGTGAAATTGCGCTCGCGCACGCGTCTCACGATGCGTTCGCCCCGCGTGCACTTACGTTCACGAGGAAAACTATTAAGAAGTGGGCGTGACTCCGTGGAAGGGACGCGAATCGATGTAATTACTGGAATAGTGTTGGTTGTTTGACGTTTAATTGGAGCATCCACGGCTGAGTTTTTGTTTATTCTACGGCGAATTATTGGTTCCAGAGTATTTACGCTGGCGTTCGGCCGCTTTCAAAGGCTGGCTTGAGGATAATTGCCTCTAATTGAAACTTTATGCATCGGGGACTTTCGAAGTCGCACAACTTTCAGATTGCTGATCGCAATAAGTTTATATCGGTGCCTTTATGAAGCAGAAATGTCTGCAGGCTATACAGGGTGTCTTGTGATATGTGGAACTCATTTTAAACATTAATTCTATGCCTGGAAATAATGAAAAAAGTTTATACAAATATACATCCTGCCTATCCTTAGATGTGACTAGTTTCGCGTTCTTTTATTTTAGATCTAATTGGCCGTTTTGCATTTCCAGACAAGCTTGGAGATATCGTGTCTTTATCTAGTCACTAGGCATTTCTAACAATAAATCGTGATCCCTTATGTTTCAATAATAAATTTATTCGCATATATAGAAACACCAGTTTATTGATTCAAAATATAGAATTTAATAAATACAGTTGCTCGTCCACTACCGAAAACGATCATGTATCATTTATATTCCCAACTCATTTCAAACCAGGCCAATTTTTCCCAGCCACGTTACAAACTACCCTTGCCACGCTTTTAGAGAAGAGAAACGCGTCCTCACGGAAAACGAATAATAATAGCAACAGTAAAATAAAAAGGAGCAAAACGACGGCGAAAAAAAAAGAGGAAAAAAGATGCAAGTCCAACGAAGCGAAATACCGTACCGCTGCTGTTGAAGGCTCAGCGCCGACCGAGTTTTTCAGCGTGGCATTACCGATTTATATTTTATATATAAATCGCCGGATTTACCGTCGGATATGTGCGTTTTTAGTGTATATCCTTGCAGCGAGAATGCACTCCGTCAAACGTTCCCTCGCTCGGGAGAAACATGGAAAAACGTGGCCCGTATTTTCCGCCTTTCTGTTTTTCACCAATCCCATCCTCTGCTCTTTCCTAGCATCCCTGCCGTTTTTCGTTCCCCGCGCTCTGTTTCTCCGTGCTTTTTGCCGTGAAGGGTGCAAAAGCAGCAACGGGGATGGAAAGTGTTTCAGGTGAGTGGAGTCGAAGCGCAAAAGAGGGTGTGAGCGGTGATCGGTGAACTTTTTACAAGGTTTAGACTTTTATTAAATCGCGAACACACACACACACACAGTTCGAACCAAATAATGGTTTCTACTTGTCTCATGGCTGAAAGTTTGCCTAGACGTTGTCAGGAAATAATCGCTAATGTTGGACGTTGGACACGTTGTTAATTAAGCGCGTACTAGTTTTTTCTTAATGTACTTTCGATCCGTACAAAATTTTTTACAGAAACAATTGATTTTCATAGAGATATCCCGACCATGCTCTTGTGAAACAGACTGTATATAAGTGTCGTAATTAGACAGCAGATTTTTATGCGTGTATAGGGAATTTGAAATTGCAAAATTGCACAGTGTGTACATAACATGAAAAGGTATGCAAAATATCCAAAGTACAGTAATCTTCTGTTATACTTGATGGGTAAAATTATCAACCACCGAGATTCTACTTTTAATGATATTCCAAAAAATATGAATTTGCATAAAAATTGGGAATTGAGTTATATTAACGTGCACGTACCTTTTGTAGCTATTCTAGGATCTAGAAGTAACGATATGTGCCTCAGAAACGATCTCAGCTGCCATGGAGTCAACCTTCCTTCGAGGAAACTCGGAACTCTCTCATCTCGTACACGACCTTCAACCTAACCTAGCATGCGATCGAAAATTTTCCAATTATCTGAGTAAACGCAGATGGCGCGTCGCTCGCGAGATCATGGCGTGCAAAATTAATCGGATCGGCTCTCGTTCGTTTTCGCTCCGCTCGAAGCGGTCCGAGAAATCTTTTTGCGCGACCCGGGAAAGGGTGAGAAGGAGGAAAAGAAAAGGGAACGATATGTTTCTTTCTTTCTCCGGCGTTCCAGAGGGATCCACGCGCAGGGTTAATCAGAGTCGAGGTAAACAAGCGTACGACCAGCTCGCCTGGTAATTAGTAAGGTCCGTTAAAGTGGATTCCGACACTAGCGCCGCAAAAAAGGAGCGACACGAGGACGATTAAAAGCCTGCTCGACTTGGCGCTCCCTTTTTCGTGTTTCGTCCCCACTGCTGATCTTCGTTTTCAATTCTGATGACAGCGTTTCACAGAAACCATGTTATTCGCGTTTTAATTGGTTTTATTGGCTCCTCGTTTATTTTGAATTTGGTGACCCTCGGTTATTTGGCGTATTGTTAGAAGAAGTGTGATTGGAGTGGATGAAAAATTGAAATGCTCTGACGTAATATTGTATGTAGTCTGTTTTTAGAGAAAATTGGCAATTGGGCAGGTGGATGTTATAGATTTCATTTTTAAAACTCGGAGTGAATTCTATGTTCGAAATGGGTTTGATGTTTTTGTAAAAGATTAATCGGTAGGTTGATATTGTAGGGGTTTTGTTCGAAATATTTTTTTCTATACTACATATATGTATTATATTAACTATATATATTAACAACTATATAACGAAATGTTATTTAAAAGGAATCAGAGGATTGTCATCACTTTGATCTTTTCCTCCATTCCTTGTATCTACTGTCTTTTTTACTAATTTTATCAGAGATATTTTTCAGTATCAATGTGGTTTCGAAATATCTCAGTTTCTAGAACCGAGATCTATCTCTCTGCTACCACAAATCCACTAAAGTGTCAGGATACTTATGAGGGATGAAATACGCCGTAAAAGAAACAGGATCCAATCTTCTTTCATTCTATGTCTGTCTACGAAATTTCAAGGTATACTACCAGACAATTATTACCCTCGTCCAAGGCAGTTGGACTGAAAAGACTACAAGCGAGGATCGCTGTTGAAAATCGCTTCAGAAGCTGTTCATTCACGGGCAAGGCCGCTCTCTCTTAATTCCCTTCGAGATATCCCGTCTCGTCGAGCGAAAGAAATCCGATTAGCAGGCCGCGGCGGTGCCCCTGAGCCCGTGAATCATAAAAATACACGGGATTACAAAGGGGCTGATGATTATCAACGGGGGAGCGCCGAGGATGTTTCACCTGGCTGCACCTTATCTCTCGTACACGTGTTCTCTCGTAACCAAAACTGGATTCCACGGATCAAGTGTATTTTACCATTACCTTTATTATTGTTTTATGCTATTTGTTGAATATTAAAGTGTACCGTAGTCTATACTAAAGTACATCGTTAGTTTATGGCAGCCTATAACTATAATCAATATAATAATAAATATAATAATAAATAACAAATAACTAATATACTGGACTAACTAATAATCTAGACTATATTACGTTATAGTGACATACTATATTTGATCTCAATAAAATTATACGATCTGCAAGCAGAGAATGAGTCCGAACGATACGTGGAGGGAGGTCGTGACTACGACTCCTCGTGTCCACCCTCTGATTCTTGGTTTCACACTCGGTCGAGCGGGAAAAGGAGAGGATGACAGGGTGACGAGGCTGGATGAGGCCTAGTCGTGCGTGCAACCCTACATTGTTTGCATTCAGAACTGTTCGAATGACGTTGAACAGAGATAGAGGATGGCAATCCGTGTGAATTATCTTTGGAAATGGTTAGAAAAGCGTCTTCTTGGTTTGGGAACGATGATCATAAAACATCTTTATTCTAGAAATATTAGAGAAAAGTCGTCGTGCCGTGGTCTTAACGTCAGTAATAATTATTTAATCTGTGTACGAAGACAATAGTAGAATCTATGTTTTAGAAACTTTCACGTTCAAAGAGTTGGAGCTTCTCAAGACAAACACATTATCCACCAACGTCACGCCTTCCTCTCAATTTATACAACTCGGTCCACAAAAACGGAGAATCGCGTAAAAGAGGGAAGAAAGGAGGTCGCTAAATCTTCATAGTGTTTCAATTACCTAATTGAATTCTCCCGCGTGCCAAGTCGGTCGCCATCGTGGCGTGAGCCAACTGGCTTCCTCGTAGGTTAAAACACGAGTAAACATTTTTAATTTGCCCGACACTATTAAAAGGTAAATAGAAAAATAAGAAATGAAATTTGCGTATGTTTTCGTTGAAAGTTTCGATTCCATCGCACGTTACGTTTATCATCGCTATAAGAATATTTGGTCGCCTTTGGTCGCCTTGAATGAAGTATCATAAAAGCTGCGATGGTGAAAATTTATAAAAAAAAAAAAAAAAAAAAAAAAACAGACAACAACAACAAACACAGAGGAGCCTAAAAATTGGAAGTCGAGTTTACAATATCTTCTGAAAATATTTTATATATATACCCAAACACTCGCAATCTCTAACCCAAACTGCTCAGACGCAAAAGATCAACTGAAATATCGAAGCCTAAAGTTGGAAGTCGGGCAGCTTCCAAAAACATTTCACGAATGTATCAAAAAAAAAGTGAATCAAAAAATGAATCAAGCACGAGTATCCAAGCCTAGAAATCGGAAGTCGTGTCTGCAACACCTCTCGAAAAAAAGATCTCTCTACAAGAGCGATTATCTCGCAACCCATCGCTATCATTGCCTCACAAGCCATTAACCAAAAACGTCGGGCACCAAGGATCGTCCGCGTGTAACGTTAATTCCGGAGGGGCACACATACGCGCGCATGGATGTACACTTTCGTTGGAAAGTTACAAAACCGCCAGAATCAGGGACGAGGTACGAACGAATTCAACGTTCCGCTTCGGGCCATCGTCTCTCTCTCTCTCTCTCTCTCTTTCCCTCATTCCTTTTTCATCCTGTCTTTCTCCTTCTCTGGTCCCTTTCCACGGCCCCGGCAACGGTCTGTAAACGTGCATTTTCATCGTCGCAAAATTAGTTCTCTTCCGATGAAAAAGCTTACTTCTATCGGGGAAGAGAGCGCGCGTGCAACCCCCCTTTTTTCCCCTGTGTAGATTGCTTCAAAGCAAATACTCGCCCTGACCCCTCGCCCCTCGCTCTCAAGGTATGGCCCCGCGAGGAAATTACGGGAACCGGAGGTAAATCTAACGAATTTCCATTGTAACGCGATGCAGCCAGCCAGCCTGCAGGCTTCATCTTGATTTTTCGAGACAACGCCAGACTCTTTCAGCCGTGGATGCTGTATATCGATCCGGTTACCGACCATGGGTCTCTTGTGTTTTCCCGCTGTGATTCCTTCGTCTGTTGCACGTAGGTGCACGCGTGTGAAAATTTGATCGAGGGATCGATAGGAACGCGATAGGAATTGGATCAAATAGTGAAGATTATGTGCGGATTTTCATGCTTTTATGAGAAATCTCTAACACTTCTAAAACCGATGTAATATGCGCAAATGTACAACAAGCATGAATTTCTTCAAACGTTCATTCAGTGATTCTGATGGAATCATTGCAATTCAGGAATGCGTATATTTATAAGAAATTACAAAACAGTGGCTCAAGACAGCAAATTCCTATAAAGTCAGTAATCGAAGAGACGTTTTTATTCCTGCATCCAAACCAAAAGACTGAAAACCGTGTTCGACATTCTCGCCCATAGCCATCCTTTAACAGCAAGTCGAACATAGACTAACATACAACAACCATGAAATCCCCCAATTATTTCTCTAACGATCGCGGTGGAATCTTCTGCAGCGGCGATCGAATTATTTGTTAGAGCGTCTCGCAAAGCGAAGAAGGCTCAACTCCTCAGAGTAGGAGAGAAAAAGGTCAACAGTTAGTTCCAGTAGGATCGTGTCGCGCAACCACGTCGTCGACAACGGTCTTTACATCATTGTCCCACGGGAATCCATACCATTAACGAGTTTCGAGCTTCTTACTTTCCATCCGCTGAACTCTCGGGGCGATCCTCTGAAGTGTCGCCTAGGCGATGTGCTTCAATCGACAAAGACGGCTTCCGCGAGGCTCGAACCTGCCAATTAAGGTAGTTATCAAATTCAATGGCTCAAAGGGAATCGCTGATCACGGGAACTGAATATAACCAGGGACATCAGGACGCCAGGACTTGCTAACCTTTTTTACGCTGTGTCGTCTTTTAGCCTGTTCCACTTGGAAGATCGATGTAAGAAGCTTCGAGCTTCTTGGATCGCGCCTTATAAACGACTCGGAAGTCGTTTGTGCTTGTCGTCATTAAAACAGCCTTTGCCTTCGTCTGATCGCTTCTTCAGACGTTTAGCGTACTTGCCGATGCTTCGAAGTGTGGGCTTTTCGCTGCTTGGCAATACAAGGAGTGAGGAGAAAAAATGATTGGAGGATACTCTTAATACAAAGTTATTACGACAGTCTTGTGTACAAAGTGTGCTCGCAAGGATGATATAATTTGCAAGAGGATGAGTTCAGATCTCTCCTCGATGAATTTCTGAGCAACACAACGTAATAATTAATGTTATTGCTAACAACTTGTGTCCCAACACGGTGAGGCTACCTTTTCTGATAAAACGTTCGAAAAACAAAAATTCTTTCTTGGAACAAGAAAAAAAGAGAGAAAGAGAAAGAAGAAAGCGGCAAGAGCTTCAGATAGTAGAAAGAGTCAACTTGATAATATTTTCAGATAGCCACGTCTCATTTTCAGAAACTGGAACGCCTAAACTAACCTTCGTATTATGAAGTGCAACGAAAGAAGAGAATTGGTCAAGCGTTTAAAGTGTCCTCCTTTGACGTCGTTTTGTTAACCAATGGCGATCGTTCGTTGAAAATTCTCCAAGCGACCGTGATTGTCATCGACGCGTGAAAAATATGTAAGGGGTTGAAAGTTACTGGCAACAATGGACTTGGAACAGAGTCCCAGCGTCATTGTTCTCCTGACGGCCATTAACAAGTTCGTAGCTACTTAGCCGACGTCCGCTAGTTTGCAAAGCGATGGCGCTTCAATCGAGAAGCGGCAGTCTTTCCATGTCATCAATTAGCTGGAAAATACCGTGGCACGTCAAAAAGTGAATCATTAACGATTGCAGTGTTCCCTGGAATACTGAGGTGGCCTGTTCTTTTCCAATGTTAGCCTGTTCCTCTCGGTTCAACTTGGTCCTCCTCATATTTGTCTTTCTTGTTTCTTCCTTTCAGACATTATTTATTCAAAGATCAATAGTTTCTACAATCTATGTGACGATTATTATTTTCGGACTGTCTATTGTTTTCATCATCTTTTTCATTTTAAATCCCCAAAGAGTCCCTTTTCAGAAAAAATGTAAAGATTCCTTATATTTAAATCTATCTATATGTTCCTTTTCGAATCTATATTTCTAGGGATCGTCGTTTTTCTTCTCAGCCTTCATTTACTAAATCCTTAAACTCCTCTCTAGATGCGTTTTTACGAAGACGAAGGCTGGATTCGAAACAATTACTCCTCGCAGAGGGTGACAGATGGGTCGATAGCCTTTCCCTGCGTTCTGGCACGCGTTCCAAGTCATGTTCCCCAACCCTTCTACACTCGATTCGCCACTTGTCCGACGGTATGCGACTCGTTTAACGTCGTACAGGCAAATCTTCGTGACAATCCCTTCGTGTTCATCGGTCTGGCAATTCACAACGCGGTCCCCAGACACGCGGACACTGTTCTCAGGGCCAAAGTGCAATCACCCTCTGCTAGGTTGCTAGAGGGGCAAAGGAACCGCATCGGAGAACTCGACGAGACTTTCCCCTTTCGACTTAATTGGCGGCTTCGAGACTAACGGCGCCGGCCGTCTACGTCGATTGAAGTGCCGCTTTGGCCACGTTCGTCGACTAAGAAGCTGGAAACTCGTTAATGGTCCTCGCGAAACAATCGATCGTCCCTCCGGATCTCGCTCATTTCCTTTTTTCTTTTGTTTTCGAATGGCTACGCGAATTGACGAATTCTTTTGGATAAAATGGAGATTCTAATGGACATGGCCTCTATCGAAATTGTAATTCGATTTCTAAAAAGTTCAGCTTTCTTATCGGCAGCTTTCTCGCTCTCGTTTCGTTCATTCGCAGCAATATTTGCGTTATTTTCTAATAAATCGCCACGTACATCAGTTCTGTTTGTCACGATTATACAAAAAAGGTTTAGCAAATTCAGGTTTCAATAGAAATTGATAAATGGACCAAATACTGTGGGCAGAAGAACAACGAAACGTGTGCGGTTAGTTAGTCCGATGGCGAGTTACGTATGCGCTAGCTAATTGCGGCGATTAGGTACATAAGTAGCTAGAGGACTAGACTTGGAAGTGGGTCAACATGTTTCAGTTCCGTGAGTGTCAAAAACCGAGTACCCATAGTTTGAAAACCGTCTGGGCTACGTAATAGTTTACGAAGATGCTACGCTATAGTGATTCTGTAGATTACGTATAGATATTTAGGTAAGGGTCAGTTAGGTTTCAAAATTTGTGCAAGGTACCATTAGGGGCGAAGAGTATTTTAAATTATAATCGAGTTTGGCTAAATTTTTAAGACACGGATAATACATAGTCAAAGTTTAAGAATTCACAAAGCAGAGGAAAAGTTGGTTGAAAATATGATTAATCAGAAACGTATAACAACCAATATGATGCTTGATATTTACCATAAATGATTTTACGAAATATCCAAGACTGTATAATTTAATAAAAGGCACTTTCCAACCATCTGTTAGAAGCTTAAGCGAGACTTAATATGACTAACAGACTCTTACGAGCGAACTAAATAAGTTTCACATGAAACTATGTTGCCTAGCTGCTGCACTGGAATCAGCCACTTTTAACGATAGTAATAAGCTACGCTAAGGAATTTATTACACGCGCGACCAGCAGATATAGCATATTCCTAATGGTGCATAATGTCCCGGAACGAGATCGTAATCCAGATGAAGATTACCATTTCGACCATTCAGAACAATTTCGTCTACTATACGATTACGATCCTTTAAGCTGTTTATTACCGAAGTTAGCAGCGGCCGGGAAATATTTACGCGCTTCCGGCTTATCTCTTACAGTTCTTTTACGGTCCATTCACATGCAAATTAGCCGTATAGCACTAGAATACTACGTAACGATAGGAATTCGACGTTCCTTTGCTTAATGTCTACCAATCGATCAATCGACCGATCACTACCCAGTTTTCCTTCTACTGCTTTAGTTACGAACTTCCCAAGTCACTTTTCCTACTTTTACGTTAGCACATTTCAGGATCGATATTTAAACCAAGAGCCAATTTTAATATCTCTTCCAATTTATTTGGATTGTTTCTAAAAATATTTTTAGCTGTTTCTATTTATTCTAGTATTCTACTTTCATATTATTTCCGATCTATTCTAGGGCCTATACTGTATTCTCGTGATCTCTAAAATTTGTATAAACGAGCTCGTGCTTCCCCGAACTTCCACAAATTATTTTTACAATACAATCGTAATCACATTATGACATTTTTAGATATACATTTCATAAGCTCTGACAACTTTTGTACAGATCGAATGACGTCTCTCCCAACTATTTTTAGATGTTTTTACAAAATAGAATAGTTACATAACCTCGATAAAACAAACTCAAATTTCCTAACTTCTATCCAGCCCTAAAAGGTCACCATTCGATGATTAATTACGCAAGGAATAAAAGCAATAAGAACAACATGTTCTCCTGCTTTGGTATTTCCTCCAGAACAGAAGGGACGCGAAGTATAATAATTTATCCGAACACGTGGTGCCTGCATGAGGACAGGATTAAAGCACCGTACACACAGTGCGAGGCTTGTTTCCGCTGCGAATATAGAAATGCAGCAGGTTGCATGATACACCGTTGCGAAGATCGCTATTATGAAGCTCCCATATTCCAAATTCTTATAAATTTAACACCTTCATATTCCAACTTCTCATAGTTGGAAACTTGCACATTCGAAATGTCTTAAACTAGAAATTAAATAGAAAGTAGGTGGAAAGTGCACAGCTTATAATTTGTCACTTGTCTAATATCCTATTTTATAACTAAACATTTTATAATTAATATATTAACTAATATACCATTATATAGTATTTATTATAAATATTATATAATATCGCACTAGTTAAATTCTGAGGCAAGAAGAGGCAGACCTCGAGTTATGCAATGAGGTATGAAAGTATCATTGTATGCAGAATGCTCAAAGATCCTCAGTTGACTGTGCGTTAGCTCTAAAGGAATGATCCATGCCAGCCCGCTATATTTCCTCAACTATAGCATCTCATACAAATATAGCAACTCATCCTGTCCTGGTGTTATTCTCGCGAACGTTTCACGCCAGACTCCGTGCAACAAGGGGTGGATTAAGGTCTTTTGCGCTCCGTCCACAGTCGGACCAGGCTAATAGAAAGAGGAAAGTGGATCCAATTCGACTGTTTTTCTGGCCTGGATGCCCCGTTTTCACGGCTCGTTGCACGAAACTGAGGGGTGGCATGGCGTGGCGTTCTGTTTGCACCCTTCCATGCACCCCCTTTACGAACTGTCGATCGACGGGATGATTTACGATGCTATAATAGCGGCCGGAAATCGTGGCGCCGGTTTTACCGTCCGGTTCAACCCTTTGACGACTTGTGATGCGGTCGAGAACATTTATTAACGAGTAACTTTCCTCGAGTGATCGTCTTGTTACAGTTTTTCCAATTTGGGGATGTTGAAGAGGAGAGATTTATGGATCGCTAGAAAGTGTGTTTTTCGGTGAATCGAAGGTTTTCGGGGGTTTCACAAGAGCATTGGTCCAACGTGGCGATTCCACGTTATGGGACTATAGTACAATATTCTGGTTTTCATGTTTCGTGTATAATAAATAGAGTGTGAATTTCAAGTAGACGTATTATTTGTAAATTAGGAACTTGTCTCTTTTTTCTACCAGAAATTATTATTTCAAATTTATTATACTATCATTTTAAGAACGTCGACCGGAGCGTCGAAGAGCGTGCAACTTTTAGAATTTCCAATATTTGTTTGTCTCGCAAGAAAAATTGTTCTGCTTTTAAAATTCATCATAAATTGTTCAATAGATCGTGAATTTTGTAGGTTAAATGACGAAATAGGGGGTCTATTTCGAGGATAATGGAGTTGAGTATGAAAAAGGAGCTGTACGCTAATTTATTCCCCGATGGCAGCAAGAAAGGTATTCATCGGCCTGTCACACGGTCGATGCGCGGAATAACAAGATGATTGCGGACGATATAATTTATTCCGCGATTACAGGATAAGAAACAGCAAGAATAACCACTTACAGGCATGCGATGCACCAAGGATGCACGAATGCGGCAGCAGAAAGCAAGTCAGCACTAATGGCCACTTCATCTTCGAATCTGAAACAGTAAAAATAGAAAGAATCAGGTCAGAGATCGTCTAATATATTAATAACAACTCCTTAAAGTCTCTCTCGACGTAATTTTAAATTTGTATTATTAGCTCAGAATTTAGAATGTACATGGAGACAGATACAAGAGTCTGGTCGTTATACAATTTGGTAACTTACTCTGGAATTTTTCTTTCCTTTGCAAAAAAGAAGATATAAAAATGCGTCCTACTTTCAAACAAACATTCAACATTCCAAAATACACTTTCATGATTAATTTTATTTTAAAACGCCGGAAGTCGTTAGAAATGTCCTCGCTTTAATTAATAATGTTCGCTTCGATCTCGTCAGATTTGTCTTCCCAAATTTTTGTAAACACAAACCTCAAGATTCCTGCGATTGCATCAATAGCTAATATTACATATTGAGAATGTAGCAGCTAAGTTTCAGATACTTAAGAGCTCAGAAACTCAATTACAAACTGTCTTCCCAAGGAAAAATAGTCCATCACCGAATTTCCAATCGTCTGATGCATCGAATGCTCGGCACAGGGGTCATTATCCAGTTTCTGTCGAGCGAAAGAATGACCAGTGGAACAGTTTTGGCTGGCGTGGGCCTTCCCCTAATTGCAGGCCATCGATGTTTGGAAACGAACACGGTGGTTCACATTAAATCGCCACGAGTGTGCTGTTTCTCAGACTTTCGTGAGGGGTTGTTGAATAAACCGTACATCCTAGATAAGTATAGAAGGCCAAAGCTTGATATTAGGCTGAACGTCTGCTCAGCTCTCTCCACTCTATTTTTCTGTCATTTCGAATCGATCAGCTCGCCTAACTGCTTCCGCAGTTAGGCTCCAGCAATGGAAGGCTTTTTATAAGCGACGTTAATGTCTAGGACGTGTTTCTTGGGAATAGGTAATTAGAAAGGGGAATTTCAGACGTTTGCCTTCGGGGCACGAGGCGATTGGCAATCGCGATGAGGTTAGGGGACTGCGTAGGTGGCGCTACTTACGATTTTCGATCAGTTACGGTTAGTTTATCGACGCGTATAATTTATTAATAGTCTCAGTGATCCTTACATTTCTATATTTCTATGTTAGTTCGATTTTGGCAGACAACAACATTTTTTTAAAGATTTAAAAAGATATTTAGATAAATTAACCTCGTCATTTTATCGCACGTGTTAGCGGTTACATCTTACAATTATACAATTAAGACAAACTTAATAAGTCATACAATATCATTAATAGGGTGTAGAAAGAAACTTTTTGTAAATTGTCTGAGCAGCTCGAGTTCGAAGTCATCAAACGAAATAAATCAGGCGAGCTCTCTCGGCCCAATTTCAAAGTCCTAGAAGCAGGCAATGGAACAGGGGTATCGTTCGTAGGAATCCAATTCAATGCAATCGAGCGAGAGCGACGCGAAACAATTCGCGACGATGGAAGGGAGATCAATGTTTCAGGAATATCGAACCGGAGGGTAGCCATAAATTCGCCATCTCCTCGAGATCCTTGGAAACCGCGTCACGAACAAACAGTTCCGTCGCGTCCGTGGCGCATCTTCCATCTGATCTTCCTTCCTTTTGTATTGAGAGAAGAAAAAAGACGCTAGCAACGAGGACATGGAGAGAAAGCACGAAGCTAATATCTACGGGCAAGCTTTTATTTTTCTTTATTAGCTGGATATCATGAACGACCTATCGACGGTGTCTGGTATCTGGCAAATTCTATTCTCGGCTCACATTCTTTCGTGTGTGACTCGCGAAGAAATATATGTGTTAAAAAATACGAATTTGCACAAATATCTGCAGCCTGCTAGTAATATTCACGTCTGTTTCATTCTCTGCATCTCCTATAACCAACATGAGCTTGACTTCTCTCTCTAATTTCCGAAAAGAAAGAAAACATCAACCCCATCCTTACGTTCGAAAGTCCGAATTATACTAATCACATCGACACCCATCCTGCCCACTATCTCCCACCTAATCAACCCCTCTATATTTGCCCCAATCTCTAAAAAAGAATCCACCAGTTTCCAAGAACAATACCAGAAGATCAGCCAGAGGGAGAGCAGAGGGCTATTCTCGGCAAAACATTGCTCGCAGAACACAACGCAGTGGAGGAGAAAAGGACAGTGTCATCACCGGGAACAGCACAAAGAGACGCGGCTAAGTGGAAGAGAGTCCGGTAATTTGCTTTCACCGCGAAGAATAAAAAGGGGGACGGACGATCAGTGGGCGGATTAAGGAACGCTGAGATTTTCGAAGGAGCGGAAGCTAGCAACGCGGAAACCGGACGTCGAGCAAGGTCTTCCCTTGCTCGTAAGGACAGAAACGGACGGGAGGAGAGTGGAGCTAATATCCTGCAGGAAGAGGAGTCTTTATTTTTCTTTATTAGCCCGGCAACAATGGCGGAGTACGCGCGCCAGTGTCAATGGTCTGGCTTTTCGCAAGCTCGAGCAAGCCTGCGAGCCAACCAAGCGAATAGGACGAGGCCGCATCTGCGGATTCCCCCAGCCAGGGTGGTTCCCCGTCGTCTGCGTCAGAGGAACACATAGCTAGTGGCTACAAGCTGGAAAAGAGTTATGGCAGACCCGGGGAACACGGAGTGGAATGATATTAAAAAACCGAGGGAGGAATTGCGTGGCTTCCACGACACTGTATCACCCGTCGAATTAATGTTGCAGTAAGGACACCTGCTTGTGGCGGATCAGACGCGGGATGACTGTTCTTTGCGATAAACAGCTGGGTCTTCGTATATCTGATTCTGCTTGGATTTTGTGGTTGAATAGTTTTCAGGTGATTAAGGATAAGTCAGGAGATTCGTGAAACCAGTTTGCTATTTAGTTGGATTTTGTGTTTCTATGCTTCTGGAATATTTGCCAGTAACCGAGGATGTTTATTAGATGAATCGTATACACAGATGGATTTTTGGTTAACTGTTCTTTGAAGCTAAACAGCTGCGCCTTGGTATATCTGACGATGGTTGAATTCTGTATCTACATAGATTTTGTGTTTGTATGGTTTTAAGATGTTTGAGGATAACTGAGAAAATCCGAAAATGAAAAACACTCTCGCTCCAAGAGAGTCTCTGAAAAGTGTCCATATCAGAGTCAACGCACCGAGCGTTATCTGTAATCAATAGCATCGCGTCTCACAGTGGCAAAGGATGATCCCAGAGCGTCGCAAAACGAGAAACGCGAGGATCGTGTACATAAGGACGCGAAGGCGTACGTCGTGAAGACCAAGTCGGAGCAGAAAATACAGTACAAAGAGAAAAAAACTGAAAGAGGGAAACAGGGAAAGCGCGGCTCCCAAAGTACGCAGGATAGAAAAAAAGAAAGAACTGAGAAATGGAGGCAGGCGACGAGGAGAAGGAAAGAAAAAGAAGCTGGACGATGCCAGTTAGAAGAGAAACAGACCAAGGAAAGAAGAGAAACATCGCCTAGAGCGTCTCTTCGTGCATCCCCGTGCTGTCTGCCCCTGGTGACTAGGCAACCAACCTCGCTACGACGCTCTTCGGAACTCTTGTTGGTTTCTTCCCTCTTGAACTCTACCTGCTGGCTCCTTTAAACAGCCGTGTGACGCTGTCAGCCACCGTATTACATTCCGTACGCGCTCACACGGTGTTCCCTTAGCGCCTACATGTGTAACAGTCGTTCCAGCCATAGGTGCATCCTAATAGTATGGTCTTTTTTTACCAAATATAGGATTTTTAAGGGGGACGTATGAAACACTGTTTATTTCTTGAAGGAATTTTATACAATGACGAATAGACTGTCGAATTTTAGATATTTACGAGGAATTTAAAATTCCCAAGGAGACGAAAACCAAACAAAATAAGAAGGAAATTTCAGTAACACTTTTGCTATTGATTGACAATTGCTAAATTAAAAAAACTGCTCCGCTGTAAATAATAGAAACTTATCATATTGCTCTCCTATAGTATTCAGATACCATCAATCGTAAAAACAACGAACTGATGATATCTCATCCGATAAATTTAATTCCGTTGCCTTGAGAGATTTGAAAATCGTGATCTCATTTGCATGCATGCACACGGAAAGAAATGCGTTGGAATACGAATCCATTTGTACGGCATCCTGAGGGACGCGATACCGAATAACACGATCCCCTGTGTCGACAACCCCATAATCCAGCCATATACTGTGCGTGCCGTTGCCCGCAGTCTGCGTTATGATACGCGTCGGATTATGTACGCGGCTTAATGTCCCTGCTGACATGGTCGATCGTTGTAACGACTTCACCAATGTTACTACACTTGAGATTGAAACATTCCAAAGAAAATAATAGTAAGCTGTATCTAAGAATTACTAGATTGCAGAAGGTAGATCAGTGTCCCAATATTAACGTAACGAGTCAAATTCGATCCTAAAATTCGTAAAAGTTTCTAATGGATAGGCGAGCTTAATTACATCAAATATTTTCGAATTTGGAGATTCCACCGTGAAGATAAAGAATTCTGCAGCTTGCAGAGTAAAATTCCATTCCTTTCGTAGATGTTACATTTGATGTCACTTATTGCAATAATTTCGTCTGCCATAAATTCGTGCCAAATTTAATGTTAGAACGACAAATACATTATCTTATTCTGCTTCTCTTCAAAATATACAAATTTAAATAAAATTCGGTATTGTATACCAGTTTAAAGAGAGGCAGAGTTTTATGTAATATTTCGTAGCACAAGAAATTCTCGCGTTTCGGATTTAATATAACGTTCATCGCATTGTTGAACTTACCCCTTCGAGGAGTAAAATTTAGCCTCGCAAACCTGCACATTTAAAATTTATTACACAAGTCGAGAATGTCTGACGTGGGTGGGCAGGGGGTGGCCGAGGGCGGTGGTAGACTCGAGGAATTTGTAATTTAAAGCAAAGTAAATTCCGCGTAAACGCCAGTTTATAATTCTAAATAACTCTCTCTGTACAATCGATGTTAATTCGCGAATAAAATCTAATTAACAACAATGTGCCCCGCTCATCTCCTGAATCACGATATTTTTATTTCATTTTTCCTTTATCTAATTATGAAATTAAACAAACCAATAAAACGACGTAGATCACGACAATGCAAAATGTTGGACAACTTAAAAGATTGGGTCAAATCTTTTATTGTCGCCAACAGATATCTCGATAAAATCACGTTACAGTAAGCTCAGTTAGGCATAAAACGAATGAAATATTACAAATGAATTTTACAAATAAATTTTACAAATTAGAAATCCTCTTGTACCTTCATAAAATTCACTAATATTATTAATTGATCAATTACTGTGCTAAAGGACTCGGATCTGGTAAATTGGCATGTCCATTGGAGATCTGGCATTAATAACACAAGAACTGCAGATGTTACTAGATCCATAAACCTCGCTAGACCTCTCCACGTCATAACTGATACAAAGTACCAATACATACAAGCTGTTAATCCCAGCAACAGCTAAGAAATCTCATCCACGTCATAAATCCACTTAAGGGCCAGGCTCAATCCTCGGTAAAGCCCTATTCCAGTCATAAATTCGCCGATAGCTGGCTGGCTCATGCATCATTAGGGAAATTTCGCGATCAACGGCTAACGCCACCGGGCAACCGATTACACTAGTTTCACTTCCCAATCAACTAATTCACGATTGCTTCTAAACGGTCCAAAAATATAATAGCCATTAAAAATATTAACAGGAAGCTTATAATGTATCAAACTTTTCTTGGTATTGTATTCTTCAGTCCTTTAACGCTATGAACTCATATATGAGATTTGAAAAATTATTAAATATACTATGCATTATGCATTGAGTCTGTTAGGCAAAGTAGGAATATTTAGTTATTCTTTATTATTTTCTGCTATTAGAAATAGTTTTATTTCGATATATGCCCTTTATTAAAATTTTTATTTTTTGAAATATTCTTGTTTCTAAACGCTGCAGTGAAAGCCTTCGACGGGAACAGAGATTCTAGTTTGAAAACGATATCGGGACGAAATAGCACGCTTCGATGATGGCCCTGCTTGATTTCACTTTTTTTCGTCCCATGAAAACGCGACGAGATATTTCCACGACACGAAAATTTCGCCAATAACATCGAATTCGCGACGTCATGTCACCGTGAAATCATTACAGCTGGTGATCGTTAAAATTAATGGACTCCTGCGTCCCGTGCTATATTCCCATCGTTAATGAGACGTACCCGTGACAGGAAATAAACGATCGAGCATACCTACCCATCGAAATGTTATTAAATTCGGTTCGCTTCTCCGCGTGATACTTTCGAATCAACGATTCATTAACAATTATAGTAGCAGTCTTACTTTTTATGGTCATAGACGATTTATGGTCATTTAAGATACAGATTTTCAGTTTTATAGAGATACTTTTTGAAGTTTGAATACATGAAGTTTTGAAATGTCAAAATTCGAAATATGAAACATAACAATTTTTGTAGAATATAAAATATACTTCCATTTTCGAGTTCTACTCTTCCATCTGTGTTTATGAGGAAACAAATTTACATAAACATCACACAAATTTCACGCGATCATATTTGTCTTTCACCCTCCGCCCCCCGCAGCCTCAAAAAAAAAAAAAAAAAAAAAATAAAAGGAAACTAGAAGTTCCGGCTGTATCGCACAGGAACAACTCGGCTTATTTTCTCGGTACCACGTTCGCATGCATCGTGTACAGATTGAAATCCAACGAGGCATCGATCGAGACGCGACGAAATTCCACGGAACGGAGTCGATGCCACGCACGGGGAAACCTGGCTGCTCCTGCGAGCAGAAATACCACCGTGGAATCCTGCATTTTTTCTCGTCAGACATGGGGCATAGCTGGATTAACAATTAATCTCCGCTCTCGAAAATCTATCTTCTGCAAGGAGCACAAGAAACATTTTTCTCGCGTGTAAACGACGATGTTTCATGACCTTGGTCACGTGATCTGTGTAAAACAACGGCGTCGTAGTAGGTTTCCTTTGATCGGATGACTTTATGACACAGGATGATCACTTTAGAGTAAGTTTAGAATTTTCACCAGTGAACTTATTCGTCTGTAACAACCAAATTTATTATTTTATTTACTGCAACCTTGATGAATGATTAAAAGCTTGATTTTTTAATTTCCGACGAATAGCTTCAATACCGATTCGAATTTACTACTAAAATGTTTATAGCTTTTTAAAACAAGAATTTTCAACTAGATATCGACGGAAGAACAGACGGTGGAACGATTTATTTCCGCTTTTACGATTCGTTACGTTCTACAATCGACTAAAGAAACCTGTAAATACACGAACCAATGAAGTATAAAGCATAGGCCACTACACTATACACAAAATGTAAGAGAAGTAGGAAGAAGTAAAGAAAAACAAATGGAATTTCTTGAATAGGAAGTCGGATGATGCCGGTGATTCAAAAGCACGAAGTGCAATATTTTATCGTCGTCACGTTTCCTACTGGCCCTTGTACACGTGTAAATAATTCACGTTACAGTTACGTATGTGCTTCGCTCTTTTCTTTAGCACTTTTCCTAAAATTATTGTACGATATTTTAGGGATTATATAGTTTCACAGACCGAACAACTTTTTTATATCAGTATCGTCTAACTTTAAATTTAATTATTTAATTTATATAATTATATTATTCGTGGATGGAGTAAAAAATGTAATTCAAACAACTTGAATAATAAATTGTACGAGGCAAAGGAAACGGAAAATGATATAACACGGTAGAAGGAAGGAAGCAAATCATGCTAGATACGAAGCTCGATTTGCGCTAACAGCCAAACTGCAGCTTAGTCAAATATTGCTCAATGGCTTTCAAATGAGCCAATGCATAGCCCCGTTCACGTTCCAATCATGTACAACGCGTTGAATAATATTTGTCGTTGTAGTATGAATGAGGCATCCATGTAAATAGTCGGAACGAAATTACATTTGAATAATAAATTTTCCGCCGGAATAAATTTTTCTGCAAATATTTTTATTCCTGTCTCGAACTGGCACACTATACGACCCAGACGATGCTATAGACACGAAGGAAATCTTTAACCTATAAATATTATAATCCGCCTCTCCAGGCCTCTTAAAATATTCTTAACAAGCCTTGCAATTCATTTCGCAAAATGCTCATTCCTTTCTGGAGCATTGATTTATAAATAAAAGGGAAGAATGGAAAAGAGGAGAAGAGGAGAAAATATAAGAAAAGTCCGTTGCCCTAGGACCAATTACGAGCGAAACCTTGACAATCGCTGTCAAAAGAGAGCGTAATCCTCAGAAACGTTCAAACGAGCAGCGTTTCACCAACGACGCCATAAATTAATGCGCGACAGAACGGGGCGACTTCCCCCGAAAAAGCTCCAAAAAATAACAAAGAAAAATGGAACAAAAAAGAGAAGCGATCCAGTTATTCTCCACGGGGCCGGAAATTTCCGGAAACACGAATTTTCATTGTGCCCCGAGCGGAGGTATCCGGAAACGATAACAACGAGCCACATAACCGTGCGGATAAACAATAGTCGACAAACAACGGGCGAGAATTCTGCATTTCAGGGGCTCATCGTGGCCCGCCAATAATGGACGCCCGAACGGGACACGTTTCTACGTTGAAACAACTCTGCAAGCCCATCGGGATCAGGAGGAGTGGAAGAGTGGCGCACTCGCTACAAGATACGCTTCTATGCTTCACGATGCCGAGGTGGGAATATTTTTCGTGGCACTTGCTGTTTTTTCCCCAAGGGATACGTTCCAACGTTCGGTGTGAGATTTGAGATTTTTATGTGGAAAGGAGCTTTTTGGGTAGGAAAACTTGGATTTTAAGGTTAGGTTTGCATAACAGATACGCAGCCACGCTTTTATGAATATTAGCATAGGTACTAAAAAAATTTTTGCACAAATTTGTTAATAACGTAATTTTTAAGAACTGTTCTAATTTTTCTTCACAGATAATCGTTCGTATCTCTCAATGAGAGAGAAACTTTGAATTAAAAGAAATTCGGAGGTTAGACCTGTGTAACACGTACACAAGTATTAAGATACGTAAGGTAGGTAAGGTAAAAAGATGATTATGGAATTGTCCAAACTTGTACAAATTATTGGTCGATTTGGAAGACTAAATATTTTAATATTAATTCTTTTTTTCTCTCTTTTATATCGGTATGTTTCTGATAGATACGATTGTCACATACCTAGCCATAACTAGTTCTAAGAAAAGTACATTTAAAATTTCGAGAAACTATAATCGGTATGTGGCGTATCGATATAGTTAGGCACTAATATATTATATTATAATAACAATAACGTCAGCACGGCTCGTTCCTCATCCGTCCATCTCTGTTTATCACGAACCAGCGGCCGATTCTGATTAAACCGAATACCCATAATGGAGCCTACATGTGTAATCCTAGGCTGGGTTTATAAAAACGTCCTGGCGCACGCTGCCGTAGGAAACGGGGGAAAAGCGTGCAGACTCGTTAACTGATAATCGATAATCCTCATCCGCCTGGTCGGTCCACCTTTCCCTCCCTTTTCCCCTCCATGTTGAACGTACAACAACGGACAGAAAATATCGACGCGATCCAGTGAGTATTGTGCAAGCGATATTAAAGCTTTTCCACGGAACTCAGTGAACTTTTCGCGGCAAGCAGACTGTTGTAAATCGACGTAGGCAGAGGTCTGCGCCAACCTCGACGCTGGCCAAATAGAACAAAGGATATCGAATGTGTCGAGCGACAAAGCAGCGCCACGACGGTGGATCATGCGAACCATCCGCTTGGCTAATCACAATGGAGCCAGAGGTAATATCGTGTTACTTATCCGACCGTGTTCTTCACCGGTATTTATTCTGATGAGTCTGGTTATCCCTGTTTGAGTAGCAATTTTAGACAGAATGATGATTAACGTATTAAATTTAATATTACTAAAATGGTGCTACAGTAACCTGCGAACATATTTAAACACATTCTAGAGAACTTTTACGTGTATAACACGCGTGTCATACGATATATTTTGAAATTTCGTTAGCAATGTAACGAGACACGGCTGTCGTGATCATGTCGATGAAATTTGCAACCAATCTGAATATACAAATTACACTATATCTGTTATAAAATTAGATTTTGCGAAATATTAGCATACAGCATGAATAGCATATCTCAGGCATTGTAATTTCCAAACCTTCCACGCTGAAAAGTCAATTTTCCTCTTTTATCCTTTACGCTATCTATCGCTCGAAATCTGCAGGTTATTAAATTTATCGAAAATTTCATGAATTTCTATATGTGCAACGATAGGGTGAATTTTCAAACCTACAATGATATTTTAAATTTCCAGACCTTGCGATAATACAGTATATCCACATCCGCAAAATTACTGATTCGCTGGAAACTTAATAAAAATTTCATATTTAAAGATTTTATTTCCATCTAAATTGCCGCCTAGTATCTAACCATGATCTTCGATGTCACTGATATGGAATCAGACATTTCTTGAATTTTCAATTCATCTAGGTTGAAATTGAAGCAAGACGCCGGTTGGAAGTCGTCATCGTGCATTAAAAAAGAGAGGGAGGAAAGAACGCAGAGGTAAAAATGTCGGAGGTAGTTGGTATTCCTACCGGAGATGTTTTCGTTAAGTTCCACCTTCATTTCTGTAAAACGTTTGCAGCACGTGAATACTTGCTTTCAGGCGTATTGTACAACTCTTAACCGCAACTAGGTCAGAGCAAACGTATATGCTGGATACTTTAATCTTTTATGTGATTGTTACGGGAATACTTGTGCTTCCCTATGTAGTTCCTCTTTGCATAGTTAACAACCTTCTCGGCAGGCACACGCGTACGCGTAAGCTTTTCTCACGAGAACTGAACAATCCCTATTGTAATTAGTGGCAATATTTTCTAATTAATGAAGTAGGACGGACTATTAATTCGGGAATTTTTTGACTCGTTTAAAAATTTTCATTTCAGGAATTACGCGAGTTTCAAGAGATTATGATAGAATTATACAGGGAAATATAAATATTTGTAATTAATGAAATTTTAACAGGAAAAAAAAAGGAAATTCTTTAGATGCTCTTAGAATTTCAAGGCATTTTAGGTATTATCTGGTGCAAGTTTCAAAAGATTATAAATATTTCACCATTTAACTTTCTGAATTATGCAAACTACGACTAATGATGCTTCATTTTCATATCAAATTTTTAATAAACCGTATCATGGTGTAAAAATATATCATTTTTAATTTATGGTATTCTTTCCACGTTGATATAAGAGAATTCCACTTTTTCCATTTCTGTAAGCCGTTGAACAAGATTAAAGATTTGCCAGAATATCTTTCCAAGCGAATATTAAATTCTCTCTTCTATGTTAACCATCTGAATTAATAATAATTCTAATAATACAATTTTCGTACTACGCGATATTACCACTTCATTTTCCAATCCACTCCAATTAACTACCATATCAATTTAAAATTAGAAACATTACCATCTATATTATACCTCTTTATAATCGAACGATAATGTTAATCAACAACCTCGTTTTCATTGTTTCAATCCTATTTCTACAATATGTTTCTATGTTTCATATTCATTTCCTTAATTTTCCAATGATTTCATTCGAAACGTTCATTAATCCTCATAGTTCTATTGTAGCTGAATATCATTCATGTTCTTTTATAAGAGCTGCTATAGTGGAACTCCATTTATCTGAACATGCCGAGGAACAAACAGTTTATATAATCGGAGTTCATATAATACGGGCTCTCCAATTATCCCCACTACCTAATTATTGTTCGCATAATAGGAGCTCATGTTCAGATAAGTGAACTTAAGCAACAAAAGCTTAGTCTGCCATTGACGAGAATAGAGTTCTGCTGTATTGTACTTTTACAACCAAGGACCAAAAAAGGACACGAGTACATCCAGGTAATTTACTTTAGCTCGATATTACAATCCCTGAACAAACTTGCAACTCTGTCTCTGAGTCGTCGCCGGTATCTACGGTGTCTAGATTAGAACTTCATCGTGATGAGGAATGTCTCGACGTCTCGGGAATTAGGAAACCTTCGGATCAGGATCAGCGAAATGGCCAGGTGACCGGTTTTGCTACACGCGTCCATCCCCCGAGGGCAACCCCTGAATTTTCGTTTTTCCGCCGGTAAGCTCGATTATTCGTGTAACGTTGCATTGTTCTCGCCCAAAAGTGTAATACGGGCCGCGGAATCCAGCCTCGGGATTACGCGGTTTCTCCTGCTGCATTTCGAAAGACGACCTGTGCCATTTTGCTTTCTGTTGCACGCTTGCCAATGAGAAATCCCAGATCACAGAGCGTAATTATCGCTGCAATGCGCGCAGCGTTACGAGAGTTTCGTTACACGCACGTCTTCGCTCGACGGTGTATCAACAGGGTGGAACGTGGAATTAGACAAGTTGAAAGAGAAAGTGGTGCAAGATTTTGATTGTATGCATGAGTGTTGTAGAAAGGAAGCTTAATAATAAGGTTGAACTCTGCGAGTTCATAGTATCTTTTCGTTTCATTCTTCTTCTTCCTTTTACGTTTTTCTTTGCTCAAAATACTTTTCTCGATTTTATTTAGATCGAACAGCCGACAGAATTGATCGAATAAACAACGAATAGACCCAGAACCTATACGTTGGAAACACACCTGTCCTGCATCAATGGCCACATCTTACCAATGTTATGAAAGCCTGAAACCAACACGTGACAAAGGTATCGCGACGATTCTACATTGTATATCAATGACAATTTGCTTTATTACACCGGTGACGCTGATAGCTAATCGGCCTCGTACACAACTGCCTATCTACGCGACGATGTATCGTGGGCTTGTCACTGCGTCGTTACTTGCACGACTACAGGAATTATTTAACGTGGAACACGAGGCTTTCGCTTCGTAGATAACGCTTGGCGATACGAAATCGGCGTTCAACTATGTTTCTCGTGCTGATTCCGGCCAACATTTTTGATAAATGCTCGACAGCGTCAGCCAGGGAAACGTAGCCGATTGAATTACAGAGAGTAATCTGTAGAGACACAGATGGTCGTGTAAGAGGGGACAGAAGTTCGTGTTGAATGAGATTAGTACCTCGAATAGCGCTACTTGAAATATTCAGAGAGGAAAAATGAACATTAATGACGGTGTGTTGCGATAGTGATGTAGGTTGATGTTAGGGAGCTTGATAATAAGACGGTCATCGGTTTCGTGGAACTTTGATAAAAGGTTACTTTATTTTCCTCTGTGTGTATGTATATATATAAAATTTGGCGTCGATGTTGCTAGCTAAATATTTTACATAATGGTTATTCGTAATTAGAACAATTAAGATTTAATATTTTTTAATAGTTTCATAATAGATTCCTTTCAAACTTACCGATGATTTGAAATTTTTCTATAAAAAAGTTTCAAATGATTATTTTGGGTCCCTATACTATTTATTGATATTTTAATACTTTTTACTACATTATTATTTTTTCATATGAAACACGAAGAAGTAAGAAATTCATATTTTCTACGACTCTTATAACGTTACATTTACTTATTCGCTTTACATGTAAACGTATATGAAATTAGAAAGTACGCTGGTTTATTGGAAAATAAAATCCACCTCGCGTTACACAAGCTAATTCCCATTTGTAATATTCGCTAAAAATTAGGAACAAACTAAAAGCTCGAAGGATGCATTTTTCTCGAGGTGCCTATTTGTCCCAACAAATGCACGCTGCACTCAAGACAGAATATAAACGTAACGCGTGGAATTCATTAGGGCGCGGCTAGCTCAATTTTCTTCTAAACGTGACTTACTTAAGCCACTTTAAAGACAATTGCCGCAACCGAGTGCGAAAGATACGCGTTTTAGACCTCTCGTGCTTAATTGTACCCGCTCGAAATTAAAACCTCCCCCCACCAACGACCCACTCTCCTCGCAACGCCACTATTTTTCATGTAACCTCTCCCTATTTTTATCCATTACGCCGTGTTAGAGGCAACGAGAATTCCACGTTAAAGCACCTACAAAGCGTTTCCTTGTATCGTACACACGGCCCGATTAATTAACCGAAATTAATTAAAACGCGCACGATAATGCGCGCCCCCGCTACAACCGGCAAAATTAAAACGCTTCGCCACCCTAATTCCCTTTTCGACTTTTGGCTTGGTAGAATACGATAGCCCATGTCTATTACACTCTTCTTCGTTGTTTAGTTCTACTTGTTCGGTTTACGAGATGCAAATTTGATCTTTCTTCATCTTTGTGCTCGGAATTTGTGAATTTTCCGATTTTTAATTCGACAACTTTCATAATTTTCTAGTTCGCGATTCTTTAATTCCTGAGTATGCGAACCTTTTTAATCCTGAATTGACAAGCATAGTTTTGAATTTGTAAATTTGAAATCTACGAATTCTCGAATTACTGGAATTCTGGAATTTCGAACGTCTAAACATTAAATTTGCGGATTTTCGTAACTCCGAATTTCTCGAACCTTCGATATTTTCCGATCTTCGAGTTCTTAATCTTTCGAATCGCTAAATTTTCGAACTTTCGTACGTTTCACCATTCGAGTCCTCTAAACTTTGATCCTTCCACTTGCTGTATTCTTGAATCCTCCAATCTTTCAAACTTTATATTTGTAGATTCCTGAATCTTTCAGTTCTTGCCACTTCAAACTCATAAATTTTGTACATCCTCGTGTCTCCACGTGAAAACGAAAATACTAAAAAGATCCTTCAGCGAAAACGCCAATGTACTAATTACACGCGTCATCGTCATTACAATGTAACTCGCGCAACTATTGGTTGTTGACACGACTGCTAATCGATATTCAAAGCGAGTTCCCTCGAAAACTACGGGAACGTGCACTCGACTCGAACAGGGGCAGAGGGTGGAATCACTTCCTCCTCGACTTCGGCGTCGCATCGATTAAGTCGTACGAGTGGCAGCGTAGTGGCCTGATATTCAACCAGAACTAAAGGATTCTTCGGATCGAGATCAATTAAACAAATTAATCGAGCACATCTCGAGCTGATAAGTGTCGTTCGCGATACGTCTTCATTGCCGGTAGAAGGGCGCGTCTGATCGATGCGAACTAATTTGTCTTTTCCCTTACTCTCTTCGACTCTCTCTTGTTCGAATAACGTCTTTCCTCTTCTAGCTTCTACCTATAGACCTTTCTCGACGTGACAGATCCGAGAGTCTGGCTCCATTCCGTCTTCAAGTAATACCGGGATTAAGGATAAGTAACTTCGGCTGAAGTGCAATGGAAACTTTGCGGGTAACCTTACGTTCGTTGCCATCCCAGGCGTGCTCCTGATTCCGGAAAATATTTCGCGTCTCGGCTCCATACCGCTACCCTTTTCATAGTAACGCGATATTAACCTATTTGCCGTGCAACGTTATTAAGAGTGGAGATACTTATTTTTTATACGTCTGTTTAATTGGTTATTTCCAAGGGAGTATAATTGAAGGCAAAGATCTGGGATAATCTTTTTCAGGGACGAATATTATTAAGGATAAACCAAGATCTGTTTTTACATATTTGTTCTTTTCATCTTTGAATGATAAATACTGTTAAAGACAGAGGAAAGTAATTTTTTGATCGAAAAGGGGTAAATAATTAACCGGTTGTATTTAAGGGAATATTATTCGGTACAGAAACAGATAATTAGTCTTTTCATTTTTTAAGGATAAATATCGTTAATTATTAATTTTTGGTGATCGAACCATTATTAATGATAGAACATTTTACTATATATTTGTTCGTTTTATTTCCTGCAGCTGAGTATACAAGAATTAAATTGTGTTTCCAATATCCAATTTATAATGACTTTATAATTATTAACGCCTTATAATTGAACGTGTTTAACGTACTTAATATTGGAATAGTAGTAGGGTTTTTATTGGTTAGTTTGCATCCGACAATGGATCTTATCTAACAATGATAATCCAGAGCTTTGTTTAGACAATATTATTGTTTCGATAGGGAACAATGAGTTCCTGTAATTGTCTTGGTATTGATAGTAATCTACTGACTGTTGCAATATGATAATATGGGGTCAAGTGTATGTGCAACCTATACAATACACGTCCCATATATGCTATCTCTAACTTAAGTACCTTAACTCATTAGCTACTACAGTCTTCGTGTAGAAATCATACAATGATATTTATTCGCGCTTTGCGCAATCTAACGTGCAATTTTGCAAATTTACAACATTCACAGCATCGAACATATGCATCTGATATACAAATTCTTTCGCAAAACTGAGCCTAACATAGAATTAACGTAGAATTTTGAACATTCAAAAGTTCCATCAACAGATGTTGATGCCAGCGTTGGATAAAATTATAGACGGTATTGCTTGAAATTAATTCCACCGGGAAGCTGTTTAAACTGGTATCCGAAGGGAATTAATACGATAGAAAATATAATATCGGTTAAAACTATGGAGAGATTGATTTTAATGCTTGACAGCGAAAAGCAAACGAAAGCTTCTCGAATCGGAAACTAGTATAGTTCCCTGTACGTCATAAACTTTACACAGTTGACATAATAATATTTGCCGACAATGAGCAGCGCGAGCAGTTCAGAAACCGGAGTATTATCCCGAGCCAGCATTGTTAACATCACTGTCACGTGTCCATTATCACGATCATTGTTTCCATTCCATATTATTCCCACTATACCCTCATCATTATTACCATGGCGTCGCTATCCACATCGTATATTACATCTTTGAAATCCTGAACCAGCTCCTTTTTAATCCTGTCTCTATCTGGCATCTAATATTAGCTAATCTAATACTAGGATTTAAATATCCAATTATTTTAACGGTTCATTGAACTCATTAAAATTCGACCGATGGTTTGCCATAATGTTATACGTTGAGGTTGACCGATAGAAGAACGAGTGGATGAATTTGCAATAGAAAAATATATCGAAATAAATAAAGGTATAAGTATAGTGTATAGTGTATACCGATCCAGATCCTCACTCTTACAGTGTTACAATACAATAGAAGAACGTTCATATATTCCTAACAAAGGACATTACCAAAAAAGTTAACCTCGTAGCGCTAGCTAAAGGCTACAAGAAACAGCAATAGAAATCTACTCATAGCTCTTTTGTTTCCAGACCTTGTAATCTAAAACATAACTTATATTCAAGGGCACAATGATATATGGACCTCTCCTTATTTCGAACTTTTTATTTCACTAAATTCTATTCTCTTCGTAACAGCGGTCTCCAGGTCACGGATATACAAAAGTAAAGATGTAGAGTTCTTCTTGAAGTAATTACTTCAACATTATAAATTCATCAACTTCTTTATAGTTCGTACAATCGTAAAGTCAAGATGAAAGAAATAATCAGGAAGAAAATATCAAAGATATCGATACCAAATATATTTTTGAAAATATCAAATTTCTTTACACTTTCCTCGCACCAAGATATTATTATATATATTATTTTATTACAATAAATCGTTATTAAATATAAAAATATAGCGATCTAACTGCATCAATGGCGCACTTAATATCCTACACCGAGTCAAATCTCAAAGTAACCAGAACACTCACGAGTCTAACGCACTCCCATTAGACGTCCCTCTATTCTTCCACTATCACTCCATCATCCCTTCAGACAGACCGAAACTCCTCGACTATTTCCTCTTTAACCCTTCTTACCCGCGAAAAGCATCCCTTTCGACATCGCCAGCATTTTTCCATCATCTTCAGCTCCCTCAAACCCCTGAAGAGAGGACAGGGGTAGCATTAATCCGAACGATCTAACTCACAAGACCTTCCACTCCTGCCAGAAAAAGGGCCATGTAATGATACACCATCGTATATATATCTTTCGATTCAAACAAACGGCTTGCATACAGCTGAGCTGCCTCCACGTAATTAATAATATTCCTAATAATATTTTCTATTTCCTTTTAACTTCTTGTGACCGCATACGATTAGTATCAACAACGATATATTAACCTTTCGAGACGAATTATTTTCTGACCATGAACAAGATAATGTAATGCCTTGTATTCTCTTAATAATTCACCAATAAAACTGTTCATTAACGAACAATGTTCTGTATTATTATCATATCCTGCAAAAGTTCCTATCCCTAGTATCTGTCCCTAAACACGCCTGAATATGGTAAGCAACATTCGAGTAACATAAGACACATTGTCGACTGGGGCTACCAATGTGTCAAGGCTTTGCAACGCAAAACACATATTTTTCCGACGGTTTGGCGCGAGAATAATTGATCGAGGTATTTATTGCCGCGGGATGAGACACGTCGGGTAATTCGAGAGCCGCCATCGTTGCGGATCCTATTCACACGGCAACCCGCCAGCCAGCGCCTCACGAGTGGTTGCAGCTCTGAAGCGTCCGCAACTGACAGATAGAAAGAGAGAGAGCGAGAGAGAGAGAGGAAGAGGGAGAGAGTTTCGCGCGCGGTTCCACGTTCGAATCCGCGCCGATACGCGTCCGTCACGCGGAGGAATCCGCCTCTGAGCGAGCAGACCAAGGGGGTGAGACGAAAATGTCTGAGGGGCGAGGCTCGTAACGCGACCCCGTGTCGCTTCAGCCAGTGTCAATTCCATGGTGTGTGTCTACGTACGCAAGCGATGACACCTAACCCTGTTGTCTATGGTGCTGCCTCTTGTTCGGGAGGGTTTGATGGACGGGTTCGATCGGATGAATACGTGATTTAGTTCTTTCTTTTTTTGATTTTGTTGTTTTATGGCATACTGGCAATTAGGCGGTTGAATAATTATTACAAGATATGTTTCTTTCATTTGTTTTATGGACTGTTGGGAATTAAGGGGCTAAGTAATTGTTGCGCAGTTGAATTGAACGAAGTTATAAAAGCAATTGTGAAAGAAGCTACGGATTATTTTTTAATGAAAAATATAACGGAAACGACAATGAAAAGAATTGCGAGATACTTGATCTCCTTCTTTCTTCTTATGATTTTGTTGCTTTATAGAGTGCCGGGGTTGAAGCTATTGTAATCTATAAGATGTATAAAAGCGTCCACTTGAAATATTCTAAAATACACGAAATTCCCAGCTCTTGTTCCACACAATAAACTCTCATCAACGAAGAAATAAACTCTGACCAAATTCTTGACAACGTGCCTCCCTTTGTCTCTCGCCTGCATCAAGATCGATATGGGGGCTCTGCTAGAAAAATTAGGATTACGTCCAAGGTCAGGCAGTAAGAATCCCTCACCAGGGATCATTCCCAAGGGGTTAGGGTGGTCGGGAGGGCTGGAACGAGGGCAATGGATACAAGGACCCGGTAAGTGTTGTCTGGTCGATCACTTCCGTCCTTTCGACGAAGCGTGACCAGTTGCTTGGCAACCACCGGTCACCCTAACGTTACTTTCACACCGAGACAGCAGGGAGCTTAATGGATACATATTGATAACATTTATGAGCCTTCCAAGCTTCGCTACAGCTCTATCGGGTCTTCTTCAGTGGGATACAACGAATGTTTTGAGTAAGAACGATTCAAATACACGGCCGTCCCAAACCGATGATATCGGTTTAATTGGTAATTGATCTAGTAATCTGTGTTCTTTGATAGATTATATAGGTTCTTCTTAGACGTTTAAAAGTTCGGATAATTGAGAAAAGCGTACTAGACGTGATATTTATTTACGAGCGGGCATACGTATAGCAAACTCGCATTCATCGCTAACCATAGCTTAACTGATTCAATGACGTATCGTCGTGCGAACGTTTTCGGAGTCGGCCGCGTAAAAATAACCTTTATTACGTTATGTAATCATTTAGTAAAAGCAATTCCGCTAAAAGCCTGGGGTAGCCTCCGTCGTCTGCTTTTGCATAACCACGACACAGCTCGACGTCCCCTCCCTTCATCATTCTCCTTCTCCATTCCCTTCCTTTGGTTTAGCAGCAATTACTGTCTCTCTGTTTTTCGAGTCTCACGCTCAAGATAATAAGCGTTACGGCAGCGGCCAAAAGGAACTTCTTAATCTTACGACGGCAGTCTTGGCTGCAGATTTCAAATTGAAAGTTTACAAGGGACCCGTACCCACCTTTTTGCCCCGTGGACACGCTTCGAATTAACTTAATTAACTCTACGGACGACACTGAAAACTAGCGTCGTAAGATAGAGGGACAACGGTTAAGATAGGTTGGGTTACAAAACGGGAAAGACAGGTCTTTGGAACTATTCACGCGTTCAACACGCTTTTGCGATTGTTTCACAGTCGGAGATTAACTGGTGCCCGTTTCTCATCGGTGACTGGGTCGTTTGTTAGCCCCCAACCAGAGTGGCGAGTTGATCTGTTACGAGAGAAGCTGATGGATCCTCTCTAAACGATACTCGACTCTGGACTCTAAACTTTTTGAAAGCGGCTGGCACGGCGAGTTAAGTGGTAGAATGGAGATATCTTTGTTTTGCAATAATCAGAATCAAAATTCAGATTTCCTATTTGGTCCGTTTCTGTTACTATCTGATGAACCAATTGGGCTTCTAACAGGAATGCTTATTAGTATATCTTTCTCCAAGAAGAAAACGTTATACAGTTTCTAGGAATCTGGGTTTGGTGGATTTGTAATAACAGTATGTGAATTTTGTCAAACTTTACGAATTACTTTCCTAGAGAGTTGGCAGACTGTGAATGTAAATTATTCGTTGAAAATTTGCAATTAGTAACAAATTTAAGGTTTCTAGCATCTTCGAAGGGTATCAGGTGATCGATAGCCAGTTTTACAAACAATTGTCTCGTAACATAATACTTCTGCTTATGGCCAGTTAGTACACATAGAGCATATAAACTTTATCAGACGCAACAATCCTTATAGATAACGACGGCGAGAATTCGCGTCATCCATGAGTTTCAGAGTCAACAAGTTCAAAGTCCAACAGGGAACAATCCAAAGGTTGCCGCCATTCTCGGGTCCGAGTAACTCTAATATCGCGCAAGTTCGAAAATTACAGAAGTTCCGCAAGTTCGAGTACTTCATTCAGAAGCTCAAGAAATTCCGAAGGTTTTACCGTAGCCGTGAATCTTAAACTACCCTGATCTTACCTCCTACGAACTTTATAGAGAACTAAGCTTACAAATAACCGTGGAATATTGTCTCAAAACGCTCCAATCAGATCTATCTCGTCACAGTTACTGTTGGACACGTTGTAACAACGGATGCAGAGCTTACAAACAACACCGTACGCTTGATTCGAATATTTTTCTTCTCTCTTCGATTCAACCAGATGGATTTTAAATTTATTCGTAAAAGTGTGATCGTAAAAGCGACAGTCCATGGTCTGACTAGCTTTCATCCATTCTAGAAATCCAAAGTCTACCAATCACACTTCGTATACCTTTAAAAGAGTACGCCAATCAGAAATCTAAAACTAAATGACCAAGGAGCGACGCTCTAAAGTCTAGCCGGATCTTCATAATCAATGTTTCAGATACCACGGCTAGAAATAAAGTGGCAGACCAGGCAGGCAGCTGGTCAATGACACGGATGGGGTACTGCCGTTGCAGCGTAAACACAAATAACAGGATTATTAATTCAGCAGCGGACTGGAGCACACGTTACGCGTCGTTTGCGTGGTCATTAGGCACACAACGAGTGCGGATCGATCGAGCCACTCTACGTGTATACTAGCCGCAATTACTCCACCGTTATATTAGCTACTCTGTCCTGATAGATTACTGGACAAACCAGCAAGTCGATCCCTTCAAGATTCGATAATGATTTATGGCCATTCAATCTTCTTCCTTTCTTTCCCTTCCTTGGGTTCGTTCTTCGATCTCCTCCGAAGCGTGACTTTGTTGGCTGTCATGGGCGCGATATATGTCCGTGTCATTTTCGATGCTTCACGATAACTGTTCGCAATCAGGATAAAGTGCGTGATGTCTCTGGGGTTAGAAGTTGGACTGTGATGCTTTTTGGGGTTGCTTTCTCGGCGAATCTTCGTGTCGTGATTGATGTGGGAAGCAACAGATGTAGTTTGCGATAGTTTTGCAGAATTCTATTTAACGAAGATTAGGTATTTATCAGAGCTGCATCAAATGATGCACGAGATTGCGAATGGTTTCAATTTTGATAAAACGTGGTGCGGTGTTCTAAAATCCAACTAAGTGAAATAAATTCTACTGGAAAAAGTTCGTCGTTCGCAAATTCCACCAACTGCCAAAGTAGTCCGGCGAAAGATAAAGCTGCACGATCCATCCTAGCTGGTTATACTCGAAAATGGTTACTGGTCAGGTGTTTACGGATACTGAACTAGTTTCATGAAAAATCGAACCTGGCCGTACACGAAACGCGGGAGAACAGCGTAAGAAACCGGTCTATTTCCTGGTGGCCCACTTCACGTGCAAGGAACCCATTTTCGAAAGTGACTAATCCATAAAAATGCATTTCTCTCGGCACAAAGGATGGATGCCCTGGTATTCATACTTGCATCAGCGACGTCAAAAAGATTAATGCCCCGCTCGCGGTGAGGATAGCGCCGTTTTTTTTTTTCTTCCTTTTCCGCCCTCTTCTCTCTCCTAACTCCTTTATTTTTTTTAATGTAAAGGATAGGAGAAAACTGGCATCCAGAAAAAAAGCACTCTCCACCGCGAAGAAATTACATTCTCGTCTCTCGTTCTCGCGGATTTCTTCTTCGTTTGCATAAAAATCTTGATAACAAAATATTGTAACCCGTATTTTCTGCCTGTACGTACAATCTTGCTAGTCCTCTTCCCGTGTTTTCAGACGGCGAGACTGAAAAACAGCGATGAGCTGAAGCACGTCGCAAATACAAGAACAGAATATAACAGTCGTGCTATAATTTTCAAACTACAGCGAAACTTCATTATATTTTATAAGCAGCTGAGCATTCTTACGCGTTTATGAAAAATTTTAAATACACAGAATGAATATAATACATAAACAATATGTATATAAAATAACCAAAGTACAATACCTTTTATTCGTGATATATATTATATTGGTATTTTATTATTAATATGTAATAAATGTCACAATCGTCTACCAAAGTATTTCTAATTAATTATATCAAATTCCTTTAATTATATTCGTCATAATGCACAAATTTCCGCGATCTACCGACTAATATTTGAACTCTATCAAGTAAATCTTAGATACTGAATTTGATTCGGATTTATAAGTGGATAATGCACATGATCCCATCGCTATGAAAAAAGGCTGGTTCTTTCTGCCTCTTCCTCTGAGGCGAGAAATTCCGCTGCAACCCTTGATGGATGTTTCAGGGGATATTTCCATGGACCACGTTTAAATTTCTCATCTGCGAAGGGACTAATGTCAAAATGTGTTTCAGCTGACGAAGGTAGGGCTTTTTTCGAGGAGAAATCGCCAGACCGAGGACAGAAATTAAGATTTCTGCCCGTCTCCTTCCCAAATTATATTTCAGAACTTGCCTCCCTGTATCCCTACGGCGAAGAATTATCGATATTATGTTATTCATAATTTTAGAAGAAATTCTCACGAAATAGAGTTTTAAGTAGTGTAGACTCTTATAGACTAAAAGTTGGAAAATTTAAGATTGCGTGTTTGAATATTAAAAGCCTGAAATTTCGACGATGATCGAAAAGGAATATAAATTATCCCAAAAGGGCCCAGAAAGTATCAACTTTAACCAAATGTACAAACTAAACTAACCTTCTTTCTATCAGACTATTCGCAAACTAAAATTCCAAGTAGTACAGGTCCTTGATAAATCCACCGCAATAAAAGCTCAGAGAATAAGCATTTACAATTTGAACGTTGAAAACTTCAACTGTTGACGATAATTCGTGGAAGAAAGATATAAATTACTTCAAAGATAAGTGGGAAAGATATCGAGTTTCAGCAAATTTCGCTCGTGAACTAAAATTTTAAGTAGTATAGACACGCCATTGATCAGCCAACGCCAAAAAACGAGGGAAACCTTTATATTTCTCGTGGATATTTAAATTTCCCAGAGTCTGCAGAAACATTCTGCTCATTATGAATATTTATCTCGGCGATAGCGGAAATATAGGGTCGCTTTCTCATCACTGAAGGGGGATCATTGTCATCCTCTCAAAGTTAACAGCGAATAACAGAGAAAGAGAGAAAGAGAGACAGAGAGAGAGAACGGCGGATCGCTTTTCAGAGGAAATTGCGTGCCGTTTTTCAGCGGAGCCCTTATGAAATTTAAAAAACACCTTTCGTTCGTTATGCACTGAACAAGCCCGACACAGTCGGCACTCTCAAAAATATACGATGACCTCTCTCACTCTTTCTCTCTCTCTCTCTCTCTTTCTCTCACTCTCTTACTCTCGCGCCCTTCCTCATGAATATTTAAACTGGATATTAAAGGCGCACAATCACCGCGACTCCGACCACCTCCAGTCTCGAATTTCGAGACAATCGATCTCGAAAGTTCTTTATTCGTTAGCTGTGCGAAACGAAGAGCATTTCTGTAAGCTGATGGAGAAAAGAGTGTCGCAAGCTCCGAGAGGTAAGCTAATGTCTTCGCACGACGAATTTTCCAAACAAATAGGAAAAAGGTGAGGTAGGAAAATATAATATAAATATAATATAGGAAAATATAATATAAGGACAATATCGTTAATTTTATCATCGTTTCTATTGGAAGTTTATTGGTTCCTGATACTAAAAAAAAGAAGAATAGAGCGCAAAACGCAGACTCGCTATTAGGATATCGATTTCAGAGGGTGTGACATAAAACAGTAGACCGGTCGGAATGGAATTTCGGCACTGGTTACACGTCAGGACGGCGCGCGGACGTGTCAAAAACGTGGACAAGGAACAAACGCGTGGAACGAAGATTTGCTTTTAAGCCTGACGCGCATGGAACGCGTGGCTCGTCGCATTAGACATTAGTCAGCCGTGTTTATTCTGCCTCTAGAACTTGTTCGCGCTGTTGCAGCAGTGGTACGCCGACGTGGCCTAAAATTAGATTTCATAGGGACAATGGACCTCTCTCTGTACGGTACCTGTCAGTCACTGCACGACAAATGACCTGACGAGATCTGGAGCAACGATACGTCGAAGAAGCGCTCTTCGTTGCGAGCTGTTGCGTACAATCGATTCTTAAAGAGCTATGGTCTTTCGAAGAATTCAATATCGGAATTATGCGAATAATATGCAAAGAACATTCTGAGTATCGTTTAATATGTGCTTAGAACGTAATTAAAAATTTAACGAGTTTCGAATCTAGCAATAAAAGACAATAAAAAGAATTGCTTCTGAGAAACAGATAAAGTTCGTCAGCTTTCGACACTGAATTACGGGACAGACTGCAAGATCAGAAGTTAATTATCCATTAACCCACCTTTTCCGAATTTAAATTCAATTAAAAATAACTCCCAACAGTCGGAATCTACGAATCTCGTTTAGAGATCTACTTAAACTCGTCCAAAAAGTTCAATGTAGATCTGATCTACTCGAATCTACAAGATTTAGGTAAATCTAGATCCACTTAAACTCTTCGGAAAATACGAGAAACCGCACAGGAATCAGCAATTTTGGCGAAATTGTCAGATCGATAACAATATGCAAAATGCTTCTTCTTGCATAATGAAATGAATAGTTTCGCATTATAAAACATTTCTACTTTACATAGTAAATATATCAACATACAAAATCATTGGAAACTTCCTCAACAATCCGATAATTAATTTCCATCACGAAATCCATTGTCCGCGACAATTCACTGCATCAATCATCAACTCCTTTTAACCTATTTCCACCTCGCCGGGACACTTTCTTCGTCTCTTCTTACAAAACATCCGTGGAAACTCCAGATATCCATCATGCTCTTCGCTTTTCTTTTTTGGCGGAAAAAGGTGAGCCATTAAAGGCCCTGGGTGACGATCTGTCGCGAGAAACGGTAACGATGCGTGGCTGATTCATAATCGTAGAAAGAAACGTGGAAGAAACGCGAACTAACAGTCGAAGAAACGTAACGCGTTCAGCCGGGATGGCCTGGCCCCTTGAAAACGCAACCCGGCTACACGAGTGCTCGTAAAAAACTTCCCCTTGAATCATCCTGGCCGCAGTTTCGCAACAACTCTCGTTACGATGTCGCCCCTGTACTAAAGTGGAGACCGTCTGCTCGAGCCAGCAGACGTTCTCCTTGTTATTACCACGAGGAGGTAAAAATAACGTCGGTCAGCTTCTTTCAAACTCGTGTCCCGGCTGATGCGAATATTTGCCTCCTTTCAAGGGATTTCGCCGTTTCTGGCATTAATTTGGGAAAACGTTACCGGTTGATTAAAGACGCTGATAACGGACCCGAAGGATGACATTTAATTATTCGTGATGGACGAAAGAGATTTTTACACGCTTTGATCCTGTGCAGAATCAAAATTTAATATTGAAACGAAATTGGCTCAGAGTCTAGTTGGGCACTGTACTCGGGTTAGTTTCAAGGGACGTTAAACGACGATTAGAGACACGAAAAGAAGAAATTATGTACGAAATTGTACATTAGATGTAAATATTTACAATAAAAATATATATCATCTTATAGCAGAAAGGGTGGCAAGGTAAGAAGCGTAGAAACCATTGTTCTATCACGTTCCCACGCATAACTAAAATTCTATTGTCTCCAGCATTCCCACACGATCTTAACCAAACCTCCAGGGTATTCAAATCTCAACCACTTTACTTGTCTCAGAAAAATCCACTGAAATCCCACTAAAATCCACCCGGGACAACCTGTACACATCAGAAACTCGAACCACTGGTCCAGCGCACCTGGGGACCGATCAGAAGGATCGATAACGAAGGCCTACAGAGCTGCAAGCGTCCAGCTCGTAAACGTCTGGAACCACGAATGCTTCTGATTCACGAGCTCGGCAGAGGATCGGTACACGGTAGGCCAGGGCGACGCGTCGCTGGCTTGGAGCGGTTGCAAATTGAAGAAAGCAATATCAGGGGCCGGCTTTAATACCTCTCAGTCAGCTATCCTGGGAGGAACCCTCGCGGCCCGGTTAATCCGGAGTCAGCTGCCGGAAAGGAATGGAAGCCATTTCGGTAGGCCGTGGCTGATATCCGCCACCTGGCAATATTTCAACGATCCAGCCAGGCTACCAAGGGATAACGGACCTACTCTTTGTCCGTGGTAATGGCGGAACCGACGATTCCGCCACCGGGCAATTAGAGACGATCTTCCAGGGGCGCTCTCTCTTTCTCTGCAGGAGGGCATCCCTGTTGCGAGAGGGATTGCGCCTGAACAGCGCGTTGAATTGGCCTTGGAAAAAAGTGGTCGAAGAAGGGGAACGACTAGCTGCAGGGAGAATTAGGTGTTTCAGTCGAAGATGTTAGGGTTTGAGGTGCAACCCTGTCTGGCGAGCGTCTGACGCTGGGTTTGGGGACTACAGTGATTGTCTCTTTCTTCGTACTTTGCATACGATAGTTTTTGAATGATTTTTAGTAAAGCATTTTAACTTGTTAACACCGCCACTTTCATATTATCAATTTTAAGCAATATTTGTAGCAATCGTACATACCTGTAAGTACAGAATTAGAAGAGCATTTTATTTCAACATCCAGCGGCCTCTAGGGAGGTCTAATTTCTATGAAAATGAGATTTGAGCTTGTAGAAAGGATATCCTGTTATAATTTTCTAAAGTTACCAACTTTTTTTGTAGAAGAAGTTAGCCTAAAAAGAAAGCAAATAATTTTAACTCGAAAGTTTGAATATGGAATGTAATATTTGAAAGTACAGCGAAAGTTGATCATCGCATAACCTCAAATAGTAGATACGACATAGACAAGTAGGACTTGGAAGAAGCGATTATGCAAACGAGACTTTGAGAGAACGATTGTAATGTTGATTCAGTGTCGAACAAACAGTGGAAGGAAATTTTTAGCCGATGATCGAAATCTAAAGAACAGTTGAAGCCGTGCCAGCTGTCGAATATCGTGGCCACGCTAGCCAAGTAGTTTTATTTCTCTTCGGCACCTGCTCTCCAACTTACCAGCCATTCAGTTTTTCGTCGGGACTCTAACTACTCGCTCGTTCGAAAGCCCGTCGAAAGAAATACTCTCGTCCGATACTTTCAAATCGAAACTTCTTTTCCCCAGGAATTGAAAATCTACCGTTTCTGTTTCACTACGATCGAATTTACTCGAATCGGTGCCACGCCCCACTGGTACACTCTGTTTCTTTTATTTCAAAGTTACCCTCCATTTATTTTCTTTTAAAGCTATATCCTAAACGTAAAGTCTTCCTACCATTTTTGAAACGAAAAACAGTTTCGATATATACCAAACGTATAGAATGGAAAAGAACTAAGATAAAACAAAGACTCCTGCTTAAAATACAATTAATTTTCCATTTCACTCTACTAATAAAACCGTATCAAATCATAAACTTTCTTTCTAAACCTTCGACAAATGGCACTATGTTTAACATAACCTATACAGCCATTGATCTACGTACACATCCAAAGACGAACGATCCAAAAAGCATAGCAACTAGTATTTTCGTTGAGTAACGACAAACGTTCGTTAACACGACAGGAACCACGAGCCAAAAGTCACGTTTCCCGCGGTTATGCGCCTCCAACGTTCGCATAACCTCACTCTAACCTGTCTGTCTCGTAGCTGATTCGCCATGTTCGATGCAACGCGACAAAACATCTCGCGAGGAGAGGAACGGCTGGGGACACGGAGACAGCTTATTTACCCTCTAAGAGGCGAAGAACGAGAGCTGAAAGAGAAAGATGCCGGGAGCAAAGTTTTAATTGTAAGGCCGTCCTTCCACCGCTTCCTTGGTCCAAGGGATTCCGAGACTACTTTGACGCAGGACGAATGGTATTTGATTAAAGGAAGCGGAGGAATACCGATGATATTAAAATTTAATTGGCGTCGAGTCGAGCGGACGAAATACAAATTCGGGCGCCCGGCCTTTGTTCGAATTTACCCTTTCCAGCAGCGCCTTTTGTTCCGATCCGATGCCTCCTGCTTTCAGTTTTCCGTCTCTTGCAAGAGGATTTCTTATTTTGCTTCTACGGGAAAAGAATACCGCCATGACATGTATCGTATCTAAGATTAACTACCCAAGTTAATTCACAGACATCATCGATGAATATATTACGTGTGCCGTACGAAACGTTTTGAAATTCTTTTAGCACTGCGAAGAAAATCAAAGATGAATGTATTACTAGAGAAATACCGAAGAGGTAGTGAAAATTTTTAATAATATTTTCTTCAAGAGAAATTGAACGACTATAAAGGTATGAATAATAGAAGAATGTAAATAAGTTGGAAAGTGCAGCTATATTAATCTATATTAATAGGAACGAATATTAATAAAGAAATATCGAAAAAATACCAAGTATCTCGGAAAATATTTTTTCGAAGGAAGAATGGAAGGAAGTAATTCGCGATGGACAACGGTTGCACCGAACGAACTGAGTGAAAAGCACTCGATAACAGGGATATCCAGAATTCCGGAAGCGGAGGTTGGCTTCGACGGAAGGAAAGCTCGTGTCATCCTTGTCCCTCTTCCCATCGGAACGTCGTTCTTTGGCCCCTCTATTGCTTTCACAGCGAAATTTCCCACGTGCTTGATCACGTCTCAGATTTCGTTGCGTCGTTATCATTTTCTCGATATTTTTTCTCGTTTTTTCTCTTCTCTCTCGTTCTCCGTTCCATGGCTTTCCTTTTTTTTCTACCCTCGTCTCCTTTGCCATAGGGGAGGATTCAGAATGTCAGCAATGTTCGACGAAAGTGGACGCTCGGTGCGTGTGTTATTGGATACCTTCTAGGATACCTTTTTCACGACGAGCTGCAGTGTCGAGGAATAAATTGATTGAAATTCTTCTGCCCCTGTGAAATATCCTGGCGACGTCTTTTATTTAAAAATTTGCTACTTCCCTAGAGAAATATGGAGGATTCTCTTGTTCCTGTTGGAATTCGGTTTACGAAATCAACAGGAGAAATAAACAAGTGACTTGCAGAAGAATGACGATGTGTTGACAACGATTATTTAGGGAACATTATTTAACGAATACAGAAGAAAATCAGAACGAGTTACGTTTTTAATTTTTTACGGAAGAAGGATTAAAAATTGAATGGGTTGTTTCACGTGTCATGAAAATTATTTGGTTTTCAAGTTTATATCCAAGATAAATGCATCGAGTGTATTGAAGAGCAGAAACTTCAACGCCCAAAATGCCTCAAACCACGTCAAAGACACGTCAATCCATCTAATCCCGCCACTGATCCACTCACCAAGATTGAATCTCTGAAGTTCTCAAAGACCCACATCCGAATCAATGTTCCGTTCATATGTATACCTTGGCGAATAAAATCTACCCTTATTCGCATAATTACACCCCTTTACTGCTCAACTATTGTTTAAAGATTGTTGAAATTTAACAAAGAGTTTATTCAATTTTATTTTTAATACGGTAAAATAAAATTAGCTCGCTGTGTTTCACGTTTATGTTTATCTTAACTTTTATACCGGCGCCGAAAATATACGGCAATCAACCCCGTATTCAGCCCTTTAGTCCACGTCAGACTCTAAGTACGAAGCGTATTAATATTTCAAGAAGTTTTATTATATTTACACTAGGAAATAAACAGACCATTAAAAGAAATATGGAAATAGGTATGTAGGTAGCCAGTTACGCTAAAGTTAACCAATAAAACCAAAGTTTCCACCCTCATTCCCATAATTTCAATCTCCTTCCTTCGTCCACTACTTCTGTAACGAAATTTACGTTATGCCTGGTCACGTTTCGGAGACACATTGCCATGATTCCCGTGTCTCCAGACTCACCCCTTTCCCCTACGCCACGACTTCACTCACCCCTCGTTTTAAGAGGAGTCACTCTCATCAACGGCGAGCCCTCGAACCAAGAGATGCGCCTCAGCGGCCACGTAGCTCTGTTTCATCCCCTCCATCATTCAGCGAGTACATTATGCAACGAGGGTGCTTGTCGAGGCAAGGGTGCTTTCCGGTAAAACACGACCAGGGGTGTCTAAGGTCGAGCCAATCGCCGACTCGAAAACATTTCTTGGCCGTCGAGCAACGTTAGAGCCCGTTAAAAGTTAGATTAGTCTAAGTAGCTTGAAAGCCCTAATGACTAAACGACAAAAAGAAAAACGGGGATTCGAGAGGGTGAGAAGAGGACTAGGAACCAGGCTAAGTAGTTCTTTGCCATGATTTGGGTCAGAACCCCTGACCTAGCCGAGGTTTTGTTCCGTCAGTGTACGCGGGGTCGAAGAAATAACGTTTCCAGCGTGAAAATTAGGCTGGTTGAATGGGGTTCAGACCGATGGGCCATTGTCAACCATGTTTTCATTGTGATCGCCGTTTTTCGAGCAGGTGAATTTAGTCGAGGTGTTCCCGAGGTGTGACAGTTTTCACAGAGTACGATAGTTTCAGATACTTGAGGATTTTGAAGTTCATGAAAGAGTAATCGTGGTTTTATTATTATTATTTGATAGATTTCGTGTTACCGGTGTTTATGGCACGTCCATTTCAGTATCGTTTTATCTTAAATAATCTTAACTAACACTCTGAATCTCACATATTTGGCAAACATGCATCCATCCGTCAGCAGATGGCAAAAATCATTCCAGACAACCTAATCAGCCGAAACGTTCCAGTTGGAATTGCCTAGTCAGCTCGAGGCACACGCGAGCAGTCGAAAGAAAGCTGTCCTGACCCTCGGCCAAGTCTGATAAGAGATAAATTACAAGACACGAGAGAACGAAACGTGGCCGTAACTCGCAACGAAATCTAGCGGCCAGCACCATAATCTACGCCAGATACGACACCACGTGGTAGTACTACTTCCCTGTCTACTACTCGATCCCTAGCCGTATGTATGTATAAATCTACCTTGGACAAAAACGTTGCCAGGCAGACGTATCTATAGGGTGGTCAAAAAGTCCACAATCAAACTTATCAGAAGAGACAAAAATTTATTGAGAAGGTAGATCCATCTACTATTTCCCTCTCTCAATCCTCTCTGACGACATTTCTCAGTCTTTCAATAAGACGTAGAAGCATGAACGAATTTTTCACACAATAGCAGAGTTTATAGTAATTATTCTTTTAGTACGTATCGGTTTCCAAAAATACATGTTATCGTGATATCCTATAACAACTTTAACGCAACGTCTCGATCAAATTAAGAGACGCGAGTGAAAAGTGACAACGTTTCGTACGTGTCCCTAGGTAAATGACCAGCAACTGAAATTTGATCTTAACTTCTTGAAACACTCTGTAGGTACACGTACGTAGTATTACGACTGTATTCGCGTCTACGCTATCGAGCAATGAAGAGAAAGCCCGTCTAAGCCCCGGCTAAACACGGCAGAATGTCTATAACTCTCAGAACTCGTCCGTCTCGAATTAACCTCTCTCAATTAAGACAATGGTCCCCGGGTCCCCCGGACATCCTCTTCTCATCGAAGCGAGAATAGAGCAGCCAGAAGGGAAGGATCTCAGAGGTTCTCAGAACTAAGTGTCTCTGCAGCTCCTGGTTCTATGTATATTTATATGGAAAACTCGAGAACACGACGAGGGCGGCGAGAGGAGCGAGGAGAGACGAAGGTCTGCAGAAACGGAGGAAGGATTGCCAGCATTCGGTCTGAGCTACGTGGACAGCTGCTTAGAAGAGAAATGAGAAAGTTTTCTCCCTAAGAGTGGAGAAAACGGTGTTATCTTTTGTCACTCAAGTGTTCTGATTCTGATGTTTGTTGGAAGACGAATCTCCGTTTCTCTGTTCAATAGATTTAATGTTTGGATACTTGATAGATCTTAGGAATTTCTGTGATATATATTTTAGGCTAACACGATCATGGATTCTAGATTCGATGATATGGATCGTATCAAATATATTATGAAAATAGATAAATAAAATTAAAATCTCTCTTCCCCCTAATACAGTTGAAAATAACTTTAAAGAAATATTCTAATAGGAATCGTTCTGTTCTATACACAAACATTTTCCAACCAATTCGTTGATAAAATTCATTTCAAGCACAATCGAAAGATCCTGTATCGATTCGACGGATATAGTGGAACAATTTTAAATTACGAATAATTCCTCGATAAAAGTCAAAGAATTCTGAATTCATTCCCCGATAAAAGTCGAGTAATTCTAAATTATTTCTCCGATAAAAGTCATTCGAACATAATCAAACAATCCGAAAGTAGTTGCCTGAGATAATTGCCTAATAAAGAAATCATTCCAAGTGGTTATAAATTTAAAGCTACCAGCACACCAAAAATACCAAGTCTGGCCGGATTCTTTATTCGTCACGAAACATGGTCACCAGTTATCGATCAGTGAGTGGAAGCAGTCGACGAACGGAACAACACCGTGTCACGGACGTACGGAGGCACTTGGAAAACGCGATACTGGAATTCAGTAGCGTCGCGATGAGAACCGGAAGGAGGAACGTCAATACTGCTGTCTCCCTTCTACATTTAGGTGATCGCTTCGTCTCGAAGGAGCACTCTCGCTTTCAGTCAAGACAACCAGACTTATCGATTAATCGGCCAGATAGACGCGGCTCTCGGATTCAGAATCGGCACCAGGATTCGATCTGGTCGCGTTTATCTTGCCGCGGAGCGGATAACAGCCTCGGCAAGTTCGTCGTTCAACGGAACATCCGGCCAGGAAATGAATCGTTCCGCGAGGAAACACGACGAATGTTCCAGTGGCTGAAGGGAAACGCGGTTCCACTTTGAGGTTGGGATGGATAGAGAACTCGAGAATTTCTGGTGACTTGGGATCGTTCAATTGTGTTAGGATGCTGATTTATATTACTTTCGAAATTCGTTCGAAACACGATCCGTATCGTAAAGGCCAATCCGTAATTAAACAATCCTTGATCGAAGTAAGTAAAGATCTTCTTAGTTATAGAAAAAATTCAGTGAGTTGGTTCTTGCGAATTTGAATCGTGCAATGTGATAAATGAAACTCGGATTCTTTAAACGTTGAGTCGAAAAATGTGATGAATGAAATACTCGTTAAATTTGAATTTTCATCGTAAAATATGCAATGCACGGTCGATTAATTCTCATCTCGGTATCGAAATTAAAGGCTTCATTATTACCGTAAATCATGAATTTCGACAGAGTGAAACAATTACGAAAAGCTTGGTATAAAGACAAGCAATATAAATTTCCGCGATGAAAAATGAGCCCGCACGGCAACGAGTAGAAAGCCCTTTAATAGAAAGCTCAATAGCCTGTGTGTCATGGCACCGATTTCCATATTCGATACGGACCGCGCGATTTTAAGAGCCGGCTTAAATTATTTCACATAAGCCCCCGCACCGCTATGTCCACAGCGAATTTGTCATAAGCCAATGTAAATTCGATGTAAAATCAAGATATATGTTTCGCGCTTCAGTAAATGGATCACATGATAATATCGCGATATAAATGTGGTACAAACGAAAATCCATGATGTCGAAAAGATTACAACGTCGATAAGAGTAGATCTTTTTCGTCTAAATTTGTGCGACTGGCTCAAAAAAGTATTTGGACGCTTAATATAGAAGAGTGTAAAATTTTTTAAAGATTTCGATGTACAAATTCTGACGTGTAATTCATAAGTTTCTGGTCATAGATTTTAAATTTAATTTTGATATTTACATTTGGCATTCTCCTAAATTTTAATCTACGGATTTTGGTTTTCCTCTTTTCACCGTACTAATTCTTAACCTTTGCATCGATTTGACATTAAGAAAGAAACTAAATTACGAAAACTGAGAAACGAGCGAAGGAATGAAATATTTTGTGATGTAAATGAGCCGCCTAACTGCGTACTACGCCACTTGATAAAACATTACCTAAACACCAAATTGCTCAAATGACGACTAACATAGCCTGGCGCCACCTAACAATCCTCGGTAATCTATTTTCCAATCTATCGAGAAAATTACTCGACCAACACGGCCGAGATCCCATCGAAATAGTAATCTACGTAAAAATGAATTCGTTGAAAGTCAGACTTTCTCTCTCTCTTTCTCTTTGCATAGCGGAAACGTTTCAGCGAAACGGAGCCAGGTTCGCGATCATTTCCGGCGTCTATTCGGTGGCTGGTACTCGGGCGCGTATGAAGAATCGTATTTAAAATTCATTTCCCCTTAACGGCCGTTTAATCAGTTCGTACCCTGGCCGCCCCCTCCCTTTGTCTTTGCCATTAAATTATGTTCTTTCTCTTCTCTCCACCCATGCAAAATGGGAAATGTGCAAGGTAGCCAGAGGGTTCTAATGGGGGAGGAGTCAAAGTGTTTCTTTGAGAGAAATAAATAAACCCGGCAATGGATTCAGAAGAGAGCTATCCATTTCACGGGGGATCGAGCCTCCCTTTCTAAATCACTTTTATCTCTAATTTCGAAATAATTTCGCCGGGCGCAACCATTGTCTGTGTTGCTCCAGGCGAACGGATACTCCTCGGGGCTAGAAAAAGTTTTAATCCGTCGCTTCGTTCAATATGGCTTCTTCTGTACTTCCGGTTGCCCGGGAATAGAGGTTACGTCAGGTTAATCTGCGCTTTCTTCGTCGCCTTATATTGGATCGCGCCGAGATAACGGACCGTTTAAGTGGAGTTTGATGAACTGAAATATTAGACCTTAAATGCATAGCGTTTTTGTATCAGTGTATTTTCCATACACTACCACGTACAGGTTTCGCGTGTATTTTCATGAAGTTGGAATTTTATTAAATAAATGGCGTGTTCACCGTGATGTTTCGTTGTTTTTTATAGAACTAGAATTTCAGTAAATAACGTGTACGCAGTGTTTCTGCATGTATTGGCAACAGGTTTTCCTGTTTATGTTAAAAATATCTCTTAACGAGACGTATTGTAGCAATTTCACAACAATCGCAGACATTTTTCCAAATAAAATATAGAAAATACGAAATGGATTTTTCAATCTATTTTCCTGTTACACGTAAGACATTTTTTATACGCTTTTTTATATTTGGAAAAATTATGCATTTAGAAATGAGAATAGAAAGGAATTAATTTTCAAATTTTAGTTATCTGATTCTTCGATAAAGGTTCTAAACTTATTTGAAGCATAACAGTGCTTTATTAAATGTCTGTATACGACATTTAATAAAGAGAATCTCTTTAAATTATTATGTACATTGCAAAGAATCTTTTTAAATTATCCACATTACAGCGAATATTTCTCTTTTCAAATTATCATTTTCAAGATGTTGAACTTGACTTTATGCCGCAATTTAACAAAATGTCGCGAAATATATCTGAAATGAGAATTTCATCTAAGGGAAATTTAACTCACCGCTTGTAGCACTGCACTCTAGTTTTCTCCAGATGTCGCGTCCACCCTGAAATCACCGCATTTTACACACTGGTGTACTCTGCAACATAAAAGAATATCCAGTTAAAAACCTTCTGCCCTAACGATCTTGGCATTTTTCGAAATGTTTCATCGATTAAACAAATCTGTCGCGAGAGTATATCTTAGCGATAAAGATTTATCAACCGATAAGTATCGTAGTGTCTTTCTTGAGTCGCTTTATAGTCTTGCCACGATCGTACCAGTATCGTAGCAGGACATACGTAACGACGATAACCAGACAGTCTCAGGAATTTCGCAACGTAGGAAAATAATTTGACTAGTAAGCGAAAATCCAGGTCGTATCTCGCGTTTCGAACTCTGGTAAGTAGCTCCGACATCGGACCAGCACGTTTCGTCGTGTATGGCCGCTGTAGCGATATGTATCTACGTTTAAGTACTTTCAATTTCCGCTAAGGTACGCCAGGAATAAATATGTTTATCGACGTTCCTCGGTTATCCTCGTATTTTGTTACAATGCACGATACTGTGCCACGATATTTGGAAATTGTGTCGCGACAGGAGGCACAAATATAGAGGGGCAATAAATTTCAGGTTAAGAAGGATCATTTCTAAAACGAACCACGAATATCTGCCGCTATAAATGACTTTACAACTTAAATTCGAAATTCGACCACGCTCCTTGAAGCTTTGTATCAAATTTGTTCCGATACAGGTTTCTAACGATACAATTAAATGGAAGCCTAATTACAATGATCACTGAAATTCTCAATTACAAGGAAGAACAGAATCGTTGCAGTTCGATCTATCCTTAATTTTCTCATGCAAACACGCGTTGCCAAAAATTGGAAAATGTCCACATACTTTGAAACTGTACCGTATTTTCTCGATGTCACGCGTCGTTCTATCAATAATCACTTGCTGGAAATACCAAGATTTATTGAACTTGGCGTATATATTGTTTGCGATGGTAGTATCATGTACAGCTGTTCGAGCAGGTATCAGGCGAACCAGACCAAAATCTCAATACGAGTACACACGTGCAAACAGACGATCGCAAAATCCTAGCTCGAGGATACGATGTTCTCGAGAAGACGGAAAGGTCTTGTGGACATTCGCACACAAGAGCCAGCAATCGACACATGTTCGCGAGAAACGGTGCACCAGCCGAGAGAACCATACACCTAGTCAGTCGATTCTTCGGTGTAATATCTGCAGCCCGGTCTGCAAACAAACTTGCTTCTGTCTCTTCGCGCGAAACACTTTCTTTAGGTTACCGTGTACTGTACACTTGTATGACAGAGCGTGCTTTAAATTTGATAAAATATCGACGAGAGAAGCCAAGTTAGGGAAGAGTTGTTTCGTTCAAGAGCGTAGGTTGTGAAGGTGGTATTGTGAAGTCGAAGTTGAAGTCAAGTTGAGTACTAAGTAGATTTTTGGAGAAGAATGGTTCGAGTGGATTGGTCAAACAATTCTAAATTCTAAATTATGTATGAAAATGATAATTAGAAATCCATATTATATCATCGACCCAGGGCTGGCGAGCACAATAAGCTAACAAACAATTGAATTACCAATTACCTATTTAGCATCCACAATGGTGAAACAATCATCTGAATTTACGGGACTAGGAATACAAATTATATTTAATGAACAAATTTCGAGATAAATGAATATCATATGCGATAGAATAATTTTATACAGTTGCAGGACGAGTTACAAAATTATATAAATTGACAATTTAATCCTTAACAAATTATTTCCCATTTTCTTTGTCGTTCGAAGCTACCAACAGTTTCAAAATAATGATGATTTTCAAAACCATCCGAAATTCTTCGATAATATTAGAATTCGAAACGGTATCGATCGCAGAAGCACTACATAAATTTTCTATTATTTATTGCTAAAGCTTTACGTCACGTTAAAATATTTCACTGATAATTACGATTATCAACGAATGACAATAAATCGTGACACTACATCCACCGAAATTTTTCTCTCCTACATAGCATATCCATTCCCTGCCAAATTAATTCGTCGTATTAGAAGCTTGCATAAACGCGTTGTAGCCCACTGAAAGCATAACGATGTAACGGGAAGCCATTTAATCTTTCGCGGTCAAATATGTTTCCCCTCGTTCCGCGTTCGTTGATCTACATTGATTTGAAATATTAAAACGTTTGTCGTCGGCGCGAAAGCGATGCTGTGGTCATCGTGAAATGTGACAACGTGCTATCCACGATCATTTAACGTTTCGTGATTCGATATATACGTATATATACGTATGTATGTATATATACACTGGCCTTTCTTTTCACGTTTTCGTTTTACGATTCGAATTAATTGGAAATGTTGAAATAACGTTAGCTCTCGGTTCGGGGATTTTTAATGAACAACGTTTAATCGCGATTAAATGAGCATTGAAATTTGCTTATTCATAAAATTGCGAATATACGAAATTGGATGTCTAGGTTACCATTTTACAGATTGAGTCTACCTACAAATTTAAATTGGTTTTAAAGCGTATAGATTTGTTGTAAATTGCATAAAATTTTCAACTTACATACGAAAAATTAAAGTTAAATTCGCAAGCCTGAAATTGGCGAACGCTGTTATTAGATTAAATACGACACGTGTTAAAATTCGGATTAGTCCTGGTCTACGATAGACTGTTCTCCTGTCCAGTTTAAGTCTGGGTTAAACACTGTTAATCCTAGATTAGCGCAAGCTTAAGATGCGTTATGTCCAGATTAGATTTGCACTATGTTCGAATTAATCTATTCTCCGTTTAGTATAGACGCGAAATTAGATTATGTTGTGTTTAGATTATCGATATAGTATATGTGTGAATTAAATCTAAATTAATTCTCGACGTATGATTCAATTTAAACAAATTTTGCGTATAAGTACCATTTCGGTTCGCATACATAATATATAGAATAACTATATTATTTAATTGTCTATTTATTATTACTTACGTCCCTATATTTTATCCCAAAGAACACAATAAGCAAGCTTAGCATCGTGAAAGCAATTTCTACGAATTTTTGGTACATTCGGTATATTTCTAATCTTCTCTCCGATTCCAATATCGCTGGCCTACAAAATAGCGGAGAAAAACGATCTTCTTAAAGAAACTGGACACGCAGAGGGTGCACTTTCAGCAATTTTGTTTACGGCAGAGAGATCGAACGAGTGTCTCGTGCTTGGAAATTACTGTTTGCCTATAGTTTATTCGAACACCAGCAAATAAAAGTATACGTAATGTCCGTTCGTAAAAGATTCATAGGGGGCGAGCGATTGGTCCCAAGGAACCCGTTGAGACAGAGAAACCACCCTCATAGGAGGCGATCTTTTAAACGTAGAATGAAAGTGTACGTAAAGCAAACCTGCCAACCGATCGACCTCATAAAAATCGATAGATGTTGCTAAAAATCACACGTTGTTATTTATGGCGTACAGTGAATCGCACGACCCAACTTACGAATAATATAATTTCTTATATATTCTTTCTAAATTGCAGTAAAGCTAAAAGTACTTTTCAATTTCATAATTTTACGCCTTCCCCGGCACGAATTCTTCGAAATATTTTATGCATGCTTCTAAAATATTATACTTACTCAATTTCTCGTCACAGAAGAAGAAAGTTTTATGAAATCGCGAATAAACGGTAGTACTTGTAATAAATGAGACAGATTAAGTTGAATATTCCAGCTAAAGACCAACATTTTTCTTTTTTTCTTCATGAACGTCGCGTTATTAGAAAAAGACAGTCTCCGCTGCTAATCAGAATTTTAAATTTTACAAAGGGTCAAAGAGATGATATACAACGATTGAGATATGCAACCAAGAACAATATTTGTCGCAACAGCAATTCGCTATTTATTGGGAATATGTGTAAGGAATAATCCTCTTGCGATATCGAGAAACACAATCTGTCGACGATCAAAACGGTACGAGCATTCTAAAGGACTGTAGCATTATTACTTTATTGCAGTGCCGGTTAGCTTTATCATTTTGCCGTTCCATTGTCACCAAACAATTCATCCGCAACGGTAATTAGTTCTTAGTTCCTCTGTTTGAATGGAAAACTGTAATCAATCGTGCTTTTGTTTCTTGCCAGCAAAGGAAAATCCGGTTATAAGGGGTTAACAATACGAACGCTGAAAATATTGCACATTTCGAAGGCTATTTCCGCTATGAAAGCGGGAATAAAAACACGAATAAACAGAAAATCTTGGTGTATTTTAGAATCGTAACGAGCGTAGAAGAAGCTCCTCTTTCTAAAAGAGAAAGATTTCTACTTCGATTTACAGAAACGTAGCGTTTTCAATGAGCGTAATAATAGACTATACGCCGCTAAATATACCGAACACGTCGTACGCTTTTCATAAACTACACGTTTCAAATAAATCACGGGATGCCAAATAAACCAGAAACGTCCATTAACCTAATATCTTATTTCACTTTCCCCGATAACTCAAAAGACTCGCTCAATGTGTTACCCTCATCAGCTCCTAAATCCAGTAACGTCATTCTGTTTGCCAAAAAGAGCAGAAAAAAAAGAACTTCCAAACGTCAAATCGTAAATCTCCAACGATCTCCACCCCCTTAGCACTAATCTTGCCCAAAGTGTGAGCAGAACAAAGTATCGGGATCGCACATCGTTCCAGACCCAAGAGACCTAAATTCGTGGCCGAATCGAAAGAACCCGAAAGATCTCCGATTCAATTTCACCAGTGACACACTGTCGCCTGTCTTGTCCACCATCCAGAGAACCTTAGAACCGAGTCCCCACGAGGTTAACCCTGAACGATGACCATCGAGCTCCGGACTATTCCTTGTTAGGCCAGAGATAGCTAACGCGCGGCAGTTGTAACGTTTGCTTGGCGTGGACAAAAAGATCGAGCCTGCAGGCATTTGGCAAACGAGGCCTGTGCGAGTCGCGACGCTGGCCACCGTGGCACACGATCCTTCCTGCAGTGAAATTGATGGCCAGGATAGAAGTTTAGTGGCCGTCTATATATCTCGAGCGAAGGAGCCAGGAAAAAGACTGAAATAGGGGCGCCAGAAGAGGTCGCGCCCTATAAGTCTTCAGGATTGTAATGTTGGTAACAGTGCTGTGGAAGATGTATGTAGAAGAGAGAAGGAAGAAGGGACGCACGAAGGTTCGACGAATCTCAAAGTATAGAAATTAATGATTTTGTTTCTTCGATAAAAAGGATTCCTAATGATTTTTCTATTAATAGTAAAATGAAAGTCTATCGAGACTTTTATCTATCTGCCACCGCAATATCCCTGAACGTAATTTCACCGTAGACCACCATCCAATCGCTATATTCACGTAGAAACAGCAGTTTCACAGAGATTGCAGTTACCAAGAAGATGCTAGCGCAAATGTCCAGGAATATTTCAGTCTTTAGAAATTTCGATTCTAATAAAATATTCTTTTCTATTAATAGAATATAAAGGAATCACTTAAACGAAGATCATCGAAATCGTAATATCCTCGAACATAAACGTGGCTAAAATATCACGCTCTTCGACAATTGCACAGTGATGTCATCGTCAACAGCCTATCAAGAACGCCATAAATTGTAAACAACGTAACATATTTTACTCTTCAATTTGCAACCTTTGAGAACTCTAAATCCTAAGTGAAAACATGGAAGCATTCTTTTCTACCGATAACATGGAAAAGAATTATTGAAAATCACCGAGACCACAATATCCCTGAACGTAATATCACCATACAGCATCAGACATGTTCGTCCTTTCTGCAGCGATCCGCAACCACCATAACCGATAGCTACGCGGTCCGAGGCTATTGAATAACATTCGCAAGGCATCGTGGAACGCACTGGGAATTACCCATGTGTATTCACCGGATGGCTGGTACTCCGTGTTCACGTCTGTCCACACTGGTTCTCGAGACGTCGGCCGCTTTCAAGGGCGATTTCATGCGACGGCGATTTAAGATCTCCCTCTAGTGGACGATCTCGCGTTCCTCCTTTTGCTCACGAACGCGAACACCCATAGAGATTCGGGATTACCGCGAACAGGAGAGCGGTCTGGGTTTTTCTCGATGACCGAGCATCGACCACGACTTTCCTCCCCATTTCGTCCTCCCTTTTACCTCTTCTCACGCGTACACTACCTTTCAAAAGTATCTGGACATTCACTCACGTTTAAGAAAGTGTAATTTTCTTGCTAATGGTTATTTACTCGTTTAACAGTTATACGAACATGCTATGAAATACGATACTGTAGAGTCTGTGAAACGGTTTTGTTCGATTTGAGGAGAAAACAAAATTAAAGATTATTGAAATTGTCGATTATTTTCAAACCACTGTCATGTTCTCGATGGTTTATGCAATTATTAATTTTTTATAGTTGAAGTATACGTATGATGGGAAAGTAATAGTTGCGGGTGTGATTTTGAGGTTAGAATTGAAAGATGTTTTGTAATTCTTTCTTACATACTAATAATTAAAGAACAAAGTCTCAGCCGGAATTTTTATTGTTCATTTTCGTTTTATTTTGTTTGGTAGAAACGTCTCGCCGTGAAATATCCTTTATATTGTCAGCCGTTAGGTTAGAAATAGAAACGACAACGAAACGAACTGCAACATGCGCCGCAATTACCGTACCTAACCTCGAATAAATCAAATCCAAGCCTTCCCAAGTTCACGAATAAATCCTAACCTAATTTTCACACAGCGTACACCAAGAACAAAACTAACAGACCAGCTTTCACATACTCCGTAGATTCACTGCTCTCATAAATTCCATTCAACGAACGAGGAAGAGAAAAAAAAAAGGAAAAAGGAAAAGCAAAGCAAAGACCCTCTAGTCAGCAATCTGGTATTCAAATATATCATAAATTTCAGCTATTTACAAAGAGGAAACAGTATCCACTGCACGATAGATTAACAGTTCCCATTTCATGTGTATTTATAGTGGCTCACAAGTATTTAACTTAAAGAAACGTAAAACTTATAGAAATATTTAACGAATCTATCGTGTCTGATAAAAAACCACTGAAAATTTCCTTTGCAATTTATGTCGCCCTTTTCACAAATATATGTACAGTAATACACCGTTTGTTTTCTGAACGATTGGACATTGATTATCCATTCAATTACCGAATCTACCAAATTCATAAAAAGTGAAGTTAATCGCTTTAATTTCTGAAAAGCTCGATTTGATTGACGATATAAATTATTTAAACGAGATATATACTTTGACGATTATCTATTAGAATTGCAAGAGCTTGAATGAAAATTGGATGGAAAAAGGTTTCCAGGAGATAAATAACGATCCGATAGCGACGCTTAATCACACAACTCATTTCCCGCTTTTATCCTTCATAATTTCGTTTTCGGCGAAAAAAAAAAATAGCATTCGCCACCATTTTACGGATACTTCAACCACGACGAAACGTCATAATTATGCCCATTACCGGAGTATTCGTAGGATGGTCGAGCGGACAGGTTAAATGAATCGAAATTATTTTATTTTAAACAAATATTTCGGCTCATTAAGCGCCGCGATATATTTTACATAATGTCATTATACGTCAGGCCACGGCAAAACGTTCTCGTGGCGAGTTTATTTCCGTGCAAACAAGTCATCGCTAATTCTCCCGGCGACCATGCAGCCCGATTTCCCATAAGAATTACACGTGAAATATATTAATGCGCGTCGCGACACGCGTTGCCCAGTTAATGAATACGTATCGTCCACATTTTCCAGATAGACTGACGAATTCGCTAAGTACGTGAAAACAGGACTATTGATAGCTGTCCTTGGTTGAAAAATTTCCCTCGTTTCTACGCGTTCGAGGCGTTCGTGGCGATATAGTGACTCGTAAAAGTATCGGAATATTTATTAAGGAAATGTAAGAAAGATGGATAAAATTTCAAACCGCAGAAAAATGAGTAATTAAGAAGAATACGATCTGTATTTCACGGGAGCATCAAAAAGCGTCCGTTTAAAAAAATCATGTTGCACGAAATGCACACAGTAGTGATTAAATAACTCAATGTCGTCGGTGGCCAAATAAATGGAATTCGATTAAATTTTCCACAGAGTACCGATAGGATCTTCCGTATCGAATTTTCATATTTTCTTTAATTGAAAGCCGCGTTGGTGTGCCATTTAAAATTCATATCGGTCTGCTCGAAATACCGCGTTTTATAATCTCTCCAATGGCAATCTAATTATTATTGAAGCATTAAAAGTCACGAAAAACGAGCAGCGATATCAACAATCCAGGCCAAAATAAAGCTAAATTTGCATAAAACGATCGATCGATTAGATGCAAACAGTAAAAGTAGCAAACATTTCCGACTAGGTACATCTTCCGCTTTAATAAACTTTTCATCGTATTATACAGACATATAGCCATGTTTGTGTATTATACTATTCGATATTACCTACCAATAATACTTGAAACGTAATGTTGGATATCACTTTCCGAGTATAAAGTGCGAATACGAAGCGGAATATTTATCCGGTCCGAAATGTTTACACGTGCCCGTGGCTCACATAACGAGATCGTTCGGCACCGATGCAATCGAAACGATTGACTGCTTTAAAACCAGCGATCCTCTAGAGTCCTGACTAGACAGCCCGTTTCGTTAGACGATGCATTAGGTGTGCCTGTCCTCGCGGCCCTACCAGATATTCCTGCGCTTCCGATCTCCGTGGCTTCCGTGCGATCGTAAATCCTTCCACCGCGGCCGAAAGACGCCGTGTACGTCGACACGTAGACCCCGTTGCTCGAGGTACGACCCTCCAGCGTCCGGTTTATCTTGGAAATGTCCGCAGGCTGCCGGAAAGACTCGTAACCCCGGCATTGCGTTACGTCGAAGAAGATAAAAGGTTCTTGACGGTAAGTCGCGCGGAACGTGCCGCTGTAAAGAGGTTAGCTTTTATGGACGGCGAATGGTCGGTCTTTAACTCGTTTCGAAACGCTAGAGTATGAGGGCAGAGTAGTCTGATGGAGTAAGGGATGAAGACGTAGAGTATGGAGTGGAAGAATTTCGATTTATTTTCGACTTGGTTCTAGAGTGATGTTTATTCGAGTTTTACGTTGGTGTCTAGTTGAAGACATTTTTAGGTTATGCTGGTACGAGTTTGGTTTATTTTTCACTTGGTTTCAGTAGTAGTTCACTACTACTACCGGCGGTATGTGGAATCGAATTATTGGGAATCTCATTTATTCTTCTATTCAAAATTCCATTCCCCTTTGGATCGTGAAAATTCGACCGGGCCAATCTGGTATTTGTTCTGGCTATGGGAAGAATATAAATTGGAAATCTTTCTCGCGTAGTCTATAGTTTTTACAACTTATGTTAGTTATGATGTTAGTTATACACTAATGGTCAGACGTTTGAAATCGCCATGTCCTTGGCAAAGTTCAACAGTATAAAAGATCATCTTGTAATGCTGTTTCTTCAGAAAGATCATAAAATACATTATAATCTGAGGAAAATTGTCATTCATATTTCTAGAATTAATTTCGAACTGCTCGAAGGGTTTCCAAATTATAATCCTAAATTTTCCCTCAAGGACCAAACGTTGAATGTAACGATAGAAACGAAATGAAGAATTTTTTCGCTCAATTTGTTGTAAATTGCCTCGTGAATATCAATTTCTGGTATTTTTCATGCTTATACGAGATTTCAGAGGATATTCGAGAGAGATTGATGTGTTGTAAATCCACAACGTGACCCAATTGCACGCTTCGGGTCAGTTTTGCATAGTGGAAGCTATAGGTCACTTGATAAGCAAACACTGACGAAACTTGCACGTTACGGGACATTTTAGGTACCGTGCCATCGATCATGTCGCCGCCTTCCCCATGGGACATTGTAGATTATAGATAATCTACGTATATTATAGTTAGATGGCCCACCTGAAACTTTGGAAAATATTTCTATCGTTGGAAACTAGGCCTAACTTGGACCAAACTTAGATCTCTCTTCCTACATACAATACTAAACTTCGATAACACCCGTGAGTAACATCTAACGTTTATTATAAACAGAAATTGCTGTCCATCTGAAGAACGTTCTATCGCTTAACAAATCTCTCAGAAATTTAAAGAAGAACCATATTCCAACCCTCACAAGCCTCGCTAAATCACCAATTCCACCCATTAACCTCGGTGCAGCCTCGAGCACCAAACCCAATTTTCCAGAAATATTGCAAAACAATATTCAGCCATCTTCCAACATCTCTTAATCATCGATTCACCTAGTTCAGCCTAGCTAAACAACCGTTTGGAGCGCTTCACCGCCACCGAAGACATGGAATATCGGGTGGGCGACGTCGCCTCGCGTTGACTCGACGAAAAAACGTCGCTGGAGGAGTCGTATGAAAATTCAATAGCGCCGATTCGAGTGGAGACACCCTGTTCAAGCTCGAGGAAGTTGGAGGTGTCGAAGCGTGAGTACCGGCAGCTTGTCGACTCGTAGAGCAGTCGGTTGGATGAAGATCGATCGGGAAAACGAGGGGCAGGAGGAGGGCCACGTCGTCGGTTTGGATGCCTCGGTGAGAAGAAGCAGAAAGGGGTTGGCAAGGGGTGTGAGGATGTTAGAGGTGGCAGAGCACCGCGTCTTAATAGCGCTAGTGGCGTCCTGGCGTAGAAAAGGGGGATGACGTTCCAGAGGACTGGGGTAGAATCCAGCCAGCCCCGGTCACGCCAATATTACTTACCACCCCGGGAGAACGATAACTTAATTGATGCACGAACGACGTTAGCACTCGTTGCCGTCACGCGGAGCGACTGTGAATTTTCACGGGAATATTTATTTGTCGAAGCTGTCTGGTTCGCCAATTTCCTGACGAAGGTTTCGCTTTTTCCGGGGCTTGGACTTTACGGAGTTGACCCTGTTTCGTTTTCGTGCAAAGGTATACTTCAGGATCTTCGTTTTGTCTTATTTTATCGATGTTGCTCCTTGGTTAGAGGATTTCGTCGTGAAGATTTTAGCATCTTTCGGGAGTTGGATGTCTTTCAGCAGTTGGTTTCATGTTATACTAAAGAATAGTCGAGGATCTTGGTTTCGTCTTATTTTATTCACGTTTCTCCTTGGTTGAAGGATTTTGATGTCTTTTGGCGGGGCTGGATGTCTTCAAGTTTACTTTATTTCATTCTGTTCGAAAAATTGGTCCGAGAATTTTATCGTAAAGCTTCTGATATTTCTGCGGCCTCGAATCTTTTCAATCTAGTCGTATCCTTAAAATAGCCCTTTTCTATAATATGCGAAGAATTTCGTGGACGACTAATTCTCTTTTTTGCTCAATTAAAATCCCCTAAAATGAACCATTAACTCGGCGGCCAATCCCTTAAACCGAAATAATGCATTACAGGCCAAAATGTATCGATCACCATTTTTAATCTCTCTTATATATAGCATAGATACCACAGAGAGCCTACATGCATGTTAATGAACGTTAAATGTATATTAATCGCGACAGCCGTGTAATATTCGGCTATGAGACGACTGAAAGCTATTATCGATCACGTTATCGGTGCAGTTTTAAAGGATTTTCTCGTCGGCCGAACGGTCGCAACGGATGCAAGATTAGCATTATTGACCGAAACACGTTGGCAACGTTGGCCTGGCTTCATGATTTCGAATTTCCACTCCGCAGAAGACGCATCGTCGCCGGGAGAGTTCGCGCGTTCACTGGAACACGAATAATGCTGTCTCGACAGGCAACGATAAATTGCCTCGAGTGTCGAACCCGGAATATTCATCTTTTCCACCTAGTGGAGTATTTTTCCTCGGCAGGTCACACGGTTTAACCTCTCCCTCTGTTTCCGTATTTTACTGCTCAATGGAATCCTCTAACCCGTTCTAGACACCCGGTCTTATTTTAATACGACCCATAAAACTCTGGTCTGTCGATTATTCTTCCTTTCTTTTTTTTCTTTTTTTTTTTTTTTTGCTGTTTTTATGAGACATTCATTTCGCTTTTCGCGCATATTTGCGAGATGTTGTCTTGTCGAGAGGTTCCACGGTGTCGATGATGTGTGTATATTCTTGGTTAAGACGCAGGTAGTGCGTGATTGATCAAGGATATCATTACTTTTAATTAATTATCGCAAAATTATTTTGCACGATCGAAGATTTACATGTACGTATCTATTTAGCAAGAAAATTAAACGAGAAAAATAGAATTAACAAATTTCTATTCTTTTCCTTTTTTACCGACATACTTTAATACCAATTCTACTAACATCTATATAGAAACTTCAGTGACGTAGCATTAAAGCAAGAGCTTTCATCTAATCGAAATCGTTGCTGACGGGTGTCTCTGAATCCAGCTCCACCCGCGCATAATTTCGTCAACAGCCGATGCCATGTCGCAGGGACGGTGTATTAACGTCAAATGACGTTTCCCTCCCCAAACGTTCGAAATTATGCACGCGTATACGCCTGACATCCTAAACCAACCGATTTTTTCTAATTTCTTCGGCAATTTGCCGCAGTAAAATGACATTTATGATTGCCGATGTTGGGTACGGAAATAGTAGCAATAAAGTTTCATTGCTCTTCGTATCCATCGAACGGAGCCCAGCATTTACATCGACATTTAACGACTTGTGAGAACTTTAGCGGAAGTGATGAAAGAATTCACGAAATTTCCCAGTTACTGCCACAACTTTTAATCTCCGTGAAAATGTTCCAACTGTATCACAAACGGCTATCCGTTAGCCTAATTTTGTAAAATAAATTCGCGGGTATGGAGGAACTTTTCACGTCAAAATCCAAATTGTCAGAATGGAGCGCTGAATTTATGAGAGGGTGGAAAGGGTTAACACGAGCCAGAGCTCAGCTATGCCGTTCAATTATCATGCCTGGCGCATCATGAAACATGCAAGGCATCGTGCTTGCGGCACCAAACAGATTGCCGCTGTTCCACTACGCTATAATTAATTTAACAATCGTCATAGTCATCGTAAAAAATGTTCCTAGCTGTCTCCTTCTCTCAACGATATCCCCGTTATAACAAAACGTCTGTTAATAATCCGAACTAATAGACAGACAACGGTGTCTCGATGAAAGAACCTTGCCACGATAGAGCAACAAGTATCAATTATTATCTGTTTTCGCACGAGATATTCTTTCTAATTCACTATGAAGCGAGAGAGGAAGGGTCATCCGTGGGCCTAAAAATTGCCCAAGATGTGAAAAAGTGGCGCGCATTGTACTCCGTGAAATAAAATAGAAATCGTGAACCGCGAGCGGAAAAAAATCGCGAAAAGCTTAAAAGTCAGGCGTGTTGTTTTCGATAGAGTAAAAAAGAAAGCGTCGACCATGAGCCCAGAAAATTCTGAAAATCTCGGAAACTCGCGCGCATTGTACTCTGTGGAATGAAAAAGAAAGCGTCAACCGTGAGCCCAAAAAATTCCGCAAACCTAAAAGTCACGCGTGTTATTTTCCACGAAATAAAAAAGGAAGCGTGGACCACGGGCCTTAAAAATTCCGAGAACCTAAAAGCGACGCGTGTGTTCTCTATGAAGTAAGAGAGGAAGCGCAAACCGCGGGGCAACTCGAACTCGAAAGCGAATGGAAAGGGAGAAAGTTGAATGCAGTTGCACTGATACCCTGTCCGTGGCTGAGCGTCGCGGGCGTGGGTGGATGGGTGAGTTGTTGGGAAGAGTGGCGAGGCAGTTTCCAGGCGACAGGGACGTGCGGAGGGGAAGGGTCAGGGGTTGATGAACAGTTTGCTCGGCGACGCACGTTGTGGCTGTCGGCTGTCGGAGCCACGCTGCCGCTACATAGAAGAGGAAGAGATAAATTGGGGGTGGAAGACGCGACTGTAAGGAGAAAGGGAAAGTAGCGGAGCATGGTGAGACACGGAGAAGCAACTACGAAGAAGGATACAGGGTTCTGCGGGATGTAAGGCTGGTTCTCGAAGCTGCGCCGTGTCCTTTTGGTTAAAGAAAAATTGCGGTACCACAGGGATGGTACGAGTTTCGGGATATCGATATTTATTGCGAATTTATACTATTTTTTCAGCTGCGTTCAAACAAATATCTCGTAGAATTGAATATGAATAAATGAATGGAAAGGATCTAGGTATGGCATATTTCATCTCTTATTGAAATTTAAGATTTTGAAAAATTCATTCGCCGCCTAAAACCATCCTCGCTTAAAGTCCGAATTAATTAAAGTGGCAATCGCAATTTTGAATTTGTATACGCTTGAAAACGTAGGATCAGGAGAGGCAACTAAAGAGGAATAAATAAACGTAGGAACAGCAGAAAATAACGAGGACGTATAACAATCAATATTCGAGCCACGAAGAAAACACGGGTTCTTTTACTCTGATTGGTTGAAGTTACTGCACACGACACGAGCCACGGGATTAGAAGTAGCGTCGTTAATAAAAATTATACCACGAGCTGGCTTCTGCATAATTCATGGAGGCTAGCAACGCACCGTGAATACGTATCGCTGATTATGCCCTGGGAAATATTTTGATTATAATGCGATTAACGTTGTTTATCGATTGATTCGTCCCTGCAGTCTGCTCGCTGTTATCACCAAGGGAGAAAAAGGATCGTCGAGATGAAACTTAAAAGGCAGGAAGTTTATCTTCCGAGGCAAACCTCGGGTGCCGATCCTTTTAGTTTTCAGGCAACTTTTTTAAAACGTTCCTCAACTTCTCGGCGTATGGCTCAAGGGGGAACAAGGGATCTTCTTCGACAACTTTGCGAGGTAAATTTCTATGGGCCACCGACGATCTATCGTTAAACAACACTTTTTATGTCAAGGCGATCGATCTTCGATCGATGGATTAGGCTAGCTCGTTAGGATACAAGATTTAATTTACAAAGATTTTAATTTTTAGAATGTTTTTCAAGGGTATTTCGGGAAAATTATATCCAGATAATTTTCATTTCTCTTAAATCTTTAAAGTTTTGGGTATTTTTAGGAAAATTGCATTCAAGTCATACTAAAAGGATTAAAAACAGATTTCTCTTCCACATGTAATATCTTTTTCTATTAAAAAACGGTTGCACCGAAAGAGCTTCGAATTTTCATCTATTACAAATCCCTAACAAACAATTTCACAAACATTTCAAGAAAATTAAATCGAAGCAATTTCAAATAGATCAAACAGAGATCTGCTTTTACCAAAAAACAGTTAAAAGAGAGAAAGATAGAGAGAGAATTTTAACCTTTGCCAATATCGCCAGCAAATAACTTCGTACTCCGCAGAATAAAACATATCCGTAAAAACTGCGTCAAATATTTTTTTCCAAATTCCGCTGGGAACGTACCATCTTCTTTTATTTAAAATCAAATTCCCGAATACTGGGAAAAAACCTTTGCTTCTCCATTTCCACGTTTCAGGCCATAGAATATTCTAAACCTGCAGTGCTCACGTACCCATGGAGAAAAATAGTTTCAGAATTAAAAGAAAAAAGGGGTAGAGTGAGAGAGAGAGAGAGAGAGAGAGAGGGAGAGAGAGAGTGTGTGTGAGAGAGAGAGAGAGAGAAGGAAGCCAGAAAAAGAATTCCAAGTGCCCTTAAAAGAGGAGCACTCGTGCGTGAAAACGTTTCCCCGCGATCGCATTGATCCTGGTTGGATATCACGCCATCGACTTTAATGAACGAAGAAGGCGTGAAACGGACCATCGTTCCAGTATTTAAAAAATCCGCTACTGCGTGAGGGTGTGCAGCGCGCAGCTATATTAGTAGAGGAGGGAAACGGGAGAAACGTGGAACCGGAAGTAGACGAGAAATTGAAGCCGCGCTCCTCCAGCGTCGACAGATTATCGTTAAGACAATTTCGCCGTAATGAATATCACGGTCGCATTTGTGTCAACGATAAATTGAAACGCGGAACGAGCAGAAATAAAAGCCAGCCAGTCGTCTATGAAAGCAGCGCGGGAACAACGATTAATGGAACCCTTTGATGTCATTAAATGGCTCGAATGATCGCCGAGTGTGGGATTTTTAAACAGCGCAGCGCGATGGAGAATAACAAGTTTCATTCTGACGGTGTTCAAACGAAAAGCTAGTTCTTTAATAATCGTGTTTCCTTGTTTTCTGTACCTTGTTCTTAACGCCGTTTTCCTATATCGTGTTACGTAAGAATCCTTCGTAATATCAACGTAGGTTTATGGAAATGGTGCAAATTATCGCCGGAGTCTTACGTACGAATTTGTTGCGATTTTCATGATGTTTCAATTCGAGCAACCCTTCCATTTCGTTGCATTCCGATAAATTCCAAAGATGATTTCATTCTGTGAGCGAAAGAATGAAAAAGAATCGAATGATTTTAAAAGTACAATTCTACGCATTGTAATTCCGTAGAACTCAATCTCGGAACAACGCAACGAAATTGCATGGGACTAAGAAAAAATTAACAAGTGGTGTCACCTAGTTCTTTTAGTTCTCCCCTGGACACTATTACAAAAAACTTACGCTCTGGTATAAAAGAGATCCTCTCTCTTAATTAATCTTTTCTTTATGAATATGATACCTCTTATTACAAGGTTCGTACAAAAACATTACTCTAGACATTCGTAATTAAAAGAACGCCAAAACCCTCCTGCAAGAAATCCAATTTAAAACTTCTAGATTACATGTACTAAGTACTATATAGCATCCTACTCCTGCATAAAGCAACAAACAGACGTCAACAATAATTAAAGGAGCTCAAAAGCCTCGAATAAAAATTCTAATCTTGAATTCTAATATCACGCTAACTACACATTAACTATATACAACATTGCTGTCCAGTAGGTTTATGTACCAGATTCTACTCTTCTATAAAGCAACAAATTTCAATAGTCGTCCCTTTTATCATCCACTCTCACATTCATCTAAATTCAATTTCTCCGAAACGCTTGAAGAGACAGACGAGACCCGCCATTAAATCCAACTCCGTTCGCGTCCACTCTAAGGTCTACGATAACGCTAAATTTCCTTCGAACGTGGCGCCACCTATTCTGGTCGCGCCGTTACCAGCGCAACCGATAGTTAGCACGTGCACGGCGGGAAGAAGACGCCAGGCGCCCGCGAGAACAGATAATCTCTGTTTATCTTGTAATTCCCCGGTAACGCCATTAAACCGTCCGAACGTTGGCCACGTTGCCGGCTTAAATCTTTGTCTTCGCGCTGCAAGACGAAATGCAGGGGTGCTGTTCGCAAGCGTAATTGAATCGACCGCCCCTTAAACCCCGATAAATCTAGCCGAGAAAAGAGACACGTGAGTGTGTGTGTGTGTATGTTTGTCCGCGTCTGATCGTGTAGAAGCGGGTGTCACGCGACAGCTGCGATCCCATCAATCGACCTGACGCCACACCGACGCGAGAAAACATAGACGAGAAATCCGTTTGTCGTTGTTCCATCGAAAAGTAGGGCGATCGATATATTTGCGCGATTTTCGAATTTTATCGCCACGCTTACACGTTACGCGAGAAATACGCGACTGATAGCGGTATGGAGGTTGAAACGTGAGCTGAACGTTACCGCCAAAGTCTTTGGAGACCAGTCATTTTGCCGGGGATTGGATATATGGAATGGCGAGTATAGGCAGGTAGACGATTGCTGGAATTGGATCCTTCGAGTGATGTAGTCTTCATACGTGTTGAGTGTTATTTTTGCTATTTTACGGCTTGGAATCGTTGATTTCCGTTCTCGATATAGCAGAAGCTAGGATCATAGGTATCTAGAATATTCGAAGGGCTAGAATTATCGATATCCATGTATAAAACTCGAAAAGGTAGGTCTCAAATAATAGGCTACGGCACATTTGAAATATTGTGTGGAAAAGCGGGTCTTCGTTCGATTATTGTCGTCTGTATCTTGTCGACGTTACGATAAAATAATCTCGTTTCTATCTACATGTAATAATTAAACCACGAGCGTTCGTAATTTGTTGTACGTTCTCGGACCGGTTGCAACTTTTGTCAGCATAATCAGAACAGCCGTGTCTCATCGCAGTTCTAACGAAGTTCCAATGTGTTTCGTAAAATACGCGCGTGGTATTTGTAAAAGTTTCACGCGGTAAATGTTCGAGTACTTCCACCGACTATCGTACGCAATTTCCTATGATTCTCGCGAACTATACAGTTGGAAACAGGTGCCAATTAGTGGCCACCTGAGAGCAACGTAGATCAGCACACGGCGTACCTGGTGACGGGTTTGATCGCGAATCGCTATCTCAGGCACACGCTACTCTCCCCCCGCAGGCTCGCGGTCCGGAAAATTGATCGGAAGCCGCTCTACCATTTAATTGCCGCCGATTATTCGTGCTCCAGTTTGCCACGTCACCGACAGACAGGGACGCGAGCATTATGCGGCTTTCAGGACACCCGACTGACCGGTGGAAAGATATTGCTCCGCTGTTTCATTGGCGTTTAATTAATTCACTAATTAAGCCCTGTCGATCCGCTGCTCGGTTACCTTGTCCTCTGAACACCGTCTATCGGAGGCTACCATTGGAAACGATACTTATTGTGCGTGCTCTCACCGTTTCGATTGACGTCATCCACTTCGCAATTGTTTCATTTGTCAATGATGAATTGGGTGGTTGATAAACGCTGTGTGATTTTCTTGTTAGTAATTCGCGTTTATCCGAACAACGTTGTTCGGAAATAGGGGGTCAGTTTGATCTAATTAGACTCTAATTAGATGCAAGTAGATTCTTTCATCTATTAGGAATTTTTTAAGTATTCCTAATAGAACAAATATCTATAGAAGAGAATTCTGGCAATTAAAAATGTTTAAGTTTTCATCAATTAGTCAGGCAGACGATTCATCGTACAGCGAGGTAACTGGTTTGTCAGAGAAAAATTGCAGAGTCTAAATTCGATCGTAACACATACAGATTGTTTATAACCACACGACAGACGCGTGAATAACAGCGAATGAATCGAGTTGCCTGACGAGAACAGATTCATCATCAACTAAAACATGAAACGATCATCCCACCGACAAGACTCATAATCTGCTCTCTTATTAAGTTACCATTGAATAAAATCAACGAGGAACACGCAATCTTCCCAGACCACTGGCTGCGAATTAATCGATGAATCTGGCTGGCAGTAGCAGCAGATTAGCCGCCGCGAAATGAAACCGAACCGCCGCATTAGCCGATGCCAATAGTGGGATAACTGGAACGAAGGCGGAAGAATAACGCGGTTGAAATCTCGTTGCATCGTTAATAGGCCGCGATTATCTTCCCAGTAGAGATCTCCACGTTCCTCTACGCAGAATATCGTAGCCGTATTGGAAGAATATTTTCTACCTTCGTTGAAAACAGAGTCGAGCGCCCTTCGTTTCAAACGAAAATAACAAATATTAGACTGTTCAGGGAGCTCGTAGCGAAATTTCAGAGAAATTCAGCATCTTGTTAAATTTTGTGAAAAACGTAATATTTGACTCTTTCGAGGACCAACAATTTTATGGATTTTCGATTGTTCAAACACTTTTAAATAAATTTACTGACACCCGAGCCAAATCTACGACGAACAAATAGCGAAAATTGGGAAAACTTAGTAAACTGCATAATTGGAAATTTTTATACTTCGATATTGTTTGAATAAATATTTGCTTCGACAATTTCGTGCAATTCTGATCGAGGAGCCACAGAAGCGATCAAAGCACTAATTTCACAGAATCGCCGTGGATAATTGGCGTTGCAAGAGAGCGTACGGTAAACACTGAAACAAGTATGGACTGGACCAGTGTCTATTCATTCGTCGTAACGTTATTAAAGCAGTTCACGACATGCTGTTACTTAACAGCGAGTTATAGTCAATAATTCGGAGGAGATCATTAGGCGGCAATTATACGGTTCGGCTGATCGAGATAATAGCCGTGGCGATGTTGAATGGGATCGAACGACGCTGTCGAGTTGTTGTAATGTTAATAATTAGCATGGCGGGGCGAGGGGATGGCGAGGGGAATTTCGACGCTCGATTTTCAACATCGGAGTCTCTACGTTTCTAGCGTGTCAAGGGGCATATCGTTTAATTGGACGATGTTTGCGATATGCTTACGAGTTTCAATGGCATAGTCGTCATTTTGCAGGTTAATTTAGTCGTACTGTAGCTTTGAAGCGGGAATTTTTAGATTAGGTTCCGATCTATCCGAGTACAGATTATTTAGATTCCTAGAAATCCTTCTTATACTATGGCATTCTTCGTAAAAATGTTGCGTATACTTTGAAGAAACGCACAGATAATAAAAAAAATTGCTTATTCTTCGAATTCTTCATTCTGGATTTTTCATAATTTGATTATGCTATTAAAAGATTGAAAAATGCCTCTACTATATAACCATTGTTATATAAATATCGTTACTACCTTTAATTGTTTTAACCGATACAAAGGAGATCGATATTCTCATCAAATGACAGTTTGGCCAAAAATTCGAGATCTCGGAACGAAACGAAGGAAAAGATTTTTGAAAAATTGATTATCACTTTGAATTATTAATTCCCTTCGACGAAAGCCATATCTCTGAGATAATTAGAGCTGGCACGAATACATGACTACGACGAGGCGACGTTTCCCGGAATAAATCGCGATGGCGAACTGGTTCGTGACGCGACTCAATGAACAGCAATGATACAAAAATTAAAACGGAATTAACGCGATACCGGCGTAATTTAATAGCAGAGAACCGGCACGCTTAATCCGTTATCGGTGTTATTTGGTAGGGAAAGAGGGAATTATACGGAAGAATTCCAGTTGCGAGCGCGTACATCCACTCGCACGCTAATTTACAGGCGACTGGCATTCGCGTGCATGATTACGCTTTATCAGAACTGCCAGTGATGTACAAGTTACTCGTGTTTCTGTCGGTTAAAACATGTTCGACAACGATACCTCTCCAGGGAATAAACATTGTGCTTCGTAGAGTTGTGAAATCTCCAGAACAAGGTTACAAGATACGCGAGAAAATTGGTCGAGATTATACAGCAGGTTTTTAGAGAACTATTTACGATTCACTATGACAAATGTTGATGGATATAGATCGGAGGGGAATTTGAAAGAATTTAATCAACATTTTGGTAAAGGGCTAATATTTATATTAACGACGTTATAATTTATCGTTGACGATGTTCTATAACTCTCGAGAGATACAAATTGAGAGAAAAATTGGGGAATTCTTATCGTACGAATCGTTTGTCCCTCGACGAACTTAGATAAATGAAGTTCTACTGGATCAATCTCCGACTCATAAAGCTAAGGAATTGCAATAAATTTATTTTTAACATTTACTCGAACGGCGTGCGAAAATTTATTATACAGCTGTACTCAGTTGATACACGAGCCATATCTAATTACGACGTCGACGATCTAATTATGTAACACGATAACTACTCAACGTGTGTTCGAATAATGGAACGTTAATTAAGGAGGTGATCAATGGTGTTGAAAAGCATTAAGTTACCTTACGGATCGATATTCCTGATACCAATACTTGGGACAGATTCTAGAAACTAATTCGAGTCAATTTTACGAACGATTAAGAATTCCATATTTACGTATTAAGAATAAAATACAAGTTTGAAAATGAAAACCTGAACGCTTCTATAAATATTACTTCGGTAAAAGGACCATAACCCCGATAGAAAAAAAGACTTTCGGTCTTGAAACTTGGGCAGCCATCAAAGTTGGCTCTGACAAATAGATTAATCGAACGCGGTCCAGCAGGCCCGAAAAGAAAGAAAACAATGAACTCGGACATAACCAACCGCGTGCTCGATTTAACGAGCGCCTGTGTTTATCTTGGAAAGACGATTTCTCATCGAACGTTCCAACTTCGCTCCTAAAACTACAATTTTTGTCGGAACTTTGGCTTTCCTCTCGATGAACTCTGGATAGCAACAGAACGTTCCTCCAAGTAACTCAATAGCTGTCCTGACATGAACTCTATGAGAATAACAAATTTTTCATCGACTATTTGACTTTTGCCCAATGGAAAAATGGTACGCGAATATTATCTTCGAAGAATAAAAATAAAGTAAGCGCAACTTTCTCAAATCAATAGTTTTCGGAACTGCTGTATCGTAAACTGTGTTCTAGACTCGTCTATCAAACAGCAAAATTTTCTTGCTCGGTACCACTTTTCTTTCGACACCATTTTATCTACATCGCCAGGTATTACCTTCTACAGAGACAACTACCATACACATAGTCAAACCAACTGGTCAATCATTCCTCAGCCATAACACTTTGTCCTCGTCTTCGACTCTCACGCTTCCTACGACCCACTCCTACTTCAAAGCGAGGAATCGAAGCAGCTCAAAGAAAATCTCGCTCGGCGTATCCCCAACGGAGAACAAGCCAGCCATAATGGATTCACCCCTCGACAAAGGTGGCAAACACGCGTACAGTGAAATAAGACACAGAAGAAGGAAGGAGACTGAAGAAAAAAACGTGAGGAGATTCGATTTTGGTGGATTCCTTTATTTGCTCCGCTTAAAAGGCGCGTTTTGCCTCCCTAAGTCGTCGAATACCTCGCATTTGTTTGTGCTAACAAGAGGAACAGCCTTATTCAATTTTTAGGCTGAGGGCAATAGTCACCAGACGGCGCTGACATCGGCCATCTCATAGGCCAATACTAATCTAATTAGTTGCTATTAATCTACGTAACTTCGAACTTGCATTGCTATTTTCTTATCGTAGTACTCGTTGGTTCTCCGTTTCATCGCAGAAGCGAAGAAGAATTAACATTGCCCTCGAAAGACAATAGTATCCTTCAACCTCCCTCCCCGGAACTCGTCTCTAGCCGAATCAATCAGGCTGTTCATCGCTGAATACTGACCTAACCTCGGTTCATCAAAAACCAGGAAGAACCCCGTATCTCGTTCCGAGTGCAGCGAGTGGAAAACGAGTCGTCCGGTTCGTTCCAGAGTCAGGTCTCCGAAATTAGCCTGACAGAAGCTCGAGGAAGGGTGAAATTCAAAAAGCAGCCGGCAATTCCAGCTGCTGCTGCACGTACACGACGAGGACGACGCGGAGACGACTGCAGCTCGCATTACCTAGCCCCTTTCTCCGACCATTACCGGGGACATTAACGCTGCCGGCGGTTGTAGCAGCCTGGAAAAAACAATAGGTATTCCCAGGACACTTGTCCGCCGCTGTCATACCTGTCCATTGTTCGCCAGCGCCGTCTCGCGACGCTACTACCGCGCACGGCCTAAGAATTCGACTAGGAGGCTCTTCCTCTTATTAGTTGGAACAATGGGGTATTCGACGACCCACGTGTCACTTCCAGTTATTTCAGAGATACTTCGAAAGGAATATAGTAATTGAAAACCAAGGATAAAGAATTCGATAAGTTACATCTCCTGTCTTTTGTAGAAATGCACTTTTAAAATTGAATATGTCAATTCTACTAATTTCATTCGTCTTGCCATTTGATTTTCAAACTAAATATGACTTTTGCCGTTCTTTTGAACACTTGAGGATATCAAGAACATCAGTTACATAGTATCGTAATATTCCATTGATTAAAAGATTAACTTTCGAATTATTTCACCAATTGGTTACAATCAGTTTTCGTCGTTCTCATCGTTTCTCAAACGTTTCCCTCTGAGAGTAATATTTAAGACATCTTTAGAGATTTTCTAAAGATGGTGAAACAATTGCACGATAGAATTAAGCCGCTGATAAGGTGTACAGGAAGTTGAGCGAAACTGCAGGGGAAAAGAATTCCGTGCGGAAGTATCGGGCTTTTGAAATTCGTCAGGATATTGAATAAGTGGAATCTGTTTGGGGAGGTTAATTTTGATGATGTCCGAAGTTTTTATTGGAAAAGTTGGCAGCACGGGAATTTTGTTACGAACTAATATCTGAGGTATTCGTGTAAGCTCCCGTCGGAATGAACCGCGGGATAACTTTGTTTCTGAAATGATTTAGCCTTCGGTTGCCTTTCGTCGCTCTACATTCGCTGTAATTTTACGAAAATGCATCATTTTTCTTTCCTTTCGGTTATCTGTCTGCACGATCCTTCGAATTCTCCCTTTATAAACATTATGTTATACATTTTATTTTTATTCGATTCTACGTTTGTACCTTGTTGTTCTATATTTTGTTTTTTAAACAAAAAGAAATTGGCTTCTGGCCACTTACAGCTTAAACAATTGGATTTTCTATGCTACCTAATTCTACCCACAGATCGTTAACAATTCCCTTCAATTTTGCACTCGAACAGCTAAAACAATTAAAAATTCCATCTGCTTTCTATTTTCTTTTTACAGCCTCAAAACTTCGAACCTAATATCAGATTTCCAACTTGAAAGACACGAAACTACCAACTAGTTTCTCAGAAACCTGTTGCAGACATGACGACAGAATATCAGACTCTAAATAACGGCCTCCCCAAAAGAATGTACCAAAGGAACGTGTTAATTACTGTTGAAGACGTCTCGAAACCATCAAGTAGAGGATGCTCGAAAGTTTAAAAAAAGATAGAGGGGAAAGCCGTCTTAACTACTGACGATGACAGTCTGAAGATTGGTCGGTGAGCAGGAGAAAAAATTCAAAAAGCCTGAAGGAATCCTCGTCAGGAGCCCGATTCTATTTGAGGATGTACGCGTCGTTAGCCTGCGGTTCTTTAAAATGTGACGACAATCTGCTCGGCTCTTTAAAATGCAAACCGTGCGACATAACTATCTACTTGTGGGAGTCAGACACGGAGAAAAACGGGCAGTCACAGAGAAGAAAAAATAAAAAACGCGACTGCGTTTCAGCGGATCACCGTTGGATACTCGCGCGTGTATTTTTATTCCAACTGGGTCAACGCACTTTCTGCCAGCCTGTCAGTCTTGGCTTTTTTATTATTTCTTTGACACCAGGTCGAAATTGGTTAAAATTCAATTATCACCTGAATTGGTCCTTTCGGTTTGAATATCTTTAGAATCATCTAGATTATATATATATATCTTTAATTATCTTATTTTATTTCTAGATTCCTAATAGGTCGGGATATATTTTTTTAATATATTCGTATTAATATTTTTACCTAGATATATTTTACTAGATTTACGTGCACCCTAGAATACGTGACTAAATTTGCCGCTGTGTTTATCAGTGTAACAATTACGCTACTCGAGCCTCGATAACAATAGGGAAAAATCTATGGAATTGGATAATCTGCACGATTACTCCTGGAATCCCTAACTCAATATCCGCCATTTAATCCGGCTAAATTGAACTTTAAACTGGAAAAATCAACCTTCACAATTTAAAAACAAATTGACGCTATTAACGATGAAAATTTACTCGGTGTTTTCCAATTTCCACGGCAATTTCTAAAAATAAAAACCCTACCATCGATTCACAATTCCAATTAAACGAATCCTGCGCGCCGACCAGCTGAAAATATCCCGGTTTAACGTCTCTTTAGCTGCTATTTCTCCGGAAACGTTAAGCAGAAACCGTAAAAAACGTGACTGAATTTATTTTGCACGGACATTGTTCGAAACCGCTAACTCGCCACGCCTTTGAACTGCGTCGTGTTGCCACGATTTTTCATCTAGAGACCTCGCCTCGTTTTATTGAGTATAAATTAAGTACTCATAACGGCGGCACACTATACAATTCGGCCGATAAAACGTTTCGAAACTTCGAGCGAAACGAACTTCGCTGTTTTACGGTTACCCCAAGGCCTTCAGATATGTCGACAACAGGTGACGATGGTCAGCCTGGTCTTGTTGTTGAACTTAATTGCGTTACGCTGAGACGACCATTTTAATTGTTTTCTCATTTTTCTTTAAAATTAGTTTGGTAATGAAACTTTAACGCTTGATGAATTTTCATATTTCTATGGAAATATCTGTATCTTAGATTCAATAAATGTAATATCGAATTTTCAAATATCCCATAGATGATACAACCTTGCACGAACGTAAAGAGTCTGACAGAGATTAATCGTTTTCTTGATACTTTAAATTAATTATCACGTTCCATACGAAACCAACAGCTGTTCTAATATTTATGACTAGGGTTGTGCATACTACAATACAGCTTCAGCTCCCTTTTCCCTTTTGCCAACGGCAGAAACGCTCTTCCATTAGAAATTCGAGCGAATCGAAACTCTTCCATACGATTTCGATTACCTTCCATTCAGGAACTAGGATCGTCAGTGGAAGATCAACGACTAGAACACACGGTGAATCATGTTCCATTCGCGAACTGGGTCGACGATTATCCTGTTACACGTAACCGGTGGTAAAGCAGGTGGCTGCATTACCACGCTCAGGAGATTCCATGGAATCGCGGCCAAATCGAGTAGAATACTTTCAATCGGTTACCCTAGTCTATTCCCCGGAGCGATTTCTACGAGGCTTCTCCATTGTTGACCTAAATCCTGGTGTATATGTGCAACGAGAACCAGCCAGTAGTTTCCCTTCTACCCAATTTCTTCGTTTCCGGTTAGTCTGCACCAGCTACCGGATGGAAACGCGACTGTTATCAGGAATTTACAAGGATTACCTTCTGTGTACGCAGCTTCTCTTCTATTGACATTCTCTTTGCTCCGATCGAGAAAACTAAAATGTTACGGAAAATTTTGCTGCGTGTTGGGCTCACGTTAGTCCAGTTTGGCAGTTAGTTCTGGCTACTGTGTAACGCTGCCGCTGTTAATGGGATCCAAAGCGATTCGACCAGTGAGTACTTTAGTATTCAGGATTAAAAGTGTTTTCGAGTTGGGCGACTTGAAAAAAAACTTTGGTACATTCTTTTGCCCGAGCTTTGGATTTTTCAGTTTCCTAACTTTTACATCGAAGCTTGAATTAATTGTGTTTTCAATCATTGAAAGAGGAACGAAGTTTTAGTAATTTAAAGAACGAGCGGGAGACTTCTGCGTTATGCTAAATGTTTTGCGATCCGACGACGAAGAAAATTAATCTTGGCGAACGTTTGAAGCGCTCCGAAATTAATGAGAATCGGAAAATTGAATTTGAAATACAACACCAGCGAGGGTAAGGTTTCGTCGGGTACTTGAATTGTCCGTTAATAAGGGCACACCGTAATTTTCCTTCTGATTAAAATGTCCTTTTTCACTAAGATTTTTAAAAGTATCTATTATCCATGAGAATAACAACGAATGATCACCGTACATTTATGTATAAAACCAATAAACAACAATTATTTCAAAATGAACTCGGGAGAATTCTTAATAAAATTAAGATAAGGATAAAAATTAGTAGATAAATGAGGACAAACAAATTATCAATTAAATTCTATATTGATTGATACTATTCTCTTTACCAATATCTTACCACTGCAATGATTGTGTTCAACTTGCCCAAAAACGCGATACTAGCGCCATGTGGGCGTTAACTAGTGTCGTATAGTTACCACTGCTAAATTTACATTCGGCAGAGTATTTGCAACTCGCTATATTTCAAAAATTAATTATATTTTTCTATAAGCATAAGCTAAACAGAACTCTGAGTTGTCACAGTGTGGACAAAAATCAATAACAATCTTCATTTAACTCCTTAATCCCTACTCTCACATGAGACCTCTAACTTCTCTCGACAGAAACCCAATTCCCCCTCGATAAATCCTAAGACTCTTTATTCCCATCCATTCCAGGCTGAAAATCCGGCGTGAGTAAATGATAAAACGATAGCTGCTGGTAGAAAGAAATACGATGCTCCAGGCAACATCCAAAATTCAGCTCCTGACCGTCAGCCAGGAAACGCGGAGACGAACAATGGGTTAGGATGAGACGTTGGATAGGATAGAAAAACATCACGCGGCTCATTGCCGGGAGATTTGGCGGAAAGCGGGCTGAGATTGCCGGGAAATCCTCGGGAACATTACCGAATCGGTACGCGTGGTCGCGTGCGAGTTACACGGCCGCACGGAGGAAAACAAAGAAGAAAGGGATCCTATGAATTCGTGAGTGACTTCGGATATCACGTTCCCCGGCGTCTGCCAGACATTTCCTTCGGGCTTCCTGTGTGCATACGCGCGCGGGCGCGTTTACATCCCTTATGCGTTATACAGGGTGTCTCTCTACGAAGCACGTTTTCTTCGTCTTGAATGTTGGATAAAGTTTTTCGAAAAATTCCTAGCGCCAGATTTCGAAGCTGTCTAAGCACCCCATGATTGTTATCGAACTGAATAGAATACGTTACTGACGTTGCTGAATATTTATAAGAACGAAGAAGAAGAATAATTATACGATAAAATAACCCAAAGTAGGAAGCTGGTTTAAATGTTTAACTATTCTTTAGTAAAACATTGAAATATTTGTCGCAAAAAAAGGCGATATGGGAATATAAAAATTGGAGTAATGTTAGTATTTCCTGATCATTTTGAACGTTTGATCCAAAATTTGGTCGTAAATAATAATTAATTAAATTGCATCACGTGTATTTAATACGAATGACCTATCTAGAATGTCATTGCAGAATCGGATATAGAAAGTATGCGCCGTGTTGGTTCAGATTATGGATTACCCGTGGTAATCAATGGTACTGTAATTAGTAAATAATTAACTTAATAGGAAACCTAATCTGGTCTACAATTTAGCACCAACTGGTTCGTTTAATAATTAGTTAACCTAATTTTATCGTTATTCACTCTCTTCTATGCACAATAACAAAACCTATTAAATAACGAGAGACTAAGTGTATTCACAAAGAACTATCGATATAAAATATTTAAATGAAGTTCTCGTTCCAAAATGCTCACCTCTTTCACGATAATTTATCAATTAGTGGATTTAAAAGGTACCAAACCTGCTTTGGAAATTTTACAGAAAATTTTCATTTATCGAAACGAAAGCAAAATTGAAATATTAAAATTCGGAAGAAGACTTTTTAAACCTTCTCGATATAACGATTTCAGTTCAAACTAATAAATATAAGACAATTTTTAACGACAGAACAGAAAACACAATTGGATGAAGAGTGAACTGAATAACAGCAATGAAATTGAAACGCAAGACGAGAACAAAGAATCATAGGGCAATAAGGTTTGAAGGCAGCAACCAGGATGCAGAATTTACCAAGGAGGCCTGGTTCCTTGCTTGAAAGGGCTAGGAAAATTTCAACGGTGGGAAAGATATGAATTTTCATCGGGAAGTCGGACGATAAATTTCCCGTACTCTCGCGACGCTTGCCCATTATGTAGATAATCGCGCGACAGAATTTACGTTCCGTGATGCCGCGACTTTGTAGACACGGCCAACGAAAACGAAATCGCGGTGTGGAATACATTTGCGGCGACCTCGCGTTTCTAAAACTCACCTTATCCATACATATATGGTAGCCCAAAAATACCCAACGTTTCGTTCAATTTAAAAATAGAAAAAAAGGAACAGGGACTAAATTAAGAAAAAATGTATAAACTGCGTAAAGTGTACATATATCACCGTTTAATTTCGTCCTCCCAAAATTTGTTCTATCTTAAGCATTTTCAAAGAAATTGCAGCCGTCCATTTGCATGTACACCCTGTAGTCATTCTTAATATAAAACGCATTCCTAATTTGTCTGACTCTAGTCGTTTTTAATAATGAAAGAGTTAATGACATCTAAACAGACGCACACCTAGAGACTTGTTTAAATTTAATACAAACAAGTGCCAGGAAAATTTATTCGCAAAACAGGTACGCTCTTTTGCCTGGTCTAACCTAGTTTCATGTCGTTCAAGAAGTCGCACCGCCCCATTGTGCAACTGAAAACGCCCATGAACATTTTCTTTCTCCTCGGTTCTTTGTTTGTCGTAATACCTGACTGTGAGCAGCGAAAACAGAAGGAAAAAGAACGAGACCGAACAATTATAGCTTCGGCATTTCGCGACTGGCGAACGATAGAGTAAGCAATTACACGATGCATTTTTTCCTATTTTTCTCCTCTACTTTTTGAAATTTCGCGGTACGCTGAAAATAGGATGATCCACGTGACACGGTAAAAAGGAGCGTTTGTTTCGCAACGTTTCGAAAACTTTAGTTGCATTTTCGAAACAATGGGCAATGTTTCATGAGAAATTAAACTGTGAGATTCGTCGAATTTCAAAGAAATTCTGAGAGTCCCCTTGGGTTTGAATTACTATTGGAAAATGTTCTCTGGTACTTACGTTCCACAGGATGGTTAGTCGATCGTTCAGGCGAACATGTTTGAGGTTAGGATCGCGTTACGAAGAGATCAACGTTCATTGGTTTCTTCTGAAATTGGAAGAAAAGAGCTGTATTAATTAAATACGTTTTATACTTTAGAAATCAATGAATACGTTGTTGTAAATTATGTGCTCAAAAAGAAAATGAACCTTTTAAGATTAAGTTTAGCGATAAATTAAACTCAAACGCATCTTCTCGCAATGTATTTACCAAAGTAATTCTCATTTGGAATACATTTAAAAGTGAGGCGCACTAAAGACGAGAATAAGGCTAAGGAACTGGTAGAAGCGACAATTGGTAATTTAATTATATAGATGGCCGGGAAATAAAAATTCTTACCAGAGAAGCAAAACGTCTCCAGTGTTTCTAATTCAGGGAATACTCTGTGGTGGAGTCGGTGTTTCAGTTTCTTACGCGAGTAATTTTCATAAAAACACTAATTCCGATGGAAACCTTGAGATTTTATGAAAGTCCAGCTTTGGCCAATTCCGGGCCATAGTTGATTTTACTCTTTTCTCTTAACGGCAGCCCAATATCCGTCGGAAGTTTCTCAAAGAGCAATCCGCCCCCGTGAGGAAGGACTTAAGCGAAAAAAATTCCCTTTTCGCACTGATAAAAAGAAAACTCGTTGATAAGCAGCGACTAGCCTAGTTTCACGTGTACACAAACCTTCTACTTCATATTTATTCTAGTTTACCATCTTTGTAAGGCAACAAAAAATTAATTCCCCACAGTGGGTTATTTATGATTTGAGATGAATCTTAAACTAGATGGATCTTAAACTAGATGCAGGATTTGCCTATTTAAAATTATTGATTTTTTCTAATTAATTTCGAGTAATTAACCCGGATATGTTTATCACACGCTCACAAGAATAATACAAAGTTAATAATAACTTTATTTCGTTACAGTAAAATTTTTTTTATAAAATTTACATAGTTTCTCTAAAATTGTAATAAATTTCGTATGAATTACTAAAAAAAAATGTTTTTGTCTCTGCATATATTCACCAATGCTTTTGTTTGCTTGTTTTACATAAATAAAAGCTATCCTTTTAAAAGTTGTACGAAAAATTTTGTGGCTGACTGTATACGTACTACAACTACTATTTATATGCATCTTTCATTCTCGTTGTTTCAGCCAGCGCGCGTTATTTTAAGGAAGCTACGTACACGTACACACACACACTAGAGAACGCGAAACAAAAATCACTAGACGTTGCAGATGCATAGAGGCAGGCGCGAGACATACGACGCCCATGAAACTTCGATGACGACTGAGTTCGCTCACGATTTCAAGGGTGTGTAGACTCATAATTTATAGCTCTGTAGTGGGAATACCGCGAAATCATTCAACGAACAAATACGCCTTTGTCGAGTAGGCAGAAATGCAGAACGTTTAGATAAAAATAATTAAAATTCAAGGCTAATAAAAGATAACGAATGATATTGTTTCTGCCTATTAGTGATTTTAAAAATCGCTCGATCATTGTTTAGTAACCTGAATTCGTGTCTGGCCTGGCGTTACTGTAACGAGGCTATTTATTGGATTTATCATTTTGGATGATGGATTCAATTTCTGTGTAATTATTTATTAATACATTAATCTTGTGTACTTATTATTACATGAAATATATTAGCGTACCTCATTAGCACTTTTAATTTTTATTTAATAATAAATATATTAATATGATAATATACGTAAAGGAAAAATTGATGTTTCAAAAATCTGTCAGCTTTGATCAATTTGTCAATTCAAATATTTGACTAAAAATGCATGTATAAAATTCCGTGAAAATAAGTTTTTCTAAGAAATATTAACAATCTCTAATAGTATTATTATAGGAGAAGACCTGGTATTTTTTAAACAAATATTTTTCTGCCGATATTTGATTTAAGAAGGAAAGTATACAGTATAATTCAACAAAGTTTCAAGTACTTAAAAGATCGATACTAGCTGCGATCAATCTTCCGCACGTTACTAATCAGCAAATCTACGATTTATTCCATTAGGAGCTGTTGCGATGAAATTGCCCTTCTTTCCAACTCATCCCTCGGAAAATCACCCTGAACAAGTTCAGTAGTTGCCGGGCAAGCATGCAGAGTGCGAGAAACGAGCGGAAATCAGCGCAGCCAAGACCAGTTACAAGCGTTATTCCTTAATTGCACCGTTGAATGCAAGAAGGGCCCCCCCCAGTGTCGGATGTTAGTTTCCATAAAAGTGTCCCTGAGCGAAGTTATATGTTCTTGTAACATCGTTTAATGTATTTAAAAATCCAATATTTCCTCTTTATAACTTCTAACGAATTAATTACAATAGTACTTTAATCTCTCCGATTCATTTTCGTACAAATTAAACATAACCTATAATCTAACGATACTGGTTCAGATTTAAACTACAATTGTAAATCATTCATTTGTTTATTCAGTTACCACAACGTGGTAAAGAATATTAGAAATCTTACTATAATAAAAGATCTTGGAGAATCATTGATGTACAAAAACCATGTTTTATTTGAAAATGACAATTCCAATTGAAAGTACTTTGTCAAAGCTTAAACACTGTTCTTTTTATTCACCGATGACAAAATTAAAGTCATCGGCAAGCTAAAGTTTTTGGTTCGCGCTAAATCTTCAACTTTGTGAGTGATTGTCCTTTCTCAATAACGTTATTTTCTAACGCCGCTTTGAGAGATTTCTCGCGAGGAAGAAACAATTTTCCACGAACAAAGGGCGCGTCGAAGGTCTCGCAGACGCCATTACGGTGCGTCGATGCGTGCCACCCGCCATTTTGTTCATCGAGAATTCATGAAAGCTTGCGTGTCGCGTTCAGACTACACTCAGGATGCACATTGTTCCCACGAACACGGGATGAAATTTCGTTACAACTTTCGTTGAGCACGTTCCAGGCGATTTTATTAGTTGGAATTAAAATGGCTGACGCTAGCCACGCGCGCGGAAGCGAGTTTTGATGAGCGGATCGATTGATGAGCCCCGGCTCTGATGTTTGGACGTGCTGTTTGCCAAATTGTGTGCACGTTTTTGAAATTAGGCGAGTTTGTTTGTGCCATCGAATGGACGATCGAAGCACAGATACGTGGAAACCAACGTGAACGTTCCAATGTAAGAAGGATGTGATATTTCTGCTTGACGCTTTCGACAATCCAAATATCCTTCTTCATTTCCCGGACATCGCTTAAAATTATACAATACATATACAATTTTTTCTTATGAAAAACACATAGGTACACGAAACATTCGTTTTTCATTGCTAGATTTTCATCTAGAAAAGACGCCTGCAGAAATCGACTAAAAAAGTTACAGGACCTACTTAAACTCAGTATTTGGGTCAGAACAGCGCAAACAGCGGCCATGTCGGATCCAGGTGGCGCTAGTTTGATATCTTCGAACTCGAATCTTTTTAAGATTGTTTGATGATAAATTAAAGGTAGTGTGTTAACGTGTTTCTCGCTGGAACTTCAGATTTTCGGTCCTTTCTGAACTCTCGTTAGGCTGGTTTAGTTAGTCTCTTTGTGGATCATTGAAGTTCAGCGATGGGTCGAGAGACTCGACTAATTTTCAACTGCGAGACGTTGCCCCTGGCGTTCAATTAACGAGCCTTTCTTCGATACAAGCAACTCGTGATCAGAGAATCGACGTGAATCCTCCCCTCGTGAGGTGTACACGCGTTCTAATTATTACCCTCGTTGGTACGCTGATGTACTGTTTTGTTCAGGTTGTTTGGTAAATCGAAGCTCAACCTGGATACTTAAGAAAATTGATACTTGTGTGTCTTGGTCCTTCGCTGCTTGTGTCTGTCGATCATTTGCGAACAAATTCCCTGTCATTTGCTCTATTTTCTTAATCGGAATATGAAAATTTGTTGAAAGAGCTAAGTTATTACGAGAGATTGTTATTAAAACACTGATAAGCCGAACATTTCTGGCAACCGCAGGGGTTCTCAACTTAAAAAAAAGCTGCGAAACGTTGAAAATTTTGGTGGCCCCAGTTCGATGACCAGACCCTGGACCAGTTCTGGTCCTAACATCGAAAAACGACACAACGCGTCTTATCCAATCCAACACAAAGATTCGTGGCATTTTACTAAGGATCTGTAGATGACAGCGATTGCACGCGAAATAACAATGCACGCGGACAGATATAGCATCGTTTCGACGTAACGTAATCAGGAAAACACACCTGGGGAACAGAAGGGGCTTTTATTCGATATAATACGATCGATCGACATAATTGGGATGGGGGGAGTCAGTCTGCCGTAAATCCAGCGGGCGGATTAGCGAGCGTGGCGTTACGACATATGTACGCGTGCAATATTTAAGCCTCGTTAAACGCATAATTTCAAATCGGCCGTGGGCTTCGCGTCATATGTTATTGATAACCGGGGCCGCGAACGCGCGGCTCTCTGTTGAATAATGCGCGGATTACGCGGTCTAAACTAAAGCAAACGTCGAATAATTAACAAGACACCCTGGCTCGCTTTGAAAGGCCGACACGAGAGCTCCTGGCGGACCCGCGAGCGTTACGCTTCGGCCTCATTAACTATACAACTCCCAGTCTCTTTGACGCGGCGCGAAGAGATTGATGAGCCCGGGCTCCGACCGATTAGAGGCAGTGATTAAGAAACCTGGCCTCTTCGGTTTGTGTTTGCGCGTGCGTGTGAGCTCCTGCTTTCCCGGATTTAAGTTTTTTGTTGCTTTAATGCTTCCGCCAGGTTCGAGCTGATCTCAGTTTGAGGATTAATAAAGAGGATAGATTTATAGGTTGATTAACTTTGATTATAATGGCTCTTAGAAAGCGGGTCTTTCAATTGTTCATCATTATGGCATCCGAATATCGTCAGTAACCTGCGTTCTACTATTTTATAAAGACACATTAGGACCAGTGTCGACCAATTACGATAAGATGAAACAACGATAAAGGGAAAAAAACGATCAACTGATTAAATTTCTACATTTTTACCTGAAAGAGCTTCCAACAGATTACCAACTTAACAGGAGCCTGACTAACTTGCGAGTTCATTTACGAGACACTCTTAATGGAGGAAATTTTAAAGGAACAGAAATACCCGAAACGACTTGGTTTTCCCTTTATTATATTTATTCGTACATTTCCACGTCGAGTAAAAGAGCTGGAGAGTAATAAAGACACTCGGTAATGAAGAGCAAAGATGAAAGGGGAAAAGAATTTTTCCCAGAGTCGTTCTCAGCTCCCTTTTACTTTCATTTTCGCGGCGACTGTAATTTGCCCCTTTCAGAGCCGAACCTCGATGGCTTTTACGACGCTCGATATGACCGGTTTTACGATTCTGCGTCGGGCGATGAGCAAGCAAGGGTGGTAGGGGTGCAGGAATCGGTATTGTGAGCCGTTAAACTGCGAACGAGCCGAACGTAGGTGTCTTAAAGGGAAATCAGATAATTGAATAACGGTCAGATACAAAATTTCTACACCGGAGCTTTTACGAGCCCAATATATGTGTCCTAGGGAATTTCACGCCCATACGTTGCTGGTATGTTCCCGCCGCTTACCTCTTATCGAATAATCTCAAAGATTCATAAAAGTCTGACCGTATAAAGAAACTTTAAGTTACGGTATATAGCTACCGTATTGTAGTTTTAATCTTGTAATTAAAAATTAATTGATAAATTTAATGTGCGAACTTTGGGGAATGTTCTGATTCATGTTTGTTTCAGAGCTCGAAGCTTTTGGAATATAGAAAGAAGCGTGGAATATGGTTTCAATTTCCAGAAGCTCGATATTTCTTGCTGTAGAATCCCCAACACATAGAGAAAAGTCACTAGTAGATTACAGTTTCAATTTGTCGATTCGATATTCACCTCAAACTCCCAATATAACCTAACTACATGCAGAAAAATGGCCAGAATACTCATCGACTCGCCATTTCTAAATCTGAACCTTTAAACGCTGCCAAATATACCGAGAAAAATAACTAGACTACACTTTTAGTAGCGAAACCCGCTTCGAAACAAATTTGGAAACTACCAAGCCCCTAATCAAAGACGCAGCATCCTGTATCGCTTCTCCCTCCTCTCGTTCCAAAAAAAAGAGAAGAAAAAAGTAAAAAAGAGAAGTATATCGACAATTTCAATTTCCAGACTCGCGATCAAAGAAACATTCGTCGACGAGGTCGCGGGGCTTTGATGTCGTCCACGTGCAGCGCGACAATTTCGCAGTTAGCCCGCGAGCCCCGTCGATCGCGACGATGACAAGAGTTATTTTCTGTCTGACAGGTGTCGGTGGAGCGTCGATCGGTTTTTAAAGCTCGCTACACGAGAGAAGGGCCAATTGAACAGACGCTGCGTGTAACGCGCCCGAGGACAAATATACCGGACGTTATTTTGCATATAGAAAAATATACGCATGCGTACACAGTAACACGCACGCATACACAGTAATACACACGCCGAGATGTATGCAACAACAAAAAATCTGTGGTCCAATACCGAGAACGATCAAACCGATGGACTGGCAAATATTTTTCGCGGACGTCGGTTTTATCTCGGCCACCCAGCGATTTTTATTGAGACGATATTTCATTCGTCAAGTGTGTATTCTACGAAGAATAATTTGTACAGTTTAATAATCCATCTATAATTTTTTCTCCAGTTGTTTGCCTCGTTAGAATATTATCTCCTTACAGTGAGGAGATTAGGAAAATTACCATATTTATGCTTGGGTTGTTAGATACTCCTCTATCACTCCTAACCTCAAAAACTCAACCCGCACATATCTGGCCCTCGAAACTCGTACAACTCGCAACAAATAAACCTGGAAACTAACTCTCGTACCTGCATTATCCTCTCCTCAAAGTCTATCAAGATTCCCAAGCTGTGTCGTAACAACGCTCGTTGCCCTCTCATCTCTCGTACAGCGGATCGATTATATCGCGGCGGTTCCATCGCTCGCAGTACGTACTAAGAACGCGTGCACATATACGTAAAACCGCAAGGAGCAACTAAGCTCCCTGAGCTCGCGAGACTTCGTGACGAGCGGCCATTCCTCTACTATTTTAGGGTTACAAGTTCCGGCGTAGATCGCGCGGATAAGCTCCTGCGGACTTATTTATGGATCGAATCCGCGAGATTTCCGGGAAAGCTCATTTACCTAGGCCTCCTCTTTGCTTGCTCATCCAGGCCTTTGATAGAACGCCGGCCCACCTCACTGATGAAATATTATCGATAATCGGGGGCCTCAAAGAACGGTTTCTCTGCTCGCGCGACAGACCGCGTGGACACGCGATGCTTGGTGTAATTTGATGCGTCTGTGGACTTCTGTCGACTTTTATGCATGCGTCTGGATGTTGCGATGCGCTAGGTGTAGGTGTTTTGAGAGAATTTCGACTGTTGGATGGAGAAATGTAGCTTGAAACTGGAGATTTTAGGGAGATTGGGAAATTATCACCACGTTTTGTGTCTGGTAAAATATTACGAAAGGAACGTAAATTAATCCTCTTTTATATTAGAAATATTTTTACATCCGCGATACGTGTATACGTGTTGCTTGAAGGTTAAGATAACATCTTGAAATAGGCTGATAGAAATTAAGATTGGGTAAAATAAACTGTTGAAACTTGTTGACAGAAATTACTCAAATTTTCATATCGTAATCTGAATTATAAAAATTCAAGATTAGAATTTCATTCTGAATTAAGTTGAATCTTATCTTTCTATAAATACACAAAATTTCCAATATTACATCATAATTTGTGCTGCAACAATTCCAGTGTTTTCACATATAGCATAAAGGACAATTCGTGGTGGAAAATTTAATAGAAGTTGTGGTTCGTTAGATACCGTGTAAAGACTAGAATATAAGCATAACGCAAATGGAAAAGACAGTGTGTTATGGTCACGTTGCCTCGTTTCTATCTGGCGTATCGTATCCACCTACAAACCAATCCGGTTGCCACAATGGGGTCGGCTCTATAGCAACCAGGACGTTTCCTTGTGATTTCAGTGATACGGAGTTTTCTTGATGAGTTCCATGCAAACGCGACCGTTCTCGTCGTGTCCCGACGAATTCAATATGCTCGTACATCGATACGCGGTGTATGGCTGGGGCGCGCATAATCCACGAGGTACTCCAACTTTAATGGGGCGAATCTCGAAAACGCGTGCTCTTTTGATCGATAGCGACGTTGCAACGTTTCAATATACTCGTTGGAATAAAGTCCACAAATCACACAGACGATTCATCGCGAGCAACTTTTTGAGGTTAGAGTTTATTTTATTATAGGGAACTCTGATTCGATTCGTAATGCATGTTTATTATTTATTAACAATGTTAACAAATCAGGAGACTGATTCGTTGTAAAGAAATTGTTTTAACCACGCCACCGTACTAAAATATGAATCAATAATACGCACAAATTTCGTTCACTAACCTAACCTACCCAGTTCCTTCGCTACGATTCTTTTCCATCAAGCTTCAATTTTCGATTCTAAGTTCGCTCTTCGCCAATAAAAAAATAACGTAGATTTTCAAGATTATTTTCCTACTATTTTACAAACCATAAATCGGCAAACATCTCACTCTCGATCCTAAATTTGTATCGTGCCAATAAAAATTACATAAACTTTCAGAATTATTTTTCAACAATATCCTAACCTATAAAAACCATCAATCTGAAATCATTTCATCCCAGTGAACATTCAATCAATAATTCGCCGATAAATTTCGTTCACATACCTCCTCATCCCCGTCCAATTCCTTTCCACCAATCCTCTTGTATTCCCACAAAAAGCCGGAATTCGTGCCGTCGTCGATTCACGCGATGCCCATTCACGAAAAGCGGCGTGTCCAGCTGGGCCTCGCTCCCCTATAGAGAGGCTTAACATAAGCAAGCACGACGTGCATTCGTCGTCAGGTGTCAGGAACGCGTTTCTCATGGCCGCGTTTCTCGTCGGCTACCTTTGTGGAAACGTCCATGTCGCATACCAGCACGCGTCACGTGACGCGGGCCGAATTCCCAGCAAATGGTCGAGGCAGACGTAAGACACAGAGGCCCGCTAGAAAATAACGTTGCCCCGACGAGACCGAGACAAATGGCAGATCGATGCCATCGTCATTTACGTCGACTCGCTGAATGTGGTGGTAGGACGACGCTGAAACTGTGTGTCAGGGGTTGTCGACACCAGCCAGAAACCACCCCTTTTCCGGCGACACTTATTGTTAGTGAAAATTCGCCACAAGCTGCCGCCACTACTACTCTATATCTTTCTCACCACTGTATCCTACATACGTGGGGTTGGATTTAAATTTTAATGAGTCGCGGTTCGAGCACCTGTTTTCTGGGTTAATACGAATGGAAAGGCTGCTGCTCTCGCTCTGATCCTCCCAGCTCTCGGAGGAATTTTAGCTGGTTTTTGAAGGTTTAGAGCAATTGCTTTTTGATTGTTGGTTTCATGTACATGCAAGTTATTTTGTTGGAAATGAGAAACGAGTGTAATTGCAAAGGAGTTAAGATTATTAATATCGTGAAAGGATATTGCAGACAGTTAATAAGTTCTATATATAGGAAATTAAATATGTTAATATATATCGAGTAAATAAAACGGAAAGAACTGAGAAATCTAAACAACCGTCAAAAGCGAGATCCTAAAAGATGATTATAAAAAATTGAAAAACTATCTTTACGAAACCATTAATGAACGGCCTTAGTCTCGCCATATACCCATAAAACGAATAATACAATCGCAGCCCGATAATTATACCGGCGTATTATCATTCTCACTTTCACCGTCAAACCTTCCTCGCAATCTTCTGGGTACGGGTAAATAATTAAAAACCTAACTAAAGAAAATGCAAATAAACCAGCGCAAAGGATCTCAGAGCTGAGCAGAGCGAGTTGGTTCGTCAATGAGAGGGCAGCACTGTCGAGGGTTGCATTAAGCGGGAAAAAACTTGTGGCCCTTGTTATCACGGTCGTTACCACGATAATATCGCCTTGTTCCACGTACAGTTACATGGGACACGACGATATTTGCCCTGGCAGGCTGCATGCAACGTGCCTGCCTGTTACATGGTTACAACAATGGCGACCAGCCCGCTAACGAGGGAACCGTAGTCCGACACCTGACCTGAAGTTTCACTCTTCCGTAATCATCATTTGGCCTTGAAGCAATAGAACTATATATCGCCAATCCGGTAATATAATAACGTAACTGGAAATTCTAGCGTTAAATACGCGTTCTTCATCCTCTTCGAACTTTTCAAACATTACCTTAACAATTATGTTTTAGCTTCCACAAGCCTTGCGCAATTTATCAGCTATCTTTAAGAAACTTTCATCTTCGTCCTTAACAAGTTATCTTTATTTTTAAACACGCCAGACTAAAGTTCTCCCATTTAACCGTAAGATAAAATAAAAATTGGGAAATCGATAAAAATATTTTTGCCGTGTTTTTCTCCTGTGATCCTCGTATACCAGGTCAGAAATAACGAAGGATAACTGTTATTTGATTCAGTTTGCCTCGCTGAAAATCCGTCTAGTTGCTCACGGATTCCGCGGCGATTCTACCTCTCCCACCAAACTGTTTCATGGAGTTTCCATGGCGTAATGAAACGCGGAATGTGAGCGGATCGTCAGCCTTTGAAGGAACGATTTCGAGGATTGTTCCGCCCCCCTTTTCCGCGTCTGGATGCCCACACTCGTTTATCCAGCCGGATTATTTTGTCGGAATGCTTCATCGTCTGTTGAATTGACGGAATGCTGTCTGGTCTGAAGACCGGCCGTATTTTATTAGATTCAACACCAAGGGGACGTGTTTGCCTATTGGTCAGTGGTGAGATGGTTCGTGGACTGTGGTCGAAGCGTTCGTGCCGGAAGACGATGCGTATGTATTTATGGAAAATGTAAAAATGTAAAAAGTTAAACACTTTTTTTTATTAACTAGTAATAGTAACGATTCTTGATTCTAACTCTATCTAATTAAAGAAAAGCTCGCAACAGAATTTTTGCAAAAAGTATTATCGACTATCTTACGTCGAAGAGAAGAAGACCTATGGTCCCGTTCCGACCGTTTCCTCCTTTCGATGAAAGCCCAGCTGGCTTTTCAGCCGAATTTATGAATAATAAGTACGGCTTCAAAGAGTCCACGCGTGATCCGAACTTAATGACGATGCTGCGGAGGTGGAGTTGATAGAGATCGCGTATTAATCTGAGAACTTGCTGGTTGGTCACACTTTCCGAGAACGTAAACAAAAGGAGAATTCCAGTTTGCGGCTTATCACGGCCCCGGTGTGGCGGGATAAATATAAACAGCTTGTAATAATACCAGCTCGTGCTAGGAGAGCAGGATGAATTCGTCGATGCTCTTAAGCTTCCAGCTGCCAGAGGATTCCATTAACTGAGAGGACTAATTTAAATAGAATAATAGAGATGACTCTTCTCGATGCGTTTTGTTAGATTCAATCGTTAATTGTTCGTTCCTTGTTACATGACTGGATTTCTTCATAGATTTAAATTATATTATATATTGTCGAATCTCGAAAGATTTATACGCAACGAAATTTGGGTTAAAATAAATAAAATATAACGTGACGAAATAAAAATTTGTTTAATAATTGTATTTAATAATTAGGAGAACAGATTAAAAAGCTTTAATCGTAAATTCATTGGTGCGAAGAAACAATCGTAAATGCGTAAAGTAATCCTCTATTGTCTACCCAATGTCGACTCGCAAGTATCTCGGCTTTCAATAGCTGCAGGGAGTTAGAAGCTGAGGTTATTGATCTAAAAAGTAGAAGGGTCGAAACTGTATTTGACAAACGTACCATAAAGGGATCACATTCAATCAATATCCGTGACGTTGTGTGCACACAGCGTTTGTATTTACGTAAGATGGATGGCGTGAACATCAGGACGGAATCCCAGAGGATCCGCCAGTTAAGATACAAGAACACAATGATACTTGCGTGATCGTTCCCTATATACATTTCATCTGATCGAACACGATTCTCCAGACAATCGAACTTTTAGTTAATACTGAGATTGAAACGATTATTGGCGTTCTCGACTTACTTCTAAATTTCAATTAGTCAGAAATAACATGGTCGCAATCTATCCATAAGTCCACCGCTTTTTCGCAGATACGTAAATTTTGTTTAAAAATTAGAAACTTTTTTCGCACATCGTTGACGTATGTACGTATGAAACTTAAAATTTGCACATACGCGACTGTTCCGTTATTCCATCGGCGAATGACAGATACGATCGAAAATGATGTATCTAACTGTTTCTCTCGTAAACTATTCGACTATTAGCGAGAAACGAACGTTATCAGAAGAAGAATCAGCAGACATGGTGGACAGAATCGTAAATGGGCTGACCAAATGCGACACTGGACGGATAAAGCGGTCTGGTGGCGCTAGTTGCGTCCTCGGCGCGTTTTGAGGGTTGTCTGTACAATTGCGGTTAATTACTAGCATATTCATGCACACGATACACGCTCCTTAGTCGGTGGGAACGGTGTGCACGACGTGCCTACTAATCCGGCGCGCAGATGCAACCGTAATTCGTTAGTTGCTCGGGGCACGTCCATCGAATTAGCGCCAAGCTTAATTAAATCGTCCAGATAAACAACTTCTCTTCATGCTGGACGGCCATGCGCGAACTGTCTTTATTTGGCCGATATTCAACCCCCTTTTTTCACCGCTGATTTTATTCCATCAATGGAATTATGTTTCTAAGTTCCTTTGGTTTTCCATACAAAGTGCGCCGCTGTTGCCATGGCGCTTAAGCTGATTTTAATACAATGGGCTGGCGAAGAAATATTTTGTACCAAAGTTGGTCGTTCGAGTTTCATTCGAATATTGCGTAACAATAATTTCAGAAAACTGTCACAGACGAAAAAATTATATGCTACATTTCTCGCTCATATTGCTCGCTTCTACGATATTTTTGAAACGAACCTCTATATAATCGATATTTTCGATATAGAATAACCGATGCGAAGGGAATACTCCTATGGTCGATTAAATAACAAATTTTGAAGTATTTCACCAGTTGTTGCTAGCCTTTAATGCGAAGCCGATTATTCGATTATCGTCCGTGTAATAACTAATTAATTAGCCAGGCTGTGCACCGTCCGACAATAAGCCAATAATTTATGACGAATCGCTGACACGAAATGCGTTCACGTTCTAATTTTTCATCGATCAAATTATCGATGACACGCCGTCCATCAATTCGATTTTAATTCCCATCGAATTAAATTAACACTGCTGCTATCTTTGGAGCCACGCCCTTTGTGCTTAAATATTCTGTTTCCATGAAATTAGAAGACAATTTCTCTTCTTTCCATTTTCCTCTCAAAATTACAACTAAAATTATAATTTTGATATCTCTGAAACAAAAACAAAAACAAAAAAACTTTGACAATTTTGGGCTGTCTGAATTTGATGACCAAAAGCTATATATACTACGTGGCTCACATACACACACGCACACACAGACCGAGGTTTCTGGTCTCAATTATTTCAGACTTCTGTCAATTCTCCCGTTTAAATGTCTCGAAACATGTAAAGTTTGACGGTTGTCCGATTTTACGACCTCGTTATGTCGAAAAGGCAGGCAAACCCGAATGTGGAGGCACGTGGCCGTCATTACCATCCACACGATGCCATTGCTTTTTTTCCCCTCTTTCCGCTAACCGCATGTCAACGGTCGGCGGAGATTGATCGAGGGATCTCGAAATTGAAACAGAAATATTCGAATCTCTTTGCTCCCGGTCACACAAGCGTCTGCCATGCATATTTCAGGCACGGGCAAGCGAAAAGAGAATAGCATTACGCATATTCGTGTGTCTCTCGTCCGACAGACGAGAATGGAAGCCAGAAATAGACGCGAGAACGTCTCCTGTCGACGTGGAAGCCCCGAGAGTTGTATCGGCACTGTTTGGACACTCTCTCGACAGATTGAAATTTCATTTCGACGGAATTCCGATGGATATTGGCTCAGCGCGATCAGATCGATTTCCAAGTGGATTTACGACTGTTTGAAAAATGTTCGTCGCCGATGGAAGAGGATTTTATAATTTTTGCCGAAGGCGCTGCCACTCGGGGTTAGCGTTCGATACGTGAGCGATTCTAACGGCGATCGCAACACTCTTTTTCTATACTTTAACGTATTATACCATTATATCCGCGTGATATTATTTTTCCGATCGTTTTAAATGATCTTAAATATGAAAACAATTTCTATACGAGAATCGTTCGTCTGTAACGTACCTGACACGAACCATCATTCCCTAAACGTACTTTCTTCTCGAATAATCTAAAGATATAAAGCACGATAGCTGAGATAGATGAGAAAAATTGCATCGCTTAATTATATACGACAAAATGTTGTTTAATTTTAGATTCGATTTGAAGCTGGTTCCCAAATTTCCTAAATGAAAAAGTTATTCATAAACTAGCATATTCGCATTATACACGGAGTCTCGCACATACGATTAAAAACACGTTCGCGGTTCAACGACCCGTTTAAACCTCCTCATCCGCGATTCGGCCGCGTGATGTTTATGCATCTTCGTGTACGATATTCAAGATATATGCACGCATACATGCAAATCAGCCAGGACTTTCACGTATCCACGTGAGAGAGAGGACGTGCGTTGCCGGAAGCACACTATTGCCCCCTGGTTGCATACAATATGCGCCATTACGTTATGCACATGTATGCATGCGTACACAGGTGCATCGACTGTCCACCGATCGAATCCACTTCCATCCACCAGGTTTATAAGATACCACCGCCACGATTATATGCAAATAACCGATATCACGAAATTTAACCAAAATTCCTGGTCGATCAACCAAAGGATTCAAAGACCCTAGCTTCGAAAATCTACGCTCGTGGTTCGCCATATTAACTTTAGAATGATACGCGTAAAACGAGACACGATAAGGAGAATGATTTCATAGACGTAGAAGTTGGAATGATCGTTCGCTTCTCGTATCTTCTTTTATTAAGCGTTTCAAGCGGCAATGAAGGTTTATTTTAGGTTGTACGAGTGGTACTTGAAATATCGTCGATCTTGGATCAGATCCAGAAGTTAGTGCGAACAGATTGTACGAATTAAGTGCGAGTGGAGATTCTACTAGACGAGGAAATGTATCTCAGGCTATTCAAAATTTTGGTATCGTACGCCGAGGGTCGATAGCGATTTGTTCTGCTTATCGTGACACGTAACCGAAACAGGGGCTAAACGTCGCGGAGCGTGGCCGCTGATTGATCCGTCAAACTTCGGCACAAAGGGCTGCATTCGCGTCACGTCGCCGCTCGAAAAAAGAAGGAGCGCGAAGGGAAGAGGCGGGCCGTCGCCGTGAAAACTTAAAGTCGACGCAACAATGGCTTTTTGTCAGCCTACCACGACCCGCGTAAAAACGATACCGGCTGGCTCTCAAGAGCCTACACACCACTCTGCCTCTTCATCCCCTAGCAAGATCAAGCGAGGACCGATCCACCCAGGTATCGGCGCGTCCAACACGTGACTTCAACTTCTTCGTCGTCTTTTTCTTCGCTATTGTGCATTTGGGTCAACCCTTTCGACGACAGTTCCGTCTGCGCCTCCCTTTCTTCGAAAGAGACGATGCTCGCCATTTTTCTGGCCGTATGAAAGGCCACTCGAACTCCCTGTGGCTTCTTTGTGGTTCGGCACAGGTAAGAGGCTCGTCTTAATTTCCTCATTGAAAGATAGACTCTCTCAAGACTTGTCTCTCCTTTCGTGTACATTCCTCGCGAGGATCTTGGCTTTGTTCGATGACAGGAGAATTTAGTTTTGAGAATTTTTCATCGTGGTTGGTTTGAGTTGGGAGATTTAAAGAAATAGTTACATAGATGTGTCTGAATTTCCTTTTCTCGTGATTTTTGGAAGTAACCGTATACTTCTGGTTTCTGAAGGTTCGATTAATTTTACTTAACGATGCGAACATTTGGTTTCGAAGTGATTTTTGGACTTTTCTGACTGTGTATAATTCCTCAAACTGATCCTCCATCGATATCGTTGGACCAACGATAGTTAAGATTAGATTTAGGTTGCTTAATTTTACGATATTTCATTCCGTTCTATTTTATATTTTATGTGGGACAAAAGTTTCGTTCGTCGTTTAAATCTCGATCGAAATTACACGAATACGTCAATTATTGTCATTGCACACAGCAAATTTGACGGTACTTAATTAACCAATAATTAGCTATATTAAATTTAATAAACACGCCGTCCCCAATCAACAAGTTATCAGCAGTACATTCGTTATAACAGATTGATGATTTTATTCTTCCTCAGATTGGTCAATGTTTCCAATATACAATTTAGACATTAAATCGGACCATTTATAAAACACCACCGGAATAACACGATTATCCAATTGAACTTCGATTCAGTGAGGAAGATTTTTTTTGGAAAAATTAGTTCTATTTTTGTCGAAAAGTTTGGAAACTTTGTACCAAAAGAGAGCGAAAAAATTTCCCCGTTGGAAACGGTTAATACGATCGATGAAACATCGATACAACGATGGCACAATACTTCGTTGCCATTGTTTTCGTGCTTCCATAGTGAAACGCTCGAATTCGATTGAAGACCTGACTGTACCGAGATCGATTATTATAGCTGGCAGTTGGCCCCGATAACTGCCGACGATTTCATTTCTCTCGATCTATCGCAACAGTTTATCCCCTGTGTCCGAAACTTTCTTCGTTCTCATCAGCTTCGTGTTGCAAAATGTTTTTATTCCGCCATTTCCTAAGTCGGACACGATCATCTTCGTTTCTCAATTAAAATACTTTATAACTGTCAATTATAAATATATAATTATATATAATTTCCTGGCTAGTTGCGCGATCCTTCTAAATTTGAATTGTTTTACTTTTTAAGCTGATCAATTTTAGGTTCGACGATTTCAATTTCCCGCTCGAGCAAAGATCGAAAAGTTATTTCACTTATATCAAATTTCATCGGCAAATAAATTTGTCCAAGTATTCGAATTCATATGTAATACGATAAATCGAATAAAATCTGACAAATACAATAGAAAATCTGCTGAAAATCTACCAAACAGGCTGAAAAACGTATTTCACGAATATACGTGCGAATTATAAAATATAAAATTTTGTTTCGCTAATCCGCGACACGAACAAGTACATTTTTCATGCGGAACAATTCTCGGCGACGACAAGGAAATGCGACAGTATCGATAACTAACAGCAGCACGTGCGCGCGCGTGCACAAGGGGTGGAAGTTGCATTAACAAAGCCGAGCGACAAGCGGACGAGGAATTTTATCCCACGCACGAATTACGGGCCGCCGTTGCACTCGTTTACAAGCATTCATTGTCGAAATGTCATTTCGCGAGAATTGTGCCGCGACACGTGCGCGCGGACCTCCCTCTCGCAAAATTCCGCTCGAAGAATGGATTCGCGCCAAGTAAAAATACGCGATCACGCGGCCCTGCCCCTCCATCGAATTACGCGCCATCCTGCATTTTTCTATTTTTTATTATTTCTTTCTTTTTTTTTTCATTACAACTACATGGCAAAATTACGATGCTATTGATCGGAAATTCCGAAGGTCGATAGTTTTTTCAGGCTGCCGCTTTATGCTGTGTTTCTGCATACTGTGAAGTTGAAGTTTCCCTAGTGGTTTGTGATACGTGTGTGGAATGGTGATTTTGAGATACAATTAGCGAAGTAAAATTTTCTGCGCGAAAAGTTACAGTCGGTAGTATTAGTAAATATTAATTTATCTTTGATTTTGCAATATGACAATGCGCGATGTTAAACAATACACGAATTAATACTTGTATAGTTTTCCAAAGTTTTCCTGATGTTTTCCATACATCAGAAGTAAAATAAAAATTTCGCGCTAGAAACTAGGAGGCACAACCAATGCACAAATGTGAACACGTCCAGGCAAGGTAACCTGTTCGCAGGATAAATTTCGCCATACAGGACGTGGAAACACGGAAGGATCTACAAATATGGGTCAACGTATTCCTGTAGCTAGCCAAGATTTATTTGAGTGCGGTGAATTAGTAAAATATTTACGTTGCTTGTGAGTCGGGCTTGCTGTGAAAATGGAACTAGCGTGTAGCGATTGTGAACATTCGTTTCCCTAGGTTATGGATCATCGGATCTATTGGTAAGCGGGTGAACGGCGCGACAACGAACTTAATTACGTCGTAATTAAGACACTTTTCCTGCATCGTTAATTAACGTTATCTCGATAATGCGTGGCAACTATATGGATTTTCGAGTGACTTTGAAACAATGGCGACGAAAGGGAACAGTTGACAGCATGTCGATGAATTGTACTTGAGATTGTATCACAGAGATGCCATGGAAGGGGTAGAAGGTATTGTATTTACTGAATATAATATTAATTAATAAAGAGGGTGAATTGAATTAATACGCACAGGTATTTAATTAATATCAAGTTTTCGATTGCTATAAACGGAATAATTGATGTAAATTACTGAAAATCCTCAACCATGTTTCGAGTAATTGGAAATTATAACGCTCCTGTAAGTTTTCGATATCATATTCTTCTGTATCGTTCGTGGAACCTGCATGAAAACCAAATTCTCTTTGTTTAACCATAGGACCATCGCCAACAATAAGCACTAAAAAAGGTGCTCATGAAACAAATCGATACAAAGGATTTGGGTGGGAGGGGGGTTTGAAAGTAATAAAATATACTTTATATTCGTAACATCGTTAATTATCCTGCATCAAAAGACAAGTTTTTAATCGATTGACTGATTCTACAGTTGCTAACGCCAGGTGGAATTCCTTTGTCCTGGAACGTGCGAATATACGGAGAAAGCGAGAAGATATATCGGTGAATGGTTTCTATGGAGGTTGAACATGTATTTTGCTGGCATTTAGTATGGAAATAGTTAGGATAGTAAAGCCGATAAAGAGACCGCCATGTTGCCAAGCATTAATTAACGTCTTCGAACAAGACGTCAAGTCAGATGTACCAGAAACTCTGGGATTCCGGCGAGCCTTAAGCGTATTTCGGGAATAAAGGTCATTAATCCTGATTTGTGCATCAAACCGAGAAATGTCTTACGAGACAGAAGCGCAGACAGTCAGGCTCCGATTTCGATGAAACTTTGTGGGCTTGAAGAACGGCCAAAAATGCTAGACACGTATTCCTTTTTTAATAACGGCTACGTCCCTGATTCAACGGCCAAGAAGCAGTTCCCGGATAGCCGTTATACAGTGGGAAGTTCGCGAACTTGGATTGGAAGGAAATTGTATGGTGAGATGTATCCGGCTTGGAAAGTCATACGTCGAGAGGTTTATCTGACTGAAAGTTTTAGGGAGAACGGGGGTTATAGGTGTCTGGACACTTTGGACTTGCGATTTCCAGTAACGATACGTGCAAGTCAGTCAAACGGATGATATTACTAAAGCGTATAAACGAACAGAACGCTGCATTTCCGAGCAGCATTACGAACCAGAAGAAAAATTAAATACTCGGACTACTAATTACGATTAGAGGCAAAGATGGGTGCAAAGATGCGCGAAAATATTTTTATCCGAAGCCATTTGCAAATTTACAGTTGAGCTTATTTCACCAGGCCTTCAGGATGTATCATAAATCCTTCGAACCAGCGTAGTATTCCCCTGTCGTTACAGCGAGTCCGTGGGTACAATCGTCCCCCTTAACGACCGGAATTTCTTCGGCAGTAATTAAACGAATTATCAGTCTGGAACGTCGCCACGAGCCGCCATTAGACGTTCACGAAATTCCTGGCTGCTGTGAAAAGTGGGATGGCGCGAGAATTCTTGCCATCGGCTCGCTTGACAAAAGCCCTGACCATTTCTTTCTGCTTCTTTCCGCTCCCCCAACCCACTCTTTGACGCCGTGACACCGCGTCGCCGCGAAAATGCGGTTCATTACGTTCCCCTGGAAAAACTGGGGGAGAACTGCTGTCACAGTTTCGTCACGAGAAGGAGTTCGCTCGTTGGAGAATCGTTCGTTGGTCGGAGAGACGGTGACAAATTGGAGCGACATCGACTTGACGAGCGTTGCTGCTTGCTAACGTGACTAGCGATGGGCTTAAGCGTGTACAGTACCGCTCGCAAGTACGTGGACACATTTAACAGAAACGTTATTATTCCAACGTTACAAATAGGAGGACTAAGGACCTTCCATTCTTGTCATACGACGTAATTTACTGTGAAAAGTTAACGTGCAATAAGAATATCGACATCTGTAAGTGTGAAATATTATGCGGCAGTTTTATTATTTAAGGAGATCGTTATTTTTAACTCGTTTGAGTGTCAAACTATATATACTACCGTGATTCTAGTAATAACATTTAACAGATTGTGTATTTCACACGTTGAACTTGATCCCATCACTGAACGTAATCTGCCCTGAAACAGATAAAATCGTATTCTTGCACTTCGTACACCCTGGGGTCGCGTGGATGCGACGCTACGATTATTCGTATTGGTTTTACTAAAGCGGCGATGCAGACGGTGCTACCCGCCACAAAAATTTATTTGGATTCCTCAACACGAGCGGGCTACCATGTGGGATTCCTTTTGAAAAACTAGGGGCCGGCTTTAAGAGATCTAAACGATGCTTCATGCGTGATTACGGAGGACTCTAGGGATTTCATATGAACGTTTGTTACTGGTTTCATTGTGGTACCGCACCAATTTTTCTACGGACTCTGGCGTTTAGCAGAATCTGTGTAATTGCCACTGGGAATCTGCTATTTTTCTGGCATAGATAATTATATAACCGCCACTCTAGGTCCATTATCTCCTTTTAAACGTCTGTAAAAACACAGGATCCATAGAATACAAAGCAAAAATCTATGGTCCACTGATATAGGTCCATCATTCGAAGTCCAATAATGCTAAATTAAAACTCAGAGTTCAAAGCACACGTTTGGAATTCTGAATCTAATTTGTGCTGCTTTCTCGATTCGTTCAAACAGTAATTAATGCTTACAGTGCTTCTATCTGTAAATGAAAATCAGTTATCAGTTTTTTCTTACTGTTGGAAGCCTGAACAAAGCGCAGTGTACGACCCTAATACATCAGTCAGTGACAATACTTCACAGATTAATTCACGGCCTCGCCATATCATGACCCACATTACACGTTGACAATTTATCACTAAAAGTGGAACATGTCCTGATATTTTCCATTTGCATAGCGTCCGAATCTATGGAAGAGTCTCCGGTACACTAGGGTCGATTTGCATGAACAAACAGCGCTAAACAAAAGACCGGAGCAAAGAATGCCAATCAATAGCGAACGAACGGTTTTGGCTTTAAAATATACAGAAGCAGGCCCGAGGGGTTCGATGGTAGGGATTTATGGAACCGTGCTCATCCCCGCAGTCGGCGTTAATAAAGTTTCGCCGGAGAAACGAAGCACGGGCGTGTTTTGAATCCGTCCAGGAGAATTTCGTGCGGGGCTCGCCTTTTTTGGCTTACGCCCGGCTCCGTAACGAGCGCCCCCTTCGCGGAAGAATTCACCAAGGGGAATCCGTAGCGCGAATTTTAATTAGCGCCGACCGCTCCAACTAAGGATATGAAAAGTAGATCTACTTTTTAGGGCGTTTTCGAGGATCTCGTCTGGAGAATTCTAATTGACACACGCCGCCAAGTCAAAGCGGACATAATACAAGTCCAACCAACTCCATGCCCTTATGCGAATAATTATTTCGTTAATCTCCTGTGCGATGCAAATGATTTCGAATCGTGAAAACATCGAGATTGCACCTACAGCGCATATCGGTCAAAGTTGAATCGTAAAGGATCTAAAGGATCTGATAAAGTATTTTGGGATTTTAAGTTTCACGAAATTCGACTTCGCCAAAGATATCGAGCGTGCTCGATCTCTTAAAGTCAATATTAACTATGTCTTAAATTAACATTGTGATTAAGGCCCATTTATGCACATGCATAATACAATATATGGATAAACTATTCGGTAAAAATTTGCGTATACTTTAATTTCGATACGCACGATCCGAAACTGTTTACCGATTCGACCGATATTCCAAGAACGAATATAATTTTGGATCGTAATAGCATCGAGGCTTAGTGTTAACAACGACAGCATGTAATTTATACTGTTGTTCGGGATACTAACGAGGAGCGAACGACCGCGGCAAACAGCGTTTCGCATAAATATATTCGAATGACAAAATCGTCGTCGAGCTATTTCCACCCTGCGGGTAGGATCATCGGTGTTTATCCGACTCAACCGGACTAAACCGACGTGTCCAAACGGAAACCATGTAACGAACGATTTCAGCGCGCGCTCCTCGATGACTTATGGAACTTATTCATTAGGCGAATTTATTGCAATCCAATCGGAATCCTGTTTACGGTGTTCACTGGCGGAATCGGCTTGTTTAGTTAAATTACCCATCCCACGATAACGTCCTCGATGACGGAGTGGCTGTGAGAGATAAATGAACACTACGATCCTACGATTCGATAAGATAACCGTGCGCTGTGTCTCTTGGCGCCAATAGACACTCTTTCCGACGAAACTGCTAAATTCTGTTTGAAATTGAATAACAATTTAAACTAATAAATTACCAATGGCAAAGGAATTCTCCATGGGGTGCCTGTTCCGTGCAATAGCAAAATTTATCTTTAGTGAAAACTTTTGGAATCTGACGATACACGAACGAAAAAATAAATATTACGAAATAAATATTACGACGGTCGGTCATTCTTCGAAATGGAAATTGGTAAATGCCGTTTGCGATCGAATAATGTCTTAATTATCGAATTAGCAATTAGTTAGCGCGTGCTGGTGGAATCTCAAAAGAGATACAGCGTTCGATACTCGTGTCTTTATTCGTCTTCGGTGTTTATCTATACCAATCAATTTTGACGCAAATACACAGCCATGTTTGTCAAAAGTTGCAGCTTCTGGAGTTCTGTTTGAGTTTCCTTTAGCATCTGCAGCAAGTTACGTTCAGTTCAATTGTAAATAGTTACGATACACGCTCAAATAGCGTAACGATCCATTAGAAAGAAAACCGTATACAGCGGGATCCAAAAACCAAAATAAACGGGAATAAAATATCTTAAGCTTTCTTATCTTAATATATCTTTAGCCTAAATACCATAAATAAATACTATATCTCCTTACATCGACAATTTCTCGATAATTCGGAGCAGAACTGCTGTATTATATGTAAGAAATACCACGGATTTTCCGAACAATTTAATATTTGTTTCATACAAATCGATTCGTCGTAAACATTAACTAAACATCAACAGTTGTCTTGGATATTGCAATGCAAAGCAGAACCAATATTGCATCAACGTTGTTTGGAATATTAATTGATACCTAATTATACTATATGATTTGCATTCGATTTTGACGAATTGTTCGACAATACAGTTTATACAATAAACACGAAAATGTTATTTAGGACCGTGATTGGTACTGTACAATAATACACGCGTATATAATCAATATGAATATATTGTTTGAAACTCGGCTGGATACTGCGATACAATGTGCAATCAATATAGCAACAGCATGTAGATCTTTGATTGATATCGCAATACTATGTACAATCAACCTGAGAGTACCTGCTCAGAACTCCGATTGATATTGTAATGCAACCTGTGATCAATATCAACCTATTATTCCAACGTCTCGTTCAAATTGTAAAATATTACGCGGCTAATATTTTCGCGTTAACAAGCGTATTCGTGGAAAAGCATATAGCCAAGTCGTAAAATTGAACAGCGAAAATATATAACGATCGCGAAATATGCATGACATATTTACAGAGTCGATTTTACGTATGAAAATGACGGAGAAAGTTGGCGTGTAAAAAGATGTCGTTCGAAGCTTAATCTTTCGCTTATAAACAACAGTATATTTTAAGCTAATAGCGTTTGAGACTTTGTAACTAAATAAGAAGACTCTTCGGAGCTTTCTAGATATCTGAAGTAATTTTTCAGCAGACGTTTGATTAATTACTAATTGACCAATGGGCCGACGAGTAATTAACCGATGACGGACAACTAATTAACTGACGCAGTAAATCCATTGTATTTCGTGGTATAATGGTGGATACGTATAACGTGAAATGCTTATAGGGTGTTCGTGAAAGTGAGATCAACTTTCAGAGGTATGCAACGTTTAATTAACAAGACAATATTTTTTACGAGAAATCATTGGATAACACAAGGGTGCAGGAATCAGGATTTTTAAATAAAAAAGACAGAGATCACAAAGTTACTTAATCAACGGCAAAAGTATTATTAGAACGTTCCAAAGTCCCATTGCTTCGTTTTTCAGCAATCACGGCATCGCCTAAAGCGAAAGGTGCTACTAGAAAATCTTGGAAAAGCGAGTCACCGGAACGCCAGACGCCATAACGATCATCCCCTAAAAGCTGGAGGGTGAACAAAGCCGAGGAAAGAGTTAAGGGAGTCGACAGCCCCGGCTTCGATTCCTTTTTGCTCCGAGAACCTACCTCCAAGAGTCACGAGATAACATCTCGCTGCTATGTTGATGGGGCAGGACACGAGTCGACCCGTTCCGCTCGAAAACGAAGTCTCGAGATCGAGTCTACCCTATATCTCTCTTACCCTCTTGCTCTCTCATCTGCCAGCCAGCAACGACAGGATCCGCTCGAAGCAAGATTGAATCTGCACAGTCCGGTTAAAAGGAGAGCACCAGCCTTCGGGCTAAAATGTCGTGGCTCTATGAAAGACGATTTTAAGCGGAAAAGTTGGCACAATTTCGCAATTGGAATCTTCTAAAATTAGGCACACGGCGTGCAGATCTACGAATGTAGCATTATCGCTGGCGTTGTAGACGTTCGCGACTTTCCAATCGTGTCGTTATCCCATCGGGCCAACGAATCGCAGAATATTTTACCAAAATCAGCGAGCAGAGAAAAAAGGAGACAACTGGCTGGAGAAATTGAGAAGGGAAAGAGACGGGTGAACGAAGAAATTGAAGAGGAAAAGAAACCACTGGACGATGAGAGAAGGAGACAGGTTGTAGAGGGTTGTAGCCTGAAAACGGGAGAGTTGCAGAAGCGTCGGGGAAAGGAGGTCAACGACGTCCTTAAGGATTTCGACGAAGGGGTCCAGGAGAGCCGGGAATACCATCGTCGTGCCACGTTATCCCGTGAAGTATGGCGGGTAGGCGGGGATGGGACGGAGACATCGAGGAAAAAGAAGCAGGAGTGGTTCTCTCCCTTGGTCCGGGTGGAAAAGCATCCTTCGACGGACCACGAGTACCTGGTCTCCCGCGGGATCTGACGCTGACCGAGAGCCAGAAATGGAAGAGAAAAGACGAGCCACCGGCTAAAGCGACACGGGAGTTGCCGGGCAGAAGCGGAATGGGAATGAGTTGGATTTCTTCGACGAACCGTCACTCCGTGGATGCTCCGCCGTTCTGGGGAATTTCGTGATGCGCTCGCCGTTGAAAACAGTTCAACGTGAGCCAAGGTGAAGCTACGGATAGAGTTGGGAGTTGGGTTGTATCGAGGAGATGTGAAAAATAGAAGGATAGTCAGAAAGCAGGAAGATTGGAAACAACCGTAGCAGCTTGATCCTTGATTCTTGGTTCTGTTGGAAGCTGTTGAAGAGTGCAGGGTTAAGAGAAAAGCGTTACACGATATAGCACAGGAGACTGCCACTTCGATCTTGGTGAAACGGAGAATCGCAGATGAGCTGAATAAGTTTTGGTAGCTGCATCTGTTACCACAAGCTGATTAATCCAAGATCAATGACGATACGAAGAAACCAGAGGACTAGGCCGATGGAGAAGAGAACTATCATTTAAACGTAACAAGTGGTATTTTTGGTGGTCGAATCTGAGGAGCGAACGAGTCGAAAGTCGATAGATGAAACGAAACAATTGGAGGATTATATCGGATGTAGAGAAGAACTATGAATAAATGGAAAGAGTCCGAGAAAGCAGTACTGAAAACTGATTCCAGAGGGAAAGTTACCCGGGGCAGGTTGACAAGAAAGGCAACATCGTTAGCGTCGAATGCAAATCTCGTCTGGGGGAAAAGGAATCCAGGGCATGTCGTTTGATCGAAGCAAGGGCCAGCCGCGACTGGAAAGAAAACGGAGGATGAAAGCCGCGGCCAGTAGACACCCCGATAGAGCCCGCAGATAGCAGCGGGGAAATACCGTGATGGAAATGAAGATAGTGGCGGGCAAAGAAGACGGGCAAAAGCGACGAGGGACTACGAGTAGCCGAGGATCCCGCGGGATCTGACGCTGACCGAAAGCCAGAAATAGAAGAGAAGAGAAAAGACGGAAAAAAGAGGGAAGAAGGCTAAAGCGACGTTATAAAGTAATGGAGAATAGCACCGTTACGTTGTTCCCGTGAAAAACGTATTCCAATCTCTGCTGTCGTTCTTAATTCGCCGGATTAAATCCTAGCGTAACGTACAACCCGATAGAAACATGGCCTAAGGCACTTTCCAATCCAAAAGAAAAGGCTTCTGCGAGAAGTTTGCTATTCGACTAGAAATTTTTTTATGATAGTTGTATGCTGATATACACAGGCTCGTCAAAGTATTCGAACGCTTATGGACAGTCTTTATGGATATACAATGGTTGCGAGAAATATTTATACACACTCTTATTTCTCAATAAAGCTTTGTGGAACAAATGACAAGTTGTTGATTAGTTAACGGATTGATTGAGGATTACTGTCTAATATCCAGAGGTTTATAAGAGAACAGAAGAATTCTCGAAGCAACACATATCCATGCGGTTGCAAGTTCATGAAACAATAACTTGATGCAGCGGAAGCACTCTACTTGCTCGAATAAACGAAGCTGTGCATGTGTAAATCTAGGTCATCGGAGGTCTTGCAGGTAAATTACAAATACAAAGATTTAAAGGGCTATGCTTGGCTTTCGCTTGGTATCCTTCCGCCAAATGTTCAAGATCGGCACACAACGCCCAAAGGTATCCTAGAATTCTAATTTCCCCATACAATCCTCAGGGGTGTCCTGGCATTCTAATTACATTACAATAATCTAATTTCTACCGCAAGAAAGGGTTTCATTTTAACAGAGAAACTAAATTCTCCATCTGAATTCAGCTTGTACTTCTTTTAAATTGACTTTCTCGTAATATTCAGAGGCACTGGTCTGAAATTATTACTAAAGTAATCATTGTAAGGTCTATTTAAGAGTAAAAAAAGCAAACTAGGATCGATCGTTAATACTCGTCGGTGTTTCGTAATAGCCGATTGACGTCTTATAGCGTAACACGTGTTAGTAAAAACTGAATGAATCGACCTTTCGTCAAAAACCTTTATTTCCATCGAACGAAGAAATTTCAAGGCAAATCGTCGAAACCGGTACAAAGACACTCGTACGTAACCTTCCCTAAAATCCCTATTTTCCGAGATTCTAAGAAAAAGCCGAGACAATGTTGGCCAACAGACCAAGGAGGCACAGGACGACGTCTGGTCCTGTGAAAAGACTGAATAATTTACCGGTGTGAACTGGATTCCGTGGTACAAGTTGCCAACTCCGCCCCGACATTTTGCAGGGGCTGGCGCATCGTTAAAAGCGATATTTCCTAAGTATAGAGTAACTTTCTCCTTTGATACTGTCGGATTATGCTCGCGGCCGGTGAACGTTCGCGGTTCGCGAACTTTTTCAACCTGGCCGAAACGAAGTTCAAGATGAAACCACTCGTAGAACACGCTCGGCTAATCCAAATAATCGGCCGTGCATGCGGCACGCTCGTTCGTGGAATATCGATTAACCACCGACACCCAGTCGACTCGGTTCTTTTGATCGTCCAAACGACTACGTTTGCGGACACAGGACAGGTTTGTTTCCTGCGACGTGTTCCAGATTCTACCGCTTCCTGTTGCATAATCACGGCCTGTTCAAACTTTATTTAACCTTTTTCGGATGATTTGGGGATTTCAGTGGTCTGCTAGTTGCGAGAAGTTTTTATGCGCCGTTAAAATTACTAGAACAGTCCAAGTAACGCGTCCTTTTTCATGGAAATTTTGTGAAATATTACACAACGGTGTGTGTTTGCCTGTTTGAATGACTTTTTGTAAAATACGTGTATGAAGCTTTTCCCTTGGAATTACATGTTCTTTCGTGTATCTTACATTTTGGTTTATTTGGTACCAGTTTTTATATATTTAAAAAAAGAATCATTTACGCGTATGTTCGTTGAAACAAAATATTTCTCTACGTATATTCTGAAATATTCTGTGTAAAGTGTGATATTTCATTAAAGCTTCCTACTAATTGCAATGTTCAATTAAAATATCTCGTGTGCGTTGTATTTATGTTTGCCGTTTAATTAAATGGAAAACTGTCTCGAATTAAAAGAACTCCGATAGAAATATCTGTTTGAATTACTCCAACTTCTCTATATTTCTAACTACCATCTATTCAGAAGAAGTAACGTGGAATTAAGGGTAAAGGAAGAGTCATTTATTCAAGCTAACACGAGTCGCAGGAGCGGTCGAGTTGACGATCGATCTATGACGAAAGAGATCCATTTCTCCTTAAACCGCGGACATCGCTGGAATTTCCATCCGACTGGATCGATGGAATTGTGTGTTTGACACGGAGTGTTTAATCTTTCCAACCGGCGAGTTTAATGTCGTCGTAGCGTGCTTTCTCTTAACGTCGACTTTCAAGGCGATTCGATTTGATCCGTTCTAGTGGAATTTTTCTTCGTCTCCCGCAACGATTTGTAGCTTTGTTCGATCTTTCATAGGTACGCTAAATTCAATAGCTCTTGAACCAGTGATAAATTCAAATCTATTCGTCTATGACGAAATAATTTACTCTTTTGTTCTCTTCTCCACAAGCTACGATAGTAACGATATTACTTTTAACACTTAGCCAACCGAATAGGGAGGTCACCCCTCTGTGAAGAACATCGCTGCGTGACCGAACGGGGAGATCTCCTTTTTGATTTTACCAACCCGTTTTTCTTTTTTTTTTTTTTTTTTTTTGTTATTATCAGTTATCGTTTACCTGGAATCGTTGCCAATTAGTCGCGCCACTTTTTCTGCTTTTATAAAGTACAGTATATAATAAAATACAGCGATCTAGTGGTGTTGGAATTAATTAAAAAGTTACACTATCAGTTATGACTAAGTAAAGTTATAATCGAACGATACCACATTGTAAAAAAGTATTAAAATGCATATTTCTGCTCATCTTTAATGTTTCTAATTTTACCTACATTTCTTTATACTTTCGATATATACTTTTAACTTGATGTTTTGTACAAACAATATGTGAAATGGTTATATAAAATCGTTACCGTGAAATGTAATTCACCACCTAAATAATTTTTAAACTTCTCTGTTTTTTAAGCAGTGAACATTGGTCCTCGATACCTGGAAAAATGCGCGGTGGACAGGTTGGCTTGTCCGAGCGCGGTGGAAACGTACAGCTCGCTACTGGCGTGCGCGGTTGGCTAAGTGTTAAATTCGTAAGAAGATTCAATTTTGTATAAACGAAGAAACTGGTACAACATGTTACGAGAAAACTGTTGAAGGAGAGACAGGTGCATTAAGGAGGTGGAAAATTCGCGCCGGTTAATCGAAGGAACAGTTCGCGTCCGAAATCGACCCTAACTGGAGGCAGCGAAGCGACGAGCCCCGAGAGTCGCATTAACACTCTTAACACAGCCTCTCTATCGTGGCTAATGGAGGTCCCCGGTTTCGAGTACGCTGCTCTATGGGCGTGCTACTTAACCTGTACCTATCTGCGATTACCATGAGAGAAGGTACGAACGAGCATCCATTCGGGATGAACATGCAACCGGCAACAGTCGAACGTTCGCTCCATGGCTAATTTCTTCGTGATATTTCATTGTGTCGACGAATTTGCTTGTTGTCCAAGATTACAGTTCACAAAGACTACACTTCGTTTTGACTCACCAAGAATTTTTACCAATTGGATTTTACAAAAACGTTGAGAATACTCGATGTTTAACGCTGTGACAGCATCGAAGGACAAAGAACTCAGAATCGAAGCAAATTTGACTCGACGTTAGAAGCTCGGAAGATGCTGTTTCAAACGGAACAAAAGCGTGCTCTACTTTAATTTCACACAAACTTTGAAAACGTCGAACGTTCGATAGTTCCATAGTGTCGAGGGACAAAGAATTGAGAATCTTTAAGGTTTTTAGAAGGTCTGCAAGAGCTGGGATATTTTCGCGAAATCTCAGTCGTCGACTTTAGTTTTCCCTCGCCGCCGGATCCCTCTGACATAATTAAATATTGCATGAGTTCCTGTTAGTGCTGCTCCGCCAGTCTTCCGCTCTGAAGATTAATATTTCACGGAAGCAGGAGGCCACCTCGCGAGAAAAACACTTGGCAAAAATGACGACGTGCCCGCTTGGAAATTCCACCTGACTCGCTTCTTTTTATTCGATAAAGACGAGTCCTTGTACGCGCGGCTTCACAACCATGGAACCAGCTCGAAAACCATCGTGGCTAAGGGGAGAGAAGAAAAAAAAATAAAGAAGAAAATATTTAATGTTCCTAAGGAGTAGAAAACCGAAACAAGCTCAAGTTGCGGAAGAAGGTGAACGCGTGGAACGCTTCAGAAGTTTGTAAGACGTTTTAAGTTGCTACTCCCGCTTGCTATATTGGCTAATTTATAGCGTTTCCAAGTACTAGCTGGCTATAACCGAAGTTGTTCGTTGAATAGCTAGAAAACTGTGTTACGATAGCGAGTTGCTTCATTCCGCTAGACAAATTATCGAGAATCGAGGGGCCAGAAAATGCCGTAATATCGTAAATTTGTAAAACACATTTTAGCTGATATAATTTCCCCAAGCCGTTTGATACTAAATCGTAATAAAAGTGTAATAAAAAAAGAAGAAGAAAAAAAAGAAATTACATCTGAAATTGTTCCAAGATTCTTTCAGTGTGATCGAAAGGTTGGACAATGGGCTTAAAAATAATCCTCGTTTTAGTACGAGGAAAAGTCGTGATTAACGACACGCCATATACGACGAATTCCTGCATTTCACAGAGAACTCGAGCTCGCTGTACGTTTTAGTTCCATGGACAGAGAAAAATCGAGGGCCGTTCGAGAAAAATAGTATCGTCGTTCGATGTGGTTGCACCGAGTGTTTCCAGGAAAATGCAAATTTGAGTCGTAAGAAATAAGATTCGTCTTACCGTGTCTTGCCTTGTTCAATTTCAGTGATAAGTCGAACTTTCGAGGAGAAAACTGACCTTTCCTTGCCTCTCGGGCTCTTCGAGAGTTTTCCACGATCTCTATTATATCGCACACTGAATCAAATATCTAAAATTCCTATTGTCTCTGCGCTTTCTACGGTCTGCTCAAAAAATAAACGGAACAGCTAAAAATGTCAGTTTGATCGTTACTTAAGGCCATCGTTAAAACACAAGCCTGGTGCTATCGAAGCAATTCAAAGTCGAAAATCTGATACCACTGTCGTCCGTATCGCTTCCTAGCTATTATTCAAATCTCTCGCTGCAACTTTTAATGACTGTAGAAAATTACTGGATCGTTCGACAGCGTCCAGTGGCGGTCAAATGGGCGCGAGAACCCAACGCCAGCCGGTGCACACCGTGAAAAAGAGTAAGCCCCGTTAATAGGATTACACCATGTCCAGCGACAGATTTCCACTAGATATTCAACTGGCCGGCAGCTTCAATATTTGACAATTCGAATTAACGTTCCTACGATTCCCTGCTATCGATTCGGGTCTCGCGAACTCCCTGTTTTATATAATCCACATAGTCGTTGCTGAAAATCCATCGAGCATTTGTCATAAACCGCTACATCGAAGCTTTTCCACGATCAATCTCTGGCGTGTCGCGCGTAGTCTAACGGCTGTATCGTTATAGTCGTTATAGTCGTTATAGTCATATATTAGAAGACGTAAGACATACGAGGATGGTCTGATGCAACGATAGACGGTAGTTTGTCTGGGCGAATCAGATAACAAACGAAACAAAGAAACAGGGCTGCGGATATTTATGCAAATCCATGTTTTTACCAATATAATTTATAAACTGGCACTTGAATGGAAAATACTACAGTACGGATATTTTATACGTCTTTTTGCATTATAAATGTGCACTCAACGAATACAAAAACATTTTCATCTTCAAATTCCTCCATAAATGTATAACGATGTACGATCTACCGATGAAAATGTGTAGTTGGGGTTGTTCAGAAGCCACATAAAACTTTCCTACGATAAATGTTCAAACGCAATTTCAATCAATAATAAAAGTTCCATTTTATCTTATCTTGGCAATTCTATAAGAGTAGCTGATCCTATGACGCTATAACCAATCAAACTCGCATTCCTTCCGGTAGCCAGCTTCTTATCTCTGCACACAGTATCCAGGTTATCCGTGTTTGTATCGTGCACCGTCGGAAGGAGTCATAGATCTTCGCGGCCTCCCCCGAGAGATTCGCCCTCTTACGTGGCCTTTTCTTCGCCGTAAATCTCACGGTTCGCTTTCAGTCTGGATTGCCTCGCCGGACGCGGAACCACCGTCGTCTAATTAGCTTTCTGTCCAATTAAGGCCACCCTAAACGATCCTGGCAAGGCAAGGAAATCAGGCTGACACCTTGGCACATCGTGTAATAGCGTTTCTTCGTTTGCAACCATCGACTGACAAAAATATGATATTTTTCCAAAGATTCCGTTACGTGAAAGTTTCGCCTTAGGATCTGTCGAACGCACAGCGTTTCCATGTTCCACTGCAGGATCATCTTTTTCAATTTCAATCTTCTCGGAAGGTGATTGTTGCGCGAGAAACAGCTATCCCACACCTTTGACCTGTTATCCAGCAGTAAAATCTGCAGACGTTAATCTAATTATTCGATCGGAGCTATAAATTTGATTCTTTTTTATTTATTTCGATTCGAATATAGCGCGAGCTCGCTTTAATGGATGAAACTTCGAAAATTCACGTTTAAAATTTAATTCGCGGACAGGCTTAAAGGAATAGGTCGGATTTATCACCGCTGAATAAAATATGAACCGTTTCAGAATATCATACATCGTGAATAATTTCGCGATTTTCTTACGTACATGCAGAACCGATCGTCAGAATCAATTTATCATGCCTATTTCTGTAGAGAATAAAAGTGTCTTTCGAGAAACGACTGCCACTATTTCTCAAAATCTACGCTCTAATCCTTTTCTGACTTTCTACTTTCAAATTCCCGGTATCGTTATAATTATCAAAATATTTAATCATTTCACTCTGCTTATCCTTTCGCTGAATCTTCGCGTTACTTTGCAGTCATCTTTTGAAAGCGGCTTATCTTCTACATCAGTATTCATCCTTTGATCATCTACTGAACCTGAAGATAACCTTCACTTGCTCGGCAAGTAAAATCTAGGTTCAAAATAGTGAGAAATCTTGATTCAGACTACCTAACTTGCATGCAAAATTTCGCCTACCAGGCTATCTTAACCCAATTGAACTCCTACCCTTCAGAGACCCCAAATGTCCATATACTACCAAAAAGCGCTATTCATGCCTTGTCTTTATCTTCATTTTTTCACACAGAATCACATCCTTCCTTTTCACGCTATGATTATCAAGTCACCCTATATAGCAACAGCTTCCTCAGCTACGGTTAAGAATAATTCGATCCGCCGATATTTCCATCGCTGCACCCTCACGACCGGCAGAAAGTCACAACAAACCTGGTCTGACCATTAATTCCCAAAAAAGTATCACTGTTCCCCGAACAGCTCGAGACCTGACCAAATAAACACCGGTGAACCGTACATTGTCAATAAAAGTAGAAAAATAACCTCAATATTCGGACAAGCTGCAGAACATGTTACCATTGTTCAACCAGGATGCACACACGATCGCTAGACTACGTGTTCTAGCTGATGGGTGAAAAGAGGGTAGGCTATCATACTCTGTCTGGCTGGCACGTAAAACAAAATGAAAAATCGAATCTCGATTAGACCGATCCTGCTGGCAGGCTGCATCGCCTCTACCGTGCCACTTCACTCATCGTTCACATTTCCTCCCCTGAATCCTTCTTATTCGCGGCATTATCATAATGCCATCGGCCGCTACGTGACAGGAAAGACGTATTATCGTGGCTCGTTCTGCTTTCCCGATCCTTCTCGCGAGCTTATCGTCCCTTTGCCTTAAAACGAATGCGAATTAGCCGTGCTACTTCGTTATTCCCTCAACAACGGTCACTTTCTCCGATGGAACAGCCATTGGATCGCGTTATATCGAGAATAAAATTGGGAAAATTTGATCGGCGTAGTTGCAGTACAATAGTTTAACGTTATTGACACAGAAAATAATTGTGTCTGTAAAATAACGAAATAATTCGTCCGGATGGATATCGAACGAGAGGAATTGAAAATTCGACGGAAAGGCGACAGCAGAAAATAAAACAATATTATTTGCGGAAGGTGACGTAATAGCGTGGAGTCTGAAAAAGTTGTACCACCCACTGTATACGCGAGAGGTATCATTTATACACGACTGAGGGACCCTTCGAGCAAGTGTAGGTAGTTGTCGAAAACTTTGTTTGAAACGTTAGTACACGCAAACGCTCCCTTTGCGTACCACGCTTGCTGCCAGATGAACTGCTACAACTTGGAAAACCTGTCCCACTCGGTGTTTCCATTTTCAAGCCCCGAATCCTTGAAATACATGCTTTCGTAAAACAGGATTAAAAGAGACTAAGACAGTAAGGATTACCTAAAAGGAGTTGCAAACGAGATATCTTTAATTCTTAACTGATTCTGTAGAGGAAAAAGAGAAGCCAAAATTCTTCGTAACGCTAAAAATATTAATTTGTCGACTGACATTCGTTATTAAAACCTGCTTTATGCGCTACTTACCAACTACCATCCCCCAATAAATTTGCAAACCTAACTGTTACCTCGCAATAAACTTCGGAACCTAACCACTACCACCAACCCACAAACTTCATAAGCTTTTCCTAACCACCCAGTACATATTAGCCACGTTACATTAAACCAAGACGAATAGCAGCGAGAGGTGGCAGGCTTACATCGGTAGTTGCAAGAATTTTCAAAGAGTTTCCTCTCGGTAACGTCTAAACGCGTTGAATTCCTGTCGGCAGCTCCCGCAGGAACGAGAAAGGAAGCCGATGGTTGGCAGAACGCCAGACGACACCTCCAACTTCTTTCTTTCGCTTGTATTCTACACACACCAACTTGACGCCAACACGCGCACCGACTTGATACTAACAGTGGACGGTTTCTCTCCATCCAACAGAAAGAGAGGGGGAGAGAGAGAGAGAGAGAGAGCAAGTAATAATCCTAACTCGCGGGTTAGCCAGGCTTAATTAGAACAGGGGTTAGTGGCTGGCTGGTTATAGTCGCGGCTCCACTATTCGATACTGGCCACCTCTCTTCATTTTCCAGCCTTCCGACAGTGGAAGAAGCGGCTGTCTTGGTAACGAACGACCAGCCTGCAACTGATAACCCGCGAACCGTTATTGCGCCAAAGTTAGTGTTCTAATATATAACGTTCGTGGATGATGGACGTGGTTTAAGGTGTACATTTCGTAGAACGTAATGGGCGAGCCAAAATTCGCTTGGCGAGACAGTATACGTACAGCTACGCTTTCGCCCGAATGTCTTAGGACACCTGTTCTCTTTACGATACGAGGTTGTAACGAAACGTCGATACAAGTACATGATAATTCGCGTAAAAATATCAGAACGTTATCCAATCTTTGGATGTGACTGAAATTCAACTTCTCTGACGATAGCGTCGATGAAGTGTGGAAGCTTTGTTCGATATTTTAAAGAAATTCAATTTTGATGGTCACGAGTCTTCAGCCCCTGTGTCCAAGAAACAAAGCACTCGAGAAAAAGGAGCAGAAAGTGGAAGAGGAAGAAGGAAGAGAATAGGATCCAAACAACGGAACCGGGACAAAACTGCGAGACAGCACGGATGAAGAAGCAGCTTGACCAGAAAGGAACAGTCGAAACCAAGATAGACGTCTTGGAAAGACTTGGGGGAAAAAAGGAGATTGGAGAAAACTGGTGTCGTCTATTGAACGAATGCAAAAGAAAGTGGATCCTGGCTTGGTAGAGTGAACGATTCTCCTCCAATTGGGTAACAATGGCGCGAGAGTGTAGCCGAGTCGATCAATCGGTCTTTTTGCGACTCGTCGAAACGCGCAGCGATCGGATGGCGTCCGATAAAACGACCTGACACGCTCTCGAGCTTCGCGGCAAAAATGACCAGACACAAAGGAGGATCCTTTGTGCGCCTAGCGCAGACACGGGCGACGAATCTGACAAGGGGAGACAGCCGACACAAAGCGTGTTCTTTCGCGCTGGTAATAACTGCGCGCTCGCAAATTTCCACCATGCAACCCCTGCTGTGTGTTACATGACCTGCTTTCCGATGTTTTTATAACATTTCCGCGGGGGTCAGTATGTTGCACGAGTTTCGGGGCAATTCGATGGCAGAGTCGGATTAGCTCTTTGGAATTTTGGAATTCAAATTCAGGGGAACTCGATACGTTTGGTGATGGCAAAGCCACTATTATAGTTTGGATAAAGCGTAGCTTGAGCTTAGATGATGATTTTCTTAGAGATTTTTTTAGTAAGAATATAAGTTTTCGCGAAATATAAGGACTTTTATTTATATCAGTATTGGGAATCTTCCTGGAAGCCAAGTGTAAAGAGAAAATTCACTTACCTGTTTCGAAACGTTGCTCTCGGTGCAGCTTCAGCAATTATGACAGACAGCTGCAATACGCAAGGAGCCATAACACACCATGCTATCCTTTATTTCTGAAACAAAAGAAATCGAAGACTCCGTTACAATTGAATCCAGTGTTACAAGCCTCTGCTACAAAACTTCCTATCTTCCTTTAATAAACGAAGAACCTACTCAACCTATTTCTAACTCCGATCTCTCGCACAGAACATCTACTATCTTACACTCAGAATCTTCGAACAACGTCTACTATCGGATCGACCTATCAATTACCACGATAGGCTATTCTCTCCTCCAACGACACCTGAAGTCTAACCTAAATATTACCAAATCACTCGTCTTTCTCCAGACAATCGATAGACCTAACTGAAAATCAAGGAGAAGTTCGTTTTCCATTTGGACGAACCAAGTGAAACGATGGCGATAATAGATAATAGGTCTGCCATTTTTCAGTCTATTCTTCTTATACGAAGTTTCAAGAACTTTCAGATGCCAACAGTGTCACGGTCCTGGTTTAGACAGCAACTAGAATTCCACAGAACGTTTAAACATCTCGAGAAGACGAAGACCGCGAGTCAACATCAAAGGAGACGCGTCGGTTCGAAACGGCTCGCGGATAGTAGAAACAAAAGGCGTTAAGAGGGAACAGGATGGAACAGAGAGCTCCGCCTAGTTTTTAAAGGGGTTAAGCGGGCCACGGTCCGACTACGGTGTCGCAGTTGAACGAACCCCGCCACTTTGGCGGGTCAGCTGATCCGCTTTGCGGTTTTACGGCTTCGAGACTACGCGATAACAATAAAGTGAACTCGTTCTTTGTCGCTCGCCAACCTATGAAATAACACGATGAAAATAAATAAGTGCAGATCTTGAGCCATTGACGAACCAGAAAAGTGTACTGTGTATTTTCGCAAACGACGAGTGTTTCTTCGTGTTTAATTTCGAGTAATGGCGCAATACTTTTAACGTACATAAAGCGTATGTTTACGAGGCATTTGTGGTATTAAACAGAGGCACGTAGGCGTAGAAATTAGTAGGATTCGCGGTTACCCATTTGACGCAAGTTACATATTTTTCAACGCAGACTAGCTGACCTGCTTTCGTTTCGTTCTGTTACGTCCAGCTTTCCTCCTTCCGCGCTTATCTTTCTCGTTTTCCCCTCTGTTGTTGTCCGCGGAATGCGCCTCGAATGCATGTTCCCAAGTTCGCGTGATTTTTCATCCCCCATTGCGACTATTGATTACTCTGCCTTTAGTTCCGCGCCTTTTTTTCGCTCGCTCGCCTGTTTGGCCGCGATTGGGTTTGAAAAATGGGTGAGTGGAAACTGGTAGAACATTGCATCTACCTAGAATCGCTTTCTTGGAAAAGCATTTGTCTACACTTTCTTGACGCATCATCCATTTATTGCCATCCTTTTCAATAACAATGAAATTTCAGATAACCAGGTACTTTGATAAAATACGTAACCTTTGAAAAGTTTCGAAGCTTTCCGGGTGCATCGAAATTAGAAACACAGCCACTTTTTTAAGATATCGCTATCGATCTCCAGGCAGAACACAGACTGTTTTCACAAAGCAAGCAACTCGAAATCGACAGTCAGAAATGCCCATCGAAAGTCTGATGGAACGTGCCGTTGTTTCTTTTTTCCTACGCCGATTCTTTATGCTCTCTTTTTCCCTTCCTCGAATACTGCAATCTCCGTTTAAAAAACAAGCAAATATCATACTATAATCCCGAACGAACAGCTTGACAAAACGTCGCCTGATTTAAGCACATGAAAAAATACAACAACTCATTGCAGGCGAAAGACAAAGCGCTTATCATATAAAAACACGTGATTTAGCTAACGCGCAGAAATCTCGACGATTCACAGGCATAATCTGAAGAAAGCAAGGTGACAGGGTTATCCTCGATGGACTAATACCACACGCGTTCTACCTGTCCGTGTTGGCGAAAAAATTTCGCTTAATTTTCTACTTGGCGGCGGAAAAAAGCAGCGCGTAGCGCGTACAAGGGTGGAAAAGGCGAAAGGAATGCCGCGACGGCAGAAATGGACGAGCGAGATGAGCCGAGCTACCAGCTACAGGTACTAATTGCTTTAACGAGCAGTGGGTGCGGCCGCTTCTATAAAATTTTCTCTGTGACGTTCCAAGGCGCCAGGCCAGCTGCAAGCCCGACCCATCCTGGCCGCGAGTAAAAGATGGCCAGGCTGGATGAAAAAGAGGCATGTGAAGGACGAGAGTGGTATGGGATGGTTGAAAGACTGGAAAGATAAGAAAGACCGTGAACGCTATGGTGAAAATGGGATTGTTCGAACAGATGTAAGCACTGGAGGGTTAAAGATTGATTTTTGCGGATGAATCTGTCGTTGAGGGTTCCACGAGTCTGGTCATAACAAAGATAATAGCCATGTGTCTATAATGTCAGGGGTCAGGGGCACTGATTCTTTAGGTAAATCAGACATTTTATGGTTTATTAGTATATTCAAGAGTTCTGATTATCCTGGCTTCGAATATGAGTAGGTTCGTCCATATTCATTTTTGTTAAAACATTTGTTTTTCCTCTTTCGTTTAATTAATAAAATATCTTAATCGCCGGTAGTGCCAATGCTTGCTTGAAACGTCTAATTCGAAACTCCACAAACATCAGATTGCCAATTCGTCTACGACTTTAACAAGCTGTATCATCTCGCAGCAGACTTTACCAGGACCGATTCCAAAGTATCCAATCGCAACGTGGTCATCCTTGACGTGGAAACGAATTTTCCACGCTTCCAGTCGTTTTTCCATCGATGCCTTTCAACCTTCAGTCAAGCAGAATTAACCTGGGTCAACGTAGCAGCTGCATTAAATCCGTTGGCCCTGAGCTTCGTAACGCGGTCGTCGACGCTCAGAGTGCATTACTATTAGCAAGCTGAGGCAAGAAGGAAGAGAATGACGCCTAATGGTCATACAAGCCCGGTCTCTGGACTTCTCTGTCGAATTTCCAGCTCTTCTATCAGCGTTGCTCTGCTCCTTTTTTTGAACTAGCCTGCTTCGCTCGTGCTTGCCTTTCCAACCCCGCTTCCATCTCTTCCCGCTTTTTCGTCTTCATGCTATCGTCATTTTCTTCCTCCGTCTGTTTTTCTTCTCCTCTCCCTCCAAGCCCCGTTTTTATCCAGGCCACATTTCATACTCGCCAATTTTTTATTCCTCGCCACCTGTTATTTCTCTCTTCCTCTCCCTTCCTCTTTGTTCAGTTTCGTTATTCTTCGCCATGCTATTTTTGTTGCCCCGCGTTTTTACCACCGATGTTTAGTCTCCCATGTTCGCCCCTGTGTTCCGTCTGTTTTTACGAACGTACTCCGCGTTCCTTTTTCAAATTCCCGCTTCGTGCACTGTTCAGTGATATTTTATCCGTTGGGAAAAGCACAAAGCTTTTAATTTATCGAAATCATTCGGCCGGTAGGATTTGCTGACTTCGTTTTACGTGGTTTGACTTTTAGGCAAAGTGTTTGACAAATTGCAAGATATACGTAGAAAATGGTGTTTGCGAGAATATCTCTTTCCGCTTTTCGATCTATGAAAACGGTCAATGTGGCTTCTGAACTGCTCGATTAACTGCGATTTGTACGATAAAGTTATTTAATTAAATTCTCATCCTCGGGTTTCTTTAAAAGGAACGTATTTCGCGATTAACCGCTCGGAAACGAGGCAGCAGCACGGTTTTGAATTATTTAAACAGAGATAAATCCCCGTTGGTCGTTCGCTTGTCATCTTCACAAAAGAGCTCACGCACACGCTTGCTCGCGGAACTGAAAGCGACTCACTCCCAAGAAGAATTCCTCGTTTTGCCTTCTGTTTCTCATTTCCCTCCTTTCTACTCCCGTAACTCTCCCTTTCTTCTTATATAAGCCGATCCCAGCCAGAGGATATACGAACACCATAAAGCAGATCACAATGGCGTCCCTATCACCATCACGTGGTGTAATAACGAATCATGATGGCGGTGGCGTTTCAATCAGCTGATTTGGCACGCGTGCCTCTCTCCTATCTTCGTTACGATCGGAACAGCCTCTGTGAATTATTGAACAATGCTGCAACAACCGGCTCAACAATTTCTAGGAATTTCTCTGACCGAGAGAAACACGGAACTTGAAGATTCGTGTTTCGTTTCGGGTAAATTTAACTTTTGCGAAAAATTTTAATTAGGGTGGACGTGCATTTTTGTTACCTCTTTTATTTTCATATTGCATTATTAATATTATTCTATCGAAATTTCCCTTCGTATAAATTTTCAAGAATTTAGGAAATTTAGGAAATCTTCCAGATCGAAGATATCGAAAAGAAACGATAAAATTCCAGAGATCGAGAAATCTAACAATTCTTATGAATATTTCAAGTAATACCCAAGAATTATTCCATAAAAATTTTTCAAGATGGAATCCGAATAGCTGGTTCAGAAGAAATTCTTCGCGCGTCAGAAACCGAAGATTTCAAAGAGAAATCGTACAATCGTAGAAACCGAAAAATCTAAAAATCCTTATAAATATTCGAACCAGCCGTCACGAGCTATTCCACCAAACCTTTCCAAGATAAATTCAAGATATCTCGTTGCAAAGAAATTTTTCAAATGAAAGAACCTTACAGATCAAAGATTTGAAAGAAAAATCATCGGAACGAGGAAAGAACAATGTGAAAAAAGCGAAGAAACGAGCTGCTCGTTGAGCAAGACCGAACGGGGAACCGGCAAGTGTATCCATCATGGCACATCGATAATATTGTGGCAGTTGCTTGTTATTGGGGCCAACGTCGGGTTTCAATCGGCTGATTCGCGCTACCCACGCCATCGTCTGTTATCGATTTCGACACAAACACCGCGCAGATACGTTAACGGTCTCGTTTCTGCTAATGGACGCGCAGCACGTGTTTCGTCTGCGCTCATTATCATCCGAAACGCGCCGCGCAATAACCCCAGCACTCGTTAGTAAGGTCAGAGCGCATTAATTGGCAGACCTGAGATCCCAGGAAATGACGTAGAAGATTCTGATCGAGAACCATGTTCTACCTTGGACCTGGTACGATTGCTGCTGAAGGTTTCATCCAAATAATGATATATTCAACGATGTCGCAAGTATTGAGAAGTGAAGTTTCTATAAATTTCTACGAATCTGTAAATCTGTAAATTTCAAGGAAATTGATCATTTTGTCTGCCCGGAAGAGTTCCGCAGTAAACTTGTTCCAATTTTCCATTCCATTTCCAAGAGAATTCCATTAAAAATGTTTGGTTCGTTAGTGGAAAGTGTGGCACTCTGTGAGTCGGAAATTTGGAGGTGGCAAAGGGATGAAAGGGTAGACGGAATCGATAGAAAATATACGAAGCGAATCTTGGGCCTGTACAGAGGCATTGTATCGTAATGGAAATTGAATCGACAATCCGCAAGAAGAAAAGCACCCAAAACACGTCTGCAAACATCTTAAAACAGGGGTCATGTGACAATCGAATTTGCCCGACGAAGAAAAGGACAAGATTGGAAGAAGCAGGGGGTGGTCTCTAGTTAGAGTGACTATTTACGCCATTAGCCGTCTAACCACAGCGAGGGGGGACCGGGAACGGTGGCTTTGTGTTATTCAGTCGGGTACCGAGCCACGTTCAGCTTAAATGGCCTCTTCCGCTCTTTCTCCATCCCCCTGGCTTGATAGAGGCCTTTTAAAAGCCACGGGGGTGAGAAAGAGGCCTGGCTGCGCGCTGCACAAGGTCTGCTCGCGTGCACGTGCAACCAAACTCCCTATACTTCCGATAAAGCGTGCGTTCAACGATCGCGACCGAGTAATAAATAATGCGATCAGAATGTTCGGCTGTTGTTCTTCTGTTTGACTAGAATAGGGTGATTTTGAGGGGCGCGTTGCGGGGGGTTGAACGAGTGTTTCGGTCAGAATTGAGGTTAAAGGGAATACGTCTGCGGCTAACGTGTTTGCTGATCGTGGGATTAGGCTCCTGCAGGCGTTTAAGCGGAAGGGTTGTCGCTTCGCTTCCTGTTTTGCTTCCGACTTTCATCGAGATGGAAATAAAGGGGCGTTTTAAGAAGTTGCATTAACCTGTAACCGTCTCTGATCCATATAGAAACTTTTACGATCACTATATTTATACCTTTTATGATATTTTTAACGTATAAAACAATTCTCTAGCAGAGTTCTAGTAAGCGTATAAATTTCTGCATAAATATCCGGTGTCCAATAATTACGCAACCGTTGAAATGCTACTTCCATCGATCGAGCCCATGAAAGAGGAAACAATCGAAGGAACAACGAGCTCCCAGTGGGCCAGAACTTGAGAAAACGGTTTCATCGGTGACTCGAAAAATAATATATCGATGCCACCTCCGCGGTGGTGACAGCCACATACGAGGTTCAGTCTCGCGAGAGTTAGCTGGGCAAACGTCGACGGTGTTTTCGCGATCGGTCGAACGTGGTTTCAGACTCTACGCCCGAGTTTCCACGCAACATTCGGAAGAAACTTACGGACAGCGGAACATCGATATCGACGGGGAACTGTTAAGTTTCACTGAAGGGAAACAGTGGAAAGCTACGCTACACCCAGGGACCGAAGATTCGCTTTATGGCCTTTCGGTGCAATTTGAATCCAGGGAAGAACGTTTGAACGAAGCGATTTCGCGGCGTACAGACGAGCTGACAGCTGAGCAAATGGCTGTTACAGTTATAGCTGGACAGGAATATATGAATTCCTGAGGGACAGTCGTTTATGGTGTTCCTTCTTTGAAGAATGGCCGGACGTCTCTGAAGTTACCAGCCTGGTTGCCGCCCGCTAAGGGGCGGGTCTGAATGTTTGGGGGGCTGCAAATGGACGTCTAATTAGGTATGGAATTGGATTTTTGGGTTCAAACGATGCTTTGCTTTGGTAGGAACGCGTTTAATGAAAATGTGATATAATTAGAATTCATATACTATTGACAAAGCTTGAGGTGCAGATCGTGCTTTAAACGATGTTTATGCAAATTCATATTTTGTTAGAAATAGTTGACTGGACGCGGTAATTATTAAAATATTTCTCAGCTATAATATAAATACTAACAAGTATCGGATACTTGACAAGAAACCTATTTCATTAAAAGAATGACGTAATCCGAGTAGTAATTATAAACGAGCTGTTTTTCTCTATCATCTTTAAATCCCTTGAAATATTTCAAACCCCATCAACGTTTATATTAAAAAGACCAAAAGATAGTTTAATTACACGCAAGGCAAATTGTGGTTCAAATTTCCCTGCTCTCGATAAGAGACTCAAACAACCTTCCATTACCGGCAGAAATATAATCGAAACTACTTTCAATAACAAACTTGGAAAGGCGGTTCGTCGTAAGCTGGCATTAAAATCTGTTTTCCCGCCTCGTATCGCAGATCTTCACATTTAAAAATCGCGTGCAGATCCAGGCCAGCGTGCAGCCGCGATTCCACCGCCCCTAACGATCCGTTATTACTTTGATAAAGTACATAAACATACCGCCAGAGGGCTGGCCGCAGCTTTTTTACTCCCACCATCGCCCTAGAATGAAACATAACCTCAAAAAACGCGAATAATCGCATTTCTGCGCTGAATCGTCGTTCTTTTGATCGATAAATGCGTTTCTTTTGTTCCCGCGAAGCAACGAATATCGTCCAACGAATATGAAGAATTTTTTGAATTTTCACCTGCATCGATAAATGATCACAAGCTTCGTTTCTTTTTAAATATATATAAAATGTTCTTATTTCGCATTTGGCGGAGAATGACGAAATACTTCAGCGAATGACAAAAATGTCGTTTCTCGTTAACGATGTTCAACGATTTAGCGTGGCTATAAATCAATCCACTTCATGGGGATTTTTAGGTTTTCTAATGGGCAGGTGGTAGCATTGGTCAGGCAGTTCGTCGATTATGGCCCCGTTATGACGTCTATTTTCCTCGTACCGTGCTGTCGGTTTCTAGGAGGACGCTAATAAAAAAGTTTCGCTTGTTGAAAAAGTTTGACTCGCAAGAGATGTTCCGCGTGTTCATTTGGGATGTTCTGCGGATTGAATTCGCTTTGAATACTTTGTTACAACTTCCCTGAGAGCTGGCTTGTGATGGGAATAATTAGAGACTACATGTTCTTCAGGAAACGACGCGTATAAAACACAAAGCTATCGAGCTTTACGCGTAAAAAAGAGAAACGGGTAAAGATACTAATTTCTTTCAATCATCGAACCTTCGTACACCGAATAATAAAACCAAAAAATGCAATTTTTAATTGTAGAAAGCTGGGACAAGGGAGTTGTTTTCCTCTTCCTGGGATTACTGAACCCTTTAGCTTCTCCTGGGTCGATTCACAGTGGCGAATGGACGACGACAGAGACAGAAATATAATTGTTTGCAAACTAATCTGTCCCGGTGGCGAGTTAAACGACACGCATACGTGCACACATGTGCAGACAAGCCAACACACCATACCGTAGCAACGGCGGGAGTGCCAACTACAGAATCGGGACAAGGGATCATAGCCCGGCAACTGAACACGCCATATCGCGGCGCGGATGATGGCAGGCGCACAATTAAAATTTACTGTCGCATAACCACGTCTATCCGTTTCTAGCTTGCGCGCAATTGCGTTTCACTTCACATACGGAAGATCTTGGCCTCAAACATTTTCTAGATAGATAAATTTCGTTATTGACATAACCCGCGTAAACTCCAGGTATTCAGGTAAGTCCAAAAATGAACAAGATGTATATCTTTCTTTAATCGTGGTGCACATCATCAAAGTTTACTATGATAAATATACAATTTATGCGAGTCACCGTACATAATAAAATAAAATCCATTAAAATGTCATTCTGCCTCTGTCATTCCAAAGACTATTCTTAAATTTCGAACGTATCTACGTGCATCTCAAGTTCAGATCGAGAGAAACGACACTTTCACGCATGAGGAAGAAGCAAACAGATAGACCGAGCTCGCGGGCTAAATTAATTAAACCCGGTAGGCTGCACGAGCGTTTCAATTGACTGACGTCCAACTAATTTTCGATGAATTCCTCGTTGTTGCATGCGCGTTCCTCGGCTGATGTTAATAACGCCGCGCGTTTCCGAACATTCCCTGACTGCGTATAATGATAACCATTTCGTTCTACACGCACACATACACACATACACACGCAATAGAGAGAGAAAGAGAGTGTGGTTCGAACAGTTGCGAACAATTTGAATAATGAAAGTTGAAACGACTGAGTCTGGGAGCGCCACGGCCAAATAAAAATGCCGTTTCGTCGAGCCTCGAGATTTCGAATTTACGAAATTACGCCGGTATGGGCAGTTTTGGCTGAGTTTCAATTTCAACCGGCGGCCACACGAAATAATTTCATTGCTGTTCCCGCTGGTTTTATTGCTCGGTGACATCCGGTTGATAATACGTGGGGGCCATCTAGTAAAAGTGTGACAATTTGCTGCGGATAGGTTATATTTGCTGGAATGTCCGAGGTGATGACTGTAGGATGATGGTAGGACGCGACATTAGAGTAGGAATGCGTGTGTTTTAGGTTCAGAGACCGTTTGTTTAGGCAAAGGTAGCGGAAGCTTGCCCTGTCGAGCGGAAATGCTAGATAGAAGCTATCGCCAGATATATAGAAGCTGGTGTTCGCTGTTCGCGGAAATCGACGAAGTCGTTAGTGAAATTGCGTTATACTGTACGACAAATTTTGATAAAAATATCCACATAAACGAACGGTGGATAATTTCAGAAATTCCAATTCCGTTATAACGTAAATTCAAATTGATTCTAAGTCCTAATATGATCAGAACAAACGAGTCTCGTTGCGGTGCTAATGAAATTTCACTGTGTCCGTTGAAATACTTTTATGAACCGGTGTATACGCAATTTCATTACACTGTGTACGGGGAAAAATTAATCAGCAAATATAGCGGCAACATCAACCACGCAGCGTCTTCTGATAATCTAAGGATCCCTGGATGATACCGATATCGCAATTCCTGCTGGTTCACGTTCCCTTTCGCGTTATGCGATCTGATATCGAGTAATCTTACGAGCACGAGACTAGGTAATATGACATTCACGAGACACGTGACTAATGCAATAACACGTGCTGGAGGGGAGAGCATCGGTATGAAAGCTTCTGGAAACTACATGCTAATTACACGGAAATTAGAATTTAGATTAGCCGAATGCTATTTCTGACGCAGCAGCCGCTGTTTCGCGGGCCAATTAGCTTGAGCGAATTCCACGCCAGGGAAAATTCAATGTTAATGCCAGCCCCCGCTGCAAATTTCGCCTGTCTGCGCTACTTAGTTTTATTTAGAACGGAACGAGGGGAAGTCAAGATGGCACTGACATTGAAATCGTTTCGAGAGATGACAAAAAGAAAAGTATTTCGTAGCAGAAATTTATTCGTCTTCGTACAGCAGTTAAAAACCTTGGTGCTTTGAAAAATTCTAACGTCCGGATGATTGTATAACTTTAATTAATGTAGCGTAGTTAAAATTAAAATGTCACACGGTAATATCCAAGTTACCGTGACCAATCCTAATCCCGTGAAATAGAATAGTCAAGAAATTATAGTAATTAGCCACACATAATCAAGAATTAGGTTCGACTGAAACTAGGTTGAGATTAGGTCACTATCGAAATCTGTGCAGTAAGACAACGTTGGTAAATGTCGAATTTGGTTAAACCCAGTTATGTTTAGATTAAACCAAAATGGCTAGAAATTGGCCCCCTGCATTAGACTACACGAAACGAAGCTCACATTAGACTACACGAAACGAAGCTCACATTAGACCAAGATCAGTGCGAATTGGGACAAAGTTCGCGTTTCTACGATCAAGTTAGCTATGAATTAGCTGAATGTTTCAGAATTTCGGTCGGTGAAACGATAGTAATTTTTGATAGGCCCGTGTGGATTAATGTTAAACTAGATGAGGTTAGAACTAACGTCTAAGTGTATATTAAGCTAATAAGAAAGTTAGGATAGACCGACACAGTGAACTAAGTCGGAATTAATATTAAGTCTGTGATAAGTTCTACTAAGTTAATATTAGGTTAACACCACAGTTTGAATTTACGAGGAACAAAGGTTGTATCAGTGGATATTGCAGCTACGTAGCCAATTTAACTAATTATACTTATTGTTAGATTCAATATAAAGTTTCGTTATGCACTAAAATCTACGATAATAAAACCTCTACCATTCTGCTATTATAATGGCCTGTCAACGTAAATATAAAACGTAGCATAGAACGTGTAATTATTCGCTACCGATTCCTCGTATGTTTGCAATAAATATCTCGCAATTTCTATATACGTTTTCAGATGGAATTCAAACTTTACCAATATAGTTATCCGAATTGTGTTTCATCGTTATGCTAATGAAATTCAAAATGTTTCGTACAAAGCTCATACAACATAGATATAAAATTTTCTGTGATGGATGTTACACGATAATTACACACAAAATCCGAAACTCGCCCGAGAACATTTGCATTGAATAAAAACGCAACTCGTTACTCGCTTGGAAACCAATTCCACTGTAACAACAAGCCATAGCCAGTGAAATTACCTCTTTCATCGGGTCTCGCGAGAAAAACGAAGAACAATCATGAAATCTCTCTCGCGCTGTAAAACAGAAAAAAGAAGGCAGATAACGAGAGGAAAGAAGACGAAAGGAAAATAGCATTTTACGGGGCTAAACGTTTTCCATCGTCGGGACGAGCGCGTTGATTCTGGCGCTCGCGCGCCCGCGCACGGGAACAAAGGCGAGATTTCAGGAAATTTGCGCGCGCGCAAAGCTATCGCACAGAGAATCCCAGAAGTTTGTTTCGCTGCTTAGAATATTTCAAGCTTCGTGAAAGGGGCAGGATATGTCTCTTTCTTTTTCATCGTGTGCCACGAGAAGCCAGGAATTAAATGCGGCGAGCGTTTCGCGACCACCCTCGTTTTTCATCCCTCCAACCCCTTTGCGCTCGCGCTGTCCCTTTCCGCGCAGCCTGCCTTTCTTTCTTTCTCCCCGGCCTTTTCTAGCCGACTCTCGTATTTAGGAAATTGCTAGCTCGGCTGCTCGAGTAATCGAGTGTTATTTTAAGAGCGAGAGCAATTAACGCTCTCACCGGTTACCCATGCAGCGAGCGTAATTCTGCCAGGGGGATCGCGAATATTTTTAACCGACTGCTCGGCCGCCACAGAACGAGGTAAGAATTTCCTCGACGATCTTGTTGCACGGGTAAACGCGTACACTGCAACTCATAAATATGGAAAACTTTGTTCGATTCAATATTAGACAGAATATTAGCAGAATTAATGGCAAACTAAAGACCAGAAGCGATATTTGCTATCTTCTCGTGGAATCGTTCCTTGGATTTCCTTGGATTACTATAGGATTGTTTTATTCATCGTTTGATAATCGTCTCAAAGTTAAATCGCTCTTCGTTAGTTGGCTGTCTTTGTACAATTTATGCAGCGGTTTTGGCGTTTCCCGTTAAAGCACTTGCCCCGGTCATGGATTAGCGGTTCTTCCTGCTAGCAAATTTATGCATTCATCTAGAAGCCCCCTTTGAAGAATCTCAACATCGCGTTCAGCGCGTTTTATCTGACCTCATCTTCAACATCGATTAGTAAACTTTCATAGAAACGCACTGTTACGTTTATCAAAAGTTACGACACAGTGAATATTATACGCGAATATTTACATACGCGCGAATATGGAGAAAGATTAATGCGTGGCGGATTTTAACGTATGAAAATATCCAGAGTATCATAAAAGTCCATTTTACAAGTAGCTAATCTATCGAAGATTCTGCCGTTAGAAGCAACTGTCGAATCGATCGTAAAATCGAGGATTTCTCCAATCTTCGATGCGTTCGTCAAAGAAAGGGAAACACAGGTGCAACTACTGCGACACTGTTCTCAACCGATCTCACCTTTGAAAATTTTTGCACCGACTTAACGCATGGTTCAACGTTTAACAAAAACCCCGTAGCGATCTCCCAAGGAGGAACAATTATTCTTGGAACAAAGGGTGCCAGGGGGCCTCTAGCAACGATCATAACGCGATGAAAGAGCATTCGTGGAACTTGCTTGGTCAGGCTAAAAACAAACAGCAGCCAGTTGGACAATAAAAAGCAGAAGCCAGACAGCTCGCAAGAAGCGTGTTAAGCGGTTGTCCTCGAGCAGACCCGTGCCATAAAATGGCACAGGCTATGGAGAATTAACAAGGCGCGCCCGAGTGCGCGAGTGGTTGCACTTCGCGCCTTCGTAGGCCGCCTTTTCACGAGCTAGGCTTTTACCAGGGCGGCACAGTCGAACGGTGACGATTTTTAGATGGCCCTCGACGCGAGCGCTTCCTCGCCTTAATTAACTAATTACACCGCGCCGGACAGCGACGAGGCGTGCGAGTACTTGCTTTTTCCAGCTGTCTTCTGACAGACTACTATCTCTCCTTCTGCCTCTGTCAGCTGCCAAAATGAAACTTGCGGGTAGTGCGTTTTTAGATATACTTTTGCGAGTTGGCGATTGATAGGGCAGATTGCACGGTAATTCAAGCTGTTAGCGTGGATCGTTGAAATTTTAGAATTGAAATTTTTGATAACGTCGAGAAATGAAACGGTAAACGAAATTTGCACTTTTTTCCGGCAACGTTTTGAAACGAAATGTTCGCGTTGCATAGTATCAGCTTTTTGTAACCGTACACGTACTACTACATGACACGAAATTTAATATTTTTTGAACCTAGCCAATTAATATAAATACAGTGGTGTACAAATATTTCTCGCAGCTGCCGTGTGCATTCCACTCGTACATAACCTCGAAATTAAATCCGTACAACCACGACGGATACTCTTGGACTAGTTTAGCAATTTTCTTGAATCGCTCGTTACAGATTACGTTGTAGGGTTAAAATACGAGTGTCGAAATCGGCCAAACTAGCCATACACAAAGGAGATGGAGCAAAAACTAACCTAGAAGTCGTTTGTCGCGTGGTGCGCGTTTTCGGGATTTCAGCGGTGACCGAAACCGATAATCATTTAATCGGGTCGCTGCTATAATAGTCCATTGCTTACAGAATTTTGCCTTTTCCGTGTGCTGGTCTGGCTCTGGGTGTCGTTCGTCGCGAAAATAGCGGAAATGTTGGGAAACGAACGGTAATGGCTCGTAAAGTGGGCTGCGATTATCAGGATTTATGAGAACGTCGCGTTTTAACCCTGCCAAAATCTCGTTGTTATCCTTTGTACCCGCGGCGTTTTTCTTCCTGGTTGCAATTAAAAATGGCACGGTTTTTAAGTGTCCCATTTCGCTACTAATTCTCCCTCTCTGTAAAACCGTGCTGTTTCTCGCTCGTAAATTTCGAAATTCTCGCATGTGTTACCGTATCGCGTAATAAACCCTAGATCCCGGCATTATCTTGGTTTGCTCATTTGTTCGTCCTTCTTTTGGGCAGATTGCGATGATACGTGTTTTTCGTTTAATACATCAATTTTTTGATATTACTACCGAATGTACAAACTGTTTTAGTTAATCGAAAAAAGCGTTAATTTCGTGTGAAAAGATAAATCGAATACAGGGAATAAAATTTTTAATTTGAAGGAAATTGACTTAAGCGAGATATGAATTTGCATAAAAATCTGCAGTTAATTAATATTCCTTGTTCAATCTTTGCGTGTATTGTTCATTCAACGATCTCCTCTTTCGCTCTTCGCATTGTCTCGTTACCCTTCTTCCTCATCGTCCCCTCGTGAAACACTCGTGAACCATTCCTGACACAAAGCCTCTGGGAAGCGCCAATGGAAACCTGGCGGCAGCGATTAAAGCGATTGATAAACAGAGGCGTCTAAATGAACGTCGTGCGTTCACGAACGATGCCATCTCCTCGATTTCGACTCGATTTGAGTTCCGTTGTTCGGCAGATACAACGCCTAAGGACCCAGCAACCGGGCGAGCAACGACGCCCAGAGCGCAGCGTCTTCAATATGGCGCTTTCAATTTTCTCCATTTAGCTTCCAACGAAGAGATGACCCACGCCAGAGGGCGGCATAGAGGAAGTCCTTGACACAGACGTGCCTTTCCTCGCCACTTCCACTTTCAGCGCCAATTTATCAAACGGTCGGCGATCGATGTTTTCATCAAATTTTTCCCTTCGTCGATTCGATAATTTGAATTACTTTTAATTTGAAATTTGTAATTTGTAATTGTAATTGATTTGTAATTTGATTTGAATTACTCTTTTATTTATATAGAGATATATCTAAAAGTAAATACCGAAAAATATATTGTATACATGTTTTAAGAAAAGTCAGAAATTATGAAGCGATATGATGACGTTTAAATATTGTTAAATTTGTGTAAAAGTTTGAAAACGGTCAATTTGACCGGCGCTTATAGGTTTAGTCTTAATATCCCGTACGAATTCTTAATCGTGTTCATAAAACCATGAATTCATACAAGTATTTGTTGTAACGAATGAAATATTTTTCAGACAATCTAGTTTAGGTTTGAAATTCTAACGCTTCTAAGACTAATTTTAAGGATTCTCCCAACGATTTATTCTATTTTTATCGAGCTAAATGTATATACGCTATTTTCAAATGCATCCCTTGTCTCGTAATTGCCCTATCTTATCACACACATTGGCTGCTATCTCAAGCTCCATCACACCCAATAAATTCCAATCAATCATCCAGCCAAAGAACCTATCTACCTGCTAGTGTTTCTCGAGACTAGCCACGCAAAGATTCGCGCATCCAAGCTCATAAAATCGTCCCTAACGATTACCACTCGTTAGGATCCTCGTCGATTTCCTCCGACAATGAGTAAAAGATAGATTACCGACCAGACATCGATCTAGCAGTATTAATAAAATAACAACAGAGCATGAAACCGATGGAGGGACGTCGATGGGGGGATGCTTTCAATTTTCTCCATTTAGGCCATAATGAAGGACCAGTCTATGTGGAAGGGTGACGCGAAGAAAACGAGGGTAACCAGCCGGGGAACCCCTCGAGATTCTGAGGTCTGGCCTGACGCGAGCAGCCAGTTTCCAGTGCGCTATTTCGCGCGACAGAACTTATCTAATATAGCCGCGTCCTCCCTCGCGTCACGAACAAACCGAGAGAGCTCTGTAGCGGGATTCCTGCTCCCTTTATGCCACGCAGTCGCACTTTGCCGAACTTGGTACGCGCTAAGACCCCCGACCCACAAAGTGGAAAGCCGTCGCGAATATAAAATAACTCTCTCTCTCTCTCTCTCTCTCTCTCTTCGTGGTCCTTTTGGCAATATTACACGGGAATTCGGGAAGTGAATTCTAAGCAGATCGATCCTTCTTAATTTTTTAACGCTAGAGAAGTTGTGTCTGGTCCTTGAGACGGGCCGAAGGCGCTGTGGTAGACTTTGTGGCGGGAATTATGAACCAAAGATAATCTTTAACACATGGAAATGTCCATTTCAGCGAACATTATGTTTGACTGCGAAAAATTAGATAGAAAACTGACTAAACATTGAGACACGATGAGTCTTACAACAAATTAACTGCCTATAAATTAATTTCCTTGCTATTTTGAACCTTCCTTTCAAAATTTTCCGTCTACATTTATTTCCTTCCCTTTCTCCTGTCATACAGCTCTTTTTGAAAGTTTGCTTTGCAAGCTGAGGCAATTTTGAATTTGCTACTTCTTGAGATCTCGGAGATCTTGGTGAATATAGGTTCCAATATTTTCGTCGCGCGATAGCTCGTGACAATAATTCTCTCGATTGTATCAGAAAATCCGCACAAAAATGCAAACATTGAAACGGACTATCACTCTTCAACGTCCCCAATCTCAATCGTCAATATGTCCTTTCCGAGAACTGATTATCTGCAGGTCACAAAATCCTACGTGAAACACGGCGAGCCAGGTGACTATTTCGCTAAATCTGAAAAAATTGCTTCCGCCTTGGGGGAAAGGGTCATATGCGTGCTCGCCTTTATATATGGTTCGCGTACCATGTCTAAACTCGGATTTAAAACGCGATACATCACGGTTGGAGTTAAGAGTCGGAATTAAAATCTCGATAACGAATCACCCACCATTCCTATATCTCTCATATCGCATAAATTTAGTTGGAGCTCGTTGTCGCTTGCATGTCACTAAGAATTAATTACCACTAGACGTTCAAGCGTAGAAATTCTTAGTGAAAGCTGCCGTTTTTATTGTCAAAGAATTTTCATGGAATTTGTGATTAATCGTAAAGCTACTTTGAAATTGAAAAGCGAATTTTGTCTGTGGGTTTAATTATTGGTACATACATATCAAATAATATGGTATAAATAATATTAATAAAATAGAGTTTGGTTTAAAATGATAAAATTAATTTAAAAATTTTGAATTAATAATCGATCGTAATCGCAAGATTCTGATTCGAATTTGTTGAATTCTCAAATATCAATTCGACGATTCTCAAGGAGCACTTTTTCCAAGTAAGAGAGATGACAAAGAGTGGATATTAATTGGCATAGCGTATAATCGAAGAACAGACAGGGAAAATGAAATTATTTGCTACTTAACACATTTCCTTTGATGGCCATCGAATTACCATGAGGAAGTCAAAGCAGGTGTAGACGATATAATCCATGGCGCGTTAAAAAAGAAATTTTCAAAAGAGGATTTCTATCTTGAAAGCGACATAAGAACCCTCGATCCTTAGTCCCGATCTTTCCCAAAGAAGGGGATAATTTTCTACCGCATCTGGTTAGCAACTGCATCTTTCCAATCTCTATTCATCCCGATTTTACCGTCACTTGTTACAGCCTCGTCCTAACCACATTTCGTCTTATCCATTTTGCGTCTTTAATTAAACGCTACTTGTCGATATCTCATCGATATTCTCGATACAGTAAACCATTAATAAAATTACCCAAATACCCAAGATATTTACCTCAACATTCGTCCATCTATTAAAAACACGAACAATCGTATCGTTTGAACAATCGATCGTCAAAAATCCCCGCACTAAGCCAAACACCCGAAATGTTTTCCTCAACGTCCGCCAATCGGTTGAAAAGATCAACAACCATTTCCTATCTAACCGTGAAAAAAGAAAATCAATTTGTATCGCAAGGGAGCAAACGATCCTAACCCTTTCCCAAAAAGCGGTAAACCCAGTAAGGAAAGCGACGTAATCAGATAGAGCAGCCAGTGGAGGTGGTAGCAGGTGAAATTACAAGAGGGATATCGCTGTTCGAATTTGCCGGATCATCAAACAACTTGTCTAATACCGTTGTCCTGGCTGGTGGCCCTCACCCTGCAACGCGACAATCTAAATCTCGCCCCTTCGGGGGATCAGATTTCCCCGTGTGCAGTTCAATGCCAGCTGGAATCAGGGCGGATGAAAGGACAACGGCATTTGGGGAAGACTCGGTTCATTTGCTTCCGAAGCTACCTGCTCTCTCTCTCTCTTCGTACTCTCTCTCTCGGTTCGATTCCCTAACCCATCGTTCTCTCGAGCCCCAACCTCCTATTCGTTCGACTTAACTTCCGCTTATACCGGCGGAGTTTGACTTGTTTGACGCGCTATCGATTGCGCCCCGGCAACGTTGCTCATTAGTAGCGAGTAATTGCCTCCACGAGTGCCCTTGACGCAAATGTATAAGGGAGAGAGAAAGAGAGGAAGAGAGGAGTGCTACTTGTTCCCCGGGGCATGTTTACGCGAATCAATTAACCGTCGATTAAGTCTTTCTTTCGGGAACGTTTCAGAGAGTCACGCACCGCTCAAGGATCTATGAACCGTGATTAGTCGTTCGTGACTGTTTCTTCTGGGCCAGGGGAGTGGCTTATGTTTGGCTGGGTTCGAATCGCTTTCCCTAGATTCTTAAACACCACCATGTCGACGATCTGCCGAGTACCAATTTACAAGAGTATTAATTTCAATGACTCGATACGAAGAAGAGATAACTCTGCGAGTTATTGAGGTTAACACCTAAAGCAATCGAATAGAAGTGAAACTGTCTAAGAATATACAAGTTGAATGTCAACCCACTAATAACATCACGTTCCCAATAAATTGCATGAGAACACGCATTGGGAGTGTGTCACTTGATTAAGTTGGATTAGATGAGACGCTGGAGACCAATCGAGGGGACAGAAGATTTCAGTAGCAGAAACTACCGCTGAAACTACCGGCCTGATGAATCATGCCATGAACGGTCGCCACTTTTACGATTCGGCCACGCGTCCTACCTATCGTCGCGTTAAATATATACGTGATAAATCTAACCTCGTCAATTACACGTGTCTATTCTCCTTCTTTATCTCGTCTTACAAGATTCGATCTCGTTATTTCTAGTTGATCGTTAAATTTATAAGTTTATGCATTTAATGGGACGCGTGACTTAAACACGCTCGATGTTTAACATTATTCCAGCAGAGCTATCGCGATCAAATCGTAAGATTATTTTGACGATTAAAAAGGAGCAACAAATGCAGAAATATCCGTAATCTACTTATTGTCAATGATGTTTTTATAAGACAATCTTAAAATTTATTAAGGGGCTAGGAGAGACGTATGTCGTTAATCATCTGGAAATCAGGTTCTGATTACTCCAAGCTAGTGAAAAGGGATCGAGCCAGCAGAAAGGAGTGTCCAGGGGTGGGATTTAATAAAAGATTGCCCTCTGGGTCAACGAAGGTTATGTCCTTTCGGCTAGCCTGGGCTTAGTCCCGCGATAAGAGCAAGGTTTAGAGACGATATACTATAGTAAGCCTGTTTTTCGATGGATCTTTCCACCCTGTAGCTCTGGGAAATCGCGTTTACCCTCGTTATCCTCGAAGCCACGGAAATGTTTCGGGGACGTACACGTTTATTTCGGAACTGGAGTGGCAAAGTCTGTGGTTAGAACGAGGAATTGTCGGAGGAGGTATGCAGGTTAACTCTGATTAACCCCCGTGTTATACGAAGCTGTTTCACTCCAACTGAACGTCTAAATAATACGCCGAATGTTTCACTCGACTTCGATATCCAAATTAATAAAAAAAAATTATCCAACTTATACGTTCGTAAAGCTACTTTATGTAAAATTTGCTACATATCTCATATAAGGTGCAATAACACGGAATAAAATTTTATACAGGCTAAAATGGTCCATTGACTGATCGAAACGATTTTTGATTAAATCGCGATACCAAATGACACGAATTAGATTAGGTCGCGACTTGGGATCGTTCGAAGTATGACAGAACCCTGCGAGATCTAACGAATCGTCGAACAATTCAAAAACTGTTCCAATCAAGGCTGTTTCACCCCTTGGTCCACTGATTGGACAGATTGCTGATTCGATCGCGATTTTAAATGACACAGTTTAGGTCAGATTCGTTTAAAGCACGTCTGGAAGCGAGAGGTCGGATAAATCGTCGAATAATTCGGAAGTTGTTTGAATAGCCGGCGATCCCCAGACGAAGTTTCCCTTCCCAGGACAGTGCAACCAGTCGATCTTAATTTTCCATCCGCCTGAACAGGGTGTTAAATAGCTTGGGACTCGTTGTGCCAGCGGAGGTTTAATTGAAGTAACTTGGTGTTTACGCAGCGACGTAATCCCTCGCCTCCGGCGTGATTTCGTTCGTCTTCCGCTACTTCTCGCTCACAATCCTTATGTACTATCCTTTTTTCTAACTATCTGTTGCTTTCGAGTGCCGAGCTTAGCGTCGGATTATTGTTAAAAGCAGCTTGCTGCGTCTCCGCTCTTCCTCTAGTCTTCTAATTAAATGGAAGAAACAGAGACTTTAGCATAGAATAGGGGAAAGGGCGGTGCGTTCTACCCGGAACTTGCTAGTGGACTCGCCGATATAGAAGACACTGTACAGCATCTAACGTGTATCTTAAACGCGGGATAGCGAAAACCAGCTCGGAGATTACGTACAGTCGCTCGCGATACTGTTTGAACGCTTACGATAGAAAATTTTTGCACCGATATATTATCTGCGTTAAAAATATATAACAAACGTGTGTAAAACTTTCTGGAGTATTACGAACCATATTTATAACGAGTCACGGCCATCGCGGTTGCAATACTAAAATTTAAAATTCATCCGAAAATGTAGATAAAAATTATAAGCGCGCGCGTATTGCAAACGTAGACGTATATCCGATAAAAAATTATTATATACGCGCAATAGTACGAGCGGCTGTCTCGAACATACACCGTTATAATATTATAAATTGATGGACAATCGGCAGGAATCTAACAAACAGTGCAACAGATGCAAATTACGTTATCTAATCCGTCGTAATCTGTGATGGTTTCTATCTCCGCACACTTTCGTCGCCGAGAATAATTACGCTAAAATGGAAGAAGCGAACGGATAGCAGCAGTAGCGATTCCTTCTGATTTTTCATTCCTCTTTGATATCAGCTATAACGTGTGTGCGAAGGAGAAGATCGTGGAAAGCGCGATACGAAGTTCCAGATCGAGACGAAGCTCGGATGAATTACGCAGAGAACTTGCCTTCCGGTTTATTACAGGGTTTAACTCCCTTTGCGGATGTAATCTGAACTTCATTATTTAAAATTCAACGTGGTGCAGCGATTGCATTCTAGCGCGGAACGACCTTATGAAAGATTCAGGCCAGGGTCGCGGCGGCAGAAATTGACCGACATAAATTATTTCAATATCTTGCGACCTACGGTGTCGCGGACCCAGCGGCTACCTTCCTTCCGGAATAACCTTTACAATTTTAAGTGTTCCGAACGTCCAGCGCCGCGTTGGCCGTTCGCGTACACCGTAGACCAACGAGGAAGGAGCTCGCCCGTCGAAAGACTGACAAATTTACTGCCAGTTGATTTACGAAGTTTGAGATTCCGAACGTGTTAAAATAAGAACCGTGTCGGAAACACGTGTCTCGCGAGAAGGATGGCGACTTGAAATAAGAGACGCTTTTTTACGATTTCTACTTCATGTAATCTGTGTTGGATTTTTCTATTAAAAGATAAGGCAGAAGGAGCGACGCACAAAGCTATTCGAATACTTTTCCTAGTTGTCCTTTACAAGTACACCAGATTATTATCCTTTATACGCATACTTTGTGGAAAATTTACGAACGCTAAAGTGCCACACTACCAGTAGCAAAGTATTACTTTGTCCGGATCGCGACTATTGCATACCGTCTTTCGAAAAATAAAGAAAAATCCTGAATATCCGACGGATAAACTTTATCGTGCTATTAATCTTTGAATCCTTTATTACCGATAACCAGATAATCTAACGTCAACCGTTGCTAAAGGCTAGTAAGAACAACTTCGAAAACATGGTGCACGTAGTAATCAACGAGTGTCCCAAGCGTATTTCCGCTTGATTTCCAAGCGTTCACTTGCTCCGATCGCCAGTTTCCGGAATCTGGAAAACCGTTGCCCCGAAATGTCGTCTATACAAACGTACTTCAAGATGGAGAGGTTGGAACTGCTATTCGACCGTCTTTCTCTGCACGCCACCTTCTTCCGGTTCGCGGAACTTCCCTTGTAAAATCACTGCGAAGATTTCATTAAGCGAACGTTTACTCGTCATCTGTCCCGGGATAATGAAGCTTTCTGGTGACAAGCCGGCGAGCAAGAGGCAGAGAAACAGGGCCACAGAGACAGAGAGAGAGAGGGAGAGGGAGAGAGAGAAAGAGAAATAGAGAACGCTGAAAGAGAGCGGAAGGATAACAAGAAGCCCGACGAAATGAGAGAATTTACCGGCGGTGTTGCAGGCCGCGCGGAAACCGCAGAATTCCAGCACAGCTCTGGAAATTTCGTTTAGCTAGCGGCGTGATTTAAGAACAGTCTGTCCTCGTAGATTATTCGCCGGTGATCATCAACACTGGTTGTTTGTCATCTTTATTGCGTTAATCAAGATACATTGGAATATTACTTTTATTATGACGTTTTCTAGAATACAATGAGTCACATTCAGGCATCGTAACAGTAATAACTCAAATTTCAGAAGATCGCGGTATAACGAGAAAATTTTCTTGATTACTGGCAACTATCGTCGAGAATAGAATTCTTTTTTGTTGCTGAGAACCATTGTGCGAGTCGGAATATTTTTGGTCATTTCCCGTTATCGTCAATTTTGATTAACGTCACTGGTAATTGATATCCAGAGGAGAAACGCCAAAACCGAACTCTCAATTTTTATATGTAACTTTCTAAACATCAAGGATACGATTGCGCGGGTGTATCGAACAAAAATACACCAGATCATCCAGAGGAACGAACGCAAATAAGAGCAACAAAATGCCTAGGAAGAAATTTGTTAAAAGGCAGGAATCGGATCGGACAAGCAAGAGGAGATCTCGTATTCCAAGTTTACGATAAAAGGAACAAGCCAACCCACGCAGCGGAGAAACGTCTCGGTCATTCACAACAGCCAGCTGAAAATCACGTCACGATACACGTGTTCTCGCACCATTCCGCTTGCTTTATGACTGTCGCGTTCTTGTAGAAGCGTGAAAAACACGAATTCGAAGCTGTGCTCGCCTCGACGCGCCCTCCCGTTTCCGTTCTTGCTTTTTTTTTCCTCTGGGCACACGGTTTTTCACGGCGACTCGGGCGCCCCCGCGAACCTCGTAACTAGCATACACGTCAGGAACGCGGTCGTTCGACGAGATTAATCACTTTCAACCACGAACTTCACCATCCTAGTTAAATGATCCCAGTTAGAGTTGATTCGTGACTTTTATGGTCTCGGGTTACCATCGTCCAATTGGTCTTTACGACTGGGATGTATGGTGTTTTAAAGAGTTTCGAAGCCATAATTGGAAGAATCAAGCAACGATGTAGTTGTTTAGAGTTGAGAGAAAGTTTGAAAGAAGACGAAAGTGAGAAAGTTGAAACAGAGCAGAGTCGAATAATTAAATAAGTAAAATGTTTAATGCGATGTAAGTACTGGATGAGTTAGCAACGTTTCGTAGATTATTTTTCCTGCTTTTCGTATTCGTTTCTTATATTATTTAAATCGGAGATTAACGTTGCAAAGCGTTTCATAGTACTTGAGTTTCATGCCATTGGTTTACGTTTGTTAATCTACGTTTAACGAGAGTGTAGTATTTTAACATAATATTTGCCAATAACGGATAGTTTGAAAAATAATTTTTCGAAATTTTCATTCTGATGTTACATATTAAAACAATTTCTGCCACTTTCTCTATTATTGTGAATTTTCATTGCCAATATTTCACCGTGACAAATCAACCAACGCCTGTTATTTATGCTTACGAAGTCGCGTAGTTCACCGACGCACGTATCCACGGCATAAACTAGTTAAAGTAGTATTTCCGTGGACCAATGGTATTAAAACTCGGAAATACAAGGGACTTTTCTTGATCCTTCGTGCGTCACGCGAGCCATGTAACAACGAGTTTTTACACCATATGCAAATATGCTGGTCGGCCTCAACTTTTAATTGTGCGCGGGTGCTGTTCTCTCGACTCGGCTGCGTCGTTAAACGGGACAAGGCGCGACATTAATGAAATGCAAATTGCCGTGAACACCAGCTTTCGAAGAATTCTGGATAGGATGAATGGCGTTGATGCTGTTGAACCGTTTACGAAAACGGAAACATGGTGTTATACCAGAAGGATTAATTTAGGGCCATGGATTAATTGGAAGGTTAAACAGTAGCGTAAGTCGATTCGCTGGCATTTTTCGTAAAACAGTGCTCTGCGTTCACTGTTCTAAAAGCTTCGTCATATTTTTTTAAGTCATGAAAACGTACCATGACTTTGGAATATAATCCAATTGGATTAAGTATCTTTTCTTAGCTCACCGACTGCTCGTATATTAACTAAATAACGGATGAGAATGAAATTTATCTCTTAAATAATCCTTTGATTATCCTATCCCTCGTAAGTTAAACGCAAAGTTCCTATTTCCCATTTTTCTATCATCGTGACTTTCTTCCTTGCCATAACAAACTTCTTCAAAATCGAATGCTCGACCTCGGAAACCAGCCACCAACGCAACCATTAATCGCTTTGCCAAATAAGAGCCTCGTCACCTAAAAGTCCCCCAGCAATTCGCAGCTCGCGGCATCCCCGTGGCGCACCTGCACCCCATTAATCCCCAGCCATTAAACGTCACTTCTACACGCAGAATGTTCATGGAGGTAGGAGCAGGAGGCCGGAAATCGTGCATGCTGGAAGCTGGCAATTTATTAAAAGCGCATCCTCATTGTCACCGAATCTGCTGACAGTGCCCATCCAAGACGACTGCCTCGTACTCTAATGCGCGTTATTATCCATTCTCACATGTACATATAATCACCAATTCACGCGAACTGGCTGTATTATCTTTCAAAGGTGTCTGAACGGTCGATTATTTTCGAAAATGTAATTAAGATGATACTAAACGATGCGAAAGTCTTTGTCTTCGGATTCTCCAATTTTCTTCTTCACCCGCTGAATATTCTAATTACCTTTATCTTGTATATTCGATATTCGTACTCAGCACGTTCTATACATTTTTCCACCTTTTAAATGTCTACAAATGTATCAAGTCACAACGTACTATAGTTTAATTATATCTTTGTCGAAATTGATTTTTAAAAACCGATACGCAACGACTAATTTATTCGTCGTTAATTTGCATGTGACTGCACTTTGCTTCGATTTGAAAATGCCATTTCCACGGATCGAGCAGAACGGCCAAATACTTGCGAACATTAATGTACATACACGCGTATAGAGAAATGCACACTCGACTAGTGTACGTCTATAGATTTACAGGCGGGCAAATACACAGACTCTCGTGTGCAACAGAGGACACACGCCGCTTGAATCCTGATGGGGACAGCCGAGCAGTTTGCGCTGGTTATTCGCGCGTCTACGTGTACCTGCGTAAGCATGTACGTGTGGACATAAAGGAGCGTGTCTGCTTGCAGACTAATCGCATCTAATGAGCCGCACCCCGTCAGCGCAGATTAAAGCCACCGGTTACAACGCGGTTAAATGGCCTCCTCTGGCGTTCCAGCCGCGGAAAAAACCACCCCCGTTCGGGGAATTATTGTTTCACGCGGACTGGACTGTCTTCTTTCCTCTTTTTGTCCCCTTTTTGTGCCAACAGAGCGGTCTGTGGATATGGCGAACGAAGAGCGTGAGATAGAAACAAGTAACGCGGCTATACCGGCTTACGAAAGTATTGGAGCACTTGTAGACACACCTTTTGAATATCAATATACTCGCAATACTTTCCGACCATCATTATATAACTGACATAGTTGAAAATAAATTATGTGAAAATATGTACAGAAATTAAACGCTTAAGATAAACACCTAGATAATTGCAAATCTCTATGGATCATTGAACGATTCCAGTATATTAAACTTAATTTTGTCAATACCCATGTAGGTCAATAACGATGGAGATTTTATGAGGAATGTCCGTAGCCGTATTTTATTTCAATTTTATTGGAAACTGAGTTTCTTCGGAATAACGTTAACACAATATTTCATTTTCAGTACATCACTGAACCTAACTCTCAATTATTTCTTCAAGAGAAGCCACCTTACGCAATTCCAAATAGTTCGATTTAATGAATTTCCAAAAAAAAAGAAAAAAAAAAGAATAATCAATATAACCGAATAATTCCAGAATATGAAAACCCGACAGTTTGTGAATTATAATCGGGCAAAAATATTGAACGTTCAACTGGCAAAAAAAAAGGGAAGGAAGAGAATGCATAGGGAACACGATTTGTAACGCTTTTACGATTCTCCCTTTTCCTGCCAATTTTCTTTATCTCCGGTGGCGTTCGCTGGTGCGGCTTATTTAAATTTTCACCGGGCATGAAAGGGTGGCCGGTGTTTGCGTCGAACATTAAAAACACACGGCCGGCCACACGCCGTCTGATTAATCGCCGGGGAAACGTATTAAAAATACATTAGCACGCTGGCTGGAATATTGCCCGTACTGTAGCCCCTACCTGTTCGTTGTTGCACCGATATACAAACGATTCGAATCTCGTTACGCGGCCGGAAACCGCCTCGTTCGACGTTAGAACACGTCGATTAAACGGCAACGCCAATCAATACTCGAATTTCAGCCCGGAAATTTGATTAAATGACGGGAAAAAGTACTCCACCTTCGCTGTGGAGTTTATATCCTTTATATCCTTTTCGCAGTGGTTACGTTTTTACTTGTCCTTACATAATCTTTTCTTTCAATTGGTAGAATAGATATTTTTGGAGCTTTTTTACTTTTTTTCTTTTTTTCTTTTGGATGCTGACTTTGTATAAAAATATGTCGAGTATAGACTTGAAAAAGAACTGAGAATAATTCTAACATCGCGAAAAATGTAAACCGGAAGAATAAAAACCCTTAAACGCTATACATCGTGTTTCCTTTAAGACGTTTTCTAATCGATAAATAAATTTTCTCTAGTGGCTGCTTCGAACTCGCGGTAAGAATCTATCCCTACGCAAAATGGAACGATTCGATCGCTGAATCGGGTCGAACCAGGTAGTCAAAGATCAGTTAAAACCAGTTTTAAAGACTCTTTCAGGATCCCCATGTCAGAATTATCCCCCATAGAAACTTAATCCCGATGGCCGCCTATTTACCTCGGTCAATGGCCATCTGGAAACCTCACACGCCGTATAATCTACTGCAACGTTCAATCTTCCACTTTTTCTCATTGATATTCAAATTCTAACCTCTAGCTGCTTCATAATCGCGAGTGACTCATCGAGGTAACCTTCGATGATCCGTAGAACGTCATCTGGACCAAATATATTAGGTCGTAACACATGTAATGCTCGTTCGAATGCTTCAAATTCTTTATTACAAGATTACAATTCTTTATTACATTCTATTTTATAATCTATTTATCAAATATAATCGAACAATCAGGTACTCCGTAATTCATAGAATTTGATTCTTTGCTCAATATCGTATCTCTGATGTACACTCGCGTGTGACAACTTGCAACGGTACCAATTCGTAACTCGCGACTCTTAGAATTTCGCTAATAATACTACTAACGTTAAAAGATTAATTCGAGGAAACGAACATTTCATACCTTACAGCCCGATACAATGGTGGCTTAATTATGGCTCCAATGACTCACCTGAAACAAAAAATGAGAGAAAGCATAATACCGCAACTGCAAATGGAAACGTAAAATGAACACGTAGTAGGAAGTTTCTTTCCACGCATGCTCGAACATACACGAACAAACACTAACACACGCATAGGTAGACAGTTTCAGAGGGACGTTTTGCGTCCGTTCGACGCGCGGTTTCTGAGATGTTCGCCGAGTAAATGGCAGCAGCTTTCATGCAGACGCGCCTTCAATCCCGGCTCTGCCACAGCCTTCAGTTGTAAGCCACACACATTCTTTGTTAAGGATAGCGAGGTCATTCCTTTCCCAGTAAAACTCTGGCATAAAAGGGAGGTTAGGAATGCGTATGGCAGGTTCGAGAAAAAGAGGAGGAGAATAGAAAGACCGGGTGAAGTTTCGTGGACCGGGGATAGTAGCCTTTTCATGCTGTCAGCCAGCTACGGGATAATTGTTGCTTTCAGGCATTTTAAATGGGGAAGTGACTACTGTAAAATGAATTCGAAGCGGTTGTATCAGTCTCTGAATTTACGCCAACGTTTGTCAGCATTTCAATTCATGAATTTTTCGCTCATCCTCGTAATATTCGATGAAATTTCATTAACCAGCACGTTTGTGCTTGTCGAACGTATGTTTGAATAAATAGAACTATGTACGTGTTCGTCATCTTTGAATTCAGAGTTGTTAGAGTTACCTTCATTCGGGTTTTTAATTTGTTTTATCGACGCGTACGTTTCATGTGAAATTAGATTTGGATAAATTGATCCACGTATGTACATCGCTATTATTTAAGAACTCACGGTAACGCATCATCGACATTTTTATCCGAATTCTTAACGCTAGAAAGTATATTTAATTGCTGGTGGCAATTAACAACACGACGTGATAGTGGTACGGTGGTTAAAGAATGTACAAAACCTCTCGTTCAAATCCAATACCACGACAGGTAAAGCTGTCTTGTAAATTCAAGTTTGTCAAGGTAGAAAAATGCCAGGTCGTTTCTATTAATTCCACGGTTTTGAAGGGCACCGGCGATGGGTTTGTTTTAACACGAAGCCAATTTATCTTTCATCTTTGCCAAGGTTTCTTTCATCTTTCCCAGTCTCCTCTTTGATCCGTATGACAAGTTTCTATTAGCTTTATGGCACACAATACGCCCGTAAATCCTATTAACAGCCTTTCAGATTTATCCTCCATGCGTGTTTCGCGATAGATATTGGCCGTCCTTCGGTTCAAAGGCCAGGCGAATATCGATCCAATATTAAAGAAAACGATTATCGAACCTTTACTCTTGATTTTCGATGCTTTTTATCGGAGGAAAGTCGAGCATAGAATCATAAGGTTTCGTGTAAGCTTAAATTTATAATAGTTCGGCTCGCAGGGTCTAAGAACAAAGGAAAAACGAAGCGAACGGAACAGGGAATGATGAAAGATTAATAAAGCAAAGCAGGCGCCTATATTAAATGACTGTGTACACTTAATCATCCTCGGCAAACTTCCGCGGACATCGAACATTTACGACAGGAAATTACGGGCCGATTTATGGACTGATCTGATCGAATTAATTATCGAGTCTGTTCTCGTACACCTCTAAAAATTGAACGTCAATCCCTCGGGTCTGCATGGCGAAACGACTCTTCCATCGATTAATATCGTTTCGCTTATATCGAACGATAATTCACTGAAATATTTATCCGTCCGCTACAAGTAATACATCTCCAACGATATACATTACAATTTGCAATAATCCCCGTGTCTCTAGAATCAAGTACACGCTGTTCAATTTACTGTTTTCTAATTTTCTTGTTTCGCTCTTCGTTTCTTCCTCCACCTTTCGTCAAAAAATTTCATATATCGAAGAGTACAGGGGACACTCGAAGCTGACAAATTCGATTTATTCGTTACATAAAACAACTTTACGCCCAGCGGGCATCCGCTGCAGGAAGTAACAGATAGAAAGACAGGAAACTTTAGCGAAGAACGTTTCCGAACAGTTTAAACAAGAGTCCGAATCGATTCTCGAAGGGAACTCGCGATCCTTCCATTACACGTTCCATCGTTTCTATTTACCAAAATTGTGTCACGGTAAATATGTGAGCTCCATGCTCTCTACGTACACACAGCGGGGAATATTAGTTCTACAACTTGCCGCGATATTGAAACGTTTCCGGTCGCGAGTTCGCGTTTATGCAAAAGCTCGGAGTTGCGGCTGAAACGAACTTTCGGACGCGCGGATGCGAAATGAAAGAATCCTACCTCGCGTCGGATCTCCGAGAATCTCCTGGATTCTCGAGGAAACGACCGCAGGAGTCGATATAAAAATCTGGTACGGAGAAATCTGGCCGAAACCACCAATCGAAGAAACTCTGATAAAGTATTCGCGAGGACCTTTCGCTTTACTTTGATTATTAACCGTTTGAAACAAAAGATGCGAACAAAGATGCGAAAAGATAAATTTCGAACATCGTGATCGTCGAATACCGACGAATCGAAGAAGAGGATTAAGGTAATAACACATCAAAGTGGAAAATAATAAAGTGACTGGAGGAATTTTAACGGAACGTGTAAGCAAAGGTAAAGCGGCATCAGAAATTACGATTCTGAAGCGTGGCGGAAGTGCAAAGTGTAAAACGGGGTTGGAACAAGGTCCCAGATGCAATAAGAACAAGCCCCTTACAATCCAAGAGTCACGTACGTTACAACTTCGTACTGGGAGCAAATAAAACGTCAGCTAGACGCGAAACCATGGGTAGACGCAGCCTCGAATGAAGTACAAAATCCAGGGGGCCAGATCTAACACGAATAGAGAGAAGGGTGATAACGAACTAACAGATTACCAAACTTCCTAATATCATTACCAAACTTCTGAATATTGCAATGAATACAAAGCTCCCAGTCGATATTTACGTCCCACGCACGCTTGCGAGCCACGTATGATGTTGTAGCCGTACAACAGACTCTATGCAGCAGTTGTATGCGAATATAATAAACGATCGACGTAAAGCGTTATAGTCGATGCAATTAGAATCAAAGTCGGACCAAGAACACGATCGTAGGTTTTCGACAAACAATATCGAAGACACATGTACAAATAGAACAGGGGTCGACTAAGAGATCGCACTTAAGAATCGGAAGCGTTCTCCCAGGCAAAGTGGATTAGGGCGATTACAGGCTGAACTTAATTAGGGACTGGCACATAAATAACGCGCCAGGCGTCAAGAATACCAGACACACGGCAACCTTCCGTCGTGCGCCTTTAATCCTGTCGACGTAATACCGAGCTAATTGTGAAATGTGTCCCGGCTGAAGACAGCACCGGAAAAACTCCCTCGCCGTCCACTCTCCCTCTCTCTCTTTCTCTCTCATTCTCTCTCGTTCTTTTCCCTCTTCCTTTTAGGATTATCCCAACCGACGATTTACGATGACAAATCCGCGACGAGTGTTTCTAGGACCTTCGTTTTTGCGTGTACGTGTGCACTGGTACAATGGAAGAACCGGCTGACACACATAACCTCCTCCATCCGTAGAAGGTTGTTCATGGACCCATTGAATCATCCGGCGTCAGCCGGAGAAAATTCTATGCATCTTTGAGCGAGGAGGTTCACCAGTCCTTCCCTAGCTGATGCACGAGAGAGAGAATTTTTTCTGTATGGCCTTTCTTCCTCCCTTTTCCTGTTTTCATAGTGGCAGAGTGTTTGGTGTTCAGGGATGGGCGAGATTGGTCGTTGGGTGTTGTAAATTGCGACGCTTGTTCGAGATGGCAAGATGTTTCAACTGCTCCGAGGTTGTATCATTTAACCCAATCAATAGGAGAGCAAAGAATTATCGATTTAAGTAACGAATCTTGGAAATTATTTGAACGACACAATGTGAAAATTGTAGCTTTGGAAACGATCAAGAATCCTACAGTACCAAATCTTATGATCCATGACCGATCCACAACTCGTTTAATTTTCTAGTATACAAATTCAACGATAGCCAAATTCCTTGATTCAACGAGTCCCTTGTCTTTTGAATCCACCCTTGATTTAACGTAACAAAATTTAAAAAATAACAAAGTTTTACAATTTCTCGCTCCTAGTAAACTTGGCCATTCTGTGTCATTCCCCTAACATCATCCTAACATCATACATCAAAGGAAATGACAGTCGATCCCAAATACAAGCTGAGCCATCAAATAGATTTCAATTTTTGCTCACCTATAGATACCATTGGGGAGATGCTCGAAATTTTCGAGATCCATAATGGTACCAACATGAAAACCACCTACACACCGCATAATGAATTCGATGTGAGCAACGATAGCGTTGTTAGAGGAGCAACGACAGCAGGAAACTGACAGTATCTGTGGAATGCGATTCAGTAAGGACAATGGTCCGCGTTAAAACGGCCCGTATAGATAACCTGGTGGCCTGGTTGAACGTAACGTGTACACGCGTACCACGTAACGACGCGAGAAATCGATACGCCGCGAGAAGAGTGCATGGCCCGAGACACACGAGATACCTGCAACGCCACGGCTTGTTTGCCATTGCGAGCCGTGGTCAGAGGACTTGCTGATAAAACCGGTTTACCGGCCTGCGCCGAGTAAATAATTGGTTAAATAATTGGCCCAACCGTGCCCTGTCATTAACTCTGCTACAGCTCGGAGCTGCTCTCGGTTTCGAGTCTATTTGGAGCCTAGCCTGGCTCCTGTTTTCGCAAACTCGAAAGATTGTGGTTGTTCGCGAGACTGAGGACTTTGGATCAGATTTTCGGGTAGTTGAAGTTTGGCAATGTTTAGTGTTTTAGTCTGCTAGTACGTAACATTCGTACGTCGTCGGATAACTTTTGAGAAGATTCGTTTATGCGTAGATTTTGAAAAATATGTTAAGATCATGTATGTGTATATACTCACTATATACTCTTCGTTTTACAACGTTCTCTTAGACCGTAGGTTATTACGTTAGCGAACGATATACTCGTAACCCGATCGTTCGATCGTTCAAACAAATCAATTCTTCAAATAATGTATTCTCCAATGAGTTTGGATAATCGAAGTTCGAGGAAAGTTTAGCTACAGCAGGGAGCAACCTAACTTCCCTAACGAAGTCAAGTATGTACCTTCTCCGGTCTTCCGGTTCACTGGAACAAAAACAAGTTCTGGTCGTTCCCAACTTATCTTTCCACGACACAATTTCTAAATATATCCTGATAGTGTAGCCTTCGTTAGCGGATCGCTTAATTAAAATTTAAGAAACGGATAAATTTGCGTAGTCCAGTTAATTGGAGGTTTAATTGTTTCGAACTTTGCTCGATCGATCGTAATTAATTGCTTAGGAGGAACGAGTCTTTTCTTTTTTAACCATTTGTTAATATTTCATTCTTACATATTTGTCTTCAAATACTTTTTACTTTGATATTGGAACTCACAGTTGCAAACACAAATCACCGTGTATCAGGTGTTTCACTAAAATCGAACATCGAAGGCTATTTTTCCAGCACTATTCTAAGATCATTGACATTTTTACCGCGATAATATCCGTTGTTTGTAACACGACATTGTAATAGAAATAATCACCTGATTAGCTTCGTTAACAGAACGGCAGGCAAACATCCACGTAACCTATAAAACCAGTAAAACGAAAGAGTCTCCTAATTCCTGGTAATCCGATGGCGGACAGAGTGAAAAATACGAAGAAAAGAGAAAAGAACAATCGTTCCCTTGCTGAAGAACGGGTGCAGCAAGTTCCAAACTTGGGTAAACGTTGCTCGGGACACGGGACAAAAGGAAGCAGCGGAAAAATAAATTTAAATGCCCCAACGTGTCCGTGCAATGTAAGAAGCGACGTTGCGTGGATTTCCATATGCAACGGCGTGCAGTTTAGAGAATAGCAACGTGTAGACACTTTGTACACAGGCACAGACACGGAAGGGACTAAAAGCGTTACGGCGGATAAGTGACACCGGGGGAAAAAAGGGCGAAAGGGAGCGTTTTAAGCGCTCAAGTGCGCGGATACGGACTTGCATCGGTTGCACACCAACGTTCTACAACGGGATATTGTTTCCGACAACTGCGCCGAAATCGCCTGCACGCTCGTGTAATTGGCATCGGTTAGAATTTGTTATTTTTCATAAATTCTAGAGGGAGCCACACGCGACAGATGATATTCGCAGCAATATCGTCAATCCGTTTCGATCTTCGTGAGGTGTCGCGTGATCAATATTTTTGACGATATACAGGTTGCCTTCAAAACGTCACGCAGTATATATTACTTTACACTATATGTGAAGTCCATTGAATTTTTACCGTGTATCGTACTTTATTGTATATTTTGTGTAGTATTTTCAACTGTGCTAGAAGCTAGAAGAAGAGCGAGCGCAGCCGTAACAATTTTGTTTTACAGAACGCTACGTGAAAAGCAACCAATGGATAGAACAATGCATTAGAAGTCGGGAACAAATGTTCGCGTATAAATTTATTGAAGGAAAAACGCGAATTTGTTAGTTGGAACGAATCCATTCCAATTACTTTAATAGGAATTGGAGCGCGTTTCAACAGATCTATAAAACAGTAGGAGGTTTCTTTAAAAAATCGCAAACAAAAGTTCTTTGAATCGGCACTGTGAATACTGATTAAAAATATTAGATTTCGACTGCACACAGACATGTAGAATTCCTTTCGTTTTTCCTTTTAATTATTCGTTGTTACGTTGACGAGCGTATTTTCTATAAAAATTACGACAACTTTCCACCGCGTTTCTTTCTTGTTTTTATATTTACTATACATGTCACCTGGTGTACGGTTCGAAAGCTTTTGTAGTGGATAGAGGATAAAACTTAAACAACGATCTATGGATCTTTAGATCGGGTGAAGTGTGTGTGTAAAGACGGCTGGCGGGGACAGCGGTGATGCCCTAGATAGAGGGCAGCACGGGTTAAAACGAAAAAAGAGACGAGGATAGTGTGAGCGTGATTATAAAAGCAATCGATAATAACAAGCAGAAAAGAACCACGTCGAATTTCACGTTAGCCAAGGAAGCGTTAGATAAATTTATCAACAGTGGAATTTTTTCTAATGATTAACAACGACGAAGAGCGAGTAATTGGGATTGCATACAGGGTGATAAAAATTGATCTAAGAACTTGGAAACTTATAAATCTTCACTGAGAGAATTCGATTCCCTTACGATTTATTTTAAAGCGAACGTTTCTGTTCGTATTATTTAATTTTATAATTGTTATGCACGAGAAAAGATAGTAAAAATCAAACTTCCCTTACGAACATCCTCGAACGTTCCTCTCTACAAAAGGAATAATCTTAGCACGACTATTACAAGAATGTAACTGAACTATTGTCTGAAACAATTGACAAACGCGTGCACCGTAAAAATCAAGAAATTTCGAGGGACGTTTTAAGGAGAAAGAGAGTGCGTGTGCGTGTGTGTGTGTGTGTGTGTGTGTGTGTAGTGGCGCGCGCGAGCGCAGTCGCTTTACATAATATCTTTGCCATTGTAAAATGCAAAGTACCGCACGAGTCTCGCTGAGCCAGCTTTTCCTTTCGCCGCGTTCGCACTCGGCGTGCAGAGTGCAGAGTGTGTTCGCGCGACGAGGATGAGAAGAAGCATGGAGACAGAGGAGAAGAAGAGAGTAGAAAGGAAGGAGAGGATGCCTCGAAAGCAAGTTTTTGTCTTCTCATGTAAATCGCTACGTAGACGGGCCGATTGAGGGCTTAAGCACATATTTTTGTATTCCCTTCTTAAGGCGAACCGATCCCGTTCGCCTCGAGTGGAAATCGATATACGCTGTAACGTAGACACGGATAAAGAGGAGTTTCGTGGGCTGGAGAAATTGTTTCCAAGCCGCGGATATAATTTTACGATGGCGTCGTGTAAACGCGAATGGCAAAACGATTCTAAGAAATTCTCTATATTAAGATGGATTTGTAGGTTAGGTCGGATTTAGGCGAATGCGTCGAGCTAGCTACGTGTAGATCTATGGATAAGGAAAACAAATGTTAGGTTCTCGCGATCCGATCGAGTTACACCGATGATGTGTGTCATCTATAGGCTTTGTTATCCCTTTGACAGTTTTCTATCCATGCGATGAACCACGTCAGAGTTATTGCACACATATATGTATAGTCATACGAGTTCCATATTATGTACCATTTTAATTCGAATTCAATTGAAAATTCTTGATAAATCCAAATTCAATCGTACGAATGCGCTCAGGATTCGTTCCTAGAAAAGCTGAGGAGAAATCTATAGCGCGATACGTTTATTCCAAGATCATTGAAGCAAGCGAAGCAAGGATGTTAGATATTATCGTGAAAAATTAGGCAGCTGTTTGAACCGAACCTAGCTTAATTTAAGTTTAACCCACTCTAAGGCTACCTAATCCAGCAGGATCCGGCACAATGTATGACTATTTCAATCTAGCTCAACATAATGTTGAAACGATTCGACCTAACCTAACCTGAAACAGAATAGATCCTAGCTAATCTAACCAGTTTCGAGATTAATCCAGATTAATCCGATTTAATTCACTACTGATCGGGTTTAATCTACTTTGTTCTACGATAACCAGGCCTAATCCAATTCTATTGATATATCAGATATTTAATACATGCAATTCGTACAAAATATACTTAACCTCTATTTATTATACAAACTCGATCCGCACAAGCGAGACGCTATTCGGATCTCATTCGTTTCTAACTGAAATTTGATTTATAGACTGTTTCGCGTAACCGGACATTTGGAATAGTCGAAAGAAGAAATAACTCGAGTAATTTCACGTAATCGATCGAAAGTTTGACATCGCTGTGTATTTTATGGAATGAAAAAATTTAAAAAGGAAGTTGGATGAAAATTATTTTACTTTTTTAGCTACGAAAATTATTCTAAAAAGAGGAAGATAAAAATTCAATTGGAACACGAATACTGTGCAAACCCAATCCCAGGACCTTCGTCTAAAAATCTCTGTTACCTCGCCACATTATCATGATCGCTTCCCATCTGGTCACGTTCCATTAGTCGGTGCTCATTTTCATGGAAACGCGTTCTAAAGAATAGATCGAATAATAATAATAATCTATTTCATTTAACCCGTAAAATTTAACGAATTCGCGGAGCAAGAGAATTTGAATATCCTACGGGGAAGAATGTTTTCTGTAAAGCCCGAAGCTACACGATTCTACGCGAGTTTTGCCAATATTTCTTCGTGGCTCACAAGTGTCAGCAGTATTGCGAAACACATTCCATAGTATTCCTGCGAGTTATGCCTGTATCTGCCAGTAACACACGATCTCGTAAATTTAGCGGATCTGTAACCGTTATTTGATACACTTCCAACTTGATAAACTTCTATGAAACAGAAAAAATAGTCTATAGGCTTGCGGTAAATTCAACGATCGAGCCTCGTTCGTCTATCGATCGAATTTCCGCCGTAACAAAAGAAAATACTCGTTCGAAGCGATTTATTTTGCAAGATGGCTTTGTAAGCTCGATATTTCGAATATATGTATATATTGCTTCGGGAAATGTATAGTACAGTTTTTTTTTTTTTTTACCAGTTTTATCGAGTGGAATGAAACGATATATCTTGGAGCTTTGCGCAGTACCATGATTATTCTTCCGGCTAACACGGATGTCTTGCTTCCCTTTGCGAAATTGGCCAGTAAGAACTTTCTTTTGTACAGTAATTTAATAACTCGGCAGTAGCTTCAACTATCTAGCTATCGTACGAATGACCCGCCAACTTCAAATCCATTCAGAGAAGAAACTCGAGTAATTAACAATTAAAGAAACTCCTCGATCGTTAATATAACGCGTAACGAGCGTCGATGCTATCGTATAAAGATTCAACGCGCCAAATAAAAATCCACAGCTTTTACTGAGTCTATTTTTCTGACAACACTACCGTACTTATTCTCTCTTTTGCAAATGTCTGCGCGCGTTTCAAAGTTCCAGTATCACCGACGAAACACCCTTCCGACAAACATTCGCGAGGAACCGCGAGATACGATCATCGGGCATGCCGGACGCGTGAAAGATTAATGGCGTCGGGACGGGCGCGCCGTCGATGGGATTAAAAAATTTAACGAACCAGCCGACGACAAGCGACACGAGTTGCACAATACCGAGCTAACTCGCTCCGCTTCCTCCCTCTCGACTCTCTTGGCCCAGAATAATAACGTTAACCGACGATATTATACTCGACCGTAGAGTTTCCGCGGATTCGCTTGTTTTCGCATTTCCGTGACTCTTTAGGAACGCGGAAACGTTCGCAATTTGAAGCTCGGTCGACACGACCAGGCACCTGCTATTTTCATACACCGACAATTAACCGGTGTACGCGTAGCTAATCTGGCTGCACGATCGATATGAAATTTCCTGGCTCGCTGGAAAAATTCCTACATCCGTCTACCAGGTGTCTTTCGCCTGTCACCGCGAGCTTCCGCTTGTTAACGCGATTTTCCTCGTCCCGTGTGATTAATGGATACGTTCGCTCGCTTCCTTGCAAGTCCATGTACAACAAATACATTCAACGCGTGCCTTTTATGTGGATTTTTCTACATGACTTGAATTTAACGTGGTTATCTTAATATCAGGTATTCTAAATAGAATTTTATTATATCAAACGCTCGAACTTATATCAAGTAATTGCGTAAATACAATAAATACACTCGATGGTAAAATAAATTTAACAAACCCAGCGAAACTCTTCTTCCATTCGTTCTAAATCTGTAAGAGCGCTAAACGTCGAAAATCTACAACACTGAAATATATATTAAAAAGCGAACTCTTTCGTCCTTACATATTCTGTGGAAAGATCCGCCTCTGCCACTTACACGCGTCATTCGTCGCTTCAGCACCCCAATTACAAAGTATCCGAGCTGCGAGCCAAAAATGTACGAAATAGAAATTCCTCGCGTCTCGAATCCCCTGTAACACCCATATTTCGCAGCTTACAGAAAATTCTACACCGTCGACGGGAAAATCGGCAGCTCGGTTCCCGCCAGAAAGTGAAATTCCTCGTAAACCGCGATTTGCTTACATCGAATTTGTACGGGGACACCGTGTATAAGTCGCGTATTTCTTGGGAAACGAGGGGCTGGAGGATTCGAAGAGGTGCTCCGTCGCGATCGTATTTCACACTTTGGGGCAACGAGTGCGGCCACATTTTCGGTCAGCCATGTTCCGCGGGTTCGCTGCCGTGTGTTGGTCGAAAGGTCCCGAAGGAAACGTTTACGGCCAAGTTAACGGCTAATCCTGGCCATAGTTACAGTCATTAGGTCCAGCTTAAAGCGACGTTATTGCTTACATTAGTTACCAACTGTTCCAACCGCTTGACTCCTCCCGTGTACCGATGTTCGATTTAATTACCAACGCTGTTTGTCAAACGGCTCTCTCCACCATTGTTGTCGCTTTGGGAATTTTATTTCGCTTTCGTAGAATGGATGGTGAAATTGGATCGAGATCGGGGATTTTTACCAAATTGAATGCGTGGAGAATTTGTTGGAATCCTTGGGGGAAATTACAGTATGGTGGGAATTTTAGAGGCTGGCGTTGGAGAATGTTTCGGATTTCGCGTTTATGTCGCTGGTAGGTTTTCGTTCCAGACTTTTATTGAATTTGTTTTCTTCGTTTGGAAAGTTTGTCGAATCGACCATGGAATTTGGAATTTCCACGAATTAACACGGTGGAATGGAAATATGGCGAAGACTGTAAGACTTAAGTTTTCGAGCTTGGAAACTTGATATAAAACTAGAAAAGTGCGCTACGGACAAACTTGAAACATTGTCGACATTGTTGATCAATGTGAAATTAATCCTAATGATCCACGTACAACGCGCACATACGCGGATATAAGTGGCAGATCGATGCTTTGAACATCAAAGTCAAACTCGGCAAGACTGTAAAATGAACAAGAATTAATTACTGGATCGTTTCTGGAAACAAACGGGGTTAATCAATCCCATTTGAAAGGATCCTCGAGAAGACGCGTGCAACAGAGGCGGATCGATAATCGCGACTTCGAATTCAATTTTCAGCAGCTCCTCCATTTACGACCACTTCTCCACTGTTTGCCAACAATGACCGATTACACTGGCATTTCGATGACCAATTGTGGGTCAAAAGGTCAACCAGCTTACACTCCACATTCGTACGCTTCAGCCAACTTGTGTGCCTATACATGTGCACGTGTGTGTGTGTGTGTGTGTGCGAGCGAGTATCTATGTAGAGAGAAGATATCAGGCAACCAACGTTCCAGAAAGGCATACACAACTACCCAGCAGAGAATAACTCATTTTGAATTTACAGATTAGGCGATGAATCGAGCCGGATTTATGGCGTTTGACGGCCGCCTATTCGAACCAGAGATGCGACTAATCAGGATGATTTGAGTCGTATTATACGACGTATGAAATATAACGACGAAATTTCTCTCGTTGTTTGACGAGAGATACGAAAGCGGATAAAACGATCAACACGTTTGGTTTTGCGATAATAATAATGGAAGATTATCGCAAATATTACATAGAAAGGTAATTCGATTTTTTTTTTTTAATTGGATTCAGGGAAATTCATTGCCAAATTAATTAGTTGGTGAACTTTTTGATCGAACGAAAGCAAAAGTCAGTAAGGATAGAATTTATCGCTTATCCTGCGTTACATTGGCCTGTTATGAGAATACCGAACCATTCGACGAAATTTTCAGCTATTCCATTAAACAAATTTCAATTGTTAATTTTAATTGCGATGTAAATGGTTTGTTCCCTAGTGAATTCGTGATTTATGTGAAAGAAAATAATTGTTTTCCTACTGTGTGTTCGCGATAATAATTAAGAGAAATAAATCCTACACGAAAATAAATAAAAATGAACTAAGAGAAACGCGATAGCGATCAGTAACAAGTGAAAGGAAAAGATTCGTTATATTTCATCGTCATAAATCACTTTTAGGATAAACCATTTATTTTGAAATTAAAATTCAAATCATTCAAGGTTTTAAAAAATACTATTCTATAACGCGTTGTATACCTTGCACGAATATGAAATAATATAATTATACACATGTATAATTAATCAAGCGAGTCACTGCATTGAAATTATTTAATCAGCGGATTAATTTGTAAATTTCCTCGGCTAAATCCTCTATGTTATAATCCGCGAGCGAGCAGAATCTAAAAAATGTTTTCCAGGCACATCTTCAAAGTTTACTCGGCAAAGAATGTCTGATAAGAGAGGCTGGCACGCGATATTTCTCACAAGACTGTTTCTGAAGTTTCAATTTCATACATTCTCTCCTTTCACAGAATATTCCTGTATCTCTCGAGTTTTACTTCCTTTCTGTCTGATATTTATTTAGAACTTTTCCTTCTTACTAAATTCTACCATTGTTCTACACCTCTCAGACCATTCAACCGTCTAGCATTTACTCTAAAATGATTTAAGAAGAACGTGACTGTATTCGAATATCTCGTTATCATCAGGAAATACCTTCTTCTGTCGTAAATTCTAGTCTAAGGTATTAGATAGTTCTCGCGAAAGAAGAAGAGTTATCGAATAGATATAAATTTTCATCGCTTGATTTTTTAAACGATCATTAACGAAATATACAGACGCAAGAAGTTGCTTTAAAAATCAAATTACGTAAATCGAAATATGTTTGTGAACGTGTGCAAGCCACTTCTGCAGCTGATCGTACACCCGAAAACGATGAAAAGCAATTTTCTCTATCGATTTCGTGTTATCTAGTCACCTCTACGAAGGAGCTGAAAATGACCACGTTACGTTTCAAGGCAAACCTGTAAACGTCCTGCCATGGGTCCTGTTACTGAGTGTTTCAACATTTTCGATAAGTTTGTTCTGTTTGCAAAATTCATTGCGTCTCATAAACGAAGACATACGAACATTTTCCTTTCTTTTCTACAACCGACTCCCGAAGTGCGTCCCACGTGTGACTGAATCGCGTAATACTTAAAAAAAAAAAAAAAACACCGGCGGTTTACGAAAATTCGGAAATAAAGTAACAAGTACGAAACAAATTTGGGGACAGAACTTTTCGATCGAACTAATAGACTGGTGGTTACTCGATTATACGTCGTGCACCGAGCTGATACGTAATCCTACTCATCGAGTACGACGCCACTCGTCGGAAGAATCCACTTACGAGTGGTCGATCGGTCCGGCGTTTCAAAATTAACGCTAATCTAGGATCAGACCTAGCTTATAAAGCGCTGTCGAGATTTCGTCGGGGGAAAAAACGATCGTTACCGGTTCGCCTAATTGGACGGCGACGACTACTCCATCGAACAATTCGCTCTCGCTCGATTATTCCATCTCGTGGTTCCCAATGCCGTCATATTTCAGCATCCAGATTGATCGCCTCTTTTAGTTTCGTTCGTACGAAGAGATTTGTTGGATAGCCTCGAAATTGCAGTCGAAATTGACCAGTTACCTTTTTTATTGTTATTTTTTCTTTTTTTCGAAAAATAGTACACGTGTTTTTAATCATTGTGGGCGAATTTTTCATTTAAAAAATAATTTAGTATCTCTTTTGTCGTGAAAAATATTTATATTTCCGATGTCAGGCGTAAAAAACCGTGCATACGCGTTAATCGTTTTGGGACTTTGGAATGAACGATTTGGGAGACGATTATCCCGAAGAATATTAGTATTTTTGATGACAGAGGAAAAGAGATATGGAATTCTCGATTTTTACAGCCGATTTTAATATTCGTATCTCGTCTCTGTTTGGTACTTTTATTTATGTTTGTACGCGGTAATGTACGAAATTATTCCGATTTTCAACGAGAAGTATCTGGTTGAATGCGACTCCTGAAAAATTTTAATCGTTCGCGAAAGTTCAAATTTTCAATGTTGATACGATACGCTATACGTAAAATGATCTACAGAAAGATGAAAGCATTTATTTCAAAAAAGGTTTACGAAATTGATACACACGGTGAAATCGAATACCTGATACGTCGCATCGTGATATTTCATATTTATGTCTAACCATTTATTCGTAAATTAATATTATTATGCTGTGAAATGTAATATTCGCAAGCTGTGACAGATATTTAAAGAACGTATAGTGTTTTAAACAAAAATATATCTAAACCGTATAAACAAAAGGTAATGTCAATGAAAAACAATCGTCAAACCGTTAATTACACGATGTAGACGTTAAAATATAAAATATATATCCTTTTATCTCTCAAAATCAACAACGCAATCCAATTTCACAATCCAAAGAGTACCGTGGAAAGAATATTTGCTCGAGTCTCACTCGCTCTAATGCTTCTTACAACAGCAAGCAATAATTTTAAAACCGAATCTGCCCCATTATCGGGCTATTATATTCTCCAATATATTAGTACCAAAGGAAGATAAATAAGAGGTAGAAGAGAAAAATATTATTTCCAACGAATGGAATCGAACTGCTCGCGTGTAAAATTGACTTTAGCGACAATTCCAGCTAATACCCTATCTGTCACTAATATGTCGTCGCGTACGGTTCCATGCAGCCTCGAGCGTCTTACCGTGCTGATTGCTTCGAAGAGAAAGCGAGAGAAAAAGGAAGAGAAATTTTACTATTTAGGAAACCGTGTTCCTAATATCGAGGGAACCGTATGTTATCGATACCGAATCATTTATCGGCCATTACGATACTTGCACGGGGCATTACGCAAATGACCGACCTTTTTGCTTCTCCAAGCCCGTCGCAAAACCGGAAACAAAAGGAATACGTAAACCGGATCATACGTGAATTTCTAATTGAATATTCCGTGAATTTTTTTACGTTCAATGGCTCACGATAGAAAACTTTTATATACAATATCGGGGGCAGAATTAAGTGGACAGGTAGAGGAAGTTTCGTTAAATAACGCTTGTATATACAAAAAAGTAAATTTTAATTGCAATTACTTGCCACGAAAATTTGGCAAACGTTTCCTCGTTTCTTTGCTGATGCTTAAAACAATTGAGAATTTGAAAAACTTGCTGGAACATAAAAGAAACTTTCAAGTGGCTGTAATTTATTAAGGTATTTGCAACGCGGATTGACTTTCTTGCAATTCCTTTGAAATTTTCACCATGGCTTACTTTATACATTATCTATACGTTGTTCAATTTCAAACAGAGTGCAGCCTTACCGAAACGGAGATATTCATCTTGTAAGTTGAAACTTTTAACACGTAATCCCTATAGAAAGCCGGAGGGAAAATGACTTTTTGATTAATTACGGAAAACCCCTTCTTACAAAGTTGTGAAAAAACTAATACATGTAAAATGGCTAGAGGGTTCGTTTTAAAGGAAGAATCTCCAGCTCCGCCCTCGCCGTTTTCGGATAAATATAACGTGAAATATGTCTAGTATTGGTAATATCGACGTCCAAAATGTCGTATATCACAATGCGAAATTTCTGTCTATTTCCGAATTGTTTGTTAGTCTGCGCGCGTGCAAGGCACAAACAGCCAAGAAATTTCTAAAGAGAGAATCTCAAACATACGGGAAGAATATGGTTTTCGAGTCTCAACGTGTTTTGCTTCTGAGAAATATCGTAACGCTACAAATATCTTATGGTGAGGAAAGCTTAAATAAAAAATCGTAAAATATATATCGTAATTATTTTAAAGTTAAAGTTATTTAATAGTCACGCTCTAGGGGTGTAAATACGAAAGGATCGGGGGAAACGAGCTTCTTTCAATATGAAATATTGCGGGCTGCTTCAAACAGTTGGACTGTAAAATTTAATAGCTTTGGCTTGTTTTTTCACTGTACGTATGGAACCAAAGCCAAAGTACAATTTACGAGAGCGGTGCAGTATCGATGGTCAAAATAGATTCATCGATAGCTCCGACAGTCAAAATAAATTTGCGCTCCGCAATACGCTTTCAAACTTCGGCCGAATGAAAAAAAATGTTCATGCTCGCGTGCGTTTAAACCCCGCGCTTAATTTCGCCGCGCAACTTTTCACTTTCGTCCAATTAGAGGCTTTCACGGATCTCTTGACCCTGAGTCATCCTTTTCGTCCAAGTAATTAATTTATATGCTCGCGTTATTTGTTTTACAGAGATTTAGATCGGATAAAAGACGAAACTTACACTCGTCTTGTAAAAAGTAACGTCGAGATTACAAATTCCTCCTTCTTTTCAAGGAATTTTGCCTTCTAACTTCAAGGTGTAAATAACTTTACAGGTAGTATCGTTTCTTTTACGAAAAGATTAAAGAAGGACTGGCTGCTCGATAATGGCATTTCCAAAAATAATTTTCGATAAATCTATTTCCTCCGCTATATATTACAATTACTATGCTTTGGACGTTTTATGTATCTTTAGATGCTCTGTGTCTTCCGTGCATTCTCGCCCCTTCAAATTTTCCACAGATGCAGCACGTCCAACCTGAGTACCCTAAATTCTCATGCAAGAGAGGCGTATTCAAAAATCATTTGCATCATACCACAAAAAAATAAAAAGAAAATTCACTTTCAACGGTCTCCTTGGCGATCGATTACCCATCGACCGGGTGCACGGGGCGGAAAACGCGGAATTAATCGACGGACTGGCCGTGTACGAGTTCAAAGAGGCGCGCGGTTCGACCATACGCCAGACTCTGGTAATTGGGTTTTCGCAGCGGGTTCGCATTTTCCATCGAACGGACGCAACAGTTGAGATTTTCAGCCTGCGAGAAAGACGCCTATAGCGAAAGAAAGACAGAGACTCCGTGCTACTGTAAAGAGAGATAGAAAAAATCTTGCGTTCTCGAATTCCGACTGACTGATTGACACGGGAATCTCGCGAGAGCTCGAGCCCTCTCATCGTCGGCTACCTTCGGCTCCACTTACATTCCAGCCAGATTGCATTGTACCTTGTACCCAAAGGAGCTCGTCGAGAATTTTCCCCTCGCGACTCGTCAAACATCGCCGCGTTAACAATAGTTTATAATCCCCGCGAAGCTCGCGTTTCGAATTGCACCGGATGAACGTCGATACTCGACTTTCGTTTCTGCAGTCGTGGATAATCCAGTGAATATATTCTAAATCAATTTTGTTCCTTCCGGAAGGAAGGCTACGAAGGATTTACGCAACTCTTTTTCGTTACGTATGCGCGAGGAAAACTGTTTCTTCGATTAATAATTCAATGACTACGCTTTCCGTTTATGTTTAGTCGGTGACTGAAATGATAAGTGTGAGAATGTACAGGGTGTTCTCTAGTTATTCGTACAATTAGAAATGGAATTGTGTTATATATAAAATGAATTAAAATCAAAAACAAGTTACAGAGAAGTGGACTACGTTGAATAGAATGGACCGAAGAATGTTTCGATCGCTAAAATTTAATGGAAACTTTGACCAAATATCGATCTAATGAAAAAGCTGGTACCTATGATCCAAGCTTAACCTACTTCGGTAAATATACACGTCGCCCATCTTTCATGAGAATCTACAACATTTTTCTTTGCTCGATATATAATCGGATTAGTGAAAAATCGTTGACGCGAATGCCGCGAAGCTGGAAAATAGCAACAATGGTGACAGAAAACAGGACGCGAAATTGATTGGCGAGATCATCTGAAAGCCGCAAATAAAACGGTCTTAATTAAAGGATTTTTCATTTCGACGAGTGACAAAATGAACAATATCTCTGTACGGAAAAACCAGACAGTGGAAAGAGCTAAAAATAATCGAGTCGGAAAAACAGAGTCGAAAGAGTAGCGACGGCTCGTATCTGCACGGCCAAATTATCTCGAGAGGAAATTGTTGGAATTCAGCATTTCCGTCTCGAAATACCGAAACGCCAAAACACCAAAACGTTGGATACGTAGACGATGATCGATCCTAACGGCAAAGAGATTACGATCGAAGCCAATTTGCACTTTCCGCCGACCGCATCTTCCGGATCACGATAATGTTACACTTCGCAGCTCGGATAAAACGAAAATGGTAAGTACACCTGTGTCGTCATTCATACGCGACCATACGCGCCATTTCGTTCTTTGCACTCGTATCCAAACAGCCCATAATCGCGATTTATCCGGTGTCGATCGGTATTACGATCTGATACCAGACCATGTGTATCGTCACCGTACGTACAGTGTGTCTCAGGATGTCTCAGTATTCGTACAACTTGTAAAATCGAAAATAGAGAGGGCAATTTTTTCAGTTCTCCTTTTTTGCAAAGTTGCATAATCTGGTGACAGATTTCTAACAAATTAGTAATAAACTGAGCAATAAATAAACCTAGCGACAATAAGAACAAGTTTGGTATCAATCGAAGCTAGTAACAAACTCGGTAACAAATAGAAAGATCCAATCGACCGAATAATCCATTTTCAAAATACAAACGATTCTGTCAAAATTCTTCTTGCCAAAATTCTCAAATTAAATTAACATCTCGCATAGTAACGTGCAAATTATGCAAAAAAATCTTTCAGCGAGGTTTCTACCTTGGCAACAGGAGCTCCACAGGGCCTAATTCGAAGCAGATCCGCGTTACAGCTGTCGTTTCTCCTGCTTTTTGCGAAACTGCTCGCACGCAGTTGGATATATCGTTGTCTGGCACAAAGCGTAGCAAGAAACCAGACACCCTGTGGATCTCACGACTCGCGTAACCTATCCAGCCGTGTGTGCACACACGCAGGTAGATATCTCGTGTCCCGAGTAAAACGGAAACCGAGCTGGCAGACATTGACCCCGCGAACCGGAGCCACGGATATATTATGCAGAAAATTGCCGACGAAAGAAATCCGCGAAAGACGAGGACAGGGATTGAAGTGAGGTCGAAATCCGGATACGAAAATAATATAGTCAAATCCTGTCCACCATATATGTACGTGGACTGCGCACGCAACTACGATGGAATATAAAAGCACGGATAAAGTAGCCTAACTTGAATTTCACGTTGAAAGTGCGAAATTTTTCGCTGTGAATGCATTTTTAGTCGTTTCCCTGGGCCCTGTTAATTACTATTCAGCCTTATTCGCAGTTTTGTTAAGGTTATTACGATTTTGGCTTATTTTAGGGAAATTTTCGGGAACGTAGTAACGAGCCGCTGTTTCGTATTGTACGAGTGAAATAATAAAATTAGTAAAATTTGTTCGTCGTTGCTGTCGTTTGCCAGAAATCTCGCTTCTAATAAAAAATAATTATCGGAACTTTGATGGCTGGTGATCATAGCCCGGCAGTGGTCCGCGTTGTTTCCGTAGCATCCATTCGAGAGATAAAGTCATCCGTCGGACCAGCCTCGCGTCGTAGCACGCGCAGGATTTGCAATTGTGCGGCGCCACCGTCGCGAGAAGCAAGGTTGCAGACATTGACCCCCGGAGACCGGAGGGAGGCTGATGTTTTGGGGAAGGTCGAGCAGAAGGGGAAAGGGTGGCTAAAACTGGAGGGAGTGGAATCCAAGCCTTTCTCTTCGGCCAGCGAAATTTCCCTCTGCCTCCGCTTTTCTTTGCCCTTGCGAGCCTCTCTTCCGCCGCTAGACCACTCCAACCCGGCTCTTCTCTACGAATCTTTCTCTTTCCGTTCATCCAGCTTTTTTCTCTATTGCCTTCATCTCAACGCGCGTTTTCTCTGTCAAGTACCCTACACACGTTGAGACCTAACTTAACGTAGGTTTCGAGGTTAAGTCTCGTGTGCGACGGTCTCAGCTATCGTGTCTAACAATGTTATTATTCCAGGATTACTGGAGATTTTCTAGCCTTTTCCCGTGTCTAATCACATTCTATAATCGACATTTGTTTCTCAGTTGCTAATAAAAAATTACTTCGATTTGAAATCTTTTTGCGTCCTATGAGAATTTTATCTTTTCGCGACGCAGCCACTTTCGAGTCTGCACCCCTATTCCCAGTAAGATATCATTAGCGAAAGTTAAAAATCTAAAATTTTATTATTCGCTCCAAATTACTAGATTTCAATCCTTAACTACTTTTAAGAGTAACTTATAACCTCGCCCAATAAAATATCCGTATTTAGCGATTCATCCTGTTTCATTAAGGACGTTAATGATGGTCGCGAGTCATCGTACAGGTAGAGACCATACGGCTGGTTAATTTAGCCGTCGCTTAATGTATGCATCACTGTTGATATTATTAAAGTTGGGGCCGGACGTGTATTCAATTGGCAACCGATATGTGTGTATTATCTGTGTGTGTGTGTGCGTGCATGCGTGTCAGGGTGCAAGAGAATGGGAGAGGTGCAAGGAAATGAGAGGCGTGCGGGTTGTATCGACTCGTGGGTACGGCTGCTTCGTTTACGCGGAATTTAATACCGGCCCCGTTGTTATTAGCGGATTTATTATTCAAAAGTGCCGGCAAATGGAGATTGAACGCCACGTAGCTCGCTCTGGGTAAATCAGCCGACGAAATACTTCTCTCGTCATTCCCCCTCCCCTCTCCTCGATTCCCCGCTCTGTTTTCCGCGACCTCAGAATCTGATCATTTTCTTCCATTCTTTTTTGACAAGGGTGGTTCCTTCCGTGCCAGGAATCGTAATTTTTATGCGTTTTACATCACGCGAAGTGATCACCCTCGACAGAGGGTGCCACTCAAGTTTCGTAGGGGATGAAGAATTTTAGGTGGGAATTAACGAAGATGGAACTGGGGAAACTTTCACTCTATTCTTGGTCTTTTATGTTTTTACGGGTTTGAGGTTTCTTTCGAGACTGGTGTGTTGCGGATAGAGGTCGTTGAATAATGGAATTTGTCTTCTAAACTTTGCGCTAGGCTTGTATCAAGCGTACAAGTGGCCATAATAGACGAAACTAGGATTATTTCAGCCAAGTAAAGTAATTTGCTTTGTCATTTATGTTGGATACAGAAAGGTTTAGTTTTGGATAAATTTCAGGTCCGAAATTTTTTATATATTTAGTCTAATATGTAATAGATCGATAATTATTCGCGTTTAGTGCAACATCGTATATTTGTTGAAGGAGTAATTAATTTATTACGAGATAAAATGCTTCACAACGGAGAATGCATTTGTATTCTGGTGCAAACATTTTTATTGGAAATTAATATCGAAGATAGGGGAACAGAAAATCAAAGGAAGCCGAGTAATTAATGGCACGGAAACACAGGCAACTTTTCAGTTCCAATTAAAACACCGCCGCTTCGCGAATCGCGATACAGAAATGAAAAACAAATTATTTTTTAATTAATACGTGTATTGGCCCCTGCTGTCTCCTATTAACGACGTATATAAATTTCATCCAATAACAAGAATGAACCCAATATTATCCTCCTCTATATTTTCCTTTCTTTCACAGCTACATGTAAGTCAGAAAACGTTATTTCGTCCGAAAATTTTGAAATATTTTCCAATACTTTTGTTCTGTTAACCTTTGAGAAGTAAAAATCGAAAATATTCAAAACTTTTTTAACAGAGTAAACGAAGATTTTTTGACAGTTTTGACTAGAGCAACGAAATAATTCGCAAAAGTATTTCGATAAAAGAAACGCGTAGTTCGAAATATCAATGGTTGTAATTTTAGTTTATTTTTAGAGATCTAGAAGATTGAAAATTTCGTGAAGCGAATAAGAGAAAATTGAGTTTCGTTTGCCTCGATGAAGCTATTTGCAAAAAATATTACGAGATCTTTTGTACGATGTTTAAAAATATCTTTGCGAATAATTTATCTATTGCGAAGATTTAAAAGAGCGGAAATATTAAAAATTTTCTATGGAATTTTACAAAAAGAAACGATTTACTTTTATTTTATTTTCTCAATTAATAACTAAGCAACTCTTAAGCGAACTTTTCCACGAAATATTTGACCGAATATTCCGAAAAACATCGAGAAATACTTGGACCGAAATAATACTACGAACATACTACGAACGAATAAAATCTCAAGTATAGAAAATATCAAGTACAGAAAAAGATTTAAAGAAAGTCCTTATATCCGAAAAGTTTGCCAAATTATTTTTACAAAAATTCATTCGTACATACTTCGATCACAAGAGTAGAACGATCAACTAATTTGTAAAATATCTCAATTTGCGAATTTTCTTTCTAAATCTCCGCTTTATCCTTGCAACAAGATTTACGAATACCGATAACTTTTAATTCGTGACTTGTAAAATTTTGACTAACGATATGAGGTCGATCATGCAAGAGAACTCGGATATAAAAATATGACTTGCCATTTATCAGATCTGCAATGTTTAAAAAAAAAAAAAATTCAATTACGACCAACGCATCGAGGCAATCTTTCGAAACATTCGAGACACGCCAACTGGAACGAAGAAAGATCGAGATATCGTTCTGAAACATGCCACAGGATTAAACAAATACAATCCAGAAAACATCGACAACGCACCGTCCTACAAATACCTCTTTCTACATATGTATATCGATGTTTTAAGAATTGCGATCAACGAACAATTCACGATGAATATTAATAAATGCTAATGTTTCTCGACAGCTAATTTCGCCACACGAAGCTTCTCTCTCGCAACGATCAGCATTCACGCTACATCGAGCGTTTCTAGAAAGTGGGGATGAAAGTAGGGGATGAAAGGGGTGAAAGAGGTCTTGTCGTTCGGTGTTCCCATGAAAATTTCTGGAAAAGCTGAATTCGTAACGAAAGTTCATTCCGGCGACCGGAAACGTTAGCCAGCTTTCCTCGCATTTCCTTTTCCATATTTTCTTTTCGGCTGGTTTCTGTAATAAACGTCGTCTCGATTCTCACGCACCATCTCCAAGCCCACCAAAAGATGTTGGAAATTTTTGATAAATTTCGATCCTCTGTCATATATCACAAAATGGTTTGATACTTGTAGCACGAGCGGAAAATGGCGATTCCTTGTGGGAAATTAACTTTTGCAAATACGTACATAGATACGACGTTTATGGGAGGACTTAAAAATCGCCTCGTGATCAACGTAAATAATAATAACTTTTCGGTTCTCTTTCAACATACTTTCGCAGAAACTCTAGTAGCCCGTAATTAGTACCATGATTACGTACTTCCTTTGACATCGCTATTTCTCTCTATTTTTAACTAAAATTTACCACCGCATTCGCCCCTTAAAATTTTCTGTACCGAGTCATCCATCCTGTTCCAAATTCCCAATTAAGAAGCCCTACTTTCCTCCAACAGAAAAAAATCCTCAAATACGATCGCACTGTAATTCGTTTGCGAATAGGCTACACACGCTAACACGAGAACTAGCTATTCAACGGACATTCGGTGGATCCTGTGGCAATCACAAACGAAGAGGCCTTTGCTCTGGCGAAAACCGAAACCGATGCCAGTAGGAAATCTCACAAAGGTAGTTAGTAACCCAGACAGCCAGACAGACAGATGAGAGAAAGATAGGAAGAGGAATAGAGGGTAGGAAACGTTGCATCGTTTGGATTGAACCGGATGGCTTTAGTTCCGTACAAGTAAGATCTAATGAAGCAATTCAAACTGTAACCACAGACCGCTTCAAAGTTTTGAGAAATGCCGCAGCGCGCACGGGGCGGCCAGTACATTACCGGCCTGGTAATATCAGCCATACCGATGCCACAACTCGCCTATATCTCGGCGAACTATGCTTCGCCGAGGTTCGACTGCACACGCGGCGCCCACGAACACGCTCGAAACATTAGCGTTCATCGACTCTCGGCGATAGAACCACTACCAAACCCGGCGTAAGTATCACCCCGTTTCATAATTAGTGCTCCCCTTAGAACAATAACGTTGCTGGTTAACGAGCTCGGAATCGACGTAGCGGCTCACGACCGAGTAAATCTATCCGCGTATCACGAGCTCCAAAGCCAATCCGTTTTCTGCGAATGCTTTTATAATTCGAGAAATTTCGGATTCCATGGAGAATAAATATTAAAAAGAAGAAGAAGAAAAAAAAAATTAGTATTTGCGATGTCAGAGCTAGAGCGGTTCTTGAGACTTAAAGTAGGGTGCGACGGACCCTAAGGATCATGATACAACGATTATTATTGGCTCGAGTAAGTGTAACAGGTGTATTTCAGAGCCCAAGTTTGGGTGGAAGAGTGTTTTTCCATAATACTGAATACTGATTACGTTAAATCGTCAAGTTGCCACCCCTATTTTCCGACATTCAAAGACAAATTGTCGGTAGGTATTTTAATAGGCGTGTGACGTCATCGATCTTATATATTGAGAGAAAAATAAGCTCGGTGATAGAATGCAACCAACTCCCAGAATTATACAAGATTAATAGGTTAATTCGAACGAAGGTAACGGAGGTATCTCGCGATTCGATTTCGCGGAAAAGGCAATATTAACTGTTAAATGTCTCGCAATATTGAATAAGCATGTACATCGTTCGTGTGAAAGACATTTATACAATATCGTTAACTTCTTTCTTGTGTTTTCAAAGAAAAATAGACTGGTTACGTTGCTAAATATGGCCTCGGAACTCGAAGATACGACGAAGTTTCGATATGACAATAGAAAGGAAAAACACCTAGTACGCTCGATCGTTGCGTAGATTTTATGTATTTCAAGGAAAATAGTGTTTGCAATTCACGAAGTTTGTCCTGCAGCTCGAAGTAGAATGCAACGTACTGTATACAAGAATAACTATAGCACGGTCTTCGATTTACACGAAGGCAGCAAACGTTATTTTAAGATTCAAATTTTTGCGACAAAGTTATTCTACGATTACATACGCGCGTAGTCCTCCCTACATTCTGCGTATTCCAACAAATGTAGGCTGGTTAGCGTTTACGGATTCAAACGTAGCTGCGTAGGCTTGATGATGCTTCAAGTACAGTGCAGTGAACGGTGTAAAGCAACCCTTAATTCGAGCAAGGGTAGCAAGAATCTTTTACGATCTTTTTTGCGTAAAAAGTTGTTTCACGGTAATAAATGAAATATATTAATATCAACCCCTTGCCCTATAAGCTTTTTTATGGTCGCTACATAAAATTACATAACAAGCATTAAAATAACCTATTTTACAAATTTATTTCATTTAAGCTAACGTAAGAAAGGAAGTAGTAAATAGAATTTATATTATAATCGTTTAAATAAATAGTATATGTAATAATTACGAAATACAAATAATTATTTAAACAAAAGTGTATTCCTACAGCAACTAACGTCGTTATTTTATGTTTCATTTTAGAAACTTAATACCAAATATTATAATACATATCTATATATCTATATATTTCGATTTTATAAGTCGAGGCGAAAATTTGAAATTGAAAATTCGAGTGAAATAAAGTTCTTGTACATACTGGTTGGAGAATAATCTATCACGAGCCCGAGCCGATATTTTAAGACAAAAGAGGATAGAAAGGAGCGAAGGAGAATGGAAGAGTCTGCGGCTATCAATGAAATTTTGCCGAAAAGTTGTAATAGTGTCTGAGGGCTCGATTTACGTACATTCTACGTGAATTTGGAGAGTAAACAACAATGCTTGGATCGAATGGAGTTCAAGGGCCGTCGCGAAGGTTAAAGCTATTGCACCGCTGGAATTAAGCGTTCTGATTAAGAAGGCTGACGACAACAATCGCCTCTGTCGATGAAACGAACGTAGTAATTGGGCACTACGATTGTTCTCTAATTAATCGCTTCCTAAACTCCTACGTCCCTGATACTCATTTAAAAACTTGATCTTTTAAATTGTTAACTATCCAGCCTGTGAAACGTTTCCTCGATCGTCCGAGAAATTATTGTGTAAATTCCTCTCAATCTTTTAACACGATAATCGCCGAACGAAATTACGAAAAGTGTGACAATTTCAATTACTCGACGCTTCGAGTTGCACATTTCCCGAATTATCTCTCTCGAGAAATAAGTCGTTCAACGGTATTACAACGTATACAATTACTACAATATACGTACATAAATTCCTAATTTTTATTTAATTAATTATCCGAGCGAGTGTGCCTATTTCAAAAATTTGTAAATACGTTAACATAATCGCGCTGCACAATTTTTTCCTACACTGTAGCCGCCGCCGTTCGGTAAACATTCTTGAGCTTTTTTTCAGATTCGGGATAGCTTTATGTACGAGTACGACGACGTTATAGTTGTATTCGTACCGCGACGCGCTCATACGCCTCGCGTTTCAATTTGTAAACAGAGGAAATTAGAGGTAAAAAAGGAACTCGGCTTACAATTAGTTATGCAAGAGGCACGAAAACAACGCATATATCTATCGTCATATCCGTACATAAAACTGATTCAAACGCAATCTACATCGCGATAAAAAGACATCAACAGTATGTTTATGAGTACAAAATAAAACCGAGCGACGTTTATACGTACAGAAACAAGTTATTTAAGATCGCGATACTGACAACACGTTTGATGATCATCAAAGTCGGTGAACGGTCGCTTGTCGAAATAACAATCGCCAATTTTCATTCAATCGCGTCATTTAAAATATCTAAATCGAATATCTCGATTCGCGTTTTCCCTAAAAACGTGCCGACGCGTGATGTGCTTTCATACGAAAAGCACTATAGACACCGTGCGTGTTGCATTCATCAGAATCGTTAAAAATCATGAATAAACTTACCTAACTGCAGTTGGTGCTTCCCAGCGTTGTCCACCACACGATCCTTTCGAATCGTACACCTCGATGTCCTAAATGTCACCACCGAATAAAACCAAAGACAACAAGTTTGCTCCAAAACAAAAAGAAAAAGGAAAATGAATAGAAATGATCGTAGCACACACAACACCTTTCGCGATGAGTATATTTTGTAATAATATCGAGACGCCTCGAAATCCAAGGGTTTTTGTTCGCACCACGAGAAAATATGGTCCTGTGTAACGAGTGAACACGCGTGTATAGCCGACACGCCACGTTTACGAGAGCAACGTCGTGTACGAGGAAACTTTATCGAGTCGCGTTTACATCTCGTCGCTAGCGCGGCTCGAAACGACGAGGATCGAATCGCGGTTCGCCGATAACTGGCGACGACGCCGGGTCGGAGACTCGGCAGGCAACGCGACCAACCCTGTGTGCAGCGCACGCGTGTTACCTCCGACGCGCCATATCCCCACCCCTCGATGTCACAATGCTTCGGGAGAGGCAACGTCCGCGACAAAGAACGCGCAGAGTGCCTTTTCGGGCGCAGTTTTTCGAAAAGTGCCATCGGAATTTAACTGTTCGTAGTTAATTAATATCGTCTGATCGCACCTTAACCACTCGCCTTACGATGCGATTCGTGACGCCAAGGTGACAAAGTGGACGCGCAGAAAATTGCCGCTGCCCGGCAGAATTTCTCAAAAAGCGACCCACCATTGTTGGTAGGTGATTTTAAGTAGGAAATTTATCGTTTTTGTTCTTTGAAAGAACAGGGAAATTAGTTGTTGTAATATACGTATGAAATATGAATAAATAAAGATGGATAGGATAGCAACATTTAATCCCTACGAAAATTCAACGTAAAAAAGTTGAAAGTTCGTCTCTAAAGACACGATTGGTTATGTATAAACCAGGATACAATGTAGGGATTGAAACAAGAAAGGGGTAAACCAATATCACAGCTTGAACAATGATATCTTGTTTCCTTGTCACGCTTTTTTTTTCACCTACCTTTTGCGCCATAAACGATGCATTGTTTTTGTAGAATTCCTTTTGTTCAACTCGGTAATAGAATTCGCGCAACGTGTTCTTTCAGTACACGTATAATGTAACGAGCTATTAATAACGATATAAAGCAATGATTGGTCGTTTATCCATCGGAAGATCGTGAAGCAGTCTTAAAAATTCAGTTTGAAAAATATATTTCATGAATCAGCCGACCTTTGTCTTCGCCAAAAGATACATATACTACACCAACTTTTCGAATATTCGAAAGATTCGATTTCTTAATCTCCAGGAGGAAAGTGTCGTGTTTCGAGACATTTGCGAAAAAGCAACGGATAGAAAAGATAACTGGGTGTAATAGTAGCGTAACTTCAATGACATAGCGATATTTTATACGGGACTTTTATCATGGCGAACGAGGACTGGCACTGAAGAGTTACAACCGCGGGACGCTCTTGTTCTAACATTTATATTGCTCCATGGTAATTGTCTTTTTAACTTTCGCGCAATAGCGGAGTTCACAAGGCGACAAGAGGGGACGCTGCAATTTCGCTGGTCGGTCTGCGAGGTTGCCGAACAGGTTTAAACATTTCCTGATGGTTGACTATCTGGGAGCTTAGAGAGACCGCTTAAAACTCGACTGACGCGTGTCAATGACGTGTCTTATTGCGATACCATTTTTAAGCCTAAAATACTCGAGTCTAGAAATTAAGTCACGATAAAGTATAATTTTGTAACCGTAAATGAAATCGTCGTTGTTATTGTTATTATCATCATCATTGTTCGTACGCTTCGATAAATTTCCTAAGGTTGGAAAATCGATCGTGTTCGGTAGATTTAGTAGACGGCAGGCGTCCGACGATATTTAAGAAAGGCCCGATTCATCGGGGCACGTAGACGCGCTAAGAGGCTTCAACAGCACGCCAATTTCTCCTTAAAGGTGTCTACTGTGCATTGAGAATTCCCGATTGAGTTTGCGAACACGTTTGCACAGGCGAGCACGCCGAAAGTAAGTTTAAAGAAACGCTACCAGGGAGAACTTCCTTCGATAGTCTAGCTCTGCCGCTATAAAGTCGACCTAATAACGCTTTTTAGACACACGCATAACTCCTCACTAGAATTTTATAACATCTTTTACGAGCCACCGTGGCCGGCTGCTATTACCAACCAGACCAACCAAACTTTATTCGCGAGCATCCCAAAGTGTCGTACGAATTTTAATATTCCAACGTTTATCCTAAACGCGTTCGCGTTACTCTCATTCTTCGTACAGATTCGCTGTACCGTGATTCGTCATATCATTACAAAGTTAAACTTCTGAGAAACAAAAAATATAGGAAAATAAAGAAACTTAAACTCATACGATTACTCTAGTTAGACGTTTTCATAATTTTCCGAATTCTCAGGTTCTCTGATCGTCTACTAAATATGCGAGTGAAATTGCTAATTACGAAGACAGGGTGTATTAACATCTTTCTTTCACGTTTTTCCCTATTTTCGTAGTTTTTCTTTCAAAGTTATAAATACGGTGGCGCACGCGTTTACACTAACGGTTTGTTCTGGGCCAGTTAATAATCGGGCAAAGGCTGACGAGGCACTCATTTAACCGTTCTAATTCGCGAATATTGCACATGCACAGGGAACTTTAATCGGTTCGGTGGTTCATGTAACACACCGTCGATTGTATTAGAAATTTATTGTACTAGGGATGTTTAATGCGATTCATCGGTATCAGCAAATTAGTATGGAAGCTCTGGGATATGATTAATACCTGACTCAAATTTCATGCAAGCCGCTAATACAGCCCGTGTATATTAATATCGCCCGTTCTGTGCAAAGTGTCGCAATCTGCTTTCCCCCTGGCACCATGAAAATCGTCGTAATTGTCTTTACAAGATCCTACGTGTGCAATCAGCAACAAGTTCGTACAGCAACTTTGATGCAATATCCAATCGTCCGATAAAACGAACATTTATATCTTTTTTAATTATATTTTATGTTTCACGATGCCCGGAGTCACTGCATCGCGATTCTAACTATAAAATGGTTTTTCGTCTATTATCGTAAGAACGTAATGCGTTTTTCGAAGATATGGAAACACGTCGCAGCATGCAGGAATTATAACTGGACTGCGAATTTTATGCATCTATGGGAACTTTTAAGATACAAAACTACACGAGACGCGCATAATGTAAAGAGAAAAACGTATAAAGAATATAGAAAGCGTAGTACGTTTTATAATATCCCACAGATTTATAAAAATATAGATTTGCGGATAAGTCAGAACGTTCTTGATCTTTCTTTGCTCTTGGAGAAGATCGTGTCTTGGTCGAAATTCAAATTACATGTATACTGATAAATCGACGCGTAGGTACGGCGGCGGGTTGCGAAATAACAAGAACGTATGCAGGCATTATCAGCGCAATTTTCCATGCTCGGTGCGTTGAAGTATCGCTTCTAGATGTCGTTAAGTCGAGTTATCTGTACACGAATAATTCCATGCCGGGGCCGCGGCACATCGGTGCACTACATTCCCCTATCTCCGTTGTGCACACTATGCCGCCACGTGTACACGACAGAATGGAAATGCTCGTGGATACACACGACCCCCCGTGTACACCCCCGTTCATAAGTATTTGGACATTTACGAAAAATTGAGCGAATTCCAGCGATCGATAAAAAACGATTAAACTCGTAAAAAATTTAAAGCTTCGTGATAAAAACGATCCTGGCCAAATTTTCCCACCTTTTTAGATAGTAACGCGTTTTGACAGTCGGATGTAACGCTCGCAATACAGCCGCTTTGACATTGTAAAACACGATTTTATATCCTAGTTTATCGTCAGACTGTGAATTTTTGTGAAAATTTATATTTTTCGAAACGTATTAAGAAAAGTAGAAGTTTGGTGAAAAATCGTTTTACGTTACCGAGTATCATAGAAATGTATCGTTATATTATCATAAATATCAGTAATCCATTAATAATTTGCTCTAACTCTCGCAAAACAAAGTTTCTACCAACTTCCATCGTATACTTGCAATCGTTATTTAACGCGAGTGAAAAATCCTGATCGATCAATCGTTTACTTGATAATGTAGATGGAATATCGCGTTTCATACGATACGAGTAAACGTGCTAATACTTATGAACGCGTGTGTACATGTACAAGGATGCATAGAGGTTGGAGATATCTTATGGAAGCCGGCTCGTATGGCCCACCCCCTATCTGGGATCGCTACTTATGGCTAGACACGATCTCGCGACGCTTCTCCATTTTTCTCCGATAACCTCCATACCCCGTGCTCTAATAAATTCCGATTTGGGTCATCGACACGTCGATGGGACACGGATGAGAACCGCTGTAAAGACAGAAAGCACGTTTTCCAGACATCTAGACAAATAGTGAAATGTGTCTCGCGGATCCTTAACATACAACGGCTACAAAATAACTTGAAATTTTTAAATAGCGCTTTCTAAGCTATTTGTTTTAATTAAATATATTAAATAGGATACTTTCTAGGAACTAAAACTAATTCGATTAGGTTTTGAGAATTTTGCATTATTCCATAAAAAATTTACAAATTGAACATTTCGAACGAACACTGTAGCGATCATTGTGTTGTACAGGAAGGATGATATCAGTGACATTAGCAAAGAGTAATATATATGGAACATTGTTTCAAAATCCCGATAAAATTCGATAAAAATTGTATATTTTTTAAGATATACTTTTCTGCTCTTTTAAGTTTCTCGAGCTAGGAGCATGTTGATATTCTTGTTGAATTTTTATTTGAACATGGTTTTTCACGTAAAACCGCACACGCTACGCAAAAAATCGAAGGGTTGTAGACATTTCAAACCCATCAAAAAATAATATATTTTATCGAAACTTTTATTACCAGCGGTTATCTCCAAGTACTTGTACGTGAAATAAATTTTTCTACTTTCCTAAAAAAATATGTAAATATACGTTAAAAATAAATATGCGTATACGAAAATACGACATAAAACCCATTTTACACAAAGAAGACGACGTTTCTTAATGCAAGCAGGAAAGAGTTACACGAATGGTACATTGGATCGGTAACCAAGAAAACAAAAATTCCCTAGCGGAAGAATTGTTCTCGCGTTGTTGATGAAGATCTCCCGAAGGAAAATCCAAGTGCAATTCAAAATGTAAAAGAAAAAAACAATCGAAGAAACAAACGGACGAAAATTTGTGCAACATGGAAGCTAATAAAATTACCCTGAAATCGTGAAGAGCACCAGGCGCGAGTCAAAGCGGCCGATTTCCATCAGGAATATATTTGTACGCAAACAAGCTATCGCGATATAAATCAAGTAGCTTCGCTTCGTAGCCGGATTTTCCTCGGGCCGAAAACGCGAAGGCCGAGCTTTCTAGCCGGCAGAGATCGAGGAAAGGAGAACGAAAAAAGATCAAAAGGGATGGATAGAAATAATAAAAAAAGGAAGAGGAAGAAGAAATAGAGGATGAGGAGGAGGGATGAAGTGGAGGAGGGGAGGGCAGATTGGATCGATGGAATGACGACCCGTTTCCGCTCAAGCGGATTTCCACGGCGTTATTTTCGCGATAGTCGCGAGCTGGTTAACTCGCCCATGTTCGCGGCACGACAGAATGCATGCTCAAAGCGCAGAAACAAGCCTGCGGACAAGCGCAGCCAGCCTTCCACCCACCCCTGCAACGTGATCATCCTCTTTTTCTCTGTTCTCTCTCGTTCGCCACCCTTCTCCTCCTGCTAACGTAGGACAACCCCGGTAGCGATGGGATCAAGCATATTCCAAGTAGCTTCGAAGCCAACTATAGTTGCATTTGCTGAGTACTTGAAAGAAGAAGCAATGATGTAGTTTTAACTACAGTCGAATCTATAGTGGCTACAAAAAGCAAGTACTACAGCGCACCATATAGCTATTCGATTAGATCCAAGTATGTTCTTCGTATCGCTTGCGTATAATGCAACTACAAACACGTAATACTGTAATCGGTATACGGATGAGTATTTGGAAGAAATTTGTATTATTCGTCTTCGGAGCGTTTCATTGGAAAAGACGACTATGTGCAGATACTTTCTGGTAGCCACTCTCTTGTAGAAACAACTTCGAACTTGGTACAATGGCAGTACCCGACCATTCAACGAGGACCATCGAAAATTTTCCTCTTCTAGATCAAAGACAAAACCCAATAATCGTCGAAGGTTTTGAAAATATCATACTAATTTCTCATTCCAGCGATCCTTCGTTCCCGATTCGCTAGTGTCGTGATATTTATGAAAGATGTACATACCGAACTTGATGCCATCGTTAAAGCTACCCCTCGATTTCCTTTCTATGACGTGGCTAGGAAATGGGAAAACGAAATGAAGCGTGAATAATTATGTATCGCGTCTAATGGTTTATGGGTTTGCGAGAGGGCTATCATATCAAAACCCTTTTAAGCAGGGTGGGTTAGAAGGGGGAAGGTTTTGGAGTCAAAGGTGCTTCCTTCGTTTTACCAAGCTATCCAACAGCCGTGATCAAACGATTCATGAGGGACTTGGTGTATAACGATTTTTCGACGCAAGCTTATGTCGTGAGACGAAATGGTTTTAAGATGGAACGAGACGTGGTGATATCGCCACTGATGAAAGTCTTCCGACGGATTCGTTTAGTAAAAATGGAAAAGAGAATCGTGGATAGATATTTTCTCTGTTTATAAAATTTTGGTTACATCGATCGAGTGATTTTTCACGAATCTCGTCACCTTCGGTGGAAATACTCTGTTTTATATCTATCTTAGATATGTGCCGTAATTCGTGTCGTTTACTCGAGATAAACAAACTTGCGGGAATACGTCATTTGAGAATGTAATATCAGTCGCGTGTATTTGTATAATGAAATTAAGAAACGTAGATATTTCTACAGCAAAGCATCGATGGATATGTTCTTTCATTTCCATACACGCAAATTGCAATTAATCCGCGTCGTTTGTGTGCCCCATCGCGTGGCGAAAGGGACGGTTAAACGTCGGTCTCCTTCGCCAAATCTATTTGTAATCGAACGATCGACGAGAGAGAAAAGAGGAGAAAAAAGAGGAGTAATGTTACTCTGTCAGAGGAAAAGGGCAAAGGACAGGCCGGTTACTATGTAAATGAAAATAATAATTGCAAAATACGGGACGGTGCCAGGGGCCGGAAGTTTCTCTGTATATAGAGCCGCAGACGGATTTTATAATCGCTCATTGAAATGGATCGGAGCAAGTTTTCCGCTGTCAAGCAGCGCGGTTGCCCTTTTGCGCCGTTGAATCTAATTACCGGAACGTCAGTTTTACCAACTTTTCCGCGTTTTGCATCTTCGGATTATATCTCGCCAAGCTCCCGTTATAATGACCCTCGAACAGCCTATAAAGGCAACCACCTTCTGAAAAGATAATTCATTTAACTTTTCGCCATGATAATGGACCCGTTGCCCACTTCCGACTCTCGGTTCAGACGATGCAGTTGATTGTGCGTCGCGTTCAAAATTTCTGAAGCTCCGTAATTGCCTGGCTACTGACGCATTTTCAGGAATAGAGTGAAATGGAAGAAGGGTCGTTCGAGCATTTTATGTATTCGGAATTCCGGAAGATTTCGTAGAAACTGATCGACTTTCGTTTACTTCGGTCGGAATCATATTTCTGATCTTGTCGACTGATCATACGTCATTGTTTTCTATTCTATTTGCTACCGGGATAACTGGAGTTATGCCAAACAACAGTATGTACATCTTTCTTTCAACGCTGCACACGTATAGACCTGTAACTCCTAGAGACGTTAAATATTTTTGTCTGGAAAAAATGTTACGTAGCCGAGTACAACTCACGCAGATGTGCTTGTCGTATTTCTTAATTATCGATCTTTAATACGTGATAAATGTAACGATTTCTTCGTATAAGTATTAACTTTGATATTTCATCGAAATTCGTCGATCGAAGCTTCGATATTCAAAGAACGTCGATTTTTCAAATATCAACAATAACCGACTGGGTATTATCGCACGACACGAAGTGACACCGGCACGTTCGAACACGAAAGCAATTAATTTATCCGTTTTTCCAGGAGGCGAGACCAGAGGGGTTGGAAACTCGAGCATCCTTCGCTTGTTCTCACGGTGTTCGACAAACTATCACCGAAGAAGTTTTAAAGCTGACCGAAAGCACCGACACCGGCAGACGAATGGCTAGCGACTTTTCTCAAACTTCCTCGGCTGCTATGCATGGCCGCCACTTTGCTAATAAAACGAAAAAAAACATAGTTCTACGTGTTTTATCAGAATGTCGCCGATCATCGAATTTCTCGACTTATTTTTCACATTTATAGACGGCTATTATTAGGGACGGAAATTCCTACACGAACGTGCTTCACGGTGTTTGGTACAAAAATTTTGCACTTTTGAAACTTTCGGTTTAGCAATAAAAGGAAAAATTGGATTATGGAAAATTTAAAAGCGCGACGATCCACAAGATACAGAAAATAAGCAATAATATATACGATATCGACATAACGTAACACAGTAATAAGTATGTCATACATTGTTATTATCGTTATTATTATTAATTATATTATTATTATTGGTTGCACATACACATAGCAAATAAAAATATAGTTCATACATAATACAAATATAAACAGCGCGTATAGCTGAATGTAAAAATTTCTAAAAATATTACGGTAACGTTATAATATTTAACGAACGAAGTGAATCCTTACCTAATTTAAACCTAATCTATTATGCGTTATACAAGCAGATAAATTAATCTGCACCAACATCCCAATGATATTCTACGATATCTTGAAACGATAATCAGTATCATTAAGGAAGAAGTCTACCGTGGCAAAATGGTATCCTACGAAAAATAGACAAATGTCGGGGCAATTTTAACCAACGACATCCATTTCACGATCATTTTCTCCCAACGAAATAACTCGCTACCACTCCGAATATACTGGAAAGAATTCGGTCACAGGTCCCATTCAATATAACTTCCCAACTACCAAGGCTTCTCAACGCGAAGACAACTCGGTGGACGAACGATTCTGTATGTGGCGGAACTAACAACGAGCGATTTACGGCATCTAGGATCAGTTTGCGACAGTAAAATCGGCGAGGATGCCGAAGGAAGGAGCTGGCGAGACGTCAGACGAGATTTAAAAAGTCGTCGCGTAGTGACCTCGCACGCTCGTGGACAAATCGCCCGTGAAATGGAGAAATTCGCGAGGAAAATCCACGCCTTCGTCCACGGAATACCTTATGGTTGAATCTTGTTAACATCCGGACGTAGACGAATACGATGCAACAATAGGATGCGCGATGCGAATCGGATACCGTGCATTTTTACATGTATCTGCAACGGGAGACGCGATCGATATCAATTGATCTCGAAAGAACAGTTATCCGATACCGAGCGCAACGGTTGAAATGCGGGTCTTTAACCCTCGACCGGGTCATAGATGACTCTAACGGGATCGGTCAGGTTTGGGTTACGCGGAAGAAACCACTGTGAAATCCGGTATTTCACCATGGAATCTATTCTCGGATATTTTTCAATTAAAGATAATACATAGAGCCGTTAATAAGCGAACTTTTCGTTGGGCAGGAGCGTTTGAGCTAGCGAGAATCCTTAACTAATCTTTGGAAAACTACGGTTGAAACTGATAAAAGTAAAAATTTGGAAGTGAAATCTTCCGCTTCCTAATTAAGAGTAAAGTATGGATGAATTTATTCTTTGCCTCGATGTTCGAATAAAGAAGACTGGTAAAGTGGAAGTTAAATTGGAAGGGAAATTACAACAAAATCGAACTAGCCCAACCTTTCGCGTCTTAAGATATTTTCCTCCTGAGAATTAGTCCAAGTCGAAATTAAAAATACAAATATCGATAAACCGATCCTCCGTCATAAAATAGTCACCTAACGAAAACTCTAACAAAAGAATGTCGGTGCGAACCAAAATGACACAGTGGAAGAAACTTATTGAAACGTAAAACCACGGATAGGTGGTGCGATCAGGGAAGATCAGATAGGGGTGGCGGACAAAGGTGGAGACGAAGGAAAAGCCATCCGTCTGCGAGGAGGGCTGACATTCAGCGACGAAGGATGACCAAGGTTGTACAAATGAAGGACCTTCCACTGTACGGGCCGGTAGCGTGGATAAAGCTGAAGGATCGATGCGAAACCACCCCATCCCCACTACCCGTTGGACTCCGTTGGAACACACGCAAGCGCAGCGATGTCAGAACCGTGTTTATTATACATGCTTTATGAACGGGCATACACGCGTGTAGCGCCACTCGCAAAAAGCAATTTGTTCCTACCTGCGTACTTACACTTTGTTCGAGCAGGGCCGTGCGTTCCTCCAGGCGCCTCCGAAGGCCATGCGCCACGGCTCGCCAACATTTCAAAGCATTTTACGCGAGAATTTTCGAGAAATCGATATTACTCTTTTGCATTTTGGCGAGAGTTTATTCGAAATTTAGGATAGTTGCACGATGAAAGGTGTAATGTAAAGATTTGTTAGCGTAAAGTAAAAATTATTATGTACGGATACATAGTACAATATTGCATATCGCGCTAGTGATACTACTAGCATGGTATCGGTACAATAGCATCGTACTAACAGCAACGAAACGTATTATACGAGTAATTAAATCCAATCACATTAAATTTCATATATATTTCAATTTTCTACATCGAGAAACTTCTTCGTGCGTGATATAAGGAATAAATAAATATTATACCAGTGAGAAAATATAAATTACGTGGTTAAATACGAAATATTAGACGTTAATTGCAAGCTGATAGATTCGTAATTTCTTCTTCGATTTTGTATCAAGTGGGTTGAGCTTAAAAGAGTGAAACAGGATATCCGACTGGTTCTAGAAACGAATCGCATACAAGGTTGAAGATGTAGAAACGCGAAGTAAACTGCTATATTATTACCGCTTTTTATTAGTCACGTTTCCGAAGCTCACTAATTTAGAGAGACGTTCAAACGTCGAACAGAAAGTTTCAAAGAAGTTCCTGTTAACAAGCTCCGCCTAGTGTTTCCTGATTTCTTGCTTCCGCGCATTTACAAAGGTTTCAACCTCGTGGAAGAACATTAGTACATTCTATTTCGGTGTTGCGCGCTCGTATATAGTCGACCCTATGAAATATCGACGGCCCGTGGAAAATGTAATGGACCTTAAGTAAACTGAAACCTGCACAGACTGTTCGCGGAAATAGTCATTGTTCTATTACCTTGGTACTCTTTTTTCTCTTCTTTTAAATAATTCAAATAAAGTATTAATTTACCATTAACGAACCATTAATAATATTTTGTTGGTATTTTGTATGTATACCTTTGGATATTTTAACATTGAGATATATTTACTTATCGAATATCGGAAAATTCTGATATTTGGATACCTTGATATTCAAATATCCATTAGAGTATTCAAATATTCAATTTTTTAGGTATAAAATTTATCATAGGCCGGTACTTTAATGCACGATTGCTTAGCCGTTGATAATTGATTCAGAAGGTACGAATCTATTGCGGAAATTGCAGATCTCTTAATAGAATTTTCATATTCTCCCTTTTTTATCCTATATCTTCGTTTAACTACGTTCCCATTTTCCCCGTGGTCATTATCAAAGAAAATAAATGCACGCGTGCATTCGAAGATGAAATTGAAGATGAAAAATCGTGGGCCGCTGCAGGGAAAATCCGTTTCACTTCGAAAGAACTTTAAAATACCGCAGAACTTTTCCAGTCTCGTGTATACCGATTTAACAGAGATGGATATTTAAATTATGAAAAGATAAACTTGAAACGTAAGAAGCACCCCGAGTTCAACAAAGAATCTGGGTAAACTTACAAATTTCAACTTTAAATCCGTTTTTTCGTACCGATGAGTTGAGAGATGGAGTTTTGCCGATCGAGTAATAAACTTTTCTATAGAACATTATTAATAAATAATTTATTTGGAGAACCCGGTAAAAGAGAACGGATATCGGCACGAATTAATCGCAATATAAAATACGATATAAATAACTTGGAAAGCGTGTCCTTTCGAACGAATGTAGCTTAAATAGCCATAAATCAAGGTGGTAAAGGCCGATTTATTATATAACAAACACGTAGCGCCGTGAAAAGCTTCAGAAGCTACGCTTTTAATTAATAACCCATTAAGCCTCCGATAGCGATATATTTATTTCTATTTTTTCAAGAGGGCTGCAACCCCCATAAATCCCTGCGCCCCCAACACCTCCCTCGCAAATGACTCTCTTCCCATGGCAATTCGAAAACCCATTAAATTTCAAGTTAATCCTGCAGCCTCCCGGGACGATATTAGACTGTCAGTGTAACGTGTATAATGGACGACGGCCACCGACGACGAATATACCGTCCTGTATCCTTCATCGTCCACGAAGAACCAGACGAGCACACATCTCCCGCTTCTGTATTTATTTTAGTATCGTAGAATCTGTATCACGAACGAATTTTGCAAATTTTCCGTTCAATTTGAACAAGGATTAAGTAAATTTTCTGCATATTTATAATTTCGAGAATTTTTTAATATTTATACAGTAATTTAGTAACAGTAGTGGTAGTAGTAGTTTATCGCCTTCCCTGTGGGGTTACGAGACTTCCTCTCTACATCTTAACCACGCTTTAAAACACAACTCTATATAAAACAAAGAGCAAGAAGAATGCACGCTCTACATAAACTTTACGCCATACAAAATCAGATACGGTTAACCAAACGAAGCGAGAAACTTGCGAAAAGAATGATGACACGTAAAATCGTGTAGCATACATTTTATACGTATATACAATTTGAAGAAGAATTTTGCAATTTTCGTTGTCATTTCGTATCGAATAAAAATCCTTCTTACAAATGTAACCTTCTTGCATTTTGCATAACCTACATCACCACCAATTTGTCACGATTATCAACCTCTGCCACCGCAATTTCCCCACAAACTTATGCCGTGACAGGCACAAATGTCCAATTACACCGAACCAGTTTCTATTATAACCAAATTCTTTCAGGTACAATGAACAATGCATTACCAAGATACCATTTCCACAAAAAAGAAAAAAAAAATACCAAGCAAGCAACCCTCTGCACTCGCACACATTCTACGAGTATCACGGTGTTTTTGCGAGTTTGATATCGCAGGAAGAAGCCGCCGCGGGCGGGTTAGATAACGACGAGTGGTATCGGCACTTTTTTCGAAGTTTAATAAATTCATTTTTACAAATAAAGAACCGTCGATCTGACGAGCCTCTGTAGAGGGGTAAAGGGAGGGATGGAAAATACCGCGTGTCGATCGATAAAGCGAGAGAGTACCCTTGTTCGGAAACGTCGAACGCATAATACGAGCGAAATAAAACAGAAATATCCCTCCTTCTATCGAAAAAAAAGAAAACAGAAAAATACGAAAAATTGAAAGAAACGTATACAAGGTGTTAAACTGTATGTAGCTTGGGAAACGAGCCTGAAACAACGCTTCTCTATTTAAACTTTTGCCAGTGTCTGGATGTCTGCAGTCTCTGTGCTATTTTTCTTCTCCGTCACTTTTCTAGTTGCAACACGGTATCACGAATAGCAAATTGTTCTTGGTTAACCAAAATACTATTGAAAATATAAAATTAAACTGTTTGCGATTTGAAAAATAAGCCTCAAACGACGTTTCGATATCAAGAATCATAACGTAAAAATATCGTTTCCTCTTTTCCTAACACCCTGTAGATAGAAAAAAGAATGAACGAGGTAGATAGGGGGGAGGGGGGTGTTTCGCACATCCCAACAAGTTAGTTAAATTAAACGAGGAACTTCGATATTTCGTTTCATCTGGTTGTAGCGGCGGAAAAAAACGTGTACGCCGGTCGTTTGTGCTCGTTTGAGCTCGCTCGCGTGTGTTTGACCGGAACAAGCGAATCGTTCTCGGTGAAAAAAAAATCGTTCGATGATGATTGTCCCAATTAAACAAGCTGGCCGACTGCTTGGAGCACGCGTGGGAAAAGAGGGAAAAAAATTATTTAACACTTAACACGCGGTAGTAATCGGAGAATAACGCGCGTAGTTGAGTTTTTAAGCGCCGGAAACGACGCCATTTTCCCTAGCGAGGCGAGACGCGGTATCGAGTTCGTAAGCGTCGATGGTAAACGAATGATCGTGGTATACGGTTTCGTGGAATGAGAATGCGAGGTTAATTACCGGGCTAGACGAAAATTCGTGCAGAATTAAGCCCAGGCTATGCGATATTATATAGACACATAATACGTCGTAATGTCTGCGCATAGCAAAGTTATATTCGGAAATGAGAAAGAAAAATAATGTGTTATAGTTAGGCCAGCGACGTTTGCGTAGATTTATATTTTCGCGAAGAAAAGAGAAGAGATGGAAGTTAAATAAAGATTTGTCGAAGCTAGCGGAATGTTACGATGAATATTTCACCCTGGATATTTTTGCGTACCACGTGCATTTTGTTGCTTTATTGCATATTACGAGCGGAATTCCGAATTTGTCGTTTTTATGATTTACAACATGCACGTAACTACTTGTAGAACAATTTTGTCAGATAATTCAGATTATTTCAACGACCCTCAAGAACGAACCAAATCAATCGAACCGTATTAGAGTTTTTTTAAGGACACTAACGACAGGCGACACGTTATGATCGTTTGCACGGATTCGTTTCCCTCTGTTTAGTACAGCGGTGGATATCACCGTGACCAGCAACAACGAGAAAGTAATAACCGCAGCGGGCGAAATGACAAATTCGCCGCAAATATTGCAGGGGACGCGGTATGCATCGTAAATCTGTGTTATGGGTATAATGCAGGTCATGAAACGATTTCCATCGTTGGCAACTGGTAAGACGCGAAAGAGTTTCGTCGTTTGCAACGGCATGGAAACAGTCAAGAAATCCTTTTCGCTGTAAATCTGAAACGTTAACGCTCTCGAGAATGGTGCAAACATGCGCGCGCGATTATTCCTATATTTATTGAAAATGGCGAAGAAGATAGTCGTTCGATTCTCACGTACATATATAGAATGAACGTGGCGTTGGATTTCTTTGTAGACCCCTTGGAAAATGTTTACTCGATATTCTCTTTCAGTCTTTCTCTCGTTTCTCCAGTGAACTTAAATTAAATTCGCTGTTTTAGATTTCTTTTAAAGCTTAAAGGAAATTAGATTCCTTTTATATATTTTCAAGATAATAATACGTGTAATATACAAATCCTGACAACTTTTACAACGCACATATGACTCCGTTGAAAATCTCGTTAAAATAACGTAATTAAAAATTGCAAGCGAAAGTCTTTATTGTCGAATCATAAGAAAGAATGAAACGCGTTGCACCGCCTTCGACCTATCTTAACCTCGAGCAACGCGATCCTTTCAAACAAACCGTGGTTGGACTGAAATCTATGTCACCGACAATCTCGCAACAAAAATCTCAAAAATCACGCTTCCCTTGTGTGTTTCAATAACTTGACCGCACTTCGAGCCACAGAACGCCGCGCGTAAAGCTGTTATTTCGCTAAAACGAATCGTAAACTTGCACGAGGACAAAGGAGCAACTCGTTACTCCGTTTTAATGATCCACTCTCATTTTTCTAACACATTCTCCAGAAAATTCCACTTATTCCTCAGATGTTAGACATTTTTATTTCACTCTCCGTGCTTTTTCATTAATTCTTTTCTTTCTTTTTTTCCCTACTCTCGTCTACTACATGTTTCTAGGCACGTGTTTTTGAGGAAAACCGCCATAAAGTTGGCGACGACGAGTTTCCAAGTTGTTACGTTGAACGTTGCGGAGGAAAGTTGTTTTGCGATAACCGTGTATGTAAATTGGCAACGCTCTTAGTCGTGCCGAGTTACTCAGTCTGTCAAAGGCGAAGATTGCAGATATCGAGGGTGAAAGGGAGACAGAGCACGGGAGTCCTCCAACCTTAGACGATTGGCGGGAAACTCGATTCGTTAAAAGTTAGCGGCTAGAAAATTTTGATTCCTCGCATACAACTAGCGAATCTATGTTGCCCTACTTATACATATATTTCACATTCCCTCCGATCTACGTGCGCCGAATCAGCTAACCCTGAGACATATCGATGAAACTTTTCATCTGTGTATTTTGGTTCAAGTTCGGCTGTTTCTATTTAGAAAACTGCCAGGAAATCGGCGACTTTTTAAACGTTTTGTAATATGAAATTAGAAATCTCCTTTTTGTCGTTGTTACGAACCTCGAGACGAATTAGTGAAAATTTCAAAGGCGAATGATCAACGAAAGTTTCGAATCCGCTGACGTTAGTTTCTCTTGGACGAAATTACCGCGGTATAGTGTATGAGCTGTGGCGAGAGTCTTAGCCACGTCTACAAGTCAGCTGGAAATATCGTTCTCTGAGGATGAAAAGACCCGGCACCTTTGTGCCTCTGGCAGAATGCATGGATTACACAGGCATATCGACACGACTGTGGCATGCGATTGAACGCTGCCACTGTGCTCCATTCGATATGTGATCTCTGCCGCGTCGTTGTGGATACGTACGTGCATAATTGATAGACGTGCCTGCAATCAGTGTATACAGTATACGCGATCTATACGGATGATCTTCAAGGGTCTCGATTTTCATCCCACATAATCCAGGAATTCTGTACCTTTGAAGTCCACCGTTTTGAAGAAACGTTTCATCCATTCTACGGCCGTTGGTTTCTAGAAATTATTCTCGAGAATCTTGAGCAATGGAACTTGCGGGAATTTCTCGAATAATTAAACTAAACGAAGTATTGCTACGAAAGGAGATAGACTCGCGAGATCGAAGAGAAACCATAAACCGTACCCGAGGACTCTGCCTAACATTGAAATTTTCACTTAAACTTCTATTTCTGTCAGATAAGAGAATTCTTCGTACCGTTCCTATTTTCCTATAAAGAAGCGAATAAAGTGGTTCCATACGTTATCCACTCCGCAGAGGAACGAAAGATCCTTCATTATAGCCGGCAGCGTAACCTAAAGTGAAGTAACCATTTAAATTTCCATTTCCATCAAATAAAAGAATTCCACGCGCTATTTCGATTTTCCCACGAAAGAACGTAACAAAGAAACGTGCCGCTTCGAAACTAAGTTGCAGAGACGTAACAACACGCCCAGCTAGATTCCATCAGCATCGAGCCAACTCAATTGCACGTTTTCCATTAGCGGCCGCGACGTCTAGCAATCTAATAAGTAAAGTATTAGCGAGACGACAGTCGGCGAAGTTCGAGTAGAAATTTCTTGCCGTGCCACCGTTAACCATTCAATTATTATCATAATTGTTCTTATTGCCGCGCAAAACAGATCCACGGAGCGTTGCCACGCCAGTATACCGGTATTCCAGGCGACGTGTCCTGTATAGGCCCGCGCTCAAACTTGCATTACCGTGCTCAAGCGCGGAACGTTTCGCAACAGCGCACTTCTACCTAACACACTGATACGTGACACGCCGTCTGTGCACAGCCTGCCTCGTACAGTAACCTGCAAAACTTTTGGATACCGTCTTGGCACCGAACCATTCTGAAGGGGACACGTGGTGTCGCTGCTTTGTTTCGGGATTACCCGGCATGCTAGGGACTTTCTGGGGACTTTGGTGAATTACCATCAGGGGCAATATGAGTTACTTAAACATATCGTTTTCCGTGATCCCAGTAAGAGTCGGTTTAATTTATTGCGATTAGACTGTGTGTGAGAATTTACATCCTTATGGATACGACCAGAAAAATAAGCGCGTATAATTGAAAATTAGGATAGGTTTGTACAGATATCTACGATCGTAAGTTTCGGATTTGATGAAGATGTAATTTGAATTTATCTCGTGATAAAATTATATCGTCGTTTGATTCATTTTAAAGAGAAACGATCACCTATCGCTGATTTATCTGTTTTCTCCGTGTGTTATTTTGCTAAAAAGGAATTCCTTCGTGGTTTACTAATGCAGGTCGTTTATCTAGCGAGGCTGCGTGTAATCTGTCTAATGGTTCACTGCACTTGTAACGCTTTAATTTTGTTTTAAAAGTTTATAACAGATTGTTATTATTCTGAGATCTTTTCATCATTCTTATTATATCTTATTATCCATTTGCTTTTATATTTTTATTTATTTTTCCAATTGACTCTTAGAACTAACACGAAAATTTATGTATAAGAATTATGTTTGTATTACGTAGTATTCTATCTTTCGAAACGATATAAAACACTTCTTTTATATTTTCATTGATCTACGATGTGTATAAGCTGAAAATTAAACGTTCTCGATGTTTCTATAAAATGTTGCAGATGCATTTGATAGAAGAGTCCTTTATAGTGTAACCTGATTACACGGCGCGTGATACCTATTTTTTTGAAAATTCAATTAAAATAAAAGCAATTTTCTCTGACGTATATTGACGCGGCCATGACAACGTCCTGGTTCAAACATGATCGAGTGCTCCTATGATTACTTGTCTCTGGCTCCAATCATACATATCAGTCATACCTTGATACTATATCCCATTCTGACTTTTGGTATAGTCAATATTCGTAAAAAAATCACTTTTTTTTTACATACGTATCATTTTTAATAAAAGCTTTAAAATTTCTAGAACGAAATTTCGCTGTTGATATTTATTAAAATTACAACATTTTAAAAGAGTCGAGAACAATTCCGCGGGACAAAATATTCTTAAATTTCCGCTACATTACTTCTCAAGTAAAGAAAAATCGCTATTTCGCATATTATTATTTCAATTAAAGAAATTTCGAAGATTCAGCTTTAAACGAGTAAATTGAATCTTTCACGTAGGTTCATAAAATAGATTCCATATTTCTCCGGATCATCTTTCAACCTGTTTGCTCTATTTCTCGACCTCCTGTACCCACTTATGGTTCCCACATAAAATATTAATTTCGAAATATTAGAAGCTTTATGAATGTCTAACGAGCCTCCGAGCTTCGCAGACATTTGACAGACGCGGAACGATAGTGACATTTTAAATTCATCGATATTCGTTGACTTTAATTGAGTTAAACTTGTGAATTATTTGTGACCATCCAAGAACGTATATTTAGTTGGAAGATATATATAGACGCGGCTGTATATTAAAAACATCGAAACGCTTTGCACAACCTATCGGTTCGACGAAAGGACAGAAGAAATAAGGGTAACGATTCTCGACAAAGTTTTCAAGCCGTTTTTTCCGCATCATCGAGGCACGAGCGATTTTCAGACAACTTTTCAACTCCCTTAACGCTTCCCCCATCGTTATCCTGGTCCCATTCTTCCCAACCGACACAAGGGATCGATGCAGATCGAGGGTAACAGCGATACCTCCTACCATCGTCCTCCACTTCATCAAATTAACAAGAATCCCGGGAACTTACGATTCGCGAAACGAAGCAGCTGCACTTTGCAAAATAGTTGTACGGCGCGCGATATCCGCTCGAGCTTGCAAGCTGTACGATTAAACTTTTTCCGTATGCGAGAGGACGTATCGGAGGGGGTCATTAAGGATCATTAATATCCTTCTGAGAATTTATTTTCCGTTCCTGAGACATTTTGCACCTGTAAACGCTAGATATGTCTTGGTTTGTTGCGGTCTGGTTTGCTAATTTTATAACAACGTCTGTTGCGCGATGGAAGGAATTTGTACGATTCGGAAACTCGTTGGTTCGAAAACGTTTCATTTCAGTAGGATTAAGATCGTATTATTGGAAGATGCGAGATAATTGTACAAAGTACTCGGTCCGTATAATTTTATCTCGACGTGGTCGATAGTTGACAGAAGAAAATTAATTTGAACCCATTATCGTTAGCCCGTTATATTCAAGTTTCGTGTACTAATATCTCTAAATAACAGTAATTTCTTCTAGCTTCGCTTAATCATATGCAAAGTTAGTGTCTCCGATTTATTCAACTCGGCAGAAATTTTTCTAAATACGGTCGTTTCTTTTCGTCTTATCCCTTATCGCTCGATATAGGATATCCGAAGCAATTGCCTCGGCTGTATGTGTCGTTCAAGCTTCATCAAACGCGACGACACGTGAACACGTCAAAGCCATAAAGCTGCACAAAACGGAAAGACAATCATACGAAGATGATTAAAGCGAACTGACGGAGGATGTCGTCGGTATATGGAGCAGACCAGCGGTCGGCTGTTGTTTTATTCAAGAAACTGAATATTGAAACGAAAGTCAATATCGGGTTGGTCCGCTTTCAGGGAGGATGCGTCGATATCCGCGGGCGGGCTCGACGAACGTGCCCGGAAACGTCTGGACGGATGGGCACATCCGATTCGCGTTTCGTCGTGGCAAACAAGCCGAGATGGATAGAGCGAGATAGGCGGGCGAGTGCGACAGCAATAGATAGAGTAGCAAATTACTCGAGTGTCTAATTGATCGGGCGTCTATCGTTCGCGATTACCACGGCGTCACTCAGTTGGCGTCTAATGGCCGCGTGGCGACGCTATCGTTGGAAATTACGCGCGTCTGCAACGCGCCTCGTTCGTTCGACGCTGTTTGCGTTCGCGCCGTTCCACGAACGACACATTAGTTTGCCCTCCTGGAAATTCCTTTCAATATTGATCCCCCACGAACCGGTTGATACTCCCGCGACGTGTGTGTACACGTTATTTGACGAGATATTAATGGACGACTGGATGACCCGTGTCTTGATAAGGTTTAATGCCGAGGCGATCGATTCCGGGAACAGAATAGGTGGTCTCGTTTCGAGCACTGCCAAATGAGCACCTGCTTCCAATTTGCCAGGTGGAATTGGGAGCCGAGGGAAGGTTAAGCGTGAGGTATGACCGAGGAGGTTAGGAGGACCGTGTGATGTTCGTGTGATGTGTGTTTTGAGTTTAGGTATCGAGTAGCTGGTTAGAGAAGGTAATTCTGGGTTCACTGTCCTGGTTATCGTCGTTAAGTTTGTATCACGATGTTTATTACGCTTTGTGATTACTCAAGATCTAAATCTACGTAGAATTTATGGAAGTTTTCTTACGGGTATATTGGGTATTCTTAAACAAACACAGGTAATTTGTAGTTTATCGGAATTTACGTATTATCATATCGCGTATCTAAAAAGTACGAAAACATAACAAAATCCATTTAGACATTTTTCTAACTGTTGCTTTAACTACGGTATTGCAGTTATAACCAAGCCCCGGATCTTACTACGGACACGGTATAGGAAACATTGGGTACGTCACTGGAGAAACGTTTGAAGCCAAAAAATGTCGCCTCTCGATTCGTAGACGCGCTTCAGAGCCATGGCTGACGAACTATTTTCACGGGTGTATGACGCGAGATTTCACGGTTCTGAATTTTGACCAGGCTGAAGGAAGATATATCCCTTGCATCGTTTATGACGGCTTTCTGATTCCGAGATGAGTGTACGTGGGACGCATAAGATAGGCTCTAGCCGTGGCAAATCTGCACGTGACCCTAATACGGGTTACCGCGTCGCCCGGATTCGCGCGTTCGCTGCCTCGCCACAGCCTCTGTATATAGACGATTCTCGTGTACGTGCACGCGTTTATCCATCTGCATCACGTGTGTAACCCCCGCGTTTACAGAAACAACTTTATCCACTTTTCCGCGCGCTGCTGACCAAGCTGTAACCTCTAAGCCCAGCCACTCGATGCGACCTTTTGATTTTCCTGACCCCCTTTATCGTCAGCCTGGTCGGACCGCTTTGCTTCCAAGCTATGGCGGTTTGCTTTTGTTTGAAGGCAACCGGAGTGATTGAGTTCAGAGCGAATGGTAAGCAGATGGAGAACGTGTACGGAACAGTAATTTCCCAAACGTTCGCAAAGGTTTAAGGTGGAATTTTTATTTTGTCGTGTTTTTAATATTTGTCTGCTCTGTTCTAGTATTCCAGTGTCCGCACACCTTGTCGTAGCCCCTTAACAGCGTATCGTTTTATTCTTCGTCTAACATGGAAAAGAACATCAACCCTTTACATCCTATCCAACACCACTCGAGCCACGATTGGACTTCACCCCTTCCCCGAAATCCTCCGTAAAATCAGAACGGACAAACGAACGAAGCTGCCAATGTATCGATCACCCACACGCTACTCCATTTCACTACCATGCGAACGGAGAGTAAAACGCACATACTGGGTGGGAGATGGTTCGCTGATGGAGAACAGTGTGCACACACGCCGAGTTTCGGAAAGGTCGCCGAAAATTGCAGCCGCTCGCTTAATTTGAAAGCTCTTCGGCAAGTTCTTAACGCGTAATTACGCCCTTGTCCCGATTTTCAAATGCGCTGACATTAAGCGTATGCGGAGCTCGCAAACGACCAGCTCGTAAGGGGCGAGGGTGGCGGAGGAATCGTCAACCCCCTTACGTTCTGTTTGTCGTTCGACGTACCGTAGGTGGTAGCTCTGACGATTACTCGCGTATTTCACTCGATCTCCGCTCTGTTGAGCTTGAACGCTTTGCTAGAAAGCGTAAATTGGACTGTAGTGCGAAAAACAAAAATGGAGACTCGGCTCGTGATATCGATTACGAGTTATACTGGTATTTAACTTTTTCCCCCTTTTTCTGCTTTAGATAATTATGACGATCAATTCGAGGGGAGAATATTCTAGATCGACTTTCGGAAGATCTCGGTAAATAAAAATTATTATTTTCGTTAAAAGAAGAATAATTTCTTGCTGTTTAGAGATTTATTACGAAAACGTAGGCTACCGCAGGCACCCTATTGTATGCAATGTAACGAAGGTTCAGTATGCCAAATAGCATATTATTTTGTATTATTTTGTATTAGATGCTATTAATCGGTAATTACCACCGCACATCAATAATTACCACCAGATGACGTTAGTAACATTTAATTAACTCCATGTATCTGCCAATAATAGTAATCGGGTGATGACAATCGTGTAAATTCCTCTAAACCCGTTACGTACAAAATATAATAAACATTTAATATTCTATTTTTATTCCATTTTCATATAGCGTTGTTTGTGTAATATTCTGACACTTGATACGCAACATTTTTGATAAAATAACCATTTCAATACATTCAAACATTCAAAAACATTCTCTTCGAATTTGAAAAATATATCAGTATTGAACAGCTACAAAATACGAGAAAGATTTAGCAAATATTTCGTATAATAGCTTTCCGAATTTATTACACCGAGTATTCTCGATATCATTAGCTACATAATACCGTAGAAAATGAAATTACCAACCCCCACGATAAAAGTCATCGAAAATCGTCGATACCGCAAACTATACTCTGGAAATCGGGGAAAGTATAGCTATGAATATTACAGAGAAAATAAAATATAAGAAAGACTCATTATTCGTTAGAAATAATCCTACGCGAAATAACAACGTATTAATTTTCCTATCCTCGCATTCGCCTGTAACATCGAGCATGTAATATCGAAAAGGAGGAGGGGAATGGAACGAGAAAGGGGGATTGCTCTGTGTCGATCCTTCCGCGGGGGATGGAAATTCAGTTGGACGTGCAATCGGTGAATTTCAGACGCGCTCGCTGCTCGGCCAAATTGCCGCCGATACGGAAATATCGGATTGACGCATGAATTGCGTGCACGCGCCCCCTGTCCATCGTTCGATTATATATTTATACGCGCGGCATTCGATTACACGGCCACTCGTACCCGTTCGGACGTTATAATTTTAACGAATGTTAAATAGCCGATTTTCTCGCGCGCGCGCGCCGATGTCGGCTAAATATTCATACGACATGTTCGCGGACATTGAACACGAGAAAGATTTGTACAAACTACGATTTTATGCGATTCAGGCAACAAATCGTTTAGTCCTTGTTTTATGATTCGTTGTATATACATAGCGAAGAGCGTAAGCGAAACAACGTTAACAGATTTTGTGCAAATTATTTTTTATTACTACGAAGAAATAACGGATAGAAGATATTATATTCTATATATATAGGCGTCTCATCAGTTATGGAATATTCTATTTATACTTGTTACTGGAATAAATTCTCAAAACTAGCCATCTATCGTTTGAAAAATTGATCGCTTGATACAATAAGAAATGTAAAATATATTCTACAGGTTCCAAGTTCACCTTGAATACGTGTCTGACTAGTTATCGTATATGCAAGTGCAAAAAGGAGTCCTAATTAACATTAGAATAAATATAGTTCCAAATCCTAATTATCTGTCATTTGAAAAACATTATCACTTAAAACAATAAGAAATTTAGAATATGCTCTACAGCGACTGACTTTTAAATAACTGTCCGACTATTTATAGCGTACTCTACTGTAGACGAAGTGTCTGAGCTTCTGATTGCATTGTAGTTCTAAAGCTACCTTGTCTAATTTCATATTTAATTCACTGACAATTAATTCATAGGCTGAAATTGACAAAGCGGTATCCAACTTTGTCATGTACAAGTTAAACTAGTCAGTACCGACAAGTTAAAGTTAAATATGTGTTATTTATTCTAGTCTTTTAGACACCAATCACGTATTCTGCTACTAAAAATGAGATATCGTTTCGGAGATTAGAATTAATCAACATTTCAACAAATCAATTAATAACGAAGGCTACCAGATATTCGTTCAAGAAGATTACCGAGTCTCTGTCTATAAATTTTTATACAGAATGATATTCTTATATAATCGTGTTAATTGGAAACCAACCGACGAGGATATTTAAAGACTTTAAATAATAGATGCGTTTCATGTTTCTTCTTATATTCTTACGATTCGAAACAAATAAAAATACATTGATGATTTCGTGTGTCACGAAAGGTGAGTGTGACACGAAAATTATTAATCAAAAATAATTAATCAATTTCCAATTTTCCATCTACGTTTTTGTTCAAAATTCAATCAATATTCCATTTAATCAAATCACAATATTCGGAGTACTTTTTATCACAGGAGACCATTGTAAAAAGGAAAATGTTAAAAATAAAACGGCTCGTAACGAAATAATTTTTATTGCGTTCTAAAGAAGAAATAATATTAGAAAATCGGCTTTTTAAAAAATTCTGACAAGGTACCAAGTAATAAACAGAGTTCCGTAGTTCGTTTCACGTTAATTGAGAAACTTTAATTACGTAATGATATTTTTAGTCGTTTGTCATCGGAATTTCATAACGTTTGAACGCGTCCGGGTATTTTTAATGGCGCTTTCACCGACGCGAGGAATGTTCTTCGGAAATGAAGTTTCGCACAATACGTCCAAATCATATAATTTTGTAGAGTAAAAAATTGAAATTGAAATTTTACATTTGGCATCGTCCTCTAACGATCGTATACCGTTCCACCTTATTAAAACTTTTTATCCCCGAGGCTGCTTTAAAATATCCCCAAGCGTGCACCGTGAAATATTCTTTGTGCTCGGGAATATGTAACCGAGGTTAACGCGAAAACAAATGCGAGAAACGAAAAAGGTATTCGGCATACACGCGAAAATAATAACCATTTTTCACATCTATTTAAAATATTTCAAGAGAATATTCAGTAATAGTTAAATATTTCTTTTGCGTTTGTTAGATACTACGTATTATATAAATTTTTCATGGAAATGTTTCAAAATTTGTATCTTAAATATTTTATACGCATAAATTGTACGCGTATTAGTCCTATAGTATATTCTATATAATTTTACGAAGCATTCAGGCAGAAATACAGTCAGCCACGAGTTAACGCATAATTCTTACATAGAAAATATTCTTAAAATGTACCACTGTTTATTCAGCCTCCTGTTTATTAAGAAAAAAAAAAGTAAAATCGTAGAAGCTACAGGTTTATATTTAACAGAATTTTCGAAGACTAAGGAGCACGCGATTTATTTTGAAGAAATTAAAGTATAGAATTAATAATAACTTACAGACTAAACTAAAACGACAACTACCACTAAGAAACAGACATCAGAGATATTCCTCGAATAATTATTCCATTTCCTATACCTTTCGAAAGATCCTGACGAAAGAACATCCTGACGAACGCGATACTTGTAATCGACATAGTAGGACGAAATAATACGAGTAAGACGAAAGCTCGTTACAAGAGGCATGCAAGAACAGAATGGAACAAGTCGCGAATATCATGGCATAAACTAGCTCGTCTGACGGCGACTTTAAAATCAGTTGATACGAAACCACCTGGATAGGTGAAACGCCCATGGGACACCGTGGATCCTCGAGACGCATCCTCGAACCACCACACTTCGTCCCACGTGACTCTATGCTTTTCCGTTCGGATACGAAAAGCCGCGCTGGAAAATGTTGGATATCGCTACCGGCGTTTTTGATCGTGTAGAAAATCAAGATCTCGCGAATCGACCGCCCAAGGGCTCCTCTCGATAATTTCACACTGAGAGGAAATGTGTTCTCGGGTCACGGGGATCTTGGACGGACACGTTGGTGAGGTTAGGTTAGGTTTAAAAGTGCAAGGTGAGTCGGATGATTCGACCTGATTCTAAGTTTCAAGTTTTGAACGAGGAAAAGGTTCTCACAGCGGTAAGGAAAGGTTTTTCCGATTTTGAAAGGATAGTTTCAAGCAATTTGTTTGAATATGGATTTTTATATTTTAATGGACGCGTCGCTTTGATCTGTTAAACAGCACGGCAAAAGTTATTGTTTTCGGATATAATTATTCGTTGATTTTTTACTCTTCGATAACGGCAGAAGTTTCTCTGCAATTTATTTAAAATAATAACACGAAGAGATAAATTGAAATGGAACCTTCGTTAATGTGAATTAATAGAGTTGATTAAATTTGTTCGATTTGCGTAACAGAGTGTACTTATCGGAGTGAGCAATTTTTTAAAAGAGAGAGAACGTTCGGTTCTATGGTGTATCGCGAGGAAAATTTATTTGCCATAAAAATTTGCTTTACTATTGCCGCGAAAACATATTTTACTACTCGACTGTTCCCCGCTATAAATCTCCCTAACGTTACAGTCGCGTTTTTTCTTTTTTTATTTTTGTCATAATTTCGAAGGAGCATTCTCCAGTCTGTACCCATCCAGCTTCATTATTTATCACGTTTACATCCTTACCAGTGATTCTCAATTCTATCGTAACCACGAATCCAACGAACTACTACGTTCTCTCTGATTTTAAAATTCCCTAAAATTCGATAGCACTGACTTTACACAGGCATTTATGCATGTAACGTGAATCTTTAGACATTTCCTTTAGAAATTTCCTACGAACGTACAAAAATCCCCAGTCTGCTTCCTGTCCTCTATCCTCAAACGTAAATTCACGGAGTATCAATAATTACGTACGTCACCTCATCAATTAAACCCGATTCATTAGGCTAAAGACAGCAGCCGGAAAGGGTTGGGAATCCTCTTAGAGCGGGGGAGGCTATCGGGCAAATTTCTTGGATCACGCAACGGAGGAGTATCTAAATTTCCAGACTCCCGCCCCGTCTCCTTTCTTCGCCCTCTCTTTCTGTCTCGTCTTAGAACTCACCCCCGGTGTCCGTGTAACTAACTTTCGTCTTTAAAGTCTGCGAGTGTGTACATTAAGGTCTTTGTACGTAAGACTCGTGGCTCTCTCCTCTTTGCCTCTACCGCCCTCTCCGCTCCACGTCACGATCTTAGCTCTTCTCGTGCATCTTGCATCAGTTCTCCTCTTGAAGAGGGAAGGTCGACCACCGCCGGTTGATACCGTGGTACTTCCTAATTAACTCTCTGGATTTCCCTGCACGCCTCCGTAGCACTGTCATTATCCTCGCGCCTAGCTGGAAACTGAGTGTTGCTTACACATCGACCGTCTGATACTACGACTCTGAATGGATGTGAACCGTTGCTCGATCCGTTTCGTACAAATATCGTAAAAGATACGGGGCTTTGGCTTCTGGGTTAGGTTTCATTTAAAAGGTTTTTGGTTAAGTTAAGTGTTTCGACGATGGATTCTATATACTGGAATATTTTATATACGCTATGATACAGTGGCAAGCAGAAGCGAGTTTAAAATTGAGACTCGTGTATATACGAGCGTAAGTAATATTTGTGTCGAACACTTTTTCGAAACGCTCGTCTATCGCGTTATATCGAATCACGTTAGACACTCGTTTCTTTCGTTCGTTATAATCCAGTTTCGTTAAATTACAGCATCCTTTCCGTTTTACTGTACGCTGTAACTCCGTTTAGTTCCGTTTACACTGTAACTCAACGTGTTGACGATGGTTCTGTATAGAATATTTTATACACTGTACGTATGATATCTCGATTCGACTCGGATTTACAACGTTCTTGCCAATCGAGCTTTTCAACGGTGGTTCGTATATTTTTGATCGTGTATTTACACCTCTATAGATTTTTGTATGGGAATTTTCGATCGTTGCATAGAACGCGATTAAAAATTTCGATTTTCCGCTCGAAGCAAGTTTTTCCACGGACGAATATCATCTGTTACTTCCAAGCAAATATGGTTAACCTGTTGGCCGTTTTCAGCTTGTAAAATATTTAAAAAAGAGAAATCGCGCGGAGATTTCTCGGCGAACACGCGCCATTGCACCGCGTTTTTAATTCTTCGGCAAACCTGCTCCGTTTAATCAACGATGATTCTTTTCGAAAAGTCGTTGTTCAGCAATAAGTGTGTGTCTTAAAGACCATTTCAGAAATACTTTATTCGATAATACTGCGGTCTAACGCGTATTAACATAAAACTATAATGAGCTTCGATCGTTCTAATTTATTTTTAATCCTTCCGTCCCTGCTTAATCTACTAAAATTCCAAAAATAAATATAGCCGCCGTTTAAATCGACTTCAAGATTAAACACGATGCTTACGATCACTTTCACGATTATTACACGGCAAACACAAAAGGTCACGCTCCAGGACCCCATCCTTTCAAGCAAAACAATCTCAACTTAGCCCAATTTCGTCTGTCCTAAAAAACAACAGGCAGAAAAAGCTCATTACACCTGTCCTAAGATATTAAAAGCCCGGTGTTGCGAACTCCTCCTCGAAAAACAAAGAAAAACACACCCTATCCTCGTTCAAATCTCATTTAGCCGAAAAGACTGGCAGAACAGTGTCGGCATCGGAACTCTCCTTTCGGAGAGTTTTCCTTAATGGCGGCAAATTCATCAATGGCATGAAACTCGAGGACCGAACAACAGAAACAACACAAGTTTCTAGCTAGTATGCCTGACAATCAGTGGAAACGGGTCGAAGAAGCGCAATCCAGCTTAATTTGCAACGAAAACGAAACGTTTCCATGAAAACGAAAAGAGACAGAGTTCGGAGTTGGAGATTGAAAATCAGCAAAGTTGCTTTCATTAGCCTTTCCTGTCGGACTCCGCGGGGCTTTCGTCGAACAAAGTGCTCGAGTTTTAATCACACCTATGCCAGCGAAGAGGAAAAACCGAGTACACGATCGTTTACCAACCCGCATGTACACAGTTCGATCGAAAGACACGAGTTTATTATTCATGCATGAATCCGAGACTCGATTGCTACCCTAAAGGGCCGGTGCCTGTTGTCACTAACGCTGCCCTCTTTAGTCAAAATGTCCTATCTAGCGGAGTTCCGCGTGTCCTTCTCTTCTTCCAAGGCTAGAAAACGGATAATTATTCACAGGATAGGATTACAGAAGGCGAATATAGTAAGCCAGGTTTTTCATGTTTTGCAGAGAGATTTTTGTTACACCGGATGGAAGAGAATTTAATTTAGTACTGAAAAATTTGTAAGTTCCAGCAGAAAATAGTAATCGATTATCGTTCTTTTATTCCTCTTGCCATTAAATACAGTTCCACGTCCAGTCTATTCAGAATAGAAATTGAGTTTGAACGTGACAATTACAAGACAAAATCACGATCGCGTTCTCTAACCAACGATTCGTTCTTTCGAGAGTAAGATACTACTGGGAACTTCTTGCTTCGGCCAATAGCGTTTTGTTTCACGGGAACAGTGGTAGACCCCGTTTATGGCATTTAACACAGGGGGCTGGAATTCAACGTGACCCAGATCTGTCACCGAGCAGCTGTTCATGAAATACTAAGAGCTTGGTACGCTTGATTATTTACATATCATATACTGGAATGGCGGTCTGTTCTGTCGGCTAGTTTAATCAAATATTAAATTCGATCGTGCACCGTTGTTAAATAGAATAAATCATGAAACTGAATGACTAGACATAATTCGGATTCATTCAACCGGAAATCGTACCAAACCAAAAACTATCGCTCAATGAAAAGTTATTCCACTTATAGCTGCTTCGCGATACACATCTCAAATATTATTTTATTTCGACTTAAGCGTCAGCTGTGCGTAGATCGTCAAGAATATGTTAATGAGAAGACGATATTATCATTAGGCCCGCGCCGATAGTGTACATAAGCTTTCGTGATTGTTCGATAACGCGGTGGGCTTGGACTCTTTCCCTGGTACGTAACATCGTGTCGAATCGTACGAACGTATTTGTGATTGCGACTGCTTATCGGCCGAGACGTGTATGCGAGAAATTTTCTATCATTACGGGGCGTGTCTACGAGTGAAAATATACCCTTTGGCAAACGGAACGGACATTTGTCGGTTTTTACGTGGAAAAAATTTCGTCGATAACTTGATAACACGGTATTCCTTCTCCCGTGATACCGTCGAAATGTACGATCATTAAGTTTGGAGAAATTTCAGAGTCAGACGAAATTTCGTTGCTCTATCAAAACTTGTATTTTATTTATCTTCGTATAATCATACGCAACGTATTGGTAAAGTTAAGAACTAAACGAAATAATACTCGAGATACACATGTTACATCGTGAAACAGCTATAGCTGGAATAATCTTTCACTGAGTAATAGTTTTGTCTAGTACAGTTCCTAGTTGGATGAATCTGAATTCTATTTAGTCTCTCGCTATCGTATCGTCTTTGAAAAGAAGCAGCTCACACAAGAATGGCCTAATATTTATTATCATGATTGCATAAAACATTAAAGGGCGAATAAATCGGCCAGTGCCCTGGTCGTTTCGACAAAAAAGAAAATCAGAAACTCTTGAGGTATATTAAAGTTTTACGAGAGCAGTTAAATTATGAGTGTCTACGGAGATTCTGAAAGCGTTCGGGGATCTTTAATTTCGAGTAAAAGGCGACCTTTTCATAATTTTCCGAGCATGTAAAAATATGAAACATGGAAACTGGACCTTCTTCGTTAAAATTTAATTCTTCCGTTTTTCCTCTACCAAGATGTTACCTTTAGCGACCTATCGAACTGCACGAGATTTTGTCAAACTTCAACGAATTAAAAATTTTGATAGTTTAATAAAAATTTATACATGATTCTTATTGCGTTACGAACTTTGTCCTATTCCTTCTACTTCTCTGATACAAGTTGTATACTGTAGTCGTCGGTGGTTCTAGCGTTAAGATAAAACGTTATTTTTCACCAAATTTTAGGAGCTCTCGGGGTTCTCCAATTTCCATAACTGTCTACAATTCCAGCAAAAAGGCAAAGTATCAAATTAAAATCCCCTGAAACCTTGATACCATATATCTCTAACCGACGAGCACCGCCATCACGCCATCTACGCGCCTAAATTATTAAATTCCCCGAAAAGTCCGTGTCCATGAACACCATCAGGCGTGCCAACAATTTAGGAAACTGCCTAAAATTCTGGCAACGACGTCTCAAACATTCGTATAAAACGGAAAGACGATCCCAATCGAATTTTCAGGAACTTTTTAAGGCCGTGTTCGCGGCCGAAATAGAAATATGCGGGGAAACACGCGAAGAAAGGTTAATTCTGCATGAAGCGGTAACCTTGCGAGATAAAAGTGTACTTTCGACGGAATTCATGTTTGAAAAGGGGTCGAGAAGGTTTAGACGTGCAACATACGGGAATTCGGAAAGTTGTCGGCATGTCGCTTTAAAGGAACAATTTCGTAAATCAACCGACTCGTGAGAAGTTCGCACCCTTATCTATTCGACTGGTGGTCCACTTTCGACCCCGTGGAACCCCTTAACCGTCTCATCCACGGTCTCTGAAGGACCATACGGCTCGAACATGCGAGGGTGAATTTTTTCCCGTCGCTACGTGCGACGAAAAGTGAAACGTCGAGGCGCCTTCTTCGAAGCTTGGAAATCGTCGGCCAGGTCCGATAAACCAGGCACCGTCTCGATTACAGCCTATCGGTGCTCGAAGATGTCCATGCTAGTTTGTGTTTTCCGCCAATTTTCTCGATAGAATCTTATGACTGGGAAGCTTTTTTATAATTACAGTTTTGCGAGAAATTCGAGAAATCGTTATACGAAATAAAGGATTAGGGAAGTTTCGTTTGTAATTATTGAAACAAGAAGTTAATGGAGTTTTGTCGTGTATATATCGCTTCATTTTGGAAAATTTCTCAGCGAAAACGGTACAGCATCTAAACAATCCCGACAAAAGGATGACCCATAGAGTGAAGACGCGATGATGGAAAAATACTGTGCTGGATTTGGGAGCTATATAAACGTGAAGACCGAGTTTCACAGTGGTTTAACGAGAATGAAATATATTTCCATTTTTGAAGTAATTTTCAGAAGTTCGAGGGTAAATTAACGCGACAAGTTTCCGGGCTGAACTTTAGAAACACACAGCGTGACTTAAAATACGATACCATATTTCAAACTCAAAGATAATTCTAACAAACGTTAGATTTGTCATATAGTATAACTACTACTTCTTTCTCTCTCCCCCTCCCCTGGAAAACTACAGAAAAATCACATTACCTGGCCCTTATACTCTCGTACGCTTAAAATTACAAAATTTGACAAAAATTTTATACAACAATAGATATATCAAAATATTGAATACGTTAAATATTCCCAAAATTCGTTTCCACCAATGGAATTTTCAGAATGGAATATTTCCAAGACTCGCTTGATTGTGAATTCAATCGTTCGCGAGAATCTAATTTTACAGGGAACACGCGATTCCAATTTTACAGTTAAAGAATACCAGACGTGAACTTCGATCTTAAGGGTCGCGAATATGTCAGCAGTGCATTCCCGGTCTAATTTAAATAATGACCCAAAGCAAAAAGAGTCAGACAGTCTCGTTTTAATCGACCTGCCGTCATTTGTTGTCCCGCTATTTTCACAAGTGGGTTATCGCGAAAGGTCCTTGCACGTACACATGTATACGATGGGATGCTGCAATGGGCAAGTTGATGAATTAAACCGCAGGATCTTAATTAAGGAATGATATTCTCGAAACGAAGTCCTCGTTTGTGAACGACGCATAAACGTCGACGTTAGCGTTCCTGGGACAGAAAATGCGTTGATTACTGAGAACGTCGCGTTTCTGCCAGACAATCAGCTATCGAGTGTCGTTCCTATTTAGAATATCCTTTTTGAATAACTACACGGATTGGAGAATTATCGATTAAGAAGTTGATAGAAACGGCATTTTACGTGAGATTTTATACAGACGGTTCAGTGTAGTCTGCAGCTATATATAAAAATAGAAATAGACTCTATCGTATGCATCACTGGATGGATAATGTCAATCACTCGTAACTAGTCAGCGATAAAAATATGAGAAATTCGAAAAAAGATCGTACTTTTGCAGTCTAACTATTCTAATGTCTAGTTAACCACGTCCAATTGCACAAATTATCCAAAATAATCCCGCCAATCGCCTGAAATAGCCAAAACTGGAAAAAAATGTTGTCAGGAATAGTACAGTCGATCCAATTATCTATGTCAGCCAAGGTATGTGCAAAATTTGCAACTAATTCACGTTTCTATAATTGAACCACGTCAAGCACCTTAAAACTATTTCCAATCATGAATCAATAATACGTTTTATTTCGTTCGGTGGAAATTGGAATTTATTTATTTAAACGCTCTACAAACCTGACAGAAACGACATGAAAATTACTGTTTGCGCAAAAGTTCGCAAAACTGAAACGAAGACTCAGGGTTCCCTTAACCAACAATTCCCAACCATATTGATGATGAGAGCGCCATCTCGGATGCTCGACTCTAATCAATTTCGTCGTTTACGAGAAGCGAATTAAAAGGGATTTCCCTCTTCCTTTACAAAAAGGTAGCGCTTGAAAGCACTGTAGAGAAGGCGGAAACTGAGCAAAAACTGGATAATATTCTCTTGCATACTCGTTGAACGCATCGATTCGGTCTCGCGGGACCCAAAGCTTTGCTGATCAACTTTCACGTCCGCTCGTTTCGCGTGGAATTACCAAACGTAATATCGCCGGTGCCGTTTTATTCTTTGCGGCGTAATCAAGTCGCGAGCGTCGCTCAAAGGACGCGCAATAAAAGAAATCAAATATCAATACGGCGTGTCTCGAAAGAAATGAACAGTGAGAAAGCTGGAGACGCGCCGGTAACAGACCCGGAAATTGTACAGTAGCCACTGCAGTCACGTCCCTGAAATGTGCTCTTTGTTAACGGCTTCCTGCTCTTAATAAACTCGATATTAATCGTTGCCCTTCCTTCTTCTTTTTCGTTGTTCTTCTCTTTTCTTTTCTTTTCTTTTCTTTTTTGTAGCTGCTCGCTCTTTTCCGCCTCTTTTCCCCTCCTTATTAGCACGCTGGGCAAATACTTGAAACGTATCCGGCTCCTTTTCCTGGTTATTAAGCGGACGTTGGCTAGACCGGACGTGTTTGCTGCGAACTCTCATTATACCATTCCCGGGATACACGATTTCTTCATGGATTTTTGAGTAGTTTTATAGGCGAGGGTGGTCGAGAGATGATTCGTGTAAATTAAATTCATGGAAAAGTGGATCGAGTGTTTTAGAAAACTTTAGACGAATAGCTCGATTTTAACTTGATTTATCGATGGTTTTTGTAATTCGAGTTAATCGAAAAGAGACGTTTGAAAATTCAATTGTTTTTTCAATGTCTGCGTATTTTTTCAATCGGGCTGGTTATTTCTTCGCAGATATTTTTTCCCGAATTATTTGCTGATCTCGCTGCAAGTTAAAATCCAAGTCTTGAATTTTAATGTTATACACTATATTACTTGTGATTCGTAAATTTATTATTTCAAAGCTAGAATTTGAAACATCTTTTTATAACTGCATAAAGGCAGTGACGAACAATCGAGCGTAAGTAGAGTAATTCGTTAATGTTAAATAAGAAAATTGTATATTTGAAAATTCTAGATTATGAATTTACGGATTCTTTGAGAGACGAAAATAAAAGTTCGGTCGCTGTAAGCGATAAAACGGATCGATGAGATCCGCGCACAAACAAATTGCGAAGGACATTGTCGAGCTTTCGATGAATTCGTGAAACATTAAAAATCGAGTGGTGTTTTCCGTCAAAACTTTTCAATATTCGTAAAATATTGCATCCTCGTCCATCTCGATACCCACTTCAACACTTTTCACTTCGTTTGAACGCGTGCCCGAATATTGTTCGAAATATCTAAAAATACGTCGATATCATCGATGATACTCGTTCTTTTTTCTCTTCTTTCGTTCGGATACGTAGTATTGCATTTCGAGTGGATCCAACTTTGAACCGAGATCATCTAAAATATCCCCAAAAATAAGTACGTATTTGACGAGAAATTTAACGTCGAATACAAAAAATAACTACTGGTTTATTCCTTGAAAAAAGGAATTGATATCGAAAGATTCGATACAAAGAGAGTTTGAGACAATGACTTTAATATCTCTGTGAAATATCTAAAAAATATAAAAACTCAAGTATGTTTATTCGTGTCTCTTGCATGAAAAAGAAGGTTCAACTTCCATTCCACTCTCAATCTGGAACCTTCGAGTGTGTGATGCATCGTCTAATCGTGTAATCGGAATATTAAATCTTCATAAACATTCGTCACACTCTAGAAACGCGACATACGACAGGATTTGATCGTCATAGGAATTTTTACCGCGCAAAAGGTTATGTCCCATTAAATATAAAACGGGTATAACATGCCTGTGAAATCGATTTCCCTGGTGAAGAGGACTTGGTCGATTCAGAGATCATCGTATCGCGTCGAGCACGTCGGGGAAGCCCTCGATACGCCGCCATGGCACGCAACAGTCATAATAGGGAAGAACACAAAACACGTAAGCGTGTGAAAGTCCCTAGAAAAAGGATTTTCCGCTGCACGCTCCTCCGTATGTGAGAAATGCCTCGCAATTCGCGTCTCTACGGACGAGAACGTGGAGGGTCTATCGATATCTTTTCTCTCCTATTGAAAAATTTCTTCAAAGCAAATTCGATCTACCGTGAGATATTTTTTATTCAAATAAATCCTTCATATTTATTCAGAAATTCGATTTCTACGGACGTTATTCGTCGTTTATCATACTACAACTGATCCTACATGATTGTAATACCATTCGTAATATAATACTATTATAATATACATACATAAAAGTGTACTTTGCTAAAAACAAAAAGACTTACAATATTTTGACGAGTTTTTACTGTATTGATAAACACTTTGCATATTTTGTTTATCAAGAGCTTAAATATTTGAAGCAACATAGGTTCCAATTTTTGAATCGGAGAGTTTTACAAAGAGCTTGATGCCCCGGAGATTTTTGAAATAAATATTTAAAATAATATGGAAGGTAGAAAATAGCTTCTGTCTGTTTAAAGTAATGCCAATTTAAATACTCGTTAATTTTGAAACGACGTCGCGCGAATATTTGAAAATGGATGGGATCCACGTGGAAAGGGGTACAGATTTCCCGCACGATGGGGAATAAATAACAACTAATAGTCTTTCTATGGCGAGGTGAAAATTTCAACCGGGCGCGCCGGTATTCAAGCTTTATCGGCAGAATTTAAATTTCCAGCTTTTAAAGGCAGCTCACCGGATTTTAATTGGAGATATTTAAATTCCAGCTTGCAAGGATAAGTTAAAACTGCATGTGTAAGTAAAAATATTCTTTCATCTATATTCCGTGAGCGAGAAGGATTCTTCGTTTAAATATTTAAAACCTCCGATAGGACACATATCGTTCGACAGAGTGAAAATCGAATCCCATCGATTCCGACCACGAGAGAATGAACCTACATCTATCAATATGAAAATAATTCATTAAGAATATAAAGGTCATAGCAGAGACATTTTTTATCGACATTTGTATTTCCCTCAACGTGTATATTCCAATTCAGACTGGCACAAACTTGACTACAAACTTGATTAAGTAATAACGTAATATTCTTTTTGAATAATTTAATTTTAACGTATACACACGCTCCATTTAATAACACTATAAAATAACAGTGTCGAGAATTTTCTAAAATACTTTCCCCGCTTAAAAAATCAATTAACGACAATCCATAAGAATTATTTTTGTTGCAAACAACTTAACAAAAAACAAAATTTCACATACAGAAGAATTCTCTTTGGTAGATATCTTTCTATAAATAGACAAACCAGAAATAAACAAGCTCAAAATATAATTAGTAAAAGTGATATAATTTTCTGTCGAACGACCACGTCAGAGCCCGGAGACTCGCGTTTCTCCAGATCTATCTTAGGACCAAGGAATAATATTAATTATATAATTTCGAAACGTTCCTGATGTTGAAACTTGTTTGAAAGTTTCTGTCCTTCGTATCGAAGTATGGTATCGCTTCGAATGGTACAGTTCGACTCGATACAGAGTTTTCCATTATCTATTGCGGAAAGAGGTCAACATCGTCGGATCTTCCAAACGTGGTCAACGCTAATGAAGAGGACAGCGCGAACGATACTGATTGCATACACCAAAATGTTTGTATTTCTCTGACTGACGCGGGTAGAAAAGCGAGAAGCGTGAACGAAAACGGTTATATGTCAACTTCCGACGAGAAACGTTCGATATAACAAATGGCAGCTCCGTCAAAGTTTTGAGGTTAGGCCGAACGAATACGTGTTTGAATTGAAACCTCGGGATTTCTGTTTGCCGACGCGAGGATTGTTTCATTAATTTCGATCGAATATCAAAAAGTTAATTATAATTAGTTTCGCTAAAGAATTAATTTTCGATGAAATAAATATTTTATGTTTTCCTTTTCTAATAAATGAGAAAATCAATGATTGTAAAAAATCATTCTTTCTTCAGCAAAGAAAGATTTAAACATATTTATTAGCGAATTGTAAGATTTGTAAATAACCAAGTATCGTATCACGATAATATCGTTCACCTTGATCGAACAAAATATCGCAGAAAAACCTGTACACAAGCAAGCTACTCTTCTTGTAAAGAAGAAAAAGAACTTGTTCCAACATAAACAAATGGAAAGCAAGAGACTAAGAACAGCAACCACTTAGAAATCACACAGACATGATCTCTGAAACGTCTCTCGATACCTTGCAAGGATCCTAGGGATCCCTAGACTAGCCAGGGCGAAACTGTAGGCATTGTGCATACATACAAATGACCCGCATAAAAATGTCATGCCGCTTCTCAGGGAAAACAGTCGAGTAGCTCTATTCCGCGGGTCTCGCTGACAAATACGTGCTCGCGAATAGGTCGCGTCATATTCAGGGAAAATAAAGCGTGGCCGGGACTCTCCGTTCGCGTATATCGCTTATTGGTATGCCACTGACACGCCAGTCCAATTTCGTTACCGACGTCTGCGAATCGCTGAATATCATCTGCTCCATTGAAATTCCGCTATAGCCGTGAGACGCGATATCGCATTTGTCTCCCTGACTGCGTTACCTAAACGATCGCGTTTTGCACCAGCGGCCCTTATCCCGCCTACCAACGCGAACGTGAGCACGTATCGATCACGTGCATCCAGTGTTTTTCTATCTAGAAATCCATTCACAAAACCGATAATCGATCCCTTCGATCATCACGAAGATTTAGGCAAACCTTCGAATTAATCCACTTTCATATATGGATGTCGCTACAGCGCGTTTAAAACGAGCAAACGAGCAAATGATCTTTCGAACAAAATAACGCAAATAATTTCATACTTTTACTCTCTTCATAGCCTTGCTTTCGCCATGAATTTTACTTTGTCAAATAATGCTCTGTTAAATTTGCAACGTTGTAAAGAAAATAACCAAGTACCTAGTTATTTATGGGTTATTGTATACATTGTTACGTACTCTAGTTGATCTTGGTTGTATTTAGTTACACGCTCCGGTTGGTCTGGTTGCATCTCGTTATACGATCTCGTTGGTTCAGTTACATGTAGTTACATGGACCTACTTACTTGCAGGAACGAAGTTGATAATAGCGAATTCAATTGTCATTTAGCAAATTGAAGAAGAACGAATCTGGGCCAGGGAAAATATCGCAAGGGGCAAAAAGTGATTCAAATTATGTATTATTTTCTTTTCTAAGAGGAAGTTTAGATACGAATAGTCGGATTTTCGGGTTGCACAAGTGCTTGCAAAAAGTAATGAGGATTTTCTAAAGGATTAGTAAATTTTTGGGTTAGAGAAATTCATTTATGAAATTTTTTCGGTCACAGAGCTTTTTGCGAGGGAGTACAAAAGATTTTAAATTACACATATATTTATAAAAAATGGCAAACTTTTTAAAGTTAGTTTTATAAATGGTGGCAAAGTATTATCTCGCTACAAATAGTAGACGTAAAAGATAATTTCAAAAGGAAATTCAGCTAAATGGACAATTGTAATTATCTCGAAAATAGACAGAATTTTTACAATAAATTGTTCGATTGTTCTTTATCCTACCTTTAATCTGCCAATTATTTGTATTTGAGAAATTTGTATTTAAGAAACGTAGGAATTTGTTGATTTTGAATTAAGATTGCAAGAATTCAGGATGAAGAATTACTTCCAGAGATTCTGCACATCCACGATTTTAATCTGTCAACCAATTAGCCGACATAGATTAAACCAATTAGATTCGTGCTTCGTAGCCTGCGACTGTAATTATTGCTATGAAGAATTGCAGAAATTTCAGTATGAAAAACTTTCGAAAATTTACATAAAGATTATCGTTTCTTTACTCTAACAACTTTAATGTTTCTTGATGAACGAAATATTTAATGTAATTTTTGAATTGTTGTTTGAAAACATTATATTTAAAAATATCCAACGTAAGTTTTAAATTATTCGTACCTTTATAAACAAAAATTTTTATATTATAAATTAATAGTCTTAAATCCTCAAAAGTGATAAATTAATTTTTAGGGCTAGAAATTGAATAATTTAATATGCACGCACATTATGGAGGTTCGATTGCCATTATCCTCGATTAGGGACACGGCTAACCTTTATATTATCCGAAGAACATCGAAGCGATTACGCGTTGCGCTTTGTTTGTATCTATTATAACATTCACGTTGTTCAAATAACACGTGTCGTGTAACACGCCACAGGATGCATAATAACTGCAAACAGCAATTATTCTGGCGAATTGGTCACATGTTTCTCGTGTGAATGATTGGATAGAATCTTCCACCAATAGTTCACGTTTTCACTGGAAACAATCTAATTCTAACTGATTCGATGTGTTATTGAGATACATATCCAGATACGATCATCGATAGTTGGACAAATTTGTGTCATTTCGTATATTTTAACTTGAATGCATCCACAAAATTCAACAGAATAAAACATTTGTTATACGATACAACATAATGCCAAACCAAGCTCTACGTTGAATAAAAATTGAATAGAATCCTTCTTTAAGAAATTACGAATCTTTCTGACTATCAGCCTGGACTTAAAATTTCCATACACCGTATCACACGCCTCTCCCCTCCCGCCAAAAAGAAATAAAATAAGATAAAATTAAACAACGACGGCATTAAGAAAAAGATGTAACGAAATTCTATTCTCGGAGGAATGCGTAGTTAAAACTTCGTAAGCTTTTCAAAGTTAGAAAAACCCCTGTCTGAAATTTCTCGTACAATGGCAAATTCTCTTGATTACATACGAATGAACCTCCGCGCATCGAATCATGCCAGAACGAAAAAAGAAGAACATCAAGGACAAAAGAATTCGACAAAACCTATATATTAATCGCGACACATTATGCAAACCCCACTCCAAACTCTCGTCTGCCTCCCTCCCCCTGAAAACCTGAGATGGCATCTTGGCAGAGGAAGCATTAGACCAGGTAATAGCCCTTACCATCGGCAGCCCGTAGGCCGATCAACCCCCGTGTGTTTTCGTGCGCCGACAGCGAGCGGAATCATTGCGAATTCTCGTAATTCCCTCCCGTCCGTAAAAGGGTGGTTTCGCGGGTGTGTGGGGGTGTGCGGGGACACGGCCAGGGTGGTAGGCGCCTCTCTTTCCTACGGCACGCTCGAAGCACCCAGGGGCAATTGAAACTCACGGCCATTTACTGCATTTCAATAATGGTTTCCCATCCCTCCTCTTCGCGTTTCTCTCCCTCTGCACCCCCGTGGGCACCCAACGCCCGTGGCCGCGTACGTGCAACACAGTAGAGCTCGGTTGCTGCTCCACACCCGCTCACAGTCGATTTACCGTGAGCTTTATGGAACACACCGGGGGCAGAAGTAACCAACGGCTAACTATCTCGTCTATGGACGACTGTATTATTCGATGCGGCCCCTAACATAGCCACGTGCCGACGTGAGCACCGTTTTATGCTTCCGGGAAAAGTCGTTCCGTGTGAATGGCTGTATTTGTGTTTGCGTGTGTTTGGCCTCGTATGAGGGACGTAGGCTGGTGGAAAAGATGGGAAATACGTACTGCGACTGCCTCGTCTTTGGTTTACAGAAAATTTGAAAGCGTGGGCTTGGAAATATTTAAGAGTTGTTGAGTCATGTGCAGGGCAATTTGTCGTTTAGAGTGATTTTTAAAATAACTTTGATCGTACTTGAAATCGGACATATCGGATAATTTAACATTCTGACAATGAATCGTTTAAACAAAAGAATAAGATTAAGTCGTAAGCAAAAAATAAATCTTTTCCATTCTCCATTGTTATCGCCACGTGTTTGCTAAACAGAACCGTACACGGATATGTAGATTCCCAGTAGAAGTGAAATATTCCACCGAACTCGTATGGATGGCAGCTCAAACTTAACTAAATCACTACTCGACCGAGTTATTTGATCCATGTGTGCAAACCAGTTGACTAAACTACTCCAACTAAGCTTTCGGTTGCGTCTAAACCGGATTAGCCTCCCAATGATCCTTCGGAAGATTCATTCTTACCGCGTGCAATGTTTTCTATGCAAATTTAATTCTTCTTTGTTTTCTCGATTCAATATTTAGACGGTGTAGTTTTTTCATAGAATAAAAATTGACAAAGAAAAAAAAAAGACAAAGTTTTGATATTGATATTAACAATAATAATGTCTTCCTAAAGGCAGTCGTTATAAATTTACATTATTTCGCGAAAATCTTCATTGATTACGTAAACACGATACAAACTCGAAACTTCGTTTAGTCATCTCTTAGAATCAAAAGCGTTTTAAGCAATCGTTAACGACATCCGAAACGAAGTTGAAAATTCAAGAAATGAAATAACTTCGTGCAATCTAAACTTTTAATCAACGTTACAGTTCAGGACACTGACAAGTTTCGTTGGATTACAAAGTAACCCGGTAAACAACTTCCATTTTGAACATTTTAAGCACACAATTGTACATTTCATAATTGTATATGAGATAGAAAGAGACAAAACACGAATTGGAAAAGAAAAGAGCAGAAAAAATTGACTTTAAAGCGTTAATAAAAATCTCTGTTTAATCCATCTTCTTTTTTTCTATTCGTCTCAACCATAAAAGGGTTCGTCGAATCCATTTTCGTCGGATAAAGTCTATCATGTCGAGCAGAGATATCTGAAAAATGTTTTATATCCTTCAACGCACCGAATACATCGAACGCCCTACTATTTTCATGCTAAAATCCACGTTTCGATTTCGTTATATCGTTTCCGACTTATCGACATTCGTCTTCTGTTTCGTTCGTTGCAAACGCGGTTCACGTACTTTGGTTTTATAATATTAAGATTTTAAGAAACTTTATCATGCATGTATAATTTAGCGGAGACCGAACATATTTGAAATTTAGAAAATTCAGAAGTAAGATTAAAAACGCCAAACTTTAAAGATCCAACGCCTTTAAATTCAAAGGTAAGAACAGTCGAAACTTGAGAAATTCAAAGCTGTAGAAATTAGAAATTCTGAAAATTCAGAGCGTAGATGATCCAAAAACTTCAAATTTCCTAATTCCAAGAACTTAATATATAAATTCTACGTTAAAAATCCCAAGATCCGGCAGATTTCCAATTCTAAATTTCTAGAGATCGCACGAAACTCTCCAAAAGATTCGACAATTCTTACGTTGAAAACATCCACTCAAATTCCCAAACGTCCATTAACGATCAAAAATACCTTGTTCCAATTACTAAGTGACATTGCTAAAAAAAAAAAACACATGCTCCAATTTATCAACCGCTCCATCGATTAGAACCACCCGTGTTTCCATGCTGCGCACTAGACGAAGGTCTAAATAATTGAGATGGATATTTTATCGTTGTCCTGTCAGGTTTCCATGAGCACGGGAACGCCGTGGTAGGTCGACGTAGCGAGCGAAACAGAACGGGAGATAGAGGGAGTGTACGGATTCGGTGAAATTTGAAATCGAACAAAATTGCCCGAAGGCAACGGCGAAACAAATTTCACCCATTAGCAGCCGACGCGACGGAGGATACATGTCACGCCGCGGTTGTCATCAATACAAATATCTGCGCGAGATACCTGTCCATATTCTCGTGGTCCAGCCATGGAATCGTGTATACGGTTCCATACATGGAAAAACCTCACGAATTTGTTCGATGAAATTCGTACATGCTAACTGTATCCCAGCTATGAATACCGCGAACATGATCGCGTTAACCGAGTACGTCTAAAAACTGGACGATTCACCGGTCCCGATAGGGGAAGCTGTTCGTTTGCGGCGATGTTTCCTAACCTCTCTAACATTCCGATTCTGTCTTATGAAAGATAATAACTTGTCTTGCGGGCCTGTCTATTATTTGGATAAAAGGATAGTTTCAATAAAGCGTTTTTTCAGCTTTGATGAGTTAAATAGCAAGATGAGTTAAAGCTGTCTTATTATTGCTTTAGAACTGCATTGAAGAATAAATATGTTACTATACATTGGCCGAATTATTTTGCAACACGGTAACCGAAATCGTTATGTTCGGGTCATAAAAGAGCCTACAGCATACTATTCTAGGATTAAGAATGAAAATCATGGAAGAAAGAACCTATGGAACGGTGCGTACCACTTGAGTAATTGTTAGGAATGCGTGGGAGGGAATAAAAATGGGGATCTCCCTCTAAAACAGCTGTTACCTGGAGAGCGGATTCCCAGGGCTCTCGTGTCTGCGCTGGACACAGAAGCGGAGGACACAGCGCGAGAGTGCTCCTGGATTTAAATACAATAACCCGGGGCTATTGTAAAAAATATACACGGCCACGTGCACGTGGCTGCACACCAATGGCCCAGCCTTATGCATGCGGCTCGATCGCTGGTATTTCCACTCGCCAAATAACAAGTATACACTCGGAACCCAATCAAGCGTGTTATCCCATATTCCACTGACCATCCATCCCATCGATCCTCGAGGATCCATCGCATCGACGATCCCATATGTGCGCGTCATCCTGCATTTTCAGAAATTAATCGATCGATTTTTCAAATAATTTTCTGTCTTTGTCTGAGTAACTAAATTTATTACTCTATCTCTATAAAGTTTCCAGACATCTGCATAGAGTAACTTAGAATACACTTATTATAGAACTGAACTAAAATTCATATTAAGATAATTCATTCTTATAGTAACGATGTTAATTATACGTCTTTATATTATACATCTATCATATATGAGTTTATTATTCATATTATTCTTATTTCATTGAGTAAGATTAGTAACTCGCAGTCAATATAATTTAGCATTTTTCTTTTTTACTATATACTTTCGAATTTTATATGAATGGAGGGGGGAATTCATTTGTTATGCAAAGTTATCTAGAAATTTGATAAGGGTAGCTTTTTTTTGTTATAAGCTTCTGAATTTTAAATGTACACACATGAATATAAGATGAGGTTAAATCATCATTAGCTACGTATGGTAGCGAATCAAGCCAACGATCGCTAAAGGAAAGGGGAACGTGTGTACATACGTATCTCTACGCGAGTGCAAACGTGGCCGCGCATGTAATATGCGGTGTAATCGCATTCCTATGCATGTAACAAACCCTGTAGATACAGTGGATTGTCTAATGGACGACACATGTTAAATATTCCGCCGGTATCGATACCATAGGGAGATTACTCTGATCCACGTGTTTCGTGTCGCTATCATTCGACCGCATCCTTCGCGATTTTTCATAACATAATGGGGCATTAACGTATTGAACGGGTCGAGCACCAAATATTGGAGAGTCACTTTGTAGATTAAGCGATCCATCATGCGACCACTCCTGCCGTTGTTTTATGTACCATTCGTTCATTTTATTTAGTTATTTCTCTTCTGTACTTGCGTGTGATAAAACTTAATCGAAACTTTTACGCTCAAACTCCTCGATATACGTTATGTTTGTTTTACGTTATCAGATTAATCTAATCGGAGATAATTTTTTAATAAAGATTTTTCAAATAATGATATATATGTTCCAAGTAATGATTACCTTTTCTAATTCAACTATTATAACATTTTTAAGCATATTCCAAACAAGATACTATTTATATTGGAATATCCTATTGGATTTCATTCATTCAAATATTTCCTAATATCTAACTTTAGCAATAGAATGACAAACTAAAAATATGATATAAATAAAAAATAAATTACAAAAAGTACGAGGATTTGAAGATGAAGCAAGGAAATCGCTATAATTGAAGGAACAACATCTTTGCGTTGCGTGTACACACTCACGGCTACTATTATCAGCGACAATGAGAAAGAATTCCTTTTTATATAGGAGTTCGTGAAAGGTACGAGTGATAAGAACCACAATAGTCGGCGGGGCGTTTCTGTTTGGCCGGTGTATATTTTTCCAACGCCCATAGAAATATTCTACGGATACATATAAAACGCAATAGCAAACTCGAGAACGTCGGTATCGATGATGCTTCGGGGCTGTACGCGTTTGATTGAGCACGAAACAGTGTGCTAGCTAACTTGAAAAAGATCTCTGAAAAGGGAAAAAGATTTTCTCGCTTTACACGTCTTTACGTAATCCCTTCTTTGCATACGTTTCGGTGCTTTCACGCTCGATACGTTTGAACGTAGTTACGTATGCGACAAAAATTCTTTTGTCGAGGCCAGTTTGCAATTGTTCATTGCTGTCTGTTGAACGAGATCCCAGAAATATTTCGATAAAAAGGTAAGAAATAATAATAAAAAGTATCTCGAGTCATTTATTACGCAAAAGTTTATTATTTTACAAATACGTGGCTTAAGTCAATTAGTCATATAAAACATATTACATAAAGTTTGTTTCTATTGTCTCCTCTTCTTTGCTTTCATCTGTATTCTACGACTTTTCCCTAATCTCTGTTTAGGCTTCCCCCCTTTGCCCCCTTTATTCTTCAAATCTTTTCCTGGCTTCGAAGGCCTTCTATATTCTGAAACATCCGCAGAGCTTGCCCTCGTGTTCTTCTTACTGCCACGTTTCTTCCCACCAAAACCATATTTAGCATCCCTCATTTTTCTCTTTGCTGCTACCTTCTGATTCACTGTTTTACCTTGAGGTTTCTTTTTGTCATCTAAGAAATCCAAGTCTTTTCTCACACCCTTGCGATATTTTTTAACCTCCTCTAATAATTTTCTCTTTTCTGCGTGTTTTTTCAGAGTTGCTTCTATTTGCATTTGCTTTCCTACTTTCCTCTGTTGTCTCAGTTGCCTGACCTTCTCTGACCTTTGTGCTATTATTTGCTGTCTCATTAAGTTTTGTCTAACCTTTTGCATATGAGTATCTGATTTTGCCATTTCAGCAAAATAATCATCGGGTCTGGTTGTTGGAATACCAAGCTTTTTCAATCGTGCGATTGCATCCATAACAGCACCCTGTGCTTGTCTGTGAAACATTGTTTCCCTGCGAAAGTCATTCAGAACAGGATCTTCAGCTGGTTCATACTGTGGTAACTTCTTATTCCCTTGTAACTGTTTAGAACGCCTTACTTCCTGTTCCTGCATTTGTAATGCCAATTCTGGTGCTAAAGGTGCTGGCGCATTAACCATGTCTAACCTTTCGATCCATGGCAAATCCAGTTTAAATTTCTCTAGTTTGTTTTTTATAAGGTTCTACAAATAATGTCAATTATAAGGATAATATTTTTGCCATTTTCTTAACAAAGTTAATCGATTAAGTTACATTTAAGAATTAATTATCTTTATACTCACAACACAGTTTTTGTGTTCTCTTTTTTGTTTCTCAATTACAACATTCAAACCTGGTTTCAACAAACCCTTCGCATAAGCTTCTTGTAACTATACACGTGAAAAAAAGAAAGGTTAGAAAAAGATTATGATAAATATTTTGATATATAAGTTGTATTTACTTCTTCGTCTGATGAATTGTATTCCGAATCCGATTCAGAAGACGCTTGCGCTTCTTCGGTGTGCAATACAACCTTCTTCACTTTCATTTTTTATGTTAAATTTAATAAATACACAAATTTACGACTTTGACACAATACGCATGTGTACGCCTTTAGCGCAATCTAGTGGAAATACAGGGTTATGTTTCGGCCATTATACTTAAACGATAAGCAAGCTTCTTAAACTGTTCTCAAATATAATTAAAATGAAATATTAAAAATTGTTCCGTTTACTCCTCCCAATAATTACTCTTATGTGCATATTAAAAATTGTAAACCTCCTCGTTTCTTTTTTGTGTCATAAAAAATTTTGATATCATGATATTATTTCGGTTTTACTATAAATAATTCTATTTAAATTTAAAATATAAATTGCATATATAAAATTGTATCCTTAAAAAGTGCACAAAGTTCAATATCCAATAAAAAGAAATTGCGTACAATTTCTAAATCAATTCAACCAATTACAGATCATATACTCCATTAACTATTGTTTGCTATCGCAATAAAAGAGGTATATTGTATGTTATAAGTTACATAAGAAGTAGAATCTGATATCTTATCTCTGAATCTATGAAAAGATACAGAAGAAAAAATAAAAGTAGTTGGAATGAATCGCGTTGGCAATTTCAGTCTAGACTGTACCTCTCGATGTGCAGAAATCCCGTGAGACTCGCGTCTGATATATACCATACTCTATGCTAGGATTTTTTGTCACAGCTGGCTAACGACAGCGAAACATAATGACGGATAGTGATAAGAAACCAATGTCACGTTTATTGAAGCTGGCCAACAAATTCAACTGCTTCTACCTGTCAGGTAAGCAAAATCGTTTCATATAAGGGCACCTCGCCTCTCTGTATGCCTCCTGCACGATTTTGTAATGATTAGCGTATAGAAATTCGTAGCTTTCCGTCCTGTCTACTAAGATATTGATTTCGAGTCTCTTGTGTATTCTTTCTCGTATTTTTAGCGAACTAATAGGAATTGTGCCTATCTTCCCCGGAGATCATAAATGATTTTCATGCAATTCGCTACAATAATTTTTCCTACCATTATATATATATCTTTGATTCTCCCTACTTTTCTCATAATAAATATTTTGAGTATTGTTGCTATATGTATATTTATCAATGTAGATACCAAGGATGTGTATCGTATATCTTTATGAGGTGATCTATATTATAATCTGTTTCTTGTACAATTTAAACAGATCTGTAAATAGAATGTAGAATGTATATTGATGAATATTTGTGAGATTCTATTGTTATTCTTTCTTTTCTTCCAGGTTCAAGTTATAATAGGATTATTATGTTACTATATTATGTTTTTGTATTGACAAACACGTTTAATTTTCAGTTTTAATGTTTTTATTTCCTATTTCTTTCGTTTATTGCTTATATTTTATATCTAAATTCTAATTTTATTCTATAATGTCAATAATTGGATTAATGAAATAATTCACGATACTTTTTAGGTTTTCACGCAGGTGAATGCAGAGCCTTTGTTGTTGATGGGCAACAAATTGGCCTTGTGCGTCCAGATGTAATGAAGGAATTGTTGAATTATCCACAGGTAACTCTGCATATTGAATTATAATAGATAATATATCTATCAACATGTTTATATAATTTTATCATATCTATCTTAAATATTTTTCATAGGTATTTCAAGTACATCCTGAGTATGTGCAATTGAATCCAGCATTCAGAGAATATGCAGAGAGAAGTGCTAGAGTTGAAGAAGTTCTGAGAGAATGGCGTGCAGGTGGGAAGTTTATAGCATTAAGAGGATGGAGAGAAGAGTGCTATGAAGTACGTGCAGAATTCAATACCCCACCACTGTTCAAAATGGACCGGTCTGCTACATGTATGTAGGCTAATTACAATCTTACTAACATCTTTATCTATCTGACTAGACTTGTTTAACATAATTCTTTACTTAAAAATTATTGTCCTATAGGCTTGTTTGGAATTCGCAAATATGGAGTTGACATTAATGGATACGTTATGGATCCTGTAAAAGGTTTATCAATATGGTTGCAAAAGCGTAGCCCAAACAAGCAGACTTGGCCTGGCTATTGGGATAACATGGTGAGTGGTGGGTTGAGCGTTGGCTATGGAATTAATGAAACTGCTATAAAAGAGGCTGGAGAAGAAGCCAGCATTCCTAATAATCTTATTGCAAAACTAAAGAGTGCCGGATGTGTATCTCTGTTTTTTGAAAGTGAAAGGGGTCTGTTCCCCAACACTGAGTTTGTATACGACCTTGAGCTACCACCAGATTTTGTACCAAGTAACAATGATGGAGAGGTAGAGACTTTTGAATTGCTTCCAGTTAACGAATGTTTAGAAAGGATACTGTCTTCGCATTTTAAAACCACGTCGGTGCCAGTCGCGCTTGACTTTTTAATTAGACACGGATATATCACAGCGGAAAACGGTGAGTATACTTTATGACAATAAACAATTACAGCGTCAAGTAATTAAAACTTCTTTCTGTTGCAGAGCCTAATTTTATAGAAATCGTGGAATTGCTTCATATACCTCTGCAAACCATTTATAATCACCCACAAAAAAAGTGTAAAATAGCCGCAAATGGTGAAGCAATCGAATCATTAGACAGAATTTAAGTTTAATTAGTCTTTAATTTAATTTCGCGTTTAAAATTAATCGAACCGAGCGGAGTTGGAATTTTTGTGATTTCTTTGTATTTGATCAATTTTTTGCAAACTTTATAGTAAGGAAAAGAAAAAAGAAAATGGTGCAGATTTATATACGTAAGACTTGCAAAATCATTAGAAGACACTAAATAATAGTTTAAATATTTCTAGAATTGATTTGAAGGATTTTTATGAAATTCAAACTAACTCTTGTTTCCACAATATTGGAAAAGGAAAAAAAAAGATATGTTATTTCAATAGATATATTGTCATAACATTTTTACTCATAAATATATTATTATTCCTTTTGTTATAACTTGAGTAGTTTTTATATACAATAACGATGAAAGTATCAGGTAAAGACGATTTTTTGATGACTTATACGAAAGACATACATAGGGATGTAAACGTAGCCATTATTAACTCAGCGAGAGTTTCATAGGGAATGAATTCTAATTTATTGGGGATTTATTGATATATAACAACTTTGTAAAATTGGCACAATACAAAGAGATAATTTACGAAATGATCTTTAAGCGAATTCATTCATCATCGTTATTTAAAAAGAAAGAAAATCACGCTACATCTTCCTCTGATTTCTACCAAACCATCGAACTGAATTTTTGCACAAGAACGAACGAAGGAGTTTTCACCGACCGTACGAGTAATAATCTAGACGTGTGACAACTTTTGATATACATCGATGTCAAATTAGAAGTATTATTCATACAGCATTCCAGAAGCATAGATTAAGTTTTCAGTTTCTAAGCAAGCAAGGAAATGGGAAAACGAAAGAGTAACAATAGCTTTTTCTAACGTTTGTAATAGAATTTTTGTACTAAAAAAAACGAACTTGTACACCTAACAACAACAATGAGTGCGCATAAAGTAAGAATGCAGTAATATGCTAATATTTTGCGTAGGATGTAAGATGAAATTCATTCACAGTATTATGAATGTGAATGCACAGTATACTATTTGATATGTTTAGAGTAAAAATGAAAAAAATGAAGAAAAAAACAAAAAGAAAAACATTTGTAGACGAATTATGTCGACGTATGTGTTCGTATACTATCAACTATGCTACCAACGAGAAAGACCCAGCATTTTCACTTGAACAACGTTTATTGGAAAGGGGAACAAAAGTGTTCGTATATTGTTTATTGTATGTAATATGTAGGTAGATTTTTTAATTCTCAACAATGATTGGTACCAAGGTTCTGATCAAGTGATATTATTAGATTGTGAAGAATAGTGATTGTATAAACGGCAAACGCAATCCTAGAAGCATCACTTTTTATCTTTTGTCTGAATGTTTTCAATGTGATATTTATTGCTCATTATACTTATTTGGCGACAGTTAATTTATGTATTTACCATTTTGTTCATTTAATGCACAGAATGACTAGTGTTCTTGCTTTGAAAGTATATTAACTATTATCAAGTATTTTTATAAGTTATTGTATTTAAATAATGCTTTATACCGCTTGCATTGCGTATGCCCTTAAATTAAGAGATTTTTTATACTGAAACTAGTTTCTACAAGATGAAGAGTCATTAGGTATGTTAAATTCAATATATAAATCGTTGTTGTAGATTCGACATTATTATAATTGCGTTTATGGATAAGCATTCTGAATATCTTTTTTAAGGAACTTTTCTACCAAGACCGATATTAAGCAGGATATCCACTGTGACTTATATTATGTTAAATGTATTTGCTTCTTTTCGTTGCTTTTATTTCAATCCACTTAACTAGATGACAGTAAGTGAGATCCGTACTGCTTAAGCGTACTCTAACTTTAATTTAGTCCTTATTCGAACTAACCTGATGTGTTTAAATGAGTTCGCTATTTTTATAATCATGTACTAGTCATACTCGTCATCGCCCTATTATTTTTAATCCGATCATTAAACCTATGACTATATTTGTTTTTAAGTGGAACTAACATTTTTGTGATAGATATGAGTACGGCTGGCCATACTGTTTAATGCATGACTTAATATTTGTCAATGAATAAATTTAATCAAACTTACAATGTCATCGTTTCTATCTTCCTATCTTTCACTCTATTTTCTTCCCTGTAAATCCGACTTGATTAACATACAGGTACATTATATGCTTTTTATGTTACTTTTATTTTAAGCATTCATTAACTAAAATTCAAATGTAAAGTGAAATATATTTACATATATTTCTGTTCATTGCATAAATGTTGCACTTAATTCTCATAGTTTTTTGTAGATATTGAATTACTATGAACTCTGTTATAAGGTATCATCATGGAACAATCATTTAAAATACTAATTGAAAAAGGAGAATCAGTTGCAATGACCTATTAGCTCAATAAATAAAGTTAAATGCTTTGTACTCTATCATTCTATCCTTTTTACATGACCAATAAAACTATACTGTAATTCGTTAAAAAGAATACTTGGGGGCAAGTAATAAATCTTTTTTATAAAATGTTTAAATATTTTTAAATTCCAAGGAGTTAAGTTAATTAATATGTTACTCGGAAAATAATTTTAGAATGAAATATGAACGGAAAAAACAAAAATGTTTCTTTGCTGCTTTAAAATGTAAAAAAATTTTTATTACATTTTTCTACATATTTAATTTCATAAAGTAATCATCGTCTGATATAGTAAAGATATAGCAGTTTCCGGTACAGTTATGTTTCGAAAACTTGGACAACAGAAAGATTTTCCAGCGAGAAAGCAATAACAAATGACCAGGCTAGTGGGGATGCTCGAAAAAGTAAAAATAAAAAAATTGTGCTAGAAACCCCTGGTGGGGAGGCTTGACTTTGTCAGAAGAAACAAAAATCGACCAAATCACTACCCTTTTGAACATCAGTGGGGCAACAGTCCTGTGACTACTCTCTACTACACGCTTCTACATACTTCCTGTTGAAGTTTGGCGTTATTTCCAAACTTTTCATTTATTTCCAGTTAAACCCTATTTCTAAATCCAGTGACTAAATCAAACGAAATAAGTGCGTCGTGTGAAGTGTTATTTTGTTTATTAGGTATGGTGAACAAGTATCATAATTCAGCTATTTTTCGAAAGGCAATTGCGTTTGTAAACATTATTTTTGTTTATTCGCTACGATTTTGTCAGTTTTATACTAACGGAACGCATCGAGGTTGCGTCATATTGCGAAACTTTTCATTTTCTCTTTTAGTTATTTTACGTGGAATTCGGTAATTGTATTGAATTTTTTGTTAGTCTAGAAATTTCAAGATTTACGAAAATTCGTATAATGGAAAAGATTTAGTTTATGAATATTTTAATCATTTCCTATGTTGTTATAAATTCGTAATTTTTTTTTACTATGATACAAGAACGCAAAAAGTGAGAATTTTTTAATTAGTAATGTGTTAAGTTAAAATTATCATATTTCTACTTTCTTTTAATTCATTTGCGTTCTCTTCTATTTCATAGTAGATTTTTAACTATGGATTCTACGACGTTTTCACTGAAACAGTCTCCTTTAACAGCCTCGGAAATTTCATCAAAATTTGGATCCTTCATACATTTGGCGATAGGTGAGTTATTAGTTATATTACATATACTTCCATTCTATACATATTCTTATACATATATTCTATATCTCTCTATTATTTTGTATAAAAATTACATAATATAAAATCCTCATACTATTTAAAAAAAATATATATATATTATAATAAATAGGCTGCGAATGTTTCTGCAAATTCATATTTTTACATACATATAACTAATGTATAACTAACTATAATTTATATAAATACAACTAACTAATAAAAAGATATAACTAAAAAGATTGAACATAGATAAAAATTTGTTTTATCTATTGTATATCATAATAAGTACTTTGCTTTAGATAATTCATGTATTTATAAATGTATGAAGATTCGCAATCTAATAATAAATACACAGAATCCAAAGGAGGACATATTGAATTAACGTTTCGTACCATACGAATTTCGTTATCTATAATCCAGATCGTGTGAGTCATAGGTGTCCCATCCAGAATATTTATTATAATAATAAATAAGTAGTGTTCCACAGTGTTTACGAAAATTATCATTTTCCGAAAAAAGGCCTAACATACGACATATTTCGATGTACGTATTATATATTGAGAGATTATATCAGAAAGCATTTCATAATTTGACTTTATCTTACAACTAAAAATATTATACATAAAATATATATATTAAACAACCTAAACAAGAAGGTTGTTACTCACGAATGACTCACACGATACGAAGCATATTGAACAATTAATATAATTAATAAAGAAAGTCCAATAATTTGATAGCGTAGATATATTCCATAATATTCCATATTCCAGCGCATAATATTCCATATTTGAATAATGGCGATGCGATGGAAGAAATTTTCTATCACTGACCTTTTTCAAATATTGTGGTCTAGAAATAGTTGAAAGCTGGAAATCGGGAAAATTATGTGGTCCAGGATCATCACTCCTCGATTCAATCACGACACATTAGCACTAAATAGTTTTATCACATTAATTTTTCAGTTATTAGACAACACTTTGAACGAAACGGTGGTTGAAATCGCGACGGCCGACATTTAACTGCGGAAGATTTGAATTTTTTTCATAAAAAATTCAAAATATCGATACAGAGGCGTTTCAGTTCGATTTTACCGCTTCATCGATATTTAAACTTTAGAATTCGATATTAAATTGGCGTCGCGCATGCGCACTCGTACTTCGTAAAGTTCTGCGTGGGTGCTATTTTTGCGTCTCGAATAACAGTTTGAATTTTCTTAGAAAAATAGAAGATGTCGGTGGTGATGGGGAGAAAAATCTTCGCGAATTTTTGTGGCAGTCATTTGAAGAAATTGTCGACGCGTACGAAAATTGTTAGGTTTGGTTCTGTCGCGAATGACAAGTCTGTTAACCTAGAAGAGAATGCGAAAAGTGGCATCCCGGCTTCTGAACATGGCAGAATTTCTGCCGCTGTTTTGAAGAAATTTTCCGAGCCCTTCGTTTTAGAAAACATTGATCCGCCTAAAATATTACAAGCTAATGAAGTAAGTTTGTCATGTAAAGATTAACATTTTCAAAGATATAAAAATATTTCTGTTATATTTTCATGTACTTTCAATTTTCTGTTTTAATAATTCAATTGATTATTTGATTCTAATATTCTGAATTGTAAAATGTTTTGTATATTTCATAATACAATGTACATAATGTTAACATTATTTGTATAATTAACGAGTGGGAATTTTATACACACAATGAGAAAGAAAAGGTATAAAATCTTTTCTTGTTGTTAATTTATTTCAGAAAAAATGGTTTAGGCATGATAGTTCCATAATAAACAATTTTGAGTTACATTTGTAAATTATGATTGAACTATATTTAAGCTACATTTATACTTTCTAACTGAGAAAGAAATAATGATATCGTACCTCTATGCACTATTAGCAAATTATATATTAGTTTTTATTGTAAAGTTTGGGTAATTAATAAACAAAAGTAATTTAGTATTTTATCTTAATTCTTTTTGTAACTATTCTATAAATATTCTTGTAAATATTCTATGTAGAATATATAGTGCCTTATATCTTTTTGTATGTAATTCATTGGTATAAATTAATAGAATATTCAAGCTTGTAGCATCTTTGCATTGGCAGGTTCTTGTGGATGTTCAGTATTGTGCACTCAATGCATCAGATGCATTATTGACAAAAAATATGTATACATTTGAACCAACTTTGCCCATGGTTCTTGGTTATGAGTTTGTTGGAAAATTAATTCAAGTTGGGGAAGAAGCTAAAGGACAAGGTTATAGGGTTGGGGATAAAATTATTGCTCTTAACAAAGACCGTTATGGAGGTTTAGCAGAACAGTGCATAGCGGATGTTAATGTAAGCTAGTTTCTTTTGCTTAATTGCTTATGTTTGTATTTCACTATATCAGAGACTTGTAGGATATCTGGAAAGTACCATCGGAGGTGAAGTCTGTTGATGCAGTGAGTTTACTAGATGATTATATTACAGCTTTAATCGCATTAGAAAGAAAGGTTAGCATTCAAGAAGAAGATATGATATTAATTAACGTGGGTTTAAGTGGCATTGGATTAGCTGCAGTTGATCTTGCAACAAATGTATTCAAAGCTCAGGTTAGATTTCTTTCTGGCAATAAAACTTTACAAACACAAACATGGATAGGTAATTCTCATTTTAAGTGAGTAGTTGTCTACGATGACTATTAATTCAGGTAATTAGTGTTTCTGCTACTGAAGATGGGGCAGCTCTTGCTAGAGAGAAAGGTGTGCTTGCGTCTTTTAAATATAAAGATAAAACATTATTGAAACAAATCGAAGAGATAGCCGCAGATAATGATATTAAAGAAATCTTTGATGACACAGATGGTGAATATTTTAAAAAAGTGTTAAATTGGTAAGTTTAAGGAGAAATGATTCTCATGCAAGGTCAAGTTAAAAGCAATGTTAGAAACTGTGTTGTATTTCTAGTTTTACTAATATTTACAAAGATGAAACTACCATAAAAGATATGTTGCGTGATGATAATTTTGCAGTTGTGTTACATCACCTGTCCCGTGAAGGTACATAAGTGCTTTAGAAATAGCGTTAATTATTTAAATTAAGTAGGCCAGTTTATTAAATATTAGTTTTTATTATAAAGGGAGAGTAATAATCGCTGGTTCAGCAGTAACTGTAGAAACTAGTGACTCTGATACGCAAAAGAATGGCTTTTCCGTTAGTGGATTCAACTTGAGGCAATATAGGAAGAAGAAGCCTGAGTCATATCGGTATAATAACTTTAAACTAAAATGTCCCATAAATTTTGTTCTTTAAAGAATCATTCAAAACCATTATCGAATTATGATAAAAATGATAATTACTATAAATTATCAGCTACAATAGGAACTGTTTTTAATTCATAAAATTATTAACAAAATTTGTAGGACAGTTTAGCGCTTAGGTTTAAGTCTTTTCAAAGTAGTTTATTTTAATTTTATATTTCTTTAACTAGACAAGCAGGGGATGATATTTTACAATTTATCGACGATGGTCTAATTAAACCAACTTGTTCATTAACAGTTGGATTACCAAAAGTAAATGATGCATTGGACTTTATTCTTAACAGTAAATCTGCAGGAAAAGTGAGTGTGAAACATCCAGTAGTTTAGCTAGTTATTGTGATTCATAATCTATGAATAAATATAAATCCATATAACATAAAAAATTATTAATTTTACAGGTTATTATCAATATGAAAGATAGGTAGGTTTAGCTCAAACGAATAAATTAATGAAAAAATTTGCGTCGCTATAAATAATGAATATCTATTAAAAATACGTGCAAAACTATTATACACTTTATCAAATATAAATAACACTGGAAATTTGAATTAAAGCTATATTTAAGGATTAATTAAGTACATTAAGCTTTTCATTTACTGCATAAAAATTATATTAAAAATAAATTGACTGTATCTTTTGTATAATATCTTTGAATAAATATCTTTTATTTCACGATGGTTGGAAATGAGGAGAGTAGTACCCTTGTTCTATTCGTTTTCCAAAACACGCTTCCATACAAATTTATGATAACAGTTTTCTTGTTCTACAATCATCCCTTTTTTTACAACCATTCCTCCTGTCTTGTTGTATGGAACTATATGTATAGTGTCAATGTTATTCCATCTTGCAGTGACAAAGAAGGGTTTAGGGCTGAAATTAAAAATTATATATATGCGATACAAGAATTATAGCTTCTTCTTACATTACATGTAACTAAATCAATAATAGATAAGAAAACCTTTGACTTGAAGCATTTTAAAAAATAAAAAGTGAAAATTATACAATAGTGGTTTAGAATATTTTCGTACTAGATGATTGTTCACGGAAATTCGTTCGGTTGTGAGACAACAGAAAACTGCACGCATACGATTGTTCTCAGGTAACCGTGCCATACTAACAACTCGGTTGCGGTCATTATCGGTTGCCCAACGCTCCTTTATCGAAACTGGAGCGTTTTGTTGCCGTGCTACCGACGAAAGGAAGCCCGGAGTAAAAGTCCTGAGAACGGTCCTTCGTGAAATCGTCGATTCTAAATATGTTCCCTCTAATGGTAGCGAAGAATTTTGTTCGGTTTTTTTTTGTCAGTTCGCCTGGAACAGGCGATGAAAGGTGACTATTCTTTTGTAATACGCGTAATAAGGGTGAACACGTATCTTGATCTTAAATTATGAGACTATTATCGGTACTCGGAGAATAATGAACCACGATTGGTAGGAATTCCTCGACCTTTTTGTTCTGGGATATTTAGCACGGATACAAAAATGTAGAATATGCAGAAAATGGATCTCGGGGAGCACGAACGTATGTATCATTACCTTGGATATGTCATCCGTTTATAGGAATACTTCATTTCATGTTATCTTTCTCTTTGCATGTTTAGAATGCAATCAATATCTTTAATTTAGAAAATAAATTGCACTTGTTTAGTTCAGCCTTTTTTTTGTTTAGTTTGGATAAATATAAGTATTGTTAAGAAATCGCGAATAGTTCAGAAACTAAGTCCACTATCTGAAATGTAGGTGTGCTGTTCGAAAGGACTGTCCTTTCGTTTTAGATTTCGTTCACCACGGGGGTCGAACGACGACAGGATTGTCAGACGTGTTGATTAATTGATAACAATGATTTAGGATAGTGAAACGTGGCGTGGGTGCTCTAGAATGCGTGAAGTGGATGACCTAATATGGTCAGCCCTCAAGCGAAGTCCTTGCAAAATTGTCTCACCCATGCCGGGCAGTCTAAGGTCTCAACAAACTTTCTCGGAAACTTTTTGTTGCAAATAACACATCTAATTGTATTTCATATTTTTGTACTCTTTCTAGTTGCTATGTAACTATTAGCTTTGACACTTACCGTTTGACATTAACTTAGCACTTGAAGGTGTAAAATAAGAGGCGACATTACTTGTGAAATAACGTGATATAAAGGTCAATTAAACCGCCCTGGTATTATAAATCACGTAGAATTGTAACAAGGTTCAAGGTAGTCATGATAATGGTATGGGTGTGGTGATTTTAAAATTCGATTCAAATTCGAAAATTTCGTCAGCAATTTCTTTTTTTCTTACGTCTGATTTTTCTCCTAATTAGTTTACTTTTTGTGGCTGTCTTTTTTGGTGTGTTATAATTATAACAATGTTGCTCTGGTTGGTTTGAGATTTAAGCAGATCGAAGCCGGATTTTTAACGAAGGGAATCGCTTTTTTGTTACGTGAACTGCAAGCTGTTGTTTTATGGCTCCGAGTTTTTTGTTAATCAGTCGTGCTTTACGGTGATAGCTTTCGTGACAATGAACAGATTTTTGTACCTAATGGAATCTTTTTTAATCAGGACAGGTTCTGGATGTTTCGTGAAAAACTGTCGCCAATATCTGAGTCATAGCTGTTTGCCTTCGATCTCTGAGTCCAGTTGTTGTTTATCCTTTTTAATCCTCAATTCGGTAAAATCAATAAAACTCAATTACACTCTATACGAAAATCTCCGAAACGGCTGAAAACTAGCAAATTAATCGTTTAATTTAATTCATCTGTCGTGTTACGCCGCGTGTCCGAGCTATCAGATACGCGATCTTTCAATTAACCAGCCTCTGGAAAGAGAATCCGCGGTCGATCTGCTTGCCAGATGTCGAAGGCAGAGGAGAAATAAACGGTTCTCGCGTAAATCGAAAGAACAAGTTACATAATAAAACACATCGAGCGCAAAAAGTCACGGTTTCTCGGTACTTTCGCGCTGGAACACGCTTTTCTTTCGTTTTTTTCTCTCCCTTCTAAAGTGACTCGACGCTTTGCTCAACGAGCCTTTTATTATCTCACGCGCGTGCCCTCCGAAATTCTCGCTTATCCTATAAATGATCGCAAAATGGCGCAATCGAGCGCCGAAAATGGCGCCGTTCTACCGATTACTGACGTAATTCTCTTCATTCATTGGTATATTTAGTCCAATACACTGCATCTCGCAACTGCAACATCGCTCGAAACCTTCAATTTTTGCATATTATTCGATTCAATTTTAATAATTGTTAAATCCAACTTAATGTACTATACTCTTCTAGATAATTGCAAGCGAATGGAACAGGCCGTGGTCCTCGAATTACGATCTCATAGAAAAATTGCAATTTTGTGACTACAAAATGATAACTGACAACTGATCATTTTGAGTCCATGAAACTTATTTTATTTCAATTATTTTTAGGATGGTTTTGTAGTTATGAGACGCATTGTACGGTTTGTATGGACATCGATACGTCAATTTTTCGTGCAATGAAGCGTTACATTGAAACGTACCAGTCGTGATTAATTGGCCCGATGGGAGGATTAATTTTAGGTTAGGTCTTTTGTGAAAGGATACGATTTCAGGATGATAAATCGTGAATTTAATGCCGTTTGCTCGGTCTGGAAACTTACGTTCCGCGCGGGTCTGTTCGCGACTACGGAGAGGAAATTAATGGGTTCGCGTTTCTACGATCTGTATGAAGTAGCGAAGTGTAGGAAGAGGAGAACTACGTTGGGTAACTGGCTCTTAGGTAATCCGCCGCGGATCTATTTCAGTAATTGTCAAATTTGGTTGATGATTTATGTTTATTATCGGCAAATGAACGAATCTTCTTCCTCGATTTCCATTACTAAGTCATTAAGAGATGAGTTTAAATTTCAAATTCTTTTCCTTATACGAATATCACATTGAAAATAGTATGGTATGTTTATTTTTATTAATTTTTCCTGGATATCTAAAAGTTCAATAAATATCACATTTTAAGTCGTATCCAACGCGGTTATTTTTCTTCTTTCTTGTATGAAGTTCAAAGATTGTATTTTAATTTAACCAAAAGTATAATATTTGGTCAGGCCGTTGTCTATGTAACACTATCAAAATGATTATTATCGAATAATGGTGCAAAGTATCTTTTATTTGTTGGATACTAATTCTCCAAACTCAATTCAAAACTAAAAAGGAAGCTACCACACAAATTCATCTTATGAACCCTATGCGAGAATTAATACAGAAGAATTAATATGAATTCTAGGAATTAATACCAAGTTATTTAAACCGCCATTAATTATCTTGACAATATTTCAGGAAAATAAATAGGCAAATGAAGTCGTCAGACCCGTTTGTGTCGTTTGAACGATTCTCTTTCTGTGAATCAGGGGAATTAATCTGTCAGACGATCGTTAGATCGATCGCGGATCTCGACAACAGCTTGCAAAACAGGAACGAGATCCGCTGTATCTGCAGAGACCGAGGCTAGTTATACGTGGCGCGAAACGAGTGGGAGAGCCCCTTACGACAGTCACATATCCGCGTGGCAGTTACGCGGCATTTGTCGCTCTGTCTACGAGAACGATAAAAGGAAATGGCCTCTGGTATCGCCTATCTGTACAATCACTCTTGGGAGCCACGGTTCACCTAGATATGCTAATACGATTAGAAAAGAGCAAGGGACATTTGCAAGGCCTTTTCCTCCGGAGCCAACCGGTAAATTGCTCGACACTGTGATACTATAGGCCACACGTGCGCCATCGCGTTTTCAGCGCAGATTATTTCGTATTTGTTGAAATTATCAATCCCTCGATGCGTTTGCACGCAATCATTTTCGTTTTAAACGTATCTTTAAATTTCAATATTTAACAAGGACGGAGAGAGAGAGAGAGAGAGAGAGAGTCGACGTAGTAAGAAATTATCTATTATTTGTAAATTTGTGGTGCAGAATATATATAGATTCAATGTAATTTTTATAGAAAGTGGATAATGCTTCCAGCTGAATATTTTTCTGGAACTTAAAAAGAATCGAAATCAGAATTGGAGTTAAAAATTTAAAACTTTCTCTCAATTCTAAATATTCTATTCTCTACGATAATTTACGAAATTCTCTTATCTCGACTGGAATGCTAGGATATCAATCATAGCGACAAAAACGCGTGATTACACTTCGTCTTTACTTTCACATTTTCCTAATTCGTACCTGTCTTGGTAATATAAAAGAAGAAAATGCTGCGCGAATATCTGGCTAATTGTAAATCAGTTTGCCTTCACATTGGAGAAAAATCGGTCGACCAACACGTAATCACTGATGCAACGTTGCGATAAAAGGGGGAGAGAGTGGCCAGCGACATTTAGAGGATTTTTCTCGACGGAAGCGTTTCAGTTCGATAATTATCAAAGGTTAACTGCTCGGCGATTCGCGTGCGCCGTCTGTAAATTGCATTTTAAACTCGTCGTTCGATCGATCGTACTTTCGTTCGAACAAACCCCGTGATTGAAGAAACTTTTAGTTTCATTTGTTGTTTATTCGCGAATATGTGCGCATACGTTTATGCGTGATTTAATTCGTCGCACGTATTCAATGTTAGCCTCTTCGACTAAATTGCAAAACGCACTTGCGTAAGCAAATGACTGCGTCGTTCTATCGATCAAATTTTTGATGCGTGTTATTGGCGAAGAGATAATTTAACGAAAGAGCACGAGCAAACAACGAGAAGCATCCAAATTATAAAATATCGATAAAAGAGATCTGTCGTTTATTCCAAACAATTATATTTCTCGGGAAGAGATCCTGACAGAAATCCTAACTTTGTATGCAAATTGCAAAATTGGAAAACGCCGGTCTCCCCCATAAAACGGCTTATTCCCGGCGAATTAATTCTTATTCGAACGGAACGAAGGGTTGAGGCGAAAATTGCGGGTGTCCGTGGTAATTATGAACGGTTTTCTATGGGTCAACTATATTTGTAGGCAGGCCAGCCGATAATAAAGTTACGACAGAGAATGGCGTTAATATTATGCAAAGACCATGGCTTGTCTGGTATTGTTGTGGCAGTCAGTTCTGGTAGCACGTAGATAACCAGCCTGACAATGGCGGCCTCTGTTACGTGGCATTGTGAAATGATAACACTTTCATCGGCCACGACGACGTTCATTAATCAATCGCTCTGATGACATTGAAATTTCACGCGGAGCGTGTAGTACAACGCTTTTGATGATTTAATTGAAACTAGAAACGTTTTAATTTGGTTTGCGTTAACTTGTACCTTTCTCTTGTTAGAGCCGATGAATCGACAATAATCGATCATTGGTGTCTGGCGAGTGGGAGATTAGTCTGGGATTTAACTTAATTGAGTTATTTGTTAGTATGAAATTCGTTTAATCCGGCGATCAAAAATTAGTTACGATAGATTAGTTTTTACAAAGTATAAATTTGGCATTGTATATTCCTATAATTAATTACTATGATCGTTAGTTTGACTTATGTAGATCGTTCCTTAGTATATTTAAATACGGAATTCGTAATTAACGATTATAAATCAATTTAGAGTTAGGATGATTCTCAGTCTACGAGTAGAAACTTGGTGTTCCTGAGTCACCGTACGTACGTTCTTTAAGATGGATGACAATCCTGTCGATCCACGGTTCGTCAGGCCGGTCCGCGAAAGAGTCACATACTAATAACTGGAGCAAAGCGTTGTGTAAGCAGTGGGTGGCCGCCTTTCTCTGCCAGTTGCCAGCTTTAATACGATCGTCGTATGCCAGAACACCGATTTCTGCAGCCACCAAGGATCGAATTCTTTTTACACTATGGACATTAGCCGAGTTAAGATCGGCTTTGTGTAATAATTAGAACGGCCACGCCACTCGATATTTTAATTACGTTACAGTCGTCTTAATTTGGCTTGATCACGGTGTCGACAGATCTCCAGGAAAGTTGATAACACCGATGAAATAATATCACAATATTAACACGCTTCTGAAATAAATCACACAATTGATAGAATAATGACGGGCAATTTTAGATCCTGAATAATTATGAGTTATTATCTTCTCTTTCTCAGTGATCGAAGGTGTTACATGTTTTTTTTTTCTTTTTTTAGTTTACGTATCCCGAGATTTGTTTGCTTTTTTATAACTGCGGATGCAATTGCGAAATGGAGTTTCTTTGTGTCGATTGATTCGATCGCGTTATGCAAAGAAGATCGGTTCAGAAAAATTAAAGTTTCATAAATGATCGTAATTGGATTTTGCACCTTAGAATTAAAATTCTTATCCGATCAGTTTAATTCTTATATCGTTAAGAAATTAAGAATTTCCTGAATAATTTGAAGATCGTTGGTCGATCGATCGATCTCTACCAGGATCGATAATAGACACGCTCGAGATCCGCCTTTACCCACGCTCTTATTCCCTTGTGATCTTTCCGATCCGTCCGATGCACAGATGCATCTTTGACCAATTACGAAAGAATTCAGTTTCCATTCCTATAAAACCTTTCACTTCCTTGATCGAGCATTCATAAATTTCATTATCGTGCGAAGATTTACATCGATTAGGATTTAACAATAAAAACCGACCAGTTTTTCTTTCCGTTGGCCTTCGCTCAGTCGTATTTCATTAAAGGTACGTTACAGCAAGTTGGATTTCGTGTCTGTGACATTCCACATATAGAATATCGATTATTTCCAAGAGAGATTCCGAATTGGCATAAATTTAGACTAGCATAGAGCAGCTACGAATATTCGCGAAGAAAATAAAAAATGCGGTTAATATCTCCACCGAATTTCTTATGTATTTTGGAAAATAAAAGGTGCTAAAACCCACAGAATACGCGTGATATGGACAAATACGTAAAATATCCAAACTGTAACACCCGTTACAACGTTTAATAGGCGAAGCAATTCTCTACCCGAATTCCATTTATTAAATTTATTATATTCATCAAAATATAAATCGTTGCATAAATATCCCCGCTGTCTAGTTACGAATAGACATGATCTTTGTGCATTTGTTTTCTTGAACGTGCCGAAACGTAGGAGATACATATAATATACAGAAATGTGTAAAATACTCAGAGTATTCGTTATAATATTTAGCCGATCAGACAAATTTCTATTTAGGTTCCATTTCCATAGTTGCGTTCGTAAAAATACAAATTTTTACGAATATCCACAGTTTAATTATGAGATATTGCGTGCTTATTAAGCAATGTAGCTTTGTCCAAAAATGGTCAAGAGGCGGTAGCTTTCGAATCGATCGGTCAGAATTGACGGAAAGCCGGCTGACTTCGCCGGCGGAGGTGAATTCGAACGGCGCGAATTGAAACAAGAGGTAACGAGTGAATTGTCGCGAAGGCCATCCAGCTCACTTTTCCCTCGCACTTTTCTCAGCTGATTCTGGGGGCTCTCGTTGCGGCACTCTCTTTCTCTCCGCCTTCCTGTCTGTTCTATTTTCGTGTCGTTCTCGTACAACAGCAAGGGGAAAAGTAGGAATTCCAACCCGCTATCTCAATGCCGTGCGATCGAATTTTTTTCTTCGTCGCCCGAGAGCCTTTGTTCTTCGGTCAATCAATCATACGCATTGCGTATGCGTTCGCGACTGTAGAACGGTACAATCCGATAATGTTAACGAAGCTTTCTTATCATTTGGAAAATTGCAATTTCTTAGAATTTTAATTCGTTTGTTTCGTCGCCGATTTCTTTACGCGCAGATTAATCAGAAGATTGCTAATTCGATAGCTTCGTTATTATACAGTAGAAACACGTAATTTCAAATACGAAACCGTAGCATATGGGTTTTGTTAGGCAATAAAGGTACAAAGTTCGATAGAACTTTTAATTTCAAGGCCCAACAATTCGAATTACCACATCTGTCAGGTAAGCAAGGAATAAAAAGATCACTGTGACGTCTGGACCACGCCCACCCACTATAATTGACGATTTCGTTAATACATTTCAGAGCTGATTAATCTATATCTCAATTGCTCTCGATCCCTCAAGGTAGCTCCGTGTAGAAAGTTTCCAAGCAGAGGAGATATCGATTCGAGCACGAAATTACAGTCCCAAAATCACGCTTCACGAATACTTGGAGCCTGTTTTCATATACAGAGGCTTTCCAAAGTACTTGAACACTTATAGTTCACATTTAGCTTTTAAACTACCCCTATTCCGAATTACGATACTCTCGATGCGATATTCATGCCACGATCAACATTTATTTCACGTAGAAAAGTCATTCCGATCATACGTTAACGTCACGATAATGAAATTTCATACTTTTATCGTGAATCTTCCTAACGTCGAATATGGCTGTTACATTTAGACGAGAAAGTTGGAATATCTCGCGAGCCATTTGAAAGTTATATGATAACAAAAAGAGACATTATGTGGTATAAATAATTTTTGCGTGGGTAAAATGATGGGGAAGATTTTAAGATCAAACTGACTGTTTTAAATGAGACCCTACATTTTTTATCCATGATATAGTGGGTGCCGAGACGAAAACGACCCGCTATATCGTATCATTTCATGCTGTATAATGTTTCATGAAATCTGCGATTGAACGTACAACGGCTAAATCCTATGCGGCTGCAAGTATCGACGAAGTTTCAGAAAGTTTCGGAAAAATTTTCTATGGTTACGTATTTGAATACTTTCATGAGCCATTGTACATGCAAGTTACAGGATGTTACGCTGCGTTACAGGGCGATACATTAATCTGCTTACTGGCCTTTCTCTTCTTTCACCTCGTTATGCATCGAGCATGTGGTTTGCGCGTGACAAATTAGTTAACGATTTTTGGCAACATTTATCACAGTGAAAATTCCAATTTTAATACGAGGAAAATGATTTTATTCTCTTCTCGTGATTTATTATTGACTTTACAATTTTTCATTTATTTTTACACGTAGAAAATTTGTCTTCCTTTTGAGAATTCGATCTTGATCGATAATTACCTTCCATCGCAGCGGATGCAGATACAGTTCCTTTCAAGTTAATGTATTCTTTTTATTCCAAGGTTAATGTTCTAACAAGTCGAGGTGTTAGAATTGCACTCTGCTGCGTTTATATCGAATAACGAGTTCCTTTTACGTTTCTCCATATTCACGAAAGAAAATATTATTTTTATTGCAGTTGAATTTGGATAATATTTCTCGAAACTACGAAGAAACTACGTTCATAATCAACTATGAAAGATTATACTACTATTCCTATTCAAGCGAAACGATGATTCTAAAAATTGTGAAAAAGTACTTTCGTAATGAAATAAGGATCGTTAAAAATATCATTAAATAAATACGATGTTATGACGTACATATGATGGATAGAATAATTATTTTATTTTGACTTATATATAATATCTAATTTATTTCGTAATGAATTAAAGGACTAATTTACGATTATTTGTGACAATCAATAATGTGTCTTGATATTTTTATTAAAAATCTACTTAGTACTTAATACAATCCTTTTCCATCCTTGAATAATGTTATCCTAACTTTTTTGTCATTTTGTCAATTATTATTTTAGGTGCTTAGAAATTGAGCCACAATGTTTGTGCAAATACTTATCGCAGCCGTTATGCATCAGATCAATTTTGGATCGCTTATCAACTGTCGATGGCAATTCGACACTTTGTGTAATCTTCGCGTGGATCGCGAAAAATGACCATTTTCGATCCGTGAAAGTTGGAGAAGTTGCGCTTTAAAAAAATACCTGAAAAATGCCTATACTCTAAAGAAACTTGCCAATTTTCTTAACCCACAGACGAGAGCCCGATGGACGTCGAAAGCCCCGTTTCCAAAGCGTCCGAATAATTTTTCCTGGCTGTCCACCGTATCCTTGGACTCGGTTTCCCCTCCACTCTGGACCGAGTGACAGAGCCGCGTAGAGAGGGAGAGAACGAGCGGGCCTGTCCTCAGCGCAACAGAGAAACTCGACCAAACCAGCCGAGCAGGAGAGAGAAGGAACAGATTTCGAGCTGACAGGAGGGATAAGAAAGCCATGCACGTACTCGGTTTCCAGTGGAACGACGACTTTAGTCTGACGACCGCTTCCACCGAGCGAGGTTGACAAATCTTCGACGTGTGTTCTTCACCCGTGTGTGTTCCCTCGTGCACTCGAAACCTTGAATTTCCCGCGTTCCCTTCCTCATTCTCATCTACCTCCAACCCCATTCACCAGTGCTCTTACCGTTCTCCGTTAATTCTGAAAAAGACTCTTGAAAAGTGATAGGTAATAAATGGTCCACGTAATATTATGGTCTATGATACCAAGAAATCAAGCTTCGTCTTTTAACGAAATCATCGTCTTTTTTCTAAAATACATGGAATCGACCGTAGCTCGCAAGACACTCTAGTTGCTAGAGTCTTGATCCAGAGTCGGCCTCCAGGTGTTTGGAAACCGATCGTGGCACGTGCCGCAGTAGGAATTCGTGACTCGAAGAAATAATCGTCGACGTGTTCTGTGCAATCGCGGTTATTTTCGTGTCTGCGGAGAAAGAAAGAGAGAGAGAGAGAGAGAGAGAGAGAGCGAGCGAGAGCGAAAGAGAGAGAGAGGAAGAGAGAGAGAAAGAGAGAGAGAAAGAGTGAAAGGGGAGGGGGAGAAAGTGTTTACTCGTGACGATACTCAGGTGAATAGAAGGTAAAATATCCAGGGACGGATCACAGAGGTTTGGATGGTGTTTCGAGGATCGATTACGGGGATGAGGGACTCGCGGGTGTCACAGAATGACTCGTGCACGTTGTGAGGGAGTCCGGTGCGGTAACATGCGCGAGATCCTGCGTGCTTCCAAGGGCAGATAGCTCGTTCTGTCGAGGAGAACATCCCCAGGGAGAACAACAGCTGAAAGAACCCTAGAAGATCCTGAAGGATTGAGAGTCGCGCGGGACACCTCAGGTTCGTCGATTTTCCTTTTCATTCAGAATTTTCACCTTGATTTTAACAACTTAATTAATGGAATAACCAATTTTTAATGGATATGCTACATGTAGCGATACTTTAAAGAAGCTTAACTAATACCTTATAAATATATGATAGGAATTTTTTGCTCTGCTATTTTTTTTACTCGTAATATCGGTTTAAAGTCGTTAAAATATCGCTTTTGGACCATACAATGAAGAATCTATGTGATAACTCTTACATAACGGTGTATATGCATTTAGCGATCGTAATAATAGAAATTCGTTACCTTGATAGATTTTCCCTGTTTTGAATTATAAAAGAGAAGTCTGTAATCTACAATTTGTAACTTCGTTATTATTGTCTCAAAACGGAGCTTAGGCTTGGCTAATTACTAGATGAGTAATCGATTACTGGGATTCGTTCGTACATTAGTCAGGGTTGAGTAACTTTCTGAACGATTTTCTTCCATTTCTTTCGTCCAGAACACCTGGATCTCAACGCAAAAGGCTTTCGAAAATAGTGTCCGTGATCTTAAATCTTGATTGCTACCATTACGAACACCTGAGCATTGTAATACAACGGTATTTATAGACAAGCGAGTTATTAATGTGCGTCCCTACTTATGGTAATTTGTACATAGAAATCCATTAGACTTCAAAATTAGTATAATCATTAGTTATCCATACACTGGCAGGAATAATGGAGAAAAATGGTTTAAATAATGGACTTAGATCGATCAGTAAAATTTTCATCGTTACACCTTTAAATGACTGGAATATACTCATAATAGCTTCCAGGTATTTCCAAATTGCGTTGTTCGTGTAATTTATCGTTTGTTGGTGACGTCAACATGCTTGACATTTTTGGGATACTTCGTTTGACATTTTTTGGTAGGACAATATTTTTAATTGTCGCTAATAACCGAATTAGATATGTATAATAATTCTTACGTGTTTCATCGCGATCATCTGAAATGAAATTATCTATAAATCTCGATACTATCAAATATCGTGATAGGTATTTAATGGGCCATTAAGTTTCCCAAATTAACACATTGGTCCCATAAACATCCACAGACACTCAACGTCGTTCTTTCCAATCATCATTACTTCGCTTCGTCACAAGCATTCCCATAAAATACTTCATAAATTCTCTGTACCAAAGAGTAATCTAAACACCACCTACGTACTGATAATATTCAATACTTAATGATTTATAGAAATTTCTGAATCACCACACGAGTCCTACAATAAGCTATAGATGTGTAGTATGAAAAATTTCAATTATTGTTATCTCATTTTTTCGCAAGCTTCCCCATAAAACGTTTCATCAATCTCGATCAGTCTCGCGTAAAACACACAATAGCCTACAAAAATTTTGAAATTACCACACAGATCCCAGAATCGATTACGAAAAGTCAGTATTACCTTTCTATCCATCATCGCTTCATTTCCTTGTTACGATAATGCTCGACACACAGTAGCTTACAAAAATTTCTAAATTACTATGCGGATCCCATAAGGAATTTCCACTTATCATTGATTCACTTCCTCGCAGACTTCGTTACAAAACAGTCCACAAATCTCGACACACGTCCATTAGAACACCATATTGCCAATATACTGGAACAGCTGAATGCTTCCTGAAGTATCAGAACTTAAACCAATTACCAGTAGTACCCACTATAAATTTAACGCCACATCTCTAAATTACCACGTTTGAATCTAACAGAAGCCGACATTAGTGCAGATTTTTCATAGGGAAGTACCAAGCAATCAGTTACACCACGTTGCTCTAGAAGTGATCTCTAGCGAGATCGTGTTTGCATAAATCCTGTTTCGATCGGTAAAAAGGACACGTTAAGTTAACGCGGAACTGTCTCTGGACTTTGCCTCTGCTTACTCGAGAATCGAGATCGCATTAGTTTAACGATGACGCCAATCGAAGCGTTGTAATGCAATGACCAAAAGTAAGAATTTTTAATACCAGCAAAGGAAATGTATTTTTCTTAATCTTGTCATTTATCTATACTACTTCTAATAATTCTAATAAAGACTTCTTCTTCGTTTATGCTACTTACTTTCTCACGTATTTTCCGTATTAATGTCTTTGATGCAAATACACGATCGCTTTAATCGTCGCTACCTGTAGTGTCAATTTATCGACGCGTGCGTCAGGATAGCGCCGTCTGACGGGGATTTTTTCGCGAGTAGGCTACGCTTGTCAGGTTAGCCACCTGTTGCGCAAGGGAATCCCCTCTACGGCCAGCGGTGTGGAATCTTCATTTTTGTCTAGCGAGCTGCGACGGCGGCGTGGCATTAAGAAAGCGTGCCTCCGCGGTGTCACTGATTGATGACCACGCGAAGACAATTCAACGAGCATCTCCCCTTCCTGGAGCCGTGAAATGAGAGACGCCACGCGCAAATCAAAGTCGATGACGTCGGCTCTTTCAGGGGAATTTATTTGGAAACAGCAATTAGAAACTTCTCTTCTTTTATTCTTCTGGTTCTTAGAGTTGAACGAATAGGATGAAAGCTCGATAGCTGCGATGGGTTTCCTTTGTTTTGAATGAACGTTAGGAGATTCTTTTATCTAGGTGTGCTTGTAGTAGTATTTTAGTGGTATGTTTAGCAGTATATTTTAATGACATTTTCTTGATTAACCTGTTATCTTAAATTAAATTATCTTGTATCGACGTTCCTCGACTGAGTCGAATCTTTACTCAATGAACAAAAGTTCATCCCACTTTGATCCTGTTTTGACTTTTAAAATTTCATTTACCTAATTTGTAAAGAAATAGAGGAAAGGCTGAACGAAAGTAACGACAGCCACGGATAAGTGATTAAAATCGATTTATTTCGGAAGTGTGCGATTTCTAGGCAATGTATAATCGAGGAAAACGCTCAGTCGATTTCTATAGTCGTCATGCTAGTCGTTTACATCCCGTAGATTTATTCGCGTATTTAGAACGGGGCATCGACATTGCCTTCGATAGCGAAGATAATACGCGAGCTGCTTTGATTTATGGTACCTTACCATGAAGTGAAACGGAACCACTAGATTTCTCGTTGTTAGATAACGTCGTAAGCAGGAATGCTTTCTTACTTGCGCCGCGAGAAACGCGATCTGGATTGCAAATCGCTTGTAATAAATCTCGCGAATCAATAACAAATAGAGCTGCTGATCGATGTTTCATTGGAATGTCCGATATCAAAGCCATTGTAAACACACTTATTAACACGCTTGACGAATTTTTGCAATTTTTTTATATCAGATAATTAATTATTTTAATGATAATTATAGCATATCGATTTACCACTTTGGCCTTCAAAAGTTAATCGTTGAAATATTGGAAAGTTTCGAAATTCCAAGGGTCGAGGTCATTGTCATCGAGGATCGAATCAGTGACTGGATCTCGCGAGGCTTCTCGCCGATCATCGTCCTCTTGTTCTTTTCTTTTGCCTTCTTTCCGCCGCCTGCTCGAGCGAAACAAGAAAAAGAATGGAATCACTGGCAGCTGGTGCTTTCTACCAATTAGAAACCAGCGATAGCGGATCGCCGCGAACAATTCTCGATTTTTTTAGCCTACATCGTGAAACGTCTATTTAAATGCCATACATCCTAGTGGATCACTGGATCTTTACGAGGAAAATCCTGTTACAATTTTTCCAGCAGGCAAGTTTATTGCCTCGCCTACGATCCAAGGATCGGTTCGTTGTCATAAGGAATTATGGCAGTATTTTATCCAAACTGGTTTTATGTGTTTCGTTTCGTTTTCTCAATAGATAATTGGCTTTCATTTAAAAATGTAATTAGATAGAAGGTCGATCAGTAGAAATGTACATACAATACATGCAAGGAGAAAAGTAAAAGCGAATGATATAAAAATCGATCGATAATTGTATTTTGATGATCTTGTATTATAATAATATTATTATTGGTGATATAAAGCGTACAAGGAACAGATATAGTAAATAGAACGACGATAGTGAAATTTCTGCAGTGATACAGCTAGCATGACCCGTGATTGTTGTGACCCGCACACGCTGGTTCAGACCAGAACTATAATGGTTCCTGCGCGTAGAAAATTATAGTAATTTGATATCAGTAATTTTGGTAATAATACTGCTAGTATTCAATAATAACGCTATAACGATATTATTAACAAGGATTAAGCTCGACGTAATCTCTGCGTGTCGCAAAAGGCGCTTGAAAGAGAAAACCTATGAGAATGAGCCACGAAAAGAGAGTTAACAAATTTTCATGAATTCTATTAAAGCCTTAATAGTAGCTACAATTCCTTGAACTGGAAAGTAATTTCTCGATAATACGAAAATTTTGTCATCGAAGATTTTTAGTCCAATCTATGACGTATAGTGATTTGCCAGAGTGCATATTAAACTAAAAAGGGACGAAAATTGAATATTATTCATGTTTCTAATCATCAAATGCTTTCGGATAATGGTTAGCTCAACGGGATAGCTTTCGATTTATCGGTGATTACCCATTTCATATCTCGCGCCATATACCCGCGTGTATTTGGTTTCTTTTGTGACTGGCGGAACACAATGAACCACGTAATCGAAGGGATAGCGTAAATTCCATTGTTCGCCGTTTCAATTTATGCGGTTCAATTCGACACAATAATTTATTGTTCGGGCTGTGAATGAACGCCTTTCTCCGGCTGGACCACACTCGTAGAACCGGTTTAGAACCGTGAATCGTCTGTTGAATTATCGAACGATCCGCCATAGGAGAAACGATTTTCATTAATGAAAACCGTTTCTGGATATCGTACAGTCCAATTAATGAGCTTTCTCATGAATTTATACTGGTCTCGTTTTAAAGATGAATATTGCTCGTGTTAAAATCCTATCGATCCCAGACGCTAATGATTTACATTTAATTATCGCGTGCTGATTATAGTCTTGAGAATTCTTATGGTTATTTATGCTTCCTCAATTGGTATATTGGTAAAATGTCCAAAGTACGGTGCTTTCTACGGTACTTGGAAAAACACTTTTCTTACGAGCCTGCACTTTTTAAATTATGCTCTCGGCAACACGAATTTGCATAAATATCCGCACTCTAACTACTCTAATTACTGCGAGAAACGACTAATAATAGGAATTCCGACGACAGAAAAGAAATTACGATAGTTGCAAAGATATTCCATTAAAAAAAAAAAGTTACTGTGGTCACGTCAATCTGCTTTCAATAGAAAATTGCTTGTGTCGATTTAAAAAAATTATTCATGCTTAATAATCGCTATCAACACTAGTAACATTAGTAACAGTCGTTGCAATATAATAGCGATAGAAATTTCTCCCTAAACAAACAGCGTCGTTAATTTCATCCTAACGATGAAAAAGTGGCACGCGACAATTTTAGAAAACCGCGTGAAAAGATTGGACAACAAATGGCTGACATTTCACTGTGCCAGTCAGTTACATAAAGCTCGCTGTGTGTTTCCGAATCGAAACAGAGAAACTTGGACTATCGAGTAGGATATTGCCATTGCGGCGCGGCAACAAGAAGACCAGAACCGCCAGAAGCGATAGTTGCTGGACAACCGGGTAACCAGTTAGCTTTCGTTTTCGATAACCACTTGTTCAAATGTCTGCATTCTTTCTAAAGGTCGGTAATCGTGCGTAAGACCGCCAACCGTGAACGAGAAAAATGGTCGATATCAATCGATAAACCCTATTTATTTTCTACATTTTCGGTCATAATTATCTACTCGAGCCTGATCTACTTTATATTCTACTTTCTTTTTGCAATTGCACGCTGTGCGCTTGATACGTATAAAATAATCGAGACTGTTTGATAAATTCTATCTATCCTCCGTCCTTTTGGAATTACGTGTTCCGCGGTTGGATACTTATCACAGTTAACTCTTGTAGCAACTTGTTTAGTTAATGTATGGGAATCATGCAAAATGTAAAATAATTTGTTGCTTGCGGAGATATAGTGATTAGAGGGTAGAAAATTGCTGGATTTCGTGCAGTGTCATTACTAGAGCTTTTCATATATGAAGATCGTCGAAGGACTATTTTATTTTATCGCATTGATAAGGATTATAATTTTTCGAAGTCTTTGAATTATAAATTCTATTTGATAAAATCTCGAGCGATCTACATAATAGCATATAGCAAATATTTCAAGCTTCTCGTCTGGCTGGATATTACGTAAAACACGACTCGAAACAGGATTTCTTGGGTAATCGAAAGAAATAAAAAATATAAGGCGCGCGTACTCGAAGTAATATGCAAATGCGCGGATTCGAGAACGACGGTTTTACTCTTTGCTCTGCTTTCATCGTAATTCGCGTCTTAGATAATACGGCGAAAAATACCAAGTTTTGTCACTCGCCGAGTTATCCGCGAATCGCAAGCCATCCAGCAACTATTGATTACCCGGCGATGACGATCGACGCGTATCGATTTCACATTTCCTCGCGAGACATCGTCGCTTCTCCTTCGGAAAAACGCGTAACGTGAAAAGGAAAGCTGGAAAAATCGATTGAAAAAATTGAATTTGTCATTCGATGTGTAAAAGATGATTTAGAATTTTATTGAAAAATAATCAATACAGAAAATTGTATTATAGGGCTTACTTAATTGCTTTTCAGATTTAAACGAATCTTTTGTAGAAATTTTGCATTGGAATTAATATTTATAATTCTTTGGTTCTCACTTCGAATTCTCCCACTTTTCAATAACAAATTCCTAAAATATTATTAATCTACAAATAGTAAAATATTTTAAAAATTCCTTCTATCACAAAATCACTAATATTCGCGAATATTTTCTTCCTCGTAGTTATTCGTGTTCGCAATTCTTCGACCAGACGATGAATTCACGCTATCCAATATCGTGAGAGTTTTCCACAATGCACTTAGAAAGTGTACAAAAAGTGCTGCATTCCTTTTTTTCCCGCTTTTCTTGTTCTATCCGCTCGCGATCGATAACTCTCTAACGATAATCGATACCGTGTTACGTAAGTCGGTTTTTACTCGGCAAAATGTATTGTGGCACTTTCCCGAATGTATCGTATTACGGAAAGAACGGTTCGCACTGTGCATTCCATGATTTTACCCCTTTTCTTCTTCGTTCTCGAAACCGCAGTTAGAAAAAACTTCTTCCTTTACACTTCATTACCGCCACTTATATAAATATTCGAAATCAACGGGTTTTGAACGATAATTTTATCGTATGGTTGGCTAATTGCTGTTATATAATTGTATAAATTATTACATAATTATATAAATACACGTGATCCAAATGAGTAATATAGTTCGCGATTTTGAAATCTTGCATACCTAGTTTTAGTGAAATTTTATTTGTCTTTCTTACCGAAGCAAAATTCATGCATGCAAGATGAAATACTTGAGCTGGAGATTATTCCATGTACAAAAATGAGTCGAGAATATGGAATAATGTTTTCTCGATGGAAATCTCGTTTTTTGTGAAAACCAAGTTTGAAAATTTGCCAGATATGCGTTTACTTGGTTAACTTGCGATATTTCAGATCCAATTTTCTCGAAAACGTAGCTCCAACTAATTTACCATTGTTAATTTATCGCTAGAAGTTGTGAGAAAATCTTTCACGAAACATTCAAAGATTAAATCAATCATCCGTGCAAGCGTGAACGTGGCTTGAGCTACTTCGAGGACAGCGAAACGTGCAGCGTGAATCAGGCATTACAAAATGCAATGTCCGGCCTTGTACCTCTGCTTTTCATCTGGATTCACTCGTAAGCTTTTTTTTCCGAGTTTCAACTCTCAGATTGACTTTCAACAGCTGAGGCACAGTTTCACCATCGTTACGCCTGCTCGATTCAATAAAGCCGTCAAAGAAAATGGAAAACGTCAAAGTCCTCGGTGAATCTACTTGAGACTGAATCGTACCAAACGCGTTAATAGAGGAGCGTTTCAACGAAGATTAACGGAGACTGACGATTTCGTTTTTCTTACTAGCTCGAGTATTATGTTTTTCTAACAAAGTTCTAGTTCTCTACGGATGGTCTCTGAGAGTAAACAGCTTTCTCTTGGGAAGACATGTAACGATATTTTAATTCGTGAAATGCAATCCTTTTGAAAATGTCGGGTCGAAAATGTGGAATAAGTTTTCTCGCAGCAGGTTTCGTCTTCGAGAAAATTGATTTCTAAAATGACCGTGGCTATCGTTATTACGAACTGATTATAAATTATAATTTTCTACAATAATATATGTATGTACTATATTTTCCGTCACATGATTTATTTATAGAAAATATAACGATCTTTTGCGGTCGAAACTTGCAATTATCTCACGTTTAACCGCTTCGTGTACCAATCTTGAATCAGTTAATCTCAAAATTGAGCTGTTAACCTTTATAACGAATAAGGAGGTACGAAAATTACAGTGGGAAAGACTGATTTGTAATGCAAATGAGACGCCAATAGCGATCGAGACCCGATCAGATTTTCTGTTTAATCGTTCAATCTCGTTTCTAACGCGATATCTCTTTTACGGAGACATCTGTGTTCTATTCGATGTTAATAGATTCGGTAGATGTTTCGCGATTCGAAGATAGCTGGGTGAATTCATTTCTCGTTTACTATATAGAGTGTCTTGCTGAGATTAAGTATCTCCGATACTTTCACTGCTATTGAAACTATTGAAAAAAGTTTGTTCGCACAAGATTATCTTGAAGAGCGATCTAAGGCCACTGATATCCTTTGCATAGTAATAATATATTTTCTATCGTTTTATAAGAAATTTATAGTTTATGATAAAAAAATGTTATCCATAAGAAAATTTTGAAAATTATTAACATGGTTTTACGTTATCCTATTTTATCGTCGATAACAATGAAAATAATTTAGATGTTCGATTTCAATGAGATACCCTGTGTATACACCGGTACGCTACAGTAACTCCATCCTCCGCTACGAGGATTTCATTTCCTCTGTTGTCGATTTCGAACGAATTCCCTTGGCTGGTCGATCTAATCTGACAAAATAGACATTGACAGAAATACGATGGGAATCGAAGAAGCTTCTTCTCATTCGATCATTCATGAGAGTATTTCTATTAAGCGCACGGTACCGTGAAGCTGCTGGTTTGAAAAAATACAACGACTGTGCATTTAACGATGAAAAATTACATTCTTTATTGCGAAAACAACGGTGTACATGGGTACTATAATAAAACAAAATTTTGTACATTTTGCAAACCAGCTATGGAATCAGCCAACCGTCGTCCAAACCTTAATCTTAACTTTGGCGAAGGCTTAGGGTATCGACATTTGGAGGGTTGATTTTACCCCTTCAACTTGAGTTAAAAGTGCTTGCAGCTAAAAAAGTTAGCTGTTAGTTGCGTTAGCACAGCAGAAGCGTGAAATTCGTTAAACTTTCAAATAGCCAAAATGCAGTACCATTTCTTGCTAAAGGTTCGAAGCCTAAAGTTTCTGTACGGTCTGCAATACATTTTGTGGCTCTGTGACGATCATGGCCAGATTACATAACCGCGAGGTTCCTCTAGGAGGAACATAAGATTTGAGGATTATGAAGTTAAAGTCTCTTGACCCCAGAATGCTTCGTAACTATCCTGCAACTTCTGATTCGTCTGGTTAAGCGTTCTTATTCATCGGTCAATTAGCAATTCCAAGATCAGCGAAATGAAATTGGAAGCAGAAGACGGTAAAGTATGGAATAGAAGAAAGGAAAAAGCGAGCCGGGTACTGAACAACTCTGTCTATTACACACGACCTCGTTTACACCGGCATTACGTGGGCGTGCAGTACTTTGTAACAACATGTAAACGTCGCCGAAACGATCGAACGTGTTTCGGCTACAGTCGTAAAGAGAAATTTACAGTATCGTATGAGAGTTCGATATTCTTTACGATTGACATCATCGATCCGGCCTTTTCAAAAAGGAGAAAGTGACTCTGTAATCGTTTTGAGAATTCATGTCGAGGTAACGCCCAATATCAGTAAAAATCCAATCCCTCAAACCCTATTAAGACACAATTAGGACACTAAAAATCCAATATTTTCTCCATATCGAAAGATCATACACAGGTATTTACATATCAACCCGTTGACGTACGATTTAATTGAGATTAGCTGGTCATTGCATATGTACTTTGTATTACAATATCATTCGCATTATTTCTATACATTTCTATTACTATCACGATACCGTGTAATATGTAGGATCAACTAAAATACGTAGTAATTACTTTGAATTCTAATTTACACGTATGGTGAAACATACATGTGAAAAAGGAGAATATTTCATTTACTGATAGACCAATCTAATTAGTAAAATTTGCAACGCACCAAAACAGTTGACTTTGATCTACGTTGAACAGATTTGTAGCAGGATTTGTTTACCTATTTCGTTGTCGAATGCATCGAAATGCGATCGAAGCGTGCCGCGACACTTCTAACGAATTCTAATGAATTCCTCGAAAGTGTCTGGCGAAACGACGGACGATCGATTTATAGCCTGTTCAATTTTCACACGTGCATAGTAAAATAAACGAGGTTCGAAGTCTCGTAATAATAAAAATATTCGATTCTATGGTGACATGGTTATGCGATCATGGTGAATTATAATAACGTTCGGTTCGATTGGGAAAAATGTTGCAAGATCGAAAGTGTAAATAAGTTTATTTATCACGGTGCGAGCAGAAAATTGACATTTCACGGAGTCTAACATCGGGCGGTAGCTTTCGCAACCGTTTCGTAATCATTTATTCTGTTTTATTAAAGACGCGCATTAAATATGGATAACGTTACGCTGTGTGCGATCGCCCGATAGCGAATTTATTGTAACACGGAAACGCGGCGAGATATAAATGATCGGTTAACGTGGTTCGCTGATGTGGTCCTAGTGACTCACCGTGGAAGTGTAATTTCATTTCTTCGACGTTTTACATCGTAGCGATTAGAATTCTGAGTTACGGTTGGTGGTCTGTGCTTTAGATTAAATTATTCATTGCAGAAAACCTTTAACGATAAGTATATCTGGTTATGTAGATGGCGATATAATAAAAATATTACGAACCGATGGATTTAAGAATTCGAGAATTTCTGAATTAAAGCGATTAGAAATTCAGGTATCTTTTTGACCAGGTATATTTTGAAATTCAGGTAGGTACATGGATTTATGTTCTTTGGAAACCATGTATTTTTTAATTTGGATATCTAGAAATTCGAAAACCTGATACTTTTCGAATTCAGACGCATAAACCAAGAGCTAGGAATTTAAATATCCTGGGACCAAATGTCTTTGGAATTTAGGCATTTTGAAATTCAGGTACGTAGCTCGGAATTTAGATACCGCGCAAATTAAAATTCTGCGAAGCGAACCAAGAATTCTAAATTAAAAATTTTCAAACAACCCCCTGAATTTGAAACTTGCAAAGAACTAAGAAAACCAAGAGTTCAAAAATCTAATCGCACCATACACCGAAGCAGCGGATAAACAGACGAAATTATTATTCGAAACAGGATCGATTTATCCCGTTCTTTGTGTGTTAACAAACCCGCAGAGTCCTGCCGAATTTCATTTGCTGAAAATATCGTCGCTCGAATTCCTCGACAGCGAGCATTTTGAAAGTGTAATAAGGCACACGCGAGTTAACCGTATGAAGGTATCGGCGCTACGATCAACAAATCGGCCATTTAAGAGCGATCGAATGGAGAACGGAGATTTGTTTTGTATGTGTAACAATTTACATAATCTGAGTCTGCAATCGCTGGTCTAGCTGGTCTAGCTTCGATCAAACGTAAGGGGAAAGCCGAAAGTCTCGTTACAATCGTTCATTTTTCTTTTCGTTGGCTCTTGCACATGGTGTAAGTATAACGCGCAGAGCTGTGTATGGAAATAGTTACATTATCGTAATGCAATTTCTCTTGTCGTTACGTATTTTATATCTCATTGTTCCTTTACGATTGACATCACTTTAGAGCTTTCTTGTACAGTATTGTCTCGTTGACAAATATTTCTGTTGTAGGTTTTTGAAAGTTTAATAAGTTAGGTACTTAGAGATTTAAATGGACTAGAAATATTTGGAATTCAGGTAGTGCGAATTGGGATTTAAGGACTTTGATATCTTGGTAACTTAAATACGATAATATTTGGGAATTTAAATGGATTAGGATTATTTGAAATTCAATCATTTTGGAAATTTGGATTTTGAGGCCTCCAATATGTTAGTAACTTAAATAATTGGAACTAGGATGTCTTGGATATTTGAATATCGGAAACTCAATTCTTTATAACTTGATTTATTATTCAGAAACGACTTAAGGACTTATACCGGCCCTTTTATTGTTAATGTTATTATTTCCTTGGATTCTCAGAAGTTAAATTGTATAAAAATATCATAGCTGAATAAAGAAATTTATGTCGTTCAAAAATATGGTTTTATTTTTATTTTCTAGAACGTTTATACATATTCAATCGATGATCCAGATCTCCTCGCTTTCAACGTATTCGTTCTACGTGCAATGCGGTGAATCAGCTCGAAGGATGGCTGGTTGAGAGCAGAGCGAATCTCCATTCTCTTTCTCGCATCGCGTTGGTCTACGATTGCCGATTTCGTAGCACGATTCCACCTTCCTCGGACGTTACGTTTCAATTCGAGACGATTTTATGGAAAGTGAAAGCAAACGCAGCATCGTTTGCCAGTGATCAATTAGTCTTTGTCTAAATCGTACGATTCCCACGATGCGGGAGAGCAACTAGTCCACTTCGAGATTGAACGAATGTCGATCTAAATAGCCCATTGCAATTCTAAATATCTTTCGTCATAGAAATGCTGTTATAATACTAAATAGTTTCTTAATATTCTATGGTCGATGAATTTTGCAAAACGCGGATAATTTAGGGATCCAAATATTTGGCATTCAGATAGTTTGGGAATTTTGCTATTTTTAAATCTCAAATATTTGGATGCTTTGGAAATTAGAATATTTTAAGCTGTCAAATCTTTGAAATTCAAATAGCATTGGAATACATATATTTTATTTTGATTTTGAATTTTGATGGTCTGATTGATTAAAATATTTTAGGCTTTCGAAAGCAAATTCCTAAAAGAAAATTTACCTAACAGAGATTTAACGTTTAAATATCCAAGATTATATTTATATTTAGTACTCTGGTCGATTCATTTTCTATCCGGGAATACATTGGGCAGAATTTCATCCACGCGACTATTCATCCTTCTTTCTTACAACTTTACGTAACCAGTTAATTATCGCTGAGTCGATCGACTCTTCGTCGTGTTCTTCTTGCCTAATCGATCGCTATCGCGACGATCCTCGGTCAAAAACATGAAAAGTCGAGCGCGCAGCTTTCTTTCTAGCCCTGAAGGAACACCTGTGTCCTCGGTTTATGTAAAAGCGCAACGATTGAACGAGCTATCGATGGAGAAAATCTTTCTAGAGCACACGGAATCCACTCGGGGATACATAAATCAGCCTCGAGATCGAGAGTTGCGAATCGAGGATTCTAGATCCGCGGATGAATGGATCGTGGACTACTTCTGTTTTCTTCGCTTCAACGTAAATTATAGTAAATAGCCAGCAAATAATATAAGAAGATCAACGTATAATAGAATCGTTTTTCGTTAGAAAAATAAAATTGGAGAAACGAAAGTGACCGTAGTAGAACACAGCAATGCAAAGATCAAGTAAATGATTTGGTTCCTAATCTTGTATGTCCCAATTTTCTATTTCCTAATTTTCAATTTAACGATTAAGTCGTAACTCACGTTACGCGTCAACGACACCTGTCTTTGTCTTGAGAAAAAAAATCTTTCTTCGTAAAAAGCGTAAAAATTTGCAAACGTTTCCTCGAATAAATTAACATTTCACCATTCCATGGCTATTTCAATCTCGACCATATTACAATATTCATAACAGCGTCGTTAAGTGTCAAGGTAACGGCAACGGAGGATTTATTTGCCAACGAATGATTTAAGATCCTCCTCGAGCGCATCCTCGACTTTCTAAAACGATCGATCGACTTTGTCCCGGCACACAGAGTCATCACGAACTCGCCCTCGCTACGTTTCGAAGAAAACGATTTTCCCGAGACGATTGAACGCGTTACGTTATAGTCGAGTGGAACAATCCCTTTTCTGAACGGAGAACGGTCCTCGTTTCCGCTCGTAGATCGATCGACCGGATATTGCCGGCCTCGCGTGTCGATCCTCGTCCTCCGTGATCTAGATCCTCCGGTGCATTCAGACATTGTCCCCGTGGATTCGTGCAGCTCGATTTCGGTCTTCGACTTTCTAATGCGAATTTCAAGTTTCCAAGCACTTTGTACGATTGGATGCTATTTGATTCAAAATGGATTTAGGTCAGATTAGATTAGCTTAAATTAAATCAAGTTAAATAGATTAGGGTTAAATGAGACCCATAATCAATTACGAAACGACCTGCTTAGAGGTTCTTTACGCGAATTCACCTGCACATAATACAGTCGTCGCTCGTCAAGTAGCCTTTCCAGACGTCCTTGAATTTTCTACTTTTAAAAATAGAAAGGGAAAAGCAGAAAGAAATATTTACTCAGTACGGACATTTTTACATATTTCTTCTCTTTGATCCTTACTGAAATAGTAAGTAGCTATGTAACAGTAAAAATGACTGGAAAGTACTATACTTTATATATTCCTAGCTAACTGTATCAGCAAACAAGCTTGATATCGTTGGAAAGTGTTTGATCCTTTACCAGGTCTAGTGAAATTACAGCGAGTGAAAGAAGCAAGGTTTTTTAGTTTATTTAAGTAAAGTCCCGTTCTCAGGTGTGAAATATACAGTGCACAGGAATTATATAAACTGCGGTGTGGAACTTTGAAGTAAGATTTGATCAAAAACTGTTAAGTAACTCAAGGAAGAATATCGTAAAACCGGCAGATGTAAATCATTGTTCATTGTAATGAACTTTTATGTAAGATAATTTGCTTTATTTACGGTGGTGTTTACGGAGGCAAAAAATTAAATTCCATTTTTTTTTTTTTTTTTATATAAGACGAAAAATGATCATTATACATAAGCAATACCAAAAATTCGTTGTACGAAAGCTTACCCGACGAATAAAAAGAGTGTAAAATCGTTTGTAATGAGAAAAGTAACCATATGATTATCTGGCAAGTATCCAAAGGCGTGGCATCGATCGTTTTTAAACTGTACAACGTTCGCGATACAGAATCGGGGAAAGTCGTTCGCCATGGAAACGAGTCACGGCCGATGTGCCGGTTTTACGTAAGGTGAAAATCGCCTTTAAGGCGAAAGAGGATCGCCATGGATGCAAAGGAGAGAAAGAAACCGAGCAACCATGCATACGATCATATCTTGCATGAATCACAATTTTCACATAACTGCACATTTCCATTTCTCCCTGGAACAACGTAAACGATTCTTTAAGCTCGTGTATATTTACTCAAAATCTATCAAATTCCTACATTCGCGTTACTCCTTTGTCCTAAGAGGACGACAAACTAACGAACATTATGTTACATTTTTCAAAGAAAAGGTTCCCATAAAACTTCCATATAAAAACTATTGTATATAGAAAATCTATGAAAAGTTTTTTCATTAATATCGAAAAAACAAAATCCCGCAAGTCCATCGACTTCCTACGTTGCTGTTGCTTCTTCGTCCTTAGAAAACGACGAATTACCAAACAGTATGTTACGTTTGATATTAAAAAGCTCGTTTCTCAGAGTTTATCAAATTTTTAGATTCTTGGTTCCACGAGGTCGCGGTACATGAAATTCCCGACGAGTCCTCGACGAATGGTTACGGTACAGGAGACGAAAGAGCACGGCTCATCAGGAATTGTACGCACGTTAATGGCGGCCGTGTTCCTCGATTTCGTATTCACAACGAGGGCCGCGATCGACCAAGACGTCGGTGGACGTTTTCGTGACGCGCTAAGCGAAACAAAATACCACAATCGGGTGGTTCATTCCTATTACAAGATCTGACGAAACTTTACTTGACTTTGTTGCTCTCGCTGGATCCCTCCATTCTTCGTTTTCAATGTTCCTTTCCCACATTTATTCAATGACGATCATTTCGTGGAATTTATTTATTACTCGTTCGAGCGCTACGTCAATTGTAAGGCAAATCGGAGTTATCAATAGGTGTAGTTATCGATGCATTTGACGATGTTTGACATCGTTGGATCTTCAAGGTTTTCGAAAAATGAAATGGATCGAATTATACGTATATGAACGTAAGCTTTAACGATAGAAGTAAGATTAATGATAATTTTGTACTATGAAAAGGATGAGACGGGACGAACTACATATATAGAGCATCGAATCAATTTTGACGTAAGATAGGAAGAGATTATTAATTGGCTCGGTACTTAAGCGAGGATCGCGAAAACGGGGAAAAGAAGTCTGCTGTGCCAGAAACAATTCCGTTGGCCGTTTCGTGGCTTGCAAAGAGGCACCGTTACCCGCTCGTGTTCCTACGTGCTCGACCTGAATTAATTCCGCTGCAACGCGGCCATTGTGCTCCGACGAGGACTTTCGAGTGCGCCACCGTTGATCCACTGCACATGTTCGAATTTTATCGATCCGGATGATCGAAGCTCTGACTTCCACTGGCTTCGTTTAACCCGCTAGACGAAATTTCTTTTCTACTCTAAATTTCCTAGTAGTTTGGTACTCTTGTATAGTTTTTTATTTGATCCTGTTTGAAAAAGTTTGAATCCTATTTGATAAAGTTTGGAGTAGTTTGAAGTAGTGGCATGTTAGATTTCGGAGTTTGAACGAGTTTGAGAATTGATTTAGGTGTGCTGAATGGCTGATGGATTATAAAGTTGGTACTTATCTGTAAGCGCTCGATATATGTTCTCTTTTTCTCTTTCACTGTATTTCATCGAGAATAAAGAGCATTTATTAACATTGACAAATCTTTCAAAACGACTACTCGATCGCTGTTAAGAGAACTTCGCTAAATTATGTGTTTCGCGGATAGATTGCCCAAGAACAGTACAATCGCCACAATTATCCGCGCATTTCACGTACGATCGGCTTAAACGTGGTCTTTCATAAGACTAATTGCTTTTAATTGATCGAACGGACGCAATCGTCGGGCAGAATCGAGGGATCGATCAGAAAATTCCCGCTTTTCAAGACTGACGAATGATAGATGGCAATAATGCAACGCTAAGAGATGCTAATTGCGGCTAAATTGCACGAAGGCGTACAAGAATCTCTGAACAAAGTAAATTCATTCCTATCCGCTCGGAAACTTTACGTATTCTCTCTTGAACCTGACCAGTGCATCTTTGAAACGTGTATTTTCATCTATGCTATCGCAGATCTCAATCTCTTCTCTATTTGAAAGAATAATTTCTAAATAAACCTTTCAAATAATGTCACACTTACTATATGATAAATAATATCAATTGACGTTATGTTATTTATTATAAAATAAATTCGATAAATTTGTAGAATCAATAGTAATGCATTTTAAAATGTGATATAATAATAATAATAATAATACCGTGAGAAAGTAAAATAAAATAAAATTTTTGCCAGAAATTTAATCGCTAACCACGAAAAATTCTTCTGTTTCAGGCTGAAGGAATTGATCGTAGCCATGAACCTCGCGCTGCATGGATTTTTGTTGCAAGGTGAGTCTCGTCAACCTAATTCTCTCCTATCATCTCCGGTATCGACCTAATTTACCGATACGAAATATTCGAAAGAAAGATGTTACCGTCGATTTGTCAGCGACGAATTTAGTGGAAATTTCGAATAAAATTCAACTCCCCTCGCGAATCAATCGTTGCCTCGGTTGCACGCATGTGCTCGAAATAATGGAATGCAATATGGTGCATCGCGGGAACAATGCATCCGAGGAGGAATACGCAGCCTCGAGAATCGAGGGTTGACCTAACTCAACTTGCCTCGTTGCATACGAGGTCCTCGAAAGTCGGAGGGAAACCGAACAATGCGTGGAGGAAGCGCAAATGGCATGCAACTGGCTGCATGGAGTGCATGCACTGCATCCTTCTGTACTTTATCGCTCTACTACCTTTCATTTTCTTTTTCTTTTCTCTTTTTCACTACGTTCATGCGTACGAAAGTTAAATTTCAGCGCCAATACCATCCATTAAATTAAATTTTGTTCTGAATTTACGTTAATTTTTACATTTAATCGGCGGAAATAAGATACGTAAAATTGTAAAATATTTGCCAATGTCTCAGAAATTCAAGTAATTTTAATCAACATGTCCAATTAATGATCGCACTGATCGATCCTAGTTGGTAGTCGCAAGGGAGAGAAATGAAGAAACTAATAGCAGGTTCTTGAGCAATTAGCGTTGCCTGGACAGAATGGCGTATGTGTGCACCGAAACTATTCGCGATTCTTCCGCCGTACGAGATTCTCTCCTTTCCTCCCATCGGCACGATTCATTCGCGATTCTCGTATCGTGGCCGACGTACGGTCTCGTGTTTACGTTCACGTAGGAAACACCTTGACTCGACACGAAAACCCAGTTAGCATCGCGATACACCATCTACACGCGAAGACGTGCCTCGTGATATCTACCACCGATTAGACACGTTTTTTAAATAATTTAATTACTTTGGTAAAATTTTTGATTACGTCAAATTTGCTTTGTTCCTTTTTTATTTTGCATCAAATATTGAATTATACTTGTAGGATCAATGAGTTTCTCTTTTTAATATACGGGTTACTACGTCGTATTATTCTTTCACTCTTACATTTGAAAACTCAAACCTATACATCTGTTACGTATATCATTTTTTCCAGAAAAATTCTCGATAATATAGTTTAAACAAAATACTCCGAAACCGAATTCCTCTCTAAACGAAAATACGTACTTCTCAGTCATCCTCCCACGTTGTTTGCTAAAAAAAAAATCCCAGTGTGGTATAATATACACGCCTTAAAACCAAATCAAAGGCTTACTATTCTCCACGAGAAACATTCGAGACTCTCGACAAGGCTTACAAGGAGGAAGATACATAAGTCGATTCACCGGAGACGGACGCAAAGGATTTTCTGGGAAGACAGGAGGATGTACGAGCCGCAATAAAATCGCAAACAAGTGGACGTACACTAGCGTTCAAAAGTTTAGAATTTCCACGCGTTCTATTGAACCAGCAATTACCTTAACAGCTTTAATACCTCGGAAAATTCTTCGGTGAAGGATATTTTGGGACAAAGTTCTTAGAGCTCTGTCTTCGAATTTCACTATCTCAGAAAATTCTTTGGTAAAAGATACGTTGAAGAATTCTTTGAACAAACAAACTTTCTCGAGGTAATAAAATTACCAGGCGGTCCAACATGCCTACAGATTCTGTTCTAATTTCCTAGTTATTGATTTATCGTTAACTTTTGTACAAATTTGACAATATTCGAATACTGTTACTTCGAGTCGACTTATGAACAGTAGTGTATACGAACGTCCCACGTGGTTCGACCGCGATGCATACGTTTCACGGACGGATGTCCCACGAGGCTGCATTCCTTGCCCGATGCAACTTCCATTTAGCTCCTACGTGAATGTAAATACGCTTGTACAAAGGTGGATTCGCACGTTTCGCGGCTGGTGGTCCAGAGACGCGGCTATTCCAACACGAAAATGGCGAATGTAATGAATACAAAGCCTGCCGTTTGCGTCCAGACCAGGAATTTTATGTATCGTTCCTCGGGGATGGCTTGTTTCAGTGTTCGAAGCTTTGACTACACGTATCCCGCATTTCTCGACAATGCAATTAGAGTAGAGTTTCTCGTGTTGAGATTAGCAATGTCTATGGAGATTGGAATTTAGGTACTTTAGTCGTTTCAGGTATTTTGCTTTAGCTTTTAGATATTTTAGTCGAAAAATTACTCTGGAAAATATCAAAATGCACATGTCATTGTAACATGCGTACATTGTAGGGAATGACATGAAATCGCTTTAGACAAATACTCGCTTCGTCATTAAGAGAGAATATTTAAAGAAGAGAGAATCAATCGCTTCATGGGAGATAGATTAATTTGAAATCGATAATTTCGTAAAAATTTCAATTTACACTGTCGTAAGACTTTCTTGAAGCGTCCCACGGTTGCATTTCTACCGAAAGACGAGCGAAAACCGCCCCCGCGGTTACTACATAAATGCAATAATCAATGAGTCATTCGTTGTCTACGAAACTCACGACTGCTTGCCTTTTATTGGCCATCTGTTCGACCTGTTTTAAGGCCGTTCGTACGTTTTCTCGTTACGATGCTCTCGTTCTGCGTAGATTGATCATCTTCTTAGGACGATGTCCTTAGATATGTATATAATTGCAAATACATTGACAACATTTGGAGCAAGTTTGCAAATGAAGTGGCAGCCAGCCACTCGATCAACGAGATTTCAGACTGTTCACGATTCTGTCAAGGAGATTTTAAAGGAAATCACACAGTGACCGACAAAGTATCGAATAAATTAGCAAACAGATCGACTGGATTAGAAACGAAGTCGTAACTCGATCTAGGGAATCAACTGGAAAGCTATCAAAGAGATATCCAACATGGTTATAGGTTGACGTATATTTCTGAGAATACAGTTGCAAATTGTCAATGCAGTAAGGTTCAGCGAGTAAAAACTCGCAGTGATTAATGGATTCGTGGTTAGTGAAATTCAGTAATGGATTTCTAATCGTAAAATAGATCAACTCTTGTTTTGAAACAGACTCTGATTTCGAAATTAGTTTGGAAGCCTAATGATATTTGAGATTGTATCACGACCATGCTTATAGTAGCGAAGAATTATTTTACACCAATAGTCAACGAATCTAAACGATATATTTATTTTACCTCGTCTTAAGTTCCTTTTTCCAAATTGAACACCGCATAAGAGTACTAAAATTGCAATAACAAATGTTCAATTCTATTATCATGGAGAAAAGAAGTATTCATCGATCGAAAAGAAAATGTCGATACACTGTTCGTTTAGCATTTCAAAGCGGAGTTATGATGCATTTTCCTTGGTTTGGAAAAGGCGGAAATAGACTGGTATCTTTTCGATCGTTCGAAAAATATTCTTCCGCATTGTTCACGCTTCTGCCTGGAAGCGGCGTGCCACGCAACCCGGTTCGTTCACCATCGGGCAGGGACTTTCTTCTCTCGATCGCGATACGCCGCGATCAACGGTGCTCGTTTCCATGCGTGGCGTCAACGCGGCGCACGCCCTCGCATCGTAAACGTACAAATGATTCAACCATTTGCGAATGATTCATTCGCGACGTTGTTCGCAAATTCGTGCTGTCCATCATTCTCCTGTCTGCTTCATTTCGCTCACCATTTTCATACTTATCGAATGGTGCAGCGAAAATTATAGCGGTATAAGAGATTTTGAGAATTCGTACCTTCTATTCCTTGGATATTTTAACTTTTAAATGCATGTAATTGAAATTTAATCAGACTGCGGATATCGCGAATTCGATATAAATTCGACGTAACAAACTCATTTCAACAAGTTCAGTTTTATAGATCCAATTCCATGAGTTCTACTTTATAAATTTGATTCAAGAAATGTAACGTATCATATTCACTTTCTAGATTCAATATTATAGACTCAATCTTACAAAATAGCTTTTGAAACATCCAGTTTAATAAATATAATTTATAAAATTCAACTTATAATTCTTCGAGTACAACTAAAGAAATGTGATCAAACAATATTCCTTAAATGGTTAAACATTCGTTACGTAAGTAGACATTATTGCAAAGTATACATTTCATTAAACTTCCTTCTATTCGCCGTCTTACCTACGAATCTGATTATTTACACGCAAAAAATAATAATTTTAATTAAAGAATATTTGATAGTAGCAAAAATTAGCTAGTTTACTGATGCACTATAGCTGTATGTGTTAATATAAACGGAGCTCTACTTCTTCTTCTCCTATAGAATCTCCTACTTAGGATTATATAATCACGCATAATGTGCGGCCATTAATCGAAAGGTCGTCAAAATTGCGACCCCGGTCGCGGGTAACAGGCCTAGAAAGTCCAGAGAATTGTCCAGTCACTCTATAAATAACCAGCACGCCGCATATTAGCAGAATTTTGCATAACGACTCGAGCGAACGAAATAATTGACTTTCGCTTTTGCGGAGCCATGCTGACTTTACCTGCACGCGATCATAATACCGTCAAGTATAATCGCATTACAATGGAGTATCGATTGACCGTCTAATTAGAGGATCGAAGTAAAGTTTAATAATCAATCGTTAGGCTTTGAGATATGAACTTCAATGTCTGCTAAAATCGCTTCGTAGCTCGTTGAACTTGTTAAACGCGACTTTTAGGTTAAGTTTCATAAGGTGATTCACATATACGAAGAACATACAGAACGACTATGACGAGTATATTATTTTTGTTTAATTAGGGAATCGATGTGAAGTTTAATTACTTATTAGGCTTTGATACATAAAGTACAGTGTCTGTTGAAATTATTGGTTCGTAGCTCATTGAACTTGTCAACTTTGGTTTTTAGGTTAGATTTTATAGGGCGATTCATATATATGAAGCTTACACAGGATTAATATAGTAAGTTTGTTTTCGTTGATTTTGTGAAATGGAAAAATTTTCGTATTTTTTGTATTTGTCCGCTTGATATTTCCAGAATTACTTTCTCCGCGATCGTTCGATAGATATAAATCAGATTATCTGGATAGGCGTTTAATTAAGTAAAATGGTACAGGAGCCTTTTTCAATGATAGATCGGCCTCGAAATACGATCCTGTAACGATCTTCGTCGGCGTACTTAGTTAACCTAACAGATTCACTTCCTTGCCAATTAGACGCGACACGATTTAACGCTTATGAATTTCGCAAATGCTATCCGCTTGTAAAAGTTAATCGTTGCAATCTAGACACACTTATCTTAATACCGAAATCTGACTTTAAAATTCTGTATATTGATACGTATAATCTTTCACATCGGTGGTATTTCTTGATCTTACGCGTGTACAAATCTATCTGAACGGAAAGTTAAAACGATTATCCTATTAACAAAATTATTCTACTCATAAATACTAAACTAGCGATTATCCTATTAACAAATCCTGGACTATTAATTATTCTGTTAATGAAGTTATTCTATCAACAAATCTCAGACTATCAATTATTCTATTAATAAGATTATTCTTTAATTATACATCTACTAATAAATCCTCAACCATTAATTACTTTACTAATAAAACTCTTGAAAGATCTTCAAAATCTCGTAAAGTCCTCTTAATCTTATTCTAACACTTACAATATCGAAGATTTAGAAATTACCAATCACGTTTAGTAATTATATCACGTCTTAGTAATTATATATTTTAAATTAATTTGGTCAATCTTTCTAAAGATAAAGCAATGTAAGTAGTACATATATATAGTGTCTTTTATGAGCAGCCGCGTATTTTCTGGAATCTCGTTCGGTTGAGCACACTTTTCTCGACTTTTCTCGTCCCCACCTCGAGCACAGTTGGCTATCCTGTTCTCGCCACCTGGTTGTCTGACTTTTCTTCTTACGTAACCGCGTAACTGCGGCGCAAGGATGCGGTTAGACCTTTCGAAGCGTGTCTCTGGCCGATGTCACGTAAGACGCGAGTCAGTCAGTCACGATCTTAATTTCACTCTCTCACGTTGTCGAATAATGCCCATCATTATGCATCTATGCGATTGTATTTCGGAAATTTTGTCGAGAAACGGATCTTCCACATTTTTGTATCTTTTTTTCATTCTTGAGGTTTTCTTTCAAATTATTTGATAAAGAAATTAAAATTGAGTACATGAATGCATGTACCTAATTTCTGTGTCAAATAATACAACATTGTATCACGTAAATGCATGCATTTAATTCTTGTATCGAGTAATTCGAAGAAAGCCTGAACCATTTGGATCATTTCTAAGTGGAAGAACTGTAGTTTCTTCTTTTAGATCCTTGTATGTTATTCTTAGCATTCCAAGACATGATTAACTAATGCGTCCTTATGATACTTTCGGTATTGTTTCATGACCCACTGTGTGCACGTTACCATTTTACTGACGTAGGTAATTGAAGTTTTTATAACAATGACGGCCAATATTTTGTCATAAATTTATAATGAAATTAGAGAAATTTTCTGAAATATTCTCTACTCTGGGTTAATGAGAGCCGTTAACAAGTTTATAAAGACATAAAATAGGATCGCAAAAAGAACTTCTAAATACTTAAAAATGAATCATACTACACAGCTTCTCCTTTCTACCGATAAGCAGATCGAAATAAAATCATAAATCAATGAAAACCAACTCGTCTTAATGAAATCGAAATTCCTTCGAAGAAATCAAGCGACGACTGTTTTTCCAGGCAAACAATTTCTGGGCTGCGTGCCTGTAATCGTGCGCAATTATATAGACTGTTAAACATGGCCGTGTTCTTAGGGGAAGCACGAAAGTCGCCATGTTGTTATCAATGCCTCGTTCTAATAAAGTGTACGAACCGTGGCGAGGAATGTTTGGAAAAAAATGAAAGCAAAGCGTGAAGGGGGAATAATTCAACGGCGTTTTACCGGAACAATTTCTACGAATTAAAACCGTTTTAAATATTCTCGTGGAGGAGAAAATTCCGATTGGGCAATATATAGGTTAAGTGGAAATGTTGAAATTCCCTAGACGATCGTGAGACTAATTATGAAACTATTTGGGGAAAGGTTTGATATATCGCAGTTTGTTTAATTACACTTAGTTCAGCTGGAAAATTAATTCGATTAATTTAATTTTCAAATCAATTACTTACATCAGAATTGTGTCTTATTAAATTCTAAATAAGAACAAATTGCAAATGCATACATACATTACGCATTTTGTGTTCGAAATATTGAGACATAAAAGAGCTATTTATATAAAAGTCGACGCCGAGAAAAATACCCTCGTCGCTGAATAAATAAAGCAACAATTGCGTGACATTGAAGAGCTAATAAAATGGGATTACAAATTCACTGGTGAAATACGCAAACTATAAAATATCAAGCACGTATCGCACACTTCACCGTGCAATACATACCACATAAATAATGCATCGTCGCTCTGTCTTTTACCTTGATCGTCTCTCGATCTTTTATCTTCGGCGATATATATTATACAATAATCTCCAGTTTACTCACTTTGCTCCATAAATACGCTATAAAATACTCGCATATGTTTTTCCACCAACCAATCGAGTTTTTCTTCGTCCATTATTTTTTATGGACAAATTTTTATTCGAAATATTCTCTTTCTATGAATTTTATTACCGTTGAAATTTTCTTTTGATTACTTTTGGATTTTTACATCCAAGTGGAATATAGAGATTATGTTTGTATAAGTTTGCTTTGATCGTGTCGGATTTTGCGAATCGTCATCTTGTGGAATTTTTTTTTATCTCAGTTCCACTGAACCAAGGAGAATTCGTACGCGTAAAATCAGTGGAGGAGAAAATTTTATGTTTAGAAATCGTGGAAAAATTGTGCTAAGATATCCTTGGAAAATTGTGATAGGAGTGTTTTCATAAAAAGTACAGAATTATTTTATATTACTCTTCTAGCAAAGTAGAGTAGTCAACTGCAATCAACTAGCAATTAACGATTAACAACAACAATTACGAATAACAATTCGGTTACTAAAGAATCAAATGACCATGGAAATATAAGTTTACATCGATATAAATTTAAATATAAATTAAAACAAATCACTTCAGTATAAATCGCGATAAATCACATTAAAACTCTGACAATGCCTTCACATTTTTTAATCCAAGCTATGTCTCAACAATTTAACTTTTCTCCCTCGGATTTTCAGTAGTTGTTACATAATTTCTCTCCATTCACGAACATCACTTTTCTCGAAGTTGCAAATACCGTAATACGAAACGAGAAATTCTGCGCGATCTCCTAATTAATTCTAATTAATAGTCACCCGAGAGAGAGAGAACACAATGGCGCGTTTCATCCGAAGCAATTGAAGTTCGTCTGACGACCTTTCGTCGTCTCCACGTTCGAGTTTCGCCTTGCTGCATTGTCTACCATCAAAGAAAAATCCAGTCAGTTTTCATTTAGACTACTGCGTAATTAAACCAGACATGCAACAGAGAGATATCGGAGATTCCTTCGATAGTCTGTGTGAACAAAATCCCAGACGAGAACTAAATAATTTCGAAGAGTTCTTAAAAGATTTTTCAAAGAATAATCGCACCTGACTCATTTCAGCTAGAATATTTTCTCTTCGATTAAAGATAAAGCGAGCCACCTTATCTTCAACCATTTCGGAAAGTAGAAATTTTGTAATCGACTTTTTTCTGGCTTTTTGGTACGCATGCTTCATTGTACAGCGGCTTCTTATTGTTGTATACTAATGTATACTGTATACTGGTCGAGGCCCAGTGGCCATTCAGTGAAAATAGAAGTCGTCGAAAACGCCCACGTGGCGATCCTGCAGATCCTTTCACGTGGATTTTTACGCGACAAGCGCAACCAACCGAATCGCGCTACCGGCGACAGCCTTTTCCCTTCTCGAGGAAAAGTTGTTCACCGACTGGTGTTTTCGCATGATTTCCTGTGACCAATCTTCTATTAGATAACTATATAGATGCAGAGTCGGTGATAGATTTGATAGGCGGAGGTTTGACCCTTTCGTGCTTTCACAATAGAAATATATCGCGTACATTGTTATTCTTATAACGATTTTGAATTTTTCATTTTACGATATCTTTCGCAATATTAATTATGCGATCTCTCTGTGGTTACAGCGTTACGTAATGCTTGTGAAAGATTTAATTTAGGATAAGAATGGAGTCTGGATTGTTGGAAAAATTTAATTTTAATTTCAAACATATGATATAATATTTAAGATACACGTATTGTACAATATCTATGAGATGATATCCACGACAAGCTTAACGTTTCTCAACCTAATGCTATCGTCAATTAAAATGTTCCGTTACGAAGAACAAAGCACGCGTGACAGAGGAAGATTTCTTGAGGATTCACGTGACTATCGGCAGTATCCACGGGAGTGACATTTATTGTGAATGACGTCCGCTTCCTTGACTCATTCATCTCTCTGCTCCTCAATGAAACTCCCTCGTGCTTCGTACGCGCTTGCGTGAGTAGACACGTGTTCCTGTGTACGCGCGGCGATGACGACATGTGTCAGAAAAGTCGGAATCAGAGCCATGAATCACACCTACATTATGAAAAATAAAGTCGACCGTGTCAAATAAAAAATGACGAAACAAATGTTCTCTGTTAATATTGCAGAAATTCATCAAAGACGCCTGTTCCTCGTCTTTCTTCTTCATTTAGTGTTGCTCGTAGTACCTACTGCAACAATGTTTGATCTCATCTGTTAATTTCTTAAAAATTCTAACTAAAAGAGTGTACGTACTCCTAATTCTAACTTATCTGATAATTGTAATAATTTCTTAATAAATTTTCAAATATCGAAATGAGCAAATAAAGAAATATTTGATCAAGAGATCTATGCACGTTAAATTTCCAATATCCGCTAAAAATAAATAAAATATTCTTAATCAGTGTAGCAGAAATTTCCCAAAAATATAATTATCTCCATTTTCTGACAATATCCGCAGCTCGCAACGTTGACAGTTTGACAACCGTAAGTCTGAATACGCGGCGATCCGAGGATACTTGTCGTGTCTTGTGGATAATCGGGAACTTCCGTTTCCTGCGCCGGCCCTCGAATAGCAATGACTCGGTTCTCGCCTCTTTCTTGCTTTCTTGCGCATAATGAACCAGCACGCACCGTCGCACGCCAGCACGTAATCCAGAAACCCACGGAAACGCGGCCCGGGAACGCCGCGTCCGCATCGAAACCGGAAGTCGAGACACCAGTTACTAGTTACACTGGTTCGCCGCTTTACTGCTCCACGCTTCTCTTCTCTTGCACTGTAAACACACTGTTTTGCTGCTATTCTGCGTCGTAAGTTTCTAGAGAGCGATTCGGATTTGCATCGCGCTTTAAATGAAAGTAAAGTCGGGCAAGTTGGACAGACATCTTGGTGCGAGCTGGAAAATTATTGGATTTGGTACTTTTATTTACGAGATGTCTTTTGATATTCGAATATGATGATATGTTATCACGTTTAAAAATTTTAGGATAGTTTTATAATTTATGCAACACATTGTATAAGCTATTTTTTCGAAAAGCTCATCAAACTACTTGAAATCATTCTATGCCATATACAAATTCTTATTTGCGATGATACAAAACAATGTTTCAGCCAAAAGTTGTACGATATCGAGGAGGGCATACTGTGCTCTCCAAATACGTTTTAAAACGTCCAAGTGCGACAAGAAAAAATTGATAAAGGCACAATACGTCTCTCTCGACGCCATACACCTTTTGTCGAAAACATTTCTCAGTATCGTGACGAATAAGCGAGTAATTAAGGATGGTAGAGTTGAACGCCACACTCCGTACAATACTCTGAAGATAATTCAATTTTTAAAATTAGCGAAAAATGTAAAATTTCATAAACACACTATACGAATACACGCATCTGTGATACAAGTATCGCTCGTCAACGTATGCAAACGTATACCAGCAGGATACCAGGTTTACTCGCGGCGATCGCACGGTACACGCGTTACGAAACCCGGTAAGCTGGCAGCTCGGCGGATTTTCACGTATCCGCGACGGAACGCGTGCAAAGATCGATAGATCGCGGCCCTACTCCGATGGAATACGCGTGTTTGCGCCGCTGCAAGTGCAGGTAGATCGGTTAAATCGAGATCGGCACGTTCCACCGTTGAAATAAATCGATCCGCTCGATAACCGCGCCGCTTTCGTTTATGAACTCCCTCGAGCGGTGTTCCTCTGGATATTAGAAACCGGTATGGCAACGATTTTGTTCTTTTTCTTCTGTTCTGATGCGTATAGTACTTTTATGATCTCGGTACAGCGGAATTCGTGTTCCAGCGAAATTCTTCGTCCTACGTGCACAGGCTTGTCATTTTTCTCAGTTTTTCCGTGACTTCTCGTATGTCGTTCCAAGTAAAGAATTTCATGGACCGATAGGTGATATTGGGCAAAAAGACGCGACGAAACTGTGAAATAAGCTTTTGCTCTGGAAGCCTCGGTTTTCGGGAAAATCCAGGTTAAACATTTCTGGATAATCATTTGGAATTTCTTTTTAAATATAGTTTTTACATTGTCTTATTCCGGTTTAATAGCATCTTAATAACTATACTTTGAAGCTGTACTTGCTCTTTCGTCGTAGATTTTCTCTTTTGACCAGTATCTTTACTCTTTCCATTAATCGAGATACCAATGATTTAGGATATCAGAATAGTTTAGAAAACGCATATGTTAACGAAGAAATTCCATTGTTTCTGAAACGTGGCTCGTACTTTTGATCCTACTATTTGACCTGGATTGACATTGTCTGCCTACTCCGTCGAACAAGAACGCCGGTCTGATTGTCCGGACACATAATTATGCTAATAAATTCTATTTATAGTAGGCGATATACCGCGGAAAGTTCTTTCTTAAGTGACAAGATGAACGAAAACATGTGAGACAATTTAGAACGGTTGAGTTCCTATTGTTCTCTTTTCCGTATTAAAGTGGAACTAGGAAGGATCACGGTATTTGATGAAATTAAAGAAATTATATTTTTATGCACAAATTTATATCGAACGATAGCGAAGCCTTTGTTAAGTAATCGTGTTTACAAAAGTTGCGTTTTTACATTAATTCTGAAGTGTTCAGAGAGTAAACAATTTCATAGCATACCATTTTGAAAATATTGAATAATCTTGAATATTTTTTAAGAATACGATTACGAACTATATTTTATCGATACGTCATTAAAATTCCATGATAAATCAAAACATATTCAAACATTGTGAATATTCTAAAATTCCAAAAATTCGAATCGTTCCAACTGGTACCAAAACACGTTTCGACACCAAAGAAAGAGATCTCTGCGAGAAGCGTGAAGGAGAGGACCCATCCGGGATCATCCAGACTGTTAAATATTTATGAGGACGTTCGAGCATTATCCGAATTCTCATCCTTTGTAAACTTTCACCCGGCTGTGCTCTCGCTTTTTTCCTTGTCGTTGAAACACCGAGAAATATTGATGTATTAGAAACCTGAGAGTCGCCGGGCACAGCACCAGAGAGACTTTCTACATCGGCGACAAGTCATCTTGGCCACCTGTTAAATATTTATTCTTCGCTGACTGCCGGGAAACGCAAGTGCGAACAATGGATCTGATAGCATAGGATCGGATCTTACAATTAGTTATGCATGATGTTGCTAGGGAAAAGCGACATGTTATCATTAGGCATGTCACTAGACCGCGAATATTTATGCGAAAATTCATATTTTCACGAATATAGCAAATATCATACTTTGGATATTCTCTGTAGTTTGAAATATATTTGAAACATTGTATTTCAAGAACTTCTGCCAGCATAAAGCATAAAATTATTCACGTTAAATTTAAGTTATCTTCCAATATTGATATCGGAGAACTGTAATTGTACGTTCTGAAACGAAATAATCGCCAAGTTCCGGAGATTTTGGAAAGAGAAATTTAATTTTGCTTTCTAAAAAGTTCTCCGCATATCGTGTGATTAATGAGGATAAATTATAACTGACGAAAAGAAGAGACTTATGAAATTCGAATTAGTTCTATAATTTCAAAACAGTTATCGCCCTCTTTTTCGATAATGTAATTGCCATCTTCCGCGGTGTTCGGGAAGAAAAAAGTTAAATTTCACTTTCTAAAACGTATACGGTCAGGAGGAAGTAACGTTTGCCAAAAAGAATAGAGCATTTTAAATTTTTTAATTAGACAGAAGTTGCAAAGTGAATTTGCTGTCGACGGATATTGAAAGGAGGAGAAATGAGGAACAAAGGGGAACGAGAAGGAAATAAAGATGCTTTGTTCTCTGGATGGGATGATTATGCTAACATTTAAGGTCGAAGGAAGAGGTGTTATATAACTGATCATATTTGTGTGTGTAAATTTATACCGACCTATGGAGATTCGTAAATTTCGAGGTTGCGTAAAGGAATCTTTTCCTTGTGCATCCAGATTACAAATTTCAGGAACCGTATTTAAATATCGTGACGAATCTTTGCGAAACGTAGTCGCGCCAATCGGACGAGTGTTTTATGTAACAATTACACGTGAACCCTGTTTTTTTCGTTGCTCTATTTACGCGAACGACGCGTCACGATACCATAATCGTAGAAAGCGCTGACGTATCGACCAAATTACCAGCTTCTCGTTCTTTTACCACCGCGGCCCGATTTTGCAACGATTCTCTGCTCACCTTCACTTTTATCCTCGTGGATTTTGTTCTTTTTCTTCCTCGGTCTTGTCCTTTTTTCGTCGGAAACCTCTATTTTTACTTGTCTCGTTTCGTGCAGCTTCAACAGGTGATCCATTTAACGCCATTCTTTGGGCTCGTTCAAGATCATGAATTTTTGGTCGAAGCTAAATCGGATGAAATACTTGTTGCATTTATTAAACGAATTGTTTCCGAGTTATTTATAATAATTACCAATTTCATTTTTCTTCTTCCATCGTTTCTCACAACCCTGTAAAATTTGTTAAATACAAAAAGAATAAAATTATTAAATATAAAACTGATAAGTAACAGTGCATGGTTCGAGAAAGCCTGTTAGTTTGTCAAGCGTTGGTACAATGGTACGTAGTGTGGAGTGTATTTCCTGGATCGGTAGATCGTCGACACCGGTCGTTCATTATCGATGTTTGTTCGGTAATCGCGGATATTTGGTATAAAAGCAGGCTGTACGCGCGATCGACGAGGTGAAAGGTGCTCTTCTTACGTGATTTTACAATACACCCGCGTGCCAGCGTGCCCTTTCGACTCTAATAGACTCAGCTGACTTTCAGCCGATCGAGCCGCTTCCTCCTGCGGAGCGTCCTCGAGAGAACGTCTTTCGAGGTTACAAGGACTTTTTAAGTCTTTTAAGACAGCTTTAAATCTGGAGTTTACAGCGAGAAGTATCGAAAATTATTTTTTCGTGTAATATAATTATTGTGAATGAATTATGTATCGCGGATTTTTCTGTTTAATTTCGTTGAAAAAGCTGAATCACCCATTTATTTTCGAAGAATTAAGAATAAAATAGCACGAAATCGGGATTAACAGAGAGGAGTCGGTAAATTGAATCGTTTTTTCTCCACTCGATCAACTACAACGAGCCATTAATTCGAGTATAATTAGAGAACCGTGCGTTCCAGTTATACCAACAATACAGATGACGGCTCCATGAATAACAGTAACTTTATCAAATAAATCGAATCAATTTCAATCGCAAGCTAAAGAATCAAACACGAAGCTAATTTATAAAAATGGAAATCTAAAAAGGAAAGGAAAGAATCTAAAAAGGAGAATGTATACAAAGTAACGAAATAAATTTCAAAATATACGGAATTGAACTTTCCGTGAAATGGAAGTGGCGCATCTTTCCTCTAATCGAATTCGAAAGAAAGAAAAGGTATTCGCGAAACGGAACAAGGTGAACGAAGAGGAGACCAAAGAAGAAACCGAGACCCGATTATCGCAACAGTTACAGCCATTACCGTGATATTACCGTTACAGTAGCGTCTCTAAGACGTTACTACATCTAGCAACAATGTTGCTCAATGTTGCTCATCTCTCGAACGCTCTCGACTCTGCTCGCGATTCGTTTTAACGAAGCTGCGACTTTTCCGACCTGAACAATCTTTCACTTTAAATAATTATTTACAACAATTTTTCTTTTCTTCCCTCTTCACTTTTTATTTCCTGATCTTTCTGTTTTAGTCGAACAATCTATTTTTATGTTCTGAAAATTATTGGAATAATTATCTTCTATTTCTCTTTTTCTTTTTTTATATTGTCCTCTTGATCTTTCTATTCTCTGTCATTTTTCTTTTTTAAAGCTTTGTTCGTTTCTTAAAAATTTCCGACTTAAGCTAAAGAGGACCAACACTGCGAATAACAGTTGTACAAAAGTATCGAGCAAGTGCTGATCGACCTGTTAATTCGGTAGTCAGTCCTAAACAGGCCTTTCCTCTGCCACTTTGCCAATTCTCGTTTCTCAAGATTTAATTGTCCCATTGTAGATCTTCGGATCGCCACAGGTACTAATTGTACTTTTGTTCGTTTGATAATTCGTGGGAAATTCAATTGTTTCCAGCGGGCACGATTCCTAATAATTGCTCGAATCGCACGTTCTCGAATCGATCGATTCCACTATAAAATTCGATAATTCGTTCTGCAAATTATCGCCAATTTTTCTTTGATAATTCTTGTTGCGAATTATTTTAGCAGTAGATAATAGAAGAAATGAAAATTTTCATTGACATTTTTGTAATTTCTCTTACGAATGAGATAAGCAATAAAAGTGGGACAATTTCATGGAAATTTATGATAATTATTAGTAAATAATTAAATTCATATCAGGAATCCTAATGAACTATAATTGCATAGGAGAAAAGAATTCCCATGATTATCATGCGCTTGCCGCTATATTTCTCCGGCGTTATTTTAATTATAGTATGAATCGAGTGGCTCGTTTTTATAAATTGGGGCTCGTTAAACAAACGGAAGTCGTTTGTACACCCACACGCTGGAAACTTTAGCCGAACGAATTTCCCATAGCGCGAGCTGCACCGAGCATTCGGAAAATTAAACAGAATAATTTGCATGAGTTTGCGTAATCACCGATTTAAGATTATTACTCTTCGTCCTGAGGAAGTTATTGCATTTTCTTTTCTCGCATTTCTGAGACAGTCTACGAGATAATTGAGAGAAAATAAAATAATGTACTTGGCTGTTTTAAACTTCTTTCTGCAAGATTACAACGTACAACGAGACATACAAAAAGAAGAAAAAAAAGAAACGAAGCATCGATGAAAGGAATTATTGCACGGGTAGGAAATTAGGAAATTAAGTTTTAGCTTTAAGGAATAAACGAAGATAGAAGCAGAATGTAACATTCTAGTAAAATTATCTGAAAAATAAATTCATACTTGAAAATAAACGAATAAACGGCTGAATAGGTAAAATAGACAAATCGAAGCAAATTAATAAATTATTACGCAAGATACAATTTGTACATACGTAATATGCTATAGATATTATACTAATGAAATATGGCAGCACACGTGCCCCTTAATATCCCGAGCATGTCTAACATCCTGGACGAAGGCATCGGACTGTCAAGAACTTGTCCCGCGAAGATGAGCATTGGGTCGGCCAGTTGGCAGATCTAAATGTCACGAGATTCACACAGGCGTTACATGCTGAAGGGATTATATCACTGCCTCGTTCAACGATGCTACCGCATAACGAAAGATAAACAAAGATAGAAACATTACTCATCAGCAATGACGAGAAACAAACTAGGAGCAAAAAGAGTCGAAGAACTGTTCATTAGCGTTCATACGTATGCAAGTTTCGATTCGCCCTGCTGCGATCCACGAAATTTCATTCGCCATCTCACCAAAGTCTTCGGCATGAAATTCGAACGGAAAACGACGCACGTCGATAACAATCCCTTTACAGTTTTCTCAAAGTTAAGAAGCTGTCTAGAGAGAGGAGTAGAGAAAAGAGTAGAAGCCGAAAGAAACAGGCAGCTGTAGCATCGGGCACGTACACGTTTCGATTAACGAAATTAGCAACTGGAATCTGCATGGCAAATAAGTTACGCGAACCGGGAATTATGAAAGACGTTGATGACGCGAGCGATAACGATCCTCCGATTCCTGATTCGTCCTCGTTACGTCAAATTATTTATGGACAAATGGACTACGTTTAGACGGTGAAATCACGTTTGGAAATGTCTTGCTGCCTCGACGACGAAACGATGAGTGGCGTTCTCGGCAAGTGGAGCGTGTGATCTTGCTTATTTCCGATGATATTCGTGATCGACGATACCGATGATTGCAGGGCGTTTGGAGAAGTTCGAGGAACCCCCTTTCGAATATTCAAAATTTCTCTTAATTGTTGATAACAATGTGGATTGTTGATAACAATCTATGAAGAACGAGTACAACTAGAAGAAGGAAATTGAAATTTTGTCCGAATTATGGAAAATTTATCAAAGTTCTTGCTTGACGCCCTAAAATTTCTTCTCGAGGAATGCATTAACCTTTCACCTAGGTATTTCTGATTATGTCACGTGACTACAGTTTCCGTCTATTTCGCCGTAGGCAATGTCATCAATAACTCCGCGCAGCTTTCTAGAGATGAAAGAACGATCATTGAGTTTACGGGCGAGAGTCTGGGAAAAATATCTACTTTACGCCCGTTTTCGCATCGTGCTAATGTTTCGTCACTGTCCGATAGCTTAATAAATACCTCCATATATCCAGAATTATCGATTCTAAAAATTCTAATCTCATTTAATTCATTGTTAGTTAAAATTTGAAATTGTGCGCGTAGAATATTTAGCGGCACAATTAGAAAATTAATAACACGTTTTATTTTATTACCAAACAAAAAAAAAAAATTTCTTTAGTTGCGTTATTAGAGTAGTATATTTTGTGTTACGAACAGGTTTGTAATATCTGGAATAAAAGCTTCGTTAAACAAGTGGATCAATGACATACTTCGCAGTGAATTGGAAAATATGTGTCGAAATGGATGTATCATATACAGTATAATTGGATATATTGTGTGGAAGGTTTTGAAAGGGAAAGGTTGAAGAAATGGAAAGCGTGTGGCCCCGCATGGCGGAATTCCATCGTAGAAACCAAAATTCGATGAATCGTTCCTGCAATATAAATAACGTTACGATAGAAAGTCTAAAGTTATGTATTTTTTCTTTCTTCCGTAGAAAAATATTTATTGTCAACTTTTATTATAAATATAAATGTAGATATAAATATTATAAATATTAAAAATATTAATTATTATTAAATTGACGAATTTTAAGAATTTTCTCAATTTTCCAAGTTCTTAAAATTGTTGAATCCTTAATTTTTTGAATCGGGAATACGTGAATATTCGTTTCTATAAATTCTCGAAAAATTCTAAAAATTATTGAAATACAATGTTTCTCAATTTTAGTAACGTTAATATAACACAAATGAAACATTGGATCGCGACTCTGCTGTAATTTTTTTAATGATTTCTAATCAAGTTTCTTCAATTTCTCCTTGCATCAGAAGCATTCATCGTTATACGCATGCACGCTGCTACCTTCTTCTGAAGATTCTGGACACTCGATATGCTTGGAATAACGAGAAATAATCGTAAAGCGAAGTTAACTTTAAACGTGTTTAGTATAAAATAAAATTATATTTCATTGCATTTTGACGATTTTATAATAAATTTATTTTAATAACTCTCGTGTTGAACGTCAGCAAGTGAAACTTGCAGGCAGTACACAGCAATATAATTGGTCAATTTGCCATGCAGATTATTTTCTTGGTAATCAATGAAACATTGAATGCTGTAGGTAAAGATGGATAAAGATCTTTATTTTAATTAATCAACTACCGCTTACGATTAAAGTTTACGGTTAATTTAGTCGAGTGATGAAATTATTAATCGCTAATTAAAAACGTCGATCATCGAGCGTAAATTAATTCAAGGTTAATTTTTTCGAAATTTGAGTCTCGAAGCTTGAATCTGGACGACATTATACATAATTAAATTCTGAGAACGTGCGTGTTCGCCCGATCTTGATCGCGATATCTTCGGCAACCGACTGCAGCTTTGCAAAAGACCTCGATCACGAATATTAGATTCGCGAGAGATCGACAGGATCCGGGGACGTATCTGATTGGATGGCCCGCATGCACACCGGATGACCTCGGCCTACAACTGACCACTCGATCGTCGATCGATTCTCTACGCTGCGACATTCTATTTTATTTAATAATCATTTTTCCGACTCCGACTCTGCCAGCACCGATCGAAACCAATGCCCTGATCGGATCCGGTAACAAGTGGTTCTGAAATCAGCTCTTTTCTCTGCGTTTCCTATAATATAAATGTAAACAGTAATTGCCTGGAAATAGTGGTTCTTGTACCTCAAAATATGCAGAATTTCAGCAAACATATGGAAAATTGTAATTTCCAATTTAAAAACTTGTTGTTCTCTATTGGGTATATCGTACATGAGTCTGAGATTATTGTAGAACGATTTACATAATAGATGTTAGTATTTGCTAGATATAGATGGAATTTTTTAAAGAAACAAGTATAGGAAATTAGAGAGCAACGACCTAGGTGCATGTCGATAGTTGCTTATAATTATAACCGTAACTGGTGTAACAGGGTCTCCGAGTAGAAAAGTTACGCAAACGCATAAATTAGTCCAGTAAATTATTATCCTCGTGCCGAACATGTAGCCTTTTATTTTATTTCATTTTTCTTTGTCGAATGAAAAATTATTTTCCCTTTCGCGCGACACTTTTACTCTCGAATTTTTCCCCTTTTTTCTTTCTTTCCTTCTTTCCTTCTTTCATACGCTCCGCTATTGCGAACGTATGGATTGCTTTAGAATATTATTAACGATAGCTCGTGATTGGCTGGTTTGTTGCAGTTTTATCGTCGATCATCAACCTCCAGCATGGCTCCTTGTTATGCAGCGCGGGGGAACCTGGCGTGAGTATTCAGATATTTTTAATAACCTCGTTAGAATACCTTTCGCGTTACAGTATACGTTTATCGCGTTTTCAGTTGGAAATTATTTTCAAAAATTTCGAGCCCCAATGAATTCTGGAATGAATTTTTTAAATTGATCGTACAATACTGTCTTTGGGGTTAATCGTGATCACATGTTTTATAGTAATCATGTTTTGTTATCTCGCAAGTATTTGGACTTCGACAACCTGCCAGAGACGAATTTCTCGTGTCAGGGGAAGGTGATCGGTGGATACTACGCGGATGTTGAAGCCGGATGTCAGATGTTTCACGTTTGCACCATCGGTCAAAAAGGTAATTCAGCGATATTTCTGCAGTCGCTTCTATAACTTTCAATTTCCCAATTTCTCAAAATAGCAAAATAGTACGATCCCTCGCCAAGTATAATATTCGACAAAGATCTTAAATACTAAACGGATGGACAAAATGCATTTATTTAAAAATATATCCCTCGTATTTTAATACTTTACCACCTATTTCAAATAGACCTAACAAATATTTCATTATTCTAAATTAAGCCTACAAAAGTTATCTTATTTTCTCAGCTTAAATTAGATTACACCGAGAAAGCTAATTAATTAATTCGAATGGCTTCCCTACTTCGTCAATTTCCCGCAAAAAGGACTGCAACCGACGTTGAATTCGTTCGAGCGCGCATCGATTAATTCGAAACAGACTCCTCAGGGGATCGATCGATCGATCGATCGTAATTTGCTTCTTAATTTAATTCTTATCGTTAATTTGTTATCGCGACAATTAGAAACCGATAATTAAGTTAACGCCAGGCAGGGAACGAGACTCGTAAACGCGAGACAAATCGATCGATCGATCGTACGATCGAAGGACCGCGAGAGGCCCGCCTCGGGGGCCTGGCAAACGTCTGATCCAAGTTTTGTAATCGATCGAGAGATCACTCGGAAGAGAATGTCACGGTCGTCGAGGAACGTTTACTGACCTAAGTCGAGAACGTCTGGCTTCGACTCGTCACGAGGAATCGTGTAGATCGTCTAACCTTTTAAATATCTTCGTTAGACGTGACGTATCTTTTTTCCTTTTTCATTTTTTCCCTATTGTCTCAACTTTTTAATCTTCCATGGATGATTTCAATTTTAAATTTTGGAATCTTTCGTGTAATTTGTAGGAACGTTTTGCTATACAGTTTTTCTTCCAATAAGTTTATTTATAGAAATTTTGTATCTTCTCGAAGTATGCAAGTTTCTTTTATAAAACTGGTACCTTCTTGATGTATCATTTTTTCATAAAAAGCTTTATTATGTAATGTTCTTTATAATATTTGTATTTTTTTTACCGAAACTTTGTACTTTTTTGGTATAGTCCTTTTTATAAATCTGTATTGTATAATATCTTCTTATGTACACGCACACGCATAACAATTTTCTACCTTGTGCAACGTAATTCTTTCTAAATAAATCTATTTCCTAATGCAAATTTCAGTAGGCGGATAATGTTTATTAAACCATATTTACTTTGTTTAATATATTTAAGACTGAATTTGCTTCATAAATTACTGCGGTAATTGAAATTTCGATTGAATTTTCGAATAATGTGGGACGTATGGACGTTTCGAGAACCGTGACCCAGAAGAGCATCCCCGAATAATGATCCTGTCCTTCACCATGAGACTTGGTTTCAGACGAGATTATGGACATAAAGTTCCTCTGTCTGAATGGAACCGTCTTCGATCAGGAAACCAGGGTTTGCGAGAGAGTGGACGAGGTCGATTGCAGCAAGAGCGAGCGATTCTACAACTTGAACTTGGAACTCTATGGAAACAACGCAGTCACTCTCAGGTATGTTAATAAATTCACGTATGAACCATACAAAATCACCTACCAATTATATATTCATCTCTCGTAATCCGACTCGCCATATCTATTTTTCCATCAAAAGAATGCAACATCCCCCCCCCCCGCTAATCTGCTTTCGCGAAAGGACACATTGGCTGAAAATAATTATTGTAGCGGCTCGGTTCACCTGTCGCGTACGAAATGTTTGCCTGTCTAGACGTTCACCTATGCTAGATGTGATTTCGAAAGGACCAAAGGTGCATTAGTTCGCATAACTGCCGGTTTTGCTTACGTAGTGGCGCGATACAGGATCGATAGGTGTGGTGATTGCGTGTATCGACGATTTTTTGATTGATCACGTCTTACTGGCTGCCTGTTGCGGTCATTTCCTATGTAGCGCGCTATCTTTAGAAACACCGTCTCTTTTCAATACCTGAAACGCCTTTCCATGCTGAAATTTCCAATTTCCAAAGCGACGAATCACGATTCTCGACTTTGAACGCCTCCTCTAAAAAAAAGTCTAACCCGATCAAGTGAATTTCTGAATGCTATTTTTATTCGCAGTTTACACGAAAATAGCGAGGACGACATCGATCCATCGGACCCCATAGACGACCACCAACGCAGCACTTCAGCGCGACCAACTACAACAACCACAACGTCCACTACAACCTCGAAACCAAGTAAACCCTCCACTACGCCATCCTCCGGTTCTTTTTCCCACCCCACGGGCTATCCACAACACTTCCAGCCGCAACCACCATTTCCTCAGGTTCACACGAGTCAATCAAAGTCTCTCTACGACGACAAAAATAGCGGCTACCATCACCAGTATATTTTCCACAATGGAGAGAGGAATAATAATCAACAGGCGACTTCGTATCAACTGTTTAGCAATCAAGGAGTCAGTTCCACCACTGTTCAGCCACCTCAGGTGCATCAGATCAGATTCAGCTCGACTGCAAGTCCGCAGATTATTCACAACGAACCATCGACGGCGTCGCCACTGTTTCACGCTACATCTTCCACCATTCAGACATTATTGAATAGCAATGGAAATAGTCCAGCGTTGATAAATCCTATCTTTCACAATCATGGGATTGCTAGTACCACGGAGCAGTTTATTCATAGTAATAATCCTAGGGAGACTTCGGATTACAGGGAGAGTGGGGTGCAGAGTATCAGGCCGTTGGAGGTTGTTCAGTCGAGCAATAAGGGACAGGTAACTTTGCACTGAATTGACTTTCTCTTTCCTAGTTTTTTCTTTTTATCATACGAGGCGTTCCGTAGTTCGTGATACAAGTCGGATCAGGCAGACTCTATGATTCTATGACTCTATGATAAGACGAAAATTAAGGATAATAAAACTGGGGGCTCATTTTCAGGGAAATAGAGTTTAAACACTTTCCTAAAATAGAATAGGATAGATACCCTTTCCCAAGAACAATAATATTGTAATTAATTCACCTGATTTTACGATCTTATATCATTTGTCCGATACAAATTCTACATATTGTTCCAGGTCTCAAAGTTAACGATATCGCCAGTGCCAACGCCGGAGCCCTCACGCTCAGTGCAAGCGAAGACGAGCAGCCAGAGCTCTCAACAACCAAGGATCTCAGGCAACTTCCTTCCTACCCCATCTTCCGATGAAACTACAGTGAGATCCTTCTATCCAACCCCACGAACATCTTCGAAACCTTCGCAGACCTCTCAATCCCCTAATGATCAAGTCACTCAGCACATACACGTGTTGCCGCCTGTACAGATCCCTCAACTAAAACCTCATCAAATCACCATCAACTTACCACCTCCAGATCTTCAAAGAATAGTTCAGAATCCATCATCCTTGCTACCTTCTCAATCTAGAGTAATTGTAACAGCCAAAGCGAGTGTTAGCGACGAATCTGGTAGACCATTAAATACAACGCAATTAGTCACTCTTCCCTTGCCAACGATCCCAGCCAGTTATGATGATTATAAAGAGGGAGACGAGTCCTTTGATCCATTCTATAGAGACGTTCCTAAAATCAGAAACAGCAGAAGAATCTCTGAAGAATCTAGAAGAGTTTTGAGATCTAAAAGATCTGTTAGTCAGACCAAGAATTCCATGGTTTCTTTTGTCTATGCTGGGCATTCTAAACGAAAACGTGATGGACAGGTGACAGGTGCGAATAAGAAAGATACAGAAAATAAAAGTCAGGATTTCACTTCGATTAAGGAAAGTCTAATGAGATTTAGGGATATTCTCTTTGGAGAAGACTTCACTGAGGACACTATAAGAAGTGTCTTTGAGGGAAGTAGGCTTCAAGGACTTGGTTCTGATAACGAGAAGAACAATTCAAAGAGAGATTCGTTAGAAGATTTAGAGACAAAGGCTTCTAAAAATTTTAAAGCGAGGGATTATGAAGAAGACGATGTTAAAGAGAAGGAAGATGAAGAGACGGAAGATGAAGAGACGGAAGATGAGGAGACGGAAGATGAGGAGACGGAAGATGAGGAGACGGAAGATGAGGAGACGGAAGACGAAGGATCGGAAGACGAAGGGAGGGAAGATGAAGAGACGAAAGATGAAGAGAAGGAAGATGAAGAAAATAAAACTAAGCAGTCAGACGGATTAGAAGTTCCTTTGGAAATAGATACTAGGGAGTCTGATGCTGAAGAATACATTGACACCGATGAGGAAAAGGATGCTATGTCAAATTTGAAGAATGTTGACTCAGATTTGGAGGATATCGAAGTGGAAACTCATGAGACTGAGAAAGATGAATATGTAGATTTTTCTGATATGAAAGATAAGCCTAATGATGAAACTAAATCAGACTCTAAACCAAGAAAGCCAGAAAATACGTTAGATGTCGTTATTCTTGATCCAGGCGAGTACACGAAGCTGAAATCCAAGGACGAAGAAGAATTTTTAAATACAACTGAAGAGGAGCAAGTTTCTACACAGACTCCAATTCTGTCTTCGACTGAAGAAATCATTGGAGCAACGACAGAAGGAGATTCAGTGGATAAACAGTCTAAATTGCAAGAAAGCGACAGTGGAAAGATTCTAGAAGAAGAAAAAAAGGAAGAGAAGCCTAGTATAGAACCCAAACCAAACATGAGAAGGATAAGTTCCAAGATCAGAGCTAGAGGAAAGATTTCTTCCAAGAGAAAGGAAGCTAAAGTTGAAAATAACGTGCCTGTTGGATTACTCGATGATAAAGTTCCTGATCAAAAAGTAGAGACAACGACAATAGTGAATTCTGAGGGTGAGCAGATTGACAAGCACATATTCAACGAACCAGAGTCACAGACCTCGAAAGATGTCGATATCAGAGCTGTGAATAATCATGGAGGCAACTTGAAGAAACTTCAAACTGGTAAAGACCACAGTACAGGAAAAGACAATCGGAAGAGTGAGGCTAACGAATATGAGACTCTAGAGAAACAATCTAGAACTTTGGAAAAGGATGAAGGAAACGTCGAGATTTTGGAAGATGAGGAGAAAACAACTGTTCCAAGCTTGGACGAAAAACAAATTGAAGAGAAGAGAAAGGTCGAAGAAGAGTTTGACGAAGAAGTGGAGCAGCCTGAAACTCCTAAGAAAGATCCTTCTATAGAAGAAATGAGCTATTATAAAGAAGAATCTTCAATAGAGCACGAATCTATGGAAGATGAATCAACCACAGTCTTTAGCAATGAAGATTCTCAGAATGACCAGCAAGAAATGGCTAAAAATTCTCGTAAAGGAAAGATTATGAAGTTTGAGAACTTTTCAAAGGAAGTGTCTTCTCATAGGCAAGTTAAGAACAGGAAAAATGAAAATGAGAAAGAGGAAGGAAAAGAATCTGGTGAATTTTCGACGATGAAGAACGAAGAGATGAATTCTGAGGAAGCTTCCATAGAACAGTACGACTCTACCGAAGCATTCTATGAAAATACTTATGAAATGAGTACAGACGATGAGTACAACGATCCTGGTAGCTCCGAAAACGCCACTATTTCCTCGGAACATGTGACTTCGGAACATGTGGCTTCTGAAGAAATTCCAAGTTCTAAAGAAGAGACTCTTGAAGAACACGAAGACGACGAATCTGTTTTGAGTGACCAGGAAGAAAGTACGGAAGGAGTTCTTAAATTCACTGATGAGTTGCCTAAAGATAAAAAGGAGGACGTACTAGAAACAAAAAGACCCTCAGAATCTGTCGAGAATATAGCTCACGATTATGTAGATGACAATTATGAACCAGATAACTATAAAGAACACGGATCTTCAGACTCTAACAGTCTAAGTGCAGAGAAAATTCGTAAAGATATGTTGGCTGATGATAAAATAGAGGATGCCAAGCAAGAGAATGAGGAAGACAAGCCAGAAACTACCACAGAGCCTCAGAAAGATCAGGATGTGGAGACTGAGAGTCCAAAGGAGTCCATTACGGAGAAGATAGATTTGCAGACGACAACAGCCACAACAAGTACTACTACAAGTACAAGTACTACAACTACCACCGCTCGTCCCATGCCTCCAAAATTGTTCAAGCCAATCACTGCTAGAAAGAATTACAATTACATTCCTCCAACGACGACTCCGAATCCTGTAATTATCAAACCTAGACTGAGTTTGTTGAATCCCAAGCCAGCAAAGCCACCTAAATCCTACAACGAGCTGGCACCCAAACCGGTGATCAGGAAGTTCACTTTATTAGCTCGGAAGCCAACTACTACTATGGCTATCACGACGAATATGGACGAGAATTGGACCGAAACAGTGGAAGCAATGACCACAGATGTATCGACGACTACTACTGAAGCTAGCAGGAGCGAAGAGAATATATTAGAGAGCAAATTGAAGCCCCTAAACGAATCAGAAGAGAAGATGCATGCTCCTACGAAGAGCAAAAACGACCAGGACTCCAGTTCAAGCGAACAAAAGTCACCAACAAACGTAAAACAAGATCAAGAAGAAAATTTCACGCCCTATCCTGTTTCTAGACTGTCAACTCTTGCCTCTACCGTTGAGAAATCCTCGAAGGAAACCGAGTCTACTAGCACAGAGTTTGAGAAATCAACTAGTCCTAAGAGTTTCACCTTAGTGGATTTAGAAATTGTTAGTACGACAACTTTACCGATCGGTCTGACGTCCATTGAGTCTCATCATCCCGAAGAATCACCCTCGACTACTGTTAGATCAACCATAGAGGAAGAAACCACGCTTGCTTCGTCTGGCAAAATCATGGAACAGAATTTGGAGAGTAAAACGACAGAGGGACCTGTCACTTTGACAGTTTCCGAGGCAATCGCTATTTCAGGAACCACGACTAAGCGAACTGAAACGGTGGAATCGACCACGATGAGATCTCTAAGTCGAAACTCGGCGATGTTGAGGAGGCAGGGTGGTTTTAATTGCTTGGAGAAGCAGATGTATCGTTTCTATGGTGACAATAGAGACTGCAGACTGTTTCACTATTGCTCTCCTGGGTTCACTTCAAGGCAGGTGCTTGATTTTCGATTCGTGTGTGAAGAAGGCACTGTGTTTGACGAGGAGAGCCAAAGCTGTCGCCACAACGCTAGGAATAAGGATTGTTTGAAAAGGGAGTGGTTAAGAGGAGAATCAGGATTTTGATTTGTTTCTCCTCTCTTTGTGGCTGCTGGCAACGTTGATTTTGGTAATTGGTGAATCCCCTCCCTTAGTGTATATTTATGTATATTGTTAATAGGTAAGATTCCGGAGAAGAGGGCGGCGCCTCTTCCCCTCAACATTTGCCATAATCCCTGTACATGACGATGATGGATTCACACTTATTAAAATTAATATGCTCGAGGTAGTTCGAACAAGCAGCTCACGGAGAAGATAGATTTTAAGGGAATTTATTGTTGGAATGACAGTGCTAGAACCTACTTTTTAGAATTCGTTGTTTTTATGCGGTGAATGGTAACACGATTGCGTTTCCTTTCATCGAAATAAGTGATGTACAGAAAGTAAAGAATAGAGAGCGAGGAAATGTACTCTGAAGTAGCCTTCAGCAACCAATTGATTCAATATTAGTTATAGCTTCGTCGATAAAGCAGAACAGTCATTGATGATCGATAAAGTAGATTAACTGATCGATAAAGTAAAATAGCCATTGATAAAAGTAGAACTGTTTGGTTGATACATACTTGGGCAGATAGCAAAGCTTCCAAAAAAAAAAACCATATGTAATCTAGAAATTAAGAACACTGCTGTGTCCAAATTCTAAATTGTATAAATAACCATAGTTTGCACTGTCATTAACCAACACGAAAACACGAGCAAGTTTCCTAAATATCTTCGTTCAAAGAAAAATATCAGAATCTTGCTCGTATCAATTTATAGAACTTGATAGTCAGACAACAGCCCCTGTCTACTTCCTTTAGTCAAAAGAGCGAATCACGTCTGTTCCTACGTTGCATCGATGGTTTTTACGATACAGTCATCGATGGAGTATTCCCTCTAGCGATACAGCAATAAATCTAACGCGCATTGCTCAACAAATTACGAACGAACGTTCGTATCGGCTGGCTAGATGCAACTGCATGAGTAGATTAACAAGGATGTACAGTAAGAAATAAAGAAAAGAATTTTGAGAAATACTCGAATCGTCATGTCGATAAAATAATTTCTTAGAAAGATCGACGTGTTTTTGCGAATTTATTTAAATCCGTCGACCCATCGATCTTCGTTCCCCTTAGCAGAAATATGGCCCCTTGAACCGAAATTCCTAATACTAGTAAATAGACTGAGGATTTTTATGCATTTATTCGAAATTTAAAGATACAAAAATATACGAATAATCAACCGTTTAAATACTTTTATCTAAACATTAAATATCACGTACATTCTATGTATATTTCCAGCTCTGTTTTAAACTTCTCCAATACAATCTAATATAACGAAATTTCAAAATGTTTTGTATCACACATACAATATATTCATAAAAGGTTTTTATAACTGATCGAATACATTCATGAGCTATTCTTTTAGTTCATAAAAATCATGAACTTGCGTAAATATCCACAGTCTACAAATAAATGTATAAATAGACTCCGCATACACATATGTATATCATAAATATATATATTTTTACATGTGAATTTATCCCGTTACAATTTTAGCGATTTTTTAGATAGGTAATCGCGATCGATAAGTGTGTAGAACGTTTAAAATATGGTTTCAAAGCGTGTACATTCGATGGTTTCTGTAAATATCTTGTGTCCCTCTGTAGAGTAACACGTTATCGATGTAAGAAGCCTTATACTGTGTTAATAATAATTGTGTACTACGTGCAATCTCTTGTTCGTCCATCTGCACGATAAGTTTTTTTATTCTTTATTTATTTTTATCGATTTAGAACGTTTAGTTAATTGTTTTCTTTTCTCTTCCCTTTGATGTTCTCATATCGAGAGTGGCAACAAGATTTTTTTCCATTTTTATTTAGTATTGATCGCACCACGATTAATCCAATCTTCGTTCCTAAATATGTCGATTATTCAATGATGGAGGAGGTAGCCCGAAATAATTGAATTTGATGAAATGTGTAATTTCGTATAATTAAATAACGATTGTAAATATAGTCATCTATCAAACCACGATATCGTAATATTACTGTAGCTTAAAATAATAAAACACGTGAGAAATTATCTGTTTTCATATACCATGTCACCAAGAGAGATATATTTATTTTCCAATCTGCTAGTGAAATATTAATAAATACCTTTCGCAATTTCTTTGAATCCATTAAAATACCAGATTATACCTTTGTTCTAATAAGTGTGTAATGAACATATTTACACGAATAATATTTATATTATCAATATTATAATACTATAAATATCAATATTTATTTAGTAAAATATCTAATTCTACAAAAAATATTTTTTCCACGTAATAATACACATTTTTTCCCAAATAAATATATAAATAATGTGTATCTGAATACTAATAACAATAAAGCACATGTATCATTCACTTGGAGTATGTAGTTTTAAATGTCTTATTATAGTAAACACGTGCGTACGCAAGCGTAGTATGTGTAGTTTCTGATTGGTTAAGAGTAACGCAAGTAGCCTCTGATTGGTTGACACATAGTATTGTCCTTTTAATTGATAATCGATTCAGAATCGCATGTACACGTGCGAAATTAGAGAAACAGGATTCTATTGTGTATCACGAGTATTGTTTACATCACGGTGAGAATATAATTTAATTATTGACGTGATTAGTGCTTGAATATGATTAAGTATATCTCTGGAATAATTCCGCGACTCTTTACGAAGCTATCTGTTCCACCAGGCAATATAACCTATACGCTAACAACATCGCAGAAATTCGTGACAATGGCTAAAAACGTGAAAATCGGAACACACGATGGCACATTTCATTGTGACGAAGCTCTTGCTTGCTTCATGTTGAAAACGCTACCCAGATATAAGGATGCAGTTATAGTGAGGTAAGATAATAGAGCTATTTAGTGTAATCAGATTTTCTTATGGAGTTAGATGGGGCAATTTGAAATGAGAATGTTATTAGGAATGAGAAGTATGCAGGAACAATTAAAGGAGAGAGTTAATTAATATAGAGTATTGAATGTACTTGTAGATCACGCGATATGAATATTTTAGATACATGTGATATTGTGGTCGATGTTGGTGGAGAGTATAATCCCTCCAAGCATCGTTACGATCATCATATGAGGTATGACCTGTTTTTTAATCATTTTGGTATAAAGCTAATAACATAGAGTTCATTCCTTTAATTTATGAGTCAGAGATTTCAACGAGTCAATAAGCACAGTAATAAAGAAACCAGGTTACGATTGGACAATGAAACTGAGTAGTGCTGGTTTGATTTATTGCCATTTTGGCCATGAGATTATCAAGCATTTGATTCCACAAGCAAATGATAGCGACGTAGAATTGATTTTTAAACATATTTATGATACATTGATTAAAGAAGTCGATGGTATAGATAATGGAGTTCTCATGTTCAACGAGGAACCTGTGTAAGTGTCCAATACTATTGTTGCACAGTTAAGGTATCGTTATATCAAATTACTTACAGTATATTGTCCATTTTAGATATCGTATCGTAACAGACTTATCATCTCGTGTGAAATACTTAAATCCTGAATGGAATAGCAAGGATATTAATGTCGATAGTCAATTTTTGAAGGCAGTTGAATTAACTGGTCAGGAATTAGTGCAACATATTAATTATGCTGCATATGTTTGGTTGCCTGCTAGGTCTATCGTGCAGGAAGCTATTGACAAACGCTTTGAGGTGAATAAAACAAGGACTTTACAACTTATCAGTGTGTACCACTTTGTAATTAATAATTGCACTATTAGAGATATTGTAACAAATCATTGTGCATCTTCGAGGCGACATTTGCATAGATTTGAATAGAATAACATTCTGTTTGAATAGAGTTCAAGCATTAGAATACATGGCCATTGTTAGTTGCATAAAAATGTATCATAGGCATTTCCTTACTGCGATATTATGCAAGAGAAGGTTCCTTTCTCTCTTATATGTTAACATAAAAATATATCCTACCAAGCCTTTCTGTTATACAATTTAAAAACATGTTCAAAGAAAAGCTATGATAAATATTTGCAGGTAGACCCTAGTGGCGAAATTATAGAATTATTACAATTTGTACCATGGTCTCAGCATCTTTATGCGATAGAAAAGGAACAAAATGTACAGCCACCATTAAAATTTGTAATTTTTAGTAGTGATAACTATAGGGTTCGAGGCATACCTGTGGAACCTAACAGTTTTGTATGCAGGTATTTATTCGAATGACAACTTGATTATTTTTGAAGCTTTTAACGTACATTCTATGATTTTGTAGGCTGTCTTTGCCAGAACCTTGGGGAGGTTTGCGCGATGAGAAGCTTGTAAGCGTCTCTGGAATCAAAGATGCTGTTTTTGTCCATTCAAAACGATTCGTCGGTGGCCATCTAACCAGAGAAGGAGCGATAACGATGGCACGCAAAGCTCTTGAGCTAGGGAAAGCTGTTTAATAATAAATCAAATTAGGAACAATTACATTTTAAGATTTCGATTGATCGAACGTAAATTCAGTATTTTATATCACGTTTTACTATATCACCTACTTAAAACAGGTTGAAAGTATTTTAAGAGCGAAGACAATGCACAAAAATAAATAATATTTTGTGAACAGGTTATTTATTATGCGGATCCATCGTATTGGGTCATACAAAAATAGCACGATACTTTTGCTGCCTTATTTCACACATATAACATTCAGTTGCAATTTTTACGGCATTTAGTAAAAAAAATCCAGAACAAAGGCAGACGATCATTTTACAGAATTATTCGTCCATTTCATATTCAAATAGTCCAAATATTGAATAAATTGACAAAAAATTATTTTAGAGTCGCGTCGTTATCCTTCCCAAATATTCCTCTCAGTGGCAATCAGAGATTTCCAACAGTTTTTGCGGCCGCGTCAGCGTGTGCTGCAAAATGAGCTACCTTCGCTCGAACAACTTCCGGAGTGTCCACTACTCTACCATCAGGACCAAGGGGAGCACCATATCCAAATCCATAAGCATAAGGTGTTGAGGCGTAAGCCAGGGCACCGTATGGGTAGAGTCCTAGATTCTTCGCAGCCTCCTTCAACATAAAAAAATGATGAAAAGTCAAATATTAATAATACTATACATTCTTCGGCTTGAAACGAAACATTTACTTTATTAGTAAATGAAGAGAATATATTTGTAAAAAAAAAAAGAAAAACAATGTAAGATTCTGCTCTTATTCTCACGAGTGTTTAAAAATTCCTTTGCAAATTTAAAATGTTTCTAAAGAAGAGGAAAGAAAATTTTTAAGTACAGATCCTTGAACTTTTTCAAGGACTTTCTTATCCATTAAAACCAAAAACACTGAGTCGTTGATTTTCCAGATTTTAAAAAACTAATTGCTCTTAATTACCAACGCGTGAGCAGTCAAGTGAGCAGCTTTCGCCTGCGCGACCTCAGGTGTATCAACGACACGACCATCGGCGCCTATAGGCGCACCAAGTGCAGGTGCATAAACACGTAACAGAGCCGGCACGTGAGCATAGCTGAGTGTGTTCCTGGCCGCTTCGTACGCCTGAGTCGCGAGGTGCGCTGCTTTCGCCTGTGCCACTTCCGGCGTGTCCAAAACGTGGCCGTCGTAGGCTAATGGCACTCTGAGGTAGCTGTAAGGTATCACTGGAGCCACGTATCCGGGCTCTGCGATGACCAGGGTGCAGATTGTAGCGAAGATGATCTGCAATTTGTAAAAGTACTTTGACATTTTATTCTGTTAATCGAGAAAAATACAAATTTTAGTTTGTTAACTGCAATTTTTATAATTGTAACTGTAATTTAATATTAATTAGGTCAGAGTTTGAAAGAGCAAGGTTGATGGAAATGGAGTTATGGTGGAAAATGAGTTCAGTGAAGCGTATCTTTGCGTGTGAGGCAACGCGTATTTTTCAAAAACTCCAAGCATTATTAGGAATAGAATAACGAACAGCAAAGAAGGTTCCCTGTAGTTGAATTAATTCGGTGGGATGTGATTTTTGGAATTTGTTAGCGTTTAATAGTTTGAAGCATAGTAGAGATAATTAGGTAAGAGGCGTTAGAAAAACAAGTTAGTGAAAAAGTGTGATGAAGCGTGGAAAGAATTTTTTTATGGTTGGTTTGACGACTGAGCAGGCATACGAATTGCAACTATTCATATAAAGAGGCTCCTGTTAGAACGTGGGATGTTAGTATGTCAATGACGAAGAAACCTAGTGACACGGAAAAACTCGGTTAGTTATTAATAAGTAACGATTGCAGATTCCTTTTTTTCGATTTTCATGGTCAAAAAACTAATTGCATTCTAATACGTAACAACTTTTTATAGTAATTAATATTCAGTATATCGATTTTTCTAGTAATAATTGTAATTTTGCAGCAATAACAATTTAATTTCTCTATTCGTTTAATTTAATTCAGAAAAATTGTGTGTACCTAAATTATCGTTAATAATAGTGAGAAAACGGTCTCGTTTCTAATTATCTAATAACAGATAAATAATCATTATATTTTAATAATATTTTAACTATCAACGTTCCAAAGTCAATAATCGATTTCTAGATCTATACAAGCTATCAAATTTTACAAAGAAAGATTTCTAAATCTACAAAGAGCTATTCGTCTCTACGATAGTCAAAATCAAACACGTACACGATACTTGACCGATCAATCTTGCCCTAATTAACCAATTTTAAATTAACGTAAATTCAAGAATCATTTAACGAATTATTTTCTTCTCACAGCGGCCTAATCTGAACTACCACTTGTGCAATATCCTTTGAAAACACCCTCACCAATCGTACTGCCATGACAAAAAGGAAAATCCCTGGATATCCATACTCACTATCGTTTTCATGGTTAGTCACGTGGAAAAACGCTGCTGGTAGGTTGAATGTGAATTTTCCAACCAGTACTCGCCCTAAAGTATCAACGGTGATGTGCTGCCCTGTCGAGCCACGGTGTCTCCTTTTATATAGGTGAATCTGGTAGGGAGTCGTCGACCCGTAGGAGGGGACCACACCCTGGGAAGCAATTGGTACACCTAAAGTGGTGACATTGACATTACTCTCTGGTCTGTCCGTCTCTTGTCTGCTCGTCTTTCAAAAGGATCTCTCGAGGTCAGGTGCAACTGGTGAACTTCCTCCTTGGAGTCGAACAAAAATTGCCAACCATTCTCTTTTCTTATAAATGGTACGTTCGTTGTCCCAAGAAACTGATATGTTGGGCGAATAGCGATAATTTATATTATTAGATGGCGAATCCTTGTACAAACTCATAACGTAGTTTCCCAATATAATTAGAAAAATAGAACTTAAACAGGAAATTCTATATATATTTATTCTATTATATTTCTATATATATTCCATATATATTCCATATATAGAATTCTATATATATTCGTACATCTCCAAATTTGATTTTTCACCGAATGTTTGATGTGGTTAAATTTGTGACGATTCGTAGGAGGTTTAGTGTTTGTTATGTTTCTTGTCAAGTACAATTAAATATTGTAACTTTTACTCTGAATGGATTTTTGTATCTGTATCTTTGAACGTTTTAGAAAAAAGGTAATTTTTCATTCGATCGCAAAATACATAAAGTAGTGCTTTTGATTTTATAAGGGGTGAGTAACAGTTACTCTATTTTTTGTACTTGTATTATTAATCGATATAAGTAAAGTATTTCAAGTATTACGCGTAGGTACTGTAGCCACTAGAGTACTCTCATTTATGTGGAAAATTTCGATAAAATACTCACGTGGTATTAAGTATTCTACTTAAGTAAAATTATCTTTTGTGTATTTTGCGAGTGAAAAGAAACAATTGGAGAATTTATACTTATGCTTTATCTTTACTTTTACGGCTTGTTCGCTGCTGTACGTTTTGAATAATTGGTTTTATCAATTCCATGGGTTATAAAGCATAAATTAATTTATAAACTATTTAGTACGGTGTTTTCAATACAAGCCGAGGGTAAGATATGATTCTTTTGATATTTATAAGTCACTAAATATAGCTATTAAGAAAGTTGTAAAGTGAGTCGTTGAAGGGCTAATTGAGAATTCATGGGTAGGTGACAGTAGTTTAAGCATTTACCAAGGTAATACACTTTAAGTAAAAATGACTGAAGGATACAAATAATTAAGTTACATTTCACTTTAAGAAAATGAATATTTCATTCTTTAATTTGAGAATATTTCATATTTGACAAATGTTTCGATACTTCGAACATTAAATTGATCGATTCGATACTTCCTTAAAAGAAAGTATTTGCATATGTAGAATTAAAAAAGTTTGCCTTTGTAAAAGAATTTTTGAGTCATCACTTTAAAGAACTTTCTAGACTATTATATTCTATAGCCTAATTTTATAATCCCTGGTAAGAAAATTGGAGAATCGTTATTTTAGGATCCTCTATCTTAGAGTATCGATCTATTCTATGTATATTCACGGAATACTAATTTTATCGATAAATCCAAGTTTCGTACGATTTTTCAAATTTTCTCAATTTTCCCAGTTTTCCCAATTTCCGAAATGTAATGTTCTATTATATTTCAGTCAGCGTCGTAAATTTTCACACGTTCGCGTAACACTTCGTAAAATGTAATCCATACATTATTCTGAAATAAATCAAATGATAGCAATAATAATACAGATAATAATCGATAATCGAGAGATACAAATTTTCGATCGAAGATGGGCGGGAAAATGTAAATAATGGAAGATCGCGTGCGATGTCGTAATCGAATCAATATCTCGATTATTATTCCGAGAATCAAGAGTACAACCTTGATGCGTAAACCACGGATTCAGGGAAAGAACAGGGACGAAATGCAATTAAATGGGAAGAAGGGATAAAAGCAGAAGGAGTAGGAAAGGTAACTGATACGTTGATCAAGACGAAGGTCGTCCCGCGTCCTCGGAATAAACAATCGTACGTGATTGGAATGAAACCTTTCTTACCAATAAAATAAAAGAAAAAAAAAAAAAGAAAAGTGGAAAGATCGTAAAAAAGACATGTGTAAAATATTGGTTTGCTTTCGAAGTTGTATCTCTGTTTCTCTGACTGATTCTAGCGTAATGAAGTTATTGAAAATTTGCATGGTGTTTTATGTAGCATTAACGAGCGTGTGAAAGAAGAAATTGAATTTTGGAAGATTTTATTGCTCAAATTTAGTACTAGCGAAGTTAACTTTTCTTAGTAATTGCGTAGTAGATGCTTGATATTGAAAATTGCAACTTTTTCGATGACATAATGTTTCCAAATTCAATGTCCAATATCGAACATCGAATGATAGAATATAAAACACAACGTCAAACAGAACTAAAACGTTCGATAGAATTTTTACGATACAGGCTTGAGATATAAAATAAGATCTCTAGAAAACTAGCATCAATGTATAAAATATTCTTACATAAACCCATCCAAAGTTATGTAAATTTGCCGCGATCGATCTAGTCTGAAAAACTGCAACCTACAGTACTAAAAAAAAAACGCAAGAAACATACGAGACACGAGACAATGAAATCAGCAAAAAATCAATCCGTGCAACGACGCCGTATTGAAAAAGTGATTGCGCGATTCGCGTGAATTTCATAGCCAAACAATTCTGTTTTGCATAATAGACATTTTTCTATGGTCACGCACGTACGCTTTCGATCACGCATATAAAGTTCCTTTTTTCTTTTTTTTTTTTTCGATCATAGCTCTCCGATAACAACTAAACTATCGATTGTTACAAAACTATTTAAGTAATTTTAAATTTGTTTTAGTGATATGTATCTCAGGTATTTTTGTAATGTTTCGTTTTAAGACTGAAAAGGTATAGCAAATATTCACCGCTTTTGTTCGAAAAACTCTTTAACTCTAACGTAACCAAATCTCATAATAAAAATGAATACTGCAAGTATGGAACATGCAGAAAATATTCCAATTAATAAATAATTTTAAGCATTTTAAACACTCACCGCTATTCCGCACGAAAGGAAGACGCAGCGTTCAGAAAATGCGGAGAAAATCGCGTAGATCGCGTAGTATGTGGCGTGGGCGGCGCAGTAATGCATAGATGGATAGATACGTCGAACAAAAGCCCTTTCCACGGGATTCCAGGGGCTCTCGTCACGCGGCATTGTTTTTAATCAGCGGCTATCCACGCCAACCAGTTAAGGGTCTCGCTAAACGTTCGTCGTGGTGCCATTAATTGGCACGCTGTGCTCGTTGTGTGGGCGGTGGCGCCTGATTCAGCCGAGAAGAACGGGAAGGAAGCGTAAACGTAATAACATACACGTTATGCGAATATTACGCCAGGTTTGGTGTCATTCGACCGAGGCCATGTGCAAATCGTGCATTGCTTTGGAGATTCGCGAAGAATTAAATTTGACAAATCGTACGATAGTTCGATGGTTGCGATAAATTTCACTGACGGGTACTGTAACAAAATACTTCCATCGAACGTTCAAAAAGTTCCAATATTTCCACTTGTAAGGAAATACATTCTGGAAAATCAAGAAAATTCAAAACAAACTGCCATCGAAATCCAAGCTGTAGCCAAATGACGCGAATCAATGCGCGATAGCGAAAGAATTTATCGAAGCCTTCGTTGGAATCCGAGGGAGAACGTGACTTCCTCCTTCCTGATCCAGGATCATTCTCGAACACTATGGGACGATTAGGCGTGTCACTAACCCGCTACACATTTGCCTGGACGAGGCCAGGGACGGTTGTCGACAGGGAATGCCTGTTGCACGTATCGAGCATCGACATTCACTCGATTATTTACGCTGCTCTGCATCCAGTAGCGCATGTCATAAAACGCGGACTAAACTTCGTTTCGATTGGCATTCAGACATGACAAGAAACTCGAAAAAGCGCGATGATCTTTTTTGTATCTGCATCTATTTCGAATAGTAAATAACAAGTTATTTAGTTTTTGCCACGTTATGTAATAGTAATCGAGGAATTCGGTTGTCAGGGAATATCGAAGAAAGGTGTATCTTGGATCCGATGAGGTTTTGTAGGTGAATAAAAAGTGGGCAGGTAATTGGACTTTTTAACAATCACATTGGAATGTCGTTTCAGGATATTTAGGAATTACATTGGAATATTTAGTATTTCTTCAAATTGATTTATATAGAAAAATTGCGAATTTCAATAGAAATTTTAATTAGTTACTTGAGAAACTAGTCTAAATTTCCCATTTTCGTTAGTGTCTGTGTGTTGATATCGGTTGTTATTAATATTAGGTATTTTATCGACATGAACCAATGATTCAATTAGAATAGAGCTTCGAAAGACAGAGATAACCGCTTCCCTTGATGGTTTATTGATCCTTGCCCCTATGGCTTGTCATATCGCTGTACTCTATTGATGGAATATAATAATACCGTGATTACAATGATTGATAGGTTCAGATAGAGCCACTAGGATAATCCACGTTAAGTGGCGAATGCGTGCTGCGTGTTGCTGATAGAATAATCTCGTTAAAGCTGGATTTTAACTTAATCTCTCGAGGGGTTTTAACCTGTGACTGCAACGCACACATTTCGTTGTCGAATTATGTAGATATTTGGAAAAATCATATTTCAACATTTCTCTAAATAATAAAAATGAACAAAGGATATTAAAATGGACAAATAAAGGAGGAAAATTCAGAAAAATCTACCAAAAACAGTTCAGATAATTATAGAGTTGGAATCTCGCTCTCAATTCTCTTCCTGCTCTCGTTTTAATCGAGTTATTGACATTGACGCGAGATCATTAATATTACGTTAATCACGGTTGCGTATCAATATCGATTACTCAAGCAAGCGTCGCTGGTTGGAAATTTCTTCGTCATGGTTTCTCGAATTCTTTCGTCCCCCGGCAATCGTGCGTGAAATATCTGGTTTACACAGAATCTCGGTATCAATTACTCAACAACGATATTTCTACGATCGTTTCGACCAACGACTACCGTTCGCGACAATTCTATTTTTACGAGACATAAATTATATATCATTTTCATATACATAGCGTTTTTTTTTATTTACCTATATCTTTCTCTTTTCTACATTAATTTGCGTATTATTCCATTAATTCCATAATTAGTGAAAATAAATTCGTGTGGAATTGTTTGATAAATTTAAATGAAATTTATAATTTGAGAAATCTTTTACACAGAAAAACTACGCGATAACATTCGCACAGAAAAATAGTCAGCCGAAAGTGATCGCTGATAATAACTACTGTAGCATAATAACAAAGTAATAATTTATTGCACAAACCTATAATGTATTATAGCAACAGAAAAGATATTTTTACTTGTACTTGTCCATATCAGAATTGAATTGCACGCTGATCAGTCAAGTCCCATGGCTTACGCCATTTTCATTGGTAGCAGGCCACGAATAATCAGTGGAAAATGATTCCATCGTAATGAACTTGTCCCAATTAGGCTGTGGACGCTCGTTAGAAATGATTGTTCGAGCACTGGATGTCATTGTTCTGCGTTTCGCAAAGCATAATTGCCCGAGGGCTTATTAAGAACTCGGGCGTAGCGATACGTGATGGAATCTCGCAGAATTTGCATCGAACGCCACGTTCGAGGATCTCTCGATTCGTTATTGACCATAAGCACCGTGTAAAGTTAGCGAACAGAGAAATTTGGCCCCATGCAAGATGGATAAAGTGGTCCAAGTGGTTCTGTATTGCGTAAGGAAGTGGATAGTTATATTTATGCGTAAATTGTTATTATTGAACCAAAGCTTACCCCAAAACACAAGTTAATCTGTCGTCCTTCAATTTTTCATGCTTCTCCGTCGAGTCACCTTTCTGTAAACTATGAAAATGCAACATCGACTACTTAAAATATCTCGAGAATCCCAAGATCCAAGTAAATCCGTCGTTCTTCGATTCTTCGTATTTTTCCATCAAGCGACCCCCGTTTAAATCGCGAGAACCAACCCCAATTAATACAAAATTCCATTTGATTTCATAAACCCCGACCAATGAAAAGATTCCATATGACCAACCCTGACCAACATAAATTTTCGATTTAACCAGCCCTAGTCACGCAAAATTCTCAACAGACCAACCCTAATTTCTCTTTCGATCGCTATGGATCTCTCCGGTCAGAAATTGACGCAACAAATCTTATCCCATCCATTTCTTCTATTGCTGTTGATTTCTTCTGCCGATCTCTGTATCGGTTCGCTGTCGATCGATCGTACGACTCTCTTTTCCCGCGTTGCCAAACAGAAATGTCTCTCCCCACCCATTATTATGTGAAAATCAAGCGGAACGCGTGCGTGTGCGCGCGCGGATATTTCACGTACACCGGCGTGTCCGCTTGTTTAGCTGTTCTAAGTGGGCGCCCGTATTGTTCCACGACTATATAAGGTGTACCACGGACCGTTCGACCAGCAGAAAAGCATCAGGTCGTGGATCATGGCTAACATGAGGCTCCTCGTGAGTAACGACCATAACATTACACGTTTCGTAGAGTTTCGAGTGGCAGGTGACAGTTTGTAGATTACTATCGTATTGTCGTTGGTGCACTGCGGATGTTTAGGCATCTATGGGCAAATAAAAGTATTTGATTCGTTGCGATACTTAGAGGATGAAGCTGTTTCAGTTTCACTCCTTTGATCTTGCTGTAAAAGACGTGAATTTTTATTGACATCCGCAGTCTAGCTATGGCGTTTCGTTCGAAGTTGAGAAATTCGCGAAGATATTAAGATCAAGCTTGGTTTCGATAGACGACGATCAGATTCAATTGATTTTTCCGCGCAAAACTATCGTGTCCCTTGTCGTAATCTTAAAAATGATGCACTCGTATCTTATCGGCCAAGATGAACAACACTTGGAATAAACATAAATTTACAATTACGAAGCGTATTTTCTTCTCAAATAATCGAATCACTCTGATATTAACGTTTCTTCGCTTTTCTTCTTTGCATCTTCAAATATTTTCTTTCGTTTCAGCTTCCTTTCTCGTGTCTCGTCCTCTCGGCGTCCGCCATTCCAGGCTACACGGCCTACGGGGCAGCGTACCACGGTCCTCCAGCACCCCTGGCTCACGATGGAAGGGTGGTCGACACACCGGAAGTGGCTCACGCCAAGGCGGCTCACCTAGCAGCTCACGCAGCCGAAGCTGCCAAAGCTGCTCCGCTCGGCTACGGCGATTATTCTGATGGAAAATACGAAGACTACAGCGGCAACTACGTAGCCGCGACTCAGAACATCTACCACGGTCCGCCCGCACCCTTGGCTCACGATGGAAGAGTAATCGATACACCGGAAGTGGCGCACGCCAAGGCTGCGCATTTGGCAGCTCACGCTGAACAAATTTCGAAGATCGCTCACCTCGCTTACGCTGACCCTTACCCGCAGCCACATTGGTGATAATGGAAAATGAGTCGCTATAATCGGCGCCACTGATGACAGAATTGTTGAAATTTCTTGGAAAAAACAGCAAGGGATGGGAGAAATTTGAGAAAATTGTAGAATATTTGTAATATGTCATTTTTCTGCGGATCAATTGGTATTTCTGGGTCTTACTTTACACTCTGTTATCGGTGTGCATTTTTGGGAGTTCTGTTGATGGAATTGTTTATAATAGTCCAATTTTTGTAACCTTGTAAAGGGGTTGTGTATCATATAATGGAAGGGAGGGTTCTTTTGTAAGGTAGATGTAGATCGTGCATTGCAAGGAGGATGTTTTGTTATGTTGGTGAAATATTTTCATTAAAGATTGCAAGTATTTAACGGATATTTTATCTTTATTGTATTTTCTATCTAATCCTGTTTCCCTTTTATACCTTGATGTGCTATGAAATTTGCATTTTTCTCCTGGTTATTGCGTTGATTTGTTCCTTTACCTACAAATCATAAATCAATGCCGGAATAGATTATCCGTTTCGTAGATGGTGTCTGTGCACTCTTGTCATTTCAGTCAAATGTCCACGAATTTATGAGTAATATATAGAAGATGAAAACAATCTGGTGTGTATCGTAAATGAATTCTTGAAGTAACTATACCTACTGTACTTAGGAAGAACTCAAATTCTTTTAGCATATGATAACGTAAAGATATACTATTGCAGAGTGCAAAACAGGAATAGACAAATAAAAGTCAGTTTACAGCTAGCCACAGCCAGCTGGTATCTTTCATCCGACTTATATGAGTCTTCAAACTGCCTTAAACTTAGAGACTTCGACCCTTCGTTAATTTGCCAAATCTTTTGCCCCAGTGATCGCAAGACGATACGTTGTTTACTTTGATATCCTGCTGAATTTTATGCTTTCGTTGCACTTCTTTCGCCAATCGTTACATATTTCGTACGAATAAAATTGTATAAAATACATAAATATATTTTACAAATAAGATGATATTGTAAATGAAAGTAAATTAGAAATAAGAGTAATTTGCAAATATAACATATTTGCCAAATGTTACATACTGGTTGCCAATAAGATGTATCAAAATACATGTGAATTACTACGTATTATTACTTGGTAAGCTTTGTTACGGTTCAAAACAGAAGCGGATCTTATTAAACCATTCACCCACGTATAAAATACACACTTTATTCAAAATCTCAGTTTCATAGACGAATATAAATAATTTTTAAAAAGAACTCGCGGATACGTAACATTATAATTTGCTTTCGTTTAGAATGTGAAGCAAATGTTATTAATTAGGGTAGACCGAGATGAATCGGACTGTAAAAACGGTAAAACAGATTTTAATAAAAATTTGTATATGGAAACATTTTTCGCAATGATCTAAGAAAACAATATAATTCGTTTTCACTTGCAATAATAAGCAATTACCAGGTGTTGTCTATTATGAAATAATTAAATTTATAACAAGCTCCCTCTCTCTCTCTCTCTGATTTTGATTTAATTATATACTGTGTAAGAAACTGGTGTTCGGCATGGCACGTCCCGACCACGTTTGTCTGTCGTTATCAAAGCGTTGGCGACAAGCTCGCGCAGTTCCGCTCAGGTCAGCACGCGAACAATGCGCGATGGTGGTCTTTGAACCGGCACCAACTGTCGCAACTCGGTTCGTTATTTCAAAAGAAAGAAAGAAAGGGAGAAAAAAGCTTGGAGTAAAGAACCCAATGCACCGGTTGTGACGCCGCGTGACAACACGCGGGATCGTAAGAGGTGGGTGAACACGGAATGGGCGACGATCGATGGAATTTGTTTCGTCCACTTGCTGTGGGCACACGATGAAATATCGCTCGGAGGATATAGAGAGTGAAATGCTTCTGAAACACGTTGTCGCCTCGTGTTACGTACCTATGCAAATTATACCTGTTTTTGTAATTACCCATTCCGCCATTCTTTGGAAATTAGGATAGAAATATCTTTCAGATTTTCCGATTTCCCGTGAGATATTAAGAAACTATTCGTGGATATAGAAGAGACAGAAAGCACGAGGAAACCAGAATATTACAGAACGTTGCAATGCTAAAATAATTTTACAAAATTAATTTTTGTTCATTTCTTGACGATTAAAGAACATTTCGATTTTATAACGAAAAATGCAGAATACGGTTCGTGATAAAAAAAAGTTAAATAATAGCGGAACAAATTTCTTGGAGACGAGAATTCTTTAGATTCGTCTACGCAAATTCAAAGTAAATGCTTGAAAATGATACTCTACGATTCTCGACGTGTATCTTCCTATGCGGGCGTTGGAGTCTCCAATTCATTTGTAGCCGTAACTTTCGTGCTTGTGCAGGCGTCTAAGTCTCCACAGTCAGATTCAATAGAGTTCTCATTACCACCTTTTTCGCTGTTCCCCAAGCTTCCAAAGATATTGAAAAAATTGTGCGATACTTATCAATATCCTCGCTACATTATACAGTCGTTTAATTTGTTCGATTATTACATCAAATATTTGAAACTTTTTTCGATAAAAATAAAGGAAAATTTTTACATCAATCTAATAATAAGATTAATTCAACTATACAACAATCGTAAGCAATGAAATTAATAAATTTTTAAATGACATATTCCATGAATTTGGTTCCCACTTTATTGAAAATGTATCGAGAACGTTGTGACTGCATCCGCGATGACGTGCGTGTCCACGTCTCGCGCATAGCGTCGCGTCGAGGCAAGTTTTATTCCTGACGAGGTTACGGGACACACGGTGTCATTGTTAATGGCTGGTAAATGTTACAGAGCTGGGCAAGGCAACGTTTAAAGCAGAGCATTTTTCTGGGTGTGGTTGTATACCCCGTTGTGGCGCACGGGGTGGGGCACGCGACGACGCCCTGTACCCCTATAAATTCGACGATAGCAGATTGTGGAAGTCATAATGCGGATCACAAGCTCTGTCGATAGTCGCTGGATCGACCTGCGCTGAGCTTCGACAACATGTTCCGATATATCGTGAGTATTACCTAATTTTTTATCTTTATTTTTAGTTGATTTTCTGGTGAAAATAATTTTGGAAGGCTCGAATGTTTTTCCGATTGCTTTTCGATAGGTTTGAGCATTCGCTTTTTGGTTTGTCTGTTTCATTGAAATTTTACGTTTTACACCTGCACTTTGTTTCTTACAGGAACTTTTCTTTTGAAAAATACGTATGTGTGTTTTTGGTTGGAATCATCGTGGAAAGTGATTATTTTTTGTACGCTTTTTCGAATAGACTCGGATATATTTTTGAGGCTTTGTTTCATCTTTTCTTTTTTAACGCAATTTGCGTTCCTTTCTTTTTCCTTTCTTTCAGAGAATTATTTTGTTAGAGGGAATTTAGATAGTACATGTTTCTTAGGGTAAAAAATCAAAATAAAAATATATGTATTCTATAAGTGAACTTCGCTTTCTTTCAGATTCTGGTTTCTATTATTTCGAGCGTGGCCTACTGTACGCCACAGTGGTACGGAGGAGCCTATGGTGGCCACGCGGCTCCAGCCCCATTAGGAGCAGATGGACGAGTCGTAGATACTCCAGAAGTTGCTCAATTGAAAGCAGCTCATTTAGCTGCTTTGGCTGATGCAAATGCGAGGGCACCCAAGGGACCTGGTGTTGCCGGTCCTTACCCCGGCCCTGCTGGTTCCTACGCACCTGGAGGCTATGCTCCGCATTACAGGTTTTGCATATTGTCTCATAGAACAGGAATTTCTCTCTCTCTTTCTATATATATACATATATATAAAAATATATATATATATATATTCTCAACTATTAGGAAAAGGAAGTAGGAAGAGAGTGAAAAAATTCAGATATTCTTGTTACTGGTCATTTTAAAATTGGAATTTTCTATAGAAATCAAACTTTAGTTGGAATACCATAGTATTGCTTTATTGTACGAATAAATATGTGCTTGATATACATATTATAATATACATATTCTACTTTGCACTAAGTGCAATTATTTAAGTAAAATTAAAATTATTTTAAAGTTTCAAGTTTCATTCAACTCTTGTTCCTTGTTACATTGTCTTGTCCTACGTACTATTATTATTAAGAAAATTAATTTATATTCCAGTGGACCACCAGCCCCTCTCGGACCAGACGGCCGCGTGGTAGACACACCGGAAGTGCAGCAAGCAAAGGCAGTCCATTTCTCCTTATACAATGCGGAGGCTCAAAAAGCTCCAGCCGGTCCAGCTGCTCCTAATCCGTCATGGAATCCTGCGGGTGCTCCCTGGAATCCCTCCTGGAATGCTGGGAACAATTGGAATCACTATTAAACTGGCGTTGATCGCCGCAGAAGAAGAATCAAGCTGACAGAAAATATTCACATTCGTCCATTGTTATCGATGATTCGAGAGAATTGAAAAAAATCCCCTCGAGTCATCGAATTTCAACTACCTCCAACAAGTTTTTTCCTCGACAATCAACGAAATATTTCTCTCGGAATTTTTCTGTAACGTCTTCCGTATCCTGAAGCTTTCTTCCTTCTAGCTGTCTCCCTTTTCTGTGATTCTGTGTTTCATCTACCTCTTGATTGTCTGTTTTTCGCTCGGATCTCAACGAATTTGAATATCGTTAAAAATTAGAAATTATCGACTCATCAGATCATATTACAGAGACGATAAGTTTGCTTAATAGAATTTCATACAAGTTTCGTACATTTTTAATACAATTAAATGCAAGTTAAAAATTGTTGTTGAACTTTGAAAAATGATGTATGCAAATGTGCACGGAAAGCGAAATCGACACGTGTGTTTATCGTCGAATGGAAATGAAATAACGGTGGTCTGTACCGTTACAGATATTATCGAGATAAAAATGTCCTCTTGTCACATTCCTCTTCAAGGTGATCTCTTCATCGCTTTCGCACTCGTTAGTCAAGGAAAGTTTGCGTTTGCGGGAGAATTAACCTTTGCACATGAACTTTGCACAATTCATAGATATTATTCAATGCTATCGTGTTTTCCTTCCCTTTTTTTAAATAATTACAGCGATACATATACATTTGTAAATTATCGTGCGTGTACATAACGGAGAAACGATTGTAACATGAATGAAACGAATAAAATGCAGCGAAATGTTTTGCTGAGACAAGCAAGATTAAAAAATCGCTCTTCTTAATTGCAAGAAATTTTAATTGCGTTTTAAAATGCGTTATATTTTTTAATTGTGTTTCACTTTCTGATATATTAATCGATTTCTCGAATATCTTGGAAAGTCAAATTAATTGAACTAGTCGTGACTATAAATCATAAAAACAATCATTAAGTTGTAAGAGAGTTACCAATTTATGCAAACGATCATTCAATAATGAAACAGTTATGAAATTATAAAACAGTGATCGAATTATTAAAACGACGATTAAAGATTAAAATAAGAGTAATCTAAGGGGAATTGAAATTATTAACAAGGATTGAAATGTAATATTTCGTTGTTTTAAAAGAAAAAGATATTTACAGAATGCAGTGGTATGTCATTGGGCAATAATTAGCCATAAAATTGTTCATAAAATAGTCAAACGATGGTAGACGGTTAAGAACTGTTTAAAGTTGTACGACACTGACATAATCGAATATATAATCAGAGAACAGGCACGTGTGGTCGACTAACATGCCCGTGACACGAATCAGATTGATTCGTGCTCGACTCAGAACACGCGGCAGAGAAAACGAGTTAGAGTTTGAGCGACTACACGCAAATCTGATTGCACAGTGAAGTCCAACACGTGTACACGGGCGTGAAAAGGACGCAATGTCGATTAGTTTATTCAGGGCACTAAAGGCAAACTTATGGGCACTGCAACCAGGATGCAAAGCGATTTACTAGTTTTTAGACGAACATATATGACTTAGATAGAAAATTAAAATATTTTATTGGCGTACGCTATTTTTTTAATGTAGAACTCCACTAGAACTAGAATCAATAAAAAAGATCCAATCAAATTCAACCTAAGATCCGCGCAAAAAGAAGATGATCGAAAAATTCTTAAAAGTACCAAGGCTCCACTTTGATATCTCTAAACTTTCACAAACCAAATTAGATTCTTCGCAATCGAAATCCGAAATCCAAGCAAGTAGAAGCTCAAGTCCGAGAATTTTATAATCGTTAAACTGCACCAAAACTACTCAAAGCTAAGTCAAGATTTTTACGAAATAATTCAATTCTCCGTGACAAAGCTCCAGGTTTGAACTAAACTTAACATAAAATAGAAATCAGCGTGACCAAGTAAAATAGATTCAAAATTTTCAAATCCAAGTAAATTTAGCTCAATTTTACTTTAAATCCACAAAATCGCATAAAAAGAACGCTCTCCCGTTACAATAACTTTAAATCGACCATTCGCATATACCAAACCCAACCAATTTTCATTTGCATTTCCACAAACCAATCGTACTCCCTCCAACGTCTCGAAACTCACATCAACCTCGTAAATCCACCTCCAACTCTCACCTTAGCACCCTATTATCGTTTTATACGATCGCAGGTGCACCTCAACGACCCTATCGATATAAATCCCATTAAGGAACAACACGGTGGCAATTTTTCTGCCCCTAAATCCTAATGCATACCTCGTCAAGCTCGATCAAACACGTCCTTGCTGGTGCCAGCGTCTAGGATACACGTTAGCCGAGTCACGGACAGAACCGGTTCCATGGTGTCTGCTGGATAAGTGCAAGGCGAAGTGTGCCGGTAGCAGACACCGTTCGTGGATTCGTTTTCTAGATCTGGATCGGCATCGTTATCGCAGTGATCGCGCGTAATTGACTGTTTAAACACGATGGATATTGAAATCGAGACTTGGCTGCATAAGGAAGTGAACGTTTGGGGCGTGGAAGGTCGAGATTTCCTGTTCCCCCGACCAGGTAGCTGGCGAGGAGATTAGACGATTGTTCGGAAGGATGGATTTTTAATAGATTGTGTGCGAACATAGTGGTGAATTACGGGTCACTGGGCATCGAGTTAAGTTTAGATGACAGTAAATAGTTTGGCGAGATTGTTAGAACGGTGGAATGTTTTTAATCGATTAAGCAGTGAAAAATTGTGCACATGTATTCGATATTACCGAAGGAATGTAGTGGCTCGCGAATGTATTTAAACGTTTTAAGAATCTTTCTTTCGTGAACATATTACGCGTACGTGTATTATAAACGCTAAAGTTTAAAAAGAATTTAAAGACATATTCATATATTGTTCGAGGTTTCAAAGCTTTGATGCACATCTCTCGTACGTCTCTCTGTCTCTGTCTACTTTTTAAAATTCATAATAAGAAAAGAAATCTAATTTTTTTGAATATATCACGTGGGCACACCGTGCTCTTATTCTGTCATCCCACGCCATACTGTGCCGGATTACTCATGCTCGAATGTAGGTAAATAAGCGAGCAGGTAGGCGTCGTCCAATGAGAAATGGAAAGGAAGAGCGCTCCCAGCTTGACCTGTATGCATCTTGCGTAATGTAAATTCTAGACGATAAGAGTTCCCTGACATTAACCGGAATTCAGTTATATATTATTACGATATCGAGTTCTGTGAACTTTATGAAACCGGGTGGAGCCCATTGTTTAAATTCAGTTTTACGCGTGTTATTGCGCGAAAGTATTGACTAAATTGCGAATTATATCTGATGTACTTTCATTTTTATCGTCGATCGTGGATTCCGTAGAGTTTGGAGGAGAAAAATTGTTTTCAGTTTGATATTAATTAATTATATTCCCTACTCTATGTTTTACGTTAATACATATTCTAATTTGAGGAAAGAAAGGAGAAAAAAACGGAGAATAGACAACATTAGAATCGTATCGATATTTTATTTCACAGGAAAGATAATAAAAAATACAGAATACACTTTGGTGGTAAGAAAGAGATTTTCTAATCAACATAAAATTCATTTCACATAAGTATCTTAACGTCTACGACTATCATAAGTTATTACCATTAGCTTAGAATCTAGACATTATTAAAATCACCTATCGTTAATCATTAGTAACAATCATATGGCAATAAAATTCGAATTGCAGCAATGGCAATGTGAGATAAAAAGAAATCGTTATTTCATATAAAATGATTCATTTTAATTAATATTACGTATAGGTAAGGTTGAGTGTGTGCATCGGTAACATTATTTACAAAAAGTGCGTAGGCTGTTTTCGTTGTCAAACTGCCGAACAAACGAAAATCAAAGTCCAAAACGATGTTAAATGTAAAAAATCAGGTACAATACAAACAGTGCTCTCATTGCTGCGAAAAGTTACATTGTGTGCGATTCTCGTAGAACGAATGCGTACAGTTTGACAGAAAGTCGAACGATTTGAGAAGAAAATAGAGTGACACGCGCAATTTTCTTGACTCGAGTACAGTACATGTATATAATTTCAAAATATATTCGATAAAATTAATCCTACTAAATTTCTCATCATCCTTAGCTTGATACAGAAATGTAAAAATTCGGTTTCAAAATATTACAACTCTTTGAAGAACGGAGTATTGCATTTTTTCATCATTCTTAATTTTAAACAAAAATACCAAAGTTAATCGTTTAACGTATCGTACATGCCCGTTCAGCCAAATCTCACGGAATAAACGAAAAGAGATCGTATTTTATTCGTCAGTAGTAAAGATCGTTTTGCGTTGAAAGCGCTACAGCGCGAGCATGCGCCTTCATGTGAGCCTCTCGTGCCCTCATTACTTCCGGTGTGTCTATCACGCGGCCATCCGGTCCCAGGGGAGCCAGTGGTCCCCGATAACCTATCGTTGGCGTGTGTTTATACGTCAATCCGATAGGAGCAAGGTAAACCAAATTTTTTCGTCCGTCAAAGACGTCGAATTCATAAAATTCGGATGCCTTTGAGGCTGCTCTCGCATGCGTTGCTACATGCGGGATTTTTGCTTCTGTCATCTTGAAAATTAGAGCAAGGTTTGTATGTAGAAATTGATAATTAGTAATCTAGGAGTTTTTGTGACTTTTTCGTTTGAGAAAAAATTGAAATTTTAGAATTTTTTAAAGTTATGTATAATATATAAACGTAACGAAATAAATAATTCGAAATTCAGCATTAAATTAAAAATTCTTCTATTCGTAATTTTTCGGCTTTTAAAATTCTGAAATTAAAATTTCTCCAGCGATACATATTAGATAAAAATTTCTTCCGTTCGTTATTTCTAGTTTCTTTAAATTCTCAAAATTGATAATAAATAATTTAATTTACCTGAGGTATATTGCAAGTCTTACAGGTTTCCATGGCACGCCCGTCATTCTCCAAAGGCATGAACGTCCTCTGTCTTTGTCGTTTCTGCATAATAACCTCCATGGGGTCCACCATCCGAGGCATGTACATTTCGTTGTTTTCGTACGTTTCGTAATCGTTCTGAGCTTTTCTTAATCTGGCTATCGTTTCAGCGTGCAACGCTAGATGGGCAGCTCTTGCATGGGCCACTTCCGGCGTGTCCATCACCATCCCATCGCTGGTTAACGGCGCCGGTGGACCTCTGTATTGATAGTACTCTCTCTGTTCGTAAGTCTTGGCGATCGTTGACGCCACTAATGCGGCCAGAATTATCTGAAAAAGTCGATCGAAAAGAAGACGAACGATCAAGTTGCATTCTGTAAAATTTTTCCCCACAATTGCACCTCACAGTGCGTCAAAAGTATTGGAAATTAGATTTGAAGATTAGAATTGAAAACTAAAGAAGCATTGGCTTGGAAATATATAGAAGGTAAGGCATACTGATTTAATTTAATTTATAAAAATACTTGATATCTTACAGTAATTTGGAATTTAATTTTTCAAAGTGAAACAAAGATAACTTTGATTGTTCATTGACGTTCCTTTTTTCAATTAATTTAATAAGCTCGAAATAGTTTCCTAGGTTACCTCCTTTTACTGAGATTACAATATCTTTCCAATTAAATTTTAAATTGGTTCCTCTCAAATTGAGATTACGATTCAAGTTCTAGTATAGATTATGCCAGATTTATTACAGATATTAGTTTCGGTTGAATCTCGATAGAATTTCCAATGATAATTTATCTAAGCTCGATTAGAAGCGAAGTTCGACGAACACTTTGTAACTAAAGCTTCATTTAGGATATTGATTTTCTAATGGATGAAATCTGATCTTGATTTTGTGCAAAATTAAATGTACCCGTAAATGCCAATGGAATCTTGAAACTTCGTTAAAATCTCAATGACTGTTTAAGTTTTACGACTTCTATGACTAATCAATCTTTTTCCGACTTCGTTTTTTCAATCAACGTTCAACGACAGCAACGAAACAACTTTTTCCTGGACGAAATCACACTTACGAGCAAGCTCATGCTGCTGGACACCACCGGCCACGAAACGAACGTCTCGATTACGAGTGTGGCTGGTTCGATCGAACGATCTAGCTTTTATAGCGTCGCGGCGTCGATCATGTGAGTAAACCACGTTACGATGATCAACACCTGACATGAAAAACGATACCTTAATTGTTTTCTTGCTAATGATATAATGATATAAACGTGAACGGCGATCCCGCTAGATGCGTTTGCGTGGAAGCTAAAGCTGTTGAAAGTTGCGGTGAATTATTGAAGAAGTAAAGTGTTGTAGTGTCACTGACGAGGCAGAAGTTGGGGCGTATTATTCTTTTACCGTGTATAATTTTGGAACTTTTAATTTCGAAATATTTGGTGTAGAAATCTGCTGGTTTTGGAATATTTTTATTCCGACATATTTAATCTTGGAACTATTTAATCATGAAAAATTTAATTTTGAATTGTTTAATCACGCAATATTTAATTCTAGAATATTTAGTTGTGGTATAATTTAACGTTGGAATATTTAGCTTCCTCTCTCTTCGTCCCTTACTGTTTCTTCCCTCATTCAAATATTTTAAATATTCCAAACTTCGAAATTCCCGTTCGTCGCACATAACAAGTCCTCCGTATAGATAAACAAGGAAGTGAAAAATTGCATGTTCTATCGTTGAAAAAAGATGATCAAGTTTTAAAGCCGTCCTCAAACGTCCCTGATGTTTCTTCTCAACTTTTCGAGGCCAGTTCTCACGAGTTACAATCTCAACCCCTTCGCCGCGACTTAGGCAGAACTTTTCTGTGGTTTTCGACACATGCCCGATTCACGGACGACTGGACGGGATCATAGATCCTCCTAGTGATCCAGTGATCCTTTCAAGGCAGTCCTCTATCAACAATGAGCTCCTGTTTCCTTATAAACAGTGGCCCAGATTACACTTTGACCATCGATGTCCATTTAAACCATCGCACAATAAATGAATTTCTGTATTATCTGCTAAAATATTGAAATATTCATTTGCCTATAAAATATTTACTGAATATTAAATTTAATTTAAAACAAATTAAAATTTTTCTTATAATGTATTATATATATAACATTTATAGATATATTAATTATATTTTAATTACAATTTTCTATGTTCTTTTTCTGAAAATAAATGAATTGTTGAAATGAAGACAAAAATGTTATATATATTATGTTTTATATACAGTATATATAAATGTTACACATATGTTAATAAAATAACAAATAGAATAAGAGAAAAAGTAACAAGTGGTAATAATCTTGCACTGATGATAAGATAAATCAGTGTTCACACAAAATTGTTTGCCATGCAACGGTTCATTCTTGTAATTACGCATTACACGAGCAGGTAAATTAGAATGCTGACCTCGTTTGGTTAATTAACGTCGATTCAGATTCCCTGTTTACACTGTAACACGATATAGTTCGGTCGATAACTTCAAGAAACAGTTGCGCAAACTTTTACGCAAACAGGGTCCTCTAACAAGTAACGCGTGATTAGATCGCGCTTGATTAAAATTCATCGATAATATCAAATTCGTCTATCTTCCTACCGTATAAATAATAAAGTTCCTTCTGACTTTCCAACTATAATCACAAAATATAAATAATAATCACATCTCGCCAAATTATTGCAAAATTACTGAAATCTATTTTATGTATAATTATTTCAAATTACAATTAATGATTCAATTGCCAGTCAATGTATCCACGTACTCGATTCGAACAAGTTACAATTCTCGACCTTTTCGACAGCGACGAATCACGATGCTTGAGTTTGTTCAGGAGGAACGACTCCACGTTCCTCGATAGGTTTCTTCTCACGTGTTTCGTACGCCGATGTGACCTATGTCGCAAGGATTACGATCTGAAGGCAGTTCGTAACCAGCTGGTAATCGTATTTCGACAAAATTTCTCGTTATTTCTTCGTAAAGTTATCTGGCTCCCGATTATTAGTCAATTGGTCATGAATTTAGAGATTTATTTACTATCATTCCCTTTTAGCGACGTTTCACTCGAGTATATCTTAAAGATAAATAAATAGATAAATTTATACAGTAATCATAATCGATGAACGAATGAATTTTGATGAATTGCGATAAAACGCCAAAATGGATCAAAATAGGGTGCCAGATTTATTGGTGAGAATTCAACGAGCGATGTGAAAGTCTGGATCAGTTCTTTGAGAAGCCGCCAACGCCACAAAACTCACATTCTCGTTGATCAACCAACTACATCGTGCTTTTATTCTAATGGCGAAACTTTTTTGGGCGATCGCTTCTTTTCGCGTGAAATCGTGCGTGCAAAGAGATCGCAATTCTACGAGGCAATCGTTACGATAATGTCTGACAGAAAATCTGAACAATCGTCCGATATCTCCGCGAATTTTAATCAAAATCGCGACATTTTGAAATGTTTGTCTTTTCTATTTCTTCTTACTTTTGCCTGGCCAGTAATAATCGATAACAGTAATAATAATAATATAAATGAAATAAATGTGAAATGGCCATGAAGACACGTTCTCGCTAACCCGGGATCGAGGTGAGGAGATCTTTCTGATTCTTGGATTACGTTAACCGCAATGCATAGCGAAATCGAATGTAGGTTAACTCGTGGTTTCTGACGACTAAATAATACTCTTTGGTCATTCGTTCGGCGCATTGGCTTGGCCGCTTCTTGGCCAAGAACTGCGCGTTAACCTATATCATACAAATTCATTAAATATCTGAAATGCAAGAGCTGATTTTTTTAATCGTATTACAGCAAAAGCTGACTGTTTCCATTAAGTGATAAATGTAAATTAATAATATATAGTTTCTAGAATTGGATAGTTAATTAAATTGTTCAATTAATAATTACTATAATATATATTTTGTAAGTAATGGAATTTTAGATAACGAAAGAAAGAAGTCGTTATCGTTTGCGGTAAAAATATTCGCAACTGAGTGAGTCGTTTCTATAGAAAAATTGTATAGGTAAATTGTTTTACGATAAAACTTGAAACTAAACCGGCAGAAGCACTAGAATTTTCTGATATTTTTAACTATATTCAGTTTCCTAGAAAAGCAAAACACAGGTTTCTCGAAAAATAATTTTAAAAGGCTTCCCCAAAACTTCGAAAAACTTAAAAACTTTTAACTTCAATCTTATTAAAAAGAAAAAAAAATAGATAGAACAAGCAAATAATAGTAATCCATTAAAAATAATTTTAAGGAACATTCCTTAAACTTGGAAATGTTTAGGAATCTGTCAACATCTGTTATTAATATTCGTCAATTCCTTTTCTCTCCGAAAAAAAAGTAAAAACCAAAGTCGACTAGAAGCAACTTAAGGAAATTTCTCTGATAAGGTGGAAAAAGATAAAATAAATAGAAACGAAGGAACGAAGGAAAGGGAATAAGAATGACAAGTTTAAGAAAAAAAGGAGGGGAAGTAATTTATTTGCCTAAATTATGTACAGATACGTCGTGATTATGAATTTAGTAAGCACCGAATTGTTACGATTGGTAGTTCTGGGATTGGAAAGCAGGCGTGCCGAACGTATGTTGACCTTGAGCAGGATATGAAGGTACTGCGCCAGGAAATACTTGTGCAGCAGGAGCACCATATTGAGCGTTGTATGGAGCTGGAGCTGCTGGACCAGCATAAACTGAAAGGAAGTAAGAAACAATGCAATTATCTATTACCGATTCTTGATCTGGTGAAAAATTTGAAAGAAACCTGTTTATTTCTCTTTTCTATGGACAGAGACAAGTTATTAGAAACTTGTAGATCCGATAATTTCTGATCGATTCTATTATTATTCCGATAAAATAAAAATAATTATTCAAAAATGATAATAATTAGTAGTCAGTAAGTCGTCCAAATAAATATTATAATGCTTTACCATATTCCTCGATGAGGTTGAGGAGGAATAGAAAGTATCGATTTTTACCATTACGCCGTATATCTGCAGTTGTCGATCTTCTAATTAAAAGGTGCAAATTATAGCAACCAAGGCTTAAAAAATCGATCAAGGTGACGTGTCAAGGAAGCTTAAAATTCCTTTTCGTGATTTATTCACACGAGCCACTTAATCAGTTCCAATTTGCTTTAGGATTGGCAGTCGAATGAATCGGGACAAGAGGAACCGGTTCCTGTCTGACCTTTCCCCTTCGTTATTAATGATGCAAGCGTCCATTTAAAGAGATCGAGACAATAAAAATGGTTTATTTAAAAATAGCTCGTTGCTTTCTAATTCTCGTTAGTTCAATCTGTCGCGTGGTTCTTTCTCTCCTTGGAAAAAGAAAAATATGGCGCTCGATTAGTTCATCATCTTCGACGTCAGTTATTCGTTACAAAGTACCAGTTTCGAATAACTAGAGTGAAACTCGTTCCTGACCTACGACGTCGTTGTTTGATATTCCAGAAGAGAAATGGCCGGGTCACGATTATATTCGTAACGATTAGTGGCCATACAGGCCATTCTCACAGGAACAATCGAACGATTAACTTGTTGAGCAATCAGTTGGTTCTTACGTTGCATCAGGGTGTTACGAACGTATTTATAACTGGTCAGAGTTCAGTCGTTCTTGACTGTAGATATTCCTCGACTTGATTTGCAGAAAATATTACATCATCGAAATTGTATCGATGCTACGATAGAAAAAATTCTTGTTGGAATTATTGGAAACAGACTTTTGTAAGTAAGAAATTTTCTAATAACTATATTTTTGCTCTGTCCTGCTTTATAATTCTTAACAAATTAATGAATTATTCATTTGTGAATCAAATTATTCTAATTCTCTAGATTAAACGTTAGGAAATTAGATTAAAAATTATTCTGTTTCGCAATACTCATTATTTTATCCTATCACTGGCACATTTTCTTTAATGTATGTATCACGTTTAACGTTGCGTTATTTCAATATATCAGATACATTATTACCCGATCCTTATACAAGCTATTTCATACAAGAATCGTTATCATTTTTGTTCAAGCATATTTAACATTATGTGTATCCTAAATTCTCACGTTACGTTCAAATATTTTACATAAAGGTCTGACTTAAATAATTGGCAAATTAATCTACCATTTATGTATATTAAACTAGTTATTTCTTATTTGAACAGTGCCACTACTTCAATCACATTATATCAGATACCTTCGATATACTTCACTGGGTATTGTATAAGGATTAATGCTTTGTAATGAACGAACAGAAAATGAGAATGCTACAAATATTGAAAAGATTTACGATAAGAAGACTATAGAATATTATAATAAAGGAACTTCGGAGTTATTATGCGCGTGTTGAAGTGTATCTGTAATAAATTAGTAAATAGAAAACGTTCAGATTTTAAGGAAGAATATTTTCAATAAAGAAGAGCACCTTGAAACGAAAGAAAACATAGACCAACAATTAAAAATAGTTTCCAGTTATCTGTTTTTAGTTTCCACGACAATCTTGTCCAATTATACTCCAAATATATCGGATTGCTCCTCAAACAGAATCCCTCAGAGTGAACGTACCTTGGCCTTGCACTTCCGGTTTGTATTCCTGCGCGAATTTATACGCCCTTGCTTCGGCCTCGGCCAGTTCCGCCAACCTGGCGGCCTTAAGAGCAGCCACTTCCGGCGTATCGATTACGGTTCCATCCTCAGCTAGAGGCGCTGGAACAAACCTAGCGGCTTTCACATTCGGAGAGAAACTTTGTTGGCCAATGAGGTTCGTGTTTCCGGTATAATATGACTGGTAGGGGTTATGCGGTGGTGCTGGAACTGGAATTTGTATGATTGGTTTTGTCAGTATACGTAATTAATAAAATTTAAAAATGAGAGAAATGTGGTTAAAACTTATTCGAAATATTAAAAATACTGGAACTGAAGTTTTTATGGTTGACTTTTTGAGTGTACAGTTTACAAATTTGAGAAATAAGGGGGTTTTCTTTGAGATTTATTAGGAATATTAAGGATATTCAGTACATATTTGATAATGTTGATAAAATGGAAATTTTTACTTGTGATTTTTTACTTAACACCGTTGTCTTTTCCGGTCCATATACCCAATAGATGTTACCAGAATTTATTAGATATTTGATTCGGCTATTCAGTGTAATTTTTATACCTTTTGTATATTCAATACTTTTTATGAACAAATGCTTCAAAAAGGGATGATGAGAGCGAGCAGGACAGCAGAATTAATATAAATATTTTACCTGGGGCAGGTTGATGATAGTTCGGCGCAGGAGGCTGACAATTCTGCCTTTTGCAAATGGATTGTATAGGTAGCGACGCGGGAACGATATGCGGCTGGGTCGGTACTTGACCGTATTCAGACGATTGGGGTTGATTCTCGCTCTCTTCCGCCGCTCTAGCCACTGCTCTGGCGAATTCCGCAAAGTGTGCAGCCTTCGCTTGAGCGACTTCTGGCGTGTCGATCACGTTCCCATCTTGGCCAACCGGTGCTGGAGGCGCGAACCTTTGAGGTCCTGGCTGAGGGTGGACCTGGGGCTCGACGAAAGAGGGTGGTGCGCCGAGGAAACCGGCTCTGCAGCTGGCTACCGTAACAATTAAGACGATCTAGAATGAAATAGGGATGTTAAGAAGGTACAAAAAGAAATTGCGAAATGATTAATAAAATAAAATAAATTTTTGCACTAATTTATATTTTTGTGGATACAACAAAGTGAGATTTTCTAATTAATTCGACAGATTAAGTTATATCATATTAGGGATGTATACGAGTTGAGAATTTTTAATTAAGTACGATCTTCTGTCCTCGTTTTAGTACTTGGATAGAAAGCATGTTTAGGTATAATGATTTCCCTCTATACATTTCGCTATATACAGGACAAAATTGTCCTTCCATGGATCTAAATAAGGTTTGAAGCGCGATCGTCTAGTCTTCGTCTAGATTTCAACATTGTTGATTCATGAAATGAAAGTTAAAAATTTTGAAATTCAACACTTACGAATTTAGTGATTTTCAAATTTTCAAGTGAGCAATTTACAATTTGATAATGTTGTAGTACAGATAGAATTCAACCTCCCTGATCTCGACGATTTTTTAATACGTGGTGGGGGGCATAATTTTGATCAACTTTCTCCTACCTATGTTACTGGCGGTCGGCCTTAGTTTTCGGGACATTTGCGAAAAACTGTCGCTACTATTACAGAGAATACTACGTAGATTTTAGCGTCTATGGCATCGTACGCTTCTGTGTTAGTTACCAATGGCTGGCTAAATATTTCGTTTTATTTTTTGTGAATATTTCGGTAACTAAAAAGCGTGTTCAACCCCTATGTGTATAAGAAAAAGTCGTTCAAAATATTCATTTCTACAACATCAGAAGATCATCGAGATCCGGAGGATAGTCGGTCCTGCTACAGTTTCCCCAAATTACAAACAAACTAAATTCTAAATACAATTAATTTAACGAAATCTTCAAGCATACCTAACGAAATTTGCCATTCCCTAAGAGAAATTGAAAAAAATTTTATTACAAAAGCCACTCCAAAAATCTTCAAAAACCCCTCTTTAACATGTCTATAAACCCCAAACCCATTCTAGCTCCTATCGTATCTCTAAGCTCCGCGTGAGCCTCTACCGACCTGATCTACCCCAACCTTTCACTTTCCTTTGTTCTTCACGTCGTCCTATCCACTCACGCAAGCAGGACACTCACCAATCCTCTCATAGTATCTTTCTCTCTAAAATCCTTCTGAGCTTGTTTCCTCTTTTTTTGAAAGCGCTGCTGGTGACCAGTACTCGCTTGTTTCCGCTGCAGCCACGGTTAACCCGGCCCGGCCCGACGTTTTGTGTTCCTGGTGAACGGCTGTTGGTAGCATTTATAGCGGTGATCATCCGCCCCCTCCTACGTGGACCACGATTGGCCACGATCTGGAGGGAGCCAAGGAGGTGATCGGCTAACCCACGTAGCCTGGGAAGCGCGCCAGGAAAAAGGATACTCCCTCCCTTCGGTAACCGGCTGGCAGGACCTTGGCATTTCAACGGGGTCCATGCACTCCTGTACCGGAAGGATGGGACCCGAGGTACTACGGGGTTCCTGAAGAAGGTTTTGGCTAGGTCTGTGTCAGGAGGTGACAGGGCAGCTGTGGATTGAATTGCGATAAAGGATCAAAGACTCGGAGATTATAAATAAATATCAAGTTCGTAGATCGTTTCTTATCATGGCAAGCTTTAGTTGGTTGGAGTGAAGTGTATTGGACAGTGCAGTCAATTTGAGATTTGGATTCAGATGCAGGGGTTTTGGAATTTGGTATTAGGTAAAGATTTCGATATAGATTCTTTAATTGTGGAAAGCTTTAGTTGGAATAAAGTGGAATTGAGAGTGGATTAAATTTGGGATTTGAAGCGATGATTTGAAATTAGATTAGAATTGATATACATACATAAAAGAATATTTATGGACACTACTTCGATATTCGGTAGAATTGGAAGATTCAGTGGTTAAGTATGATCACTTAGAAGTGACTTAGAAGTGGCTTGCCGATGCGTATCGAATTAAATAAAATTGGACTGGTTGGAAGAGCTAAAGGATTTTGTGAGTGGGAAAAATATACACATAGTGTCTAGATACTGAATTATTAAGAGCGTGGGATTGGTAGAGGTATAGAATTATAGCTTCAAAGATCAGTAGGGTTACTTAGGTATACAATTTGTAAGGAGGAGATCACCGAAGGCATTAAAGCCGTAGGAGTATAAAAGGTTTCAAAATGTTATCACAAAAGTACAAAAAGAAATTTTGTTTTCTTATTTTTTTAAGATTTCACAGTTTCTTCTATAATTCCACGATATTTTGAGAGATCGTAGAATTTTTGAATTAAACAAATGGAGTTAGTAAAATGTTTCAGGAAAAATACAGTTAACAAAATTATTCACTTATGATATTATAAAATCGTCCCTAGCTAAGCGCGTAAGTTACAGTTTAACAAATTTTCTAGCATTGTTGTAAAGTGCTAAACTAAAGTACCCGAGACATCGTCTAATTTGCGAACAGAATGCAATGAGAAGGTAGACAACAACTACGTTTCTGGTAATCAGGGACCTGAGAAACCTCGTGAGATTCGTACATCACATGAGAAGCAGGTTACGTCGTGATAGAGGAAGTTACATCCGAGACACTTTTCTTTCTAATTACATATGGGAAATAATTGTATGTTCGCACTTATGAGAAGATGCTTAATGTAATAATCATAGTACAATGTCTATATTTCCTTTCTCTCTAAAATATAAAGTTCTTTCATATCTAAATTTATTAAAAATTCGAAATTAATTTATACTATTCTCTGTATTTCAATATTTATCAAATAACTTTTTCTCTTAATTATAAATTGTAAAAATTTTACTTAGAGAGTATATTATCAAGGGTTTTGCGAATTCTAATAATTTCAGTCATTTTTTAAAGCAGTAATGGACAAGTTCATTAAGCCGTCGTTTATCACGTATGAAATAAAACTTGTCAAGATCTCTCTCCATTTTGTTTTATTTCTCCTCTCGCTCAGTATTTCGTTGTCCTTTAAAACAAAGCGGTGCATGGGAGTGTTAAACGACTTACCAACCCTGAACGAACGAAGGACTCGAGGCTGAAGGACACTCTGCAGCAAGAATGCATTCCTTCAATATTTTTGCATCGCTCTCGAAGTATGATTATAGTGTACGAAGACAGATCGTTCGATCAAAGAAATCGATTCGTATGAAAAATTCGTGTCATGCCTGGCAGAGGTGTTATGATTAATTAACACAGGTATTAACAAGAACATTAACGAGTATGTTATATATCTGATTTATTATTAGTCGTGATTTTTTGATTTATTGATTTATCGTGACTTACTGTTCCGACACATGTTGAACTTTGTATTATTCCAAGAGTAGAAGTATCGAATTTTTTTCATAATTTAATTAATAACTGTATAATAATAATTTATAAACATTATATATACATGTGTACAAATGAAGTACCAAAAATATAAAATTATATTTCATTCGTTCCATTCTCGAGATTGTGAATAAATAACGAGCCAACCAGATTGTCAAATTAAATCTACGATTTCTACATTGATCATTTCAATAGCTACCTGTTTTAAGCGATATCAATACAATGAAGCAGATCATCGATGAAATGTAGATACATAATTAAAATTCGTGCAATTCATCAATTACGGCTGTCCATAGTCAAATAACTTACGAGACATTAAAAAAATTAATCTTTCGTGACATCAAGCGATTAATGTAACAGAGAGAAACATTCTTTGTTCGAGTCATAATTTATTGAACGACAACTATCTCGATTTAATAATGTTTATTTGAATCGTTGAATATTGTAAGACTTCTTAAGACATCTCTTGTAAGAATCAATGTATATTTTAACAATTATGAATAATCAAAATTTTTCTATTTGTTCAAATAAAAATTGTTTCTGCCAACATCTATGTAACAAAATATTCGAACTTTATATTCAATCAATATTTCTCATAATGTTCTAATAACTTTAAGAAATCAATTAATGTAATTGATTGAACCAAATGTCGAAAGAAACAATCAAATAAGCGTCAAAGGCAAGAAAATAACTACGAGGACTGTTTTGTCACCCTATTGCATGTGTAATTGGGAAATCGCGAATATTTGCTTGTCCAGGTGTCACAATCATCGAAGACAATTTTCAATTGGCGAAATAACAATTGTAAAAACGATTTTGTAACTGCGTACGAGTAATATTAGAAAGCCGGCGTGTTCCCTTTTTTCTCAATCGATTGGGAGAAACCCTTTGATATTACACCACGGATCAATTTTTCAATTACTGCATTGCAGTCATCTCTTGAAAATATTTCGTTATCAACACGGGTCAGAGATTACGAGAAAGAAAATTTGTCAAAGTTTGTTCGGTATCTTTGTCTTATAAAATTATTTTTCAATTATCGAAATTAGTCAGAAAAAAGTACATTATGAAAAAGAAGGCAATTTTTTTAAATATTTCCAGCAAAAGTTTTTCAAACGTTGATTAGCATTTTTTGTAGATGTAATAAAATTTTTAAGTGGGCGTTCTAAATTTGTAAATGTCACATTTTTATATGAAATTATTTCTCAACAATTAAAATTAGTCACCGACTATGAAAAAGGGCATAAATTTTTTTTACATTTTCAGAGGAGATAGTTAAAATTTTATTACAATGATAAACGAATGGAAGTAATTTAGATAGGTAAGAGAGTAAACTCTAAAAATGATCAATTTTTATTTTAGTTTTGACGGAATATTTGCTTCAGGAATTTTTATTATACGAACAAAATGAAATATTTTATCGCTATTTAATTAATCTAGAAACTCATTAAGATCATCTACTTAATTTATGTACATATTGTGTCCGACACATTTGTACTTAATTAAAAGTCATTAAGAACGCATTGTGTACCTAAAAAAAAGCGAGATAGTCGCTTTAATCTTTTTCTCCCGAATTCCAAGGTCGCTTTATCCTAAGATAACTAACCTTTAACGAATTAAATATGAAATGTAATTTATTATATCAGAAATAAAAGATTTTTTTTCATTCCTAAGAGAAATTCATAAAAAGTAGAAATTAAGTAACAAATTCCTAGAATTACTTTAATAATTATTTATTATTAAACAAATTTTACAGTCGAAACTCTTAGAAGTTTTATATGTAGAACGCTAAAAAATTTAGAAAATTTTAAATCTTCTTTTATTTATAATCGTATGTTTTTGTCTGTGACAATGTTTTTAAAATGATCGGGGAAATTATTGGACCAATGGATTCAGTAAATAACCAGTCCTCTTTCGATCGAGATAAGCTATCGTAATAGTCTCTTTTTAGAGGCACGCCCCGTGATTGAGGAACAAACTCGTTGACCGTGAATATCGTAATTTTCGTGACTTTGAAGCGAGTATTACTCGAAGGACACTGAACTCTTTCCGAGGTTCTCTGGAGCCGGAAGTCTATTGTGTGTTTATCTTAACCAAAAAACATAACATTTTCTAACAACTTCATTACCGTATTTACTTACTTTCTAATTCGTTTAAGTACGATTATATAATACTTTAAAGTATCACAAAATTATTAGCATCAGTGTATTATACGTGTAATTACAATATTATTATATACTATTAACTAAATTTACCTAACTAAATAGAAGTTATGATTAAGAAACTTGCCGATTTATTCTACGATTTCTAAAGGTTTATATTTCTGAACAAATCGGAACACGATAGTGAGCTTCGTGGCTGCCATCGTAAGAACATGTCGTTGTTATAGTCTCTTGATAATAGTGATCGAATTTATTTCTACGTCTCGGAGCGTGCACTTACGTGGACAATACTCTTCGTGGGCGCAGGAAAAGGCTCGAGTAGCGACCTTGACTGCCTCGTATTCCTCGATATCCTGACGAAGGAACGGCGTGAAACAGCGGTTCCCAAACGAAGGGTGAGAAATACATGGAAAATGTATGCGCAGTATTACTTAGCTTTCGACAAAGCTGCGTGTCGATATTCACTGAATTTATGATCATTTCTGTCCGATATATCATCCGAGAATTTTAGTTTGGAAATTTTTGTAGCATAAAATTGTGCATGATAATGTTACTACATACAGCATGTTTCTAGGCTATAACTCTGTCCCAGGAGGAAAATTTTACACCGTTTAACGCGATTCATGTACTCTTCCTTTGAAAGGAGCCCTATAATCTTTTATAAACCATTCGATGCGTTCTTTGAATTCTTCACGAAAACGTATTAAGATAGGTGGGATACAGAGTGTCTAGTTTAAAAGATATTTCAATTTTAGTTTCAAATTTAGAATATGAAAGGCAAAGAAAACGTAGACACAAGCACATCGTCCTCCGCTTTTCCTTGTTTCTCATATTGATATTGCTAATATTTTTAAGTGGTATGTGAATAAAGTTGCGTACTGTAAATAGCTGAGGAAGAAACAAATTTAATTAGAATTTGATAAGAATATTGAAGATACTGAGACGCTACTCCATTCCTTACCTATCTTATTTCATTTCCTCAGTCTTTCGTTGTGTATCCCATTTCTAATACGCACAAATCAAAATTGACACTCCACATCCACGCATTATACTGCGTAACGCATCCGATTACCAAATTAGACGATAGAGAAAACAATTAAAATACCCACAAAAGTATTTTTCCCACAGAATATAATTTCTAGCCCACAACTTTCCTACGCCTGCTTAAAAATAGCGCCTGCCACAAAATGAAATTCGATGGCAAACAAATTTCCCATTGTGGGTATTGTGGGAAAATTGCGGGTAACAAATTTCATTTTACATTTAATGCAAAAGGTAATCCGTCGACTTAAAATATATTTTTTCAATTTATATGGAACTTGTGATGTTTGGGGTATGGAAAACGGGTTTGAGAAATTGGTAGGATGATCTTTAAATGAGGAGCAAAGGAAATGAGTTATACGATTTGGAACATAACGTAAATCTTAGTCATAGGATGTGGGAAAAGGAATGTGGAAAATGTGCAATAGAATAAAGTACGCTAGGTGCATATGGAATAGAGACGTGGTGTCGTGGTTAGGATGGTAGATGTGGGTTAGGGATACTGGGATATAGGAGTGAAGATAGGAAATATAAAATTACCTTACCTTGTTAAGTATTGGAGGTATTGGAGTATTGGTAGTGGGATTTATGATACAAGATGTAGGATATGAGATACGGAACGTAAAAGATGGGGTAGAGTAGGGAAAAGAGGGAAAGATATAACACGACTATGCAAAAGACACATTTATTTTAAATAAATGAATAAAGATTTATCATCCATTTAGAGCATTATTTTCAAAAAGTAATAAACTTTATACACATACCCATTACTTAAGTACCGTTCGGTTGAGCTTTTTTTCATTAACATTTTATTAATTGATTTTATAATTAATTATTTCTCATATAAGTATAAATAAAAAATAACCAGTCCATCGACGTATAATTTTTAAGAGGCGATATTTTATTTAAAATTCTATACGTAATAGATTAATCGTCGTATGTCGAAGAAATAACGATCTCAAACAATTACAACACCAAATATATAAGAAAATCCATTGATAAAATATTCCTACCCCTTACGTATCATCATATTTCATCCCTTAATGAAATATATAAAACAAATTTACTCGATGAATTACATAAGCATAACTTCTCGAAAAGTTTACAAATTTAACCAAAACCCATTGAACATCAAAGTAGCAAATTCCAGATCAAAGTGAAGGAAAGAACAAGCGAAAGATGCTAAAAATTCCATGTGATGATCATTATATTCTTAAATATCGCTTTATTTAATCAGCTTACAATTATGTACAAAAAATGAGTGTTCCACGTAACCAACATCGCCACAAAAGACAATCCAGTCAGTCATGTCCTGTCCTTATATCAAAACCTTTTGAATAACTGGTGCAGAGTATGTGGACAAAACCACAGGAAGCTCCAAATTTCCTTTCGATGCTTGTTCAGCAGCATGTTCAAGTTTCTCGTTGATGTGAGCAGCAGCGTGTTCCGCTTTGGCTAAAGCGACTTCCGGTGTGTCGACAACGCGGCCATCGGGTCCTAGAGGAGCTGGAGGAACGATTTTGGCTGCAACAGCCACAGGTTGCAGGCTACTGGTGATTACAGGTCCTGTGTAAGCGATCAAATCAGCAGATTTGAACGCTTCGTTAGCCAAAGTGATTCTTTCGTTGATGTGGGCTGCTGCGTGTTCTGCTTTTGCGAGAGTCACTTCCGGAGTGTCTACGACTCGGCCATCTAGACCGATGGGTGCACCAGGTACTAGTTTGGTGATGGTAACAGGCGACGCTAGAGCTGCTACCTGTGGCGCCAGCAGAAGGCCTGGACGCGCGTATACTGCTGCCAACACGGCGGAGAGAACAATCTGGAATTGAAAAAGTTGCCGATTCTTACTACTTGAAATAATATTATATCGCAGTGTGAAATACACGATTGTTTTGACTATGAGTGTTTTAGGATTTCTAGGGTCGCAAGGATTTTATTTGACTTTGAATTTGATAATATCATACGCATATATTCAAATTTAAAAATTTCCGAGTTTAAACAACTTACGAATATATTCAAAAGTAGACAATTCTAATATTGTTACAGTAAACATAATAAATATTATATCTGTCGATTAGAAAATTAATTCTTAATTAAATTTACTGATTGCTAAAAATATATGTTTCAATTTTTTCACATGTATTTATTATTGTATACTATTGTATTTAGCGTGGAATTTACACACTGATCAATTAAACCCAAGAATAATGAGAGTCGAAGGTGGGTATACATTTCGGAGACGTGAAATTTACTCGACAAGAGACGAAAAAAGTGTCAAACATAAATTGAAAATTGATCGAAAACATATAAAATACGTAGGAACACGAATTAATAGTAAAAACCACGATATATATCACGGAATATATCTTTGTAAACCGTGTACTCATTTTTGACTCTAACAAATATATTAAATTTCGTATTATTTAACGATACTTATATACTCGTACAAAAATTTGTCACCGCGAGATTAAGATTTAGAACCTGATAGAAGAACGTTTCGGTATTGTCGTAGGCACACGTATCTTTACAAAGTGTCTTCTCAAACAGCTCGAGATAGAAGAAACAAAGAGAAGCAGAAAATCTACACGAGTAACCAAGAAAAAGCAAGGCTGAACGATCGCCGAGAAAACACTCACCAGGGTCTTCATCTCGTGAAACAAACGTGGCTCCTTGCGCGCTATCCGAGGTACAGTACTCGCCAAGGTGCCTTGGTCCGGTCTCATGGTGTCCACTTCGTCCCCTCGTCTTTATATAGCACCTGGGAGAAAAGGTTTCGCTCCATGGGGCACGTGTTCATCGCTGGGAGAACGCGTGGATGGGAGACGCCCTGTCCAATAAAATCAACTATACCTGACATTGACATTCGTCCTGATCGACATCCGATTGGAATTCGTCTTTCTCTATTCCATGACCCTCGAATCGTTGATCGAACCACTTCCAACGTTCCTTTCTTCCTTTTCTCAATTTTTTTTTACGTTTTTTTCTTCTTTTAATGGATTAGGTGAACTTCTTAAGGAATTGTTGCGAGATTTCCTACTTCAGTGGCCTTCGAGTTTCTTTGATAATTTAAAATGAAATGCGTAGGGGAATTTTAATTAACTTTTTGTTGGTTTGAAAGAGAAATTTAGGTTTAAGGATCGTTGTCTGGTTTAATGGATTCGGAATTTTTAAACTGTTGAGACAGATTGTTAAAGCGGATAAGACAGTTTAATTATGGTTTTGTTTGTTACGTTTGAAAGGAAGATTGAATCGGTGGATTTTTATTTAAATTAACGAGTTTGAGATATCTTAATCGTCTGTTTGTTTCTGTTTGAGATTTTTCGTTTGGTATCGCGTGAATTGCATTTATTTGTTTATTAGGAAGATAGGGAGAGTTCAAAATGCACAAGAAATACCCAAAAACTGAAAACTGAAAGTAGAACTTGTTATAATATTTTGGAAATAAAACAAATTTCTCTTTGGTTTCTATCGTTTTACTCGTGTTCGTGAAAATATCAAATAATTATAGTATCACTGTATTAAATATTAAATAATTTTGTAATACCTTTAATAAAATAAAATTTGATCATTTTCCACGGTTACCAATTTTATGAATTTTTGATTACATTTTGTTGGTTGCGTTGATCATTATCAGATATTGATGTGTCAGGTTGAAATGGAGTAGAATTTTTTTGTACCACAAGAGATTACTGGCGCTATGTGTAATAAGAAATAATATGTTGCAAGTGATTGTAAAAAACTATGTTTCAGTGTCACGTTTCAGGTAGAAGCTCGTAGATCATTATGTAACGTATTGTGTATACGGGTTGAGAAATTTCGTCTCGAGTATATTCGACACAGTGTGTTTCTTTATTAATTGATAACTTATTGATTATTAATTATAATGATAAAACATGAATTGTTACTGATTATCAATTATAAAACATGTTTATTCTACTTCATTATTTTGAACGATTGAATATCGAGTAAATATTAATCATAAAATTAAAAAATTGTGCGTTAAAAAAATTATAAGAAAGGTTTGAAATAATCTCTCAATTAAAGTACATATCGGTTCCTAAAGTTAATATTTATGCGACGATAATATGGTAATATCATGCCAATGCTATAGATAGTATTACAGCTCCATTTTATTATACGTTTCGATACCACATCGCTACGTTATACCCTCATTATTGTAACAATATTAATTTACTACAAAATGCAGTGGTTAAGTTTCATGAATTATTTTACCTTTAAAATTATGTAAAAGGAATAAACAATCTCGAGAACAATGTCAAAGACGTTAAAAAATAAAGAAAAGTAAAAAGTAATTCACTAATCGAGCACGTAAACCTTTCATCACAGCTTGTTCCAATTACGAAAACAAAGAAATAATATTTTCAATGTAACTCCCCCGAACTCACCATAAAATCCACGCGTAGCAAGAGTCCATTACACGGATAAAAAAAATCATGCTACGTGATGCAACCTGGCGACAGCTTATCGCCGATACACCGATAGTCGAGGGACGGTTACGCGATCGTCGGCCTTCGCCAACATCGCCCTTGGTGTCCATGGCCAGGCTAGGCGCGGAGAGATGACTACGGGATCGGGTGTCTTCCCGCGCTAGTGAGAGAGCCACGAAAATGGAGAGCCCATCATTTTTTCTCGGCTACGACGGCGGAGCAATCCGCCCGCAGAGCCTGTTACTCGTTTTACAAACACGCTTACCTTGCCCCGGAGGGGAACGGAAACAGTCTGCGCCCAGTGGTCCAGATCCATCGTCTCGAAAAATCCACCCTATTCGTTACGTGATCTATAATGCCAACTATACAACTATACCGATCTAACAGCTATAAAAGCCGATCTAGGACGACGCGTCTCATAGTCTCGAGCGCGTCCAACGATCTCCTAACGGTCCAGTCGAAACGATCGATCAGACAACTCGACTTGTCGCCGATCCCTTCTTGAAACTAGCCGGCACTCGGAAGCCTCTGAACCTCTGAAACACCATAAAGCGACGATCGTCATGGGACCAGTCTCCGGTTTGCTATTGGCAGGCCTGGTTTCTGCGGCCCTGGCCAAGCCGGGACTCCTGTCCGCGCCCCTGATCGCCACTTTAACCCCTGCAGCTCCTGTCGGACCGGATGGCCGGGTCCTAGACACGCCAGAAGTTGCTGTTGCCAAGGCGGAACACGCGGCTGCTCACCTCAACGAGAGATTGAAGCTTGCTGACGAGGCTGCCAGGTCAGGAGCAGGCCTGCAACAGGTTCAGGTTAAACAATCTTCGCTGTTGATTGCTTCACCAAACGTTTTGGTACCTGGCGCTCCACTTGGACCTGATGGCAGGGTGGTGGACACCCCAGAAGTCGCTGTCGCCAAGGCTGCGCACGCCGCCGCTCAGGTTAACGAGAGAATTAATTTGGCAAACGAGGCGGCCAGGTCTGTCGCTGCGGATCTTAACAGGTGAATTTGGGGTGGGGGTTGACGGACGATTCTTTTCCAATTTTGACGGGCAATTTTCTTGGGGATTGGAGATTAGAGAGGTTTTGACTTTTTGGAAATTTTAAAAGATGATTTTTCTAGGAATTGGAAGTTAGAAAAATGTTTAGGATTATCTGACTAAGGAAGGTTTTTGATGGGAGTTTAAAGATTTGTTTTCGATGTTTTAGAAATTACTTTGGAGTTTGGGTTATCACGTAAACTTCAGATCCCATCTTAAAACAATTATCTCGAACGAAAAGTCCTTCTTTCAGACCACTGGTTCCTCTGGTAGCCAGCGGTATAGTGGCCCCAGTGGTGCAAGCAGCAACAGTAGGTCCCGACGGAAGGGTGCAAGACACTCTAGAGGTAGCAGCAGCAAAAGCAGCCCACGCAGCAGCTCAGATCAACGAGAGGATTAACCTGGCGAACGAGGCGGTGAGATCATCGGGGACGATAGTCGCTGCTGCTCCAGGAACAGTGACCGTACCATTAGTAGCCAGCAACGCAGTGGTGGTCCCTGGTGCACCCATTGGCCCGGACGGAAGAGTGCAGGACACGCCGGAAGTGGCTGTGGCGAAAGTCGCCCATGCAACCGCTCATCTTAACGAGAAATTGAACCTGGCCACAGAGGCTGCCAAATCTGCCGATGTTCTCGCTGTTGCTGGCCCTGCCCTCGCCTATGGACGGCTCGTCTATTAAAAATCTGATCGTCATTTAACACGTTCACCGTGTCCACGCGTAGATTTGGTAAAAACAATCACGAGCAATCGCAAATTTCTGAAAAAGCATCATAATTAGATTGCGGATTTTTATGCAAATTCATATTTGCGAGAATATAATTTAAAAAATGGAATATTTTTGCAACAAACTTAAAGAAGCGCTATACTTAAAAAATATTATTTTTTAAAAAGATATATAATACGTTATAATGTGCATTCACAAATTTTATGAAGTTCTACGCTTTCTAATTTGCCGTAAATGCATAAAAATCCACGATCTATTCATAACAATTCATACAGAGCATATTGCGTAAACGTAAAGTTTAGCAGACACATACAGCTTTTCCTATGGAAATTATGTGTTTAGAGGATAATGTATCACACGTACTTAGCAGTGAACGTGTTAAATCAAAATAAAATGGAGGACCACTCGTGAATAATTAGCGGATAAGTATCATAGTTGACAGTAAAGAGGGAAACATAGCGCATGGATCGAACGATTTACAATTACCGGTGTTCTCTGCGACATATTTTTCTTGTTTCGTTAATTCTAGATTCGTTATAATTAGTTGGCTTTACGGTTTGTTATTCGGTTATGTCATTCTCTCATGTATGCGTTTTGGGCTATGGAAATTGACGTTCTGGTCATTTGTTGCTTTTTCGTTTAATGTGCTCTTTCGATGTTGATTGATTTTCGAGGGTGGTGAGATTGTTAAAACTGCCATAACGGGGATGAACGACGATTGTAGACTGGATTAATAAAGAGAATTTCGAAGAAGTTTAAATTCTTGTTTTAATCGAATCCAAGTTCTGTCTTTAATGTTAAGTTACGTTTCAGAGTTCTGACTTTAAATTCATCAATTTTGATCCGAGAGTACAGAAAACATAAAAACTATACGGATATTTGTTATACGATACGTAGAGATTTAAACGCAAACAATAATTGATAGTAATGGCATAAACAATTAAAAATTGCTTCTTACGTTTCAACTGGCACTAAATTCGCCGTCTGTTCGACAAAAAGAAAGAGAAAAAAAATTCCAGCATCCAGTTTCATTCTGTCACGATAGACGAGGGGAATCGATACATATTAATGTCGCGGCGATTTTGAAGTAGAATGCGTTCGTCACGTCAGGATCGATTGCAACGAATTTGGGTCGAGGATAGTATGCAAATAGCTAGACTGAACGATTATAGAGGAAGAGACGAGCATACAGGTGTAACGGAGCCAACGACTTTCTACAAGGCGATAGCGCTTATAGCAAACAAACAAAATTTCTATAAAACAGTTTTGTAAAATGTTGCAAATGTTTAAGTTCTATTTCTGTTTCGACAGGATTTGGCTTCCAGGTATTTTCAAAAGTATAATTTTTGTAATGGCTATAAAATTATACATTTATATCGGTACCTGCGATTATAGTTTCAATGTGGTAATTGTATAACGAATTTATTAAATAAAAAATTGCGATATATGTATGTATATATACATAAATTATTTAGAAAATAGAAAACATTGAAATTTTGTGTAATTGGCAAAATCCCGATTGTCCAAACAAACGTAATCCAACATTTATGGAACAGGTGTCCAATTATAGCATGTAAAATGGCACTCATTACCGTAAAACACGTTTTCGATATGCATATAAAATAAATTGTTCGCGAACCAGTTAACAGGAGGCTGCACAGCTAAAGAACGTATCAGGTTTACTAATGAGATGCAATTACTGAGATTTTGCGATACTTCCACGCACAAAATTACTATTCTTTCGCAACAACACTGTTATGCACTTTATGATTTCATTAACTTTTTTCTTCGTACGTTAATGTCGAAGACTATTAACCGGATGTTTCCTTTTGCGTATACATGAGATGAAATTTCTAATAGGCTATCTCTTGAAACTTGATAAAAATTCTGTTTCTCCCATTTAGTCTCGTTGTTGCAAACGGAATTTATGAAAACATTTCTATTCTATTCCTTTTATCGATGTAATTCCTTTGTTATTACAGATGTCCCACTTTTGTTAATTTGGAATTACAGATATTATTTCGCTGCCTAACGATCTTTTCGCTATTAATAGTATGAGTAAAGTTTATATTAAATAAAGAATACATTACACGTTCATTGCGTAAAAACAAATACGTAAACGTTATTCCAGAGACAAAATATTATCGAGAAAACATCATAGAATTTTCAACTTGCGAATTGCGCTCTACACAATCCACGCACGTTACAACGCACCATACCATACCGTAGTTCGTATATTTTATATCTTTTGCGTACCGTATTCTATTCATTTTTACGTCTTCAAATTTCCCATAAATGCGTGAAGAACCTACCCGCAACAGTGCCAGTAAAAATCGAAAATGTTTCGCATAACACGCCTAACGTATTCGCGAAAGTCATCTACAGGCTTTATCTACTTTCCTAAGCCTGCGTAACGTCATAAAAATTCCTTATCCAGGTATTATTTTGTAAAACGGCGTGAATGGAAGATTCTTGGCAGATCTCTGCGGCGAGGCGACCGTGAAGATCGTACATATTAGGGCATAGCTGGGTGTTCAGGTTTCTAACCGAGAAAAAAATACTTGGTGAAAATGTTCAAGAGCCGGATTCCAGGCGGTAAAGTCCTTGAGGACAGGCGTGACCAGTTTCATGCACCTCCGATCCTCGCGTTTCCGCGACCCGAGCTGGTAACACCCTCGAGGCTCGCGTGTTTTCTATATAAAGTGGCGGATGCGTGAGCGAAATTTAAAAGAACTCGAATCGAATCGCCATGAACAGCGTATACGTAAGGAAGAACGTGTGATTGCGTGGGTGAATGGAACGGTGGTTGCTTTGCTCGCTTTACGGCCAAGTGGGCTGGTCTTACGGGGTTGCAGCAGTGTTTCTCAAGCTTTGGGTTGCTCGCAGATGTTATTTTGATCGTGGTTTCGGATTAGTTTCTTGTTACGTAATATGTTTATAAATTACACTGATTTCACGTTATACAGTGATTTTTGAGTTGGGTAACTCGTGTGCTGGATCTTTTGCAGTGGATTCTTGTATTTAATAATCGGATTTAATAATCGAATCGAGTAATAAGTTCGTTCTTTCACCAGTGTCTATTAGCTCGAACAATGTTATAATAATCGTTTAAAGGTGGTAAATAAATATACGCTTATTTTATTCTTACTGTATTAAATATATAAATTTACGAAGAAACGGGATGGAAATCTATAGAAAAATCTATAAGGCACTCTTTGACTGAATACAATTTTATTTGAAAGTAATTTGATTTGCTCTTTCAAGAAAATGTGAGTGAACGTATTGCTCGACCTGATAGGGAAGTTTAAACGTGATTAATAGAATTTTGTTCGTGGTCTGGCTATTACCACTATTAGTGCGATTGTCGTAATACGATGGTACGAAATAAGAATTAATTGCTTGTTGTGAAATTATGAAAATCGTTGAATAATCTGTGTTCAGGTCCTTCTTTTCTCTTGTTCTCTCGTTTCTTTCGGCTTGGCCAAGCCGACTGCACCTATCCTGGGGTATCAGGACAGTTACGGCCAGTACAGTTTTGGCTATAGTGCTCCAGGCTCTGCAAGGTCGGAAATCAGAACGTTGAATGGCGAAACACGAGGTGTTTACAGTTACGTCGATGACGCAGGCTTTATTCAAACAACCCAGTACACTGCTGACAGTAAAAATGGTTTCCGGGTGGCGGCTACCAATTTACCCCAGGCGCCACTTCCGGTAAGAATTAAGGGTATCGTAGGAACATATAACAGTAGGTAATAACACGAATATGTTACAATTCTGTGTACGTAATAATTTTTTGACGTATTACTAATACTTGGTACTATTAATTAATCTATTTATTAACTAATTTAACTTGTAAATATTTGTTACTATTAAAGATATTCAGTGTGTTATTAATACTTGATATTATTATCAATTTTTGATGTAATATTATTAATATTTTATACTATTAGCTGCTTGATACTACTTACATTTAAGGGGATTAACTATCAGATATTACTAGGATCTGAATATTAATCATCAATTAGTTGGTATTACTAACATTTGATATGTTTTCGATAATTTTCGTTCAATTTTATTAATTACGATTCTCTCAGGCACAAAACACGCAAGGCGTGTTCTTGGCTCGAACTGCAGCTCCTCAAATATCTGAAAAAGCGCAGGAAGAATATAAAATAGGGGAAAAGAATGTATTTTTGCAAGGATTGCAACAATTAGAGAGGAAGACTATCGAGTCGAATGAAAAAGAGCAATCGCAAACGAACATAGTATGATTAACTTTTATTAATACTACCAACAATTTTTTTAAAACTAACTAATTTATATTATACGCGTATTTTTAATGAGTCAGATGGAGTCTGAAGGGCAATCGTCGCAGAATAAAAACGCTGAGATTTCAGTCAAATCAGCGACCAGTCCAACGACGTCCAAAATAATCAAACAGACCGCGGTACCTGTCTTCCAAATTTCCCAAGGAAATCTCTTGATTGATCCATACTCTATACGAGCACCAATAAACGTCGAAGGTAAATACCTTACACACTTTTTGCAAAATTACATTTTCTGTAATTAAGCATAGCAGAAATAAACAAATGTTTAATAACAAACCATAAACAAGCTCTTACACAAATAACTTAATCCATTTTTTTATAACTCAATCGATAAATTATGGTTCTCGTTAAGATTGCACGTTTATAGGCACCAGAAACGAAAAGTAAGAACGAACCAATTACTTTCTTTCCTCATTAAAGAATCTCGAAATCAGATTAAGGCGTAAGAATATACCGAGCAGATATTTTATTCCTCGCGAAGGTCATTCTGGTTCCGGTGCCAATGATCTTTCAAGATCACTCTGTCATCAGCCTTTAATTACACTTTCACATTTTTCTCGATCCACAATGTTCCTTTTGTTGTTAAAGAAGACGCATATCGAAGTAAATTCCAATCAAAACCAACTTCTTAGTATATTTACATAATAAAGATTTACGCATTTGAAAAGAATTAAAAAATTAATTAAGTAATCGAAGATTTTTCCATTTGTCACAGGTTCTTCCAACACTTCTGCGAGCGCTGCTTCAAAGATCAACGAACAGTCTGTTCAAAATAGCCAACAGACTAACACGAAAGAATTGCCTGCGTCAATGAAGGAACAAGCAGAATCAGAAAAACACGATAAATCAACCGATCTACCCAAAGATGTAATCGCACCTCTTAACATTCTACCTCTGAGTTCAAATTATCAACCTACTCTTATCAAATATTCTGCTATTCCCACTCTTCATTATGTTGTTTACAGCATATAATTATACGTATCGTAATACGAGATTTTATTTTTTCTATATTTTGATTGATATTTTCATGTTTGAAGTATTAATAAAGCATCTGAAATAAAGAAATAGTCGCTTGCGTTTTTTTATTTAAATTCCACAAATTTTCAGAATTTATTCCTCGTATCGAACAGATGTCAAGTCACTAAGTTATTCGCGACATATGTTTATATTTACAAAGATATTTTTATTCGTGGTATGCAGGAAAAGAATTAGTCGGGCGATACTTGTACATTTGTCAATTTATTTTTATTCTTCTTTACAAAATAATGCCGGCTGCCATAGGACAATGAAACGTAGGAATACACGATGCATATATAATTCATGTCAATAATTAATATCGATCGAAAATTAACTCTAACATTCTCCATCGTCCTCTTCGTCATCCGCCATCGTCGGTTTCCCCATAGAAAATATGTATCACGCTTATAAAAAACAGTTGAATCGTTGAAATACAATTTAAATCATTATTATCATCCCTTCGTTCGTCATTATGAAGAAACTTAATCTAACTTAGTAAAAGGCCTCCGTTAATTAACAATACATCATCATTATACTTTGTGTTGATCTCGCAAAAAGCTTACGATAAAGAAAACCTATGTATGTACACGTATCGATTGAAAGTGGCGAATAAAAATGAAAATTATCTGGTTAATCTATGAAAAGGAGGAAAAAGTATAATTCTTTCTTAGACAACTATAAATATTTTTGTTCGCTTAATTATCATATAATGTATACAGTCTACTTTGCAGCTTCTTGTTGGCTGTAAATTGTTTATCAATTATTTCGAAGAGAAGAGGGATACGAAATAATGGGAAAACGATGAGAATTTAATTAAGAAATAAAGTCTTTAACGGCCACCGTAAAGAATGTTGGAATGGAAAGATGCTGGAATTATTTGAGAAGCACAGAACAACCCTTTTCAATTTGTCGTGCACGATAGTTCGAATTTTCGATCAATTAATCCCCCGCAACATCTCTTTGCAATTAGCCAATTCTAATTTAATTTTTATTTCATTCAATCTTAATTTCATTCATTGTACTCGCATCTGAGCTGGTGATAACTTTTGTGTCTTTTATTTTCAACGTCTTTTATTATCCCCTGAATACTAACTTCGATTAATACTGAAAAAAAACACCGTTCAAACACGATCGATAGATCTCGTCCTCTTCTAATAACCTCGACTCTATGCAAAATCTTAATCGCTATTAACCATTAAATATAATGATGATTAACCCGACAATAATTAGAGGCGTAAGATCAGACGTTCACGTCGGTAATAACGAGGGCTAAATTTCCCATTGCTATAATCCATATACTATAATCTCGTTTAAAAATTGTAATAATTCATATATTCAACGGAAATATTTGCTTTATCGCTAATAATCGGTAATGGTAATGAATTATTAATAATAGTAATAAAATGACGCAAATGTCCCCTGTGTCACTCGTTTCTTTTTTTTTCTTTTTTCATACCCCGCCGTTGCCACAATCGCAATATACGTCAACACGTCCCCCTATACATATAATATAAATCTAAATATTAATATATATATATATTTTATAATATTCATATTTATATATATATAACATATTCGTCCTAAAACTGCGCGTTGTTTACGCGCGATTAAATCTGATTAGCAATGCTTTTAAACACCACCTCTCTCAACCCTTCACTTTCCATCCCTTTCTCTTTCTTTCTACTGTTTCTCTTTCTCATTTTCGATTCTATGGAACGTGAACTTCTCCTTTTGGTAAATAAAGGAATTTTATTTCCTCGTTATTCTGATTAGAAGACATAAATAATTTAACAAAGCCAGGAAAAATAATTTCAATCTTGATATGTAGTATTCAGTTAATGGGGTTTTGGTAGCTTTGTTAAATTATTGATTAAGTAGCTTGTATATCTTTGTTTATACCGACAGTCTTATTAAATATTCTTCTTAAAGAATACCGACCAATTTTCTTAACGAAGACAACAAGAATTTTCCTGTATAAATAATTACGTACGTTTTCGTTTATAGATGCATACAAATGAATTCCAAAATCTGTAGTACAAAAATCATTGTAGGAAATTCTACGTGAAATTTATAAGAAACTGTAATAACAAATGTTATTCTCAGAAAAGCTTCTATCTTTTGTTATTATAGAGAATTTTAATTTTTATTATCGAATAACTTTCTTATTATGTACCGAATACTTGTTGACGTTCCATAGAACTCGAATATCCATACAATGTTTCCATCTTGCATTTTTGTAGAGGGTGGAAAGTGAACGAATTTGGAGAATGAAAGAAATACTGCTGGATCGAGGAGTATTTTACTCAATGTGCTCCCCTCTATTGCCGCACAGCTCTAGATTTTTCAACTAATTTCACAATGTACTCGACAGTTTGATATATTGATGCTTCGACAACTTCTCCCCATCTTTTCTTCTTCTTTCTATTTTTTTTATTCGAATTCGAACTTTTCACTGTGAGTTAACCCTATCGCTTTCTCCCTCCTACAACCTTCGAACTCTCTCTTTTCTGTTTTAGTAACGTGGGCGGTATTATCTTGAAACGTCAACGAAAGAATTCACACTGAGCTATTTTTCGTCCGATTCGTATAATAGCTTTCTTTTTTCCATTTTTCCCTCTTTTTTATTTCTGATGATCGGAAGTTACAATGATTCGATCGATTTCGCTTGGGCTATGAATCTCTAGTTATTTCAGACAAATTTTGTGGAATCGCGCAAGAAAAGATTCGAAAATTACGAAGATATTGTTGTCGACAGCCAATATTACTGAAATTCTCTTTTTTCTTTTAAGATTTGAAGAATCCAATCCTTCGTATTTTAGTTATTCAGCCCAGGACGAAAAATGGCTCGACGAATATTTATACGGCTCTCCTCTTCGATCTTTAATTACAGGCTAATAATTCGCGAAACTACGTCGATTTACCTTAGCGGCGATAAAACATTATACAACGTTTCTTAATAATCTTTTTTCTTTTTTTCTTTTATCCTCGTATAATATATGTTGCTGTGTATCGTGTATGTGTATGTGCGTGTGTCGATGTGTGCACGAGTATATCGAATAAAAATTGTATAGTTTACGACAGCTTCCTTCTTCCTTTATCTTTGACCCTCGGAATTATTATTTAAATCATGTTACATAGCCAATAATTATCTATATGTAAATTTAATACGATGATTTTCGAGTGATCGAAATAAAATGAATATCACTTAGAAGTAAGAAATAGAAAATAGAAAATGTGTTTAAATGCACTTATATTACAATGTTTGTCAACTGATTGTCGATATTGTAAAATTTCTAACGATATTAGTACGGTACTCTACGGTAATTTTGTAAATTTATAACATTAGCAAATAATGTTTCATCTCAAATTTAGTAATTCTACCATATTATAATATCATGTAGTAATTAGACTATAATAATAATAATAATACGGTAATTATACTACATCAGTACATTATATCAGTATAGTATAACGTAGCATATACTTAATAATAATTCCAAGTATCAAACAGTTTTCCTCGTCGAAGTACGATTATGTATTTTTTCGAAGAGATACATCGTTTTTCTTGGAGAACGTTCAGCATTGACTCTCGTAGCGTCGTTAATCGTATATATCTATACAATACTGTTTATATCGAATAATCTTAAGATCGAGACTAATTACCATCAGCGACGAGTTGTCCAACGTTAAACGATAGAATTACGAACAATTGACTTTTTATCGTCCCTATATTATATATTATAGTGTTCAGACGCACGTCTCGAAGAGACGAATTTTCGATATTATAGAAATAGAACGATGCATTCTTTCTTTCTTCGTCCATCATTCACGCTGCAGCTTCATTTTCTCGGAAAGATACGAGTCTTTATCGAGATTTCTTAATAGTGTACTTTTTCTTTTTTGTTGCTTCGTTCTCTGTATACTCGAGTTTTCGAAAATTTTCTACGAGAAAAATGGGACATCTTTTTTTAAAGAGTTTTTCACGATATATATATAATTAGTTATAGATCGAGAAAGTTAAGCGTATTTGGGATTTTCGGCGCAACGATGCACAAACTCGTTCAAAGTTATTTTCTCAAAATAGATTTTGAGAAATATTACGATAAAAAAATATTATTATTGTTTCTAGGGAAAAATACTAATTTCCAAATTTATTTTCGCGTAGATTAAATTAAATTAGATTACAAATTTTAGTTGGCGAAGATATCATAAAAATGTTGCAATTTTAGTAATTTCACGTTTCTATTAAAAGGAGTTTATACATCGTTTCTTGAAAGAAAATCGATAGAACACCATACACAGAGAACAGGAATATTCGGAGAGAAAAACGTCGACATTATTCCAATTTCACGATTAACAAATTGTTTTTCGTAATTGTACAACTGTACTGTATTACTGTCGATGCTCCGGCAATGCATTGTCAAATTTCGACCAGAATCCTTCAAGTTTATACTTTTCTAATTTCAGTAAGATTGGGGTAATGCAAGTTCTATAATGCGATAATCAGTTAATTAATCCTAAATCATCATAATTTTCAAGTTAATAAACAAATAACAAATTATTATTAATTATCGGTAAAACTATAATACCTTTTAATCGTCAATCATATTCGTCGAATAACACGTAATCTAAGATAAAAGAAAAAGACACGTTATTCTAAGAAAAATACCTGTATCTTTAAAAATAAGAAAATTCAAGGGAAATAAATTTTCCGAGATAGTAACTTAAGAAAATTGAGTCAGATTAATCAATTATCGCACGCTATATCTACGAATACTTTACAATTAATTACCGTAACACTATCAATACGCTTTTACAAGGAATTATCGTCGAATATTAAACATTATCTATAATTAGTACTATCATTATTATCATAGTTATCGATTAACGTTAACGATACTAATATTTTCTTAACGATATTTCTCGATTTTACTAGAATTTTCATTTTTACCATTTCTATTCTACGGAATCGAGTTTCACTTTTGCAAACGCTCTGAAAATTTCGGAAATTTCTTTCGACAACACGCTCCTCTTATCACAGATAAGATTTATGATAGCTCACGTCGCGTTTGCAACCGATCGATCGAAATTTGCCAATGCACTATTCCCTCGATCGGATCGAAGCTTATCAGAGAAAAGAATCGATCAGGACCCCATTTTTTTTTTTTTCATCGAATTGTTTGTAACAAAATTCGTGATATCGATAAATCGATCTACTTTCAAGTTTGGTTTAATGCAGGACAATGTTGCGATTGAATCGTGTCGAGGAATTGTAAGAAAGACACTTTATAATTGATGTTCTTAGGCCTTGTTCAAATCCTGACATTTTTCCATATTTCACGAAATTATTTTAGAAAAATGAAAAGTTCCAATTTTGTCAGAAATTATAGTTTGATTTGATTTTCCGATTTGTTCTGTTTTTATTCTCTAATCAAACACATTGTTGAAATTTTTTTTATTGTCAATGCAACACGAATATTATATTTTTAATAATGGACAAATAATTTGTTATTCGTAATATTCCTTTCTTAGAATGAATTTTATAATAATTCCAACGAGGCTGTTTGAAACAGAACAATTGGATTTCGTAAAATACAATTTGAGCCTGTTTGTCCGTGTTTGTACATGTGTTTGACAGATTTGGCATAATGGTGTACGGAGGACAGCATCATGCAAAAGATTTCTTATTGAGAAATTATAGTCATCGTCGATTCGGCCAAACCTTCCATCGTTCGCGTAATTTTTCAATACTCTTTAACTAATTACCGTCCCATTCTACCTTTCTTCTACCAACAACAAGCAACAAAATACTACCACACTTCACATTCCGAATTAGAAATTTTAAGACAATAATATCCACCAAAAACCTCCGATTAACAAACACAATAGCAAGAAGCTCTATTAAACCCGATTTTGTCCAAGTCTAATTTATCGCTGTCTCGCTCGCACACGCTGATCAATGATAGTGCTTTCTTTTACGTACTGAACAATATATATTACATCGAACAAATTATATTTATTATCGACGAAATTTTCAATTGAATCTTTCGAATGTGCATAACATTGATCATATGAATTTTGATAATTCGCTTTTTTATCGAAACGATGGAAAGTGCAATAACGAATCAGCAATGACACGGGCAATAAAAATGGCCCAGTGAATGTTCACGTGCTGAGAAGATCGAAGCTTCGAGTGAGAGTAGCAGCAAAGTAAAAATAGAGGAATTTCTGCAAAATGGAACCTTCCTTCAAAAAACTGAATCATCCAATTTCAAAATTACGCATATTGTGCAATTTTCCTAGAAAATAAGGTGAACGAATTCTTTTTCTTCTTTTTCGAAGGTCGAGCTTCCCTTTTGCTGTAATAATTGCGAAAAATGACAACAGTAGTAGCGATAGTAGGCCGTTCGTGAGTTGACGAAGAGGAGGAAGACGACGATAGGCAGTAGAGTAGTGAAATGGTCGATGATCGGTTTTCGAGCTGGAAGAAAAGTTAGTGGAAACAGAAAAGGCGCGAACAACACACCGTTCAGACAAGTGAAAAGAAAAGCGAAGAATCGTAATAGCAACTTTAATTTCACAATTTGTCGATCTTTTCTAATCTTTCGATATCGATAATTAAACGTTTGAAAATCTTTTTAACTAATAAACATGGTATTTTAGTAATATTTTAAAAATGAATAAGATTAACGTTATAAAAATATTTAAAGAAAAAGGACTTGATATATTCACGATGATAAATTAATATAAAAATTATACTAATATGAAATTAATTATATGAATTTTATTAATTAAAATTAATATAAAATTTGATATTCGGCTTGAATTTTTCTTATACTATTCGATTTTGATATACTAAAAGAATATTTTGATAAAACGGTGAAGCGGTCCATGACGTGGTTTGCCTTCTCTCTTCATTCAAATCTCTTCCTTTTTCTTTTCGTGACAGAGTTCATGCTGGAGATGAAAACTTTCAGAAGATAGAAAAAGGAAATGGTAGATGTATATACATCGAGTAATTACAGTGTACGTACTACTACACATGTATATAGAATATATAGTATATAGATAGAGCTACAGATAGAATACCATATCGTGAAGCTTGAAATTATAAAGTGCTATTAAGTGGAAAATTTCTTGTACACTATATCTGTGTTTCCTTTTTCCTCTGATTTTTCATTTCATCTGAGAAAAAAGCTTCGGAGTCTCATAAAAATTCAAGACCAGCAAATTACGACTGATATTTTCGATCGGAAAAACGAATATGGCCCTCGTGCTGCTCGATTCTCAGAAAAAGGATTTTATGGGATGGATTTTAGAGAAATTCTATCGAACAGAGAATCGAGCAACGCTTGATTGGATTTGGAAAACGATGAGTTTCGTCTGTTTGAAGGCGGAACTCGCAGAATTGTTATTATTATTTTTCTCTTTTTTCGTTTCTTGTTTGCGCTGCATTTTGGATTTGTTTAATTGAATTTCGGTGGAATTTAATATGTCTCGCGATGGATGGTCCGCGATTGTTAAATTGAAACTTTTCAACGAAATAGAAATGTTTCTTCTTTTTCGTTTTCTGAAAAAGAATACGGGTATGTGTGTTTCTGGAATCCGACACATTAAATTGAATTTTCATCCTTTGAAAAATAAATTTTCAGTCACATGGATGTAAAACTGGAATTTAAAAAAGTTAACTTAATTTGTAGAATTCTTTAGGCTACTCTTTGAACCTTATATATTATATAATTTAGAATTCTAAGCATCTGTTTATACCATTTATAACAAATATCTTACTTCGCTACGTAGCCCAATTATATTTTAGCTTCAAATGGACCATTAAAATTTTCTAAATCGAATGATCAAAATTTTTAAACAATTTACCCAACATTGATTTTAAAGGCAGACAGAAAAGATAGAGACAGAACAGCGTGTCAAGGTTTTAGAAGAAAGACTACTTTGTTAGAAAGAAACATCGAATAACAGGCAAAATAAAATATTGAAATTCGAAGAAAAAATGCTGACACGTCGTCTCGGTGCCATCTTTTCCTTTCATTCCATTGGAATGTCACGAATGATCGATAATTGATTATCGATCATTTGCGATGTTCGATCTAAAAAAAAAAAAAAAGTGAAATAGAATTAGCGTGGATAATTAGTGAAGTGAAAAGTGATCGAAAGCGTAAGAAGTTTCTCATAAAAAATGGTCTCTATATTGAAAAGAATTTTTATTATCACATTTTAGTAAATGATATTTCCTTCAAATAGTCAATAATTTTCATTAATTTTTAACGATTGCCAATTTTTAAATCTCCAATAATTCTATTAATCATCGATACTAAATTTTGGAAATAATGTTATACGGAAAGCAACCCCTCGTTTGTGATATAACCTTTCTATTTAAATATCTTTTATATTTCTAGATTTTTAGAAGCAAAATCAGAGACCCATTTCATAGAAGCTCCTTACGCCTCGACTTAAAGATTAAAATATAGTTTTAAATAGAAACAAAGGAGAAGGGGTAGGTAGTAGCTGGATACACAGAAAGAACACAAAAAACGGACAGGTTTATTTATCTTTTCCATTCATTGTTGCTTTTTTTTTCTCTTGACAAATCGGCTATATTTTGTATATGTAAATTACCCGCTCGCTAGCAATCATATTCCCTCATCTGTGCTTGCTTTATCTTTATCGCGTTTAAACCTCTATCCCTTTTCATTATAAACTTTCCTTCCCTTAAATTCGACTCACTCGATTGCTCGTTTCATTTCGTTTTCTTTTTCTTTTCCTTTTTCTTTTTCCAAGACGAGAAAACCGTGATTGGATGGTGGGATGGGGGATGAAGATTAGAGAAAAAAGAACTGACACTCGCGTGTTACAAACGAGAACGGTGTGGAGAATCAAAAGTACGAAATTATAATTCGTATAATATAAAAATTAAAATTTTGTTTAATATTTATATTATATCGATAGGGATAGCGAGAAAGGAGAAAAAGTAAAAGTTGTGATTTTTCTTTAAATTACAATCGTTCATCGCGAGTATAGTAACAAAGAAAAGCAAAACGAACAAACAATGGAACACCGAAGTGGTCGTGAAAGAATCACCCCTTTGACGTGTTCTCGTCGACTATTCACACCCTTTGCGTCCCTCCATTCGATTATCGCTTTTTATATTTCGATACAAAAGTTCCCAGGGGTTTACAGAGAGGTATTCTTCGGAAGAATACTAGATTGAGGCCGCTGCGGAGTGGAACGGAATTTAGGGCTTGCAAAGGGTGAAAGAGTTGCATTATATTTTGTGTGGAAATTATTTTTACGGACTTCGAGGACAATGGTTTTCAAATTTTGGATATTTTTATGGGACCTGCGTCCTTGAAGCGGCTTCTTAAATAGTATCGACTGAAATTTTAATTTCGAAATTACTGAAAATCATTTTAAAGAACATCGACAATGTCTATTTCGAGATTGTAGATAATTTGTCAAAAAATCGTGTGAAACTCGCGTCCTCGAAGTGCTGGAAGTTTCGTTTTGCTTATTCTTTAATCAGAATCAACCGAAACTTAATTTTAATTTAATTAAGTTCCAATTGTTAAAAATTAATAAAAAAAAAAAAAAACACTTCGGGGGTATTGGTTTGCAAATTTTTTAGTCCTCGAAGTATTGAAAATTTCGTCGACGGAAATTTAGGGGTGGTAACCATAGGCGAAGATAATAGAGCGCTACTAGTAGTAATAGTAGATGGATCGATAAGTGGATAGCAAGATAAATAGTACAGTAGTAATAATAGTTGTAGTGATAGTTATAGTAATAGTGATAGTAATAGTAATAGTCGAAACGATAAATACAGTTGTAATAGTAGTAGTAGTAGTAGTAGTAGTAGTAGTAGTAGTAGTAGTAGTAGTAGTAGTAGTAGTAGTAGTAATAGCAGCAGTAGTAGTAGTGGTAGTAGTAGCAGTAATAGTAGTAGATTGATGTAGCAGTATAGTTAAAGTAGTAGTAATAATAGTAATAGTCATAGACGATAGATGCAACGGTAGCACGCAGTAGTATTCGACGCGATAGTTATAGATATAGGAGTAATAGTAGTAGAAGCAATAGTGATAGTATAGTAATTATAGTGTTAGTAATAGTTATAGACGATAGATAGATACAGCGATGATATTGGTAGTAATAGTAATTGGTGACAGATAATTGCAGCAGTAGTAGTAGCGATAGCGATAGATATAATAGATGTAGTGTTAGTAATAGATAGATATGGTATTAGTAATGATAGGTGTAGTAATAGTAATAGTCACAGACGATAGTTAATAGTAGTAACAGCAATAGTGATAGTAGTAGTAGTTATAGTGTTAGTAATAGTAATAGTTGTGGATGATAGATATAGTAGTAGCAGTACCAATACCAGTAATAGTCATAAGAATAGTAGTACAGTACAGTACAGTATAGTATAGTATAGTATAGTATAGTATAGTAATAGTAATAGTAATAGTAATAGTATAGACGATATAGTAAGAGTAATAATGATAAGAGTAAGAAGTACAGTATAAAGGTATACGATACACGTATTAAGATAGTGAGAGAGAGAGGAGGACACAGAAAAATGAGAAAGTCAGAAAAAGAGAGTATAGTGTGACTACTAGAAAAGTTACAAGCCAGACAGTAAGAAACAACGAACAAATAAATCAGAAGTAGAAGAAGGAGGAGGAGGAGGAGAAGGAGGAGAAGAAGAAGAAGAAGAAGAAGAAGAAGTAGAAGAGAAGAAGAAGCTGAAGAAGAGAAATAATTCGAAAGGGTGAGAGGGGGTGAGAGATCACACAGAGAAAACAATAAGAAGATGGTATGAGGGGGAGGGGGAATCGTAGCGCCGAAAAGAGTTAAGAAAAACAGGAAAGATGAAGTGTGTGATTGGCGAGCCTGACAACTAAAAAATTGGAGACCTTTTCCCTTCCTCCTTAATTTCGCTTTTATATCATTTCTTTCTTTTTTGTTTACGAAAAACTGAACCAATCGAAAAAACGCTCGATCTTACAAGAAAAAAAAATCGTTTCTTGCGTGTCCGTGTGTATACAGATTTCGTATGTGTTCGTAAGTGTATATGTATACGTGTATCGCGTGTGTTCCTTAATGAACTCTTTATTTCCTTTCTCTTTCCTAATTCGCTTGCAGTTATGTTTTACATAAATTCTAGTATTTTTCGTTCGCTCGTTTAAAAAACTAAGCTCGTGCGTCGCAATAGTCGATATAGCCTAAGAGTTATAGAATTAAAAATAATCAAGTAAAAAAAAAAAAGAGAAAACAAAAAATAGTATGATAGCTAACAGTAGTATAGTAGTGATATAGTAAATAGTAGTAGAGGGTACGAACTAGGGAATATCAATGACAATGTTAAGGAGTAATTAAATGGGTAATTAGCGCTAGCATTAATTATAATAATAGTGAATAGGTAATAATAATAGTAATCTTAATAAAAAACGAACGCGTGGCGATTAAAGAGAGATAGTCAATTAATTAATAGCGACGACGAAACTGTCGTATGCGTGTGTTGTCTCTGTTCGTATTCGTTTAGACGATAAAAAAAATAGGCTACATAGGTTAATTATTCTTAAAAAAGAAACAAAAGAAGGTTGAACATCAGATGAGAACATCAGATAAGAAAGGAAGAAAATATATATATGTATATATATAATAAAATTAATATATATATATATATCATATATATGTGTATATATATATATATAACAAAATTGATATATATATATATTTATATAGAGATATATATATATATTTATATTTATATATATAAGTATAATGTATTTGTTCAAAGGCGACGTGAACGCAACGCATCAATAATAGCGGAAATCAACGAATCTACAATATGCTCTGCTTCGGGCAAGTTGTAGGGAATCGCGAAACACGTGACCCGGAAGTGACCATATTAATTTTCACTTAAGTGAGCATTTCCTATTTTTTAAAAAATCTTTTCTGTTGAAGAACGATAGCCGTATTTTCGTTCGTCCCCCTCTCTGACGAAATTCCATTTTCTACTCTTGAATATTTCCACGTACAATTTTTCCATTTTATTTTTCAATTTATTTTTCGTTTTATTCATTTATGTAGAAAATATTCGACGAGTCTCGAGGGAGAAATACGTAGTTTCATTCAAAAGAAAAATTCGTTCGCAACTTTCGGGTTGCGTGAATCGCGAGTATTTTTCGAGGATATTTTTTTACGGGGCGTAAATGTGCTTGTGTGTGTGTGTGCGGGGATGGCTCCGTTCGGTAATCGAGGTATAAAAATCCGTAAATAGTAAATCGTGTATAATAATAAATCGTGTCGTGCCGAAAGAAGACACGTGGAAGAGCGATCGTAAACGTGTCCCATACTTACTATCGGTTTTCTTTTCGGAGTCAACTCGATTCGTATGGTTGTGTGCGTCTCTGATTGGCCTCTCTGTGTGTGTGTGTGTGTGTGTGTGCGCGCGCGCGCACGCGCGCGCCTATGTACGTGTATTGTGTGTTCAAATACGAAGAAACGCGAACGTGAACGTGAACATGCGAACGCAATTCTGATAAATGCTTCGCGTAGATCGTCGATCGTCGTCGAGAAACATTTGTTAAAAATTCAACCATTTTATGTGATTTATTTAATTCTACTTTTGTTAATTCGATTTTTTTTTTCTTTTTTGAGATTTTTATTTTTGGTATTTTCTTAGAATTTCTAGGTATCTTAATTTTTATTGTGTTGAGTTTTTGGAAGTTTCTAAGTCTCGACAGTCTAAGTCTTGAATAGAAAATGATTGTCGTCGATTGTTTAACCTTCCTCGGGTTCTTTTTCCCAGGGTTTCTGAGTTTCCCAGGGCTTCGAAATTCGCAATTTGAGGCGGAAAGAGCATTGTGGAATTTCAAAATACTTTGAAATTTTTGTTGAAATGTCTATATAGAGAAAATACTAGACAGTACTAGATATAGAATATCAATAACAGTTGTCAATATTTAAAGTACCTGTACAACATCATTAAAATCAACAGTCTTAAATATCAGAAAATAATATTTGTCCAGAACACTAAGAGTGTAATAACAAAAACTCGTAACTTAAGTGAAACTTAATTCTCTTACTTAGAATAATTATTTAAAATTTGTATTTCCTTGGCAAAGTAGTGTAAAACGATCCACATTTCCAATTCCACTCACAAAATTGTCAATCCTTCGAATCTCAATCAAACAAACATTCTACAATCCGCTGTGCTACTTCCAAAACAGATGTCTAAAAAAATAGATATCACGATCCATAAAAAATCTACCTCTATCATGCAAGTCACACATGACACATTTAGAAGTTCGTTTCTTGAATAAAAACACAACTAAAAAACCCATCTTACTATTTTTTCTTGATTACGGTTTCACGGATAGGATTCGACGACGATCGATCGACGAGAAAACGAGTTTTCTTGGCTGCCTCTGCTTTCGTCCCTGGACTGGGTATCGATCGCTAAATCTCCTGATCCAATTCTCCCTAATAAGAAAACTTACTACGAAACAGCTTAACCTTTAAAACAGCCGCTCGGACAAATCCACGGAATAATCCACCGCGGCATCTTACTATGTGTATATTCCTGTGTACAAAAAAGCAAAAATTGATTTGTCTTACGAGCTGATTGTGACTTGCAACGCAATTCCTGGCCCACGATTCCGATTCCCTTGATCGTTTCTCTAGTGTACTTTTCCATCTCGTCTAAAAGAAATCTTTTCTTACCAATCTAAATTCTAATAAAATTATCGATCTTCCATTGTTTCTATCTGTAACATATTCACAATTTCCACTTCGATTCTCAGTTAACGATTCCAAAAAGAGCAGAAGAATTTCTAACAACACCAATATAAAAAAAAAGAAACTGAACACGCAACCAACCAAAAGAAAACGCAAAAAAGTGGCGCGACGAAAGAGAACTCCCACGGTCGTAACAAAAAGGCTAGAAGAGTGCTCGAGGAAAAAGAAGTAGAAGAGAATACTGGAAGAAGTCCAGCGGATACTAGAAACAACAGTTGCTGAAAAACAGTAGCAGCTTTTACCGTTTCAGAAATTCCCTTATAATCATCCGTGTATTTCCTTTCCATTCTTTTTCTTCTTTCCTTCATTTTTTTTCCATTTTCTTTTTTTTTTTTCTTTAAATATTTGTTTCCTCCCCTCGAGAATTATCGATACAGAGAGTCGAGTGATTGTCGAGTTCAACTATACATTATAGTACTCGTTAAGATCTGGAGGCTTAATTAGAAAGGGGCAAGGGATGGGGGGCTACTACACAAGTCTAACACGCTACATCGTGTGTACACTGTGTACGTATGTGTATGTTTATGCATGTATGCGTTTGCCTGTGTTTTTTTTCATCATTATACGTGTCTCACGATTTTTTGTTTCTTTTTAAATCATTTTTTTTTATTATTTCTGTGTTTTCGTCCACTTAACAACTACCTTTAGATAATCCTAATGTTCTGTCTCGCGACTGAACGCTCCCATCCTAGTCGGTAAAGAAGATCGTCAATATTATTTTTCCCTATATTTATTCTTTCTTCTCTTTTGTTTCTGTTTGTTGCTGTTCGAAATTCGATTCGATGGGGTCGTCGAGAAACTCTTTCGTGTTAATTAATTAGGCTTAATTTTCCAGCTTTCTCTTCCCAGTTTTCCTTTCGCGTTTTTCCGCTTTCTTTTTTTTATATATCGCTTTTTTGGCAATCATATCGACGTCACAACGACTATAACGACCAGCTAACGACCGATAGAAGTCCGGCTTAATCGAGGCCCGTACGAGAGAAGCGACATTTCACGTCGTCTCGTCACGAAGCCTCCTAATGTCTATTACAGCGGCCGTAGAAGAGAAAAGCGGACAAAAAGATCGCAGAATCACTCAACAGGCACACCAGAACGTCTATCATCCTGATCGATTTCTCATCGAGGCGCCGCTATGCCATGAATAACAAAAAAGAGAAACGACAACAACTTTGGAGCGATCCCAAAGTACAACATTATTTTTCTACGAAAAAGCGCGAATTTTTTTATTATAGATTTAACATTGATATGTCAGCGACTTTATAAGAATTTGAAAATTTACAAAGAATAAGGAGTACGAGAAAATTCAGATACTTTTGAATCGATCGTCGACCACGTGTGTCTCTTTTCAGCTGATAGCGTTCCTCTTTCATTGAATTCGTGTAACAGCCATATAACAGCATATGGAGAAAAGCTTGCTCGAACATCGTGAGAAGCGTCCCTTCACTATCTGTGTCTGTTCGTTGGAGGTCCGAGCGAACAGCTGGCCCTGGTTCCCTTTTAGTTGTATCGTGAACGACGCCTAAGGCCCTGATTAGGCAAGCAAACTATCCTGAACTTTCAACGAGGATACACGCACGTAAATTCCTTCATACGCGTCTTTCGGATATTCCCTGGATTCGTTCATTCGTTCCATTACATTCGCTCTGTCCCTTTTTCATATTTACTTTCGTTCGTTCTTTCTTTCGGTTTGTCGTGCTCAAATCTCATCGTGTCTCTAATATATATATATATTATATATATGTATATGTACCGCGTGTGTTACGACAGATTCGTAATAGATTAACTCTTCTCTGCTCAATTTATCCATTAAACCGTTAACGTCGATAATCCTAGTTCCTTATCAGTTATTAATAAAATATAGATTATTGGGATGCAGCTGCTGCGCACTTTTGGACACACTTGTTACATTGCGATATATCAAATATATATATATGTATTGTATAGGTTTCCATGTGTATTTGAACGTGTGGTTTGAGTACCGTTTGAATGTTTTTGATCCGTATTTCAGGGTGTAAACGGTGTTTGAGGATGTTTGAACGTGCATGCACGGCGTGTACACGTGCGATGGTTTGTCCGTGTTTCGTGTGAGGGTGTTCGCGATCGGTGTGGGTATACATACGTGCCTCTTCTTTAATTATTTATACTCCTAATAACCTCTGTAGGCTAAGCTTCGTCTACTGCGTGGCTCGAACCAGACCCCGAATTTCCTTGGTCCGAACAGGTTTTTGCTTTCAATGGATTTTCTCTTTGTGTGTTTAACGTTGGAAGTTTCGCTTCAAATTTCGAGCACCCTGGATCTCCTTCTTAATGACTAACTTGGCATTTCACATCCTGATTGCTGTTAACCTATTGGGGCTTTGATGCTGGCTGTTTGACCATCGTTTTTGCTAAAGTTTGAAAATCTTTATATTTAGACTTGTAGATAGGGTCTAACATTTTCAATAACCATTTGTTGAGTTCGAAACATTTCAATTTGATTATAGGAATAAATTAATTGAACGAGCAGTTAGATTTTAGATTTATATTATTAGACGTTGATTTTATTTATTTCGTATTATTTCTTCTATGGTAAAACGAGTAACGTGGATACTTTGTCAAATCTTTAAATATGTTCTGTAAATTTCGTGAAACATACAATTTGCAATTCGACTGCAACTTATTTGAACCTAAAAGGAGGTATCACTTTTATAAAAATATCGTACAACCTGTGCGATTCTATAATGATTGGATAAAAATATTCGATTTGTCAATGATGCTATGATATATTAATCTGAAATAGTATACTAATATCATAATGTTATGTATTAATAGCACAATAACATTATAGTCTAATAATAAAATACTATATTAATAAGAGTATGCTATCTTAACAAATGTCACTGAATAATGAAATTTGTTATTTGTAACAGCACAAACAAAAACACTTGCATCTTTACCCTCTGAATAACTTTCCACCGAGGTTATCAAATTCCACGGTTAAAACAGCAGAAGGAGAGCGCAGGGTGTACAGTTAGCCGGGATCTCTTCAACCATTACGCAACCGTATCTAAACTTTCGTCCCGATCGAGATCTTCATCGAGATCTTCGTCATTATTTGGTCTCTTTCGTTTCTATCTCTCTGTTTCTCATTTTCTATTCATATAAAAATACGTCGTCTATATGAGGAAGTCGCGGGCGAACGCGCGTCGAATAATCTGTATACATAATATATTTGAACGGCTCACGTAGAAATTTCGCAAACGAGCTTTCTTATCAATTTCTTTCTTATCAATTCTCCACAATATTTTGTTTGAACTTGGTCTGAAGAAATTTCGGAGCCTGAATATTTGCGACACCATGTAGCGAGTGCTGGCTATCCCAACCCTCACCTCGGCCCCCCTCAACCCAGCTAGTGATAATACTCCATATGTCTGAACCCTCTACAGGGTGTGTTTGTTCCTCAAGGAAATCAATTAACCCTTTCAAACCCCCGCAAATTATGTCAAACACAGAAGTATTCAAAATTGAACAAATACGTTTGAACCAATATTGCATAATTCTAAAAACTTTCGAGAAAATGAAATATATTTTAAAACAAAATTTTCAGTTAATTTTTCAGGCTATTAAAAAGAAGAAAGACGAAATTGAGGAAAAGAGCTACATAACGTTGTGCTATATGATACGAACACCCTGTAGACACCCACAGAATTCATAACAATCTCTTAAAACTTTTACTACTGTCCTCTAAAACGGAAATCGAGCTTTCTTCCCCTCTGATTCCGGAGAAACCAGGCAAAAAAACGAGGAAATCATTGTCATTGCGTGCTTTCAACGTCCGAAAGAATCAGTGAACGAGTTTTAACAGTGATGGAGGAGTAGCATGTTTGGGTTTCACGCCGAAAGAGCTCGAACGTCGTCAGGACGTGCTTCAAACATTGTCAAACGGGATCAAAATCCTTTAAACAAAGGAAGAAAACAGCAAACGTCCGAGAAGAAATAATTCGAACTCGTTCAGCGTAGACCAACATGTATGAATGCATAGGTTTCTGTCAATGTGTACATGTGTGAGCGTGTTTGAACGGGAATGTGTTCAGAAATTCCTCGAGAACGCTAGTAAAATGAACGGAGAATGTAACGCCTGCGACGGAGCGTGTTTTTATTTGCTTTTTCATTTTCTCTTTTTTTTTTTTTTTTTTTGAAAATTGCTCCGTCGCTGTAGCGACTCGTTTACACAGGCTTTTCAGGTACGCTTGCAAACATTGTGCTGGGAATACTATTGTGCGCCAGGCCCTCGATCGATCATTTCGCGCGGGAACATCCAGAGGACCGACAGTTTTGTGCGCTTGCGACTGGACCAGCCGCGAATCGATTGAAAGAGCCCGTTTTTCTTTGTTTATAGATTTTCAATACTTGAATGAAACGATAAACACATGCTAAAACTGCGAGGCAACTCAAGAGCGAAGCTGACGCTCAGATATTGCAGATTGTCAAGGAAGAACGTACATGAAAAATTTTGTTAACCGAAAATTTGATTTTATTCAAATAAAAGATCGGTATATTGTAGAGAATTAATGTGGATTATTTCTCTGTAACTTTAAATAATAAAATATTTCATTCTAAATTAATGAATATCAAATTTACATTTGTGAATGAATAGTGGTAATTGGAATGATTGATTTTTCCATAATATTCTGTCAATTAATTAAAAATATTTACAAAATTGTATTCTTTTCGTATACTATACTGAATGCGTTCCAATTTTCTCTTATGTTACAAAAACTGAAGTTTCGTTATTAAAAGTTTAATACTACTTCATACCACAAACAAAAAATGTTTTTGCAGTTCCCAGTAGTTTATATTAAAAATTCCGAACCAATAATCTACACTAAAACGTAAGAAGACTATTACTAATTAATCCAATTATTATTATGTACGATTTATTTAATTCTAAAGAAAGAAAATACGGATATCCTTAATTTTAGTCCCCTCCACAATAGTTTCCGTACCCTATTACGTGTTTCGAAAATATATTAATATATCTAAAATTACTTAAACCAACCCAAATAAAAATTTCAGATACTGTCCAAAGTATATCATCAACGGTTTCCATATCTTACCAACCATTTCAAAAATATACCGATTCACCCGGAACCAGTAGATCCTTGAAATCAACTTAAATATAGAAAACCACTTAAAACAATTAACAAACATCCTCCTGAACGTCAGCATCGAGTCGAATACCAGAACCAAGCCCGTTCTGAGGAAGCCAAGAATTAGAAAAAAGAAAAGAAGAGGATATGCCAACCAAAGTCTCATAAAAACCTAAACTCTAGCCTGTATTCGTGTACAGCCAGTATATCATCGACGCGAAACGAGTTCAGATGCGTCCAGGATAGGATCTATAAATGCAGTCATCGGATTAAACAATGTAAATACATCAGAGATTCGAAAGACAGATCATAATAGATGCAAAGACTGGCCCCTTCGCTCATGCCGGCTACTCGCTACGTCTCTAACATGATTGGTCAAATTCTTCCCTCTCCACGAACCTCATCCAACGCCTTCCAATCACGATCGTTACATCTTTCAAGAAAGTTCACTATCAATTCGCTAGAGATTCTCTTCAAAGGCGTAGGATCGACGTTCGATCGTGAGGAACATCAGCTGGCTCGTCGAGAGACCCATCCCCTAGAGTCAACAGCTAGCCTACTTTGGCACAAACAACACTGCCCGGGCCGGCACTCGCTTTGTAATATATATTTTTTTTTGTAGTTTTCTCGTTTTTTCATTATGCTTCGTCCGCCACACTCACTCCAGCCGCTTTTTGGATCAGTCACACTCGCGGAACAGGCTCTCTCACTCGCTCTCATCAGCCAGTAACGTCACGTTCATCTCTCTTCTTATACACACACACATACACACACGAACACGCACGCACATACACACACAATCTCTTTTTCTCTCTCTCTCTCTCTCTCTCGCTACCTTTCTACGATTGATATATGTATATTAATAAGATTTAATTGACTCCAACAGAACGTCGGTTAGACAAAAATCGACGGGGCCCGGGAACGAGTTGCGACGCCCCTGAATCAAAGCCAAGATGGCGCTATCTGTTTCAAACAGCCAGTGGCGTCGCAACCACTTTCCTCTTCCTGGCCCAACCTTTTATCACGACTCTACGATACTACTGATAATCTGCGCTCCTTGACACGAGGATTCGATCTCGCTAATATCGCGCGCCACTCTCTGATCTTCTCTTTTGTGTAGTGTATATTTGTGTATAATTTGTGTATATAAGTCGTGACAAATTTCATCGTCAGGACTCTCTCCCCTTTCGAGCCTCCCTCCTCGTGATACCTCTACGATATTAATTTGTTACGCTCTGCGGACTATAGGCTACTTAGGTGTGTACCATTATAGCGTTTCTATGTTTCTGTCTGTTCATGTATGTGTATGTTTGCGTGTGCGTGTGTGTGTGTAGAAGTGTTTCTCTTATAATCTTATTATCTTACACGACACTAGCGCATCTTAACAACACAACAGACCAGCCCTACGAAAAAAGATGCCCCTCTCTCTGAGTGCTCTCTGGTCAGATCGGTTCGTTCTACGTCGCCTGCGGGCGCGTTTCTTCAAGAAAAAAAAAAGGAATGCTCGGTGATCAGGAACTAATCGTCGACCGGACCTAAACACGAGCCTGAACCACGCGACGAGCTCGCTCTACTTATCGCTCTGTGATCTGTTTTCTTTTTTTCTTTTTTTTTTTTGTTCTTTTTCTTTATATATTTTTATCCCTTAAACGGAGTCAAAGAATCGCGATTCGTCGCGCGATGGAACCGCTCTCTGCCGGAGCAATCCCGAACCAGCGAAAATATACCAGCTCGCGAAACACATGCGCGTGCCTCTCTAATTAGCGATATGTTCAACGGTCCTTCATCCACCCTCGTCAATGATACTTAACGACGGCGCGTTTTGTCTCCTCCTCAGCCTTACTTATACGATTAAGAATCTACGCAATCCTAAGCACCTATCAGCTAAGAAAACCTGCATCTGAATGTCTCTGCGTTTTTCTGTGTTACCTATATGTGTATTGTTCGTGTACGTGTATATATGCGTATGTTTACGTGTCTTTATGTGTTTATACGTGTGATTAATACTTATTATATATAATATATATCGTGTGTTGAACATACAAATTATAAAAATACCACCTGCAACGACAGTGCGCCGCTCCGCCACGTGTGGGCAGTCGCGTCGCGAGCCAGCCGTATTATACGTCTACGTGTACGCGTTCGAATCCAGCTCTCTCTCTGGATACTTTGAATACTGAAAGGGACTTTCTTTCTATTTTTTTTAGAAAAGTCAGAACGAAACAAAAGGGGGATGGTGTGTCGTGTCTGGACCACGAGGACGGCGACACGTGGCGGAGGAGACATCGAGAAATGATCGTCCCCTGTCCCTAAATCGATCCGACAATAATCGGCTCGCGTGTTTGGATCGGCCCCGGGGCAGAGGGCGCGAGTGTAGCACCTCGCGAAAGCTGCAAAGGGTCCCGTGACAATTAGCCTTAAACGACTAATCTGGCTTGGTACGCGCGCTACTTTCAAAGTCGATCTCCCTCGTTCTCGCTTCGATCGTACTCCATTTCCTTTATTTTTTTTTCTTTTTTTTTTTTTTTAATTTTTAGATTTTCATTTGATCGGATCCTTCATCGACGAAGCTTTTTAGTTATTTTGTTTCAGCGCGTTCGAGACAGATTCTCGCGACGGTTAAAAGGTAGATGTGATATAATATTTATATATATATATCTATATATATTGAACGTAATTTTTTCTCTTCTTTCAGCACACACACACACGCAGATCCTGCGTGCACACGTGTGGTTATTTGCGGGTCATATAACGCGCGAGGCTCGCCGCCAGAGCGCGTCACCCTTGTAAAATATATCATATATATATATAGATTTATGTGTATATAGAATATACCTTAATGCTCGAAAAATTGTTCTTAACTCTGTACAAGAACCCAATCGGCCCTTTTTCTTACTTCTCACCGAGCCCCTCCGTTTCCTTTTTTTCTTTTTCGTTAAAAACCTAGTCTCTCCCTCCTCCCTTTCTGAATAACATACACCTATCACGCAAAACACACTCTTCCTGTGTCTCTCCTCTCTCTTTTTCTCTCAATGTAAGATCGATCCTGGCTTTCTCCTTATCTCTGGCCTCGTGAAAGCCAGCAGTAGTGTATGATTACTTTCTTAATATTTTCTCTTTCAAACACAACCCTCCCTTTCGCTGTTTCGCAGCCCTAATCCTTTTTTATCTTCGTGTATTTAGTTTTTTTGTTTTGTATCTTTTTTTAATCTGTGTGTGTGTGTATGTGTGTGTGTATGCGCGTGTGTATGTGTATGCATGTATGGAGATAACGAATCGTGTCTGTCTGTACGCTGTTCGAAAATGGTCTTAGAGACGGTCTGTCAAGAAAAATAGAAATGCACCGCACACGATCGTTAGCTCGTGCGCGTTTTGTATGTCCGCTTCGCAGAGGAAGCTTTGTTCCTTCGTTTCCCAGGTAAGATCCAGAGGTTGGCCAGCCAATGGCGTCGCGGTAATGGGACCAGCGACTGACCGCACACTCAGCGAGGATCATCATCATCGCTTGCTATCATCATCAGTCGTACACTGAGCCGGGTATCCAAAAGGGGACTAGGGCGTAGGGCTGGTACCACTGCCGGTTGCATATTTGTGACTCTTGTTAGATGTTGCTCTTGGAAAATGACACTCTCAGGTGGTTGGATTCGCTCAGTTGGTAGTTGTGCATTTTCTGCGAAAAAAAGAAAACGGAACAGTTTGGGTTAGCATGATTTTTAAATAAAATAGGTTAACACGTTTAATACCGCGTGGACTATCGGTGATCCACGGTGGACTTTTCATTTAGATTATCGTAGTTTGTGTAAAAGAAAAATCGATCATGAAATGCTTCAGAATATAATCAGTCGATGTATAGCTGTCATGTATTGTGCAATTATAATACTACTCACGGTCCATACGATTTGAATGAAGAGTCAAAACGAAAATGGTTCTTTTACCGTTTAACGTGTTAAGTAGGCCATTTGAAAAGTCTCGTAATGGTAATATCGAACAGCTTCGGATGATAGTATTCTTAACATCCAACGTAATAATATTACGAGCAAAGCTGAAGGTACTAGTAACGTCATATTTAACAATAAATAACTGGTTGGCTTCGGTGAAGAAACACGAATGAAACGCGTGGAAAATGACGAACAATTATTATTTTATAACGAGTTTTGAAACATTGTAATTTCGCACAAACATAGATTTGTTATGTATAATTTCGCGCAATTGTAACAGAGGCGAACATCAGGAACCAGTGACTAAACTAATTACGCCACTGATGAATTTTCATCGAATAAACAATAATAAATGGACTATACATTCACGAGCAACGTCGTCAACATGAAACAAAACGAAAACTGCAAGTATATTCGAGCTAACTATTAAATTAATCAACTTTCGAGTTCTAGATTTTACATTTTAAAGTCGGATAGAAATGTTAGAATCGAACGAAATTAAAAATTTCAAATATTAAATTCTCGACAATAATTTAAGCTCGTAACGAATTTAAAAAAAGGCAATTAAAACTTACGATCAAAGCAGCTACGGCGTCGTCCATGCTGGGCATCTGTATGAGCGCCATTTTTCTGTCTTTTGGGAAGAACTTGAACGCCTTCACGGTGAAGCCATTTTTGGTGAACGCATCCCTGATCTCGTCTTCAGTCACAGTTGTACTAAACACATGCCAAAAATATTTCACTGTCTTATATAATATTACAATCATATTTATTAATTTACGATACTATATATTGAATTATTTAATAGCGCATATTTATACGTAATATTCTAATATTTGATTATTAATCCTAGGTACATAATATTTTAACTATCAAATATCGGAACATTGAATTATCCAATATAGAAATATTAAGGAATCTAATTCAAAAAAATTAATTACGTAGCGTTATATTTTGTATCATACATTAGCTTTTAATTGCAGAAAAACAAGGATAAATTTGAAAACAATTTACTTACGGAATATTCGATAAATGCAGAGTGGAGCTCGGTGGATAGATATTCTGATAGTTCTTAGAGCCCGGTTTCTTGAACCGATGAAGAGGACTATTGGTATAATCTTTCGTCAATCCAGCGTCTGGTTGGCCCTCCTTTGGTAACTGTACCGTCTGATGTTTGCTCAGCATTACCTTGATCTGCTTGCCAAATACTCGCAATTTGTCCATGTGTGTCAATGCTGTGATTTTAAACAAATTGTCAGTACATTTCTCACCACTTTCATTTTAGTATTATCTTGAATTTTCTAAATTTTCTCCATTTACAAATATCGAAATTCTTTACTTTCGACAGTTTAATAATTCTCGATACTACGTAAATTATTAAAGAAAAATTACCTAAGTGCGCCTGATGCGGTTCGGCCATTTGAATCAGTGCCGAGTCCTTCTTGTTGTAGAGAATCTTCACACGCTGAACATCCCCGTAAACGCCTACATGCACAACACGCAACACATCGTTTTAATCAGTCCGATCTCGTTATCAAATTACGAGCGTCTAATCATTATCGAGTTTTCGAAGACGAAACGGGACAGTAATATAATAATAATCGGTAATAATAATCGATCGAGAACGGGGTACGATCGGACAAGATCTGGGACATGCAAATAGGCAACCGGTTCAGCCACCGATTTTATTCAAAGCTCGTGCTAAATGTTTCTTATAAAATTTTATTCGTATGCAAGTTTGTTTTATCTTTTTACACAGAAGTTTTATAAAAATTTAAGTACTACGGTAGTCTCATAACAATTATAGTTCTATAGAAGTTTTATAAAAATTTTGTAAAAATAAAATTTCTAAAAATAAAATTTTACTTTGAAGAATGAAACTCTTTCAGGCTCGGCTGAATTAAACATTATATAAAATGGCTGAACCGTTTGGCCCGCGAGAAGTGAGCTCCTATGGAGATATTACGATAAAATAAGCGAAAGCTTATGTAATATTAAAAAAGGTGTCTGGAACTGATATTAATAAAATATTAATGAAACAATTTAGAAGAGATGCTTGGAAATAGAGAACGTGAAAAAAACGGTGTTGCTGATGAGAATCGAACAATGATCATGGGGGTCGTGGTGGGTGGGCGGGGGTGAAAATATCGATGAATGAGATTGCGAATAAGAACAGTTATAGCGAATAAATAAAATAATAAAATAATAAATCAATAGAATTGAAGATCGGTAAGAGACGAATAAAAATAAATAAAATAATACCAAGAAAATTCACAGAGGTGAGTAAAATAATAAAAATAAAATTAAAATTAAAAAAAAAACAATAAAAGGAAAGAATAAAATAAAAATCATAAGTACACGTGACGAGGAGAGTGATATAATGATTTAAATTTTCCACAAAAATACTTTTTCTCAAAAGACCAGCAAAAATATAAAAATGTCAGAAATTAACAAAATAATCATGACGTACGATCGATGATTATAGACTATATACATATATATTCTCTGTTCGTGTTCCCATGTATCACATATGTAAGAAAATTTTGTAAAAAAAAACAAACAAATAAATAAACAAAGGAAAATATTATTATTAACATTTAATTTTATTTGTTCACTCTCCAAAAATGCTCACAGTTACTACTGATCCATGTAAAAACACGTCTAAGGAATGTCACTGTGTAAAGTGTGTTTGTGTGTTGCGTATGTGTCAATGTATTCCGCGAGTGTAAATATAATAATTAATAATGTAATATAATTAATAATATAAATGTGGAGACGTACCAAACAGGGTAAAGAGAGCGTCAGGCGTGACCATCTACACAGAGAACAGACAGAGTCCAGTCAGTAGTCAGCGAGTATAATAGGATTCAAATGTATAGTGTTGGCACGCGCACAAGTTTCGCTGGCCTCACGTGTATACGGGCCACTTTTGGACCTTACAGATCTTCCAGATCATTTACTGACTTTGAAGAATATATCTGACCAAATCGTGTCACTATGACGAATCTTCATAAAAACATAAAATTTCAAATCTAATACAATTTGAACAAATTGTAGAAATTTTACTTTTGAATTTTTTTTTTTTTTTTTTGAATTTGAATTTTTATTCAAGTGGATTCTTATCGAATTCAAGCTTTGTCTAATTTGGATTTTTGGAGATTTTTTATTATTACCGAAATCAATCTCCATTTCATTCAATTCTTATATACTTCGATTTTTATAAAATCCAGTTTTCAATTTACAATGGAATACATTTTTTCTAATTCAAACATATAATATAATTCTACGACTTTTATGTAATTATTTTCGGTACTTTCAGAAATGCAAACTTTTTATCGAAGTAATTTTTAACCCCGTAGATCATCTTCTGACAATTTAAAGAATAAAAAGTAAAAAATATGAAATTCTTTCTATCTTCTGATTGAATTCTAAGGAGCATCCAAAAATTTCACCGATTAGAAGGAAAAGAAATTTTTCTAAAAGAATCTCGGAATCACAGTGACCACAATTTGTATTAAAAAAAAAAAAAAGCAGATACAGAATGAAAGTCAGCGAAAGGGCTGGAATTTCTTTTTACAGTCGATTTTCCTGCGGTCGCAATCGAAAGAGGAGAGAACAGGAGAGAACAGAGAGAGACACAGAAAGACTTAGAGAAGCAGAGAAACAGCGGGACCTTCTCGTCAATATGAATCCCTCGCGGTTCTTATCGTTTCTCGATACAGTGATATCACGTGGGGTTAAAGAGAAAAAAAAAAAAACATTTAAAGGAAGAATATCGCAAAAATATGTATATGGATAGACCACACTATTGTCACAGAGGTCACACAGTTAAAAAAGCATGTCTTTCGAATTAATTCACCTTCTACTAATAAACTTTATTCACGGAATAACGTGTTACATTATGTTACATATAGCTTTTTGTATTTTTTGAAAAAGTAATGTTTTTCACCTGTGTCACTTTTGAAACAAAAGGGTGATATGTATTCAATCATCCACAAAAGTTTTCGTACACCCTGTAGGAAGGCTATTTTTATTCCAATAAAATAGTAAAAAAATTGCATTACAAATATCGTTGTAATATGTTATATTCTATCATTAATAAATGTTAAGAAATGTGAATAATAAGGAAAAATATTGGACGGCATTGTACTATGTTTTATATATATAAATAAAAATTGCCTTTTTACAAGGTACAAAAAAGTTTGCGCGGTAGACTGTATTTATATATAAAAGAGAGAGGATGATAGACATAGTAAAAAAAAACACTTGATCGTTTGCTCGCCAGAGGGAAAAGACACTCGGTTTGGAAGCTTGTGCGCGCGGCGCAACGATAGTAGTACACATAGTTATAGTACAGTAGTGACAATAGTTGCAGCTGCGAAGTGTGACGTTGACATACAGTTTCTTTGTAAGGCGCCTTTCATTTCCACGTGGGCCAATCTTTTAGTATCTAGTACTAATAATTCTACTAGTAGAAAAATTGCAGCGGTACTACTAGACACTAGTAGTCAGTATGTAGTACTGCTACAATAAACAATACTAGTAGATAGTGTATAAGTATAAATACTGGTATGCAGCAATACTAGTAGATACTAGTGTATACTTTATACTTTAGTAGGCACACGCTTATATGGACTGGGAAGTTCGGAAATTTATATTCCTTTCATTAAACTGAAAGAGTTTGAGGAAATATTAGCTTGAGTATGAAAATAGGCAAATTTGATGTGGCGTAGATATAGCAGAATTTTATTATAGAAAGATTTATTGCAAGAGAAGTGAATTTAGATGATGAGGGAATCATGATAAAATAGAAATTCGAAACTTTGCAAAGTTAAAACTTCTAGATTAGTATTTTCAATGTAAAATTGTACTAAAATTTTCATTTCACGCGTTTATCTTAACATTTACGATTTCCACATAATTTTCAGAAACAAAAGACGCCTCGCCGGAAGTAACGTTGCGATTAACAACGTCACGAATTACTCAGGACAGAGGATGATAACGTTCGGAACGATATCTATATATGTATTTCGAAAATATGAGGGGTGGCGGGGGGGGGGGGGGTAAAAAAGGTAAGATAAGAAGGGACGTGACGCAAAGAGGGCACATACGCATCGAGAACTCGATTTATTTTACTTGTCGAAGCCGATACTCTATTCAAAGATTAACAAAAATTTATTTAAAAATAAAAATGTTCGCTTATAAATGCAAAAATATAATCGATTATATTTGAAGATACATTCAAAAACGCTCGACAAGGAAAATTCGAGTCCAGGGATGGAGAAACTGCTAGAGTTGCCTACGTAGCACTACATTATAATTATATCGTTGTATTTAGGTGAATTTTTAGTAGATAAGTACATACCTAAGCCATTTTCGTGTACATAGACAGACGCTGAGAGAAACGAAGAATGTAAAATGAAAATGTCTTCTCTTTTAACCTTGATGTAATTAAAAATTGAATTTGAAAATCAATTTGAATTGAATTTTAAAAATCGAAAAATAAAAATTGGAAATTCACAAAAATTATATTCCTTGATTTAATATAAATTATAAAACATCAACATTTTTACCTTTGTCATTAAATTTTATTTTCGCTATATTATTATATCTATATACTATATTATTTATATTAATAGAATGAAATTGAGCAAAGGAAATATATTTCCAGCTTATTGAGGAAAATTATAGAAAATAATTTACCAATGATTACAAACTGGTGTATCGTGGAATTATGTTATCAATTGCAATTCATTTGTAGAGAAATCTAATGGTCCATTTCTCTCAGCGTTAAGTGAAAATCATCCTAATTGAAAGCGTACAGTACGTCGATCACAATTTGCGTGTTTTATTAATGTTTATTTTGCTCAATATGTGACAACGTTCTATACGCTTTAGCGGCGTTCCGTTGACAAGGCGCGAAGAAAAATTCTATCCCATTAATTCAATGAAATTTCGTGAAAATATAAGAAAAAAAGCAAAAGCAATAATAAAGATTCAGCAAAATCTTTTTTATTTATATTGGAAGTGCCGATAATCACTATTTAATTCTATGCTTCAATAAAAATGATTATTAATTTATGTATATAACAAATTATGAATAATTTTCCCAATAAAATTAAAAGAATAAAAATATCCACACATTACAGTATGAATAATAATATCAAATAATAAATCATAATTCTCTTCAATAGTATGAAAAGAACGAATATTCACATACTTTAATGAGCTTCGCAATATTTTATGAGCAACTCGAAATTAATCACCAATTAAATGAAAAAGAAAAAGAAAAACAAATTTTCCTCAAATATTTCCAATTTTTTCTTACGCTCCTTGATATTTTAATTCTTCCAACAGTAATTTTTCTTCGTGCCTCTTCTTGAATCTCCATGTCCTCGACCACGTCACAGAACAATTTCATCGAGTACCATGAAAAACCACTCACCTCTTCGTTGAGATTGCTGACGAGCAGGACCGCGGAAGTTTGCGCGTTTGTAGGGACGCGTACTCCAAGACCAGCTGCACCCAGAGGGAACCCACCTAAGCCAGCCAATCCGCCGGTAGGTGGGACCCCGTTGTATGGGCCCGCTAAGGGCGAGGGTAGACCGTGCATGGCCGCAAAGGGCGTGGGCAGCACACCCGGTGCCCCTGCAATGGACTCTACTTCAGGAAATTTACAAGCTATAGTTAGCACCGTTTCTCTAATTGGAATTTGTGGCGATGGACCAATGGTGGGTGTACTAGCGGAAGAATCGACTTGCTGCTGAGGGAACTCGAGGTCACGCGAGACAGAATCGAGCGGACCTATACATGGGCTGACGAAATTATTCCAATACTTATGGATACTTTTTATGAATAAATTTGACTCGCGACGTTATAAGACTCGACTATCGAGATTTGGAACAAATATAGAAATAGATGTAGATACAACAATTTTTTAAATCATTATTGTGGAATTTATCTGAAGTTTATTTCGGCTACAAACATGTACCTTTCGAGAAATTTGTTTATTTGGTAAATTCGGGAAATTAGTATCGTTCTCTGAGTACGAACAATGGAGTATCGTATTGAAAGAATAAAAAACATCTTGCTTTCGTTTGATACCAAACCACAAATGACAATGACAATTTAGGGAAAATTTGAATAATTTTAATTTGTACTCAGTGTGTTATTACATAAGATATAGGATGCACAGAACAAAATTAAAATATCCCGAAAGTAAATGAAAAATAGTAAATGCCGGAGTCTGTCAATTTTTTGAAACTTCACATGCCAAGTCGATTCTTTCGCCAAACGAAAATTTTCTTTTATGTATTTGTGGGACTCTGTGGGATGCGATATAGGGAACCCTTCGATTTCGTAAACTTTCGACGTTGAAGATTGTTTAGATTTTAAAATAATCCGAAATTGTTAAAATCGAAGGATTACCTGTACTTCTCTCATAATAAAATACAATTTCAACAAGAAACAAATTCAGGAGGTAAAACTATGTTAGTTGATACAACATTAACAAAATTCTTTAGGCATCTCAACGTGATCTGACAAAGAAGCTCTTAAATCTGAAACCTTCCTAGGTACTTTCATATAACTTATACTAGACTGCACAATTTAGAAACTTAGCGAACAATCCCTTTAAACTTTAACAATTTCGCACCTTCACTGTCTTTTAACGCTCAAAATCTTTTAACTCAACTATTTAAATCTACATAGTATCATCTGCATAGTATCTCTAATAAAAATCTTCGAACACGCTCCAAATTCCAATCGCCTCTATAGAGCAAAAAGAAACAAATTATTACAAGTTTCAAAACGAACCCTCATTTATACTACTATGATGAAAAGATGAATCCAATAAAATTCAAGAAGAAATACAATGAAATAACAAAACAATCGAGAATGTAGAAACAGGAGGAAAGATCGATGATAGGTAATCGTCAGGCTGTATCGATCAGCAGTGGCGTTGCAGCGTAATTAATTAATTTACCCCAGGAAATAATACTGTCTAACCGCGTGCAATTCGATCCCCCACGGAAATGAAACTGAAAACGAGCGGCAAATTGGAAACGGACCGATCGACTCGATATAACAATTTATCATAAACCGCGGGCGAGACACGCTATTAATATAATTAATTCTAATGGACTGGACCGTTCTGGATACACGGGACTAATTGATCGATCGATTTTTATGGGTTCCCTTGACGATCGATGTCGGTGTGACAACTTTATTAGAGCACTGGGTGTACATAGGGATGCATAACATGTAATGTGTTATTGGGTTTTTTATGGTTATCGATTGTTTTCGATTTTCGAATTTTGATAACGTCGTTTCAAAGTATTTAATTTCTATATTCTCTAACGTTCGAACTTCTCAAATTTCATCACCCCGGACATTCAAAAAAGTAACAGTAAAAATAATCTAATGTACTAATACTTTATATAGCTAGTTTTACCTCCTGAATATTAAATTAAGTATAATAGAAATCAAACATAAAAAATACTTAATAATTAATTTCATTTCAAAGAAATAAAGAAAACAAAAATAATAGAAAAGCTGTATCAAAAGATATCACGAATTAAAAGCAAACTGTTAAAAATAATATCAAAAAAAAAAAATAATAATAATAAACCAGATTGAAATTTAAATAAAGCAACTTATTTTACCCCTTTGTTTTTATTTTTCTACGAAAATCCGAATTATTCCAAACAGCGTATCCATGAACTATCTTTCTTACTATTTTCATAAAAATTCTATAAAAATTCACGGTTCTCACCGGGTATTCTTGCGCGAGGCTGCGATCCAGCGCCCATTAACAACTGTGGAAGAAGCTCGCCGCCCAAAGCAAGAGAAGCCGCGTCCAAATTCGCGTCACCAGTTGGCAGAGACGGATTGGTATAGTCTCTCGACTTGTCATTGTTATACTTCACGTTCAAGTTCTGCATCTTGCTATAGTCGATGCGCAACGTGCAACAGGAATTATAGATGTTCTGACCCTCCAGCGACTGAAACAGAAATGAATAATAAAAACGTTAGCTGGAATGTTAGATCTTATGAAAGGAATATTATATACAGTTATGGTCAGTATTTAGCCCCCTGAGTATTTTATACTGAATTTAATTTTTTATAATTTCTCATTTATAGTATCGATTAAGTCGAGAGTTTATATTAAAGAATTACAATGGCCTGATATTAAGCGAGACACGTAGAATTAGCACGTGTAGTTAATAAACTTCAAGGACGCATTTCCAACCATAATCGCAGCCCATACTTCGTGTAATTGTAGAGCCAACTCCCAGTGCTGTTGGACTCTACCAGCATCCACCAATTACGCTAATTAGACCCTCCAACCCTTATTCGAATTACCACAAAACACAAAATCCAGTCAGGCCTTGCCTCCAGTGGAAACCGATATTCCACCGAAATGATTCGAGGGAAACCACGCGTGCCTCGTTCGCGTTCATTCTTCACTTTTCACCGCGAATAAATCGTCTGGCCAAAATCTACGCTAGAAAAATACTTCCGAGGATATATGGCGGCCCGCTACAGCTCGTTTCGAATCAATCGCTCGCCCAAGGTCGTTCACTGCTAATTCCTAATCCTCCTCCCACTAATTAATCAGTTAGCGTGCTTGTAGCATACCGGTTTTAATCGTCGCTCGCTCAATGCCACTGTACCAACCGAAGAAAGGACAATGCTAATCATAGGCAGCGCGTTCATACATTTATATCAACGTCAAGCTACTTGTGTAACTCTAGTTAAAGATTACAAGAAACAATTTTTATATCTTTCACTCTTTCTACTCGCTCTCTTCACTCTGAATACTCTAGAAACAATTCTAATAATTATCAATCTAAATAATACTTGAGAAGTGTATCACGAGTACGGTCATCGCCTAATGCTTCGAAATAAAGGTATAAGTTGGCGAAAAGGATGGTCAGAGGAGTAGATCCACGCCAGGGTGAATAGCTGTACGTAGGCAAACCGGTAATTATGTATGAAATTCATTAGCCCGTGTAAATATGGCCGGCGGAGAGATACAGCGAAGCGTGTACACGCGTGCATGCTGCAACAATGCACACGCAGGTCAAACACCATGGCCTCCGTCGAGCAGGGTTTGCTCTAGTCTACGCCTACGCGGAGAGTCGAACGCGTGCATACGTAATTAGACTGCGTCTTTCCAGCCCTGCAACTGCATTAGACCAGCTAGCTAACATTGTTATTAATAGGGCTGAAACGCGTTGAAAGGGCTAGCTTGCTGTTATCGTTATCCCTGCCTTGGCTCTATCCTAACTTGCCCGAATCATTATGGAAACGATGATTTCGGGATCTAATGAGTCGTTGGCTCGATGAGCCGGACTTTGGAATTTTGGAATTTTAACGTCAGGTGTTGTTTAATATTTGTTGCTTGCCATCGTTGATTGGCGTCAGGTTGGCGTTAGTATCTTAGTATTTATGGGAGTTACTGTCCGAATATTTTGAAATAATCGGAATTAAGTACGAGTTTGTTACGTGAATTTAAATATTTCTTCCTATGGGTTTGAGGTAGGTTTGTATTGGTTTGATGTTGATTGTGAGCTTGATGTGTCGAAACCTTGGTATGCAATATTCTTTGTTGTATTAATCCATTAATGCCTGTTATACTCACAGAAATACGCCCGATATATACCATCATAGTAATTCCACAATGGGCAAACATCAAATGAACCTTAATAGGACAATATCTTATCACGCAAAGAATAACGAGAGACAAAAAGTTCCATTTAACTCTATTATTACTCGTTTTTCTAAATATATGAATTCGTATAAATGTCGCAGTATACTCATCGCCAATCCGTCCACTTCCAAATACATTCCCCGGTGTTTGTTCTATAAACACAATTACGTTAATTTGCATTAATTCGACGGCAGAAGAATTAGTTTCGATTATTGCCATGGCCGGGCTAGCAAAAGCGCGCGTCGCGTTTAATTAATTGGCTGCGCGACAGGATAAATTTCAAACTGATTAGTCGGTCGGAAGGAAAATCGGGCGGAAAAATTCAATTGAAAAATATTCCGAGACTCTTGAACGCGAACGCGGAACTGCGCATAATACCAGACGCAATATTCCACGTCCTTCCTCTTTTTTTATCGTTTCTTTTTCTCTTTCTGTATGCCATCACACGGCGTAGCGAAATGGCAGGCTTCTATGACGTACAAAGAATACGTAATCTGGGTTAACAAAGTTGGTCGGATATCTGCAATGAAATTATTTTAATATCGTGCCCTGTCGCTCGAACGAATGGTATTAAGCTTTGAAAATAGTTTCGAAACTGAAAGGAGGGGGCAAACTTTCCGAAAGAGGCTCGATGTGCTGTTTTTTATTTCGTCGTTCCTCTTTCTCTCGTGAATTTCGAGACGCGATTATGGAGAATAACGGCCCTACATATAATGGTGTAATGCATAATACTAAAATTAATATACTATATTATACGTTATAACAAAATAATAATTTATATACTGTATAGCAATATAATATTCATCGTTCATTGGAATAAATTTGTGTATAATAGTAAGAATAAAAACACTAATTTTCCAACAAAATCTTCATTTCTGATAAAGAAGATTATACAGAAGATAGCAGATGATCTTCTAATTTCTGTAGCGAAATATTGAAAGGTGAAACACTTTTGTGATTACAATCGTATAGGAGTAAGAAACAAAAATGAAATAATTCACAGGCGATATATAGGGTTAAACAAATAAACGAGAGATTCGGAAAAAGACTAAAATATTGTAGATTCACGTTTCAGTGACCAATGTTTCATGGAACTCCATTAAACGAAGGGAGGGAAAAAGAACTGGCGAGTGTAGCACGAAGAGAGCACAGATGTCTCCGTTTCTGCCAGCCAGATTTTCTATCCAGGAGAATTTCAACGCGATTATTTGCATTTGCCCCGGACGGTGATGTAATTGCCTGCCGCGAAACGTATTTCGCCGCGTTCAATTAATATTTACGGTCCGCGAGCGAGTTCAAACAACCGGGATTATAATATCATCGCTGGATTAAGAGCACGCCGATGTTTCCGAGTTATGAGACTATAGACGTGGAAGATTGCCGAGGGCTCGTGTGTGTTTAACGCGGACTGTTTGCAAATGTGTGCTACGCACTTTGTATTTTATCGTTGGAATCGCGATCGAAGAATAATAGAATAGTTGACTTTAAGTTGCAATAAAGAATTCAGTATCTACATCGTACCGCATTTTACAGTAAGAAAACAATAATTTTTGAAAAGTTATCAAAAATCATTTCGTTCCTGTTTAAATTCCAGTATTTTACAATAAATCGTTGGACTATTTTTATATTGTTGCCCGCACGAAGAAGATGTTAAGTTCCATTAAATTATTATTATCATTAAAAATATATTATTTACTTCATTTTAGTTTCTTTTCGAGAGAAATTGGAAGGAAGAGAGAATGATAAACACGATCGAAAGAGCAGCTTAGAGGGCCGACATAGAATTCCATTTAGTTTGAAAGCAAAGCCAGCTCCCTATAAAATGGAAAATTATACAGAATAACATTTTTCTTCGATTGACTTTAGAATCCCATAAACTCCGATCGATCGGAACTTGTTGATAGAAACCGGGGACTTATATCTAAGAGGATTGCGGTGAAAAAACAAACTCGAAAAAACGGGGAAACAGAGAATAAGGGTTCGTGAAAACAGTAAAAGTCCTTCGGCTACGACTGGAACTCTTAAAATATCCCTGAGTACCAAGATTTTTTTAATTTAATTCACGAGCAACTTTCTCAATGAAATTTATCGAGAAATTTCTATCCTCTTCTATCATAAAATTATGAGGATTTTCTCGAGAGACTAGGCTATGAATCTCTGACAAATGTGTTAAAATAATCTCTTAATTATTATGAAATACTAGAACGTATAGAAATATGACTACAGATTTATGAATTTCGAACAGATATATCATAAAATTCAAACAAGAACTATATAGTATAGCGAATATAAGTAAAATAAAGCAAAGTATAAAGTATAGATGGTATATCGGAATATGAATGAATACTATTGTATATCCAAAAGAATTTATTCATTTGTTTAGATAAATATTTCAATCCGCTCCAAACCACTCGAAATCTCCTCGAAACTACCAAACGGGAGAAAAGGTCCAGACGTTAATTAACCTAAAAATCAGGATTCGAAAATCAACGTGGAATCGAATAGAGCCAAATGAAAAAAAAAAGACAAGGACTAGAAAAATATCGAAAAATTCGGTTGCTTTGATATCGAAGCTGGCGGATAATTCTGGAAATAACGCGACAACCGCGTCGAGCAAGCGTGTTGCAGCTTAATTTTGGCCGCGAAAAGGGAACATTTATTACAGGAAACGTCGACTGGTAACCGGCTTTCGCGAATTTCCACTCGTCGAGTGGTCGAATTAGCGTTCGTTAACGAGCAGATTCGCGACGAAAATTCCAAGCCAGAAATCGCGGCGAGGACTCGGCGGATTCCTTGCTAAGAAGCGAGGCTACGTTGCTGGTTTTTGGAACGTGGTTGAGGTTAGATGGATTGTCCGAGGGAGAAGAGGTTTCCTCCGGGTGAATATTTCTTTGATTAAAATACAGTGGGATTTAAAAGTGAGCATATATGTAGATCTTAGACGAACGAAAATGCAAAAACTCTCACGTATATGTTGCATAAAGTGGCACGAGTGTTGCATAAAATTCATCGAAAAAATATAGAACAAGAACACCAACCAAGGAGCCTACGTTGCGTTAAGAGAGAAGACGTATCAATTAAAATATCTTGAAATATGCTATTTCGTTGGAAATATGTCATTTTTCCCTTTTACTATGCAGCAACAAATATTATCATCAGTCATATAGGATTCAAGTGAAAAACTTGTAATAAAATGACATACATACGAATACTAGTTGCAGAAATAAATTAAAAATATTAAAATATATGGTTTGAAGCTCCGAAATAGGAGCTGAAAAAAACAGAATCATATTTAACCACATATATTTAAAAATATATAAAACTAAGAGGACACTTTAAAATATAAAAAAAAAACATACAAAAAAATAAAAAAACAGTACTCCAACGCAACGCATTTTCTTTCTGATAAAAACAAGACTGGGGAGGAGATTAAAATTTACATTATTTGCCTCATGGCACCTGGACCTTCTAATGGATGACACTTCCGTTGGTATTCCACGAAAAATGTCGATCTGTCCCACGAGAGGACAAGGATAAACTGTGGCTGTAGGAGAAACACTGGTCTCCAGACTCGAGAAACGAAGAAGAAAAACGGAGAGAGAGGAAAAAGAGGGAACACAGAGAGAGGGTTGGATTTTTGCGTGCGTTTCGGCGGAAAAGTTTAAGTGGATACTCACCAGTTTGGCGGTTTGCGCCGACAGCATGTCCGCGTACTGTATTAGTGCCTGGAAAGTGTCTGAAACAAAGAGAAAAATATTTTGTTAGATTGGGTTACGAAAACTGTTAACTGATTCGTTCGGAAATTACGGAAAATAAAATATTAAAGCGCTACTTTGTGTACAGTGGGTGATGAATTTCAATATTTAGAGAATATACTACGTATGTGTACTTACGAAATATTTTAATAGAATTATTACGTTATGAATCGATTATGAATTATGATTTATATATCATCTGGTGAATATATTACGTACGTAACGTGAAATAGTTTGAAATATCAGTGGTGTAATGAGAAGTAAGCATAAAAAGAGTTAAAGAAACTAAAAATTTGTTAAATAGAAAAATATATGTTCTACGATATGAAAGTTCCAACAATCCTCTTAAAATGAAAATGGTAGGAAAAATACGTAGCAAAACAGGGATTATCGTTCGATTTTCGAAACCAAATGCCGTTCTCACGGTGGTTTGCGCCGGTGAAAATTAAATAAAGCCGAAATTAAATGGAAATAAAGGGAGATCTCACTGGATTCGTGGTAATATGTTGTGACACCGGTCACTTTTTCCCCTCTATGGAACAGAATTTTTATTATCTTCCCGATCTCACCCCTGTCGCACGATCAAATAACGATGGAAATTGAATAACGTTGCTACCGGCGAAAAACTCGATCCCGTTATTGCATTATATCGCTAATAAAACGTTTTCCCATGTATTTTTCGCGCTTTTTCCAACTTTTGTCGGCGAACCAAAGGTGATATTAAGGGTATAAATATTCGTATGTAATGCGCGAAGATCTGAAATAAAATGCAGATCGACTACGATTATTGTTCCATAGAGTTTTCTGCTATTTTCTTTGCTTTCTTATTTCCATCGACTTTTTTTTTTTTATCTAATTCTTACAAATACGATAAACGATGTTTTATTTACAAAGGATGTGACTTTTAATAGCATTAAGTTTCACACCAAAACCATTAATTTCATTTAAGTGTCCATCGATATTTTCTTCAAACACCCCGCAACATCTCCACCATATCTTCCCATCCAGAGAACAGCTAGAAATATCTGTTCCAGCGTTAAAAAACAATATCGACACCGAATCGTCTTGGCGACAATTGGTCAAGGATAGCCAAAAGACGTTCAATCAATGGACGCTCGATCGAACAAAAGGTGGCTGTTGTTCGCGATTGAAAGGGATGCGACAGTTTCAAAGAGCCAGGCTTTGAGACAAATAGCGGTTGATTGGCGAAATCACGGAGCCACGGGCCCTAAATTAAAGCGAAGACGCACTCACTGTCCAATTAAAGTTCGATTCGGTCAAGTGGCTATTCGTTCGTTCGATTTCCATACTCTCTATTCGACTCTCTCTATTTTATTTTATTTCATTATTTTTCTCTATTTTATTATTCCACTTTTCTATTCACATGTTTCTCTTTCTCTTTAGTTTCTTTCCCCTTATTTTGTATTTCGTTCCGATGATAATTAGTTGTTTGATTTTTGGGTTATTAGTAGATCGTAGCCGGTGGTTATGTAAATTATTTGTACAGAAAATTGCTAATTTGATATTCAGAAATTTCGAAATTCAGAAATTTGTCTTACTGCCAGATTTTACTTGAAATATAAAATAAAAGATTAATAATTTTATCATTTAAAAAAGTATTATACGATATCAGCGATATCGAAACAAAGCTAATCAATGTGCAAAGCATTTTATTTATAATTTAATGTTTAAAATTCATAGCTCAACATTGTTTTTATCTTGCACACGCTTCGCGTGTTTGGTCGTTAAAAAATCTACGTGAAATAATATTCGTAAGAAATAGAAACCTACAGATTAAAAATTTCGAAGGTCGAAGCATAGAGATTGATAGTTGGACTCTCGAAAAATGTCTCAATATAAAATTTCTCCAATCGAAACTTCGTTCAGAGAGAGTCGAATATATCTATTGAAAATTTACGAATCGGAAGTTTTCCAATCGGAACTTTGTATAAATCGGACATTCGAAAATTCCATTTTTCCTGTCACGTAAGTACGAATAACGAACAGAAAAAAACAAACGGCATAGTCTAACGAATTCCCGCTTTTCTGTTCGCCAAACAAAACCTTTAAAGAAACAGAAAAGACAAGGAAACAAGGTAGAATTTCAGAAGCAAGGCACTTGGTGTTCGGTGTTCCTCGACGTTGCGAGCCGACTGCCTCGAATTAAAGACATACGCGCGGTTCTTTTCTTTCTCGCAGCTCCTTTCCACGGAGAACACCTCAGGCTGATCGGGAGATTCCCATTTTTTATTTCACTCCGTTTGAAACGCTTTTCCGGAACGGAATCGAATCCCCCTATAACAACTGGTTTCAATTGCTTGCTTTCTTCGTGTCTTCTACTCGAAAATTAAATAATCCAGCCCACGGCCGATTTTTCCGTTCTGTTTATTCCCTATAGCATGTTTCAATAAAGTGATTTGCAATCGTACGAGTGAATTCAGATATCAGATATTTTCAATACATTGGCTATTAATAAAAATAGTGTTCGATCGTAGTTGTGTCGTGGTTGCAATACGAAGTATACTAGTATACTTGTAAGATTACTTGGTAGTATCATAATGAGTAAATAGATGCATTCGATAACGTTAAAATAAACAGAAAGAAACCTGTTCTGCTCTTCTCGTCAAGTTTTCTTTCCTTTCTCCTTTTCTTGTATTTTCTAATGTCGAAGGAACTCTGCAGAAATACAACAGAAGGAAGTACGAATCGATGTTACAAAAGTGTAGGAATATCTATTTGCCTTTCTATAATTGTCACCCGCGGAAATATATCAGGAGCAAAAAGGGAAGGCTGCCACGTCGCAAAATAAAATACTCGAGACTTTTGCTGTCTGAACCGACATGAATTTGTAACGCATTTTTACCGTGAGCGAAGTGAACTCTTTCTACGTATATAACGGGCGTGCAATACGAATGCTCTGTCTTGAACCAAACGTAAGATGTATATTTTGCTGCCTCGTACAATTTTAGTAATTAATTTATCAGGTGTAACGTAACAGAATGGAAAAGATCGTATTTGCTTTTTGTTTCCTATTTCGAAAATACATTTTTAGAGAGATTAGCAGGGTAGACGCATTTGAAACACCCGTTAGATTCGAGTACAACACTGAAAGTACTAACAGCGTCGACGTCGTCGGGCCAGGATACACTTCAAGTGTACACTGAAGTACTAAAGTGCCATGGCGTGTCTGCCAGCAAGAGTGGCGTCTATACAGGGTGGTCCAGTAGCTATTGCACTGGAGGAGGAAAACAAGAGCCACTTCGAAACGTTCGAAACGCTACGGTCTTTCCCCACTGCAGTCTATCTCCTTCGAGATAAACGCGAAAAGTTTCGGTGGGTATTTGTGAAAGTCTTTCTATGTAACAGTCCCGTCAAAATTTGGCAAGAAAATTCATCGGTGTTGAATAGAAGACCGGGTAAAAATTGGTTAAAGATTTAACGAATCGTATATACATTCTTTTGGATTTTAATGGATAAGATAAACCGTGGCGAAGTTTTTCAAGATCTCGTAAAAATTCTCCAAGTATTGAAACACTAAGGTGTTATATTTAGTTAGAAAGTATTAATTGCATAACTGTAAAGTATAAATTTCATAGAATGCTACTTACTGTTTTTTGTGAAGGTGACGATCTTGAGGACCTTGCCGAAACGTGTGAATATCTGCAACAAAAATGAAAATACGAAATTAGTGAAATTTTTAGTTAATTCAACGCGAAATAGAGAACTTGCCATGTACAAGATAAATTCGGAAACGATCGATATGTAATCCAATTATGATTTCCAACATGATCGTTCTACCAGGTAGTTAAGTTAATAATTCCGATACTCAAACGCGAACTCGTTAGTTTCGCAAATTAAACCAGGATTTTATTTATTATACGAAATACTCTCGATATGATGGAGAATTCACGATTCTTCACACATAGATGCACATTCCATGCATTTTATTTTTTAATTGGAAAACTTCGATACCACAGATATTTCGCGACACATTTGAGAAATTTTGTAAATTCGCGCTATTGTAAATAAATCAACTACGTATCTCGATATTAAATATTGAACAGGTGCGTTTAATTAATTAACGTCACTTTTGCCCGCGTCCCGATGATCGACAAACTCTTCTCAAAGCAAATAAGCTAATAATACCAAATACGCTATAAGAATATTACAATTTTTGTAATCTACGCATGAAATTAATTTGGCTATACAGGATGTGACAAAATTCTTTGACGCAGACTAAATCGTTAGATGAACAGAGTCTTATTTCATTTGTAATATCTCAATTGAAACAAAGGAGGAGGAAATATGAGATAATTACGTAGTAAAGTATGGAGAGATTAATGTAAATGTTGAGGGTTCCTACCCCATCGTTAAGGTAATTAAAAGCTTCTGATTCGCAGAAATTTTACGCTTTGGCTGGGCCTCGAATTTTATCCGACTCGAAAAAACGAAATTCATTAATTAATCCCTTGATTCTATTCTTCGTTCTCACACCCAGCATAATTAGAATATCGAATTATCTTCATTTTCATAGTCCGAAATGCTTACGGAAGCACATTTGTTTTTAAATAATTTATTTACCTTTGGTTGGTCTCTAAATAAATCCGAACAAATAAATTTAAATATCATTATCGTTCTAATTTCCCGAACAATTTTTTCTCAATTTGAAAGACAATTTCTCATTATTAAAACCTGTGGAAAGACTCGAATCAATAACCAAACTAATTTTCAACCATACAGGTCATCACGTGTAACAAAGCACCTATCTTCTCGTTTCGCTATTAAACCTCCAATTCTCATATAGTTGGCCAAAATCGTTAAAAGCGTAATCGAGTAGATTCAAAAATGGTTATCGCAGCTTGGAGCAACGAAACAAAGCGTGTGCAGGCGAAAATTGTGCTTCCAGCCGCGGACTGATAATCGCGATCAACGCGAAATCGTCGTCATTGTCATACATTTCGTCGGTCGAGTAGACCAGGCGATCGTATTAATAATACCAGGACCAATATTTGCCTTGGTCCATGGACTTGCGATCACCTGCGCCAATTCCCACTGAATCATCGTATAGAGTTGCCACTGGTTGCTCCGTTCTCTTGTTATTGCGGAGCTTGTGACAAGAAAATTACCGGAGATGGGATAATTATGTCTTATTGATGTTATTCCAGCGATAGTTAATATTGTTACTTGATATTGATATTTTAATAGATTGTTCGTGTTGGATGATAATTTAGTTTTCTTAGCTCGTTGAGCGTATGTTTCGATTCATAATTTCTCTAATATTATTTGATCTTTTAATTTCTACATTTTCACAATAAATTTTTATACAGCTGGGCATTACAGTTTTAAGTGAAATCTAAATTAAAAATATAATACGATAGTACGACGAACCTAAAATTACAAGAACATCAAACAGTGACTTTCGTGGACCGTAAAAAATAATTAATGTTCGTATCTCGGGAATTTTAAACGAAAAGAATTTTTTACACACTGGGATTTAAATATTCGGCGGATTTAAAATTGCAAGAAATATACGAGGTTCGCATTGGTAAAATTCGTAACACGAAAATTATAGTAACCATGACTTTGTACAAATATTAAATTGCGATGAAGAATTTAAAAATGCACAATAAATAATACTTATAAACATATATAAAAATCGTATATATGTATTAAATTTTGCGAATAAACGTCTCCTCATTTAATATAAAATTCTAGCTCGTACATTCCCGAAGTTATTATCTGATATAACTGGTGGTTTTTATGAAATTTAAATTTTAATGATGTAAACGTAACAGTACGTTTCAATGAGAATTTTTTAACGAGCCACTCGTTTCTCCTAATATCGGATAAATCATGACCAATTAGCGTATGTACAAAAAAGAGAAGAAAAAAAGACGAAAAAGACGCATCCATATATTCTTCGTATTAAAACAGTCGGTATAACAGTAAAATCATCATCCTTGTACGATATTCGATAAAAATAATTAGACGATCGATCATCCGATCAAATTACCATTAGTCCACAAATAAAAAAATTACTCGGTATTCTAAAAGATCTGATAACAAATACGATATGTTTACAGACACATACTGGAATATTATATTATATACATGTCTCGGTAATTAATCGGATATGCTTAATCCCGAAGATTGTGTCAAAATTTTTCTAGATGAAAAGAACGGTATTGATTTGTAATCAAAATTCTGAATAAAAATATTGTACAAGATAATTTTCGTCGCAAGTACATAATTTTGATTGTATAATTTTTCTTAATTTTTGTAATTAGACTGCGTTTATCGGAAACTGAAAGTTGCGGAAAAGGACAAAATACGTATAACATAGATAAAAATCATAGTATAACTCGCTATGATATCTAGAGGGTGAAACAAATCTCTGTGTAGATTCCATTTCTTTAATTACGTCTATAAATACCAAGTTACATAAAAGTTTACAGTCTATTCATAGCCAACTGCATCGTCAATCTTCATCAAAGAGCCATAAGCTCTAAAAATAAACTACGTATGAAACCACCCCCGTATCCACCGTAAAATCCACTGTAAAAGCACTACTACACCTGCAAAAAAATGTCTCTCTCGAATGAATCCCCACAGTGAAATATTTTTAGCGACGGATTATACTCGTCAAACTATTATACTAAATACTGTGGCGCGCGGTTGATATACTGTGCATACGTCACGCAAGAAACGGCCTGAGAAACGTCTCTGATTTAGCTCTGTTTTAAAGAGTTCGTCCTCGTTTTAACCGCGGCACGCTCTAAAGCTCGGATAATTAGATTTTTCGCGTAAACAACAAAAGGATCGTCCAGCGTATTTTTATCCATCCGGCCGCGAAACAGCCGTGAAAACGGAAACGGAAAAGAGGAGAATGTAACGGACGATACGAGGGACCCGGCTTCGTGGCCGCAATTAAAATTTTAATCTCTGTCTCAGGGATAATAACTGCACCGTTATCGTGCTCGATTAAGCACACAGTCTCTCACGAGATGCAATCTCTGTCGGTTGTATCGTGAAAAATCCGCGTGACACGTACGTGGAACTAAGGAAATATTTGTGTATTTAAATAATTTTGCTAAGGATTTTTTCATTATTTAATTTTCTCGTTCGCAATTTACAAAATAACTCCACTGCCTTCGAAGGTCCCTGTTACTCAAATTTCCAATTCTAAATTTTTCCTCCAACTTTACTTGATGCTACTGACGGTATAATCATCCACAAGAATAAGGATAATCTCCTTATTCAGATTATCACATTCTTGGGGGGGAAAAAAATGAAAAAAGGGGAAAAGAATCACATAGTTCTAATATTCAGTAATACCAGAAATATTAGTAGTACTCATTCTAGAAAATAATCTTCTCGCCACTATAATAAAAAGTAGTAGTAGTAGTATTTCATTGTACAAGTGTGTAATACCATCAGTAAATAACTGAATCTCATAAAAATGCATGGCACCGAGTTGACGCCAGAAATATCTGCAAATGTGAATGGGAATAGCGCGACGGAGGGGCTGGATTCGTATAACTGGGGAGAGAGCTAGCTAATGCAAGCAGTGTCACGCGTTTTAGTTCTCATCGAATATTCAACATCGGCGTTGTGACGGCTGAATGAAGAATTTATATTTTTCGTCGTCGCTACGATAAACCCGCCGCGTTTGAAAATAAAGAGGATGGTGAATGAAAATGGGAGGGAACGAGAAGAAGGGCTGTGACAGCGATGTACTTAAAAGAGTCGCATCGGTGCGCTAATCGGCCCTTTTCGATTCAGTATAATATCCTCGTTCCGTCTTTTAGACTTGTCAATTGCAGCTGCCGTTTTCATTAACTTACTAACCCACTGATTTATTAACTCATTTACATACCAATTTACTAACTTGCTAACATACTAATTTTAACATCAGAGACTAATCAAAATTTTTCATCTGTTACATATAATGGAATAAACGAAATCGACTGTTTTTTCTATTGCGAATTCGTGAAAAACTGGAAATGCAGCAAACCAAGAGATGAATAAACAAAGGAGGCTAAAAGCACAGGGAAAAAGCAAAAAGTGATCCGAAATCAATGGAAATTCTCTGCGTCCTTTCTGAACCATTCGGCCGCTAATTATTTAAACTCGACCCTTATTTTCTGCGAACGAGCCGTCGGGAAAGCAATCCCCTTCCATTCCCTCGTTGGCGGATTCCGCGAAATTAACCAGAAAATGAACAGAAACAGTACGCAGAGGCGTGTAAAGCGTCGCTAATAACAATAAAAATTGCTACTTTCCACAGACAGATGCTCATTATCGTTAACACTCGCGCTGCTCACGGAAATGGCCCGTTTTTAGGGTAATTGCGTCCAGATTCGAACTTACTCCCCCGAGAGTGAAACGAGTGTTTAACATTTATTCGATTTTAATCAGTGCCGGTTTTATCGAACAATATTATCCGACTTTACCACGACTAATTTAATCAAATTACGAGGAAAGCGTGCTTTCCTTTGTTGTGGTTATTACGAATTATCATTTGCACGGGATTATAAATAATAATATTAAGCGTAATCTTTGATATATTTAAAGCTGAAGTTGTTTAAACCTTGTACCGTGAAGTTTTCATTAAATAATTTTGATAATAACGTAGAACATGGAAAAAGGACTTACGATACCTGTATATTCAGGTATAAATATGTAAATCCGTGGTACGCATGTATATTAATCGATATATACGAATTTTATTTCTTTACGAATATTGAATATCCAAATAACGTGGTATATATTGTGGTGATGTTATTCCACCGTTTAAAAATTCTAACAATTTCATTCTTCAGAAAATATCAATTTCAATGGAAAATTTTAACCTGATTATACTTGCCAGAAACCATTAATAACGATATTAATAACTCATTAATAACAATATCATGTATATCGCCTTTAATCTCTTTAAGCCAACTAAAGCAAATTCTAGTATCAATTACGTAGACAACAAAACACTACCATCGTTTCTCCATTACAAATTTTTAAACGATTATACCCACCAAAGATTCCCCATTGACGACAATATTAACTAAAACCTCCATGAAATCCGATTAAAAAGATAACAAATTTAAGGTCCGATAACTTTGCAAAGGATGATCAGAGATCGATCGAACGATGAAGCCCATACTTCAAGATGCCATTTGGTTCACCCCGATTGGACTTTCGGTTTCTAAAATATCGTCGTTGGAAGCGAAATCTAATTTTTCTGGTTTCGCTATCGCTGTCCCGATCTCTCACTCGCACCAACGCACTAACCTATCGCAAGCGAGTCACGTGCGCGCTACTCAATGACACCCGTTGAATCAGCGAGTTTTTACTACTACTAGTAACAAGTACTCACTTCCAGGAAAGAATGTGGGGCATACCGTTGACTGGTATCACTGTGTCCTAGAGCTAAACTTTGCAAGCCCGTATCTTAGGAACGCATGGATATCGACTTGAAACAAGGTGCATTTTCAAGAAGATGGTTTCCTTTTGAGAAGATTTTCGGGAGGAATTTTAAAATACTTTGTAGTATTCGTATTTCGTGATTAAATTTTGAATTGGATAGGTTTAGATCGTTTCTTTGAGAATTTTAGAATATTAGAAGTTGGAATGATCTGATCTGTGACATAGAAATCTGAATACAAGAGAAATCTTTAGTGATTATGTAAGTATGGGAATTAAGAAAGTATTATTATGCAAATATGTCTAAAATGTTCAAAGCAGTGAGTTTATTATAGTATCTCATAGGTGAGGTATAATATCAAAATCTAAAAGAGTAACGAATCAAATCCTCGGCAAATCAATTTTGCCACTCAACGAACCTTCGTTCGAATCATTAAAAAATATCCAATTAAATACTTCGTCGCACGATCACCAAGACAAAGAAATCTATTAATCTAACGATCTAACGATTTGACGTAATAATTAAAAAGAAACGGTGCTTTTTCCAAAGTTCGTATAACAAACGAACGATAATTCCTCGCAGCATAAACGCCCCGGGATAAAGCAAGCAACGTAATTAACGAAAATCGAGCCGGTTGCAATCCCCGTGTGCACTCCGATTCCGATTGCATTTTCGAATTCCGTAGAATCGATGACGTTTCTTTCGCCAGCGGCCACGATTCGCGCGCGGTTTTGTTTAATTATTGCCGACGGTTATTTCGTCTGCTCGCCGCGGTTATTTCGGCTATCAGTGACGGGCAATTTGCCCGTTTGCGTTTTTCAACCGGCTCCTGGCTACCTCTTTCTCTGTCCAGCCCCATAGTTCGATTCGTTCGGTTTTGATCGCGGCGACGAAACTATGATCGCGAATTAATGGAAGGAAAATTCGTATCGTTTTGGCGGACGAGATTTCTATTAACAGTCTCGATACGACGCGGCGCAAATTGCATTTGCCAACTCTGTTTTCGAAGAAGGGAACGACGAATCCCAGTGAATATTGCTCGCAATTGTTTCTCAGTGCCCCGGAAAAATAGTTTCATTGGTCTAATGTAAAAAATTAAAGGAGTTATTAAAGTTTTTTTATTTTTCTCCTAAGTACGAAGAAACGATCATTTTATTGGTAATAATTTAGGACGAATATAAAACTGTTAACCTTTTGCTGTGGACGTTCAACTATCGATTAGTATTGAAAACGATGTGGACGATAACTTTGAATTAGTATCGATAGCGATACGGAAAGAGCAACGAAACTTTTGTAGTAGATCTATCTGACTACGATTACTCGCAGAAGTTTGTATATGTCCAATGAAAAAGATAGTTTTTATTATTTTTTATACCCTTTATTGGCCGGTTGCTCAAGTAGTATATTGACTACCTTCTTCTTCTTAACTACTTATCTAAGTGGTCTGTTAATTAAATACAATACTTATAAAGAATCTACTACTTACTACCTTAACATATTATTGAAATATGTAGCAATTTTTTAGTCTTCTGCTACGACATGTTTACGAAAGAAACGTATAAAAAGATAGATGATAATTAAAAGACTTTCGACGAGAGAAAGAAGTCTTCAGAAATCATTTAAATATCGATTCCCGACGCAATTATTGGCAACTCGAATCGCGAGAATATCGGCAAAATCGCGCTCGAAACGCGCTCTCTTTTTACCCTCCCTTTCGATGGTAAAAATTACGCTGTTGTCGTTCGAACGGCTGTACTCTTTCTCGAACGCGCCAGCCTTTGAACAGCTTGATTTCCCGCGGGATTTTTCGTTGAAAACTTGCTCGAGTACGGCCGCAGGATCGAAAGTATCGACGTGAGCGATACGGCGATTGAATCCCAGCCGTGGGCATAATTTATTCCCCCGAAAATGGGAAATTTATACGCGTTAGTATCCCTAATATTTTATTTGCCATAATTTTTCCAATATTTTTCACCCTTTCCGTAATTCGGTTTGATATAATTATGTTTTTACAACTCGGTATTTAATTACATATCCCGCGATTTGATTATACATTTATACATTTTTAAAGGAAGCTAATAAAATTACGTCTTCTACTATAAAGGATACTTTTCGAATCAATACAAATGATATTTTATTGGCGAAATTAATGTCGCGAGAAAAATATTTGTAAAAGGAAATTGGAACAGCTTAATGTTAGAAAGTTTTGACACAGTTTCAAAGAAAAAGTTATAGAAGTTTTTCAACAATTTTATACAATTTTATGGCAGAAACCGGCATGACTATGATTAAAACGAGTGACATAATTTATTTAAAACGAAATGAAGCGGGATGAGGGATTAATTAACGCGGAGAAAAGTTTGGCTTCCTCCTATCGTACTTTAAAAGCAGAATTAGTTAATAAATTAGTACTATTATAAATTCTGAATATAAAAGAGTATAGTCAATATGAAAAGTATCATTATACGTTATATAATACTTAAAAGTATGATATTACAATATCTAACGCAACCAGAACAAAATTCGAACAGCGTAACACATTCTGCGAATTAAAAATGAAAGAAAGTTTCAGGCTCGATATTATTCGTCTAACAAATTTATACACGCGGCGTCGTAAAAAAACTTGTATCCTTGATATAGCCACGATTGAAGGGGGCGGCGTAATTTTTTAAATTATACCTCGTTTTTTGATTTGTCAATATTTACGAAAGGAACTGCAGGTTGATTAAACATTTATTCGCATCACGACGTTGAACGTATCGTTTTTCAGCAACAAAACGTATTACATATCGCTTGTTTGATAGCGGGACATAAAAACGGAGCGAAACAGAGGGGTGGAAATGGAAATGAGAGGATAAAAAATTCAACGGCAATCCGCGGTTTCGTTTAATTAAAATACAGGCAACCGGGCATGATTTTTTTTCAATAAATATCCACCGCCGCGGACCGCGCTTCTATCGCGTTTGACGTCACTTGGAAACTACGCTTAACACGTAATGTATTTGTTATTGCCGCGTTTTAATACTTAACGCGATATCGTCCGCCTTCTCTCGTTTCCTGCCATCTTCAATTTTTCCTCTTTTCATATTTTTCGCTTAAAATACTTCCTTCTTTCCCTTTTTTACAGTATCGATATGCAATTTTTGAATCCTGAATGGGAATTGCTTTCTGAATACGAAGATCGTCGTTATTCGTATTATACGTGACGTTGCTTCAGTGCAATGATTTTATCGACTTTCCCAAATAATTTCATCCACTTCACTGCAAAAGTATAGAAAGGTATTGACTCTGAAATTACAAAATAAAATAACGCCATAGATAATATATCACGGAATCATCAACTGACAAAAATTCTCGAAACTCAAATGTTTTCTCCTTTCCTCCGTTCACGTACCGCATCAATTTCCAAAACTCGGTATATCCCCAACCAAACCGCGGAGAATTCAACTCTGACAAAATTAATGGTATTACCGAAAAACCAAAGGCGTTAGAATCACCGTCTACCAATTTACACAGCAAGTTTAAGGTCGATACCTAGAAAGTTTTCTCATCGAGGTGGCAGGTCTCGATTCAACTGCAAACTCGAGCGAAAAATTCTTAAACGACCCCACAACCCCTCCCATTACCTCGGCGACAGAAGTCCATTTCGGTGGCTGCAAGAGGCCGGTCTAGTAGAAATGACGACACAATGAAAGAGCTGATAATAAACCATCCCCGGCTATATTCTCGGCGAATTATATTCCGTCGGTTCTATCGAAAAATTCAATGGACTTTGGACAATGGACGAAAGCTATGGATGATACGAAAAAATGTTTGAAACAAATGTTGTGCAATTCTTAGGGGTACGCGTATCATACCGATATTTATTTTCCCTCGCGATGATCTGGGAAAGCACCGGGGGATCTAGGAAATCACGATTATATTTTCAAATGGAAACTACATTTTTATATTCCATATTCGTGTAACCGACATCAAAACATTTTCAAAACGCTACTTACTTGTATTTTTTGCATAAACCACTATCGAGATATTAAACGACAAAATTGACATGCCAGCGGCATTGGCGTCATCCGACGAACACGTCAGCCGTTCTACATCACGATGGCTCTAAAAAGTGCCGATTCCACGTGTACTAAATAGTATTCCGAAAATAGCTAGTCGCTTGTCCTTCTACACGTTCATCATTTAAAAGTTTTGATATCAGCTAGAATAATAAGGACTAAAAAAGATGTAATTACCATTTCAAAACATAACTATGATCGTCACAGCACTTTTCAAGATCATCGCAAGATAAAGTAAATACGCGGTATGATACGCGATCCTCGAAATGATACAATATTTGTTTCGAACATTTTTTCCTATCTTCTATAGTTTTCGAGTTATTTACGCGTCTCCAGGTAAAACGAATACACTGTATAACAGCGATGGTTCGTTATGAACATCTAGGCGTCTTCAACTAAATACTAATTGAGAATATCAACGATTGTATCCCATCGCCAATGTTAAATACAACGAACAATGAATTTATTTAAATTCCTCTGAAATACTCCTATTTTCCGGTTTTGTAAATACATGAATTATTATCCGCAAATAAACTAAATGATAACGACGACAATTATGGGGCAAAACGATGTAAAAAGGCCGAGCGAACGTTGCAAAATGGCTAGCAATAAAAAGAGCACGACACGTGCTCGTAATTAAACACAATCACGTGTACCTCTGTGACAAAACATTTTCCAATAAACTTTCACTTTCGATGCTTTTCAATTAACCGACCTTTTCACCGTGCAAAAATTCCTCTCCGTTACGCGTCTCGTTATATAAAAAAAAAAAAAACCATTCCGTCAAGCTATATTTCCCTCCAAGTTCGAATTTCTGCTCAACGAGACTATCAACGGTTGATTGGCATAACTTTCGATCATTTAAAAAAATTCTACGAATTTTTTATGATTTATGCGAGCGTTTTTGGATCCAAGCTGTCGAATTTTTTAGGAAAAGTTAAGAGAAGAGGAAAAATTAAAAGATCGGATATTGGAGATTATTATTCGATCGTAATAGAGAGAAATTGGAAATGTATTAAATGTATTAAAATACAAAATAATTAAACGGTTGTACTAGTAGTAATATTTCGCCAAACAGAATATTATAAAGGAGCATTCAGTTACTATATTATTGTAAGAGTTATTATGACTCACAAATGAAAAAATATGATCAACGAAAAAATAACACTAACAATTCACAGCCATTCAGCTTCCGAATGAAATATTGTATTTCACAATTTTCCATTCGTTTATTTTCCACCTTTACCATGTTATTTGTATCCATTACAGAACACGCGGGAAAAATTCAGTCTTCTATTGTAACCAATCAACATTCAATTTCTCCAATTTTCCCAACAAATTTTAGGCTGCATCTGAACGTTTAATAAACATTTCCTGCATCCACGTACGAAGAGAGCGACTATTTTCAATATTTCTCCAGTGAAATTAATATCGAATTTTGTGTCAAATATTCTTTAAAAAAAAATATCCAGGCTCTGAAACTAATATTCGCTATGGAAAAATGAGAAAAATATTTAGAAAACTAGAAAATGTAGGAAATAGGAAAAAAATTAAAAATTGTATAAAAGAGGGACGTTAAAAAAAAAAAAGAAAAATGTATATAAAAATCGCTCTTCATTTGGATGATTGTTCCATGCTGGCAACAGTATGTTTGCCCGTTGATTGTCAAATCACGTCACTGTCAACGTGGTCAAAATAGAGAACAGCAATCGCTTCTGTCGAATATCGATGAGAATCGATTCGTGGTATATGTAGTGTGAAAGCGGCATTAAAGCCGCTGATGTAATTCGAGCACGTTTCACGTAACACACAGATGTTTAAACGTCTAAATAATCTCCTTAAAACGTAATCTCTATTCTATGATGTTATTTAATCCAGAAATTATTTATTCCATTTTAAATGCAGATATTTTATGTTACAAAACGTTTTAAAGATACTGTATACGTTACACATTAATATATCCTATATGAAATTAATACTAATATAAAACAAACTTTCAAATATACCAATGCACCTTCATCGAACGCAAAACCAACCCTTACTATTAATTTCTTCTACATAAAATAAAGTGGTCTGCCCCAACTTTTGAATACACCTGTACGATCAATCTCGCAAAACACAAAATCCACAATTTCTACTATATGTTCCTATATAAGGTAAAACTCTGAACTTTTGAACCCCCCAAAAAAAGAAAAGAAAAAAAAGACGAAATCTTCCCTTATTATTATACTTTTTGCTATATAAAATAAAACTCCAAACCTTTAAATGGGTGTGTATACATATATACATATATATATATATATATAAAAAATAGGGAACGAACCCTTCGTACTCACTAATTTACCCGTAACACCGCGACAACAACCATAACACGAAGGAAGAGAGTTCATTCGTTTATTCCGTGGAAATGATGGTCGTTCATCGGTCTCCAGGGAATCACCTACGTTCGTTGCCAGCCATAGCAAACGTCGACCCTTTCATGGTCACCGTGGCACGCATCGTCGACAGAGGGGTCGCATTGTACATATTGATTGATGTAACAGTTATTAATTCGCGTTCTCGATTATCGACGCGTCTGCGACCGTCTCTCTCTCCCTCTCCCTCCTCCCGTCATTGCTAATGCAATAACGAACAATAATAGTAACGTAATTTCGGCCATATCCGCGTCGACGATCCGACATTATTCGCGCTTGATGTACACGTGATCGAAACTACGCGAGTAAATTTGGATCCCGGTCGAATTTTACATTTATGATTATATATCAGTTGTATATTGACAATGTGAAAATATAAACTGCTTTTCTGGTTCTAATATAGTAACTGTACTTTATTATACTGTAAAATTTCAAAACGTACACCCTTCTTTCCCTTTTCATAGTTTCATGAAGTTTTACGGGACTTGTCCGTCATGACAATATAGAAATAAACAACAATCCAAAAAGCCTTGGGTATACAAATAATTTTTAATTTACTTCTAATCTAACTTAAACAAATTTAAGGTACATTTAATATGATTTATTATACCTACGTATGTGGATACGTCAGATACTAATCATTTTAACTATGTACAATGGCATTTTAAAAATTCAGATTTTCTTTATCGAATTTTTCATATCTTCATAAATCTTTCTCGTGCAAAATAATCTAAAAATTAATTAACAAGATTTCTTTTATCTGTCAGATTAAGAAACATTTCTAACTTATACCAATCGACAGTTTTCTACAAATATATTTATTCATATATATTACTGCTTCGTGAAATATTTCTATAATGAACCAGTATATAATTTCCATAACTCCCGCGGCTATAATTAAAACAACAAATCCTCGAAATGAATACTGAATCTGTAATAAACACTCCTATATAACAAAATAGCATATTACACGAGGCAGACGGTTGAATGAAATAATTCATAATCCCATCGCAATAACCATCCACGTGCGTTAAACAAATTTTTAATCCACGATAGTTATTAAAAATCATACATCATAACAAAATATGAATTTAACGCAGCATATGAAAAAATAATCTCGATGATCGATCGATACACGTGTAAAGATGCATAAATCACAAATTCTCACTGCTTCGTGAAATTTATCTGAATAATAGAATCTTGAATCGCAAAGAATTCGTATTGAAAATTAAACGTTGCAATGGCAACATAAAATTTCGCTTTCTGTTTTGTAATTAGTATATAAGCATCTCTATAAAAGCGTACTGTAGAAAATTAGATCTGTTACTAAATATAAATATATAGATAAACCTATCAACAACCCCTGAAACTCAGCCCACCCTCCACTTCGATATTAATCAAAATATAACGAAAAACACTCGACAACCCTAATTTCCACTCCAAAAAGACACCGAACCGTTCCATCCAACGCTGCTTTAATAAGACGAGATTTAAAGTGTCCCAGGTGTCCAAGCTACCCCGTACACCCCATCCACTTTCCCTTCTCAAAATTTCCTCTTCCTTTCTTCCACGGAATAAGTCACGAAAAAGACAAGGAACAAAAAACAAAAAAAAAATAAAAAAGATGGAAAAGGAGAAATCGCTCGCCATTTGAAGCAACTACGCGCGTAAACGTCAAAAGACCGGCATTTACGTTTCCTGAAGGAGCGTTTTTCAACACAGGACGTTGAGGAACGTGTTCAGAGAGAAATTACAGGGAGGAAACGACCGGTTTCGAGGATGCCATGCCGCTTTTACGAGCCTCCATCCAACGACCGTATGTATAATCCGATTTACGAACTCGCGGCCTGCCTCTATTTCTGCTTACTTTCCCTTCGTTCCTTTCTCTCTCTCTCCCCCCCCCCCCTCTTTTCCTTTCCGCCCTACCTTCTTACGTGTCTTGTAACCCCCATGTAGCACCGAGGGTGGTTTTTCACGGTTAGCTGCGGTGTAACCGATCGTCTCTTCGTGGCTGATGGCTTTTTTACTTCCCCTGTTTCCCTTTTCCACCGACGAATGAACGAACGATTAAGGCCTGGTTTTACTTCGTCGTTTTTTGAGAGATCTAGTTTGTCTTCTTTATTTTTATTTATTATTTCATTTGTAGAGATCCAGTTTCTCCGTTTAGTTTTTATTTATTCTTACTATTTTTACAGAAATTATTTCCTACTCTTAATTTTTGTTTATCATTATCTTATACAGATCCATGCTCTCTCTTTGATTTTGCACGTTAATTACTACCCTTAAAGTATTTAAATTATGCAGCGTGTTCGTAATAAAGTCTAGATACATTTTTGAGAAAAACATTTATTAAGAATGCATCGAAATTTTACAGTCAGCCTGTGTTTCAAATATTATTTTGTTACTAAATGTTTTTTATTTAGACGAAAATGGTCCCTGATGTGATTTCAAAGATCACGAAATCGGTTACGCGTGCCTACCCTTGTAATAATCAAGGTGCCTAATCAAGGAACAAGACGAAGAAAGAGTAGCCTGTCGAAGTGACGTCACGAAAACTTGATAATGCAGTGAGACGCTATTACTCAGCGTCTTAAAATTTCTAATGATCCGTGAAGTTAACGAAACGTATCCTATCGAGAGGCCATTGATCGCAGAAACTTTTAACGACCCTCCTGTTTTTATCGTCGATTACTCTGCTTCGCCTTGAAGACCGTGAATTCTACGATTATGGGCGTTGTTCACTTTTTCATTCTTCAGAGTGATGAGGATCGTAGTTGATAAAATTTTTTGCGAAATAATTTGCTGGATGTTAAATATCTGTACCAAGAATTTCCTCCAATTATCAAAGCGATATATATAATCGACTTCATTCTTACTTAGCAAATTGCAATTGGTTAATAAAGTAAGAAAAATCTAGGCAGACCATTAAGATACAAATATTAATATTAATTTGAATCGATTATTCGAATATAAATATTACGACCAAGCATATTTCTCAGACTTCCTCACCGTTATTAAATTTCTCGCGTTTCAACTCCACGGATAACCATCTCCTCTCTTGAATTCCCGATGTTTCAATATTTGCAGATTTCTTTGCAGTTGTTCTGCATCGATTTCATTTAAATCGCGAGGATTACGTGCCGCGGGCAAGGAATTGCAGTCGAGGCAGCTACGCGACTCGCGCAAAATTCCGACAGCTTTGCCACTCCTCGCATTTGCTATTTTGTAATTTCATGTAACTTACCTAGTCGTTACATGCGATTTACAATTTCTCGTATTTTCCGTGATTTTTGAAAGTTATAATACAATTTATTACACGCAATTTATACATTTTTCTGCACGAAGCATACAAATCTCCATCAATAATCTGCTCCATTCGTATTTGATTACTACTAATCAGGAATTACATTATGAATAATGCACCAGAATGATCCATTAAATTACGAGTAATATTAAGCTAATGTGAAAGCAACACCGTCGTATTAACTAATCTCGATTACCTACCACTATCAAGCCGCTATGAAACGATATGGATAAAACATAAAATCTAATAAAATTCATAAATCACGTACCACTTATAAACATGTATATTAATGTATAATACGCCAAAATACGCCAAGTAGAGTACTGGTTGTGATATTTAATAAGTATATAAAACAAATTTCTGCTTAGGCTCTGTTTCTTTACTTGCGTTTATATCAATACGAATTTCCATAAACATCCCCAATCTAATTACAAAGGATAGAAATCTATTTTATGCTTTTCAACTTTTAAAGGCCATCGTACGTGGAATCTGATCACGTAGAAATTTTGTTACAATAACCGTAGTATTATAAAATCAGCTCGATTCTCTATTCAATTTTTGTCCAAACAGAGATTCACAAATTAGATAGCGCGAAACACCACGAAACTTCGAAATAGCTGTTACAGGTCTTGGTTACTATATAATGCACATTGTAGCGAACAAAGGCAGCGGAATAGCACTTCCGGTCAGCAGGCAGAACCGACTTAGCGTGATGGCCGGCAGCTAATCTTTCGAAGCGATCGCGATGCGTGTAAATTCGGCGTTGAAATCGCCGCGTAAGCCTACTTACGCGGCCAAACAACGGCCAATGCCAGGGTCTGTAATCCAGCCGTGTTTTCTAGTCAGTCCATTATCGGCTTACCACCTTTCTGCTACTCTCTACTCCTACCAAAATCCCGTGCATCAAGTCACCGCGCGAAATCTTCTCGAATCTCTCGGATCTTCCTTCGATTCCAGAATGCATCTGATCTTTGAGAATTCTCGACTTTCGTAGAAATTATTTAATAATACAGCAAATGTCAAAACTTCGTAATTGTAGACTGTACATTTTTATGAAAATTCGTGGTTTTATAAACACAAGCTGGCTGCTAATCTTTGACAACTTTCGGGTTTCATATAGAATTATTTAATGGTACAATAAATTTCAAATATTTGTAATTAGATTGCGAGTGTTTACGGAAATTCATGCTTCTATAAACACGATCTAGCTAATCTTTGAAGATTTTCGGCTTTGATAGAAACGTGAAAATTTCAAACTTTTGCAATTGGGAAACCTTAAAAATTTCAAACCTCCTTAATACGAATGTTCATGAAAATTCATAGCTTTCTAAATACAAACTATCTCGCCTTAAAGAATTGGAAGATTTCTGGCAAATGCTTAAGAAAACACGAAATAAATCTCTATTACCCTAAGCCCTATATTATTCGCAAAAAAGCGTGGAAAGCAAGGAAGAAACGCTTTTTACACTTTCCGTTTTTCGTCGCCCCGTGATCTCGCGAAACTTCTTTCAAACTAGCCCTACAAGCCACCCAACACGTTCTTCTTCTTTTTATTCCTGTTCTTCCTTTTTTCCCTTAACCTGTATCCAACAGAAAGAATGGTCCAAGCCATGTTTAGCATACCGTAACCACGGTTAGCATTACGTATGAAAACACGCGACATTCAGCCGGAAAGAAGCCCCCAATTTCCGGATTCGTGGGCCATGACGCAACCAACCTCCGAAAAATCCACGGAACTCTCTCCAAAACGGAAATAGCAGCGATTATCGCATTCAACGGCTTCTAAAGGGGACTCGTTGAAGGGAAATTACTAAACATATCCAAATGCATGAATTACACGCGACTAATAAACAAGTAAAATAATCCAACGATAAAAATATTTCTGTTACCTTCGATACGTACATTCGTGAAATCATATACGAATTCTTTCGCTTGTTCTTATTAACAGGTATTCAATTTCACGTTCGAATAATTGGAGATTCTATTCCCCGGCCTTTATTTCTCACTCAAAATCATTCTAGTACATATATTTTTTATAACAATAAAATAAAACCGTCTGTACTATTTCACTTTCCTATCGATTCTTTGTTTCCATTTTGCCTTATTTTAACAAAAAGCCCGCTGTTACAATAGGTATTGTCTTACGTTTCCTTCTTTTTTCCTTTTTTTTTTTTCTAAACTTTGATTGCGATCAGCACATTCCCCCCCACAGTGAATCATTCTTTTGTTATCTCTTACTTTTTATCGTTCTTTTTCCCTTTTTACTCTTTTTGCCACGGCGCGAATTTTCTATTTTTTCGTGTCGAAATATCGATAGAAGAAAAAAAAAGCGGAGGAAAAGTTTAGATGGACGCAGTTGTGCACGATACTGATGAAGATTGGTTGCATTCCTTTCGAGATCGATCCCACATGTCAACGCGGTGAAAAAGTGTTATAGGGAAACGGCAGTTTCTCGTAAGCAAAAATTGGTGAAATATCGCGCCGATTTTTTTCAATTTCGATGTTCCCTATCGTACTTCGCTCCTCGAGTATTTCGGTAATAAACTACGACGTATTTATCAAGGAATTTGTCACATGTTTGGTTAACCTTTCGTTGAAGCGTTACATTTATCATAAATTTATTACAAGAAGTAGGTGCGCGCATATATTCGGTGCACGATTTATCAAATATTTGTCGAAAAAACTTTGTAACTGATTGTTAACCAGGATAGTTTCTTACGTTTATTTACCGTAACGAAAATAAGAAATTGTGTATCCACTTTGAGAAGCAGAATTTTCTAACGCAGAGAATCTGACGATTTAATTAAAACTCGAAAAATTTTAAAATTTATAGTTAGTGCTGATACCTTGTAATATTTTTTAAGAAATTGACAGGATTTGAGTAAACCACCTATGCATATTTTATAGCGATCTATATAGGATATAAGTATATTCTGTACAATTGTTATGCTTGACACTAACACTTTCCATTTTCACAATTTCTACGACGTGTAAAATCTCAACCGAAACAACTGTGCGATGATGTAATGACTTCGATGATATAAAATCTTTTTATTTCAGCAACGACAGTCGCAACAATAGTGGCGATAATGTCGCGATAATTTTAATCGACTCGTTAATCGAGCGTCGCGGAACGCCAATTAATCGTTCACGAGAATCGGTTTCTATGTACCCGATACAAGCAAATTAATTCAATAACAACGCGGCTGCATAATTCCCGCGTATCGTTAATTGCTATTCGTAATTCTGTAAATATGTAATCTGGCGGGGGAAGTCGTTTCCTTATTACGAATTGGTAATCCAAAATTGGTGCGACGGACCATGTGACGCGATAGCTCCACACAATTGCCTGTTTCAATGACTTTGCATTATGCCAATCAATCGCTCGTTTTCGTCCTGCTTAGTCGAGAGAATTATATGTTAAATTAGAATTACATTTGAAACGCTGATGGAACCTGTGTCACGCATAACACTGTGATATACAATACGTGTACCTGTGTAGCGACAGCTTCTGAAACACTTCAAGTCACCTGAAATCTGTATACACAGGATGATCCGTAATTCACGATACGAATAGGATCAAGGATGATCGTATGGCTCAAAACGAGGCGAAAACGAAGAATAATAATATTGCATAGGAGATTTCGGTTTCTGACAAAACTGAGTCCGAAATTTTGCCAGAAAGAAAAAATAATGGAGGATGCGATGAATCGGAGAACTATTAAATTATAATTATTTCTGGCATTTGATAGAATTTAAAAGGACAAAAATTCAGGAACAGTATGGAGAAAATAAATTAACCGCCTTTATGCGAAATGAATCAGAATTATTATAAAACGTAGCGTAAATTTGCGAAAATAGTGGATTAAGCGGGTGAAAAGGGACGAACTAACAGAGAATATTTGCTGGGAAGTTGTTCACGTTCGGCTGCAGTGGAAATCCGGATATTTTGAACGGAACGCTTGCCTGGTAACATGCTTCCATAAATTCACGTTTCAGATTTCGAACTCATATTATACTCTTCAAAAATACGTATTGTGATATAGGAATATGTTCCTGTCTTTTCTTCTATCTTTTTTTTTTGCAGTCATATAAAAGTACATATTTTAGTTTGTTAAAATTTTGCAGATTTATTACGCCATTATGAAATAATTTTCTTCGGTTTAACGATCCCTATAGAGAATAATATATAAATGTTTTTATAAATGTATCCAGAAACTTCCGTCTACTGTTTATACCTATTCTATTAATCTTCTAAATTATAATTGAATTCGAGCCAAAATCTAAAAAATCACGATAGTCAATTTTATTGTCAAAAAGTAAGCAATTAACGTCGAATATCATAACAAGCTGTAATTTTAAAGGAGGAATTTTAAAGAAGGAAATTGACAAGAATCTTAAAAAATTTGGCAAAACACTGCTTACTGAACCAATAACAAATAGTTTATAATACAAACATTTCCTACATAACCGATCGTCCATCTTGTCCTATTATTCAACAAAATGGCGACAAACTCGGTGGAAAATCAAATTATGGATAATAAGCGTGACAAACGAGACTCGAAATAGTGGAAGATCGGAGGTTGGTCGAATTCTAGCGAAACGGTAAATGTTCCGCCACCTAACGCGGATTGTTTAATATTCCATTAACGAAAACGAGGCGAAAAATCTAGCGAGCTCGCGGCGGACGAAATATGCCGCGGTCCTCTTCCATTGTAATCCACGCGCTCGTCGGCGAAAGAAGAAAATATCCGATTAATCGGGAATCGAATTCGCCGGATACGCCGCGAAATCCGATTAATTTCCCATCTCCTGCATTATTCCCAACGATTTCGACCGTTTTTACCACGCGTGCCTGATCCCTAGTATAGCTGTTGTTTTCAAATAAATTTCGCGTTCGCGTACTCGGTCGTTCGTCGACCCCCTCTCCAATGCTTTGAAGATGAATAGCTTGTAATCTGTGGTGTAACTCGGAATTTCATAATTATTCCGTAGATTTTTGGCGAATTTTTTAGGAATGATGTACAAAAAGGAATTTTTTTTCTAATATACTTGGATCTTCTTATAAAATATCAGGAGATCTTTTAAGTTATTCACAGGTAAAATAAATATGTACGATAGTTGAGTTGATTGAAATTTAGCAATTTTTTTTTTTAGCAATTATTTGGCTTTTTCAGGCTTTTTTTAGATTGCTTTTTGTTTTTTGTAAATCGCTGTAAAACGTTGCAAAGCTATCTGGTAAAACTCTATGAAGTACAGACTTTTGGATTTACATCGCCGGTGTTCACGGTGCAAATAATCTATTATGTATTTTGTAACTCGAGAATTGGGACGCGTTGTTTAAATCTGTTACCTTCCTTTGAGAAGATTCAGCGAATCTTTTACAATGTTTTAAAAGTTTCAATTCTCTTTAATTCTACTGGACACAGATTTTTAAATATATAGATCTGTCAAATTCTACGAAAGTCACTAGTAGCCTGCATTATACGATATAAATTGCGTTTCACAAATTCTTCCAAAATTATTTACCGAACTTTTACAGAGCTGGGAAAATATATTAGCGAAATGTCCATAACCTATAAAACTTACAAATTATCGAGTCTTGGCAACGATAAGAAATACAACACGATTAATCACTCCTAAGCGTTAAAGTTACCGAGAAATTAATCGATAGTCGGCGAAACAGAAGTCGTAACTTACCTGATAGAGGACGTCCAAGGAAATTGGGTAGACCATCTGCTCGACGATGACTCTGAGAACGGTATTGGGCCCCCCTTGGGTTTCTGCTTGCGTCTGGGCCACCTGGTTCTGTCCAGGAAGCGTAACTTGGTTGTTCGAGTTCTGTAACAAACGAGAAAAACAACGACAGTTAGTTATCTATTCACTTGACAACGTGGAAGAAACTTTTTTCAACGAGTCTTTCATTTTTCTTCTCCAACAGTTGACTGGGACTTTAGATTTGAGACTGCGGTAATTATGACGAGACTTTTGTTTAAAAAGTAGGAAACTTGAGTGGTGGTAAAAGTCTGTTAGAAGAACAAAAGCGGGCAGATTTAATTTGTATCAAATAACTTTTGTTTACAACTTTATGAAAATTACGAAATTGTGAAACATTATTTTGCAAGAACTATTTTTACACGAGAGATATGGCGTATACGTAAAACGTTATTGGGATAAAATTTGATTAATGTTATTTGAAGTATTTTGAAATACTCGAAATAAATGTGAACGATATTTGTAAAAATTTTATTAGCGATTATTTAATTCGTTTCGTTTAAAAAAAGAAGTATTAAGTATATTTTGACATCATCGAATGCTCGTGTTTTCAGTAAAACGAGATATGTATCTATTCGTGAAAACGAAAATATATATAAAAATTCCGATCAACATTTCCAACTCGATTCAAATTGCAACTTGATTATTAATTGAAATGCAAAACACAAATACACAGGAGATCTCGCTGATTTTCAATTTCTCACATAAATAAATAATAAACACAGCTTTTACGAATTTTAACTTCCAGTGATACGTTTCGAAAATAAATATAAATTATTAAATATCCGACAAAATGTAATATAATTCTCTAAAAGATTTAACCGGAGGACACTAATTAATATTGCTTTATGCTGCAACAATATAAAAATTGTTTCTTTATTTTCTGAGACATCAAAGAGGATCAAAACCCCATGGCCGTCATCAGGTGTTGCCATGGAACGAACTTTGCCAACGATTAGCATAAAATGCAAAAGAAATGCGGCACATTAAATTCACGATGGAGATTAAAACGCGGCATGGAAGCCCGACGGCACCGGAAGTGTCGAGAAAGAGGAACTTGTTACCGAGTTAGTCGCTGGACTGACGTGGAATCGATCCAGTCATTCGAGATAAGCTTTCAAAATGGTTTTTAACAATCCACAGGACTGCGAAGAATCGAAAGAGAATGCGGAATATATAAAACTCTTCCACGTTTCGTGCAATTACAATTTTTGTCTACTTTAAGATTGACTAAACGTAAAGCCTTTTCCATTTCCATTTAACTAGAATTTTTCAACTTCTTCATTTCATAAAGTTAATTCGCTGGTTCTTTAATTCCACTGAACTACTTTAAAGAGCCTTTTCGTTTTAACCGGAATAAGACTACGCTCGAATGACACACGCGTACATACCGGAAAATAGTCCTGTTAAATGTGACATCTGCGATATGAGACCATCGATCACTCGCATAATCGTAGTGCCCTATATATGATACAACGAAGAAAGGGAAAAATATAACGTCCACAATAATCTTAAGTAATAACAGCTTCACATCGACCCAGTTCCAGCAAAAGATTATCAACTTCTCCAAAGAAACGAAGATATGGAACAGAATTTAACAAGCCATCGAATATGAGAAATCGCTAATGACCATGGTAACTTTAAACGAAATAAATAACAATAGTAACCTTTTCGCTGAAAAAGTCAGTCAAAAATCTTCTGAAAACCAATTGGTACGTAAAATTTTCGGACAGAGGAGCGCGAGACGCACGTAGATAATTCGACGCGACAAAGTTGAACAGAAACTTCCTTCCGGGACAGCGAATTTCCGGTAGTTTTGAAGTCTGTGCCATTTATGGCCGTCGTTGGTCACGTAGACCGTTGGTGTAAAATTAGAATGACCACAGGGGTATAAGGACGACCGACGTGTCGAAGTATTTTTATGAAGCAACACGGGTATGAAATTACGGGAAATTCAACGGCGTGCAGGTCGTAAACCGGATAAAATAAAATTAACTAATAAAAACGGGAAACTCTGTCGATGTCTTCGTAACTAGATCTTCCAAGTTCATGATATTTTACTTCGTATAACGATGCCAATTTTTCCTCCGTGGATTTACTGTTATTGAATATTAAAGCTGATTTTTATTTCGGCTTGATGTCACGTGAACTCTTCGGCGGATTTTTTCTTTAAATTGCCCTCGAATCGCGTACAAATGCATGCAAATAACACGAATGTTTGTTCAACAGTTCGATTACGGTGAATTTTGAATTCCTATTTTAATCGAATTCTTTTTCGATAATTAAAATACTTTTACTACAGAAAGATACTTTTATAAAATTGTTTCTTTATCAAACAATAGAATCGATGCTACTGAATTTTTCAACTGTACCATGTTGGCAAACACATTTTTCGAGATTATCCGCGGATACAGAAAAAAATAAAGTTCACGCGTCACAGGAGCGTATTTTCATCCATTTGCGTCATCCACGTTCAAATGAAAGTAAACAGGTTGTGTACATCGACAAAATAAAATACGTGGACCAATTACTTCGATCCCCGCAGCACGTTTCAGCGGAGGCACGAGAGTTTGAAAAATGAAAATCAATATGCGACAGGAAATTAACGCAGTTTGTCGCGAATCTAGACGCGAATCAAAGCACTTTGGTTATTTAATCCGACGATTTTTTTCAACAAGATTCAAAACTTAACTAATGTACCCTCCGAAAAATGGAGAAACGCGGAGAAAGGATTTCTCCTTCGAGTATTGCCACTTATCAGGATCCACAGAGCGAATAAAAAATAATTACAGAGCGCGTGTCCAACGATGTCCGAGTTTAACAAAAGTTAAAAAGTTTAACAAAAGCTCGCAAAGTTTCATCAAACAGATATAACAATAGTAGTTGCAAAGTTTAACAATCGCGCGGCGATCTAAATAAAACATTCACTGGGTGGAATTCCAGAGTCGTTACATGGTAATCAAGATGAACGGATGAAGAAACACGATCATCCAGATTCACGACGGACCACGTTACAGGGACGCGGAGATAAAACGCGAGTAGACGGGATACAATTGCGACGACAACGGTTTACGAAGCTGCAACGATACGCGGTAACGCGAGCTTTTCATTCCCAAACATACGTACTATGTTCCACGAGTAATTTCCGGTTATCTTTCTTTACGATTCCGCGCTGGCGCTTATACCTCGGCTCTGTTCTTCTCTCTGACCAAGATCTGACTGATCGAGAAATCTCCGAATACAATGTTCACGCTTTATGCACCAATGCTTAATCTCGCCCCTTGAATCCTAACCGTGTAATCCTGTGCAAGTTTTGCTCTTACGAAAGGTCTAAAAATATCGACGTCAAATTTGTTGTGTGCCATACAAAATATTCCCGAGTTGTGGTGTACGACAGAAATGATCTCTGACTCTAAACCTCCATATATTACACAAAGAACTTTCGATTCTCGGTAAATACTTGCGCGTAAACCGAAACTTGACATTTGAATCGCCAATTGAAATTCAAAGAATTCAGGATTACCAACTAAAATTCGTGGAACCCATCACTATCGAGTAAAGTTTGAAGAGTCGTTCAAAGCACCATCAACTATTGTACAATACACATAAACAGCATCAAGCCCATTAAAATATAACCTCGCTTGTCTGAAAGCACCCGACGCACAAGAGAAACCATGAAATATTTGCACAACCAACGAACACTCTTTGCTTTCGCAACATTTCCAAGTTTGCATCGAATAATCCTGCTTACGGCGTCTAAAACAAAATTCCCAACTTTTTCACTGCGCCATCAACTATTCAAGGACTAAAATAACTTCTTAAACAGCGAACGACGCGTCGTTAACAGTCTTTGGATCGAAGTGCCATGGCAATAATAATTTCAGTCGTTTCATCGGTGCAAAGTGTTTTCCGATGAAAACTACACGTTGTGTTGCAGGATATTCAGTTTCACGTCATAAACTCGCGTTTGCCGAATAATGGCGAGTCCGACGAGTTTTGTTAGGATGGATTAAAACTTTCATCGACCAAGTAAATGTGTTTTGCGCGATGGTTTTTCGGCAACTGTGGAGAGAATCGGTTTAATGGTTCGACCGGTGGAAGTGAATTTTGATTTTCATGGTACGTTAAAGGAAGATTAGAGTACTTTTTATCCGGTTTTCAGTGGGCTCTGTACGTATTTATGTAGAATTTTGTGAATTTTTTAAAACCTAAAACATTTTTCCTCGCGAACTTCTACTCTATTGCGGAAGAATAATTTTGTGTTTGTGCATGAGAATGAGACACGAAATATCCTTTTCTTTAAAACAATTAATCGAAACAGAAGAATAGATTTCTCAGAAACTCGTCGATATTAGAGAAAATTATTTTCCATTTTAGTTTATCTTATAAAACATCCTTTTTTGTTGACAATAAAATCGATATTTCCATTTCAATTCGAGTTGAATCTGATCGAAAATCGATTTCATTAGAAACTCTCAAGTTTACTGGTCGAAATACGGTGATAAAACCCGGAGGAAATTAAATCTGATGTAAGAGGGTGAATTTTCGCAGGCGCACAATGCTTTTCCATTTCTTTGCCTGGAAATTCCTTCGATTTCGCGTGCCTCCTTGGAAGATCTACGAGTCTGATGGGATTCTTTTGAAAAAAAGGAGGAAACGTGGAGAAGGGAACCCTGGGATCAAATTTACGGCGAACACGCACGAGAATTTATCGGTTGCTAATTGCAGAAACGAAAGCGAAAGCCGAATGAGCGAAAATTACCGTGGAACCTTAAATTTCGGGATCCTCTGGAATTTTCTGATCGCCGTGAATAGAAAAATTCGTATAATTTCTCGTGCGTATTTAATTAGTAAATAAAAATCCATACCGACATATTGTTCAAAAGGAAGAGGAATAATTAATCATAACACGAAGCGATGAATTTTTCAGACAGACGATAAAATACAATAATTAATTCTTCTCTAAAAGAAGGGGAGATCGACAAACGGATAATGAATTGAAATCAAGCTTTTTTCCGCAGAAAGAAGGTCAATTAATAAATAAGTAGCGCGTTCAAGTTACAAACTTTCTTCGAAAAAGGAAGAAAAAGAAAGGTCTCAGTCGACGAACGATACATTAAAATCACTGAATCAACCGCAGCAATAAACCAAACGCACCTGGAAAAAATTTATTCTACTTTGAATAAAATTACACGAACTTAGCCCTGAATTAAATTTCAATGCAACGAAATTCTATGACGCTGCTTAAACCCAAAGAATAAGAAGGACGAAGCATTTACCCTATCATTTTGACCCAAATTTCTGCAAAAGGAAATCACGTGAATTCGCGCGTTCTCGAACGCGAAAATATTCTTAGAACGTTACTTCGTATCGTTTTCTCATCCGGCGAACAAACTTTCGAAAGAAAATGAGAGAGGGGGAAAAGAAGCGAGGGTTTGCTTCTGCCGAGGAAGCTTCAAAGAAACGCGCACTTCTCGCCGCTTAAAAAGATGCAGATGGTTTAATTATACTGAATGTCGATAATAAAGTCGCCAGCTGCGAGCTGGAAAGGCTCAATTAAACTTGTACCTTAATTTCTGGACGGAGGTCGATGGAGGGTGGAGATAAGAAGAAAATCGTGGCCACTGAAAGAAATGTAAAACAGCTGGAGAGAGAGAGAGAAAGAGAAAGAGGAACGGTGGAAAATGAAAGAAGTGGGGAAAAGGGAGACGAGTTAGCGAAACGCGCGGCGAAGGTGCTAAATAAACAAAAGGGAAGGGTGGAATTTTAAATGAGGCAGAATTAGAGAGATGCAGTTGATCGATAGAGAAAAAAAGGGAAAGAAGTGTTTCGATTTTAGGGACGAAATTACGAAAGGCATATTGAATAGAATTCGGATGAGATTTTAATCGAAAGAATTAAAAAATTAGAAACGTTTAAAGGTGGAATGGACGCATTCTAAATTTCGTTCCACGTTCGTCTAAATTTAATTTTGATGATATTCGGTAGACGAAGATGTTAGCCATCAGGGGATGTTTATGCACAATTCTGATTACCACGAATTTCATCGGAAACGTCCAAATCTTAGCAAAAAGAATTTTTCAAATAAGCGAAACCAATTGTCCAACAAAATTTACGATTTTATTCGATGCACAAAGGTATTCGCGAACCGTTGCATCGAAATACGAATCGCGATATTCATGGGTGAATCGAGCGATTCTGCGAGGTTGGCGATCGTTTTCAGAGATTGCAGCCACCAAAACAACCGTTCTGAATGCAAGTTTAACGTATTATTGTTGCCCGACACAATAGACGCGTCCGTTGTTTCCGAGTCGCTCTTGTAAATCGTGCTTAATGATAGATGAACGCGGATGCGCTGGTGCCTGAAGGAATTGCCCCGGAGTTTCGGCCAATTTATAATTCCGAAACTTTTAACCCAGTTTTTGCTTGCAACTTCCTGAAAATTTCCCATTTGTACATTGTGTTTTTACAACGGACGTGTCCTCGTGTTTTCTGAACCGTGACAGCCTTTTTAAACGAGAATACAATTTATTTGAGTTCGATTTCGCTTGGTAAATTGTTATTAAAGAACGTAATTAGTGGAGGAATAATTTATACACGTATGTATAAGTATGTATAAGTAAGTGAAAGAACCGCGAAGGCGTAACGAAGGTATAATGATCCAGATTCAATCTTGCAGCTTCACGGAAAAATTAGAAACTTCCATTTCTACGAAATTCAATTAAAACTAGCTATCGTTAAAAGGAAAATTTAAACAATATACGCTACTTTGAAGAAACGCGAAACATTCCAAGGAATTCTCAGAAGCGACCGTATAAAAGAATAGTTTTCAATCTTAAAATAAAATACATTTCACGGAAAAATTAATCAAATTTCCATTTTTACAAAATTCAATTAAAACTACCTGTCGCGAAAACGTAAATGGAAAGTAAAAGAAAAATTCAAATAATGTAGCCTAGTCTAGCTTACAATGAAAAGTTTAAATGGAAAATCGACAAAATCATGGAATGATAGAAACACATCATTTTTTGATATTTTAATACGCGAGACTAAGGAAGGAGCGAGCACGCGAGTTACAAGTCGAAATAATCCAAGAACTTTCGACGAGCAATCTTGCCTCGGCGGAGACCGTTACTTTGACTATGCACTCGAATGGAGCAGCTTTCAACAGGCGAAATAACTACTCTAAAGGGTAGTTTCCAACCCCTTCTGATGGTTCGTCCCTGAACTAACCGTAAGTGCTCGGACTGAGAACATTACCATAACATACCACGCTACTTGTTGCAACTGATATAGTCCGATCCTTTTACTTCTGCACTCGGATCCAAAGAGTATAGCGCGATTGAAAGCTTTTATATCCTCGTTCGACCGCGATAACGAGGGTCGAGGGTTCCTTATATATGCAGCAAGCTTTCTTATAGGTCGCAGTAAAGTAAATATACCCAAATAGCATCTTTTGCAATTTCTCTGTTATTTCAGAAGAAATTATTTAGTATTCCGTGTTATCAATATTATTGATATCCCAAAATACCAACACACAAATTTTCCTCTTTACATTTTATTTTTTAGAAAACTATTCTGTTTATTTTTGAACGAAAAATTAGTCGAGAAAGTTTTGACTATTTTTTCAGGAAAAATCGTCCAATTTTTTTCTTTCTTTTTCATTCGAAAAATGAAATCCATATTGCTTTGTGCGCTCTAAATAAAAATGTATCTCTCTGTCCAAATAAAAATGTCCTTTTCTAAACAAAAATTAAATGTCTAAAAATATTACTGATTGGATAAAGAGGATCGGTATAAATCAAGTTAACGGTAAATAACAGTCATAGCATGCGATCCAAGAATGCACGTAAGACTCTATAAACCTGGAACAAGTCTCTAGAATATTAATCAGGATCCGAAGATTCGAAATAGATCTCTTTCGATTCTTTCTGTTTCCTCGCAATCTTTCCGGAATTGTCAGAGTAGATAACATACAATTGCACAGTATCTCCGCATTTCTCAAATTTGATGTTTATTCGCGTCCGGAACCGGCCAATTCTCGTATTTCCTCACGGTGCACCCCAGTTTCTTACGCTTTTCCATATCTCAACGTTTCTAGGGTATCCACTATTTCCAGTTGTGTTCCTATATTTCACAAATCCTCGATTTCTCTTCGTTTCCTATCCAACATGCCGCTGCACTGTCTTATACATGCCGCAAATCCCTTGGATCTTTATTACAGTTGTGCTCCCGTATTTTTGTCATTTTCGTTGAAGCATTCTCGGATTTTTATTTGATCCTTTGGTTGGTTTACAGTGAAGGATGTTCCATCGAGGGTCTTTCTTCGACTGCTTTAGGAATCGCGGAGATTACCGTGTACACTGACTCGCGAAAGTATTCACTTCCCATATTTGCTGCCCATAGGAAATTTATCTTCACATCGTACGTATCGCATACAACATTTTACAATTTCATTAGCACTGCAACGAGCCATGATCGTGTTGGTCCACTTTCGACACAGTGTGTAAGTGTATTGTACATGCGAAAGGAAAAATAACTACGAAGAACAAAAGTCGAATCCAATTAATAATTCTACTCGTCGCACCGGTCCCTTTCACAGCGAAAACCCCAAACGCGTTCCAACATCGACCCTTCGAAGCACGAAAAGAAACAAAGAGCACGAAAAGGAATTCGCAAATTCACCCGGTGATACATTATTCCCCGAGTTAACAAAGATAAACGACGAAGAAAGGCGAACGTGAAAGACGAAGAGATAGGGAGAAGCAGCTCGTCGAGTGACCTCATGATCCACATTCGCGGAAAACGTTTCGACGTAGCGAAGAGCAACCCCGCAGCTCGTCGTCCGGTTAAATATACATCGATGGAGAGCACGCCGCGGGATGTGGTTCTTTCGAGAATGGTAACGGACCAAATAATAGAAGCCGCGACGATAAATAACAATGCTGGTGGCGTTCTATCAGTTGCTCGACTTTTCAACCCTCCAAGGCTATTGCAGTTTTTTGAAAACAAAACCGAGGTTAATTCCATAACTGGACCGTCGCTCGAGTTTCACAATTTTTGGAAAAGATCGGTTCGTTTGAAACATTTTCGCGGCATCGATGTTCGGTTTCGAAAATTAATAGCACGTACCGATGTAAAATATCACGCGTGACAGTATTGGCGTGATTTCCTTTCGTGAGAATGTTTAAAGGTTAACGGGGGTTGAAAGAATGTAATAAATATAATAAAGCCTCGTAGCTGGAGTTTTATAACTAACCATTGACCACTAAGACAACGAAGAATGTTTATGTATAAAATTCTTCAAGTTGTAAGCCATTTAGTTTTACGCTGGACATAGCGTTAATGGTGTGTTGCATAATTGGTGCTTCGTAATCGTTAATTTCGTGTATCGGAGGTAATTCTGGATGCTGAAGTTGTGAAGTTGAAATTGAAGTTTGTTGGAAATTTTGGATAGCGTGTCTCATGTTTCGAGTAGAATTTGTGGAATATTGGGGATGAGTTGGTATTATAAGTTAAAGGATTAATCCTACTATGGAGTTAATTCTACAACGAGGTTAATTCCGCAACCTTTTACTTTCAAGGGAATGGAATTTTCTAAAAAATGTAAAATTCCGCTAGAACCTATTTTCTAAGACTCGAGACCAAGGCTCGATTCCACTCTGTAAATCAACAATTTCTGATTAAAAAGGGAAACAAATTCGCTTCGATCGATCTGGAAAAACAAAAACGAACCGAGAAATGCCAAGCGTCGGAACAGTTTCAAACATTCTCCGTTCAATTTCCCGGTGTACGATTTCGTGCGAGGCTTTCCCGTTTGTTCGTCGAATCCGAAATATTTAAACGGTTGTTTCCGCCGGCGGAGAAATGGCGAACGGCGTACGCGCCGCGAAAAGAAAATGAAGGAATTAAGAATTAACACGATGGAAAGACGGTATAACGGAGAAAGTCTGTAGGAAATTGCAAGTCTGTTCTACCCGCCTCGAGGAACCTGCGATTTGTTTGCCAAACGAGCGAGCATCCTGAGCCCGCCAACTCCCTCTCTGTTATCCTGAACGAAGCACAGGGTGCTCTCCGAGTGGGTGCCACCGAATCGACGAAAGATGGTTGTTGGAAGTTTCAATGAGGGTGGGACGGGAGAGGGGGGCGCCCTGATGAAAAATTCGTACGCTGCCTCAGGAATTTGTTTTGGCAAGCCTGTCTTAGGATCCTAATATCTGATTCAGGATCATTTGTCTAGGAACGTAGAGGCAGGGGCCAGTAAAAGTGAATTGGTCTGAGAAGTGAATTTTTACTTGTATCGTATAACATGTTTTAGAGATGAAGACTTGATTAAGAAAGGCTATGAAGGCTTCGAGGGATGAAGAGTGGATTTTTCTTGGATCCTGAAGAGTGACTTATATTCTAAAGAATGACGATGTGAAACGTGAATCGAGAGATTCCGAAGATTTAGAAACATCAAAACATATCGATCGTGAATTCTGAACTAAGAATGTCAAACTACCAAGGAATATTACTCGTATCCGATGTTTATTCTCCTAGTTTTCCAGATGTAATCTCCCAATTTTACGATAAAGAATTATCATAACGCTATCATTCTCTTACAATCCAGATTCGCTCCGCAAAACCAATAGAAGAATCAAAAGAATCGCGAATTGAGAATTTCTAAAATCAGAAATTGTATTTCTAATACAGGCAAAAAGTGAAAAACCGCGTAAAGTAATTTCCGAGCACCCTTCAAGCTAAAACCAAGCCCCGCCAACTAGAGTTTAGTGGAAATACTCACCATACAACTTCATCTCCATAAATCTGGCAAAAATATCACGGAGGAAACAGGAAGAACAAGGAAGGTGGCGGTATTTCGTCAGAAAAAGAAGCCTGCCTGTCCAACTTTGCATTTCGCTTAGCACTCTGATCGCGGAAATAGCATCGGGGACGTAAAAGAGAGCGAGAGGCCCCGTGCAGTTAGGCAGAAAGAGAAAAACGAGCTGGGCGGAAACAGGCCGAGAAGACTGATTATTCTGGCTGCAGAAGAGTTCGTCTGGCTGCCTAGCCACTCCATCATTTTGACGGCCGCGGATCCCTCTCGTAATATTGTCCAATGAACGCGCTCCTTTATCCTCAACGAATGAGGTAGCAGCATTAAAAGCGAAAACGAGGGAAAGGGACGGTTGACTGCCGAAAAACAGCCTGGCGATGGAATCCAGCGATCCTTTGGTGGCCTCGCGGAGAGAGAAAAAAGCCGGAAGTCGATGGAATTGCACGTGATCCAAGTCGATGATCCGACCATCGATCTCTCAAGGATACGAATCTTCGGTTTTGAACGTTCGCTATAAAGCCTCGATGATGCTTGTTTCCTGCGAGCTTAAAGTGTCTTTCCTGACTTCTTTATTTTTCCTTTCCTTTGTTTAGTTAATAGTAACGTAGTTGGCTTCTTTTTCCTTTATTTTAAATGCAAACGAACGACGTTCATGTCTCTCCGAAGTCAAAGTTATATCGTAGGTACAGTTAAAGTTACTTAAATATAGCAGTAAGTACAGATATACTTCCAAGTAGCAATTATACGAAGAATATTTGCCAATTTGTTAACAACCAGTCATTCTAACGCCATATTAGACATCATCGCTATCGCTAATCCAACACCAACGTAAAGAATCCATCTCGCGTCCACTTCCATCCATGCAGATATAGGAACTTGACAGATATAAAATCTATAACCTTAACTACCGACACAAAAATCGATCAAATAGACGTACGACGATTGAATCGAATATGGCCGTCGGAATTCTTTAATTGGGTACGCAATCACGATTCCATTTAGGCGAGCGGCGTTTAGCTTCTCGTTTCACGATTTTAATCGCACGAGCAGCAAGCGATGTGCATCATCATTCCTCGCGTTTCAGGTTGGCTACGTGAGAAATCCAAACACCAGTCCCCGTTCTTTCAGCCAGTCGGGTTCCATTTTCCGGCCGCAACTCGTTCACGTTATCCATTTTACTCATATTTCATCCCCCCGGCAACGTCGAAATGGGGCGAAAAAAAAAAAATATCAAACGAGTATCTCGCCTCGTATTGCCAGTCCTTTCACCCCGGCGACAGCTCTCGTCTTTTCACGAGATCGCAAGAATCACTTCCTTTTTATCACCTTTTACTCTGTATAATACTTTATACACTATACTAGTACCGATTATAAATTGTTATTTAGTAGATACTTTATATCGGCATATTAATTATATTATAGTTCTCAGAAAATTGCTACTGAAGAAATTTGTTTGGAGGAATTAAGATGGAGAGATATGTAAATTGTTCTTTTTTAAATTATGACGATGATTCAGTAACGATGGTGTATTTCCAATATATTCGTGTAATACAAATTTTTGATGTATTTCAACAACCCTATGCTATTTGATTGTTTGAGCTAATTATTGATATTTTGTTAAATATTTGGATCAGTTATGGCTATACGTTTGTTTCATACATTGATATTTGCTTGGTTCGGCATTATTTACTATAGATTATTTAATTACCTTCTCCCAGCCCACATAAAACAGTCAGTCTTCCAACTGGCGGAACAGCCATGGTGAACAGACGTCATTTTCCATAAACACGATATCTGCACGCGTATTTCACCGATCGATACGCCGGATACAAGTTTGCCACATTGTTACTCCGAATTCCGTCTGAAATGCCAAGGAGCCACGTGGAAACGGCGAGAAAGGGGTTGGAGGGTGGTTATGCCACCAAGATGGCGTAATATTTTTAATGGAGGGTGTCTTGGGTGATCTACGACGCGCTGCATTGTCTCTGCGAGACACCTCGCGCATTCTTCTCACACTCTACCTTTTCTCCCGCCCTTTTCCACCGCCAGCCGCTCCTTTTCCTATTTCTGGATGTATTTTCTGGAAATCTTTCGGGATCTTGGAATTTTTGGATGTTCCTAGTAGTAGTTGCAATATTTGGCAATATTTTGTAAAAGTTACGACTTCTGACGTTCCTTGAATGGTTAGTGAAAATTGTGATTGCTTGGAATTTTTAGTCGCGTTCAATTTCAAGAGTTTGCAGTTTTTGATATATCATGGAGGTCGAAGGATACCTTTCAAACGTTGTAAAAGTAAGCTGGTGTAGAAAATGTAATTTAACTAGTATGCTCAACTAGTATCATTAGGCCACAGTTGACTACGATGAAGCGAGTTTCTATTGGGTTGCTTATCTTTTTCGTATTCTGTATTTCACAAGATTTTATTTGCCATTATTGTCATATTTGTTATTAATAGAAATAAAAATGTTTTTATAAACCTAAGCTAGCAGTGAGAATATTTATCGCTATTTTTTGACGTGGTATTATACGGTTTAAGACGTCCGTTGCAAGTTTTCCTCGCAAACCAGCAAGTGTTAAAGGCGAACGTTGTCGTCAACGCGTACACAGGCATGGCACTGACGTAAGTTGGGCATTGTTTTCAACGTCAACAAGGAAACGGCTTGCTCGCGTGTTCATGCACTGAATAATTGATACCAGACTATAAACTGTCCTGTCATTCTGTACGGTATCTTAGAACGTGCTGAATTTTGCCTTCGACTAAATTTTTATCTTCTATGCTCGCACTACGAAGCTGAAAATACCGTTGCTTATCTTCTTTGAACTTTCATCGGTTGGTTAATTCCAAATAAAGCCATTAAAATATTCTCTTTTCGCCATAAAGATCGCTAAATCCAGTCGTCGGTTTCTGGTTTCTCCTTTACGCATCGAATTTCCTTCTCGACGCCGTCAGTTCGGAAACTTTCGCGTCCATTTTTGCTCGTGGTTAAAAGGAATAAGAGAGAGAGAGAGAGAAGAGGTCAGAGGAACCGCGGCCGGTATAAGGTAGAATTATGTCACGGCTTTACGCGGGACACTTTTTATGGGGCTTCGTAAAGGCCGGCGAAACTTTCCTTCTCGGTAAAACCATTAGCCAGGCCCGTATATTCTCGTCACAAAGGCGAGCCGGTCCTCCGCCTCTCTCAGGCTATTGGAAACAGGTGTCTAAGCCGTGTCGCGAGGAAAGAATCCCCTGTGTCGTGTGGCGATGCGTCAACCGAGTGTCATTCTTTGTGCACAGCCTCGCTGGGATCTTGATTAAAAAGAGGAAACGCGAGCAGTCTGTAGTGTGAGTTTAATTATGGCAGAGGCGAGGTGGAAATATTTATAAATAGCGCGTACTTATGCTTATTTAATGGTTATAAATAAAGGGCGAGAGGAAACTAGTATCTAGTAGTTACTGTTTACTTCGCTATTTAGTACTTGTTATTTACTATTTGATACTTAGTATCTACTACCTGCTAGATATTTAGTGCTTAGTAGTTACAACATGGTACTGATATTACGTTAATGAACTGACGTGAAATAAGCAAACTACTACGACATGGCAGAATCTTCCCATAGAAAGGACTAGCTAAATCTGTCGCTACTATATAACGAAACAAACTAAAAAAGATGCGCACAAAATCTCACGAAATTTTCTAAATACCCACTCTGAATTTCGTTTCCGAATCTTTCAAACTGTAATTCAATTTATGAACATTTATATCAAGGCGATGCCAATACAACATATGTAATGATGTTGGAGGATCGGATCGATACAGCTTGAAGACATGCTGATCACTGATAACTTATCAATTCATTTTCTCCCTGAAGAAAATAAGATGGAGACAAACATCCGTTGGGACGAGAGCCTGTAAATTAATTACTATAGAATGCAAGGGTGCTTTGTCGCATGGTATCTTTATTAAACGAGTTCAGAGGCGAGCTTCACTCGCGCCTCTTTTACTTAACCGACATATTAGCCCCAGGGGCGGTCAATGTATTAACCGTGCCTCACTCAATTCTTTTCTCTAGCACCAACCAACGAAATCCCCTCGTTTCACGCTTTTGTTTATGCAACAAGGGGCCACGAAACTTGATATTGCAGAGATTACATGTTCAACTCGCCCGTGGAGACTTAACAGGGAATTTGTGGTGTTGCTCGCTGAAATATGCACAGGATATACTAAAACTATGGGCTTTTTTAAAGCCACTCTTAAGTCTTGTATATACTTGTAATTATATGACGAAGCTTGTAATACTTACATTCGAACTGTTTTACTATACTCGGATACGTATAGTAAGCAAATTTTAAGGAAAAATCTTTTTTAAGGCAATGGTATAAAAATGGTAGAAATGTAGATATGATATTAACATCCAAGTATCTAGTATCGAGGTACTAATAAACTGCATTAAGCAGATAATTTTTAAATTAAATTACATTCTGTTAAAAATAAGCGATAGAGTCCACGAGCGATAGTTTCGAATGCACAGTGTAGGGAAGCCAATCGAAGTTTCCTATTTACAATACATGTACGAAACAAATGCCTGCTTTCTAAAAATCACGGGCCACCGGAAATTCAGAATGAAATACCGCCGATAGTCCGGCATTCCGGCGAGTTCCTTGCACACGCCTTGGACAAGTCCGTTGCTTTATTCTTCCGATGCACTTTATGTGGCTAAAATACTTCGCATTCGTGGAAATTTCCGCTCGAACGACACCGGGAAAAGTGGTTTCCAGAAATTCTCCGGCGTCTGTCCACGCGTGACTGCGTTTAATTTCGAGCTTCGTTCGGGGAAAAAACGACCACCTGATCGAACCTCCGACTGCATCATAGAGAATCGAACGTAGAGAAACCGTGGGAATTTTCTTCAATTGTTCTCGACCAACGAATTCCACGATTCTACGAAAAAGTGTATTATATTTCACGCGTGGAGTAATTTTCGAAATGATTTATTCTAAAATCGAACGTCGACTTCGTTCCTCAAGATTCCTGAGAACGTAGAATAGAATAAATATTGTATAAATTACGTTGTTTCGCATGATCTTAACATTGTTATTAATTTACTAATATCGTTCAATATACGAAAGGAGTGTGGCCCTTGAATCAGGACTACATAGAGGAGGATCATCTTGACTTCTGAGAGCTTAAATTGAATATCAAACTTCGACAAAGTGAAATTTCGTGTGCACCAACCCAATAACGAACAACCCTCTAAAATACATCCTAATTTTCAGCTGAATCTGACAAAATTCGCAAAAATCGCTACCGGGAATCTTCCTGTAGCTTCGAGAATTTTCTGTTTCGTCCAAGACAGATGCAAATCGAGTTCCGTAAAGGGCCGGATGAAGAAGGTCTGATTTTCTTCTCGCGCAGCCGCCCCCGTAAAGGGTCGAATGATTTCTCGCTGAGCATCCTCGTGACAAACGACGCCGAGGAAAGCAATCGCCGTGAAAGCCTCGCTTGCATGCACGTGCGGTTCTTGATGTTGGCCAGCTTGTACAACATCGCTTGACCAGCGTGTTTCATGGCCCTCGTGAAAGGAAACGTTCCAGAAGCTCTGACGCTCTGCCGATCGTTGTGGGTTTGTAAGAATTTTATAAAGACACGTAGACAGGATATAATTGGGGTTACAAGGATCTATAATCCACCAATTGGATTATGAAGGATATTTTGTTTTATGTTCATTATCGGACTCTGGGTTTGACAGTTGTAATAGCAAAAATTACGAAAGATTTGTTTCTTCGTGTGGTTTTTCTAGATTGATGACGAGTTAGAGAAGCAAAAATTGTCGAAAAATTAACAATTTTTAACATTTTACGTAATTTGTGTTCATCGATAATCATTTATTTCGTAGAAAAGAAATTTAAATTCTCACACAAAAACACCTTATCAGGAAAGAAGGAAAAACATATAACAAGTCGATAGAATCGGAAAATATTCCAATACTAGTTTTCGATGTCCACAAAAAGAAAGAAAAAAGAAAGAAAAAAAAGAAAAAAGCAACGCAGAAGTTGCTCGCCCTCGAAACTTCGCCTATAACCTACTTCCACGCGATTTATGATTCAACGATGCCTGAAACTTATCATCTCCTCAACAAGACTATAAATCTATAGGAGAATGTAGGTAGGTACTTTTGAAAAATCGAAAAGTTGTCATTCGATGGGAAATTTCAGGGTTGATCTATCTGGTCGATCGATCGAGCCACGATCGAAAACGTAGTTATTATTAATAAGCAGCCAGGATAAATTGTGGCATAGGGGGTGTCCCGAGTTTCTCGATGACACGCAGTCCCCAGGCGAAGTTGCCGGCAGTTATCAAACTGTTCTTTCCTCCCCAATGATCCGGCAACTTGCTGGAAACGGACACCGATTCCGAGGGGAATGACAGGTTTAGCGATCAGCTGTGTAGACAAGCGACAAATAAGGATAATGACTTTTGTATATGCAGTCACAAGTACGCTGACTCGTCCAAGTATTTGGACACTTACTAGTACTTTCCATATACATATATGTTAAATGATACTAACTAGAAATCTTAAACATTCCTTTCTGATGCCTTCTTTCCTCAATAGTAGGTATATATCGTAGTTTCCAATATTAAATATTAAATACTAAATACTAAAATATAGAGTTTCAAATTCTAATAGTTTCTACATTAAAAAAAAGTTACTTAATCCAAGAAATTATTTCATAGGGATAATTATACAATAATATTCCTGAAGTTTTTTATGCAGAAAGCTCTCAACTAACTCACTAACATGATAAAAAAGGTTTGTAATATTCTCCAACTATTTTATTAAATTTGCCAGATATTCATCATGAGATTTATTTTCAAATTTTCCAAATTTCAAATTCTCTCTCAATTATAAATATTTATATCAGGGTTTATTCAATGTATCATCGTAAACCACCATATTCTTTTTCCGTCCCAAGATGTATTAAAACTATTCTTGATTAAAAAAGAAAAACGGAGGACAGAGAAGGGAGAAAAGAGGAAAGCTCGTATTTCCGCGCCCGTGCGGCGGCGAAGAAAACTTTCGTAATTAATAAGTAATTTCCTCGCTTTATGGCGGAGAGAAAACTGTCATAAAAAGTTGGCCCGCTCGTTTCTTTCTCCCCGTGGCAAAAACAATACAAATAAATATCGAGGATATCGGCGGCGTATTTCATCGCCAACTAATTCCCCGCGATCCTCCCTGCCAGATACGCTTCTCCAAACGTGTGAATGCTATCGATTACCGGGCACGTAATTAATTTCGTTTCCTAGATTGCGATTTTTCTGTTTGAAAGTTAAGGCGTTGAAAAACAATCGAAAGTCACGTTTGCGGTATATACAGAGTGTCATATAATTGCTGATATAGCCAATCAAAGTTCTAGGTGAAAAAACGAATAAAAGATTTAGACGAATATTTGCCCATTTTGAAAGTTCGTTTCTGAGAAAAAAATCAGTGAAAAATTTCAGTGTATTTAACTGCTTTTTCATAACAAATTTCAATAATTATTTATATGTATTTATTACATTCGATAATTAATGGGCAAAATTAATATACATTAAAACGAAATGTTAAACATTTATAATTGTTTAATTAGAAATTTTATTAATCCCGAGTCAGAGAAAAACAGAAATGGCAATTAAAATACGAGAATGTAAACTCTTTCTGGTACAAGCAATTTAGTCCACTTTAAACATTATAAAAATAACGACCGATTAAAAATAAATACTGTTTTATTGATCGAAGAAATATTTGTGAATTAACATTCAACAAACAAATGCAAACGAGATTTCATCGATATCCATCGAAAACCAGCTAATTTATTCGAATTTTGAACCTTCGTCCTATTTAAGCCCGCGTTTGACAAATGATACGCTTACACTACTTGATTAATGCTTCCTTCGTTCAAACCAATTGAAAGGCTTGTAACAAAATCAATTCGTATAAAATTTTTTGATTTCTTTTTACATAACGGTAAATTTTAATAGATTCGAGTGAAATTCACAAAATGATGGAACGCAAAATGACGGAAAGTAAACGATTTATACTAGTGAAAAATTGCAAGTTCCACGTTCTACGCTCATTATATTCTTCTGCAAAAAGATAAAAATCGGCAAGAGTTATTTTCGTCACGAGCCCTGCAAATATTTATCAATCTCCAAATATGAAACCACAGGTGACTGATTTTCAAAAATGACACGATACGATTGTCCACTGTCGGAAAAATCGTTGGAAAATCGGAAAGTTTCGGTACGAACGAAACAAACCGATGCGAAACAATGGAGGAGGCGAGGCTTTCGCATGTTGCAAGTGGATTTGTTTTCCATGGCACACGTGTGTACAGGAAAATCGAGCTCGTAGAGAAGTACAATTGACGCGGCTGACTGTTTGAACCGGCAAATTCAAGAGTAGCTGAAGTGGGGAATTTTATTACCGGTAACAAATCGAAAGAAAGAAACGAAAGGACAAAAGAACCGGAGAAAAACACCGGGGTTTGGTTTACATTCGACGAATAGCTCGCACAGCAGCTGACATATCGAGCATTTCCTTTTTTTTCCCCACGTCTTTTATATCTCGTTTCCGTTCTTTTAACGTAAAAGAGAGAACTGAAAGGTACTTTCAAAATTGATTCCGTTGGAAAGTTTCGATGGAAGTAATTATTTCAGAATTTTAGAGTTTCGTCGAAAATCGTTGTCAAGTTGAATGCCCGACGACATCTGACAATTTATTCTGTTAAAAATTAAATTCTGTTAATTATCAAATTATTTCCCGAGTATCCACGAATATCATCAAATCAACAAAATCTTCGAAGAAATCAGCAAACATTTCTTCGCGTTTGATAGAAACTTTCCCAGTGGAGTACAATACTAAATTATACCGAATAGCCAAGGATCCATGACCACAATGTGTCCAGCAAAAGGATGACAGCGGCAGAGAGAAAGAGGGATATGTGTAAGAGACACCTAACACTTGCAAAGACAATGTCCATTGGACTGAGAATAGAGCGGAAACATAATCAACAAGATGGAGTCCGTTGCCCTAGGGATTGTTCATAAATTATGGACGCGTTAATTGTAATGGAGTTCCCAAACCGAACTGTTTATTGACTTTGCGCCGTTGATGGACCTTTGTATCATGTATTTTGCCGGGAATTTCGAATATCTTGCGACGATGTTTCACAAGTTTAATTTACATCATATTTTATTATTATTTATTTCTAAGAATTAAAATACTGTCTTTCGGATTGAATTCGTTCACCGAATATTCTTGTGCGTCTTGTCGAGAATGTTGTACATCTTGTACTGTTATTTTAGCAGTTTCATTTATATCATATTTTGCGGATCAAAGAAGAAGTTAATATTTCAAGATTGCAAGTTTCTTCGGGCTTTCTTTGAAGATACTTCGCAGAAAGATACGCGTGTAGATGCTTTCTTCGTCCATTACACACAACATGCAACCACAATCACAGAGTACTGAAAATCTATCTTTGGATCGAAATAGACGCTCATTGCGCCAAAGATTTGTAACATAGCCCACAACCTGATCAAATAATGTACCTACGTAGGAAAGAAAACTTTTCAACGATTCTCGAGTCATAAGGTAATAGATAAAAAAGACGTTGCGTCTTATAGCATATGCGACATGCTCGCGCCTAAATTCGAGCCACGATCTCTACCTGCTGGTACTTAATGATAAAACTAAAAAGGAGGATCGGAGGATCTCGGATAAAAAGGCTCTCGTATTCTTTGATATAGGTATGGCGACAACAGCTGGCGCGAACACAGTTCTCGCGCATAAGCATTTTAAATGCGGCCATGTTCTGTACTTTAGATGCATTAAAAGTTAAAAAAACTGTCAATACCGGTTATTTTGAACGCTGTCCTCTGCTAAAAATGTATGTAACGCAAATGGTGTAGTCGGCGCGAGCGGAACCGCGGATGCAGCTAGTATTATATACAACGAAACGACATGTTTCAGAATTACTATCATTACCACGATCGTTATTATATTCGGAATGAATTTATTTGCGCAGAAAATACGAGAACAGTGCATCTGTTTCGATTTTGATAATATTGAAATTGTTTGTGGGTCGAGTTCATGCTTCGATTATCGATATCTTCGCTGGTGTATCTCCCCGGAAGCGCATAATCGAAGCTTTATGCGACAATGTCGGACCAGGATCTCCTCTCAAAGGCTGCTAACGCGTTTTCGAGATTCAAATTGCCCCTCCGTCTACCCCTACATCCCTCGAACGATATTACTCGATGAACGTGATTAATTAACGTGTCTCATTCGTACGGTGTAAAAGGGTTTTGGGAGAATTTTACGCGATCGTGAGAACTACGACAGCAGTAAAAAAGAATTTATGGCGACTGGGAAATTGCTTATCTCGAACGTTATTGTAGTTCTATATAGTGTAGAATTCGTAAAAGAAAATTCTATAGCGAAGAGTCCAAGTACTCACCGCATTGTTGGTGTGCGTTTGATCGGTTTTGAGTTCTCTATGGTTGCTGAATTGAACGTAAACTGCCCTGCCACGGAGCTGAGCCATACACGAGGCATAGTAATTTACCATCGTCGCAGCAGCATTTTCATCTGCCATTTCCAGGAATGCCTGCAACAGAAAATCACCAGAATATGGTTAGAAAAATCTATTAGATCAGAAAATTTAACTAGGACGATCGCTTTTTTATACATAAGTGATTTATCGTAATGATCTTTTGCCATCTGAAAACATCATTTCCCAAACATTCTATAACACATTCCATACAAGAATTGCAGTTTGCAAATCTGAGACATCTTGAGAATGCCAGAACAGAAATAAGAAAAGGAATTCCACTTTCGTGGACGATTTCAATATGGTCGAAGGTAAAATCGTGAAACGACGCGTTTTGAGATCCAAAAGAGAGGTTAGCTCGTCGCGCAATTCAAATATTAATGCAGAATTATCTCTGTAATTGAATTTCCGCGTATTCTTCGTCGATGTTACCTAATTTCCACTCGAAATTCCCTCCTGGTCACGGAATAAAACTTAAATATTTGCCGGGAACAATAAAAACTATTTTGCAAGGCAATTAAACGTCAACAATTCGATTGCATCGTCTTTTAAATATGTTTTTAATACGATAATGGGGCAGGAACGACTTCGAGTCAACGACCATACTGTCCTTAACAAAAAAATCTTAACAAAATTGAGAAACAATAGCAAATTACCTTAGAACATTTTAATATCATATTATTTCTTCAATTTTACTAAAATTTCGGAAATTTAACAACTAATAACTGTATATTGAACTCTACCGACTTCGATGTAGATTATGTAAAAAAATTATACCATAATTTTAATCTAGCGTGAAATAGAAATGTTAAAAGTAAAATTTAATTGAAATTAAATTAAAAGAATTTAGTTTTTAAGCCAAAATTTGTAATAATTTTGATGGTAAATGAATGTTGAAATTATAACGATGGATCAAAGGAAGAAATTCTGATATTGCACTGATAATTATGATACAATTAATAGAAGTGTAATGATTAATTGTAGAATGGATATACTAATAATGGGAAATTTAATTGGAAGAGATGTTTATGCTAGGTAAATTGTTATTCATTCGAAATTCTATACCGCCTGTCCTGCGTATCATTTTGAATAGAATAATTAGATTTATTTATCTAGAGAAGATTGAAGTTTATTTAAACATACAATTTTTCTATCTCTCGTCATATACGAGATACCAAAAATATTCATGCTGTATAAATAAGAATTTATTTATAATGCATATCTTAAATACCTCTTAATTATAGAAATGGGACAGAGTTTCTTTTCCATCGTACAAACGAAAGGAGTGGCAAAGTCAGTAATATTTCAAGATCTGTATGGAATGCAAGTTGCAGTATACCGCTTAAGTAACGCGAAGGGAAAAAAAGTAGGCAGGTTGTAAATTCCCTTCATGGGGCAACTACCGAAGAAAGTATGTTTCTGAAAATGATAAATAATTAATTGCACTTGGTTGGCAGAAGTGCCTTAAGAGATATCGATTTCTCGTTAAAACGTCTCAAAGGACACTTTTTCATTCTTCTCTTCCCTCCACCTTTAAGCGTTCTATATTTTTTCCCTCGAAACGAGGCATTCTCCTTTGAGCTCGCTGGAAAATCGAGAACAAGGGATACTTTTTAGAAAGAAAGAAGAATAAAAAAAAAATTCGTGAAAAATTAATTTTTCCGTAGAACCTATTCAGAGAAGCTTCCATGAAGATATAAATTCGTTCTACTTGCCGCGGAATGTAAAAATTAATATGAGAATATTTATAAACAACGAAAATAAATATAATAAAAATAATTCACGATTATATCGACAGATCGATTATCGACAGATTATATATCGAAAGATTATTGGGATAATAATTTCAAGATTTTAAAATTGAAACTGAAATTTCAACAGACAATTAATTTGAATGAAAAATAAAATTTAAACTAAATATTGGTTAAAATTAAGATCGAATTTTAAATAGAAAATTAGCCGAGTTTAAAAACAAAATTGAAAATTAAATTAAAATAAAATTACATACAAGCTGATCCAAATTAACATTACGATAATGTTACTTAAATATCGATAGCCTTTTAAACAATTCCATAATACTCCTCGCAATACTTCTCAAAATATTCATAAAACTCCTATTTTGCTCCTTTACTTATCTACATAAAAATATCTATATCCGAATATTCGATTCATCTTTCCAAAAATGTTCTCACAAATCAACCTCCTCTATTAAAAAGCAAAAAAAAAAAAATCACTCTACCTCTCCATGGAATAATAATTTCTTTCGCCGCCCTTAAAAGAAAAGAAATGGAAAAGGGAGGAGGAAGAAGAGGAGAAAAATCTGTCGAACGATCCAGAGAGCAAATTCGAGATTCCAGGTCGATTCGCGGAGGGAAAAGGGAGAAACAGCTATGTGCTTGGAAGGCATTTTTACATTTGCCTCGAAGCACAGCCGCCGCCATAATGGAATATCTGAAGTTCAGCTCGGGTAAACACACTTGGGACACGAGGAAATTCAGCGGAAAAGAAGCAGGATGAAAAGGAAAACAGCCCGTTTTCCTTTTTTTTTTTTTTTTTTTTTTTTTTTTTTTTTAGAAAAAGCGGCACACACAACGAAAGCTTTCATTTCAATTACGCCATCCCATTAAAAACCATGTACAGCTTCGATTGTTAAAAGAGTATTTCTCTTCTTTCTCATTTTCTATTAATTCTTGCATTTCACTTGCACTTGTTCCCTTTTGTTCGTTTGCGAATATTTAGAATTTAATTATTTTATTCATTTCATATCTTACTCTGTTTAACTAGAATCCAAAATATCTTTTTAACATAGACCTGACATTCTGTTTTTGAGCACATAATAATACGAGATCGATTCGTAAATGTTATTCAGTTATCAAACTTTAAATTACTAATTACAGGCTGTACATCTAATTTCGCACGCGAAGCAATTCCCTTTTTCCCTTCTTTCGTAATTCTTTGAAACTTTGAAATTTTATTTCGCTCTCGTTTCCCCTGTTTTCCTTTTTATTCCGTCCGTTCTCGGTTTCTCGACGTCTTTTTCTCCACATCCCTTATATTTTTCTTTCGCCAGGCTTTTGCTTCTCCTTGCCTGTCAGTCTACTTTTAATGAATTTCTAGTCTGAAAACTATATTATAAAGACAAGAGTGAAACGTTCCCCGTTCCTGACGATTCTCTGAATTTTCATGTAATTCCTCGAAATAAATTCTTGTATTACTGGCGTGACTATCTAAAAATCTATGTATTTAATACAAGAAAAGAAACGATACAAAATAAATAGTTACTCATGAATTATAAACGTAGTTCTGCCCGGCTTGAGAAAAAAATTAAGAAATAAGATTTTCGAATGATCGAAAGAATGGCAGTCGCGTTTCACCGCGTTTACAAAGGGAGAACAGCTCGAGGAGCTTGAATACTTAAAGCGTACCAACCGGAATTTAATAAAGAGAATCCGCTGTTGAAGATCGACAACAGGAATGCGGGAATTATTTTATTATTACATTCTGTTGCGTTCTTGAAAAATATTCGTCGATTCGAAATGCGGTTCATGAACGAAGTCTCAAACGTATGTATATATTTATACTACCAAGTAGGAATAAGAAAACCAAAATCTCTCAAGGTCCGAAAGGGTAAATCAAATCAATAAATGAAAATTGAGTCTCGAACATTTTGATCGCGAGAAACTTATTTTATGAGCGTTTGAATCATTGAATCAATCTTGAACAAATTTTCCGACCCTATTCTGCTTTAAAAAAAAATGTTCGATTGAAACAAATATTTTTTGCCATTAAGATTAATTGTATAACCCAATTTACCCAATTATTCGTCCCATATGCAGAGGAATTATTTTATTCAAAAGAATTCACGCAAGAAAAGCGGCTCGACCGAGCTACAGTAACGTGAAACAGCTTCGCTCGTTCGCTTTAATTCTAACGCGCGATTCCCATTAAACGAGTCGCAAAATCCGATCAAAGAAAGTCCCGGAAACTTGCAACAACTGAAATTAACGACATCGAACTATTAAATTTCTGCAAACTCTCGCTGCGACTACGTAAACAGGGAAATGAGGCGAGGCGGAGGAGCGAAGGTGTTTTAGAGAAACACGGAATTGCAACGGGACGACGATCACGCACAGGCCTCGGAAGGAAAACGAGACACCGGCATGATTGCTCTCTCTTCCATTGCAACTCGGATTTTCTCGAGAACCCGACGAAACGGCTCCGATTGTCTCGGTTAGGGTAATGCGAAATCTCGATCCTCATTTTGCATCAGAATTTTCTCATTTTGAATCAGAAATGTAAAAAAACATAGGAAAGAATTTTCCAGCCCCTGTTTAAAAAAGCTCCATTAGAAATAAAAGATTTCCACCCCCTTTGAACCATTTTCTTATCTAAAAATAAAAACATTCCACTTTGTCATTCCCAAGACAAATGTGAAAATCCAACGCCCTTTCAAACATATCCGCATAATACCCCTGTCAACTAAAGACAAAAAAAAAAGGCAGAAATAGGAAAAAAAGAAGGAGAATTGTGAAAAGTCATAGAAGGGGCTTCGTTAGAGAGATTTCCGGATGCGGGAAAAACGAGGGTAAATCGAATTTTGCGGGACGAACGATCATTCATTCGCATTTCCATGGGGTTAGTCATCGCCCTGCGAGAAGTACGACGGGGGAATAATATCGTCGGCAGTACGAGAACACCACCAGTCCTGAATTTAACCCCGTTAACTCCGTTTCGAGGCGCTAATGACGCATAGAGCCGCGCAATTGGGTTTTCGTTTGGAACGCGGGCCGAGCGCGCGGATTTCTCGCGAGGACTGGACAGGACACACGCTCGCGTGTCCTAATGTCGAACCGTGCTCGGCAATTGTTACACCCTTGATTGCCGTGAAAATGATCTATTCACCTGGAAATGAACGCGCAGTCGGCCTCGAAAGTTCCGGCGATTTGGTTGACACTTAACCTTGCTACGAATTTTTATATTTCGATCTTGCTTGTCTTTTAGCGTGTAAAAAGAATTTGTAACGTTCTCGATTGTGGTCAAGTTTCACAACAGGTCAATGTTTAAATAGAGAAACCCGATTTTCAGTGAGATTAAAGCTTAATTTGTCATCGTTTGTTCAATTAGAAATACAAAAAGGCAAAAAATAGATAAGACACCGTCCGAACCTAGCGAATAAATACCCAACGATAGCCAGCTTGCAGTCGTCCCGGAATAACGACGTATTCGATTCAGAACAAGCCTATTGATAATACAACGATAATGCAAAATACGAGAGAAATTAAAATAAAAGCACGGTAGCCCATTGAAGACGACAGAGGAGGAAAAGAAAAAAATGAATATTGAAAGTCATCATACACCGAAGGATACAAGAAAAAAAGAGTACTTAAATGTTAAAATTCCACTGAAGGCAATAAGAACAATATAGCTCAACCGAGGCTAGCTGAGAAAAAACATTTTACCACAAAGAAAAAGCATACGAGAAAATAATGTAGAAAGGGAATTATGCGCATTGCGCAACAGGTACAAAGAGGAAAATGTAAAGCACAAGTTATTAGAATATAGTCATAGGCAGTGCATCTGAAGGGAAAAGTAACGATGAACGAATTGCTGATAGTGAAATTCGAGAACTATTCTACGATATTTAAAAGCAATAAAGTTAAGGACATTTTTCAGTAATTACGATAAAGAATTACATACATACATATATACATATATATTAAAAAAGGGGGGGGCTCAGTTAAAGATAAGAAAGAAACTAAAAAATTCTTGATACGTCGTCTGAATCTCGCAAATAAATAAATATGAACAAATATCCAACATTGGCAAACTTGTAATTGCCCCAACAGGGTGAACAAAAGTTTCCCCGAAAATAAATAGAATGTAGCGAATTTCAAGAAAACCATCGTGGAAGGGTAATACGGAGACGAGGTTACGACAGTGGTCGCGTGTAAAGAGCCGTTTTCTCGATCTTAAGATCCCGTCCAGCCCAGACGAATCGTGATCCCTGGATTACCACGCGTAACCCACCCCCAATGGCGGCGGGGCAATCTTCTCTCGCCGCCTGTGTTCGCCCTATGTCGCCCATAAAGACGTTATTGGATCGAATTCCCGTGCCACGCCGTAAACAATCGCCCTGCTGGTGTGTTCTACACAGAATACAGCCTGTATGTCGTTCCGATGGACACGCGACACCGTCAATGGGGCGACTCGGCCATTCTTGGCGCTTGGATAGTGGACGCTGCGAGATTTCAGAAATTCTTCCCGATTTCTAATGAAAATAGTTTATTTGCAGATTATTTGAAACGTTACTGTGAGAGATTTAAGGGCTGTTTTAATACCAAAACTATTATGATTGGCTTTCGCTATTTCGTATAACGTTTAGTTCATTTGCAACTTCTTTGAAACGTTACTGTAGCAAATTGATTATTGTAGGGTTCTTTTAATATTAAAATCAGAGTTAAGGATTCTTTTTAAAATTTCGAAAATTCGTTGGCTCTCGTGTTTCATAGCAGTGCCAATGAAATTTCCAAACGTTTTATGTAACACATACGATATGGACACGAAAATTTTCTACGATAAATATCCAAATACTTTCGTGAGCCAATGTACGCTTCGATACAAGAAAGTTCGATATAATTTTCGCCCGGAGGCGAAAGAAAATTCGCGAGAAAAATAGAAAAGTGTAGTCTTGGGAATGTACAATCATCGGAAGAATGGGTGGCATGACGATAATCGTAGAGGCGTGGATATCCCTCGCGGTAACCAAGCCCATTACAAGGGTAGAGACCGCGTTTATGGCCTCGTAAATCAACTAGAGGGGGTGGCCATCGAGCGATTATTATTTTGTGGATACACCCGCCTCTCTGTCTCCCTCTCTTTCTTTGTACATACGCTACCCGTGAGAAGTTAGGAATCACCTGGTTTAAGAGCTACTGTGGACCGTTAATCATTGTGGTTTATGAATTTTCGAACCAAGCCCTTAGTATAAAATAGAAATTGTCCAAGGGTTTCTTTTAACAGAAAATTGTCAAATTATCTCGTAGCGCCTACCTAGTACTATTATCTCTCAACAACTTTAGATAATTCAGCAGAAAGATTCGGTCTTTAGACGCTAATAAAAATTCTTACAACTAGTTTTTAGCTTTATCAGATAGCCACTTTTCTTGTTAAGCTCTGTGAAATCATAGATTCGTGCTATTTTAGTATCCATAATTTTAGTTGGAAAATAAATCTCTGAAGAAAACTGTTACACTTGCATTGAGAAATTGTTGTCCCTATTCTTAATATTAACTTCGATAAACTGGCAAAATGTTTCATTCGCAATTACGAATTTAATGCTCGAAGTAAACAACGCAAGAAACACTTCGCTCGGATTACCAATAATTTTCCGTATCTGCGTCATTTTACCAATTCTAAAAATGTTGAAAAATTCACACGCACCATAACGTAAAAATCATTTCAAACGAGACTCGACGTTTCCAGCAGATCTCTGATCCCTCCGAGTTCGTAGAATGGAAAAATGGAAGAATGGCAAATATAAGGACACGTGTAACACACCTACACGGTCTTATACACGTATACAAATGCGATGGAAGTTTCGCAGGACAGGTCGTCCCAAAGGATCAAGGAGAAAAGCCGCTTCTGTCCTCGAACGGAAACCAGCGGAAGAAGAAAGAGGGTCAAAAGAACAGGATCATCCTTCTCTTTTTCTCTCCTATTTCTCTGTTTTTCTTTCGGCCCATGGAGGAGAGAGTCTTCTTTTCTGGACGCTCGATCAAAATTTATTCACGCGCAGCAAAATTCTCCGCGGACTTCCGGCTCTCCCTCGGAAGCAGCGATATTTCTCGACACTGTCTCCCACCGTTCCCCCCGTGAAATATATTTTCTGATTCTTATATGGCGGGGCTGACGGTTTTATTACGATTGATCTTCTGCATGCAGATTTTCTTTTACCTGTTTAGATGGATTTCTCTTAAACAATTTTTTGATCATTTACAAAGTTGTAATTCTTAATCGTTCGAAAATATAGAAACACTCGTTTTACGTTTTTTTCTTCGTACATTTTCCATCTTCGCAGAAAATTCACAATAACAAAATAAAGATATCTAATTGTCCACAACTTTAAACGATGGCCTCATCTACCAACGCGTACACAAACACTTTTTTAACAATCTTAATAAACGACCTAAACTATCAAAAACCTATCAAAACCTATCAAACTGCCCCTCCTTTATTTCAAACAAAAACTCTTCATCGCTTATGAAAAAAGCACCAAACGTAACGTAAGGGTAATTACGAAACACCAAATTTCCAACGATCTTAAGCAACCACACCATAATTAGTCAACCCACTTCGCAAACTCAGCTCAACCCAAGCTCTTCCAAATAAAAAGTATCGTCATCTTCAAACCCAAACCTGACCCCCTCCGCTCCGTTCGTATTTCCGCGATTGATGAAAACCGTAAGCGTCCGGGTGGCAAACTACCCCCACCATCCTCTCCACGAAGAGTAAGAAGCCGAGTTATTTCTGATTTAAATAAACTCGGAGGATCTCGTCTCGACGATTCGAACGAGGAGAGCCAAGGCTTGTTTGCTCGTCGACGGAGTCACAGGGGCTGATAGTGGGGGAGCCGGAGCATGAATGTAATTTATCCGGGCTATAAGGGATGCGAAACGACTACGTTTGAACTCCTCCATCCCCTTTACTGCCTCTTTCCTCCTCCATCTTTCCACCGTGCATCCCTCCAACTCCTTTTTTCTCCGTTTAAACGAGAAACGCTGCACACAGAGGGAAATATCAAGGGTTGGGCGGCCGTGGGGGTTGTTAAGGTAGAAGCTCCGGTGAATCAAAGAAATATTATATCATTAATACAGACCCCAGGGTGCAATGGCGCCGAGTGTCTGCGCCGAGTTTCTCTTACCCTCTCACCCTTCTCGGACCAACCCCCTTTCAACTCCCCACCAGAGGGTCAAAAGAGGAAAAAGAGGTTTCGAATATATATCTTCATAATTTGACGCGGCTTATGTACCGAGCGTAACCATTGTTTACGGCTTATAGGCTCGCTAGATGGGGCTCGTGCTTTATGGCGTGTGCGAGGAATCGAAACAAACTCGTGGATCGAGAAATAGTTTTTTTATAAGCTGTTGAACAGCGTTCTTAACGCTTGCATTGCATTTTTACATTTTTGCATTTTTAATGCTGCGATTTGAAGCGTTGTCTGGTGCTTCTCGTCGCGACGATGAAAATATTTTCCTCCATAAAATTTTTCAATAAATCTATTCGACGTTATTTGTCACAAATGAAACAGAATCACCTAGTATTTAAAATATTGTAATCCACTAGCATCCGTATCGCCGTTCCAAGAATCTAGCAACCAAAATTCGAACGTGTTTAGACAATAATCTTCAATTTTCACCCGAATTTATAGTTTTGAATTTTTGACAGCTGTCCTGCGCCAAATTTTCATCAGAACCGCTCATATTCAACCACTCTATAAATTCTCTAAATCCTGATAAAATCAATAACAAGCAGAACATGTTTAAAGTAATATAAAAAGATGACAAAACGGAAAAAGAAATTCCGAAAAATTATAATAATAGACAAAGTTCGATCGATTGAGACATTAATATATACACTTTTATTTCCCTTTGGAATAAATTCGTTCAGTTTTCCTCGGTTTTCTCGATCGGAACGGGAGATCGGATTTTCACCCAAAAAATTAATAAACACCCGAAAGGCTAAGAGGATTACCTCGGTTTCGGTTAAAGCTCGTGTTTCCACGAGTCTACAATGACGCATGCACACGGCCGGTTCTCACGGCCGCAACAAAACTTGATATAAACCCCCCACCCTGTCCCTTCTGATGCATTATGGTTTTCGCCGGACGAAGCTGCTTATAATAAATCATTCGGACCTCCTGAATGTTACTTCCCTCCCGGAGTATGCCTCAAATGAACAAAAGGGATCTCGTGGTCGCGTGATTCAGCTCCGAATGATGAATCTACGCGTCTCGTCTCGTTTCCTTGAATAATAATTAGTCAGATGGTATTTAAAGACTCTCTTAATTTTGCAACGATTAATTTAATTGAATTTTTCTTCCTTTCGTATTTATCTTTGTAGATGCAATTAGATTGTTCGTTATTTAGATAGGTGAATCTTAATCTTCGAATTTTTATTGCCACTTAAGTCTTTACCATTATTCAACAGAGTTTTGTAAAAGAGTGAGAAAGTTACAAACACAAAAATACGTCGAATGCACTCAATGTGCAAAAACATACAAAATATCCAAATTAGGGCTAGTAGCTGTTTAAAAAAAGTCCAATTCGAGACAAAAGCTCCAGCTCCAGTGACCAAGTACCACATTATAATAACCTTGGAACGCACACGTTCAGTTGCTCGCCAACTATCCCCTATTTTCCACCCAATGGCCATATACATATATATGTATATAGAGAATACGCAACGAAGCAAACTATAGTCTGCTATACATTGCACGTTGGAGCGTTTTTCGCCCGAGCGGTTCGCGTAATAATTTTCCACGGTACCGGAAGCGAGGTTCCTGCAGGTTAAGCTCTGATATCCATGCATTCTCGAGGGACACGTGGCTGGCTCCATTGGTTCGATTAATTAATTAGCACCCATTATCGAGTTTCAAGAGCGAGTCGAGAGTCCGCGCCGCGGCTCTGTGTGTTTTCCGTACCCTCGAGGAAGCAGACGGCTGAGCTGGTCCGGAAACGAGCCAGAACCTCAGGGAACATCCACGTTACGAACACATATTACGATATAGGGCGAAACGATCGGTCGGTTAACATTTTTATTTATTTCTGAGTCTACGAGATGTTTCAGAAATTAATGGCCAAATTCTACTCTCCCTAACGAACAGAGATTCGAAGAATAGTATTTTATTCTCTGTAGCAGCGGCTCCTAAAACTTTCTGACCCGCGTAACACTTGGCAACCAATTTTCCTAAACTGTGCCCACCGGTATGAGAGAAACATCGTAAACGCCAAGCAGTTGAAGCGCCGCCAACTCAGTAGACGAGTATGCTTGCTGTATTTTGCATTTTTCAATCTCTTTACCACGACCGTAAAATAATAATCACGAGAGATTCTAAAAACTATGAAAAAATGTGGGTTGCGCGAACAACATCCTTTGAGATAAAAGTTATTGATTGGAAAATTGCAATCAAAATCGTGAGTGAAATTATTTGCATCAAAAAGTTGAATAATATACGGCAACGGGCTAATCAATCGAGAATCGATGAATGCATTGTCCATAACAAGTATTTCGATCATTGTTTTGTAATTATCGCGAAACTTCCTCAATTCACGGTTTGGTAGATTCGGAATATTGAATCACCTAATGGTTGTTTCTGTTTCTCTGAACTCGGTGAATGGACTAATAGCGTTGCATCGTCTACCGAACTTTCAGCTAACAATTCCCTTCGATAACTTCTCGTTTTAGTCGCAAATTCATACCTCGTGTATTTCAAAAAATCAATCACGGCCATCGATAAAATCTTCTATTTATTTTAGTATATAGGAATTTTAGATTTCACTCGAGTAAAACAGGAAATTTATTAAAAATAATAAAAACATAAATCATAAACGTAAGTGTACACATTCCTTAGTTTACTCTGATAGGAACGATATCGCACATGTTGATTCTACGCCATAGATGAAGAAATTAATTAAACATTGAACAAAAGAAATGACAAGCCAATGAACAATTTCAATTACGGAATAATACAATCTTTCTCTCTTTGTAATCATCATTAAATTGCTTCTCCAGAGCCAATATGCAATAATAAAATTGATATCCCATTTGTCAAACTTTACGCAACACCAAAAATAAACGTGCTAATAACGGAGTGCAACTTGCTACTATTAACTTGTCATCGATTTATGCACCTCTAAAATTCACATTTTATCTATATATTTGTTCACGGAAACAAATCCCTTGGTATATAATGTGAAGAAAGAGGATAAATAGACGAAGCATACGTTATGAAGTATATACGTAGATATAAATTACAAGAAAAAATAAACATAAAATTTAGACGCGTGTACCTATAGCAAGCGTATTAAAGAGTAATATTAAAGAGTGAATCATGGAGCTGACCGAATACATCAATCCTCGAATGTACAGCGTTAGTATGGATAGCTGCGCGATTTACGCGATTAAAGTAGCCATATACCGTACACCGTTGCCCAGAATGGAGCAAATTGAAATTCCTCCAACTTTCAAAAGGATATCTTACCTACCAGAAGGATATACATACCTACCTAACATAAAAAATCCGAGATATTAGATGTATCTACCTAATATAAAAAGAAGAAACAGGTGTACACGACGAGGAATTTGTCGAGGAGGCTTCGAAAATCCAAGTAGCAAACCCAAACGGCTGCAAGTAGGGATGGAAAAGTTTGGTGGGTGAACTTTTCGCGAATAGATCGCGAGAGAAGTGAAAAACGTAACTAGCAACGGGGACAACGCGCGACACATACACACACACATACAATTCATTCCTTTGGGAGTAGCGAAAGAGGGAAAATACCGGCCCGCGGTTGGCCAATGGGAATCGAAGCCGCAGAAAAGCCCCTGTGAAAACTCTTGGCCGACCTCTCCGCCCGGTTACTTCCACCCTCGGAGCAACAACCCCCGACTTTCTGTAATTTCCTCTTTCTTTTCGTCTTCATCGCGGCTTCCCTCGTGGGGAAAAAAAGTCGCCTGCAAGCCGAAAAGCCGATCGCGTGCCTCTTTCGTCCCAGACTTTTCGGACTTTTCATGGGATGCTCGCTGCTGTGGGATGGGTCTGTGGTTTGTTTGGGTATACTTTGGTTTATAGGTATGTAGTATGGTTTTTTGCGTGTATTATTAAGTTAGTTGTAGGATTAATGGATAATGTAATGGATATTGCCAAATATTTGATAAAAATTATCAAGTAATATGATGAAATATATATGAATGGTCGAGGCTCGAAAATTCAGTGCGCTTCTGTATGTATACCTATTATACGTATAGGTTTTCTAGTATGTACGCTATAATTTTATGAAGCTTGAAGAAATCGGAACTATCGTTATCACTCGTAGCAGTAGGATATATTAGGGAAATATTTCTTTCGTTTTTTATTTGTATGGCGAAGCCCGTAAGATTGCCATTATCTTAATATATTTTTACATCTTGATAAAACGTTACTTGTAAGTTACTGTATGTAAATCTTTTTAATAATATAGTGATTGTACAATTTTTATACATTATTCCGCTGCATAGTTCTTAATGGGTTTACGACGAGACGTGCGGAGGGAATTGAAATGGATAATCAAAAAATTTCCTCGAATGCGACGGCACTGCACGATTTTCCATGAAGCTAGTTAAAAAGAATTCGAGTCCCTCGAGTATCTTCCGGCAAATCGAAACGCGGATAAAGTTCCCCTGCATTAGAAAAATTTGTTTTCGTTCGTTTTAATCAGACAGTGTTAGAAACCAGCGGATCAATTTTCAACATGGATTTTCAACTCTCCAAAGTTGAGTAAAGTATATCGAAAAAGTTCAAAGTCCCAAATGATTCCACCAAGGTTTTATTTTATAATAGATTGACGGTATGTCGATAAAATAAGCTGTAAGCCCGTACATTTTTACGAAGGCAATAGAACGCTACGTTGATGGATATTAATAACTAAATATTATAATTATCATAGCAAACCTAAGTATCACGACAAACGATCTTTTCTGTCTTCTTATTCGTTGAAAGAATATGGCGCAGAAATTGCATGGCAAATTTAAAATTTATTAAAAAATTTCAAATTACATCAAAATATCTTAAATTCAGATTTGCAGTCGAGAGATTCATACCCTTTGCCTACGCTGTCTTTGACTTCACAGTCTCCCTACATTTCTACATCGGCTATACGTGTTTGGCGGGCCAATCTCGACCAGGGGCCAACTTTTCAATTTTCCGTCGGTCGATTTCGTTGCACAGAGTAGCTGGGAACACGTGTGCCGTGTGATTCGTGTGTGAGCCTCGCTCAATTTCCTCGGTGACGAGCCGGCCGACTACCTGTAGACGAGCCGATTTATCACGGCCTATAATTGAACGGAAGCAATTTATTAATCGGCCTCGCGCGGCTATATGATCGATCCTACGCCATTGCGCGATTCTTTCATTCAAAAACTCTATTCCAAGGCCCTGAATGCAGATCCTGACCCAGCTTTCACGTTTTTATGCAAGCTTCGGCCAAGAGTTATGGGTTAAGGGACCGAGGACGTGGACCTTTCTAGTTCTTTTTAATTAGTTCTCTACTTTTCTTTCTCTTCCGGAAATATTGGAATTGTTGTTTTATTTCCTCGAGATATTTCGAGCAACATAATTTACGAGAAGAAAATAACATTCTGGGGATTTCTAAATTAAAAATGGATAAAAAAAGAATACCGGGGAGAAATGTTTCACCGTTAATGGAAGTTTGCAGAGTGAACAGAGATAAAGAACTGACGCGAGCAAAAATGTTGGAAAATCTTGAATGAAACTGTCAATCAATTTTGAGCACATCAAGCAGACAGAGAGTAAACACATTGTACGATATACGAATAAAGCGCGATTGTTTTCCTGGGCAAACATTTTTAATTAAAGCAAAATTTGAGAATTTTACTTCCGGATACTTAACTGTACTTTTATATTTGTATTATAATAATAGTAATTATTCAAAAGTTCGAACGATTCGACAGGTGGTCTCTTCTTTATTGTAATCCTCTGAAAATCCATTCAAACGGCATAATATTTGTCCCGGAAAATTTCAAATTAACGAAATTGAAGCTAATTCGCAATCGACTCAATTCTCGAAACTACTCCACGTGAGTTTATTTTTGGCGATCGTATCGGCTCCAAAGATCGACTTGTACGGCTTGACAAAATTATTTCCGGTTGACCGGACGAAAATTCACCACGACGCGACGAGTTAAACGACAGGATCAATGCCGAGGTTAGACCGAGCCAGGTCTTAAGCGAGTTACTTTAATCCAATAGCAAACAGGATGAGATCCGATTAAGCCGCGTTAGCCGGCTATTTCCAGCGATACCGACGCACCGGATCGTCTTCATTTTCTAACAGCTTCCTCCACCTCCGCGTTAACGTCAACGTTATAGCTTCTAATTCGCACAATATCTGGCGAATGTTTCTAAAAATTAGAAGCTACCTCGGAAGTTAAATTGGTTGGACGAAAGTTTGCTGGTGTTTGTTGAGATTCCGTTTATTGTAATCAATAGAACATTCTGACGAGTCTGTGGTTGAAAACCTTTTATCTACGTATACGAACAATAAGTTCATTTGCCTTTGCTATACCAGTTATTTACCAGAACTAATAAAATTTCACTAAGATATAATTCTTATTGTATAATCTTCTTCGCTAACTTATTAAAAATTAATTAATATTTCCTCTTCAGAACCATTCTCATAATATAAATAGTAGGACACGCTGAAACGATCCGTCTAATTAATCGATCGAACGCGAAGAATTACGTCCACTTTTGCAGCGTCACAGACATCTGTCATTTCATAACCGACGCTCAACGAGTTCATTCAACTCGACAGTGAAGAAGTTCATTCACGTCTGGCTACTATTGCGATATTAGACGGCTCTGAAGGGGCTTCTACCAACTTTACATCTAATTTACGTAGAATTATAGCCACAGAGTTAATCACCAATCTCTCTCCCTCTTTCTCTTTTTCTCTATATTTCTTAACGTGGGAAATAATTTTGGTGTAAAAGTAATTAACGGTCGAGGATGGATCATTTTCCTTCGCAATGAATAAATTCACTAATTATTCTAATGATCCTAATTTCCTAAATCGAAAAAAACATATTTGCAATAATTCTTATTTTTCAACTAAACTGTAAACTGATAGATTCTTTAAAAAAAAGGAAACGTACTTCAAATATATTTTATTTGTAAATGTTATTATATATGTATTTGTAAATGTATTTCTGTATAGAATTACCCGGAAGAAAATAATTGTACAATTATATAAATAGGTAGCTAACAAAATTACAGATAGTGGATCTGTTAAATATCGTAGAAAAGTATAAATAACATGCTAGCGAGAGTAAGGAGGTCGCAAGAACGACGATGCCGCATAAAAAGCCATTAACCCGGCCGATTAACCGCATTAATCACCAATTAAACGTGACTCTTCCGGGTTAATGATCAACGATCGTGAGCAACTTCTTGCACAATGAGTTTTCAGATAAATTCGCCACGCAGAAGTGATGAAAGTGCTAAACAACTGTATAATCCCGCAAAATCTCGATTCATTAGTTAGAGAGGAATAACCTTTTTTAGCGAATGCCAACACGGATCGATTAGTGCATTAGATAATACATGGTTCCACCTTTTTCCATAAGAAAATAGTTCCATATTTTCAACTTTCAAATGAGATTTCTAATTACATTTCCCGTCCATATTGACACATCATCTAACATTCATAAAATTCACGCAATTAAGCGCATGAAATTCTCAATCAGCTCGTAATTTCAAACTTACTTTCAAAATACGTTTTAACTTAAAACAATTTGATTGAAATCAAGATTTTTTTAGCAAGCAAAAAATATTTTTGTAAGATCGTTATTAAATTTTGTAATGATGGGAGAAATAGAAATCGTCGAGTTACGAAGATTACAAAATTCTGAAATAAAATTTCCTTAAAAACAACAGCTAAATTATTTTTATAACTACAAAACCAATCTTAGAATCTCAAAGATCTTCTTAATTAAAACTTTCTCGTGTCATCATAAAGAATCAACCAAACTTTTATGTCTCTTCTTCCATAAAACGCGAACTAGTTCAGAAACGGAAAGAAAGAAAAGAAGAAAAAAAAGGAAAGAGAAAAATGGAAGAATCTGTCTACTTCGGCGTGAGATCGGTAAAAATGTTCATTTCCGCGGGAATTTCGTATGGCGGCCGGAAGTGACCCTGATAAACGGTATTAAACGTTCCAACGCGTGCTTTGAGAGGTCTGAAAACGGTTTTCAGTGCTTCCGCAGCGTGATTCCACGCTCTTATTTGAATTTTCAAGCCCCGGTTCTCTGATAACGACATTCTAAATTCTCCAAATCTTTTCGTACCGGAAGTAGTGGTCATCAAGCTCGACTAAACGTCGCATAAATTATCTTTCTGCGCCTGTATATCTTTTAAACCTTTATTATGATCCTGAATGTAAAAATCGATATATCCTAATTTCTTTCCTTTATTATAGTCACGATTTCTGATTCAGAAACATTATGATGCAATGGCCATTTTACGTTTTCTCGAAGATACACCGTCAAGGGAGCGCTATATTAAGCCATTGCAATTCGTTCTAGTTTCTGACGGACGGAAATTAAGAAAAGAAAAACGCCCTGCCCCGATTGATTTCGTAGAGGATCTTTCCATAAGCTGGATTCTGAATTTCAACCGAACGTACCGATGTTACTGGTCTGAGCGGAAGAGAGAAATCTTAATTCGAGTATAAAACGGAACTTCTCGTTCTGGAGTAAGAAACAATTATTTAGAAAGAGAGAAAATGACCGGGCAAAGAATTCTATTTCTAGAAAGGTAATTTGATTTTTCCATTTGACAAGGGAATGAATGATCGGAAAAGCTACATTGAAGGGATCGTAAAATTAATAGCGTTCCGTGGAAACGCTAAATAATAACGTCGAACGCCTACACCCGCTGCTTTTAATTGCAACAAATCTCGTTATTCAGTTTTTCCTTTTGTCAAGGAAAATAATTAACAATTAGACACAGACCGTTGCTTAAGGCAATTACAGAATTAATAGCGTTCATGGTGGAATAATAAGTTCGGAGTAGGGAACAATGTAGTTACAAAACAAAACCATCACAGGCCATAAACCTCCACTTTCATCTCTTAAAACGAGCCTTAATCCTTCTCTCTGGCATACGAAAATCGCCTTAAGAACCGCACAAAGACGGATATAACAGAGTCGTAAAATACGACGGCACGATCTAATTCACGCCTCATAAAATTAAAAAAAAAAGAGAGAGAGAGAGAGAGAGAAGAAAAGAAAGCGGGAGAGAAATAAAAAGAGAAGACAATAGAGAAACAAAGAGAAAGAAACGGTCGCGCCTCATAAACCGTAATTCCCAGCAATACGAGAAGGAAAACGTGGACAAAACAGGAATTTCCTCGATTATACCGCAAGGACGTTGATTTCAAAACGAGTCTGCTGCGCGCGAAATTTAAAAAGCCGACATGTTTTTTTAAATTCATATGATTTCACAGAATTCGTGACTTTTGTTACGCAATATAGAATACGATATCAGACACGCAATAACATCTTCATTGGCGAAATAACACTTTGAGCATGAACATGTGTGACAACATTTTAAACTTGAGAAAGATGCTATACATGCCGACGAAATAAAATTTTCTACGGTATTATACACGAAACGTAACAAAGGGGAACCATGTAATAATATGATACAAGCCTGGCACGAAAATCCGGAGACAAAACCGAGCGTAAACAGCAAAATTCAGCAACTTCTTGAAAAATAAACAAGCGATGAATTACCAAAATTAAAAGCATCCAAAAACACGGCACGCCATGTCGTTCCAGCCTAAGTATTCTTCTCATTCTGTGTCTTAAACAAACGTAAATCTAAAGCGTCGAGTGTACAGTAAAGCTGTACAGCCTACTATTGAATTTATCAATCGCATTACGAAGTACAACGATGAGATTTAAAAATGAAATTTTCGACGAAAGCTGTGGCGCAGCGAGTCGACAGCGTCGAGAAAGTGGAATTTTCAATTCTTTAATATTCGCTCCATTTTCGTCACGCGTTGTTACTTCGTTGCTAAAAGAATAATAAATAAAGAAAGAAATAATAAGAGAGGAAAGAAGATCGAAGAAATATTTTTGTTGGATGGAAAGGAAGAACTTATGGGGGTTGGAGAATGTCAGGGTAAGTAGGTCGTGAATCACAGAGGTATGGGGTTGATATTCAGATGAACGAGCTTGTTACACGCGATACACCGTGGAAATCGATAGGTGCACGCAGCCAGCCCATCCTTCGATGCAATTTTTCCTCACCCCTTTTTGCGTAATGGGAATTTAATATTAATTCGATACGTCTGTTTGATAATCTAGCGATACAATTCTAAGGAATTTTCTCGTATTTTCATTTCTTCTGTTCTTTTAAAAATATCAATTCAATTACGAAAATATCATTCCCCATACCTTCTGGTATTTTTACGCATGATTATTATTAAATGTTATAAAGATTAACATAAAAAATTCTCAAATCGAGTTTCCTTCGAAATATCCAAGAAATGTTCCCTATTAATATTAACATGTTGCGCGTAATAACTCGAATAATAAAAAATATATTTTACAGAAATCGGCGAAAAATTCTATTAAATAAAAAATAGCATTACAAGCGTTTAATTACTCGTAAGACAAAAACTAAAAAATTTCACGACTTTGTCAGTTTCTCAACGTTCTCTGCCTTCGACAATCCCTAAGCTTCATCGATGATTCGTTCCAATAATCGACGAAAGGTACACAAGAAGATTCGCTATAGAAACTATAAACTGTAAATAAAGAGAGAGGAAGAAAATGGAGATATAATAATTAGGGAAGGAATCGAGGAGTCGCAGAAAGTTGTGCTCGCGTTTTGCCAACAAAACCCTCTGCTTCGTCTGTTTTCATTCCTGTTCACTTCGAGGCATCCAACCCTCCACCCTTACGAACGTTTGACCGATCGTTTAAGCAGTTTAAGCGGTCTGTGCCAAGTTTAATCGAATTTAAATTGAATTTAAAATGCTAATATAGAGAAGCACGGTGTTTCGATGCTCACGTTTTATCATATACTTCGCGTTCTCTCGCATAGAAGTATCCCTCCGTCGCGAAACGTTTCCATATTTACCGTTCCCTCTACCTTTTATCCTCGTTTTGCTCCACTCTCCTTCTGGCTTGTTCTTTTCATTCGTTTTCTTTCAAATACAATTTACATTTCTCATGCGATGTATAATTTTTGCGTAATTTATTCTCTTTATTGTGTCTATTTATTTTAGTACGTGACTTTCTACCTTTTATAATTTGTATGCTTACATTTTTATTATATCGTACCTTTTGTATCACTCATATCGTATAACCTGTGTATGCTATGGTCGTACTTTGATGCGTTTCACAATAGAAATACGTCGATGATTTCTACGAAAGTAAATAAAATCGCTCATTTACTCAGGAATAAATCGCGTTCGTTTTACAAACTTTATTCGACGAAACTTCGTCGTGTCGCGTTATAAACGAATTTCTCTTTGCGGATTTTCATTCGGAAGAAGCGATAAGTGGTTTCCGAGTTGGAGAAAATTTTGTTTTCACCGAGTTAAATTTATTGCGCCAGAAGAATTAGATTTTGCAGGAATACAGTGAAATTTCGTTAGGTAGAATGTTCCAAAATGTGTAACGCAAACTGGAAGAAACTAATTTATCTCGGCGAAATATAGAGCCGGAAATTAATTTCACTTATTTGGAAGAGTTACATTCGTGATTGTTCAATTCCATTATGAATTTTTTCCTCGCGTACGAATGTGTTTCTTTCGCTTCCGTGTGGCGAAATCATCGTTTCAAAGTTGATATTAATGAAAACAAGAAATTCGATATTTCATCAACGTGTTTCGTCATAAAATCGTAAAGAAATTTGAAGGGAAAAAGGTAGATCAGGTAGAACAGGTAGATCGAAGTGAGAACAAAATTCATGCGGAAACTTTACATGTAATCGATGATCGGAACCATAGTAACCGCGATACCCATCGGGAAAACAAATACAATTATGTTGAAAATAGAAAACAATACACATCGAGCTTTTTTCTTCTTCCAGCGCTTGCTGTGTCACAATTACTCAACAAGAACAAAATTAAAATCTGACAAGAAAATAAGTCAAATTATGAACGAGGCTCTTTCAACGGAATAATTCAGAAATTGTGGTATATTTCAACACCACGAGCAAGTTGTTAATCGCACGTGAAGCAGTTACAACTTATACATTTAATAACAAAAACGAGGCAACGAAATGGAAGATTACTTCGTTTCAGTTAGCCGCGTTAAACTTAGTAACGCGAGTTAATATTAAACCACGTAAATAGAGCGGGAGATTCTTCGGCCTGATACAGAGCACGAAACAAGCGGAATAATGCGAGAGGTTCGGCTTTGTGCCGCAACACGTCGCAGAACTGCCATTAAATATGTTTGAACTTGAAGCAAGAATTTCTCTTCGTTAAATTCTATCTTCGAATAAAAGGAGAACGAACATAAGAAGAAAAGGAAATGTCCAAAAGATAGCGCGAAAAAATTCCAGAATCTAAAGTAAATTTATTAAGCGTGTAAATATTTTTCCACTCTCTTCACAGCTCGAAAGATATCGTCACAACGCTAAAACGTCGTTTGCCGTAACAATCGTGCGTTTACCTGGACTTGTCAGATTTTCCATAAGAATCAACAAAGATGTGTTTATTATATCTATTTCGACCATCTTCACCGGCATTAACACATCACCCTAAACATACATTAGCTCGTGAAATACATTATAACGTAGTAGATTTCTGAAATCGTTGATAACATAAAGTAATCTCTAAGTATTTACGCATAACATACTTCGCGAGTATTCAAAGGTAATATATTCTATAAGCGCTCAGATACTTTCGTAACTTGCTAATCCTAAAATCAACTAAACCCAAAAATGCACCTGCCATTCATCCTACGCAAATTCATCCCAGTCAAAGATCAAGTCAAACAGCAGTCGTACACACCGAAGCATCGCTTCTCCGCGTATCCAAAATTTCGTGGAAAATCCCCCTCAGCCAAATTAGTCTTTCTCTACCGAAAGGACCGCGGACTGAAGATATAGCAAACGCGAGAACGATATCGAGAATTCAGAAGGCCTGGCGGGTCCGCGGAATCAGACAAAGAGGCCGACCGGCCGTTCCGGTAACCAACTTAACCGGAAACTTCGAATCAAAGCAAACACAGGGAAAGTGCCCGCGGGGGCCAGTTCGTCGGTTCATCGTGAAACTCGATTTACTATCCAGCACACCACCGCCAGCGTTTTCGCCCCTCCTCTATCGGATCCAAGAGGGGTGCGCTTTGATGCAACACAGCCCAAGCACCACCCTCATTGTCGTGTTGCAACAATGCGAGCTTACAGTCAGTTTGCGTGTAATTGGGAAGCCTGTTAGCCCCATGAGCTAGCGAGTGCACGATAATGATGAGAGTTTCCTGGCTGATCGAGTTACTTGAATTGTCTTAGACGAGGCTTTGGACGACAAGCTTGTACTTTGGAGAGATCGAGAGCCTGGTGAAAACGGGAATAATTCGTTTTTCGGGGTTTCGTGAAGGTTTACGCGTGATTCTGGCGTGATTCTGGCAGGATTCTGCAGAAATACGATTACCCACAGTGGAGAAACGCAAAAGAAGGAATGACCTATGGGGATTATATAACGATTATTGAAAAAATGTTAGATGTTGGTCGTAAAAATAGCTTTTGAAATCTTTTTCAAAATACCGATACAAATAGAAATGTAAAAGAAAAAGAAAAAATGCTCTGTTCCGAAAGTTGTCCTCGCTTATACTATTTTATTTGAGAGTATCAGAACTTACAACTTTGAAATGAATCTTATCGAATACTGACGCCGTCAAATTGAATAAATAAACGAAATACCATATTAATAGTGGGAAAATACAGAAAAAGATAAGAGTGGGGAGAAATTTGAGTTATCCAAGTTTGCTAGAATCCTGATTACGGATATTTAATGCATGTTAACGGAAACGTGAACGTTGTACGCAGGCGGAACGCGTGTAGAGCGGTCAGTACAACAGGTACGATAATGCGTGCTCTCGGTTTGTTTATACCGGGGGGGATTAAAATAATGCATCGATGCATCGGTCCGCCGCATTGAGCCAGATGAAGAGATTTAGCCGAAGCGCAAATTACATACGCATTAACGTGGGAAATATACCGTGGCCGAGGGTATGCATAAGCCACGATAAACGCATGTGCGTATATGCGTGCTCTTTGTTCAAAGGAGCGAGTAACGGGATTCGATGATTTCCTGTGATCGAGTGTGTCCACCAGTACGCGTCAACTGTCTCCAAGAATTTATGGATAACGCGGAACAAGGTGATTTATGTATCGTGACGCGATATTATACCTTTTTCGGTGATATGGTGAACTGTGAAAGTTTTTGATTAGAGTGGAATTTTGTTATACCGATGAGAGTAAGGAATCGATGAAAAACAGCGTCTTTAATTTCACGGCGTTACATCGCGTTGAGGTTAAAAATCTTTGTCTTTTTTTTTGTTTTTACTTATGGTTTATATATTATGTATAGTAGTATTTATGTATCATCGAAACTTATATAACAGAATAAAGAGTTCTTTCAATTTTATATCATTTTTCTTTATAAAAAAGATAATCCAAAAATCTCCGGAAACATGCGCTATATTTTATTTCAGTAACTGAGACAAAGAGCATTCCGATTATCTTTACAGTATTAATAAATCAGTTTGTATAAAACAACCTGCACGATATAACCCAAAAATAATTGAAAAAAATATTTAAATTCAGTAACGCTGCAAAACCCAAACAAAAATTAATTTCACTCAGTGAAATAAATTAAAAGATCCTATTTACTGTGTAAATGTTATATCCTATCAAATATTAGATTATATTTCTCAAATACTGGATCCTCGATCAAACCACGCCACAGTAACTCGAAGCAACTACAAAATGCGACCTCTACGTAACAAAATCGAGATGTTCGCCATCTTTCAGTAACGTTACATCGTTGTAATTGAAACACGTTGATTTAGCGATGCGTTTTCATTTAGGCAAACCTTCCGCCGGAAAATTACGCGTGTCCAGGATGAATGCAATCCTCCGCTAGGTCGAATATTTCGGTTTGGAACGATACGTTCCGCGGGATTATTTGTCGCTTCCTACGCGCGTTACACGCGATTCGGGATAAATTAATATTAATCGCCGTTAAACATACCGTTTATAGTTCGCTACGATTACTGACTCGTTGAATATGATTTTCGAATGACTTCTCGAATGACTAAAGAGTAGAATGTTTGTACGCTACTGGCGAAATTATGGTATTACAAAGTAGAAAATATATTTGTAGAATTTTCAGGAATACCGAGTTATTCGTTGAGTAAAGCATAGGAGGAGATAGCGAAAACGATGAACGTATTACGGATACCCGTACAATTTTATATCTTTCATTTAACCGAAGAAATAAAATCTAAATAAATTTTGGTACTATTACGCAGGGTTCGTTAATATTTTGAACCAGATTCGTGGAAATTTAGGTTTCTCGTGTCTGTACATATGTATGAGCAATTCTGTAGTTAGGTGGAAGACTGTTTTTACTTGCGGTTCTTTTGTTAAATCTGTAGTTGCGGAGAAGCGTTTTAAGTGGAAGGAAAATTTTTCTGAATGGCAGCTTGCACAAAATTTCCTTTTTCTCTCTGACAAACTAGGTTACGAAGTTGGTATTCCGTGAAAAGGAGAGTAACTGTATGAGCTGTCGGCGTTGAAATGCGAAATTTTGAAGCAGGTTTACATTAATTTTAATTATCCTAATTCGCTGAGAAAAAGTTTGGAAAGCGTAGCAAGTACCATCTCCCCTTTTTCTACTAAATAATTAATATTAATAACAGCGAAACCAATTCCACTTCTGGAAATGCAACATTAGTATTGTAGAGATAATTAAATAAATGATAAATAATAAATAAATATACAGATGAGCTCGTGCTACTGAGTCAAGATATAGATTCAATATAACAAAGGGAAGAGAAAAATGTTATAATAGAAAGTGAAATGCTTTCGAACGATGCATACGTTTTCCTTAAATTTATTCTATATTTCACAAACTATATTACATTGCATTTAATTATTTAAACTATATTTTAGCAATTACACTCTTAAGGAACAGCGAAAAAATCAAGAGCATTTGAATTAATTAAGATTCATCGAGATTCCTCAATATCTTTTCCATGACAATTCGCAAACTTTTTACCAATCTTTCAATTAGTCAACAATTTCCACAGAGAATACTAGCTTTGTGAAATCGTCACGCAAACGGATAATAATAGATAATGATGGTCAAACGGACGGTCATCGGGCCGAATCGATGATTCGATTGTTTCTGTTATTACTGTGTTTGGCCATCCGCGTCCTGCTTCCCAAGTGACTCGCTGGTGCGGCACAAACTGCACTTCCTCATACGGATCAAACGCGTTTTTACTTAAATTTGGCCAAGGCCACGACTAAATCGAACCTAAGTTCCAGTTTCGTATTCTGTTCATTTTCCGATCATTTCGATTATCTCTATTAGAATGACTTCGATCTTATAGCCATCGTAACATTTGTAAAAATAAGAACTTCAAAATTTATAGCAGTCACATCGTTTGCCGCTCCGTTTTTTTCAACTACAGTTCCATTAATTTTAAATTACATTGGGAGCAATTTACCAGGAATTCTGATAATTCGACCGAAGCATTATCTAACTTTTGATTCAAACAAATTGAATAATGACCATCCACTCGGTAAGTTTGGGAATTTGATTAATATCTCGCCTCATTACCATGTTAACAAGCCCTACTTAATTCACAATTATTATTAAATAGTTCATTCAACCGGTATTTTGCGCATTTGACCGACATTTCAAGCCGCACAGTCTGTACAAGTGGTTTTCACCGAGAAATGAATAATTAAATTCAAGTAATTACCTATCTTCTCTATTTAGCTCGTAATCACTACCATTAATTGACAATTCTTTCAATCGAATAATCTTCTCATTTAATAATTATTCATTCAATCGCGATTCATTTCCCGCGATCTCGTAAATTTGAAAAATTCTAGAATCGGAAAATCTACAACTGAGAATTCTAGCATTGAGAATTCAGGAAATAAGAATCCCAGAAATGAAAATTTACGATAATTTACGCAAGAATTCGAAGAATCAGCATTGAAAAAAATACAATGAAAGTTATAAAATTCAAACTACCTAAGTTAAATTCCAAAAGTGCGGAAATTAATTAACAATAATGTTGGAAAAGAATGTGAATTCTGAATGCGCGGTAGACTCGGTGAAAGAACATTGATATTAAAAAGCTCCGTCTATTTTAATTCAATTTCTAAAATTTACTTGGATTCTTATAGAACTACGTAAAATGAGATTTTAGTAGGTTGTCACTTACTTGATTTTTTCCTTTGAGAACGAGAACGTTTGTAACACGGCCGAAGGGGACGCCAAGATGGATGATTTCACCCTCTGATACTTCGTTGGGGATGTTTCTGATGTGGATAACCCTCGAAAGTTTGCCGTTGTGGCTCTTGTCGAGTTTAACCTGCGCATACATAAAATTCTCATAGTTAGTCAGAAGTTATATGCTATACAGTATGTGTGTATAATAAAATTGCAAATAATCCACGACAGTTTCGAATCGTCGAACTTGAATTTCAAAATAAATAAATATTTTCGTTTTTTAAATTATAGCGAGCTATTAGAATATTTGATACGCGAATGAAACAAATCCTTATTCAAATCCTATCTGTCAGTCACGTTCGTAAAAATATAAAAACGCATAAAAATCCGCGGTCGACTTACAAACGATATAAATAAAAAAGCATGCACACAAAATATTTCCAAACACTGTATCGAATAAAATTGCATTCGTTCCTCAAGGGTGCCGGCTTTTAAAATTCCATCAACCCTCGTTAAAACGGGGGTGCATGCGTGCAGACCTACAGCACTTCCGGCCTAGGAACGAGGCCCCGGTGTACAAGTAACGAAACTTTTCGCCCGCTTTCGTATAAATTTAAATCGAAATCCCGCCGCCGGCGGAATTTTCAATCACGGCTCAATCTAGTCGAGACTCTCGGCAGTCACTGCGTCCCTTTTCGCCCCTCTTTGCCTGTTCTTCCGCTTCTGCCGCGCGTCTTTTCCTGTTCCCTTCCAGCCTTGGTTCCCTTTATTCGAGGCCCGGAGCTTCCCGTCGGGTTTAACCGATCGGAAAATGCGCTTCTTACCGAGTTACGGAAGACAGATACTTCTGCAGTCTCTGTACACCCTTCCCAGATATTTTTCTTCTTCAGGGGGCGAGGCTGAAATGTTGGTTAAGGTTTCGTAGCTGTCTGCTCGACGTGTACGAATCTTTTCTTTTTGTTTCGGAAGTAGTTACTCGTGAAGCGGGTGAGATCCTGCTGTTTTTATTGTTTAAGCGAGTTTATGAAATTCATAGGCTCTGAAACCGCGAGAAGCGTACGAAGTTGAAATGGTATCGAATATGCAAGAATAATTTCTGTTCTTTGTAATATCGACGAAAGAGTTGTCGGAATTATAGCGTACCTTTTGGTGAAAGGATGGTTGGAATGGCTTTTGACAATATTCAGGAAAACGATGAGACTACTAACCCTTTGCGGACGCGTCGGTATACAGCCACCAGTGCTTATCTATCGTTTTTAGCGATAAGGCAGCTAGGGTCATAACATAATAAACAATTGGAGTCAGAATGCAGCCCGTAGAGAGATACCCTGGCCAAATCTTATCTCTGTTTCAGATAAACTTTTGTAACTGTTTCGGATAAACTTGTGATTGGGTGTTTCACAGCGTATTTCTATCTCCGACGTCAGTCTTTTGTGGAAGCTAACAGTCATCCAATCCGTTCAAAAATTTATCTATCTATATACATATGTACCTACATTGAATAAAGACACTTTTCATTTTTACTACTCGAACATGGAATGCAATTAAACAAAGATAATCCGTAGAACTATAAATAAAGAATACGCTTTATATTATTATTATTATACTTATTATAACTCGAGATATAAATAGAGAAAGAAGTAAGGGAACGTATTATGCGGTAATTGAAGAGTAACGATTCGAAATCTTGTGTGTATCTAGTGCATTGGAATTATACGAAACGATGCCCTCATTATGGATTGCACACGCGCGCTCCACTATCGAATAATACACGAATATAATACGTCATTATACAAGCACCGAGAGAACCGATTACTTCGCATTCAAATCGTACAATATCGTCGTCAAAATCTCTCGAAGGTAAGGCAAGATTTAATCCGTGCCGACATTATTCCTTAGAACCACGATAATTCGTATACTATCACTGTTATTATCCACCTTATTTACATTCGATACTTGTCTTTAAAATACCTCGAATATTAATGCCAGATATTGTTCCTTTGAGGCTTGTACTTTCCGTGTTTCATTGGATTTATCCCATTTTCAATTTGACGCTATGAGAGCTGATGTTGATGAAATACTACGATTAGCAAATCGCGGATTTTTACGCATTTACGGGAAATTAAATATCGCAAGATAGCCGAAGTAGAATGAAAAATATGTTTCCTTTGATAAATCGTTATTTTGCGAAAGGAAATCAGGTAGGTCAAGAGAAATTACGTATCTAGGTATTTATTAAAAAATTGGTCTACTCGAAGTGACAGTTAATAAATCACGAGAAATATATTTTTGAACGATACATGATCAAAATTTGTAGGTGTACCGCTATTGTAGACGTCGATTTGCCTGTCATCCTCGTGCTTCCCGGAAAAATGCACGTGGCAGATCGAATATCGTTTCTCTATCATTTATCTTGTCGCCGATAGAATGACGATTTTGTAAAAATTTGTCGACAAAAATTCCAGCCAGCTTTTCTAAGAGTTATTCTCATAAAGAACAACTAAAACGTGAAAATGAACCATGGGATAAAATATAGTCAGTACAATACGCTCTATAGTGTGACTGGATAAAAACTTTGTATAAAATTGTCGACAAAGGTTCTACTCATTCTTCCAAAGCATTTCTTCCTAACTAAACAAGGAGGAAAACTTCTCAAAAATGTCCATCTAAAAATTTCCCGAAAATTTCAAAAATTTTTAAGAATTTCTTCGAAGAAGAAACTTTTAAGAAAAAACTCCAACTTATTTCGGATACGTATCTAAAAAAATATTGAAAATATTAAAATCGCCGAGATTCTTCCGCATCTCTAAATTCCACCCCAGTTATATCACCCTTCTCAATGTCAAAGCGCTAAAAACGTTCAACAATGCAACACAGAAATCGAAGTAACCGGGAAGGAAGAAAGAGGAAAGAAAAGAAGGGTCACTTTTCGACGTGTAACCACTGAATACTCTTTCCGGTCCCGTGGACAGGGGCTTAAGGGGTGGAAGAATCGCCGCGGGAAAGAAGTCGAGGGTTTAATTTCAAAGGTTGGCCGAATCCGTCAGAAGCCACTCGAAGAGACTCGAAACTCGGAAAGAAGCGTGGAAAACTCGTCGAGTGGATACTTATATTATGTACTCAAAGCTTTTCGAACGAGAAACAGACAATAAACGAGAGTGCATTATATAAATTTTATTACAGTGACGCGAATAGGAAAAGAAGTGACAATAACGTAAGATTTAATTGTCTTTAGAATCATACATTTAATTGATAAATTTGAAATTGAAAGATGTGATTGTAACATGATTCTATAGTATCGATTAGAGTTTCTTTGGTATCTATACCACTCTCTATAAATCGCATAATATCGATTAATTCCAATTTTTATATTATTCCTTGTTTCCGTAAGCATAATTTCGTTTTGCAACGTAGCAACGTTCTTTTTACTTGTTACATTTTCTTTCGTTCGCTACTATAAATTCAAAAAGGAAAGGGAAATAAAAATTACTTTCAATTCGCCTACAATTTCGCCATTACAATCATAAAAAATCAGCGCCAACGCAAAACCGAAAACGAAAATAGAAATATAGGGACGAAATTGGACAAAGGCCCAAATAATATAGAAAACAATCGCAGTGAAAAGAAGCATGGTTGAAAAAAAGATGTGAGCTGGAAAGTTGAGCGCGAGCAATTCCGAAGAAGAGGCTATCAAATGAGACACTCGAGATGTCGAGGACGAAACGATGCGGTACGCGAGTGCCTGTCGATCGCAGAGGAGAAGAGGCTTAATTGGCCGGCGTTTTCCTCGTTTTTGCAAAGGTAGCTTAGGCCACCGAGAAACGCTGCAAACAAGATTCGCTTCGAGGACCGTTCGATCGTTCTCAACGACGACCTCGAGGACCTACTCGTGTGCCTGGACAACGTGTTCTCGGTGTCTTCCTTTCATTCCACTTAGCTGTCCAAAACTTCGACCACTTGACCAGTGCCTTTCTTCCAGTTTTTCCTCTTTTTCCCATGAAATTTTGTAACAATTGCTATACGTCTGCTATGTTATAGCATTAGTACTTTTTTAATATTACCAGATTGGAAGGATAACGCGAAAGTTTGCCTACTTTTGTACACGATACTAATTTATTTTCACAACTATACTGCAATTATTTTTGTGAACACTTTTATTTTACGTTCCTTCTTACACACAATTCATCTTTATACGCGATACCAGCACATTTTTAGATATAATTGTACGATTATAATAAATAATAATTTTTTTCTCCTCCTTATGTAAGGGAGAATAAAAATTCGAGTTATAAAGGGTTAACCCTAAGGGACGATAAAAATCCTACTTTCACCCCCTTTCGTGTTTCCAACCAGCCTCTCGTCGAGAATACGTCTTCCTTCATCCGAGCCGATAATTGGACATAATGGAGGCAATTCGCGGAAAATCGCTTGTAGGAAATGGGCACCGTGACCTCCTCCCACCGGTTGATAACGAGGGAGGATGCGCTCCGCCAACCGGAAGTCAACATTCCAATTCCGTTAGAAAATGCCTCGACACGGAATACCCTCTCTACATCGGAGGGAACAAGGGATACCATTCTGCTCTCTGTTTTCTCTTTCTTTTACTACACTCTGCTATTCCCTTATTCAATATTTAAAATAATTACAATTAGATCGTGAACTTTTGTGCAAATCCATATTTTTATGAATACTATTTAGATTCCAAGTCTTAATTCCGAGTCTTTTAAGACTCTCTAAACTGTTGCAACCATGTGTGTTTCGATACTATTAATAAAAAGAATATTATAACTGATCCGTGACATTAAATAAATTCAAAAACCCTAAATTAAAAGGACGGGAACAAAGAATGGGATTCTCAATTATCATATGGCTGAAAATGGAAGGCAAAACTATAACGTGGCTCGAACACAAGTCAAATACCGAGAGATCTCGTATTTCAAAACGGGACGTGCGGCAATATGCAGCGGCAAACAAGTTCAAACACGCGAGGAGCAACCGATCCTGTCCCAATAATAAAAATCAACTGTCGTATTATTCGAGGAGAGTCAAGCATGGTCCACGTAAAAGAGATTCCCATCGATATCGCCCTGCTTATCCTGTTTCATCTCGCTTGCTATACTAAAAGTTCCCCATCTTTTCGTCCTCTCTTCGCTCGATAGGATCTTTGCCAACACGATAGAAAATTCACTTCGAATTTATTAATAAATAAATAATATACATAAAATATTAAACGTTAAGTATTAAAAATTTCCTTGTATTTAAGATCCTAATTCTTATAAGCTGTTTACTAAATATTTTACGATTAAGATCGTGTAAACGGAAACGTCGTACAATATATATAAGTCTTTTAATAATGTGACAACTATTTCTTACACTTTATCTCGCAATTATATAATCTATCTCAAGGCAATGTATTTTTAGGAACAAGAGTATAGGTAAATATTACAGAAATATGTCTTGGAAACGTATTGTGATCACGCAAAGACCTACTGACCACGTTGTGTTTACATACTTTTCGTTTCTTCTTGCATGGCCATGAGCTACATCAGAATGAATCGACTGCGTTCGTACAGTAAGAAAAGAAAATAATGCGTAGCATGTAATATCTCATCTTAGACTGTGCAAAAATATGTCGATTTTAATTAAAGAATAATTTGGCCACTAGAGCAGGAAATTTATGTACAGTTCCTCAAAAATTAAACAACTTGAAAATTGAAAAGCGAGGAAAGTATTTAACTGAATATTTACATGTTTATATAATAATCTAGTACACGAAATATTAGGAAATAACTATAACCAAGAGATATATGAATAAAATAAGAAATTTCAGTAATACATTTTCCATGAAGCACTCTCAGAGAAATTTTTAAGTATATTTATATATTAGTATAATAATATCCTGTGTAATTGTACTCTAGCTTCCTATATGCAATGCATTAATACGCTTGTCAAACACCATATAAAACACTAAATAGTTATAACCTGTATATATCAAGAAACAAGAATACTGAAAGATAATTATCATTCTTTGAGAGCTTCGTACTTTGTCACTGTAAAAGAAACACATCTTACGAAACATAGCAGATATATAAACAATGCCGCCATATTGCGATATGCAGTTTGATTCTCGATATGCAAGCAATCGATATAAATCTTCAACTATCGAAACACGTATCATATCTTTATACCTAATCATTAAATAAAATGCGGCCAATAAACAGAAATTAAAAACTTTGGCGTACAGGCAATACATCCAGCAAGGAATCTGGACCGTTTGTTGTCATAGAGTTCGCGTTTTAGATCGTTGCGCATGTCCATGGATCGTTCGAACGTCGACACACGAAACTATCACTGATGCGACACAGAAATACAAAAATGCACATGTCATCAAAAAAAATATACAACACTAACGCTCGCGAGTATGTTAAACAATGACGCAACAGTTTCCGAATCACGGCACATCCAAAATACGGCGAAAAGCAAGACTGAACGCGGGAAAGTGATGTGAAACGACGACCGGTCAATGTCACGTTGATGCTCGCCCGTCCCCGTCACTACTCGGTTTCCTTCGGTTGCGCGCGCTGTCGGTATAGGAGTGGGGGAGACTGTCGCCCGTATTAAATATAAGTGCGCGAAAGATGAATACAAATATGCTGTTTGCGAAAAGTATTTGTATTTTATGATTAATAAAGCATGTTGAAGTATATTAAATTTCGTATTATTTAATCCACCGAATATTTTGATATTCTGTATATTTTTGTATACTATGTGTACTTTTTGCATTTTTGCAGACTTAAAATTTCCTACAAGCGAATAAAAATCTGCAGTCTAGTTATTAGTATTCTACTATTTTCTGTTTAGTCAGACTTACGCTTTATCCTGTTTGTATTTTAATTAAGAACCAATAATACGCCATAAATACAATCTAATTTTATGACAATTCTATTTTATAAAAGTTTATTGCTTTGAATCACAATGTTTCCTTAATTAAAAAAGACAAAAATTATCCGTATCACCTTGTAAAAGTCATAGTATAAAAATATATCTGAAAAAGGAAGTAGAAGGGAAAACGCACGCGCCAGGACGCAACAGGCGACGATATGCTTGCATCCCCATTAGAATTCCAAGTAGGTTTCCCTTTTTCTCTTTCCTCCCGTTTCGCTAGCCATAACTTCCGTCCTTCAGGCATGTTTCCACCCTCGACCACCGACAGGAAACCCAGATTCTTTTCTTTGAAGACGAACCAGAGTGCAGATAAGCCAACACCATGTCTCCCTTTCGCGACAAATGCATTTCAGTCAGCAGCTAAGTAGAGTGCACTGAGACAACCTCTCTGATTATGCAGAGTACTATTATGGAGAGATATGCTTTTATAGATTATGCTTTATTAGAAAATGCTTCTTTTATCTTTTACCAAGATTATTGAAATTTTTCAGAATTATTACGAATCCTTAATTCATTGCGATCTTATCGCGTGTTTTTATTTCGTTGTGAATTTATCGTCAATTTTAGGATTTTTCTAATATATTGCGAATTTTTAAGTACTAAAAAATACGCCATTAATTATTAATTAACATGCAAAGTACTATAGCGTTAGTCACAATTTCTCGCACATTTTAATTACTCCTCATTAATCTTTGCATGAAAATAAATACTCGCAATCTCGAACCGGGACAATAAACTAGCATACATATCATCGTTTTTAAAAGCATCGACGCACGATAAATCAACTGCTTGTTCTAGTAGCGAGAAGGAAAAGCCCCGAGGAGCATCAATTATCCGGACAAGTCAGAAACATACTAGTCGAAGCGACGAACAGAAAAAGAGGAAAGAAAAAGGGAAAAACAGGAGAAAACGCTGTTCGAAAAGAATCGAATGCAAAAGAGCACTTTGGCGTTCAGCCATCGCTCTCGATCTTTCATCGAATCGAATTAATTGCGTCTGGAAGAGGGAGAAAGATGCAACGATTCGTGGCGAGAGGAAACTTGCGCGAAGCAGGCGAAGAAAAATCGAACGTGACTCGTCTTTCGTTTTTCAATTATACGTGGTAAAGGATATCGACGATTCTATAAATGTACACCGACCGTGGCGGAGACTGATGGATGAATACAGAGGCAGGAAAAAAGCAAAGGAGCCTGCTGTTCGTTTAATTGGTCGCCACCCCTTTCCAAGTGGAATCGCCCGAAGACGAATGAGAAATGCGAAAAAAGGCGAATCAGAGCGAACGGATGGAAACGACAAAAAATTATGTGAAAATTATGTGAAGACATTTCAATATTATTGTCGGTTGGCGTGTAAAAGTTTCGATAAAAAGGAAAATTACAAGATGAAATAATGCGGAAGTTTTTCTTGAAATGATTCCCTGAATGGGTTGTTTCGATGAAGAAAGATCTACCGCTTTGGTAACATCTGATTAGATTTTTCAGACGTTTCGAGTAATATAAAAAATTGTGAATTCCATAGAATTTTCTTCTGGTTCAAGAAAATTAAAGATAAAATCGAGAATTAGAGTGTTTCGTCTAGAAAATTGTCGATATAAATAGCTCACATTTTTTGCGTTTATAAAATTAATTTTACGTTAAATTTAGATTTAGTTTTAATATAGAATTAAGAGCACTTGGAATTATTCGCGATGCTTTTGATGTTTTAACTTTCTAGACAGCTCTTTTCGATATACTGAAATTTGAAAAAGATCAGAGATACAGAACAAATTGTAAATTACTACCCACAGCGCAGAAACTTTCAGCATAGAGTATTTAATACCTCGCATATAGCAACCCTAGTACATCAAATAGTTACACGAGCATAAAATAAAGCAAGGAAAAGGAAATATTCTGGTGTTACAAAAACACGGTCCCCGAGAGCTACTCGATCTCCATCCCTGGCGTTCATCCCCTGGAAAGACTCGCACCGGTATTATTACAAAGCGACGCATTAAACTACACGATATTTTACTTTTATCTCGATTTCCCCTAATAAAATAGCCAGCCTTCCCTTCGGTAGAACGCTGGTGTGCGTTCATGTAAAAGCCAGTTGCCACCATTTTTCATCCCTCCGACACGTCCCCTTTAGACTCATGCTCGCGTTTCGATCACGATGAATACACGCCACCCGATATCGATTTCGATAGGTCACTTGTCCTTTTTATACGTATACATTGCGAGTTCCTTTATGATTTCTCTGCACCCGGCTACATTTTCAATACCACCCCCTAGCAACGATTCATCATTCCATCGACGAATTTACACGATCGGCGGTGGTGTAATATGAAAAAAAGGAAAAGAGGAAACAGGTAGAACGAAGCGTGCTATCTGATTTTATTTATTTGGTTTTCGATTCGTTTGATAATTAGGTGTGTCAATTTTCTATAATTCCTATAAAATAATAACTTTGACGATTATTTCTTCTAGTTCGATATTTCAGAACGAATATTTATCAAGGTGTCGATTCGAACATCGAACTTTAAGGTCGGAGTAGGTGAACGTTTCTAACATTAGAGTAATCGCGAGAGAAAGTAGAGAGAGAATAACCATATCGTATTACATAATTAAATTCACGTTCATGAAAAAGAATATTAAACGAAAAAAAGAATAGTACAACTACCTGACTAGAACGAAATTCAGGCAATAGAAGCTGCGGAAAACAGCACGGTACTTAGATTCAAAAAATTCAAGTGAAATTCAGCGAAACAATTGTCATTCGCTAGTACCAGCAACCAGGAAAACGCTTCAAAGATGAAGAAAATATAAAACAAAAGGGAGTACATCCTTCAATGGCAGAGGTAGCTACGCAAATGACACTAAATTTGCCTGTATTCAACGAAACAAAGGCGCTAACAATTCTCTCTCTGCATCACGCAAGATAAAAGTTACGGAAAACTGAACGAACGAACCATCCTCTGTCTACCAAATCTATCAGTATCGTATTGAAAAATAAAAAAATGAGTTGGGAGAAGATATCCTTTGGCAGGAGAGAGGACCAATTGTATCCAGTGTCACAGCGTAGTCAGTAGGTAAACAAGAATGAAATTCGATCTACGTAGAAACAAGGAAGCCTAACAATTTCTATTTTCGTTGGATCAACCCTTTGTCATGCAATATTCAGATACAATCGAGTATGGTACTTCCTAACGCAATAAATGAAATATTACATCATCTTGAAAATTTCCACACGAATATATGGTTTATCGAATAATTTCTAGATAGGTACAAATTTTAAAGAATCGGTAAGTTTATAATACACATTGTAGATCGTTTAAATGTATGTAGATAAATATTATCGATTTCTTCTAAATCTTTCATAGCTAGAATTTTGGTTACTTATTTTAATTATAAAAGATTATAATCGATTATAGACGAGACAGAGCAATCCATCAAGCGCAAGAAACTCGAGCTACGTTCGTTGGAGATTGGCTTTAGCGAAACGTAGAGCTTCGGGGATAGCGCTTGCAAGCCGTGCAATCGAAAGGGGTTGCCTAAACGCTCGTATGGTCGACGAGGTAATACATATTGACGTTTCGCCAATAATTTCGCAACGTCCCGACGCTAGGCGTCGATGAGATTCCGAATGATGTACTAGACCCCTCATAACGGGTGCAGAAATTGGAGACACGAAATTTTATCGAACACGTGGCTTTCTCAAATTTTATCCGAGTCACGATGTTTTAACAACTTTTCATAGCCGAATTTGGCGAATAGCGAGGCAAATCACTTAGCTTGACCCGAATACCTTTCCGATTCGTTATAAAAATCATTCTACCTCACCCTACCGACAAAGTTTCACTGTTCACTCCTGGGACACCCTGTATATGCGATAAATACCGGACGAATAACAAGAATAAACGGATGCGCGAAACGCACGGTTCCGTTCGACGTATATTTCTCGGTTTTAGTTTTCACCCCATCCTTTTCGCAAAACAGAGGGAAAACGTCAAAATGCGAAAACAATTCGTCCGCTAATAGGAACAATTCCGAACAATACAGGCGTCGTTAAACTTTATTTATCACGATGAACAGAGATAAAAAGCGAAATGGAAAACGCTTCACGATATTTTTTTTCAGGGTAAAGGGCGGAAAAAAGAAGCGGAAGGGATGAAAGTAGAGTTTTCACGATTCTATATATTCATTCGTAGAAGACGAGGAATCATGATTAATGCACCGTAGAGGATGATAACGGCGACATCAAAGAACGTCGATGTTCCCACGTAAAAGGGGATCTTTCTGTGCAAAAAATTTGGTTAGAGGAATTCGAGTATGATCGCTAATTAATTAGGAGTGTTAGTGGTGAGTCGAATAGAGCTTTGAAATTTTATATTTTCGTGCAAGTGGAATTTTGTACATTGGCTGCTGGGTATTCAGGAATATTTTCAAAAGTAGTAGAAATCGTAGAAATAATCGGTAGAAATGAAATATAGAAGAAGAATTATATAAAAGATTATAAAAAGAAATTATATTAAAGAAAGAGAAATTTACTATTGCAATAACCCAGAGATTCGACAGAGATCGAATTTTCTGTCACTATTTTCCCTTGGAACACGCATTGTCACGCGATCCCAATAAGCAATAATTGAACGACGAAAGGCACATGGGAGAATTGCGAAACGGCCCCGTTCCACTCGTCGCCATTTTGCTCGAGGAACCATGTCCGCCTGTTTACGAGATTCTGTCTGCTACATCAACGAGAGAACACCGCGATAATCGTAAAACCGTATCCGACGGGTAATCGCTAAATCGAAAGAACAGGCAGCTGCGAGCTCTCGAATTTGACTGCCTTCGTCGAATTACAGAAGGTCGTATATTCACGATGACAAAACGAGTAGCTGTTTAATTGGGAAATAATAGCCATCGGATGTTTTATCCTCGAGTGGTCTCCTTGTAATTTAAAGATTTTCGATTTAAGGTTGAAAATGTTGAGAGGCTTTGTATTTGACGTTAAAAAATCTTGACAAGTGGAAGAATTTTTTGGATTTGTGTGTTTCAACTGATATCGTTGATGAATTTCACTCGAGAACTTCGTATATTCTCTCAATACAAACTAGCGAACTAAAAGCGGAGTAAGAAAAGAAAAATAAACTGGAATGCTAGTGAGGTGGATTAAACGCGTAGGTTTGTTCGATAAAGAAACGCGTGGATGAATTCGTAATACTCAGTTATATTAAAATAAGTATAATTACAAGTACACAATGCTCGCTACTATACCAATCGAAGAAAGGTTAATAATACTCTTCCAGGGAGCATGTGCATACATTTATATCGACGGACGTTACCACAAAAAGCTTACCTTATTATGTAACTCCGGCTGAAGATTACACGAAACGGTAATAACAATCTGTCCCGATTTCATTTGCCTCTAGACCTTTTGAACCAACACAATCGTTAGTATTCAGAGGCGTAATAATACGAATTCCTCCCAGATTCGAATTTTCCATTGACTTTTTCTACGCTCGCGTGCCCCTACGCTAGATAATAGCGAAAGGCTGGCAAAGAAATTTCTGTTTCACCCCTCAGGAATCCAACGTTTTCGTGCGGCTGTCGTACAGTAGAAGATAACACGGGACGCTATTAATCATGTCAGGGAATGCACCGTGTCGAAACGCGTTATAAACGCGGCGTACGCCATTGTATCGCGGCGTGCAGACGCCACTGGACATAGGAAGGGGTGTCGCGCGGGTGGTAACGGTTCATCAATAACCGGCATTTCCAAGCTGACTGTCCGTTCTACGGTTCTACATCCTTTCCATAAAACTGGCAAGACCGTCTATCGGGCCATCGGCCAATTTATTAACCCCTCGCCATGTCACCCTTCGTCTATTGGCACCCTTTCGTCGTCAGAGAAATTTATCGCAGGCGCAGTCTACGATCGCACACCTACTCGTTTTACATAGATTATGTTATAGATTATGTCTTTTCTAGATACAATTCCGTAGATTGCGTGCAAGAGATACTTGTGTCATATTTTTGTAAAAACGAATTGAAACCGTTATTGAGCTTTTAAAGAAAAGTATATTCTATGTGAAAAAAGAAAACGACAATTTCAGATTCTACCTAGAAATGACTGTAATGGCATCCGTGTATGCCAATGTCAACACGTCATGTCATTTTGATGAAATAAACTTTCTAGAAAAAATAGCAAAGTCAAAGTAAAAAAAAATACGAATAGCATAAGCTTTAACTTTCTCCTCTGGCATTAAAAAATAAATTAAAAAAGGAACGGTAGAAAGTTCTGTGACAGAATTAGAATTATTTCAAGAAAAATCGTTTAGTTGAAATTTCGGTAATTATGTAGAAAAGGGAACAAGGTAATACCAATATTCCTGACGTGGGGTGATCATGGTCCAAAACATAATTAATGGTTCAAAAGTTATAACCGAAAGAAAATGCTACTTGTTGCATTACTCCTTATTAGGATTGTGATCCTAATGGTGATAAAGTATGACAGGTTAAATTACGTTAGATTGCGTGGGTGGTCCAAAATCCAATTTTTTACATACAATCACTGACATTTTAAATTTTATTTTTAATCTTCAGGGATATCTTCTTAGGTATGAACATTGTGTTAATTATAGGTTAATTGTAACGGCTATTAAGAAGGCTGAATAGCGACTGTTGTTGAATAGATAATGTGGTCAAGGTTGCATCGTAGTAATGGAATTCGTAGGCGGGTGAATTGAGTTTCTGGAACTGGGGTGGTTAATGGGAATATATAGTGGATACAAAGGCTAATTCTGTGCTTCTGTTTGGATTGTGTTCTTGTTTGTTAATACTGCAAATAGGAGGGAATTTGACGAATGCATTCTTGATTAAGTGGCAAAGAAGGAATTGAGAATTAAGAATCGAAATATTATTTAATAAACTACGATCAATATGTTCAAACGATACATCTTAATTCTTCCTTGTATTAAAAAGATATTCCTATGCCGACAAATAAAATTCGAGTGACAGCTTCCACCTTAAAATACATTCGCATTGTCAAAATCATTTATCAAAATATAAAGCTCCTCGCAGTGCGATCTCAAGAATTCCCGTGGCACTTCTTTTCTAATGGCAACAAAGAGGGACAGAATCTCGATAACGCCACGATCGAGCAATGCATTCGAGCTTTTCACAGCTGTTAACGAACGAAAACGCGAATAATCGAGTCGATGACGCCGGCAATGCCTCGAAGTAACGTCCATAAATCACTGATGGCGTTTTCCGCTGGATAAAAAAAAAAGTAGCCCGGAAACGAGACGAAACGAATTGAAAACCAGCCCCGATAGTGATCAATCAAATTGATATTTATTCTGGCTGTTTAATACGTTTAATATGACTTCCATCGACCGCGGCAAATGCACGGATGGTCGCAATGATTTCCAACCCCTCTGATGGTGAGTGAGGACTGAAATATGAACGTTGTGTTTCGCTCGATCGCTTCGAGATTTGTTTTCCAGCGAGAATGCGCCGAATCGATTGATTTTTTTTTTTACAGGCTCGAGAGAAGTTTCACTGTTGGGCTTAATTTTGAAAATTATTTCTCTTTTCGTTTTATTATCTTTAATAAGGAAGTTTCGAAGTAGTTTTGAACTGTTCTTTTAAGGATTTCTCCTTTTATCAACTTCTCGATATGCCTGATTTGGTCCGTGATATTTTTCAAAGCAATGTCATTTTCTCTTTCTATATTGATCATTTAAACTAAATTTGTACGCTGATACTAGCCAATTTTTTGAGAAACTTGAAAAGTTATTGGGTAGTTTAAAAAATGTTTCAAGAATTGCAAAATATGATAAAACGACAGTCATATGTACAGTGAGAAGGAAGTTCATATCGAAACAAGTCTTCGTATCTTCGAAAATCATTCTCTGATTCTTCGCATGGAACATCATTTAATCTTCGTTTCCATCTATTTCTTAGCGTCGATCGGTTCTCGAGAGAGTTTAAATGTTTGCGCGAGCCAGGAGGTTGCGTTTGCTCGAATTTCACATCGAGTTTCTCGTCGCTCTCGAAACGGTGGGTCGGGATATTTCGAATCGACCGAAAGTTTCTCTTACGTATGTTTGGATTCGCCGGCAAATATAACCCTATATTAACCGTGCGATCGGGGAGTGCACCCCCGGGGGTGCTTTTGACGCTTTCGAGCTTCTCTGTCTCCCTGCCTGTCGCACGCGTTCGGCTCACGCTTTCTAATTTGCTCCACCACCTTCTCCGACTGATGAATATCGGCCTGAATTGTCTCCAACTGGACCGACGATCGATTCGTAGAATCGTGGATGGAGAAATGCTTTTTCAGAAAATTATGTCGGGAAGATTGAGAATCTGAGAAGCGTAGTGAACGCCTCTCATTTGTTCGGTGAAGTTTAGCAAAGTTTGGTAATGTTTGATAAAGTTCGAATATCGATTATCCGAGTTCTTGGCGAAGGGTTACTTTCGTGAATTATTTTAAGAAGAGTGGAAATTCAGGAAATGTGTGTGTATGTGTATAGCGAGTGTTTGGTGAAGTTTATTTTTAGTTTGAATAGTCGTCAATGTGATTAATAAATAATAATACCCAGATCATAATTTGAATATTAAATGACTAGTTATGCGCTCGTTATTTGTAAAAAGTACTTGAATCGCTCAATTATATTTCGCTCGCTAGAAAACATTAAATATTTCAACAAGATTTTCGTAGTACTCTAAAAGCGTTCGAAACGACGCAACATCTGACGCTGCAGGCGAATCTACCTGCAGCCATCGTTGTAGAAGGTTGATTATCTTAATCCCCAACATTATCACCAACGAAATATTTTAGAAGAAAACGCTTACCATAAACTTACAGTCAACGTGTTAAATCCGAGTGAAAGACCAAATATTAATCACGTGTTTCGGTATTAAAACGAAACAATTTTTTAAAAACGATTCAATTATCAGTTAAAACCTCTAATATATTTAACATCATCGAGAATAACAACAGTAACAAAATGTGAATCTTTGGTACAAAAATTGTCTGAAATTCGACTAAATACCGAACTTGTCTCGTCACGGCTATACACCCTCCTTGAACCTTCGCATTTATTTTAGCCTTGATGAATTCTACTTAGACCAGGCCACACACCGCGGGCAAGATACCAAACCAGATATCCGCACATCCTTACTGCGTACCTTCGATAGTCTTAAGAACCTACCATAAATCTCAGGAATTTTCTAGCTAAGGTCCTTCAAACCGAACAAACATCTCTTTATTAAGTCGTTTTCTAAAGGTTTATTATTTCCAACAAACCGTCTCCAAAATCTTAACAAACTCCAACGATCCCATAGGAACGAAAGAAAAACAACAGAAAAAATAAACAAAATAATCAAGCTAGATTGAAGATTCTTCGAGATCGAAGAGAAGACGACTTTTTACCTACAACGCGAGAACAAATCGTCGTCGAAGACGGAATATTAAAAGCGTAAAGAGGTAGCGAACTTTCGACCGTTGCTAGGCTTATTTATACTGGACGAGGCTGTTTAACGCGGAACCGTTTTCCTTATTTTTACGCCCGGCCCCATTAAGAACTTCCACGCTTTTATACCGTGACGTCCAATTTTTTTACGGCCACGCTTTCGCGTCTTTACGACCGCCAATATCTTTTTATCGTCGTGGTTCACGGTAGCGCCCTTCACGTTTCGGTTTCGAAGCACCGACCGTTTAAATCTTAATCACTGGCTTCAATTCCACAGCGGTTTGCCCCATTCACCGGTTTCTTGTTAGACGCGACCCTAAGATACTTCTGATGCACGTGTGGCTTGCTGATTTTGGCGAAATTCTGTTTTTTTTTTTTTAATGTTATCTTACGAAATATGCTGCAATTGTAAAATATTTATCTCAGAGAGTTTGCTATTCTGCTTCAAAACCTTGTTTCGATTATTCGTATATTATTTTATAAAACGTCAAACATTTTTGTCGTGTTGCAGACATTTTTATAATAAAAATTCTCATTTCTGTCATAAAAGTACGATTTTTATAAAAATAAACGCAAAACAGAAACATTCTCTTACTACTCCATCGTATTATTAGTAAAGAAAGATTTACAATTATCTGTGGGAAAGTGAATAGCAGTGTAGCTTGAGAATCTTAGTTAAGTTTTACATGGAACAACTTTCAGAATAATGCGCGTATCAAAAGTCACTGCAAACTATGATTGATCTGTACCACTAGCCGCTGGGATGGACTGCAAGTGAAAACAGATCGTGCACTGTCAGACACGTTTCGCAATTGATATCACGTAGGAATTACGTCTCTAATTTTTCACATCGATCGAATTCTCTTGCACAATTCAACTAATATTATCAGTGAATTTTTAAACCAATAATCAGACTAAAATTAACGAAGCCCAAGATTTGTTTTAGATACGTAATATTAATAAAATTTAAGGGGAAAGAATTATCTCTTGGGAAATATAAAGAATCCAAAACTTAGAAAATATCGGCTATTTAAAGAGCACGGAATTTTATGAAACTAGAAATTTAAAAAATCGAAAATTTCATGCTTGAGAAATTCAGTCGATGATTTAGTAGATTTAGCAAATTTGTAATTTCTAAATTATAGTTGAATATATTTATAAACGCGGAAAAGCGAAGCAAGGGAGGGTGAGTTACGGTAAGATTACAAGGAGAAACGGGCGAAAATAGCAAGAGCAGAGAAAGTAGCGGGGTGGAAAGGGAAGTCTGGCACGCAGCCAGACCCGGATCTCAATGGGAATCGTGTTACCTGTCTCATGCTACTTTGTAGCGCTACCCTAATCTCGCATCCGGTGTGATTTATCGGGCTGTGGCCTTACGGCGCGTGCCTTACGATCCCGCTGGATTTGTTCCTGCGGGTAATCGAGAATCGACCTAGAAGAACGTTCTAGGAATTGACGTTTCCAGGAGAACGATGTGTCAGAGCACAAAAATATTCGCAAATGGTGAATTCGAGTGAGACAGGGTTGTTCGAAATGAACGAATTTCTCCACTTCGAGATTTGAATTTTTATCTCATTACATTTTTCCTTCGTTCAAAAGGTTTATCCGATCCAAGTATCTATGATAATCGATTCTCATCGTGGCAAAATATCCGTAAACGAATCGAAGTGAACTGAACGAGTTCGAACCTTCGACGTATCTTCCACTACTCGGCCAAAGCCTTTTAATTATCAAAAAGTTGCTCTCAATTCACTTAACTTCCATCCAATCACGAAAACACTTGCCAAACCAGCCATCGGAATCGGATCAAATGAAGTTCGATGAAAGAAAACAGCAAAAACAGCGAAGGAATAAGCAAGAAACGTTTAAAGAATTGAGATTAAGAACGCGTTTAAAATTCAAAAGCGGATCGTTTCTACTTTCTAGGCGTTTTCGTCGATTAACAAGCGAAATTAACAGTATACTAAAAGATACTTCGCTGTACGGTACCGTATGCTGGTAACGAAGCAAAATTAGCAAGGAAAGAAATATTTCAGCCACGCGAAAGAACCAAAATTAGATAAATGCGAGGAGGGTTTTCCTTATGGAGAGCAGAATGGAGATCCAGGCAAATCCCCTGGAATATTAACGAACGAATGCGTCCTTTTACTGCGTGTAATTTTTGTCATTTTTAACGTTTCGCGAGCTTCGCGTTTCTTATGATACAGAATATGTGTTTGGATATTTTATAAAGGAAAGCAGAGAAAGGCGAAGCATTCAAGTTGATTCGACAGCGTGAAATAAAATTTGTAAGAGATCTCGATCTTTTAAATATTCCGCTGATGAAAATTTGAAAAATTAAAAGCATATAAATCACAAAGAGTGGAGAACATTGCCAACGAAAAGAATTCTTTTAATCAGACTCGACGGGAATTCGAAATTTCGTAGTCAAACTGAAAAGATATCTGCAGAACGTCGGCCGAAAATTCCATATTAAAATGCAGAATAAAAAATGCAGAAGAGAAAAAGATGTAATATGGAATCTTTTTGCAGGCTTTTACAGCGGACGGGAATAATTATTCCTCCCGTAGGCAAAACGGTCGTATCGAAGCTTATTAACGACCGTTTAATTACCGGCTGCGATAATTATATCTGGCCGCGTCGATTAAATTCGCTTAAGGGTACCTACATGGCCTCGAAATATCGCAAGGGTCCGATTGAAATTTCGCGAAAATGTTTACGCGAACGTAAAAAAAGAGCCAGTCGAGTAATTACGTTTGTTATCAGTTTACAGGGTGAAAGTGCAGTATTGTTTGGTAAATTACATGCAGGTACTAATGAACGTACTGTTTCTCCGCTCTGGATATTTCCAAGGTTTGCTTCCTGCTTTATCCACGTTGATTTCATTTAATACAGTCGATTCGTTGCGATTTGTCTATGCAACTATTCATGTCCGACAATAAGATTCTTTCGTCAAATCGGTTGAAATATCGCGCAGAAATTGTCTAAGCGTTTATGGACTTTTAAATTTAGAATCCTGACAAGTGCGTAAATTGCTAATTTTAAATTTGGAAAAAAGCAGCGTAAAGGCTGGCGAAAATAAATTTAGCATCTAGAGCACGTTGAAAACATTTGACATTTCCACACGGAAAGAATTTTATTTTTGAAAGAAGATATTGCGAAAGCTTGGCTGTGAGGATTTTTCAATTCCGGCACTAATAATTCTTATAGACCTAAAATAATAGAGGAAAGTACGTTGAAATGTACGTTTCAGCAATCTCGGTGCAGTTTTATTCGAATAAACGACATTCCATATGCATAAACTTAACAAGTATTTCACGGGTAAACAGCGAACGAAGATAAAGGAAGGGGAAAGATTGGAAATTCGAACAAAAGAGACTTTTAGTGGGATAGCCAAGTTTTGAAATGAGATTTTTTAAATATTTTTTCAACTAAAACGAGCAAACGAAATTACGACAAAAAATTGCAAATTTCTGCTGGATGAGCTTTTAGTAGAATATTGTATATTTTTACAACGGTTGGAAATTATTTTCGACGTAAAATGAGAATTTTTAATATCCTTTGCGATAAAGTGGCAAACGAGATGAAAATCGAAAATTTTTAGTAAAAGAAAATTCGTAATGGAATATTATGTTACGTTTCACGTTCTGTACGTATAAGGCAAATGAAAATCGAAGAAGATGAAAATACGATATTTCTAATAAAAGAATTTTCGCGAAAATATTTCGTAGTTCTGGAAAATTGAAAATTTAAAAATATGAAAGATTAATAATCTTTTCCTCCAGGGAAATGAAATGTTATTTCTCAAAATTTCCAATTCCAAACATTACGATATACGTATGTAGATTTTCCACATAAATTACAAATATTACACTTTCCTCTAATAAAATAATACAAACTAATATAGAATAAGAAACGAGTGTACGCTTCCTCGTTCGTTTATCGTTCCCAGTTATTTCACCTATGGATATTATCTGGTCGTTACATCGATATTGCATCGTCTGTTTTATGCTATAAAAAGAAAAAAAAAGGAAAAAAGGAAAAATAAAGAGACGAACGGCAAAATGAGTCTCAAAAAGAGAAAAGGAGAAGGAGAAAAATATACTACAGGCTGATAGTTGGTAAAAGGAACAAGGACTAACGAAAGGCATCGCCTGGTGCTGCAAGCAATTTATCTAAACGGTCGCGAGGTCACTCGAAACGAAAGGTAAAGAGTCCATCCGGAATATTACTGGGCATCGGACGCCATTGCGCTTTGATTCTTTTGTGCGTGGCTCGTGGGACCTCCGCCTTGAGTTATCGAGGCCACTGACGGCAAAATGAAGCGAAGAAAAAAGAAGAACGCCGGAAGAATGGACGTACTTGGCGATCTACGGAATACACAGAGGCCAAGAGGCAAAGGAGGATGAGTTCGAGTTTTTTTTTTTTTTTTTCTTTTCGAGAGCCGCCATTTTCTGCACGGGAAATTTTCAATCGATGAGAATGGAGTCTGCACGACGCGAAAAATGTTAATGAATAAAAGCTTGCTCGAGATTCTTAAATTCAGTCTGCTGGATTCGATCGTTTGAATTACACTTTGAGCGTAAGGAATTTTGTAAAGTATGTATCTTCGATAATCTTAATAACAATTAATCTTGTCGCGGATATATCGAAATTAATGAGTATCGTTTATTTGTCAACGCGTCAATTATTATAATAAGCAATTAGAAAATATAAATAGGTAATTATGGATTGTATTGACAATCGAATTAACATAAGTATGGATAATTATCAATTTTGAAAGGTAAAATGTGCATAATATAGGAAAATTGTAGTTTTATCAGTAAAGACGATAATAAATAATTTCGAACGCAAAAATACAGAACATCGTTAATTTCGATAGTAATTAACCTGGATGGCAAATTATACGAGATAATATATTAGAAGAACGCGGAGAATAATTAAACGTAAAGCGTATTTTAAGCGTATCTCAGAAGAAATAATTGGAATGATAAAGTGTAGAATCTAGGATAGTTAAAAATACGTAAAAGCTAAATATAAGATCTGCTTTCATCAGTGTCGTAATTTAAATAATTTAAATAACAAACAAGCTTATTATCAAGGAAAATAACAATCGCAGATAATAAATTTATTCAAATAAAATTTCATATCCGAATCTGTATCCAGAATCCGTAACTATCTTTTTATCTTTGCTAAATCTCTTACTAAAAGGTAAAGTTCTTCCTACGTTCGAATTTTCCTCATTTTCTGTGTCTTCTCGATCCTTCGAAATTATTTATTACAGCATCTATTCCAGCATCGAAAAGGGACTTTTATTTTTAAGAATATTTTAACAAATTAAAAAGGACGAATTAATATTTGACGACCGAAAAGAAATATAATACTCTGCATTTATCTTTCTCGAAAATGTTGATAACCTGACATTCTGATCCGATTGCGGTGGCCACTGGTGAAAATACCAGGTGTCACGAGATTATTGGTGAACGAAGAAAGAAAAGCAGGTCGAAATAGAAGCGACGGAAAGGCCAGTGAAATCAGGTTGCCACCGAATTAAGCGACGTCCCGGGGTTCGGAAAATAGACGACCCGATACGTGTTCCTTTAATAAAACTTATCAGGGATCGATTTATCATCGTTCGAAAGCACCGGTTAGATACGTTTGCGGCTTTAACTAGCACTTTCCTTGGATTTTTCATGGGTTTCGCTTTTCCACTCTTCTCCTTCCATACCTTTTTCAACTAACATTAATCAGTAACTTATAATTATTTCTACACTAATTTACGCTATATACGCGATATATTATTTCATCAATACATAATTATATCAAAAACTAAACAACCTTCCTATATTCTTTACATTTATACTTAGATCCATCGAGCTTGTAACTATCTATATTTACCTGTATCTTTACGTTAAGTTCATATTTATTAATTCTGAAATATCTCTTTGCACGAACGACGATGAAATTTTGATCACGCAATTAAAAAATTCAGTGCGTCGTCAAACTTCAGAATATAGCGAAAACCAGAATAGTAAAAGCCAGATTTCATGGATCAATCGTTACCCGCGATTCGCAATCTCCTCTCTCCGATGGTACAATTGTTTTCGGATTTTCGCCATCCAACAGCGGAATGTCATATCAGAAAATGCGGAATGAAAATGGCAAAGGGACGAACCAATCGACCATGGGGACTTCTGAAACCTGGCCGAAACTTCTGCTTGGCATGTCTGACATATTTCATGCTGGAATGTTTCTCTGCGAATGCACCGGAACGCACACCGCGATTTCCCGGATGCCATCATCAACCCCCGACCGCTATTCTCGTGCGAATAATCACCATCTCTCGATTTTACGGTTCGAACCACTTTTCCATTCGCTTTACTCTCGTCGTGCATGGAAAACACTGTTAATTAACTATCGAGGTTGGTCGGAACGATAGATTTTTCAATAGCACTAGATCGTGGATGAAACGTGAAAAGCGGATGCTTCTGTAGAATCACGGATATGTTGGTTTATCGGTGTAAGCAGATTGTATTGAATTCTCTTGAGTTATTGCGGTAGGAACGAATAAAAAATTGCAAGAATTTTGTGTAAGCAAATTATAAATAAATTTAGAGAGTCGAGTTACTGCTTGAACCAGTACTACGATAAACTGCCTGTTATGACAATAGCGAAAATAGGATATTTTAAACTAACATCAATATTCAAGTACTGATCAGCTTTCTATGTACGAAATCTAACTTTTTTTAATTAAAAGATCCTCTTCGGTATAAGCAAAGTCAATTTTCGAATACCAAGCGACGTTTCACTCGAAAAATCCAGTGAAATTAAAAGAATGAGAAAAGAATCACGCCAACCAATTTTGCACGAACTCGCGTCAAAAGCCTCGTTCACGAGAATATCTACGAACATCCCTCGATTCATCAAGTAAATAAGAAACTGCCGAGACTCCTCGAGAACGGAGAACGAGGAAACTTCTCTTTCGAAAGGTTTGCGTCATCTTTCCGAGATTCGATCGAGAAGAAAAGCTACGAACAATCGACTGTCGAGGAGGCAAAGGTGATCGAAGCACGGGGATAACAACACGGCGGAAGATAAGGTTGCACTTTTGAAATTAGCTCGCCAGGCCGGAAACGACTTTTCTTCGACGAGGCAAGAAAGAAACAGGGTCTCTGGCGGTCGTTGCCGGGGCTTCCGTCGAGCTTAATCGAGAAAATGGCTGAACCGTGGCGCAGTGAAAAGAGGGATAGGCGCGTGATCTCGCGAGATCGGAAGCCATTTATGGTCCCTGATCGACTTAGAATCGTCGACTGCGTGTAATCTGCTTAGACGATGCTATTCTCCGACGTAATTACCGATAGATCGCCTTCTTCATCCCTTACCCGTTGAGGAAATTGCGATTTTCACGGACCTCGTTCGTTGTACATATTCCAAGATCATTTTTACCTCTTAACGGTCCAACTCGCTCGTTCTCCAACAAATTGCACCTTCCTAATATTAAAATTCTGTGTACTTGTCAAAACGAGGAAAAAGCGTGTACGTATAGCGAGAGTGTACGACTTAACCTAAATATGACATAATAGAAATCTAAATAAAACTCCGCAAATATCCCCAATCACCGATACTTAATCCGAAACTGTATCACAAAGGAAGCCAATTTCACAGTCATTCGCCTGTTAACAGCCTTCACGCCCTTAGACTAACGAAACATCAAAAACTTGGAGAAAAAAAACTTGAACGCCCTCGAGCGAGCACCGTCTCAGGGGTCGTCAGCCGAGTTTTTCATCAAAAGAAGAAAGGCCACGACAAAAGAGAGAAGAAAATGACGAAGGTGGAGAAGGAGAAGAAGAAGCAAGCCTGAGGGAGTACTAGAAAAAAAATAATGTACGGTAATTGACTCCGGTCTAACACCTTTGACGGGACTTACGCGTGAACCCTTTCATTCGATGGGGTGAAATCCACGCGAATGAGTGACGCAGCATCGTGACCATTTGTGGATAATGGGACGGAACGAGGCGGAAAATGGCACATCAAAAAGAAACTGGGACAAAGGAGACCAGCCGGTTGTCCACCTAATAAAGCAAAGTGGCTAACGATACCCAAGATGTTAGGGCTGATTTTCATCAGGTGTACCTTCAGACGCCATTTATCTTTTATTATCGGAGATTTTTGCGAAGAAGCTGCTTTTTCAGAACTCTGCTATTTTTAACTAAATTAATCCTTTCATCGAAGATTTCAGATTTTTGCAAGGTAACATTCATATCGTAGCAAATAACACGCAGTAATATTCTGGCAAGTATATCGTACAGTGTATGATATCCTGCTTTTATCGAATGGAACATCATCGCGCTATTTTTATTACGCAAAACAGTATATTTGTAATTCGATCGGTTTCGCGTAGCAAAATTATTATTTATACCGCTATCTACCTGATTTTAGTTTTACGATACTGACTTCCATTGTTTCGTGACGCTACAAGTGGAAGGTTGTACCGCTGTCGCGAATATCGGCGTATCTTTCATTAAGTCAACCTTACAATGTCGTTGAAACGATTCGCGAAAATTACTTTGTAAATTTTAAAAAATCTCTCGAGTAAAAATTATATTCTTTCGGATGAAACGAATCCTTAGATAAAAATGAAAGGTTAGATAGAAAAAGAAGAATTCAGTCCAACTACGTGCCACGTAGGAAAGAAGTTCGTATACAGTTGACATGTATCTGGATGATTTTCGCGAGAACGATGACGAAGCGGATCGTTAACTGCAAAGGAGAGACAGACGCGAACAACGAGGGATTCGGTGACAAAGCCGGCCGCGTTCTTCGCTTTTACTTTGAAAATATACACGTTCTACTTTCCGACGCTCTATACGTTCGCCGCCGTTTCATAGCATCGCCGAAAAACAGCGCGAGATTGTTAGCAGCCCGCGAATATTCACAAAATTGCCAACGACAACTAATTAATTAATGCTTTAGGGTCATAAATAGCTATTAATACTTTTAGGTCTTTTGACGAAGCCGTTATTCTAATCAAATATTCTTCCTATGTATAAAATGCCGTTAAATCATAATTTTCACAATTGCCCGTGTACAAATTGAAATTATCATTAAACACCTGATACAAATTAACCCTACAGGCTCTAAAAATTTGTAAAAGATAAGACGGTAAATTTTTGAAAAATTTCTACATTCTACGTACTATTATAAAAAGATTTATAATAAATTAGTTTATCCTTGGGAAATAAATCAAGTCATAGAATCAAACTTCGATTTCTAACATTATTATAAGCAATAGGTATAAAATGAACATCGACTAACCGCAACGAAGCAAAATATTGTTAAATGTCGTAACACCTAATTGTCGTCATATAGATACCTAGAGGTATGACCTGTGCAATCCATTTCAACTTAACGTAGCAAAATCAGTAACAAAAGACAAGAATCGAAATCTTTGAACCCATCCCGTGGCTGACAAACTCTTGCCCCTTTTTTCCCTCCACTTTTTCCAGTCATGCAGCCGAATGATTAACGAGGGGTGCAAGTTTTGATGCACCCGGTGCACGTGCATCATCCACAGAGCTTACGAGCGGCACACACAGCTGCCTCTATTCGCCTAAACTTCCGACATTTTTTCGCTCCTCTCACGTCACGCCTGACTGACAATAATAAATATTTCCCTCTGCCACCCTTTACCCTCGTCGACATCGCCAAGTTTTCCTTTTTTCACTCTCGGTCACCAGGGAAAACTTATTTTTTTTTTTCAACAAGGCTGATACGAACGATGCACTAAATCAGGCAAAACAGCGATTTTTTACAGGGATTTTACAATATTTAAACGAATCGTGATACGAAGAACACCGATTTTTATTAAATTTACGCTGTTTGTTTAAGAAATTGTATGGTTTGATAAAAAAAAAAACCGTGTTTTCTTTCGACTCGTTGCCATTTCTACGATCGTTCAAATTTTTACAAAATCCTATGCTATACTTCACCTCGTAGATTTCAGTTTATGAACCGAAAAGAATTTTCTACTTTAAACTTTTCAATTTTCGCAGGAAGATGCGTTCTACCAGAAGAAACATAATATCGTGATTTTGGAATATCTTTTTCTAGAAACATTGGAGGCAAAGCTGGAAACTGAATTAATACTAAATCGAAAAAATCTGAATATTTTATTTTATAATTGTGTACGAAAGAAATTCTCAAACTACATACACCTATTTTCAGGATCTGAAAACAGGGTAAAATTCATAAAATAATAGAACCCATAAAATAGCTGTGACCTGTGAATTTTTCGAGTAATTTTTCTTATCAGAACTTCGAATTGGTAGGAAAACTGTGATCTTTAGTTTACAGATTAATTCCAATTATTGTAACCTTCGATGAATCGTGTCATCTTTATACATAACATTTTATTCTTCTATTAACAGAGCACTTCATTATTCCATTATCGTCACATTTCCAATTTTATTTTACTTTTCCTTAACTTCGTCAAAGATGGCCGCATAATTAATGTTGCTTTGCGACCAACAGGTGTGTTCGATTAATTTCCCTCGACCCGAGGCACAATTTATTATCACCTTTTTGCGGTTAACGTGACATAGGATGAATATTTCACCGTGCATTCCCATACCCCGTTAAGTATTTCATTTCAATTTCTGATAATTTTTTCCAGCTACGATTCTGAAAGTGTAAAAGTGGAAATTGGTTATCGTCGAAGCTGGAATATGACTGACGGAGTGATATTTTTGCAAAGCTGTCATAGTTCGAAATTTCCACAGCAGGACAGTGAAAAATAGATACGATTTTTTGACAGAGACATGGAACGATTGGTTAATCCTGTCAGGTGTATTTTCAGCGCAGAAGGGTACAATTTTTGAACGTGTTTTCGTTTGAACGAATGAACCTCGTTTAATGATTGAAGCTTAACTATCCTCTTCGAGAACAAATTTTTTCATTCGGAGTCAAAAATAAAATTTTTATTCAAATTCTTTATTCTACTCCACCCTTACCTTCTAATTAAATTATTTTATTTCTTCGTAACAGTATCGTGAGATTATTTTAATTTCAGACCAACTAGGTCATTCGTGCTGACGATTACGAAGATGGTGCAAGTCTAAAACTTGTTTGAAAGTTGGATTTTTCATTTATTTTATGTTCCATCGATCTATATTGCTGCGAAGATAATATACAAAAAATTTTGCATGAAAAATATTTGACTCAAGTCACTTTCACAGTTGCTGGCACGTTTCAGTTTTATTTTTTAATCGATTTATCTGTTTCCGAAAGAAATTTTCGTTCCCCAACTTCGACAATATTACTTTTCCGCGAAGCTACACATTTCCCTCTTGCTTCCATTCGGAGAACAGAAAACCAGTCTACATCTAACGGAAATTCGGACGCACAGGTGTATTTGAAACCGGAGCAGAGAGATGCCAGGTCCTCTGACCTACTCGATCTTTCGCATCCCAACAGAAATTTTTCGTCGAAAGGACGAAAAATTCATCAAAGCTATAGGATCGCTTTTCCCTCGAAATACGTTATTTTTCAACTTGTTTTTATCCTGACCTGGCTTAATTATTCCAACAACATGCTATGCCTTTGTTCTTGTCCAACATCCATCCGCGATTTGTAATGTTTGAAGATGGAACAAGCGATTTCTGAATAGAGGTCGTATATCTCCTGTGCTCCATCTTGTGAATATATTCCTACTTTTTACGCTTTTGGAAAAACACCCGATGATTTATCGAATGAAGAAGAGATATCTTTGTACAAACGAGTTTTAACACTGCTCTGTTCAAGTTACTTTCATCTACGAACACAATTTCTTGAGATTTTAAAAATATCCACGTATCTCATTAACGATTAAAAAAACAAATTTAGGACAATCAACCCAAAAGAATAAGAACAATTGAATTGTTCGACGAATTCGAGATGCTCGAGATATTTCGCTTTAAAAATTGAAGTTTAATAATTAATTTCTGTTGCCACTTACCTTCTTGGCGTCATTGTTGTTGTCGGCCGCGTGATGTGGTTGTGGACTCATTGCAGCACCATTGCTAACTGCTCCGCTTTGCGACAGAAGCTCGTCGCTACCCCTCTGCAACAATAAGAGAAACCAAGAAACGTCAATATGCGAACGAAAACCGTTTTAATGTAAATTCAAACTATTTTTACGACATAGTTTAATAAATATTCGTTTTCTAACTCGACCGAACTTCAAAATTCTTTCGCTCTTAAAAAACGAACCTTTCCACCCTAAATTCAAATTCAGACCATTTCCAAATACAGTCAAACAAGATTTGCTCTTAAATGATCTACGTCCGAATAAAACTCTCTATTGAAAATCCATGACGGAAAATCTTTCATCTTTAATCCCAATTCCGATCGCTTTGACGATACGGTCGAACTAAAAATATTGGTGTCCACCGTGACAGACAACGCGTTGAGTCTAACTCGGCAAAAAATTCGCTTGCCAATCACATAAACACCGAGAACCAAGAGCCCAGCAAAGCCCTCTCTCTTCGAATCCAAACCACTCCAATCCCCTTCTCTATTCCCAACCTAACCTTAAACCTCTTTCGCAAGAAACCAGCCAGCTTGCCGGTTATACTAGTCCCCAGGTGTATTATTAAAATCCTTCCAACTCCGTAAACACGTTTAACCGGTGATTCTCCGCGGTAACAGGATCAAGAGTCTCAGTCCCTGAGTCTAATTCCTCGAGCTGATCCCTCAAAGGAAGCGCGACGATAAACGGGATACTCGCGTGTGCTCGATCGCGAGATCTACGATCCGATCGCTGGAGGCTCACAAACCAAGGAAACCTCATGGTGGATGCACTGGATGGAAGTATGGCGACCGTTCAACGAGGAAAATACGCAGCTTCAGCTTCGAGATAATTCATAAGCTCGACAGAAAGAGAGAGAGAGAGAGAGAAACAAGCCTGCCAGTCACCAGCCTTGGAGAGACAGAATGCTAGATCAAAGAGTACCGCAGGATCACGCTTGCGAGCGGGTAAGAAAAGACGCGACTCCATGGATCTGAGAGTTGAAAACCCTTTGACGAATATTTATGGAAATCCTTCTGGTCTTTAGTCGATAAGATGCACTGGTGATCGCATAGATGGAGATCTCTCGGCTCTTGTCTTGTCACAGTGAACTTCTTTCAGAACAGTAGAGAATTGATATATACTAGAGTTACGTTAGAACCTAAAGGCGTCAAGATGAACAATTTGTAACTTTGTATGGATATTCTATAGATTTATAGCGACGCATTCTGGAGGCATTGAATGATCTTTTATAAAATATATGGAAAGCTTTATAAACTTTTTCATAAAACTTCCATTTTCGCTGAATGAAGCGTAATGGGGAAAATGTTTATGTGCCGATAAAGTGTTTGGAGATACTTCAATTTTATTTCTATGCTTTTGTAATTATCTGCAAGTTTGATTTTAGTTTTATTTTATATTCGTAAACAATGTAAAACTTCGATCGATCCTCCTTCGGTAAACGCAAGAGAGGAATTTTTTTCAATTTTAGTAATTTCGCTTCTGTCTTGTAATTTCCTAAAAGTTCATGCAATCCGCTCGCCATTCACTGAACCACGAAGCCCATCAAAGATCTCGATCCGGTCCGCGGATGAGTGGAGAGAATTGAAAGACGAGAATCGGGAAACCTCTCTTCCGAAGATTCCATAATCCATAGATTCGCGGGAAGTAAATAATAGAGTAGGTCCGGTGGTGGTTTGGCTGCGCCGGATATCAGCCAAAGGATGAAGCTACCGGCGTATATCCGGCGAATATATGAAACTCTCCTTCCTTCGTTTCTCCGCGTCGTAAGAGACTCTTAAAGAGTTTTCCTTCATCCACAGAGTCGATTAGGTTATTGTATAATTGTATTTTATTTCTACTACAATCGACGTTGTCTTCTCCCTTACAAACCCCTCGACCATAAGAGAGAAAATCCTTCCAAATAGTCCATTTGTCAGAAATCTTATTTCAGTAAAATTATTACAAGTTAGTAGGCAAAACGATAACTACGAAACAAACAGAACTACCTAAACCATCCCTTCTCCATAATTATTATAATAAATTATTATAATAAGAAGGGTTTTTCGTTACAGAAAATGCTTTCTGAGCAACCTCGATTACCCTGGTCTATTCGAACTACCCGAAACCCTCGCAAATGACCACAAACCTTTAGAAAATTCAAGCTTGAACGCCTCTATTCTCGGTTACATAACGTACACGTGCAGACAAAAACCGAAAATCAATGATCACGTAAGGCCTCTCTGTTCGTCGAACCACTTCAAACAAGTCGAAAATCTCAAAAAACCAAATTCAAACATAACTATCCTCGACGAAACAAGGCACACGCGTACTGAAATACGAAGAATTTGCTGGCAATTTCTTGGACGCTTAAAGTCCGGATCTCACGTGTCCGACGAGGCGCATAAAATCGTCTCACGATCGTCTGGCCAGCTGTCTGCAGTCCCTTCGGAGGGTCTTCGCCGGTTGACAAAGCAATTTCACGACCGAGCTGCAACGCGATCCGATGAGTTTCCTCGCAACCCACCTCTCTCTCTCTTGCTCTTTCTCACCCCTGCGGTTATTTGCAGGAGGATTCGCGCGACTCGCATTAATTGCAGGGCAAACACGCGGTGCGCTCCGCTTGCTTGACAATTTGCTCGACGACATAGCTAACTGGGCCACGTTTCCGGCCCGTTACGAGTTAAGTTAGGGTGGACAATGGATCCTCTCTCTGACAGTCATGTTGGTAGTTGGGGGTTAATTGGTCTTTTCGGTACTTCCCGGAGATTTGTTTGACTAGCTCGCTTTGGGATAATAAGAATGTTTTTGCGCTTTTGGCGAGGAAGAGAACGAGCATGTAAAAGGAGATGTTTTGGATCGTTGATATTTTGGAAGCCTCTTTTGTTTCAGAATTTTTATAACTTTATTTTATTTGCGACACTTCGGGGTTATTATTTCGCTTATGTAATTTTAGGAATTTATTCCAGGAATGTATTTATTGCGAGATGTTTCCGATATAAATAAAATTTATTAAATATGGATATTAATGATAAAGAGATATTTTGTTGAACTATGAACATAGAAGACAGAAGCTGTTGGTTAATGCAAATATAATGAAAATTCAGAGTTCAAAATATGCGCTAGCAAAATTCGATATACGCTTTCGAGCTTCCACGATTTAATCATTATCAAAAACAAAGAAGCTTACTTTCCGACATCAATCTCAAATCCGAAACTTCAAACCGCAGAACCAAAATCGATCCTCCCACGCTCCGCAAGATTCAAAACCAAAGTACCGAACTACAAAATCAAAACCGAAATATCCTTCGATCAACGGGAAATCTCTTTCAACAAACTACAGACTTCACCAAATCAATACAATCTGATACAAGCAATTTCGTAACAATTTCGCAAAGTCCACCAAAAATAGAACTTTTTATGGAATTAACAAAGAAACATCTATCGAATTCGATGAAAATCCCGTAAAAGTTGCCCCTAAAATCGCGACAAGATGATGGATCGTGCCAGACGATCGAACTACCCTCGTGAAAGTGAGTTTTCACGCGAAATCTTTCGAAGAGGCTGTCGAGGATGAGCGTGGCTACACTTTGAGCCGGTGAAATAATATTAGCTCGAGATAGTCCTCGCGATAAGACGCTGCAACACAGAGCCGGTTATCGTTTTTCAAGATGGATGGCTCTGGTACCGCGTCACCGGGATTCGTGTATCGTTCCGGCAGACACGTATAGGTACCTGAAAGGATCTTTCGTGTCTGGAATTCTTTGGAAAATTGTGTAGGGATAAGCTAGTTGTACTTGGAATATCGCCCTTCTTTTCTTTTTTCGGCGGTTTGCGGATTTCCTCGTGGCAATAGTGAAAGAAGACACAAATTCTTTTCTGAAATAATAAAAAAAAAAGACAGAGATCTCTAATGCTATATAATAATTAATAACGATTTCTGTGACACCATATTAGCGTCTAATTAATTAACAAATTTGATACAATCACTGCGAACATTCAGAATAAAAAAATAGCCTTCTCAGAATAGAAAAAGACTTGGAGCAAAACTTCCAATTTTCTGACCTATTTGATACATCAGGACCATCAACTACAATACATAAATCATGTTGAAGCATATCAAACACATGGTTCACGACACGCTATGTGAAAATACAGTTATGGTCGAAAGGTCAACAATCAAGCTATCGAAGAAACGGACAGGAAGGGTTGGTTTCTACCCTCCGGCACAAATGGATCGTGATCCAAGTCCAGCTTGACCAGAATCAAGGGTTGATCATTTCGTGTTACTACAACATTGTGTCCAAGATTCAGCGTCTATTTTTCTCTTTATTTAGTCATCGATTTCTCATGGGGGGCAGTGATATAGCGAACGATGTAACATAGAATATTAGAGATATAACGATACTCGTTGGCATAGTCGTTGCTTCGTGTTTGATGATCAGGAATTGTCAAGTTGAAAACCTTAAAACAGAAACTACTTTTAAATAAATAAAACCTAATAATAAATCAACAGATTAAGAAATCAAGCCATAATAATAGACCGTAAACCGTAACGATAAAACCAAAAATTAAGAAATCCATTATTATTAGATCATTACATTACATTAAGTTATTGAATTAAAAAATTCTGGATTAAGGACGTAAAATTCACTATCCATGACAAAATTTCTGATTGATCGTCGAGATCAAGTCCGAAACTAAAAAATCCAAGAACGTTAAATAACAAAGTTGCCCGAATCAACCCTTTCTCAAAGTCTAGAACTGAAGAAGGAAAGGAGGCAAAAGGGAAGATCCAGAAGTAAAGAAGAAAAGGGGAAAGAACAAGAAAAAAAATTGGAAAACGACGAGAATTCGAGTCAGCGAGCCAGATAACCGAATGAAGATTTGTATGAGCCGGAAGATTTGTGTCAGCCTGTCGTGATTTTCATCGAGCCCCTTCTCTGGAGCAAATGACGCGGAAACAGGGCAGAAATTAAAGCCGCTCGTTAGGGTGAAAACGCTTCGAGCCGATGCAATGGGGGGAACGCCATTCACCCGCGAACACCGATTCGATATTCGAGATACAAAGAGAACCGAGAAAGAAAGAGAAGAAAGTGGATCGTGCCTCGTGATTCCTGCTTGCCATATTAAATTGGATCAACTTGCGATCAGAGAATACGTCTCGTGGAATTTATTTCGTCGTCTCTTCTTACGACGCTGGTAGTTTCTCTCGTCTTTTTATTATATTTAATAGTATAGAGGAAGTTTCAGACAATCCTGCGAAATTCACTGTTTCTGCGAGTTGGACGATGTTTTCGTCGAGTTCTTGCAAGTTTGAGCGACGATTTGCCGATGATTGTGAATTGTAGATTATCGATTTGCCCTTTCAATTAATCTTTGAATTTTTAATTATTCTATTCTATTTTTGGGGATTATTATTGATATATTTAGTAACTGATTTATTAAATAATCTTCGTATAGAAGCAGACACCTTTCGTGATATCATGATCATTAAATAATTGTTTAGCGATTTGAAAAATTACTTATAACTTGTAAAATTAGTTTTTTTATAGTTCGTTCAAAAATATGTTCAAAAAATTCTTTAATTCAAACGATGGTTGACCTTAGCCTTGTCCCATATCGAAAAATCTCTTTCGTGAGAAAATCGAACTTTTATCACAGACTGCCGTAAAAATTATTTATCCGTTGTTGCAGTTTAAATTCTCGTTAACATTCATCACGAATGAAAATTTCTACGATGGAACACCCTCTTTTACCCTCGCATACGCGGGCATTATCAGCAATCGATGTCAGATAAACACAAAATTGAGGGGAAACATTGAATTGCAAAACCGATCGAGTAGGGAAATTTCGTCCTCGGTTTTTATTCAACAATTCTCCCCCTCCCCCCCTTTTTTGTATTTTTCATCTCGTTGTACGAAGTATAAATAACGCGAAACAGAAACTCGAGTTAACAACATCCACTATCGAACCAACTGGTAGCCATACTTTTGTAATCATTTCATAATTAAATATGCATCTTGCTCTGCTCGCGAAACACTCGTGTTTATGGGTTAATGAGGTTGATTAGAAGGTTCCATCTTAATTGGTACATCGAGCTAGACTAGAGGTTTTCTTTGTAATTTTCTACATTCCACCATCTATGAACATATTATGGAAGAATGTAGAAACGCGGAACACAGAAATATAATACAAAAACAGAAAAAGTATAAAAAGAAGGAGGTGCAAATATACGAAAAATATAAAAGTTATAGAACAAATAATAAACTTAAAGAATTGCAAAATATTGAAAATCCATAATTTAGATATGTAAAGCGTAGAGATTGGAGAAATGTAAAATAACGTAGAAATACATAAATGCAAAGATCCACGAAGGTGCAGGAACGTAGTAAATTCCTGAAGTGGAGAAACATTAAAACAAAAATAATTAATACTCGAAATGTAAATCTGGAAATGTTGCATGGAAAACAATTCCTCGTTCATTAACTTCCCAACAACTCTACGCTTAATGACACAAATTACACTTTCGTACTTTCAATCGACCAATTAAACACATTTATATTCCACATTCAATTTTGCTGAACTTCGAGCACAGTCGAACATTTAAAAAAACCAATTAAAACACAATATAATAACAACGAACGAATAAAAAAGAGATTGTAACAAAAAAAAAAAAAGAAAAAAAAGAAAAAAACAGAAAGAAAAAGAGAAAGAAAGAGAATCATCCTCGCGTTTCTGTATGCCATCATTGTGAACTACAACATCACGTTCGCCATCTCGAAGCTCAATTTCCCCCATTATACGCGCCCTCAATTGAAACAATCAAAATCAAAGTTCCATTCTCTGCTACATAATTTCCCTCTCGCAAATTTCAATCTATATTGCTACCTTTTAACGTTACGAAACTATAATATCAACCCTTTCATTGAACCCAATTAAAATTCTAGCTGATGATATGGCCATTAACGCGAGATTAAAAATAATACACTCGTACATAAGATCGAATATTTTTGTATATACGAGCTTCTTACAAGACAAACTGATTCACTTCATTTTTTACTCGTTTCTTAACTCTATTACGTAAGTACAGGTTAAATTCAAAAGTTACAGACGCAGAACCTAAAATGTATGATTTTTTTACAATAACGTTGGTTTAATTGTAAAACTTTCGAATTCCATTTTTATTACCGTATATTTATTACCAAGGCATTTAATAAATAAAATTTTAAGTGCACAATTTTGTTTCACAAATTCAAACGTTATGAACCTACGACCTTAAAAATAATTTTATACGTATGCCCCGTAATAATGTCAATTCAATCGTACAATAAGACCTTGAACTAGAATAACACACTAAAATAGTACACAACCATTCTTTATGGTAACAAAAATTCGTAAAAATTCGAAAATTCTAGAAGGCCGTTTCTCATTTTCTCGTTGCTCGGTCGCGAAAGTATCGCGCTTTAAAAAATGTCCTCGGACAGATGGATTTACGCGCGTTTCCGCTCGCATAACGACACGTGCCGGAGGAAGAATTCCTTTCAGTTGTGTTATTTTTTCCTCTTCTCCACTTTCATTTTTTTTTTTTTTTTTTGCCCTTTCGACACGCATTTTCAGTCCCGCTACTTTACTTCGCTCCTTCCCTCTGTGTTTTATTACTCTTTTCTCCTTTCCTTCTTCTTTTTTTCTTTTTGTTTTTTGTCGAAAGAGAAAGAAGGGAAAAGCCGGCAAACTCACTTTGTAGCGCCGGTAGCTTTGTTGCTGAAACTGAATCACGGCCAGATCGCCGGGCAAATGAAGCGAGCATCGTTCCTTTCTGTTTTTTAATACAGCGTGACGCGAGCGAGAAACAAAGGGACGAGTTAACGACGCTGAAAAACGACGAATTCTCTGGACACTGCACAGAAATGCTCGGCCACGCACGTGCGGGGGTGTTCGTTAGCGGAAAATTTGGATTTTGTTTCATTTGCAATCCGCGACGGCTATTTTTACGGCTATTACTAGTTGCAGAACATTCGGTGTAATTTCTTTATTGGATTATCGATTTTAGTGGCAGTGTTTCCGTGGTTTCGTTTGTTTTGCGTACACGGTATTTAATTGGGATTATGAAATTGGGCGAGATTGCGATTTACTAGGCGGTTGGACTTTTGTTTTCGATTTTTACTTCCTGTATAACGTAGCGTATAACGATCGTTCCTATTTTCTTACTATCATCTCGATCGTCTTCGCTTATAAACATTCTCCGCTTCTCTTTGACTACCTCCATGATTTTCGAAGAATTTGACGATCGTTCGTACGAGGATAAAATTTTCTTAATTGTTCTCTGAGATGTCAGTCTAATATCATAATCATTGGAGAAAGCATTCAGACAAGGGATGTTGACGAAAACGAAAAGCAGCGTCGACGTTTCGGCAAGTTTCTAACAGAGACTCGAACAGAGGAAATGTAGTAACACGGTGTAAAGCAATTATAATCCATGCTGTTAGACTGCCGCGAATCTGACAAGACCGCGAACAGTTTGCTGGAAAACGACGATGACGGGTATACGCGCCTCGAGAACGCAGTTGATCGGACAAACTTATCGGAAGTAATCGAAGAATTTTTGCAGAATTTCCTACGATAATATTTATCATAATTTAAATTTGAAATCAATTTTTTAAAGACCAATTGCGTTCCAACTAGGTCGTATCACGTTTGCAATTTGTTTCACGTTCCAGTTATACAACTTGCAGGTTTGATTGAAACTGTTCCAGTTACGTTTGAGTTATGAATGATCACTGACCTCTGACTTTCAACTGGACATTATAATTCAACGAAAACTGATCAGCTACGAGCGAACAAAATTTCGCCAACAAATTTTTCCAACAAATACAAAGATATTACACCAAAATAACGAACTAAGAGTAGAATTGAATCCAAATTTACTGTCAGATCGAAGGCTCTTCGAATATCCATCGACAAGTTTCAAACACAAAATTTGGACCCTTCCACAAATCGCCGAGAGAAGAGAATCCTAAAGAACAGGTCCCCAAACATTCAAATTTCTTGGTTTTCGACGAATCACGTTCCAATGATAAAATAAATCACATTTCCAAACATCCAAATCATTCGTCTACTCCTCAAACATCCACAAACCCTTTAAAACGAAACAATATGAAAGAACATCCCCGTAAAGGAACTATCTGTCTAAACGGTAAGAGAATTAATTAGCGAAAATTCGTGGGACGTGGAGCAAAATTCCAGGTTTTTAACCGACTGGTTTGGTTTCGACGTTTCAAGAGTGGTTTATTGAGGTTCCCTGAAGCAAGCGTTGGATCTGCAATTGAATATCGTTACCGCGATTCGGTCCGGTGATATTTTCTTCGAGGACTAGGCCGATTGTTTCACGATTCCTATTCAGGCCGGTTCAACGGTTTCGCGGTTTATTGGGATTACCTGGTCTCCCCGTTGTTTTACAGACGATTGTGGCGGAACATCGTAATTGAGTATTGTTATACCGAGCTGTTCGGTGATAGTTTCCTTTCGAGACGAGGAATATCGATCCGATCCAAGCTCAACAAGTTCATCCTCCGGTGTAACTGACTCCAGTCTTTGTCGTCTCGAGGGCTTCTGCGTTTCAGTTTTCGATCCATCCTTTGGGCTTCTTAATGTATTATCGAGTCTTGGATGCTTAATTTGATGTAAGAAACGTCTTTCCTTTATATCGGAATCTTTTTTAATCAATTCCAAAGAATCTAATGGTCATAATCGTAACTTTCCGAGCAATCATAGATTCGTTGTACTAAAACATAAACGAGCGGATGGTCTGTAACAGCACGCATTTTTTAAATTCCAAGAAATTCACTTTTCTCGATCTCTAAATGCAGCAAATTAAAGCAAAAGATCCGCTTATGTCACAGACCGGCAAGCAAATTACGACTGGCCGACTTTATAACGGTATATACGTATAAAACTCGAAGCAATTCCTCCATCTTCGAAATCAGTAGATTAAACAAGCTGCCTGAAAACCTGCTTACATCGAAGATCAACAAATCAATCCCATTCACCCTTTTCACAGACCATTAAATTTCGATAGAAACGCGGATAATTCACATCCTCGCCCCTAACCCTGATGTAATCGAAAAACGATTTATTCCAATTTATTCGAACCAGCCACCGAACATTCTTCCGTATCCCTCGACGAAAGACAAACATTCGATGTTTCAATGTACGTATTCGATTCGCAACTTCTTCGTCGCGGAATTTCTTTCCCTTCGCGAACTCTGCGCGTTTCCGCGGACTGGAACAAACCGAAAGAAAGCGACGGCGGGCTGTTGCGCGCGGAGCGAAAGGGGTGGCGACGACCCTTGCAATCTCGTTCGAGGCAACAACTCCCAAGCAGCCAGCAATCGCATTTAATTTCAACGAAAAGCGGATATTCAAATATCGAGGAAGCACTCGACGCCGTGACGCGCAAATAGGGAACGCGTTTTACCACCGCGCGACTTTTTCCGCCGCGAAACTTCCTTTCTTACGCGGTTAAGCCATTCGTCCTCATGAATTTCAAAGCGACCCGGGGAAAATACCAGCGTCGCGGAAAATAAACCTTCGTGACCGGCAAAAACCTGGCTGCGTGAAATTTCAGTCCTTTTTCTTTGCGTTTCGAAGGGATTAATGGTAAAGGGGGAGAATGAGGGTTGCGAGGAATTCCTATAAATGATTTGATAATTCGCGCTAGTTTCCTTCGATATCTGTGACACTTACAAAACGGCAATTTTTATTTTTATCTTATTTTATTTTATTTTACTTATAAAGGTATAACTTAATATAATAAGTAGTTTCAGACACAAGTGCCTCGACTCCTCGATAAAAATTTGCGTGAACCGACTAAAACGAGACAGCCGGTACGACAAATGCCGGATATTTGCCATAACAAATACGAAATATTTGTTATAAAAATATGGCAAACCAATCTTTATGGAAAATTTGCACAAAATTCGAAGAAAATTTGCAATATTCGGCCCAGCGGGCCAGAAATCGTTCGCGGGAAAAAAAGAACGGCAACTTATACAGCGAGCTGACCGACATTCGAATCAGCAACTGTAAATTTTCATCCGGCTAGCCGTCGGATATTCTCCGGGGATCGTTTCGATCGCCTGATCCGGACCGAAAGTTATGTGCATACCATCCTATCGACTCGAGAACGATGCAGATATAGAGAAGAATTACGAATAGACGCAAAGTTGATCGATATTCGGCAGGAAACGCGATTTCTTTATACTTGCGTTTCGAATTCCAACCCTCTGTCGATCTCTGTCGATCTCTGGGGATGAGAAACGATAGATTTTCGGATGTGGCAATAGGTTATCCTTCGAACGTGTTACCGCTATTCGCGAGAATTCATATAATTCGACAAACAGCCCCGATGTTTCTGTATAATTTATTTTTATATCTTACTGCGCGTACTGTTTAGTTAGGAGTGTTACGAGCTGCTTTCTGCTCACTACCAACTATTATAAATATTATTACATGCATAGATACTAGTACGAATACTATACAGGCTGTTCACGCTGTTAGTTTTCAGTGAAAATGAAAGAGGCAATGAAAGATGAATGGTTCGAAATGAACTATATATTATCCAGTACGACTACCAAAAGTATTCGTACACCGTTCTGATCATTGTAGAATTTATACATTTGTTAAATACTAGTTTAATACCAATTGAACGTAGAACAGCGAGAAATCTTTCTTTTGCACGTATGAAGATGTAAATTGAAATACCGCGCGCCAGCCAAATTACGATAGGATCCCTCAGAAAGTAAAAGATCACATTGGATGACCAGAAGGGCGCGTTATATTTCTGTTATGCCCGATACAATTTCGATTTCATCCCCGTATAGCACTCTGTCGGCGTTATTATCGCGCCAGCGATGAAAACGGTCCCGAAGGAGAACCACGAATGGGAAATTTAGTCGGTCGGATGCGATTAAGGTCGGTTCTGGTGCAGATGAAATTTAAAGCATCCGCTTCCTCGCGGAGAGCAACCCCTTCGAGAGATCGCCGATACAAATGGCCTGATGGGGGGTAGTAGGTTTCGCGGCTTCCACGACGAGTTGCTACCGACATTACTGTTTGCAATGCTGATATCGGCAAGAAGGGATCCTGCAAATATTCTTACACCTCTGCCTTTCTTTATTTCGACCTAATTTTTAGATAGATGTCGTGGAATTTAAAAAGAGGAATTTTCGGGTTTCGAGGAAACTACCAGTTGCTGCTAAACGATCGTTTGTATCGTAAAAATTGAACATTTATTTAGCCCATGATCTACCATTGAAGAAAGTGAGAAAATTTATTTATCCAACCATCTTTTTATTCGATTTCTGAAAATATAGGAACGCCTGTGCCATATCTTACGCAAAATATATACAAATTTTCGACAAATATCCGAACGTTCTATGATTTGAACTTTCACGATAATTGGAATATTTGATTGGAAAATACTGTTTACGAAAGACTAAAGCAGAAAAAAACGGCCATCGTTATCATATTAATGGTCGCGTCTACCAGAGAAAGTTTTTTAATATTCACCGGTTAACAGATTGTTTAACTTTTAATAACCGAAGAAGTAGTCAGAGCGATTGGCTGCAGCGAACCACGATTCCGTAAAAATAGAAGCCGCTTCTCGAAACTTTTCTTTCTAGACTAAATTAATTTGAAAGATACGTCTAAAAGTCGTCTTTCCACAAATTTTTAGCGAATAGTTTAGCGCATCGTTTAAATGTCATTCATTCTTACAATTACTTTTAACTTTTTACAATTACTAATTTATAGGATGAAATTACTTTCATCTAGAATCGATTTGTTTTCATCGTCGTTATAGAGACACATTTCTCTCAATTCTTTCTGTTTAATTTTCCTAATGTCCTCTTTCAGTATTCCATTAAAAAGAAACACAATTGTCGCTTCATTAAATTCACGTGCATGACTGTCATAACAGACCAAGTGCTATTTACTTTCCGTCAAATAAGACGAAGTTAGAAGATTAGGAAAAGCAATTAAGTTTATGGTACTATAAAATTTTCAACTTTCTCTTAATGGAATAGCCTACTTTCTCACGAATCATTTCGTAGATTGCTACGGACATGTAAATGTTCGTGTCATTGTAGCATACGACAACGTACGATATTCTAAATTCTTATTCCTATTATGGATTAATAACGATTCCATAGTTTTCAGGGGATAAATAATTAAACACGAAGAATAAATATAAATATAATGCAAAATAAAGATAGAAAGCAACCTACCCATAAACCGCAAAGTGCAAAACAGTCCCCTAACCAACAAATTTCCCATTAGCGTTTCACAGACGCGTCATTTTCTCCGCGAAACTATTTCTGGAATCCAATCTGTAAAGAGGGAGGAACGGTTTTCTGGCGGATAGCGATCGTCGGATGGACGAAAATCGCGAGAGACGCGCAATCTTCAACGGCATCCGGACAATCGTGGAGCGTCCCTTCCGGTTCCGGGCCGAGCCGGACTCGATCGTTCCTCCCGATGTAATTGCTATTATGTGGCGGGGAAAAATGGCCGTTGGCCGGTGTTCGATGGCTCGATTTTACCGTCGATCGACTTTCGGGATACCGTAACCGCTAGCAACCGCCATTTTGTGGCCTCCTGCCCTCCAACAAATTGTTCTCGGGGTAAAAGGGAAGGAAAATTTGCTAGAAAAACCATCCAGCTACAGGGCCAGCCTGTTTGACTCCAATTATTTTGGAAAACGAAGAGATGCTTAGCTTTTTTGCAAAGTTATACGTTATAAAAAATAAGCTATAGAAATAAGCCATTTATGGATATCCTTCGGATTCGTTGGTTTCTTTACACTCGATCAAATCTGCAAAACTTTCAACCTTTGAAACAAAAACGGATCAATTCGGTATTTCATTCTTCCGAACTGGAGTTTAAAAGATCAAAAACGAAGATGAGACGAAGAATACATAAATTTTCCTTTTCATAAAATTATTACTTTTATTCCTTTCTCAAAACGAAAAAAGATAAAGAAAAGAAAAATAACGCGAAAGACGAGAAAGAAGAGAATTTTCACTCTTTTGTACGTTACATTTACAACATCCTCTCCTTCCCTCTGACGTTTCCAAACGTTTTCAAGCACATCGAAAAGATTGCATCTGTAATACGTGCACTGGTCGTCACACGCCCCCAATCCCCCCCTGCCCCACCCCGCCGCTCTTTCTGCATCCCTTTCGACGACACGTCCCAGCACCCTCAGTGAACCACCGCGACTGCCTCGAAATTGGATTGTTATTCTATTTTCGAAAGCAATTTGCAAGTGTTATCAAAAAGTTTCCTCGCGTCACGCCTACCCCTACACCCAGCTCCTCTCTTTTCCCCTATTCAACCCCCTTTTTTCACTCACCGGATCTTCTTCAGTGCCTCGCTGTTTCGTGTTTCTTTCACGACTCTTTAATCGAGTACGCGATTAGATAAATTTTCTAAGTCGACTCGCTCTCCAAAGCGGAAGATTCTTTTCGTAGGTGAGCGTTTTGCGGATTTTTTCGAGGAGAATGTTTCGCGCAGTGATAAAAGGAAATAGTGCGATTAGTTGGTTTGTTGGGTTTTGAGTGGAAGGATACGCGCGATGAATCTTTTTTGTAGTTAATACTTTGTTTGAAGATTACTGAACAAACTAATAAGCGACTTAAAATACACTTCTTTCCCCAATTATTCCTCGTGATAATTCTTAAACGTTCTTCGAATGGAACAACGAAAGAGGAAAATATCAAATCTCAGATTCAAATCAGTCAAACGTGGTTCCAAATCTCACCAAGTATCAGAATCTTGCTGGTTATAGAATCCTTATTTCTATCCTGCCTCGTATTCCGCTGTCGTTCTATTTTATTTCGAAACCAGAAAAATCCGAAACCAACCTCTTCAACAACTTTAATATACATTCTCTTCTAGCATTTCGAAATCCGTATCATTTCGTTATTCGACTCACGACGAGCTCGCCATTTCGATTTTCATCGGTCAATAGCGTCGCTCGTTCGCCTCGGACATCAAACGACGAGGATCCCGCGACCGATCCAATTTCTGTCGCAACGAGCCGTTTAAATTGTACACGACCAAGTCATTAAGTCATCTCATTACGGCTATCACGAGTCTCGCGTCGGAATTAACGGACGCGTTGACGTTTCGCCTCGTTCCTTATACAAATTTCCCGCGTTGCGTCGCTCGAGTGTCACTTAACGCGCGTGCGCGCATAGCTTCAAATGTCGCCTTTAATTCGTATACACGGATATCACTTTACGCCTGGCCTAATGTCACGAATTAATTAAACTTTCAGCCGTCTGCCAGCTCGGAGGGACGCAAGACGTCGACAGACGATGCTCGGAGAAACTGTCGAGAAAGACGTAACGCGGAAAAGTCGAGTATTTCGACGGATTTTCAGTTTTGTAAATGGCGCACTCAATGCATTCATGACGAAATTATGCTGATTTATTAGTTTCAGGGGGATCTCTGATGTCCTTGCTGCAGCCTCGAATCGATTAAATCAAGTCGCGGGGTATTTAGCGAATTTTAACGTAGAATCCAGCTGTTAGGATACCTTGGTCCCTTTTCATTCTAATATTTTTCTAAAATATCGAGGAATCTTCATAAACTAGTCGAATTATTACAACACGTAGAGCAATCGCACGAAAGAAATTCAAAAATACGCGGAATAAAAATTTCATTCTATATTTTACAGCTTCGTTGTATTTTTGAAATTGGTATAAACGAGTAAAAGATCTCAAATTGGAAAAGATGTTTAAAGAACAAGCTTTTGAAATTTAAAATTCGTATTTTCATTGCAAACACGGTATTTTCATTGCGATATATGCATTTAAAAAAGAAACAGGATGAAAGGAGTAAGAGAAATCGGGTCGTTCAAATTTAATTTTGAATATTGCTGGACCCTTGTTTCCCCTTCGAGGAAAGGAAACATTTTCGCGACGCGTTCGATAAGAGACACTCTCGATATTACGACGCAAGTGCATTTCTATCGGCTCGTTAAGATATTACTGCGGATCGAGGCAAAGTCGAGGAACGTTTACCCTCTCAGAAACTTTACACCTCTTTTTATTGTCCTATCGCTTCGTGTCAATGATAGCACACTCTAGAAATTTAATTCCCCTGCAATTTGTAGATAATAAATGCATCCAATTTTAATGCTCGATTATTTTTACGCAGTGCAGGCGATTACTACAAAAAGTTGAACGAAATAGTCGTTATTTACGTATACATAAATTGGTGTGGCGAGAAGATAGCACGTAACTGAAAAATTCTGACAAATACGTACGAAAAATAATTTGCTTCTTTCTTTGCACTGCACGTATATCGTTTTTTTAAATATATTTTCGCCTTTTAAAATTATTCTAGGAAATACGTTAAAAGTACAATATATTTGTTACTCGCTATCAACCACCTACTCCCATAAATCATCTTAATAAATTCTAAAACGTGTTTTTTCATAATTAACGATACTGTTACTCCAATAAACTTGAATTTCCAATGCTTTGCAAAGTCATATCATATAATCCAAACTTAGAACCGTATTTCCGCCATCGCGGCACCATAGTAAATCCACCACCCCCCTAAAATCTGGAAAATCATTAATCCAAAGCGGAGGGAATCGCTCGACAGAGAATTCCATAGAGTACACAGAGAGAATGATAGGAGAGAGGCTGTCAAGTGGCTGAACCGAGCTCGAGTCCTGTCGTCGAAAATAAACCGGATTGCAGGGACTTGTTAGCTCACAAACGCTCGAGCAGCCACGAGTTACTCCATTTCCGGCGTCCGAGAGTAGGCTAACGTCCCTTGGGCGACGGATGAGCTAACTAATTCCATTCGAACACTCGGAAGGAAAGCTCCCTCTCTGCGTTCTCTGTTTCTTCTCTTTTCGCCCCTCCCTGCACACCCTCCAGATATCACGCCTCGTCTCGTTTCAAAAGCACACGGATTGACGCTTCTCTTTTCTTCGTTTTCTCTTTCTTTTATCATTGTAGTAGCCAGATTCCTTCCTTCAACCATTTTGTTTCATTTTCTCGTTTCCTGGGGTATGGAGTATTGATTTAGCATGCTCGTATTATTGCAACAGATTATAGTGATTTGTGGTTTAGAAAATTTCAATTGCAATAACTCCAAATATTTCCCTTGCAAAATATCGAAGAAAATCATTGAAAAGAACAAATTTTATACACTTCCGCAGTAATAATTTTTACTAACGGTCGTCAAAAAAAAATAATTACACGATAAATTCTATAAAATTCAAATTCTTTTCACCGAAGATGGAAAATAAAATAATTATAAAAGCGCGAGTAAAAATTCAAATCTAAAGAATTCCAAGGAATTTCAGTAACTCAAAATTAGCGATTTCCTCTCTTCTTCCTACTACAACTTTCCTATATCACCTTGAGTCCTTCCTGATTTAAAAAATCTAATTTACATCCCTGTAAGTTAGATTTTTCTCCCTCTAACGTTTACATAAACTCTTAAAACAGTTCCAACTCCGACGAGTTAATAGCAATTGCCAGAACCGTTCAGTATCTATATCGACTAACCATCGAAAACAGTGAAAGAGCGTAGAGAACAATGCGTTTGGTCGGCCCGAAGAAAACACAGCACCGAAACAGATCGTTTGGAAAGGAACCACCGTATTGCAGATAATGATCCGTTTCTTTTCTTCACTGAAGGAAGGAACTTCCGGGTCACCGCACGTGAAACGACCATGCTTTCGTGTCCAGGGTCCAGGCCGCAACAATTGGGTGCGTTCTAATTCCCATAAGAATAATTAAAGGCCACGATCGAGACGAGGAACGCCATTGTCCGTCAAAGAGGGAAATTCGCGGTCCAGTTAAGTCTTTCGAACGACGATTCAAACGTTTCTTTGTTTCACGTGCCTCCATCGGTATAATTCGAGTGGACACTGAAGAATTTAATTGCTGAGATTTCGTTTCTATCGATGGTTCCTTGTGAAGCGTTTCTGCTGTGCCTTTATTCTCTTAGATTTTTTAGTTTGAAAGGAAATTTATTGTCGAGCTTGTTGTATCGTTGAAATTAATTTTTTTTTTCACACTTCCTCAACATCTCCGATTATAAATTTATCAGAAACATCCAATAATAAAAATCGCAACTAACGGTTATTTATTGAACATACATCTACAGCAAATTCTACGAACCAGCAAATCTTCTCACGATATACCACAAAAAAGTCCTCATATCAAAAATCCTTCGTACGTTCTAAAAGCTGAGAAACCGCAGTCACAAATTTCTTAAATATTTCAATATCAAGCCTACTATTCCGAAAAGTCCATCTCGATTTAAATGTAGGGCCTGCGTTCTACGATAAAACAAACAAAAATCCGAGATCCGAGCGAGCCATCGATGGTATTGCAGGTTTAGAGTAGCGCGACGCATCGCGAGGACGTACGAGCGTCGAGTGGCGCGTAAATCAAATTCTTCGCTGGTCCCATGGCGCGTCCGGCGCGTTTCGTTCCGGTCATGAAAATACGCGGCCCCCGGTTCTATAAATACGCGAAATAAAATACCACGAAGAGAAGAGTTTTGCCGCGCTTGGTTCCCGCGGGTGCCGTTTCCGATGGGCCGGTCTGTCAGCCTCTCTTTCTCCTCCAAATTGAATCAATGGCCCTTTCTCCGCTCTCTCCTCTTACTCCCGTTTCAACCCCCTCCCTCCGCTGACGATCCATGAACGACGATTATTGGATTTTAATTCGATTCGATGCCTACAGTGACTCGACTATTTATCGGTTTTTACGTACCAGATATGTCTCTAATTATCTTTGCGTGATTCGGAGTCGTTTGGTAAAGTTTGAGGTAAGACTAAATCTAGTTACTCGTGACCGTAAAGGTTTTATTAAGATTTGAAATAATTTAGGAAAAGAGATCGATTTATTAGGTTTTGCGTTGTTTGAAGATCGTTCCTTAAAGTTTGAGTTAATCTATGCAAAAAGATAAGTGAGGTAGGTAGACGGGTAAATCTAATTAATTGCGGTCGTTAAGGGTTGTTACGGTTTCGAACAATTCTTCCTGAAAGATCATTTATTATGAAATATATATATGATCGAAATAATGGTTCCTCACGACGAGTGTAAATAAAATAAAGCATATTTAATTGGTTCTTAACTCTTAACTTATTTTTAATTGTCCTAATACTTTTTAGTACTATTTTGTCGAAACAAACGTCAAATCATCTGCTACCCTGAAAGAACAAAACACGAAATTAAGCCAAACCTTCGACCGTTACATAAGGCATCTTCGAATCTCAAACCCATTCCTATTAAATACCATTCACCACCGTTTCACCCTCTTTAAAACACGGTGAAAGGACTCGACTGACACTCGTACCCTTTCGAACTTCATCAAACGTCCCTCCTCGATTGGCTCTCGCGGCAAAATTGAGGTTCCATCGTGCTGGCGGGACGTTTAAATTAATCATAGGTGAAAGGGGGAGTGGCTCTGTTTTTTCAAGCCTCGGGCGTTTTTTAACCCCGCAAAAAGGGGGTGGTCGAGCGCGAAAGGGAAACAAGACCGACGCTCGCACACGACTACGTGTGATGTGTGCACACTTTTAAATGGAGAGGCTGGCCCCCGTATAAATATGGAAATTTCAAAAATCGAGTTAGCCCCGGCCAAGTGTCGACCAGCTCTCTCCTTTCTCTCCCTCCCTCTCTCTCTCTCTCTCTCTCTCTCTCTCTCTCTCTCTCTTCAAGGCGTGGATGGTTGTCTCTTGATTTTTCCTCGAACTTCTCGCGTTAAACTCGTTCGTTTGAAACAAGAATAGAGGTTACCTGGAAGCAGGGGATTTTTATGAAGAAATTGTTCCGTGAAAGGATGGAATGGGGTAAGGGTTGATTATCTTTCGACACCGAGCGATATCGAATTTTTTTTTTAAGAGGCTCTCTGGCTATTTTAAGAAGTTATTACTACGCTTCATTTTGATATTGATGCCCCGAATTGGTTTATCTTAGGCGCGTTTTTTTTTTCTTTTTTATAGTTTATAATGATGGAGTGTATGGTAATTACGAAACTCGACGAAGAATTGATGAATAGTAATCTTTGGGTGGATATTCCGATAATAAAGCTTTAAGAGAGAGTCAACATTTTTTAAGCGAACTCCTGAATTTTGGCGGACATTTGCTATTTTGGAATTTAAATTCACGAATTTTTTAATCTTCGAGAAGCTTTCAATCGCCAATGTTTTAGCGCGTAATTAACGAGTTTTGATACATTCTACTCAATCGAAGTCTTTAAGCTGCCAAGCACTGCTTCGTACTTTCAAATTCTCGAACTTTTCAAGCTTCTTATTCTCTGACTTCTCAAATTCATAGGTCTTCGATAGCTTCGAACTTCTGCATCTTTAAGTCCTCAGACTCTCGCTTCTTTCGGTACTCACATCTAAAGACTTTCGAAAACAGTTATGGTTTCCTCTTCACAAATGCCATATAAACTCTCGAAGTACCAAAACTCTAACTTTAGGAACTTCTTCGATCCTGAAATTTGGAATTACGATATTTACAGATCTTTATGATCTTGCTTCGTAATCTACGATACTTGAGTCAATCAAATCAACGAATAATTTGATTTTGTTTGACTATGACGAACACATCCAGCAACCTCTCATCGAGTAAATCGATGGACGCCCTAATTTCACAAGAAAATAGCCACAGAAGAAAAAAAAATGATAAGGAAAAGAATGTCCAGCTGAAGCAGGCAAAATATATATCTAAGAGTTCTTGCACTCTTCGTCGTGCAGCCTCATTGAATATTTACCTGACCAGCGCATTGAATATTCCCGGCTGGCAATAGATTTGGAGTACGGTGTAATGCGAGGTGTCGTGGTGGTAGTGAGCACTTTGTATATCGGGTGTTCTTTTCATGTGCAATCTTCAATTCTCTCTTTTATGTATTTTGAGACATTTACATATTTGTATTGATTTATTCGTATTATTTAGTTATCGCTGCGTTATCGTATTATATAATACAATAACAAGTACTAGATTTATTTATCGTATTCAATTGCTGTTTTTTAATTTTAGATTAAAGCGAATTCGGATTGTAAGTTGCCTTGGTCGTAGGTAAAAATTCTGGTCGGAGAGGAAACGCAGAATAGATTTGTGTGTTTGTGAAAGATTAATCCGGACAAATAAATCGAAATTGTATTCACGAAGATATACCCCCGGAAAAATGTTGCAATGTACTTGAAAATATATTTCGAAGTTTAAAGTTACGAGGCAACTTTTTTCCAGTTACTTTGTTGGAGACAGGGAAGTTGAAATTTTCGAACCTAACTTTTCGAAAACCAGTTTTATGAAATTCAAACTTGGAATTACATAAGTTCAACTATGCGTAAAAGATTCTCTTACTTCACTGAAATACAATCGATGCAGTGCCAACGATTCAGATTGCGTAATTTTAACGCGTTACACGTTGCTCAACTATATCTGAAAAATCATTTTTGCGACAAAATTTTTAAATGTACAAGACACCCTATAGAAGCGTTGAAGTCGAGGCGAAACGAACACCATGAGAAATGGCGGAAGACAGGGTGGCGTGGAACGACCGATCGAAGAGGGTAGGGAGTATCGAATTTTCACTCCATCCGAGAGCATTCGTATTAATATTTTACAGGATGCCGGTGAACCTACTAAACCAAGTAGAAACGAAGCTCGACGGTGAAAATGCATGGCATCAGTGGCGAAGAAAGTTGATCCCTCGGAGCGCGTCTAACTTCCGCGATAATGATGCGCGGGAAAGTAGAAAAGATACCGAAGACGTCCGTCGATAACGCGAACACGAAAGTCGGGATATTGTTCGAGATATTTTATAAGAGGCTGAATACCGTAATTTTAGATGTTATGAAAGGAATGATAGGAAATTGAATACTTTAGATAGAAAATGGTAATGTAACACAGTGGCTTTTATATTAGGATAGACTGTGAAACTTGTAATTTTGTTAGTCTAAGAGTTTATCTTGGAAGTTTCAAGTTAAAATAGAAAGATGCTTGTTCGACGGATATTCGACGAATATGAAGTTTCCGGTAGAAAATTTTCGTGGGATGTTTCGATGTACTGTTCGAGCAACAGCTTGAAATTTGTATTCCTTGTTACACGAACGATGTAACAACGATACATTGATTCGTTGGTAAAAGTACGTAGAGCTTTCGAGGAGCATTTTAGAATTCGAAAACCACCGAGATTGAAACAAACGGATTCTATATTTCATTAGAAATATCTTGTTATTTCAGGAAAAAAAAAGGTAGAAAAAGGCAAACACGGGAAAGGAGTGAGAAGGGTAGACAGTGATTGCGGGGAAAATGCCGAAAAGGAGCTAAAGAACAGGAAGAAAAAAGAAAGGAAATCCCTAATAATCCAGGAACGTTTCTTCCAGATTATTTCTGCCACTCTTTCGCCCGCCTCTTTTTCTACGGGGGGGCCGAAGGGGGTTGGAGGCGTCTCCGTTACAGGTGAACGTGCACGAGATTTATCTCGTGAGTTTTTCTCGTCGCAGCTGCGTGAAAACTTGCCCTGTCTCCGGCCTTCGCCCCTTCTGACAGTTCTCCTGGCGATCTTTTATTTATTTACTTAAAGTATCAGCCCACGTACGGGGGTGTAATGGGATTTCTCGTTGGACGAGATAAATCTCCGATTATTTTCTTTGGATATTTGGCTCGTTAGTACCGTCATTATGTCGATCGTGGCTCGGAAAAGATAGAATCGATAGTTTTCTAACGATTGTGTCACGTTTTTGATCAAATTGCCATCGTTTATATAATAGCATTATTTCATTCGGGGTTAAAAATGATTTGCTTTTGGGGAACACGCGATAAAATCTCATTCTGTTATTTTTCGTTAATTCTAAAATTTAAATAGAGGGAAGTGTAATTAATTACATTAACAATGAAATATTACAATGCATTTTATAAAAAAAGTTAATATTTAACGTTGCAGAAATAGCCGAAAGAATAAAAGGATATGGTTGAAAACGAAAATGTAACAGAAATACGAAAATTTAATTAAATGAACGGTGCGTCGATCAAAATTCACGCAGCGGGGATCTATAGTAATAAAACGTGGATTAATTTCAGATAAAACTAATTAACTTGTAACGGGGCGGATCACGTCGCATTAATTAACTTCCGACTATGGTGTCGTTTCGTTCTATGATCCATCGATTTTCCTGGAAATTAAACAACATTCCAAAACGTAGACTCTCTGACCTGACCGAAATAAATCATGCTTCGAAAGATCGACGAGTAAATCTTTTTTAAGAAAGAAGAATACTTTGAACCCTATTCTGGAAAATTACACGATATAACATGGGGAAGGATGAGCCACGCGACGAGATTTACGTGTACGTTGATAAGGCGTGCTGTTATCGGTATGCCGTATAAACAGGTTTATGATATGTTCATGTAAAGTTCGAGGAGATTCAATATTCTCGAATGGACGTAAAGTGAAAAATACATCGCATAGTGTAAACTACTTTCCCGTAGCCTAATTTCCTCCTTCTTTTAATTAAACGTTTTTCGATAGACGGCCAACGTTTACCGAGTTAATTGAATCATTTTTTAATGACGCTTTAGACGCACGTTACGTATAACGAACTTGTTCCTCGATATTAAACAGTCTTTTTATATATTCGGAAAAAGAACTTTACGCTGAACTAGAAACGAGAAATCACTCGTTCTGACAGTTTTTTCCTCTCTTTTTACATTGAAAATTGTTGAAAGAATCGAACAAATTTCGCATTGAAAAATAATTCGGTCAAAAATCAAGTAAATTGAGATGGGAGGAAGAGAATGCAAGAATAAAGAATGCGATAAACGTTTAAGAGAAAAATTCCACTTTCCTATTGAAAGAGAGCAGCACCACTTGCAGAGAGATGGTATCGATGTAGAGCAATTACCCGAGCAGCGGGCAATTACCCGCGAGGTGTGAGAAAAATTTAAATAGTCCATCTTTTGCAGCTTTAAATTGCCCTGGCCAACCCTCGGCCCTGTCCTTCATCCATCTTCCCGTCATCCGAAAATTTATCTGCGGTCACGAGGCCCGAGCTAGGATAGGATAAGCTAGGATAATTACAAAAACGGAAACTGACTGCTGCCAACTATTCTTCGACTGAGAATCTCGTTGTTCCATGGATTGTTTCCATCGTCGTTACAAATACCGTTTCGATTCTGGTTTCAGGCGAACCGTTGAATCGTTGAATGCTGTTGAACCATTCAGAAATTACACGTACGAACGAGATTCGCTGTTGCCAGCTTGAAAAAAGAAACCAACCCCTTACAGTTTCTCTTTTGGAGCTTCGAAAGCGTGAAAAATCCGGGAAGGTAGCCAAGAAACAGGTGATCGCGAAGGAAAGGTAATTCCAGCGATCCCTATCAACGATTATCGCGGCAAACTGGCATAATCCAGCGAGTTTTCAGGCTGGAAATCCATTAAACCGGCGGTTGCAGTTCCAGAACAAAACGAGAATCAGCTGCCGAGCGAGAGAAAGAGAAAGGAGCAGAGACAGAGAAGACCAGCGGTTTCCTGCCGGTCGGTGATTAATGCGAATAGGGGTTCGAAGAAACAACGAATCCTCGCTGGCAGAAAACTTTTTCCTCGCGCTCGTGAACGAGTTCTTTGGGTATCATTGAAAATTAGGCTGCTCGATTAAGGGAAGCTTTGTTAAAGAAGGGGTATCTCTCGGATGATTCGAGGGGTGAATTCTCGAAAGGATTTCTGGAAGATTCTTAGAGGTTGGGGGATACTTTCGGGATAATGGTGACTGTTGGAGCTTAAGAATTATCATTTGATAACGTTACTGTGTAGCTCGCCCGATAGTATATAGCTTTTCGACTGTGAATGAAGCGTAACGAAAGATCGTACATATTTATGCAAAAATTCGCATCTTCCTCGAGATAAATAAACAACACGGAAGTTAAGTTAAATCTTTTACTATCCTTTTTTACACTCTGGCTCGATAGTAAAAAAAAAGCTTCTCTTAACGCCGCATTAGCGCCCTAATAAAAATGTAACAAACTAAATATTCATAGATCGGACAAAATTCCTTCCTTCGCCTGCCTTTACTCCGTCCAACGTAAAAATAAACAAAAGCGAAAGAAAGTAAAATACGTTTATTGGTTTAATACAAGTTTAACACGCGCCCGTTGAAGAGAAGTGGAAGAAATGGAAGATAAATCGGAGATGATTTCTCGTTTCGTAGATGATTTCTCGTTTCAGAGAAGACGAACGACGACGAGTTAAACGTCGAAGAGAGCGAACGAGAGTGGAAACGAACTCGCGGAGGGAATTTATGCAGGGGCCGTCGACAGGAGGGCGCAAAACACGCCGACTAGCAAATATTAATGCGCTCATTAGCCGCGCTTCATATTCATGCTATGAAAATTCATCGTTTATTATGTAACGATCGCCAACGGGCACTCGCTGGATAAAATCCACGCCGGATTACCGATTAACGCTGATCGACGGTTCCGCTTGGTTTCGATCGCTTCCGAGATCGTCCATTTTAATCCCTTCTCTCAAATTTCCACTATAATCATCCATGTTTTTTTACATGATTTTCTACAAACACGTTCTCTTTTCTTTTTACGCCGAATGGAGAAACAAGCATTGGTACTGTAGTAACTATTTAGTACCGTACCTTGAATTTAAAAATCACAAAACGCGTCACAATAAATCTCTTTTTCCGCGTCCTCCAAATTCAAATCAATTTGAAGTAACAAAATTGATAAAACATCCGAATCTTGCAACTTCGAATTCGTACGAACTGAAATCGATATTGTAGTCTCTTGGCACGGAAAAATCTTCAAAAATTCTAATTCACCCTGGTAGATACAAGATGTAATTCCAGCTCCAAAAACTCGAGACAAACATCGGTAAAAAATCTCTTCGAGTACGAATCAACGTAAAGCGATAAAATACTCTTTCTAATCCACCCTCGGATATCGGAATTCGCGATCTAACAGAGTTACGACACGATGAAACGTCATTCAGCGACGCTTATTTCAATAACACGTGCATCATGCGCACAGTGGGTTCCTCGAAGTGCCTGAAAAAGATTGCTCGTGCCAGTTTCTCTTCAGCAGCATCCCCCTTTGTCGTCTCCAACCCGCGAGTCGACGAGGAACGGGGCGCAATAATGCGGCCTGGCCTCGTTTGCGTGTCGCTCGCCGCCGCGTATACAACCGAGAAACCGGAAACGAGGTGTCCGCGGTTATCTTTTTGGAGCAGGCCGTGCAACAGGGTCGTAGAGAATGGCGGAGCGTTTGTAACGCGGTGGAAACCGCGAGCGATACGATTGTGCCCAGCGAAAAACACGCGTCGACCCGGTTCCATTCGCGATAGTTCCGTCACCGTTTCCGGTAATCGCGTTGCAATCGTCGAGGATACGATACCGTACGCTCCTAAGTACGTGAACGTTTTGATCGACTTATAATACGTCAACGATACACGAGTATCGGTACAAAATTTGTGAATGGATGAGAAACTAACGATCTATACCAAACTTGTTTAGTACCGTTCATTCTAATCGCTATACCGCGGATTTTCCTGCAAATTCACATCTTTGAAAATGTAATTACGGAGATAGAAGGTAAAGAATTGTTTCACCTACTAAGTATTCGTTCGATTTGACATTATAACCATCGACGATTAAAATATAAGGCACGTATCGAAAAAATTAGAATGGAAATTGACAAGATACGCGATTGAAGGCAACAGGCAAACTTTAGTCCATACGTTTCATAAAAAAACACTCACGATTTAAGTCGGAAAAACGCGCAGCTGTAAATTCACAACGTATCAAAGTATTACGAAAAATCACAAATTTTACCACTGTAATACGGTCAATTATAATATTCGCGAATCGGTATGTCATTGAAAACGACTGTAAAACTAGGATCTGCGACGATCTTAATCGTCGACCGTTCGTGAGAAATAGTCTCACCCCTTCCATTCCTCAGAAAGGTACAATCCATCGCAGCACATTAATCACAGACCAATTTCTTTAATTAAACCGCGGCAGAGCCTACAATTTCCTGTCCCTTTCCTGTTCGAACTTCCTCGCTTATCATCGAGGAGGGAGAAGGGGACAGCGTGAGAAAGAGAGTCGATCGGGGAAAAGTCCTTTGAAATCCTACTTCAAAGGCGGTGGAAGTTTGACGGCGATGTCACAGGCAATCCACTTCCGGCCTTATTTAGTAAATCGACTCCAACCCCTATCGGCAGAGGAGGCGAGGAGAGAGACGAGTCTTAGAAGTATCTCAGCAATAAATATATCGGCTTATGGTCGTCTCGAGGAGTTTCACGAGTCATCAGAAGCTCGAGAAGCCAAACTCTCTGCTCGATGAAATAGCAACCGGTCCCTTTGGACCCTTCCCCATTTCTGGTCGCGGCAGAACCACGATATTCCTGGAGATATCGACACAGGCGAAAAACTCGAAAAGATTCTCTCTTGGTTTCGACGGTGGTCGCTGCTCGAGGAGCATTCGATGGAAGGTTTCTACGTGTTTGATGACATTAAGGGTGATTCCGGGATTGTTCGGTGTGTAACCGATGGGTCGTGATAAGTTTACCCGGAGTTCTTCGAGTAATTGGACGCAGAAATTAATTTTTCATCCTTCCGACAAAATTTCATCGAAGCTATCTGAGAAAATGTACTGTATAAAAAACTAGCACCATATTCTGAAAACCAAGTCTTAGATTCTTATTATTATAATTCGAATACTAATAACGAGCAGGTATTATAACGTTCAAAATTTCCAAGGATCCACATGGGGAAGTTGTTCGAAGGATTACGTAAGGATAACGATTGGATATAGGCGCACGCACTTCCGGTGCGACGCAGCCGGAACTCTGGCGCTGCAAACCCCAGCAGCAGCTGCTACTGCTCGATCGTACCCGATAAAGTGGATTCGATCGAACCTCGAACACGTAACTGGCGCGTTATCTATTAGCCCTCCTAGCTTGATAAACGATTCACTTCCTTGCACGAACGCGAACTTCGCGCGTAAATCGACTGGAAAAGGGATAAGCTGGTTGGATATTCGGCTGCGCTGGTTTCCTTTCTTTACAGGGTTAGAATGTTCTTCTATCGTGTGAGAAAGAACGTCGTAAGGTAATTCTTGTTTAGAATTCAGATGCACGGTGTTGCCACTCCGAGACATAGATTTACGAAGCTCACGGACTTGCTCATAAACGTTAGAACGCTAATAGAGAAATACGATCAAGCTGAGTTTATCGTATCGTTCTTTTCAAGTGTAACGAAAATAGTGCAATTAACGATGCTGATCGTTAAAGTACATATCAATCGCCAACTACATTTTATCTCGGTAAAGAAACCACATAAATGTCAAAAAGCAATGCCAATTACATCGAAGGAAATTCGACCAATGCTTAAATGAAAAAATCTACGTCCGTCGAAACTTTTACCCTAAAAAAATCACCTGCAGTTACCCTCCAACCCCTTCACCAACCTTATATCCCAATTGATCTGAAACATATTCAACTCGATTACGCGATACGTATACGAATCTACAATAGATCCAAGAGATATCCAGCTTCCGCGCGAAGGATCCCCGTGAGCCAGGATATCGCGTTATCCGTCACATGATAGATTACTTTCACTGAGCTACGAATACGTCAGCCCGTCGCGAGAATAGATTTCTCGCCATGGAAATTCCATTCGTCGAGTCAGCCCTGCCACGAGCGAAGGAAATGACGCAGCTACGAGAAGAAACGTGCCCGAGGGATTCCGATCCCGGGAATCCCGGAACGATTTTCCTCTTCTGTGAAGTCACGGCCGCCAATTACCAGCTGGCTCCTTGAAAAATTGGAATATAGAGAGACCCGCTCGATTCCGAATCGTTTGAGTTAACTATTCATCGTCTTATGGTACTTTCCTTTACGTTTGACGTGGTTTTATGCGGTTTGACGAGGTTCGATTAGAAGTTGCAATATCTTCAAATCATGAAACTCGATCATAGAATATTCTAGTCTCAATATCAGATCATTAATATGTGTCGGTTAGACAGGAATCTTTTTATGGTATTTTTCACCGTGCTTGGAGTGATTTTGCATGGTTTCATAAAGTTCCAATTGAAGTTTGGATATATAAAGATATATTTTGCTTTCGATAAATCCACGCTTATATAAAGTATAAAATTCCTCCAAAAAATACCTTCGAATAAATAATTCTCAAAAGATACAAAAAAATAAAAAAGAAAGAATGCTGGAAAAGATATGGAATTCACACGAAATACATTCAATGTTCACAAAAATGGCCTGCAACTCCCCTAAATAGTAGAGCGAACAAACGATCTCTTTTCGAACGACTCTGTCGCCATTCATCGGTCTTCCGGTTAGATGAAAAATGCGGCTGACACGGTGTCGAACGTGATCGTGGCTATTCACACTGTATACGGAAATGAGCCTGCACTTTCGCGAGTTCGAGCTTTGAACGAGACCCCACCTGCCTTTCCTTCGCCAGTTTCAGGAGGTGTCCACATTTTTCACGGCTTCTCCGCCGCTGGCAAAAGAACGTCCATGGGTAGTAAGTTCCTATCCTCTCGAGGGTGCAGGAATATCAATCATCCTGACGAATATCGTGACGAAAGCGGGCGTAATTAATTAATCAACCACTCGTGAAACGACGCGTCAAAGGGGTAAGTTTCTCGATGCAGTAATTGGAACCGTATTTAAGGGTTGTTTTTCAAATTCTTTTAATCTTGTACGATATCTTGTATTTTTATCTTTTTCTACTTTCTGATGGAATTTCAGTAAACAATGCTTATTAACTGTTTCAGGTATTTAATAATTTGGATTATTCAAAGGGGTGAGTTTCTAGAAATGCTAATTTTTGTGATCATTCTACTATTCTGATCGTGTAAGGGTTATTTTTTACTTTCTCAAACTTCTTATCTTTGTCTTCTTTTATGAAAGTCGGGGTTTATTATCTATTTCGAATATTACTTATTTTCGTAGGTAATGTGTCAAAAGAATAAAAAATTCCTTCAAAAGGTATTGGCAATGGTGGACGGAGCAAGAATTCACGAGCAGATCACTCGAGGTCAGGACGGTTTACAATTTTACGATGAATAAAACTGATCGCCAGGGATAAGAGGAAAGTTCAACGAATGACTTATGCATGTTTCGAGGCGAACGACATTCCATGGTTGAATTTTATGGGGATGGCGTGTGGCCATGGCGAGTGGACTTTATGTGAAACAGCAAGTTGACTGTTTTACGGTGTTCTCCTCGGGACCACGCGCGCTTTACGAGCTGTCGATGAGAACACAGAGATTCCTGGTGCTACACCACCATCGATCGTCTCTTATACTCTGTTCTATATCTTGATCAAGTCTTAAATACATGAAATCGTGAAATCATAAAAATATAAGCAACGTTGATGCAGTTCGGAAGCTTGTTTCCTGAAAGACCCGTGTATTATTAATAATCAATATAAAATTTCCATTATCATAAATACGTAGACGATCCAATTAATAATAATACCTTCGAAGCTGTTATTCGTCTCTACAATACGTGACATTATAACAATATTATTCAACAGTACGAGAATAAAAAGGAACGTCCATCGTTTAACAATGAATTCATGGTTGAAAAATTAATTAAAATCCCCCGCTCCCAGGGTTTCCTGATCCATAAACCAAATGAAAGATTAATATCCCCCTGTATCCTATTTTATTGTACGAACACACACGCGAGTTTCATATTAATTAAAACGTATTCTTCAAATATGTTCGAAAATTACGAATCGAAACGGGAAATCTGGTCTTCTGTCACATCCACGTTTCCATTCCATTTCGATGTAATGCGCAAACAATATAAAAATATAAAATTCCATTTTAACATGAATGTTTCTGATAGCACGTTCTAATTAATTAATAAATAATTGGCAGATCGATTTAAAAATTATCTCTCATTTCGATCTGAACGAACAAACGCCGTTCTTCTATAATTTTTAAATAAATATATTTTTGAATAAATCGTCTCTGCAACCACCAATTCCAATATTCGTCAGTCTTCGGAACTGCGAAGTAATTAGCACTAGATAACTTTTTCTCTTGCATAAAAAGATTCTTTAAAGCCGTCGAAATCGATCTGCACGAGACGTAACGAGAGAACACCAGTAAAAGAAGGAACAATATCAGAAGAAAAAGAAAGTAAAACGCGGTCCATTTCGTCCAACGGACTTTCAAAACGCGAGATTCCGCTCGTTTTCTCGCGATCCGTCTTCCCGAGAACACGAAGTACACCCTCTCCCATTTCTTTCGCAACTCTCTTCACCACTGGAACACATCAAAGCGTTCGCCTCACGGAATTTTCTCCTGCAAATTTTTCTCCTCAAATGGAAAAACCCTGGTAATTTCCGCGACGCGGATCGCGGACCAGAGAAATAGGGAAAATTGAAATTTCCAAAATTTTTGCAACTAATTCGTGTAGACATCAAAGACAAAAAGAACATAGAAAGACAGTGTTCTTTTATTGGAACGGTTACGTAGAAACTTTAAAGTGTCTGTTGAAGCAGCGAGAAACTTCTTTCAAATTAACAATTATTCTATATCCTCGCGAGATCGGTCAAATTTATTACGACGATTATACAGAAAATACTATAAAACCACGAATTTTCTCCTACTCGACACTCGACCAATTCTCATTTCCGCCACCACGTACACGATATCATAATGAAAGATACAATTATACCCTAAAAACGAAAAAGGAAACGGAAAGAGGAGTAAAAAAAGAAAAAAAGGAAAAACGATAAGGCGAAGTTACAGCACGATGAAGAGACACCAAGTGTGCCGATAATGAGGCGGAAAAAGGGAGAGAGGGCACCAGGTGTAAGTGGTAATAGGCAACTTGCAGCGGTGTGGAACATGTCAGGAACATGTTTGACTTTAACGATAGCCGCTGGCTTTAGCCGGCTGATAAGGCCTGTCCTCGTTTATGCGGAAAATAAAGATAAGCCACGGCCGAGGGCTGAGAGGCTTGTGCAACAGTTCCATTAAAAGAACGAAGAAAAAACAACGTGGCTGCGGTGGTAGGCGACCAGACGAGAAGGGGTTGCTCGGTGGAATCGATGTGTATGCACAACATGCACGAAGGCCGCAGGAGGGGATGACGTTGGGCTTTCGAAGCATAATTTGCTATTTACCCTGGGCGAAATAGAATTTTAACGAGCAAAAAGCTGCCGAGTGATCGATACTATACTAGGAAGATCGTTTTCTTCGAATCGAGGGTTTGACGGGGGTGAAGGAGACGTTTGCGCGATGAATTTTGTTCGACAACTGCGTCGACAATTATGCGTTATATGGCTTCATCGTTGATTATTAATTAACGTTTGTTTATGTATAATGAATTTTTAACGTTACTGCTTTAATCCGGTATCGCGGTTTTGTTCGAATAAAATAAAAAGATAAAATATTTTTCCTAAAAGAAGAGAACAAACGCGAGCAGAACTGTGTAGTTGACAATCGCGTACCGCGGCTTCTTCGTAATTATGTTTCTTTTTATCTGATGCTTTTTTAATTTTATCGGTTTGACGCGGTATTACAATTTTATTCAAACGAAATAAAACAAAGGAACTTTTTCTTTATAAAAACATCGACTATAAATTGAACTATGTTGTTGGTAATCATGCGTTTTGTGGTATTCTCATGATTACGTTCGATGACCTTTTTAACGGTGTTGCTTCAAACCAGTATTACAATTTTGTTCAACGGAAATATCGACAAATATTTTTTTCCGAAAAAGAACCACGTTCCCTTAGACACATACGCGTATCAAATAAATAACGAGGGATGTGTGTTCTATTAAAATGATCGAGAGAAACGGCCCTTTGCAGGTGAATGGCCGGTCTCGCGGTTCCTTTGTGGAAGCGCACGAAGAAAACACTTCGCGCGACGCAAGACCACGAGAAAACTGTTTCTGGAAACTGTTTACACACCCCTTTGAGGAGCTACAAATTGAAAGCGAAATAGGGTCGGATTTTCGGGCGTCGCGTGCCTCCATTTTTCTCCTCCGTCAGACACTTTAAGACCGTCACTTCCACCATCAAACGCGGCACAACTGTGTATACGTGTAACGCGGCTGGTGTCTCGTACAATCTCTCGTTATTTCAGCGACGTACAAACGACGTGGAATCAGCGTTTAAGTAAGTGAAACTGTTCTATCCGTGGGGGAATTTTCCTCGGCGAATTATCTGCCCTAGAAGTGTCTGTTACGTGGGAAGATCCTCCACTTTCACGGAATTTCTGCTCCAGCAGAAATTGACTGTCTTTGAAATTTCCACTCTTGGAGAATTTAGGTAATAGATAATACCGATGAGATACTTTGGATAATAGATACTTGCCGACCAAAGTATTTTGGACACTTATGTATGTATTATACATCTTATGTATGTACGTACGTATTATGCGGGGTATCTCCCGTCTAACTTTATCGTCTGGAATATGCCGCTTGTTTTTCAGAGTATTAAAAAATGTTTCACGAACAGGTTGAACGGTTTCAAGGGGTGCCATAACTCGTCATGATTAGTTCTGACAAGATAAATATACGATTCCATAAAAAAAAACATCGGTAATCTTCGTACGTCTTCTACGCGTTCTTCTAGGGAAGACATTCGACTTATTCCTGAAGCATTTTTTAATATTATCGAAAACAAGGGAGATATTCCGGGTGACAAAGTTAGATGGGACAACCCGTATATGTGTCATAAAATATTTTGAAGTTTTATTAGCGCCGCTAACGCGGGTTTTTATGCATGTATGGAAAACTTGGAGGTGCGAAAATGCACAGAATGCAGATAACAATGCACGTAACACGGAAAACTATCTAAAATACAATATACAAAATATCCAGGATATAGACGTCCATAAAAAGTAACCTTTTATAATATTCAACGCGTAAAACAATTCTTTATGCAATTCTAAGGCAATAAAATTTCAGTAAAATTTCCGTTATAATATTTAACAAGCGAAACAATTTTCTAACTAGCTCTTTTAGTTATATTTGTAAAAATATAATTTTCATAAATATCCGCAGTCTATTAAAGAAACACGGATGTCATGGTCATACTGGTTAAATTTGAAAGCAGTCTGAAAATGTATATAGAAACTGCAAGATATTTATTGCAAACATATATTTAGTGAAAAAATTAGCATATGTTACCTCGTGTCACGCTATCATATTATCAATATAAAACAAGGTTAATATATCGATCCAACGTCAATAAGGGCACGTTTCATCCCAGTGACACAAAACGATTTTTCGCTGGTTATATGCGTTCCCTTGGTGGCCATTCTGACGATATACAAACACGTTCGTCTACGTCTCTCTCTCGAGATACGTCTTATTTTACAGCGGCAGTAACGTAAGAGGATGAAACTTCCGAACGAGAGCTGATTTTCACTGTTAAAATTGTCAACCTCGCTTAACTTTTTATATTTGTTCAATAAAAGTTGTTTACTTGGAATACCTTGCTCGTTGTATTTCTTGCCCTGTTAGAATGTGTAGAAAAGTATGCAAACTGGAATATTTAATTCCATCTTTTCAACGTTGAAAAAGTTTTCTGTCCTGAATTCCGAAAACTATTGCGCTCTAATTACAGAAATTTCTCTCTACAGACTCTCGAAACAAACCTAAAATTCATGCCTTTCGATATCCTCAAAAATCCTTAACACTTCTTAACCCTCCTCTTTAATTTCTGAAAGCTATAATTTCGAAGAAATAAATAATTGTTTTTCAAAAATTATTACTGAAATTCTTCCTTCTATCTATCCATCAAAACTATTGACGTCCAACGCACGTATCCCTCTCGCTTCCTCTTGCACGTCAGAAACGGATCGTAACGTTGTATGTTGTTAAACTTCTGAAGCGAGAGAAACGTATCGCGAAAAGTTAATTAATAAGGATGTCTGTAGGTTCGCGTGCTATGTTCGCTGAATAAGAAACTAGGGTGGGACTGGCGCGCGGAAACAGGCCACGTGGCACGAGCAAAGCGGTTTGCACGACGCACGAAGGCGCAGGGTACAGTGCTTTATGGCTTACCATCGTAAGGGACGCGCCCGTCCCTCGAGCGTACTGGAATTCCGGGACACTCACCTGAAAGCAAAAAAACAAACGACTAGGTTAGAATTTTTCAGAAGCTTCGAATAAACTGTTTTCAATTTTTTCGAATTTTTTCACAAATTTCGTTTCCGGAAGAACCGGGAAATTGTTTTTGAACATAATTAAATCAGATTCGTGGACAAGAACAGCGATGCTCGTAAAACAGGTCCAAGCGTTCTTCTGTCTTTCATTTTTAATTCTTAACCCTGGGAAATCTCGTAGTGAGGACACAAGTAATAACAGGACACAGTTTGTAGGATACAGCACGGTGCCACATAAGTCAGAAGAGCCGCATAACTGCTCTCTCCCGGTCAAATTATAAAGATAAACGAATAAGATAATATCTTCGTGGCGACAACTCGAAAATCGATATGTACGATTGTATGTTAAATCGTTATTAAATTCGCATCGTTATTAACATTTCGTAAAAGCGTTAACAATTTCTTCTTACGAGAATGAAGTACTCCCCTTCTTCCAAATTTCAACAAAATGCTTCATGAACATCTCCTTGCTATTTCCAGCCTTAAAACCTTCTGCAAACTAAGTTCTATAAATGAAGTAAAGGACAACATTTGAAATTTTCAGCGAATTTTTTAAACAAGACCGTGTATTCTTTAATTTATAGTACAATAGTAAACTATAAATATTAAACTATAATGAAGTTTATTTAGGAGCACGGCGGCCGTTTTCTTCTTGTAATAATCGGCGAGCCGGTGGAACCAAGCGTCCGCGAGTAGTAACAGTCGACGCATCGTCAGACGCCGGAAATTAATCCACGGGAATGCGTTTATATCAGCGGGACGCTCATTCTGCGAGTGAATGCCGCGTCAGTCGATCAATTTCGCCAAGATATCCCGCGGTCTATTTAAACGAGCAACAACAAAAGCCGTACACGAACAACAGAGGGAGCGGAGAATTTCCAAAGAACGATTCTCCACGTCGCGATTGAAAAATTATGTCGCTGGTTTACTATACCCGCACGATTTATAAACATAATATCGTAGATGTACGATGTTTCTATTACACATGTACAAGTCGCTTCTTCATTGTATGTTAAATATTGTACATCTCATGAAACGAAGAATAATACTTCGAGGTAAAGTTCTTTTTATCAAATGTCGCTTCTACTGGAGAATATTCGTGAAAAATTATGGGATATCCATGAATTACAGCATATCTATAAAGACATATAAAACGCGTAACGATATTTGCGAAAAACTTGTAAAATAGCCAATATGTGTATTTAACAACGTTACTCGATAAAAACCGCGGAATACTTAACATTATCAGAGATTAAACAATTCTTACATATATGTAAAAAAGTGGAAACATTGCAAAGAATATCAGACATTTGTAAAAAATCACAAAATAACGGACGATCATAGAAAGCTGTGAATTATTCGAAATTTGTAAAAATTAAAAAGTCCTAAGAGATAAGATATTGATAAAAGTATGATAAAATTCTCTTCGACCACGGAACACCGTAAAATAATTAACATTTTCAGAGAAATTTAAAAATAGCAACGCGGACAGAAGTTTTGCGTCACGCGTGGTTCAATTCGCGTAAGAACAGAAGCTGGCAGTTTCATCGCGTCATCCCCCGTAGAAATGCAGCTCCTTTTGAAAAGCGAAGCCGCGGGCTTGGCCTCGTCACGCCATGTCCAATTTGTGCGTGCGTTTTGAAGAGCTGTCACGCACGACCTGCTTTTCCAGGAAAATTCGCTTATTAGCATCGTTTCCTATCCTCGGATACAACGTTAACGTTCCGATTCTACCGATTCCACGCTACGATTTCTTTACATCACAATCCTTTTAAACTTTTTATTCATTCATTTAGTTTTCTAAACGATAAGTTTAATTTCGAAGAATGTTTGCGATAATAGTATTTACGAAGAAATTGTCGTTACAACAACCTATAATAATAAATAATAAGAATTCGAATTCGTGTGAATTTTCTAGAAATTTTCTCAGCACGAATTAAGAATTAAATTTTAAATAAATTTCAACCACATGAAAAAGTACGCAATTACATAGGGAACTTTCTATTTTTCGCGATTAACTACAACGAAGATTATAAATAATAAAAGGGACACGCGTGAATTTCCTCCAAATATTCTCAACATGTATTAAACATCAGATTTACCAACGAATTTCAGCAACATTTCCTTTGAAAATGTACGTGCATCGCAAATGTTTCATCAAAATACTCGAAACATTATTAATGTACACATTTCCATCAGAAAAAGATTCAGCAACTGCATAATTCATATGGAAAGTTACGCGCGCGAGAAAGGTTTTCTAGAAAGACATCCCTCTCTTTGAGCCCCTCGAACTTTTTCTCATAAAACATTCTTCTACATGCAATTAAAACAAGAATCACGACTTTCCTCAATTACTGGTCGTTCTACAAACACGAGGAAACCTAAGAAAAATTCTCGCTCGAAAATTTCACGAATTCCATCACAATCACAAATTTGTTAAAGTCTTGGAATCATCATTTTTTTTTTACAAAGATTTTTAACATATCGAAATTGCAGAATCTAATTTTAATTTTCGAAATCTTTTTAAAAGAAAGGGGGGATGGAGAAGTAAAGTAAAGGAAAGAAAGCCAATTCAATCTGAACTACGTAACGTTTAATTAACAGCTCTCTGCAAATATCGCTACTTCGACCTTTTCACAATGCGTGGGATACACCTCTATGCTATTGAAACCAACCGTTTTCTTCATAGCATTACGAAGGAAACGTTCTAGATATTCTGGATATCCATATGTGATTCCATGGAACATTTCGCATTAGCTTCAGGGCTGGAAATTCCAATTAGAATGAAAAATTCGTCGTGGGCCATATTAGCCGCAAAATAAAAGTTTGCTTCAGCTATATTATATTATAATAGGTATTGCAGTAAGTAAATAGTAAACAAGTACTATAATGAGTACTCTAAGTACTCTTAATATGCTATATTTATTTACATTACATGCTACTCAATATACTCTTATACTAAAATATAGTAAATATTATAACAAGTACTCTACTTTGGATACTTCATATGCATTTTTGCATCCTTCGTTTTCCCAAAGGTATTTCTATTTGCGGTCTATATATAAACATAGTCTATAATAATAAACGTGATATTGTCCATGTAAATTTTGTAGCCATTGTGAGAAGGAAGAAAGCAAAAGTACATGGAAGAGAAGAAGAATCAGAAGGGATCGACCAGAGAAACGATACGCAAACGGTTGGAAACGGGTCGATGTTTTATCAGGCTGGTCACGCAACTTCCACGATTGCCGGCATTTTTCCCCGCCCCGCTATTATCGGACACCCTTTAACGTTGGCAACGAGCGCACGATAAGATCGTGTCGTCCTTCGATATTCGCTATTTATGGGGATGGCGGAGCGAGCCGCATGTAAATGGCAATCAAGACGAAACTAGACTCGAGGGTGGATTGCAACCGTTTCAAAGGAGTTTCGCGGGTATTTTGTGCGGTTGTTGCAGAGTTCTGGGCGCTCGAGTATTGTGCACAATTTTCTAGTATTTCTATTCTAGTACTTTTGCAATGACGAGTCGAGGACTGGTTGTTACGAAAAACAAAAAAAGAAACAAGTATAGAAAAATGAAAATCGATTTGCAATATGTCGAGCAACTTGATAAATCCCTTAATACACTTCGAACATTTCCAGATACTAAAACAATAAGAGGTAAAAGAAGAAGAATATTTAAACCACGTGCAGAATCAGAATAAAAATTCCACCTGTCCAAAAATAACAAGACGAGCATTTCCAATAGATAAATCAAAGATATACAAATGTAAGTATTTCTCTAAAATAACGAAAACCCTAAAAAAAATCCACACCACGATTAAAACTTTCTGCACTCTACCTAAAATCAATCTCACCCTTGCGTTTCACCATTCACACCTTAATTCCCTCAAGCTGAAACGAAACAAAGGAACGAGAGAAAGAAAACGAATTTAAAGAAAGATAAAAAGAAAGAAAGAAAAGAAATACAGGAAGGAAGAAATCCGGCGGAACGAACGCTTCCAGGGCGAGCCAACCACCACCTTCTTCGCCTTTCCACGAAAGACGCTCAAGAGGGTGGTTACGGAGACGGTGGGTAGAAGAGGAGAAAACTCGGAGGCCAGGGTGTAACGTTGCAGCCAGGCAGGGCAATTTATCTTGTTGTATTAGCAAATGGATGATAATGACGTGGAATGGGGGCGTACAGTGGGGGTTGGTGGAAACTGTCGGAAGCCCCTGTAAGCAGCTGCAGTTACCGTCGGGTTCTATGCGGCCGACTTAAGTGTACATGCATTAGTGTGGCACGGTCTTAAGTGTACGGCCGTGTAGTCGTGACAGTTTCTATCCGTAGCGGAGCCAAGGTGTGTCTTTTTAACGCTGTGTATTTTGTACGTGTGTTGCCGGGAAGGAGGAGGTCGGAGTGTCGATACAGCCACCCCATCGCCGTTAAGTGAACCAAGTGTTTTGTTATTTAAGGCGGCCTTCTCGAGAAACGAACGATTCTTCTTTCTTTTGACGAGGATGAATGTTTCCTTTGCTGGAAGGGGTGGTTTCTTAGGGACGTTCTTGAGGCTGTTCAGGCACAGTGTGTGTTAATCAGAGAAATTGGAATTTGTGTTTTTTCTCGGGGCTCTTTTGCCAGCAGATTTGGATTTTTTAAACTTTTCAAGCAAAAGGTGTTTGCCGTTCGATGAAATTGTTTATTACTTGATGGATCGAAGCTAACGGTGGTTCTGAAGCATTGGAAGAATAATATTTCGAATTATCGGAGGGCTGTGTAAGCTATGATTAATGATCGAAATGCGACCTTAAATTGATAAATCGAGGCAAAAATTTCTGCGTAAATTGTTCTAGATCGAATAGAGAAATGTTTCCGTCGAATTTGCAAAGTGTGTAAAGGACAGCTTATGCGTATTTAATTATTCCATTTTCATCATTTATATACGCAGGAAATGTAAATATATGTTTTATATATGCATAATATAACAACAAAAGAATAAATGAGAAACGTCTTGTAAAAGTTTGGAAGAGCGCAGATATAAAAAAGACGCGCGGCGTCGCTCATAATTATTTGTCACGAAATAATGGAGTTATTATACAATTATAAGGGAGAATGTGCCCGGCGGCAAGATAGGGCACGATGTTGTAATAAAAGAACGTAAATTAAGAAGAATGCAGTAGAGAATGGGCGCAAGAAAAACGCAGACGTTATAACGCAACATTCCGCTGTTTCCACGCCAGCCAAAATAATAAACATTTATTATGTTCTTAAAAATTTCATCGTCGTCTGAAATGAGAATTAGCCAAGAATCGAAATGTCGTCAACAAGAACAAGTGTGGACGACAACCCTTTTAAGGACAACGCGTTACGCATTTCCCTACCTAAAAATCAATCCACCAAAAAACAATGGCGATAAAACAACAAACTCTTTTCAAATCGGAGAAAATCTTTCGAAGAGCTAGCTACGAAGCAACAAGCCCAAATCGCTTATCTTCCTATCTTCCACGATTAATTCTTATATTCGTCGTAAATCAAACGAAAATCCCACGCAAAATTCGATCTACGCTCGAACTAGGATCGCGAGGTTGTGAAAGAAGACAGGCGGGAAGCTTTGCCGCCAATTTACGCGAGTCGTTATGCTTCCTCGTTCATCCCCCATTGTTACAACCTCGAGCAGAGACGTTGCAGAAGGGTTGGAAAAGTCGATCAGAAGGCTTTGTGGCAAGGAGCCACCCTCCGGATGCTTTCACCGCTGTTTACCAACCTGTCCATCACCGACTACCAATTAGTATTGTAACCGGTGGACGTTTCTACCACGCGGCGAAGAAACAATGAAGAACACGCTTGCCGTCGCATCTTGGAACGTTCTGACGATGATGTTCGTGAAGGTAAATTCGTCAAAGAGGATTACTGGTTCCGGGTTTACGTTCATTTTATAGAGTTCTGTGTTGCTTCTTTGGGAAAAGGGATTGCAGACGGAGGCTTGAAGGTTGATTTATAATGTAAAACGCAAAATAAATACAAGCTCGCTAATCTCCAAATAAATATGTGACATTTTCACGATCATTTTAGACAGGGTAGATGTTCCAATACGAAGTTGATCTTTACGACCGTGTAATTTTTTTAATACACACGTAGAAACCTTTCGTTTCTTCGTAATTACTTTCGTCCACTTTCTAATATTTATAATTCCTAATACGAAACGAAAGTCTTTCGAATTTATCACCCAACTTAATATTTATGGTCGACAGAGTGTATACTCTACGACGAATCCAACGTTGACACAACGTAAGGGTTAATAAACACCTTACATACTAATCGATAGAAAAAACAAGGGTCAACAGAACAAGCAATACGTGGCCGTTCATCGGTGATTTCACCGTGGAAAAAATAAATCTTCATTAGTACCGCGAAGTTCGTTTAATCAAGAACTTAATGAATCCTAACGCGTCCTTCTATTAATCTTCCTCCGATTCTCCAGGCAATGGCAATACGCATGCATCGCGACTATAATGCAGTCATCGTAACTCACGCCTCACGAGTTTCGAATACCCACGGTGATTCTAATTTACTTGCGAGGACCGAGCAGCCAACAATACAAGCCGAGGGCCAATTTACATTTTCGTTCGCCCGATGAAATAACGACGGGACTGGCAACGTCGAAAAATCACTGCTGATTTTCAGGTATTACCCAGCAAAAAGGTTTCTATATGAGTAGATCTATGAGTAACGATATCTCTTTGATATAGCGTTGGTCGATGTCCTAGCGTATTACATATTTTGCATAGTTCTTCGTCATTTATATATTATGGTATTTCATCCATTCTGCCGATTTTTCAACGTTTTCTTCGTGCCGATCGTATTTGTGCTAGAGTCCTTCCCAACTTAATTGGAGGATAGCCTTACTATTAGTAACATCGATTACTTAGTGTCGATACTTGACAGAATAATTGCGAGTACTTATAGCTCTTAATATTTATAAGATATTAATCTTAAGATACTAGTCTTTTCTTTTCTTTCTTTTGTTTATTGATCTTCGAGGGACAAGCGTTATATCTGGATAGTCGGGAGAAAAATTCCACAACTATGTTCCTCGTTACAGCTGTATAGAAAATTTTCATAAACTTTAAGTCGGAGTTTAAAAGATAGACCAGATTTTAAGCAAGAAATAGAGTGACTTAGAGTTAAGAGAAATTTAATTAATTATGTCCGTTCACGGTGAAAACCGTAATTTCGAACCAAAAAACTTCCCCCGGGATTATTTCGGTTCTGCGCAAAACCAAGTCAGCTTGTGATTTCGCTCCATTAAGGAAGAATGACAGGTTTTCAGGGGGGGGGGGGGAGATTTAAATCTGATATTACAATAGTTCAAGAATCTCTCAATATCTTTTCATACAGATAAAAAGGTCGAATCTCTTTTCTGCTGTTACGAGAAATTTAATTGAAAAATATAGCAAAATTTGCTACGACACTGCCAAGAAAGGAATTTATCTAGACTTTTAACTAAACGTTAAACAAAAGCAAAAATTCCTCTCAAAGCTCAAGCTAAAATTACTAAAATTACTAAAATTACTAAAATCGCTAAAATTAAAATACAGTACTTGTTGCAATGTTCAATGGATGAAGTTCTCTGCTCCCATTTGTATAATTAAGTTCGTAAAATGACGAATCTGCATAGAAATCCGGCAGTCCGATTATCACGAAACCCTTTACCAAGAGTCACACACATCTAAACACACTGGTAAACTGCCGTACTAACTTCGAAAGTTCCCTCTAGCCTTTCGAACGCGTCATTACCGCGACACAATGCACGCTAATCCTCGATACCGATGGGAACGCGATATCTCGCCAGCGTCGTAGGATTTGTTCCCCTTGGTGGATAAGATTGAAAAACGGATTACTCGAAGGTGATCGGAGCATCCGACGAAAAGGATCGACGGCGGAGGCCATTCAGCTGGCAGCCGGGCTTTTGTGATTTTCTCATTACCGGAGGCTGGTGCCTCGACTTCGATTCACCAGGCGGCCCGCTTTTCATCCCTTATTTCTTCCGACTCTCTTGCACGCCAACCCACGTAATACGCTTCCTCCTCTACGCCGCTACGCCAGAGGAGAGGATCGGTTGACCCACGTACCGGAGAATTACGCTCCCTCCAAGCGTATTTCCGCGCCGGATGCTGATTCCCGATAACCGCCGGGAAATCATGTTTCCCAATCGTCTTAGATACTATTGGTGCTTCTTGCTTGTTTCTCTCGTTACGTTTACACGAATTAGGCAAGGACTAGAATAAATACCAGTGTTCGGTTCAATGGCAGATACGCGATAGTGTACAGTGACGGCATATAAGAGACGTTCGAGATGGCAGTGAGGAATAGTGCAGGTTTTTGGATGTGGTGTCTGTCTTGCCATAGTTTTAGCAATTTACACGAATTTTTAACGATTTAGGAAACTATCGAACGAAAGATTAGGACGAAAAATCATCATAATTAATTATAGGAATTTTATGCTTCAAGAGAGCATAATTAATAATATACATTTAATAATACATTTAATAATAACAATAACGATGGACTTGCATATATTTTCATACGATAATGACTGGAATAATACGATTATTAAGGACACAGTCGATCATAATTACTTCATCAATTTATTATTTCACCAACGTATACATACAGAAATATATTTTCGACTCTGAAATTATAATAATCTCCACCATTCACATCCATCAGCGGCCAATCCGCTAATTACGAAATGAAACATCGAAAATGGAGGTTCCTTTCTCCCAATTCGTACGGCTACAAGTAAATCGAGTTTACCAGAAACTTTTAATGGAGCCAGCCGGAATAATCGGCAAGAGATTTCGGTTTCGACTCTCGAAACAGAATCCAGAAAATTCATGTTCATTCAATTTCACAGGAGCAAACAGTGACAAGGCATTTCCGCGAAATTAATTTTCCACTCGTTATGTTCGAATTCTTTCGAACATTCGAGAATATTCTAAACTCGTTACTGAATTTTTTTTATAATGTTTTATTATCAATGAATACGATATTTTTTAGCCTTAGGCGAAAAAAGATGAAGGTCCGTACAAACTACGATTAGGCGATAAATATTAGTAATAAACTATATCGTTAAATATATATATTTCCTGAAAATGCAAAACGAATATCGAAGCTGTTTCTTTTATCAATTTTTATTTTATACTTCGTAAATTTCAAAACGTTTAATTTTAGAAAATTTGCTTTGAAACCATCGTGTGTAGATATTCAAGAACACGTAGCAGCTATTAATACGAGATAATGATACGAAGGGTAGATAGAACGAAATTAAAGCAAAGGCTGACTGAGCTGTTTCCGGTTTTTCCAGCCCGGATACCGGTAATTGAAAAGATCAGAATAAGCACTAAGATACATGACAGAATGTGCGGTCTGAGGTTGGCGATTTTAAACGTTTTGTTTTTAAGGGGTGAACAATTCGCAGACAGCTCGTTTCCTATTATTTCAGTCGAGAACCTTGGTAACATTTTATGTTATTAATTTTAATTTTGATTAAAGCTAGAAAAGGTTCGTGATTTTTTCACTTTATGTATATTTCTGTGTTATAATATATTATTTAACACGTGTCAAGAAGACAACCTGCAATTTTCAACACGATAACCTTAAACCCACAAAACAGGACAAATACAAGTTGTTTTTTAAACTTGGTTAGTTAAATTAGTTTTATTAAACGATCGATTCGAAACAAAAACCATCGATTCAAAAATTTAATAGAAACCACTCAACGTATAAAGAGCAAACAAATTTAAAAAACCCACTAAATCTACTCATGATAGTCTACCAAACCTACCTGCGACCACAGGGAATTAACAAACCCAATTGAAAAATTAGAAAATCTGCGAAGAAATCGACCAAACCTAGCTACAACTAAAACCTCCGATTCCAGAAACAGTATTCAAATACTAGTCGATGCAAGAGCACGCTGCTGCGTGAAAAAATCGCAAATAAAACTTTCTCATAAAACGTAGAGCGGACCTCAAATGGAGAAAACATTCCTCCGCGAGATGAACGTGTGTCGCAGAAAATGGGGGGTGAGGGCGATGAGAACAAACGACAAAACAAAAACGTGGAACCACCAAATACGTCGCGGGAGGGGTGAAAGTGGAGAGCTTCGCGAGGGTATCGAGTGGAACGCGCAAACACTCGGTCCAGCGAAATGACACGTTGCCTTTCGTCACTTTGTTTCGTTTTCCGGCTTCGTTGCATCGTCGACGCACGATAAAGAGGTTGAAAGCTGGCTGGAGGGTTAATTTCGATGAATGACCATAACCGAAACGTTTATGGTTGGTGGTTGTACGGGGCCATAGTTGTGGAAAGGCTGATTTTTAATAGAAAGGTGATTTTAGAGACAGATTCTCTAACATTTTTGATAAATCAAGCATGAAATTTCCTAGCGTGCAATAATTACGGTCCGATAAAAAAGATTTGATCGAACGTTTGATGGAATGTTCCCAGTTTGTCAATACTTCGTGTGGTATTAACAGCAACTTTTCCTCAAACGTTTCTCTTTCTCGAACGAAAAACTTTGATTTCGCGGTTGCTAATGAAGCGGCCAATGAAGCAGAAACTCGCCAGAGACTGGAAACGACAGCCTTTTGAAGGCATGCGTTAATCCAGACCACCTAAAAACTACTAGGTAAATCGCGAGAAAAAGTTCCTACGAAATGAGTCTGTCGACGTCGTTCGTTCACCAAACGCATATTAATTGATAAATAAAATCAATATGTGTACCAGTACAGCATCTGATGTCTTGAAATGCATCTTTTATAAGAGAAAATTTTTATATTATACTTACTTACTACAAAGAAAGAAATTTTACCTCGACAATCTGCCTGAAAACTTTATATAACACACGCTGTTATAACCTCAACATCGAGTATAAAATATGCTCCAAAGATTCACAAATTCCTTCTAAAATACAGCCTAACGATTTGTAAATTCTCGTTAAAAACGGAATGATTCGATGCAAAATTCATGAATTCTTGTCAAAATACGCTCCACGGATTCCATCCATTCGACACATTGAGCACATTGAGAAGACTACGTCGTTGAAAACGCGCTTTATTTTAACTGGATATCTCAAACCGTTCGCGAGATATGGATCTGGAAGGCGAGCTCCGAGACGCAGGGATGTTGGTCAACGGCGTGACCCACATTCTTTCCTGGAGGTGAGTACTCACTACTAGTAGTAGCAAAAACCCGCTGACTCAGCGGGTGTCATTGAGTAGCGCACACGTGGCTCGCTCGGGATAGGTCAGTGAGCGAGCGAGCGAGTGTGATCGAGAGGTCCGAGCGAGCGAACGAGACAGAGATAGAGAAGGGAGAAAAATTAGACTTCGCTTCCATCGACGATAACTCCGGAATCGGAAGTCCGATCGGAACGAACCGAACGGCATTTTAAAGCGTAAACTGCCCCTCTTCCGACGATGTCAATTTGAATAATCTGGGATGGTTTGTCGCAAAGTCGTCGGATAATCTTTGCAAGTTCCCATTTCAGCGATCTGTTGGATTTTTGCTATTTTTTAATTTTGTTTAATGGTAGACATCATTTTCGTAAAATCAGTAGTTAAGAATATGGATATTAACGGCAGTTTTATACGTTCATTTTTGCGTACTTTAATTCGTTCAAATGGGAATTGTTGTCTTATGACTGATAATGGGAGGTTGATAAATCATGTAGTCGATTTGAACTGAATAAATTTGAGGGAAACGGTAGTTGGATAGAGATTAAAGTGTCGGAGCAGCAGGATTATGTCAGTATTAAATGTTTAATGTCATGTATGTTATGGTTATCAACATTTATTGGGAAATTATTTGTATATAAATGATGCACGTTTTCATAAGAGTACGAAATGATAATGCTGTCTTAATATCGAGTCGATTATTTGATTACTAATAAACATTTAATTGTAACCACAAATTACATAAACTGTTATTTAAAAATAAGGAACAAGATTGAAACAGAACAAGATATTACTTGGGAATTACCTTTCGCGCGAGGTAAATCAATTAAGCGACAGTTTTTATGATATGAACGCTAATTTAGTAACTTTAATAAGATAAACCAGTATAATGTGTTAACTAGGAAAACGTCGAATAAGATGAGGAAGATCTTCGTTACGCGATTTAACAAGCCGAAGACAATTCGAAGGTGCCAATTAAACAAACCATGGAACTGTAACGCGAAGACTCGAGAAGTTTAATGAAATGATTCAACAAACTCTAACGTGACAATTTGACAATAGAGGAAAAGTTTCAGCGTTGCTGTTCGTCGAATTCGAGGCAAGCTGACAAAAATTCTACCCGTAGAGTATCGTTAAACTTTTAAAATTCTAACTTTAAACCAAAGATTTCAGCAATCACACGAAATTTGGATAAATTCGGACGAATTCTAAAGAATAGGAATTCAGATTAATTTAAATGCGTTCTGGAACTTGGTGCGGATAATTAGATAAACTTACATAGATTAGACAAACCCCACTGATTACAGTTCTAGATAGAACCTGACGAATGTAGAAGGTAGAAATCTAGATGCATTTATATAAATTCAAGAGAGTAGAAGCTGAAATAAATTTTACTAGATTCTCATGTTTAGTGAAGATGAAATTAAACAATATTTAAATTTAATATTCGCTACAGAAACACCCAGAACGCTAATTAGCGTAACTGTACTGTCTGTTTAATAATAACTGCTTTATTCCATTTTTACTTATTCTCATTAATCTCGCTGTATCTCTTCCTTTCGCTATTCATCTGTTAACAACCTTCGAATATTCGTTCTTTCGATCCAACCCCTAATCTTCTTCCACTGTTAATCCGATAAAAATTCTTCGTAACTTCCCTAGATGGCAATAACGACTAGAGTTCAGAATATGATAAATACTCTCGAGTCTTCGATTCCCTTTACACGTCTTCGTCCTCGAATTCAATTCGGGGGGCTCATTTTCAACCTGCAAAATGACGCTACGAGCGCGTCCGTAGCACAAGAGAGGGGTTTATGGGGGAAGGGGAATTACATGTTCCACGATAACGTCATTAATCATTCTGTTTCGAATGTTCACCGTGTAAATGGAGGATCGTTTTGAAGGGCGGCCGTTTCCGCGCGGATTATCTCCCCGACGTCCATGCGAAACCGGCCGGCCGGCCGCAGTTTGTAAGCGTGCATGAAATATTGAACTATTAGCCGGCGGCGATATATCATTTTAATATCGGCCGGAATCAATATCGCTGTCCGCCGGGTTAATTACACGCCCTTTCCGCCAGATCATTCGGCGACAAACGCTTTCACAGCTCTTTCCTTCGCTTTACGTCTCTTTTCCATCTTCCATCTTTTTTTTTTTTTTTTTTTTTTTTTTTACTTTCCTTTTCTGACATCTGTCGCGTTTCATGGAACATTCCTTCATTTAATTAGCATTTGAGTCGCTTAAGGAGGTATTCTAGCGTAAGCCTTTGAAAGAGATCGATCATTTTCTTTGCACTTTCTTAAAGAATATAGCTTCAAAAGTATGTGCGCAAAACCCTGTATCTAAACTCCCAAAATTCAGGAAGCTGCTCTTGACAAATTTTTATACGAATAATTGCTATTGATGTAACTTTAAACACGTTTTCCTCATATTTATATTGCTTAACACGGCGTCCAAGATCCCTTAATCTACTTGACCAATTGGCTTAAAATTTCGTGTGTACCTTCGATTAAAATGAATTCGGTAGTTTGCTCTTTCTCACCTTTTTAAGCTTTTGAAAGTTGAAAGAGGACGGAAAACGTCGGCAATGAAACTTCTTAACGTTGTCATTCTTTTTAATTATCGACTTTTCTATTTTGTTCTAGTTCCTTTAGTTATAGACAAACTGATTTTAATTAAGGATCTCCTCGAGTTTATTTTAAATAAGTAAAACGACCGAAATCATGAACGCCATGAGACGAGATTTTTCTATCAATACGACGAGCATGTATATAAAGAAGAAAAAACGAGGATAAATGTGAGAAAATCTAGAAAGATTGAAATCGTCGAGGCACGCGATATACGCAGAACGATAGCCGCAGTAAATGAAACAAAACGTGGATGAATATAAAAATGAAAAGTGCGAGAAAAGTAGAAGCAAAAGGGGTGATAAAGCGGGGAAGGATGACGAATTCGCGGAGTTGGCGTCGATATCCTGGCACTTGCAGCGCACTTTCGGTTTCCGTGACTCGTTCCAACAGCAATGATCGTTCAATCACACCGAGCATGCGATCGTTCTGATCGAAAGTAATCAGCAATCGAGTTCGTAGATCGAAAGCCTGTCGACCGTAAAAACGGATTAAAATAACGCCAGGGCTCCAGATAAATGTCACTGATAACGCTGGTAACCAAGTAATGATAGTTAGTCTCGACGTTGATAAGCACGATAAAGTTGCAAAAGGTATCGAGGCAAGTTTCAAACAAGTTCTTTAAGCGTAGAGAGATTCTTAATTTTTTGTTTTACGTTCGACTTTGTAATTAGAAGTTGTTAATTGCATGCACACATTTCCCCCACAAATCCTGCCGAAAACAGCTTCACGATATTCTTAATGATAAACGCCAGAATGAGATCGTCATTAACACCTCTTTAAAATGAATTACCAATTTCCTTACGACCCCCTATCAGATTACGCTAACTTCGCCGCATTTCCCAAATTTCGCTAATAAAGATTCTTCGTGAATTAATGTTATCGTCGAAACTTAACCAGAAACATGAAAACCACGCTATAACGAGGCAAAGGGTGGGCGAGAAATCGCGAAAGAGGGCCGGCCTAGTCGGCATTAGCCGATTCTAATCGAAACTGGGTAAAAGCTCGTTATCGGAATTGTCTCGAGCTAAACAGAACGGGGCTAATAGCCGAGCACAATAGGCACGGACCGTGGTCGTGTGAAACACGGCACGTTGTACGGAATCAGGCGTGCTGCTGCGGGGCCGAGTCGGGGCTGCGCACCCCCGACACGTTTTAACCTGCAATGCCCCCAGATTATGCTATTCTACGTTATGCTAACGCGTCTCCCTTCTTACATAAAATGACGAAGCCTTGGTTGCGTTGCAAATATTTCTATTTAACTTCTACAACATGTAACAATGACGACCGAGTTTTTGTAAAGTTTTATGATACAACAGATACAGTATAATAATAACGGATAATAGTGGATTGTGGGAGAGTGTAGAATTAGCGAGATAAAAAGCAAAATACTGCACCTCCTACCGGTCCTTGCGTAATTTTTTACTCGTGGTACTAAAACGAACGATTAGTTTTCTCTTCAATGAGTTTTTTAGAAACCAACTCGAATTATTTTTTATACGTACAAATTCCGAGATTTTCAGATTCCATCGCTGTAGTACAGTGTCGTACACAGATACACCGAGTCGTTTTCATTTGTATGGGAGCGCGGCGAATGCGATGCGTTTCATTCGATATGGTCCCAACAGGACTGAGAAGCGCAGTCTAGACGTGCCACCGTGGGGATCGAGCAGCTTCTATTATTTTTCAATTGGCCAGTCGAGCAGGGCATCCCGTATCCCGTCTGTAATTGAAGTTGGCTTCGCCACGATAACACACCGACGAGATAAGACGGCAGATCGAGATAAAGAATAGCGACTGTCGCGAGGGGCGAAACGAGCCTGGACTTTGGGGAATGAAACTTGTTTGGTAGATTTCCCCTTAAGCGTGGAAGCTTTCTACCAGTTAGCGACCGACGAGATTTTATTTTATTATCATTTTTATTGGACTTTCTCCTGTTTCATTCGCTCCATTGCTAATAATCGGACTGCGGATTATTTATCCAAATACACTGTCGTTACATACTTGTTGGCTCAATATACGACACAAGATATACGACACAAGTGGTTACTGTTTTTTTTTAGAAATGTTTCAGATTTATTCTTGTTCAACCTTCTTATTTAGGAGGCCAGCAGCAATCGGAGCCTAGAAATCTGTTCGTTGTTTCCAGAAGAATTAATTATCTCCGTGTAAATCCTCAACGATGAGAAAAAAGAACAAAGAAAAACAGAGAAAAGAGGAGAAAGAAGAGGAGACGGCGAGGAGAGCGAATCTCCAATAAACAAGAACAAACAAAGGGCTACGGGCGATCGGAGTGACACGCATCGGTGGATTTCGGGATTTGCCAGATCCCCAAGGCCTGGACACCAGGCGAACGGAAGGTGAAAAAAATGAGACAGCAAGCGGTGATCCACGTAGAGCGGACACTGGTGAACGTCGTCGCTCCGTACGCTAGATATATATTCCATTTCAGAGGCGTAGACGAGACTAGCATCCGTGAAACGCTCGTGCAGATTTTCTTTTTCTTATTCCTTTCGCCCCTTTCGTTGCATGTAGCTGAGCGGAATGTAGAATTTCTAAATTTTTGAATTTTTCCTACTGCTCCAAGAGAAAATAGAGTAAAAAAGTAAAAACAATAAAGATATTTTACAATCTCAAACGTTTAAAAACAAGTTATTCGTTGATTATTAGCTGTTGCTTGATAATACACGCGACGCTCAACATCCCATAACGTTCAAACATAATGCAATCAAAAAAATTAATTTTTTACTTATATTCTACAGCTTCGACAAACTGCTATCAAAATTACGATCCGAAAAAGTTGCTCGAATAAAAAAAGCAAAGGAAAAGATACCAGAAGGATATCCGGCTGTCAAAATGTCGACAGGATCACAAAAGCTAGGACTGGTAAACTACGATAAATGCTAATTAACGTCTGTAACCGGCAGTTTACAACTCGCCGCCATAAATGTCCAATCAACGGGCAAACTTCGCGACGACGGTTCTCGCTCCTTAAGCTGTCGAGTTAGTTTCCGCCACGCTAGTTTCCAGCATTCCTTCTTTCCCCTCTTTCTTCATCTGGTTACCAGTTAGATTAACCCTCTCCTTTACTCCGTCGGTCTCCTCTCTGGACTCGTATTTCTAAGTAAATTTCGTTGTATAATTAACGTTTAATATCCAGGCAGACCTGTGCGCGCCCGCTTTTCGTGGTTTGCGTCACGGCGTAGCCGGATCGCCTCGAATTAACTGCACCGACGACGCGACGTAATCTGAAACGCGATAGCGGCGTGAACCTAGTCTCGTTTGATCGGGGATCAAGCGACCATTTTCATTCCCGTTTCCATTTATTTCCTCGGTATTTCCGTTTCTACGGAATCTTTTTGGAAAAAATGTTTATTCGAGGGGCAGTCGCGCGCGTTTCTTAAGGGACGAAGAGTATTTTTAGCCATTCTGGAGCTTATTCAGAGTCCCGGGATTAGCGTTCTTGCTATTCGCGGCATAGGAACGTACATTTTCCAAACAAAACGTATCATTCGCTCGGATATCCCTGAAACACGCATCAAACGCCCAAAAGCCTGCTAAATAAACTTCTCGTCTTTACATGCCATCGGCAACGTCCGAAAACTGTCACGAACACTTTCTTGACCCTAAAAACTCGGAAACGACGTAGCGCAAGCCATTAAACGACCATTCCGCATACCAGTTACGACATGTCCAAACAATCGAACGCTTCGCTATCCTGGCTGCAGGCGGTCATAATGTAACAGAAACTCACGGTGACCAGCGTCGGTGAGACACGTCGTCCACGTCGGCCATAAAACTGATACATTACAGACGCGGTCACACGGCCATAACCGGTGGTTTGCAACAAAGCCCCTAAAAGCAGCCTGTACAATGCGACCGACTTAATTGGTTTGACAGGGTTGCGCGAAAGCACATCCCGAAGCCGTGAGCATAACAAGCACCGGAAAACTACGCTAAGCCATGCTACGATAAGTTTAAAGGTATTTATTTTAATAAACATACGTATATGGAATCGTCTTCGCCAAAAACTGAGCCAAGTAACATCAGTAACGTGGTACTTGAAAGTAACGTCATGCAGAGCCGAACCTTCCTGAACCTTAAATCTGTCGATCATTGACAAACACCGTCCAACTCCACGAAACCCAGAGTTTCTCGACAGAAACGACGGTCTACCGTGAAAAATTCTATCCTAAATACCTAACCCAAACTTGTCGATCATTAACAAACTCCACTCAACTCCAAGAAACTCGGAGTTTCTCGCCAGAAACGACATTCCACCGTGAAAAATTCTAACCTAAATATACCTAACCGATGCCTTCGTCGGCACAAATTTCGCCACAAGGCCTTGACGAGAGTTCGAAACCACCTGCTCCGCACTCCAAAACCGGCAACCTACCTTCCTTACCGAGAGACGTCAGATTTTCAGCGCGAAACTGCTGGATCAATGAACCGTGGTTCGAGAAAGGTCGACTCTGGTGGACATACCGAGCCAAGCCCGAAAAGTGTCCGTTGTGTGCGCACACCTAGCCCCATCCCCGCAACACACGTGTAATGGCGTGTTCGTCACGCAGGGGTCGGTTTTAATTAGAGAGGCAGCGCGAGATCCTACGTTGCAGGACCGAAACAGGCTCTTCGATTAAATTATTAATTAACGTTCTCCTGGAAATACCACATCACACACGACTCCAGTGTGCCCGATACGATACGGGAAAAGGGAGACGGCGAGAGGGACGAGAAGAGAAACGAAGGCCACAAAGAGACGTAGGGCGGGATTGGTGGGGCAGAACGGGGGGGTTTTGGAGCTGGAGGGATTTTACGCGCGCGCGTAATCTCCAGCCTGGCCGACGGTATGACGACGAAAGTGTATTATGCCGGCCCGGTACACAGAGCTTTCAGCTATTCACCGAACCCCATTTGGCTTTGTATGGGGGCTCCGGTTGTGTTGTATCGATTTCCAAACCTGGTTTTACGTAGATTCCCGTATTTAGGTAGCTGGCCTTCGCGCTATGTCCTGGCGTACGATTTTTTGCAGGTTGAAAAGAGTTTAATGGTGTTGGACGGTATGGAGGTTCGTAAGGCATCTTTGGCTGTTTGGTGCTTCGCTCGTGAGAGTTTGTAAGAGTAGGAATTCTTTAGGACAGAATGATTCTCCCCTAAATATTTTTATCAGGATAATGCTTTTAACGAATTGAACGTTGCTTCGCCTCCATCTTTAGAAATTGTCACGATAAGAAGTACTGTTGACAAGAATACGTAAAAATCGTTTTCTAAAATAGATAGTAAGGAGCGAAATTTGAAAAAAATGCGTTATCGCGTCCAGATATTATTAGCAACGAAAAGGCAAAGTCACCGGAATTTCGAGTAATAATTAGCCCCGGAAGCGGGCTTAAACCGAGGGAAAATCCAAAATTACGGCAGAAGACAAGCAAGACACCGAGACTTTCACGGAACACGCTAAACCGGCGGATGTTCACCGTAATATTACATCCACTATTAACCCGCGTAACGAGAGCTCATAAGAAACGTACACCGCCGTAAACAGAATATTTTATTACGCGAGAGTAATGAGGAAAACCCCACAGGTCTTCCTGGGGGGGCACAGCTTAGAATCAAGCTACGAAATATCCTGACTTATTACTATCGCTCCGACGTTTTCTCATGACTAGATTTTCGTTTCTAGTAGAATTTTTATCAGATCGTTAATACGGAAATTAACGCTTGGAATTTTGTTGGCCAATATTTCCTGATATTTGGTAGAATTGTATCGTCAGAGTGACACGTATTTGAACTAACCAGGGAGATCGAATTGGACTGGATGCTTGCTTGGTATAGGAAAATTACAAAATTACGTTGGTGGTGTTACTTTCGTTATGGTTGGCTAGAAGTCGCTTTTGGAGGATCTTGTAACGCAATAAAAGAGAATTTCTTATTCTTCCGAGATAATTTTTTGAAAATAGTTTAGAAATATCTTTAAATAAGGTATTATTTAGATTATAAAGATCACAGCGTACGAGATATGGAATAAAAAATATTTTTAACTTGCAATTACCATCAAGATTTTTGTCGTAATAATATTTAGTTTATTTATAATTGAATTGTTCATTTTCAATACCATTCAAATAATTAAGCTACTACCATGTTTCAGTGTGAAATAGTTATCAATCTAATTTAAACTTACTTATGTTATGTTCCACATAATAGGAACATGAAACGAACACCTCACCATGGATTAAAAATTCAACGATAAACGTGAAACGTAGAATCGGTTTATCAACATTTTAATTAAAACAAACAAGCCCTAACGTAAACACGGAACAATGAGTTACCTCGAATTTCAAGCAGATCTAAGTTTCGCGAGTTTATGACTAAAACCATCTGAAATTCAGGTCAAAAGTGGAAACCTATTTCTGTAACTCTACTCCAACTTACATTTCGATTTAAAACATCAAAGAATTAAATTTCAAATACACATTTTAGTAGCAGATAGCAATCTTACGCAACGAAGCTTCACTAATGCTTTCTTTTCTCGCGCCAAACATAATATTTGAAAAATAAAAGAATAAATAATTACATCAGAAACCCACGTGAAACGATATAATAAATAATATAACGATAATATCATCTTTCTTCGCCGGTTTACAACATAGTCACAGTTGCGACACAGCATTATTTCAATCCACGGTTGAAAGGGTTAAAGCATGAAGACCCGCAATGCCACTGACTTTTCGAAAACACGACGCTCTTAATCCTCCTTCTCCAACGGTGCCCGGGGTAAAACCCTTCTTACCAGCTAATTAACACAGAAAATGGGTAACAGAGAAGCGATGGAACAGCTTTTGGTAACCAGGATTGACCCGATGAAACACCCTAACAGGATTGTAGTATCGTGTTGAAAAATTCAAAGAGCGGTTCGTGTGACGTGGCTGATTGGTGAAATTAGCGAGGACTAAGACTCGTTGCTTAGACCTGCACACCCTCTGGGGATGAAAACTCTGGAGACGATATTAATACCGGCTCTTTGTGTGACGCATCGTCTAATTTCCTGAAAGTCCATTAGAGGGATCATGAGAGCGGTTCCGGGATACAGAGTCTGAGAAACTGCCCCTCGACCGAGATGCAGACGAAACTACGACGTTTATGGATACTCGCTACCTAAGGGCAGGCTGCAGGGAACAAAATGCGCCACTTTGCCCTTTGGATTTACTGTAGCGCCGGTTTTTAGAGTCTAGCGTAGGTTTAGGGTACTTTCGATGTTTCTCGGACAAACGTGGAGGATTCGAGAACATTTCGGTGGGTTTTAATTTAAAGGAACGAGATACGCGTTAGTTCGTTCCATAGATTTTTTGTACCGTGGGACTCTGAATTCTAACAATCAGTTTGGTTTACTTTGAATGGTTTGAGAGAATATTTCGGAATATTTTAGAGAAATCAGATTTTACGAACTTTATACAAAACTACCTGCAAACTTTCTCGATATTACAAAAATGACAGCGAAAAATAACGCAATAAATAAAAAGAATAGGACACCTCTAACTTCTGATCACAGAGCCGACCCTCGAAACATAAATTTTACGACTTTCTTCTGCGAAAAGACTAGAGTTTGTAAAAATCAACCCAAGCCTCGTACGTGGGATCGAAAACTGAGAATCGTCGGTATAGAAACGAAATCCCCATATAAAACGGTGTTCCTCGGTGGCACGTCTCCAGAGACGCCTAATCGCGTTTTCCTTGGCCAATCGGGCAACAGGGACTGGGGAAAAATGCAATCGCGCGGTACGATTAATGTTTAAAAAGGCGCAAGTTCCATTCCCGGAATTGCGGGACGGCTTCGTGACCCCGTAGAACCCCGCAAAACGAGAGGAATTTTTCTCCATGGCAGCCTCTGAGCGAGATTAGTCCCACCCTAACTGCTACCCGCCGCTCCATCAGGCTTTATTAATCTTTCTGATGCTGCATCGAGCCTTCTTCAAATATTTCTCACATCAAGATTCCCCATTTTATCGAACTCTCGAAATCTTCATAATTTATATTCCATATCTTCTCCTTTTTATAGGAGTCGATGCGTTGTTGTTATTATGGTCATTCTCCGATCGTCGTCATCGTCGTTAGTGCCAATTCTATCGTACTGTATACAGTATTACAAATGTAACTTATCACGTTTTTCATCTATGATCTTTGGTAATACAAAGCATCGTCATCGTCGAGTAATAGAACGTTAAATCACGCTCGAAACAGGCTCTCGTCAACTACGAATAATTTCATGTATACTAACGTCACATATTTATAAAGATACCCTGTATACGCAAGTCTTGCAACATTGGAAGCAAATCAAAATATAACGTCTATCTAGACGCTTTTAACAACGTGATCCTGGCAGAAGGTTGCGCATTCGCTCGCCTAATCGAGGCGTCTCCATCTCCCACGCTTCAGAGACCTTCGACGTGCAAACGAGCAACGAAATCCGTCGCGCGTAAATTTCAAAAGCCTCGACGATCAGTTCCTCAACGACCAGTTCCTCGCCACCTTTTCTACGAATAAGCGGATATTCTCAGCCGAGGAGAACGCTTCCGTGAATATCTTCCATTCCAACGAATAAGGGTTGAGCATCTGTCGTTCTGGAGAACGAATCAAGAGTGCGAGGAGAAATGTTTTTCCTCGATAGATTTCAGGGTATAGATACAGCCGGAAAGAATGGACAAACGTTCGAATCGACTCGAACTTATTTCTTCGAGAAAACTTGTGGAAAGCGCGAAAGGATGAAAAGTGGTCACAAGTGTCGAAACTCGAAGGAACAGTGTGAAATTGGGCATGTTTGCCTTTCGTTATCCGACTTACTATAAGTACTTGGAAAATCCGCACAACGAGTCGCCGTAATTCGCAACGAATCATTCTTTCCCGTCTCACCAGCCAATTTTCACAAACTATATCAACAATGACACGTCGGATTTCCATCTTTCACCACCGAGCTAAAATAAATCAAAAGTACAACAGCAACTCGTACAACAAACACCCAACATCCTTCAATTTACAATAAAATCCTATATACTGTGTGTTACGTCGCGTCAGATGGTCCGTGCGACGTTCCTCGTTGTCTGGCCGCCAAAGGTCCACGTACCGTTATTCATACCTTCGATAAACCTAAGGAACCACCATAAAACTTGATTTCTTTTAACTCGAAAGAATCTCTAATCCTGTAAGTGTTTTCGGTTTATGGATGGTCCCTAAAACAGTCCTTAGGTGCGCTCTTCCGAATTACGGAGAAAACGGTTTTTTCCCAGGAACAATGTCACCCACGGGCCACGTTGGTAGAAGGCTTCCTCCTTATTTTATCTTCGTTCATTAACGTTCGCTATAACCAATAGGCATGGCGAATCGTTACCTTCACTTTCCTAACGAAAAGAATGAACAACGATTCCGCTTTCTTCGTTCAAAAAGCACACCCACACCGAGCTTTTTCCCGTAGTAACACGAGAGCGGACGGGCATTCAAAAGGCCGGCGTCAAAGAAGTTAAAAGTCCGGGACAGCTCGTAAACATCATCAAAAGTCCGGCATCAGCTCGTAAAACACCAACTCGAAAAGAGTCGAAACTTGGTCGCCAACTCGACAAGTTGTTAATATCTACACGAGTCGAACACTTTGAACCTGATTGTAAAAGACATTACAATTCGACATCGTAGCCTAACCCACGAATATCTCGGAACATTTATATAATCAGTGAAATCAGTTGTTGGAATATATCAGTACTAATAAATTCTATAACAATAAAATCCTATCCCTAATCTCGCTATTAACGATCTTTTCTTATTTCGCTGCTCCTTTACCCTCTCGCCATTTGATTTCCGATAAAATCTTATTTTTATTCCAACCACCAACTTTTTTATTCCGTTTTATTTTATCCGTCTTTTCACCCTGTCGGCAAGCCCTCGAAAACTATACGAAGAACTCACCACCGAACTAAAATAAACGAAAAGGAACGACGACGAGCTATCGCGCGATATCTTTGCTCTCGCGGCGCACTTTTCCGCCGACGGATGCGGCGAGAAGCGTGTGTGCGCGAAATTCGGCTGATGCATAGTCAATCCCGAAGCGGTTTCGAAGCGGATGCCGGCTGCAGCTCCGCGGAAAGTCAAATTTGCTCATGATAATGCCGGCGAATTTCTCAGGGAAAAGTGAAGAAACTGTTTGCGCCCGCAGCTCGTCGCGTTACGTTTTACGTTACCGTCATTTCGCTTCCTTTTCGAGCTAACTTCCGCTAGGTTGGCTGGAAGAATACCTCGAGAGACACGGAACAGAGAAACCTCGGTGTGGATTCAAGTTTGTTCGCGACTGGATAATCGTCGAGTTAATCCTTTGGAATGATTGTTCGGTGAAGTTTTAATCGTGCACGTGTGTTTTTCTGGGTTCACCAGGCTGGAGAAAGAGATACGGAGGACTGCGAATCGTAGAGGTGCAAGTTACTTTTCGCAAAATAAATGTATAAAATTGATGCATAAAGTAGATGTCCTGCGTTTATTATTACAAGAAATTGACTATATTTTCCAGTCGTAAAAAAGTATCGAATAAAATCCAACCGTCTTACTCTACAAGACATAAACCATAAGAAATCGCAGTCAACTCAGGGATTATCCAGAAACCTGTTGTTTTTAATCTTTCCAAAATTGCAAAGGAAAGGATGAAAGAGGAAAATTGCTACAAAGCGGAGAGAAAAGAAAATCTAACCGTCTTACTCTAAGGATAAATGTCGCTCTAACGAACCGTGGCTTCCGGTTTTAAAGAAAACGATTCGCCTAGCTCGAGGGGCGAGCAGGAACTATCGGCTTCTCTGCGTGATACTCGAGGGGCTACTTCAGGATCGATTACTAAACTTGGGACATCGATTCCCCGCCGCTTAAGCCTCGCCCATCGATTCCCGTGTCAATTCCATGCCGCGGTTATTCGTCAATCTTGTCGATTTTCATTTAATACCTGGCCTTCTTCGAAATCGATGCAATTTCAAAAACAACGAGGGAACGGAGACGGAGCAACGATGACTCTGTTCGACGAAACTGCAGGCGACACTAGTGACCTCGAGGAAGCGAAAATTTTGCAGAAAGAGATTGTAACTTGTAATCGGTGTTTCTCGAAGGAAGGTTTTAGTATCCGTCGTGGAGTTTTGGCGACTCGGTTGCTGTTTATTGCGATGTTTTTAAACACTTAGTTGGTGCTTATTGGAAGATGTATCGTGAGAATAGAATCCCAGAGGTAGAGGTAGACGTAGAGGTAAAAACGTCGGTGTTCGCTGTTGGTCGTTTGATGTTGCCGATTGCAGTCCGCATGTAGCAGATACACGTCACGATAGGTTGATTTTGCTCGATTCCAAACTTTTCCTTAATTATTTTGAGAATGGTTCGGTATGCGAAAAAAGAGAAGATGAAATACAACGCTTAGGTGAGTTCGATCACTATCGTATTCACACGTTTGAATCCAACTTCAACAACTTCCCTATCGTTTCTTGGGAAAATGATACGAATATTTCTTGTCCCTTGGGAGGCACTCTTAGATGTCCTGCGTGAATTTTTCAACTCCAAGCGATACCAAGAATGGATATTTTTTTACCATCCCCCTTTGTTTCCTCTAATAAATATTTACTCGAAATATTTTCTATATTTCTGCGCCGTACGTAACTTCTATACATACAAATTTCCTACAAATACGTGACATCGTACATATAAATTTCCCATAAATGCATAGCGTATACACGCGCGTCAAATATCGAAAAGACATTTTGAAAAAGTATTCCGAGAGCCAGCCTCGGCTGGTGAAAATACATTTTTCTAAGCGAAATTTCTCGCTAAAGATTCTGCAACAAATTCAACCGTCTCTAACTCTATCCTGAAATGGTTTGGAGATCCAAGTATCATCGATCTTCTGCGGCGAACATCAAAAACCGAGTCGACGCCGTGATTTACGAGTCGAAATTTTGCCAATTCTCGGAGGAGCCGACGGACCAGACCTGTCTAGGAAACCGTAAAACACGATCGAGCATGACAGGCAAGTTTTCCGTGGCTAGGAAAATTTCAAGGGAACAGAGTCGGGAAAGACAGACACAGAGGGAGAGGGAGAGAGAGAAAGAGAGAGAGAGAGAGAGAGAGTTAGGGGCACCAGGGGCACCATAAATCCCTTTAAATTGCAGCGACGACCTTCGATCTCGCTGCAATTATTCCCTTGGACTGGCACGTCCCTTTCTTTCGCTTCGTTACCTCCGACCTTTCCAATTTCGAATTTAGAATTGCAGTTTTTGAATCAGCTGAAATTTGCTTGTTTTACCGGTGGTTATGATTGATTATCGAAACAGTAGGTTATAAAATGTCGTATGAAAATTTGACTCTTTAATTTCAATATAGTTATCAACGTAATATACTGCAACATATTATACAACGAGAAATCGATGTGACCGATGAAAAGAATGAAAAGAAAAAGTATAAAAATGTATAAAAAAATTAAATGAAATAAATAAATGAGTCAAACAAAAAAAAAAAAAAAGATGAATTCACACAAAATGATACAGAAATTGAAGAATATAGAAATACACGTATATCTGAATTTCTTGATAAAAGATATATATACACTCATGGAAAAAGTAGTAATAATCAAATTACCTCTCGATTGGATAGATCTTATACGAAAATAAAAACACTTTTCTGTTTTTTGTTTTAAAAAAAAATGTGCATTACTCAAACTAATAAATTGATAAAATCATTCAAATAGCAATTCATCGTCTCCAGCGTACTGTGAAAGATAAAGTTTCTGTGCGTGTTCGAAGCTTGGTGAAGTACACGTGAGCGGACGATCAAGCGGAACACGACGATAAAACCGGTCACGTAGGCGAGCGGAAACGCGTAACAGGGCGACATTTGTTTCGGCCGCGGAGAAATGGTTGCGCGATCAAATTTGCACGAGTCGTCCTCGAGAGATTCCACTGTCGCGTCATTGGGTGGCGGTTTCAATTTTTCGTTAATGCCTTCGGTATTATACTCCATTTTATACGAATTTTATAAAATTAGAAATTGGATTTGATTAAATATTATTAGATAATCCTTGAAATTATCGAGCTACCGAAAGTAAATTTTTTTTATCAAATTTTACAAAAACATTTATAAATTGGACGTTTCCGTGAAGGATATGCTTCACTTTGTTAAACGATTGACACACGCGTACTTTGTTTTGTTTTACCAGCAAATCTTCGTCAAATGTTTCATCTATGTACCTTTATAAATACTAAACACCGTTAAATCTCTCCACCTACATAACGTGTATCGTTTAATCAACAGAATTCCACAAATTCAACACGATTTCTCAACCCTTTTCTACAGCCAAAAACCTACGCACAACGCCCACGAAGAAACGAAACTAAATCAAACTTTCAAATATAAGCAATTTGATCAATTACTTTGTTATATGAATTTAATCAGGATTCTGCATCACTCTTCCGAACTGGCACGTGCGATTAACCCATTAATCCTAAATGTGTAAAAATCGTGTAAACGGAAGAAGAAATTCCTGGAAATGAAATGATACAGAGCAAAATACTAACTAAATTCCTTTTCGGGCATTTCTTTTCATAATTTCACCGCGAACTCGATGGAATCCAGTAATGTTAGTTGACGAAGAAGAAATTGCGTTAGTGCAATTGTGGCGCTTAACTGGTTAATTATCGGATGTTAAAAAGAGACAAGGAACATTTTTTCTTCATCTAAGTAGAATTCGATATAGTTAAAAACGTATCCAAGGCGGGTTTAAGTGGATAAGACCGCAAGCGGTAGAGCCACAGCTTTCGCCGTACGTCTGACCATCACGGTCTGTTGCTACTTCCGCGGAAGTTTGGTTTAGTCTCCTGTTTCTCGTCTTCCGACCGCTACGCGATTTCCGCGATGCTGAAATGGAATCCACGCTACTGGAAAGCTTGTCGTAGCAACGAAAATTTTTTGCTCGCGATACTTTTGTATTGAGATTCGGGCATTTTATTCTTTGCTATACAGAGTGGTTCGTCTAAGTAAGGGCACCTAGATATCTCTTCGGGACTGCGATGTCGCAAGGAATATCTTTTATGTATCGCGAATGGTCAGGTAGAACCAACATCCAGCGAAAATCTTTTTTCTGGCATGACTTTGAAACGATCTTCATCTCCACGGATTAAAGTTTTATGAAATTTACGTCTATCGAGATCGCAGGTATACTACGCGAAGGACGAAAATGGATGACTCCATAATTCACAGAACCAATTTTCTAACTGAAAAAAAAAATCACTAGCAGTAAATTATCCTCTAAGATAAAAGGAATAAATCGTACAAATTAATCGAAAGAGAAAACTTTCTGAGAATTCGATCAAAGAAAGACAGATAATAACTAACTATGGGAAACGAACTTCTGCAGAATAATGGAAGGATAAAGGAAGAGTAGTAACGATTTATATCCATTCTTTGGCGGATACGATAGGTTGCAAGAAAAAATGGCTAGCCGAGACAAAAAGGAATTACGCGCTGTGGAGCAGAGTGTCGTGGGGCGTTTTAATTGAAACGAGAAACGAGGGAATAAAAAAACTGATCATGATGGAAAGGAGGAAGGAAGGAATAAAGGGCGGCAGGGAGAAAGAAAGGTAGGAAGGAAGGAAAACGAAAGAAGGGCGAACAGAACCAACTCTTTCAATCTGACAGCCAGTAGCTACCGCAACCTGTTGAACTCCAGACCACGTGGTTAAATGCCTCCTCGAGGAAATATCCCTCGAAAGAATAAATTCCCAGTTAAATAATGTGCCGATTAATGAGATTCTTTTTCTTCAAGTTTTGTTTCTTTCTCTCTTCTTTCTTCTTTTTTATTTTTTCTGAGTTTTGTTCAATTTTTCGCAGTTGTTTCGATATCAATGTAATATTATATATAACGATATTATATTTACAAGGATAAAAATATTAATCGAAAAGCAAGAAATTTGAAAAAAAAGGAAAATATAATAATAATAATTTTGTTTCGTATTTTACACTTATAAGCTATTGCAAAGAGATTGTTGGGTTTCTATTTCTAATTTCTTACGCTGTACTATATTCTTACGGTGATCTCTTAGGAAGGAAGGAAAATGGTGGAATAAAATATGCTATTTTATACGCTAGAACTATACGCTAGAACCTACTACTACTACTAGATAGAATACATAATAAAGTTGGTAACGTTAGCAGAGACAAGAAAAATAATTATTCGCGAGACAGAAGAAACGAAACCAAGTTAAAGGAAGTATGTCGATTACCGCGCCGAATAAGAATTACAAAGAAACCGCAGAGCAAACGTTCGAAAGCGAGGACAAGGGCAGCCAGTTCGTTTCTTCTTCTTCGTGTCTGAGAAACGAGGGCCTTCTGTCCCGAGGACGAATCCTCTTTTCACTCAACCATTCGGTTTTTACGTTTTTCCCTCGACCAACGAAACGAGATTATCGTAACACATTGTTCGCCGTGGGTTTCAGAACAATTGTTTGTTGAAATTTTAACGACACTCGTAAAAGAGACCCAATTTCAAGCTTAGGACGTACCTTGCTACTTTCATGCTTACTTGAAACAACAGTATTTTTATATTATTTATCTTCTAACAATCTTTTTCACCATATTCGTCATATTTATTATTATATATTATATTATTTCAAATTTTGACGATTAATTTAAATATAAAAGAAAAACAGTGAATATTAAATTACAAAAAATGTGAGCAACCTGTGATGGAATTTAAGATAAATTGTTACAAAAAATTGTAATAAAAATACTAATTGAAAATTCATTGATGAATAAAATTCAATAATCTAAAATAATTGGAAATAGATATGGGTCAAATTTTTTATAAAAATCCCCAACAGAACGCAAGATTATTCGTAGTAACAAGTTTTGGTTCAATTTCAAAATTAATTACAGGAAACATTGGTCTCATTTTTCATATGTTAGCCTGTGAAAATAATTTATATCGTTGTTCGTACGAATATACAGAATAATTTGCTTCTAGGATTTAATTATCGTAGAAATACAAGGAAACGATTTAACAATATTTCTAATAATTAAATGAGAAATACTCGAAAAATAAAAATCAAAGCGAACTCGATATAGGTAAGTGAAGCGAGATCGTTTGCATACCAAATTTGCATTTGCATTTTATGCTGCTTAATGAGTTGTTCTATAGTATCCCTAGTCAATTTTAATTAATTTTCGGCCAATTAACATCCTCTCTTACAATTAATCACAATTTTATCATCTATTCTCCCCTACTATTATTTATTACGCGCTCTAATATTTTTTTTTAAAGATAAGTGTCTTTATTTTTGACTCACCAATGGAAGAGTAGCGAAAAAGTCAAGTTGATAGTATGGTATAAAATGTTCGGATGCTTACCTGTAACAAAAAAAGGTAAAATATTTATTAGTACAATCTATTACAACATTTCATCGATTCGCGATGATAATATTATAAGTACAAATATCGTTTGTTTTTTCAGAATGTACAGAACGAAAGACACAAATCCGCCAGTAATTTCCCAATGTACAATATTAAATCTTATTTTTAATGATTATAATACTATCGTATACGTTATAATACTATCGTTCGAACTTCATTCATATAACTTTATTTTAGACGGATCACAATTTCCAATTGCAATTTTATCACAACATACGCGTGCATGCCTATAATAATTTGCTGCTGTTAACCTAACCACAAAATCAAATTCCGGTCTTCTATTGTGTGTTTATAACAAATTAAACGATCAAACTTGGCGAGGTGTTGCGAGCGTGTTCTTTGAAGCGCACGTTCACACCGAGAGCGAATGTGTGGAATTTGGTAGCGCAATATTCCCTAATGCATGGCGGAAAGATCAACAATCGGTGAATCATGGTGATTGGATACACGAAACCGTCTGTGTTACGTTTGATCGTAGGTCTCGGTGCAAACAAACGAACGAACGTTACGGAATGAGTTACGAGTTACTTTGTCGCAGCGTGAACGCGGCTTTGCAGTTCACGCTCCTGCGTTCCAGTCGCCAATATTAACTCCATTGTAGCAATGCACGGATATATCCCACCGACACCGCCTAACAATATCGTGACTTTTTTTTATTGTCAAACGTGTTTTAGTAAAAAAAAGCTATTTGTTGTTGCGTTTCGTTGGGTAAATTTCAATTTCTTTCTTTTTTTTCCAATGTACATCTTTTCTGGAATTTTTAATTCAGAGTATCGGAATTAAACTAATAGGGTAGGAGTATAAATCTCGTCCGGAGGTTTGGGTAAGTTTAAATATTAAAAAAAAATCATTTAGAATCAATTTTTAATACCGAGAGAAATTTTTCTGAGACTTTTAACTTAGAATTCTTATTGTTAGAATTAAATTGGGAGAGGGGGATCTTTTTTGGAATTCCTAGAACGTTTCAACATTTCTAGACGCTTTTACTATTAATAAATTGAAAAGTAGAAATTTCTCCGCAAGTTAAGAACTATCTAGACTTGCAATTTTTTAACTTTCGCAAGGAAAATTCGTTGTTCCGTGTGTATTTTTTCAGGAATCACGCGTCGAATAGCCAGACTGAGAATATGGTCGCTTAGGTGTGCCTTGACCTCAACCTTGGAGCAGAGGAATGCACAAAGATGCAGCTTAGCGTAACGTTACTGCTCAACGTTGCACAGCCAATGTCTGCGCTTCTTGGTCGTTGCACTTCTCTCTTTTCTTTTTCTTCTCCTGGTGACTTGTGCTATCTTTTTACAGTCCCCTGCCATTCGCTTCTATTTTAAAACCCACGTTCATCCTCGTTATCATTCCTTCGAAGCTTTCTTCTGTTTCGTCGTTAAAATCTTATTTAGAGACTGCGAAGAAAATTTGATGTCCGAATTTCTAATAAAAGTTGCGTTTCAACGCGGCAGTAGTTGGCAAGAATTTTTCCAAATTTGTTGCTCCCAAATTTTCAATTGTTTCACGCGATAAGCCAGTGGCAAATATTATTTTGAAATTTTGTCTATTATTTCTAATACGAAGGTGTCTCGGCTAAACAAGATCACCCAAATGTCTGTCTTGTTTACAATGACCGGAAATGCTTTGAAGAAAATTAGTGTACGACATGAGTAATAGCTTTAAGCGTACAATTAGTGCTGAAGATGTCGTCGCTAAATATCGTGGTTAGTTAGTATAGCGAATAATTTATTGTTCAAATACTATGATGATCTTTGCGAAGTGCAGGCGTCCAGTAAATATCTTGTAGCTTCTATATACATTTTCAGATCCGTTTGAAATTTTATCAGTATAATCACGTAGTCGTGTCCCGTTACAGTGCTAACGAGGTTAGAAAATGTTTTGTGTAATATATAGGATGTCTTAGCTAAATAAGATCACCTAAATATCTGCCTCATTTACAGTAGTATGAGCAAGCTTCTGAGAAAAAGCTAAACTACCTCAAGGCGTGTATTTTTCTTAAAAAGAACTCTATGTATATTTCTTTGTACCGGTTGTTATATTTAATTCTTTACGCAAAAGTATCGAGACACTGATGTTTGAAAATGCTTAATTCAAAAGATATTTCGATCTTAATTTCGTCAAACGTAAAGTATGGAAGAGAAGAAAGACAGAAAGACAAGACTTTCACGCCAAGGTGTACAAAATCCAAGTTGTTAAAGTATCTTTTAAGCCAAGCCGTTTCAGACACAGGTACCTAAATACTTTTGCACAGAGAATAAACAAAACGTATCGATCGACGGGTAAAAAGATAGAGGGTTCCGTTTAAGGATATACGGATAACCTTAAAATCTCGTGAGAAAATGATCCTGAAAGAAAACTCTTCTCATCGTTACATCCGTCTATATATTCGCCTGGAATAGTTTAATTTTGTCCATATGAATTTCTGTCATGCAATCATAGAAAAGGCATATATTTAGGTGGTTTCGTTCAGCCGAGACACCATGTATACTAACATTTTTAGAATACCACACAGTCGGCGCTGGTTTTTAGAAAATTCGAAGCAAGCAATTGCTTAGTCGTATTGTACGGAGGGGGCAGCAGCAGCGGCGCGATTTTTAATCTGCTAGTTACAAGAGGTTCGACTGTAATCTATACGAAACGTTTCAAGAATTTGCGTAGGAACGATTATTCGTCCGTACGGTTGACGTTGCTAATCAACTGATAGATCACACGGGTGAAGGGTCAAAAGTCACGAGTTCTATCTTGTAGATGGAGCGAGTCCTCTGAAATGGAATCAGCTGTCAGGTGAGGAAGGCGAAGAAAAAAGCGACACGGCGTTGCATCGAAGAGCCGTCGCCCTCAGACTTTTGCCCCGACGGAGCCAGCGCTGGCAATTTCTCGACACTAAAAGGTTATATGGGCCGGCTTGCGAGCTGACACACACGTAACTCCACCGTGAGCCTTTGATTTGAATTATTTCTCCCTTTGCCTCGACGCCACCGCCTTCACGATATGCCCCCTTTTACTGCACGCCTCGCCTCCTCGCCCTTTTATTATTCTTTCCACTTTCCTACAGCCGACTGAAACGCCTCCACTCAGTCCACTCGCCTAGGATCGATGCTTTCTACTCTCCAAGCTTCGTCTTCGGGGATTTTTTTATGACAGATTCCTTTACGCTCCGACGTTCCAAGCGTCTCTTTATTTGATTTCGTCTGTAGGATTGGTCAGCTGACTAAATTAGGAATTGGAATATTATCTTTTAATTCATATTAGCATAATAGTAGTGGCTACAAAAAGTAGCAGGAGACTCTCGTCCTCGAGGATAATTTCATGGCGGATTTCTTTATATTTCGAGATTCCACGTTTCCAAGTGGTTCTCCGTTTAATTTCGTTTGTGGAATTAGTCAGACGACTAAATTAGTAGTTCGAGCGTTATCTTTTTGTTCGGCATATGATGGAAAGGTGGAAGTAGCTTCCGATACAACGTGGTCGAGGACTCTGGATTTGAAGATTTTTCCAGCTTAGAAGCGTTTGACACTGTACGAGTAATTTTAACGTTTTACGTGGAATATTGTTCTAAATCTTGTTAATATAACAGAATCCCACCATCGTCATAACAGCACACTACATTTTCTTCAAAGACCATAATCAGCTGAAAATGATAAAATTGCTCAAAGTCGGTTAAAAACCATTTTCTCTTTGTTGAAATACCTTTGAAATAATGAAATTCATAATTCCATCCTACAAACAAGTTTCTTGGAAATTCGTTAAAAAATATCTGGTTCCCGTGGCATATAAAATTTCGTGGAAAAATATCACGTTTACCTCTCGTCTTTCGTTAAAACACGACCCACAATTAATTCCATGAAAGAGTAAAAGAGAAGAATGAAAGAACGTTTTAACGTAAGAGTATAGAAAGTATTCCGGTATAAAATCGAGAAAGTACGATGTTTCACGTTTCCAAGGACTCGACAGATGATTTAAACGCGTTCCCAATCGTTCTTTTTCCAGATGATCGATGTCTCGAATCTCTTTACATACTGGCCAAGGGGAAAAAGTTTCGTGGACGGAATAAAATAAAGAACAGATGGAGAAATGCTATTGTTTGAGAATATTGATCGAGAAACGCTGTTATTTGTCAAATACATGTTCGAAAATTTGAATATTCTAAAATTTGGAAATTTAAGTATTTGGAATAATTAAAAATTTTAATTTGACAAGTTCCTCTGTTTCGGAAGAGAAGCTTTTTCGCAACTTTACGTGAATTTATTAATCGATCAAAAAAATTGAACATAGCCACGAAACTTTACCCTGTCCATTGTCTCGCGTCGAAGAAATCGCGATTCTATATTTGCAGCCGTGTCGAGGAACCCGTTTGGAAGGTTGTCTGGTCACAGGTAGGATGTGACTACAGACTCGACGACCTCACGATGACTAGCCTGCGTTGTGAACATCCCGCTGAGCCTCACAACGCTATGTAACCTTGATGCACTTTGTACGAAGTCGAAATAAGAATCGTCGAGTGGAGAAGATTGATCGCACACGTGCTGTATCTACACTTTTGGTAAGTTCACTCGCTTAACATATTCGATAACTTTATAGCAGCAGCAGTGGTAAAAGTCAGAAACCACTTTTCAAAGATTCAAAAATAATCCTTGGAAAAACATTTCTGAAATTATTATAAATAAGCTAATGTACGGAACGATTTTGATGAAAATATTGACGTCCGTTTCAGTAGACTTAACGTATTTATTAAATCCTGAATTGTATGAAAATAAATAGTCTAGAAATTTCCACTAACACCGTCTAATATTTCGACTGTTCGGATATAAGCGTTTCTATGGAATATAATAGCGCGAATACTTTCATGGGTTTCTGTACAAAATTCCTATTTAACCTTGGAATTTATAGAATAGTCCGTTTGAAACGAAGTTGCCCCGATAAAAGTCCATTGCCATTGGCAGTCTGGTCGTGTCGGAGGAGCCGAATCGAAAGAACAGACGAAAAACGTAGTGGTTGTAATGGAACGACAGTGTTTCGCCGCTTTATAGAAAGTAAACGGTCGCATTTCGCCAGGATGGCGAGGGAAACGCTGCTCTAAGGGCTTTCGCCTGTTCCTTGCCTGTCACATTATCCTGTCCGCTGAAAATCCCTTTGTACGCCCTTTCTCTGACGCCACACGTGTCTCGCTCAAGGGTTTCGCAACGTTCTCCTAACGTTCTTTAACCGAATTTCAAACTGACGGATTATTATATCACTTCTTTGTCCAATATATATCGAAACAATATCCAATCTTTGATTAAGGTACGATTATTATATTATCTCACAGCTTGCCGATCGAACGACGGTGACTCGTTCAACCCTCCATACGTATACTGGCTCGTTTTCGATTTGTAATTTCAAGTAGTTTATCGTTTTCTCTATATTTCTGTTTAAATTCTGCTCTGCTTGAAAAATTATTCAAATTATTGCACGATATTCTAGAAACTTGGAAGAGTATTTAAGGATCCTTCGAGATCTTTTAAACAGAAAAACCTAAAGAAAAACTGCGCTTAAATCAGACCCGGTATGCAAACGACGTCAATGAAAATAAAGTTACCGAAGGAGAGTTCATCTCTCCATGTTTAATTGCAGCGCGAAGTCTGTTATTTTTATTTCAAAAACAACCGCGAGCCTCGCCTATATATTGCGTTGATAAAGATATAAATCTTGCACAAAATCGCCGCTTCTAACAATGTCCTAATTCGTATCGAAATAAGAAGAACGACGGGGTGAAACCCGAAATCCTGTGGTGCGGCGTACTGCAGCGAAGGAAGTAAGAAGCGAGTATAAACACGCGCAACTGAGGAAAAAACAGAGGGATTTTCGTGAGCCACGTCCATGGCGACAGGCAAGCCTGAACTGTCGAGGCTAATGTGACAGTGGAGGAAAGAGGCGAAAGCCCTTAGAGTATCCAACGTTCCTTTCTTCTTTCTTTTTTTTTTCTTTTGCTTTTCCTTCCCTGTGGATAGACGTTCTCCTTGTATTCGCTCGAATGGTTTCAGTTCTGACGAAATTCGTACAGGATATCGAAGCAGAGGATGTGGACGATCGAGAAGCTTTGTCTGAGAATCGAGTTTTAGGAGAAATAGGAGCTGGGTTCTGGGGATTTTTTGGTGTTTTTATTAGGGACATGGTCAGGGGATTTCTGAGGGATTTCCGTTCAGATGGATGGGACGTACGGTGTCGAGATGGTAAATTTTGTTGTTACTTTACGGGCAATTCGATTCTTAGGCTGAAAAATTATAAAACGTCCCGTAATAGTTACTATTCTATGTAACGTAACGAATACTAAACGTTAGAGTATTAAAAAAATATTTCGGTGATAAAAATTGCAAGATAAAAATTGATTATTCATTCATATTTTTCGGAAATAACGACCGACTTAATTTAACTAATCTAATTACAGAGGTTTGAGCTCTAAAATCAAAAAAGTCAATGTAACCTGCCATTTTCAAAATTTTGCAAAACTAAAACGAATAAAAATCATCAGAATCAAATGAAATGGAATTCCTCGACTCCAAAGATCATCTTCGATCCTTTCCTAAAGCAATTCGACCGGCTCTAAAAGCTGGTAAATTAAAATCTGTGATCGACAAACATGCGAAAAAAAGCTGCTAGATTTTTCGACGTTTGCTCGGAGCGCGGTGAAAAAATATTCCACCCTCGAAATCGACTTCTCTCGCTGTGTATACGTTCATATCGAGACGCGCAGCAGCCAGGGACTGTGCATAAACATACTTATCGTTGGCGAGATTTAGAACGCGAGCGGGCGCTTCCGTTTGAGCCGGAGAGAGCAGATACACCGTGAGCAACATGAATATCTCAGTTGGCTTATTTACATACTCCTTCTGCCGCTATTCACCGGATAAGGCGCTCGATAGTATCGAAAACGCGACTTTTTCTTTTCTCTTTTTATTCCTTTTATTGACTACGAGCTTCAGACCCTCGCGAGTCTGTAATCAGCAGTATCGAATGTTAGTTAACAATATAACAGCGATATAACGATAATGTCAGGGTAGAAAAATAGTTAATAGCAGTTATAATATAGTTAATAGCAGCGAGTAGTTAAGTTAGAGCTAAGAAGGAAAAACCGGGCGATTCCTTATAGTCTCAGTTGGAGAATATCAGACATTTTAGGAGTTCCGTTTAAGGATTATTTTCATAGGATATAAACAAAATATAAAACACACAGGGCACAGTGTATGGTACATTCTATGGAAGCAAATTGAAAAACAAGTTGCACATTTAGCGAAAACGAAAGTAATAATCGTAGAAATGAGATACTACCGACTAATTATGCTAAAAAATTATTAAATGAAACCACTCGACCATTCATCGAATATCAATATCACGACGTATCCTTACACATTCATCATCGGATACCGATATCGCATGTTCAAAAACGAAATAATAATTTCCAATAAACAATTTCCTACGACCTCCATTATCGTGCGTATTCTCTTTTCCCAATTAACGATAATTAATCACGAACAATAAACAATGCACAATATCAAATTCACCATAACAAACAGCATGAAAAAACGTATGAAACGAACAGACTTCGCACGAATACGTAGTATCTCTTACGCTAATGAATTTCAATGGAATCAACGAAACTATCGAATTATTGGTATTATTCGAAATCAACGAAATCATTTTTCGTATTCTTAGCTGTTTATTTCCAACAGAAAATAAATTAAAGACAATAATATCGATAAAAAGTAAAATCATCGAACTTCTAATCTTTTATTTCACGACTAAATTAAACAGAACAAGCAAGCGCTTGAATATTTTCGAACGGATACTAGTCTATGTACTAATGCGCGCTAATTCAGATACTAACGTGTATAGCATACGTACTAATAGATTCGATCGAAATGAACAAAACCAGCGCTGTTAGCATTGGAACGTTTCGAAATCGACGAGAGCTTCCATCGAGATTTCATGGTAACCATGAAAAGCAGAGGACCAATGGGGATGAGGAGTGGTTGTTGCACAGGTTGCAGCGAGCTCGTCACCTCGGTAAAAGCTGTGTCCGATTTATCGAAGGGAAAATATTCCCGTATTGTGAGACGACGCCTCTTTCAAGAATTTCTCTGTACGAATACCGGTTCTTCACCTTTTCGCTATAGAAATAATCGTTTCAAAGCGTTTTGTGAAATAGATCCGAAGCGGACAGACGTGAAATGCAGCCATGGATGCAGATAGAAAATTAATAAACTGTACTTTGACCGATATTCTGCAATTATTCCAGGAATGTCGGATATTTTCTTCGATATATTGATTTTTCAAGAACAATTCTTCGGTATTTTAGTAGAAACTCTTCACGCTGCGGAAAAGTTAGTTCTAGGCTGCTTTCCCGTCCACTTACGGGAATTTAAAGATGGAAAAAGGCACAGAACCTACGTAGATATCCAAAACACAGAAGATCCGTTACAACATTTCTTCCGGACCGTTCTCATAACGGTCAAAAGTTACTGAATAAATCGCAAGATTCCTAAATCGTCCCGGTAGGCTTTTAACGTGGGTTTATATTTAATTACTTACACAAAGTTTAAGCAGGTTACGGAACATTGGGCGTAAGTTAGCTGCGATGTCTCGACAAAATACCGGTTACCGAACAACAGACGTTATAGTCGATCGATGTTGCTAGAGCTTTAGTGGCGCGTCTCTGGCAGGTTCGGTAATAACGAAAATCTTTAAAACCTATTGTACGCTCCTGGAACTTCGATTAATAAAACTTAACAAAAGTGAGATATTTCTCTTATTTCGGATAGATAAATTTGAAGCTTGACTCGAAACAGCAGTTTCAAGAATTGCCGAGGATAAGTCTTGGTCATATACCCGGACACTACAGTACTACTATTACATGTAGCGATAATATGTTTCAATGTATCGTACCAAAATCAAACAGCAACTAAAAGTTCGCCATTTCTACCGATATCACGATACAACAGACGAACGCACATAAATTTTCCATAAACGCTAAATGTGAACGGAAACGCAACCAGGCGAGAAACGCGTGAAATACGCGAAACACTCGGAAAGGGCTTCTCCGCTCTTCGCTCGCTCAGAGATACGACGTTGAAAGCGGCTGTACGAAGACCAAACATATACTCATTTTTGCGCAATAAACGCAACCATGAGTGCCGGCAGCGTTTGACTAACAGCGAGTATCATGTCAGGGAATAATTAAATGCGAGACGAGCAACTAGAGCATCAGGTAGACTTAGCGGTTACTTTGCCCTTCCCTTACACGTTGTAATAATCTTTCCAAGATTCGTAAACGCGGCGCGTTTGAAAGGAATGAAAAGGCAGCCGCGCCTTTGCGCGCCATATTGCGGATTCGCGCGACCATAGCGAGCACGATTCTCCGCCGAGAATGCGGAGCAAGTGAGAAGAGAAACGGGGAAGATCAACCCTTTTTGCCCTTTAATCCGCGAGACTATCCCATCTGCCCGGGTAAATTCTCCGTCTGTCAACTGGAAACTGGAAACCGGAAACTCGAAAAACGGTTTTTCCCCTGATTTCATCTGCTTTGCGGAGGAGATGATGCGATTTGTGTCTTCCGACTCGCCGTATTTTTACTTTCCTTTTTCTTCCTCTGTACTCGAGTTTAAAAATGCCTGTACGAGCAAAATCTGTAAGCAAATTCTGAGAGCAGGAATTTTTAGAAATTTTTTGGTAATTTAGACGATTCTAACTGTAACAACTAGTCTGCAAAAATCGTAATGGTAGAACTCGATTTTATCCACTTTACGATAAATACGATTACAATATAAAAGTTCGCTTACGTAGAACTATTCGGGCCAGTTCAATTTCTGATCACGAGCTAATTAATTGTACGCAAGAATACAAAAAAATACAATATTCTAAAAAAACTATTCTATAATAGAAAAAGGTAAAAGAACGGAGAATAAAAGAACGTTTGAAGAAGGACTTTAATAAAACGGAAGGAAAGATAACTAAAATTCGCGGAGCTAGCGAGGGATTCGCTTTCAAAGAAACGTCGAACCAGCCGGATTTTCATTCTCAAAGGGACCAACCAGTCGTCGGTGCAGCTTCAATAAAGCGTCCTTGTCGGTTATAGTTGCACGAGGGTGTAGTGAAAAGGCCCGATTCCAGCCTCCAATTCGTGCCCGCCTGTATTCACTAAGAAAATTACCCCGGGGGCAATCGGAATCGGGCAAGAATTTAAAGAGCACGTCGCTCTTTTTACAAACCCTTTTGGCCTTTCGCTTTTTCCACGCTCACTTGTTGCTGTCGACGTCCGTTGTTTTTCGCGAATCAAACCATCACGAGTGATTATCAGCATAATTAATAGACCGAGCACATATAAATTTAATAAACAAATAATTCGTTCCGGAGAACGTAGCATCGCATCCGGAATTTTTTTTACAGCGAAAACTTTTCTTCGAGATTATGTGCTGTTATCTTTAATTATAAATAAGAGAAACTTTAAAATTATAAAGTTGCCCGAGAATTCAGAGGATTCTCAGTTAGAAACTTTAATCGAGAGAGATGTACTTTGCAACTATAAATTTCTTAGTAATCAGAAATCTACCTTTACACATTTAATTAAGAAATAACATTTACACAACAATTACAAGTAATTCCAAGATAAATATGTGGAACAATTTATATTCACGGCAGAAATTCTTCGATTTTGAACCATTGCCTTTACTACTTTCCTGTATAATTCTAACTCGATCACATAATCTTTGTTATTTTCCAAAAATCAGAACACTGTTTACGAATCAAATCCCTCTGCCTAGAGCAAAAACGTTCGATCTAAATGTAACTTTTATACTTTTTCAATTTATAACTTTGATTCTACGGTAAATTGCTGCCAACTCTAATTCGAAGTTTTCGCCGATTTTTCAAACAATTATCGATAAATTCATCCGCGAAACAAATATAGAATAAAAATGGTTAAACGAAAAATATAGGAAATTGTCTGGTAATCACAATTTACGCAACGATAAATTGTTGATGCGGGCTGCCAATCGCTCGAAGCAAAATCGAAACTCGAATTAGGGTGAAAACAGGGTGGCACGTTTGAAGTCCTGATAACTGGAACCTGTCACCGTGCCAAAACGTGACGACGACATTTGAATTCGAAATCTCACCCCCTGAGCCAAACCCTCTCGCTTCGATCCTTAGAATCTCCTACCACTAATTGCCAGAATCTTTAGACCACGGAATAGCGCAACTCCCTGGTAAGCGTTCCAGATCCAATCTGGTTTGCTGTGCAGCCAAAGCGTGACAGCTCGTCTAATTCCTCGACTTCCGGCTAAATTTACCCGGAAACACAGCGTCTAGTGTACAAGCTGTTTCGCGTTTTCACAGTATCTCTAAATGTATTATCTATTTTTCCGTATATTCTGCTATTTTTAATTGGTTTCTCTCGTATGGAGATTTCGGTATCTTTCCTTCATCAGTGAAATTGGACGTTGAATTAAGAAAATCGTATTTCTTCTACTGTCGCAAAATACAAAAATTTCAGTAATTAGATGTCGTAATATTATGAGATACGAAAGTTCTATTAATTACGTTATATAACGTTACCAGATGTAAAAATTCGACTAATTATATGCCATTTTATTACGCTTGTATCGCGTTATAAAAGTTCGATCAATTTTATATTGTCACAGGCAAAAATTCTATTAATCGTACGAGACGATATTGCGATACATAAAAGAATTCTATTAATTATACAACACAGTTGTTGTGAGATGGAAAAGTTCTATTAATCACACGATACGATATTATCAGACGCACAAATTCTATTAATCATATGACATAATATTACGAAACTCGAAAATTCAATTAACTACACATGACCAGCTACTACAAGACATAAGAATATCCTATTTTAATCATAGACTACAAAAGTTTTACTAATTTTTTATAGAATCGAAAAATATCCCTCGTGTCGACAAATATTCGCAAACATCGTAACGAAACATCAAAGACAATTTTCATACGCGGTCAGATCCTTTCTTTTCTCATTCACTTTGCATTAAAATATGCAACCGGCGGTACAAAAATAATAAATCTTCGAGTTGTTTCGTCGACGACGCTCCACCCGTGGAATTTCATTTCCTGAATCGTCGCAACGAAATATTTCGTTTTCCATTATTTATTACACACGCACAGAGTGCACGCGTGAATACAAACACGCGAAGAAGAGAGAGAAAAAGAAGATTCTTTCATCAGACACCAAGATATCTCATTTCTCGCTTGCAAACGCGTTCGCTTTTTAACATTTCAAATCCGGCGAGAATTCTTCAGCCTCGATAGACCTTTACCAGGGGTACTTTAATCCCCTCAGCAGGGGCCGCAATCGGCCAAACTTTTAATAGTTTTTTTCTTTTTTCACATCCTGCCCCCAACATTGTTGCAACGCCAGAATACGTTCAACGAGTTTAACCGAATTCTCTTTCTCATTAAAAATATAGCAACTCGATTTTTCGTTGGCGAAGGATCCGTTTCGTTAGAATTGGAATTTTTGTTTCGTTAAATTGATTATGTGGATTTAATATGAAATTGTTTTAGATGCAAGTTCCGAGACCAAAGAATTATTATTGTGGAATTTCGTAAAAATTTGCGCGTATATAATGTACGAAATACGTTATACGTCAACAGTATATAGTAAATTTAATGTTGCAAGATTCCTAGCCTCGATATTGATACTATTTTAGAAACTGCTAATACGAGCAGTTCAGCAGCCACGTTTCATCATCGATTCTATGAATCGAAACGTACGGAAAAGCGTCCCGTGAAGCTCCTACAGTAACCAACTCATCTATGAGATCTGAAAATCTTTCGTACCTACAATACACACAATAAATTCATAAAAGTGTTCAAATACTCTCGTGAACCAGTGTATACACGCATCCAGAGTATGCAACACGCGTTATATCCTAACCATTCGATATTCCGTTGGGCGTCAAGAGGAGGTGAGAGAGTATAGCGTGTATAGAGAACGGTCTACACAGGCTGGAGGCTCAACGCGGCACGTTAATGACAGGAAACCGGCAATATGAACTTGACGGCTCGGTACCGCATCGTGTACCACAGTAACGTACCGACAAACCGCAGGTGCCCCGACGACGTGGCTGCTTCGTTGCTATCCGTTACCCTCTCGCCCCTATGCCCCCAAACCCTCTCGCCCTCTCATTATCTGCCTGGGTTATGCACTTTGGTCCTGGCTGCGCTGCCTCTCTGCCTGGTCTGCCTCGCAAGACCAGGGACGTCCTCGCTAAGGAAGGACTTTCACGCTGTAGAAAAGTTTCCGGATCGACCGACGCTCTCTGATCGTGCTGTCTTTTCTTTCATCTTGTTCCTCGCTCTCGCGTTTTTCTCTTTCTTGTATTTCGTTTTTCCTCTTGAATTTTGTCAGCGGTTACCTTCGTTTCGTCTGAAATGTTTTCATCGATACGATTTCACGGCACATTGAAATCACCGATAATTGTTATACTTTGCACCGTACGTTATCGTTGATTACGCATCTTCGTCTACATATTCGCTTTCGTCCATAAAAGAATAAAGAACGGTACAAGATAAAAGGAACAAAACAAAATATAGAAATTGGCGGCAAAAGACGATGTCGGTCGGTGAAATCGTGTCGACGAAAACATTGTCGATGAAATAAATGATCGTCGGTGATTCGAAGGTAACCTTTTTGCCAGATATAAAGCCAGCGAGAGTAAACCTGTGTTGGAAGCTCGCCATTAATCCTACTGTTTTCTTTCGATTTTTTTTCAACCAAGTGCAGTTTTCTCGTGTTAAAATATATGTATCAAGTACGAACAGAGTGCGAGAGAATTGTCGTTGGTTTCAGTTTTATGTTAAACATTTTCCTCGTGTTAGAACTACCGATCATCGTATAAAAGTTGTATCAACGAAATTAAAATGGCAAATTAGGTGATAATATCGATTGCGACTTACCAGTGGAGGGAATGGACTGTTGTTGATTGAAAGAATTTTAAGTGAATTCTTTGAGGAGCTTACCTGTAACAAAAAGAGATATATTTTTTAAGATGTTCGCCACATTTCCTCAAATATATGTTAGAATAAGAAATTTATCTTCAGATACATAAAAAGTTTTTTAAAAAAATGAATATTTATTTTATTTTGAAACTTAATCGTTTCAATGTATAGTACATTAGTTTAAGAAAGTAGATTTATTAAAGGTATGAATTCTATACAATTTCTGTATTTATTTGTTATCATATTTTACAACCTTTAATGTCATACTCCAGCAGTGCACATGTATATGCCGCGAGTTATTAATTATGCTTGGCTTTAAAATATATGATGTACGATATCTTGCTCTTGTTACTTCCGTAGAATTTCTCATTCTGCTACAATTTCACGGTTATTTTGTAAACTACAACTGTAATTATTCGATTAAATCGTATTTTAAATTAGATCAAAATTACTGAATCGCTCGATTTAAGAATGTTCAATTTCACGTGATATTTACCGGTACGAAAGAAAGAATTTCTCGTCGGTTGTACCGTAATGTTTAATCCGTCTTGCGATATTTCATTCTTAAATATAGAATACTTATAGGAAGCACTGCATTTCAAAAATTCCACGCACATCTGGCCACAAAACCATTCCTAAGAATTCCCAATATCAAAGCCTTACACGCAAAATCCATTTTACGACCTCAACCCCTAAAAAATATGTTTCCTATCAATTCTGCCGATCTAAAAATCCTCCAACCCCAAAATTTTACACGGACCTAGTCTCACCCCAACCTCTCTCGATATAAATCGTCAATACCAAAACCCTACACTTAAAATCAATTCCTGTATGAAACAAAAGGGTTGACAAAAATGGCCAGCGATTTAACAAATCTCCTTGATCGAAGGGTTTACAGCGATAAATTTACTACAAATCGCATACAATCGATATTAAGAAGATACGTATCAAAAAATAAGGGGCTTTATCGTTGCGACACGATGGGAATATTTTTAATTTAAATTTATTTAAATTTAACGAATTTAAACAAAGATCTGAAGATCGCAAGAACATCCTTAACTCGCTTTCAAATAATTGTCCAACGACCCGAAAGCGGAATAAAAATGGCAGAAAGATTAGGAAAGTACAAATCGGTAATGGAAATGGAAGATCGTTTCGTTCGAATCGTCCTGAAAGACGTGTAAGGAAACGGAGTCGCACGTAAGGGGTAGCAAGGTGGCTAACGATAATTCCTATCCGGCGTCACGTGCCGCCAATATAAATCACCCCTTGCTTCCTCGGTCCTCACTCCCCCACAATTACCTAATACGTCCGCCACGCTATCCCCAGACACCATCGGTGCAAACCACCCCCGTGTACTTCGCCAGCAGCCCCTGCGGCCACTAACTTACGTTCCAACGCCAATAATAGATCCGGACAGGCTCGAACCGCTTCTGACGAATTCCCCTAAATCACCGTATTTCTCATCGAACGACCTCCTCCCTTCTCTTAGTCGTCGACCAAAGGGGGTTGGTTACTGGATATTCGTCACGAAATCATTTCCTTGATGAGATATTAAACCGTACGTTCGAGGATATATGCGGATGGGGTGTGTAGAATTAGTTGTTGGCATGGATAGGGGAGACAACTATGGGATTAATCGGAGGATGTGTGTTTGGGAGGGGGAGGGCTGCTTGCGAGATACGTTTCGGAGAAACAAAAGTGGAAAGTCGAGAATTCTTGAGAAGAGATTTGTCTATTCGCGATATAATTGCTTCGTTGACGATCATTGTTGCATGTTACTAGGTGATTTGACACTGTAATCGAGTGTTTGATCAAGAACGAATTTAAACACTACGATATTATTCGAAAGAATAGCTCGAGGAAATTAATTCACAAGAGAAACAAGTCCTGGAACAATTATCTTTGCATAGAAAATAATCTACACAGAATCTAAAGAAAACTAACCGCCCCTTCGGTAATAATTCTATCCCCATTAACACGCGATAATTTACAGAGCATATTTCCTGGTAGCGAGTATCTTTACACAACGTCAATTATCAGCGACGTTTCAACATGGCGGACGTTGAAATTCGTTACGGATAATAAGTTGCGTGGCATCGTTTTCAAGCAGCTCTATCGCCAAGCCATCGTGGCACGACTATAATAAATTTCCGGGCAAACCCGAGAACCCATTCCCGTGCAATCCCATAGAAACTCGCTTAATCGTTATTAGTCTGCACCCCAGCGTCTTACGGAAACATAAATTCGGTGTTCATGCGCGTGAACATCATAGACACTCCTATTTTATTGACATCGAATCTTGTTATCTTTTTAGTCAACGCTTTGATGCAATAATACATTGGAAGAAATTTTAAATTCGAAGAAACAACGTATCACGACGATATTTATTTTATCTTGCAATTCGTTTTCAAAAGCCCTGTGAAGATCACATCAAGTTATATTTTTAAACGGAAACTACATCTCTTCGTTTCATATTCTTGCAGCCGATATCAACAAATTTTCAAAGCACTTTTACGTGTATCTTTTGCATAAACCACTATCGACGTATTAATGTTTGGAAAGGATGGGAAGTTGAATCCTGTTCAATGGTGAACATCAAACGGAAGGACAAGCGACTAGCCGTTTTGGGTACAGTATTTAGTACACACAAATGTACACACACAATCGGCTGCTTTTAGAGGTACCATGATGTACAAAGTCTGACGTGTACATTGGATAACGCCAATGCCGCCGGCGTATCAAGTTTGACATTTAATATCTCGATAGTGGTATGCTCGATATGCAAAAAATACAAGTAAATAGCGTTTCGAAAATGTTTTCATGTCGGTTACAAGCAACGTGGGATACAAAAATATAGCTGTTACTTAAAAATATAGCTACAAAAATAGTGATCACAGAAGAGCTTTTCCAAGCAATTGCAGAAGATAAAATAAACATCGACATGATATGCCTACCTCGAAATTGTACGTTTCTTTTAAACATTTGTGCGTAGCGTAGTTTTCCAGATATTTACGTGTTTTCGGAGAAAACGGGCGTATTTTATATAACATAGAGTATTATACAGTGACTCGGTTATACACCGTAGTAGTCAAAATACACGAATAAAGATCACAGATGGGAAAAATGTGATTCATTTTTGCCGATTTTTTCGCTTTTATACCATGAAATAATTACACGCGAATATATTCATTTATTCGGTTGAACTTCCATTAATTTTCATCGATTTCCTTACGTTGGAAAAATCGCCTGAAAATTTGCGGACCATGGAACCTTGTCAACCATTAGGTTGTAGAGACCTTTTCTCACGATTTCCACGGTCACTTATCTCCACTGAAAGGAGCAACCCCTGGACCAATACGAATAGACCGCGCACGTACGCTGCATACGCTCCCTTTTACCATTTACTTTGCCCGTAACAGATACCTAGGGCATTACTTTACCTACGGTATATAAGGAAATGGTTGGAGTCGATGGCCTCGTGTTGTTACGTACACTTTGACATTTTTCAACTTCAGACAATTTTGCTGGCTAATTTCCACAATTTGATCATTTATTTCGAAAACTTGTAGCGGATTTAATTAAAATTAAGTCCTTGTTCTATCGGCTGTTGTAATTAAATATATTTCAATTCAATGGAAGTGTAATATTATTAACGATAAATTAAATATATGCTGTATATTAAATTACAATCATATCACCATAATATATAGAGAAATAGATAATATCGAAATAGAATATTAATCGGTTAACTGCGTTCGACGCGTATACACGTCAAACCAAAACTTTATTTCGCTGTGTAAAATAAAAAATTACCATTCGCTATAAGAACAGAAGATCTTTAGTAAAAAGTAATATAAATGGCATTTAGTGGTATGTTTCCTTTATACTTTCAGTATATAGTAAAACTATTGTGTATTTTATAAAAAGGATTATACACCCTATAAGGTATTGCTTTTTATAAATTCAGTTGATTATTTTTCTCGATGCATCCTCTATATCGGCTATTCTCCGAATTGTTTTGCGCGCTTTATTTTATTATTTTTTGGCAATTTCTAAGTTTTCGATAGCAATACCCTTTTCAACAATGAATTGCTAATTTTGTATCGAATAAAAATGTAATCCTTCCTCGTTTTGTTTTACTTTTCTCGTTAAATTTATAGCTTGCCCTACATTCGACGCGTATACTCGACATTGCTTGATTTCAATTACGCAACCAGTAAAGGATTTTTAAAGCTAAATTCCGCGGTTAAACTGGTTAAGTGTAACCACTGGTACATCGATATTAACAACGTTCGACAAATATTAGAATTATTTTAGTATCACTGAAGCAATATGGAATTCAAGGATACCGAACGTTTGGGATGATGCAAACAGAAAACATTCGACGAGGAATTCTCAGAAATAGAGGCATAGATTCAATGACAACAAACTCAAAACGGAGATCCTTGAGAAACACCTAGAAGAAACCTACGTGACATCGATTTTTACTTAAAACAAAATAAACAATTAATTTGCAGAGGTACGATGGATTCTAAAAGAATTTAAGAAATATACATTCGTCCGGGTTCTTCGTAATATTTCATACAGATTAAAATTACTTTCCTACGATTTAATTAAAATATGAAGAATCTTGATGTTATTTTATATATGTATATATACTTGTGACTTTACATTTATAAGACATTTTTTAACACTACTTGAGATGTCTCAACGTTATGTAAAAATTCAACGAATCCACACATTATTCGTTGGACGACTGAGTTCAGTAAAGTAAACAGCGGTATAACGAATATAAATGAATTTTTTAGCTGTTTAAGACAGATATCATTATATTACAGATTCTCTGAATCGAGATTTTTATCGCTTTCAACAATTTGAAATTACTTAATCCTGTGCGATCAAAGTACGTCGCTGGGATTATTATCCCACATGAATAGCAAGAGTATACTTCAATTAAACGGAGAAACGTTAAACTTTTAGGTGAATATGATAGTTTGTAAATGAAAAGTAAAAGAAAATTTATAATTCTTCGTAATCGAAATGGAAATCGAAAGTCGTATCGTTAAACGCGTATATTTATTTAATCGAATCGAATAAATTGATAACTGAATACAACAACTAATCGGAATTTTTATAGACCAGATATTTTTTACTATCGCAGTGATATATTACCTGTGATCCGTTTACAATATTAATTTTTCGCGAGAGAATCGACTGATATTTCACTCCTAGATACAATTCCTATAGATTCGTATTTTTATTGAAAAACCTTTCAAATATTCGATTCGACGATTCTCTCTAACGATACATATTCTTACGTATCGTTTTGACAATGTAGAAACATTACAAACGCAAAGCTACGGCATAAGCTCAATTTACTGACGCAAAACAATCATCGGTGTATACAACATTGTGCAATGTTATACAACTCGGTATTAATATTATCGATTATTGCGTAATCTCTACCTTATTGCATCTGTAGAAAGGAATGGCGTATTGAGGAGCTCGAGGCGTTTGAGGCGCATGAGGCGCTTGGGGTACAGTCACACGGTCGTAGAAAATCATGGCGGACGATCTTCACCGATGCACAAGCACACGATACTGCGACGATACAGTCACGCACACCACGATCACTCGGAACAAAGGAAACACGTGAAAACTGGGGTGAAAAATTCGAGCAAAAAACACGACGAAGAACCAAACTGCGCGACGGTCGAGGGAAGACTAACAATTCGAAAAGGTCGACCAGAGGGGACGAACCGAGGGGTTTTGAGTACGCTCGGGCCCGCTCGACGTCGCTTCAGACCGATTGTATTTACATTACCGACAGAAACATTCTATTATTTACAGTTAACGTCCAAACCTACGATCTTTCAAATATAACATAAATTTTGTTATTTTATGTAGCACAGTATGTCCGTCCGAAGATGTCCACTGGTGATTATTTCTGCATAAAAAAAAATGCGGAAAAGTGATTCAGATGAAATGGTGGAAATTTAACGGAGATTCTTGAAAAAACGATCTTTTCAGAAATATTGAAAACCACTACACTAACTATTTTTTCCTTCTCCTTTATTCCTTCCATTCTGTATTCCTATTATTGCAACGCTGACTTTTATAATAAACGGTTCTCTTATCACGTTACCCATTACATACTTACATAATAATATCTTTAACGTACATTTCACCCGATCTCATTTTATTACTTGTCAATTTCAGTCCACCAGCCCCTCTAAAGCACCGATGGTCCTTAGAACATCGTCCTACTTGTCTCGCTCCGATGCTGTCGACCCCTTTTGTCCAATATGCACACTTGTTAATTGCATTAGTGAGAAAATTGACCTTTTTTCGGACAACGTAAATACGTTAAAAACCTCGCTCTAGAATACTGTACTACTCGATAACGACGGTCAGCTTCTCTGCGCTAAACCGATCTGTCTCGTTGCTTTCGTCAATTGTTCATTCTCTTTCTGCTGTGCTTCCTTTCTCCGTATTGTTACTTGCCCGTTCGGTATTTTCTTTTATATTTAGCTTTGTACGGGTAGGGTATTCAACCTGTTTAACCATCAGACGATCGCGATGGGTTTATCTTGATCCAACGTGATATTTACCGACGTTCATATATACGAGAAAATCATACATTATTATAATTTAATACAATTAATTTATAACAATTTAAAATGTTGGTTTATGTAAGCAGAGGATCACGTACGGAAGCGCTACGAAAACGAGGAGAATACGAATTGGATCGACAACGAACCGTTACGAGACTCCGCGTAGTCCGAGGGTTACTAAATCAAATTAAATTAAATTAAATATCTATGGCATCTATTACCTTCGAATTACTAAAAAAAAAAAAAAAAAAAAGAAAAAATTCGAAGAATCAATCGCAGCCAAACCACCCTTTCTTCTCTAACTGCATCTAGTAGCAGCATCTCAGCTGTACCTTTCGTGAACAACAGCGTCAACCCGAAAGACAGGGAGAGAGAGCGAGGAAAAGAGAGCCTACAGGCACGTCCTCACAATACCGCATTACGATACCACCCCATTTACACCCTTTCCTTTTCTTCCAGCCACCCTTCCGTGTCTCGAACCCACCCTTTTGCCAAGGGAATTGCCATTGAAGGTTCGAGACGGCGCAAGATGGAAGGCGATCCTTGAAAATGAGATCGAAAGTAGGCCCCTGCGACACCCAAGACACAAAAGAAAGAACAAGAAACGAGATTCCCGCTCGCTCGTTTACTTTTCCTTTTCTCTTCTCTCTCTCTCTCTCTCTCTCTCTCTCTCTCTCTCTCCCCCTAGTTCGTTCCCTTTTCGGGCACAAAAGGGCGGGAAAAACGGGCGACGAGGTCTCATTCCTTTCGTCGGGACGCCGTTAGAGCTCAGGGTTTTGAATTTAGGTCGCGTGATTCCTCTCTCTCTTTCTCTCTTGTTTTTAACCTTCTGGAACTCACAAGCATTAGAATTACGATGTTCGCGACACTCGCGATGCTCTCTCGCATAATCGAGCGAGCTGCAAATTGATGCGTCCATCTTTTCTTCATAGAGGCTCTCATTGTCTCGCGTTTCTCACGATCGTCGATGCTTAACTGTGAAGGTGCGAATAGGAATTCGCGTCTTACAGGATGGAAGTCGTGGATTAAGATTTTGCAGCGCTTAGGAGCGTTTGGAACGTGTTTAAAAAACTAGTATAGAAATTCTTCACAGTATCAGATCTTTATTATCGCTATGATTCTTGAATATTTAACTTTAACTATTATTTAAGAATCTTTCATAACTATTTTTCGAGGATATTAAAACGCGGATAAAATTATTTTATTTCATTAGTATTTTAAAATAAAGAAACATTGATATTTCTTTAGTTTCATATATTATATTGTTACCGTGATAACCATGTTCGTATTGCGATAAGTAACGGCCACAAGGCTTTATAACATACGGAACTCGTAAATAAATAAATCGATCGTACTTTGAATTTCAAACTTTCACCATAATGTCTTTTAGATATTTTAATATTCGCCTTTCGGCATAAGATATTCGTGTTTCGATTTTGCATTTGTACCTGGCATTTGGATTTTTGACCGACGTTTCGTGGTCACTGCAGTCTACTTCGTAAGAAACGTCTGGCCAGAATGCAAATGTCAAATGAAATTGTATGATCGAAACACGATCGTTATCCTGAAATATAAATATCGAAATAAATGAATATATCGATAGAAGAAACTAATTTTTTTATTCCTATTAGAAGAAGCACATCAGCGAATAATAGAAAAATAACGAATCACGTTCCTATTTTTATCATTTTAATCATAATCTTATAATTTAAAATTCTAAAAGCAAAATTTCGCAGTTGAAAGTAATATTTTATTCCAAGCAAGTACGGTATTCAGATCCTTTTAAACATTAAATAGGAATTTAAAAAACCATTCTAAAATCATTGAAATAGTAGAACAATATAAAAGTTCCATAAAACCAATTAACCAATTACAACGCTATTCTGTGTGCCACCCGCTTTGCACGAAAATTCGTTTCAGCGGCACGGTGGGCAAAATAACCGATAACATCGTTGTTCGAGCGTGCCGATTGCTCGTCCAAGTTCGATTGGGAATCAATCGAGTGCATCAGGCGGTGCTTTAATCGAGACGCGACGGTAAATCGTAAGAATCGGAACGGTTCTACCGGTGGAAGCGAGGGGCGGCGGGAATAAATTGAAGATTCGTTGGAAACTTCGAGATCTCTGCGAAACTTTGTTTAACACGACGCCCCGTAGATATCTCGAAAAATTTGCTCGATTTACTAGGAAACGCTCATCGACGCTAAAAAAAATTATGTAAATTTTGCTTTCTACGTTTTTAATGACGTAAGGCGAAGAAGAAGATAGGTTTGTTACTTCTTTTAGAATATCTATGTTTGTAAGATTCAAAGACCGCGTGGAAAAAACGAGATAACTGATTCCTTTTATTTCCTGTATTTTCTGTCGCTTCGTGGTCAGATAGGAATATTTTAATACGAAATAGCTGAGAAAAGCAATAACCTAATAGATTCGAAGATACAGTATATCCACGATGTTTTTCTAGAAACGAATAATACCAGTGTAGTTTAACTCGACTAATATTAGTCTGCGTAATTAACGTTACTAATATTTTCTTAAATGTAAAGCGCGAGAAAAACACACGTTTAAAGCCAAGATTAAATTCAAAGACAGTTTCGACGTGGAATCGGTTTTTCATTTTCGCATTGAGTTTACTTTTCTATAAGAGACGCGAAATGTGACTTGTTATATTTTTCGCGTATACTCTGCAAATATTACAAACGAAAAAGACAGTTCAAAATATAGTTTCATGAACTTTGCAAGCTACTGCCATCTATTCGAAGGTGAAACAAATTTAATAAAGTTAAATCTCTGTTTCGTTTTCAATGATATATGTCATATGATGTTTTTTTTTTTTTTTTTTTTTTTTTTTACTTTTTCTTTTATTCGTATTTCGTGTTTTAGCAAAATGCAAGAGAGACGATGTTGGAATTATGAATGACAGGGATGGTTGAAGCGTATTAATATGTTCAACGATGAAAGGTTATCGGAATGGATTTTTACTTTGCTTGAAATATTTCGTATTAAATATTCTATGTTTCCATTTGTGAAACAGGCAAAAATTATTTTTGAGTTCTGCCTGTGTTTTCGTCGCTCTGCTTTATTCGCATTGAAATTTTGTGTTTGGAAAAATAAGATATATATGTGTGTGTATGTAGTTGAGGAAGATATACATATTTCATTCTGATTGTTATGTCGGTAATATGGAAAGCGTATTATGTGCATTCTGTGAATTTATTTTCCACTTTCAAATTTCCTATAAATGTATAAAAAACTACGAACGATCGACGAGACAAAAATTTGTTCACGGTTCTAACATCGTTATGTTTTACCAAAGTAGTTGGTCAATGAACGAACAATCGAACTGCAAGCGTTATTGCAGGGAAATTTAGCACCACGAACAGGAACAGAAGTTCCTCGAATCCCAATCAAATTCCAGTCGATAAAACCGTGGAAATTTATCGCGAGTGGCCGAGATGTTTCGCAAGCTCGTATCGAATCGACGCCTCGATACACAGGGGTTGGAGAAGCCTCGTAAACTCGAGGTTGGACGAGTCTAGGGAAACTACGATGGAAATATGTGTCGCTGATAACACGGATCGTTGCTGTTCCTACAAATTATGCAAATGCAACCGGTCTAAGTGGCTTTCCACGCAGGGCTGTTTGCGTATTAGAGTGGTAAAGAGCCACACTTGTTTCGGGGTTGCTTAGAAGTGTTAGTTAGCTCGAGCGAGAAAGTTGAGTTTTTGCGCAGCAAACTCGATCGAGCGTGATATTTGGATTTTATTTAATCCTAGTCTGCCCTTTTATCTCTCTAATCCTCTTATAACGAACTTCATTTCTGAATGGATTTCGTAATTATTATTTCTCTAATGAATTCTAACTTGTAGGAATAAAAAATAAGTTTACTTGTAGACTACATTAGAAAAAATAAAGTTACTTTTAAAATTAATGCTGTCCTTGAGTAGAAGATAGGGAATCGCGAGAGAGAAATGTTCGAGAATGCATACTCGAATAATTAACCAGTGAGTAGGATTTTTCATGGCATCCACGGGCCGGAAGTGGATGCAGACGATACGGTTCTTGAGCACAGCGAGGAAGACGAACAGGTAGCGAAGGAAAAGAAACAAGTTACGGAGCTCGCTTCCATTTTTATTGTCAGCGAGCTCCTTCCGCTAGACTTTTATAGTAATTTAATACAGGACTGATTAAGCGGCTAAAGATAAATATATCTATTCTGTGTTAACAACGCTGATACCGCTGAATCGACGCAAGAGTCACGCAATTAGGAGAAGCGAATTTTCCAGAGGATTTGCCTCTTCGACGCTCCTCCGCGCTATGAAAGCTGCATAAAGAAGATTTGAAGATTAATCTGTTATGTTTGTACATTTCGTAGTATTTTTAATGCTGTAGAGTGGGTCGAAGTGGAAATCTCCCTTCTTGCGAACGGCTCCTAAGACAAAAATTTTCAAGAACCACTCGCGATAAGCTCGCCAGGAAACGGAGCGAAAGCTTCCCTGGCAATTTTCAGCGCAAGAACATTGCTCTTGCGTTATTCATGCGAACCTAAAGTAGCGTTCTTAAGAAGCATCTCGTGGATGATGTGCCGCTTTGTGAATTTTTCTACGGTCACTTTCGCATCGACGGAGTTATCAAGAATTTCCTACCATCTGAATATTCAAAGGAAGATGCTCGTTTCGTGATAACAATAACATAGTGGAAATCTCAACGATTCTATTATATGTATATGAGTTACGAGCAATTGACGCGTTTCATAAATCGATATTTTGTAAGGAAAAATTTCGGTTGGTACGTATTTTTTAAGGATACAATAGCGCGTGTTTCAAATTGATATTTTTGAACAACGCATTACATGCCTGTTCTAAATTCATATTTTTCTATAGTAATCTGGCCAAGTGTAGCGTAGCGTTAATTCGAATATATTTTTCGTATACGAATTCTCCGATTTTCAAACTGAACGAATAATCTTGATTCACATAAAGATAAAAATTGTGAACAGAAAGGTTCATCCTAAAATATCCTACTTTATTTTTTTCATTTATTCCGAAACCTACGTATCGTGTTTCCTTCTCTGCTCTTCAATTAACAACGTCTCAAGAAACACAGAGGGGCAAAAACCACCGTTGACCCAACAAATCCGTCAAACACGAGAAACCAAAGAAATGGAAAACTTGTTCGAACTTCTCAGTGGCCGAGAAACGCCGAAGCCCAAAGGAACTTGGTTCGCAAGGTCCCAAGAGATCAAACCAAAGCCCCAACAGACCGAAGCGTCTGATACCAACTATTTCCTCGCAGCAGAGTGCTAATTAGCCGATGTACACAAGGAACGGACCGTGAAGATAGCTCGAGACGCATCCCACCGCATATCGCCGTCGGCTCGCTGACGTTTCCTTCGAGCTTCCACAGAAATAGGTGAACAGACGCTCGTCTTTCGCTCGTTTTATCGACAAACAACGAAACAAGTTTCTCCCAACATCGTGGACCAGTGAGAAACATGACATAGAAGTTGTTTATCCGAATCGTCATTCGAATTATGTTTTGCTAAATTGTTTGGAACAAGGTAAATTTAGGTATTACATTCTTTTAACTAGAACGAGACAAATTTGATGAATTAAAAAATTTTCGACAAAGCGAATGCTTTAGACGATGCTTTTCGAGAAAAATGTGAGCGAATCCAATAATTGACAAAAATTAAATGTTATAGTACAGTATACGGTGACGTTGAACCAAACTGTATCGAGTCCCCAATTATTTATTATACACGAATTGTTGTATTATACACGAATATATGAAATGTAAAGTGAAATTGAAGGCTGGTAATTTTTCATTAAAGAAAGAAGGAGAATTGAAAAATTCTATCGACAATGACGTTTTAAAAGAGATTACAGAAACTAATCTACGACAAACAGCGAGATAAATAGCGTTTCAAAATGAAAGTAAACTATTCGTCCATTATACGTCGCTTGTTTCAAATAGGAAAAGCACGGGAAATGACAAATGGTGTGTGTGCATGCGTGTTAAGCGATGTACAGAAGCTTAGACGAACGGAGATAGCCGCCAGTCTAAACTTTGTACATTTTTTAAAACTATCGTCGCTTCTTCTGACAACACGTGAATCTTATATGATAATCGAAAATGTAACAGTAGTCTGATAAAGATAAACGTGCTTCTCCGTCCGAAGAAGATAACAGCGACTGTGTGACCCAGATATCGTGTAATAAGGAAAATTAATCGTAATAAGAAACGCGTGCAAAATAATACACTGAAAATTCTAGATCTGGAACTTTGAAATTTACGAAACAATTTGTGTAATATGCGTGTATTTATTGCATTACTTCGTAATGATTCGACGACAATCGCTTCATTGTGGTGGAAAGCAACCGTCAAATAGCTACTAATAGTATTTAAAAAATCATCATAAAGACGTTCCAAAATGAATATTGCCACTCTAAAATATAAAAACCGATGAAAATCCAAGATACAAATTTTCTAAACGTTATTCTTTTATTTGTACCTTCATAGAAACCTTCATAGAACAATGATTGCAAAGTGAATGCTGGCTACGAGATGCAAATTTTCTCACAATTTCATGATTTTTTAGGGACACGAAACGTCTGGTTTCGCGGAAGATGGCGGAAGAAAGCCGCGAGACAAAGCTTCGGCTAACGAGGTTTCCGGTAACGAGCAGGGCATGGCAACCACTGAATCAGGAACAGATTTAGCTACGACGATGAATCACCCGACGCGTTTGCTGTGTAAACAGGGACGAGTCTCGCGCCAAGGGAACCCCCGACCTTGCCCTATCACTTCCGACGAACGCCTATCATCCTTTCTGTTTTCCGCTGCTCCTCTCTTTCTGTTTGTCGAGGTTCGCCAACCAAGACGCGGCATCCTCTTTAATCCCGCTACGATCGACAGGTGTCGAGAGGATGCTGATCGAGAATCCTGAACAAACTCGGGCTTTCCGCTCGATCGCGTCTTCGCATGAAATCGGGGTGGTAGAAGAAGATGTGGTCGTAAGTGAGGAAAGAAATTGTGTTCTGGTGTTATTGGACGTTACAACATTTTTTTGAAACGTAATTGATGGGATTTTGGCGTGATTCTAGGTTGGGTTTGTTCGATGTTTGACGTTGTAGGATGGGAGGAGACTCCTTTCGGAGGCCGACCGATGAAGAAACTATTCGGGTTTTTCGTACGATTTTGTTCGATGTTCGATGATTACAGCAACGTAGTACGAGTGAAAAAATCAGTCGTTTAAGAAAATCACCGTTTTAATAAACGTATTCGCTCCACGACAGTGATATAAACGTAAAAACGACGGACTTAATTTCCATTTCAATGACTCGCGTTGCACCATATCCAACTTCCAAACCTGGAGAGCCATCTATCACTGAAACTCCTTTGGAAATATCTCAGGGACATGCGGAAATTCAATGCAACTCTTTTTCCTAGTGGCGGGAAGAAGGGAAACCGTGTTCCGCCGCGAGCTGGCCGCGGAATCGTCGAGTCTGGGGATTTTTTCGCGAGATCCAACGACGAATGCAGCTTACGTCACGCTCGAGGAGCTAGGGGGAACGGTCGTTGCCTCTTGACAGCCCGTTTCAATGCACCGTTGCTGAAAAGATTTACGCGCACGAGCGTCACTCGCGATTTCGTCGCGTCAAGATGTCTGTGAATTGTATTACGAATTTATATACACGTGTCACGACTACACGCACGTTTTCCCAAGGGCTGAAAACGCAAATTGAAAGGATCGAGAATGCTGCCCCATCGGAACGCTCAATTTATTCGCGTTCGAAATATGGATTGACGTATTACACCTTCTGACCCAAATAATCCTAATTTACTCTACTTTGGAACGAAAGATTGTTCGCAACAAAGAATCGAACATCCGACGACTCGACTCTGCTCTCCTACCTTCGACCGAAGGTTCTGATTTAACCGTTGAAGAAAGCTACCTACCACTCCCAAGCAATTTTTACTTCTCTAAACTCCTTCGCCCGGTCCTGAAATTGTTCCGAACAAACCGTGACTCGAACCCACTAACCACCACAATCTCAGAGACCTAATATCCTTCGATAAATGGAACACTATCACACAGATTAAAACGTAACACGGTAACTCCGAAACACGAATCGATCCTCGAACATGGAATACGTAACCAGTGCGCTGCAAGTTCCGCATATTGAGCCGGCTTATTAGTCGAACATAAGCAATCGTCGAATAGAGTATTAAACCCGCTTGGCGAGCGTCGGGGGACAATCGCGTCGTAAAAGCTACTTAGTGGTTCGGAGCGGCGAACAAATGGACAACCAGGGGATCTGTGGCTAATTTATGCGACGGACAACGATATTAACGAGAGCCCTTTAACCTGAAGGACGCGTCGTGGGACTGACCCACTGTTACAAACTTCCGACTTCGAAATGAAACTCTGATTCGGTCGATTCTCTTGCGAGATCCCTAGATAGGTTTCTAATTTGCAAAGATCGAGGACTATGAATCGTTTATGGTTACGCTGGCTAGGAATTTTTACGTCCTTATCGAGCGTGGAACGTCTAATTTCCTGTAACGCTTAGAATAGAATGAAACGTTTACTTTGATGAACACGCGTTGAAGACAAATGTTTTACGATCCAAGTAAAATTATAATTCCGTGATTAGCACTTAAGTAATTTAACTTAGACAACTACCACCGATCAAACCGAACATATTATATCGGTGTTTCTTGCAATCCTGTTTTATAAACTGCGCCTTCTTGTTCGGGTCTGACCCGAAGAAGCGACACGGAATGTTCGCGAAACTCGCGAACCTCGTCGACATCCAAAATTCTCTTTTCGAGTTACATCGGCCGAAAATGCGCCACGAAAGAAACAAATCTTCCACTCACCATGGTGTCTTTGATGTGTTCAACCGGTTGCAGGAGGACCGTAGTGGCAGCGATGGGACGATGATGATGCTGTTGTTGTTGCTGATGATGGTGGTGCTGCTGCTGCTGATGGTGATGGTGTTGTTGGTGGTGCGGATTGCAATTGGCGATATTCGTGCAGGTGCAGTTGCAGCCAATGTTGCAGGCTTGCTGGCCGGCGAAGAGGTGTCCTACTAGGCCGGGGGTGATCGCTGCTGCCGCCGCGTTGTTGATGCTGTTCAGCAGGGGCGGAGGCAGGGACACCGCACCACCCGGGACAAACGGGTACGAATGAAAATACGTGGTGATGGAGGAACGTGCCTCGTCGGCGCCTATCGTCTCCGCTAGCCAACACTTTCCGTTCCCCGTCGCCGAGGGTATGAACAAGCCTCGGCCGCCCAACGAGTGCAATCTCCAGAAAAACCTGCCTCGTTGTTCCTCACCGGCCCAGCCGCGTTCCAACGACGGCTGATGATACCGAGCTTCCGTCCTGCTCGTTCGGCCCAACTCGAACGACGGCCACCACAGTTTGGCCGATTGTCGCTCGATCCCTCTTCAAAACAATTTTCGACTCCTCCCGCGAGTTCGAGCTCGAACTCGGCGCGGAGATCGAACCGCGAGGCCAGCCAAGTTCCTTGAAATCTTCTTAGAGAGATCTTGCCCCGACTCGAATTTCGGTTAATTCAATTTAGGTATAGTCGTCCGGACGTGAGACGTCAGAGAGCCTAACTGGTACACCTTAAGAGCTAACACGCGCGTACATCGGATTAAACGCGGTCCTTACTGTACTAGACACACATACGACCGGTAACACGCATACAGAGAGACTCAGAAGACGTTGGTTTAAGCCTAGAGCGATAGTGTGCGGTTTAGTCTAGACGAGCGACCGCTCTGTTAGATATACGATGATTGTCAAAGTGTGTGAGCGAGTTAGAGTTAGGGCAAGTGGGTCTGTGCACCGAGCAAAGATAAAAACGGTTGAAGTGACACGGCCACGCGATTCAGACGCATGCATACGCGCATATACATGCAGAGGGCAGAGCGTACCTTTCTTTTCTTTCTTTCTTTCTTTGACGGGTATGGGGGTAGAGGGACTCTTCGCACGGCTCGCTCGCACGTTAATTGAAACGTCGTAGGTACATACGTTGATTCGTGATTGTTCCTTCTTTTCTTTCCTTAAAAAGAGACACTTTAGCTAAGAGAGCTAGCTGAAAAAATGATTGTCACGAAGATTGACGAGAGGACGCCCCTTGAAATCGGGGCAAACAGGGAAGAAACACGGTCGGGCCTAGCTCTACTTCCGGTGCGGATCAGCTGGCGCGGCCCAACGATCGGATATGTGCGAAGGGTGTATACATATAAACGTATGTATATATAAGTGTAAATATATATAATATATATATATATATTTCGTATGTGTATATATATATGTGTAGAAGTATATATACATAAATATCTATGTAGAATAATATATGTATGTACGTAGAGCGTGTACGGAAGTAGTACAGAGGCTGGAGATCACATGAAGACACGAATACTCGTTTACTCTCTTTCAATCGGCTAGACTCGCATGCGGAGGAGGAGGAGGAGGAAACGCACGTGGTTGCTGTTCCTTGCCACCTCTCCCTTTTGAAAACGTCGTTAAAATTCCTCTCGGTTATGCCCAACCTGCTACTGTGCTTGATTGTCTTGACGCGATTCTCTTTAGTGCGATCGGTCGCTCATTATTCACGCGCGACCATCTCTTTATATACGTTACGTTACTTAAATAGCCTAATTTTTACTTATACATAAGGACAAACACAGATTCGTGTTTACTTCTAAGAGGGACTATACTTATTATATTTATCCGAATCTCCCTCGCGGTTTCTAGCTATACAGCACGTTTTATTCTTTTGTTCTTTTTATTATACGGTAGTCTCTCTTTATAGACGCGTAAGCCACGTCTAACGCCCGAACGACTAACAACAGCGCTCTCTAGTACCGACGAATCGCGGCCAGCCGCGGCAAATAAAAATATAATTCTCTATCCCGGCCTCGCGATTCTTCCCGCGAGCCCCCACCTCTTGCCAAGCTTCGCCGGCCTCTTCTCGCCGCTCCGCTTTAAATGATCCTCCTGCTCCAGATTCACCGGCTCCTTCTCCCTTTCTCTTTCTATCTTCGTTCGACTTGGCAGCACACCGACGAGGGAGGTCTCCCGCGATTGAACGTGTGCGACCTTGAAACTCGTACACACGGCCGGCAAATACGAGGAAGCCTTATCTCTTTCTCCCCTTCTTTCGTTCCGACCGGTTTCTTCGCTGGACGATGCTCGTAGCACGGGGACTCCCGTTCGACACACACAGACACACACACACGGTCGAACAGTGGGAGAGGGCAGTGAGACTGTGATCAAAGAGCCGGTGCATGCATGTGCCACTCTGTGACAACTGGCTTTGCTCTTTCTCTTTCTCTTTCTCTTTCGCTCTCTCTCTCTCTCACTCTCTTTTTCTCTCTCTCTCTTTCTCTCTCTCTCTCTCTCTCTCTCTTTCTACGTTGCTGTCGTTGCTCAAACTCGTTTCTCGACACACTGAAGGGAGGGAGATCAGAGTAGCCTCTATGGGGCTCTCGTGCACACGGCGTATCACGTGTCGACCGTTTTCACACTGAGCGTTTAGGGCTGGTCCGCGTGAGATCTCTCGGCCGGCTGGCACGCGCGCGTGGCCAGCGACACGGGCGGGCGTAAACAGTGAGAAAGAAGGAGGCAGAGGATATAATATACCGGACAACGACGGCCGATCGGTGGAGGACCAGGTGGACACCGATTTCGAGAGAGACAGGAACGTACGACGATACGACGTGTCGAATCGTAGAGAGAACGAACTTAAGAGACGTATCGTAGTGGAACTACTCTGCCGGAGATATATGGGGTTGAGAGAAGCACGGAGTTAGATATGACAGATATCGGTCGGGCGCGCGTGTGTGTCTGTCTGTGTGCACGTGTGTTACTGTGTGATGTCGCGTTGGCTTTCGAAGAGCTGGTTCGTTGCCGCGGTTCGGACCGACCTGCACGGGGTGTTTCAGAGAAAGAGAGAAGGAGAGAAGTGTGTGTGGGAGTGTGTGTGTGAGGCGGTGTGTGTGTACGTGAGAGAGTAACTCGGAGGCGGGAACGATTAAAGAGCGTCCTACTCGATCGCCTAGCTTGACACAACTGAGAGCAGCGTCTCTCTCGCGGCGCCCGCGTAGGCCTCCACCGCCACCGTCGCCGCGGCCGGGTCGTGTCGCCGCGTATACGCGGCTTTCAAACGCTGTCCCCCGCTCCGAGCGCCCCGACGCGCCTGGCGTCGCCAATAGCGAGCGAGCGTCGGCCGAGCGCAGGCGAACTTGCACGAAACGACTCGAGTGTGCGCGCCAGCGCGCATTCGTGCCTCTCCGTGCCTCTCCGTGCCTCTACGCCGCCTACACGATCGCACATACGCTTCCCCCACCACTAACACTCATCCCTACCACCGAGCGACGATTGAGCTCGGCCGAAACAGCAACGGTGTGGGTACTAACCCTGTTTCGCCCGCTTTCGTCTCTTTTTCTTCGAGTCGCGTGTCTATTTCTCTCCCTTTCTCGCTCCCGATCGACCGACTCCGTGCTCGGTGGGACTCTGCGAGTAAGTAGATTCTCGCTGGCCAGGTTAGACCGATTCCTTCTTCGCGGGGCAACGTGGCTGCTTTGGTGACTGATCTTTCGCTTTCATAGGGTTTTCTCTACTGGTTGTGCGGCGTTTTCGCGATAGGTGGGGAGAGGCTGAATGGTGAATAGTGGTAGACAGGTGGAGGGAACGTGTGATTTTCCGCATTGTTGCACGGTTGTGATGTGTTACAGTGGTTTTACATTAATGGGCTTGGTAGAATTAGGACTCGTATTAGGATGATTTATGGAGTAGAGGTTGTAATATCGATGTATCGAATGGTTACGGCGGTCTATGTTTCATATGTTTAATGGATCCCATTTGATCGAGTAATAAGTTTCTTCGACTCTCGGTGAGGTTTGCGTCTTTAGCGATGTTGAAAAATTTTGTTTACGCAGTACAGATCGCTCGAGTTTCGAGTGGCTGGCCGAGCTCGCTTTCCTAACGTTTCGGTGAAACGAGAACCATGAATGAATCGTGTGTAACTTCTAGGTTTTGCGCAAAGTTCGTTTCTAAGATACATTCCTTAAACGGAATTGTCGGAGACTGAAGCAGGATTGAACAGTCAAGGAGGAAAATATTGTCTCAAAATAGAACTGGAATTTACGAAATTGTCAGTTGGACTGACAAATGGAAAAGATGAATCTTTATCGAGAACTTGCAGAAAAAATATATAAAGAAACCAGGGAACTTGTCTTAATGGATACGATTAATATTGACGTTATCGAGTCGAGTTCGTAATAGTTAGAAACAAATAGTGTCATCGGTATTTCTTCGATATTTCTTTCGAAATTTGTAGATTCAATTTTCTCTTCCGCTCGCGTTATAAAGTTTCTTCGAGTTCTTCTTCGAGTCGTTCTTCAACTTGCTATCCTGTTCCTTCAATCTTTCTTAATCTCCCTGGATTTTTCTTTAATTTTTATTTCAACGCGTTTCCCTCTTTCAATGGTAGTAGAGGAACCAAGAATTCACGATCGCAAACAAAAACCCCAATCAACCACCTCGAGATGAACAAAAGTACGCCCTTCTTAAAGAAAACGTTCAGAAATTTAAAAAAAGAAGGGAAAAGGGAGGAGGGAAGGAGAGAAAGAGAAAAGAGAGAGAAATAGAAAATTGGAAAAATCAGAAAACAAGGTTCGTAAAATTCGCTCTCGAACAAATAAAACACGTTCCTGGAATTGTTTGCCAACGGCGAAGATTACGATCATCGAGGCAAGTAAGGGATGAAAAGCGGAAGAAAATGGGGGAAGGAATCGAAATTCGAAGGCGTGATCAGACAGTGGTCCTCGAGGGAAAAAACGACGGGAAATTGGTGGCGACCACGAGCACCATCGATGGGTTCTTCGGAGCTCTGATTGTTCAGAAACGAGCGGCGTCGATCAGGATCGACTGCGCAACGAACCGATTCACCCTCGACGGACTCGAGAATGCTCGAGCAATCGGCTCCCTCGAAAGTGGTAACCTGATTATCCGCACTGAACGAATAAATGAGGGAACGAAACCACAGTTTTGTGCAAGAGATAGATTCTCGCTTCTTCGAATTGGGAAAAGCGCGTACGAGAACATTTCTCCGTGAAACTGGCAATCTTGAGAAACAGTTGAAAATCTTGTTTACGTTACATTAGTAATTCGTTTTATATCGTCGATACAGATGTTATTATCTGTACTTGTATCGAAAAGCGAAAGACGAAAAGAACGAAATTTAAATATCCCGCTGATCTCTCTAGAGAAAATTTCAAGACTAACACCGAGGAGTCTGCTAATCCCTCAGACACGAATATTTCCGTAGACCAGCGGGGGTGGAGAGATGGTAGAGGAGGGTATCGTTAATTAAACGCGACCGCGGTTCCATAAGGTGAGACGAAGGTTAAACAAGAGGAAGAACGGAGCTGACTTCACGTCTGACGCGCTAATACTCGTTCGGCCAAGTGGCTTCGTTAATTACTGTCAAATCGAGAAGTGGCAAATGAAATAATTACAAGGTGTCGCGGCTCTTCCAGATCATGGCCATCCTTAATTAACGCGGCACCGGTGCTGTTCGCGTTTTCAATGTTGTTATTTTTCTTTCTTTTTCTTTCGTACGTCCTTGACTTTGAGGAAATCGGCTTTCTTTAACTTCGGGGCAAGCTGCTTCCGATACCTATTCCCTAGTCACCAGAGAATCACCGTTTCCCTATAATATTCATCAGATCTCTCGCGACATTGCTATTATTAAAAGATTATTTACGAGTTTCTTTACGATAACACTTTTACAATAACTTTCCTATAACACGCTCTACAAAATTCATCTTTCCATCAGAAGTATCAACAACTTTGTAACTATGACTCAGAAGAAACGCTTCGTTTCTTACATCTTTCAAATAAAATCTCCAGATCTTTTCGTTAAATTAACACTAAATTAATATCTTAATTTCGCCACTAAATTTTGTAAATGTTCCCGATTTTCTCAAGCATATTCAACAAAATCTTCAAAATTGGCACAAAAATACAGAGAGATCTGTCTTCAATTTATCAAAGTATAAAGTCTAAGTAAAGTCCCCGAATCGGTACTCTAAGGAAACGTTATTTGTAACCGTTTCGCTCAAAGATTTACCTAATTACATTTCGCAACCGGGTTTTGTACGGCGAAAGGTGTTTTAAAATATTAATTGAAAGAGACACGTAACGAAGCTTTCGTAGTAATACCGGCTACGCAACAAGCAGATAAATTTTCTTTGATCTTTTTTTTTTAATTACGGCGGTGGGGTGTAGTAAAAGAAAAATTTAATTAACTTACCGAGCTGCTCGCGTGCCAAAGGAAACGGAGCCAAAGAAGCCAGATATCTTACCTGCAACAGAAATTAATATACTTTCTTAATTTAGTAAGACACCTGGACGAAAGTTGCGTGCAATCGCAAGAACATACAGCGTGAATACAGCCGTCAAGCGAACTGACTAATTTCTTAAAAAATATTATAATATACGTATAATACGATCGGTAAACTGTGGATTTTTATGCAATCGTGAGAAATTTAAAGATATAAAGAGGCACGTGACATACGTAAAAACGTATAAAATATTCAAAGTATACTCTTTATAATGCTTAATAAGTAAATTAAATTTCTGCCTAGGTCCTATTCCTTCCACCGTATTCACGAAAATATGAATTTGAATAAAAATCCGCAGACCAGTGGTCGGTAATAATATCAGAACGTAATACGTTACAAAAGATTGTCAATCCTTATACGAATACGTGGTGCAAAATATAATATGACAAGATCTAACATTTCACAAAAATTCATCCAACAGCCAGGAGAAATAATTAAAAATACTGAAAAATTGCTGCATTCATATACGGTAATTCGGTGTGTTTCCATAAAAAAAAAAAAAAAAAAACCAGACATTTCAAGCCATAAAATTAAATCCTTTAACTCGTATATCACGTATTCAGCTCTGTACAGGGGAAGCTTATCAAAAAAACTTTACCAAGTCTTCCTACGTCATTAGCGTATATTTGGGTATATATTAAGCGTGTATAAAATTACAAGACACTGTAAAAGTATTTCTCTACATGAGAATATCAAACCTTGGTGCAGCACGGTAGCTTGATTTTTTTTAATGTTTCCCTTCGTTTTGACGAAGATTTAACGAGGAAATTAACCACCTGCGATTTAGTTACGTAAACGATTATTTTATGAGATATTTCTATCCAAATATTTGCCAGATTACCAAAGTCGCTGGTTAAGACGATATAACAAATTAAATTATTAAAGAATCGAATACCAGGTGGAGGAAAAACATGTACCTCGGTAAATTAAAAATCAGCAATTAGATTCTTCCTAAGAAAATCACAATTTAGTATATTTCTTCGAATGGTGCAATTCTGCGCTGAGAACATTTTCACAGGACAATTTAGAATTTCCCCGATCTTGAGCTGACGTACTACTGAATCGATCTCTTTGTTTACCTTCAAAGAAGAAACTCACTCGCGACATCGAATGTTCGTAAATGATAACGATCGATTTTACGTCGACAGGATTGATCGCAGGGCCTACGTTGATTGCATATTTCTCGCTCCACTCGCCGAGTATCATAAGCCCTTGAAGTATCGCATTCTCTTTCTTTTTTCACACGCGATATATAGATAGATGAGAAGTCTAGTCCTGGTAGGATTTTTGGAAAATTTCACACTTCGCCATCTCTATTTCGTATGTAATTTCGCAATATTTTCCTTTCGACAGTGAGATTTCTGAAAGGCACCAAATCCGGATCTAATTCCAGCTCACACACGGGTTAAGTGCAAACGAAATCGCGAGTCGATCGTTAATCCCGGCGCGCGGCAACGACTTAATACGTTGGGCAAACCGTTTCGTGCGCGGCGTCAGCCGTTGAGAACCGAGCCTAAGTCCCTGGGAAATTACTCCGGGCGGGGCTAAGCAGTATGCAGATCGCGAAATCGCGACATACGTCGGGGATTAGCTCGGTGGTGGAGACTGCTAGCTAAAGAGGATCCGCAAAATCGGCAGATCGAAATGTCCCTAGGAATCCTATTTAACTTACTCCGCGGCGAGACGACCCCGCCCTCCGCTATAATTTGTGTAATCGCGCCGTTCGCCGCGCACAGCCCACAGGATTTTCACTCCCGTGATAGATTCGTCTTTGGAACGGGAGACTTTCGAGCTGGGTCACGTTTCTCCGGGATTTCCAGCGTCTTCTGGGAAAATTGTTCCTCGTGAGAAATTCGTTTACTCGCGTTGCGTCGATATAGCTTGATTTCGAGGATTAGAAACGACTTTCGAGGATTAGGTCCCCAGAGAAAGAGAGAGAAAGGGAGGAAATTTTATAATTTTATTCTAGGGGATTTTTATACTCTTCTAACGAGACCTTCGATCGTGCAAGATGGATGTAGCTGTAGTTAATGCGATTCGTTTTTCAATTTTGTCAGCGATAGTTCTAGTCGTAAGAAATTCTCTAATTTACATTATTTACAAGGATTGCTTGGTCACTCGAAGATACTTTTCCAATTGCTTGAATTTATTCTGGGAAATTTCTCCGATCTTTTGATGGAACTTTTAGATACTTTTTAGATACTTTTCACAGTATTTAGATACTTTGATACATTTCTAAACTTGTTCGCCGACCAATTTAGAAACCTCTTAGATACTTGGACGTTAAACGAAATATTTGGACGAATGATCTGCCATTTTTATCGATGTTTGTTTCGACGCGCCTTTAAAGCACCGTTTGGTCCATGGCACGACATCAATCATCCTTCGTAATTTAACACGTGGAACAATCGACAGCTGCGACCGTAAATGGATTTACCGGCACGTAGGTACGGATGACCGCAATAATGATTCGTTCAAACAGAATTATGCACGACCGATGCCACGATAACGACGCCGCTAAACGTGGACAAATCGCTGTTACACAATTCCAAGCCGGTGACTGGCGTCCCCCGGAACCGACCATCGGCAAAATCGATCGAAACAGAGATTGGTTATCCTCTTTCTTAATGTTCTCAGTATCTGATACTCTATTGTTAGCTTCCAGATAGATTATAGCGGTGTGCTGCGACAGTAGTCGAGGAAAAGAAAAAAAAATTTCCTTTGCTTTTTAAAGGGACCAAAGGAAGATTACTTTCAGCCACCTAAGATTCTATTCCAGTAAGGCATCGTTTTATAATATACGCGTATGAAATTACAAGACACTGTTAAAGTATTTTCTCTACATGAGAATATCAAACCTTGACGATTTATGTGATAAGACCAGGGTTATTCATCGTCAATAACATACTATACATATACTACTAACAGACTAGTTACGAATACATATTTCTTCAAATAGCGCAATTTCACGCTAAGAAATTTTTCGGATTTAATCGGATACAAGAATCTTATATTCGCCTTAACGTTCATCTACGATAGCGTTTCACGGTCTTTACGCAGATTACAGCGACGCGTGCGACGCGAGATTTTCACGGTCCGTAAAAGTGAAAAGAGGAAGGGAAAACATCCATCGACCGGTCTCACGCAACGAAGCTGTCGCCCTTCGTTCGCATACGATCTAACGCGATTTTTATCGCCGGCAGCATGGTCACGCGACGCGCGGCAAACTCGAATTCCGGATGAAAGACCAAGGGAACCGCAACCAGCGAGAAAGTTTCGCGGAAACGCGATAAAAACGAGACTCGGTTTACGATGATGGATGATCAAGGAGGTTTAGATCTTACTTTCTTTCCACGTCGTTTATTCGTCTTGTTGGTGGACGACAGCGCTTCATAACGATGACAAAAGTATTTACACACACGTGGACGCTTTCCGTGAATACGTCATGTGTGTTAGGTATAAGAACCATTTCGAAATTTCATCAAATTTCGTGACTATTAGGTACATACAAGTATATACGGGGAAATGAAACGATAAATTACGAAAAAAAAGACACAAGAAAGAAGATTACTTGAACACCGATCACTCGAAAAGTTGATAAAACGTACGTGCAATGCTTAAAATTGCTTCAAGTTTATAAAAGTGCATAAAAATATTTAAAATCAAAATATCATGTTTTACTCGTCCAATACGCATATTGGCGAGGCAAGTGTTAACAAAGTTATAATTACTACACAATTAATATAAGAGTAGTATTTTATAATTAGTACAACATGTTATAATTTCAGTCAAATAGTTGAATTTCGCCGCATCGATCAAACGTTAGTTTGAAATTTAACTAGGTGGTAATTCTTCGTTAAAAACTGAAAATGAATCAAAAGGGGAAGACTAGAAAATGCCATTAACAATAGCGTTTTAATACGTATCGCTGGAACTAATTCGGAACAGCAAGAGAAACAGCGTTTCAAATGAAATTAATCCATTCTACCATTATTCGCCTGCTGCGTGCCGTTTAAATTGACAAGTTCCTAATTCACCTAGGACTGCGACGTATATATACGATATCTCTGTTATAAATTAATATAATACAGAGTCAGGTTTGTGTTTTGGATGAGATGGTAATAACTTCAATCTTCGTGTGATTGTTGGTTTATTGTTCACGAGTTGCATTACGCCTCGCGTATCCTTACCTGCGTTTACATTTCTTGGATTTCTTCGATAATTAATAGACCGTAGATTTCTATGACGATTAACAGAGAGCGGGATTCTATGAATCTACGGGAAATTAAAAATCACAAAATACGCAAGATGCGCGTAATACGCAAAGGCATTCGAAATATCGAGGAATCTTGTATCGAGCGATACTTTGCGATGAGACATCGATCGTTACGTTAACGCGTCAGTTTAAAATTCTTTTTCGCGTTCGATTCGATATGGTGGATGATATATTTCAGAAAATTCTTACTACGACGACTTATTTTTCTTGATATCGATCGTTGGAAACGGCGATGGATAATTACATACATCAGGACTGGATTTCCGAATCCCATGATATTGGCCATATCCAAGGAACCATACAACTGTCATAAAGTGACTGTAACAGCCAACAGTTGGGCCACCACTTTCGTATGTGCAGTAATATTCCGCGACTGATGCTCATCCGGTTTCAACCTCGTCGAAAAGTATGAAAATGCGGTGATACTTTCCACTATGATAAAATGATTATCATTTAAACTATGAACATCGCTTTAGTTTTGAAAATTTACTTTATATCCTTTTACGTTAGGAATATTAGACGACAGTTTTATGAAAATTCGAATACTTTTTGACATACGAAGATCTAAATTCAAATTCGTCTTTCGCGGCAGTCGGCGAAGCCTCTGACAACAATTTCTCAAACTATTAACTTAACTTAATAAACTATTAAAATTTTCACACTTTTCACCTCCTATATTCCAGGAATTAGTCGTCTGTTCAACTGGGAAATTCGTGGTAATTCGTATCTCATCGTAAAATGTCTTCTACGTCGCTTTTACTTACATTCTATTCGTTTAATTAGATTTATAAAAATATAAATTCGCATAAAAATGCACGATCTACTAATAACGATTGGTCAAAATGGTTACGTACAATGCTCGTAATATGTTCGTAAGGATATTTCTCAAGTAAAGAAAAGAAAAAAAAAACTTTTCCACATTAACTATTACGTTACTCGCATCGTTTATCATTCCAGCTCGTTGATTTCACAAAGATCCAATGAGATATTTACTAATCGAGAAGGCGAACTCATTTCCCCGAATTTTGGTTACATCTAGGCAGTTAGGCTGCGAAGGGTAATAGGACTTGATGCATGGCTCCCTGGATGCCGGTCCCCTAGATCTACCACCATTCGTCCTGCCGCCGCGTCTTTCCCCCTTCTCGAGCTCTTTATTTATTTAAAGCTCGTCACCGGGTCCGCGTGTCCCCAAGGAACCCGAATGCTCGGGCGTATTCCAGAGTTCGACGGTCGATCAGGACGATCCCTCTCGTTTCAGCCAATTCTCTGTAGACCGATCGCCACTTGGACGTCGTCTGCGACCACCGGAGGCTGAATATCGAGGATTTTTCGGCTACGGCCGATTGCCTTCTCTCCTCAGAATATTCTGTTCCTTCTTTTGTACGTTATATAGAACACTCTTGAAATTTTGATGTTTCCATATCAGAGAACATGCTCGAAACTTTTCTAGATCAGAGAATATTCTTCGAATATTTTTTTTTCTTTCTATAGATATCACAGAATTTCTTATATTCTTCGAATTCTTAATTTCTTACTTCCTTCTTAAGTTCTTCAAATATATATGCAATACTCTTCGAACTCTGACACTGACATTTTGACATCCACGTCAGGTATTTTGTTTAAAGCGAAATATGATAGAAGATTCGACGCGTTCAATTTCCTTGTAACCACTTGTCAATAACTGCCTAACCCGAAGGAAGCTAGAAAAGTGGAGGGAAGCAGGGACAAAAGCCGAGAGTGCAATCTACGAAAGAAGAGTTACAGCACAACGGAGGATCCATAACAAGAAGGAAAATTCATGGTGAACCGGTATCGAAACAGAAATCCCTTTCTTCCACGACCTTTCCGCTAGTCCGAGGGATTAGCGAGAGGATCGGGAACTGGTGATTTGTAGACGACGGGCAAATAGATTTCTGGCAAGTAGAATTTCGTCGACAAAAAAGAACCTGTTTGCATGGTTTTGTACCGGATATACATTGTCGATTTTCTCGAAGTTTTCGCTTCACGTAGTTACATACGACACAATTTATTCATTTACTTGTTCGTATACGAGAGTGAGTCTATTACGGATACGAATGCTAAGAAAGATAAAAGTGTTGCAAAATATAGATGAAAAAGAATAGCTACGCGGTAAATTTAGAATAAAGATAACGCCTCGTAGACCACTCTCGAACGCTTGAACGACACATCGCTGATGGAGAAGAGATCTACGCGGTCCGAAAACTTAGCTCGACAGGAAATATCAGAGATTTAGGATATCCAGATGGAAATATTGTGGATGGAAATAAGTGGCGCGTTAAAATTGATCGATGCAAGAATATGCGAACCTTCTATGCAGCAAACGCGAATCACCGATCAATCTGCGCTCCACCAGAGACCTTGGATCGACTAACGACGTTATTGGTCGATAATAGTGGTACGTTCTGCTCAGAGGGCAGTGTGGACGACTGCGTGCAGAGATTGAACGTTGAATTATCTCGAGAAGCATCGCGTGTTTCATAAGGTAAGGGGACCAGATGGATGATGCGTATTCCAAATGGAGCTCGACTAACGATCGGTATAATAATCTAATCGTCGAAGATTGGGCGAAATCAGAGGAACAACGTACAACGAATCCTAAGGATCTCTAGCATGTGTTTCGGATACCTTCCAAGCGAAGACAGAATTAATAGAGCTTAATAAAGTCTAAGATGACGGATGATTGGAAATGAATAACTAATAATAATTTTTTACCACTTCGCTCCAATAACATCTCTAATTGAAAAAATTATGCGATCGTTGATCGAATATACACCATTGCACGATAAAAAGAAAAGTTTGAATCATTCGTCTTTATTTTTTTGACATTTTTCTCTATCTACACTGGTGACGACGATGTTACGACTCGAAACAATTGCGCGTCATCTATTTTGTATATGTAATATATACCACATATATTGTAAAAGGATTATTAAATATACGACAAGTAGTACATTTGCAATATCGAATATGATAAGATATTGGTGATATTGGTAAAAAATTACTTATTTCCAAAGAAAAGCAGTAAAAAATTTCATCTTTTTTATCTTACTAAAGACGTATTCTTCGTGCTCCAAATTAAAATACAAATACCCTTCTTCCTCGGCAACCCAACTTCTAAACTAAAAAGCTCTACCAAACCACTAAAATTCTTCAAGTAATAGAATTTCACAAACAAAATGCAAATGGAAATTAAGACATTCTTAAATCAGCGATTTAAAAACGCAATTTAAAGTCGAGCAGGTGCGTGCTATCTCTTTCGGCGAAGATCGAGAATTTCGAAATAGACGAGGAGCAACGTTGAACATCGGATTAAAGTAAAACGTCGGAGGAACAACTGGAGAACCGAGTGACCAAATAAACCGTGGACCGAGATTAATGGAGCAGGGGAAATGCGGCAGTTTGCTTAATTTTCGCGGGGTTAAGGAACGCGAAATCGAATGATAACCTGCTGCAGAGTTGCTGGAAACGAGGAAGAAGAATCGATTAGGGGGTTGAATGTCCCTAGTTGCTTCGGGTAATCGAAATTGATACGTTTCCTGTAATTCGGCGACGTTTTCCACGTTTGGTTACCTCCGATGGGAAAATATCGGTTTTTCGTATTTTGTGGTTTAGATAATATTACAACGCCCCCGTATTTCTTGATAGCAAAATGTCGAATTTTTATTCGTACTATAGTTTTCAGTCTGGCTATTCCTTACGGGAAACTACTAAATTTTTGTTAGTGCTGTGTTTGAATATTTCGGTGTCTGACTATTTTTTTTATAGGAAATTAGCGAATTTCTGACAGGAGTCATCTTTCTTTGTATTTTCTAACCTAATATTTCCATATTTTTGGAAAGTAACGAACGAGAATATTTAACTTTTTCCTTTGTGCTCTGATTTTTCCTTAAACTACAAATTTAATTGCAAAGTTAACCACCGTGAGAAGGCAAAAAGAACTATATTTGTGACTGTCGAGAGCAAAGTTCCTTTTTCTACAGTAGACGAGGGAAGAAATCGAGGGGGAGAGATTTCTTTCGTGATCGAAGGCTGGAGCCGATAAACCGGAAGCCGATTAAATTTATAGACCAGGAAGAAAGGTCCTTTGTCGTTTCTTGTGAATTTCGTATTACAATGGAGGATTAAAGTGTGCGACGGACAGGCTCATTGTATCTTGCTTCCAGATTTCATTTTCGAAAATCGATTCGACCAGAATGTGCCCAGTATTTTCACTCCATTTTTCATTTACCTTCATCGAATTAATTTTTCTCATATTCCTTTCAAGTTTTTTACCAACGAATACTTCCATAAATATTCATTTGTTCGTTTAACATCTATTTCATTAATTTCTGTGTTATTCTTTCCAATTCTTTATGAATACAGATGGATGTTTAAAGAAATGTTTATAGACGATATCGAAATATCGAGAAATTTCTGAAAAGAAGGTACATGAAAAATAGAGTGGAAACAGGCAAGCTTGATACATTAATCAAACGCTTTAATCTAGTTAAATTATACGATATATTTACAATTTCTGTTTCTTCTTTAAATAATATTTTGTTTTAGGACTTTTTCGAGTGTATTTGCATGTGGTAAGTTTTATTCAAATAATGTTGCACGATAATTTACCGAATAATAATATTATTAAATTGAGAAATTAGTAAATTTAAATTGTAAGATGTAGAGACTTATCAATTTTGATAATTCATAAAACAGTCATGCATGGCATGCATTTTCTGAAACTAGCGAAAAGGGATTAGTTCGAAGCATAGGTACCTTTCTCCGTTACTTTCTCTTTCTATACACCTTTCCTCTCTTTCTAATTTCATCGGGCGACGGCAAACAATTCGGACAGAGCAGCTGTATAATTGTCGGTAATTCGATTCTCTAACACAATCTAAACGCAAAAACTGTCGCGTTCGTTGCGCAGTCTGTCGCGCTTGTGCTTAATCGAGTACGCTAATTAAGGATGCGATTGGGCGATACCTCACACCCTCCAACCACCCCGTCGCACACGCTTGTCGACACACTTGCGTCCTGCTCTTGTCGAAAGCCCGCGCACGCGATTTCGCTCCTCTCGCGTCCAACCGGAGACAGAATGAGCAGTTTAACAACTGTTTAACCCCTTATTGTCCGATTGGCCGAATTTTCGATGTATCCGCCATTAATGGAACGTCCTGTTTTCCGTTTCGCGCAACACCAAAAACATTCGCCCGCAAAAATATCATCTATTATCCTATTATCCTAAGCAAATCCTAATCAACGTCACCTAAAAACGCTCCGACCTTTTGTTCGACGATCGTTTCATTCGACTAGCGCGAAAATCTAAAAAATCGCGATTAAAACAGTCGCCTGGATAGGAAAGTGTATTAGAAGCGGAGCTTCGGGTGTCACGAGCGAAAGCGTGGCCTCGTTGGAGAAAGGCTTGACGCCAGAGCGCGCGCGGCCGCCAGGCTGATCAAATTTTCGGCGCGGTTGACGGGCAACATGGCGAACAAAGTTTGCTCAGCGCGGCAGCGTTAATTCGGTTTGCCCCGTGTTTTTCCACCGCGGAAAGACGTCCCGGGGCGATGTTGCTCTCCCGTCGTAGACACCGTGATAGGCGAATTTTAAAGCGTGCACCACACCCCCTATCCCGCCACGCGAGCCTGATTCTCCCGTGGAAAAATTCAATTCCCGCGGCTCAATCCGGACTTTAATATGAATTTCATAATCAACGCGCTTTAAGCACTTTCTCTCTCTCGTTTCTACCTTAGTTGCATTATCATCAGTGCATCAGGATAATTGTTAGTATGGATAATAAAGAGATTCCTCGAAGCTCATCGTAAAAGCCTATTAATTGCTGTACCTATGCTCAAGAACCAATACAAAAGACGCAAAGAATATCAACTAACTGTTGATATTCACGCCGACTGAGACTTGAAACAAATTTGCTGTCTAAACCAGAAGATGTCCAGAATCCCCTGGACTTTGGTAGATCTCGATATTATCAGAAAGGCGGATTCCAGAGGTTTTCGTTACGGTTCGACTCTTTACCACCGGTTAGAGAAAGAGGAGAACGCGACGATGCAATCGAAAGGAGATGCGTACGAAGCACGTGGCGCACTAAAATCGTACGAGGGATCCGTTTTCCATTTGCCAGATGCGGGGCACCGCGATTTCGCCATTTTCCAAGATCGTACCCGGTAATATCTATCGAACGACGCACACTCCCGACCTCCAACTTTCTTATTATCGTTCATCGAATATACGCGATCCTCTCCGCTACTTCCTCTGTATATATTTTCCCTCCTTTTCCTACGGCGGATTTTATATTTTTGTAAATACATACGAACAATTGAAACATTGGATTTTATTAATAGCAATAAAACTCTGTACTTTGTACTCTATATATTCTACATAAGGTGTTTCAGTTAACTTGACCAGCTCGAATAACTCCTAACGTATGCGTTGCGTAAAGTCAATTTTCAAGAAACTAAGCAAAATTATTCCGTAGCTATTAGAATTGGGAATGATAAATGTCGATACCTTTTTACTCACAATTCAACATCCTCCCATATTTTGACAAAAAAGACCGTTTAAAAACAAACGAAGTTGGTCCTGAAATTGCCGGAACGTGTCCACTTACAAAAAAGATGCATTCACCGCACAACATGTACATCCGAGTCATGCAACTCGTACAATGGTAAAAAATTTGTTCACACGACGTGTACTTTAAAAGTTATTCGAGGTAATCAAATTAGTTGAGACACCGTGTATATTTTTGCACATTACGTGCAATCTACACATAGATATTCGCACCTTCGAATTTCTCGTAATTGTATAAAAATCCAGTCTATATATTGCTACCAAATATGAAGCAGTAAAATAATAGCAGAATAAACACGTAGTAACTAAAAATCGTTAACATATTCGAACTTGGATATTCGTTAAATTCGATGCAAATTTCAATATTTTTTAAAATTCAATGTCTCATCTTGAGACAAGGTATCGTATCTCTGGACTACAAATACTTGGCACGTTTGCGATTAAAAAAGCATCAGTAAATGAGTCATTGAAAGCAAAGAGGGAAAACCTTTAAAATATTATAAATCGTTGCGCGAAACAACTTTCGGTCAATACGAATACATTAAACTAAATGCTTGGTTGGTGGATCTAATAAAACTTGAAAACTGTTTAAAGTCGAGCAACTTACTTAACCCACTAATTAATTATATCTTAAACGCTCCGGCGGTGCCATTAATCACTCTCTCCTGAGCAACTGAATCCATTATTTCCCACCTGCGCGCAGCCTTACCCGTGAAAAACTTTCGATCGAGACGTTTCCGAACATTCGCCGTAACGAGCCTGAAGGATACCATCCCCGTATCTCTACAAATAATTATCCAGTCTAGTGATTCGATACGGTGATTTAAAAATTCGGTTTCGATACAGCTTGCTCTAGTGTAATATATACAATAACGTATATGTTTCGCTTACTTCTCCAACTATACATTGTATTTTTAAAATACAGTCGATTGTCTTAAACCATATACGTAACACCTACCGACCTACAGCCTATAAAAAGATAATTAACCAGCGGTAACGTTTATCAACCAACTATAGCGTAGTAATTTTGTTGAGAAAAATAAAGAATATCAAATTATTTGAAACATCGCATATTGTTTCTATCCTGGATTTTTAAGCTCTTTTGAATATTAAATTTTCTGCTTATTTATATTTATTTTTAATATTAATAAAGAATTGCAATTTTTCTGAGACTTTGTACACCCATAAAGACTATGAAAATGGCATAAAAATTGCACGAGAAAAACCTACCGACGAAAAAAGCTCAAGATTTTTTGGACTTTTATAGAAAAAGTTGCAGAGTGGTGTCTTGTTTTAGTCAAGAGTTGTAACCACCGATGCGTTTCGAGAAGTGGATACTTCAACCGTTTCTCTTTTTTTCGCCCAGGAGTTTGGTAAAAAATCTGACACCGGAAATCAATGGCTTTTTACAAATACGCGATAGTCGAAACGAAGGAAAAATATTGCTTTTATTTATATTTATCGCTTTCCTCGACAGATTGAAATTCGTATAATTCGTTTGCAATTAACGATACTACGATATTTCGTAATATTGTCTATAACAATACTGTGTTGAAGTGATAAAAATGATCAAAATAAAAAATCAAATAAAATATATAAGGTAGCAGTGATCCCAACCATAAGTCAAAATTCGAAACGAATTTACAGCTCGTTAATTCAGACGTCAAACAAAAAGCAACACGCAGAAACTAAAAATGCACGGAGAGAAGGTTGCCAGAGAATTTTATGATTTTTCAGGGCGTACGCGTTGGGGGAATTTCGCGGCTTTCAACTGACCCAGTCGCCCCGCGAATTTCAATGGATTGGCGTGCCGATGTTTGCCCGTTTTCACCCCCTCCGGCTTGTACTCCCTTCTGTACACCATCCCTCGACTCGCACAAAAGCGCCGGCTGGGTTTCCATTAGTTTAATTACAGACAAGGTCGTCGTCGTCGTCGTCGTCGTTGCCCGAAACATCGTTTCGAAGCTGTTCGAAGCGGCGGAAGTTAATTCCATGGAAAAGGTAAATCGCAAGACCTTCCAAGACCTTCCAATAACTACAGAAAAATGCTAACTTTGAAAATACGATGATCATCGCTTTGATATACGATGATGCGAGTGCAAACGTCATAAATTAATCGCATAAATTATCTCAACGCGCAATATTATCGTTAAATTCCAGATTTTTTTACAAACGCGTATCTTCGTGTTTACTTCGTGCATAAAGAAGTGGAATCCGAGCACAAAATTGTTGATTTATCGAGTGTTATAACGAGTACTATATTTTGGATATTCAGTATTACGAAATATTTGACACGGCGGAAGGAGTTTCAGATGATTTGGCTATGTTTGGCTTCAGCGAGTCGAGCTTTTAACAGAGAAGAAGGTGGGAGGGTGAATGGAGACGTGAAACCGGTGGACAAGAAGTTTGTATCTTTGGGGAATCGTGGTTGAATAGGTAAGGTTTGAAGAGATTAATACGACCAAGTTGGATATTTTGGCAAGTGGTTGATTTGCTTTTAAGAGTATCGAATTTATGGATTAGAGAATTTTCAAGTTTGACAAAGTCTAAAAATCGACGTCGTCTGAAATCTAGACAAGTCTGATATTTCATTTTCCCGATAACTTTCTCTCGTAGCATTTTTTCAATTTCCAATAATTTCCAAATTTACAATTACCGCTGATTTTGTAAATCGTTGAAACGTCATCGTTATTAATTACGAATAAACCATGTGCCTTCTTATTGTTCAACATCGATCGTTCGTGACTGTAATTCATCGCTCACCTATTACCTCTCATTACCTGCTATTAATCACTCTTGATCACAGTCATTTGTTTCTAGTCATAATTCAGTATCACACCACTAGTGATTACTATAAAGACCTCCGTCGAACTGTATCGATCATCGATGATGAGTATAAAGAGTTATTGACTGCTGTTATATCGTAGCGAATGGTACATTAACTGCCGTAGATAATTACGTACTACGATGCATCAAACGATGCAAACAGTTCTATACTTCAAACTCGATCCAACAACACACACTGACCGAACACAAGATATTATTTTACGTCCATAATAGCTTTTCAATCGGTAACATCAACTACAAAAAGGCAACTAATATTTACCTATAGTACTTTCGCATAATTACATTTCTATAAATCGCGTTAAACCAGAGCAAACATCGTCGTTTCTGCATAGAACGTTCATTGTACAATCCTCGTAATTCGTTATTATTTGCTGCAAAAAATGAAGTACAAGTCGCGCAAAAATTTTCTATAAACATTATCCGATACGAAGAAACCCGTATCTCAAACTATATCGAACAAGGCCAATTATCGTCACACGAAACAATTGTAATTTTGTCATTAACTTTCATTAATTTAACGTTGCTTTCGACCAGGGCAAACCAGTTAAAGGCCACCAAAAAGAATTTCCACGACGTCAAACGACGCGCACAACCACATACTTCAAACTAAATCAAACAACAGCGGTTGTCGCGAGCACAGGAAGCTCGATCATCGGCGACGTCGCGATGCGAGGCAGCGAATCAAAGGCTGGCATCGAAATGCCTCGAGTTCAGGGCACGGAAAGCGGGGGTGGGCCGTTCCACGACGAAACGTTCGTTCCATTGAAATATGCACACGCTCCCGCAACGAACGCGCGCTGAATACTCGGCCGAAGATCTTGCAAAATGCACGCTAACTTCCAGGCAAACGGGCTCTCGATTTCCAACGAGGGCGCGTCGCCTCCCGACCACGGTTATCTCGAATCAGTTCTTTGTTGCGACCACCCTCCTCTTCCATCCGTTTTGCCGCTGCATCGTGCGAATCAACTAAATTAGAACCGAACCGTGCTACCGGCGACCAATATCGTTCCACGCCGCCCTCAGCGACGCTGTCTAATGCTATTAGGGGCGAGTTTCACCAGTTCCGAAATTGTGTAACGGTAAGTGTGTACACTGTACACAGTGGCTACAAAAACGAATTGAACACGATTGAATTTATTTCATAGTTGGACTACGCATCTACCAGTTTGCGAAATTTCAAAATAGACGGATGCGCGGAGCGTAAGTAATACGGAAAAGTGTACGAAATACACAATGTCGAGCATTTATTCTCATATGCAGCGGATAAGAAATAAATTCCAATTTACCCCAAAACTTGTGCCAAAAACCGAAAAGCCTTCGGGAAAACTACCAAACCAAATCGATCAAATGCCTGGCAACTCCTCTAAAACACTGACTCGAGTCATTAGCCCGATCGCGAGGCACTCTGCAAAAACCAAACAGAACCGGAAAAAAGAGAAACACGAGGGGAAAAAACACACGAAAATCGGGAGGGGGGGGATGGCAGCAGCAGCGGCGGCAGCAAACAAGGGGGAACTTCCACGGTATAAAACACGAGAAAGCGTGTTGGAAACGGTAACGAGAGAGGCACAGGTCGTCTCTCCTCTCTCGCCTCGGACTTTTACTTCATCCAGCTACTTCGCTCCAGCCGATTTTTCCGCTGCCACCGCTTTTTTTCCACCGGCGGCTTCCGCGCATTTTATTAGGCCCGTTACAGACCCGTGTCGAGACAATAACCATTGTTAAAGTTTCGCGGAGCAATGGCTGCCCGCTCGCTGTTTGCACGGACAAGCTTTCCGCTTTGTTTCGGCCTAGGCGCTGGATTTCAGTTGGCCAGCTTGGCTACGGCCCCCATTACCACCGTTCCGGCTATGTACACGCCGTACACCACCTACGGCCATCTACCGCTTTCTACAGTCGTTTCGGAAAGCTCACAATGCCCGTTGCTGCTTCGTTTTCAATCTAAGCCGCGTTTTTTTAATTACATTCCTGACCGGAATAACGATTTCCCTTCAATGGGACGTGGAAATGGATCCTTGAAGCGAATTGGCGACACCGCTTTTTGGTACGTGCGTGCAACTAATTGCACGATTAAAAATTGCAGATTTCGCAATGCGATAATCAAATCTCGTAACATTCTTTTCCTTTTCTCATCGGAACAATACTGTTTTTGTTAAGGTTTCGCGCATAGATGGCTTAAACCGAGTTTCATTTAGCGTTGTTTATAGCTGAGAGAACTTTTGACTTTAAGGTTAACCGGGGATAATACAGAGTTTCTTCCCGCACCTCGATAGCAATAAATCTCAATAGCATCGTAAACTAGCGTTAGTCCCGGCACTACGCGAGCGATAGGTATCGTTATCTTGGCTTTTGTGACGCGTGATCCACTCCGATATCCTGAAGCCGATGTTTTCATGGACGATGTCACTGTCTAACAACTAATAATTAACTAGTTCCTGATCGGTCAGCACTCGGTCATCTATCAAGGACAGAATCCGATGCATCCTACCCTCGTGGAAAGGGACGAAGGATACGGGTTTCAGACTCTATGATTCGCACACGATCGCAGTCGCGGCCGAGATATAATAAGTTACTCAAACATACGAGCTAAACACATCGCAAATTACTCGTCATGTATTCGCTGAACCCGTTATATCGTGCAATCGATTTTAAGGTCGCGAACCGCCAACTATTCGCGACGCAATATCTTCTTCGATCGTTCTTCCTACGAGAATCATGCATTTACATGTTAAATCTGAAGCTTACGGTCCCTATAAAGTGTAAAATATCCAGCCCGTATAACACGAGGTTCTAGTCGCCTTAGGATGAAAAATTCAACACCACCTCCCCTGATCGAACTTAAATTACCAAATCAACGGTAACATATGCAGAACCAAAATGGATTCCTCGACGGTGAGTAACTCGGAGATGGTTCGTCCGACGACGACGTGCTGGTTACGATCAAGTATTAAACGCGTTATCAGCGGCCCTCTTTCCTAATTCCGGCATCCTGAATCTCATCAAAATTATCGGCTCCCCGTAGTGTCTTTTCTTACGTTTAATTAAAGACTACAAAATTAATTAAGCGATTCAATTAACTGGCTACAGCGTGCACCTGTGAAGAAGCTGTCACCCCCTTCTCACCCTCTTCTCTCTGACTTGCCCTTCGCGGGGGAATCGAGACAAAGCTGATCGTCTCCGATCTATCTTTGCACGAAATTTTCCTTCCACCTTTATAATTAGACTATTTTTGGAGCTGTTGTACCCTCTATGGGGATCTTTGTCAAATCAAAGTCTTCTTTTCGCAAAAATGCTCGGGGAACTTTTAATTCGGCGTTCTTGGTCCTCTTCGTAGAAAAAATGAAATTAGTTCGTCGAGTAGATCTTCGATAAATTCCTTCCTAAATTCGAAGATTCGACGAATTTCGAAACGAAGAAGATGCCATCGGAGAGTAATTTCGCGCGGCCGCGACTATCGCTCTTGTTTGTCGGCGAGAAATAGCTAATAAATCGGCGTTAAGGAGGGCGAAGACGAAGAAGGGAGAGCAGTCAGTCTCTTCGGCGTAATAAGGACGCCATCGAAACTTTATAAACTGAATATTATTGAGATAGCGCGCGGGCCGCGGCGTGACAGTGAGCGATGAGACGGTTCCCAGCCGATTTTCTATTAAACGCCGATTTATTTATGGAATATTCAATGGGACGTGTCCCGGGAAGAGCCGCGGGCGCATCGAGAAAAATTCAAATCAGCCTTGTCGCGCCATCACGCCCAGAATTTTCCTCGCAAAAATAACACCGCGGCATAGACGTCCTCCGGAAAACCGGAAGCCCTCTCTCCGCTTTGAATCTTTCTTCTCCGAACACGTTTGATTCTCCTCTCGATTTTTCGTCTGTTCTCGTCCGTTACTCGATCTTCTGGCAGAAAATTTCTCTCTATCGTATTATATACGTTTCAGAATCGGAGATAATCGCTGGTATCGTTCGAATAGCGAAGAATAGTTCTTAATGGACAATTAACGTACGTCTCACGATCATCCCAACATCCGAAATCGTTAAAGTTAACGACAAGGTAGACTTTTGGTAGTCTTCCTTTTTTTTTTTTTTTTTTTTTTTTTTGACGAGACATGGCGTACCGCATTTTTAATTTCATTATATTCGCAACTTTTGCGATATTCCTTCTCTTTTTTCTTCCTTAGAGCAAAGCATTCGATCAACCTTTAAAACTCAAGAAACGCTTTTCTTTAAATTATTGTACTCCATTTTCTCTGAAGTAATATAGACGGGAGGAAATCGATTTTCGGTAATATTCTTTTCATCGTGGCTATCAGGAATGATTTTTAATGGGTAGAAGGTCCGATAGATGCGCAATCATTTACCCTACGTCGCACGTTTTATCGAGGCAAGATAATTATTTGCGTGAATAGAGGTGGCTGTGACGGAGCAGAAATCCATCACACTCGATCAACCGTCGTTTCATCTCCAATAACGTCTAACAGTCAGTCAATTGACGATGTATCCCTCGATTCGTTTATCTTTTTATGTGCTCTTTTACCATCCAAAGGACAACCTCGCCGCTTTCAAAATGGAAAATTCGTCAGGATATACAGGATGTCTCGTTTTAGTCGACCCACCCAAGTATCTCCCAACGTGTTTCAAACATAAAAACACTACGTCGTTTTCCTTTGTCTTTTATACAAGCTTTAAGAGATTAAAGTTAAAATATCTTTTAAAACTAGTTCGTCGACCCAAGTCCCTCGATACTTGATACGAATACTTGATACTCGTCTGTCTGTAGGGGTTTAAAAATTGCATCGATCGGTGTACAAGAAAGGATAGCGTGTAGTTTCGCTTTGAAAGACAAAGATCAGGTTGAAATCTCGAAGGCACGTACCCTTCGAAACAAGGTAAGTTTCGTTCGAAATGAGACACCCTGTACAGATTCATATTCAAAGGGAATTGAATTTGGAAATTCTGACATATCGATAAGGTATTTCTATATTAAAATTTCGTTGCTTTTTAATCGTTATTTCCATTTCCTCTGTTCGATGGTAAACATGGAAATTAATAATACACGTTAAAGTGGCAAACACGGAAATTGATAATACACATTACGCGTTCGAGGAAAAATTCCATTCGAAGGTGAAAATTTCGCAATTTTTAACGACAAAAAGAGGTGTACGTTAACTGGTAAATCGGAAAAACAAATAAAATTATTTACCTAAAAGGAAAGTGACGTGGCAGATTCGTCAGGCGATACCACGTATTTTAAATTGCGCAAACCAACTAGTACTTTGATAGCACACGGTCCAACCGAATCCGAAAATAAAAACTAGGGCAAAGAAAGAAAAGTTGCGCGAAAAGTTAGGTAAATGTTGCATAAAGGCAGGGAATGAAATCCGATGCGATACATTCGGAGTCTTAACGTGATTCACAGGTCCAGTTTTCGCGGAAGAGCCCCGTTTCGTTCTCGAACTACGAAACGAGGCGTCGCATTCGCTGTTTTGCATTCCAGCCTTTATAAACTCGCCTAACGGCAATGGTTATCGCCGTGAGAAAGCTCCGGTCGTTTCGAAAGAACGCGATCGAGCTGAAACGGCACGCGGTTCGGGAACAGGCGACGATAAAATCACGGTGAATCCCTTTAATTGCCGAATTGCCGCTTTGGCCGCGAAAATCGTTTGTAATTTCGCGCCACTAGTTGCTGCTCGCTATAGAAGGGGCGAGATATTGCGCTTCAGATCGTAGAAAATGGTCTTTAGTATCTCGTGAATTTCGTAAGTGATATTATCTTTTGCCTCGTTGCATTTAGTAATTTTTCTTCTACCATGTAAACAGAGAATCTGAAATTTAGTCGCTATTACCAATTATCGACAAAAGTATCCTTTGGATATCCTCTTTGGATATCAACGAATTATCCCTATTAACCAAATCTTTTCCAAATTTCAATAACCTAAAATTTCTGTAACATTGTTATAAAACATTATTATAAAATACTATAGAGGTATGACGATTAAATTATGCAAAGAACATCTATATCGATTGAAAAAACACTAAAATTTATTACAAAACAAATTACTGTTCGGCTCGAACAGTATATGAAAGCAAGTCTTACGAAACATAAAACAAGCTGCGTAAAATCTCAAGGAAGAACAAAGAGAGGGAAATATTGTATAGAAAATGAACGCTTTAAGAAGCGAGAGAGGGCTTGGCGTGATCGTCGACACGAAGCAAACAACGGAAGAATTTTTAAAGGTGCATGAAAATGCGGAATGGGGAAAATGGAAATGGGTACGAGGGTGAAAGAGGATTAAGAGAAGGCCTTTGAATAGCCTAATAGACACAAAGTCACCAGAAATAAGTTCCATAAGCTCACCGAACCGATTCAGATCCTCTGTCCGACGCAGAATGGCCACAGATAGCAGTCGAGACCTGTTGCATCGCAACACTGCACCGGCTTTAGAAAACCGACTTGAATCTAGATATCGCCGTTTCACGAATTAGAATTTTCGTGCACGACCTCGCGCCGCGACAATTTCATTTTCAAGTTTACAAGTTTCCAAATTTTTATATCGTCGGATCGTGAAAAGATCACAAAATATCAAATATCTATAGATCTCGAAATTTTCCAACTTTCAAGTTATCCGAATATCAAATACACGACAACTTGGGACGTTCGGTTTCGCGGTATTCGTCTGCGGAAATTTAGAAAATACAAATAAGAATTAATTATTTTATGGAAATTAAATGGTTCGCTCAATATGAAAATTAATTCCTTGTTTTCGTGTTTTCGGGACACAAAACCACGCGGTAAATTAGTCGCGTCCTCGACCAACACATCGATAGATATCGTGTATCAGTGGTAGCCACGTAGATTCCTCGCAAGTATTTCCGCAGGAATTTTAATTAATATACCGTGGTTCGCAGACATTTAACAACCTCATTCTTCATTCTTTTTCATTCATTTGCAAATATCCGTCTTCTACTTTCCTATAAATTTCAGTGTAGCATATTCGACATATTTTTGAACGACTTATTTCGTATTACTAATTTAAATATTTCCTAATAGAAGAAGAAGAAATTATACAAGCAATTCGTACAAATCAGTAATATAGCAAACTTATATCTACCCGATCTAATAATACTACATGACGCATCACTGCGAATTTAAAGCGTTCGTTCGATAAAAATTGAGCATCAAAATCGAGACAAAAAGCGAAAGGTTTCTGTTAATAAAAGGGATCGTAACATCGGTTGAAAGTTGCAGTAAAAGCTAGCCAGCCGTAAATATTAAACAGTACGGTTCGAAACGAGGGCCGTTAACGCGAAAGTGTGATAGGAATTCGGATGGAACGATTGCGACCGGGTTTACGCCTCGATCAGTTTCGCCAACGATGCTTCTAACGTCTCTTTGCATTAACGCGTGCGTCCATTTGCCGAATTAAAACATCGGAAAAAACGTATAACGGTCAAAAAGTGCGAAAGAGCGACGAATTACACGATCGAAAAGAGCAAGAGTAAAAATTGATTAAAAATCTACAGATGGAAGAAAATTGGCATTATTTGGAATTTCTGTTTGAATAGGTAATAATTTATTCCTCGCGTCTTCAAACGGTGTCTCGAGGATATGTACGAACGTCTCGATAGCAATGGCATCTGAAAAACCTCGTAGAATTAACTTTTCATCACTTACCAGACATTGGAAATTGGAAATTATCCAGCCAAAGAACGATCGAGAACCATCGAGACACACGAATACATACATATGCATAGTATAAAAACATTTTAACAACGACAAAAGCATGCCTTCTTCACATTGATAGAAAAACTCAAGGAAACACGGAAATAACAAAGGAAAAAGGAAATGACGCGTCACGTGCTCGCGACGTGAAAAAAGAAGCAAGCTCTACACGCCATCAAGTACGCTTTCGGCAACGGTGCTGTACAAGAAAATAATCACTGAGACAAGAGAAAGCTCGGAAAGGGTGTACGACGTTGGTTCACTTACCCCTGACACCGACTCATCTTTATCCTTTTTATCCAAATTCAACGTTTTCTAGTATTTCGATACTTTTCGTTCGATCGATCGTTCATCCGCGATGTACCGATTTCTTGCTTCGCGGATCGAATTCACGTTTAATTAATCCTTTCAGCGGCAATCAGTTTCTCAAAACGGATGCATCCGGAAAACAAGCTCTAAGATCATTTTTCAGCGCTACCGATCGTTTGGACAGAATTTACACCGGTTTCACTCGACGAACGAAACTTGCCCCCTTTAATTTCTTTTTCATACTTGTGACGCCAACTTTTCTCTTTTTTTTCTTTTTGTTTCCTTGTATCGCACGTAATAGGAAATTCTTTCAGCGGAATGAGAAACATTTTTTTCGCACGTTTGTACGATATTTTATTCGATGATTCGTATCTGATATTAACGTTAAATTGTTTCACGCCGTAATGTAGTACACGCAGAGAAATTTCCCAGAAATAAAATACGTTTCGCGAACGTTTCTGCCAAGTGTCATTTCCTTTTTAAAATACGGTAGATAAAAAAGATATTAACATTTAACGTCTTAAAGAAACGATAACGATAAGTAATGGTATTATTTGTTCGTGCCATGTTTTATGGCTTCTTGTACTACAATATATTTGTGCTACATCGTATTTTACCGCTGAAAGGATTAATAGGTATACGTTTCGACAATAACGTTCGATAAATTTGCGTTTCTTCGGAAATTTCCATATTCTGTGAATTCTACAGAGATTTCTTTTAAATTTGTAATTCGTAGTTTGTAATTTCGTTGAAATTTGAAAGATACGCTGCCAATCCAAACTGGATGATGGCGACTCACCTTTATTCCGAGGGTAGGAGTCAGCATCCCATAGTCGGTAAGGGGTGGCAGCATAACGGGGGGTAGGTTTGCCATCATCATACTGTCTAGAATCTTCGCACGTACTTTCCCTTCGTGCACAGAACACAAATCAATTTATTGCTTACTAGACCTACCTGGAACACAGAAAGACAGAGAAAACGTTAGCTAAGCACGACGAAAGTGAAAGAAAATTGGAAAGGTAAAAATAAACGACGAATTATTACACAAGCGAAGAAATACTGTTAAATTAGCGCGGTAAAAGATTATTTGGGAGGCTTACAGGGCGAGTATTATTCGAGTTGAAGTTAGAAAATAATCCTCCCAGATAGTATTTTCTGTTTTTGGGGACGGTGAGAATGTTTACCGAGACGCTTTTAGCTGAAAATTTGTAACGTGGGCTAACTGTATCTAATGTGAAACAGCAACTGCGGTCTGAAACACCGCGATATCTCGGTAAGTAACCGACGAGATCAATCGGCAACGGCGTAAAATATTTCGTTCGCTTGGAAATTTATCGTTGAATCCAGCCGACTGTTGTTTCTACGTAATTATCTATCAACGTAAGAGTATCGAAATACTAATTTTGACCTCTTTCGACGTCAGCGTGTTTCTCATTTTGGAAAGCTTTTAACATCAGGTGTTCGCGTTGAGTACAGTTACCCTGTACTATTGGATTTACTATTCGAGAATAGATACGGCAGCGTGAGAGCTCTCGAGAGTTGCCAGCTGATAGCCGGAATAGCGAAAATCGTTGGTAGCAGAATCTGGTTTCTTGGAAACGAGTCGCTTCTGGCATCGAGATGGTAATTCCGTATCCGCACGCATCCTCCCCGTGTAAATCGCTGGCTTAGGAGCTTGATTGTTTGCTCGCCGGCTAATTAAAGTGTACTTAGAGACCGGTTTCGTTCGTTCCCGGGATCGTCGCCGCTGTAAATCCTCAACCTCGTTTCCAGACCGTAGGAAGCTGCTTTTTGTAGCCGACGAATATTATTCGCCGTGTTTTTCCCCGGTCTTTCAAACGATCCTTCAAAATTCAAAAGTCGAAGCGCGAGAGTAACACTAAAGATTTTAAAGTTCTAGCCAGTATTTTACCGTACAAAGATATTTACAAATGCAACTGAACTTTATTTAAGCGCTTCTCTTAGATCGTCTACTATCTGGTCATATGAAACTAGATCTCTTTGAGACGTAAATGAATGTCATCGTTATTAGATACACCACTACTATAATACCCAATCGGATAAAATGGCGCTGAAAACGAACATCCACGTGTCCTCGAGTTACCACGAGCGTTCGTCGCGTTTAAACGACTCGAGAGATCAAAGAAAGAGGGTGGTCGTGTAACAGCGGCGGGATGATTTCGTCCCTGAACCACTAAAACAGCGCGGCAACACGACGTTCACGGAAATAGAAATTTCGCCGAAGGTCTTACTTCGGCTTTACCGGTTAAGCCGCCACGGATCGTGCCGTTACAACGTTTCCCTTCACAACCTCGTGGCACAGCAATCCTCGACATCGCCCCTCATCCTTCGGTCCAACCCGCGGATCGACCCGCGGCTGCCACATCACACAGATCTAATTTACGAACCTAAACTGTCGTGCCGATGTTCAAGATTGCGACTCGATGACAGGGATAAGTCGTGAAACGAATCGTTAAAACGTATCGTTGGCCAAAGACTTGTAATTATAGAAAATTCGAAGACGCGACACTACGGTACAGAGTGCACGACTCTGGTTAAAGAGAAGTAAAGAAACGCATCGAGTTTAGTCGTTTCAAATAACGCGCTTGTCTCTAGTGCCAATTTGAACGAACAAGCCATCGAGTAACGTCAAAGGTGCCGTCTCTCGGTGTAATCCCACGAAATTCTATAGAGACAAATCGCGATCCAACGATAAATAAACATCAAGAATATGTCATAAAGAAGAAAAGAAAACGAAGGACGCGTGAGAATCGTCAGACACATCGATCGCTACGCACCCTCCGGCAACTCGACACGCGGAAGCTTTCCCGTGTCGCTTAATCCTCCGTCAGATGAATTTTTTTCCCAACCGAGTTCCTTTCTCCCCTGTCCACGAGGAGGCGAATCCTGTCTTTCTCCCAGCCGTCGTGCCTGGAGAAAACGCCTGGTCCGCTGTTTTATGCAAGCCTCGGGTTTTATGCAATGAGACTGCGATATCAAACGGCCGCGAGAGCCGAGAGCCGTGAGCCGGTCGAGTGCCGCTGAATAAAATATCCGTTCGCGTAAAAAGAAAAAAAAAGGAAGGAAAGAGAGAAAAGAAGAAACGGATAAAAAGAAAGAGAAAGAAAAACGAGGCTTGACCAGTGTCGGCAGGGTGAAGAAGCTCGAGGGGTGGCTGCGAGAAAAACGCGCCACGATTCCCCGTATTCCACGGTTGTTGCACCGCTGGATCTTGCTTTGCTCGCGGATATATCGGACGTTGTTGCTGTTCAAGCTTTTGTACGTTCCGATGCGCGCATTGTCGATGAACGCGCTGCTAATTCTCGTTTTTTCTTCCAGGCTGGAGGATTGCAATTTTATTTGGCAAACAGGGTAAGTAGATTTGACGACTTCTTTGTTCTCGAATCTTTGTGTGTTTCTGTTTCTTCGTACGATGTGCGCGTTATAGTTGAACGCGTGTTTTTCATAAGCGTGATCGTTTTATATCGTACGATTATAATTTTATTTTATATCGGTGCAGGGATTGCGCGAGATTCTTAAAGGCCGAGTCGATCGGTTCTACTTTATGCTAAGCTCGATTTCGTTAATTTTATATTCAGATGCGTAATTTTAGTTAGTAATTTTAGATAATAGTATAAATATTACAATGGTACAAATATTATAATCTCAACCCTCGCTCCGTAAACGTTTCAACGGTTACCAACGTTTTTCAGTGAACGAAAGTCTTCGAAAATGCGTAGAAAGTTTCATACGGCATTGTCAAGCCTTCTAAATAGATTCTTAACGTTACCTATCCTGTAACTTTGTTTTAGGAAGAGAGCCAAAGATCTGTCACCTGCCCGTCTTGCGAGAAACCCACAAAATTTTCCAATTTGCTTGTCCAAGAAAGATCCCGGTCTACGGAGTAACGGTTAACATGGTACAAAATCCATTGGAAAAAGTATGTTGATAGATTAAAATTAACAGATTAAAAGGTTACAAAATCACAGAATACTCGACATTCAACGATAGACGATAGTTCCCGAACCCTAGCGCGATCAGCAAAATTTCAACTTTCAACTACAGTGCAGAGAGTTATTCTACGATAATAACTATAACACAAACTATAACGTCGCTCCTTTCCTCGAAACCAGCTTCCATTCAAAACGAATCAAGTAAGCGTTCATTTATCATTCGAGTACGCGACGCACACGCACATTCACATTCACGAATCGTTTGCAACAAGTCGCAAAGAGAGAGAGAGAGAGAGAGAGAGAGAGAGAAAGAAAAAGACAGACAGACAGATACAGAGGGGGAGAGAGAGAGAGAACAGAGAACGGACGACATTTCCATTCTCACGTCGCACATTCTCGTTTTTTCCCCTTTTTTAGCCCCTCGCTCGGAGTTAATCGCCGGAGAATTAGCCACGGTTGGATGCAGAATTAATCAAACGCGACCCGTTTCTCCGCGTGCACGGCGGAAACAGAGGGTGCAAGAGGAACTCGCGGATAGAAATAAAAGGAGAGGACGTGGACAAGCGTCACGGACGCTTTATCCGCTGGTATTAACGCGGAATAACGTGTGCAATTATCGCTTTGAGCAAAGTGTGGCTCTCTCGTCTATTTCCACCGAGCTCACCGCTACGTTTAGCGCGTCCATTTCGTTGTTTTTATTGGAACGAAGAGGAGAGGAGAGGAGAGATCCGACAAGAATCTCCTTGATGTTTACGATGTTGATGATGCGGGCGAATTTTACGATGCGTTTGTGAGACGGTTTATAACTGGATGGTGGACTAACGGCACATTAGTCGATCTCTGGCAGACCGAACTGATCCGCGTTTCCGTTTTTTATCGAGTTCTTGATTTCATTGGACAAGTATCGGACACGATCCGTATTCGAGCCTAAAAAAACAAGCGATTTGCCTTCGTAAGCTCATCCATCGCGAGATAACGTACATACAGGGTGTCTTATTCTCTCAGGAGACGAAGCTCGACCGTGAAATCGGGAGATGATCGCCAAGATCCCAGAGAATTCTCTGATCCGAGATGATAGGTTCTTTCGAGGTTGTCGTTAACGAGTACGATCGGTCGACCGTGCTCAGCCGGTGGCTTACGATCGATCGACATCGAGCCGCTAATTGGCAATCGGTGTATCCGCATTACGGATACTGACGGTGACGCATGAACGATGACGCCATACGGACGTTTAGCGCGGTTCTCTCCTAACGATGCCTGCCTTCTCCTACTACTGGTCCGTTTCATTCCGTAAAATCTTACGAAAGCAAAGTTAAACATATAGATATACACGGACGGTTTAATACTCGTACGGAGAATGGAAGAGCGTATATAAAAAAACATAGGATTACGTTTGTACAACCGCGGTCAACGACGTGTACGTTGGACGGCTACCAGAAAACGCCATCTTCGAAGAGCAGTTCGGCGCAATTTTAGAGAGTAGCGGGGCGAAAGTCGAACGGTACCGGAAGCAACGCGCCGGGGCCCCTCGTCGTAGCCGGAGATGACGCGTGTTTTCAATTACTTCACAGCCGTGCGCGCTCGAACGAGGGACAATTTGCATTTTTAGCCAATATTCGAGAGTCATCGGTTTCGACGACCGTAACGCCTTCTTCCTTTTGTTCATTTCAAAACAACGATTTCGTTTCGGTGTACCTGTTGCCGATTCGATCGCCCGTGAACTCCTCGCGACGACGAAAATTTCTTTCCACATTTGGAACATGCTCGCTTCTCTTGGTATTTATTTGTTATCGTCTGAGCAATTTGAAAGACTGCGACGCAATAACGCTATGACTTTTATTGGTTCTAAATGAATTGGTTGTTGGACGTAGCGCGAATGGAAACCATAACTGACTGTCTGTATATTCAATCGCTGTTACCAGCAGCCAATTTGAAAAAGTTGCATCAATTTCCTCGGTTCCATTTTCCAATTACGATGGCAATTCAGAGAAAGTAAATAAAATTATCAAACTAACTTATCTCCTTGCACGATTTCGTTCTCGTCGTGACAGACTCTGAAAAGTCGCGGAACCTTCGAACGAAATACGTATCTCAATTACGAGTAAGCTATTTATTCGTTCCTCCGCATAACTACTAAATCCGATCGATTTACTAATAAATTATTTGCCAGCCTGCCATGAAAGTCGACACGGTTTACGATCGTTGTTCTTATCTGCATTGCACTCTTAACCGTACACCGTATCCTACCGATCGATCCAATTTCCACTCACAGATCCCTGAAATTGTAATTCTTTGTAATTATTTTTCTAAAACTTATCCACTAGATGCGATCGTCCAAACGCAGAATCACAAATTCTCGAATGGCCAGTGGCAAAGAGAGAGACTCCAAGATAGAATGCCAGCGTAAATGTAAACGAAGATGTAAGAGGAAGTCGGTCGAAAGTCGGGAAGCGTGAATAAAGTAAATCTAACAACAAGAAGCAGCGAATTCTCGTATCGATGTCCGATCGAACGGATATATTTTTAATCGATTAATTTTAAAGGATTAATCGATCTTTTGAGCGGCCAGTAAGGACGCAGAGCGCGGAGCGAAGCTTTTTCGCTTTAAATCGAAGGCTGAATCTAATCCAACTGCAAAACGGACACGTACACGGGTATTTACTTTAAAGAGGACTTACGCGAACGCGAAATGAACTAACCAGGCAAAATAACAAAAGGCTCGATTATAGTAATCACGTAGCCAAGTCCAGGAACGTTTCCCTGATACTCGGTTTTGCTCACGCTTAAACCTTAAAGATCCTCGATCCAATAGAGCAACGAATAACCCAAGATCTTCTTCTTTACTTCGACGAAGGTAATTTTTACCGGAGGCTTCTTTGAAAGTTTTAAGACGGCGTTTGGGTAATTGCGAAAGCTCTCGAAGTAGAAAATTATCGATAATTAATACGTAATCTTTCAGTTACGTACCTACCTCACGTGTATTGTTCTATAGGGTTAATAAACTTTGATAATGTTCGAAACTTTCAAATTCACGAATTTGTAATAATCATAATATCGATACTCCTACTGTGCAGTCGGGAACTTTTTAAATTGAAAATTACCTAGATTAAGCTCGTAATTTAAAGTTAGGATAATTAGAATCGGTGACATTTACAATTTGAAATTACGGCGTTTTATAGTTTTTCTTTTCCTTTCCTTTTTTTTCTTCGAAACTTTGACTCTTTTTAAACTTTAAACTTGGCTCTTCGAAGACCAAAGGATTCACAGCGCTTGGAAAACGAGCGGGACGTCGGCAAATTTAGAGATTGATGCAAGGACAACGCGGCTCTATAAATACATACTAACTCGACTTCCAGTTTGCTTGCCTCTGGTAAGGGACATGGTTGCTGCAAGAAGGAAACATCCCCCGAGACTAGAGAAATCCTGCGGGCATCTTTTGCTAGCAGCTTCTTCCTATCCTTTGGATAGGGGACGAAGTTAGGGTATGGATCGTTAATTCTGATTCGAATATGCTCGGCAAGAGAGCAAACCTTACGTCGAGTCTGATTCGGTTGATTTTCGTTTTAAACGTTTAATTCTACTTAAATATCTTAAATATGTTTAATTCTACTTTTCAGTTGCATAGAAATATACGTTCCCGTTTCACTTTCTTAAAATTTGCTGCGAGCTTGTAAATTTAAAAGTTTTTTATATTAAATTACGACTGAAACGGCGAGTTCTTCCGCTAAAAGATACTAAATTAACTTCAAATACAAACGATCAAGCCCGCTTAATTCTCGTCTCTCTACGAAAATTACAAATTACTTCGTAGCCACACGTTCGTAAGATGACAAATTCCAATCGACCTAATCTCAGACTACAAATTTCCGAAATTATAAAACGCCGCAATCGCAAGATACTATATACCGAATATAAACAGCAATTTTCAGAGTAGATTAGAATTAAGTTTTCCAAGAACGGCTAAAATACAGCGTAAAATAAATTTCAGGGGAATCTAGTTATTTTCGAAAATCTACTCTCTCAATAGATCGTTGCTCTTAATCGAAATATTCGAAGGGATGGAACATCGAAGAGGGGTTCGAATAAGACTCAGGGTAAAAAGGGGTTCTCGTTAAAGTAATGCGATTAAGTTGGGCGCGTTTTGCCCAACATGAAAGTCTCTCTCTCTCTCTCTCTTCTCTTCGGTAGTGCGGTGAAAAAGAGGCAAGTGGCCGCGCAAGAGCTTTCGATATTGTCTTTGAATATCGTTGAATGTTTTACGAGATGCACTCAAGCTTTCACCCTCTGTTCTTGCGACGTTTAATGGAGGAGAGCGCAGGATAATTCGAGAATTCTCCTAAGCTGAGACTCGATGAACGTTCCTCGTTCAATCTTTCACCAAAAGAATCGTTTTTATCGTGGTTTTCTGCAGTTACAAACGAGTCTTCTTCTTCGAATTTAAAAAAAGGTTTAACAAAGGTAAGCAGAAGAAGGTTGCTCGGTAAGAGAATCGACGATTGTAATCAGAATTCTGCAGAATTACGACCGAATACTCTACGAATGTAATAAAATAATAATTACTAGACCGCGAATATTTATGCAAATTCACATTTTTATGAATACGAGTAGAAAAAATCCAGCCGTTCTATTTACCGAATATCACGGCGAGTATTAAACTTTGGATATTTTGTATGTTGTTGAATGCTTCCACGTTCAAAGTTGCGTTTTCAGTTTCTTTGGAAAATTCTCCACTTTTTCTACGTATGTACGCGCATTTAAATACACTACCGATGGTATGCATATTGAATCGTGCATGCCGTTTCGCGTTTCTACAGTACTCTACAGTACCGTAGTACGAATGACCGTTTAACCCGTTGCGATTTCATTGGATTCGAGTCAGAGACAATGGTCGTTGATTTCCGCGAATCGCTGCCATTTTCAGCACAAGTCGAACGTCATAACGCGGCACGTGCCACGACTGCAATCGCATTTGCAATCTGTCAGAATTGAATTGGAGGCTGCGTCGCATAGAAACCTGTTGCCCGCGGGTTTAACCAGACTTATGGGACGACGATCGTCGAATATAATCTCGTTGCATCTTCGGCGGGACGTCCGTTTAATTAGCGATTTGCTTGTCGTTGGAATAAGCGGTTCTACCGATCGTCGATCAAAGCGCCTGTTAACGAACACGTACTCGAGGCTACAAAAACGTAAACACCTGCGGACGATAGATATCGGTGGCGAAACAGATTTCAGGTAAGATTGCTGAAATTCTTAAGAGCGCGATAAAATAAATTCCATGGGAAACGTTTGAATTTTCAGTAAACCACTCGGCTAACATTTACGTAGTTTGCCTCGGTTTCTGCGACTATTTATCGCGTATTCTTCGCGATTTAGGCAGATGCGATTCAGCTAACAGCAGTTCGAAACATTTACTATCGGATTTAGTATCGGATTTGTGATTTTACAGCTACTCGTATATACATACGTGTTAAAATTTACCTATCCTTTTTTCCCAATTCGTCTTAACGTTGTACGTAAGATAACGTAGGTATTTATGTTTCTCGGCACTCGGATATATTTTTGCGATATTAAATTGACGCAATTACGCGTTCATAAACTTTCCGAATAAACATCGCAACTTTCAGCGAAAGAGTAACGAAGATCGGCAAAAGAAATTTGGCAAAGATACATTTGCGAAGGATAGCAAAGCGAAATATTTAAGAGGCTGAATCAAAAGTTACGAAAGGTATTCCAAATAAATAAATTCTCGCAGAGGCAGAAATATCTCTGGTCGGCGGGAGAAGGCAATTTGCTACGTTAAATAAACGTTTTATAATTGAATAAGTCCAGGTGGAGCACGCGTAAAGAATTCAATCGCGGATAACCATGGAGTTGAGGCAAAGTTCGTGAAATCTGTTCTTTCCTGCGAGATTTTACCTCGAGGCCGCGAGTCCGAACAATAGGAAAAAGCACTTCTGAAAAACTTGCACGACACAAAAGAAGACGTAACGCGGTGGAAATAGTTTTTCCTCTCCTCTCTCGTCTTATTTTCTTTCCTGCCTTCGTCTTCAACGTGCAACACGGCTACGTTCGTTCTCATCCCCTTGTGCAATAACGATTATTGAAACGAACAAAAGGAGATATTCTTTTCTCGATACGTTCCCTTCCTATAATTCAGCAATTTCTTTCTCTCCACCCTGCACCGCAAGTATGCGATTAAACCTTGTCGTTGGGAAGATAGACAGAGGTAGTGCCGTGTTCGAACGGAAATCAAATCCTTTCGGTCATAGACGATACGAAATTTATTACCGCTGGATCTAATTAACCGCCGTAGCACGTGTAAACGAGACGATTATCGGACCGCGAATTTTTACGCGTTCGTATGAAATTTAAATTTCATTTAATAATGTAAGAAATTAATATAAAAAAATATCGAAAGTATAATACTTATTTATAATAATCGCGTTAAATAAACACAGCGGTGCTGTGCGAGTACTTTCTGTACCCACTGTACCAAGGCACCCTCGACACCTGTTCAACCCTTTTAATTACGGTGTCAACAAAATTCCAATAAATTTCGCGAAAAAGGAGAAAGAATTCAGTTTCGTGTCTAACACGTTCCTCGATTCTCATCGTTGTAAGATAAAATACGTGGTGTACGGTGGTAAGTACACGTACACATACACACACACGGAGAAAACGTCGAGAACCGGGTGCTCTCTCGGCGGAAGGTAACACGGTGATTCGTTAGGTTGGAGAAGGGCCACGGTTCGATGATCGTTCTTCGACACGCAGATCCTCGATACGGCCCGATTAAGTTTCCAAACGAGAATCCACGACAGGATCGCGCCGCTTAGTTAGCAGACCGAACGAGGTTAGCCTGGAATCGGCCACTCCATAGCTTCCACAGCCAGGAATCCCGGTTATTCCGGCCGAGACTTCAGCCAGCGTCGAACGACCGCCGGAAACCGACCAACGTGCAGCGTCGAGTGGATCGACAGAGGGATGCTTGCCAGATGGAGATCGATTTTTCCCTGCTTCTTCGCGCGATCTATTCGCGATGCTGTGTTTACGGCAGCTGGCAATTTGGATTTTGCGAATTGCAGATACTCACGGATAGCGAGATAATGCAATTTGCTCGACGAGTAGTCAACGTATCGTCGTTGATCGGTTACTTGGCGCGAAGCCTAACGCGCGCCACCGCCCATTCTACGCAAAATCGAACGACCTTACGCATCTCGATCCGAAAAATTATCGTTCGAAGGTCCACGAACCTGGATTCACAAAATAATCGTCTAATGTTCCAAAGATCTCGATGAAAGTATCTAGGTCGCTGGATATGCGTGGAAATCAATTTTTTTACAAATATAATCGAAGAATGGAACTTGGGTCCGACAGTTGTTCGTGATACGATTATTGCAAAGAGCGGTATGCTTTTAACACGGTGTTCGAGCAGCATCTTTCTATACTTTGAACGTATCTCGAACACTGTATCGAATTTATCGCGTAGAAGTTGAAAAATATCGTTGCTCCGCAACCAGTCCGTAATACCACCATAATCCGCCATCCACCGTGAAATAACTAAGGAAAACGTTTCGATTTCGCGAGTAAGCAGCGAAAGAAGGCCGATACCACGCCCTTTGAGGATTCTTCTTCGGTGTGGAAGGGGGGGAGGGAGGATGTCGGAGGCAGGGATTCGTTAATTCGGTAAACACAGAAGGAGGTTGCATCTGCGATATTAAGCAGCGTGGATAGTACAGCGAGAACAGGTCGACGATAAGGGGATGGTTATAGAGGGAAAATAAGGCGGTCTCGTGACAGCAAAGCGCCTTCCTTTCACCAGCCGGAGCGCTTCCTTATCGAAATTCTTAATTAGAAAATTTTAATTATGTTTCGAGGCCGCGCGGCCGCGTCAGACGAGGCTGGCTAAAGGCTTTTGGGAAGGGGTTGGAGAAAGAGAAACAGGCGCGAACGGCTCTGCGACGCGTTGATAGTGAATTTCCGCGAGTTCCGGAAGCTTCCAGGCCACTGGAGGTAATTAAGCTCGCGCAAAGACGTCCCTGTCCTTCCCTTAAACGCGATATATTAAATTTCACCTGTAGCGTTCGAATCTGCCGCCATAATGATTACGGTATTGTCACTGTCATCTCGAAACCTACTCTCGCAACCTTCGTGGTTTTAGCGTTTCTAACGCTTTCGGCGTCAGAAATCAGCGGTTTCGCGCTGGCGTTAGATATACCAGCTACTTCTTTCATTTTTATAAGAAAAATCATCGACGGAGAGGTGATCGTTGTTCGAACAGAAGACAATCGCTAAATCTTATTATCGATTATTATTACCGATTATTATTATTGATAAGCAAAATCGGTTAAACTATTCCACTAATTCTCATACCGAAATTTTTTTCATTTCCCGCTCGCATTTTACCATTTATTTACGGTAAATACAGGGTGACGTCGGCGACTCGTTTTGGCGATCGATTCTGCGCGAGGAAACAACGAAAAGTGTTCGTACAAACATAGGTCCTATTTCATCTCGTTTTCCAATTCTGGTGAATTTCTCCTTCAACACGGTGTATCTGCATACCTGCACGAGGAATGGTCAAAACTAACTTGCCATCGACCGCTTTATCCTTTCCATTTTTCCACCTATCGTTCTCATTTTCTGAAAGCCTCGTTCGATTCTCTCGCCGGGTATTTCGATACTGTCAACGGGCGAATTATTCCAACGTAAAACTCGCTGCAACTCGAAAACAGGGTCAAACAGGGCACGTGTTTGTACCAACTTTTTCATTGTTTTCACGTGCAGAATCCACCGCCGAAGCGAGTGCTCGATGCTACGGGCACCCTGTGTATACACGTATTTGTTCGTGTTTTTCTTCTGAAACAGACGCGATAAAATTGAGAGCAGTTTAAGCGAAAGAAATATATGTAATAAATTGTGAATGTTTCCCCAAACTCACAGTTCTTTTACTCGGTTTGTATCAGACATTCGGCTATTTGCTACAATCGCCATTGTACCTTTCTTTCCGTGTTTCTTAATACCGAATTGCCATTGCTACGAAATTGCACAATTTTTGTAAAACTTCGAAACTCAACGAAATTTTTAACACGCAGTACGTTCGTTATCGTCGCAAGATCCACGGCAACCCTGTTATCCCAGCTTGTTCGTTTCTCTAATTTTCTAACGTTGTAAAGAAATTTTCCAGTTTCTCCAATTCCGCACAGAAATCGCTTGATTAAGAATAATTCTCTGAAGAAGTCAGTCCGTAACGGAAAAACACCGAAACTGCCCTATCGTCCATCTGCTATTCGTAGTAGCTCGATTCGTTGATACAGTCTCGATCTTGCAAGTTCCGTCCTCCCTCCCGTCGGCCACTCCGTGCTTGATGGCTAATTACTTATTGCTAATTGCTCCGAATAGTTCGGTGGTGCCGATCTGCCGGCCTGCACGAAGATACGAGACGAGTTCAACTTCTGGCGAAGACGACACGTACCGCTACCGAGTTCGATAGAAGCGTTACTTTCCGCACTGGGTCGCAAACTCGGGAGTCGCACATCGATCGCAACGATTACGAGTTCGTCGAAGCAACAACTTAGGAAGCGTTATTTCTTTCAAATAGCAAACACGTTCTCGAACGAATGCGCTGCCTTTTAATCCAACTTTATACATTACATCGTACACGTTAGGGTAGGTACTAATTTCGGCAGCTGGAAAAAAGAAAATTAACGAAACGTGACATATTCTAAGCACGTAAAAGATCAGAAATTTCTACAGGACACGTCGATGTTGTTGGAAACTCGCAGAATAAAAGGAAACTGGTCGCTCTTAGGATAATTCGGTTAGGATATTCGGTTGACCGAGAGAACGAAGCAGGCGAAACAAGCGCGACATCGCGTAACTAATCGACTCGCGACAACTACTATTATTATCACTGTTATCGGTTTCGTTCTCTCAACCCGCTTCGTTCTCTCACAATCGGCTAAATAGTACGTCAGTTACATCGTGACACCGCAAACCTGCTCGCTATGTTCTTATCCTTTGATAATTTCTCGTAAAGAGCCCTCTAGCCTTTACTCGCGGCACAATTCGCTCGGAACTAGCTCCTGGAAAGATCTTATATCTAATCGCAGATAATGTTCGTTAATACAAATTGGCCAAAGTGTCCACGAACCTCGCGCTGGGCTTCGAGCAAGGCTTATTCGAGAAACGTCGACGAGATTTTGATGATGCGATTGCTTTTAACCGAAGAATCGATCGGCTCGGTCTTACCGTAACAATTGTTCGGTGAAACGACCGCGCGACATTAGAGAGCGAGGACAAGGCTCGAGAGACACGACAAAAGACACGGCCGGCGATTATTTTATTTATAGACACGCTAATGGCCCTCTGCAGGAAGAAAAAAAGTCACCGGCCAAGTCGGCTCGTTATTTCCTTTCTCCCTGCAGCTCTTCCGGCTGCTGCGCCTGGCACTCTTCGCTCTTTTAATCGTCTCAGACGTCGACGACGATTTCCACGTCGTTCACAACTAGACGGCAACCCGTCACCCTCGTTCCATGTTTGCCAGCCACGATTATTTCCAACGAGTTTCAACAGCCTCGTCCAGCTTCGATTCGTGCAGCTTTCCATCGTGTAGATTCTCCATCCTTCGCATACCTTCACCGAGATACCGGTGAACATTATCGGGGATTAATTTTTAATTAAATAAAGTTAAGTCATAATAATATTAACAAAAGAACTACTTGGCTATTTCTCGAGAGAGACGCAACGTTCCGAAAATTTAGACGGACTTGTGAATTTACGGAGAACCGTAATAAGCTCGATTTAAGATATACGTATTGCAAAAAAATCGACAAAACGTCTTTGCATTTCCCGACGTTTGAATAAAAAACAAAATTCATAAATATTCAGCTTGGAAAGATAGTCGATGCAAAAGCGAATTTTTGTAAGGCATTTTGAAAATCAGTTCAAAACAAAAGGAAGAAAGAAAAAGAGGGAAATGGTTGGAAATGGTGCAGGAGAATTATCGAGCGACTTCATCGAACAGGTGATTATATCGAGCGAGCGTCAATTGAACGGAAGCAATCGAACGAATCGTGGAAAATTACGCGATAAAATTGATTTTAAGTCTGCTAAAAACGAGAGAGCCAAGTGATTCGTAAGAGAATAGCGGGACGATAATGCCCCGGCTCTTCCTATACAAACTATCGAACGAGCCGGGCTACATCGAGCTCGTAAAATAATTACCGATCAATCGAATCGGCGTTAATCGGGTAATTAGCCATTAACTGGACCGTAACGCTCGATCCTCTGTAACGTGTCCATACCCGAAATAAACCCGCGAGGAATATCAGCGATACCGTTCGTTTTAATCTCTTCAACGTGTCCCGCGCGGTGCACCCTTTGCCGATATTTTCATAATCGCGAAATTACGGCCCCTGTTTTGCGCGACGTGTAAACAGTATACGGTTACGGTAGTCGTGCAAGCCTGCATATATCTATCGAATTTCGTGTATCTGACTTACGAACGAAAGCAAAAGGCCGCTTCGTCGAAATTTTACTAGGAATAAGAAGGAACGGAACGTTTGAACGCGTTTTTACGAATTTATCCACGAAAGATCAAATATCGAAGAACTGCGTGTCACGTATGGGCTGGTCACGAATCATTCGAGTCCTCGTACCACTGTCGTCTCCAATCAGCCATCGAAACGCGGGTCCGAACGAAGATTCCGCGTTTGTCCAAATTACTAGGCGATCGTCCGTGAAAAGGGGGGCAGAGGAGTGAAAAACTTGGCCGCTTTTTGGAGCTAACGGCCGCCATAAAGCGACACCAATAGGGTAAAGATAATTCGATGAAACAACAGCGCTCGTTATTCACGGCAGAACAATTCGATTCTCGCGGACAACGGCGCGTCGCAAACCGGTTCGTTTCGTTTCCACGGCGCGCCGTTTCGACCAGGATCCTTTTACAGAGAAATCGTGTCCGATAAGCGTGGCGCGTTCGCGATTTTATTAATTGCAGAAATTAATTCGACCGAGCATCACCGCTAACGCTTCAATTAAGGCTGGACAGCCAATCAAAGCTAATTGAAACCAGGAGAGGAAAACGACACCGTTGATTGGACGTTTCTTTTTTTCAACGCGACCATTAGCATCGATACATCGTTTACAAACGCTTTTCGTTCGCGCGGAAAACCGTTCTCCTTTCTTTCCCACGCTTTTCTTCTTTTATTTCCGATCCTTTCATCGATTTTTTTACGGAAACGTGATTAGCGACGTGTAACGAGCAACCGTTAATGGAGTTACGGGCTCTGGTGGCGCTAGTGTGCTCGTTCGAACGTAAGTTTCGATCACTGTGCGTTCCCTTTGGTTTAAAGAGAGTTTGAAAGGACTTTTGCCTATTATGTCAAGCGTGGAGTACGCTGCAACGGTTTTCAGTGTGTTACGCGTGGGAGTACGAGATGTAGAAACATTTCAATATATATGTATATACGATTCATTCGAAATGACGGGTCAAATCTGTCCAAAGAGTAAATTATAATTGAAGACTAGATCGAAAGCTCGCGTAAACGATCGTTTCAATATAGTAACATCCCGAAATGTTATATTCTCCCATTTCTCTCATTTAAAGCTACGAAATCTGCGAGTCCCAGTTGGAATACCTAACGTTCGAACCATCTATTTCCAATATCGATTGACGTGTCATAAATCCAGGCGGAACGCCAGGATCGAACGACGCATCTCTCGTTAAACCCTATTTCCTTGTTCCAATCAAAATCATAGTCGATTAATTAAAGAGTACGGAAGCCTTCCGGAATCATTCGGAATCTCTGTGACGTTCATCAAACCATTCAGCATAATTCGACAAAGGATCGATTACTTGCTTGTACAGTGGAACGCTATAATTGAGAACGTAGAAATACGTCAAAGACCTTTTGCTAAAACTCTGAAACCTTGAAGTTAGAAAAACAACGATTTCGATGAATTTCTTTCTGCTTTCTTCGAGAAGCAACGATCATACTTATCACGGCATGATGAGAAACTTGGTAGGTCCTGATTTATAAATTCGTTACTTTGAAACGATGTAAAACGAAAAATATTTTACATCAAGCTTATATTACCATTGTTTCCATTCGATTTTCAGACGAAGTTTTTAACAACCAACTTGAAAAACATTGCTTGTCGTTATATTTGGTATTCTCTTAGATTTAACGTACGTTTTCCGATTGTTCGTTCAAACTGCACCGGTATAATCCTGGCGGTCGAGTCTCATTACGATAGCCATGAAATTTCATAATATTCCGTACAACGCGCACAATGCGAACATACGGCCAGTACACGTAGATATACGTCCAAAACAACCGACTAATTGGGCTCAAGATCGATCCAAAGCCTGGGCGAAAACTTTCTCACGAGTAGATTCTCCTTTTAATTCCATCCCGGCGGTTGAATTGTTCGGCGTTTCGGGGACCGCGGTCGAAGCCAGCCATCGAGTACACTTGGCCAACTGAATGGGAACTCCCGGCGGATGTGTCGATAATTCCGTGGGTCCTCGATTAGCGAGGCCGACCGCTTCTCGAGAGCCATTACTTCGATTACTTTTCTAGTGTTCCCCATCGACGGCCGTCCGACACCTCCACCTACGCCGGTTAATTAATATAGCGGAATAAATTCTGCGTTTCCTCGCGGATAAAGAGTCGCGACCAAACAAAGGGAATTCTCACAGGGAATTCCAATGACGTTTCGAACTGAATATGCTATAATCGATTATATCGTTGGGAATATTTTGTGAAATTTAGGTGTAATAATTTATGAACGGTGACGATGAAAAATAAATTCGATAAATTTCGATAGATTTTATCTATTAATTTATGCACGGTAAAGCGTATTGGCCTTTATTATTAAGAATTTTGCTTAAACTTGGGAATATCGACAAGGAAAGATGAAACAGCAAAATCTATCCGCATCGACTAATTCATGCAATCGATATGACAACGCTCTCGACAACGTTTAACAAAAAGAACCAACTGTCTCAAAGCGTTTCCTTGAGAAACTTGTTGCAAACGTTATTCTTATCGATTCTCAGCCTCTAGAGATCTCCAGTGGTGAGAACAGAGATCTCTGTTCGTGCGTGCAGAAGGCAAGATGCTTGTGAGAAAATTCTGATCCGAGTGGAGCCCCCGCGAGAGATCCTCCGGCGTTTCGATTTTTCCCGCGCTTTTTCCATTACACCGCGTTCCATCGTCGACTCTCGCTGGCACTCGGCTGCTCGTCAAAGAGAATTATTTTTGCTCGATAACGAATTCCATTAAGATAAAAGTATGTCTTCCATTCGTTGGAAAAGCTTACCCTTCGTTTCTCCTCGCTTCTTGTTTTTCCAATTCTTTTTGCACCTCCCTTTTTTTTAGTTCTTCCATCTTTTTGTAATTATTTTGCTAACAGAAAGGCAAATGAATTAGTCGGAACGAAGAGCAGAAGCAAGGTTTGCGCTAACGCAGCTGCCTTTGACAGAACAGTTTTACCGATTCTACTGTAATTTTGTTTGGTAATCGAATTACGTTCATAAATTGTCGCGGAAAGTCCTCCGTCGAGAAACGTCGTCTTTGGATTTGAAGAGGCGTCACGGTGACTGGTTCTTTTAGAAAGAACACCGACGGACGACAGTTTCTTCTTATTAAGAGATTATTTTTGTTAAAACGAAGATTAAGATCGATATGTGAAATTTTGACGCGTCAAACGAATCTCGCAATTTTCAAACTTCTATCCAAAGTCGTTCGTAGAGTGTCCAAAGATTAAAAAATTCCACGTAAATGTAAAATTTTGATGCCGATTATCAAACAAATCGAACCGTACCGAAGCGAATGAAGATTTTCAAAAAATCGCAGCAAAGACGAATGATAAATAGCAAAGGGTAAAATTAAAAATGCTCCGTGCATTTGAAAATATGTAAAATCCGTGGAGAAGGATGGAAATATCGTCCATTGGAAGAAACAGCGTCGGAAAATGGCGGACGCCATTAGTCGGAGCGGGGAATTTCGGACCAAGTTGTTTCGTGCACGCGGCGCGCATCGGAAAAGCCATCAGTGCACCATAGAGTCGCCGTGTTGTGCTCTTTTCTATTATTCCGAGGATTTCGAAGAAATACGAGCTGTCACGCAGCGACTGATGCTGTCTCCATTCGAGAAAAGGGAAAACTCGCGCCATATTGCCCTCGAAACAGAGATTCCACTCACGAATCGAGGAAAATTCTTCCCACAATTGGGCAACAACGAGGTTTCGTTGTCTCTGCTTGGTTGATAACTTTCTGTCAAACATTTTTATTCGGAAACAAAGCTTCTTCTCGATTCAATTTTTCTTATAAAAATCGCATCTCACCTTGAAAGAATAGCACGAAAAATGCAATTATCGCAAACTGACTACAGACATATAAACGTATAAATTATAAATTTCTCGAAGCTGGAAACAACGAAGCTACAAGCCTGTTACAGGTGCAAAGAGTGAGAAATGGTAGCGCGAATTTGAACAGGTATAACGGAAAGATCGATACGCGAAACGAGCTGTAACGAATCTTCTCGAAATCACTGGCGAAGCTAATGACGCGTTGAAAATCGTAAAAGCTCGCACGCGAAACGACGATTTTCATGAGAGTATTCGGACATTTGTAGACACCACTTACGCATATAAAATATGCAGTCTCGTGCACATTGTTGAGAGACTCGGCTATCGTGATTGTATTGGCAAAGTTTGTAACGCATCAGAAATTACGAACCATTTTTAAAATGGTTTTTAAATTGGTTTAAAAATGTTTAAAAACAAAATTTACGGAGATTATTCTCGCTGGAAGGGACGATTTTTAACAACCTCGTTGAAATAACTTGCGAATTCTTTTTCTTCGAAAGAACAGACCGCTGTTATTCGAACACAAAATCAAGATGCAGAGAGTGAAGAGACTAGAGGGCGAAAAATGGCAGGCAGCGGGGCTAAGAAACGAGTGTTTCGTTTCGATATCCAGAAACGAAATTGCACTCGAGCTAGCAATCGGCTGGTAATGGTCGACGTACGTTCCCAGTAAATCTAGCAAGATGCAATCTCCAACGACTAACGAACCGTGTCTAAGTGCCACCGACCCGAACCCCAACGCCTTTCCAGGCCTTTTCTATTTTCTATTCTGGAAATATTCGACCTACGCGAAAGCAACCATTTCCAATTCAACTATCTACTCTCTGGCGCTATTTGGGGATTTTAACGACGAGAATCGAAATGCGAATTCGCGGATATATATATATATATTGAAATGAGGATCGCGATGGGATTGCAGTTTGAAATAATTTTTAGTTTCAGATGTCTCGGCCAGAGCAACCAGGCTTTTTACTTTAAACATCACTCCACGAACCTACCTCTCTACTTGGAAACAGGAACGTGGGAATTTACGAGAAAATAGAGAACGATAAGAAGCTGTTTATTTGAAAATAGAAAAATGGGAATTTGCAGAGAAGCGAAAAGACCACCCGTGTAACCTGTTCCAAAGAATAAAAAAAGTTGGGCTCTGTATTTTATAACTTTTAAAATTTTCACGCAACTTTCAATTTCTGTAATCTTCCATCGTATAATTGACGATCGGTAACCTTAAAGCGTAAGCCGAAACCCAGCTGCGTAACTCGTCGAGTGAGCTTAGCAAGCCACGCGTTACACGCGTCATTTTTTCTCCGACATCCGTTCGACCAACAGGCATCGTTACTTTTTCGCGGTTAACCCGGCCATCAAATCGGCGATTAAATCTAAATTCTCGAGAATCGAATGATACCGCGCAGCTGGGTGTCCATCGTGGTTCTGGTGGATCGTTAGGCTCATGGTACACCATCGAAACAGCCTGATCGTAAATCAGAATATAGTCGAACGAACGTTCGTCACACTCGTCCGAATAAAGGGATTCGATCGCAGCTGTGGGATGGCAGGCTCGACTATAAAAATGGCCAACATCCTCGCAGATTTTATCGTCGCCTCGCGATTTACGTCTGTTACGTGGTTAGGGCAGGTTTATTAGGCCAGTGGTTCCACTATCAACAGCATGGGGCTTCGACGGGTGTTTCTAGTCACCGAGGGTTGGATCGTTTCATCGATTGTTCCGGCGGACGCGAAGAGATGAATTTTTTTGGTAGAAGCGTTTCTCTTTCGTTGAAATTATTTGTTGGAATGCAGTTGGAATCGTTGGAAAACAAGTTCTAGTTCCTAAAAAAATGGCCGAATCTTTTTGATGGAAATTGTTCCCTCGATTACCATTCAAGATACATAAAAGAGTAGATACAATTGTTTCTGACCATTTAGTTGGAATTATTCAACTACGAAATACGGTAATAGCAAATTCTAGTTTCTAAAAACAAAAGTGGGTGTGTCTTTCTGGTGAAAATCGTGGCTTAAAGCGCCCCAAGTGTGCCTCTCGAGCACTGCGGATAAAGCCGATCAATATGCATAAACATATTGTTTCCTGAGAGAATCGTTGAAATGGTGGCGAAAATTGTTCTTTTGGGGACTAGAAACAAGCGTGATAAACTCTTTACAAGATTCCTCGGGAAAGGAAAGGAGGAAGTATGACGAGAATAAGTTGTAGTCGCCGGTCGATATTCACAATTAAAAGTCGCAGCGTTAAGGGTTGATTACTTTTACAAATAACAAATTCCGCGAGACAGGTTGCTGTTTACGTCAAAAGGATTGGTATCGCCTGAAATAGCAACTTGGCTTGACGTTTCTCCCCGTTGAGCATCTGTAATTACGAGAATTCGAGTTGGAAGAGCGAGTTGGCCGTCACTCGTTCCTCGGTTTCGCGATTAAGTGATTGCAAACTGCAGGACAAACCGTCTGTTTGTCCCGGATAGGGACATGGATAGCAATTACTCTTAATTAACAAGAGACGTAGGGGATGTGAGCGACGTAGCGCGGTTTCGGGCGATTGCGATTATGTTTAAGAGGCTACTAGGCTGACGTTCTACGATGTTTTCGAAGAAGTTGCGAGCGACCAGTGCAAAGAAACGAAGGCTGTATTTAAACACGAATTATTTTCGCGATAATTCGTTGTTTCTCGCTCGCTCGAGACGAGCGTACGATAAAAGATCGTACTTGGAATAATAGATATAACCATTTTTAGAAACTGGAATTTGCTGTTTACGACTTCCAACATAAATTACAACTGAATTATTAGACTAAAAATTCGTTCTCAAGATGGACGACGATATTTGCGAAGAAGTTGGACGAGTCTCTGTCTAGGAAATTTGACGGTGCCACTGGTGTTAGAAACGGAATTCAACGATCGCAGAATTTTCGTTGAAACGAACAAGTACCGTGGGACAATCCATTAACGACAGGAATATATTTCGGACGTTTCTGATCCATCGATGCTAATTAATGTAATGAACGATCCGGTGATCGAGTGCAAATAATAGACGGGTGATTAATGACGGCAAAGTGGCCCGCGGCTGTTCCAACTTTAAACTGGAACGAATCGTTGACATTTGGACGGCTGTTTTTGGTAGATTAATTTGTAAAGGGTCCGTCGAAATTCTGGCGGAAATTTATCGTTATTACGATTGTTGCGCGATTCGAAGCTAAAAGACCACGAATCGACGAAGAAATTGGACAAAACGTCGAACGTACAGGCCATTTTGGCGTAACGCGAATCTCGAAGAACCGTTTATTTCAAATGAAAATAACCGAGCGAAACGAAAGCGTACGAATTGCGATCAAACGTCATCGTCAGGCAGAAATTGTTCGCGCGTTATCAAAATACGATAAATGTTTCGCATGTTCGAAAGAATCCGTTCTCGCGCAAGACAGCAAATACGATGGGAATATCAACCGATGGGAACCGTAAACCGTTCGACGCCCAAGAAGTTCCGTAATAATGTAGCTCTGCCGCACTCCGATTCGCCAACACCAGGCACGTTGCCCAACGCAACGTAGATGGCGCAGCTTTGATCCGCAACGCAAACATCTCTGGTGGCGCGAACGCGAAAAGCAGCGGCGCAGGACAGAACATAAATTAATGATCTTTGCGTAAGTACCGTAGATAATTTAACGGGTATTAACTAACCCCCGGTAGCCGGGCCAGCCGTTAAAGCTACTCGGCCGGACTGGTTTATGAACGTTATTAATTAATTTGTATTTGTCGCACGCCGCATGATCGTTACGGCTCGGGCGTCGTTAATAGCCGACCAATCAGGCTCACGCTGGCTCCTACCCGCCCTTCGCCCTCTGCCCGTCGGCCAACTTTCAGTCTCATTAGCCGAAATATAATATCGTTTCCGCAGAGAGGAGACCGCCGCTTTGCGTATCGCCGATTTATTAAATATCCGACCAACTCTTTTTTTCTCTCTTCGCGAGCCGCACGGCCCGTCGCGTTAATTAAATATGTTTATCGATTAGTACGTCGATGAAAAGTACGATTTCACGGCCCGGTAATTAAGCGGAGAATTTCGCTGTTCAAAGATTGCGTCGATGGGGAAAGTTTTCGAAGAAGGATCCAAAGATTTTGGACGAGTCGCGGAGGATCGCGCGTGAATTTGGTTCGTAGATTCGCTGCTCGGGGTTGCCGAAGTTGGATCGATAAGCATAGATAAAATTAACTTGCGCTAATCAGCGCTATTCGCGCGAGATTACTCTGCTTGCGTATAGACCACCGGGGGTAGTTTTGATACGCAAAATACTTCGAGTCGGTCGATTAACCCTCGTAAGCCAAGAGGGTGGCTCGAACGCAGGTGCGTGAACAAGTTTTAAAATTTATAACCGTCTACAAATTTCCGGACCGTGCACACTGTAACTGGATTAATGCGGCAGCCCTGCCAATAAAGACCCAACCTGCTTAATATTAAGGGGCACTTAAGACGACCTTCTAAGGCGAAACATCGTCACCCTTCGTGGCGACCATAACCCGACTCGTTGCTTTCTAGACGTGTCTTCGGACGGCTGAGAACTAGTCTAGTTAAATTTCATCTCTCAACAGTTTGTACTCGTAGAACTTGAATTTTATTTTATTTCTGAGATATAATAAATAAGAGAAAATAATGTTTCTAGGAGGAAGTATCGGCAAAAGCCACGATTGGTACGATTGGCACTATAGGATAGCCTGAAAATAAAACGATTCCAACGCAAATTTCACGAGAAAAAATAATTCTTTCGACAAGAAGTCGCCGCGTTATTAACAGAAAGATAAAACCAACAAGAAAGCGTACTCGCAAACAATTACCGTACATTTCTTTCACAGTTAAAGTAGAAGCTTGCTAAATGGATAAAATTACATCGTCCTTTGTTAGACAACCTATTTTCTAAGCACACAAGCTAGCCCGCGTGTAGCAGACAAAGAACGATCCATCGGGCACCTTTTAGATCCGGAAAATATCGCCCTCGTTTCGACTTTTAATAGCTACCGGCTTTTTTCTCTTATAACAGCACGTCGTACATCGTTGGAAGCGTTGGCCGAGTTGGTCGATGATTTACCGTATGTACAATGTACACGGTGTCGTCGAGTGAATCGTTATTTCCTGCCCAGAAGAGGACGGTGCTGCAGGCTCGCCAACGCCACGGATATCAGGTTCGCGAAGCTTTATCGGCCGCGCCGAGGGCGGCTTAATAATTTACAACGACAAGACGCACGCCCCTGTTATTGGCCCATAAAGCATCCCCGCTATGCTTCCACTCGTTCGCTTTATGCTTTCCTGCTACGACTCGGTGCGCGATAAGGGCGGATTGCCATGGAATTTTTGGTCGCAGCAACAGACCAAAGGTAATGTTATTTCTAACAAATTTCGAACAAAGATTTTCGTCCTCCGATGGTTATCGGTAATTCGATTGTAAATTTCTAAAAATATGTTCCGGATTTAGGGTGTTTCTCGCTTGGTCAGTTGATTTATTTTAGGGGCAAAGCGTCTCTATCGAAGATACAAAAATATCTTATACGTAGCGATATTCGAATTATGGTAATAAATATGGATTTTTCCGAGTTTCCAAATTCGTTCAAGCGCGCGCCTATTTACGATAATAAATCTCTGTTATCGAGAATGTAAACGTAGAAATTTTAGTAGTCTACTGCAAATTATTACTATGATCATCTACGATCCAACGATGCTATCTAAGCGTCGAGCTTTCCTTCGTCTGCCACCGTAGATACCCTGGTAAACGAAGAACAGAAGAAGATATTTATGCAAATTCATATTTCTCCGAATACGATCGAAGAACTGCAGCTTGGATGAAAAGTTACTTCGTCCATTAAATATCATAAAGGTTACTACATTTTGGATATTTTACATAATTTTACATAATAATTTTACATAATTTTACATAATTATTGCCTATATTCTCCGTATTTTTTCATCTCCAAGTTTCACCTAAATACATAAAAGTCCGCGGTCTATTAATAACAATTAAAAATTCAGGAATACCGTCGTATGTTATAACAACGTTCTCGCTTGTGATTTAATTACCATGAAATTTGGCTTCTGTTACCGGTCGAATCAATAATGGCCGATCGTAATTTGGCGATGATTACAAATGAAACGCAATGCTCGCGATACGAATTCGCGATAATGTTTTGCATTTACGGGAGGAAATAACGGGATGGTTTGTAATAATTCATCAAGATTAATCAAGCTCGGGGCTCGCCTGCAGCCCGGTTTATTTACAATTCGCGAGTTCGAGCTTTCATTAAAATTCGTAGGCTCGGCACACGCGAGGATCAGGACAAAACGGAAAACTCGTTTCGACTCGTGTGCAGCTCCATGTGTGCGGGTATTGTTTCGAATCTATTCCTGAATTTACAAATGTCATTTCGCCTGTATAACGTGATTCCAGCCGGAAGATGGACAATGAAAACGTCGTTTGCCAGATTTGGCATCGCTGTCGTGCGTTATCTGCTTTTCGAGGGTATATTGTGAGCTCTAATTGTGTTACTAGTACCACGATTATGACGTTTATTGCTGCTATCTTTGTTGCTATTACAACCGCTGTAACATATTGCTCTCGCAATCGCAAAATATCGAAATTCAAATCGAAGAATTCCGATCCTCCCTTCTTCGGCAGAACTTTATTAGGTAAATAGATTACTTTATTTTCCTGTATTTCGGTATTGAAAAAGGTTGACACGCGGCTCTGTACCTACAAATTCGACATACACGTACATCGATATCATGCCTTTCGCGCGATTACGACCCTCGTCCGTACCTCGTGTCGAGTTGACGCATTTTCATTACTAGTTTGCTGCTTTGCTCGCTACTACAACAGCTTTGGAACGCAGCTAGACACGCGTTGATTTCGACATCGATATTCGGCGTGAGCACATGGAAGAGAAGAAGAGAGACGTTACGCTCTCTCTTCGCTCTTCTCTCGAACGCGAGGCAAACCTAGGAACGGTAAGATGGAAACAATGAAATCTCGAACAACGATACCGCTGAGGAAGAATCAGCGTGAACGCGTACGACAAGCAGCAAAATCATCTATACTTTCGTTCGATCGATGGTTTATCATTGTGCCAATTAGACGCACGAGGAACAGATCAAGTTGCGAAAATTGGAGACCGATGGGGGTTAAGACGGTTAAAATACTCTCGAATCTTGTTCACTTAGCTTCCCCGAGCATTTCCTTCCATTCTTTCTCTCTTTCAACTTCACCGCGCTCTCCTATGAGGCATTCCGTCTTTCCCTTGTTCGCACGATCTACAATTTCTCCCCTCTGCTTTTACCCACAATCTATTAACTCTTCCCTCGTTACCGCGTCCGATTCTCGCTAACGTCCATCGATCCCTTCCTCGGATGCCCTGCTCTCGCCAAAGTTTTATTACTTTTCTACCAATATATATATAAGTGTGTGTGTACAATACTATAAATAGCAAAATCTTGTAAAAAAAAGGTACCAATTTTACGAATAAAGTAAAAAATATTTATAAATATATAGTAAATATATTTAAAAAATATTAACATATAGAAGATACTAATTTGTTCAAACAAGTTGAAAGGAAAAAGCTCCAACGTCTCTTCTTCGCCCCTAAAAATTAAATAAATCTCAACAGATACAGCCAAGCGAAAGCCAAAAAACCTTTCGAAAAAGAAAGGTGGAAATGACAAAAGGAAGAAAGAAAAAAGACACGTAGATGGCACCCAGTAGTCGGGTGTGTTAATTGCTGGCGCGAGGGGTGGCTGAACGATTTCAATTATTCCCACCCCTGAACCCTTGATCCTTTCGTCCCGTGTTCACAGATCTTGTTCACCGAGGCGGAAACGCGTCAGGGGACGGAAAAAGTTCCGAGATTTTAATTAGAAGGCTCTCTGGTGATCGCGTCGAAGATCAGAGTCACGGTACAAGGGTCGTCGCGTCGATGTCGGCGACGATCCGCGGGGGTGCAATATACGGAGACCGCCTCTGGCTGAATTCGCTCGTTTTATGCGTGTACTTTGTATCAGAAACGCTTGCAGGTGTGACGTATATACATGCACGTACACGAAGTGTCAAAAATGAAGAAAGAAACGAGGATGCTAAAAGGTGGCCATTTCTGGACCTGCTTGCGAACGAAATAATCGGAAAACGTTATCCTCGTAACCGTGGATCGAATGGAAACAGGCCTTTACACTTAGCTATGGAAATAGGCAATTCTATGAATAGTTTGAAATTGCAACTGGTTTTCAATTTAATCGAAACTTGCAAATTTAATTTACTTTTCTTAATTTACTAATTTTACTTACTAACTTTAATTTTCATGGGATAAAGGATCTATAAAATTTTACAAGACGAACGAGACAAGTTAATTTCCTGATCGTGCAAGTTGGAATCCCTTCCGTCTTCTTCGAGGAGTAAAAATGAGCATTAATTCTGCACGACTATGATCTTTTTCTCACCGCTTCTCCAACTCCTTCCAAATTTTCGAACGCAACAAATACATCATACATCTGGAAACTGTCGTACAATTTGCAAAAGTAACGAAATTACGTGGATAGAAAACGAAGGGGGTAGGGTAAAAAACAGAATTGTTCCATTCGTAGTGGAGCGTAGTGGGGGAAATAGCGAGGATGGCTGAGGGGCGGCGAGAGAGAAAGAGAGAGAGAGGGGGGGGAGAGCGCATTCGGTGGGGTTGGAACGACAAAACGAGGCTGTGCAGGCTGGCCTGTGCGTGGAAATTTTCCCCACCTGTTGCCAAACAATTCCCATGGAAACGAAGTTATGGCCACGGTTTCCGCCGGATAAATACCGCGTGCATGCGCTCGCGCTCGACTACGGGACGACAACGTTCCCCTCTCTGACAAAGGGCCACCTGTCGCGATTGTTTGCCATCGTGGTGACTGAATTTCCGAAACAGGGATCGCTAATGTACCTAACTAATATACGCCAAAGTACCCCAACACTTACGCACGTCTCCTACGAACGCATTTTGAAATTATATCGGTAATGTTAGAAGATTATCGCGATTCATAGACTCGTATAGTTTCATTCTTGTTTCCATCCTTATTCCATTGGCAACTCTTATTCCACTCGAAATCAGTTTGAAAATGTATACGCAAGTTGCAAGATCACGATAGTATTTAAACATTGTTCCGTACGTAGACTTTAAATCGTACGAAATCCTACGACGTCCTTTTACAGCAACCGACTACTTATGCGAATATTCGAGAAACTTGGAAGAAAACGATGATAATATCGTTGGGAGAGTGCACTACCAGTGAACTTTGTACAGGGTAAATGAATCTCGATACTCGGTCAAATCACGCTTAACTTTTATTATACGCTTTACGTGGCTATTCACGTTGTATACTAATTTCTTACTAAATATACGTTCGCGATAAATGACTCGCAACTTTTGTTATTAGTTAACGAGCTACAAAAGGGACCGCTTGATGCTGGATTTTCTCGTTCGTCGATATCAAATTCGAGATAAAACAGAGAAAATGAAAATTGCTGCTTAGCAAAACTCTCCTCTCTTCGTACCAACGATATGGCAAGATCTTTATAGTAAACGACAAATGCTAGTATTTAACGAGTGAGAAGAAACAAAGAATTAGGAAGAAAAAGGGGGGATAAATATTTACGGGAAAGTGACAACCGAGGGGATGAATCGAAACCAGCGAAACAATTTCGTTTTGCGAACGGGTAACGCCGTTTCCTCTTCGTCGAGGTTGGCAAACGAATCGCCTGGTGGTTGATTCTCTGGGGTGCAATCGGTTATTTAGAATTTCACCGGCAACACGGCCCCATCGATTTCCCAATCGTACGCCAGTCCATCTCTTTCCTTCTTTTTTCCTCCACCACGATAACCGTTAATTGTACGATCGTTTGCGAATTAGAATACTAACAGCGTTGATCCAAATGAAAAGAAAGAAATTAGCCATGCGTCGAACAGACGAGAGAAGATACAACCCGCAAATTCAAAAGATCGCGCGTATTACGCAATTTTCTTTTGCTGTGTAAATTCACCGTAAAGGGGCGGCGAGATTGGCCACCGAAAATCCAGCTATCTTTCTATTTTGCGTTATACAAACCGTAAAAAATTGAAGAAACGTTTCCACATAAAAGTCATTCCTTTTAATTAAGACCGTCATTTGGTAGAAAGAACTTACCGATGTTACAGCGAGCTATAACGCGAAATAGTTGGACTTTCGGGAGTTAATTTTGGGTTAAGGTTCCTCCCTTGCGACCAATATACGTTATGTCTGAGAAAAAAAGCAATTACTAAACCGACTCTCTTCTTCGAATATCGAATCGTAACAACAGACCTGCATCGTTTACCACTAGACTGAGAATTCGAATTAACGTTGTCCTTGTTTTTCAAGGTTACAGACTGAAATATAAGTCGACGGATAAGTAAGAAGAATAAAGAAAATGTTACTAGCGCGACCTTTGTAACAGAACGAAGGGCCTTTTATTTCGTTCGTGCGTCGTGGCAGAAAGGGAATTTTATTACGATTCTTCTGCCACGTCATGCAAGATCCTTTATTTAGCGATCTTTATAAAAGGACCTCCGTTTTGTACACGTATTCTATCGTAATTTTACCGAATTTTATCACAGTTCCCTGTATCGCATATACACAAGATAAAGAATTCTTTATTCGAGGCTTTTTCCGCGGGCAAGGATTCTCCAAAGAAGTTTAAGGAAGTTGAAATAATCCATTTATAAGGTAACTTGATGAAGAACAATTATTATCTTTCCTCTATGAGAATTTCCCTATTTCGAATTTATGTTAAATACTTCTATTCGGATTTAACCACCGTTCAGTTGTACACTACACCGTTCAGTTGTAAAGCTACGAGTATTCTTTCTCTGTGAATTGAAAGAGTTATGACAAGACTTATAGAAGAGATCTCTCTCGTTTGGTCATAGACGTGGACGAAAAGCTGACAACGTGGCCGTCAGAGAGCGGAAATATCGGCTCTGGAATGGGAAAAGCGAGGAGAAAGCAAGCATCCCATCCCGGGTGTCGCGATGGCACCTTGGCTATTTTCACGGAGCAATTTCGTGTGGCGTTCGACGGCCGGGCTAATTAAATGTTTCGAAACGGGTCGCGCCAGGCAACGTAATAAAAGGGTGGCGTAATAGAGCGTAATTAAAAAACGGTATTACCATGGCGTTATTAGCGTAACGCGAGAAAAGAGCCGCGCTAATTAACGACAATTAATTAACCTACAGCGGCCGAATTAAACAACCCACGGAATTTTTGACGATACGTTGTTAACGCTCTCCGTTCGAAAATAAAATAATTCGCTCTAATCTTTTATTTCCTTTTTGCTCATTTTTAATGCTCGATCTTTATATCGTATCGTCCCATAAGTAACGTCGTTTGTTCGCTCCGACCTTCGATGAAACAAATTCGTTATTTTAGTTCGAATCGACCGGCGCTTTCTACCACCTTTTCCATTTTTCGACCATCTTCTCGATCGCATTTTCAAAAAATTGCCAAAAAATCGAGGTTTTGAATTTCAAGGACTCGCTCGGTGCTGATTCTATTTGATTGGCATCGTCCAATTTTTTGCCAGTTAAAAAACACCTTTGACGTTTCCTTTCATTTACCACACGTTCGTCGTATAGTTGACAAATGCTTTTGAGAAATACCGATCTGATTGCTTCGGACGCACGTTACACAGACGCTGTATCCAGAGAATACTCTTTAAGAAACAAAGGTAAAAGTATCTATGAACACGTCGGCGAAACACGATCCAGCGCGTTTATCTACAGTAAGATAAAACACGACGTTTCTTACGACTCGATACCCCTTCGTTTAAAATCAATATCGTCTTTCAGTCACTATATCGATCTATTACGTACACCGTAGATTCGAACGAAGGTTTAATTAACGAACGTTTGGATAACGTTCGAAATTCCCTCTTTGTATTACAGTCGTTTACTGGCGACTGATAATCTACTGATTCTTATATCGGAACTTTTTTTCATTTTAGATTTTAATTCTCAGGCTTATGACCTAATCTGTTCTCGCGTTTGAGTACTCGACTTAGTTTTTACGTGCCAGGATCATTAGAGGGGCAATTCTTCTTCATAGACACTGGAAGGGTCGTGTTTATGGTGATATACGCGAATATGCTCGGTCAGACCCTCCGTCGATCCCTTAACGGCAGGGATTCTTACGAAACTTTTAGCCTTAACTCACCAACTCGCCGCGAAAAGTCTTTCGGTTCCTCAGGAAACGGGGAGCAAACTCACCTGAAACACAGAAAAGGGAAAAAGTTAGAATCCACTGGGAACTATATGCAAAATAGCGTATCGATAACTAATTTTCGTTTTTCCAAAGTATTTCAACAGATTTTAACGGATGACAATTTTACTTCGATTCGTTGCTTCGCGCGTTATGTCGTTTAAAGTATCGTATTGTAAAACCATATTATTTGCAATTTCGTAAAAGCCAAATAAATCTCACAATTTCTAAAATCGTTGAAGCGTCTAGCTAGAGAGGAGCGGCGGTGAATGAACTAAATGGACAGAATGTTAATCGAAAAGGAGGTAAAACGGTGCGACATCGATGTCGCCGGGCGCCATTACACGCGCGTAACAGGTGCCGAAATTTCCGGCGCGTGTTTTATCAAAACCAGGGCCAGCCTGGTGTCAACGGGTGTCGCGAACGTGCCGCAAGAAGCAACCGCCGCACGTGCGTCAGCCTGTTAAATAAAACGCGATGAAAATCTCCGGCCAACCGGAATTCTCCGTTCAGAGTCGACAGTACGGCCACGCTCGCTGTTCATAATTCATCGGACGTTCGGTATTAACCAATAAATAATAACGAACGAAATAACAACGAAAAATATTATTCTTCCATAGGCGATAATTTTTAAAGGAAATAGAAAGACAGCAGTCTTTCCAATATATAGTCATTTATTAATACTTGGAAATTATGTAGGTAATATCGGAAAGATGTCGGGACGCTGCACAAAGTCGAGCCTTCTCAACCGCATTTTTTATTATCATTGTCACACGTTTCAGCAAGTACGTTCGCTATCGTTTTCGGAACAACGTCTTTTGGTTGCTCGATCGCGATTGCTTTGTTTTTCACGCTCTATTTTTAAGGAAATTCCATAGAGAGAGATCCGGTGCAATTACATCAGGCCACATAGGCGATCAGTCGTTGAGAATTACTTTTTACCATAAGACAATTGCTAAAACGAAAGAAAAGACGATGCACACGCGGAATAGCGACACTGAAAGTGGTCAGTCACGTGTCGTATTTCGTCCCGTACTTGTAATCTTGGGTTATTTGGAAAATTCGTAGCACATTCAACATCGTATTGGAAGATTATTTATCATAAAAATTTTGGGCTATAAATTCCGAGATACATCGCATAAATTCTCTTTCAATTTCGTTATAAGATTTCTGTACAAGGGAACGTGACGTAAGAGCCATAATGCATATCATCATACGTATATATTCCCTCGAAAAAATTCGATTTCTCCAACTTAACCTCCATCATCGCTGCTTTCCCGCTTCCTTTATCCCCGAGCACACGTAGAATACAATACGGTATAGGATACGAAATATAAAACATTGTGCAAAATAACACGTAATTTATAACACACCCTAACAATCATAATGCACATCATCCCCATTATACCTGAAAGAAAAAAAAAAACCAACTTCCTCAATCCCTAAACAACATCTTCCGCCGATTATTATCTCCAGCGTCGGCAACCCCTTTCCGAAAACTTCCACCCCGAGCAATTCACCCCGAAATCTACAGACCACAAAGCAACCCGGCCATTACCCTAACGAGCAACCACGTCAGAACGCCCTCGGAGGAAAGAAAAACGAGTCTTCGTTCCCCGACCGAAAACCGTCAGACAAGACGGGGTAACTAGAAGAACAGAGTGAAAAGAAGAAGAACTTGTGCACACTTTGTACCCCTCCTAGCCGGAAGCGTTCCCTTTGTCCCGCGCGCACACGCTCCCAGGACAATTTCCTCCTTTTCCCCGAACTACAGTGACTGGAAAAAGTATTTGCTCCCGAGTATTCTTATTTTTCAACGAGACGTCCTTTTGATCAGGCTCTATATTTCATTTCTGCGATATCAAATCCTGGCAATTATACGAAAACGATTTTTTTATCTTTGCGAATGTTTCGGATTGGAATTTTTATTTGAAATAGACTGGTTTAAGTAGGGGCCAGGTTTTAAGACGCGCGAAAGCTTCCTAATATCCAGGAGACGAGAGAAAGTTTAAACGCAAGCGCTGCCACGAATACAGAATTTTAAAAAACGGAATCGTATTTGACGAGGGCGGTGAATAAATATAACGCGGAGTCCGGAACGCACGGTGCATATACACAAATTTACTTGGCAGCTTTAAACCTTCTCCCGTCAAATACTTGGTATGCAAATACTTTTTGCAGCCACTGTACCAGGGGGTAGCTTCGACAGTCTACGAGACGTACAAGTCGTCGAGGAGATGGCGAGGACGTACAGAGACCAGAGGGCAAGTTGTCGTAGGTGAAAGCTGCAACTTTAACCTTCGACTGGAGTTTCTGCTGTATGTAGAAAGACAGGCGATACGAGGATGAAACTGGCTGGAAAGCTGAAGCGCGAGTTTTATTCGCTACGAGGTAGAGCGGAGTAAGATAAAATTGTCTCGAGTAAGTTAGAAATTCGGAAATTATGCCTAAACGAATACGGATAAGTCAAACATCGGTGATTCAAAGCCGAATCGAACGAAGATATCCGCGTTTTATTCTCCGCTGCAGTCTCGCTAGCGTTGGCTATCGGACGTAACCTTAAGACGCGCCAATCTCGTCTCCATTCTTCGTCCGAAAGACGTAACCTAAAATTCGCGAGATTGAAACGCTAGGCGACATTCACAACGGAAGGACACCAGGCCGCGAAACACAGGAAGACAAATTTTCGCAAGTTCCGGCCGTATTAACGTAATTCGCGTCGGCGGCAGCCTTTTTAATTAAAAGTACCGCGCCGCCATTATCTCGCCAACTTATAATCGCGCCTATCCATCCCCACCCACTGCCCCTTTAACGCTACCTTTCATGCAAGTCGGCCTCTATTCGCCGCTCTCGGTTCCGTAATGAGTAATAATTCATATTTCTCTACCGTCGGTGGGCCACGAAAGAAAATAGAACGAGATTGTCCGCGTTTACCGCTTGAATAATATAGATCCTTGAATCGGCCCCGGATCCAACCGCCATCTTGCCTCGAAAGTTCAATTCCCGAATGAACCCATCAGTGTTTTCACGTGGCCACAGCAGGATTATCAATTATCGGAATACGCTTCTCTCCTTTTTCCTCTCTCCCCTTTGCCAGACGAGCGTACATTTTAAAGGGTAGAGTAATTTATTAAAAGACCGTGTTCTTATTTTGTTCGCGATTATGACGCGAAGATCGGTACAGAGTTAGGGAAGATTGCTTCGCGTTACTCTTGAAACTACGGACGTGATTTTATTAATTTTGTCTCAAGTTGTCATACGATCGTTTAGCGAGCGACGAATCGAGAGGAAAAAAGAATAGCTTCTTCGAGTAAAAAATTCTTCGTTTTCTCGCAATCGTAACGATCGACTTGTCTCGCTCGTCTCTTTGAACATGAAAAAAAAACATAGTACAACTTCTACGACGATTAACGCGCTAAGAAGCTTTAGAACGGATGAAGAAGCATCGTGAGATTGTGTTTACAGCATCAATTGGCCATTTATTACGACAATTTGCATCCTCGTTTCGCTAGCAGAGACCATAAATTCTCGCCTTTCCACCAAATAACGACCACTTTCTAAATTCCGGAACACTTTGTTATTTATAGAGGAGAGGACAGTTCCTTTAAACTGTGGAGCCAAAATACAAACACGCGCTTCTTCTACGAGTCTACGCGCCTATTCTGGTTTCTTCCGAACCGTGCTTAAACTTCAAAGAGACTCGTTGCATCACGTTGCACTTCGAGGCAGTCGAGCGACCAAATATACTTTATTTGGTATGTAAACGCTATTTAAACGTTTGCATATTTTTATACCTCGCCAGGGAACGCGACGAAAAGAATAAATAAAAACAGAATACGACAAAGACACTTTATTACAATAGACGATAAATTTAGCTTCTTTACCGTAGCATGAAATTCGAAACTATAGTAGAAACTTACGAATTGAAAGAGCTGTTACGGCTTAGACGCGTGTTACGTCAGAAAAGTACTTTAATAGAAATTGAAACTCGTTGAAAAATGACAAATCGATAATTTTAGTAAAGAGTATTTCTCGTACCACTCGTAAGTACCGCTCGTTCGCGTTCCATACACGGATAACTATGATAACCATACACGTAGTTAAGCACAAACCGAGCAACGCGCCTTATCAACAAAATTCCAATGTCAACTAACCGAAGTAATCGCAATCGGAGCTGCTGACTCCAGTGGCCGTAAGGAGGAATTGAATAAGATCGTTCGAAGGACAACACCGTTCTTCGAAGAAGAAAAAGATCGGCAAGAGTGAAGCATCGAAGACGAAGAAAGAGAAGGTGGTCGTGTCTCGAATGGAGGGGACACGGCTGGTCGTAAGAAAATTTGCATACCGATGAGTTTGCAACCTGGCCAATAAAGTTTCAATTTATTCATAACCGTCAACCTTTTGAAGATTCGTTATTAACCGTATGCCAGATGTAATCCCGCGGGAAACTACCGAGGCAGCAAAATATGGAGATGGTTACTAAGAAAAGGGAGAGCGACGAATTGTAAATTGCAAGTTTGTTCGTCGACTATACGACTATACGATTTACGTCTGTCAACTATGCCGAATCTAGCATACCTAAAGTTAGATTTCTTTCTTTCTGCTATCTAAGTGCATTAAGCAAGTATATATTTTCGGGATTCGAACATTTCGCGAGAGAATGACGTCTTCGAAAGAGGCGGCACTTTTGAACTTTTTTCCGATCGATTCCACGGCAAACAGAGGTTCTTCGTTTCTCTGGCCACGAGAGGATAAAGTAGAATGCTCGTTCGTTCGCTGGCGGTAAGGAAGCGCCCGAAGAAAGAGAAATTCCATACCGACTTGGAACATTTTTTTCGGGAAACCAATTCTTTGGTTTGCCTTCGAGAGGCAACGTACCGGATAAAAATTGTTTTCGTAATTACGAAATGTACTTGTATTTGCACTACCTCCGATATTTATAAAGACTTTTCGTTTTTAAATTTTTAAATATTCAATCGTGAATATTACAATAACGTTAATAATAATAAATAAAATTGAGAATAGAGATTAAAAATTGCATAAAGTAACTTAACATTCTAATTCGTTAAACAACTCATTTACGTTGAAGTATCTGGGATGTCTTATTTAATAAGACGATGTAAAATATCCTCGGTAACTTACATAATAATATAAAACCGAAAATACAGGAAGAACGAAGAAGAAAGAAAATCGATGAATAGAGAGCAGCTTGGTGAAAAAAGAGAGGTTGAGAGAAATGGAAAACAAGGAATGGATCTTAGAGACGAAAAGGGAGCAACAGGAGAGAAATTGGCGCGGAGAGCGTGGTTTCATGGGAAAAGGGGATTGATGTAAGAGGTGTGAGTCGCACGGTGGCGGAAATTTAGCATAAAATTACATAAGAATGGCGGGCGGTTAACGAGAAGCGACCCGACTGGACGGGACACCGGGATGCGCCGATTGTAATTCAAATCGCGACTTAGTATGTGACGGTGTACACTCTGCGGCAAAAGTACAGGTCGTTCGAATTAAGCAAAAATTCTTCGCTATATTAGCCCGTCTAATATATCATATAGTCGCTTGGCATCGATAGCGACACAACTTAAAAAATGTAAATTTCAGCGAGAGGATTTTTTAAATTTTTCCAGTCGTGCCATTTATCGTCCCTAAATACGGGTGCGTAATTCCTAAAACTAGTAGCACCAAAAAACCGAACGAATGAGCGAAGGAAGAATCGAAAGGAATTAAAATAGAAATTAAACGATCCGAACAATCGAAAAAGATTTAAATGGTCATATCGAAAGATTAATCTGCGATACTTCCTGGTGTCAAAATGGAAATTCTTTCTTCTTTGTCTTTTTTTTCTCCTTTTTTCTTTTTTTAAGCTTTAGACATGGTACCACGAACAAAGATAGTAAAGATCTGGCTGCCTACGTTCCCATAACGCGATGGGGAGTTTAGATAGTCCGAAGATAATCACCGGACTCGGCAGCTTGCCGAGAACAATGGAGACTACGAAATCCCTCTGTTGGAACTGGTAGAGCACCCGCCTTGACCTTCGCTGGTCAATGTTTTACTTGCAATCGCGTGTACTAGGTTGAGAGTGTCGGGACCAACGGCGATGTGATTGTCCTCTGGCGAAGGACACGCCGGATGTTGGTGCATCGCGCGGGAAATTGTACATTTACTTGCGATTAAATATTTAACTCTCTCAATTTGTATCGATCGATCGATCGCAGACAGAATTCAGAATTTCACAATCGACACGCGTATCTTCTAGGTTCTAAATTCAAATATCCAAGTGTTTTCAAGTCTGAAATTCCACGTTCAATTTCCGAAATCGCACTTTCTATCGTCAAATGTCCGCGTTTAATTCGCAAATTTCAGTCTTCGATTCGAAATTCCAAACTTTAAAAGCTCAATTGCAAATATTCCAAATCCCGAGTCCCAAATTCGAAATATTCGCATAGCTTCGAATTCCAAATCTCAAATATGCCGAAACCTGAAAGTCGAATCTCGAGTAACGAGTATCAAATTCCAAATCTGTAGCGATAAACTCTCGAGATGATAATTCGTCTCCTACGATTCATCGAATCTACCTGATATCTACGCAAATAAAGTTAAGTAAAGCTGGCAGTCCATAAATAACGGGGCGAAACAATGCGCGCGATTTTCTCAAAAGGGACAGGCGTAACGCGACGCGTCAGGGCAGACAATGGACGACGAACACGAAGCCATAAAGCTCGTACACTGGGCTCTCGCTGCCACTTGTTGGAGGACTGCCATATGTCGAGCGACGAACGTGCACCGGCAAACTTATGTCTGCGTTCTCTGGCTCTTGTCCTGCACCGAACAAAAAGCCTGGCCACTGATTAACTATCGCCTCGTGAACGTCTTGTTCCAACCTGTGTCCTTCTCTCTGTTCGCCAATAATCTCGGAACTAACGATCGCTGTAGAGAGCACGTGATTCCTTTGATTTCATTAAGCGCGTTTCGATTCGATCTTTCTTCGTTCCACTCGTATTTCCATGAAATAAGAATGAAATGCGGAATTATCAACGATACATGGCAATTAAGTACGTATTTTCTTGGACAATGCCAATCTTAATAATAACGTGACTTTTATAAGAATTGAAATACTCGTGCAAAATGTCTTTCTAAAGGTCCTTTAACAAAATCGATGCGTTTAGTATCGAAACGCCGTCTCATAGCAAAATTACTTCTATACCTAAAGGTCAATGACTTCTCATTTTCCTAGTCGTTACACGATCTTTCCACGGAAACGGAGCGTTCCGCGTCAAAAGGTCGTTCCAGAGCGGAGTTACTCGTACAAAGGTCGACAGATCGCACGATGTCTCTATTTCGTAGCGAGATTGTCCTAATAAAGATCCAGTTCATCTATTTCTCGTAAAAATCATTACGATTGTTCGACAGAAACAAAGTATTTTACTTTACTAGAAACGCAGAGTTACGCGCTTAAAGGTGCAATTCCGATTTTTGCAGAAGAGAAAAGTGTCGTTTCTCGCGTTAAAAAGTCGTTCCATGATAAAATTACTCCTACAGGGGCGCAATTCTTTTATTTTCTATAGAAGCCAGAATAATACGTTTTACGTGGAAAATCGATCTCGTATGAAAATCGTCGTTTTCGGCGCGAACATTCGTTCGATTTCACGTGTACCAGGATGAGAGTCACGGAGGCAACGAAGGTCGGCTTCGGACAGCGAGGATGTACGGCAGCAATGCGTGTACCAACGAGTAATTTCATGGCAAGACGTGACCGGACTCGCGAATCCAAGCTGGAAGCGTGGGTCCAATTGACCCGGCGCGGCGGCTCCAACCGGCTAATTGCCAATTGTCGGGCGACGTTGCCGTTCTCCACGAGAATTTGCCTGACACCTACTGCCAGTCGCCGCGTCACCACCCTTTTACCAGTTAAAAGGGATCGATGCACTTTTAAATGGGTCACGCTGTCCTACTCTCGAATCCACTTTGGACGAATGAATTTTTTTCCTATTCTCTGGTGGTTTAGGGCAATCGATTGGAAAATCGTTAAAGGAATAATAATGAAAAGAAAATGGAATATCGTAAAATACAACGAAACGTTCGATACACGAACTGTTTGTAATTTTAAAAACGAATATCAGATCGGATGTATATCGAGGCGGGCATTCGGAGTAACGTTAAAGAAACAACCCGAAGAACGTAAAAATGCACGCGTTTAATTTTTTTAAACAAAAGATACATATTATAATTTACACCGGATAGATTTCGTACGAAAGTACGTTTAGCGGGCTCTTTCGATAAAACACGAATTTGAACCTGTTACTCAACCTGATGTATATGTATAAATAAGTCTACTACGCTGTTCTAGCGTGACCAGTATTCTCCGAGAGGTAAATGACCAGCATTAATTCACAAAATCCATTCCACGTGAACCTACGATTCAGCTAAAACCCACTTCAATAATAAAAACGCTTGAGAGTAAACGCGAACGTAGTTTCCGAGAGCATACGCGGATGGCATACGACAATCGACTTTCCGTAGGAAATAGTATTTTCGTCGCGGATGCCGCGCACAGCGGGGACAGTGGATAAATAAATTTCCGGCCGCGCTATTTCTGCCACGCGGCGCGAGTAAATAATTCTCGCGGCGCGGCGGGCCGCGAATGTTAGCCGTAAAAACCTATTCTTGGTGGATCGACCAGCCCACCCTGCGCCCATTCTTCCGCGTGAAATTCTCTAGCAACATCGTTCACCGAGCTTTAACCATTGTTGTTGCTTCGCGTGTTGTGTGCCAATTTGCCGGAGATTCTTCCGATTGGAACGCGACCAGCCCAGTTTCGCTGTTTCCGCTACAGGCCTTTATTCCCAGATTTTTTGTCCGATTAGCTTTGTTGCCTGGTGCCATCTTATCAATTTTCATTATTAATATCAATTTTCATTATTTAAGCCGATAGTTCGATGGACGATATGTAATATTTAGTAGGCAATAAAGCGGCGGTAACAGCACGATCGTGATGGCCACGTCATTCGTGAAGCCTCTTGTCGAACGGAACGGTCATATCCAATGATATATTTCGGTCAGTTCTTTCCAACGAAGGAAATGACTGATTAGTCTTCGGGTCGAGCTTCGTCGTTCAACCGATACATATGTGCTAGTGTGTAAAGTCATTCATAGCTGCGTGAACTATCTAACGGTGCTTTCTTGTACGGTCGTCGGTTCAATTCAGCTAATGAATATTACACACTACGACACTAGCAGCAACGAGTATTCGATAGACAAACGAATAAAATGATACGCTTACTCGTTTATCTCTTTTGTATTAGTTTACACCAATACCATTTATCGTGGTAATTTTAAAGATTATGAAACGTACAAAATAGACATGTCCTGGTACGAGCTCAGAATTTTTACATTTCCGTGTTGCTTTCGTTTTAACGTTCGTTCATAGTCTTTTCAAACGTCAGAAATATATAATTGCCTCGAAAATGATCGAAAGAACGCAGGTTTTTTTTTTTTTTTTTTTTTAAAAACGAATGAGACCACGGATACCCTTCTTTCTCTCTCTTTCTTTCTCTCTTGCGCTATTGAAAGAAACCTTGGTCTAGCCCGAAGGCTGAAAAAATCTCAGGCGAGGAGCAAAATGCAGAACGAACGCGGGTATATAGCGGAAACAGCACCGGGAAGCTTAATGGACCGACCTCGCCACTTCTATCTTCATGGAAGACGTTTGCGTATCACTGACGGTTTATTACGCGGTTTTGCGCAGAGCCCGTTTCCTAGCTTTGTGGTCGACGGCTCTCCCGTTGCCAGGTAGGTAGGCGCGGCGGTTACGTTTCACATGAATTAATCGCGCCCCGACTCGGCCGGCATTAATTTCATTAAATCCGAAAACGTTCCGAGCGCCGATGAAATTAAATGGACTGGGGCTTATTGGTGTTCCGCGCTAGTAACGAACGCGCGGCGCTAGTATCGCTCACAGGCCGCTTTCATGGCGTTCTATCCGCTGCAGTTCAGGATTTTCTGTTTCTCTATTTAACGCAAAACAATTTGTAACATTTCGCAACGTATCTATAGAAAGTCCAACCAATTTTATCAATCCCTATGCCCAACTCGATCCGTACACCGAAATTTCCCAACGCTTCCTACGAGTAACCTCTAGCATCCTTAGCCATCGAAGACAGAGATCCGTCCAGGCTGGACATTAATGCTCTTACCCTAGCTCCACGATATATATTATGTACAACCAAGATTGTGCGAGGCGGACCGGATTTGGAGTTCCATAGGTCGGGTCCCTGACTCGCGATTTCAAGGACTCAAAACCTCTCCTACGGACTATCAAGTCGTAAAGAACTTCGTTTATTCGAACGAAATTTCAATTAACGCTCGGTCAAAGAACAAGTAGCGGGGGAAATTGGCGAACTCCGATTAAAATTATTCAGTTCTACCGTATTTTCCAAAAGTTACAGTCTGCGTACGACGAAAGAACAGTTACGCACAGATAAACGCATATATTAGGCAACATACTTCACGTCTCTCGATCGTAAAGACCAATCGCCCAAGAGGCTAGCCAGTCACCGTCTCCTCCTTCCTCTCGCCGTGTCAGCACATAGTCCTGCGACCGCAGAGTCGCTGTCGACCGTTGGTCAGTCGACCCTCTGAATTATTAAAGCCGAGTCAACGCGGCTGCATGTAAATTCGTATACCTGCCCTTCGCGTCACCCTCGTTTCCATCCCTCTCGAAACCATCCCTTCCCCTCTGGCTGGCTTTCCACTGGCGTTGCACGAATGCTTTTGCTACCTGGGCCACTCGACCGCTTTGTTTGTTGCTACACGAGCCCTCCCTTGCACCAGCAGGGATTATTGTTCGCACCGCTAGTACGCGCAATTATGTCGAAAACTGTGGCGCCCCGGATGAAAGCTCACCCGAGGGCGAGTGTGTATGTGTGTAGGATGCGCAGCTAACACGTGGCAAAGAGCGAACCATGCATGTTTTTTCGGCTGCGACTGGGGATTCTCTCGTAATTAGATATAATTCGTATATCAGGATTTTTTCGTACCGTTGCTTTGGTATCTCTGACACGAACAGCTTGAAGGGATTAATTCTGGCATTTGCGCATTTTGAAATTTTGCTTACAATTATATAGGTATATCGCGATGTTTCATTCTCAACGGTTGAGCTTAAGTTTCATATTTGTAAATGATAAATTCGCTCAGGCGCTTTCGAGACTGGTTGACGGTATAATAGAATTCTAAAATCGTGCCCCGGTAAAAAGTGGAAATTTAATTCCTTATGACCCTCCCTTATGGTTTCTATTTCACCCTTATAAATTACTACTCGCGTCCAATTTCTTCGAAAGCCGTCGCTTCGTCAATGCCACCCTAAAGCTATTCGGTAACGATTCGTTCGTCGTGCTAACTTGTATCTTTCTTCACACTGGGTATACAGAAGCGACACAATCACGCGAAGAATCGTGACGGTGGAGAATCGATCTATTTACCGAAGCGACGCGGCCCGGATATGACCGTCCGATGACCGGATACGCGAAAATGGTCTCACCTGTGTCGCCAAACAGTGTGTCACTCGGTTAACGCGCGTGCTAGCGGGCACAGGCCAATTTACGAACGTGATACGTTTATTTTCGGGCATGTTCCGATTGTAGCCTGAATTAAATGAAAGCTCGTGTATTGTTACATATACGGTCATTTCGTGTTCTAAAATTATTTGTCGACCTACCTCTCGACCAACTTGCACGATGGTTAACAACCTCTTCGCTATGATATTTTTAGAATATAGAATTTGAAAATCGTCGGTAGTCGGAATTTCAGAATTTTTAGAATTATAAATTTCAAGTTCTAGATGTTTTTACAGATTCGAGTCTTGTATTTAAGCAAACAATTTGCGAATTCGCAGTTGTTACGTTTTGTTAAAACAAAAAGTAGAGAAAATGGATAAAGTTATACGCGATAAAATCAGTCAAAGGTGTGGTGGCACTAAAATTTCAAAAGGCGGAGTTGGCTACTTTTGATCTGTAGCTCGAATATCGCACAAGGTCGTCAAGACGTGTCACGTGGCTCGAGATACTCGAAGAACGCAATTGACGCGGGATGTTGTACGGGAAAAGGCGCGTGGATAGCGAGACGCACGAATTTCGTCATCGAATTTTCGCTGAAACCATCATCAGGGTTAAGGTTGAGGCGTTCGGAGAATTTCGTTGGGAAAAGGTGTTTTCAGCGCGATTAAATGACGCGTGAAAGAGAAGAGGCGTGTTGCGTGCTGGGATCGAATGGTGGATGAATAACGTGTCTGCTTTTACGTAACTCGATAGTAGCACCCGGGAATGGCAGTAACTCGCAAAAGTATTCGACTCGTAGAGAACCTTCTAGAAATATTGCGCGTGCTATACGAAACGTTTCCAAGTTTCTATGGTCGATGCTGTTCAACATACTTGTGACTGTTCTCGGCTCTCGAACGTGTTATTAGTACGATACGTTGTGACTCGTTCCGACGTTTGGAAGTTGGAACGTGTCGGTCAGGCCGCTTCTTCGGGGCAAACCTGAAAACGAACGTTTCCCTCGCTCGCGGTCAACGATGCGTTGAAAATTGTCCTACGGTGGTGTCGATCGTGAAAGGTGGCATCGAACACAACGCGTGAACGATGATATTTGCCTAGGAAGATTCGAAGGATCCGGCACGTTTTCCAATCGACGAACCAACACGGTTATTTTACGGTGTACAAGGTCACGTCCGGTGGTGGAGAGATCTTTAAGGGAACTTCCGTGCCACGTATAGAGAATTCTGATGTACCCAGGAAAATATTTTCGATCGAACGCGACTGCATTCTGCAGACAGGCCCGACACACGCTGACGCATAATGCATACGTTATATCGAGGTTCTCAACTTCCGGCGACCGCGATACCGACCAAGTCATTGCCAATGACGTTTTTCACTTTCTTCGATCGCACGAGTTCTCCTTTGGTGCCGCGTCCATGAGGAATTTGCAAGTTATCCTTTTCGCGCAATACCGCATAAATACCGTTTTGATCGTTTTCATATAAATAATACATACACTGTCCTACTTGGTTGATTGACACCAACGTTTTCCCTTCTTCAAAAATTAAACAACTTTTTTACGTTTGATCTTGCCCGGAATATCGATACTTTTCACACTTTCCTGACCAACCACAAATATTTCTTCGAGAAAGTTACTGAAACCTCTGAACAGATGATAATCCGAAAGAAACGGAGAAAGGAATATGAAATTCCTGACTTTTTCTATTGTCGTATAATCTCCTAAATTGCACGATAACGATTACTATGATAATCGAGATTTAGACTCTCAGAGCCGCGATTAAATCAAAGCTTAAATCATTTTATACCGCAATGAGCAATTTGTCACGCCAATTCTTCCCTTAACGTTAAATTAATATCAAATCAACAATTATCGAATCTTAACGTTAGTTATCCGATTTCTCAAGATCGTAAGAATTATTTATTTGAAAAAAAAGCACACTTAGCAAACTTAGCAACCGACGCCATTATGACTTTCCATTCGTCGTTCAAGCACAATTGCTTTACATATTACGTATACGTAACACGCTTACGATAATAATTATCTATGCAATTAAAGCGATTACGTTAAATTATCTTGCGGAATTTTTTACGAAAATAAGAAAATTTAACATTGACCTCGAAATAACGCGTTACTCGATGGAACACACGGGTTCCATCAAGCTCTCGAAACGGAACATCCAACTTTCCTTTTACCCGTTTCAATTTGCGATGTTAATTAATCTCACCGTGAAGATCCTTGCGAATCAGAACGCATCAAGGCACTCGGATATCGTTGGGTGGGGGGTAATAATGTTAATTAAAGTGACACGCGCGTCGACAAATCGCCAGCAGAATACCCAACTCGGAGATATCATAGCGGCAATTAATTTTATTAATTCCTGTGTAAATAGTGGCAGAAGTTACGACGATCGGGAGAAATAAAAATTAACGAATCGGTGAAATTTAATCAGCGAAATTCTTCGAATTTCATTTAGCGAGCTTGCGAATATGTAACGTTTTTGGTGTCTCCGAGTAATTATCGAACAAATAAACGTTTTGCCATTCGAAAAAGTACAAATTTCATCTCAAATATAGCAACATTTCTGAAAATATTTCTTCCGTACAAATACTATTACGTAACGGCGACGATACTTGCGTAACATATCGTAGTAAACAAAATAATTATACGCAAAAGTGCAAAAAGATATTACTCGGTGATTGAAATTTACTGAAACGAGTTTACATGTATAATAATGCAAATCTTTTTTTCAATATTTTTTGTCGCCAGGATAACAAGATTATGATCAAAGAAGAAAATTACAAAGTGATACTTATTCCTTCTCATTCGCTGTGGTTATTTTTCAACGTCGCGTAACTCTGTTTTCATGGCGTCATCGGAGAATCATTTACCGTTGCATTCGTCGTAAAACACGCGGAAATTACTGGAATTCTCTCAATGGAAACAAAGAAATATTCTTCCCTAATTATAGAGAATCGTGGAATAAAATGAAATTGAAGATTCTTTTCGCGGTGAGCGACATATTGCTTCGTGGCTGATTCGCGTTCGCTTCATTTCTGCGATTCTGTGGCAAGATTGGACGATTTAAAGAGAAAAAGAGAAAAATCGATGACAAACGTTGCAATAAACTTTCAACTCGAGTTTCGTTAAACTTGTTATTCTATAAAATAAATTAAAAGATACGTAATTTTATTTCGAATCGCAGAAGTCAACTGAATAATCGTAGATACTTGAAATACTCCAATTATCGAGCACCTTCTGTGAAACGTCATCGACAAAGCATTTGACTAAAACATTGGAACATGCGGAGGAATCAAGGATAGGAGGATGGCTCTCGACTAAACAACCACCGCGTTATACGAGCCGAAACGACTACAAACGCGGCCAAACGCCTACAAATATACAACCTAACGAGATATCGATCATAGTTCCGCTTCGTCGTGTTTCCACCAACAACTCGTTCCTTTGCGAGATTCGAAAGCCGCAGTGACTACGAAAAGTATTTGCACACCGCTGTATTTATTAAAACAAGCTGGCAGTTCTTTTGATCGCTATTTGGACAATGAACGATTCGATGCTTCACGTTTGAATCGAAGGATCGCGGAAACGCAACGTTAAATTAATATTATCGAAGAATACATTCTAAAACCAATTACGCGAAATAACACTGATATATTTCCGTCGGTGAAGTCTTCGAAAATAACAGTTTCGGAAATGACATAGTGCAAACAAGTTGCGTAACCTCCGCTTCCAGTAAACGTTCGATAAGAATTTTCCTAGAACGAGACGTCGACTGAAAATATTTTCCGCTACGTTCGAAGCGATTTAAAATAAGAGTTTCGGAGGAAAAGGAGACTCTTCTCTTGGTCGATAGATCTATCGGAAACGCGAGAAAGGTAAAGATAGGAGTAGAATTAAGAACAGATCGCCAGCTGTTTTCGCGGTAAACGGCAAAATAAATAATCACGCGGCTTTACGTTCCTCCACGGTATTCCACTGACGAAATCGAAAATCGCCGAAATTCGTTTATACCGCGTACGCGTTTCCAACTACTCGAGCTGAAATCGCATGATTTTAGGACGCTCTCTTATTCTATTATTGAAACTTAACCGTTAGATAGATTCTCGCTGATCATCAACGACAATAATTATTAACAGATATATCGTTTACAAGAGGAAAAATTTCAATTTCTTCGAATAAAGTGAGAGGTAACAACGGAATAACAACGAAGCGGAGCACAAAAGAAAAAGCGCTTCTAAGAAACTCTCTAATCTCTCTTTAGATTGGAAAGAAAGCCCATATCCGACCGCGGTCGACCAAACAACTCCAATCCACAAGTTCAGGAAAAAAAGAAGAATTCCTCTTAAGAGCAATACTGGACACCTAGCGACCGATCAATTTTCACCGAAGAACGGAGAAACTGGAGACTATAGACTGCAGACTTCTTCCTGAACCGAGAGGCATGGACGCGGCGTGGCATTAGAAATCGCGGATTATCGGAGGAATAAGGTTACCGGTGGACTTGTTACGCAAGGATTCGCGGCACACTTGACCCAGCAACACACTTTCACTTTTCCATTCGGGCCTGTATATGGCTGCTCAGACAGAGTGTCCGCGTTTTCTTTCCTCCGTTGGCCGAGTGATCGACAAAGCCGGTGAACCGAGACCAAGAAACGCCAAAGTCACGACACGACCAAAAGTTAACTCTCGAGTTATCTCTCGGATGGTATCGGACAGCTATACGTGCCTTACGATATTACGATAGCTTCGGATAAGTTGTTCAAATTTGAAGTACATCTAACATTGCCACGTTTTCGTATTTATTGCATTTACTGTATCCGATAAAGTTGACTCTTACGATCAATTGGTATCAGCGCCGGACAAAATTTTATTCTAATAACGAATAACGAATAAAAATAAAGAGTCAAATTTTATACGCCACTCACGTCTGAATACAAATTTAATCGGTTAACCTATTCGGATAAGAATTTATTGGGCTAAAATTATACGTTGTATGGAGATATTTATATATTATTTGAGGAGGATAGATATGGTATCGAACGTGAGATACATTTTCGAAACTACATTGTCCAGTCGTTGAAATACTGTCTTTTATAATTATCATTTTTCAAAATGCCAGATTAAAAAGGTCGCTATTCCCTGATAAATTATTCATTTGGTAAATTAAACGTAAAAGTCATACCGGTATCTGCATATACATGTAAAAAAAGTGAAGGCGATTATTCGTATCATCGTTCGAATAATTCTGCGATCGTTATAATCGAATAATAGAAAATAATTTATTACAGATAACAAATAATTATCTCACAGATAGAATACGCAAGTATAAAGATACCTTGCATATCTATTGGAAACAATTCGAATAATAGCCAACTCTGATTGGTATTAGATAATTATAAATACTTGTGCTACGACAGCTTCGGTTAAATTATTGAAATTTGAAGTACAGTGATCGGAAAAGGTATCGACGCGCCATTGTTTCTATCGTAGCATTCGCTTACCTCTTCGTACGACCAGGTACGCTGACTCTAGCTGTGGCGAGTATAACCAACCAGAGGAATTGAAGCTCGAGATCAGAGACGAAAGTTCGTAGAAAGAAATCGTTGGATAAGCTCGTAAGTTGCCTCGAGGGTCGCAACTTCCTCTGAAGAGTGTACGAGGCACGTTTTGGAGGAACGAAGTTGATACGTTGAGTTTTGCGTCTTGGTAGAGCGTTTACGTCGTGTTACCTTGCGATACGTTGCCAAGTTGAATGACGATGGAAAAAAGTTGGTTAGATTAACGAGAGCCTTGAGGCAAGAATTCCTAATGTCGATGACAAGATTTGGTTCGAAAATAAAAAAGCTGACACGGGAACGTCTAGGTGTGAAAATCGTTTTCGGAATACCGGATGCGAATTATCGTAGTACGTAGTCTATTTTCTATTACAATTTACTCGATGATACTAATCGAAGGTTCGAGCGTCAGGATTTTTTTCGAGAAAAACGAAGCAAGAAATTTAATGAAAAATTCGTAGAAAAATAATGACGATAGAACGTGTAGTAGTAGCAGTAGGACGGAATAAATCGTGGAACGCTCTATGGAACATCGATTCGAGCGCTTTCGCCACGTTCAAGGTTAATCCGACATTTTTTTAAGCTACCGTTCCACGAAAGCAAATTCCACGAAACGAGACAGGTAGGCCGAATCGGTGAACAATGAGCAATTACGAGGGCCAATCGGGCCGTGGTATGCCCCTGGGCCAGAAACTGGGCCCTGAACAAAGGAAAGAGCCTCGCCCTTTCCCTTTCTGCTCGGTGAAAGCAAACCTCGAATGAAAGGATGCTGCTTCCGATCGTCTGGCAAGGTCTCGATCCTTTGTACGCTTCAAGTTGTGGAGAAAATTTGTGAAAGAATTGCCAGGATAACGAGCATAATTTAGGCAACCATAACTATAATCTAAAATAGATTACGAGATGCTAGAATTCACATTTTTATAAAACTAATTTAAAAAATGGCATTTGAACAGAGTTTTGATAGTTCGTAACACGTTAAAGGTATTTCTGAATATGCTATAATGGTACTTAAATATTTAGACATCCAGAGCACTAGACTGTGTATTTTTATCTTTAGTAGTTATTGATTGACTCAGCAAGAAGAGAATTTAGGCTTTCCGTGTTATAATATGTGTTGACGTAACACACACCAGCAATAACGTGTACTAAAGTAATATAAATACTTGACTTTTCACACTCAACTTGAGTGTTATCTCAAGTGTTGCGATACAGTCGGAGGACTATACTCGATAAAAGTATGAAAAACTTCATTTCGGAGAAACCATAGAGTATATAATTAGGAACTTATCGACTGATCGCGATTACATTGATAATTTTCCCTCGCCTTTTATATTGCCAAAGATCGACATTTAAATCTATTTATTTCATGACCGAGTCTTTAAACAAAAATTCCAAGCCTCCTAATCCTGTAGAAAGTACGCAAACTGGGAAAAACGTCATCTCTAGTTTCTTTGCGATTACACCGTTCATCGATTATTCCACTTGCTTCGAGCAACGATCGCTCATTCGTTAAAACTTTGATATCCAAGACTTCTCTTCCCTCTGTCCAATGATCCTCCGCTCTGTTCGCTCTTTTCCACACCCTATTCACCCCTTTGTTAAAAGGAAGACCAGAAAGACGTTGGAAGGAGAGAAGAGAAGCAAGAGAAATAAAGCGCCAGCCGAAGGTCTTAATAATTCAAATGTTTACCGTCGCTTTCAAAGATAAGCTGATAAAAGCGTGCGCTCACTCTCAGCTAATATAAAAGTAACCAAGGGTTGGGAACATGTGTACGTATTACAAGTTCCTATTTCACGTGTATGCAGAGACACGTGCATTTACACGTGTCGTAAACGAATCCAAATTTCGATCCGCGTAATTTTCGGCACGCGCGATCCCGTGTATTTAAATACGGCGATGATCAAAAGTACTGGCACGAGCTGGCTATTCTCGCGAATTTCGAAGAGAACGCGATTCGCTATTTCATCTTTCTTTCTTTCTTTCTTTCTTTCTTTCTAATGAAATATCATTTTCAACAGCTGAACATAATTACGATAACGTTCTCGGCTCTTAAAATAGATACGTACAACCTTTACTTTGAATAATTTTTACGAGGTACTGACATTTTTCTTTCGCCTAGAATATTTATATTCGTTTCTATATCACTTCCGTGACAATCGAGCGATACTACTAGTTGGCAGCCAATACCTTCGTTGCCAATTGCACAGACTATCCATGATTTTACTCGTTGCACATTGGCTACAAAATTCCTAGAATCGATTCTTGTATTAATTTTGGTAATCGAAACCTTACGCGTCCATAGAATAGTTCATTTATAAATGATCGTTATAAATGATCGTCAGTTTTCTGGCTACCAGTAACCGTTATCGATTACGCAAATTGTTTCAACAGCTACAACGCGGCCAAAGCGCGGGATCGTGGAACGGAAAGCACAACCCATTGGATTTCATCAGCGAACTGAATTATTCAATCCGCCGATAATCCGGATGCGTTCGTACGAACGCGGCCAGGACACATTGTTGCCGAAGATTGCTGCCGTTCGTTTCGCAATGATTTCACGCCACGCCGAATAATCGCGTTTAAGAACAAAGCCACGCGTCACTGTTCAAAAATAACAGCCACGAGTCAATGGAAAAGAACGACGATGATGACGACGACGACGACGACGACGACGACAGAGGATGTTCAAAATCAACTGATTTGCATAGATATTTTGCGAATGTTTCGTAAATTCCTGTCGATTTCGTTTCATTTCGACTTTGTAAAGAAATTCGTTTTGTTTTCTTTTTCAAAGATGTGAATTTTTGAGGTCAAAGGCGCGAAATTTCGCTCGAAAATTTTTTCTAAAACGATCGCTCGATAAATTTAATAGAAAATGTTTAAAAAATAATCTAAGAGTTCAACGCTACTCTTAGATCAACTCGCATATATTTCCAACCAAACTTAAACTTCCATTCGATAGATAACACGTACTACGATAATTTTAACAAAAGCTACTCTTGCAAAAGTAAACCAGAAGAAAAAGTCGAGAAATTTTTCTTTCCCCGATCCAATCCCCCTTTGAACGGAATATAAACGGATAAATCAATAAGCTGCTTCTCTTCTGGGTCAAGGTGGAGGCAGCTTTCTTTCATCAGTGCGAAGATTAGCTTCCAAGAAGCTTACGGTTCATTCAGAGAGCCGGACCGGAGAAGAAAAAAGAAAATTCTATTTACTTAGCGTCAGTGTCGACACTGACTGGCGGATAAGAAGATAAAACTTGGAGAACACGGGAAACAGGTGTTACTCTGTCGTTCTTGACAGTGAAACGTCGATAAAAGCGTTAACGCGACAAGCGGCCACTACGCTCTTCGCCTTATTCGCTTTAATCCCCTTTTATATTAAGACTCGCGATAAATCGCGAAATTTAATAAATTCGTTGCCTCGCGAACTTTTATTCCGAATATGTTTCTGTTTAATTTAGTCGTTCGTCTCCTATCGCTTTAACTGATAATTTTTAAGCTTGAAAAAATTATTACAATCGCGTCCCAAGTTTAGTCATATATCATCTCAATTAAATTTCTCTAATTCCTAGAGTTGCAATCATGGTTTATGAAAAAAAAAAAAAAAAGGGAAAAAGAAACGAATGAAAAGCACTCGTATTAAAAAAGAATAAAAAAAAGAACAAAGTATGCAGAAATATGTAAAAGATTCCTCCATTTATAGTAAGCTTTTCTAATGTGAAATCGCAAAAGGAAACGCGAGCGGGATTCTTCTGCTGGTAACCTTTCCACGGGCTGGAAAAGGTCGTGTTCCCGATCCGCGGAGAACAATTCCAGGCGAATGCGAACGCCATGATCGAAGATAAGTGGTGCAACAGGGAGCATAATAATGGACCGCATTCAGGCTGCACTTCGCCTCGGCCGCGAAATAACGAGGGTAGGCCACGCGAGTTAAATCATAACGAAGACGATCTAAATTACGAAATATTACCAAAGCGATATTTTCACCGGGTGAAACTGCCTCCTATGAAAATCACATTGAACATCGGCTTTCTCAAATTTTTAACAAACTCTCAAACTCTCTCCCCCCCCCCATTTCTCGATATAACAAAATTTTAGTATTTGAAAATGATTTAGATTATTAACGATTCGATTTAATACTTTAAATTGTCCGAATCGTGTGGTCATTTTCAATTGTTATTGGGAAAAGTGTAACAGAAACGGTAGAAATTTTTTAAACATATTTTCTCGATATTACTAACCAATAAATAAGCGTAATATGTATCATAATTGTAGCAATAATTAATTACTATTTCTTGCTGCAGTGAATGCAGTAAATAGAAAGTATAATTAACGAAAAAAGAATTTTTTAGTAATACAGTGATTCTTTATCGTTATAAAGGAATTCTTAATTTTCCTGATAAGAATATCTTCGTCCTTTCGTATCTTGTTTGGCAAAATATTCTTATAACCTCGAGTTTCTTTGAGTTTTATGAGAAAATAGACAAATAAAGTTGCTCGAAGAAAAGTCAAAACACACTTAAATACGGTTCTACGTGGTCCACCTTCTTCGAGTCCGTTTCATTTCAACGGTGAGCTTCTCAGTTGTCGACATCCTCGCGCTGAAATTAATTAAATATCTGTCTATCTAGCGAGTGGATGGTCGGGATAGCAAAATTGCTCGTTTCCTGGTTCAAGAACCTTCGACTGTGTCCAACAATCGTACAACCTCGACTTTTCACCATTACGATCTCATTTTTCCATTTCTTTCGATCGACCAAGCAACGACCATATTTAAGTTGGGAATTTTTTATTTGCTTTCGACTTTTCAAAGATTCGTTTCTACAAATTTCAAGGATATCGTACGCATCGAAATTGTGCGCGATAAGTGAGTCCACATATTTTTTGAAAATAAAAATTATTAAAAAACGCGGTTAATGATTTTCTTGTTGCACAGAAACTCCTGGATTTCGTAACTGTGATTAAAAACAACCGCAATTCCATATTATGCACGCGAAACGTATTTTCATGACGGCAATGCATCAGATCGTAATTAACGACAGATTAACTCTCGTTGATAGTAAAAACGTAGGAAAAAGAGAGCGAATTATTCATTTAATTAGTAATTTGACCGATGGTAAGATGTCAGGGAAAGACATTTATTGCTCGTCTACTATTAACGAAGATCAGTTTCGTGATAATTCCTTGTGCGCTTCCTTCATGAATATGGGTCGGTCTGGAGAATCAGAATTATTTGTACAAACATCCTCTTCAAATGAAAAATCTTGTATCTTGTTAATTAAAAAGAATTTTAAAATTCATTCGTTAGATGCTTTTCGAGGGAGTGAAATATCATAAAAGTTGTACAACTTGATTAAATTTCTTGTACAAATGTGTGTGCGAGAGCGCACGCGTGTGTTTGACTCTAAAATATTTTAGTAATATGTTAATTTGTATATTTTACATTCTCTTTCTCATTGTTAATTCGTATTTCATTCCATTTAATACTCTCGTAATTACATTTCTCCGTGAGAAATGTGTCTGATATAATATTATTTTTTCGTTAATTAGCAGACTCGAAATGAATGTAGAACCTTAATGAAATATACCCGCGTTTTCGTTCTTTCAAAATGTGGAAATTTAACATTTGATAAACTTTTCTCGAAATTAATAATGTTAATGAGATTGTTCGTCGTTAACGAGTAATGGATTCACAACCATTCCAATTACTCTTCATTTTAATTATATCTTTGTCAAATGTAATACACAGAATAATAGTTATCCTAGTCACTGTTACATGACAAAAGAGATACATATTTAGAAGTTGCTCGTACATTTTCTTGTAATTTCCACTAACCATTCGCCTACAGTTACGGAGGGAATTACTCTTAAAACGCCCTGATAATTTGAGAAAAATTGCGGATTTCATAATCGTTAATCCGGTTGAGAATCGATTAAACCGATTAGTTTTGTGCGTTCGCGAAGTGGATCGAATAAGTGATCGAATAAATTCTGATGGAATAGAGAGAACGGTTAATCCTTTAGTGAAATCATAACCTAACGATTTAGAGAAGAATACCGTAATTCTTTGTACTGTAACGAGGAATATCTCTTTGTTAAGATTTAAATTGGCCAAATAAAAGTAGAAATATCTTCGAAATCTTGATTATTACATTCAGCGATACTGACGCACACGTTGCGTCAATGTAAGTATCCAACTGTAAATATACCTGTTGACGCAATTGTTGCCTTTTCATCGCACGTTCCGGCAAAAAATCTTGGAAAAATAATCGAAATATCGAGCGATGTGTTAAAACGTCGTTATCTAACATAAAAAAATACCAAACTTGCAAACACGATCGGTTTCATGATTCGGTTTAGTTTAAATCGCGTTCTCGCACGATCTAAGGCGTCTATTCGGTCTATTATACCGCGCATAAATAAACAAACAACGAATAGGTAATTCTATATTTTTTGAATTCACTTTGACTTCCGTGACTCCTGCTTTTCTTCTCGGTTCATCCGTTCTTCCTTTCAATTCTTTCTCTTCCCGACCTCAAGCATCTATTTTATTCGTTCGCCTTCTTCCGTTCATATTTATCTCTTTAGACTACATTCCTACCATATACACCGGCACGACTCTTCCTTTCTTCTTTTTCTTCGCATAATCTACATACTTTCTGACTTTCCTTCATCCAGCGTCTACTTTCTTCCCCTTCGTCTCAACGTCTGAATCTCGCTATTGTTTTTAACTCTCTGCCTTTTCCTTTCCGTTTTGCGTATTTCGCTTTGCCTTGTGTTAACGAATAACAATGATAAAAATAATAGCATTAACAATAATATATAGTTTTCTATCAACTTTTCATACACACTACGGTCTAACAGAGTAAGAAAATTAGAAAGGTTTGAAATTAAGAAGGATAATACACGAAACACTTAGTTTCAGAGCTGTTATTGCGACATAGTTCCGTCAGTTAAGTAGAAAATTACCAACTCTCGTAAGTGAAATGGTATGTGAATGAGCGAGTGAGTGGGGAAAGAGAGAGAGGCAGAGAGAGGGAGAAAGAGAGAGAGAGAAAGAGGCGAATTAAACGATGACTAAGGCAGGAAAGTCTTCTTGCCTGGCACAAAGGAACTAACGGCAGGACTTATTTAAATTTTATACTACTCTCCGAGACGTATCATCGCCGGTAGTCTTGCAATCGCATATCTAATTCTCGCGTTTCGTTACGGGCGACGTAGCCTTTGTTTGCATAGATAATCAGCGACTCGAGCTCTTTTTACCTTGCTAACGATCCGCAAGTTTTAACGTCGAGTGTCGTATCATTACCACTAGTAATAGTACCACTCATCGGTAAATACTTGTTTTCTCCGTATTTTACTAGTTTTTGTTTGGAAAATTACGTCGATCGATCGTGCTAGAAATATTTAAAATCGCACAATTTATTGTATCGATGTATTCATAAAGTTAGATGTATTTGTAATATTGCGTTAATACGTTTATAAAATGAAATAGTGGACTCTATTATCTTTGTAATAGAGGTTAATAACGCGGTTCGGACACCAGCAACAACGTCCAAAGGACAATTGTCAAATAAAGAGCACGCAAGTTTCCGGATGCTGAAGAAAATTCGTATCTCCCGCGTTTTACGCGATCTTGTATGTCAATTCGGACTTATTTGGAACGCGGCAATAATCGTTTCGAACGAAGAGAAGGACGATGAAACGAACAATGTCCCCAGAGAAAGTGGAGAGCGGAGGAACCCGGTCATATCGAGCCGTATAATTTTCAGTATCGATCAGAGCCGGCACAAGCAGGCCGATTTAATTAATTAATTCACCGCGACGTGAATTACGAGCACTCTATCGGACGTTCGATCGCCGAGAAAATAGAGCTTGAACGCCTCGTGAACGTCGACTGGCCTCTAAGCCTCCAATTTTAAGGGAGAACGACGGTGCTGCCCCCTATCTAGCGATGCCTCGCGACACACTGACAGCCATTTCCTTCGAACGGATTAATTCGGGCCTATTACGTGCGCCTTCTATCCTGAAATCTACGTTCAATTTTTTCAGAAGCTGATTTTATCGCTTCGTGTCGTTTCTGAGAAATTTCTTTGTTCAAACGGCAGCATTTACCGTTAATAATAATTTATTCGATTTCGACTTCGTAGACAAGATACGCGGCTCGATTACAATTTCTCTAACCGTCTTCCTCGTCCGATCTCCTCGCTCATCCTTCCATACTTTATTCTTACGCTATCCTTAACCCAGATAATACACGCTAAGAGTCTACGCTGCAAGTTCTTTCTACTATTAATTCCGTCAGCCACTCCTACTTTTAACCGTCTGCCTATTGCGTCTCTTAATCTTTGATATATCTTCCAGTATTTCTTTCTTCGCCTTTTTCTTCCTTTTTACCTTTCTTAACCATCCCTTCTTTTATCCCCTACTATCTCTTCCACACTCGCGTTTATTCTTTCTACTTCTGTGCAGTCTTCCACCAAAATGTTTTTGGTGTTTCACCATATTCCTTTTACAGATTTTACACATTTCTTCCTATTCCGCCCTCCGATATCTCTTCCCATCTTTCACGTTTTCACATCTCCCGTTAACCATAGCGCTTTGGCTGGCCGAATTGTATTTTGACAATTGTATCGTGCGCGATATTTAACATCTCCATCTCTTCTTTCCATTCCTCGTTGACTCTACCCGTTTCCGTTTAAATAACCCGACCATTTACCGTTATTGATAAATTACTTGTTAGTAAATTATCGGTAAACTAAAAGATCGAGACAGATATATTCATTTCATAAAATTTCAATTTCGTCAATAGCGCATGAAGAAATTATATTCTTATCTGGTCTTCAGAGTCACCTGGTATACAGCTGCGCTTCCAAGGAGTGACAGCGCTGGAATGTTTAGATGGGGCAATTGCTCCCTGTCTAGCTCGTTACAACAGCTGTCTTACGAGACCTGACTCGAATTTTGCATACAGCTAATGGATATCATGCACGACGATATGTACGTGAAAGACAGGGAACAGAAATTGCTACGATTTTAAAAGACTCGCTCGAGAAATTCGAGTCAGTAGAAAACGAAAGTCAAGCTACTCTGGTTGCTTATTTATGACTTTGCCGAAAAATTTGTTTTTTAAATGCAATAGCTTAATCAAGAGTTAAATAAGCATAGTTAGATAAATAACCAACAGATTAGTAGTTAAATAGCCCGATAAGAGGAGTGTATACGTATGAAAGGATAAATGGCTGAGAGTACGAGACAAATAACAATAACCAAATACTTTTTCATGGTCGTCAGGGTGAGAAATAAACTGTTACTATTATCGAACATAATTGCAAAATCGTAATCGAAGAAAATTCGATTCGTTCGTTTCGTTTCATTTTCATCGAACCTCAAATGGCGTGCCAAAGCGCATATTAAAAAATGTTACTCCAAAATCCTTAGGAAAAATTCCTATAAAACTGATTCATAAATATTTGCATTTCGCATCAGGACTCGTGATTATTCAATCGTTACATCAAAAATGTTATAAGAAAATTGTTGCGGACAAAATTGTTGCGCCCATCAAAGTATCGAAAAATGTTATTAATGATATAAAATCGTTATTGTCTATGATAAAAAATTATCGTATACGTACGAAAACTTATACGTACTACGAAGATGTACGTGTTCTTTAATGCCAAATAAAAAGATGGAAAACATCGTAATCGACACTTGTGTTTGTACATTCTCGGTCTCTTATCGATAGAGGAGCGACACACCTAGAAAATTGCTGATCGTTAAGTATCTGAAAAGAAAATCTACGTTTAAGTTAAAAGAAAGGTACAAAAGTCGAGATCTCGTAAAACTATTCAGCTCGAACTACACTTCTGACTTATGCAATCGGCCATGCACGAAAATAATCAACGATAAACACCAATAAAAATCTGCCCGATTTTTTGAACCGCGTGTCCCCACACCCTCTACATATTTTTAGCTACAGCAACCACTATAACTCACCACCCACGTGAAAAAAATTCGCTCTACGAAATCCACGATCTGGATTTCATCCAGCTAACGGTTCCACCCATATCGCATCAATTATCCCGTAAAAAAACATAATACAGAAGGAGAATCGAGAATACAACGTCGTTTTTTTCTCGTGTAAATCGACCCGAAATCGGTTATTTTTACTCCCATTAATTCCATCGGATCTCGTTCTGTGAACGTGATGACTTTAATGGCGGCTTCGTGATATATTTCCGAATCCTGCGCTATAAACAAGGGAAAACGGAATTTTTTGCGGCTTTTAAATCAAAATTTTTCTACAAAACGAAGAACAAGGTTGCTTCAAAAGGAACGTATATTTTTTGTATTTTTAAATCGTCATTTTTATGCACGACGAAAAATCTTAATCGCAAGAGAAGAAGAGTATATATTAGGGTATAAGATTGTGTATATAGAACATGATAAAAAATTTCTTGAGTGAAATGAAAGAACGTAAGATGAAGTAAGAAAACGTTTAGCGGAACAGAAAAATCTTTGTAGATAAGAGAAACGATAAGACTTTTTTATTCGGCAATTTCGTCCAAGATTACGGCATTTGGAAAACTCGCGCTGTATACGTACGTTATGCGTATCGTAGGCAAGACTTGGTTGAAATTGCGTAAATAACGAAGGTACGATCATCGCATATATAACGAGGAAAAGAAATATTTTCACAAAGAAGGCGGTGAACGAAATCGAGTGAAAAATCCAGTGAAACTCGTCGTGTGGGAAGAGAGAAAGGAACTTGATGGATTACATCGTGGAAGTTACGCGACCTTGACTGAGAGAAGAAGCAACTAGTGTCGCACGTGCTTCCTCAGCCATGCTGAAGACGTACAACGTTCGCTAGTGGAAAGTTTTTTTTTTCTTCTCCGCCGATACGAAATTTGCATGACGATAAGCGTCTCCGTCGCGACGACAATGGCGAACAATAGCGGCAGAAATCGATTTCATGAATTTTCGGTTCAACTGCGAATTTACATATGTATGAGAAATGGTCTCGTATCAGTTTTTTCCTTTTTTTTTTTCTTTTTTTTCGTGAGTTATTCTTCTATCGAATTGAAAAAAGGTGTAGACTCGATCGAAAACATTCTATCAATATCGTGTCGCTAAATTCAGATTTTCTTCGAGAGAGAAACAAGTTTATAATTTGTAATATGCTATAGTATACGAAAAATAAAATTATAATATTAATAAACTTATCCAACTCCTAAGTACCTTCATTTATCCGAAATAACGAACTGTCTTTTTCGTTAAAATGAAATTATATTATATTTACCGCTGCAAGGATCAAAACTGAGCCAAGTGAAATTGAAATTCATCTATATTATCATTTCATTTTGTGATTATCCCAATTCTATAATTCCATAATTGGAGAAGCTAATTCCTCGTTGCAAAATGAGCCAATTAATATATTAAAAACCGAATTACAGAAACGAAATTAAAAAGGTAGGAGAAACGTAACGTCAATCGAGTAACGAGACGAATCTAATCGATTCGAATTTTCTAAAATCCACTCACAGAGCATCTCGTCGCTAATGAATCTGGTTGTCGATGCGACGTTAAACCTTTCTACAAAAAAAAAAAAACAAAAAAAATAAAAAAGTAAAAAAATAAAAAAAAAGAAATAAAAAAACTGCAGCCTACTTCCGTTAGTTTGTCGTTTTGTCGAGTCGAAACTAAAACTGATCGTTCGAACGACGACGATAGGGCAAATTTCAGGTCGCCGATTCGATAAAATGCAATCGATAAAACGCGGAACACGAGAGCAACCTAAATAACGCGACCAAGGGTAGACACGACAGGCAAAATAGTAAACGCGTACGAGTAATAAATATTTGAACCACGGCGTTCACGATCATCGACCAGATCCAATTTATCGGGTGTGCCCGCTCGAAAATGCTGTTTTTCCTCGCTCGTTTCGAGACCAGCGAAAATGTGATTAAATCGAACAAAGGAGAACGGGGAAATAAATTAATCCGAAGGGTTTGACGTGGTTTCGAGTGGTGGCGGCTGTGTGTGTGTGTGTGTGTGTTATCGCAAAACCGCAACCAATGAATAAAACCGATGGTTTATTTAATTAATTATCGCTCTCTGTCGGAGCTTCTTCTCCCTGCTCTTTGTCTCGGACCTTTTATTTTAGCGGTCAAGTATCTTTCTTACTTTCTTATGTTTTATGGCAGGTTATTTCCCCGTTGAGTTAAAAAAAAACTTCTGATTTCTGCGATCTTTGCAATTTGTGTAGAGTTTCCACGCTGTTTAGACGTTTTCTACAATTTCTACGTATCTTGTAAGTATTTTATACGTCTTGCAGATTTTAGACGCGTTTCCTAGATTTTAGGCTACAGGCTTTTTTTAGATTTCGTGTAATTTTCGTGGGTCCTGTCAATTTTTTATAGATCTTCTCTAATCATTTGATGGGAGAAAGTCGCGATTCGTATAATACGCGTAATGCGTTCGTACCTAAAGAATTGTGTGTTAAGCGTTGGAATGCTTTCATGAACTACTATATGCATCTGTGCAGTCCGACTGACGATACGAATAACTATGACGCCGGATCTCGAGTACGCCAATTCCCGTGGCTCGTACTCTGGTGAAATGGAAAGTTATTTTCACGGATGACGCAAGGGCCACCTGTTTCGATGCCGCTCGACGGTTTTTAGCCGCTAGAAGGATCCCTTTTTGCCACTGGCTGGCCCCGTGGTACCACGCATCTGGAACCGGTTTTTAACTCGAGAATTCGTCTTTTTTCTTCTGTAATTCAGGAACGCAGACAAGCTTCGAAGCTCCTCGAACGTTCTCGTTCCGACGATAGAACCCAACTTTCAGGACGCATTTTTATCAAGCTTCCTTTCATTTCTTCTTATACGTGGAACTTTGTGGAAGAACGACGAGGGTGAAATATTCCCTGCTAGGAGAATCGTTTAACCTTCTCCAGATAGACTTTTTGTTCGACGATATTATACGATAATATAATAATAGATATGGACTCTGGTAGATTCGATCTAGCAGATTAATACGATAATAGGTCGAACTTTGTAATTTGAAAATAGACATCAAAGGGGAATGAGTAAATAGGCAAAGTTATTAGATAATTATTGAAATCTTTCAAAGTAATCCAACTATCGGCGAATGTTTTAAACGTAAAAAAAGAAGCATCGTCTAATAAAAGAATTAAAATGTACATAAATAACTCCAGAATAATAATTCTTGATCCATACAAACACCTTTTTACTTGTTAATATTTCATTCATCCGTTCAGTTATTCTCAAACCTGGTTATTATTTCTTGAAAATTATTGTCATTATTACGAGTAAAAAATTTCGAAGGCGAGTTTAATCCATCAAATCATCGACGTCGTACTTAAAAGGCTGACGGTATGCTAATTACTCTCAATTGCGCAAGCAACACGCTGTTTATTTCATTTTTTTCTAGCAGTAAGAACTGCGTTGCATGTATTTACCGTAAGACTCGCAGTCGATGCTTAATTTCCTCATTTAATCAACTATAAAAAGTATCGGTAGCGAAATTTCGTTTTCTCTCTCTCTCTCTCTCTCTCTCGCGCGCGCGCGCGCGCAAAAACATGGCAAAGAGAAACGCGATGACTTTGCGACTAATTACAGACAAAATTTAAAGAAAAGTTTGTCTTCCACCCAGAGGAATTTAAATCGACTCTTTTCGTGTTGCATCGCGGAAACTTTCATTTCGTTCGACTTCGAAAAAATATTAGCAAAATCACTATGTTTGGGCTCGAGTCGTTTTTACAGATTTCAATGTGTTTGACAAGGCTGTTTTTCAGAAGGATTTATTTTTTGTGAAAATAATTAAAGACATGGAATCTAAAGAGAAATTTGTTTCATCTTATACATTTTCTTATACATATACGCATTTAAATTTCCGAGACCAGAAATTTCCCAGAAATGTATAAACACTGGCAGTCTATTAATTAATATGTAAATACAATAATAAACACAGTGGTGTACAAATAGCTTTTATAACCACTGTATACGTAGATATAATAATATCAACCGAGGCTCCTTGTTCAAATTATAAACAATTTATAATTTTCCTTCGAAAAATTTCAACTCGTATCGAAGCCAAACAGAGATCTTCACCATGTTCGATTGCCAAAACACACTAAAAACAAACCTAACTTCAAACTCTGATCATTCTTCCATCGTTGTACCGAACGAATTCCCTATTTGTCTAATGTAGAGGCAGCATAATACACGGCAGACTGTCTATACAAGCGTGCGAAACACAACTATATCTATAGAAGACGACGTTTCTAACGCTCGAAGAGGCCTGTTACATACAAAGAGTTCCTTTAGGCGGTGGCTCTAACGCAACAACGCGACGAGCATGTTTAGCTCGCAGGAAGGTACGCTCTGATTGCCGGTTTAAAGCCAGTTTCTATTGACAATGGCATCGTTCTTTGGGGACGGCACCCGTCTTCTCGCGGGAGGGAAATTGCAACTGCAACAGACGTCGCTTTAATTTTCAATCAAAACAGACCCGGCAAAGCCGAGTCTTAACTACCGTGAAATTGCCAACGAGGGAATATTTATCGGCTCGATCGAGTCTTGATCGTTTCGAGATGTAGTTTTGAGAATTGCAAAGGGCGGAGAAAGCGACGAATCTCGGGAGTTTGTGGTATTCGAGCGCGTGAGATTGAAAAACAGCTGTCGATTATTGGGAAAATTTAATTTCGCTGGTGAACAAGTGAACAGATTGGCAAGAACAAAATGATCAGCGAGCAAGTGAAAATCATCTACATTTAGAATTGAATGAAACTGAATCGATTCGTTCATATTTAAATTGAAAGTCTCCTGAAGCCATGCCCTCCCCTCTAATCTAAATTTAAATACACTGAAAATACTCCAATATACTTCGACTAGAATACTTACATCCTGCATCTGAGCAATATGTTTCGTATAACTGATTCTTCACGGATTAAACAACACTCTCATAAACAACTTTCCACGATTTTAAATTCCAATTGCGTAGAAAGAAATAAAATAAAGCTGAGCTACTCTCTGGCTCGTCTCCTATTCAAACCTCTCTCTCTCTCTCTCTCTCTCTCTCTCTCTCTCTCTCTCTCTCTCTCTCTCCAAACGCATACGACTCAAGAAACAAAACTTCCAACTGGAAAAATCCATAAAGAAAACCGATGTCGTTGAAAAAGTCGGGTTCCATGAAAGCCAAGCTACTGTTCTAAATATAAATGAGCCACGGTATGCGCCAGCTAGAGTTAACAAAATAAAGAACGGTGTACGTGCTGATCCCGTGATCGTGCATTCCCTGTTTTGCTACGGCCGCGTGATTCATAGGGGAGGCTCGGTCAATTCTCACGATTCAGAGAAAGCTTAATGAGCGTGCACGGTCGAGCAGGTGTTGTAGATACGCCGATGCAAACGATCCGGTGTTTGTTATTTTCAAACAACGCGCAGGATGCACGGAAATTACGAAATAATCGAGCGGTGAAAGATTTGATCACGTTTGCTTGGGAAATTTTGGGAACCGGTTTGGAACGAGGCAGTTCGCAATGTTTAACAGTTGGGAAAATTGATTCAGAGAATGATTAGTTGAGAAATTTCAATTTAGTTGAGAAAAATTGTGGAAATTTCCATGGGATTGCAAAAAATGTTCCGCAAGTTTTGAAAATTGATTTGATCCAGCGTTTCGAAGCTTCGCAAATTGACTTTCAACGAATTGAAAACTTTAGCAATTGCAGAAACTATTCTGCATGAAAAATTTTCTGCAAATTGCTATAGAAATTTCAGCGATTATTTTGAAGACCGAGATTAGAAATTCCTGATCATTGCTTGGAAAAGCAATAGAAATTGTCCATGCCAACTTTTCGCTAGAAATTCGTTTTTTTTTTCTCTTTATAAAGAGAAAGAGAAATTAAAGAGGCCGTTAAAAAAATAATGAAATTGCTCCATTTCGTTATTTAAATAGAAATACATTTATGAAATGTCAGAACGTTTTAAACAACTTTCACGCCCAACACTATGCAATTAACACGAGAAATTTTGTCAAGCTTGTACATATTTTAAGTCCAATTTCGTGCAATTCCAAAACTGTATCAAAATTAGAAATTCATTTCAAACGCCTCTGGAATAACTGAAATATCCAACGCGTTACACGTGCGAACGGAATGGTCGCAACCGCAACTGTTAAATTCAGTTAAATTACGTTTTTAACCAAATTATTACATGTGTAGAAAATTCCAAATTAACACCTAAATTACCAATTCTTCCGAATAAAGTTAACAATGATGTTTACAATAATGTTAAACAATATTTGCAGCGTGTACGTTTACTTGATGTTATAAAAATAACGCTGTATGATGATTGAACGATATAATGAAAATATCAATCAGTAAGAGTTGAAAATTATAAATAGAAGAGCATCTAAGTAACAAGAATATCGATTTTCCTCGAGTCAAATGTAAGTTTCACCGAAACGCAAAACTTGCCAAGTTTCGACACACATTAATGCGATTTATATAGAAGTTTGCTTTGAGTTGCGCCGAAATAATTTCAATTATTCGAAACATCGCGAGACTGATTTTAATCAGCCTTTATTTCCTTTCGAAGCACTCGAAAAGTAACTTTGATTTGACTTTTCTTTCTTCTTATTCAATTCGCGAACTACGCGATAAAATTGACAGAAATGGTAGACATTACTAATATACGTACGAGTCTCGATAATTCCTATTATCTCTATATTTGAAAAGTACACCTTTTAAAAAGTTTCACATTTTTGATTCATCAATATAAAAAGAATACGTATATTAATAAATGTCAAATGTTGTAAAATGTTAAACCTCGTTACCATTTCACCTACAAGCCAAGCAACCGATCATTTTCGTGAACATATTCGGGGTACATACATACATACATACATACATATGTAATCGGTAGAAATTGGAAATTTCAATTGTTGGAAGTGTTAGTCACGCTTTCGTACAATTTTAAACGTTATTAAGCAAGACTTTCAACGTGAGGTGAATGCCTGAGGAAACTCAGGCGAATGATCATTAAAATTTAATTTATATAAATTGATATCAATTTTTAGAAATATTTGTGCGCTATTACATCTTACTACATTATTGTACGATTTAACTATTAAACACATATCAAGTGGAATAATTCGAATTTGTTGATATAACTCAAATAATTGATTTTAGTGAAAGGAGAAAATTTCTTTTAGTATTATTAGAAACCAAAATCATAAAAGAAACCGGCCTTAGAAACGAAAAATCATAAAAAGGAAATACGTCCTACACCGTGTACAAAAGAAATACCACGTCAAACATAATCCCGTAAAAGTCCCACGTAGGAACGCTCTCCTACCCCAGAAAGTAACTTCCAGTTCCCCAGTTCCTAACAACCCTAACTCTTCGAATCTTTCCGTCAGATCAGCTTCTGCCTTGAAAATATCTCGGTCGAGTCGGACAGATCGATACTTTTTCAACGAGCGAGCATATTGGCGTGGAGGCACCACGTGCGAGACTATTGGACCCACAGACTCCGCACGCGCAGCTTAGGTTACGTCTTCGCTGGAGCAACAACGAGACATTTTTCGCGGCCTCACGTTGCTGCACGTTTCAGTAGCCGATAAATATCAACTCGCAAAAACATTTTGTCCACGTTGAAGCAACGTGATCGGAGTAACGTTTCCGTTTCTTTCGGCTCTCAAAGCCACGTTTGTTCTAGCAACAAGTAATCCAAATGCATCGTGGAAGAGTCGACGAACTGTGCACACCGAAGCAACGTCTGTTTCTGTCGTCGCGTCTCTGTTACTTTTCTCTGATCTTTACCATCCGGAATGGAAACAAGCAAGAAGCAGCAACTCGTGCCATTGACAATAGAAACGCGAAAAAGCATGAAGAAATATCGGGCAACGACCAATAACTTTTTCAAGAAGCATGGAACATCCGCAGGAAGCAGCTCGCAGTTGCTTCGACGAGGACGCTATTTTTCCTAAAAAATATGATATATCGAGGAAAAGCTGCTTGTTGTTTGTTCGGTAAGGATGAAGCCTTTGGGGTCGTCGTAACGCTAATACGGTGGCATGTGCCACAACCAGGGACTATACGGTCCTTTATAGCCGCGCACGCCTGCCATCGTTCCACCCACCGCGAGATATCGCGGATATCGCGACCCGCTAACAACTATTTAATGGGTCAAAACAGAGACAAGCGTTCCGGCAATTCCCGAGATAATTCGCTCTAATTAACGTCGATATCGCGGCCGATCGAATGGCTAATGAACCAGTGAAATTTCTCAATGAACGATGGGAGAAAGGAAATTGTGAGAAAGTATGCTCCAATCCATATGAAAAATTTAATATGTATATATGATCCCATTATCGATAGAATAGAGTTTACTGTGAATAGAGCCGCATATTTGGAATATAAATTTGCTTATCTCGTTTCAGTTCTCGGGATTGTTAACGTCAATGGAATTTGATACCGGTGCCGGACTGTGGAAATGATATATGAGTGAGATTTGTTAATTGGCCGGCTAAATAAGAAATTGGATATTTACCACACTGTCAGCAGAATGGCATAACGGTTCTAACGTGATTTAAAGGAGTCAAAAGAAATATAATAAACAGCTAAAATTGTTCGATTACATTGTATCGTACGTATGTATCGTCTCTTCCTTTCTTTTTATAATAAATGATTGTAAAATATCAACAAACTAAATGGCTCGACTATCTAGTAATATTATTACAAATACCTCATACATAACAATTATCAAAAAATAGAACCGATTTGTTTAAGCATAATGACGTCAAACATTTCTGAATATTTAACATGTTAATGACGTTAATAAGAATTCATTCATAATTTTCCTTTTATCCATATAATTTCCGATTAAAATGGAATCCATTTTTATTTTAATTTAAAATTAAAAGTCAAATTGTATAAATAACGATAGTCATATATTCATATTCCTGAATATAACAATAATAAGTATTATATAATCTTGAGCTTTCATTTGACAAATTATAAATCGCCAACACGTAACCTGAAATAATTAATTCCTCGTAAGCAACTTCACGCCAAACTCAAAATTACGTCAGAAGTTACGTTTACACAAAACAACCGCTTTCTAAGCGTCATTCTTGCGCAAACAAGCGCAACAGTTGAAATCCGCTATGAAACCACAACACTGGTATGGCGGTAAAATTCAAATTCTCCAACTCCGTCATCAACGCATATACATATAACCATTATCTATCTCACGCACTAGCTCACAAAATTATTTGTATAATACACTTATCACAGAAAATTTTTACTTTTATATTGTATGTATGACATGTATGACTATTATCGTGATTATATTAATCTTTAAAGTCAATCTGAAAATGTATATAGATACACATTACCGTAGACCGTAGACATTCGCTGGTGTCAAATGTCTTATAATTTCTATATATATTCTCAGATGTGCTTCAAACTTTACAATACAATCATGGTATCCCGTAACAAAACTAATAAAATTACAAAATATTTCATTACGTACAAGACATATTCGTAAAAGGTGTCTACAACTTTTTCAATACCTTCATAAACCTTTCTATGTGCATAGAATATACATATATGTATAAAAATCTAACATTAATTCGTTCATATCATATGAATACATATTGAGAGAGCATAGAGTAAATCGTACGAATAAACATTACATATATGCACATATTTTAGATATTATAGGAGAAATATGTACGTAATCATATAGTTATTATATATACACTGCCTATCATAGAGATTGGAGCATGTACTTGGCAATTTTGTATACTATTACGTGTTGCAGCAAAATATAACCAACAAAACATGTACGATTATAGACGGTAAAGTCTAAGATATATTAAATTTAGTTTTCAAATACCTTCGTCATCTTGTGTACGTCATGCTTCTAAGATCTCTAAACTCGACGAAAACTCGTGGAAAAGCACAAACACACAGAACAAACGGATCCATAAAACGCGTTTCCGGCATGGTCGCAGCCATGAAACGTCGAAAAGGTTTTGGCGCGTAACGGAACGCGCGTGTCTACCATGAATCTCGCCGCGCAAACGTAAACAGAGAATAGCGCAAATATTATGATTTCGCGGTTCGACGTCGGTAATCGTGACCTAGACACGTACGACTTCCATACGTGTTAACTACATACGCTTAGAAAAATTCCAGTACGCAAAACAAACGACGGGTTGTGAAAATACTACGTTATAATGAAGCAAATTTGAACGGAGCATCGAGTGAACGTTCGTTGGACATGCGCCCTTGAATCACACGACTAACCGGTGAGGTACGTACACACTGATTTTGGAGCACGCGCGAACGCCGAGTGAATGCCGCAACGAGATTTCGCCGGGCGATCGCACCTTTACTCGTCGCTTAGTGACGCAGCACGCGGACACGACGACCGGCTTCAATGGCAAACACATTGTATATATATATATACATACATATATATGTACTCACCGTGCAAACGGTAGGACGTGGCCCACAGGCGAGAAGATCGTATCCAAAAAAAAGCGTTCCCTGAGAGAGATCGGCGACGTAGTAAAATAATTGTACACACACCGTGAATATCCTTGGCACAAAGCACACAAACGACAAAGAGGCACAGGTTAGATATATACAATATTTTCTTATTTCTTTACTTCCACGAGATGTCGCGATGATTATAACGACTCGATCGGGCGAAGATGGTCTCACTTTCGAAAACCGGAGATCGATGATTTCCGCGCACGCACTACACGATCAGTGAAGTGAACGAACGCGCGAACGCCGCGTGAATATCGAATCTAAGACAACGTCACGGAGACAAGGGAGCCAGCAGGAGGACGCAGCCGCCGATTGTCACGGTTCGCGAAAACGAGAGACAGGCGTTTGGAGGTTAGGTGATGGCGCGTCGCGAATCACGGTAGCCGAGCCGGTAAGCTTCGTTGACTTCCGGCGAGATCGGGCGATTCTCTTTCTTCCGGTGCACCCGCGTGACGAGAGAGAAAAAACGTATTCAACCGACGTCGTTTCACACTGAGCTCGTGTTACACACTGGAAAACTAGCGGCCGGGCACGAGCGCACACGCCGCGCGAACCCGCGTACAACACGAACGAGGAAACAGATGACGGACGAGGGAAGAGGCGAATGGTGAGAATAGAGTTAGTATAGAAAGGAAAAAAAAGGAGGAAACGTTGCGACGAACGAAGTTGCGAGGACGAAACGTCGCGCGAACACGAAAACTGCGCGTAATAGATCCGGCTAAGAGTTGTAGGCACGCCACGAGTAGAGGTAGGCGACGCTAAAACTTCGCCACGAGTCGTGGCACGCCACGAGAGGAGCCGAGGGGACAGAGGAGTAGAACGAGACGACGAATCTAGAGGGGGAAGAAGAAGATGGACGAGGGGATCGAAGGGAGGACGATGGCGACCACTCGACTCTGGGCTGTTGAAGGGTACGGAGAGGTCAGAGGGGGGAATATGTCGACTCGCCGGAGGGACGTGGGGTGATTGAAGCGACTAGGCTGGAGGGGTGCAGCCGGAGAGGGGCGGCAAAGGATCGAGGGAGGGGAAAACTCGCAGCCGGCAACAGCCGACTCGACTCGACTCAACTCCGTTCTTCTTCTTCTCGTTCTTTCTCTCTCTGCTTCTCGCTGGCACCCTTTCTCCGTCTCTCGCAAACATACGATGTGTATTGGTGTATCGGCACACGATTCAAGCCCCTCTGTGCCGCTCCTCCTGTAGACACCGACGCGTGTATACGGGGTGGTGTCTTTTAACGCGGCGCAGCGTGTGACATTTCAGCGATTTAGCCGGATAAAATTGTTGAAACAAGGAAATCGTGGGATTTTTTACTAGTATGAAACGTAATATTCAAGTAAAAATTGATACGTATAATGGTGAAATGTATTGGCAGATTATGTACTTTGTTTCGTAAAATTATGGATTTGAATAGTTAAAATAAAAAAATAGAAAATAGAAATTATGAGATCGGTCTTTCTTTCAAAATAATTTTTTGTTTCTTAAATAAAATAAATCTTAACGAAGAAATGAATATTACTAATCGACTTCACGAGATTATTGAAATGTTACACCGATGTAACGACGAAGAGAACTCTGAAGACTCGTAATGTAGTTTCGTATAAAGGGACTCGAACGTAGTATATGCAAGGTGTTATTAGACTATTGTTGTCTGATTCGTGGGAGCAGTCGTCCCGTTGCCAAGAGGCACAGTCAACCTGCGACATTGGATGCGGTTTTCTGCTACGGTTATCGTCCGTTTAACTCACGATTGTTCTACGATGGTGCGTTCCGATAGATGTGAAAATCGATATGCATATAGCACACATATTTCAAAACTGACACGACACGAACAAGTTGTTCAGGAAAAGCGAGAAACCATTTGAAAACTGATAAAAAAATGGTTTCTCCTAAACACGTAATCTAGGTGGAAAGAATAGGTAACACAGTACTAAATTATTTTAAATTGGGGGCACTTTTGAAGTAGATGATGCAATATGTCGCTGAATACTCACATTATATTCTATAATAACTTTCCTGTTGGTACAATAGGAAATATAAAGAAATATGAATTTAATACAATGTATGGTTATAAATTACGTCCAGAATATATAAGTAATAAGTTTTTTGACTTGCTATTCTTCGACGCATGCGCACTCCAGCAGCGCGATAATGGAATCATATATCAAATGAGACGTTCTTCACGACTGTATAATCCAATAAAGTAGAGGAATAAATTTTTATCAAACCAATTTGAATCCCCTAATGTATAGAACCACACAATAGAAAACTAAAATAATTCATCGAACATTTCGCTATGTATTTGAAGGAATATTTACATAGTCAGATCAATGATCCGGTTAATCGGAGTGCAAATACCTTGTACAAACGAGAAATGATAACAATTGTGACCAAAATTTAAAAAATTATAGCATACATTTATATTTGTATGGGTACAATTACAAAAATGACGTAAGCAGAGATTTTCTTTACTCGTTAAATACTTTATTTTGGATGTTTTGTATACTTTTGTGTATTATATGCATTCTGTAGAAATTTTTACCTTCAAATTCTCCATAAATTCATAAAACTCCACGGTATAGTGATTTTATCAAGAATGGACGATGGTCGAAAGTAACCAAATTTTCCTAAAATCGCCTTGCTGGACCAAATATTCCACAGTCTAATGCTATCAACTCATGCAGCATGAGTGAATTCATTCTCGTTCAAAGACACCCGGTGTGTGACCGTGCACACGGCCGCATAGGCGAAAAGAATACGCGGCTGAGCAAGGTGAGGAACCGAGAGGGCACGACGAGGGCCCTGAGAAAGAGCTTCGAGTATGACAAAGATGGAACAACGCCTATGAAAACGGACGGGGGACGGTGGAGAGCCAGAGGAGAGTTAGCGGGAGGGAAACGAACGGGAGACCTTGCACAGCGTGGCTCCGAGCCGCGTAGAAAACGCCGCTTTGTGTTAGGGTAGCCTGTGCATAAGAGAGGAAGTACAGGTCTAAAGGAAAAGAAGGCCCTCGTGCGTCTCCGCTGGCGGCGATTCGCAGGCGTAAAGGCCTGTTCACATGGCCGTTCTTCACGACACGCATGAAGACGCTTCGATTGGGCTGCTCCCGCGATATTCCGCGCTCGTTCTTTTCTCATCGCTGTTTCTCACGGAACCGCCGAGGCTATCGAGTTTAACGATGAAAGCGCGGTTGTAGAAGGTTTTGGAATAGAATTCTTGGTGGACGTCTTGAATGTATGTTATTATATTTTAATATTTCACTTTTTCTAATATTGAGAGAATACGTGATTCTTTAGATATCTTTTATTAGATATTCTGAATTTTCTTTGATCCATCTTGTTACGATTTGAGAACGTGTTTTCTCTCCTTTCTTGAGAATATTTTATGTTTCATTACACGTATTTAATATCGACGCGTACTCCAAGTGATTTATGTTAATGATATTACGTATATTTAACATTTGCATTAAAAATGTCTATGAAGCAGGAAAATAGATAATAAATAATCGATTGCGTGGAAAAATCGTTCCTGGAAAGTTCGTTTTTTTGAAGTATTCGCGAGTTGTAAGAGCGTTCTGAAAAATCGTTTGGAACGAGCGTTATTTGTAAATTGAATTCACGTGTTTCAAATATTTCTCGCGAGGCCAATTTTTTCCCGCGCACATTTGAAAGCAGACCGCGGTACGTGGAATTTCGATCGCACGAGTTCGTCGAATTCCTCGACAAAAACGTTGCAAGAAATCGAAACGTTAACCTTCAGATATAAATATCTCGGGAACAAATATGAGCGGACAAAAATTTCTCCAGTTATTTATTTATATAGGGGCGCAGCTATTTTTTTAAACGACCGCACATAAAATGGCCTTTTTTTAAGTTAATTGGAAAAAGTATGAATGTTTCATATCTTTAAAGTTCAATTTGATTAATATCACTCTATTTAAAAAAAAAAATTATATACAATATGCTCGCATTGAGATTTTTATAAATAAAATTCTATATTTCGTACTGTTTTGTTTGCAAGCGCAAATGAAACTTTTATTCGGGCATTTTTATATTCCCATGTAGATCGTCAATGAGTTTGTTAATTAACCGAAAATTTTTTGATAAAACTCTCGAAAGAGTTGAATATGGGCAGGTGCATCAACGTTATCGCGCGCTCCATCGTGAGAGATGCAAACACAGCCATTAATTAACAAACCTAACGAGTTTTTTAAACTTTTTCCACCCATTTTATCGGCGAATTGCAACCATTAAAGTGGTTAACTGTAAATTAACGAAAAAGTTATTCCAGTCATGAATTTTTATTTAATTATCGAACAAACAATGGCTGCCACAATTATATGACTAAATCATAGCTGAAATTCCATAAAGACAGACTTTAGTTTTCAAAAACTTCAAATTTATGTATAATATATTAATCTTTTTCATTTCACATTATATCACAGCCTTCAAATAACGGCATAAGAATTGTAAAAGAAAAGATTACATATGTACACAGAGGCAAAGGGCCCAATGTTTGCTAGGTAATGTGTAGACGAGCCTTAAGGAATGGAGTAGGCCGTGAAACGAAAAAAGATGCGACGCGTTATGGGGCACGGCGTAAGAAAACTGCATCGAACAGTTTAAAATAAAAGGCTATAAGTCGCCGTCCCTGATGTTTCTCGGAATCCTTTAGCGGGCTCTTCCTGTCGCTGGACGTCGCACACGCGATCTATCGACCGATTAATATATACATACTCGAAAAGTCATTCGTTAGGATCGCGCGGGTTATATAAAACCACGCAACACCAATGTTACGTAACAACAAACGCGAAATAGCATTCTTCGCTAACGACAGCCCATATATGAATATTCGAATTACGTAAAAGTCTTTTGTTTGATAATAGTAAATTTATGTATGTGGTAGCTTTATGGACTTTTACGGGAGTTCTCTTTAAGCTGCGTCCTTAACGAATCAACAGCGAGCAACTTTTTGTCAATGTTGCGTGCTTCTTGAAAAAATTGCTGGTCGTTGCCCAATATTTCTCCATATACTTTCGCGTTTCTATTGCCAATTGCACAAGTTGCTGCTTGTTGCCTGTTACTCGTTTATGCGAGCAACATCTTTTGTGGTTACGAGACAAAAGAGTTTTAGGAAGAGGGCGCGTCGATCGACGGCTACAACACTGCTAAACCAGTCCGCATGGGAACGTACCCATAGAATCCTGGCTGGCCGCGTACACAAAGGACGAGCCACCTTCTACGTGTAAACTCGTGCCAGGAGGGATCGTATTTGCGCACACATCGGCGAACAGGTTTCTGGATGTCCTCCTGCGCTGCTGCCGTGCGCATGATTGTCTTCGAGAGGTTCTAAATTAGGAGAGCTATACAAGGTGGCGTAGAAGAAAGGAGATGAAGGGCAGAATGTTGCAGGCATTTATGTTGAACACGATGTCCCAATGGCATTACGTCAATGTAACGATCAACACCAACGATGAAGAAAAGTTTAATTAAGCTGGAATCCCGGCGTGCCTCGCGTCAAGCTTTAATTACCGGTAAATTGGTAACATTATTACGAGAGGAATAAACCGGTCGGTTTTTCAATGTTTCGTTATTGCGACGACAATTCGTTTAACTGGACGATCGATGGAAGAAGCAAATAAAATCATCTATTTGCGGGCAATGAAGACAACGGTTCATGCTGATGAGCTATCATTTCACGCTGGACGTGGCCCAAAATACACGTTGTCAATTCGACGCCGCCATTATACAGCGCAACCACCAGGAGCACTAGTCATTCATGATCTCAAGGTTCATTGCGACCTTCCACCGCTACAACTGTGTTATTCGATGCGTTTCCATAAGACAATATTTTCTAGTTCCCTTTTCCTTATTTTGTTGAAATTTATGTATACTATAAATAAACACTATATCTAAGATTATCTCTAATGAGAATGGAATTTTCTTTACTGACATTCGAACATTAATTAAATAATGCAACGTAACGGCGTCAATGAATAGCTCGTTATAATATTTGAAGGATTCAAAGAATTTCGTTTTTTAAATATGTATGGGCACGATAAATCCTTTTATTCTCCGTTTTAAAAATTTCGTAACGTAATCTGTTTAATTGGATGTATCTATTATATACGTATCACGTTTGACGTATGCTATTCGTTATTGAAACGAATCTGCATAGATTTATAACAGTTGATTACCGCGTATATTATTGTTTCAGAGAACTGATTCCAAATGCGATCGACACGTATAAAATATTCAAGATATTAAGAATGTAAACAGGAAACTGATCACACTAAAATGACGTTTATAAAATTATATAATTATTATAAAATTATATATTTAACGAATAAATTTTATTAAATGATGCTTCTATATAATACAATGTTTAATAATTACTAGAAAATTCCCATTTGTAAACGCATTATCTGTTTACCGTGATGGGTAATATGAAAAATTAATCGAAATTTTTATATAATTATTAACACAACGTTTTTCACAATAAATCAACGATTAGTCTAGAAAATACGATCTAATTAACATTTATTTATTATGTATAATTTTATTGTCCGAAAGTGAAAAACGTTGGGAAGGAAAGTGTCTTAAATCGGAGGGGTGGCTGAGAATGTAAGATTGTAACGATTGTAAGAATGTAATGCAGAAATTGGCCACCTGAAACAGTCGTTTAAAGCGAAAAATGCATCGAAATATGGCCAGAAATTTCGCACGTAGCCGCAATTAATTTTTCCATATCAACGAGGTCGAATCAATTAAGTGTCTTTTTCCGGAAACTGGCTCTCTGCTCGAAAATAAAGTTTCACCCACCTGTACCGTAATACATTTTCGAGTTAATGAGATCTCTTTCATCGTTTCACTCACTTAATTTAATAATTATTTTAGAAGGAAAGTAGAGACAAATTTTCAATTTATGGGAACGTGTTGAACAATACTGGGATACTTTAAACGATCCTTTAAAGCTCCTGTAATAATTTTCTCCGATTTATTTCGGAATGCAACAAATATTAAAATATTCCCTTCGTTAAATTTATGATTAAGATATATTAGAATCTATCGAATTATTATATTCAATTCTATAGTATGCACGTGCATTGCTTTTTATAAATCTGTTAGGAGGCAGGCTTAATTGAGAAATTAGCTTGCTTTAAAAATAATTAATACTATACAAGCGATCGATAGATAAAAAAGCAGACTTGTAAATGAAATATATCGTTTCTTTATTTCTATGTGGAAAAGCGGAATCAGACACAACACATTCGCATAAATCACGTTACAAATATCGAAAAAACGCGCGTAATTTCTACCCATTGACTATCACAGCCAACATCGAAATGTCAAATTCAAATCTGTTATCATCTCTTATCGAAGGTGAGAGGCCAAGGCGGAAGTCGAAGATAAATCGAACGCAAAGGGTAAACATACAAAAGGAGGTCGCGGCTGCTTGCAACCGCCGTTTTTCACGGTTTCTTCCGGTTTAGGCGGTGTGGAGGCCATATCTCAGCCGGGAGGAAACGCTAAACATCGCTTTCAACGCGCGAATTAAGATTTATCGCGTGCAACGTTTGACCGAGAAGCCTTTCCGAGCGGCATCGTAAAGTCGCGAGGAAGACTTATGAGTTTTAACCAACAGCTCCACCCCGTGCTTCCGTTTGCCCCCCTTTCTTCCCGCAGAAAACACTCAATAAGGGTTGCGATCAAAGTTAAAATCTCGACTTTTTAATTTCGTTCTTTTTTCCTGTCTCGTTTCTTCCAGGTATCTGTACATAGGCTGGCGAAAGTAGAGCAACACTTTCAGACACCTTTTAGCCCGGCTACATTCTTCGGGTCGTTTTTGCTCCAGTCACGTTCTCCTGCAGCTAACAAATTTTCTTCGCTTCTCCTTAAGTATCACAAATTTCCGAAGGAAACACGAAAGATCTTTTAGCGATACGTACGAATCTTTACTTGTTTGCGAAACTATTCTCTCATCGTCCATTCATATTTTTGAATATTTAAATAAAAAATGGATGTTTGTATTTTCCGTAACAAGGAACGCTCTCGACAACGATTTTCATTTCAAATCGACTTATCGAACGATCGAACGAATGTGTAACATGTTCTTAGAGTGCATTTGAAATTCAGGTTCACGGTTGTTTGATCGAGTTTGTCGAGAGGCGAGGAATCGAGGCGTGTCATTTAATCGCTCGCTTAAGTAATTGTTTCCGTTTCGATGGTTCTCATGCTGGAACGCAAAGGCACATCGCCAATATAACTCTATTTCTATTGCACAATACAATTTTTTGTTTAATAACGATTTTCTCCTATCTTTTATAGCGAATAATTAATAATCGAATAATTCCAATATGTGAACGATCGATGACCCGTGATACATATTTATTATCTTACTTTAGGTTTCAATTAATTTAACTAGACTGGAAAGAAAAATCTATTATCTAAATCTATTATTGAAGAAAATATATTACAGATTGTCGTTAGTTTGGAGTTTTTATCGTTCATGTGGGAACCTTTGATAAGATTAACAGAAACTGCTACAGCCTTAGAACATCTTCTGACTCATGTTCTTCGTGGATTCTTCAATTAATCAATAATTTAGTTATGCAATTTATGAGCGACGGTTAATGATCCGTGACGAGAACATGAGTGGCTCGTTTAGATTACCACCGTAAAAAAGCATGGTATCGGTGCGTCAGTAATACTCGTAATACCGCGGAGAAATATCGTCTTGGAATTATCATCGTGTACTCACACGAAGAAATATCACTCGTAAACTCGTCGCAGTCATATATTCGCTATCTTTTCAATTTCTTTGGTCCGCGGCTCGTTTTATGGTATATATCGATCATTCATTTTCTGAAATTGAACGACGTATTGTGTAATTCACGTTAAAATAGGGCAGGATCGAGTCATCGATTTACAAGTTTGTAAATCTTAAAAAATATATACATGTTCGAAGATGTCAATTTTTGTTCGTTCTTATAAAAACTACATACATGTTTTTACAGAAAAATCGAGGAATCACTTGGAATATCGGCGTATTTGCCAAAGTCGTGTTTCGAAATACTCCAAGTTGAAACTGCCTTTCGTTCAGAAATAGTAGAATTAAGAGAATCTATATGAGAGAATACTTAGAAAGGAATATAGGTGACAATATCGTAAAACAAAGTTTTATAATTTCTTTCAGGCGAGAATGACGAAGAAATCGGTTGATCTGTCCACAGAAATTGATTGCAATGTTACAGTCATTTTGGTGCACTCCTCTCGCAACTACCACTGTTATAAAGCTTCCACGATCAATCATAGTGCGCTCTGAAAGGCAACAAGACATTAATAACACGCTTGGATCGTTTCCACCAGATCTCTTCGTATATAGTAAGTTCAATTTCAAAATAAGACCGAGCGAAATTGAAAATACCAAAGGAAATCTCGTAAGCATAGCTGACCAGAAGCCAGCTACGTTTCTTTCCAACGCTTTCAACCCACTCTCTTGCTCCGATAAGAAAAAGAAAAAGGAAGACTAACATAATTGCAATGCGTTGCACGAAAAATTAGTTTCAGTATATTAATTATAATTTAGCATCGAAGATACGACTTTTATTATTTTAATGCAAGTAGCCTTTTCACATAGCGTATGAAAATTGTTGCTTGTGACTGTATAAAGCATACATGTAGTGTTTAATATTTATTTTCAACTTGCTCTTACCTATTATTATTAATCGTTTATCATTCTTCGAACTACATTTTCTAATTATTTCCATTCTTAACAACTGAAGGAAAAAACTGTAACGTTTACAATTACAAGTACCTAAATCTTCCGAACTAACCTAAATTCCCAAAGCACGCGGATTCCGAGCGTACGTAAACCTCGGGCAGAGTCGTGACTGAACCGAAATTCCAGAAGAACGTTGCCAGCGCGATGAACGAGGCAAGTAAAATTAATCTAAATTAAGTAATAATTTAGCCAGCAAAGGACTCGATGCCTAAATAAGAACAAGACAATCCCCATTTTAACGCATCTCTCTTACTCTTCTTTGACCCAAGGGTACGCGCCATCTGCTATCCGTCTGCTTCGGTTAATTAATTGACCAGCTTGTCCCTGCCGCGACTCGCGTTTCGATCTTTTTCGTCTCGTACGCCAGTCAGCCGATAATAATAAATTCACGACAGCGAAAACCACCGTTAAATCATCGATCTTTCGCAATAAGTGATTAGTTAGACGAATACAGGCTGACCACTCGATGGATTTTGACATTTTGACGCGACACCGGGTTGATGATTGAAAATTCGCTGCCATGCTTGATGGATGTGGTTAAACGTTCGGTGAAGGCGTGTTCGAACATTTCAATTATTCGAGAATTTCTATTTTAAGATTCCAAATTGATCCTAATCGATGATTTTTATTGAAATTTCTATTAATCAGACTAACATTTTCCCATATTTATCGCTGCTAGGATTGTCACGCGATTACAGGAAACGCGGAAAGTGCAAAATTGCACAGAATGCGAATGTAGAGAGATATATGAAATATCCAAGCTACGGTGTTTTCTATGATACTAGGTAAACCAGTTTTCCACTACCGACCGAGCGGTCCATCAAAAAATGTTGTAAAGTCTACTTGTAAGTTAATGTTAATGTCAAGTAAATAAATTCCACTGTCTGGCACGTGCACGAGTTACAAATACGAAGCTTGGTTGCCTGTCACAACCGACGGAGAGCCACTGGCCGTGCAATTCTCATAAATCCCATTTGAGCCGAGAAACGAGAGATGGCCGAGCGACGTGGAATCAAATAGTCGTAGTCGAGGAACGAGAAGAGCGGAACTAGGCGCATAAATCGCGCTGCAACCGTCCGTTTAAAGGGTATTCCGCGCGCGAGCACGCGTTAATTGCCGCGGACAAGTCGATCGTGGTCCTGAGTCGGCGATAGCGGGTTAATTAACCGAGGTGTCAAAGCGTGTCGTGCAACGCGACTTGTTGCGAGTACGTTCTTCTCCACCGTCGTCCCATTCCCTTCTTCCAACGGGACGTTGTCCGTCTGCCAGCTGGGCTCCTGGCCAACTTTTGCCCCCCTGAATCTGTTTGACTTCCTAGATCATACCTGTCCACGGTCTACCAGACGTGTAGCGGTTACCAAGATCTCGCAATCTCGTGTAAACTGTCATCTATCGAATCTTTTATTTCCAGTCCCCTTTTTCGCTATTACGCGCGTATTACGGGAAACGTACGCTAAATCATCCTACTTGTCTATACGCTCTACTTCTTAATCCGTGAGGCAAATTGCGTAATCAAAAATAATAGTCGTTAAACGTTTTGGTACAACGAATATGAAGTAACACAGGATTTGGACGAACGATAAAATAAAACGTCTTCTCGCTTTTTCATTTTAATCCACGTACTGGATCTTCGCAGCGATTATCCTATATAGGAATTAAATACGTAGAAATGTGTGAATATCTTCGGAGGGCATATGCTTTGGTACCATAAAGATGAATGTTTCGTAGCCACTGTGTGTGTATTTATTTATTTATTCTTCATAATGAATTCCCTCCGATCTAGAACTTGTAGTTACGTTTCTCTGGTTTACGCTTGCAACCATCGTGCTTAACATCTTTCGTACCGAGCGTTTAGACCTTATACATACACGGCTTGAACTTGTCGAATTCTCGCAGCATCCATACTTCAAAAACATACAGATTCGAACAAAAACATAGAATATAAAAGCCTAACGATGAACGCTGAACTGTAACACATATGTATAATATTGGCTATATGTATATAATTGAAAGCTGCAAATAGTAGGTCTGACATACTGTAACGGTGTTGGCTGACGACGCATCTCGTGAAAGAAAGAGCCCCTTGCGTAAACCGTGGGAGAACAGACTCGTGGAATATCGGTTGTCAAACTCCTGACAGCGAACGTCAGACAGAGAGAAGCTGGTCGTTTTCATTTCGACGTCCAGCCGTTCTCCTCTCTTTGTGGCCTTGTCAAATCTTCACCAGGGGAACCGTCTAGTATACGCTCTAGGCTCTAGACGACGACAACAACGTTTCTCGATGGAACGTATACATTTGTCTTCCCATTATCCCTTTCGATTTCAACCATTCTCAAACGATTCTCCTCCTCCTGCAGGAATTTCAAATCGCTTAACGTAAAAAGGTTAAGATTCGTACCTTAAATTTAAGATTCAGATGAAATTTTTCCAATAGAATCCAGAGTTCATACTTTGCGTCAACTTATCGCGCGAGCTGTCAGCGAACAAAGTGTATTTACGATCGGGTCACGAGTTCCGTCGTAGATGAAAAAACAATAGTCGCTGCAAACGACTCATTTATTTATTACTCATTTACAGAAACGGTGTTTTACCGTCTAAACACGCGAAGCGATTCGATCGTTTTTAACGCGCGAACGTTGATCTCCGAATCTTGATATTCTCCCAATAAGTACGATTATTACGATTTCCAAACGCGTATTAATAAACGCCACTGAAAATAACAATTTCCTCTGAGCGTCTCTTTTTCTCGAATTGCTGCGCGAATGGACGAGACGATAAGCGAGTTTCGACTGAGAAATCCTTCGGTGTTTCGTCGTTATCCCCCGGCGAGAAGAACTAGGGTGTGTACTTTAATCCCGATGAAAAACATCCACGTTTTTGTTCCTCTCTCTTTCTTATTTGTCATCTGTTTTCGTTGGAATTCTTCTTTTTGCTCGCGGTGGGGTTGAATAGAAAATTTCTATTATTAATCGCAAGGACAGTTCAGCGAGTGTTGTGAATTTATCTGCAGATGGTCGTTGCGATAGGAATTGAAATTTTGTAGCCGTATTGCGTGCTAAATTAGTACTTTACTAGTACGTGTTTTCTACCGACAAGGGTGCTTTTAATACTTTTTTTTTTTTTTTTTTTTTTTTATGGACGAACAGATACTCCGAATAATCCAAAAATATTGTACAAAATTACTAACATATTAACGATATTATAAAAAAAAACGAGAATCGAAAAGGACCGATAGTAGACGAAAAATAAAACCAAGCGACATAAACGCTGGGAGGAACGTAATGAGAAAATATGACCCCCAATTACGTTAGGGGTAGCTAGGCGTAATCGAACGGCGAGCCTTCGATCGTCGCGTTGCGCCCTCTTAGATCAGGCTGAGATACTCGTAGGGATCATCGTAAATCAGCTACTCCATCGCGTGACCTTCGAGTCGACTGCATCACAATATTTCTTTTTCCTGCAACAGTTTCCTTATCGAGTAAACGCGAAAAGTACGACGCGAGTATGTTTAGGGATGGATTATAAAGGATAATTGTTCCCGTGGTTGCACAGAGGGCTAATAAAAGGTCGATGAATTTATTAATCCGTTGAACTTATAGTATACGTAGGCTCGGAGCGGAGATGTTTGTTCGCGATTAGATTCGCGAGTAAGGTTTCTCGTATTATTATTACGGAATAAAAAAGTTTATAGACCGTTCTCTTTCGCATTTGAACATCAAATTACGAAGAAATCAATTTCTCCTCCTTATTCGTAATTTCCAAAAGTCCACAGGCAAAGTTGTTCGCGAATCAAGACCGCTTTTTGCTTCCTTTATTCTGGTATTCTTTATATTATTACGATTCTCGCAATTTTTCATTTGGAAAATACTCGAAGAACACGAGTCATGGAAAAATTGCTCGTCTCAAGTGAACTAAACTAAATCAAGTAACAAATACAGTTAAATAGAAATTACATCAGATCGCAGTAACCACGCTGAATCGTCGCAAGTTTCGCGAAACGTTCCCATCTAAAACTCAAACGTGAAATTCCACTACCATTGGAATAACATGCACGATACATCCGTAGCGCGTTCCAACTATTCGCCCATCGCGAACAGCGTGCACAATGGACCCATACACTCGTTCACCGCTTCTGCAGACTGCGAAACCCCCGATTCCAGGTTCCGTCAAAGGAACCAGCCGCGTTTAAACCTACTCGACGGCGTTTTTCAGCGTCCCGCGAATTTCGCGTCGAGTGCACCGCCTCCGAGCGAAACCACGGGACAAAGGCTGGTGGATGGGGGGGAAATCGAGAAAGAAACGGAAGCCCGCGGCGTCGTTCGAGCCCTTCTTCGAATCGTCGCGACGCCATGATGCGGAGGTACGCGTCTCTCATTATCCTCGTGCGTGTTAATTAATCGCGACACGCGACGCAGCCTAACGACCATTCTCGTCTACGCGAGATTAAACGACCGACGATGAGTCAAACCGTGCGGGATGAGACCGCACCATTGGCCTTGAGGTGAACGAACAAGCGAGAGGGGAGGCAATATTTCGGTTTTGGACATGTCGTTCAAATTACAGTACTCTACGATCGACATTAACAAATTAACGACGCTTAACGTTTCAAAATTCTACGATTTTATCATTCTGTAATCCGCAATCCGCGATCCGCAATTCGCTAACGCCCGTTCTTATCACGCAATTCCGTCGTTCAAGAGACAGAATCTCACGATGACTCGAGTTACGAACAATCTCATTTTGAACTAAATTTAAGTTTGTTAGAAGTGCCTGTACGTCTGCAACCCACCTTGCACCGGCCTATGTAAGTAGGTATTTTGTTAGGCGAAGGATCTTTACTTTGAATATCTATACATTTGTATATTTTATGTAATCTATGGACTTGCGCGCCTTTCAATTTTTTGAATTCTAAAGATGAACTCAAGATCGAATTCTAAAATGTCGAGGCTTAGATGACTCGAATTAGCCTATACGCAGCTCTGGTTTGCATCGATCGATGTCGTCTACGACTTGTATACGACTTGTATTGTTCCACAAATAAAACACGATATATTTCCATATGAAAAATACGACCTCCGCGAACGAAACGAGTTCATCGGCAAGTACAATGAACCAAACGAAGACTTCATCGACGAGGATATCCATTAACGCACACGCGCCACGATGGATCGCGTTTAATCATCGTTGTGTATCGTTAATATGCAGTTGCATTAAGTTCACGAGAAACACAGAGAGAAACAACGATGACGCGCGGATTCTCCGTGCAAAATCCATTGTTCGGAATTGTATGGTTTCGCAGACACCCTTTACGATGATTGATAATCGTTTTGCACCGATGCCTGCTCGTATATCCGAGTATTAATAATTCTAGGGTTTCGAAACAGTTCACGGCGCCTTGATTACCTAGCAAATATAGTACGTACTTATTTGTCGGCAAATACGCGTTTTGCAAATGATTAATCGATCCTCGCGCGACTTCCACGCGAGATATCGATTTGCAATTTTCCTACATTCGAGCTTTCCGACGTCATCTTTTTTATACTCTTTCCCTTTCCTTTCCTTTCCTTTCCTTCCTACTGTTTGCTTACCTTCGAACCGATCGACTTTCTTTTCCCTTGTTCTCTTACTTTTATATCTTTTCTTCTCTTATTTCCAATCTTACATCGAATGTAAAAAATATACGTACATGTACAGTCGAACGTTCGTTAAAGCAGAACAAAGTGTTTAAAACTGGGCCGAACGACTCGAGCTGTTTGGAGAAGTCGAAAGAATCAATTTACCGAACGGCGCGTGAAAAAGATTTTGGAAAAGTCTCTTTGCTCGAGCCTAGATTCCCGTCAGTCGTATACGCGTTGAAAATTTCGTCAGATAAAAAAATTGTAAGAACTTTTACGATTGTACGAGTTTGTTCTCAATTCTGAGCAGTTGCAATTTTTTTCAAATTCTTCACTCACGTCAGCGAATTAATTCTTCTAACTGGTCACAAAAAAAAGAAAGAAAGAAAGAACGAAAGAAAGAAGCAGAAACTCTAAACTCTCAGAAGTTAAAACTCCGTTTCAACGAGTAGCCGAAAATTACGAGAGTGACTGCACAGTATGTACTATGCGTATAATTCACAATTCGTTCTTCCTTTCTAGTGCACCGAGAATGTCTACACGTTTTAGCACGTTTAACGGGACCACGCGAGAAAACAGAGAAAGGCATTGTGCAAGGACGTATCTACGTACATATTTGCCCGAGATAACTAGTGAATGAGTCCGTTTATCGAGTTTCACGCTTCTATCTCTTCCTTTTCGATTCAACGCGACTTTACTACGAAGTTACGCTCTCGTTGCGCAACTACGATCCCATTCACGTGTTTGCATATCGTATCGGCGCTAGCGTGCAAACCGATGCAGTAACTTTCAGTTGCTTGATATATTTAAATTAAAGATAAATATCAAACCACGTAAGGTTGTTACAGGAATTCGTTCGTTGGTCCAATAGATTTTACTTTTGACTAAATGAAATTATTGCGAGAATTCAATTCGTTATATCGATTTTCGTTCGATCGTATTAAAATTTCTTTCCAACCAACTATCACGCGTAGTTTTTAAAAGCACACGATCGCGGGCTATTTCATGCATTTATGGGAAATGTGAAAGTGCAAAATTTCAGAGAATCCGTATAATACGAAAAGAAAAGTATCCGAAGATGCATAATGTGTGTGTGTGTGTGTGTGTGTATATATATATATATATATAAGCGAATTATTTCAGGTATACGTACAATGCCTTTTGTTCGTTAATCTTCAGCAGCAGCCGGTTGATCGAAGGCCGAACGAAACGGGCAGAGTTTCAACCAAAACGTTTTCCAAAGAAACGTTCCCTAATGGCCAGCATGACGTTTATGACACCGCGGCATATAACGGCGACACGGCTGACGCGCCTGATTTTATTGAACCAGCATACACACGGTCTAAGGAAAGTAATTTATCGCTGGTCATCGTCTGCTTAAACCAACAAGGAATAATTTGTTGCGTCACGCTACTGGACATTGTCCCTAGGAATATCTTTGTCTCTCTATCACAGAAAACGGGACGGATCGTTGTATGCAACGTTGTAGACCTCGAACAGCCTATAAAGATGTCTGGGGGAGATTAGAAATAGCGATTTGGAAATCGATGCGTGCTTTTAGCTCTCTATTCTTATTGCTGGTATCGTATTCGATTCGTTTTTCATCTCGCTTGGGAAATTGACGAAATTTCATTTACAAGATTATTGCTAGAATGTATAATTTTATAATGAAATATATTCGACCAAATATTTAATAAAAAAGAACATCGTTAATGATATTTAAGGAAATTTTAACTTTAGCAAAAGTCTTGTTCAATAGAAAATACGTACGAATCGTCTTTCAAAACTGATCATGTAAATAATTTAGTCGATTTTTGTTATACACTCATAATGCAGACAGTTATATGTATATCGATCATTAATCGAAAACGAATGAATTCGTGAACGGAACAGCATCGTTTTATTATTAACTTACTGTTACCGGCTGCATGAATAATTTAATAAATTTCCGTTTTCCATTACGCGTTGACAAATTCACGGATCGGATTTGATGCCGTTCCGACTGCTTGATTTAACGTTGCTCTACTTTCGATAAAAATAAAACAAGAGGGGCAAATAAATATTAATGCGAAGAAAATTGTACAAACAAACGATACGTTTCGGCTTCGTCGAAAGCTAATATCGCGATGAAATCTCAAAGTGAATATCAGTCGATGTTAATGACGGGGAAAAATTACGAAACAAAGAGTAGATAAAATACAAGCGAGTGTTTGACCGGTATGATTTCAAAAATTCCAAAGGTGGGACTACGATTTCCGGTGATGGATGTTGAAATCAAGAAGCATAATTGTAGTTATAATTGCAACTATAATACGACAAAATGAGAAATGTTTCGATACAAGAACTGGTACGATAGTTTAATCGGTTTTGGTAACAATCGTTTTTTGTCGTTACCGATAACCACTATCGATGAGAAAACTTTTTTTTGTTTGCCGATAATCGTTACAAACGACGGAATTTTTTGGTTTACGACAACCATTATCTGTGAGAAAATTTTGTTCTGCCCACCGATAATCGTTATTCGCGAGGGAACTATTTTTTTAGCATGTTGATTATTATTAGTTATATTAATGCAAATTTATGGTCGATAACGATAAAGAAAATTTTCTCACTGACCATGGTTATCGATATATAGAAATATTTTCGCTGTTCGCTGAAACACTGTTCGCTCGTTAGCGATCTCCCGTTCAAAGGAAAACTGTCTTTTCGTCGATTACATTTGTCATAGAAATTTAAAGAACGACCGTCGTTTCTAACGCCTTTTTTCGAATATTCTCTTCAAATACTCGCAGTCACTGTAAATCGAACGAAATTCCATTTTCTATTCGGGCGTGTTGGCAATTTTGGACGAAATTCTGCCTGATAAAACGTTACGGACACAGCGACACGTGGCTGCCCCTGGACAGTGCATCGACTTCCGGATCCACGTTTCCATAGGCAGCAGGGCGACCTCTGTACGAGTCGAGGCGTTCCCGGCCCTGTGTTTATTCGGAGCACGGTCGTTCATTACCCACATGACAATATTGGCTGATGGGAATTGCTTGTATCCCGTGATACGCACCATTTGATATGCGGGCCCTCGCCTCGCCAATCCGCCGCGACTTTTACGATAATTCCGCGATCCTCCGCCATTGTTGCTTGTTTCGCAACGTTTACGGGAGACGTTGCAACCAGGAGCCGCGGTTTTCAAGCCCGTAGAATCGCGCGTTTCGTAAAATCGAAGGATTTAGAGAAACAAAGCGCATAGAATAGTTTCGAATTTTCTAGCTTTGACGTATCGTGTTCTACGACTAAAAGGATAGCATATACTTAACTTTCTACCATATTATATTATTTATGTGCTAATCATACGACTCCGATACACAGCTGACCATGAGTAGTAAAGTATTTGTATTTTCGTAATGTCGCTAATTTTCCTCGTATTCTTCGTATTCTTTGTCAGGCGAAGAGGAAAGTTGGAGGAAAATTTCGGGCAGCGATTAAATTACAAAACAACAGGTTAAAGTGTTACATAAACGTCGTTGTAACGTTTAATACATTAAATAATAACATCTGCGCTAAACCTAACAGAAGCGTTATGTTCTTGTCACTGATAAAAGTTCTATCGGTACGCAGGTAAGCTCATAAATCACCTGAAATATCAAGTCTACCTACCTCTCCGGCAAAATACACCTTATAGTGTCTACATGCTGTGCCCACTAATCGCAAAACTTATATAATAGCAGAACTAGTCGGGCTGACTTCTAATCTGCATATGTATATTATAGGAAATATTATGAAAGGAGACAAAATTCCCTTGAGACGAACAAGAGAGAAAAATCAACGATACACAATCGCCGATAAATCGCTAATTAATAGAATAAAATGTAAAAAAAAAAAAAAAAAGAAATAAATACTGTAAGATTCCTGGAAGAGATAGAAATTTTTGCACCGCCTATAGAAGTATAGAAAACTAGTTATTTATAGATTATTTATCAGCATTAGCCAAGATAACTGTTCTAAATTAAGCATGTAAATACGATATAGCGTATAAATGTAAAATACGCGCGTAACATTACGATCGCTAATGCCAAGCGATGCGAGACAAAACGATAAGAACGAAACAGAACAGAAAAATAGGAAAAACACAAAAGATTACTCTTTCGCTGATTACTCGGTTAAATATATACTCCGACGAGCACAAACGATAATACATGATATTTATTTCAGCGTGTAAACAATTTTGCCGTAAACAACGACGAGCCGAACGTTCGGTCCGTTCCGGAAAATGAATTACCGAAACGTAACAAAAGACGGGAAAACAATATTCCCGAAACGTTTATTCGATACGTCGCATACAGCTGTAATTAACGCTAATTTCATGCCACGTACATTTCGCGAACGGTGCGGCAGGCGATTTTCGTAGGATCGCGATGCTTTTCGTGCGACACGCGTTAATGAATAAATAATTCGTTCGTCCAGGGACAAACGAACGATTCCCACTGCGGCCTCTCGCGAAATAATAATTATAATCGAGTTGCATTTTAGTTTATTCAACTCTTGCATATGAAAACTCCCGTGTGTGAGAGTGCAGGGAAAAAAAAAACAAGCTGAGAACGATACTCTCGGTGATATAATTAGAGAGAAAAATCGTTAGGTCAATTTAATTCGAACGTACGCTCCGATTCTGCGTTGCATTCCGGCAATCAAATTGCTAATTTATTTAATTCTCTCTATTTGTTTATTAGCTGTTCGCGTCACGAATGTTAAATAAAGAAAGAATATATGTACACAGAGATGAAACACCTGTAGATATCCTTTGCGAATATGTTATGCGCGCAAACGAAACATTTTGAAATTTAATTTTTCCTGTAACGGGACTCGTGATTATTAATTAATTGGACAGATTGACTGGAAAACGTTCGAAGACGGAGTAAACATCCAACTTTGTCCACGTGTCAAAGCAGAAAATTTGATCCATAGCCGTAAACTCAGTACCGAGCGTACGTGGATCTCGTTTGCCGTCATATTGGAAACTAATCGAGCGTTCTGTCATCATCCAGGTGTTATCAATCTCGATTACCGGCCCAACGACGAATAGTAAGTAAGATCGTAACGGATGCTTCGATTAAGATCAAAGTTACTGCCGAGTGGACTGCCAAATGTTGCCATGGAGATCGACCACACCGACATCAGTCAGCTACTCTTGCGTGAGTGACGTTTACGTAATCCTGAGTTCATTATGTAAATCTCCGTTGATTGGTGTCTTGATCAAATAGACTGGCAAGTCTGCCTATAGTACTTGGAATTATACGCACATATGGGAAATTTGACAGCGCAAAAACTCATATTATCCGCATAAGACGAAAGAATATCGGACCTACTTTCGGTAGTTTGCCATCTTACCACCAGAGGGCTGATATCCTAAGCCACGCTTACACCAAGTTTCCCTCTAAATTTCCCAACAAAACTCGCTAGGTAAGACAATTTTTTATTCGCAATTTCCTTCGTCTCCGTTGCAACGATGAAATTTAATAAAATTTGATAAAACCCGTTATTCGAGAGTTCCGTTACTTCGACGTTCTATCAGTTCGGATATGAGAGAGTTTACCGTACGAGAGATTTTCTAAGAAACAGTGGCGCGTTGCTCGAAGGAAGAAGGAATCGACCACGCCGAAAGCTCGAGATCGCGAGCATCGTGTCAGCTGCGAGCGTATAGGGTTTGATCGCGATTCGGTGGCTTTTGCACGGCGGAATTTGCATCGAATATGGCGGCTGTGAGCCAACGCTCGTGCGCCAATCATCGGACGCAACCACGTTCGTATAAACAGGCGAACGATGTAAATTATTCGAACGCGAATTTCTGATTCCTCCGATAGGCACGCCGAGTTTATCCATATTCGAGAATCTGTCGTTCGCTATCGCGGCCGTCGATGCCTCGTGCGAGAATATTATCGTCGTTCGTCGACGTGTTAATTGGCTTCCTTTTTTACAAGTATACGCTACAAACACACGCCACTGGTACGCAGATCGCACGGAAGACTCGGAGCGAAACCGATCGCAAAGTCGGATAAACTGACTAAAGATACGTTCGAAAGAGAAAATCTATCAGCCGTTTCCTAGAACTCTTATACTCCACTGTCGCGGCGAGAAATTCGCGTTCTTCGATTGCGCGAGCGATCAGACGCGAAAGCTCTCGGAGAGAAAAAACAAAAATCCGCTTGAACAACCGGTGCCGACGTTTTCGAAGGCAGGCCAACAAATCGAAATTGCCGCAAGTCCCCCACGGGGTCCGAATCGTCGATGAGAAATAAACATCGAACAGGAAGAAAAACAGAGAAAGACGAGACATAAAGTATGCATTAATCGGCAAAGTATTCGATTTACGCTGTATTTCGTATTTTACGCGATAAAAACCGTAAATGAAAATGCAGAAGATATTTCGCGCGACAAGTATCGTCAACGATGACTTTTCACAAGTATCGAACGTACTCTTTTGTTCATTTCATTTCGTTTCATTTTTATCGGATAAAATACAGAATACGAATCCAGAGCCAAGTGGCTTAATTCGAATCTGCCATCGTCGAGTCACCGAACCATTATCGATTCGAAGCTTGAAGATTAACCTTCCATTTTGCTTAACTTTCCCAGGACCGGATATTCCACGTCGTTAAATTTCCCTGAAAAATCACTCATCCTAGACTCCCTCGACCAATAAGAGAAGCGAAAGAATTCGTTTTCAGCCCGACGATGACCGATGCTCTGACGCTCTGACTAGCTGTAAACCCGAAACTCCGCTCTTTCCAATAGCCATTTTTTCTCACAAAAGGTATCGCCAGCTCGATCGATACCGATTCCAGTTATCGTTGTAATTTTCCTGGCCGACATTCTCCACTTCCGACGTCCTCTTTTTAGCCATCGAACCAATAATGTAGCGTGACACGCGTGACACGTAAAACCGAGAACAGGCCTATGACAAATGGTCGTAGCAGCACGCAAAATGGACGCTGGATATAAATACGTTCGCAAGCTGCCGCGCAACCGATACAAAACCATCTATCGTCCTAGGCGAAAGAAAATAAGATTTAGCTCGATGCATACGACAACTTTCGCGCAAGTTTTATCCAAATCGAAGATATAGAACAACAGCCAGATATAGCCATCTCGTTTGCCACGTTCTTATTCCTAATCGACCGAGTTTTATCGAGATTCGTATCTCGTTACTCGCGTAGCTGAGTAGCGTTCCTCGGAATCGGTGCGCATGCCTTGGGGAACGTGAACGAGAAAATAGGGGAGGAGAGGGGCCGAATGGAGGAAATTCGCGGTACCTGGTAATAGAATAGTAAATACTTCGTTAACGCGTTACTACACCCTGGTGCCCGACTGGTCACAGCGAAATCGTGCTACGGATTAAATGAACCGGACACACCCCGCGAACAATCGCCGTTCTTTTTGCTAACACACGCACACCAACAACGTATATAGGTTGACACAAGAAATACGCTTTTACTAGCAGAGAATTAGCTTTTGCGTTCCTCTTTTCGAGGCAATGACGCTTTCGGCTAACGGATCGTTCGTAACAAATAGGCTGCGGATATTTATACGTTTACGCAAGATTCGAAGGTACAAAAATGCAAGCAGCGACGATATCAAAAGTTGGCAAGTTATATACGGCATGAGCCAAAACGTAAGGGAAGGGACTAAATTCAGCGCAGTAAAGTAAGAAAAAAAGTTCGTACGAACGTACGTCCGATACGATCTCGTTTTCGAGTATAGCTAGACGTTACTTGCAATTAGATCAACGATTTCCTGCCAATGGATAGTCGTGCCGGTCTTACTTATCGATCAGCTCGCTCTTCGGATCCGAATCCATTGGATCGTTAGTTACCGAGCCGTTTAAAATCTCTTGTTTATGAAACGTGGGTCGACAACGTCGAAACTGCTCGTCAACGCGACGACCAAAGTTGCCGACAAATCCGTGTAAGCCGTTCGAACAAGTTCGACGACCTACGACGCGATGCATTCACGCTTCTCTATGGAAGTTGCGCCTGGTCACTTTGAGCAATTTCTCCGAACTTGGGCAAACAACTGTAATATTACGACAGAAAGCAAGCCGTTGCTCGAACACAGTCTCGTATCGGGCATACGTCGGTAGCAACTTTTCTTCTTATTTTAACGCGCTGAATCACCTGCTGCCGTATTCCCCGCGTCTCCTCGCACGCCCCGTACACGTAACCGATGATAACTTACACGTATATAGCCAAACACTTGTTCTCCGATTTTCGCCAAAGATATCCAATCTACGTCTTGCCCTGCAGCAATGAAACTTTGTTATACGGAAATCGAGAAGACTTTGCCGAGCCGACGCGAAGAATCGATCAGCTTTTGAAACGGGACGCGACCGCGTCCGCGAAAACGAAACTTCCGTGGACAGCTTAATGGCAATATCATTATCGCAGCCGGCCGTTATTCGCTCTAACAAACTGTTCGCCGCGATGCATTAATCTCTCCGGCCGATGCATCACCCCGCGCCAGCGTTTTCCTCCGCTATTGCGTCCAGTCGCTGTTTCGCCAACGCTAAATGCTACACATTCGTTACTGGCGAAAGGATGTGGTTCCAAACTGACAGTATGTTTTGCCATTCTCCTTTTTCGCTTTTCCTTGCTTTCCGTTTCTAGCTGGCGGTTTTGCAATTTTTGTTTATTTTCGAGCTGGCGTGCAGCCGGCGATCTTGGATTTTCTAAAACAGAGATCTCTCGCGCGTTCTCTTACGGCAGGATTAACGTTATCCTGAGAATCGATAGGACAAGGCTGTGTCTTTTGGACACATTAGAGCGTTCAGGGGTGAAATATCAGGAACGTAAGGGTGAATAATACATAAGGGAAGTCGGTCGAGAAAAAATAGTCCCCGTATTCTCGATTCACCTCGTGGTATCGTGGTCGAAACTTTTTAGAGCGAATACAAGTATACGCGAATACATATAAAAAAGACACCGAAGAAAATTTTGAACGATCTAAACTGGACTATGAGCCCTTGTACGTATTTCGCAAGGACGACGTGGCATATCGCAAGGACATCGTGGGATGCGTGCGTTGTAGCTTTAATTAGATAAAAACCATAAGATAGGTGCCCGTGTCGAGCCCATTGCGAGCCAATTCTGTACAACGATATTCTGTAAAATATTCTACCGGGGTAAATCGCTATTGCGCTTTCGGAAATTCGTTTCCGGGCATGCTTGCTCTTCGTTCTTGCGTCACCGATTAAAATCGTTCCGCGAATTAATGGTAATTTCTTTCAAGGATTCGACCAACTTCTTTTGGATTTTCCGACTTTTCTGAATTTTAAGGTCTTCCATCGGTTTTTCATATTTCGTAAGCGTTCTAAACGTTTTAAACAATCGTTTCCTGGCTTTTAGAGATTTTATCGTTATAAAACAAAGATTCATCGAAATAACAACAAGTGGTCGGCTCGTACGAGGAAAGAAATTTATATTAATAAAACGCGTATAATTAACGCGTACCATTTCAATTATGTTTTGTTATTTACGATATATTACACGATACATATATATCATCGTCGTTTTAGGATTTTCGTTGTAGCACAGGCATACATTTATTAACCGTATCCGAGTTTCAAAACGGAATGCCATAAAAATAAAACAAGCTTTTAATTCTGCAATCATCGAGAATATTTGCACAATTCGGAACAATTTTTCCACGTATTATTTCGGGAATTCTTCGTATTTGCGAGAGTGTTTTAGGAGAAATTATATCGATAATTTTATTACTTGATTCTCTCCTAACGTTTCTGAAAATATTATGAAAATCGCTGCAAACTCACCGTCTCCTCTCGAATGCTTACCTGCAACAGACGGAAATTAGTCGTTAAGAATAATTTACGAAAACCAGGAAATTATCGTAGACTATAAGAAGTAGACGAGAAAGGAAAGAGAAGCGGAAACAGAATGAAGTAACGAAAAAAGAGACGAAAGAAATTCCAGCAGCCTACCGAACCCAGGAAGTCGAACCCTCGTTCAAGGTTCGAGGTTAGCCGGTGAACTCGAAAAGCTGGAAAAGCCCGGGAACCTCGAACGAAAGAGGGAAGCAGCTGCGATCGAGTAAACGAGGTGGTCGTTACAAGTCATAAAGCAATCCTCTGGCTAGTAATTCACTCGAGCCGCGTTTCTAGACGCTTGTCGTCGGTGGTGATGCATGGCCGCAGCCGCTCTGCAATTAGTTTCTCGCGACAAACAGAGCTTTAAAAGCGGACATGTTTGCAAATGCTTTCGAATAGCTGGCATTGATAACTCGATCAGGTACCACATACCTACCATTGTACTTTTTCCTGTAGTCTTTTTTCATTTTCTTAAATATATTCGTTCTAGACAATATCGAATACGTTTCTCCGCTCTCAACTCTGTTTGTCGATAATTAATTGAATCAAGCGAGAATTAATCGAAGCAAGAAGAAATTTCCCCGAGACCAAGTTGCCCTGTAATTCCATAGGAGAACCGATGAAACCTATCGACAATTCGAAATGTGCGTTCCTTTGATCTCTTGTAACGTCTCTTTCTTAACGCGACCGATATATATCGAATTATTTCGATCGAACTATATTCGATAGATTGTGTCAAATTTTAGCGATACGTGTCTTAAAAAAAAAAAAAAAAAAAAAAGAAAAATTGCAGAGCCAACGTTCATGCTCTGATACTTTATGTATACGTAAGAAGCCCGTACGCACAGCTTTCGCGACTGACTATATGTATTCGCTCGACACCGAACCCCTGTGTTAACCCCTTGCCTTATGACTTTTTTAGTAGCCATTAATACTTAAGCAACCGTCAGCTATTCGCAGCAGTAACGCGCCGTGACAGATGCAAAATATTGGAACATTATTTAGTAATTTGGAACGGTGTTTGGTAATCCTCGACTCGACGAACAGGAAGCTCGAGTCAGAGGTCGGACTAAACTTTGTCATAAAAAGTTTGCCAGAACTTTGTCGAATAGGAACCACGAGCGTGATTCGATATTACAGGGTAACAGGTTAACGACGAGTTATCGTTCGAGTTGTCGAGACGAACGATTTGGAGGGCGATCGTTATTCGTCGAAAATTGACCAATTGTTCGTTAAATAAATGTCTTTTTTATTAAAAAATCCTGTAGCAATTCCATCGAGATGAACGGTTTCTGAAATATTTACGACGATAAAAAAGTTTTTATACCGATAGCAATTCGTAACGGTTGGAACGTTCTTGTATAATTTATTCGTTTATATATTTATCACGAAGTCGCAACGTTTGGAATAGTTGATATATTCGTGGATGAACCGTTTGATCGTTACTAGACAGTTACATATGCACCGCATATCGAAGGGATTAGGTTAGAAACCGCACGAAAACGATTCAGTTTCGTCTTTTTGCTCGCGCCAATTGTGTTCGAGGATGTGTACGAAATTGTTTGAAGATTTACAAGCCTTGCAACGTACATATAAATCCTAGTTTCTAATGGAAGCGAGATTGTTGGAACGCGCACAAATTTTAGCCAATCATTAGCAACCGTTGGCAAATGCCATTCTATTTGCGGTATTTCCAAAATTATCCGTTAAATGTTTCCGGCGACGCTGACAAGCGCAAAGAAACCAAGCCGCGTCACGAGCAACGATATTATTAATCAACTTCCTGGCCAAGTATCCTGCGATGAAACCGCTCTACTCGAAATTATGCATCACCGAGGAACCTTCGACCATCTAAATCCCACCATCCTTCCTGCGCAAATCCTCCCAACTGTTCGTCGTTTTCCAAAAATAAGCCCCGACTAAAGTTTCGTGCTTCCTAAATTCAAGCAACCCCTCGAAATCATCAAAACCAGCATCCCTCGACGTTTTCCAACTATGAAAACTTCGAGAACCATTCGATCTAACCTCGATCCGTCTTTTACTTTACGAAATTTCACTCTGCCATACGTTCGAAGGTACGGTTACTCGCGAGAGTCACTGGCAGAACAATTTTTAGCGCGATCTCTCGCGAAAGAAAGCCGATGGAGGTATAAAAAGAATTCGAGAATGCAAAGTGTTTTATACCTTTTCAAGTTTCTTGTGTTTTCGCGAAGCCTGTATAATTGAAATTTCACTGGCTCGATCTCGTAGCAGATATTTAAACGTAACCCGTTTGAAATTCGATTGCTTATCAAAGGCTTGATTCGAAACTACGAGAGCTCAAAGGTCCTGTGCGTTCGGTGTGACGCAAACCATAACGCCAGGACTGTGGTTACCGGCAATTAGAACGGCAACCTATTTTCACCAGGAGGCAAAAGGGAGGAACCTGGCGGCAGGGGGGTTGGAAGCAGGCAAGCAGCACGGCATAACTAATGACGAGGAGATAAACGGCTTGGCAAACGACGCGTAACGAAGGTGGTGCGGAGATTCCGCGTGGAAACAGACCGGAAATTCCCGAGGGAAGCCCCTTGTCGGGAAATTGTTAGGACCGCAGCCGGAACCAACTCGCCTTGAGTCGAGTAAAAGATAGAAGATAAAGATGGAGAGGATTCCAATGAAATTTTTAGCGCTATCTCGCCTTCGGTCGATATCTCGTAGTTTCCTCGTGTTCTTCTTTTTCTTCCTTTCCTCTTTTCTTTTTGTCCGTTTGGTCCATCTATGCTTTTACTTTTGGTTGCCTGTTGTGAGATGGAATTATTCGTAGTTCGTTAGTATACCGTTTTAACGCCAAGGGACCGACTTTGACTCGCAACAGAATATTCAAAACGCTGTATGTAAAGTAACGATAGCAAAGCATCTAATACAACACGTTGCAACAACTCTTTAACGACGAACGTTGTTCTTCTTTCGATATTTGTTTTATTTTTGTTTTATTTTAGCGACGATCCCGAACCATCTCCAAATTGATAACAGAAATGCAACTTGAATAGCTGCGACCCTCCTGACGAGGATACGCGGTGGTCGTTTGATAATAAGCGCGGTCTCGCGAATCGCTCGCACAAAAGACCATTTAATAACCGATAATCACCGCGACAGGTATATAAACGCGTGTTGTCGGTTCGACGTGTCGCGAGAGAGGAAGGAAAAGAAAAGAAAGAGAAAGAAGGGAAGATGGAAAAAAGGATCGTCCAACGATCGGGTCGAACGCTGCTTAACGCCAAGTAAAAACGGAAAATAAATAAACGTAAAAAGAACACCGCAAAGCGGTTGCATCACGGATTTGGTAATCTTACGCATTTCGGTCGATGCGAGCGGATTAGCAGTTTTCGTGTTTATCAACCTGCTTCATTGGACACGATCTCGTAAGCACCCTTTACATCAACGTGAGTAGGGTAATTAAGTCGCTGGATTAGCAGTTCAACTTAACAAATTTACCGCTTCGTAAGTACTACGGGCTGCTTAACTTTCCGCTTAATTCGATCATCAACGCCAGCCACTCGAAACGACGAATTCCTCTAATGGTGCTCGCTAAGTGGAGCGAAAAATGGCAAGAAAATGCTAATGGAATTAATAAAGAGACTCTGAATTTCAATAGGATCGAGAGGGATAACTAGAATTACCTGTTTACCTATTTACCTATTTATGGGACATTTATATTATCTTCTATTGTCCATTAAATTTATATTATCTGGAAAGTAATTGATTTCAATATTCGTTGCAAGTATTAATACGCAACTTTATTTTATACAGCTCTTTTGATCTTGATAAAGAAATAATACAGGATTTTTGTGAATTCTTCGGATACGCGAGAAAAGTACAGTTTCGGCATTGACTTGTTATGCGCGATGAATCCAAGCTTATCTGACGTTCTTAACAAGACAATAAATATACCGTACAACCTAAAAACCAATAAAATTAATAGTTATTACGATATAAATATGTATGAGAAGCCTACAAGGACGTGACGAAGCAAAAAAGTAGTCAAAATATTGAAATAAATCGAAAACATAGTGCACCGTTCTCTCCATATCACGGAACTTCCGCGCGTAAACTTTCTCTCGACAACGCGTTGTTTCCTAAATACGTAGATGGGAAATTCCGATATTAAGTTTGCAAACAAACACGCTGCGCAAATAGAGCAGCACATAGGAAGTTGAGGTTCCGCCGAACAAAAAAAGGAAAGAAAAAAAGAGAAGTGTGTGTGGAGTGACGCGTAATCGGCGTTAATGACGCCAAGGTCATGACCTTCGACCAACGAACGATGCCAAGAGACGTATCGATAAAAATGATCGTATTTGTCTCGCGTAACGTTCTTCGATTTTATAATTGATAAGAATAATTATATTTGTCTCGTATAGTTTGTTTTACACGTCTATCCGAATTCGATACCTGTGTCGATTCGTTGGAAGAAACGATGCTCGTAAAATATCGCACGCTTTACCTTGCAAGCAACGAATTATTCAAAATCGAAGTTTAGAAGAAAACAGCTGAAATTTTAATCTTATCTAAATTTGCTACAATTACGTTTGTTCTCGACCTCTACCCGATTCGTAAACACGTTGAAAAGAACACTTGTTAATTTTGTAGTTTCAGGCTTTTTGGATTTTCATAGCTTTCAAAGTTAATTTCGTCGCAACCTAAATAGTTAATTTTATTAAGAAGCGACTTTTTTTTAGCCAGAAAAAAAGATATAATTTTCGATTTCACGCGTAAATTCTCGGATAATAAGCCGATTCCATATCATCTTCCAACGAAACTAAATTCCGAGTTCCAATCGTCGTTACATTACCATTACCATTTAAAAAAAGAAAAATCTTTCAGCTCCGCTTAAAATTCTAAGTGCGTCCACAGCACGTACACGACTCTCGGAGCGCCATCACCGAACCACGAAAAGCGAATACACCTTGCCAAACACTCTGCCCGCGTAACAAACTTTCGCCAACATCCTAAGCACGCGCTCCAATCCCTTTCTCATCCGCTTCGTCAAACCAACAAACCAAACTTAACAACTCTCGTCCAACAAGCTCGAACATTCTCCTTCCTCGATTTAACAACTCCAACACAACCGTCCAGACCGTAAAACAGCCGTGAAAACCAAATGAAAAGAAGGAAGGAAACCTTTTTTCTCTTTTTTCCAGCTGGAAACATCCAGCCGGATCGATCAATGTCGTAAGAAACATTAAATGTCTATTAAAAAGCTCACAGTTAGCCTGATATCTCAATTGGTACTTGGGTATTAACGAAATCAAAACGCACTCGTAAATTTGCCTCGAAACATTTTTTTGATAAAGCCAATAGATAACGAGTTATTTCTGCGCATGTAGCAGGGAGTCTGCGTGGCCCTGCTCCGCTCGCTCAAACGTTTTTCCGTTAAACGCGGATAATTCTAACAACGCGCGGTGCGAAGGCACGTTGCGCGAAAACACTGGTAGTACGATTGCGTGCAATTATATGCGGTACAATTTGCTCGTCCGACGTCGAAACCTTAGCGAGTACGCTTAAACGTAAAACTCGGCCAAGCATCTTCATGGTTGAAGACGAAAACGTAGACCGATACGTTTCAGGAGAGATAAGAAGATCGTGGCTCGTTCGAGATATCAACTCGTGACTAGTTCTTTCTTCCCAGTAACGTAAAACGGCGGTAAAGAATTGCGCGCAACTTTGCCCGGTATACGTCTACGGTTCTGCGCGACTAGATCAATCGCTGTCACCGTTTAACGTATTAATTTACGACTTGTTATCGATATACCGCTTCCGGCTAGATACCGACCGCGTATGAATAAACAGTAAGCGCGATTAGGTGAAAAACATTGAAATATAACTTTTCTATCGAAGCGTTTAGTCCGATGTTCGATCCGGTCCGATGCGCGCGCAGCATACATTTTCAAATTCATCTTCCTCGAGAACGGTGTCGCGTGAGAAAAGTTTATTATCCGCATTTTCCACTTATTTTCTCTCGTGGAATCGCCTCCCACCCAATCCTACCACCTGCAACTAACTATCCTGCTAATTATCTCTGCCACTTATCGTGTCGCTTATAAATCGTCGTTCGCAATGGGACGATAAAAAAGGGAAAAGAATTTATTTGGTCGGTTCGAGACAAACGAATTTGGCGTCACACCGCGTTTCGCCGGTGAATCAGCCTAACCGTCTCGTCTATATAACTGACTAGATTCGCGCGATAGGGCGTTATTGTTCGTCTACGCGCGACTCATCCTCATCTCGTGCGTACATCCGTGTGAAAAGCGTTTGCAACCTGCGTCTACAATGACCGATAGATCGATATATAAATATTCGTTTGGCGTTTTCATGGTGTTTTTGATCGTTGTAAGCGGTTCGAACGCGTATAAGGCAAAAGTGACGACTCGATTCGGCCAGGTTCAGGGATTGTTGAGTAGAAGTACCAGAGGAAGACTCGTCGCCCATTATTTGGGCATTCCTTTTGCTCAACCGCCTGTGGATGATTTGAGGTTTAGGGTGAGTTTATATGTAAACATGTTTTACTATTATTATTATTATTATTATTATTATTATTATTATATATTAAATTATATTAAATTATTCGTATAACATATTCTAGTGTATTATACCTTACAGTACATCCTACTTTTTCCCCCTTTTTTATAGTGCTCGATAGTATACCGTATCTTTTCATCTTTGTAACATATCGTAGTATATTATGGATTAATTGTAATTAATATCGCGAAAGAAGAAACATTCTCAGGAATACGAATTTCCATAAAAATCCGTAGTTTGCCTGTAATAATTTTGGGGGCATGATAACAATTCTTTAACAGAGCCCCAGGCCATGGATTCGCAATTGGACGGAGACATTCTTAGCAACGGAATATGCCCCCATATGCGTTCAAGTGAACGAACAAGGCCGCTTCATTGGGGAGGAAGACTGTCTCTATCTCAACGTTTACGTGCCTCTGGTAAATATTTTTTAGCGTATTAAGCAAAAAAGCGAAGTAAAAAATATGAAAATAATAACAGTGGAGGATAAACGAGATAAAGGTGAATAAAGAGAAAATGGAAGTGGTAAAAAAAACACACGTAGGTAGATATCGTAAAGCGTAAAAATATGCAACTTTCCTTATCTGAAACAGCTACGTTGGTCCTGGCCATCTACCGCGATAAATTACCGTTACGATCGAAAATGAATAAGTTTCATATTCATAGTATAAGTATTTGTATCTTTTAGAGCCTATGGAAGTTTACGCTCGTACTAATTTTTCGAAAAATTTCTAAAATATAGAGAAAAGGAGCAGTTTGCACTAGTTGAACGCTAGCAAAGAATAGAAGAAAAGCAGAAAAATAACAAACGTATTAATAGAAGAAACAAAGAGAGGATGAAGAATAGAAAATGGGAAAATAGAGTGGAAAAGTTTATAGCGTCGAAAGAAGAATGTTCGCGACGTCGATTGGAATTTGTTTCGAATAAGCGGAGGAAGAATATTAAAATTTCGATACAAATCCTATTCGAAGAATTCGATCAGATTGGAAACGCAACGGTATACCGTTTTCGAGTCGATTCGCAGCGTGAAACGCAGAATTCGCGCGAAACTCGGAACATATAGCGGCGTTTTGCGAAACAAATGGAAGTTTTGTTGAAACGCGATCTCGATTGAGTCGCAAGGTCCGCTCTCGGTTTAATGAAATTTAAACGATTCAAGGCGACGCATTTTTCTAGTTGCTTTAAAAAATATCTCTCTTACTCTGTTCTAGGAACATTTGCAATAAAATCGTAGCTTGAACCTCGTTTGGAAATTTTTCGGAAATTCGATGGTCGGATAGGTTGATCGGGCCAACTAACGAATTAAAATAACATAATTCGTAAAACATAAGTTATAATATTAATTCGCGTCACGATACGACGATTACTATTTATGAGCTTTTATCGTTTTCATAGTTTCCGAGAAAACTCTACAACTCTAAACGTTTGCTTCGGACAAAAGAGAGATCCTAAACATTCGAATAAATCAACGAACAATGTCGAAGAAAGTATTTGTAGATTTCAGAGGAAAACGGAGATGGATACGAGGAGACAAGCGCACTTCCGGTCATGGTGTACGTGCACGGCGGAATGTACGCCACTAACGGTGGCAACAATCGACAAGTCCCACCAGAGTATATGATGGACCAGGATGTGATCGTAGTTTCCATCCAATATCGTTTGAATATTTTGGGTAATAAGAAATTCGAAAGTTTACGTTTTGTCGAGCGAAATTTGTAAGATCGAAAAATGTAAGATCGGCAAGCATGGAATTAACAGAGACGCGTAGAAGGAGAGAAAATTCCCCGATAATCCCATTTGCTGATATTCAATTTTTCAATTTCTCAATTTACTAATACCGTGATTCTCATTCGCGCAACTTTCCAGTACACCGATCTCCCGATATCCCAACATTCGATCGCACAACTTTCAGATCGAGTTTTTGCTAATATCCAGCTCCTAAATTGGCACGTTTTCCCGCATCGCGGGAATATTTTCCGATATGCCAGTTGGCACGCGTTCACTTCTCCCCATACCTACAGGATTCTTCGCCACGGCCACCAAACACAATCCAGGCAACAATGGTCTGAAAGACATCGTAATGGCGCTACGTTGGGTGCAAGAAAACATTCGTTGTTTCAATGGCGACCCAAACGTCGTGACTCTATGGGGCCACAGCGCAGGTGCCTCTGCCGTGCACTTGTTGGCTATCACGAACAAGACCGAAGGACTGTTCAACAGGTATGTTAACGATTTTGCGGAGGGACGTTCTTTTCCAACTTACGAGGCAACCCCGACCACCGACCACCGACCATCGACCACCGACCATCGACCACCGACCATCGCACGTTGATTTTGACCAAACTTTGCACTCGTGCCCGTTTTTCTTCTACGTACTCGAACGCGTATAAATCGTAAACGACGAAACAACGTGTCTAGAGATCGAATTAAAGAAAATTATACGTCCCTGCGCGTCCCTTTTCTGAAATTTTATTTTTTCTTCTGACAAATATAGACGCCTATTCGTTGTAAATACAAGTATATACTCTTTGCAATCGTCCCATCGTGGAATTCCACCTGTAACCGCGACGTTGATAATCTTCGTGATAACGATCTTTCGTCCAACAGTTTTACGCAATAACGGGACAAAGTTGGCATTAACGTGGCGTAAGCTAGCTCAGCTTTCAGGTGGAACGCCAGAGTTTAAAAATACGACATTACCATCAGGTACATCGTTCAAAGTGGAGTTGCTACTAGTCCCACGGCGTTGTTGCCCGCGCATTGGATAAGAATGTATTCTTTGGTATCGGCCGCATTAGTCGGATGTCTTCCTCAAAGCGAAGAGAAATATACGACGACTGCGCAACCGAACGTGACGCGCGAGCAAGAACAGAACGACGAGGGAGAGTTGAGCGAAGAACAAGAGGAGGAAATGATGCGATGCTTGAGAAAGCTCGACGTCAGAAGCTTCAGAAACATGATGGACTATCATGTAAGTTCCATGCAGAACTGCAACAGTCCTGCAACACCGATGATGGATTCTGCGCGTGGAACTTGCCTCGAGTTCCGTTGTTTTTCGCGTGCGCAATCCATCGTCGAAGCGGTTCCTCGATATACTACGGGACATCTTGTATATAAAAACGAGTCGAAGAACAAGTAGAACAAAATTCGTCCAAAGTCTTGTTTTCCAGAGATTCGAGATTTTCAAATTTGGCCTAAACGAAACGATTCTATTCTACGTTTCCAACTTACTCGTCGCTCGTTTGCTTCCACTTATTCGTTAGTCGAACAAAATTCGCATATAGCCGGACAAGCTCCGAAGCTCGATCTTCTAAGAAACGAAACTTCGAATTTTGGTTATTCCAAATTTTGGCCCATAGCGTAGATTTCCAGCCGTGGTCGACGATCGTGTAAACAATTCTAGATATCGAATGCTTCGTCGAGCTTTCGCGAAAATTTCGCTTCGTTAAAATTTTCTTCGTTGAAACTTTGACAAACAAGATAGTGCGGTGGAGCGGCCATTGCTGCATTTTCGCGCCGACGATCGAGGAAGAATCGGACGACGCTATCGTAACGGTGTATCCCTTGACAGCGATAAAGCAGCGCCTGTTCAGAGACATTCCAGCCATTATAGGGGTCACCAAGGACGAAGGACTGATGAAATCGATCGGTAAATTTCGAAGTATTTAAGAAGCTAACAAAATTTTGCCTCGCCTCGCAAAAATAATAACCAATTTACTTTATCGATAATCTTCTGTATCGTTATTCTTTCCAACACTTTTTCACTATTTTGACGATCTCTTCTCATTCGCTTTGAAAGAGACAACGAACGCTTTTTGTCTTTCTCGGATCGTTCTGAATAACGACTCTTTTCTCGCGGTATTTCATTTTTTCAACAAAGAATAGCAGATCCCTGCTCTTTTTCGCATATTTTTCGTACCGAATCGCCGCAAGTAGAATAATTCGCGAGGTATTTTTCAAAAATTACTTCATTCCGTAACAAGCTTGCTGTTCGCCGCGCGATCCAATTACAAGTTTTAATTAATTTTGAAAAAGTTGCTCGTTTCGATTTGAAGCCATCTTGACGAACCCAACCGCCGAGGACGAAATACTAAATGATTTCGAGACGTATCTGCTCTATTTGCTGGAATATCGCGCGGTGTCCAACGACACTTTGGACGCCCTTACGAATTTCTATTTCGATAACAACGTTACGTTATCAACGCTCAGAAGGAATATCACAGAGGTACGTGCGTATATTTTCAGTCAACGTTACTTCGAAACTTTCAAATAAGGTTTTTTCAAGATAGATAGTTGGAAGGGAGCCATACTCTTTGGAAAATTTGCTTCTTCCACAAATTTTCTACCTATTTAAACGCCGCTCTTTCAAATAACATCCTAAGCTAATAATTTCGCTGACTAATTAATCGATCGTGCACGTCCAATCTTCTTTGGCAAAATAATTCCATCGTCCGTTATAAATTATTCTATCTACACGACACGGACGACACGTCGTTAATTATCCGAATAATCGTGCGACGACCATAAGAATAATTACGCGATTCGATATTAACGAACAGGTTGCTAATAATTTTACAAATCCACTTACAAACGTGTCGATGTTATAGATCATCGGAGATGCTCTTGTCGTATGGCCAACGTATGAAACTTTAAAGTACCAATCGAACCTAATGAATTCGAGTACCTATCTCTATGTGTTTTCGTACGAGGGCACCTTTAGCGCGACTTTTGCCTTCACCGCGGGAGTTCCAAGACACTTTGGTGAGTATTTTAATACTCGTATATTTCCTGCTTTATCAGCCATATTGCTTCTAAATGGCGAATTTTTACGCGAGTTCGTATTTTCGAGAACGTCGTAATTCAAAACGTAGAACTTTGTGTCTCGTCGTAACGTATCATTTGGCGCAAAGTGACGGGATAAAAAACGAGCGATTTTTTGCCTCCTCGTATCCCATAGACGCGGAAACATCAGCGGCTTTCTAACTTGGCAAAATTTCTTTATCAGCTTCTTCGTCGAGTTTTATTTTACAAACTTTTGGAATTTTGCGACCGTGGTTTCTACGAATTTCCGAATTTTAGAACTTTGAAACTTGGGAATTTTTTAATGCTGAACTTTTCAAGTTTTAGGAGTTTGCGATATCGGAATTTTGGAACCGTGCGACATCGGATCGTTGGATTTTTGGAATTTTGGAATTTTAGGATTTCCAAACTTTGGTACTCTGGAATTTTTCCTCCGTCTTGACAAATTTTAAAACTATACACTCGTATACGTAAAAGTATCGCCAATCAAGTATAAAACATTTACATTTTTTTCTTTTTCTTTTTGTAATTGAGATTTTAACGATTTTAATGTTATTCTTCTAATCTTCTCATCGTACTGTTTATCAATTTTTATGTTTATTGGCTTACTAATACGTTCACGCGATTATCACACTCGTAACGATACGTAGGATGCAGCTACTTGATGCTACACCAATAACGTAGCGTAATATTTATTAAATTAACGAATTAAACGTGTATTTAGATATTATAAGAATATATTTGCAAGGGGGATGAACTTTATATTTTTCGCTAGAGTTAAGATTACTAAGGAAGAAATTTTTTATTTTTTATTTTTTATTTTTTATACGTAAAAAAAAAAACAAGGCCTCAAGCCGTGATATAGCAATAACCGATTCTTCCAAAGAAATTAACCACTAAATCGACAATGTGATACTTTTAGGAGTCTCGCACGTAGATGATTTAAATTATTTGTTACCAATATTCAACAAAGAGTTTGAAGATTACATGTTACACAATACAGAAAACGATATAACCATGATTAATATAATGACCGAGATGTGGGCCAGCTTCGCAACTAAGGGGTAACGGAAAATAAATATCTTTACTTCCTAATAACAAAACGCAATTAGTAATAGAAAATGAGAAAATATCCAATAATGTACCTTTCTTATCGAAAATACCTTGTTATTAAGCGTACCGGAGGCTTGGAGAGTGACACCATGGCCAGATTACAAGGAATCGCAAAAGTTCTTGCAAATTGGAGTCGGAAAACTTCCGGAAATAACGATAGAAAGCGAATTTTTCCCAGAAAGGATGGCGTTCTGGGAAGAATTATCCGCCAATTTAACTTACGACCCGGCAGCCGATCTTTATTTTATCCTAAAACAACCGATCGAAGACGATGAATTTGCCAGTAGCGGTGCTTCTCTACGATACGACGAAATAATGATTTCTTTACCGACGTTGCACCTGCTATTCGCCTACTTCTTGTCAATCTTGGAACGTAATTGCTAGTATAACGTTGTCAATAACAGAGAATGTATTTACGTTGTAAAGTTTACCATATAAAATTTGTTAAATCCATGACAAATTCATTTCTTTATACGGTTTTTGTCGATGCACGAACGATGGCAATTGAGCGGTAATTTATTCACCTTTTTCCTCCAATCTTCAAACATTTCTATATTCTGAATTTTATTTCATCTTTGCTTTACGTTTAACGACGCAAAGGAACGACAAAAAGAAGAAATATCGCGTACGTATGAATATTATATGGATAACCAGACACGTCGACCGAAAAGAAACATCGTTCGTCGCCACGAATGGACGAATACGCGAGTAGACGGAACAGAGTCGGATCAACAATGTAAAAGGATCTCCCAGAGGATCGTCACCGATTTTATTAAGACGAGGCCCTAATAAGCGAAAAGCGTAATGGAATCCGGCGAAAATTAAGTTGGCCGCGGCGTGCGGAGAATTAAACGCGTGCATAAAATATGCGCCAACGTGGCGTTCCTTCGCGCTCGGGGAAATTAATCATCCGGCCGCCCCCGTGTTTGTCTTCTTTCCGTTCCGTTCCCCTTTTCCGGCCACGTGAATTCCCCGCGTTTGCGTGTGCAGTAGCGTGCACGTCACCAAATTAAGACAAACGTTCTACCTTTCCTCGCTTTCTCTTCTCCTTCCCTTCTTTTTCTTTTTCTTCTTGCCTCTTCTTCTCCGATTTTACGGCTTTCGTAGAATTTTTATTTGTCCAATAAATCTTTGTCAGCGTTCGCGGAGGACGTTAAAAAACGGCCGGCTTTGGATCTACCAAGAGACGCTCTCGACCGTCGATTCCTGCAACGATTTTTCCTATCGAGTCGAAGAGTCGTACGAATTTTCGTATAAATCGAGGATTGGGCGGCTGAACGTTGACTTTGTTTCACCACGCAAAGAAGCGAGTATACGAAAAACCACGGGAACCGACAGAGACGGTAGCTCGGCTGAAAATCGACACGTTGTAGCCGCGATTCGCGCGTCGCCGAGTTTTCGAAAGGCACTTGGCCGTCTATGTATACGTAGTGCTTGGCCTCGCGTACACTCGGCCCGAGGAGGCTCGAAATCGCTTCGAAAACGATTATTCGACTGCTGGATAAACAGTGGTTCGTCGCACAGCACCCAACTTATTTGTCTATGCAAATGATCGATCAACGATGGCCACGGCCCTCGTGCCTTGTTTCGCTTCGAGTATCCGCGACCACCGTGTTTTTCCTCGCACCTTCGTCCCTCGTTGGCCAGTTAAAAACTACACCGGTTCTCGTGGTCTTTTCCATCGTGGTCGTTCTTTCTTCGGTTGACTTTTAACGATTCCTCGAACTCTTCGATCGGTAGAAACTTTTTACGAAACTTCGTTAATAACGGCGTGATTCGTGCCTAATTTTCATCAACGAGGATAAAAAAACGATCTATTCGATCGGTTACGAGCCAACGATCTCTTGCCCGTGTTCCCCACGCGCATCTCGTAATATAACGACATTTTACGCATACGAAACATCGTTGCAGACTCGCCTCTGCTTTCCCGCCAAAGAATTAGCCGTGTAACGCACCCGTGGCGCCATTATCACTACGAGACCATGTTTCGCGTCGAGTAACGAACGAAATTTCTCCGGCAATTGCCACGGCTTTCCAAGTTTCCAGTTCGTGAAATTCGGATGCTGTTCGCGTCTCGCGATAATGAGGTATTCGCGGATTCGACGTGCAACGCTGTAGTAAAGGTAAGCACGCGTGTAATTAGTAAAAGCCCGTGAAAATCGAGACGCGTCTCCCGCTTCTACGAGGCCCCTTTTTGCAAAGTAGAACAAGACGTCCGAGCATGCCGATCGAAACGAGTTTGCAAATCTTTCGAACCCTAAGAGTCCTAAAACTCCATGGTTACGATATCGAGTCTTCGCGCTTCGAAATCCTCCAGTTTCTAAACCATCGAACGTCGAAAAGTAAACGAACGTTCGGATGCTTTGTCGAGCCAGTTTGTATCTCTGTTCGTTACGCGCGTATCTTCGTTCGCGTATCAAAGCGCGTATAACGCATCGTTTAAAGGCGGAAATTCCGGCCCCGTCGTTAATTACTTTCTCGCCGTGGCAGGCCATTTCGTTCGATGAAACGTCTGGCGAACAACGGCAGCCGAGACCGTCCCAAGGCTCCCGGAATAAGTTGTTCTTCTTTTCATCGAGAACGTAATATCGTGGTATACAAGCCATTTCGTCGTCGCAGACGTTTAATTATTCGCCATCTGGAAATTGGCCCCGGCCGGTTTTCACACGCAGCGAATGATCGATCGCCTGTACGTCTCCTTCGAAACGTTTTCTTCGACCTACGACCAACGACGCTAGTTTAACGCGTGACAAACGATTTCCTGGGGGGACGATCGAGTTCCTTTTTGGCATCATTCTTTCCACACCGCCGAGGAAAACGTGTTTTTGTCGAGGGAAAATGACGTGTTTTTCTTACCATCTTCTTTGGTATTTTCGTACAAAGGAGGCGTACGATCATTTTGAATTTAGGAACTTGGAAATTATCGATTTTCGAAAATTGGACGTTCCAGTTAAATTCGATTCGCAACTTTGAAAGTTTGAAGCTTCATATCGAGGATCTTTGACATTTCTAAATACAGAGACACGCGCAAAAATCTGGAGACCTCGGAAATCTAAAAATTCACAGATAGCAAATTTATTTGCAAAAGATCACCGAAATCAGCTTTCTGGGGTTTCACCGCGCTCGCGAATCTAACCCTAACGCAGTTTTATACAAAAGTTTGGTAGGACCGGTGTGCAAATACTCGTCGTCAGCCACGGTATCGTATGCGAACGAAGCGACCAGGATCTCCGAAATTTCCCCGATTTCCCTTTCCTTTGCCTAGTTGGTCGATTCTTGCCGAGTAACCGAGCCGAACGGACCGATGGAACGGTCGCTATAATTTTCACGGCGGCGTGTGTCCGTCGACAGAGGCCACGGACTGCCATTGTTGGCCTTCGTAACGAGCGGCAATTTTTGCAGGGTCGAACAATGTGTCGCATTAGCGCATTGTGCTGGCCGGTTCCGCTCGTTCTGTCACGCGACACGACCATATCGTAATCGATGCTGGCCCGCCGATTTCCATTTCCACTTTTGCCGTCCGGTGGCAGTCGTTATAGCGGCAAGTCGGCCGACAATGTCATCGAGACGAGCGAACGTGTCTGGAATTCATCGACCGAACTGTTCCTCCACGGTTATTATATCGCGCGACCATCTCGAATAATTTGCCGGTAATTTGTGCGCGCGATAACGCGGCATTAAGCTTCCATGGCGGGCACTTTTGTCGCTTGCGATTAATTACGCGATTAATTACGATTTCCCGCCTTTTCGGCCGATCGTTCGTTCGATCGGTGTCGATGGATTTTCGAGTTTGAAATTTTCTTTCCGACAAATATGCTATTCCAACGAGCACGTTTCAAACATCGACGTCGAATCGGACGAAGCCGCGCAAACTTCGATTAATAGGGTGAATTCCCATGACCGTCGTCTTAAGTCGAGCGACGGAGGTTGCAACGTTACCCCGTAATCCGTCGCATCCCCCAACGAGCAGCCGGTGCAGCACGCTATGAGAAAATGAATATTTGAAAATCTGGAAGGATGAGGGGCGGCGTTATGTCCCCGTTAGCCTTCCCTAATCTCACTGTATCTAATTCGCTGGTACGATTCCCCGTGGGACCTATCCCGGAGAAATTTCGCCTCTCAAATCCTACGTATTTCCTTCGTTCGTATCGTCGAGGATCGCGAGTCGCTTTGTTCCCTCGTTCTCTCCTTCCAATTCCCTCCTTCTCGTTCCGATTTCTCTTTCGATTTATTATTTATTTTCGCTATCGCGTTACGCAGAATGTTAGCATTTTCGTTATTTAGTTTCTCGTTCGTACGTTTCTAGGATGAATTAATTTCTTTTCCTTTACGTCATCGCGTTTCTCGATCGTCAGTTTGTTCGTTCGTTTTCCATTTCCTCTATCTTTTGGCAAAGTTTCGTTTGTTCGTTCGATACCTCGAATATCAAGCTCCAATCGCGATAATGATAATTCTGTTTGTAATTCTAAAATAGCCGCGACTATATGCAAAGAATATGCGAGTAATAGAAAACAATTCGGTCGGAAATTTCATCGCAAAAACGATTAATCGCAACTTTCTTCAAACAGTAGCTACGATTTTAACACGCTCCGAGAAGTAATCTCTATAGATGATAAAAAATCTCGAGCTAGATCTTTTTTTATCGATAATTGAAAAAATTTTGTCGAATTTCGAAAGAAGAAGACTCTGATCGAATGGACGTTTATTAACAAGTGAATGACAACTTTTTAACGAGACACGAACGAATGTCAAGCTGTCCACGCGATATCCATCATCGCGATGACTTTCGATCGATAGAGTTTTTGCAAAAGTTCATCGAGTTCGAAAACGACCGGCGACTCGAGTTCCCGTAATCGTCGTAACGATGATTTGTCACTGTCACGGACAATAATACGAATGGACGCAAGAGCGTAACGCAAAATGGTAGCCTGCGGCTTTCATCGTGCGAGTATCGCGGTTCGTAATATCAGCGACTCTCAAACAATGGATATCTTGCGCAAAGAGAGAGAGAGAGAGAGAGAGAGACAATTTCCTTTCCCGTTTCAACGTTCTCGAATATTGGCAAATAGTTTTTCGTATTTGAATATTTCATTTAATATTGCCCGATTAATATCGCGTGTCTTTTTCGAGTTTTAACGAATATTTGACTTTTTGTACGTTGAAGTCTTGTTACACCTCGGTAAATCCCTTCTTTTTCATTCCCTATCAAGAATTTCCGCTTTCTATTTATTTTTAAGCTTCTCGAACGGCTGGCAATCATTTTTCCAAAGTTAAATCCAAGATTCACCAAGAATATCACGTTTTAAATACTTTTATGAATAAAACGCTGCAAATAAATGCATCGAATTTTATTGCTTTATGATTTAGTAAACGTCCCGTCCTTAACGATTTTGCCGTTTAGCGAATCGATTAAGATAATTCTACGCGTACAGGTAATTCGATATCGAGGTTAAGGCACATTGAATTAGAATGGCAATTTGCTACATTGTCAGAGTCCAGGAACATAGTATTGGAGGGGTGGAGCAGTAATAATACTATCCAAGTATTATTAGCACCGGCTTGCTATCAGCACGATAGCAATATTATTAGTACTATCGCAACTATTACAACCATCGCCAGTGAAATTAATCTGTATTTCGCTAGTTTTTACTATAAATTATTCATTATTAGTTGTTAGTTACTGATATTTTACTGATATTTTATTTTTAAAAAAGATTAGAACATTAGTTCGTTTCGGGTCTCGTAATCTTGGCGACAAAAAAGCCAGAGAGAAAATACTTTTTGCAGCTTTTGCTCTCAACAGATTTTCTTAAAGCTCGAAAACCTTCTTCTTACCATTCGAGAACAGAGTTTCCTGCCGGGCTTCCGTTTCCGGCTGACGTTCACCGAGACCATTGAGAATCTCTGGTGTGCGTAATACAGAATCTGTCTCGAGCTAGTGTACAGCTACACTGCGGGGCACGTCAAGACAGTGACGCGAGATCCGTTCGCGATTCAAAAGCGAAGAAAACGGTGGAGAGGCGGATGACAAGGGGGGGGAACAGCTTATACACAACGTTTTCTTGCCCGGGGAGCTGGTTTGCCGGCGTTATACCTGGCGTTTAATAAGTAACCGGTAGTACGATCGACGAGTGGAAAGTTATAAATGTACCTTTACCGTGTAAATATACCTATGATACTTTTCTATAGAGAATAAAGAGATTCGGATGATTGGATATCGGGGGATCGAGTTTCGACGTCATAGATGCGAAAGAAGGATCAAGAGCCCGAGATTAGGGTGAAAACAACAAGAGACGATATTTTTAGACTAACTTGGGAAGGAGAAAGGAGAGCTTTTGAGCGAAAAACTCTAGATTGAGGCAAAAAGAAAAAAAAAAGAAAGAAGGACGATGTTTTTTCTATACTAACGCGAAACCAAAGCTATCCTTACTTCGGGCTGCGAACAAACGCGCCAAAGAAAAGTAAATCCTCGCGCACGTTTTAACGTTTGCCGTTGAAACATGGATTTCCATTAAACGTTCGTAAATATCGATAATAATAATATATTAAAATCCTACCTACGGGAATATTTTATTTAAACACGAAATGCCAGAGATAAAAAAGACGCGAACTTTTTCGAGAGCTTAAAGCAAATGAATGGTTAGAAAGTCGAACGTTAGAAACTCGGGACAGTTGGTCGGATTTTTCTAATATTTCCAGAAGCTTTGCGAAATTTGAAATGGTGAAATTTGTTCCGCCCAACCGTGGTTCGTACCAAACATCCGCCGTATCGACAGTTCCGCGACGCGCCCAACCTCAATTTTCGCGCGGACAGCAGAAGACGAAGCATAGAGGCGAGGTAATGATAAATTCGCTCGTTACACCGACTTCTCGCCTCGTGACTCGAATTCGCTCGTTCGAAGTGTATTCTTCGGTTGTCTTCCTGCAGGTACCGTGAAATGGATGGACGGCAGAGGTTAAGTAATGTATCGCGTTCGCGTTGCGCCACGGAGAAAAATGGTGTACGAGTTGATTTCGCGAAATGTCTGAGATGTTTTCCTGCGTGGAAACCCGTTGAATGTGACGATGAGTAATTGCTGCGCGTAATAAGCGTGAAATATGTATGCGAAAGTATATTTTAGTCTACCGAGTCTTAAGGTTGGGTCAAATGTGATCTCGATGCGAGTAACCGAGTACGAACGAAAGACTTACGTTTTTCTCGGACAGTCTCGGATTTTCTAGAACGGTGGAAGACTAGACGTAGAGATAAACGGCCCTACCTAAAATACGGTTTCTCTCAAAGGGATAAGAATTCGCGATACAAAATTCCATCCAAAAATCTTTCGCCGTCGTTTGAAATCCACTGGGAACCCATACCCATATCCTAACTGCCAACTCCCAAAGAACCATCTCCTATCACGGTAAGAACTTACACCGGGAACGAATAGAAACTCTCTCCCTCGTCTTCCATCATCGTTCCACCCTTTCGCAAGAAACACAGGCTCCCGCTAATTGTTGGAATAACGAAGGAACTTGCGTCTGTACGAGGGCCGTTTCCATCGGCCCGCAGCTGTTCGCCTCGTTATTCCATCGGTTCTCCACGTCGGTTCTCGTCGGTTCTCGTAGTTATCGCGATCCCTCTTTCAGGGACGGGCAGGCAGCCTTCCTGATTTTGCAGCGCGTCGACAGTTTCGTCGTCGTTCCGCCGATAAATCTGGCCGCCGCGTGTTTTGCACGGTCTTTCCGCGGCAAACTTTCCCGCGCTTTTGTTCGAACGGGGCTGCGTTAACAAGCGGCCGAGATGGTAATCTCGCCGAGGCGAGGAGAAAGAAGGACGACAACCGTTTGATCGAGTCCGCTTCTTGCTCGCACAGCTGCCACGATTACCTCGCTCCTCCGCCACAGAGCTAGTTAATTTCGCGCCAACTTTAAGTCGAACGTTTCGCTGGTTAGAGATTTTCTCGGTATCGTGTCTTTAGGGTTTCTTTTAAATTACCTTGCTTTTCTCTTTTCTTTTCTTTTTTCTCTATTTTTGCATCAATTCTCTTCTATTTTTGGGGAATTTTCCGATTGCTTTCGACAGCTTCAGCTCGAACTTGACCATTCTCTCTTTGTATATTTTTGTTATCGACTGTCTCGATAAAATACGTTGTTCGAACGTCTCTCAAACGAGTTCTTTATCCCGAAAAGGTTTCACAGAGCGCGGCACCGGTCCGCTTTGAGGTCACCTAGCCAAGAAGAGAACGAAGACCGGAAGCAGAAGCGGACGAGGAACGGTAGGGTGAGTTTGCAACGGAGTTGCGGTTCCCTGCAGCTTCCTTGGCCGCTTAAGCTGCGGTCGAGCCTGTCGATTTCACCCGGCAAAAAGCTGCGCCGCGATTTAGACTTGTCCGAGACTTTGTCCCTCGACCACAGCCGCGTTTCCACCAACTTCCCTGCAAGTTTCGAGCTTCCGAACGAAACTCGCCGCTCCGACATACCGATTAAAATAAACATGCCTATATGGTATTAACTTTTCGTTCGATCAGGTTTGTCGGAACCGAAAGCTTTGTGGAATTATTACGCGCGCATTATTGTAGTATCGCTGTTTTTCTACATTCGAAAAATTATCTCGCGTATGCCTGGTAATAATTATTTGGTTAAAGTCGATACGACCTATCTTTTTAGAAGGATAGATTTTATATATACATATTGTTAGAAGAGGCGCGCGAAGATGCTCGAACTTTGATATCTTTCCCGCTAAATAGTCGTCTATAATAGATTTAAAAGATCACAGCACAGATTCCTCACGGACGACGATATATTCGAAAACAGGAATGAAACGATATTCGAATGCTTTCGCAACAACGTCCTAACGTAGAATCGCCCATCTTCGTCCCTCCGAATGGCAGATCGATCGATCTTACTCGCCACGTTTTGCTTTGTCTCGTGGCCGATCTCCGAAAAGAGGGTCAAAGTGCTTTAGAAGGCTCGACTTTAATTCTGTGTTCGACTTTGTCGTCTCTTCGAAAGCGCGCGCGCAAGCAAGCAAGAAAATGTGGAGGACGATTCGACGCGCATGAAATTTCGCGCTCTTTGAAGAACGGCCTTGTTCCGCGTTTGAAATTCTCCGCAGACCCTTTTCCACGCACACCCTTTCTTTCTTTTTCCTTTCCGTTTTATTATTGCGTTGCATTCGAGCTTTTCGATGTATATTCGATGAAACGGAAACGAGGAAGAATCGTCGAGGAATATGATTCTCGTTACAATATTTTTCAACCGAGAACTAAAAATAGATGACGGAATACATTTGAATTTTAAGGTCTTTCGATTCGCGTCGTAGATGCGTGCTTAGTTATACGAGGAACGGTTACGGAACAGAGCTGTTTGCTCGGTCGTAATTATAGGTCGTAAGTTAAAAGGCGTCAGCTACGTACATTGAAAATTCTTTGCTTACGCTATCGTCCCTTGAACCGTTCGATAAAACGATCTTCCAATTATGTTGGCCAACCAAGCACATCTTTCGAATCCACTTGCCAAACATCCATCAGCGGCTATTATACCTCCACTCGAGCCGTTTCCGACAAAGCTACACGACTGACCCGAAAACCTATGTCCACATCGTCACGCGACAGAAACAAGACACGTCATACGTCACAGGTTCGCAGTAATTAGTTAATTGGACGTCGAAAACGAGGCAACGAGAGGCCGCGCGCTTCGAAGATCGTGTCAACATTGTGTTAAAAGCACTCGCTATATCCGTGAAATATCGAACATCAAATTTACCGAACTCGGCGAACTCGACGATGGTTTTCGTGTTTCTGTGTAACTCGAAAAATTAAAACCGTCGTCCTGGTCTCGCCCTTCGTACGATCGTCCAGAGACTTTAGTCAGCGGTGATCGCTTGAAATTTGAATTTTGAAATCGCAGCAAACTAAAAAGGAGTCTCGAGGCTTTCCTTCGCGAGTTGTCGCTGTTCACGCTGTTAGACCAACGCCGTTCGAGGCTTCCCTCGAGGAAAGAGACGAGTCTGACGAAGCCGGCGAATCGTCGGAATTCCTTTCCTTCCGGACGCGATTCCTTCTTCCCGGAAGCCTCGAGAACTGCGTTAGACGTATCAGCGTAACAGGACGAACAGCGTCGAAATAAAAAATACGAAAGACCGAAATAAATATCTCTTCTACGATCTTACAGCATACAGCGAACATACGGTTTCAAAGTACTTTACTTCAGGTCCGAAGCAGCGAAAGTCGCACGAGAGGAACAGGAAGTGGCGAGCCATGTTTCAAATGGTGAGAAGCAAAGAGGATTGCAAAACGAAAAGTTCTGGGATGAATTTCCAGCTGCGTCCGGCCTCGAAAAAATAAGACGACGATCTTGGAAGCGGTCGAGACGTAAATAATCGAGACGCAAAAGTAGTAAAAAAGAACGCGGTGGTTGCGACGGCAATCTCACAAAGTGGCCGAGTTTCTTCGTGTTTCCCGCAATCCACCTTTCGCAGTTTCCCTTCTTCGGCCAGGGGGTACTCGTTCCTCGATTTCCACGATTACACTTGGCCGAAATGAAACAGTTTTCGAACGAGCAGCTTTTCTTCTCTCGAAGAGAAAGATGCATCACGACGTCGCGATTAAACGCGATCCAAGTTTTCGTTTTTTTGTCGATTTTTTTATCGCCTGAACTGTCAGGCGACACCGATATTATAACAAAGCCGAAGAGAACGGTGCTCGTTCAGATACAAGGTAATTACAGCGCCTATTATTTAACGCTGGCAGAGACAGGTTGGTCAGCCCATAAATTATCAGCCGATAAAAGCCGAAAAACAGAAGCTCCGAGTTTCTCGCGAGAGGACATAAATCAGAGGAGACAGAAAGAAAAGTTATTCGATGCGTGGAGAGATCGCGAAGACGAGCGAGAAAAATGCAACGGGCGATATGCCGGAACAAAGATTATATTGCCGCAGGAGGTGGAAAATTTGAAATTAAAGCACGTCAGATACGAAGAGAGATATTATATCTGATAGGGATCCGTCGGACAATGAAGGATGAGTTTCAAGCTCTTAATCGTATAACTATGCGATAACTGCTAAAACAACGTACCGTACAAAAGCGTGTAAAGAGTACGTCTCGTAAATTTCAATGTTCTATTCGACACGTCGATAGGCTTGCTCGAAATAATCTCGAAACGCGAGGTAGTCGTTTCGACTGTTTCCTGCAAAGTAACTGTGATTAGATAATAGAAAATCAAGACACAAAATTCCTTCTCTTACAGCCGGTATAATCCAATCCGTTAATATCGTCTCTCTGGATGGAAGTCAAATAAAATCTGTAAAATCTGTTTCGTTAAATTTAGACCTATATCGATGCAAGTGAAATACGCGTTAATTAAAGATTCTCGAAGCTCGCAAAAGGCGCGTTAGCTTTGCTAGCAAATACTTTTAAAATGCCTCTAAAATAGGGCATTCGTTCGTCAATCTCGAATCGATTAAAGGCGATATCAATGATCCAGGAACACCTCATCCTCGACTCATCCGCGATAATCGCGTCTTGCAACGCGTGGCACGCATGGGCAAGTTGCACGACGGATATCCGTCGGAATCGTGGCAACGAGCCGCCTCTGGCTGCCATTACGCATTCAAACGTTCGAGCTGCGAGCAACGCCAGGCGTTTCGCTGGCTTTCGAAACGGTGGATTTAACGCGGGGCCGCCGCCGGCTCGAATTTCGAACACTCCGGTTGGAAATTCGCGGGGGATCCGGTTGCCCGGTGCTAATTACGCGACTCATTAACAATGCAGCCACTTCAAACGGGGGGGTCCGGTTGATTATTATTAGCGGCGGCAACAATGAGCGTCGTTACAATGTCCGACAAAATTTCACGGTGGCCGCGGGCGCTTTGCCCGCGACTAAAACGCCTAGCGCACCGACGTTTCGTTGATTTTTACCTTCCAGTCTGCAAGTTACACGCGCACCGTGAGTTCTCGATGAAATTGTGTCGCGCTGTTAGTCGGTGTACGGTTCACTTTGCGTATACAGCAGAATTTTCGATCGATCGAGAGGCGCGTCCGGCCTCTCTAGCGATTCGTACGTTCGTTTTTGTCGGTGTATCGTTTTGTAGACGCGTCGCGAAAATTAGAGAAATACTTGTCCTACGTAAACTTTGTATATATTCCGTCTATGGTTGTTTATTCGTTGGTCGATACGTACGCCTTGTAAGTGGATTTTTTTCGTAACGGCGTCCAAATACCTTCACGATCATACAACGCGACAGATGGACGATCACCCTTCCAAATGCGAAGACGTTGCGAACGCTGTATTTTTAATTTACACCCATTTCACCACCTTCCGCGTCATTTTATTATTAATATATTATCACGGACCAATTGCACGTGTAAATCCCAAAGAGTCTAATTACAATATTCGACGGATACACGCAGAGAGCATCGCGAAGTAACGTCCAGTCGAATTGAAATTATCAATGAAACAACCGGAATACCTGTAAACTGGAGAAGCTTCTACGAGAGAATGAAACAGAGATACGCTATACCAAAGAGAGAGAGACAGAGGGGGGACGGGTGGAGAGGGAGAGAATGCAATAGCCAATGGGATAGGCAATCTAAGCCTAGGATACAACGTTACCGAGGCGAATCATATTGCGATCCGTGGGGCAATCTGGCCGCAATACTGACGCACTTCGCGATTCCCTTTGTGACTTAGCTCGACGTCCAACGTCACCGCGTTGATTGTCCATACCGACTACCGCGTGTACAATATCGGATTTGCTTTGGAGACGACGATGTCCGCCGACAGGTTGATTGCGAGCATCCGTCGCTGATTTCCAACCGACTTGGTCCGATGGATGCAACGTTCCGCGATGGATTTCGACGATCCACCGACTTTCGCAAATGCGTCACGCAAGAGGGAGGTTTCTTTGGGCTAGATAGAAGATAGGCCAGTGTGACAGGGAAGAAGAAATACAGGTATCGTCAGAAATACGAAGATTATTAGCAGAATTAGTTAGAAAAACAGGTATCGTTAAAACTTCAAAGAGATCGTACGAAAGAAAAGAATCGTAAGAAATACGTCGTTATATAGCGTGTAATCATAAATGTTGCAAGTCGTTTCGTGATAAATCATTATACGGATACGGACAAAGGTTCTTCTAAAATTCAACCACGTATATTTTCATATAACGTGTAATTACCTAATGTATTAAACAACGATAACGTTTTCTAAGCAATCGAACGAATAAAACCCGTATCGTTAATACTCTGACTCCTGAACACATGGCCGATAAATTATTTCTCTTAACGAGAGTTACGTAAAGGCAGAAGACGTGGTTCGAACAATATCGCATTATGCAGCGGACTCTTTTGTACGATAGAAGTAAGAGAGGAGGGGGCGAGGGTGGAGGAAGGAGGCTACCGTAAGTTGTCGATATCGTTAATCGAAGACGGAAATTCCTGACAAAGGATGAATAGCCCTGGCCAGGGCGTACAAAAGGTGGATAGGTAAATAGTTGCGGGTTTACGTAACAGGACCTGTTCAATTTTTCCATCCTTCCTTTCTTTTCGTCGTTAAGCGCGGAACTTGTCAGGCCTGTTGTTAACGTTTTGTTAGACCGTATCGATTAGTCCAAGCAAAAACTGATATCTTTTTCCCGCGATATCTTGCATCCTGAATGGATAATCGTTGCGAACCAGCGAATAAAAGTAAGAGAAGAACGTTCTTCGATACTTTGATCGTTGCGTACCCATCTTTCCGATCGTTAGGTAAGATTAATATCAACCGGTATTAATTCCACCTTAGAGAACTACCTTGCAAGAAAGGTATTTGACGTTTCGTTTGTACGTAAAACGTTATACGGCCTCGTTACCTGTCCTGACGTCATAGATCATATCGAACATCATCGTACGTTGTATCCTTACGTTACATCGTTATATCCCAACCGTGCGATGTTACGCAAGAGCACCGATCTTTTCCTGCGATCGCCTCGTTTGCTAGTCGACTACTTAACTACCCAGTTGTTATTTAGTAATTCCACGTTGGTCATAACTAGTCGTAGTTGCTAAGCTCTTGGCAACTATAATCGTTAACTATAGATTACTCGCTCGTTTAACTTTCCCCTTTTCGTACTACCACTATTAATGGGTTTTTTCCCGTCGATAGAATAAAATATAGCGAAATATGGTAAAACAAAAGCGTTCGAAGCGTTTTCTGTAACACTTGGCGGGCAAAACAATTCCCTACCGCGGTTCCACCTTCTAGAATCGTATTCGTTGCCAAAAATATCGATCTTCGCGAAACTCTGCAGCCTGACATCGCGAATGCCTCGATGAGGCATCGCACGAGCGACCGTCGCAAACAAAGTCCACCGTAAGTTCGACCCAATGGAAGATCTAAAAACATTTATTATCGATAGGGCGCGCATCGAGGGCTGGCTAGAAATAAACCGGCCATCGGCCATTTATGGGAAACAGTGGCGCGTTCTGGCTGGCTCCAGGGTTGATACGGTTTCTGGTTTCTACTGGCAACGCGATATGGAGCTGCACGTCGAATCCGCAGTATCCATAACAGCAGCGTGATCCTTCCGTGGCTGGTAAATCGAAGCCGAGATACACGAGCCCGGATCGCTTTTCCAAATTGAATTTTCTCTGCTGCTTAAACGTTTCCCTTCCACCGGGTCATTCGCCCACCTTTGTTCTCGCCACCATGGAAATCGCGGAAATATTAGTTCAACGCGTTCTCTATTCGCGTTCGACCGTGACCAACGTGTTCGTACGTCGATCCGAGCTGCACCTCTACTTGATCGTGCGACTGGTCTTCGATATCTTAGCACCCGAGGTGCTGGTCAAATAATAAAGCGGTGGAAGCAGTTCAGCCTTTGACGATGAAAAAGTTGGACAAACCGAACGTTGACAAACTTTATTCGTGGCGTGGCATCGTACGCTTTGTGCATATTTAAGTAAGCTACCGATGCGAGCGAAAACGTTCGTCGGACGTGTGATCGCGTTATACATATTAAAAAGCGTAGGTGACGCTGTTTGAGATTATGGCAAGCAGCTTCCTCTGATCTTTTTACGCGTTAACGCCTTGTCGTTTAACATTTTATTCTTTCATGGACATAACCGATACTAATTCTATGTATTTGCCATCGCGTTACGAGCGCGATTTATATAACACTGAATTTCAAAAACTGCGACAGTCCCTCCGATACAAATGATATTTATTCGGATCGCGAAAAATTTCTGTCGCTAACGCTATACGCTTTTCGTGTAACGACGATAAACAGAGAAATCAGATACGCGATCAACGTTTCTAGATAAACGATCGAATATCGAGAGGTAACTCGGAGATAAATTAGCCGAATCTATATTGGAAACGTGGGAGAACAGACTGGAGCAAACGAAAAGAAGCTATTACGCAACAGTGTCGTATCGTCAAAGGTTAATTCGTGTTCGTAAACGGGCGAAATGGAACTATAATCATCACACGGTGATCGCATGATTATTGACCGTGCGATTATTGACGCAAGCAGCCTGCGTCAGTGGTATATGCGCGTAACAGGTCAGACCGCGGGATAATGCAACTGAAATTCGAGATCGGTGAACGAAACAAAGATGGTCGAATTTGTTGATCTTAGAGGCTTGTAACGGAGCCTCGTATTACGCGCGAGTTTCTGCCGTCAAATTTCGAAATGTCTTAAATTTTGCTTTATACGTACGTATATACCGTTATATCTTCTTTACTTTGATATCTATTTTCCACGTTTCGTCCCGTTTCGTTTCACCATCCATACGATCTTCGCGCATTTTCCAACGCGTTAAGCTCCAACATAAAATCCTTAAACCTTCGACAATCTCAAAGAAACTCCGAAGAAATCCTCTCTAAGGTTTATACTTTCCTAAAATAATCCCTTTGAAAGATACCTCGAAAGATCGCTATAGAACGTGCCTAAAAATTTCTCATCTGGAAATTTATTTACACGAATAAAGTATCGCGGGCTGACGTACTCGGCGTAATAAAAGGAAAATTGGCGACGAAACGGGGCCAGGAGAAACCCGTTAATATGGGCTTACGCGTGGACGCGCCCGGCCAGGGCTTTCTAAGCCCTTGCCGAATTTCTGCTAGCTACAATATTCCCCTGCATTACTCCATACGACTAATGCAGTTTAGCTTTGGTTAGGTTTCCACGGTATGTATGTGTTGGCCACACGTCACTCGAGAAACAGACGCGGAGAGGTCTGCATAATTCGAACTCCGGTTCGGATCAAAGCCAGCTTTCTCGTAATGTATTCTCTATGAATAACTCGCATCGAGACCGTGTATTCAGCTTGTATACCGAGAACGGCTTAAGAAGGTTTTTGAAATTGCAGTATAATCAGCGTGGTCGATAACGCTGTTACGACAGAATATTTAACATCGTGTTTATACTATATTTCACGTATAATATTATACTCTAAATCCACCATACATCGTCGTACTGCTTTAAGACTGAATTAAAAAAGGATTTAACACCAAACAGCTATCTAACAAACGACGTTTCCGTCTCCAAAGATGAACTCGCGCACTCGCTCCGCTAACTCGGCAGCTTTTTCCCCGCTATTCCTAGTTGGTACTCGTTTCCAGGAAAGAACGTCGGTCATACGGTTGACTAGCATCACTAGCATCACTCGATGTTGAACTTTGTAGGCTGGTATCTCGAGACTGGATCGAGATGATATCGAGTTAAAACGACGTAAACGCGCCGTTGAAAAGGCGCGTTTACTTCCTATTTATTTAAGAGCATTTTAACAACGAGTAAAGAGTGAGAAATATTTCTCGTATTATCATAGAATCAGCCGGTATCCCATTTCCCATTGAAAATTCGCATACCGATCGACTACGAAATTCTACCAGGAGCGTAATAAGCTCGTTCTACGAGATTTCACGCGTTAATTTCATACAGTCTACTCTGTCGTAAGGATGGCAAAGCATGGTAGAAAGTTAATAGACGTTAGTCGGAACAATTTTACCGCAATTCCCTTAAATTTATGACTGCGGAGGTCTCGCTCAACTTCCAATGCCAGCTTTTACCGTTACTACCTGCCCGTAGTTTAATAACACGCGTGGAAAATGAGGAAGAGGGCTTCTTTGCTCATTGTAGAATCGCTCTATTACAATTTATACGATCGAGGGTTAAATGCAACGTACGCTTTCGAGATTTTATCGTTACGAACTTTGGATTTTACCTACGATATATTTTTTGAACTATTTCGATCGTCGAACGAGTCTTTAGAGGTGGTAACGTTTCAGATAAGAAAGACAAATGATTTCAGGTTCGAAATTCGACGTTGAAGCAGGGACAATCTCCGACTAAGTCTTTAAAGCTTTCACGTCGCGACGACGCCAGCGTTAATTGATACGTCAACGAAGAGGGTGAAACCCCTTTGACTTGCGATATTCGCGTAAACATTCGCCACTGTTGTCGGCCCGTTATTCGTTACGGAAATTCGTACTGTTTGATAAAAATTTATTGGAAAATCACAGGAAAATTGAGCAGAGATACATCGCATTTCCAAACGTCTAAATTCCTCTGTTCCTAATTTTTTCATTTCCTAATCGTTCTTAAATTCCTCGCCTTTAAAATCTCGAAACTATATTATTCGTTCAAAACCCTCTTCAAATCTCTCGCGAACAATTTCCATCCGCTTTCCCTATCTCCAAACATTCCTCGGCCGTTCTACTCCCTTCGTTCCTTATTTCCACAACAACTTCTTCAAGAATGTCCATCAATTATCGAGTTCCTTTGCTTCCACACGCACAGTACCGCGTCTACGTTTGGTCGGAGAGCCAGGATGCTTACGGTAAAAGTTGGAAAATATCAGGAACGTTGGAAACGCTGTTCGTCTTGAGAACATGCGACCTCGTTAGACGAGCAAACACGCGACAAAAGAACCCGACCAAGATACGACCAAGGGAAATACAGGTAATACAGGATATTATAATTGTATAGAAGGTTTATTTCCCTTTCGCATAGTGGGCGCATGTTCGAGTCGAGGAACCTCGTCTGGAATGCATATTTCTTTGACATGGGGCAGAAGCCACGACCAATTTATATTACGCAAGCAGATGTCATGAATTTTTAGAATTCGGACGAAGCTACCGTTGACATTTGTCATTCTTATTAAAATATTACACATTATTTTTAGCACTATCGGAGATTTGTTCGATGAAATTTAAAAAAATACGATTCGTTTACTTTCATTTTTCGCGGAGATTACGAAACTTGGATCCTGAAATTTCTACGATTGCTACGTTCCAAAATTTCGCACCTCCTTCTTTCCTCCGTCGATTTACATCGGGTCTTTTCAAAATCCATAACGCGTCTCCATGCGCATGTTTCAAATACGATTCCGTTGATTAATTAGGTGTGGGAGCCGAAAGGTTCAGGTTTGTTTCGCATGTGATCACAGGAAGGTCGGCGTATGCGCGTTTTAGGCCCGGTCTGAATGTTTCATGAAGGTGTCCAGCTCCTTTTAATGCACGTTGCGGTCACTGTGATCCACGTGTGTCCCTCTATACATAATGTGCATGCATGAACGTCCAGGATACGGTAAGTGGAGACCCTTATCGAATGTCGTATCCTTAAACATGAGATGCGAACCTGGACCAACGTGCTCCAAAAGAGACGCCGGAAATGTAAATACGTTGCTAACGTAGCGAATTACATCGAAACTCGGGTTTAACCCGTTCGCTCTGTCAAAAGAGCAAAAATACCGAAAGACGTAGCGTATATGCACCGAGAGTGTGAAAATTATTCGCATGTGACGATAATACGTGACCTAATAAGGCAACAAACAACCGAAAGGTTTGGAAGGATCTGAGAATATGGGATCGAAAGAACGTACGAATCAAAGAATTTCGACGTTTAGAAATTCAAAAGTTTTCGTATTTCTACATTTATCATATATAACGATCTAGGAAACTAGAAATTTCGGTATTTAAAGACTGATCAATTTCCAAATTTGGCGGATTTAAAAGGAATTTAAGAATTTAGGATTTTTACAAACGTTCGGCGTCTTATCTCTTCGTAGATTATCGATTTAACGAAGGCAACCATAAACTAGCTGTACAGGATGTTCGTCGTCGCGATGATCTTCTTGGAAAGCAAATCGTTTGATACGCTAATGACTATTGTTGTTACGTATCGAGGGAAGCGATCGTCATCCCTGTGGAGGGACGTGGCCCCGATGGTTCGACCTAAAGCTGACCTAAATTATCCATCCCTTACACGAACGTTCGACGTATACGTCCGTTAAGCCTCTCCCGGGTTTCCTGTTGGTCCGTTTCACTCGCTGGCCAGCGCTACCAGATCGGCTTTCCTCGATCGATGACCAAACTGAATACGTTCGTCGTTCGACTTTAACGAACACACTTGATATCGGCAATGCCTGATCGATCTTTACAACATCAACGAAAAACGATGCCACTACGGAGAGGATCTAAGGATGCCTTGAAAACGATCGAATTATACACGCTATTAGTCAAGTTCTATATCGAATTAATAAGTATGCGTAATTTATTCTTTGAAAATACCACACACCCTGTAACAGTCTTGAAAAAGGAGCCACCAAAATAATCCAAGAACCAGCCAAGAAATTCCGAGAGTAAAATTTCACTTACGGTACGCGAAACATTGTTCACGCAGTCGAGTCCGGTATCGACAAGTTTCATTTAAATTTCTACAAAAGTCAAAGTCCTACAAAATATTAACAACTCGCCGCTCAATTTCCAAAGATGTATGGAACACGGTAAGAGACAGTTTCGATTCGACAAACACTGTCCACGTAATCTGGTTCGACATCAAATGGTTAATTAGCGATTCGAGTAGATTAATCGTCGTCCTCCAGCACTCGACACTCTACTCGAAATCGAGAGATGCGAGACACGGGACAAAAGGGAGCAAGGATCACGTGTGTGGGAGAGAGAGAGAGAGGGGGAGGATGAGGGAGCGGTAAGGAGACGAAAACTGGAGTACATCCGGTGATCGCGCGGCCTCGTTATCGAGCACAGAGTCGAAAATATCGACTGGAATATCGACGGAACGTGTCAATGCTTCCTGATGAACCGCGGCGACACACGTCCGCCAAACTTCCACGGATTTTTGCCGTTGAAATTCGTTTGTCGCCGATCGAACGGTTAGAAAAGTAGGGAAAATTCGGTTCTGACGGATTTTCATTGCTCCGAAACGTCTGTGCAGCTTCGTTTTGTCTTTGTCTTTCTTTCTTTTTGTCTTGAATTTTACGACTTTGAGACGTTGCTCGATATTTTTTATAACGTTTACGACGTCAAATCGAATTCACTTTCATCGCTATATCATTTTTCGAAGCTTCGCGGTCTCCTTGTTTTCCTTTTCTTTGGAATTCTCTATTTTTTTTAAGATGTTTTCGATATTTCGTATAACCTTTACGATATCGAGCCGTAATAATGTTCGTCCTTCTCTTTTTTCCTCGCACTCGTCCACTTTCTGACGAATTTCTTTGATCGCGAGTTCAAAATTCAAACAACGTTCCTCGTCTGCTTTTACTTGGAGAATTTAATCAACGACTTAACAAGTTTACTTCGCGAATAACACATAACTTCGAATTATTACTCCATAAATGTCTATCCTGAAAAAAAATTCTTTAATCCTCCGTTTACTTTTTCTTCTCTCTTTAATCAATTATACGACTTTTGATCGCATCGCGACCTTTTTCCTGCTCTGCGAATGGTTTCCTCCTTTTTTTAATAATTCTATGCAATAACAGATCAATTTTCTGTCGAATTCAGCCGCGGCTGGGTTTCAACTTTTTCAAACGCAAACCATCGACGGTAGATGGTTGCGCTTTGCGTTACGTGTGCATTTGACGCGTACCAATTACTGCGTATCTTTGCCAAATTCGCCGCCATGATACTTGCCAAGTAATCGATACTAAATTTTCCGTTTCGCTCTATCATTACGTTCCGCGAATTTCCTTTCAAATCGAGAAACTCCGGAAATTTTGTCTTGAAAAAAAGATACAGCGAGTCGATCGATCAAAATATTCGCCGTTGCTTTCTGTTAGTTTAAGCCGTTCGTCGAACGGATGAATTCCAGCACGTAAAAATGTTGCGTCTTTAGACAAGATCTAATCGTCGGTCGGACCGACAAAGGAGGACGTTCCGTGAAATCGCCGCGTGACGGCGCTAGGCAGGCACTGTTTCTATGACGAGAGACGTCATACAGATCTCGGTTGGGACGTCTTGCAGCAATCGGCTTATTCGTTAGACGTTACTCCTTCGGATTACCACGTGTTTCGATCGATGCAACATGCCTTATCCGATACCCATTTGCAATTAACGGACGACATACTAAAGCGATTCGACGATCGAATCTCGTCCAAAGACGCGGCATCTTGCCGTGATGGAATTCATCGGTCGCGTCATAAATGGCTTACAGTCGTAGAAAGCTTCGATTCAACAGCTTGCGATATTTCCCTCTTGGATAGACTCTGAGTTTCGCTGAAAAATTCAAATTATTCGCTCGTACGTCTAATACAATCTTCGTGTTACTAAAAAGATTATTACGTGTAACTATGAAATAATTCATGGTAATTTGAAGGAATTTATGGTTGGCGAGCGAAGAAGATCCGGTCGACGACGGATCTAGAAAGCATGGTTTCATCGTGTTAGCGAAACTGGTCCAGAAGGTGGATCGAACGGCAGAAGACGGTGAATCGTATTTAAATTTCAAATGCTCCTTGAGAAGGCAGCATAGTCGGATATAATCGGATATCCGAACGTTCCCGTGGAAAGCCAGGTATTACGTGGATACCGATTTACTCGGGTAACCAGCTGGAAAGCAACTAGAAATAAACTATTCTCTTCGAACGTTTTACCCCTGCTGTAACATTCCACACCTTCCCCCGCCCCCCGCCAACCCTTTCCAGTCCTTTTATATATAGAACCTGGCGATCGATTCTGGATATTTTCACCTTCGTCGCTGTTTCGATCTAACCTTTTCGTTCTCTTTAAATTATTTTCCTCTCGTCCCGCTCCCTTGTTTCTTTTCGCTTTTTCCCTTGTTTGATACCGGTGTAAGTGGATAATGGGGCTCAGATTGGCCGTTTAATTCCTTAATAGTGCAACAAAACGACGAAGAGTTCAGAACCAACGATAATAATTCAGAAGACAATTGCTTCTTTATCGTTAAAACTTGTTGCATTTCTAACGTAATGTAAATAACGATAAATACGCCAAATATTAATTGGTATTATTTTCATTATATTTATTTTCATATATAATCTTTCTCTTCTAAATTATTCGCAAGAGCTCGAAAATACTACTACTATACTTACAAATATAATCTTGACAATTTCTTAATGACCATTCCGATTCGTTCGAGTTTCGTGTCTTGATGTTTATAAAAAGGACACACGTGCATAATAATAATAAGAATAATTATTTGCAAGAACGATTATTTAGCTAGTAGTTAATTTATGGCGAATATCGTTAACAACGTATATGAGATTTTCACTGGAAATGGAAATCCCAGTTATTCAGAACCGTTTCCGTATATTCCCTTATGATCGCCGTCTTTAAATATTTTCGTGGACAAAGAAGCGAGGGGGCCCGCGACGTATGGCAAACAAAATAAATAAAAGTCTGTCTACTTACGTGAATCGAGGCAGACCGGAGACAGGTGAGAGGGAGATTTTTCGGGTGCAGGATCGTATCGTCAACTTTTTACGGGGTCGCCGTACGCCGACGAAAGGTCGGAAAAGACAATTTTCGCCCGACTTTGGTAAAAGCCAACGAAATCGACGTATTTTCTATATAAAAACACCGAGTCGACGAAACGTATCACCGAATTATCGAAATTATTCAAACCAACGAGAAGCTTCGAAGAAGAAAAAAGAAGAAAAGCGGAGGAAAAATCCAAAAGAGAAAGGAAAAATTCGTTGCTTCGTTCGGTCTCGAAGCTTCGCTCTCTATAATCAAATTTAATCCCTAATCGATACGATGAAACACAAATATTACAACTCTGTGAAGTTTTTGAGATGTATTAAGTTGTAATATACGAAATATCCAATCTTCTACGGTTCGTACTTCGTTGAATCATAAAATAAAAGTTGGTAGGAATTGAAAAATTCATATCGTATCGCGAGAGCCAGAGTTCTCTTTTGAAATGATACTTGTTTAAAAAAAATGGAAATTAACATATTTAATAATTCTTCTGAAATTATATTCTTCCGTTTTCCAACAAAATCAGGGAGATAATTAAGCGATCCTATATGAAGACCACATAGGAAAAACATGACAACTTAGATTTTTAAAAGACGAATATAATGACATCGGATCAAATATCAAATTTAAGTGTTTTGTCTTTACCAAAGAATATAAGGATACTGTTCGTTATTTTTTAACGAGTATTTATCCCAACAGTTAAAAATTAATATCTGTGTAACCTAAAAGATTAACACGAAAAATTGCAAATAAATATTTTCTCTGAAACTCTCGTGCTCTTCTACTTCGAAGCACTGATTTCTCTTCTTCTTTTTCTTCTTCTTCTTCTTTTTCTTCCTCCTCTTCTTCCGGACCATGCCAAATGACTTCATACCTGTTTTATACTACTTAGACGTGAATTTCACTTACTGCAGGCATTCTCAAGAAATCGGTAGACCTGGAAAAACGATAAACGAGCGACAATCGTGTTTCTCCCCTGTGGTCTCCCATCGTCCAAAGTCGACCATCGACTCAAATTCTCAAACCTTTCATCCTTACTCTCTGGTTTCGATTTCCTCGGTGAACCCGGTTTTTCGACAAATCCTACCTTATAAACGCTTTCGCGACGAAAATCGTCTGTAATCGTTCAGCGATTATCGAGAGAAATTTTATAATATTTCGTCGATGATTGTTCGAATAATATTACAGCAGCTCTAGGATGGCGAGCGAAAGAGATGAACGTGAGAGACAGAAAACATACGAGGAACGGAAGAGCCATAAAGACGACGTGAAAGACAGAGACATACCGAGTGACAGACAAGGGAGAGATTGGAACGTACCGAGTGATACGCGGAGAACGTGAAAATTAAACGTTTCTGAGAATATTGGTAAGATCTGAAAACAATCGATTAATCGATAGGCAACGTTGACGCGTTTATGCCAATTTTTTGACCATAGAATTTCCTTCGTTCAAACCCTCGAGAGACGAACGATTCGCAAGAAGATTTCTTTCTTTCTCTCTCTCTCTCTCTCTCTCTCTCTTTTTTTTCTTATAAAATAGTATAAAAGTATAGATTTACGAAACGCTTCAACTCTGCCTATCGTCGTTTTCTCGTACTCTTAATATTTTCACAAATATTCAATATTCTCGTATTTTATATGCCTCGCCCTATGTAGAACAAGAAGAATAAGAAGAGGAGAAGAGAAAAAAAAATAGACGAAAAAGGAACGGAGAAGAAAAGAATGAGAAGAAAAACGGAATAAAGAAAAAGAAGAGACAACTGTAATGTAGGGGAGGCTCGTACCTTTTGCCCGCTGTGCAGAGTATCTCTGTAAAGTAAAACAGAAAAGAGAAGAGTTAGACAAAACGTACACATAAATACAAGACAGATATGAGAGGTTAAGAAGCGACTGGAGAAAATGGCCGACTCGAAGGGACAAAGAACAGAGAGAGAGAGAGAAAATGGAGGAGCCAAGCGGTTAAAAGGCGCCGTATACAAGGTGATGGAAAATATATTTTCGATATTTGTAGGACCGTTTGCAGGCGTTAAAACGATTAAAAACGCCGTTCGAGGTTTACCGTCAAATTATAAATGATAATATTTTCCGCTTTTCAATAACTATACCAAATACTTTTACTACTACTTTATTATTCGTATAATAATTTTTAAACAATTTCAGAAGAGCGTAAAACAATATTTTAATACGGTATATTTGCTTGGTTTTGATTCGTCGGCTGCTTCATTGTTACCGATATATTTCAGCGCAAAGTATCGTAATAACAGATATTACCAATTATTGAATAGCAAACCTCGAATGATATTTTTGTACGCGAGTTATTCTCGAGACGTTTTAATGTTTGAAACGACCCTGTAAATATCCCCCATACATATATTCTGGCAGCCAGAGGGTATCTACGAACACGATTATGGCGGGGACGAAGGTGCAAGATTCAGACAAAAAGACAAAAGGATACAAAGAGACACGAAAAGCGGGGTCAAAAGGGAGGTCGAAAGAGAGTGTACAGTGCTCGAGGGTGATCTGCACGATGATCTGAGAAGAAATGCCGATCTGCTGCGCCATGATCCTGCTTGCGACTCGAGCGATAATTCGCGGTAATTTATTACACGCGTATCGATTATTCGCAGCTTTTACTTTAAAGCGAGGGATCTTTATAATTTTCGTTAATGGAATAAAATGTAGCGCTCGGTGATTAAGGTTGGCATTTTGCATCGTTTATCAATCCTGAAAAGATATTACACATATTTACATTGTCCGTTGAAAATAGCCTTAGAACATAGTGCTGTAAATTTTATTTATTAACAGGTTATAATGGAGAACGCACGTGACTCGTCGCATCACTCGCTCGCATGACATAAATAAATTAACATTAAATAAGTAAAGAGAAACTGTTTAAAAAAGAAATCTCTATAAATCTATTTCGATAATTTACAATTTACAAAGATTGCAACTCTAATTTATAAAATAAGGTAGAACGATGGCGAACAAACTATTTTCTACAAATTTTGAAGCTCTTCGTTGATTATATCTTCGGTGCAGGATCGCCCAAAAACGAAAAAATGCCGCCGAATTTTGCAAAAAAAAAAGGAACAATTCTTCTTAGTCTACCTGCAACAGTATAATATTCCATTACTTTTTATCTTCTTCTCCAAAAATTTTGTTAAGGACAGCTCTAGAATGAAAGTTATACGGGAGGGAAACCTTGTTAATAAAATTAACTAAGAGACAGAGAGAAATTATTCTACAGCTAATTTTATGGTTAAACGTAAGAGAGGAAAATCTGTTAAGAGATTAGTGTAACAGCGTGAAATGCGAAGAAATATTAGTATCTGCTTAATGATACGTTTCCGTTCGTCCGACTTAAGCATTCTTAAAAATAAAAGACAGAAATACGGTTGTTAGTCATAGGAAATTTCCAGTAACCTAGGAAGATCAAGGCGGTTAATTTAATCGAATTAAAGGAACGTTCGAACTTAAAAATAAAAAGAAGATAGATAGTCGACACAAAATCGCGGAATCTTTTTCGTCTATACACTACACTTTTGTATACCGAGGAAAATTACGAATTACGAAAATTACAGCTGTCTTTCAATTACGACACGCGCAAATTTCCATCCGTATTCCGAAATTCCAACATCCATTAAGAATTTCTTGGATTACGGGATATTTCGTGACGGATTAACGGACATTTCATAAACTCACTGACACGAATGATCAAAAAGCTCACAAATGCTCCATATTCAGGCAGCGATAATCCATTGCCAACCACCTCTCCTCCATCCTCCATCCTCCATCCTCCATCCTCCGTTCCCGATCAATTGGATTCTGAATATTTCGAGATAGATCAACGAATACTTCCGTAAGCCTACACAAGCGAATTATCAGAAAGTATTGGAGCGAATCACGTTGAAAAAAGGTTTCGATTTAACTGGAAATCGTGATTCAGTTCAATCTGAAAATCATTTATTGGTTCATTCGATTATTAATATTTCAATAATTCATGATGGATTGATAAATGTTTCAAAGGTATGCCGCTACTCAGACGTTATTATTAAACAATCGCCACTTAATCTGGAATATTGATTTCACCTGGAAAATAGGTCCGATTATTACGCGAATTACGAATATTTCTAGAATTGGTAACAGTTCGATGAATATTCTATAAATCTATGTTACATTACGTTATCGTTAAAAAGAAAAAAAAAATTATCATTTAGTATTTTACGAGCCTTTTTTCTAATTCGAGGCAGGTCGATGAATATGTATTATGAATAGAGTAGCCTAAATCATTAGGAAGCTGCAAGTGGTCCATAGTCGTACGATTAATATTAATATAACTCGCGAACGACAACGTCCTCTATACGGATAACTGTCACTCGTCATTTTGTTTTCTGTATTTTTCTTTCCATTCGAAATAAATAAATCCTCAACCACCGGCGTATTAAAACTGGCAAAAGCTTAAAAAATTACCGTTGCAAAACCAATGGAAATCTTTCGATTCGGTGGGAGTCGCGAGAAAGCGTAAACCTTCCCCTATGGAACGTTTGCCGTTTCATCTCGATCCGACTTTCCGTTGCTGAGATATCGTCGTTCGAAGAGAACCGAATTCTCTATCGCTGTCTCTCGCACACGCACGGATCTCTCGCTCGCACCGCGTCATCGACCAATCGCAACGTCGTTAACAGTGCGCTGTGATCAATGACAGACAACGTCTGCGTCTTTTCGCTATCGCTACTACTAAGCGTACGCATTTGCTGGAAAAAATGTAGGTCAGACAACTGCAACCTGCCATTCACAGTTCTATAGACTTGGATACGTCTATCGTACTTCGGCAGTGCCGCAACATCGGATCAAATTGAGATACCGAGTCGAATCAAAGTGCATCATCGAATGTACGCTTTTCGCTATATTCTGGGTGGATAATGTCGAGAAATTTTCTGATCGAAGTAAACCACCGTCGCAAACATGTTTAACGCGAGAAAATGTTTAACCAAAGCTCTGCTACCTTTATACGAATATGTAACTTTATACGAATAAACAGTTGTAAACCGCGCAAGATTTTTTCAATTTTCTATGCCCCACTCCCAATCTCGCCTATTATAGGTGTACCTATCGGTATCAACTTTGTCGTGTTCTTCGCTAACTTAAGCAAGCGATCGTTTAACGCTAGAAGATATCGAAAATGAGAGGAACGAATAAAGAGTAGGAAAATACGATTGGGTGGAGAACGAGATAAAGGAATAAAGAGCAGAAAAATGCAATTAGGTGGAAAATTACCGTTATCGGACGATAATATCGCGGTGTAATAACTTTCGAGCGATATGTAACAAAAGTTAGAAAGATTTAAACGTGCATCGATGAACGCTGAAGATTTTTGCAGGGTAGGCAGGTTTGCAGGCGCGTTCGAGCATCGTCGGCCTAAGTCGAGGCACCCCTAAGCGCCTTGTGGTCGCCCCTGCGAATGGGTGGCTCAGGCCGTGTTATCGTAGGCTAACAGGCAGCCGTTCGCAAAGGGTTGATAGCGCCTGCCGTCGTGCTGACTAATTAGAATTCCTTCCCAGCGATACGTAATCTCGCTAAGGAAATTAAGCGGACGGCTGGCCCCCACGAAAAACCTGACGACGCTCGATTTTAGCGGATGGATCGCTGAGCTAATTGTTCCTCGCGACAGAGAATCCTGCATTTTATCTTCCACGTTACCGGCGATAGTCGTGTCGCGATACAGCGCTAACGAAATTTCGAAAAGTTTCGTACAATGGTGGTACATTGTAATATACGATATATCCGTAAAAAGAGTTCAGCGGTAAACCGTTCAGTGGTACGTTCGTCGGTTCGTGTCAATTTTTATTTGACATTTGCTTGTATTTCATAGCCCTGTGCTAATACACGAACATGTGGAGATATTTGCGAACGGTAAAGTTAAAGCCACGGGTCAAAGGTATCGCTGCGTATCTTTTCTATTAAACGTATTCGTCTGCGCTCCTTCGCACACAGATTAATCGGAAAAGACGAGGTTTTATCGGACGAAACTTTTCTCTCCGCTGTTATCGTTTTCATCGGCGGTCGCTGGAATCTCTTGCAAAAGCGGTGGGAACAAGTCGAAAACTATGTAGCAAAGCAACGAATTAATATTTCAAATTCCTCGTTGTTCCCGCCGCCATCCTCGATGTCCAATATCGTTCATTTATAATCGGGTTCGCGGAAACACACCGAAACCTCCTGGCATCGATATCGTAGAATGGCGAAACGTTTTCGCTGGCAGTGAACGGCTAGCAGCGAACAACAATCGATTTTGTATCGTTTAATCGAACTACCGCGACAACCACCGTTTCCGCGAAAGCTCACCAATGATTCACGATGTGCATTTTACAATTCGTTTCGAACAGTTTTAACTTTCGTTCGACGATGTATAGAATTAATTAACCGCGACGTCGCTCGTTGTATCTCCTTGTCGCTAAATTAGTATAAAATAGATTACAATGATTAGATTAAAAGCTTAAATGCGCGCGTTTTCTTTTCTTTCAGGTTCGCGTAATTAACGATTTTCAAAATGTTTCGTACTCGTCGCTATATTTATGGTTGGTTCTCCACTTTTTACGTGATTCGGTCGTTTTACAACTAAAGCTTGGAACAGGCGCGTAAGTGCGTCGTACAAATGGCAAGAACGCAAAGAAGCAGAGGAGCATAATCGCTAACAGTGGAATTGGCACTCGAAACGGTTACGAACCGAGCTGCACGGGGTTCCTGTGTGCGATGAACGTACACAGCGACACGTATCAGCATGATCGCGCGTGTCGGTAATCGGTAGATAGAGCCAAGCTGGAGTAGGATGATGCAGCAGCTACAGGTAAATGTAATTAGGGATTGATCGAATGGTAAGCACGGGCCTGTCTAATTGTCCGAGCGGATAGCTCTCTTCCGATAGCCGGAAGTTTGGAAGTTGCTAGTCCTGTGCTTGCGATTTCTCGGCTTGATTTCTCGACAATCTTACTTTCGTAAGTTTATTCATCGTAGAAAAGTACGTAATATAAGCAATGATACGTTTAAAAAAACAAGCATAATCATTTTTCATATGGAAATTACAAAATTTGCAATTACCGTTTAAAATTAGAAACGTATAAATATCCAAATGTCCGGATAATAATAGGAGGGGAAAAGTACAAAGTCCGACAGAGTACAAATTACCGTATAAAATGTGTTTGCTGGCATAATCTGTTTCAATTATCACTGTTTGTCTAAGACCAGAAAGAGTATAGAACATCGGTATATAGGCGCGCGCGCACACAGAAACGCGACAAGTTTCGAATCAGCCTGTGCGATCCGGAACGATGACACAAAGCAAATTAGACGTATGATATCTAGGTTACCGTAATAACTTACCCAACGCGCTCACTTCGTTTTACCGAATGCTGGAAATGCATCGTGCAACGTGCTTAATGTACTTAAAATCCTATTACAGTCCACGCCCATGAAACGGAAACGGAGATTGTGATTCGGTTTCCGTGCTTCGGGTAAAAATAGGACGCAAAACGTATCAACAAAGCGTCCATCGCATTTCTCCGTGTTTCTTTTGTTAATATTTCAAGGCGATAAAAACAAAATCAAATTTTACGTTTGAACGGTCAAAGTCAATTTTAAGTTGGAGTAGTCGCTATCGAAGCAATTATTTTCAAACTCGAAGCAAAGCTCGGTTCTGTCAGAAATGGAATAAAACGAGAAAGAGAGTTTTACGTTTGCTACAAATTGGCTTATTAAGATTGGTCGGACGCGGTATTAACCGATATCGCGAAAATACCGCATTCACGCTGCAAGTAACGAAACTTATCAAACGAATATACGCAGACCTTGAAAATCGAAAATCAGATCAAATTTTCAAGACAACGAGTTAAATGAGCAACAATTGAACCAAAGTTTCGAATACTTTGTATCGCTCGCTATTTAGCCACAGTTTGAGATATAAAAGTTGCGACGTTACGCAGTTTTATCTCTACCCAGTCTTCGCCGCAATAATTTTTCATTCGTTTCAAACGAATCGAGATTCCAAATACGCTGCGCTTCCTCTACCGGTAGACGATAAAGACGATAAAGCTCGCGGTAATGGTCGAAATGAGCAAGATACGCGAGCCAGGATCAAAGAAAACTGGCATCGATGACCATCAAGGGCTATCGAAAAGGGAAATTAGCAGAAAGAGGGAAACAGAGAAAGCGTGGCTTGAAACGAGTGGTGCGGATCGAATCCGGGGCTCGTTATCCGAAACTAAACGTCCAATCGAACGTTTATGAGCCACCCGTGCCATGCGAACAGCAGCCACACGCATCAATAAGCAAATAATCGAACGCATTCGAGTTACGTATCGATGACGATACGACAGATTGCCTTTCCAACGAAGCGGCGCACTCAAAATTCTCCACGACCGCAAACAGTCGCGGCGATCGAAATGATCGTCGGTCCAGATGCCACTTTGCGTTCATCGATCGACTATTTGCCGCGAAGCGTTTCGTCTGTGGCTCCGAACGAACGACCGTCGACGGTCGATCGGATATCTTATCGAGCGTCAAAGTATTCTTAATTAAACGTGAATGAGACAGAAAGAAGGAATTTGTGCGAAATAAGCAGGATGAAAGTGTTATTAATAGAACGTAGATACGATACAAGGCTGTGTAAGATAAAAAAGAGGATTCTTTGCGACAAGGAAGAAGAGATCGTTAATAAAATGTACAACAGTGTACAACAATGGCAATTACGTTGTTGCGGTTAATTTTACAATAGAAATTTCTACAGATGCTATATGAAACGAGAAAGACGGGAAAGACGAAATACGTCTGTGGTAAGAAGACGTGGAATGAAAACGAGATTCGTCGGAAGGCGGTTGAATTTTCCCGAAGCGAGAACATTCCGGGCATATAAGAAGGACGCTTTTATATATTCTTCAATTTCAAGAAACGATTAAAACATTGAACTAATCATAACAAGACCAGAGGCATTCCCCATCCTTCGCTCGACCATTTGATACGCGCGTAATCGAATTTCTTCGCAATTTAACAGACAACTGAAAACATGAATTTTAATCTGCCGTGATTCCTCGGCGATGCAAACGGCACAAACGAACCGAACGTTACGCAAAACGCCTACAAAAGCTCGTTCAATTTCGAAATGAAAAAGCTTCTTCCCTCGAAAAGCAATCCCAACTCGCTGTTTCGCCCAGATACAGACGGATACAATTATTAACCGTGTTTCATTCTACGAAAATAAAAATAGACAAAAAAATAGAGGGAGAACGAATAGGGGAAGCTTTGAGAAGCGTTTAAACGATAGCTAGGAAAATCCACGAGAAATATCACGGTGGGTATCAAAAACAGTCAGAAAATAAACTCAGCGAGCCAATAACGAGAAGAATCTCCAACCGAAAACGTTCGTCAAACGATGTTCCATCCGGAGAAATTAACCTAACCCCTTCTTTTCTTTCTTCTTTGTCCACTATCTTTTATTACTTATTTCGTTTCGACGCTTTTTTGTTTTTAATTTTTCGAAGGAAACACGCGGCCGTAATCCAAGAACGAAACTTCTTTTCGAAAGTTTCGCTTTCGTTTTCTTCCCGTTTGATCGACTGCCTGATTATTGTAGATAGTGAAGATTATTGAAGATTATTGTAATTATTACAAGGATGTACGAAACTAATCGTCCGGATCGTCCTAATAATCAGCGGAGGTAGAACACCGACAGAATCAGAATTAAATATAGAAACGAACGAAACAGCATGATCGTGTTTCGATGCAAACAATTTCAAAGAACACGGCAGGATATGGACTCGTAAAGTTGCGGAGAGAAAACGAAGGGAAGGAAGACGTTCCTTAGCGAAAGAGACAATGCGGTTGCAAGTCGGTATGGATATGTCAAACGCAGCCAAGCCATAGCAACTACTTTGAATTTCCAATCTTGCGTCCGTCTTGCACGTTCAGCGTTGTCTATAGATAAAACGTCGATGCAAGACAAATGCCGAGGAGAATCGTGGAAAGTGTGTTGCGTCTCGTTTACCTCTTGCAAATTATCGATCTATCGTACAATTTATTACCTGTATTCGAGCTTTTACTTACAATTGTTAGAATAGCGATATACCGATTAAATATCCAATTAAATAAAGATAAAAACATAAGGCTGGTCTTCAGCGAGATCAGTTGCAAACAGCTGTCAAATGACTGTCAACGAGACTCAAGCGTTTGCGTTTGTTTGCGATTCCGCGTAACGAGTCTTAAGAGTCTTTTCTAGAAATCTTTGAGCGCTTCTAACCATTCGATAAAACATTTTCAAATATAAATTTATACGTAGCGTAAGTTTGATCGCGACCCTTTCGGATATCCTGTACGTAGAACTGTACGGTATAACAACTTTATCTATCCAACAATTTCAACGCAGTAACTAAAAAATAACTTTATCGAAACAACTTTAATGTTTCAATGTAGCTACCGTAAAATCTCCAACGCGAGGAAGGAGAGAAAGGAAAATATAAAAATTAAATAAACGCACACAAACGTACACAGAGTTATGAGAGTTATTCGTGCGGGATAACAAAAGCTGGTTATATAATTATTGAAGCGACAGGCCAATATTGGTTGGTTGACTAAACTTTTTTACGCACCGGAAACGTGTTCGTCGAATAACGTTTTGTATTTTTCACTACGGTTTTCATAAAACATCGATCTCACCAAAGAGAGAAAAAAAAAAGAAAAATAAAAAAGAGGGAAAAAATTGGCAAACAACGAAATCACGGTTGTATGTCGAACATCTTTACCGCAAGCCATTACTCCATAAACTAATAAACAGAACCACGGTGGTTGAATTTGTTTTTCTTTTTTTCTTTTTTTTTTTGCAACAGACCGCGATGCTTGTATCCAATTTTTCTTTTTTCCTATATTTGTTTTGTGCAAATGGTTAAATGAAAGTTGTAAAAATATAGCAGGCGAAACAATGAAAACTTCGATACGTCTCTTCGTTGGATGGAGTTATGAAAGTATTGGAAGTTTCAGGATGACTCGAAAGGAATATGATAGCGTTTACGTATGCTGTTACGTATATATAGTAGCAATAGCGTGTAAATTTATTCGCGCTTTCAATGCAACTCGATTAAACGGAATCTAAGCTACACGATTAATCGAATATGCAAGAACATAGCCGATATTCGAGGCTGCTTTCGAATTTCGAGCGAGACCAATTTCAAGTATCCGCAAGACACCGTCGCGTAAAATCTTCGATCAATTTATCACGTAGTTATATTTCTGGAAAATCTGCGAGAAATTGTTGATAAAAGTCGATTTGACAAATATTCAAGATTCGTACCAAAATTGACAGAAAGTTGTACAGGTATAATCGTCTGAAGTTGCGAGACGTAAATCTGAGACGTGTTTCTCCTTATCGACTCTATATCGAACTTGGAGGCTGTGCCCTCGCTAACCTCGCTGCTAATAATTGGCAGGCGTACACGTCCGGTATATCGGTTTGAGAATAGCTTCGGTCGATAGTTAATCGATCGGCAAAGTTTTCTACGTTTCGAACAAGTACGGTGAATTCGTCGGAAAATATTCCAATCTTTCTCAAAGTATTCAGCAACGAGGGAAGAAAAAACAGGAAAGAAGAAGGGGGAGAAGAAAATTGCATACGTTCGACTGAAAGGAAAATCCTCGTACGCGATACGAATCCCATCTCGGTGAGAAAGCCTTTCCAGCCGATCTGTCGGCTTATTTTCACCGGTTTGGCAGAGCCGACGATAGAAAAGAAGAAGAATCGCGGCCGACGTCGCGGTACACGCGTCTACTGAATTTCAGCGACAGGCCCGAAGAATGTCGAGTATCCGTGACGATAAATCCCCTCGAAAAACTGAAAAGGAAAACGGCACGCGTTGATTCGTCACTTTCACGCTGCAGAATACGACCTTTTAAAACGTTCCGCAAAATGTATTCTTGGTACGTCCGACATTTATCCAATCGTCCTGACGAAATGACAGATAGATAGCCTTTGGATACGCGAACACGTGAAACAACACGAACACGTTCGAAAACAGTTTGCTCCACTTCGGATAAACCATAATTATTTGAAAATAACTCGAAGCCAAGTAAGACGACGCGTTATTTTAACTGATAAGTTTCCGATATTTGTTATTAACGGCGAACGTAATCCTAATCTCTCTCTCTGTCCGACATACGTAATAGTTGCAATTTAGTCCGGTTATTATTACATTTGAAGCATCGTTAAATGATTTAACTTAAAACATTATTGGGAATTAATAGTCCTGGTCAGGAGAGACGTACGAAAAGGAATTCGTAGAAAGAGGAAAAACAGACGATTTGAACTTTGTGTGCAGGAATACGATCGTAGCAAAGTTCCTATATTTTAGAACAACGACAAAATGAAACAGTTTGCCGTCGAACGAATTTGTTTTTTCACAAGAACAGAGCAATGAGAGGATAAAAAATTGTCAAAAGCCCGGGATCGATTCCATGTTTTCCGAAGAATCGTGACTCGAATGTATCGCAGAATCCATTAACGCTGGAGGGTTTGCTTACGTTTCTTCTTCAAATACAGCAGCGGAAAATTTTAGTCGCCCTTTACACATTTTTTTCTCTCGCTTAAGCCTCCATTCTTCTTTAGAGAATATTCGAAAAATCCAGACCTGTTTAAAGATTCGATAAAATATAAAGAACCGTACGAAAATGTAAAATAAAACTACAAAAAATATACCAAGCATGGGTAGAATGGGTAGAATATTCTATATATATATATATATATATATATATATAAGAGAAAAAAATATATAAAAGAATATATATAAAAAATATTCAGCGATAATAGCAGATGCTGAAAATGTATGAAAATACAAAACACGAACGACGAAATAGCATAAAACGCTCGAAAATATATATTGAAAAAAAGGGGGGGGGACTAAAAATTTAACAGAGGGCAACAAAACGTCAAGATACATCGGAAAGTACAAAAAATGCAGTAAATTCGAATAAAGTATCGTAAAACGTTAAATTCCATCGCAAAACATGCGAAGTCACAATGGAACGCCTGCGAACAAGCCCTATTGTTGATCGAATAGCCAGAGTATTTTGGAAAATGCATTTTTGCAAAAAAATTATCCGATCGCTGGTAACAAATCGGACGCGATAGTAGCGACAAAAAGTTCTACCGCCTATTAGAAGATCATCGAAATCCTGCGACTCGAGTACTATCTGTACATTTATCTGAAATGTAAATGAAATATGCGTTATCAAATCGGCGAATCACCGTCCGGGTGATCGTTGAAGCATGAGCATATCAAGTTAGTATCAAGCGTATAACCAATTAAAAAAAACTGATTTAATTTACGCTTCGCTGATGTAATTCTATGAACTTTTCGAACAAAGCGGTTGGTGAGATACTTTCGTGGATCGATTAAAACGAGACATCCCGTATAAAAGCGCAACGAGTTTAAAGCGTAGCTTTAAATGCAGCAAAACAACGTTGAAAATCGCGACGACGAAGCAGCAAAACTACTCGATAAAGTGGAAGGAAACGGGATAAAATAACGTGGAAATTGACACGAAAGCCGGCGAGATCACAGAGATCTGTCGATCTATGGGCGTGATTAGCGTCCGAATTCGATGACGGTGCGGCGCGCCGCAGTGACATCGGTCGCGGTATGCCGTTTGATCTTTGCACGCAAATGTTTACGGACCCATTAGGACTCGGATTGTCTGCCGGTGTCGCTAGTTTCCGGTCTCTATGGCCATGCAGGATTCGATCGGCGGCCAAATCGGCGTACCGGTCGCGCAAACGAAACCGCTCGCTATCCGCAGAACCTCGCGGATTTGACCAATGCAACGGCGATCGCCTCTCACGGCTGTACAAGCTTCTGTATCGTCGCGCCGATTCGAAATTAGGTCGATTAATAGTCATGGACGAAGTCGAGCTTCCGGCGAAAATTCGGCGAAACTAGCCGCGCGCAGATTATGCGTCGACCGAGAATATTCGGACGATAGTTGCTTTGACGAAAATTACGTTCCAGCTACTTTGAATCTCGCTAAAAGTTTCCTAGATCGTCGCTCGTAAGTGTGCTGGATTTATATCAACGATACGCGAATCGATACGGGCGAGTTGCGGTTAAAACCGGTATTCGCCATCTTTTTGTCGAATCAACGAATGCACGGTGTGTTCCGTTTAACTGGAAATGCTCAAATATCCGAATACTCAAACGCTCAAAATACGAGCGACGCGGAAAAATATTTCGGACAAAAAGTCGTACGGTATGGAGAGGAACACGCTGTGCTTTTATCTATTTGACCTTACGACGACAACGGTATCGTACAGCTTTTGTCGGAAACGCTTTTTCCTGCGATCGATATTTTTCTAGATATTTCCACGTTAAAGGCTTCCGGTTAAATAGCACGTACTGTACACATCAAGTGAGATGATATTAACCGTTTACTTTAACGATATTACTTGAGAGATAAAGATTTAATTACGGTTGCGTATCTTGACTCCTTTTGTTCTCCTCTGTTTAAAAAATAATTTTCGGTACGCATAGCGTAGACTCGATTTCCAGACAGAAATCCCAAAATCTATAAATAGTCGAATGGATTGGCTTCGAATGTCGCGTCAAAGTATAATTAATTAGGTATGCCTGCCCATATACGGTATTCCGCGAATTTTTAATACGTAGCCAAGTACATAGAGGAGTTTTGTTTTGAAATTTCATGGATATTTCGCGACTTTCTTCGTCGAATTGACATCTATCTAATAATATTATCTATTTAACTAATTAATCGATGTAATTCGAGGGATTTCTTCGAATCGACAATGTCGTTGTACGCATTACCGATTTCAATAGAGATTCGCTAATTAACTAATCAAGCGAACCGACTAAACTAAACCGACGTGCAATTTGATCTCTTTGATGAAAATTACGCGAATGCTCTGACCGTCCTTTAATCTTCCATACGTGCGTAACGATCCGTTTCCGAATGTTCGCAGAGAAAACACGTGTTCTATTGTAATAGCTTATCCGATAACTGGATCCTTTTTATTTAGAAAATTCACATTGACAATTCCGATGGAATAGCAACGACGATGCGATAATAATAATTAATAAATCAAGTAACAATCGTTCGTACGTTGAAACTATACAGATTGAGTTTGACTGACTGCCGAGCAATATCGGAAGCCTAAGTGCTTAGGATGTTGACCGATCTGACTTGGAATATCGAATTGGAAGCCTGATTGCTTGCAGAGTGACCGGGTGATACTAAATGATTATTTACCGACTAATTATCGATTGTCTAGATACGCGTGTCTGATTGCTTCCACCATGAAATGACTCTGGATAATTGCTTCTGCAACTGATTACTAATTAATTATTGACGAAATGAAATAATCGATCGCTATTGTACCGTATGACTGTGCCAAATGACTGTTTCTGTACAAATTTACTGACCATATAACTCGATGAATCGATATTTCAAGTTTCACGCTGAATATCAAAGTTTGTTAATCGACCGTTTAAATACTTTTCTGATCTCTGTGAAATAGTACGTACTTGTCCTATGTAAATAGCGCGAATCAACGAAATCGATCGATCGTCGGTGAAATAAAATTTGGTACGTCTTAGTGAAATAATACCGGCAAGTTTCGGTATAGTAAAATTAATAGATAATAAACTTTACTAAAATAAAATTGATATCTAAATCGGTGAAATTAAAAAATGGGAAATAAAACAAAGATACCTAGAACGTTTCGAATGTTTCGAATATTTTCAGGAAACGGTGTGCGCGTATAGCTTGGCCGCGAATTTCAAGGAAATCGGGTTAATTCGCTGCAGGAGAAAGAAAAAAGGGTTCGAACGGGCGTTCTTTTGTCGTGAAATTGAAGAAACAAAATCGAGTCGACTGGACAATAGCTTGTCCGCGGTTCGTCGTTGATCTGCCGCCTTTTTTTTGCCCCATGGCCGGTCCTAATTAACCCCCGCATAATGGAGCGTGAGGGGTGAGATACAGGTTAAGGGCTGCAGAGACGACTGGCTTTGATATTTAATCACGTTTAACGCAAGCGTCGAGGGGCCAGGTCGCTTTTAATTCTGTTTGTACCGCGAAAGGGAGAATTTCCTGGCCGCCACGCTAATCGCGCAAAGGATCACGGCGACGGATTATGGCGACCCTACGCCGACCATTCTACCCGAATTACCGTTTTCCGTCTTTCGTACGTTCCTCCTCTCTTTTCTTTATGGATTAGTCGCGTTCCTTTCGAACGAATTTGCCTTTCGTCATGGTTTTACCGTTGTTTTACTCGCGAGTGAAGTTTCTGCCGAACCTTTCGGGCAATGCTTAAAAAACACCATTTTCATCAATTTCAACAGCGAAATCTACTTTCGATTCAAATTCGGTACATCACGCGCGATTCGAATCACTTGCGACTGCTGAACGCGATAGAAGGAACACAATTCACGATCTACGATGATTATTTCGTTTACTCGTTTCTCCGACGAGTTCCACCGCTCTTCGTCGTCTCGTTACGCCGTCAGATTATCGATCTTCCAATCCCTTTACACTAGCCAATTTCTCCATGCCAATTAAACATTCGAATTACCGGCACATTAAAGACAACGCGATTAATACGAAGCGAAACGGTTAAAAGGGGCAGACGAAATGACAAATTGCGAAACGTCTTTAGAGAAATAGGAAGGAAGTTTCGATTAAGCGGGACCAGTCGGACAAACCGCGGCCCTTAACGAACGCTGGGGGCTCGTTGTTTCTCCAAACGAGCGCAGCAAACGGGTAGAACGTAAGATTCCTTTGTAATTCGGTTTATCCTCGCTCCAGGCCCTTCCCTTTGTCCCGGTATTTTTCATTCTGCCGGTGTAGTCGCGTTGAACGTCAGCGAAATTCGCCGCGATAAACATAAAATAACACAGAGACGGGGTGTGGGGAGAGAAAAAGCGAAGCGAATGAAAATTAAGACGGGTGGAGATGAAAGAGACCAAGTTGGCGATTTAAGATAGTTCTCAAAACTCGAGATTGCTCTCAAATTTCTCGCAGAACTAATTTCTCGCGCAAATCGATTTATCGCGTAGTCGCGGAGAAATCGTCGATGCGAATCGATGCGTTGACTTCGACGTGTGTCGACGACACACTGAATTCCCAATCAGACTATTCTCTCCTTTATATTAGCCTACTTTACGCGTTAGCGCGTAATAATACTACGTATAATCTAAAAACATACTATGTATAATAACGCTATATATCGTCTTTGGTGTAATAATTTTCGAGGATTCGTTAATCTCGAGACAACAAATGAATTCGTATCTCTAAACTCGTATCTAAAGATACTGTATCGGATGTACTGTAGCCGGATAATGTATCGAGAAAGACTGAAAAAGAATCGAGCAGTTTACGGAAATGGAACGAGCTTTGTGCTCGGTGAAATTTCATATTTCGTTCGCGGAACGGAATTTCGCGGAAATGCGCATTTTTAATTGTATCGTCCTGGATAGCCTTTACCTCTGACTCCATCGTGGCTTCGTTCGCCAGTGAATTATATTTCGGGAAGAATGTTTCTTTGATATCGCGTTTGAACGTCGCGATGAAATAACGTTGAACGAGGAATTAAGGGATTTTTCATTAGGGCGAAAGCGACAGTCAACGTAGTTGGGACGATGGTAGCGTATGTAAAGATCTTTGCAGCAATCGAATTTCTGCGAATTGGCAACTTTTCTAGGCCTGAACGTTGTTCGAGTTACGAGTAAATAAAAAATGGAAAACAAGATGTACCAGCTCAAAGAGCATTGGACACGTTGGTGGGGAAAAAAAGCCGAAGAAACAAAAGCGAACGTTTCAAATTCCGCTTAAGCCACCGTTCATATACCACGGATTCTTGCAAATACTGGCGCAAATCCGAATTGTGGACGCGGTGGAATTTGGATTAAGGAAGGGAATAACGAGTAATAATCGCGTCGTGCGCAATTGGAAGTTGTTGAACCATTCGTTAGGGGAAAAATGGGCCTTCCGTAAGCCTCGATAAATCGAGCCACGAACCGGAATTTTCGTTCTGCTACGGCGGCAATCCCGTTCAGGACTTTGCCGTTGCGTATCACCCATAAACTTTCCCCTGTTTTTTCTCTGCTAAGCTGCTTAATTCTCGGAACGTCGCCGAATTCCTCGCCAAGTTTTGTTTTATCGAACGGAAACTGATGTTGATTTAGGATCGTCTCTGGATATCGCGAGCAATCGACGAGTCGAAATGGCGAAGCGCGTATCAAGTGGTAAAAACAAAAAAAGTAATTAAAAAGAAAAGAAACGAAGGAAATTCTTAAAAGGGAACATTTGGAAGAATTAGGTGGTACAATCGGAGAGTAGAGACAACGAATTATGGCATTATTTGGTGATAAAATGAATAATATCGATTATTACGAGTGCGCATAAACTGCCTGTCTTTCACATTTTTCACCTGCTATATCCCAGCAACTAATCGTCGGCTCGAGCTGACGATCTACCGCCGTCGGATTCCTAAGTTTCCTCGTCGCGAGGTATCATCCGGCGCAAAACTCGATTGGAAAATCACGGGACCAAAAACGGGCGAAAAATGCGCCTGCTTTTTTTAAGTTATCGTTTGTAAAACGATGCAACGGCACGACGAAACGAAACAGAAGCAAACGAACGAGAACGGAAATCTGGGAAAGAAACGAAGAAACGGTGGGAAACCGACAAACATCGGGACGAAGGCGAAGATGGAAAGTTTTAATGGTGGCGGAACGCGAGCAACAGAGTCCGCCATGAAATATGCAAAGGCGTAGGAGCGTATTGGAGGAGGACGGGCAACATAATCGTCGCGGCTCGCACCATTGTTCCGGCCACAATGCGGACGTATACAAAATGCGATCCTGATAAAAGTCGTTGCAGAAACGTCGTCGTGGCGTGGCTCATGAATTTTTCGCCCGCGATTTACGTGACAAAAGCGAGCAAAAGGCGAGGAAGTGGGGTGAAAAAGGAAAAAGGAAATTCATGAAACTGTATAACAGTTGCTGGGCCAACGAAGTTATCATCGCGACCCGAGTCGCCCGGGTCGCCGTGCTGCTCGTCAAGGAAGTCGAAAATTATACGCGACACTAACGTCACAACTGAATAAAAGATCGACCCCTGCAAATTGTCTCGCCACTGATTTTTATGATTTTTTAAGCCGCTGATGAGATCACCGGGTTGGGTGCATAGACACGCAGGGGCTGGCAATGACAATTATACCGCGGATTTTCTATGCATTTACAGGAAATTCGAATAGAAGAAAAATTGCAAATTAATAATTGGCACAAACCTGCGATACACGGTGATAACAACTTTGTTCGTACTTTAGCCTCATAGCCTATTATCGAGAATTCTGGTTGCTAGCTTCTTACGCTATATTATTATATTCTCACGTCGACAATCCAAAAGTGCAATCCATACAGCGAACGTCGTAAAATAAATTTTCTACCGAGCACTCTGTCGAAACATTCGTGTAAATCGATACGCGATAAAAAAGTTACTTTTTAAATTATTCCATTGTCCGGCGTGCTAATTTATCATGTTTCCTCCGTTTTTCTATTTAAAAATACCGCGTTCGTACAAAATCGACGAATAACGCGTCGCAGATGAACGTGTAATAAAAGCAAAAATTGCGTAAGGGTTCTCACTAGCGATATCGGTATCTCTTTTTCTATCCGTTTCGTTCTTTTTTTCTTTTTTTTTCGAAATTTCATCGTGGAATGTTTCGGTAAGCACGATCATACGCATCGGTTGCCTTTAACTCTAATTATTCCAGTATTCGTTTTTCCTTTTCCTCCGTTCGACCATACGTGCATTTTATTTTATTATGCCAGGTATAATGTATTTTAATATATACCGTATTTACCGCAGTACCGTTCTACAACGTATTCGGACGAAGAACAACGCTTCGATGTTTCCTCGCGTGGAAACCTGTTAATCGGTGAAATTTAAAACACTCGGGGCGATGTTCCGCCGTTACGTCGTTTATTTTTTCCTTTGCCCTTTTAAAGAAACGGGGACTGAAAATCCGATCCAGAATCGACTTTTCTCGCGTACGCGCATTTTCCAAGTCATTCGATGGTGTATCGAGATCGAGAATAGCAACGATATTTAAAAATTGGAAAAATCGCGATACCATGCTTCTCGTTCGGCCGCTCGAAACGTCAAAATATCGGATACCGTGACGAGATGCGCAGAAATAGAAAAATTTGAAACGTAAAATCGAAGCGTAAGGTCACTGAAATTTTATTTTAAGATTTGAACGTTTCGAAAAGAGATGTTTAATTTGCAGCAAAATTTTGTAATTTGATTTATCGTTTGTGCGCTCCGATTGCCATCGTGAAAAAAACCTCAACCCTTCGCGTACGATTTTACGAGAAATTGTGCAAAATTACCATCGTTATAAGATATTTCCAAGTTTTCGTTTATATTTAACGACGTTAATTAATATTCCATTATTTCGAAATGAAAATGTTCGATAACACAGCGTATTGAGAATTAACACGGCTGTGTATCTAATGTATTTGATTATTATTAACGGTCTATATCTCCTAATTGCGAATACTGGACAAGTGCATATTGTGGCGATCGATAGCAACGATATAGATTGCAAGAACCTGAATTTTCAAGAACAGAAGAAATAATAGCAAAGATAATAACAGTACAAGCGTAATTAAACGAACGAAAGCTAGAGAAATACTTGTTTCGCCCGCTAGATATAACGAATACAATACTCTCGTCATTTTATATACTTTTACGCATTGTCGACATTCCTTGCACTTTTGTATCTGCAGTTTTACCACAAGCGTATAAAAATCCACGGTCTAACATCGGAGTAGAAGGTTTCGTTCAATTTCCCTTAAACGTCCTTCGGAAGCTGCAAAGGAATTTTTTTTAACGAATGAAATCGACGACGGAGAATTTGAAGAAGCTTTCGTAAAACGGAACGAAAAAGGTGGTGGAAAGTGGGAAGTGGGAAGTGGGAAGCAAACCGACAGGATATGAAAGCTCGTTTACTTCGAAATCCTGAAATCCGAATGAAAAGGAACTTTCGAAGAAAGAACATCGAGATTGCAATAATCCACGGAGATGAGAGTAATCGAGAGAAAGAAAGAGGGGGAGGGGGTGGAAAATGTCTTTAGAAATGCCCGTGCTTCTAGCCATGGCCGTGTAATCCGGCTGTGATCAGCATGGCGGCCATTTTGACGAGTCCGGCGGAAGAGACCCAAGTAACACCTAATTTGTAATGTAAATATCCATCCTCTCTGCCGAGGGAATTAAAAAACAGCACCGCCAGCAGCGCTTTCCTTCCCTGTTTTTTTTTTCCTCTCTGTTTTTGGTGCTGGTACGTCCCATATGAACCAGGTTCTTTGGAAAACTGAGTTGGAAAAGCTCCCGTTGCTTTGCCATCGACCCGATGGAATTGAGATCGATGGCTCTTAAAATATCGCGATATTTTATCTAACGGATACAATACAAGATCAAGCAATTTCTTACGGCCTTGAATATTGCACGGTGCCGTTCATCGACGGTCAATTTCTTCGTGCTGATCGCGTCTTTCGAACGAGATTAACCGAATCGAGAGAACTTGGTGCCGATTTTCTCGCTTTTGCCTCCGACTCGAAAAAGTAAAACTGGCTTCTTCGAAGCCGTCAATCGACCCGCTTCTCTAAAAACAAGGGCCAATCGCCACTCGACTATTCTTTCGCAGAAATTCGTCGTTTCTGGAGCGAAGCTAAAGCGGAGTCGCAGAAACCGTGCAGAACGACCTCTTGGATCGCTGTGAGAAATTTCCTGCGAGTCGCAACGATCGACGCCAGTCGTGACCCTTCGGACTGCTTAATTCGTGGTACGACCGCGTGCGGCAAGTAACGAAACGACCCTCCTTCTACGCCCAGGGACTCTAAACTAGTCTAAACTGAACAACACAGCCGTAACGCAAACCGCGTTAACCATGGTCGCTACAACTTTCCGTATCGCGGTGTAGCGTTCGTTGACGTTTGTTCGCGTGGCACGTTCGGCACGCTTGCCTGAGAAATGAAATATTTATTCGATGAAACGATTCGTTCGACAAAGATCTTTCTGCGAACGTAAAAAATACCGTTTAAAACGATCCTACGACCGATATTTTCCGATCGATATCGAAGTACCTTCCGAAATAATTGCATTAACATTCTCCGATTTTCCAAAATACCGACTGAATAATTCTACGACTATTTAATTTATTAATTTTCTAAAAACCATCGGCCGACTGAAAAAGAGACATCTGCCAAACGAGATCACGCGCTAGCGTTTTTCGTAGCCGCTGTACATCGTCGTCGCCCCTCGATGATATCACGTTATTCTATCCGCCACGCGCTACCAACTCGAAAAAGAAGAAAGAGCCAAATAGAGTCATAAGGATGCGCAAGAGACGAGGAACAAGAGAGATTAGCATTTTAATCGCTTATTCAGGGAACGAGGCCGAGTCGCATGGTCCAGTGGCTGCTTCGTACATCGACTGGCTCGAAAAATCGTTGAATTTTCTTTGGAGGCGCGACGACAAGGCCGATATTAGTCTCGTAGACGGTCTCGTTTGCATAGTCACCTCTTCTGCAGCGTTTAATTCGGTGGGACAGAGCGAAGGGAGAGTGTGCAGCGTGTAATTGGCTTGTTTTACACTGCGTTACACGGACGAGTTGGTCGCTCTTCCGTGTCCACGACCGGAAACGAAGCTACGCACTTTTTTTTCGCTTGAACCATTCCCCGCTGCTTCCTACGTAACCAATTACTTGCATTCCAATTTTAAATCCGCGGATAGAAATTAATGGAAATCAAATTTAACTGAGAAATTCTGAGAATTTAAAAGGTTTAATTAAGCTTCGAGCGTATAATGATCTCGCAATTATTCGTCGTATTAATTATTTCGCGAAATCATCAAAGTCGGATGCGTTTCGCCGTATACCGCAAATAATCGCGGCTCCATGGCACAAAAATCATTAATTATAGGAAGAAACGAGCGAATATCGTTGAAATATCATAGACGCGTAAAATGTCTCGTACAATATCTGGTAATTGATCTACATTATCGCAAAACGGTCGTAATTAATTAGAATTATTTGCCTATGCGATATAACGATGGGCGGTAATACGCGATAAAGATGTTGAAAAATTATACGCGGAAATTATCCACGATCTTTCGATTTACATCGCCATTGTCGAAATTTTCGAATAAATTGGTCAGAAAATTGGACGAAACCTCGTACCGGATATCTTGCGATTTCTGTATATGTTTTCAAATTCGTGTGAAACTTTACCGATACGATCGTAGCGGTGGAGTATGAAGACGCGTAATGTATTGATAAAAGCGCAACAACTTCGATCGTCGATACCGTTGAAATATGTTTACGCGAAAACGCCGGTTGTTTATTCGTTTCAGCGTAAAAAGCGCGTTTCCTCGAACCGCCAGACAGCCCAACGGCCGACAGAGAGAAGAAAGAGAACATGTGCGAAAGAAGTAGACGCGGAAATAAATTGCAAGGTGGAGCCGGTTGCCAAGAAATTGCTCGGGGCTCGAGGACTTGGAAAAAACGAGGCAAAGAGCGAAAACTCAATACTACGGGTGTATTTCGTGCAAACACGACCCCCCGAATTCAACCGCCGCCTCGACTGTTGGCCGATTCTTGGTGGGCCGAGGCAAGAATCAGCCGCGGATCCACAGATTTATTATTTGCCGACGATTTGTCATTCGCGCGTCGCCTTCGAGTGGCCCATTGTGTGTGCCTTTGGGATCGAGATATCGACGCTACCAGCTGCGAGTCGAGCGATTTTCGGCATTCACCCGGTGTCGAGGGTGAAGTGGATCGATACGCGGATCTTGGATTTCATCTTGGCGAAAGAGGGTGGACTTATTGAATTACGAAATTATTTATTTACGATCGATCGCAAACGCCTTCTAAATATAAAATATAGTAGAGCAGTGACCGCACCAAAGAGGAAAAGGCAAATGAAAGTAAAGGTACAGGCAAAGATTGGTTTTATGGAAGATGGCGAGAGTATAAAAGGGAGCGGCGAAGACACTTGGGTCTGTATAAGGCTCGGTGCGAAGGAAAAATCGAGACCAGGTGAGTACGAACGGAACGGCTTAGCGGTTTATAATAAGAAACGAAGAGACTGACGAGACGAATTGACGAGGTGGGAAAGGAATGCGTAAGAACAATGGGAAAATGACGCGATATCTGGAGAAGAACGGCGAAGGAGGCAGCCAGAGGCGACCGTTGTAGGTTGGATTTTAGAGTATCAAAAGGGAGGAGAAAGCGTAAAAATATGGGTACCGAACTAAAGCAAAGATACATTTTATATATATTATATATCAAGTATAGGTTAGCGTATACAGGCTAGGGCTGGGTTTACCGTAGTTCACGCGCTGGATCAAGCGATGAGATTCCAATGTTTTGACTCGCAATCGGCCGATGTGTACGTTATTTTCGAGCCATTCGAAGAAAAGTAGACTGCAGCAGCGATGGATCGATACCGACGGATCGATACCGAACCGCGCGGACGATTCCACTAACGCTGGAATTTTGCGTTCTCGCTGGTTCTCGCTAAACAACGAATGGAAAAAGTAGAATTTCGATGCAATCGTGCGATTGGACTGCTTGCTGGAACGACACCGATGTACTGGCATGAAAACGTTGTTTACGCGGCTGCAGCTGCGATCCAATGCCGGGTCGGATCACCGAATTGGAACGCTACTGGACTAATCCAGACAATCGCCCGACTCCGATTCTCATATCCAATTGGATTTTGGAATTCATAATAGGGAACGCGTATTAATTAACGCTTATCTTTAAACGCTTTTTAACACCGACAGTAGGTTAAATTTCAAACATTCCGATGATATTAGTCAGGATCTTTGTGAAATTTTCGAAACACTTTTTACGAAACCCCACGGTTTCGACTTTAAAAGTTCGACTTTTAAATTACGTCTACTTCTAAATTAGTAATAAGCGCAGGGGCGTTGTAATTCGGCAATTTCCCATCGGATTTTAATTGGAACAGCGAAAAGCACGATACACGAAGTAACCTTCGACCAGCAACGAGCAGAGTCTGGCTTCGATCAGGAGGTAGAACAGACGTTGCGCGTTGCATCGCGAAGAGCAGGCATGGATCAGCGCGTCATGGGACACCGTGTGTCAGTTTTAATTAGCAGGCCACCCGGCATCGATGCCAGGAAGCCATCAAACACGAGCCGCTGGCACGTTGCGGTCGTTAATAAAATTCCAGAGGCACCGTCTGCCATTCGCCGAGACGTGAAGTCGCGCGCTCGGCCAACCATCCACGCTTCGGGTGCATTATTCACGTTCGATGGTGGACCATGGCCGCCTCGAGAGCTGAACGTCACGTAGAACACGACTTCCGGTACCGTCATCCGCCGTTCCACCTTATCCAACGTTATTACCGGTAATATCGCTGATCTGCGTCGCGTAACAGCAAATTATGATTGAAAAAGAAACTCAAAACGCAAGAAATCGCCGAACAATTATGTATCGTATAACGGGGAAAGACTTTATCGAAAGACAGGAAGACTCGCGAGAAAGTAAAAAATTCGCAGAACGAAAGGAATTATAAGGCAAAAGGTATCGTTGAACACGAGGGACGAAGGTAAAACGGGAAAAATGATAAAACGGAAAAAGTCGTCAGGGAGGCAGGAAGAATCCTAAATGGAGGAATCAAGAAATAAAAATTGTCGTGGCAATGATGAAATCGTAATGTAGGATTTTAGGATAATACGGTAAATTTAGCTAAAAAAAAAAAAAAAGATAAAAAAGACGAAATTAATTTGTTCGACCAATACGTCCCATAGAGATCGCAGAACGACCGTAAATAATCAGGAAACGACGGAATTCGTGAGTCGATCGGAATCGGCCGCGTCTCTCGATGCAGCGTCTCCTTGGTCCCCGATTTTGATTTCCTTCGGTTGATTTCTCATCAGGCGGACTAATGGGAAAGCGTCGCTGAATTTTCCAACCCCCGAACCCCAAACGCCAACCTTCTGATTTCTTTTCTTCGTCGAGCACGACGAGAACCCTCCGGTTCGTCGTTGTTGATGGAAATTAACGAGATCGATTCCGCGTTAAGGGATCGAATCCGAGTTTTCGAAACGCTTGAACAAACCGAGGGAACGCTCGAACCTCGCCACGATCTCCGATTATTTCTTGCCGATGAACCGTCGATGAGAAAATTTCCTGATTTTGATAAGACGAAGACTGTATCGTCCACAAACATGTGGACATCTGATCGATTTTTATTAAAAGACCGATGATCCTTAAACAATCTTTCGGAATGTTTTTCTAAGCAAATTTATTTGCTGTCAGACACGAAAAGGGACATTCCGACATACAATATATTTACAATCTATTAATTGGTGCTATTAACCTAGTTAGTGGCTATCCGCTTAACGTAAAAGCATCCGTATATTTCTAATAATTACGAATTAACGAAAATTAACGAGACGAATATACAAAGAAATTAATGGAAGATCGTTTCCCTTCCTATCGTTTTACTCTCAATGATTGATCTACCGTAATAACAAAGTTATACTATAATAACGTAGTATCGCAATTTACCATCGATTCGCAATGCAGAAACACCAGAATCTAACGCAAGTGCGCAGAGCTAATCTTTCCAGGGAGAACTCGGTGGTTTCCATGCAGGAGCGATTGCGTGATCGCAATGAAACGAACTGGGATAGCGGGATAGCGGGATAGCGGGATATCGAGGGTCCCTATCCCTTCGCAACTCTGTGCGTGTTCCTCGTTGCCGTGCAACTGTCTATTCCCAACCGTTAATCCCAGCAGCGTTTCCGGTCGGGGGATAAGGCTACCGAGTGGACATAACGCGATATTCGTACGAAATTTCGGCTATGTTAAACAAAGTGAACCGAAATTAGTGGCCCAACTGGCAATAGAGCGCTTCTAGACTTTAGAACGCGTGGAACGGGTTGGGATACAATTTTCTCCAACAAAAAAAAGTTCCTTCGCCTTAGATTTTTTAAAAACCGAATACGTCTAATGGATAGAACGCGTAGAACATGGTAGGATTTCATCGAACGAACCTTCGTGCTCGAGGAAATGGATTTTTCGCGGTTGTTTTACAGTTGCTCGAGTGATCGTTTAATAACAGGAAATTCGGTTATGCTATTCTTTCCTCTGTGAACGCTTCGGAAACACTAAACGCACAATCGAGCGCAATTAATCCTCGAAATCGACGGCAATCAACGTTCGCCACTCGTCCGTTTGAAGTAGGCACTTTTACCTTTAAAACGACCGTCCACCAAAATTATGATATCGCATTGTGGTTTATGGCTGGTTCTCAAATACCAGTACCAAATACCAAGCTGGTCGTTTACGCCGAAATTCCACCGTTTCACCGAATAATAGCGTAAAAATGAATGCGACAAAGTTTTACAGCTTTTCAGCGAAAAATAAGGATTCCATAAAGAGCGGATCGAGCTTCTTGGTAACGAACAAACGAAGGAAAAGGAAGCGCCGCTTTCGAAGCGCCTAACAACACGCGTGGCAAAAGACTGACCCACTACGTACCGCCAACTTTATTATTAAATATAATATGGATATCCCTTGAAGCAGGTGCTAGCGTGAATGCAGCTGCAGTTTGAATATGGAATACTGGTTTCAACGCAGGTGCAGAAAACCAATATGTATATGCTCCAGCGTTATCTCGCTCGTATTTGAATTTGGCATCGTGGCGTCAACCACGACTAAGTAAGTAATCCCTCCGATACTTACATACCGTTCACAAGTATCCAGATTCCTATTAAGATCGATTTCTATTAACGAATAATTGTTAAGTACGTCGAATTCGAAAGATTCATACTTACTTTACATACATACTGTTAGACATACTTTAATGCCAACATCAAATAAACGAGGGAAAATGGTAATAGAAAATTGATCGGCGATAATTGAATTTTAAAACTGTTTTTAAAACTGTAGAGCACGAACAACGTGACTTATTATGTTCCTCCTTTGTGACGCATACGTAACGTCGCATATAGAAAACGATAAAGCAACGATATCAGAACGTATTTCCTGAAACGCGTTCACAGATAGAGGCGCGTAAAAATAAAGCGACGATAAGGGCGGCGTTTCTAGAGCAAAATTACACGCGGCATACGTTAGAACGCGTTGATAACAGAACGATATGGGCCATGGGCACTGCATATGCGGGCTGTAGTACACACGGTACTACACACATTCCACAGGGAAATTCTATACAATCGCCCTAACGATGCACGAAGTTTGATCTGGCTCGCGCTACAAAAGAATCGAATCGTCGCGTTCGATTGACTCTGGAAAAAAGGAAAAAAGAAAGAAGAAAAAGAAACGTTCTGCGTAATGATGAACGATTCCTCTGTTGAAACGGGGTTTACGCAAAACGAAAAATAAAGCGATTAATACGGAAAGAGGAATAGATGCGATACGATGTTAAATCCTGAAAAGTACTATCGAAATTCTCCTAAAGCTTCAAACCCATCATAGAATATCTTGCTCAACGCCTCTCCTCTAAAATCGCGAGACTTCTTACGCCAAGATTCGATTTACGTCCTGAAAAACTAGTCAAGATGAACTTAAAGATCTCTGTTTCCTTTCTCCAAGACGGATGATATATTGACCGGCATTAAGGCCCTCCACGCGTACGAATGGCAGTCGTAATAGTAGTCAAAACAGCGTACCAGCCAATTCACGCTCGAATCATAAGTCACTGTCGATGCATCGAAATTTGTAGCATCTTTTCGCGAACCGTTGATGATGGCACCGTGCCACGATCTATTAGCGTCAAGACATTCGTGAAACATTGTACGATGAACCGCGAATAGGCGATAACTGGGTCGATCTCAGCCGCGATAAAAACATTTCTTTCCTTTTCTTTTCTTTTTTCCTTCTTTTTTTTTTTTTTTCTTCTTTGCAGCCCTTGGTTGTATCGATATTTCATTTTTCCATACCTGTCAGAATTATCCGATATTTTGAAAATATTGTTACGACGAAACTACGAAATTACCATACACACGTGCTAACGCTTCGTTGCTTGATAAATTTTTAGCTAACGATAATTACATTTACGATTTTACTCGACCTACAACGGACAATTTGCTTCGTCTTCGCCTTCGTATTAAATTCCTTGCAACACTCCCCCTGTCCTTAGCTCGCAGAAACTCTATTACAGAATTACGATACAGCTGACTAATTAGTCTAAAGGTAACTGAACGTGCATTAAGCCGAACAAAACGAGAATTCTCTTTGTCAAATCTTTCCCTTTCTCTTTAAGCGCGAGCCAAGTGTCTTTGCAAATATTGCTGATGCTTTGCACCGAGGGTATCTCATTAAAATGAAACTCGCAGCTTCGAGCTCACAGAACGCGAATGACTTTCTAGGCTTCAATTATTAATGGTACATTCAATATTATATCGCGCTCTCTTTCATTCCAGTCTTCAATTGTAACGCGAAATTACGAATCCTTTGAGCTGCGGCAAAATTTCATTTTGTATGAGAAAAAGCAGACGAAATTATGACATTCCGTTTGATATTCCAATTATTCGACATGTATTAAGAATTGGATCATCTTGCGAAATAGTAAAATAGTAGTAGAATCGAGATAAGTGTTTCTCATTTGAAATTTATGTCGTAGCGTTCCAATGTTTATCGAAACGTTAAAAGGAAAATACGTTAACGTTGTTTTTGACAATTAATTTCCAAACGAGATGTACGTCTAAAGAGACAAAACGCGCGGTTTCGTAAGAGAAACAACGGCAGAGGCAAAGACTTTTTCAAATTGAAATTAAACACGAAAAAGGTTGTTAGGGGCTTGCACGCTTAATCCCCGGAACCAAAGAATTATCTCGCAATTATTTTCTGAGCAAACACGCGCAGATTCCGTGCAATGAATAAATTCATCAAGAAAAACATAGCAGCGTTTCCCTCCGTAATATTTGCATATTAAAGTTAGTACGTTCAAAGAAGAACCACTGGTTTCTTTGCTCCTCCTATTATTTCTAGTTAAACAACGTCTGCGTAAACATGAAATAATGGAGTCGTATTTTTCCGCAAAAATTCGGAATTTAATAAATCTCCTTTAATTATCTATTTAACGCAAGTAGAAATTATTGCGGCCGAACGTTACATATCGCGCGGAGGAGATTCGTCAGAAATTTCATTTACTTTTCAACTTTGAAATTCATCCCACGCTACCTCGAAACAACTTCGTAAGTCCTTTTCGAAAACCTCGACCCGCTAAAAAATTCCTCTAATCGCTAATCTGTCCTGTTAATAGTTCCACAAACTCCATCGAACCTACACTCGCAGACCGTTCCAAAAATATCTCCAACAAATTCGTTGACCGACTAGCCAGAAAAGGCAGGTATATCTAAAAAAGAGAAAAAAAAAAAAATGTCGATCAAAATTGGCAATCGTAGCAAAAGCAACCTTTGAAAAGCGTTTGGTCAAAATGAAAAAGACTCACGCGCGTAACAACGATCGCAAGTCGTCGTGTTTACATAGAAAAAAGAAAAAAAGGGAAAAAGGAAAAAAGGAAAAAAGGGAAAAAGGGAAAAAGAAGAAAAGAGATATAACGTCGTTTCATTGAAACGAGGTGACCCGCGAACGTTTCATAAAGCGCGCGTCATATGCGTTCGAATAGTTGGCCAATAATTTTCCAATCTGGTCGGTTCAAGCGTTACAGATGGCGCCCGTAACTTCGAGCCGGAATCATCGAGATGATTCGATTACGGTCCGACGGATGCGATCGAAAAGCATTCACCGCGACCATTTTATTCAAACAAAAATCGACGCACCGTGGAAATCTCGAATCGATAGTACGTTACCGCTTGCTGGTACGTTTATTCTTCTGCGTTAATGGAATGTGGGGAACGATGATGGCGATTAATCGACGTTCGGACGTATCGAGTCCACTGGATAGCGTGGAATGTTTGTCTTTTGGACAAAGTAAAAACCGAGGATAATCTTTTCGAAGAATCGATCGGCAACGAAGCAACAATTTTTGCAGCAATAGCTTAGTCGGGCAACGCAATCGCTGAAGCGATAACAATTAACGAAGTAACAATTTCCAGAGTGATAATCAGTAGGGCAACAATTTTTCAAACGATAATTAATGGAACAACGATTTTGTACGCGATCGTAATTCGATTCGACCAGGCACGATAAATATGCGTGGCATAATGACGTTGGCGGCGTTGATAAATGCAACAGCAATGGGGCTGAATGCGGCGTCTATCTCGCTGTTCTCGATATTGCGTTTGAATGGACGTGGCATCGATCGCGCGTGACCGTCTCAAAGGGGCCGATCCTCCGCAACGACTAGATTCGCGCGCGATCCGATTCTCCCCCGTGACGCGATACCGTGTCTTCCAGCACGATAACGGAACCATTGTCGCGGCGCGAATTGGAACACCGCGATGCGTCTGCAAATTGCTCGCTGTCGATCGATAAATTATCACGACACGTTCCGGCAGGTAGTCGTTGTTGTTGCTTTTACAACGAATCTCCGATTCCACGGCCAACGTCTTTCTTTCATACGCTGACACAGCGCTCGCAAACTTTCTTTTACGATTTGCACGATATCGCGATGCTACTGCTTTTACATTTATATAGCTTTTATAGTTTCTAACGAAACGAAGAAGCAATTTGGACGGAATGTTTGGCGCGTCGATCGTCAACTGATATCGATGGCAAGAGTAGGAAGAGCAGCAACATCGACAATGGTAAACTACCACGATGTTGCAACACGCTTCGATGTTGCGAGTCACGTTAGCCAAGCCACGAACTAGAACTCTGTCCCAAAATTCGAAAGAAACGTGCATCGATTTAACACCCCGAATTCCACTTTTCTATCCTCTTATTATCCAACTATGAGAAACTCATTCCCAATGGAATCGTAGCAAGCCAGATATTTTGGTGCATTGTCGCTGTCCATTAGCTGCATCGTCACCTTGGTGCGCTTAAATCTATCGACGCTTTTCCCCACCCGTTTATCCCGCTGCCACTGCCTCAACCATCCAACTACCCGGCGGCTGCTCCGTGGAAACGTTCGAACGGAATAAAAGAAACGCTCTCGACCGTTCGTAAAAAATATCCCACGGTCCATCCACTATGGTACGTATAGCAAAGCGGAGCGAGTCGAACAAAAATGGGAAAAAACGGCGCTCTAAAGGGAAATAATAAAAAGAGAAGGAGATGGATGGAACGCGATTGACACGAGTCGCTACAGGTTGGCACACGCGGCGTCGTATTCATCGATATAAACGCCGAACGATGGGGAGGTAACGTGGGCTGTTTCGAGGCTGCGTCAAAAAGTTCAATCGACGGATGCGCAGCGATGCATCGGTAATGCACCCATCCGGAGCTTCGAGGCCAATTTGCCAGATAGAGGCAGACGGTGGAACGAAAGAGACGCGAGGATTCCCTGGCACGGAGGCACGATGTCCCTCTAGTAGCAATTACCAAGCATTCATCCCGTGGAAACGTCCCCCTTTTCTCTCTCCCTCTGACACTGTCAGCGATTGGCCTTTCTGTTTGCCACGGAGTAATCAAAAATCAAGCGTCGAGTTACCTGACACGGAATTCCCACGTAGAAGCAAGAAATTCAGCCTACTGGTATCGGTATTATCGCGCGTCGACCGATTTGCAGCGCAATTCCGACGTAGAAGCGAGACATTCGGCTTGTTGGTACATCACACCGCGGCTACTTGATCGAAAGATCGACAGTTTTGTTATATCTATTTTCGATGTTATTAATCGTTCGCTATTTTCGACTGGTACAGAGGGACCATTGCCAACAAAATCCGGGCGATCGTGAAACTTGGTACGGACACTTGTAATGGTTCCCCATAAAATGGCGAAAGCCTATTTTTCGCAACGGCGCGCACTAATTTACGAGGGTAATTTTACGCGTCGATAGAATTTTCTTGTTCTCTCTCGTGAAAGATATCTCTTTCGGATTCTATAAAATATCGCGGTAAATGTTCTATGTTTTCCAAGCTGTGCAGCATGCTTGATAATGGAAACCTAACGTTTCAATCGGGAAATTTCAGTTGAATTAATTTCTCAGCTTTTAAGGATAACGAAGACCTACGTACAATACACGTCGAAAATCTAAATTACCAGGTACAGTTTGGACGTTTTAGAACTTATTCTGGCTTTTCGGTAACGATCGACGTCAGCGCGAATCAACGTTAGACCGCATTAGCGGAGAAACCTTAACAGATTCGCGAAACCTACAGTTGGTATACTCAAGTTACCGTGATACACGGTATCGTTTTCGCATTGTATACCTGTAACTCGCGGTATCGCTGAACTTGATATTCGAAACCTGCCTCGGAACCATCGTTTTATAAGTTTATATCCGTATTGATTCTAATAATCGCCTCTTTTCACCTAATCTTCTGCCAGACATTACGCCTTTTTCTCTTTTCACATATATCAACGATAACGTATGAAAAATTGATACATTAAATGAGTACGTCGCGTAGAAATCTTCGATGTATCGTCGAGTGTGATCGACAAGTGAAATTCGAATAAAAGTAATAAATGTAAATATCGATTACGCGTAAGAGAAACCCCTTTAAAATACGCTTAACTTAACTTATTTCTTATCTACGAAAGAAATCGTGTCGCTGAAATTGCACGCTTTCCCCCTATTTAAACTCGCAATCGTGTAAAATGATAATTTCGACGTATAACAGATACGTTGACGACCTATCGAACTTTAAAATTGGACTCCGTTTCCAAACAGATGAAACGCTAATCAAGACAGATCTGGACTAATCGTGTTACTGCAAATAGGCTCCAAATAAGAACCGCGTCGCGCCAAAAATTCCCAAAATCTGAAAACGTCGTTTGTCTCCTCCCGTAATTTCAAGGCCGGCAAAACGGACGGATTTTGCGCGAGGATCGTCCGATATCCATCGAAACAGGTCTCAAGAACGATCCGTTTAATTCTAGCAGAATGCACCGGTGGCTGTCAGTCTCCCTTAAGCCGATGTTAGAAACGATGCCACCTAATTGTCCTACTATCGCGTGGCGGCAAGGATCGGAATCACTGGGTGTCAGGACGAGATCTATTGGCGTAGCGGAGTCGCGTACAAGCGATCAAGACGTCTTATTAAGTAGGCGCATGCAGCCCACCGATAAATCTTTGGCTGGCACTGCTCCACTAGCAGACGTTCTGCTCGTCTTATTGCATATCTCGCGGACCGATGAAGTGGCGAAACCTAATTTCGTCCCTGGACGATCGCCTCCTCAACGAATATAGACATCTTCGGATAGAATTATCGGATGATGTAGATATTTATGTACTATGCGAAGCTGGAAAGATGATTAGGCTGATGGCATACGGGCAAAGGAAATATTATTACTCTCTATATCTCGTCGACGACTCTGTATAGATTTATTTGTACGAGATACTCTCGTATAGAGCAAGTCTATATTCTATCACCATCTATATTCCCAGTCTATATTAACAATTTCGTTTCCGTGATATTTTCCCATCTAATATAACAATCGAAATATTTATATTTGTTTCGAACATCTCCTTACGCTTTTATCGATACCGGTCGATACGATCGTACGAAAAGTACCGATAGTCAAAATTCCACCACAATTCTAACGCTACGTTAGCATCCAAGTTTGTTTCTGTTTTAACATTTAATTGGTCCGCGTGTTCATTTTTCATTTGTTTTAACGGTTGATCAATCTCGTCTCGAGTCGCGTAAGTCGTCGAGTTGTCTCTTGTCTGGGTAGAGTTTTTAGATTTTCGTGCCTCGCGCTCTATCTTCGCAATGGTAAAAATAAATCGTATACGTAGAAAAAAAAATTATCCACCAACGATAGGTCGGTGCGAGAGTTATCGAATTCGCAGCTCTGACGTGACCGTGGGTTGATAAAGCACACCTGTTCGGGTCGAAACGTCGGAGCAGTTACCGCGTGCGTCGAAATACCGACCGGAAAGTTAACCCCGCGTGAAACGCGACGGCTCCTGAATATTTCAACTTCCCGTCAATCGCTCGAACCCCGGCAAAACTGTACCATATCGCCACGTACGCGATCGCGCGTACGTATACGAGGAAATAAAAAAATATATCTCGAACGATTTTTATAACGATCAATTTTTCATTGGAAGATTTCAAAACAGAGGAGTTCGAATTGCCGAACTTTTCGGTGGATAATTCATAGAAGAAGAAATTCGGATTGAAAAATTGTTCATTCGTATAAAGATATGTGTGTTTAAAGAAAACCATAGTTGATAAGAAGATACAGTTAGCAGTATTAACCTATACTACTAGTAGCATAGAGAATGCTCGTAAGCGTAATTGGTAAATCGTCAGTGTTTAGCGGTAAAACGCACCAGAGATAGGATTAGTAAAGCTTCTATCGAAACCCTCTCAATTGCTCTTCAGATAGCAATAAAGTGGGGAAATAGTTAATTGCGTTAATAGTTCCCGATATTTCCCATAAACCCATAGTTGCCCAATTGCTTTCGATATTTTACGAAAATATAAAGTACACTTGCGTAACACCCAACAACACTTTATGAATTTCATATTTCATAAACATAATAGAATATAGTTTGTTGAAGATAGATATCCTACTTTATCACGGATTTAACAATAGCTTGAATTCGGAAATATACCGTATAACAATTATACATAACGCTATACTAAATGGCTACTTACTATGTACGAAACTACTAACACTCGCTAAAATACGATATGCATAAAAACATTACGCATTTTATCGATCCAATTGCAGATAGAATATACGATAATCGATAAAACTCTTGTACAGGATATTCAAAGACAAATATTATTTCAGCCAGCTATAGCAATGATTTTATGGAATAATAACAATAATAATAAAAAAGAAAAGGAAAAGTCATACGAAGCTTGATAAAATAGAAGATACCATTAAAAGGTTTCGATGGCAAGAAAGAATTCGAAAAATGAACGCGTATCAGGAAATAACTAAAATTAACTTGATATTGTCAATCGTCAAACGGAATAACAACACCACTCTCGTTCAAAATAACTGTAACTAACCTCGATTCTTTCCATTATTCTTTTGGAACACCATTATTTCATAGAATCATTACCTCTTAAAATATATTCATTCGCAAACTAGCCTGCACAAGAGAACACACTTCCGAAACGTTAAGATTTCTCGAAAGCGTCGCATATGTTACCCAGAATTAATCGACTCGTTGAGTATGCGCGAGAGCGAGAAGAAAGGAGAAGCCAGCGGGCGCGATGACAAAATAATGATCATCGAAAAGCGTCTCGAGAGCATATTACACATGTGTGCGTGCATTATTCGAGAGAGAGGGGGTGAAAAAGGGAGAGAGGGAGGGAGAGGGAGAGGGAAAGGGAGGGAGGGAGGGAGAGAGAGAGAGAGAGAGAGAGAGAAACACAGTCGGCCACGCGACGCGACACACCAGTTTGACGAACAGCGTCACGTGGCCACTGACACGCAGAAGCAGAAAAGCCGCGAGTAACGTCTGGTTGCGCACGTGTACATCTATACAGAGTGATTGAAAAAGGATGAACGATATCTGTACAGAGAGTATCTTGGAAATCTTGACACTATCGGTAAGAAGGCGATTCTACGTGAAAAATCGAATTTGTGAAATAAATTTCCATATATATATATATATATATACGTAAATACGGTTAATTATTGGTTGGGTGGGAGTCACACCCTGTATGATGTGACATTAGACGTCGAGACAACGAGAAAGTTTAACTTGAAAAATAAGCCTCAAACGACATTAATGTACGTGAAATTCATAGTCTTTGTGTCTTTGCAATTACACGGTATAAATTTCACCTTTTTCAACACTCTGTACATGCGAAAGGGAGACAAACGAAAGCGTAGAGAAAAGGGTACAACGTCGGCAAGAGGCGGAGGAAAAAGGAAAAAACAAAGTTTGAAAGAGCGCCTGCTCCAACTGAACGCGCGTATCCTTGTCTCTCTCTAGCCCACGTGACGCGTACTCTTTCTCTCTCACTCCGGCTTACGCGGTCCGCAACATCGTTCGCTTCTCTCTCTTCACGACGCACAGATCGATTCTTTCTTTCTCTCTCGCTCTCTCTTTCCTCATCCACTCAGCTACACCCTTTCCTTTCCCTTTCTTCCACGACCGTGCACGACACCTCGCACACATTTACGAGGCACAGCAGTGCCACGCTAACTGGCCGGAATTTTGCTTCGTTAACTGGCCGTCAAGTTCTTCGAACTCTCTTGTACACAACTAAATATTACTAGCAAAGTTTGACGAGTCACTAGTTATACATTTAAAAATTCTTGTTCCTCTTTTTATAAACAATTTACAGTAGTCTTTTATTTCGCTAGTGATTAATGCTCTCGCGTAAAAGCACCAGTTTGATGATAAAATAAGTACCGAGTACATAATGAGTTGAATGATAGAAAGAAACTTCTACAACCGACTTTCGTAAATTACATAAGAATGGTCGATTGATTATACCAATTGAAGTAAAATCGTAGCCTGTATAACCTACAATTTGTAACTTGTCAATACACGCATATGATAGTGCCAACATCGGTAGTAAATAATTTTCCAATATATTAGTCGATTGATTATCCTACTTTTGACGTAAACGCGTAAAAAAAACGAGTTTATAACCCAATCTATGATTTTTCAACTTTTCAACGCACACACTATAGTAACAAGTTTGACAAAGAAATTATATTTCACGTAAAATACTAAATACTAAAAACAAGGATAGCTAGTAACTCATTAATTCGCTAAATATACAAAGAAATCTAATATTATAAATACAAATAAACCATATATTACGTAACACATGGTAAACTAAATGAACTACATGTCACAACCAAACAAGGGATAGTCGTCCTACCTGACTCGCGCTCGTTACCAAAGATACTTAAAATTTCTTAAAACGATAGCTGTCTCGATAAGTGGCCAGATAGGCCCCCTCTTTGCCAGTTAACGTGACGGTATGTATGCACGCACACAGTGGCGTACAATTCGTCGATAATTCCCATGTGCACAAACTCACCCGTTCATCCTGATGGTAGACGGCCACGTTGACGGTTCTCCCCGGGGCTGATGTTAGGTTAAGTGAACTCCCGCGTTCGACGTTTACGCGCACACGGTTCGCCAAAGTGTATATCCGGCAGGCGATCTCAGCGACGACACGAGGACGCAGCGAAAACAACAGGTTGCATGTGACGGCGGTACAAATATGGCGGCGAAAAATATCACCGTTCGACCCGGCGCGATGTAAACTCGCGGCTGAGAACGCGTGCACAGGCTTAGGCACACTATCAACGATCGAGTATCTCTTTCTCGCGCGGTTCGCGTATACGTTGCGTGTCCCTGTCGCTTGTAACCTTTTTTTCCTAACGTCTACCCGCAATGTCTCTGTTTGTTCCTTTCTCCCCTCTCCTTTTGCTGTCTGGTCGACCCGAGGGGATTCGCCTGTCCCTCGAGACCCACTGTTTTTCCGTCCTCCGTCGAAAAATGTAGAGGAACGTAAACGCCGCACCCGAACGCTACTGCACTCGTCGCCGTCACCGCCTCGATCGACGTGAACGTTTGAAACGATGCGAATCACGAGCTCTCATGCGGACACACACGCGGACCCGTCCACCACGTACACAGAGAAACGCGAGTCTCAGCGAAGAACCGCCGGTTCAGGGGAGAGAAAAAGAAGTCTGAGGAGAACACAGATCGTACACACGACTCACGCACGCCGAATCGTCGTCACGAGCGACAGGAGACACGCGCTGCCACTTTTGGGCCGTGGCATTTCGCGAGACAGATGCACTCAGTGCTGCATCCAGTTGCGCACGATGCTGACACCTATGTGGCGATTTCAAGCTACAAAGTTAAGAATGACGCTGGTATATTAGTTGTACCGACGAATGATTACCGACTGATTTTATGTACGAACGCGCCTTGTCTGTTCTTACATGACGTCACATGTTCTATGATACCGACCATTCGAAAGTTTTATAACGCCCTCTACAACGTATAATATCGCGTCGAGTATAATTAGTCCGTTTGAACACGCTCCGTTCATTTAAACAAAACTTTAGTTAGTGCTCGATTGAATAAAGTTCTAGTGATCGGATTTATCCATTTGAACGTGAAGTACCGTTATGTAAACGAGAAATCGTAAGTACCAAAGACAATTCAGTAACCGCTTGCTTATTACTCGAATTACTTGTCCCGCCAATTAACCCCACTACTCTTTCTTTCTTTCTTAACCTCGCTACAATTAAATACGATAGACGTAATGTCCCCCTTTTGTTGAATAGAACAACATCAGTAATTAAATTACTAATTAAAATAGAACGATAATCATAAATGTAAATGTTAAACATAACTTTAACCATCTATCTTGGACTATCTTACCTTAACTAACTGTCTTAAACATTTTAAACTATTCATTTATAACAATCAAATTATTAGTTTATTTTCATAACATTTCTAAACATTGTTTATTATATTTAATAATTCATTAATTGCGTACAAATACACTAGACACCAACTACTGGACTATAGACGGAGTTCAATTTCTCGTCTACGTTTCGTGTAATAGATGCAACCAGATCGAAGGCAATGAGATCTTATCGTCTATTCAGTTGTTCTACGATTGGTGAGTCGCATGGTTTGGAATTTTTGGTGATGGGTTATTTAAGTACGTACATTTGAGTCGAAATGCTAAGTGAACTATCACGATTTTTAACACAGTCGTGCGCGGTATGACGACTATAGATAATCATCTTTCGTTGATTTTATCGAAAGATATTTGAAAGATACGTGCAATTAACGAACTGTAATGGGTTCTTCCATCATTATCAAATAATTGTGCAATACATCTTCTGTTCCCAATATATAATAACGTAGGTTGCTCTTTCCATTATAATTTGTCTGCTAGGTTATCGATAAATTGCACTGCGAGTTTCCGAGTCATACTTCCTGTATACTTGATAGCATATAATTAATAGAATTGATTTGAGAATACAAAGATTAATTCTGACATATTATTATGAATAATGAAAGTCAGAAGTGTATAATAAAATTCGGAAAAATCTGTAATTGTTCAAACGACTTGATGACGAGACAAGATGTGGAAACTTAAGCGACTGAAATGACCCTGCTTTACCATATACACACAATCGATACCCTTCCCGTGAGAAATATCTAGGCAAATGCGTTCAACCTTCTACCATCTTCTAACATCCCTATAAGGTTGTTTATTCGTTCTCTGTTCTCGATGTTCGATTCTCGGATTTGACTTCGACTAGAGCCATTTCTCCGTCGTTCTTAATCCGTTTTAACACACAAATAGAGGTTAATGAAACATCATAGTTCAAGTGTATTAATATAACTAACGCATACTTGTTTCCTGTTACTGGCATCATGAACTATCACGCGAACTCTTGCCTTCATACTTTCCTGATCATGTGTGGCCGAATGTTTCGAAGTTCGCGTGGTTACTAGTATTACTAACATAGAGTTCGTATACTAACTGGAAGACAGTTCGCAAAACATTGGTTTCTATGACGCTTGTGCAGGTATACTCTCTTACGTTTATATGTATAGCTTTACTTGTATTGGGAACACATGACGTCTATTTTGTTTCTAACTCTTTGAACTTTGTTTATATTTGTATAAAAGAGCTGAATTATTTCAAGGGAAATAATAAATAATAAAATATCAAATAATAAAAGTCAGAAGTCAGATAAGATAATAGGCAACAGCTTCTAGCGTTCGAAGTTCCATGTTTTCTTATAGAACTACTAATAACTCCCAATAATACTCTATTACTGAACAACGCTTTTAAAATTTTTAAAGAATCTAAGAAACTAAAGAATTAACTATCAACAAATAAAATATCCATATCAATGTGAAGCTGTTATATATAAAAACACACTTCCTTGAAAGCTGAGTTGCGTTCCAAAGAATTGTTGCGCATACATGATCTCCTGATGTCTTGCAAACTCTGTTTCGAATCAAATGGCTGCCAATGCCGCAGTCAATCACGAACCTGCAACGAGGGGACTTTATAAAACTGCTGGTTTCCCCTATATCGAAAGTTTCGATGAGATTTATATCGTGAAAGAATATCTTAAATAATAAACATAGAAAAGACACATTGCATTGATATCTAAAGCCAAATTAAATTAAAGTCTGTTTAATACATATTTATCTTAACCGCTAACCTTTGCACGACTGTCGCATGGACATTCAATGGCGGGCACTTTAAAAATGCTTCGAAGGCCCACGAACATTTTGTTTCCATCTCTGTAGCTTCCAGGACTATAAAAGTGACACAGAGGCACGTCTTGAGGAATATCCGTTGCCGTTGCTCCTCTCTCGTTTGCGTTCCTGTTTCTTTAGCCGTTTCTGTTTCTTTCAAAGTCACTGAAGCGGCAAATCCTTCTACCCTCCGGGAGCTTAAGGGCGGATACTCAAGTGGATTCAGATCCGTGCGTTTGATGCATTCCTGATCCTCCTGGAATCATGTTCAGAAACAAACTCAACTTCGACAAACTCTCCGTTTCAGAGAAACCAAGTCGATTGCATCGACCACGTCCGAACGCTCGAACTATATATATGTATCGTATATATTAGAATTTTCTTAGCACACGGTATTTTAGTCTCCAAAAATTGTTAATGCTTTGTTGTGCATACTGCTCAAATTAAAAGTTACTTATATATTTGAAGATATACTCGACGAATTTAATGAATTTTTTGAAAAGATATTTAACTTGGCACAATTGATATCCATCCATGGATACCTTGAATACATATTTATATTTCACTGAATATTATTCTATTGTGTAATAATTTACTGATCAATAATGTTAGCGAATAGAGAAGCAACAAATCGTAGGTTATAGATTTATGCTGCAGAATTTTACAATCGTACGTCAGATATATATAGAATCCTTATAACTTTATCATGTTTTCGCTCAATCTGTCATTGTTATACGATGGAATTTATTTATTGACTCTTGATTTATGACTTAAGATCTGATATAGTAATATTAGTTCAGTTGCGCGAGATAATCTACATTAGTAGAACAATAACTACAAAGTTCTCATAAGATCTAGATTGTCAATCGAATCACGTACAAACTAAAAGTAAGGGGACATTATCACTAATTTCTAAGGAAGGAAATGCTCGAAGGACATATAAGATTTCACAGGGGATGAGTCGACTTTACACGTTACCATGCTATCCTGGTCGAAGGTGTTTCGTATTACACGTGCCTTGAAACACCCTGGACAACATCGAAAGCGGTTCCATCAAGCCTGTTTCGAGAAAACGCTCGTGGATAGAGCATCCCGTTAATAATTTGATGCCTATGCCCATGTAAAATTAGCATATTAATAAGAAAGACGGCGACAGCGGTCAGGATAGCAGGATGAAATGGCAGGAGGATCATCGTCGAGGCTCCTCCTTCCAGTTACGAGGATCCTTCGTGACTCTTCTCCTCATCTGTGTTCCTAGTGATCGAGTCTCCGCATTTAGAACTCAATGAAGCGGATCTAATTGCGGTTATTACGACGATACCTGGACGTTTCGTCCATACAGTCTTTAGAGATTTATACAATCGGTTGTTTATACTTGAACACGCTAATTTAAAAGTCATTCCTGATAATTATACTTGACAACTTGAATTAAGAATAAAAATGTTATTTAATATTAGTTATTTTATTAGTATCGGTATTAGAATCGTTGGTATTTTCAAGAATCGTACAGATTTTGTTAAAGAAAAGCTATTTAATCGAACTAATGGATTGTCTTACAGCTATGTAGATGATCCTTTTGATTCCACAATTCTTCTTGATCACGTACAACGTATTCGATAAATGCGATACATACGAACTTTTTCTAATGGACAGATGAAATTTGTTATTATTAACTTTTATTATAAGAACGATGAACGTGAGAACAGGTAGGCGCGTTTTAAAGAAACTCAAATACCAACCTGTTTCCGGGGCGAAACTCCGAGGCCATCATGATCTCCTGTTAACAGAGATATCACTTTTCATTTTTTTCATATCTCATCGTGGACTTTCGGTGGTTTGGGGTCAAGAAGCCAATCCACCCACCACCTTCTCTCTTTCCTCCATTCCACGAGAGAAACGCAAGTTCCTTACTTTAAACTCTTCTTTAAATATCTATAAATTATTTACACGACGCTTGACCTAGAAAAAAAGTTTCCTATTACGTACAACGACGTATGTTTGAAATTAGCATTGTTAATTCTTACCTATTTTCGCAATAAAAAGGATGAACTTTGGAAAGGATTTTGTACACGATGAATATCGTTAGGAGTATAACGTCCTTGTTCTCGTGGACATTCGGAAAAAGAGAAGAAACAGACAGGGCTAGACGTTAGGGTCAAACACCTGATTATCTCTCGTTGTATTCAGGTGTCCCGTTCGATGGAAACGAGTTGCTCTGTGAATTCCTGTGACCCTGCTACCAACCGTATCGTGATTTGCTCTTGATGCTGCCTTTTCTCCCTTTCTTTTCACCGTTCACGTGGCCACAACGTGAAAACACCCAATCACGATACTCGAGACAATAGCTGCGAAACATGGACTCCTGGTTCTGGATGTATCGAGAACGATTCGACTTTCTCCCGAATTCTAGTATCTCCAAACCCTTGAACGGAACAGCTTAATGAAATTGTAACGGCTCTTTTAAGCGATTTAACCTATTACGATATAGCCTTTACAAGACCGTTCAACTATTTCTTATATCTCCGGTAGATATATTAGTTACCTGGTCAATAAGACAATATTTGGTTATATGAAAATTGCGTTCGACGCAATTATAGAAATTTGTAAATTACATCCGTACATTGGCTTTCATATAGATGTTGTAAGTAGTTATTACAACGAGAAAATCGATTGAAATAGCTGCGTCGAGAGCGGTGATGTAGCCAGGAAGGAAGACGCACGAGTGACACGACGTGAACAGAAGCGTATTTGGTGCCATATTACATGCGCAGTGTAAACAACTCCGTTACATCGACATAGCAGGGAAATAAGGCGGACGAAGAGGTACCCTGGCGGGAAACCGGCGAACCAGAGGCACATATCGGCGCGAAGCAGACCAACAGCCTTTAAATATTCCCCGAAGAACAACATACAAGCTACCGTTCCTCCGTCTTTCAGTCAGTTTTACGTCTGAATTTTACGTACCTTATATTTTAACGTTCGTCAGAGTTACTACGACTCGGTGAAAATTCTCGTACACTTGCTTCAACAAATTTGATATTCTTTTATTTTTCCATCGACAAAATTTATCGTACCGCGACTACGTTGATAAAGGAAGAATAACAATTGGCAGACGTGATTCTACGCGAGGTAGAAATTGATAAAAAGTTATTTACGCTACATTAGAGAGACTTTACGAAAGACCAGGAATATCGTTGTGTGGTAGATTCACCGTTTGCGATATGTAACATAGATAGGCGAATTCATATCTTTCATATATCGTAAGATAGGAAAACAGGATGGTCAAGAGCTTCGGATTATGGCGTACTCGTCATATTTTCATGGAGTTTGGTATCTCACCATGGCAACACCCTAGCGGCCATAGCGAGCCGGCAATTACGAGTACGTGCTATTGAAATACCATTACGTAGAAGATATCATTGGGCGTATCTGAAGAGAAATTGTATTTGTACATATTTATTTGCATATACGAGTACAATAATGACTTCACTTCAATTGGAAATTATATTATATTAATTCGTGATTACTTTGCATGTTCGGAGAATTTCTTTATCGTAATTACGCGATACTTGATAAGAAGAGTTTTGTTAATAAGAAAATTTAATAAGAATCGCAGAGAAACGAACAATTTCGTATATTAAAAAAAAAAAAAATAAATCGTTTTTCTACGCTTGTTACGTTAACGTAACCTTTAATTGAAAAAAAACTATGGACTTTACGCAGTATGATGTTTCTTAATAACAGCAGGATATCGTCTGAGGTAGCAGAGTCCTTCAAAACGTACATGATTCGAGAATCTTATATTCACCTTGCAACATCTGATGAGATCCTGTTCAAAATGCGTAGATGTGCCTCGTTGAAGAAAAAGCGTAAGGGAATGAATATATATGGGACGAAATAACGTTTCAGTATTTCAGACTAAAACAACAGAGAAGCGAGGAAAAAGATGCGAGATATTTCAACTTTGATACTTAACACTTGGAAGTTAGTAAGCTCTCTAGATTCTTGAAAAAAAGTGCACTTTTATTTTCAAAATGTTATACATTCGCGTAATAACAATTGCATAAAAATATCAATCGTTTAATTACATGCAACACGTAAAATATTAAAATACAAATAATTGTATAAAATATTAGGAAACCGGATGACCGGAGATTATGTAAGTCTATCTTTTCCAATTAACGAATCAAACGACACCGAGCTCCACCTTCCTTCCTCGTAGATCACTTTACTCATTGTGAGTGAAGTGCACTCGAGCCATCCACGGCTAATTTCTCCGCTTATCCCATCGCTTCAAAAACCTACCTACAAAAACACTAGAAACCACGCACGCGGTATTTCTTACGATCTCTCGCAACCCCTTCACCCCTTAGATGTCTGGAATATCTGTAAAATCACATTTTCGCAGCTTGGAAATATTTTCGACTTTGATATCGTTAATATCTAAATACGAATCGATCGATGTTCGATACTCTGTACGATGATTCGTATACTTGAATCATAAGATGCTTCGAAACACACGCGACATTAAAAAGGAATACGCATCCAAAGATGAAAAATCTCACTTCTTCGATTTATCTCCGATCGAATGAACCATTTCGTTTGTACTTATGACCGTAAAAACCCGTTTTCTCTCGCTACAAGAAACAAGCCACAAGCCACAAGCCACAAACTACACAGCCAATATAATATATCTTAAGAGTATTTGGCGCTGATAGTTTCTTCGGCCCTTGGCGGCCCTTCGGTGGGACCAGGAGGTGTACCAACACGGGCGGAGAGTTCCCAAGGCCAAACGAGCTCCATCCAAGTGCTGCGATCCTGCTGAAAATGCGTGGGCGCGGTCTCCCCGAGGGCTGGCCTCGGCCAACGAAGGTCGCACCCTTTTTCGACTGGCGTGCGCCTGGCCCTTTCGTCCAACCTCGTGCGACCATCTGTCCCCTACCAAGCCGCGCGCGCGACCGTTGTCCTCCGACCTCTCCACCTTTCTTCACGAGCGATCCTGAAGGAACGGCTCGTCCCGCCGTACAGTATCGAGGCGCAGGCGCGTGCAACGATACCACGTGGCTGTCGACATCCGTTTCACCGGTTTCCATAAATTTTACCCTCCGATCGTTATATGCTAGAGACAGTGGGCAAATTTACGAAGACAGGTAACGCAGGAAACGACCGATATTATCGTATATCGGTTTTCTAAATATTTCGATCTTCACAGATATACGTATACGCATTCGGTGTAGGTGTGCATTTTCCAGTTTCCCCGTAAGCGCATAGAAATCCGCAAAACGAATTATTTGTTCGATTTTATATTTCTTATTTATATGTCTGTATGTTGGTCATATTGGCGTTTTAACGAACCAAATATACGAAACGTAGTATATAATATACGATATGGTGAAAAGTAATATAATACGTAAACACGACTAGAAAATACAGAAAACGAATGATATTGACGAACAATAATGGAAGAATAGATACAAGTCTCGCGGGTAGAATACCAAATTGCTTTCATTCGCCATCGAGATCGTTCAACTCCACCCTCAAAGTTGCTCTCCACAACGCATATTCACCGATTATATCAACGCACACACGTTACAACCCCTCACGCATGCTCCTATCCTGCCTACCCCATCGACGAACAGTGGGATTGTTGAAAAGGAGAACACTGTTGCGCAATGCGTCATGCGCGATTCATTAGGACGCTCTCCACCTCTTTGGGATTTCGAAGCCTATGTTTACGCATGCCAGTGTCGATTTGCCGGCCTACCAGACCCGCCTGAAGGGACGATTTCAACTTTCTAGTGGCAACTTTCCTGCACTGTGGTACGTGTCCAGTGGTCCGACAAATCTGACAAAATTAATTCATATGCACATAGATATAGATATTTGATATATTTTTAAAACACATTTCGTATCCCATTCGAAGCTCGAATCGTATGAAACGCGTTAATTGAAAAGAATCGAGAGTGCTTGTGTCTTACGACGTCTAAGAAATTGAGAGAGAAATATCTGTCCGGTGCTAATTACGCGGGAAGTACGTCCAATCGAAGGAGAAATTTCTGAGAAATATCCGCGATTCGGCGGATTTCCAACCGGCAGCTTCCTAACCCAATGTACCCGATCCACGCTATAATAACCCGAGAGTAGAAACGCGTAACTCCATCGGTGGTCGCAACCATTAAATCACCTCGGAACAACATCCATCGCCGAGTCTGTCGTTCACGAGCCGCTGCAACTGCAACTAAAATCCCCCCTGTTCCCCTGTTGGCGGCGGTGTCCAGCGCCAAGGCCAAGTTCATCGAGTTCGAGCTCGCCGTCTCCTCGTCCCTGGATCGATTCCTTCGCGTTTCTGTGTTCCTGTTCAAAGAGCGGGGGCGGCTCCCGCGGAGGGCAGGCCGTCAAACTCGCGGGGCGGAACCATGACACGAAGAGGCGGTGCGGAATCGCGACCTCGTGGCGACGAGCACCGGGTACAAATCGTACCGATCGTCGGCGGCGTAAGATCGGATTCCAACGGCGGCTACGTTGTTCGCCGCGGGATCTTCGGTGGTCCGAGCGAACAGGTCGACGCCACGCGGAGCACGTTGCTCCTGGATGGAAGGCAGCTCCAAGACGGAAACGCCCAGGCGTTAGGTGTATCTGCGTGGCGTCGCTGATGTACGCCCAGAAGACGTTGTGTAGGTGCACCTTCTTAACCCTAAACTTGGTGCTGCGATCGGATATGGTTGATCGGGTGTGGCCGTCTATGGATGAATAGGAAAACGGATGAACGTGTTTTTGAATACGGAGGTACGATTTACAGATTCTGAAATAGTGGCAATATATTGCACCGTGATTACGAAATATATTAGCACGTTATCGTGTTTATCGTAATATTTACACACTGTTTAATCGGAATAGGTGTATCAAATTCTATATTGTTCGATAGTACGTATTTTTATGTGGCTTGATCGATCGGCTGTGATCGTGATCCGTGGCCGAATAGGGGAATGGGTGTGTGTGCTTTTGAGCATGGGGGTATGATTTAAATATTGGCAAAGGATTATACAGTGGCTACGACGAATATTTCCACACCGTTGTATTTATTATAACGTTTAGATATTAATTAATTAGGTTCACGAATGTTCAAGTAGAATGCACAAATTAGCATCAGACGGAATACAGAATGGACCGATAGAATGTTACATACGTAGGAAAGCACTAGAATTGGATACATTTCGAACGTTCGGTACTATTGACCGCAGAGAAGAAACTCTCGAAACGCTTGCTTCGTACGATGATAACGCTGATTTATATAACCTGGACTTAATTACACTGCGTTAGTTAGTCCTAATTGGTAGGTACTAATTCATGGAAGTAGTACAATGTTATAAACGAGGGAACGGATTCCGTGATTGAGAGAGCTCGTTTAAGCAGGTTATATAAATGGAGGAAATGAGAGGTTCACTGGGCGAAGATTCAGGAAGTGAATTTCACAGAATGAAAGGAAACATACGATTACACTTTCTAACGTTCTATTATCATTTATTATCTGTAAAACGTGTTGTTGTCGCGAGAATTTACGATCCTCCTAGATTAAACGCGAAATCCAATGTCTAGGAACTGATAAAAGCACAACGATCCTTTCTAACATCGTTAACCTACGAAATAAAGATATTTAAAGTTCAATAAAGAAAATATTTTCATTCGGCGAAAGAAGAAGTTCGAAATAAATTATTTACAACTTGATACTATTCGTCATAATGATCCTATATACGGTATATATGGTATGCGGTATATAGAATTATATAATCGATCATATAACAAAAGGTTCGGCATGAATTGAAAATAAACTATTCGTAATATATATGTACGTATATATCATAATCGCGATCAAACGCGATGAAGTTTCTCAAAGAGCGATAACAAGTGATACGAAATGGAGAAGACGATAAGCTCGTAAATTGGCTAATAAGCTTCTCTCGCGGAATATTTCAGAAAACATTGTAAAGCGATCTACATGCACCGACGGGGTCCATAGAGAGCACCATTCGTCCATCCCATTGGAATAATCCCACCCCCCGGTCGAGACACATAACGACACAATCCATTAATCCTCCGAACCGCCTCCTGGCGGAGAATGAACCGGACTGGTGCCAGCCCCAGGGGTAACGCACCCCAATTCGCTGTCCAAACCATCTCCTCGCCATTCCTCCTTCCCTGATCATCTTGTTTACTTTTGTATTGTCTAGAACCATCGTTGATCGTCTCTTTATCGACACGTTGATCATCGTAAATGTTTAACTCCGTGGAAAATCACGTGACACAAATTTATGCTCCCCTAGCACTTTTGTGTGTCATCCAATAATCAGCTGGCCTATCCATGGTATCCTGATAGCACCAGTCCGTCGATGGACTGAAACGACTTGCCGCCAGACAAACTAACCTAAATCCCTTCCTTCCTTCTTTCGCCACGTGTATTTCCACTCGGCTAGCTTAGATCGTTTCGGTACTGAAACGAAAGATGCCGATAATACTTTGTAACGACACGCGGCTATGGGAAGTCATGTTCACGAGGCGTATGTATGAATATTAATTACACCGCAGGTGACACTGGTTAGGCAGCTATCAGAATGTAGGAGGTCTCTTGGCCTGGATAAGGAGGTTAAAAACCCTTCGAATTTAGGGTAGGAATGGTGGTGTAAGTTGGTGGGTCTTGATCCTGGGGGAGTTGACTTAGTTGAAGTCGTGATTCTGGCCTGGCAAGCTGCTGGAATGTTTGAGGGAGAGAAAGAGATAGTTGAGAGGGAAGTATCGGTTTTGTCAAGGATCGATGTTTGTTCTGTTGTGGAATGGTTTTAGATCGGATTCGTAGATCGCAAATAGAAGGAGAATTTTAAACAAATTTATAGCATATAATTTATAGCGTTTGAAAAAATCGTTTTCCTAATTACAGGAAAAGTATTTGCTTGTAACCGTTACGCGAGAAAGCGAAGAGAAAACGAAAAACGCGTTGGATGGATAGATCCGGTCTAGGCAGTCTCATTGCTAACCTAGGCTAGGCCTTCGATTCGATGGTTTCCCGCGGGGATTCCTCGCGAGGATGTTATCCTGTGAAAAAAGCGTGGGTGGAATCCCGACGAGGCGAACCCTTTCTCTCCAACGACGACAACCCGAATCCCTTCGAGCGTTCTCGCTTCACCCGCCATTAATTTTCCTCTTCCGTCCTGTCCGTTTTCCTAGTCTCTATCGTCGTCATTCTCCCTTCCGAATCGTCCACGGAACGACAGTTTCCGAAGAACGGGACGAATCATCAGAGCAACATAACTGCCCAAGGGCAAAGCTATAACCCGTGCCAACCTCGATAAAACACCTTCTCGCGGTGTATACCAGCCTACTTCGAATATGTGAATATATTTTATTCAACCCTTTCCCTCGGGCACCAGATTAAATTATTCCTATTGGTAGGCTGTCCGACGTTCCATCATCCAGAGCGGACCAGCTCCGTGGAAACGTAGAAACACCGAATACACTCTGTGCTCCTACTGCGTCGGCTAATCACCGACGAATCGCGTGACACGCTTTCGAAAACCGTGCTTCTGTCGAGTACAGACTATGGTACCGACACACGGAAGATCGTAGGAATTTCGTACGACTGCCAGCCAACTTCTGTTAGCCTGGGACAGGGGGATCAAACCAATAGACTGCCGATAGCCCTTTCGATTATCGGAACGATCAGAACGAGACCCTTCCTCCATCTGGCTTGACCCGAACGTTCGCATTTCTTAGATGCACTTGGCTGGTGGAGACCCCTACTCGCGCGTGTGCATTCGCTACAACTCCTCAACGTGTATCGTGCCCTATTCCTTAGTCGAGTTATGATGCCATCGATCTGATGCGTTAATGGACAGTTTTGACAAGCGATGATTCCGGCTTGGCACGCCTACTACGTCGGCAAAGAGCGTTTCCACCAAGCGGAGCATGGCGTACTCCTGGCAAGCATATCGCTACGCGTTGTTATTTAATCCAAATTCGATATTGCCCGCTCTTTTTATTTCCCCGTTTTATTTTCCCATAAAATAAAATTTATTAGAGTTTTCCGACAAATGTAACCGGTAGATGTCATACGTAGATAATACTAATAGCCGACAGTATACGCGGATACGTTCCTTCGTTGCGAACCGCTGAGTGTTACTAGAGATCTTGGAAGCCAAGTTTCTCGATCAAACGTACTTTTACATATTTTTAGTTACTGATAGACCGCGGATGATATACATACGTAGGTAGAAAACAAATTTCAAACGCTTCCTAAACCCAGAGACAAATATTCGCCAGAGACTCTGCGAAACGAAAGCCTAATTACGCGTCACTGATATCCAGATGAATTCCTTATTCATCGTCCAATTAACGCGTCTCGTTGCTCCCTTTCGAATCTCAAATTTCACGAGGCTCCTCGCTAATCCCTTTTACGCCCACCGGTGTCCAGTGCACGTGTCCGCTCGAAAGGTGTACGAGGTGAACGACCAGACGAATATCAGGGCACCTCTCTCGCGGTTATGTCGGCCCTGTCGCGATGTGTGACTCGAAGCACTTGGACGACTAACCCTTTCCTTCGGACGAAGTCGCGCCGCCATTCTCATATGTGAATACGGGCTGATTCGTCGTCGGATCGACGACGGCATCTCCTTACCGCGATTTCTTTTCCGGTTCGTAAAAGTCTTGGCCGCGTCGCCGTCTATCAGGAGCGACGGACGCATCGGCGACACGCACGTTTTTCTCGCGGAACGATAGGAAAGTTCGGTTTTCCCGCTCCACTTATGCTCCTCTGATAGCACCGGAAGCCGCCGATTGATTGGAAACCCCACGAGGTATTCCACCTGATCACCGAACCACCGAGACGCGTCTATGGCGTCCTGGTGTCGAAAAAAGTGGAATCACCTTTTTTTCTTTTTTTTTTTTTTTTTTTTTTTTTCTTGACGCCGTAGCGTTGTTTATGCAATGTAACGTGCTCGTGCGAAAACGTATACGTGGTTCGATCATAATTACGGCCGATCGTCGCGTGGGACGAATTATGCAAACGCTTTGATCGATCGATCGCTGGTGCTTCGATAAGTAGGCAGTGACGGTTATCGGAGATTAGTCGAACTGTTTGATTCTTATCGAATCGTTAAACTCGTTCGCAAGTTAGAATTAAAGCGTCGGTGATTATGCCAAGTTGTTTCGTTCGTTCGGTATAACGGCTTTCGAATGGTTCGATGTATTCGTGTCAAGTCGATGGAGTACCGAGGCGGTGCAGAGATTATATCGGGTTTGGAGAGAAGCGCTTTTTGATTTAGGTAAAGCGTAATTTCCTTTGACGTTATAGAATGAGGTACAAAGGGAGTTAATCAAAGTGTATAACGGGCTATAACGATATTTCGCGAACAAAGAGAAATTGAGAAAGTTGCTAGGGATACATAGGGCGATAGGTGGTAGTAACATCTTCCCCTATACGTTTGGCGAACAAAGGGGATGCAAACGTTATTTCTATTTTCCTTCGGAGATCGCTCGCGCTTCGTTTTATACGAGCAATTGGTAACTGAAAAATCCTGAAATACGTAAAAATATAAATAATAGAAATTGGTATTGTTATTAAACAGACGTATAGTAATTATAATAAATAGTATCGAAAGTTTATTCGACGTTATGAAATTCCGGGTTGGAAGAACTTCACTTCGTGCTACTGGAAACAAAAGAGAAGGAGAGAGAATCGGTGAAACGGTTCGACCAATCGACGCGGTGACGAAAGTTTGGCCAGAATTAGCGACTGTTCGCGGTCGTAAAAGGGGAAGTAAATGCCGATTGACCTCCTCGCCTCTCTGAGGGCCGGATAGAGTTTCTATGAATGTTCCGTCACCGCCCACAACCCGTTCTCGTTTCTCGGCGCGTACGTCTCCTACGATTTCCGGCGAATGCGTGGAACGAACAATCCGAACCTGTCCGATCGCCACGAATTTCCATCTGACGGACAACGACCGAAGAGAGAACACGCGGAATGCGCAAGATTCTCCGCCGTTATAGCTTCCTGATCGCTGTCACCGCATCGCTTTTTATCCGAACTCGTTCGAGCGAAACGATGGAATTAGAATCCCCTTTTAAAGCATGGAACCCGCGACCAATTCATTCGCCCCTCCACCTAAAATCACAAACACGACGTATAATTTGTCGTTAGAACCATACATTTATAGCATAAAGCCTACATACGCTTGTTTCACGCAGGAAGCTTATCGCGGATGGCAGTATAATATATGAATACAGTTCGATATTTATAGATATACGGTATCGTAGTATCGGGGGAAAACTCTGAGTAATTAAAAAGGTCTGCTTGACCATGGGACATGTGCGGGCCAGGTATACCGGAGCCAGGGTATAAAAGGTAGCCTTGAGTTGCCAGAGAGCTTTTAGCGTTGTCAGGGTTGACGAAGAGTGTCGTCAGCGTTGTCAAGGAGTGTGACCGGTGTGGAAGAGGTTGTAACACGGTACTCTGAAAGCACGAAAAATTGTAACAAATTGCGATCTCCTCCTACAACGCAATATTCTTGTAACACGGTTTAGATACAACACGGAACAAATTAACCATTTTATAGGAGGATTTACCGTAGTACGAGGTTCGGTCAGACGTTGAACGAATTGCGTGTGCCACGTCTGCACGCTGTCGCTTATCAAATACGCGTATCTTAAAAGACAATCCACCCCACGTGATGCTCCATTTATCGTTTTTTTTTTTTTTTTTTTTTTTTTTTCGGTAGATAACGCAACGAGCGAGGAAGCAGTTCCGTCTTTCGGTAGTAAAACAAGGTTTTATCCATCGAGGGCGCAAAACCTACCGAAACGCTGCATAAATAGCAACGTATAGGTTCGATCATTCGGAAGGAGTTAAAGTTCCGTGAAATTGCGACCGGTTAAAAGGACGGTGTTCGGTGGACAACGTTCCTTCAACAGCACCGAGGAAGTAGAACAACTCGTGTGCGATTGGCTTCTGATCCAGCCCTTCGCTTTCTACTGGAATAAAAAAATTACCAATCTAGTGACGAAGGATAAAACAGAGCGAAACATACGTGGAAAGGTAACTCGATTGTTTGTTTTCTCTTTTTCTTCTTTTTTTTTTTTTTTTTTTTTTTTTTTAATTTACTGAAATATAAAGTTACGAACAAAATTCGATTTATCTTTGGCCGAGCCTCGTACACGTAATACAGTATCCTGAAATGTGCCAGAGTATAAATACGTCTAGAGATTTCTCAAAGAGTAAATAGCTGATTAGAAATCAAGTTCAAGACGGAGAAAAAGAAAAGTATCGAGGTTCGATGGATAGATGGCGGGAATTATCATATAGCAAGGAGGCACTGTCATACGCAAATGTGACGGATCGATGGTGACAAGCGATGTTCCGAACATGCTGTCCTGTTACAGCACCCCGACATTCTTTTGTTCTCTACGAATTGCTGGTTTTCCTTCGCCATCGAACGGATTTCTACGTCTCATATTACCCTGTCTCGTAGAGGAGTCGATCCATTATTCTCAGCTTTCTTGGTTCGTCCCAAGACACACCACTTTCGACCCGTTCGCGTCGTGTTCGGACGAGACGCTTCTCCACGTTGCTTTTTGCGCTTATGTTCGATGAAATGAAAACGTTAAAGTCGCTCGCGCTGATTATACACCGTTACCATTCAGTGGTAACACGATGGTGACACTGAGCGAATGCCGCTGAGCGAATACGTAATATCGATCGTGGTTGGGTAAGTCGACGAATAGAAACGTTTGTTCGTACATACGTGAAAATGGTTTCTTGTCTCGTTTGTTCCTTTCGAATGTTAACTCCACCGTGATCATTCACTCCTTGCACCTGGTTTCTGCAAATTACTCGCCGTTTATAGAGTCCTGGTACTTAACGGTGTTCGGCTGTCATCATTACTGGTGATTGATTCGACGACGATCGTAGCAGGATATTATGGCAATTTTCGCGTTGAGTAAGAAAGCTTAACGTATCTTATGCAAGTACTTACATACTTTTCGTCGTTCCGCGTATTCTACGATTATTGTTGTATATTGCCATCGTTTTTGCGTCATCTTTCCATCGACATCTTGTCTTCTTGCTCAAGCTTCTTCGTTAAACCAGTATTATCAATCATAATGGCAGAGTACCGAAGAAACATCAACTCGACAGCTGTTCGTAAAGCACTTGCGTCTCCTCTAAACTCGAAACATTTTGCTTTCGTTTTCGATTACGTCGTACTAAAAACGGTCAGAAATTCGACGAAGCGCGCTTATCACGTTCTTCTCGTCCGATTTTCGTACGAAATGCCCGATTTTAAAGAGGATACGTTTACATATGTAAATAACCGTGTACCGTAATAATAGGTGCCGCGTTAAGAGGTGCTGCTGTGTTGTTCAAGTCCGCGTTGACCCGCGAGTCTCTGCACGTCATGATCTTCTGTTCTCGAAGAACGCTTAATCCTCCTCCATTTTACAGCCACATTCCTCGCTTTAGCGCCTCATTCCCGGCTACTAGGACGGCAGATACGGAGGTCGCGGACCTCGTAAATTATGCTCGCTTGTCGCACGGACAGAGACGAATAGACACGAGCGTCAACAGGCGAGCATAACGCGAAACCCGTCGACTATATTCCAGCAGGGCAACCTTCTGGTGCCCTGAAAGGCGGCAGCGTTCATCGGCATTGACGTTTGTCGTCGATTTCATACACGCTCGCCGAACACCTGTCCGCCCGTGTGCACGCACGTTCCCTCGATTCACCTGTCGTGGCATGTTCGACGTGGTTTTGTTTTTATAGTGCGAGCACACGCACTATTAGGAGACTATGAAGCCGTATATAGCGGCCAATAAGTCGGAAGAATGACGGACGAGCCCCACCCTGCCGCGAGGTAAATTCAATTTGTCCCGGCTGAAGAAAGATAAATCGCGCAGATGTCAACGGTATTAGGGCGGCATGAGCTTGTTGGAGGTCAGGCAACCGCGTTTTAATTCCGAGTCGAGCGACGACGCTTTGACTTCCTGGTTGCGCTTGGTAGCGTTTATCAGGCGAATTCGAGGGAAGGTTAGGAGGAAGCGTAACGCGGTAATGAGCAGATGGCCAGTGGAACGGCATAGAGGCAAACGAAGCAAGTAGGTTGTTCTTGCAAACTGGGTCGGGACAGTAACGCGGCTTTTTTGAGAGTTTAGTTTCAAACAACGACCGTTATTGCTATCCGGTGTTTTAAACAATTTGCAATTGAAAACTTAATAGAGATGGGATAGCGAATTGCAAAAGTAGAGAAAATTCGACCCCGATCGATCGCCAAGAGGAAATTGTTTATCTTTGTCAAATATAGGAAAAGCAACGACCGCGTATCTCGTGGAACGATCCTATACGAGGATACACCTACTCGTTGCTATTATTACTGCGATGCTCTGACAAATATCGTATCGTATATAACGAAGCACGTACGACTACGAACGAATCAACTGACCTTTGAATTTAATTAAAAAATTGGAACAATAAAAGACGTTCGATTTAGACGAATATCACAAAGTGTGCCGATACTTGACGTCCAAATACGTACTCGTATAGATCGCAACAGAACCCGTATTCTTATTCTACTTACGATTAGAGAGCATTTTACTCGGAAATAACAAAACCTTGGAAACCCATGGTTCCCTAATACCGTTGACACCTGCGCGAGTTGTCTTGTTTCCCTACCAGGCGAACGCGTTTTACGTCCTTTTGGTCAATGTCACACCAGGCCGCAGTTCCTGTGCGGGACACCGTTTCTCGCCGACTTTGGTGTCTCCATGATTTCCTGATTCCACGATATTCCAAACAGCGAGAAAAAAAATTGGCTCAGCGATTTTCACCACATTTGTTCCCGTACTTAACGCACGCAGTCTTCGTTCTGTACGAAAACTATTTCATTGCACAGGCGTATGTTGTTCCTATTAAACGATCAAATTTTTCATTGAAATTAAGTTCCATAGTCTGGAATTTTACGGTACTTCGACGATAAAATACGATAACTTTACAAGTCGTTGCTCTCGCTATTTTTAAATATAATTATTAAAATTTCGTTTAATCGTGGATATCTGTAAGTAACGGAATTATCGTTATCGTTAAATAAATGTAACGTAAATATCGCGACGTTAAATATAATTGAACACCGCGTATTCGGTTTATGTACGTGTACAGAAGGAAATATCGATCATGGAAAATGATATGTTAATGCGCGTGACCAATCGCGTTGTCAGGCGAGTGCCATCGGTTCATGGTTTCCTGGTCGAAGCTTCCGGAAGTCGGTAGAAAAAAAATTCTGGCCGGATCGAAGTTAAACGAGCCCTCCATCCCCTCTACGCTAATAATCAGGCGGAAGTAAATCACCCTCCGTTATAGAAACGAAGCTGACTCTCCATCAACGTTCTCTTTCTCCGCTGAGCGCGCGCAATTATCCTTTCAAACGCGTTTGAAACGCGTTTCAAAAACCGCTCGTAGGAAATGGAAAGACGTTAGAAATTATTTATCGATTTGTTTCGCTTATTTCGCTTAATTTGTTGATATTTTTAAACGAAACAGATTTAGATTTTCTATTATATGTATATTATATTTTACATTCATTTTGAAATCGTACAAATTTTCGTTAATTAATCTTTTTCGCCGGCTTTTAGAATTTTAATTAGAATTTTAATTAGAATTAGAATAACGTATAAACGCAGTCAAAGAAACGGAATTTAGGTGGAGATTCGTGCGATCAGCTAAACGCTATCTTTGAATTTTGTACGTTTCACGGATATTTCATTAATCTCATACGTACTTGTACCGTAACTAAGTTTGTAACGATTATGCTTGCAAGTTCGAAGATGTGAAAAGATCCGAAGGCTAGTTTAGTGTTTTACGTTATAACGAGTCAAACACAAACTTTGGAAGCAGGAACGTATAAAACGAAGACGAGGATCTGGCCGAAAATTGAATGGGACGCCGTCGGAGGACAAGGAAGCCCTTTTATGGGAAAACGAGAACCGTTGGTCCCTAAAGGGCATACGCCTACGCACTTTTACTAGGAAACCATGAGGAAAGGACTGGTTGTGTCTCATCTCGCCGTGGCCCTTTGAGAATCCTGCAAAAGGACTCGATCCGCGACAACTTTCCTCGTCGTAAGACGTAATACGTAAGACAGATACAGACAAATATTATGGATAGTAAGAAAAAGAAGAAGATACTTGTATGTTTTACAGCCAGGGCTCCGCTACGACTGATTTTCATCTTTTTCCTGAGCTTTGAGAAATTCTTTGACGGAAAACCTTGTAAATGACCGATTACAGGTTGCAGTCAACCATCCCGCAACTCAACGAACTGGCGGCGAACGACCACGACGACAACGAGATTTTAAAACACGCCAACGGATACGATAAACGCTTAAATACCAGAAACGATCATCCGTAGAGACAAATTAACGTATCGCGTGTTTGACAAAAATATAAAATTGGACGATAAAACTTTTTCTCAATCGTTCGAAGGTAAATGGCCGGAACGTAAGGTGCCGGAATTATCTAATTATTATTGCGCTATCGATTATTATAATCGATCGTTGTATTACCAATTTTACGAGTGAACTACGGCCACCTAACAATGTAACAATTCAAAGAATTAATAGAAAGTTTTTATCAATAAAAAGTTAATATTAATGTAAGAATCGATATAAATTTTAATAAAGTCTGTATTCGTGTGCCAGTTAGAAGGGATGCTCGGACAATTATGGCGTTCCATGGCTGGCCGAGGACACCGATGCAAAGGCATGTTCTCCTAGTCGGTGTCACCAGTCGACTTCCCTTTGGTATTCGGACGACAATTTCGATAAAGGGCGCGTACGATGTAATGGTCGTGAAATTAGGCGGAATTATTTAACCCTTTGGGGACGTTTCACAAAGGGCCGAGTTCACAGGATGTTAGAAGACGACGACAAGTCTTTTAGGGACCCTGACCGTGGTCACTGTCACGTGATCTCCACCAAAAGGGCCACAGAGCAATGGCCGTGGTCCAAAACATGGCGCTGCACCAACAATCATCGAAATTCTACGATTTTTTAACTATTTACGATCAAACGTGTAGACCCCGGACAGTCCATATTGAATAGAAATTTATATTTTTATAAAAACTAGTAAAGAAGCAGGATCCAAATAGAAATTTGTTTCGACGATTAAAAAATAAGAACGATTTACTACGCGTTGGAGATTTTCTGTGTTTCTACGTATTACGTGCATCGTACGAATTTTTTCAGCCCTAAATTTCGCATCAAAAATTCCACTTTTTTTTTTTATATCCTGATACCGTTTTACGTCATGTTGTTGTTTGATCGATCGGTTTTGTCGCTGTACGACAACCGCTTCAGACATAAATCTTTCGCAGTTGGTAATCGATATCAATTACATGGTTTACGCGATATATATGAATCGTTAGTTTGATAGGAAAAAGTTCAATTTACAATTTAGCGATGTTCGGGAGATTCGCTACGACTAAATTCATATTTGTCGCTTTGTGTCGTTACATGTTCAAGACAGTATACGTGAAACGCTCTACGCGACACTGAACGGACACGTGTCGGTATCGAGAACAGGGCTTTATGAACACACGGAGGACTCAAAGTGAATTTAAGGGAGTAACTTAAACTTCCTGGAGAACGACGATCGATAGTTGAGCGGATAACGCAGATCTTGCCCAACTTTTGTACTTTTAATCGAATTACGAATTCTTCTAATTTTATATCTATTATTTTTATTCGTTCTTTGTTCAAATAGCAATTGAAATATTTTCATATCGTTACACGTACACGTATTGCTTGCGAGTGAATTTAACAAATTGTAAACTAGCGTTTCTTAGCTATTAGGTAAAGGTAGGGTGTTAAAAGTATTTGCAGTAGGACAAGGGTACGAGATTTACCAAATTTGACACACGAACGAAAGATTATTACGATCGAATTACAATATTGTCGAATTCCATAAAATATATTAAGTTTCATATAAAAATCAAACAAGGGATAAATTAACTGTATGCGATCTGTACGCGATCTTCTGTATGCGATCACGTTTCGTTTCCCTACCTTTATAATATTCCCTATCTTTTATTCTTGATCTTTTCCTGGTCTCTGTCGCAAGCTTATCTACGTAAAAATGAAAACAACTTTGGTAGAGTTTACGACACGATTTATTACGATGAACGTTCGTCAGCGTATCAGCAGACAATGTGTTACAATAAAAACCATAGGTCAAAGTGTTATCTGAAATTTTCTACTCTTTTGATAACGGTCCTTCGTCGAATTCGTCACGTACGTACAAAAATCGACAGAGGGTTTGATCGATAGTGTCGATAAAATTCTGAGAATTGGGGATACGCGTCGATTTTCAACTACCTAGCTGCGAAATGTTATCTCGTCCAATCTAGCGAAACGTTGGTAATCATTTTTCTATACATCCAGATTGTTGGAACAATCGACGAATAAATTCTAAGAGCGTTTCCGATAAACGTATACGAATATTGGCTTATGGACCAAAAGAAAATTTACTTTCTAAAACGGTGTGCGCACTTTCGTTCATGTCCTGCAGGCATATCCTGTCACGAATACTCGCGTAAATGAATGGGGATCCGATAGGGCGATGTAACAGGGTAACAGGGGTTAGAAGGAGCGTTCCAAGGGTCCTGAAGGCCCCTTCGTCTCAGAACCAAGTGTATTCGACTCTCAGCCATGTTTCCTTCGATCTATACGCGTATACTCGCGTGTTTTCGTTGACGCACCAAGGATATCCAAATCTGTTTCTGACACGTGTCCGTACAGACACATATTTTACACATTTATTTTATACATTTATATAATATTCGATAAAAAAAAAAAAAAAGTGCGTGAGATTAGATAGAACGAGGTAATTTAGAAAGTTTATTTTTATAGTAGGAAACGATATAACAAGAGCTTACTCGTGTTTATCGATTAAATAAGAAACAATGAGCGTTTGTCAATTTCATTCGATATCTTATCGCGCATAGTTTGGTTTAAACTCGGCACGGTCTCTATCTGACCGCGCTAAAATAAAAGAAACCCGATAAAAACCCAGGAATCAAACGATGGACGGTAAAAAGATCGTTACGTAATTGATAAATGGCAAAAATGCAATCAGAAACACCTTTTAACGCAACCTTCTCTACGTCTAACAACCTGAACCATCCGTTTCGAACGCCGTTATCCCCCGTCCTTCATCCCTCGCGAAAGCACCCCTATAGAAAAGGTAGTGGTTGAAATTTTCTGACAACCCCGACACAAGTGTCATTCACAGGTTTCGTAGCAATCACGATGCAACCCTCGTACGATTCGCTTACCAAGCTCTCATGAACGTACAGAAAGTTCGCCGCGATACTTAGGGTGGTTTCGCAACATCCCTCGAGCAAATACGAGAAACATCTGTGGGGTGTCCAGTTTTAGGAACGTATAAGAACGTAGAAGGTTGCTGTTTTTACACAGGGGTTGCACAATGGGGGATGTTAGACGCATCGGTTTCAACTTACCAGGGGCAATTGCTCGAAAGGAACCCCTATCGATCCATGACGTTGCTCCAGCCACGTGTTTATCGATCGCTCGCCACCTTCGTTCACTGGTTTCCCTAGAAGCCTTTTCAATGGTTCCTGATGGTATTCTCGCATCGTGCTAGAGAGAATTTTTGTTTCGCAGCTGTTCGACCACGTTTCGCTCTATCGTTCAACTTATCGACTCTTAGGTGGCTCGTTGGAGTTTCCGGATAAAGTATCCGGACGTGCTTGCCCTGCGGCAAGATATCGTAATCTTTCAGCGACAAGAGCATCGTTCGAAGCAGTTCCGACATCGCGAAGCTGCACAAGCCGCCGCCGAATCGACGCAAATTGCTAGGACTCGCCTGACCGCCTTTCATCGGTCTTGATTAGCCGCGAAATAGAAGAGCGGGCGATTCAGCGGTTTGCGTTTTGTTCCACAAAATCTCAACGAAGAAAGAGTCGTTTGTTTACGATCCGTAAACCAACCGAACTGTCACGTACGTCTGGAAGTCTATATGAGAACCTTGCGGACTTATGTAACATATCGAGGCGTAATTTAACAAAGTTGGAAAAATAAGGCACCTGTGCTTCGAAGAAAGCAGAACTTACTAAATAACAATCGTTATTTATTGCTTACATCAAGAGTATCGAATAAAGATAATGAATAAATTATCGACGCTGATTATTTTCTCCTCCGATTATTTATGAAATACGTTGATGTACATGCAGGTACAAATATGTACGCGTTAAATCATAATCTTGGAGAGTTTTGCTAAAACGTTCCTGGAAACACATTCACGAGCCACGAACAATAAGCCAACCCTCTTCCAACGGATTAAGAGAGTAGAGTGGCTTGTCCGGTTCCGCGAGGAAGCTCCCTCGTGTTCAGTCCAAGACTTTGTTAGATCAAGTTAACCGAGGAGAGCAGATCAGCGAGACATCGAGAAAGAGAGAGAGTGGGGCGCGATAAAGCGGGGCTGTACACATTTTTCAGTGATTAGTGCGCGTTGCTTGCTCGAACGGCCAACTCGTCTTCGTTCTTCCGTTACACGAGTCGATCGTCCGTGACTTTGAACCCTCGAACGGACCAGTTAGTCGCTCTCGACGTTGAACTAAATTCTTAAACGATTCCTAATCGAGAGCCTCGCGCCGATTTCGTCGTTGTTGTGATTTCTCAAGGTAAGAGAAAGTATCGCTACTTGTAAAGTAAAAATTCATTTCCTTTAGAAATTTGAACGATCGCAATATCCGATTTTAATTTCGTTCGTATTTGTGACGTCGTACCAACTATACTATAATTATCAATCTATGACGTATTCCGCGAATACAGGTTACGGTTTCGCAAAAGATACGATCGTCGTAAACGTTTCGTATTGAGAAAAACCGAACGTTCCTGTTTCTAAGGATCGAAATCGTTACAGAGCGGTAATATTTATTTACGCGTGCTTGCTACTCCTGCTACTCTGCTTTCAGAGAACGTCGTCGGTATTTTACAAGAAATCGGCAATACTGCATGTTCGATACGGAAAATCGGTACTGGAAAAAATCAGTGACGTCGATGAACTCGATTGGAGCGAGTTTGCCTAAGAAGATCAAGGTCACGTTTGATTAGAACCATAAATCAAAAAGCATCGTTAATTAATGCGAGAACAATTTGTATCGAAAGACTTCGATATCAACGGGAAGGAAATTTTATTTTCTAACAAATTATCGTTTCCGGCCGACGGCCACCTATCGCCATTTTGCGTCAATCGATTTTTCGTCGAATACCATTGCTGGCACGCAATTCTATATACGGTTGATACATATAATACACGTAAGAAATAGTTGCACGTATCAGCTGGGAAGATCGGATACACCGGAAGAGGAGTCGCTTAGTTCTAGAAGAGAGACTTGGTTCTGTTCAATGAGAAAATTTTCATTCCCTTGCATTTCGTTTTCGGGAATTTAAAGGATCGTGTTTAGAATTTCGCCAACTTCGTTTCGCTTCGTTCGTTTCGAGTTTGATGCGAGGATTTACGAATTGTTAAGTTTGTGCGGTGTAATTCGACGATCTTTCTCAAGTAGAATCGAAATAAGATCGCGAGACGTTGGAATCGCTGTAAATATCTGGTAACATGAAGAAAGAAGAGGAAGAACATGTATGGGAAAATGTCTAGCGACGACTGTGCGGCAAAGTGTTGGGACTCGAACTCGCGTTAAGCATCGATAAGTAAAATTGCTCGTAGATAGGCAGTGATTTGAATCGTGTGCTCGAGTTTATTGTTATGTAGAATTGCGTGACTATACAAAATGTCGTTTGTGAACGGGACGATGATGTTACTCGCGTACACCGCGAACATGATCGCCACGTTACCTGAAAAAGTGGGTACCGAGCTTGGTGAGAATACTATGGACAACACGAACGTAACGACGACCACGTTATCACCGGAGGAACGAGAAAACCAATTCGATTTCGACGACCGTGAGTACATTGGAATTTTTCTTTATTAACGTCGAGTTTTTGTATTATTTTGAAAAAGGGAAAGCGTCGGTTTGCGAAATCTCGACGATAATGAGCTCATCTCTAAAAACGGTAAATAATTCTCGCGAAGATGAAACTTGTCGAAATTATCATCCCTCGCATTAATATGTCTCGTCACGTGATTTGTTTGGATCTTTTACGTCAGTAGATATCCAGAACGCGATATAATTACTCATAGGAGACGTAAACTTTGCAACAAAATAATCTATCGACGTCTCGATCTGTTAACTTTTCCCAATCACTTTCTATTTTTATCGTTTCCTTTAAAATTATTACGAATTTCTGCTCGTCCGTTAGTCTGCCTTGGCAATTATCTTTCTACGATGTAGCTAATTTTCTAGAACATCGACATACGCGTGAAATTCGTCTTTTAACCTGTCTTTGCTAGCTTTACCGTTTACATCGTTTTAATACCGCTTTAACATCGAAACTTTAAAAGGCCAAGTACGAAGAAAGTTGTTCGAAGAACGACAAAACTTGGGATTTTGTGATTTGCTGATTCGCGAAATAGACTTTTTATACGACCTGATAAAATAATATCAGGTAAAGGTAGAAATTTCACAATTTCGCACAAATCGATAAAAACACGAGAGACTTTGCCGTGGCAGCGCGGTGTCGCTATCGATGCGAGAGAATTTACAGTAGGAAGAACAATTTTCCAAAAATATCATTTGTCACTGGCAATCGATACGAGTTAAAAATATTCCAACATAATCGAACATACTTTCGATCGAAAGCGACGTGCCTATTGTCGTAACTGTATGCGTTGCGCATACTGCATACTGTATACGTATGTATACACGCTAATCGTTAATCCAGTTCGAAGACAAAACAGTGGCGAAGCCTTCGAGGAACTGATAGCGCGCACAGATAACGAGTTAACACTCGGAGATAACCTCTGACAATGTTGCTAAACATTGATCTATTATAAATGACGTCATTACTCTTGTCTCGCACGGACAGATATGTAAATAGTCACGGCCATGTTTCTAGTAGATAAAGGAATGGGAAATTTGGCTTTTCGATGTTTGACATTAGTGCTATATTAGATAAGGATCAATTTCAAACTCGATACTCCAATTTTACTCTAATTTTAGCTACGAAACTTTTAAAAAGATCTTTTAAAAAGATTTCGTAGCGTCTTAAGAAAGCGTTAAAGGCGAAATTGAGAAGAAGACAATTTCTTCGTGCTTTGCTTCTTTTTTTTTTATTAAGAATCTTATACGTACTTTTTAACGTTAAAGAATCGACGCGTTTCAAAAGCTTTCCCTTGTATTCGTTTCTTTTGTTTCTCGATAGAATGGTACATGTGGCGATGTTTCGACCCGTACGGCTGCTTTTACATCGGTTCGCCATGGTCCGGAGAGAACAGACCAGTCTCTACGTTTCCGGCTCGGCCGGACAGCATAAATCCACGTTACATGCTTTACACTCGAGATAATAAGGCAGAACCGCGCGAACTCAAAATCGACAAGTACGAAACTATTCGCGGAGCGCACCTTAAAAACGATAGGAATCTTTATTTGATCGTTCATGGTTTTCTCGACAACGGCGACAAAACGTGGGTTTTGGTAAGTACTCGATCAAATAGGTTTTCCTCGTTTCAAGTTCTAGCGAGTCTATCGATATCTTCGTGTATCCATATTTTCCGTACGAACGAACGATCCAAATGTTTCACTTTGAAAGTCAAAGTTTATTTGAAAAAATAATATCGTATGTTGTTGGTGGCCGTACTTTCTTTAAAAACGTACTTTCAGCCTCGCTAAAAGACTCGCGTTGTTCGCTCGTTACGATCAATTTTGTCTACAGAGAACGATGGAGGAATTATTGACCAAGGAAGACAGCAACGTGGTGATCGTGAATTGGATCGGTGGAGCGGGTCCACCGTACACGCAAGCTGTGGCCAACACAAGATTGGTAGGTGCGATGACGGCTCGTTTGGCTTATCAGTTGATCGAAGTTGGACGAGTGGATTCCACGAAGATACACTGCATAGGGCATAGTCTTGGTGCGCATACTTGCGGCTATATCGGATATACTTTAAGGCAGACGTACGATCATAAACTTGGAAGGATCACTGGTAAGTCGAAAACTCGTAACCGTTGGACTGCCGATTCTTTTTTCTGCCATTGCGAACGACGAAATCCGGCGACTAATCTGGACGAAGCTTGAGAAAATCCACCCTTACGCTTTCCTTAATTTCCTTGAAAATGTCCATCTTGCCGAAATAATGTCGCCTAATACTTTCGGAAAACAAACGATTTAACGTTACGAAACGTAACTGGTAAATCTCTCTCTCTCCCTCTCTCGTCACATTGTCTTTGCTGATAACTACGTAGGTGCAGTTGATGCGACGTTAAGACCTATATACATATTATATACGTATATACGTAAAAGCTGCGAGCCATCGAGGTAGCATAAAAAGCGCGTATCGTCGAACTGCGTGGAATCGAAGGCGTTTGTCCGTCTCGCACGATGTCTCCCTTTTTACGCGATTTCCACGCCTGTTCCGGTACGCTACGATCAATCGAGTGGAATAAAATTAGCCCCACCAACGGTGAGGAACGAACGGAGACGTACGAAGATAGCCGATCGAATCAGAAACGATCAGGGTAACAGTGGAAGGAAGAGAAGAACGACCGAAAACCTTGGCTCACGGCCATTTTGTCCCCCACGAGCAAAGTATATTCGCCTACTTCGCATCGCGAGTATCGCGCGAATCGGTCGATCAGAAACCTAACCATCGGTTCTATAAACTAAAAAACAACACGCGCTAATTACAGTGGCGAAGGAAGGTCGCGTAAATACGACGTAAGAAAACGATATAATAAAATGTAAAGTTAGTATCGGGCGGCGAATTAACGCAACGCCGTGAACCGATAAATCAGCCGGAAACATTCCGAATTCTGCTCGAACTGTCCAATAAAGCGACCGTATCAACCGACACAGCCCTTAACAGGCGCACGATCAACCACCCCTAACAGCCACCATCGTACCCGGTCCATCGCCATAACCGATCCTCCGATGAACAAAATTCCCGATCGATCCACCCTTTTCTCAACCCCTTTTCAAAGGTGGTAATGGAGAAGGGGTTCGTTCGTTCGTTGGTTCGATCGGATTCACCCAGACCACTGTCACGCGAGCTATCGATCCCATCGGGAATTACCAGGACACCATGAACCAACGAGAGCTACGCTTTGGTGAACGGACAAACCACAGGACGAAGGCGAATCGAGGGTGAAACAGGATCCTCCCGTAGGCTTGGCTTCTGATGAACGGAATGGAATGGCGAGGCGGTAGGGTGGATCGTTTCTCGACGGTTGGAAGTTTCACACCGATGGTTGTTGACGAGGGGCTCTAACGAACAGGATATTGGCGGTCGAAGACACGCCCGAAGACAAGATTTAGTAAACAGAGGGAACAAGGCAGCACGCAGGGATAAGAAGTGGCGTTGCTCGAAGAAGGTGGCTCGAAGGGGTGAGTTTGGAAAGGGGATGACGAGGATTCGAGATGCTTCTGTTTGTGTTTCTGTCGGGACGTTGAACCGTTTATTAATGTACGTAATAATTGTGATTTAAATATACATCTTGTTTAAAGGGATGAGTCGAGAAGGGTCGACGAGGCGGACAAAAGGATGTCCGTGATTCGGCTGATTTCTATTTGAACAACTTTTAAATAGTTTATTGATCGTATTATCGCTCGTATCGGGCGTATTATCGCTCGTATTATAATAGGTGAAACAGTATATAAATAATCATTTTTTAACGGAACGAAATAGTTCAAATTAACGAAATACACGATGTTTCGTAGAAATTGCGCGCTGTTAAAGTTCTAAGTGTACGAGAAGATATTTGATACGTAACCTAGCGATAGAAAATTAGTATGCAGCCACCGCGGTAAGTAGCCATCTTAAACGTACAATAACACAACACGTAGGAATACTACTTTCGTGAGCAACTATACGTTATTGGCTATATACCGCGTTCATTAGCCTCGGAAAACATAAAGCGTCACGTAATAGTTACGTGCATCGTCGTAACGTGGCGAACAACGTAGCGAACAACGTTACGAACAACGTTGCACAACAGCGGAAACGATTGCCCCGTCTGACGAGACAATAGATCGAAAGGTTAAGCGATGGAAGAAGAATTATCGACGATTATCGCTTTACCTGATTTACGAGAAAATTCGTAAAACAGATCGGTGAAAATGGGAATTGATCGTCATCAGGATTCGCGAAAACCCTGCTTCCGTTAGAACTCGTAGCAACTTGACGAAATTCTACAGAATTTGCTGAAAATTCCACGAAATTCGGCATCGTTTAAAGAATTTTCTACGACCGAAACTGTGGGAAACTGTTTGCACGGCGAGGATATACGCAATACGCGTAGAACGCGACGGAAACGGGCAAAGCGACGAAAGTGTGTACGGTTGCAGCAACGATCAACGAAGCTTCTCACGTCCGTTTGGTTTCTCTGTTGCAAGGCCTCGATCCTGCCGAACCGCATTTCAGCAACACGTCGACGATGGTTCGACTCGATCCGACCGATGCCATCTTCGTCACAGCTATCCACACCGATTGCAATCCTTTTATCAGCGGCGGCCTCGGCATCACTCAACCTGTCGCGCATATCGATTTCTATCCGAACGGTGGTCGCAATCAACCTGGTTGCAACGAGGGTGTTCTCAATTTTATCAGCTTGGAACATGGCAGCTTCTTCCGTGGTAAGCCTGTTAGCTTCTCTCGCTTTCTCGATCTCAACCGTTATCGATAGATATAATCTGCTACGAACCTAATTCGAATTGTCGTATCTATCAAACTACCACGAATTCTACTAAATAGAGATAAATATCGTATCAAATATCGATGTGTAACGCATTCTCGTCATTTCCATTCGCTGTTTACGTATCCCCGATACGTATTACGACACCTGTATAAAAGAACAGAAAGAAAGAAGAAGAAAAGAAACTTTTTCAGAAAAGAATAAATAGGTAAATAGACGAAACTGTGGATTTCAGGGATAAAGAGATTCGTCGGCTGCAATCACATCCGCAGTTACGAATATTTCATAGAGAGTATCAACACGGACTGTCCATTTCTGACGGTTCCTTGCCCCTCTTGGGACAAGTTTCTAGATGGCAGTTGCTTCGACTGCGTGAATCAGTACTGTCCCAAGTTTGGATTAGACGCTCAACCCGGAAACTACCGCGCATCCGTCTACTCGATGACTGGATCCACCAAACCGTTTTGCAGTTAGTACATTTCTTTTATATACAGCGTCGTGTATACAAATTGTACGAAGAAACGAAACGAACGGTTGTCCAAGAATCGTTAAGAGGCGAATAAACTTGCAGGAGGCCATTACAAAGTCGTCATCAACGTCTCGAAGACGAACGAGAGTCTGGACCACGGTGGCGAAGTTGGAACTTTCGCGCTTAAAGTAATTGGACAAAATGGAAAAAAGTCGGGGAGGATGCCGCTCAGTTCTCAATCGACGTACTACGAACCAGGTAGCACTCACACCGTGGTACTGCTTGGTGACGTGGTTGGCAAACTGGAATCAGTGGAAATTTCGTGGGAGTACCGAGTCTCTGTTTTCAATCCGCTCACGTGGAGACTTCTGCACACGCCTCGCGTCTATATCGACTCGTTGAGCATCGAGAGTTTGGAGGCCGCTCACAGGTACGTATCCTGTTATAACGATATACCGTCGACATTCATGTCGATCTTTATTAACGACATCCGATCGTTACCAAGGATATCCGCGTACGCACGGTTCGCCGCGCGTGCAACTTTGATATCTAAAATCTTCCTTCTGTTTAATCTAGCATTACCGTGTGCCCCGACGAATCGAAAGCTCTGCTCGCCAAGCAATCGAAGATCTTGACGACCAAGAATTGTCAAATAGCTCGGCCGAACGTGGTTTCAACCTAACGACATCCTTCAAACCTTTAAATCGACCAATACAATTACGACACAATTACGAGTCAAGAGACTCGTAGTAACTCTGGCTGTCAAGATTTCACTTTTCACACGCTACCGTATGAAATTTACTCGTTGCTTATCGTACGACTTATCTTTTAAGAAATAAATATACTTTTTTCTAATAATTCGTAGCGTACTTTTGTAACGATGTTTTTCAAATGTAACTTTTCGGAAAAACAAACTATCTATACGTCAAGATGAATATAAACGAAAGTAGTATTTGATACTCTAAACTTTCCAGCGGACCGTAATTCAAACTCAAGGGAACATAATTTTTCTAAATAGTAGCAAAGGATATAGATATAAGGATATAAAATACGCGGCCATTTGGCGCGTTGACTCGAGTTTCTCTTTTCAATCTTTATCTCGCCTCAAAGTTTGACGCGACGCGAGTAAACTTTGTAGTAAATCAACCGGACGCTGCTGTTCTCTGGCCACGCGAATCATTCTGAAAGTTATCGCCTAACGACATTCGATTAACGAGCAATCGCCAATTACCGAGGTGTCGCGTCATCGCGAGAAAGTCGTAAATTTGTCAGAAATGAAAATGTCAACCATCCCTTTTGTCATTCTTAACGTTTCTTCGTTACCCGATGAGTTTTCTTTCCCTAAATCCCGTTATCCTACTTCGATATAATTCCGTACAGTTCTATCGGCTCTACGAGGAATCGTAGAGGACTGTTCGTGAAACTAGAAAATTTAGGAAGAACGGTAAGCGTGGAAAAACGATAACAAAGAGGAGATTACGAGACGAGAGGATCGGCGGGAAATAATCGTAACACGGGAAGCGTTACGAAGTAAGGAGAATGGCGAAAGAGGAAGAATCGTAAAACAGCGTCAATTACGAAGCAGAAAAAATCTTTGTTCCTTTAAATTTCCCATAAACGTGCTTAACATAGAAAACGCAAACTAAAAAATCGCGATACGGCTGAGAAGCGAAAGAGCGAGATCCCAAGTCGAGAGAGCTCGACACACAATAACGTAGGATACAGCTCTCCGTTAGAATTCCCACGATGCCATCGGACTGAACGTCGCAGTATGCAAATCTCAGCTTTCATCCTCGGGTAACGTCAATCTTCTCGCAACGAGATTCATAGTAATTTAGCCTGGAGGAAAGAAAACAAACTCGTCCTCGTTCGACTCGCAGACGCTATCAAAGACGCGAGACATGCACGCAAACGGTCTTACCCGAGCGGAAAAACGCGACCTTTACGAACGCCGCGGAACGGTTTTCCGCAGTCTGTCTCTGTCATCCGGGTGGAATAATAGCTTTGGTTCCGGCGCAGAGCAATGGCGGAGCTTCCTTTCACCGTGATTATGTCCGCGCGTTTCTTTCACCTTGGCGGCTGCTTTCATGCAACGCAAATCTGTTTCTTTCTGCCATTGGCAGATCGGTGACCCTGCGATTTGCACTCGTGGATAGGTACAGTGGCGGAGTCGCAGGAGGGCGATAAAGTGCCCTCTTCCACGATTAATAAAATATTATTTTTTTTTTTTGTTTTTTACCTTATTACCGTTATTCTTGCGTTAGGATTTCGCCTATTACAGGCTTGGCTAATAAACGGCTAACAAATACAAGTAAGAAAGGTAATAGGTAACGTTACAGAAGTACGATACAAGTGCAAGGTTACGTATTTCGCAAGGAAGGTTTGTACGGTAAGGTGGCAACGGTCAGATACGACCGGCATACGATATAGGAGAAAATCAATCTTGAAAAGGGAATTTGCAGAGGAATTTCGAGGATAGAGAATGTCTCGAACGAGGAGGGAGCCGAGCTGGGCGGGATAGAGAGCGAGGAAGAGGGCGAAGCGGCAGGAGACGAGGAAGATCAGGGTCAGAGATAAACAACGAAGAATTTCTGTTTTGGTTAAGGATATCGCACCATCGCCTCGCGGTAATTACAATCAGATACAGACGCGGCCTAAGTAGCGACGGAGTAGACAACTGTAACAGCGTGCTTTAAAGGGAGTACGAGATAAATAAATACGACGCGAGAACCGATATAGGATTAGTATTACGCTTACGCGCTTGTATCGCCAAATACATTTTCCTAGACCAAGTAATTAATTGGGAAATTTACGTTTTCATTTTTCTTCGCAGTGGTCGCTCTTCCGAGAAGCGAGTCAAATCCAAAGCGACGTTTTACTTTCGAACCAAAGGGAAAAAAACGAAAGGGAAGAAACCGTACGTAGGATGACATAACTTGGACATATGCGCTCGTAGGTATAATATTTCGGACTTATTACGTGATCCGGAGAGAAAGTCAGTGCTCGGCGCGCGGTTTTATTCGATTCAATTCGATTCAATTACCTCGCCGTTTCGCGATTTCTAGTTTACGCGCCAAGTCTGTCTGATTATGTAAAAGAACGTCTCTCGTTGGCCCGAGCGACGTTTTTTTACTTCAAAGTGTCTGTCGTAGCTGTTAAAAGGACTCATCGTGCTTGCGCACGATGTTCGCGCGTTATTTCATTTATTTTATTTATTTCCCTCGTTATTCCACTCTCAACCCGGTTGTATCTTATCTTGTATTACACATTTTCTTTCCTATACTAAACGGAAAATAGCGATATGTGATTGTCGACATTTGTAAGATGGCGGTATGTCTCAAAGTGCGCGAAATAAAAAGCTAATTTTAAAGTAAAATTTAAACTGCTTTATTGTGTTTTGCCACAAAGAGAAACAACGTTTCGTTATCGTAAAACCTAACGGTAGCGTTGATAGAACGAAAGACCGCTATTTAACTAATTTCTCGAGAATTTCTCTGTTGCACCATCGAATTCTTTCGCTTTTACGATCGGAAAACATTTGTCGTTAAACGCGCTGTTTGCTCCGAGAGAAACTGCAGCCATGAAAATAGCCATAACGAAATGGTAACACGGTAAAGTAAAAATATCGAAAAACAGATATTTCTGTCGATAGTGAAAATGAAAAAATGATAGCCCTCTTTTCTCGTCGAGGACCATCAATTTTATTATACTTTTGTTATATTTCTGTCGTGCTAAAATTGAATTTTCAATTCGATTCTTCGCTTATCGCGTAAATATAAGATTCTATTTCTTTCCTTATCCAGTCTGATTCTTCCGCTTTAGCATATTTTTACCTAAAATATAATTCTCTGCTATATATTCGCCTCTACGTACGATAGCTTTGCCTAATTTTCTACGACTATACCGTACCCTGTACAGGTGTCTGATTCGTCGACTCGATCGAATTCACGCCAATAACGCTGCTTAGTATCATTCAAGTTTGCAAACACGGAACACCTCCTGTTGCTAGGACACGTTACGTCGCAATCGCTTCCAAGGAATTGGTAATATTCCGATTGTGTAACATCGTCGTATTAACGTCGTTAACACCGACACCGTTAATGACAACGCCATTAGGCGTCATTAGACGACAACGACCATCGTCGTTGGTGTAACGCCTAACAATGTGTTTCCCGAACGTAGAACAGGAAGAGGAAGTAGGAGGATATCTTCTCGATCAAGGTCATCGAATTTGACGCACAAAGAAAGAATAAAGAAATACGGCTTGAACCGAACCGCCAATAACGCTACTACGGCGGTGAATCGAGTAGACGCGTGCACGAACCCTCGAACTGTCGATATATAATAAGAATCAAACATTTCGATTTATTTAATCCTTTATCAAGATCGCGTTTCGTTATAGAATATTCGCGTATAAATCTGCAACTCGTGATTCGGTAACTCGGTAGAATTCGAGCTGCGACTACCCCTGTGTACGACTGGCTGACTCGCCGAAGCAAACGTATCAGCGACCATTCGCACAATTCTCAGCTCCAACACTAGCTGACAGAGAACGAGCTAAACCTCCGACAGAACATTTAAGATCTTAAAACTTTTGTCGCAAACGTATATTTGCCACAGAATCGAATATGACGATTATAGGGGCTGACCTTTACCACTTTCATCGCCACTCCCACCGGTTTCAATTTTCTCAAAATTTCTTTCACGCCTCATCTACCAAACCAATTTTCCCCTATTGCCCGAAGAAGCTCGATCCAATCTAAAAATGGCTGAAAAATAAAGAAACCGATAAACAAGATCGAACCAGGCCATTCTTCTTAAAACGAATTGCAAGCAAGATCGAGGAGTACGCCGCATCGACGAATCTGTCTGCATTCCCCACCATTCGCAGGAGAACGACCAGGTGGTGGACTGGAGATTTCGGAACGTTAAAGTTGCAAGGCTGCACGCTCGCCGAGTTCAGTCGAGAGTCGGCCTCTCACCGCGTCGCATCCTTTCGATAGAATTCGCTCGATATCGATTTCTCTCGTGTCTTTCGTCGGTCGAGAGAGTCTTTGCGAGTGCTCGTTGCACGGAAAACGCAAGCTTGCCAACAGTTTGCCATCGGTATACCACGGTAGGCTGTCATGTGAATTACCACACCGATCGAGAACACTCGAGCGTTTTCCGGCTGACATTGGACCGCAGTGGTAGTCATCGTCACGATGAGACCGAGAGACACGTGAGCCTGTGACATGATAGACGGACTTGAAAAATGTGAGTAGAACCGTTTTTCCGATAATATTTGCCGGAGAACGGACGCTTAACCGCGCCGTATCGTTTAAAATACAAGCTCCGGACAAAATTAGTATCGGAAAATCAACGATCGACCACGAAAATGTCCGTCCGAAGAAAACATTTTAACCGGTTTATAAGAACTTTGCGTCTAAATCGGAGGCTATGAAACTAGCGAAAGCTGTTCCTTTCTGTCTACGAATTCGAGAATCAGCCAATTCGTGACAATTACAGCGATTGACACTTTTTGTTTCAACGAGATCGATTTCCATACAACGATCGAGACAAGATTATCGCAAACTACCAAATTGTGGCCTGGCTAAATGGCCGTCGGAAAAGAAGTTGGCAAACACGATACGATATTTCGCAAAAGTTTACCGTTTTGGTAAATGTATATCGCGGCTGCGAAGGCAACATATTGAAAACAGAAGGAATTCGTGAATTCGTGCAAAGTCCACAAATTGATAAATAAAGGAAATTGAACTTGCAATTTCTTCGGAATATTCAGATCCGCTAGCAAGATAAAGCATTTCTGAATTTAACGGTGGTTGGAAAGAAGGTTGTAAGTAGACTGTGAATATAGTAGGATAATACGGATAATAGAACGATAATAGGATAATCGGAGGTATACTAAAATATTTGTTAGACGAATGTAAAATGTACAACGGTATTCTAAATATTCGTTTCTTACCGGTGTTTATATTACTTGTACTATAAATTCTGTTGGTCACGATAAAAACGATCGTTGTACAAACACGCATAACTGGTGTAAATTTTATAACTGCGCTTCAAATCTGTTTAACGACGTCAGATATAATAACGGTGGTTGTTAACTATGATTAAAGTAACCATGTAGCAGAGTGGAGAGCGCGAGTGTCAGGGCCGCGAGATCCCAAGCATCGAACAGTGGTAGCAGGTTTCCGCGTCAGGTTCGCGGTGAACGAAGGATTTAATGGATGGTTTAGAGGACGAAGTAACAGTACAGCTGGCGAAATACCGAGTGTATAAAGGTGAAAGCAACAGTCACGATGAATGCACGACGATCGACCGATTAATGCTTTCCTCTACGATTTTTATACAATTCGAACAATTCGAACGAGCGTCTATTTTCGTAAGAGAAATTAGAAATTTTAATCTTCCTTAGATCCGACGTATCTCTGTAGAAAAATACATAATGCGTCTTCTTTTATTTCCAAGATACTAAAAAAATTAGAATTCCTTAATTTATTTTTCACGTTATTAGCGAAAATTAGTAAACCCGTATCGTGTTTCCTTTTGTCGTTGGTTCATTTAGTGCTTTTCCATCTTCTTCTTATCTTCCCTCGTTGCTTCGCAACTTTGACCGTTACACGCGTATTGAAACGAATTAAAGCGGATCGATCTTAGATTCGTAGCTTCCACGATGGTAAAATGACCTGCTACCTAACCCTAATATAATTAACCTTATTGTATTATAGATTACATCTTGTTATACGTCTCGATATCGTCGGCGGTGCATCGAGCGACGTTACAAAATCACGAATCGCGCGTTCTTGCATCGATCGCGCCGGTAACTGACCTTGATAACTGTATCGTTCGATCGGATCCAAGCAACGCCAGATCGTTGGATAAAACAGCATCAAAATTATTCGTCTATTCGAATCACGTTCGCTGTTTCCATTCGTGACGATTCGAATTCGTGGCACGCTATCGAACGAGAGTTTAAATGGCGTTCGTAGCGCGGTGTCGTGGTTTCTGGCGTAGTTTTCGGCAACATTGGCCAACAGGATATTTCGAAGCGCGTAATAAACAAATTGCAACGCTATCGATATATTCGAACCTGACTACGTATACTATATCGAGATGAATATTAATTCCCCGTTCTAAATAGTTATTAATAACGCTAGAAGACGTTTAACGTCATCTCTGCAGAGAAAAATGTGAAAAACTTTTCTTTTTCACGAATTTCGACCGCGTTATAAAGTATAATTCCCCGTTATATCCTTTTAAGGTATCCTTCGAAATCGCGCGGAACGTACGAGATCGGTATTTCTCCTTATCCTTTCTCGTTATTATCTCCCATTTTTCATCGATTTCGATTATAGTCGTAATTCGTTCGTTCGACGTTCCAAACTACTTACGTATCTCGCTTACTCTCAGGTACTCTCGCTCGCTCATAGCCATTCTTTCGCCTACCATTCGCTCCCACCTAACGCTCTTCGTTATTGTCGATTTCTAATTCCAAGTCGAAGATGCCCGAGTGTAAAAGCGAATAAACGATAAACGATAAACGAACGATAAATAAAAGCGAGGTGAGCGTAAAAAGAGCGCCAGTATCGTATCGTACACCGATACGATACTTTAACGGCAAATAACGACACTTGAGATAATTGGAATACTCGCAAATCTTACTTTTTGCTATTTCTCCGTGTTATTTCATCGGTTTTCTTCCCCCTCCCCCCTGTCCACGTAATCCACCGTTCTTTTCCTTTCCTTTACTCGCGATCGACTAACTCCTTTCCCACTACCGTATCTGGATATCATCGATCTTTTCCTCTATACTCTTTCCTCGGATACTCTTAACGAGTAATACGAGTAATACGAGTAATACGAAATACAATTTTCAACTATATCGGAACGTGGGTAGCGTGATGGTCATGGCAAAGGCAATGTCTTTTCTTCTTCTTTTCAAGACTCAAACTTACTCGTCCAAAACTTGAATCGATTCTCCCTTCGTACCTGTTTTCGTTTCAGATCGTCACGTCGCTGCTGTTGTTTCTTCGCCGTTCCTTCTTTTCGTAAGTCGCGATAATGGAACGAAAATGCACCCACGTTTTACACCGTCTCGATTAAGTTTCTTTTCGTAGATAAACGAAGCGCGTTTCTATTCCTCCTTTCGGTGGTTCTTGCTTAGACACGTGGTTTTGTTTAAATCTCTATTTTATTTGTATTTTATCTAGACACATACGTACAAACGATTAGATTACTTTTAATTACCCATTTTGTTACGAAACAGCATATATACAAATACGTTACGATACGAATCTCGATGGCGGCGCTAAATGCCGTATAACATCTCTGGTATAGCAAAAAATGTGAGCTCATTTACATTTATGTCGTTCGAATGTAAATAGAGCTATATTTAATTACGTTGAATGGTAATATAACGTGATACGAAGTCATCGAGAACACGTTTTAGTATATAACGAGTTTGTCGCTAACTTAAGTTATAATTACCGGAATTATATTATTAGAAATGAAAATAGATTATACGATGGCAGTAGCTTTCGTTTTTCGCCACATTTTCGAGAAGATTGCGATACGTTTAATACGTTGTTTGGTAAGTAGATGGGGTATCGTGAGAATCAGATTTTGTTAGCAAATTGTAAGCTTAGCGAAACACGTTTCGTATCGCTTTTACATCGCTCCAAATTCTATAAAAAAACCTCGCACCATTTTCACGATTTTCACGAAAACTGAAATGGCAAATTGATTTTTGTAACTCGACTGCCCAAAGCTATAATATATTCGCACTCGACGTTTATCGAGTACAAGAACGTTTCCTCTTTTTTAGCAATAGCGCGACGCGCGAGATGCACTTACGCGTATCAAGAGATCACAACGTATTTTATCAGGATTTGCGAAATGTCGAAAAGCTTTTAAAATCAAAGATCCGTTTATGTCAATATCGAACGTGAAACGCCAAATGGCAAGTGTAATACCGATTTTTCACGACGATACAAAGCCGCGAAAGAAATATTTATTTACCGTTCGAAATTTAAGTTTGTCATCGTTACGAGTCGTACGAGTCAATACTCTTTACAGCTATTACGAATGTAGCAAATTTTGTAACATTCGCGTATACCATTTTGGTTAGATAGTTTAGCACTTACGCGCGTACCCCTACTTTTTAATATTCGAACATCGATATATAAACTGTCTAGAATTGAACGAAACGTAAATCGTTAGAAATCGAATGTCTAACAACCGATTGTACATCCATTTTACAAACGTAAGAAAATCAGACGGAAGCTGGTGGAAGGGTCGCGACATCTAGAAAAACCGAAGCTATCGCGGAAATAAACGAGCTGAAATTTTCCAATGCTAGCGAGGAAAGAGCAACAGGCCTCTCTAAAGCCAGGCTTACGGGTTACACTAGCGAGTGTTTCGTACTTTCTCCAGAGACATGCCTACGTCCACGTAGGCGTGTGTATCAAAGGATTCTAGACTCTTCGTCTGGCCACTCGAAATCGTCGACAAATAATATACGCGATTTGTATTTTACGCGATCGAAGCGGAGCACGCCGAAACGTTTCGCGAGTTTACGGCTCATCTTTGCCCCGCGATCGTTCTCCCCATTTATCGTTCGAACGTTTTTCGCGATTGCATTTTTCGAAAATTTCCAACCGTAACAACGGCCGACGACACGATCGTTGGTCATTTTCTCGCGATTTTCGTTCAATTTCAACTTTATCCCGTTTCTTTGTCGATTGTTTCTGACAACCACGTTGTACGAGGGTTGTACGTAGATTCTGAAAGATCCGAAAGGGATCCTTTCGTCGTGTCCTGACGCGTACGACAGGATGATGTAATTACGATGTTCGATTATCGTAAGGACGATTCGGTAGATAAAAGAACGATAGAACCTGAAGTATGATTTGGAACGAAGAAAACGCGATATCAGTTTTGTTGGTAATTTTCCGACGATCTACGTTCGACTTGAACACTAGAAAGATCAATTACGCGATAAAACAAGAGATCAAAAAGCGAGCAGCGGAGTCTCGTCTTCGACGATAATTAGCCGTTGAGGTACAGAAATTCGAGGAATAACGTTCTTATCGAGACGGAAGAGTTTGGTAAAAAAAAAAAACGTTGCGAAATTATTAAGTTAATTGGCGTGTAATTAAAAAACTGCTAACCGTTATTCAAGTTTATTTACTCTTAGAACGTAATATAGATAGAGATTACTTTCAACGTTGAAATCTTTTCTATAAATACACGATCGATATTTTTACGATACTCGATTATAATAATCATCGATAGCGATAAGGAAGCAAACATTTGCCTATAAGATATACGACGATTTCAACGTTAAAATACAATATTCGAAAATCGGTTGCCGAGCACGAGAGAATGATACTTTCAGAAAAAAACTCAAAACGAAAGTAACGAGCGGACAAAGTTAAAAAGAAACGTTTACGATCTCCGTGGAACTAGGAAACGAGCCGAGAGTGACTGGTGGAATCGAAATCGAACGAGCAGATTTCTTCGCGATTGCGCGAATTGCATCTGTTTTGCGTCCTTTGGCGCCGACGAACAGCAACGATCGCCGAATTACGTTCTGTGTTTTCCGCGGCCGGAGCGCAAGTTAACGGGTTTAACCATCGAGTAATTTTCGCCAGGAAGACGCTAGTTTCCGATTTTACACGTCCGAAACGACTACTTTACTCTTTTTACAATCCTTACGTCTCTTTCGCAACGTCCAACGAATACCTCTCCACGAGTCAGTTTCCTGATTTCTCCGCTTCGTTTTCAGTCTTTGGCGTTTCCTACTTGGAACGCTGAAACGCTCGATATCTCGAAACAAGCTTTTCAAATACTTTTCAAACGAATCGATTAAAAATAGTCGATCTCTCAACGGCTTAAGGCGAACGTATAACGTAACTCTTATCTTTTTGTATTTACAGCACGTTATATACAACAAACGTCTATATTTCGTTGTAATAATAACAACAACGACAACAGTAATAATAATAATAATAATAATAATAATAATAATAATAATAATGATAATAAATAATAATAAGCGTTACAATTCAATTAGAAGCGCACATCGTCGATGTATCGATTCGGGTTTTTTCAATTCGGCAACGCTTGCGCGAAACGATAGCGTCTTCTATAAAGGAAAGATAAACAATCGACGACCAACGCGTACGTTGTTATGACAACACAACGATCGTTCGAAGAACAAGAACTGGCCTCGGTTAATAGGAAATTTTCATAATACGCAAAGTTTTGTCAGCGTTCGTAAATTAGAAAAACGTATAACGAAATCGTAGAATAACGTACCGTTCGTAGAGTTTAAAGATCTCGATAAGGACCGTACTTAGTGGAAGTTAAGGCTCGAAGCATCTCGGATAATACGGGAAACTATGGCCGCGACCGACGCTCACGCGCGAAGCAGATTTCTGCGTATTCGCGTTGAAAACGTCGAGCTTCGCGACACGTTCAAATAGCATCAAAGTCGGAGAGATCGCAACGATTCCACAGATTCGCCTTAATTTCTTTTCTTTCGAAATAAAGGATACATGGATGGATCGGAAGGGAGCAGTGACCTAGCTGTTCCAGGCTTTCGTTCGATCACATCGAGTTAAGTGGCATTGCTATCTCGACGAAGAAAATGAGAGACGCGATTTATTAATGGGCAATTACGCCGCGAGTAGCTTGCATTTTCAGATGATTTCCGATGATATCTCGGATAGAAGGTGCTTTAACGCGAGATTAGAATGCAACGAAACTTTTGCCTGCCTTCGAGATATTTGAAAATCTTCTTGACGAGATACGCGTTGTTTATCGCAGGAAGCATTCGATGTACCGCTGCTTGTGACGCAAAGCGCTCGTGCAAACACGATCGAAACTTTGTGCTATCAGGAGACGCGTGAATCGCGTTACGATGGTCGATCGACTTGCCATTTTCGTCGAAATGACGAATCCAACGACGTAAGACAAAGAAACGTATGGGAAGAATGGGCGGAAAATAAACGAAAAGAAAGGATTCGGGAAGTACGTTAGGCGAAGGTTTCACCCGCATCCGTATGGATCGCTGCGCTCTGCCATCACGCGATTCAGTTGGATCATTTTCTCGAAACGTTATCCGAAGAATCATCTTGCGAGATGCGATCGTCTTTTTCCGAAAGAATCCAATCGTTCGCCTCTTTACGACGCGTTTGTTCTCTGACGCGTTGCATGTTGCTTGCAAATTAATTTTACGTAAACTCGATCGATATCTATAAAAATGTATAAATTATTCGGTATAGCTGAGAGGGATCTTACCTTTAGCCGGAATTTTGTTATACAGAGTGGATTCCAATTTTCAAAATAACGAATAACGAACGGCCAACCAAACGAACAAAGTTCAAGAAATTTTCGACGCTTCGTAAAATATTCTCGCGATCGAATCGAATGGTAAACGAAAAAGAAAGTGGAAACTCGTTGCACGACCGCTGCATTTCAATCGTAACTCATAGGTGCATCTTGCTCGAGCGAGATTTCTCGTAGCGCCAAAAAATTGACCGGTTACCACCTTTTCGATTTCCCATTAAACGTCCTCGCCTTGTCGAACCGAACGATAAACGAAAAGGAAAGTGGAAACTCGTTCCATGACCGCTGAATTTCAATCGTAACTCACAAGTTCATCGTGTTCTAGCGGCTAGAGATCGTCGCATCTACGTCGTATCTCGATGATCCCTTGAACTAGAAAGTAATCACGATCCTGGAGAAAGAGAGAGAGAGAGAGAGAGAGAGAGAAACTGCAAAGTCAGCGGTGCAACGTGATATTTAGTATACGCGATTATTCGCGATGGAAATATCAAGGACGGACGAAAGACGTCCTTTAATAAGCCTGTCGTGCTTCGTGTTCGACGAATTTGGAACGCTTCGCGTAATATGTGCAAATTTTGGCAAAATGACCAAATCTTTTCGACGTAAAATATTCGAATATTTCGAGCAACGAAATTTTTTATCGTAAATTAAACTATCGACGCGAGACTCCTGCCGACAATTTTCAGAAATAACTAACTGGCACCAATTTCGATCCTATAAAAATCGACGAGAATCTCCATCCGAGTGCGGTGCACCTAATTTATCGCGTATCGTAATCGATTTTCCGCGCAATTTTTAATTGCTTCGAGCAACTCGATGATTTTGATTAATAGAGGCGTTTAATCGGAGACTCGCCACTTTCACTTTTCTTACAACGAACCTCTTCGCCATCGAAACCATACGTTACGAAACAAACGAAAGAATTCGTATTCTTCCTTTATCTCCTTCGGTATATCGTCGTTCGAGCTTTTGGATTTAGGTCGATATCGGGTTTCAATGCCAATGATTAGTCATCGAGCATAAATGTTATCGACCAACTTACGTAACAACGTCTCAGAAACCCGGAGAATTAAAGTAAATACAGTTTGATTTGCCGAAGAAATCTCGACGACATGTCTTCACGACAAGGTTTACACCGGTGCCACGGTACAAAGTGTAGAAAAAATAATTGTACCGTGACTAACGGCGTAAGAAGCGTTTCTGTCGATTAAAATAGCAAAGTTCTTTTAATATTTCGTAATTTGATTATTTCTTTCGACCATCGCGCTTCCCTTCCTATCGCTTGCCTTCGATATTTTTACGAGAATAATTCCAAGTTGCAAGATGTCGAGATCTTGCTAGCTAAACGTCGAAAGGCAAAGTCGAAGGTGCAAGGATGTAAAACCTTCTTTTTCCTTTCTTCGACGATTTAAGCCCTTAACGTAAATTCTGAAAATCAGCCACTCGCCTGTAAACTACATACGTGACAAAATCCACTTTCTCTTTCTCTTCGGTGTTGCGATATGGTTGCGGGTTTTGTTCTTTCAGCAAGCCAGTTCCACTGCGCCATTACGAAACACCATCTTACTTTACGCGTTTTCAAATTCTTCTTCGAATCTTGCAACTAGACTACGCATTTCTAAAAATTCGTAACGCAATATCAAAGTTCTCAAAGGAAACTCGGTTCGCGCTTGTCACTCATATCACCGTGCATTCTCACTCGTTCGTGCAAAATTTTAAATTACAACGTAGTAAAACGTATTTTATCCGGAGTAATGCGAAAGAGCGTGCGAAACGTCATTGCATAGGTAGGGTTATACGGTCGATGGTAGCGAGCACGTGGTTTTGTTGCGCGTCAACCAACAACCACCGTTACGTCCGATATGTAGGTCAGTGTAAAGGCCGTATGTTGGAAAGCTATCGATCCAGCGGTGGTAAACGATGCGAGCTATTGTAAACATACCTGCGTCGGAAACTCATTTTGCTACGTGTTTACGCGCGAAACGTGCTACGGGAATAGCACGGGAAGCCTTACGCGTTTCCCTTAAAGAAAAATGAAGAAAAATGAAAAGAAGAAAAAAAGCAAGGAAACGCCTATTCGATCGTTATTATCGATTATAGGAAAATTCAATGTTTCGTAAATATATCTAGAAAGAGCAGAAACTATCGGAGCAAACTATCGAAGCAAATTAATTAATGTTCAAAAATGCAAGATACGTAATGGAAGGCGAGGCAAGGTAGTAAAACCGAATACAGAGGGAAATACAAATTTTTTGAAAGTTACGCAAACTCGGCCGATTTATCGAGAAACGCGTTTTCCGGCCAAATATGTTTTATCGTGGTTTATCGTCGAAACGCATTTGCCGCGGTGAAACGCTCCATAAAGTCGAATTCGCCCACCTGCTAATGTTTTCTTGCCTTTCCTTCGTTCCCAGCAGCTGGAACATTGCCGTTCTCGCGGTTTGTGGCGAATGTTATTATACTTATTGTGATAAACGCATTTACGAGCGCTCGAGAGTAATTTCGTTACGCAAGTTGATTCGTAATACGTGTTACAAATTTTATTCTCAAACGTAATTAAATATTTTTTTTCTTTTTTTTTTTTTTTGTATTCTGTTTACTCTCTACTTATTTTTTACCGCGGTTGCTATTTTTACCGTGTTTCGTTATATCGCTATTTGTTAAATTTTCTAAATTTATTACACGATATATATCGTTTCGATTGATTCCGATATATCGTAACCTTGGCTCAACAAAATGGCCAATTATTCCCGAGGAATCGGCATCTGTACGTAGCTTCGTCGGAAAAACGATGGCAATCACCTTGACATTTACCGGATAACCAACACGGTCGATTAACGTCGTGGAAGGCCGACGAATCGAGTTGTATAATACCGGGTGAGTCATAGACTCGCCATATCCATGCTTGAGAGCTTCAAACAGTGTAACAAACGTTTCACGAACGTAGCGGATGTACTGAAAATCGTGATTGTCCGTGCGAAAGTAAGTGGAAAGCGTGGAGCGACGCGTTTCGGAGCAAGCGACGACACGCGGATCTCGGATCCGAGATCGATGACGGATCGTGAAAAGTAACGAAAAATTACTTACCATTAGACGAGAAATTGCACCGTGTCCTATAGAGCTGTAAATACTTTTGTTCCTTATCGTTGCAAGGTCATCGAATTCGAATAATCGCCGAGTAAGCGGACGTGAAATCGTCGGGAAAGTTGAGCTTAGACCTCGTCTGTCCGCTTCCTGCCTCTAGCAACGGGATAAACGTTGTATTTATAAATGTAGTATCTAAATGGGTCTTAGAGGAAAGGACAAGTAATGACGTTTTGATTTAATAAATGATATTCGAAGCAACGAAATGATTACAATGCTGTTGTACGTCTTATTCTCACAGGCGGCTTTCGACTTCCCAATTCATGCTCTTCGGCTTCCACACTCGCTCGCTCTCGCTTCTCGACTCACACTCTGCACACTCTGCACGCCTTTTGCATCCGTCTACTCCGGCATCTCAACTAACACTCTCCCTAACGTCTGTTTGCCTTTTTCCGTCCTTCGGAACAGGTATCCCGAAACGCCTGTGGTCAAGGTCACTCGAGTCCTTTCCACGAAAACCGTCCCCTTAAAAAGACCCAACGGTACATTGACGACGAACGGTACTTTGTTTACGGTTCGGCCGATACCTTAGGCCTTTTGGCCTAACTATACTTTTGCCTATACTACATAAATACGAAATGTATTTAAAGATACGAATCGCGTCTAACGTGCAACATTTGCTTCGTAGAATACTCCTCTATCTACCTGGCAGTTTCCAACCAAGTCTAAATCGATCCGAGTTGGAACGAATCAAAGTGGAACGTTCGCGGCAGATCGAGTCTTGTTTCTCGCGCTTTTATATAATATATTTAATAACGGAATAGAATGTTGTTGCGAGCAACGACCGTTCGAGACTCGTTCCACTCGCGGCCGGTACTCGAGGCCATCGCTAGCTATCCCTCTCACCACCTTCTTCCTCGGTGTAGGCTGGATCGTTCCAATTAAAACCGTGGAACGTGACAAACTATCATTAGCGTGTCGACTCGGTGCACCTGAACTTGAGAGACGAACAAACGATTTATCGCGCGTCGTTCTTTCACCTCTGAATGGCCAAGTTTTTTCAAAAGTTCGGACCATTCTCGCGGAAACAAGCAATTTTACCGTCGTACCGTCGATCTTTCGCTGTCGATACTGTCTCGTCGTAAATCATCTTTTTACAAACCTCGAGTTATTTTTACTATCGTCGCTACTTACCTTACGAGAAGCGATCAAAATCGATGGTCGTCTTCGATGGAGATCGATTTGCATAAAAAATTAAGAAGCAACGAAATAAAAGACGTTGACCGTTCGAAGGAGAAGAGAAACGCGCGTGGAACCGACGAATCGTTCTCATGACCTAACGCATCGTATCGCTGCTAGAGAGATGCTTTCGATTTTTATTTACGACCGACGTAATCCAGCCTTTCTCTCTCTATCTATCTCTCTTGCCTCTTGTCTCTCCTGTTCTGGTATTTGTTACGCGCGATTGCGTAACGCGCGTGGCCTGAAATTCGCAGACCAAGGAATAAATTTCACCGCCGTGCACCTCGACTTCGACGTCGTAACGATTTTTCCATCTTTGCGTAAAACGAGACTGCGATGACTCGCGTACCGCGAATACGTTTCGAAGGCCATCGCTTTACGCGTCCAAACGCGGAGAACGTTAAATTAGCGATTACACGAGTATTTCTAGCATCAAAATAGTTAACGATCGTAATGGCGTAAATAAATAAATGCTAATTACCGTGATCGTTTACCCCGTGTAGCGTTTGCTTTGTATCGAATATCGAGAAAAGTATGATTAATAGACGTACTGTTTCTCAAAGTATACAGGCTGTCTCATTTTAGCCGATCCACGAAAATATCTCGATAAACTGTACGGTTATCGGGAAAAGCGTTTCAAACGAGAGGGATATCTCGCGACGGTCGCAAAGTCCTTGTCTCGGTGGACGTGCCATTTCGAGCTTCGTTCTTTTCGATGCAATTTTCAATTATCTACGAAAAGGTATGGAGGTCTTGCTTGTTTCGGTCGCAAAGCTGATAAAGGCAATCGGTCTTTATAATAAACATCCGTATCGTCCGGTTATTCGTCCGGATACGAAACTTTAATTGGAATTATTAAAATTGATCGAGCCCAGTTGATAAATCGAACCGGTGGAAGCGAATTGTTGTAAAATAAATCGAGGGAAGCGAAAAACACGTTATTCTAAGCTGTGCAGGCCGTGAAACGTTAAACGTGGAATAGAGTCATCGATCGGAGTTGGGCTTGATCGCAGCCGTTTGTTTACCTCGATCGAAGGGAAACGAGGAATCCATTGTGCGTGCGTTGGCCACTTTCACTGCTTTTCAAACTAGTAAATACCGATTCGCTGTACGGAGGATCGTGCGCGTGAAATTACACCATCGAGGAATTTCAATTACCTCGCGACCTCTCGATATCGATTGCGCATCCTCGTGGAAACGTTTCAAGTAATTTGCGATTTGCGAGAGCTTGCGCGTAAAAGTGACAGAACGGACAAATTACTTTCTCTTATGCGGCCACGCACGCTCGCTTGCAACGAAAACGATCGTTACTCCGTATCTAACGATAAACTTAACGAGCATCGGACAATATCGATCGAAATTTATATAGTCGATAAGAGAATTACGGTTCCTATTTCCCGCTTAACGATATAATTCGGTTTTAGGAAATTCAATTATCCAATAGGCGAGAATAAACGATCGATTTACATGGTATTCTATGTGAATTATTTACGGACACGTGCAAGTTCGAAAAACGTCGCTATAAGGAAAAGAAGGATGTAGTAATCGTCCAGTAAGCATAAATACGCTTTACTTGCGCCACCACGCGCGCCGTTATACTTCCTGTGTAATTAGTTACGGCAACGATACAATTTAATCGCATCGAACGTCGGATAAAGTATCGCTCGGATGCGGCTCGAGTGGTCGAAAAAGAAAAAGGAAAGAAGACAAAAAAGCCGTGCCACTTTCGCAAAACTTTTCCTGCTCGGACGAACCTGGATCGTTCGAGAGGTCGATCGTTCGGCGCTCGTTTACCAGCTACGCCGAAACCTTGTCCGCGTTTCTTCAACGAAGAAAAATCCGTATCCTGCACACGCTATCGTTATCATCGCCGCGGTGATTCCGCTAATACCGATGTAATCGCAAAGAAAACTAATTCTTCCAGTAGGCCTCGCACGCTGGTCGAAAAGAGTTGGAAGATCGGTGCTGGCTATCAGAAAATTATTACCTTCGTTGTAATTATAAAACGATGATCGTGATCTCGAATGTCTGGCACTACAAGCAAATTAGCGCGTTGCCTCGCGACAGTAACGAGATGTGGATAATATGTACGTAATAACGACTTTGGTAGAAATAAGGTTGCAGGGTCGATCGCGGACAAAGGGTTAAATCCGTCAACGTTTCAAAGTGGCAAAGTGGCACGAAGAAAGTTTCATCGTGCATATACGCGGTGGCTGACGGAAATATCGAAACACGTGTCGCAAAATGTTCGTAGCAACGTATCGCGCGTGTGTGTACGAAACTTGTCGAAATTTTGTTAGCCTCGAAGGCTATTGTACGAAACGACGAAACGACGAAACGACGAAACGACGAAACGACGAAACGACGAAACGACGAAACGACGAAACGACGAAACGACGAAACGACGAAACGACGAAACGACGAAACGACGAAACGATCGGTTGGACGCGATAAAATGGCGTTAGCTGGCCTACGTCGCGTCTGCTTTCGCCGCGTGCGCCGTTTAGACGACTTTCTTACGGCGACGCGACGCCACGAGGTTCTTCGTCCTCGATAGAAACGAGAAAGAGAAAAGCCCGGTTGAAGGAAGCAAACGGAGGAAAAAATGGCACCTCGTCGATTCGGAAAAGAAGAGAGAGGCGTGTGCAGGAAGTGGTACAGCATTGCCGGAGGGAAGGACGTCGAATCTAGGTCACAACCGTGTTCCTCTCTTCGTGTTTGCGCAGATATGTAGGCACCCAGTGGTTCTCGTTCGCGCCATTCACCCAGCTTCCTGTAAATATTTGTGTAAATATCGTTGACTCGTTTCCTTTTTGTACGATCGACGCAAACAGTTCTGTGTAGCGACTGTACGATACTTTCGCCTGCTCCGTATTTTCTTCCAGCATTTAGTCGAACCAAACTTAGCCAGGCATTGATTTTACGAATTTGGATTTATATCGTTGAAAGAAAATGGAATGGAATAATCGTAGACGCGATCGTTTTTAAAAAAAAAAGGAAACGCGCTGTACGATCGATTTAAGGAGAACAACGTGTTTCTTAGTATCTCCGTTCGCGATCAACGTATTATACGTTATATGTTGTAAAATGTCAAATAAAATGTTGATTATTGGCTAACTCGTGTCGGATCGATGACAGCTTGTATCAGAATTTGTATTAGAAGAGGAAGAAAAGTCGAGGAAGGGGACGAGTGGCGGCGTTAAAATTCCATCGACCGTCACAGAACGAATCTCTCGGAAGTCGTAAGTAGAAGCGTTAGAACGGTTTTCACCGAGATTTTCATCGACCTAATTTTTCCTCGGAAATCAGGCCGCGCGAAGAGAACTTGCACGATCTCTAAACGACGCTCGAAATTCGTTAAAAGTCGTTTGCCGTCTGCAGCAACATCCGGCTGAGCGTACGCCAGGGAACGTAATTAGAAAGCTTCGAAGAGGAGTTATGGCATCGTTCGCGCTATCCATCTACCGGTAGAAGCGTATTTTACAAATGTCTACCTATATACGCGGGTGTGTCGAAAGTAATATAAAAACGACCTGTTCGAATTTCAGACGATTAGAAAGAGTCGAAGATAGGTACAGTGGCTGTCAAGGGTTTCTAATCGATTTAAATTTTACGTATTTCCAACCAACGACAAACGAGATTTCAACGCGTGAAATCTTCACGAATTACAAATGAAATTCGATTTACTTGTTTATGTACTTTTATGCGTCTATCCTATTCTACGTATAGGTAGAAAGATCAGCGAAAATGTGTTTCGCGTGACGAAAACGGCACTGTGTTTTGTTACGCTTGGAAGCTGACTGACAAACCTTGCGATTAATAAACGTGTTTTCTTCGTAACGCATGTAATCAGGATTACGCCGAACCGAATACAAATTGGATATCCGAGTTCGTTTAATCTCGGTCTCGTATTATCCGCGGTGCTTCGAATCTGGTGATTCGAGCGGCAAAGCGTAAATATAGCGTCGAATAGTTTATTCGCGCGATTTATTAACAGCCGTGGACCCTTCCGTTGTCGTTGTTGTTCGCGTCACCAGCTCCCCCGACGCCAGTTCCACGTGCTTCGATCACGTGCTCTGTACTAATTGTCCTATGACGCGATATAATTTAATACAACTTGCCGCTATACCGTTTGACCAACCGATGCTAACCAACTAATAACGCGATATAATTGAAGCAATCGAACGAATCGAGATAAGTCTGATCTTTAACGAACTTTCCTTCGCGTTTCAATCGCGACAGTCGCAAAACCACGATAGTCGATAGTTGCGAATCACTGGGAACGCTGGCGCCGCGGTTACACTCTCGCTTTCGAAATAATAATTATTTAATACTCAAAGTCGTGGTGAAATGCGAGCGACCGGTTTTTGGCCAGCCTCTTTGGTCCATCCGGCACCCGAAAGCCAACCTCCGTACCTCGATCCATGGGACAGGCTTTCCATAACAAGCAGCGGTATCGAAAGTATTTTCGAAAGGGCGATCCCCGGTCATCGAAAATTAAACTGGATTTTACGTAACGGGACCGAGTAAACATTCTGCTTGCGCTGTTGTTACGTTTAGCGGGGATTTTTGCGGGGCTCCGCGCCATCGCCATCGATGATGGCATCGTCGCCAAAATTATGCAACATCGTGCCCGCTCTTCCTTCTTTACTCCGTAATCTTTTATGCAATTTTATGTTTTCGCGTAGAGCTTGCTTCCGGTACCGTACCGGTTCCAATGATCTCTACGTTGGACGTAAGATTTACATATATCCGCCAACACATATTGCGTAAGAACGGAGAAAATACGATAATAATAGACGAATAGGTAATGCGTTTGCGAAGAGAATCAAAGAGTAGGAATCTACGCGGTAATTCGTTTCGACTATCAAGGACTTAAGCAGTACTTGGCATTGTTCGGATCTTCGCAGTTTTGCATTTATCACAAACGCATAAAAATCGATAGTCTTGACAACGTGGCGTTTAGATTCTACGGTCGGCGTTTTAATCTTCTATCTTTCTCTATCGTTTCTCATTTCGATGATTTGATTTTTACAGATCGTCTTCTTACGGTTCCAAGATCTCGATGTTTTATAAACTTCTCTGTCCAGTTTTCTAAATTCTCAAATTATCCAAACGACCCACTGGTCGCTATAGTTCCGGGCGCTATCGATGATTCGATAAAGCGGATAACCCTATTATTTTATCACGTTCTACGACTGCGCGAAACCTTGGGACTATGGATCGGGACTATGGATGGATCGAGCGACGCGTCTGATCGTATCTCGCCAATTCTACTTACTACGCTTCTACTTACGCCCGTTCGTTCGTTCGTTCGGCTCGTTCTTCTCTGGCAAAATGAGATTTCTTCGCGCAGGTGCGCTAGTTGAACGAAAATAAAGGTAAAAGCGATCGAGAAACGACTTACGATACGATTTCAGTTAAAATAAAATAAAATAATTCCAGTTGTTATTCCAGTTAAAAAAATCCCAATTTAATCTTCGCAAACGGTCTAGCATTTTTAAGGCAGGTTCGAACTTTGATGAAAAATGAGTTTTCTCTCTCGGTTCCGGACTCTTTTCATTATCCGGACTTTACTTAATTAATTAATCAATTAATTAATCAATGTTCGTGGAAGAAAGCGTTCGCAGCTGTTCTCCTATAACGATACGAGGTCTAGTCTAAATCGATCGTTCCGTTTCTGCTGCAGGATGAGGAGGAAGAAGCAAGGAGTCACCGAGGGCGGAGAAGCGTCGATTCTGCTACTCGTCGCATTGACTCCTGTTATCTGTTCGGCTGGAATCCTGGACCCTTGGCAGTGGGCACGTAGCGATCGAATCGACGTCAACATTCCTTGGTTGCCGTGTAATTACATTTTGTCAAACCCGATGTACAAGATGGTTCGGGCAACCGTTTCGCTTTATATATTTCATTTGTTATTATCGTGATTTCATTTTATCAGTCGAGAACGAGACACGATGCTACGACGAGCTAGGGTGCCTGAACATAACCAGAAGCTGGTATCACCTTATCCATAGACCGCTTAACGTCTTTCCATTGCCACGAGAAGTCATCAATACGAAATTTCTTCTATACACGAACGATAATAACGTGGAAGTGAGTAAAACAGTACATATTTACGATTATAATTCTTTCTAGTTGACTAGTTGGACTTACTAATTACAACTCGCGGTTAAACGTTTCAATTCGTAACGCTGTTCACATGATATTCCGATTCTTTCTTTACCGTTCTTTTTTTCTTTAATGGAATATTTTTTCCATCTTTTCACAGGGCCAGACCTTGTCAGCCGCGAAAGACAAGTCGATTAAACGGTCGTACTTCGATCCAAAGAGGAAAACAAAATTCATTATACACGGGTTCATAGATACACCGCTTAGCAATTGGGTCAACGTAAGTGAATCGTCTCTTCGCGTCGCTCTTTCGCTCTTTTAATTTTCCTGTATTATTTTATTAATTTGAAATTAATTAGTTTGAAATTAATATATATTTGATAGTTAAAAGTTAATATTTGTTTAGTTTATATTTAACGATAATATTTCCTAGTTTAATCGATTTACTTACATTCCTATCTAATCTGTCGTTGAATCGTCGCCACAGGAAATGAGAAACGAATTATTGAAGCACGACAACTACAATGTCATCGTAGTTGACTGGGGTGGAGGAAGTTTGCCGCTTTATACTCAAGCAACCGCCAACACGAGACTGGTGGGCCTCGAAATAGCCCATCTCGTTAAACACTTGCAGGTAAAATGAATTTCGCGAACAAGCAAACTAGCTGCTCTCGGCAGAACGTTCTTTCTCTAAAAGGAAAAGAAAGAAGAAGAAAAGGAAAAGGCCGACTTCCAAAGCAAACTTTTAGATCGCTTAGGTTCGTTTCTAGGTGGTACGGATATCTCAAAAGCACAACTACGAAGCAAAGCTAAAAGTATGTTACTTGAATCTATCGTTTAAAATATCGTATACAGACTTTTCCCCTCAAACTGCTATTCACGTGCTGTTTGTTGCTTCAGTCTTATCGCTTAATTTACGTAAGCTCGGTTTACTCACACTTGGACAAACTCATCGATAACTATCGTGCAGAGTTTGATGTTGCGTGACTCAATTTATCTATGAATGAAATTGAACGAACAAATTTAACGGCGGTGCGCGTATATCGTTTTATCGAATGGCCACTCGTAATATATTATACATGTAGCGTATACAGCGGATACAAAAGGTATTTATACGTGATACAAATTAATTAGTACGTTATTATATTCTTATTACTTATTTGGTTTATGCGATTATAAGATGCGAACGTTTCCAAATACGTATTACGATATAAAACAGTATGAAAGTGAAATGTCGAAGCTCGTAAAAACGATGCTGCGATGGAAGATGAGAAAACGAAATGGAAAGATCAAAGTATCGTTTGTTGAAACGCAGACAAATTATGGACTGGACCCAAATGACGTGCACCTGATCGGACACAGCTTGGGGGCACATACCGCGGGATATGCGGGAGAAAAGATGGGAGGAAAGGTTGGTCGTATCACGGGATTGGATCCTGCGGAACCCTATTTCCAAGGGATGCCCAGTCACGTAAGGCTGGACTACACCGACGCCAAGTTGGTCGACGTCATTCACACCGATGGCAAAAGCTTCTTTTTCCTAGGTAACAAAAGTATATGTTAACGTGCATACCTACCGATCCCGTTCTTCTAATCCGATTATTAATAATTATCGACTTTACATTGATATTTCAAATCACGAATCTCGTAGCTCTTTCAAACCACTTTATCTTACGTCTTATAAGCTATTCCTATTTCTATATATTTAATACGCAGTTTCTTCTTTCGCTATTTCAACGTTGAAAGTTAACCACGTATATATCACGTTTGTTAAAAGGAAGCGATTTTTACTTGATAAATTCTAGCGAAAGATTGACGCGTACAACAAGAAGGATTATTAAATGAAATAAAATCTTACGGACTAACGCTCTGATCGTTCTATTTATTATATATAATCGTTCTATATTATAAACTAAGTTATCGCGCGATAAGGGCTTCCCGGATATGGAATGGTTCAACCATGCGGTCATCTGGACTTCTACCCGAACAATGGCAAGGAACAGCCGGGATGCACGGATCTCAGCGAAACTACCCCTTCCTTGCCTTTAACTCTGATCAAAGAAGGTCTGGAAGAAGCGTCGCGAGTACTGGTTGCCTGCAATCACGTGCGTTCCATAAAACTCTTCACCGAGAGCATCAACTCCAAGTGCCAATACGTGGCCCACGAGTGTTCCAGTTACGCCAGCTTCCTCAGAGGCGAGTGTTTCTCGTGCAAGAGCAACAACAGTCTCAGTTGCGGTATCATGGGTTATCATGCGGACTCCAGTCCAGCTTTGGTTGGAAGGCGGGCTATGGGACAGGATATTCTGTCTCTGCTCGGCTCCAAGTTCTTCTTCGCCACTGGCAAAGAAGATCCTTTTTGCAGTGAGTGTTACGAATATCTTCACCCATGGATTTCATCCATTTTTTTTCTTTAAGTCTTCTATCGATATTTCGGAATAATTGCAATTACGATTCGGTGTATATGCCTGCACCGACTTGGACGTTCGTTATGCTTTAAAGCATAGTTTCCAGAAAGAAGAGAAGAGAAATCCGCATTTCTAGGAAACAACCTAATCGAATGCAATTCTAAAGAAAAAGCGAATTCGTCGTTTCGGACGTCTTAGAGATATTTCAAAGTAAATTTTAGATTCCATCGATCTTCGTTTTCCGAATTTTATCGATTCTACGCTGGATCGAACTTGTTCGATCGGGCAGTTCCGAGCGTAGGTGTCACGCAATTATTTATTATTACGAATAGCGACAGGCTGCTTTCACCCTGCTTATCGTCGAGGAAAATTGCTACGTGTCTCGAAACTAATTCAACTGTGCCCTACATAAGAATCCACTAGAAACTTGCAACAGCCATTCAGCCGATCGGATAAAATGCGAACGATTTTTTGATGACCTCGAAACGATTTTCGAATTCTTTATCGAGAAATAGAATCAAACTTACTAAATAATAATAGAATAAATAATAGATAGAAATATGGATATAACGAAAATTAATAACTTCGTTCTTAAATTATTAACATGCAAATCTCGATTACTTGTCAGGGAGACATTACAGAATCACCATCGATCTTGCCCGGCCACCGAGTGCAGAAAGTTGGGTCCAAGGCTTCCTGAAAGTCACTTTTCACGCGGAAAATGACATTATTCGAGACATTGATCTCACACCTAGGTAATCTTCGTGTATCTCTATAATTCTATTAAAATTCCTCTCGTTCGTAAACGAACGCTTCTCTTTTTTAAATATTCCTCGTAAAATACACCGTTGCCTATCGAAACGAAACCACGAAACGATAAATAAGGGGATAAACGGTAAATTGGATATATAACGGAAAAACTAGGAAAGTTAATTTGCCATAGATACAGATATACAAACACGATCTCATCCGTACACAGAGTATTAATAAACAGCAGTCTGATACTCGAAGGACTTATGGTCGCTTATCGTCACCTATAGGCACGCGATCTGCATATCGAAGAAACTTGAGACGATTTTGAGAACAGGCACGGAGCTTACGGCGCTATTATCGTCTCAAGTTGTTACTTGACGAACATACGGGACACGCGCTTTTTCATGACCTCGCTTTCGCGATAACTACTTTGAACTTAATCGCCCAACTTTTTGCTTCTTTCATTCCCGCAACCGTAGCGGTTACATGAAATTGGAACATGGGTCGACAGTCAGAATGGTCGTCGCTCATCCAGCCGGTGCATCCGGTGAACTTGGGAAAATTCGACGCGTCGAGCTTTCATGGACCTACGATATGGACGTGTTACAACCAAAGTCGCTCTGCTTCTTCTGGTGTAACGATCGCCTCTACGTCAACAGCGTCACAGTGGACGTTATGGAAATCCCGGGAAGAGGGTAAGCCAATTACCTTTCAACGTTCGAGGCGCCGGCTATTTTTCGAATTCCTCGACGTCACGTCACGCATACAACGTACGTTCATAACGTTCACGGTGTACGTGATATTCAACGTTCAAAGTTACACGTAATAATTTAACGATCGTACAATGTTGTATCGTGTCCATTCGTTTATAACGTCATCTTTCGTATACGTACATCTTTGTAAATTTGCATACGTCGTTATATGCGCAGGAAAAGAGAAGCAGACTTCACCAGTAAGCTCTGTTCAGCAAGTAGGCAGGAGTACGCGGAAATTGCCAGCGGTTCCACGGCGTCTTTCGTCGACAACTGCTGACAACGTCTTCGACTTAATTTAACATGTATCCGAGTACAACGTGATAGTTTGCGGTTCTCGTTCCTGTGGAAAGTATAGAAATTAAAACGCAATCTAGTGCATGTCTAACGATAACAATCAGCAGCACGAATAATGAAAATCATGGCAGAATCGACAAAGATCAACTGAAACCTGTATTTCAAAATGACGCGTTTCGTTCGGAATACGTCCGCAAGTTTTTATTTAAAAAAGAAGAAAACAACGCAACATTCGTTTCGAAAAAAAAGTTTATTTAAAAAAAAAAAAAAAAACAACTGTAACTGTACAAATATATATATATATATATATTTCTTTTTTTACATATATATATTTTATATATATATTTTTTTTTATATATAATATATATATATATTTGTTTATATTTGTATATAATAATAGCAACTAAACAAAAAAAGAAGAAAAACAAGTTGCACGAGTCACAGGTAAAAGAAAAAATCGTAAACGATAGTACATACCCATCTTTCGAAAGCGAAACACGAAAACACAATGGAATAATTTTCATAGATCAAATAAAAAAAAGAATATTTTAAAAAACCTAATATCGTTTTACAAAAAGTATCTCGGAAGAATTCGCATTTCATTCCTTTTTTATCCTGTAGAGTGCGGTGCAATATGAATATTGAATTTGCGATGAAAATGATACACATACGTATAATAATAATATAGTGTAAGGAAAGCCGACGCGCATCTGCTCCAGTAATTAATTACCATCGATTACTTTGTACATCTTGTATATATATGAAATTGGATAGATATAACTAGATAATGCTAGTGTTAGTATAAAAGCAGGTAATCATTTTACGAGTGATCGATGATGGCGATAACTTTTGCTAACGCAAACATTTTTTGGTTCGTGTATGAACTGTTATCTTACGTAGTAAACTTCTATACAATATTTACATAAACAAAAATACCGTCCGTTGTAACGTAATAGCGATAATCACTTGTGATATTTCTCTCCTCTTCTGTTATACGTATAATTTAAATACTACGTTTAAATATATAATTTACTGGTAACACTTTCCTCGTTAAAAATTGTACAAATCAGAATAAGCGGACATTTGTAAATAATACGAGTATATGTATATCTTGTACTGCGTATTGTTCAAATATTTCTAACATTAAAAATCATTCTACGTGATATAGCTCAATGTAAAATATAAACTTATTATGCTATATAACGACACCGTTCTGATTAACAAATCACGACGCTCTATCATGAAAAATACAATCTTTCTCTGTTTCTTTCTTTTTCTATCTTTTTTCCTCTTTTCATTCCCTTTTTTTCCCTTTTTTTCCCTTTTTTCCCTTTTTTTTCTTCCTTTTTCTTTTCTTTTTTCCGTTTTTTTCTTTTTTTTTTTTTTTTTTTTTTTAAGGGCTTTTTTGCTTTCGTAGAGAGGTAAATTTTCAAAGGCTGCAGGAAAAGAAACACACTTGTACAGCTTGCTAATCTTTCGCAATGTTTACTCCTCGATAAACGTTGTACACGTGAATTCGTCGCTTATACAAAAAAGATCATCGCGGAGTGCAGCTATACACGGTAACACATGATTTTTTTTTTTTTTTTTTATCTTACACGAGATTCAACAATGATCGAGTAAAAAAGCCGTCCGCGTTTCTTCAACGCGGTAACAAGGGTTGGTAAAATATATAATATGAATATATAGCGATATACATAATATAATCTAATAATCTCTATCTGTATAACATATAATCTGCGTATAAATAATAAATAGAGAAACGAGGAGCGGGGGAAACGAGTGATTAGCTCGGTAATAACTTTAGCGCTAAATTACCATTACGAACATCCACGGATCTATGGGGCCATCGTGTGTGTGTCTGTGTGTCTGAATGTGTGTGTGTGGGGGGGGGGGAGGGGGCGCGAGTGTGGGCGCGCGTGTCTGAGAGACGATGAGAAAAAAAAGAAAAGGAGAGAAAAAGAAAAACAAAAACAAAAAAAAGTGAGAACGATAATAGAGAAACAGTGAAATAACTAACAATACATGTGAATATACAGCTGATTCATTTGGCATAGTAGTCTAGAGCGTTCCTTTTTCTAGCGCGCAATAGAATGGTCAGTGAAGATCATCGACCCAAGCAGTTTCTAATGACTCGATAAGAGTACGAACAAAAGCCATTTCTTTTCGTGCATTTTCCAAGATCACGCGGGGATCTTGCGAGGTACAGCGCAGTATATTTGGTGCCATCACCATTGCTAAATTGTTTGCATCCATTTTAGTACGGGCAACGACTTCCGGCCTGGCGAAAATCTGCAACAAGTATTTTATACATTGTGGTAATCCCAAATAAAGAGACGAGAAACTAAGGGAAACGGGGCCATTCTGCAGTGAGCTCGTTAGTTTCAATTAACCTCTTCTGACAAATTTACGGCAAGTATGACAGTTGATCGTTTGATTGATACCGACGATTAACGTTAAAGTTGCCTAATGTAAATTTGATTTGATTAATGATTCGCTACTTTGACAGTTGAGCGATAAGAATACGTATCTTTAATAATCGATAATTCGTACTTCACATTCGGTAATCATAGAGAAGTTAGGCCAATTGATAGCTAAGAATACTAACCTGAAGGAATCGTATTAGATGACAAAGAACACGACGATTCAAATCAGGCAGACGATCTACAAGCGCGGCGACATTGGCTGCGGAAGCTTCGGCATCGTCGTGCCTCATCGACACGCATTCCGTGTAAAAGGAATCAGGTATCAACGGTTCGTAAAGCTCTCGAACCCATAATTTTAACAAAGATGCGGGTGCATGAGCATCTTGAGAAGCTGCCAATATCGTACCATCCTCGAACCTGTCCAGGCACGACTTTAAAGCACTAACCTCGTCCGCGTCCGCGGACACTCTGAATATCCCCTCCGTCAAGATACCACCTCGAGCAAGCACTTGACGCGTCAACGTGGTCTGTATCCATGGTAACTCTCGATTTGGGAATCTGTCTCTCTGCAGGGCCATTACTTCCGATAACGTCGCCCCAAACATGGACGCCCGGAAAATCTGAATCTATGATTAAATTAAAAGCGAATGAATGCCCATTTCGTAGTACGAAGAAATTTAAGGTAACGTTGTGTTGGCCACTTGTAAAATGTAAACAAATAAAATAAGATAATAAGGTATAAAATAAGGTTGCGTAGTGAAAGGAGGAAACATACTCTCGCTTGATCGATATCCTCTATAGTAGCCTTGCGAGGCTGTCGCTTGCCATGTGCTCCAATTCGTTGTAAACGACGGCAGGCGACGGTTGCATAATGACTAACTTGCACGTGAATCGGCCATTTGGCCACTTCCGAAAACTGAAAATTCGGATCACGATGTCTGTTCATGTAGCCTTCGAGATAAGGCTCGAACGTGGCGCTGGGCGGCACGAACGCCAGACAGACAGCCATCAATTCCCAACCTCTGCGTAAACTTTCTTTCCTTGGATTCTCTGTAGTTTGTCTACATATCTGCACGTACAACTCGTCCCGTAATGGCGGCTTCGAATACGCTGTATTCACAATGTCCATAGCTACACTGTCTAATGTCATTCCTACGTTAGCTTTCCGATCGCCCATGTACACTTGCACCAGCCTAAACAGATTGCAGGCTTCCCGTTTCAATAACTTTTCACCATCTACAACTACCAGCATTGGCTGTGGTATAGGATCTTTAGACCAACTAAGAATGTCGCGGACGCTGAACTTCTTCCGGAACAACAATCTCAGTCCCTTCGGCCGTCCGCAGTTCAGGTTAAGATTGTCTTGTGCGTATTTCTCGATGTCGCCACCGCCCGCGCTATCATCTCGCCTCGCCTCGTCCACGTCTGTGTTGTCCACGCCGATACCAATGCTAGGAACAGAACTTATCGCGGTAGACGGTGGAACTGGCGGCTGTCTTGTAGTTGCTGTCACGGTTTCTCTTGTATCGGCTTGCGAGGCGATATTCGGTGGCGACGGTGGTCGTACTTGTGGCCTCGTTAGAGTGTCAGCAGTATTGTAATACGTCGCTAATCCAGCAGTATCGTAGTTACCCAAATCTACGATAATAATATAAATATCATTTCAATGCACTGAGATACATATTTCCACGAATATAATTAAATCCACATTCCTCTTAATTCCTGGATAAATAATAACTAACCTGCATAATGATCTTCAAGGTATTCTTGACTGGACGAATCACCTTGATTGCTCGCTGCTTCGTCATCCGCAAATTGATCATCGGAATCGTCATCGGCTCTTCCACCAATACCTTCGCCTCTTCCACCCTCTTCGTCCAAAGAATCGTCACCTTCTTCTACTAACAACGGATCCCCGAACTTGTAACAACCTATAAAATTATTATTTCATTATATAAAAGTATCGTCAGTTATCTAAGATACGGTTATGCTTTTACTATTGAAGACGTGCCTGAGAGTTTTGCTTGCTGAAGAATATAATGCTGAAGCGGCAACAAATGATCGTCGTCGGGTAACAGATTTCCATAAAAGCACGGAGGTGGACTCGGATTACCATTACTCCTCTTCTTTTTACTATCATCTACCTCTGTGAGCCCTTCTGTTTCTTCGCCCACAGCGCTATTGCTGCTACTATTGCTGCTATTGCTACTGCTAGTATTACTACTAAGCCTTTGTCTAGGTTGTTCGTGACTCTGACTAATAAGATAACGCTCGTGCATAGAATCATCGTCCCTATCTCTTCTTCTTGACTGTTGTTGTTGCTGCTGATGCTGCTGCTGATGCTGCTGATGCTGTTGCTGCTGCTGCTGCTGCTGCTGCTGCTGCTGCTGATGATGATGCAATTGTTGCAGCTTTTGTTGCTGCTTCTGCTGCTGTACAAAACTGTAACTGCGAGCCAGTGGCTGCGGCATACCTTAAAAGATGTAAGAAAAGAGAATGGATTAATATACAAGATACTGATGATTAATTAATTTTAAAGGAACATGAATTATCGTCGTACTTACAATCCAACGAATTGTTACATGCAGTATTCCTTCTATATTCTTTTTCTCTATCACGCTCTCGTTCTCTTTCTCGTTCTGCAACCTCGAGGCTTCTCTGCTTCGACGTATTGCTCAAAACGCCCACACCTCTGACAAGGCTCTTCGAAGGCTCATTTCTTTCGGCTAACATTGCACCGTACATATCTCTAACATTCGCTTCTGAAAGCGACACTGAACATCCATGATGCCTTCTTCCTATACTACCAGTATTATCTTGCTTATTCATATTACGCGGATGCATGGAACTTGGATAAAAGGCTGAAGTGTTTGTTTTGTCCAAACTATTTACTCTTTCCCTATGATGAATTTCCCTTTCCCTGTCTCTATCTCTATGATAACGATTACTGCTTTCCACCAGGGAGCCATACTTCTCACCCTGTGATTTATAACTATGACTCAATTGAACTTCTGGCGGACGGTACGGAGGCATCTCTTGCCTAAATCTAGATTCCATCAATGACTCCCGATATGGCGAAGTACTTGGTTCAGGACCATACGAACCTCTACTACTTTCTCTACCTACAGCAACAAAACGGATTGAGATAATCTCTTACTTCCATCTTTGTATTCTGTTTTTCAATGAAGATTGATATTACGGATCTTAATTTTTTAATGAAACTTAACTCACATTCTTACCATTTTTATTCTTTTCCAATTCTAAATTCCCTGCCCTACCCTCGCGTTGTGAATCAGCAAACGTCTTCTTCTTAAATAGGGGAGTACTAGTTGAGAGTGACAAACCTAATGGAGGCGGTTCACCCAACGGTACCGATTTCTGATTCTTCACACTTTCTAAAGTGCCACTCTTGTGTCCCCTAGCTTCCAACGTACCGCTGTGTTGCCTGGGCGAAGATTGCGCTTGAATTGCCGGTGCCTGGGCGACGGAACGATGATGATGCCGAAGAGGAGAATCCAACAATCGATAGCCGGTCGATTCCAAAGACGTGCGGCTGTGAGAAACAGAACTGTCACTAGATCGACCAGAATCCTGAGAATGATTATGCTGACGTCGTGTTGTGGGCACTTCATGATGCCTATGATGTCTATTATTATGATGGTGGTGGTGATGATGATGATGCCGCCTTGAAGATGGAGATGGAGAAGGGGGAGACGTTTGAAGGTCCACGCCAACACTGGATGTTCTCGTTTTATTTACACTACCACTTTGCTATAATAAAAGGTAGTATAGTTCTATACCGATCGTTCTTTTAGCGTAAACACCGTAAGACAACGAGACTCACCAACGAAGAAGATAAATTGGAACTTTCTTGATGATTAAACCTTGTTAATCGGCTGACTGAAGGAGTTTGTGTCTGCGTCGATACAGACTCTTTCTTCCTTGGCTCGGTTGATTTCTGAGTATCGGCTCCACTACTACTTGCTGGTTCTGTATTTTGCTTTAATGTCTACAATACGACAAATTCTTATAATTCTCTCTATTAAATCTAATGTCGGTACTATATTATAAACAAAGTAAATAACAAATATAACCAAATACTCCTTATTTGTCAAAATCATTTAAAGTTAAAATATATTATCCGCGCTAGGAAATAAAAATATGGTACAAGCGAACAAAACATAAAATGTTCTGAAATGATATTCATGCTTTCAATATGGTATAATGTATACCAGAGTTTTTCTCCTAGCTACAAACAGCTATTTATAGCTGTATGGAGAGCAGACAGCTTGCTCACTTATATCTTCAACATCCTACAGGGAGACAACATTGACGTATAGAAAAGCTTCTAAATCATTATGTCTACACATACCATGGAATTTGTATCCCTGAGAAGTCAAACGCTATATTCAGTGAGTAAATATACGCAATGTCAACAGAACTTTTATCGGTAAATGGAATTTCAAATATTCAAGAGGCCCGCCTAATTTTTAGCACGGTATGACAGATATTTTTAATGCTGGATCACCAACGTTTTAAATTACATATTTGTTATCAAAGTGAATCACTCACCTGAAGCTTTGCTAAAGGAATGATGTCGCAATCACTTGGACGGTGCCACACTGTTTTCTGGGATGTTGCATTGTAATAATAAAATCGTGAAGTATTTTGGTCAAATAATTCCCACCATTGATTGTTATCTGTCTTTTTCCTATAATAAAAAGTAGAACAATGATATATACATATGAATTCTTAATATTTGAGAAACTATTATTTAAGTTACAATCCAATAAATCTCATCAAGTAATATAAAACTATTCGCTTTGATTACTATTAAATGTAGGTTACAAGGAACATTAAGATTCCATACATGTGTCATGTAGAAATCTTGTTAATTATAAATGCTTCCTATATCATAAAAGGAAAAGCTTACATGACGATAACTTTCACCAAGTTGATTAGATCAAAAAGACAGTTTAATCCTTTTAGGCAACTGATTATTTTTCTTAATGAGGAAATTGGCTTTGTAATTCATTGCAATGTAATTCAATGTTAATTATATCTTGGAACATTTACTTATAAAAGAATATATATATATATATATATATTTCTGTCTTACACTGGTACACCAGGTGGAGGATCCCATACACATTCTCCAGTTGTGAGATTAGCATACATATGCTCCTTGGTGCGAGGTTCTATAATTTCTACCCATTCCATTCTACTGCAATATTACAGAGGATTTTTTATTTTAGAGATATAAATAATTATAAGTAACACATATTAATTTCATTGAAATAATTTATCATAAAGAAATAATTTCATTATTCTCTTTCAGAAAACCTCTTCTTTTTTCCATAGAAAATTTAATTAAAAAGATCTACTGTATAGATTAATAACAATACTAAAATAAATATTATTAAAAAGTATACAAGCGATATTTAAACCTGATAAAATCACTAGTGCACACATTAAATCATTAAAGCATGTGGGATGCACTCGAAGATAAATTTGTTGTTCCTTTTTATTACTATAATTAAAAACTCTAAAAATAGTGCGGCAAAGTGAAAAAAAAAAAAAAAAGGAAAAAAGAGAATATATATATACATACGGTATGTTTAATGCATGGATTAGATCGAGGGGATATTATATACAGTACATTTAATGACAACCGGCCCAATACAGTTTTAGTAAACCGGGAGATAGAATCGCAGCGGATTAGCCATAAGATATAAATAATTAATCGATAACATTCTGTCAAATTTACGGGGCAAAAATGGGACACGAAATCGCTTTATTGAAGTTTATTTTCCTTAGGTAATAAACATCGTAGATAAACTAGAAATCTCTATAGTGGGGAAAAAAAGCTTTGGTCCTTCTAGTAAAATGTTCGAAACAACGGGGAAGTGCAAAACATTTAAAAACGAGGAAACGAGGTTTCGTTGTAATAAAAGGGTGTCCACCCCCCACCCCTGTAACCATAAATTGATAGGAATGCTGGCTGCAATACGAGCAACCGTCTGATGTCATGCTATCCGTTTAATTGACCGAAATAGGCAGCAGAAATCCATTCGTGCATAGTTGTATACAAAGGAGCGGAAAAAACGAAAGTGGTGAAAGAGACAGAGAGGAAAAGGCGACACACGCATGACTTCGATAATTCGTACATACAGGGTGTTGCAGCGACTATGTTGCAATCGGCAATAGGGTGATTCTACATGAAAAAACAAGTCGATAATATAGAATAAAATTTATTCATATGACGTTTCGTTTTCGAGAAAATCGAGGTTGAAAATTTGTCAAATATACTTGAACTCGGCCGATCCCGCATTAAACAGAAGTAAATAATCGACAGGAAATTATTCTACATGTGAAAATAAGCGAAAGATAAAGAATAGTATATGTTCGTAAAATTTAGAAATATATTATGTGTACTAGGCCAATTCATAAGTAACTTTTATTTTCTTGAAAACGAGACCTGGAACGGAAAAATGTTATTTTACATTTTCCACTTATTTTCACAAGTAGAATAACCTAATGCTGATTGTTTTATTCGTACCTAGTCTGTAATTAGCCAAGTTTAAGTATACTTTACAAATTCTGTAATTAAATTTTCTCCAGAACGAGGCATCATACTAACAAATTTTGTTCTATAGTTTCGACTTGTTTGTTCACGTAAAATCACCCTATTGCTGATTGTAACACAGTTGCTGGGACACCCTGTATACATGAAATTGTTAAAATGAATCTTGTTGAACTTAAAGACCCACCCAGTTATGTATATTGATAAACTTAAAAATCATTAAGAGAAACACACTATCGTGCGTTCGAAGAATATGACGAGGCTCTCTGCGAGAAAACTGGGACGGGTCACTGGGAAAAAAATTCACTATCGATCCGCGAAACATAGCCACTATATCGCAGCGATGGTACTTATATCCATTCCCCTAGAATCGAACGAATTTCATTCTTACCCGTCGGAAGCCATCGCGAACAATCAATCCGTGTATCAGCGAAAACAAAACACCTCACGTCACTCGGTGAACACTTTGTGACACTTCACGAGCGCTGCAGTGACACTTCGATGTCGCAACGTCCCATTTCCACGAGCACGAGCGACGCAGCCCCTTCATGGCAGCCCATCGGCGGCCATCTTTTTTTCTTCTGCGAGTTTCAACGTTCTGCCACTATAGCGAACAAAAACTTACTTTATCCTAGATTCCCGACATATCGTCCCGAAGATGCGCTCGAACGCTCTTCTCTAGTGCTTCCACGTCTGTGAGTATTTATTCGTGATTCGATTCGCGATCGAATACTACTCACCGATGATATATATTCCATGCATCGTAATTTATCTTGCCTCCTTTTTGTTTGTTTGTTTGTTTTTCCTCTTCTTTCTTCTTTTTTTCTCTTTTTTCTTTTTTTATTTTCTTTTTCTTTCTTTCGGTTATGTTACACTTCTCGGACTTAAGATGAATATCGATTGATTACTGGGATGGCCTGCGTTGCTCACATCGTCGGATAACTATAAATACAAGACTAGACACTGTTCATAAGAATCGACCGTGTTTTGATGGTTGACATCTTTGATAAAACTGTTATCTATTCGTAAGTGATAACGTATGTATGTATTCGCGCAGTTGAGGTTAGAAATGCTCATGGTCGTATCTTTACTCGTTTGAACCACGTTTGAGCATAGTGAGTTGTCCCCAGACTCGCACTTTCGAATGGTTTCTTGAAACTTTGGATTTGTTTATGTCTTGTCATGCCGTTTCAATTACTCTCATTAATATTCGGACACAGCACACTATCTCTACTTACATTTGTTGCTTTGTATAAGAGGGGGTGATCTAAATATCGTGTTGTTTACTCTATGAAAATATATGAACCATTTATTGTAACTTGAAAATATGTAAACAATTTCTCTCTAACAATAACATTTAATTTTACAGTGGGCTTAAAAAAAAGAGGCTGTCCTCCTTATTTCTTAAATTCGGAATGGTCCTCTTTACATCTTTTAATAGTATCTGCCGTAATTAGTAATAATAATTATGCAATTTCACGATAACCTTCATCCTTTTTTTTCTATGACAAATTACAAGTTGTCTTTTATCTAGTAAAACTAGTATTCTTCCCTTTTCCTAATATGTTAAGTTTCTCGATGTATTATACAAATATTCATTTGCCGTTTATTGTACAAAATAACTATATAAAGTAAATGTATTCCGCAGTTCAAAAGCGAATCGTCTATAACTGTCCGCAAGAATCTGTCCGATAACGATAACTGTCTATGGTTTATCTCCACCACTGAGGAGGAGGTGGTTCCCCCTTGGAACAGTGACGCGAGTAATGTGACACAGCAGTGGCTTCTCTTTAAAGATCTGTAGCGTCTTTGTATCAATAAAACAACACTGATGCAGCGACAAAACTTTTTTATTTAAAATTTTCCTCTCTTCGAGACTTTGGGAACAGTTTGCGAACAACTTGCGAACAGTTATAAACTTTTAATAAAACCAAGTTAAATTTTATTTAATCATTAATATGAATCACATTATTAATATTAATTAGTAATAATTATTTAAATTACATTGTAATTAAATTCAGTTGCCTGGATTTACGACAAATGCTGATACTGTTAGTTTTAAGATTTATTCGTTAACGACAACGAACGTTTAAGATATCATTGAAGGTATCGTAGTTATTACTATAATATACTGTTAGATCTAACATCGTTTTGGCACCTTGAAGGCAATTAATTGTTCGTAAACGTTGCTAAAAAGTGAAAATTTAACTAAATCCTTATTGGTTAATATGTTAAAGACAAATCATATTGAAAGCAAAGTAAGTGTAATTATCTACGTAACATATATACATATATACATATATACATATATACATATATGCACATATACATATATATATATATATATATATATGCACATCTGCATAATTTCTCATTAAATAATTAAATGTGAGCCAAATTACATCGTGTTTGGTCTCATTTTAATCAGAAAGATCTCATCAATATGTTAATGAAATTTTTATTAACGAAAAACTGAAAATAAACAAATTTCTTTGTTGCACTAGTGTTTCCTCACCGATATATAGGTTTTTAATTTTGCCGACTCTCAATCCTTCTATCTTATTCATTCGCTGTTCTCCTACGTCTGTCAGTGTCGGCAAATTACAAACAGTTTGAAAATGGAATCTTGTATTCGCTAACTGTTGCGCAGCAACCTAATCCTGAATACTTATAGATAGATAATTTACCCACAAGTGTTATGTTCTCTTCTTTAAATGCATAATAAGAAAAGAAATTTATTTACATTATCGCAAGTATTTTTCCATCTTAATTCGCCAGAATCAAATGCAAACGACATCTGCACTATTTTACAACAACTATATTGCAAATTACTTTAACGTTCCTTTTTCTACCGTCCAGAGTCTAGAGCGTATCACGATAACAGTGCATCAGATTTTTTCATTTATGCATTGCAAAAAAGGATGATATCATTCATTAAATCCGAGTGACGTACTTACGGTAAGTAGATATTCAAGATTTAAGGAAAAGCCACAAGTATTCATGATACTAATATCAAGCTGTAACTTGTAACCTTTTTGTATATAAAAAGTTTTTATCGTCTTGTAAACAATATTTGTTACATTTGGGTTCTGTTATTCGATCTTTCTACCACAATCGACGTTAAATCCTATGCAATTATACGCTTGTAACATTGTATATACATGTGACATAAATTGTGACATATATATATATATATATATATATATATATAAATTATTGCCTATTTTTTATTTAGTACATAGTTAGCAATTTTCAAATTACGATAGACTTACTGAATTTTTTCACAATTATAAACTATGTTTCAATCGTCGTCTTTTTTTTTAAATTTAATAATTTCCTTTTATTAACTTTTATATTTCATTTTTAACAGTGTCAACGCTATCAAAGGAATAGGTAATATATATTTAGATTGAGTGCTGTGATATAATACCGACAATGGATCAAGATGTATTAACAGTCTTAAAGCTATTAATGATAGGAGAATCAAATGTTGGAAAATCAAGGTACCTATTTAAAACAATAAATTACTTTTTAATGCTATGTAAATTGAGCCAATATGTTTATATTATTGTTATTGTTGGCAGCATACTTCTTAGATTTACTGAGGATGAATTTCATGAAAATATGCAAAGCACAGTTGGCATGGATTATAGAACTAAACAAGTCACAATTGATGGCAATACAGTGAAACTAGCAATTTGGGTTAGTTACCTCAATGTATCAAAATTTATATTTTTCATTTAATGTAATATAATATATCCAAAAATTATTGCAGGACACTGCCGGACAAGAACGTTTTCGTACTCTAACACCTAGTTACTACAGAGACGGTCAAGGCGCTATATTAGTGTATGATGTTACAGATAGAGTTACTTTTATGAAATTAGAAACATGGCTTAACGAATTGAACACATATTGCAATAAGACAGATATTATTAAAATGGTAGTGGGTAATAAAATAGATTTACCAAACAGAGAAGTAAGCACTGAAGAAGGTTTACAATTTGCCCGAAGACACCAAACCCTATACATTGAAAGCAGCGCTAAAACGGCAGACGGAATCAAATGTTGTTTCGAAGAACTTGTACAAAAGGTATAGTCATTTATTTTCTTTACGATTATTAATATTCTTATCTATTAATATTGTTTTATAGATAATACAAACTCCAGGACTTTGGGATCGACATGCCCTTCTTAAATCCGCAGCGTATGGTAATGGTAATATGGGAGGTGCAAGACATAGAGGTCAGAGAGGGATACAATTGGCAGACGAGACTCAGCCACACGAACCACATACAAATTGTTATTGCACTTTGATTTAAATGATTGTAATATAAAATTCTGCCAGTGATAACTGTAAAAGAAACTATAGCTTGAATATGGTCTAAACTTTATTCAAAAACTAGATATTGAAGAGTGAGATCGTTGAAAACAAAAACGTGAATAATAGTATGTCACATTATATTGCTTTGTGTATGTTATGGGAAAAGATATTTTGTACCTTATGTATCAAAGATAGATACATACATATACAATGAGTTTGCTTCTATCTTCTAATTCTTTGTTAAATAGTTAAATTTTATAGGTATTTGTAATACAAAATTTATATTCATGTAAATATATTATGCGTATGCACATAATTTAATGACTAATAAATATCAATAGAACTGCAGTAACGCCATAAACAAATATGGTATCTTTAACTCCTGTAGAAAACGCTTTTGCATGTGCTACAGCATTTATAGCTTGAATATTTTCTGATCTGTTTTGTTATCATGATATTGATTTGATTTTGATATTTATTTGAACAATAAGTAGGTAAAATGCATATCATTACATATGTAAACAAAATGTATTTCAATATCACGTTAAACATGTTTATTTAATGTTCTGCATTTTATATGATTATATTTTTAAAATGTGATCAAATAAACAATAATTATCTCATACATAAAATTATTTTAATGTATTTATCTTTACGAACGAAACAAACTTCTCCATTTAAATTGCGGTAGAATAATGTGATATCTCACTCTGTGTGATACAAACAGTTGCCTGTTAAAATATTTGATTTTAAACAATCATTTCATGTCATCCTGAAAATTAATTTAATTTATATGTAATTAATTAAATAAAACAGTTATGTTATTTGACCGTCTCAGAAGCTATGAAAACGTTATTAAATATCCGCGTAATAAAAAGTAAACTAAATTACAATATTTCGATTATATCTGAAACAACTTTTAAATTGTGAGGTACATCTCTTGCTTAGAATCAATTAATTGTTTGTAGAGAAATTTCCTTCGAATCATGTACAACATTATCATCAAAAGAAATTTTACACGCAACTAAATTGGACGTTGTCCTAACTAATAAAGGACTTCAAATATATGGTACATGGAGCGCAGAGAAATTATTAAAGTTATTAACAAACAGACTTAAACAATGCATTCATGTGCAATCAAATACACTGAAAATTATTTCTAATGGAATAAGTGATAAGAGATTATGGATCACTGTTTATAGTGGCTTATATAGTATTAGCGTTTTAAAGGAATTAAGAAAGAAAGGTGTCTCTATCTATAACATAAATTAAAACAAAAATTATATTGATTTAACTCTATTTTTAGGTATGCCCATATACAGCATCATAAAAGCAATGAAACTGGGCCTCATCAGTCTTAGCTATTGTGAACTTTTTTATTTTAGAGAATTTGACATAGAACCACATAATTTGGAGTTCAAAGAATTGTGGTTCGATAAATTTAACGACAGGCTGATTTTAAATTTAAGTGCTACAGGTTTAAGTGAAATAAATTGTTGGAATATTATCATATATGGAGTAGTACTTCAAACTCCAATTATTCTTCGTCATTTGATTTTAAGTGGCATTGATGTTCCTGGTATTTTAAATTGGCAATCTCCCTTTAATTTTGCATCATCTAAAATAATTGAATTTTTGAAACACATTGGAATAGAAGAAGATGTGATACAATTAGTAGAACAACATGGAATCGACGAAGAAACTGAAGAAATGTTAATTGATTTAGGACTTGATGAAATGGAAACAAAACTTTCAATTACGGAGGTTTGAATACAATTGTTTAAGTTGTTCTATATACCATACCTGTTGTGTTAATATTTTCTGCAGGAATTAATATGTGAATCTAGTTTAACCATATTGGAACCAACCTGTAGTTGCCTGGAAATAACACAAGAGAGTTGCAGGACAAATAGCTCTAAAAGCAGTTTCAGTTTTGCCAGTCGACCTGATTGTTACCAACAATATGCTTGTCAATGTCACATTTTAGCAAAAAATGAAACGGTACATGAATTAACAGCACAACAAAATGATTACTTAAGGTAAATGATAATTGTTTGATATTAAGAAATATTGTTTTATTTTCATTCTCTAATTTCCTCTAATAGACAAAATATCATGGTACCATTATCATGGGCAGTGGCTAAAACTTTAGAATACAATCCATCAGATCCAGTACATTTCATAGGATATAAATTATTGCAATGGACTTGCAACAACATTTCTCAAACGGAGAAAGACAAGCATCAACGATTAATTGCATTATCTACTATAGAAATGGATCATAAACTTATCGTCAGTATTATTTACAATAATTTTCAATGCTTGAAAAATAGTTCCTTTATTTTAATAAAAATAATTAGTACAATGTATTTTATATAAACATAGAGCATTAATATTCTTAAACTAGGATAAAAAACATTTAGAAAAAGACGGATTAATTAAAACTCTGAATCAGAAGGCTATAATGAGAAATATCCCTTGTAATATTTGTAAAAATCATCAAGAGTTATATCGTATTGAAAAACAATGTTGGAAATGCGTATGGAGACCAATTAGAAAATTAGGAAGTTGTGAATTTCCTAACATATGCAGTTCATGTAAAATCAATGTATCAGACGAAGATGACGATGCCTGATTATTATTATCTTATTTGGAGCATTTTAACAACTAATAAAAATGTCCATAAAAGATATTTAAGATATTTAAAAGACTCATAAAAATGTCCATAAAAGATATTTAAGATATTTAAAAGACTCTTTAGAAAAAATTCTTTAAAAAACTCGTTTATTTTGTAATTTGCCTTGTACATTTGTTCCAAGATTATTGAAATCGTGCAGTGTAATCCCATGAAAGTGTTACATGGAACAGAATGGAATGAATAAGTATTAAATTCATTTCGTCGTGATACAAAAAAGACTCCAAATACATTGTGGCAGTGAATCTAATTACAGTCCTTCTTAAACATATGACATTATGTTACATTTGTATGGATTTTTATATTACGTTATTAGCAGTTCTAAAATAAAATTATATATAAAATTTCGATTATATTTACTAATGATAGTAATGACGTGGATAGCCTTAATTATAATACGTATACATGAGTTTTTTTATAACATATAGCGTCCAAAAGAATCGCATGTTTAATTTTATTACAAGATCCTCTTTTCTGATTACCCTATATGGTACAGTAATTAACAATATATATCTTTTTTTCTTACTGAAATTTTCTTTGTCGAGTGTAACTGTTAAACAATTATTAGTTTAAAATGTATGATAAACAATGCTGGTTTTTTGAAAAAGCATTGTCCTTGTTCGTCGCTAGATAAAACAGGTTTCATGCTTGTGAACATAAAAATGAATGAGTTTATGAAACATTCTCTATATGTTTATCATAATAACAGTCATTTAAAGCATAAAATCCGCGTTCCTTCTCTGTATAATCGCATTTAGAATGTCCCTGTACATAGAATATAAGAATGATTTCTGCAGATTTAATGATTCAGGTACTACTGTAATGAATCAATGATATAGACTATTTGTGTTGTAAATACATTAAAATGAGTAATAAAAGTAAAGGCAGTGTTTGTTAAATTCCATAACGTGTCTTTTTCTCAGTTTCCAGCACTCTTTTTCATACGTATCAACTATTTCCATTCTTGTTAAAGAGATAGAGAAAGCGAGAGAGTGAGAGAGAATGAGGAAGTTACTTCAATAAAATAGCAAAGTATCAAAATATATTTTTGTTATCTATATGTTTGGTCTATATCCTGAGCTACTAACAGAATGGGGTTCCCTATTATGATAAACTTTTCTTCATATTATTAAGTAAAAGTGGAAGTACAAAGTAGAGAGTAACAGTTAAGTCTATATTTTGTATGGACGTTTTTCGCAGTCTATTAATAAATTGTTCACAGATCTTTCAATCCTTCCTTCAAGTTATTTAAAACAACTTGGCTTAATTAAAGGTAATAATGTTTTTTTTTTTTTTTTTTTTTTTTTTGTTACAATTCGGTTTTCTTTCTTCTCCTTTTCCTTAAATGTAATAATGATTGCGATGAATGAGTATAGAAAAAATTTCCCAATGTGTCGACGTGGCAATTCGATTAGCGTTTAGCTTATGAGTAATTAAAATGTAAATTATCCGATTTAAACGGAATATACTTGAAGTTTGTTAATTTTAGTCTTCTCTTCTTCGGATTCGTCTCGACAAATCATAAGCGTATGAGAGAGACCACAGGTAACAGCAGTAATGTACAAACCTTCCAACGCTTTCACTTCCATCGGGGTAGTCGAGGACTTACGCATTTCACCGAAACCCTGTAATTATTCATCGAAGAAGAGGAGCTTAGTTTAAAAGTCTGCTAAAGATTTCTCTGTTAAAAGATTTATTCGTTATACAATTATTTACCAATTCACCGAAAGTAGGACTAGCACCCCAAGCGATAACCGAATCGTCCGCCGCGACTACTACGCTAGTCTGAGAACATCCGACGCATCTAATTTCCCAACCAGACAAATCCTGGATCGGTTTGGGGTACATATTTGCTTCTCCGGTACGTTTCGTTTGTCCGAACATCAAGGCTGATCCGTGCACATTGATGGCAATGCTATAAGTACTACCACAATATATAGCCCTGACACCACGAGTAGGCGGTTCCAAGAATTTAATTAAACGAGGCACTAGTTCATCTCGTTGCTCGTTGTGGCCCAAACGGCCGATACCTCCGAATCCCCAGGAAAATGCACGATTTTTGCTATCAATTGCAACAGTATGATAGTGCCCACAACTGAAGTCCGTGATCTCAACACGATCTAACGGCGTAACATGGCCATCCTTTGCTCTTTCAATGTATAAAACGATTCTCTTAGGCACTTTCTCAAAATGAAACGCCATCTTCGTATTCGTTATAAAATATTTCCCATCTGTGTTATGGCCCAATGCTCCATATTCTGGGCTTCCGAATGAGTGTAGGCCACCTTTAATATCTAGTATCATCGAAAAATCTGCACCACAGCCCACTTTCACTATCGGCGGCCCAGAATACTTTACTTTAGTGGCAGAAACAATGCAGGCATCGGATTTCCCAACGCCGCATTGACCTAGTTTATTGTCTCCAGCGGCAAATACGATGCCGCGACTTGTTAAAAATAAAGTATGATTGCGGCCGCAAGATGCTCCTATAACTGTATGACCTTTTAATGCCGTGACTTCCGTAGGTTCATCCCGACGTTTCGTATCACCAACACCTAGCTGACCTGCAAAAGTTATGTCATAAAAGTTTCTAAACTATCTATTTATAAAATGTGTGTGTGTGTGTGTGTGTGTAGAAGTAGAAAATTATATTCTCATGAAATTAGTATCAAATAAGAAATTTGTTAGTCCAGTACCAACAGAAATGATACGACTAAACAAATCTTGCAAACTTTCAATTTATGCGAATCACATTTACTTACATAGTAGTAATACTTAATCATAAGATAAGTTTTGTTTACCTTTCATTCATTTACCTTTATCATTTCTACCAAAAGCTAAGCATCTATTATCCTCGGTAACAATAATACTATGAGAAGCAGCCGGGCCAGAAGCAACTAATCTGACTCTAGCGCCATTTAAATTTTTAAAAGTATGCGGGGTCCACAAACTACGCCCTACATTAACTTTCACGCCTTTCGGTGGAGCTTTACGTCCTGCCATGTCCCAGTTTGTCAGACCACACATTAATAATGTTCCAGGCTTACCCCATCCTCCCTAAAATAATTAAAGAATCTGAGGATAAAGAGTTTGTCAAATAACAAAATACAAAGTTCAATGATTATAAATGCCAATTATACGTAAGCTACGATCATTATAAAGAATAAATTTCTATAAAGAATAAATTTTATCGATTTTATCTATAATTTTATAATTAAAATACATCTTGCGGAAATTGAACAGGCGTTCAGGTATCTTTGAGCAATAGTGTAGAAGAAACCCTTACCAAACTGTATCATGCTTATCTCCATAATTAAAAGATAATAGCAGCCATTTGACATTTATAATTAACAATTATGTTTTGAAGGCTACCAATCTTATTTTCAATCATCTACATTTAAACTTCCAAATTTTGCTTTTGTCACATTATGTTCATGATAAAGGCATCAAATAAATACGATTAATACTGTTTTCACAGTCTGGATTATCACACTTAACATTGTTACACTATGCACTGTTACACTTTACGTTGCTTTGTCTCGAATTTCTTGATGAAACTAACTGCAATTTTCATGAAACATCAGGAATTTTTTCATGATAAACAGCACTTGCCCAGAAGTCTCAGTGCTAAATGTAGCAATGTTAAGTGTACACACACAATTGGTGTTGTTTTATAAATTAAAATGTTATAGACGAAGAAATCTAAACACACAGTTTTGCATGGGCTTCCCAATTTTCCAATTCTTTAAAAATCTGATGGTACAGACAATCATCAGTTTATGATTTTCCCTCTTATGAAATGAATTCTTTTTCATTGAATGTATGGCTGTGAGGCTTATCAGCGTCGAAATGCCAATATCATTTTCTCACTCATTCGGACACCAATATCCTGTTTGCTTGGGACAAATAAGTATATGAAAACGATGAAAATAATTTCACCTCAGGCGGTGGCAATTCCGGAATATTGGAGACATCGGCAAGATCATCTTCGGCAGCGTCCTCACCGTCGGCATTCGAGCCGGTCTCAGCGTCATCAACGTCCGAGTCGTGCTCGCTCGAGATGTCCTCCTCGTCATATTCAACCTTCCTTGATTTCGCGCGGCCCTTCTTCGTCGCCGGATTTTTACGTTTAGTCGACATATCGGCCGAATCTCCTTTATTTCGAATTTAATCCGTCTCAGGGGATATTAATTATCGCGGGACGCGCAATACAATGACATTAATCGATGTAATGGCGCTGAGACCTGTACTGTTCGACAAACGGACAACAAAAACGCGGCCACCTGGCGCTCAAAAATCATAATAAAACCATGCTCCAGTGATAAGTACAAAGCAAACTCAAGTTTATGATTCTAAATCGCTGAGAGCGCGCTCCGTGGTCCACTCGTTTCAAGCACACGGAACGCGGGAACCGAACGATCATTTTCGAATCGCGCGAAAATTTAAATTTCGCATACGCAATAGAAATTAAATGCACTTGAAAATCTTTATTCTCCTCATGCAATTAAAAATGTTTTATTATCGTGCTAACACGTGCTGGCTAGTTTGTGACTGTTAATTAATTCATTGATTTGTTTGACCTTGATCATGTTTAATGATCAATAGACTCCGGGCTTCTACATATTCTTATATTTTTATGAACATACCTGAAGAAATAGAATTTAAATAAATATCTGTTTCGTCTACCAAATATTATAATAAACACTCTAGTCTGGATATTTCACGCATTTTTGCATACTGTATATATGTATTTATTTAATCTTGACTTCGTAATTGAGAAATAGACTTGGTTTATACCATTTTACATGTATGCATCTCTGTATTTTTAAATTTCGTGAAAATTATATTCTTATATTCGAATATTAATAATAGAATAATTAATTAGAAATAGAATAATTAATTTGTTCATTAACAGTTACATATAGGAAATGAGACGAAAGATTGTTAATTTGGATCAATTGAGGATTTGAATTGTCGTCAAATTTGTTTATAAACTGTAATATCTGATCAGTACTAATCGAGACATCATGTCCGATTCGTTTGAAAGCAACGTCATGCTTAATTCGCGTTATTCTTTGAGTGACGCGATTATTCCGTCCGTTTCGTAAGCTTTGATTCTTTATATCCGTTTCAAATCTGAAAAGTCAGTCAGTTTGAGAAAGTATCTACGTCCTCAATTTTACATTTAACAAAATTATGCTCTTTCTCGAAATATAAGTTTTCCTTTCAATTCCGAAAACTTTGAATATTGTGATGAAAGATTTAATTATTTAAAGTGGCATTTATTTTACTGTGATATATACATATATTAAATATAAAACGTTAATTAACTTCAAACACATCGAAGGAATTGTAACCTATTTATTTGGAACGTAACTTGAGGTATGAGTTTGCACAAAATTATATTATATTATTTTTATTATATACATTTCTTTACATCTCATTATATTAACCAGTTCTTTATTTACTAACTTTTTAAAGTTTAAAGGTTAGGGGCAGTGTATGTAGTTGTAGAGGTTATAATTTATTTATATAGGGCGACACAGTAAGTATACCTAAAACCAATCAAGAGGTGGTTGATTTTTTATGGAAAAATAAATCGAAATGCAGGAATTTCCTATTATTTTTTATAAACCATTTCTCAACTTCGTTCTTTTGTTATGCGAACATAACATCTTCAATAATATTTTCAATATTAAATTATTTAATTGCATCCATCATCGCTGCTTTTATATTCATCATTTAATTTCACATTTATATTATGTTATTTTTTGAAATTTATTTATAAAATTACATGTTTGAAAATGTATGCCTGCATGTAGGAAGCAGTATGTATGTGTATGTGTATGTATATGTGCGTCGGTACGAACAGCGAAAATTATTACCGAATTGTTACCGTCGTAAAAATAATAAAATGGGAACCGGCTCATCGGCAATGACAGTTAACGCCCGGAGTCTGAATGCGTAACCGTCGTACCGATCAGCCGGTAATGTAAACCGATGCAGACGGACCGACACGTAGAATTAAGAACTGAATTGTCGAACGAAAAAAAAAGAAAAAAAAAAAAAGAAAAAACCGAAAGTCAAAAGTTGCGCGCGGTAAGTTTGATCGTGTTTAATTTTTAACAACGAAAACGTAAGTAGGTCGCGATACCAAGTGTTGTAGGCGATCGTGTTAATTAATATATATGTACTTTTAATTTTGATTACATTGTACTTTAATTTCAAACGCAATCGATTACTTGTGTCCGTACTGTGAGAACACCGTTTTCCATTCGCTCCTTAGCCTACATATATTATAAAGTATGATATAATTTTCATTGCAGATATTCTTCGTTAAGGATGGAGTTCCCAAACCTAGGAGAGCATTGTTCAGAGAACAGCTGCAATCGATTGGACTTCTTACCTCTTAAATGCGATGCATGTTCTGCAATCTTTTGTTCTGAACACATATCATACAATAACCATAGCTGCCCAAGCGCTTATAAAAAAGATATTCAAGTTCCAGTATGTCCACTTTGTAATGCTCCAGTGCCTATAAAACGTGGTGACCCACCAGATATTGCAGTTGGGCAGCATATTGATGATGAATGTCAATCAGATTTGAGAAAACCTAGCCAGAAAATTTTTTCTAATAGGTAAAATAGACAAAATTTTGTTTAGATAAAATTTTATGTTGTTTCAAAGGTGATGATTTTGAATAATCTTGTAATTATTGTAAAATGCAGTCAACTGATTTTTAAATAAATTTTTTTCATTCTAGATGCTCCTCAAAAGGTTGTAAAATTAAAGAAATAGTCCAAGTACGTTGTTCCGATTGCGGTAAGAATTTCTGTTTAAAGCACAGACATCCAACGGATCACGCGTGTATAGGCCAGGAGGAGATGATACGGAAAAAACGGCTCGATGCCCTAGAAAATAATATGACAGTAAATAGGAGAAATGGCGAAATCTTCATGAATTATCAAGGCAGTATGAGCGAAGACGAAGCTCTCGCGAGAGCTCTCCAAGCTTCGATGCAAGAGGCAAATACTGCTAAACAAACGCTCGAGGCTGTACCTTCTGGAAATAGAGATAGGTGTAGACTCTCGTAATTCCATACAATTTAATCTTAATTCTATGCAAATTTTTGCAATCGCTCTAAGATACGTTCTTCACCTGCATAAATGTAGAGAAATTGTTATATCTTTCAGAGATTTTCTTACGATAAAAGCAATTTAATGATAATAAATTTCCATATAATTCAGCTTAACTTATAACTTAACCATTGAACTTTCTATATCAATATTTAAAGAAGATAAACTTTTAAGATTTATTCATAGATCATTTCAATTCATAGATATATGGACTATAACAGTTATACCTTTTGTACAAATGTAAAATATATCATATATATATATGATATTAATTGCAAAACTCAACATTGCACAATATTTATATTATGATAAGATTGTTTTGATCTTATAGTGATCTGAATAATCATTAGCAACATTACCTGCCGAATATGCGTGATTTTAGAAAGAATATTAAAGGGCAGCCTCAAAGAAGAGTGCCTTAATATTATGTAAATCTAAAGAAATCTAAAGTCCAGTAATTTTCATCTTCTTTACATCATTTCTTCCTCTAAGGAAATTTTTAATTCCCCTATCTTAATTTATGTAATTGGTCTAATATTGAGACCTTTAGTGTTTGATTTATGGTTCCTTATTTCATATAAATTGTCATCTATGGACTTATAATAATTAGCATTATGGAATCACCATCAAGAGAATCCTGTAACAATCTTGTGAGCTTATTGTCTTTATAATCAACATATGTTGTAGAATTCTCTGATTGAAATATGATATATCCTAATGCTAATAAGCTTTTATTTATATTAACTCCATCCTTAAACTTTGCACCAATTGCTTATATCTTCTTATTGCATCCAGATCCAGCTAAATCTACTAGAAAAAAAACTTCTTCATCATTATTGTTAATATTACTTTCTTCTTGCTCATGTATGTATAAAATGAATATATTCTGTGACTATGAGTGTCGTGTGCATTCATTGCGGTTTGCACGTCCTCTATTTCTTTGTGTCAGATAGACTAATACTTTATTGCTTTGTAACTTCCTTGTCTGCAAACCGTATTAGTCATTTGACAGAGGCATGTTCAGAATGTGCAACAGATGCTACCACAATAAATGCATCCTCATTTTACAAAGCTTGCAAACAAAGAAGTTACAAGTGAAATAGAGATGTTGTGGAACAAGTATTGCAGACAATGAAGTTACAAATGCAATAGAATGGTGCCTTAGTAGACGAGCTTAATTTTTGTTAAAATGTATATTCAATTTGGCACGATTTTTAAACACATAAAAAACAATATTTCTATTATTCAAATATTTGTATTTTTATCTGCTTTAATAATTTAAAGACAATTGCATTTCTTGAATATAAAGACTTTTTATCTTTCATCACAAATACAATTTGCATTTGTATTCTTAAAAATAATTTAAGACAATTTAGATTTTAATTTAATAAGAATGTGTAAAATACTTGCATATTTATTAGTAAAATGTAAAATATGCAACTCATTATCTATATTTTTAATTTTATCTTTACATCTGAATATTGTACTCCATCCTAGAAGAAAATCAACTGTATCAGAAAAAAGAACACAAAGATAGCGATTGATATTGAAATACTTTATTAATCAGTTTTATAAATATATATACATTTAAGAATTATTCGAAGATTATACTAATTTCCTACTTAATAAATATTGTCAAAATACCTGAATCTTAGGTTTTTCTTAATAAAGCAAACTATTCACTTATACAAGTATATAAAACCAAAATGTTTACACTTCACTTGTTACTAATCTTCAATTAAATTTACATTTGAGCTGAGTGAATTAACATTTTTTTGCAACAAAATGTAATATTCTTTGTTATGATTGCCTTCCTATCATACTGATATGATTTTTATTTATACCAATTAGATAATATCACTATGATGAAAAGATATACATAAGGCTATATAATAAAATAATTCAAGTATTTCGATTTTTTGTAAAGTATCCTGCAGAAGGTATAGAGTACACGTTTAAACGAAACTAATTTTCGTGACTATTTTAATAAATAATTACCATTTCTTGACTATACCACACGTTACAATAACCTTGATTTCAAGATAAATAAATAATGTATTTTTTTCAAAACTTCTCGAGATTTCGTTTAATATTTTTATCATATCTGAGATACGCCATAATAATGTAATATAACAGATGGCCTTATTGGCAGAATAAATAATTCCTTATTTACCAACTTTTCCTAGCTTGGTATCTGTCTTAGGATTAGCTGTGACACTCTGCACACGAACAATCACTTCATTAATTTTTGTTTGCAGATTTCTAATATCTTGAATATATAGAAGAGCAAGGATTTTAGCTGCATTCTCCACTGCGGTCTTCTTCAGTTGGAAACCAGGATCACAATTCATAATAGGAAAGGGTTTGCCTCGGATAATTTTGGAATTTGGATTCCTTAAGCATTCAGAATTTAATCTCCTTTGTACTAGTTTACTGCAAGCTTTTAACGTGACCAAATGATTTGGATGTTGTGGAATTCGGAGCAGTTTTGCCACAGAATAGATCCCATTTTTAAATTCATTACTCTCAACTAGTAACCATGAAACGGTGAAGATAATGTATTTATAAAAGTAGGAGCATTAATATTAACAACTTTCAAATTATCAAAATGAAGCATAATTTGGAAGTTTATCTGTGTATTTGTCAAAACATATAAACACATCAAAGAATAAAATAGAAAACTAAAAAAATGTAATTACTTTATACTTTAACAACATAAAAGATATCAATAAATTAAGTGAAAGGCTATAAAATATAACATATATTTCATAAAATACTTCATAATATTTGTATACAGATGTTTTATCATTTTTATTACCGTTAAATGTACAAAATAGCAAAACAATTAAAATGCAAAATATTATTGAAAAATAAACAAATATACAAGTTGGTAAAAAAATATCTATATTATATATACTTACAGTCTAAGTTGTCAAGTGGATTTGTGGACTTAAGATGTGGCACCAGTGCTTCCTGTTTCATTTTCAATTTCATTTCTTTTACATTTTTTGAATACTGCTCAGCTGAAAATTACAATTAATGATTATGCAAGAAATTTCTATTTAAATCTTTGATTTCATTCATGAATAAATATTTACTATTATTCTCTGCCTCCAACCAAATAGCGCGTCCAATTAACCATTCAAGTTGATCCAAGTTGTTACTTGAAATTGGACATTTAACATCCTCACAGTATTTGGCAAAAGTTTTAGGCCAACTTTCACTTTTTATATCGCGTAGCTCTTTTCGATCTTGTATACTATACTGACGTATCTTTTGTTCCTCTAACCATAATGTTACTTTACGAAAATGTTGTGGATCTGCAACATTTTAATAATACTAATATTACAAAAATAAATAAAATCTTATAAAAAATATAATTAATCTAAACGAAAATAATTACTGAATGAATAAATTCTTTACCAAGAATTACACATTAAACATGTAAAAACGATTCAGTGACAGAGAAATTAGACTTTCGTAGGTTACATCCGTCGAAATGTTTTTTAAAAATTAATATAATATTTTCTTATCACCAGATATTTAAATATGATATATTACGCAATTTTAAATCTCTATGTTCGACATAATTATAATAACTATTCTAATAGGATAAATTATATCGGTCATTATAACCTATAACAATATAATTTTTTAACGTTAATAATAAAACAATCCAGGTATTTGCCTGTGAAATATTCTTATTTAAATTTCTATAACTTATCCTGAAATGAATTTACTTATCAGAACAAGATTAATTTAAAGTCAAAGTTAAATTTTACAATTATGCAATTATCAAACAAATTCTAAAATATTCGAGAAAAATAAACATTCTTCTCGATGTAACTCGTTTAACGAATATGATTTCGAAAATATTAGATTTTATTAGTGATAATATCAATATTTTAAAATTCCTCGTTGATGCAGATGTTAAATACGAACCATTTATATTAACCTTGTCCCATTCTAAATATCCAAGTGCTTGTAGTCTTCTTTTAAACATATCGGATATCTAAAATACACAGAAGTTCTGCAAACTAAAGGTAATAGAATTTGCAAAAAAAAACCTCAATTTTACAAAGACTCTCGATATACTGACACTACACTCGTGCCATATTTAGCAAAGCCGGTGAACATAAATATACCATATACCATATACTCAATTCATTTTTCATAGTATTTATCTGCTATGTATAGTATAAATAATGTTTCAATAGATAATTCTGAAGAATAATTCTGAAGTTAACTGGTTAAATTTCACTGAAATAAATGCTGTTAGATAATACTATTTATATTACATGACATTTACAAAAAATATATAATTAAATACAACGGAAGGTATATGTACACTTTCAATAATTACCATATAATGTATAAATCGTAATATATCACAATAACAAGACAAAAATTAATTATTTTTCCTTAATATTCAAGTTTCATATCCTTTTCATAATTTACTATCATTCCTGAAATATCTATAATAGAACACAATTATTATATACAGAAAGGGAATTTCTCTCTATTATACAGGCAAATATAATATATTGAAATATATTATATATACATTTGATAAAGTTTAACATTGTATCCAATAATACGCCAGATGTCAGCACTAGTGCAAATCCAAAATTTCCTCAAAGAAGTAGATTATCTATATATTAAGGACTTCATGAACCCGAAGGTAAAGTTGAGTTGCGCAGGAGCGTTGCGCAGTCAGTCAAGCAGAGTCCACTGGCGAAAGTAGTGGGGCTGCCCAGGAGAAAGATGGCCGCTACCAGCGAGGAACCGAGTGTTATGGAGCCTTCTCAGACGAATTCCGGGCAAAGTCAGCCCGTTGATCCACTAAAGATGCTTTATCCGATGGTAAACGAAGAGGAAACACCGCTGCCACGTTCGTGGAGCCCCAAGGACAAGTACAATTACATCGGCCTCTCCCAAAACAATCTTCGTGTTCACTACAAAGGTACGTTTCTCATTTCGATCTCCTATATCTCTCAACGACTTTTCATTTTGCCACCCAGAGAATTCTCGCGGACGATTTTTAACATTGCCCGAAACGAAGGATCGAGGAACGATCCCGGCCAATAGGATTTGAATTCTTGCTTGATACGGACGAATCGTTTGACGGAGCTGTAATATCGATTGAAAATGGCAGGGCTCCGTTTCGCGTGTGTCAGCGACCTAAACAAAGGAATCAGCTGATCGGTCATGGTCTCTATTCGACTTTCTCTCGATCGCTCGGTTATTATTTCTCTATCGTGTGCAAACATTTATTTTATATAGCAAGTGGATCGAGATCCCTTATGATTAAAGTGTCGGGGTTCTGGCGATGATTTTTTCGGATATTCATGAGAAAAATGAATCTGCGTAGAGAAGGCGCAATGGCAATGACAGCTGCGATGTTTGAACAGTTACTTTTCTCTCTCCTGCTCGCCCACAGCTTCCACGTATTTACCCTCTCTCGCGCACTCGCTCGCGAGCTCTTCTTCGCTCCTGCTCCCCCCCTGGCCTCTCGTCGTCAATCAGTTTCGAAGTGGACGAATTTTTTCACTATTTTCTACCATTGGTATTTATTCGTATTTATTATGTATATATAGATGTTGAATAAATCCATGAAAATTCCGATGAACGACAAGAATCGTGTTATTGTTATTGTTGTTATATCCTGATTTCCAAATTAAGGTCGAGGCTGTGTAAATATTAGCTATTTTGTGTTTGAAAAAGATAGTGTTAAAAAGTAGCCACAAGAATCTTTTTCTCTTTAAGTAAGAAAAGGATCTAGGAATTGCGTTATACTTCCATTTAATTAATATTGAATGATTATTTGTTTCAGCGATTATTGATAATGCTAGGAGTAATACTTTTAGATTCATAAAATGAATACATATTACTGCATATTGAAAGGTATGAAGGATAGATCAATCGCAGAAGACATATCGGTTAATAAATAAACTGTTAGTAAAATGTTTTATTTTATGATTTAAATGATGATTTAAATTAATGTAAATGTTTTGCATTTATGATAGACTTGGAAATTTTCTGCAGCAAATACCATAAATTAGAATATATTATCTGCATTTTTAGAATTGCGCTTTAATAACAAATTGAAATAATTTGTTCGGTTATTATTCACGCTTGATCCTTTTTTAACTATTTATTTTCTTATTTAATATTTCTGCCCTGTTTTGCAGTTTTATATTCGTTCTTTGTATGTAGATTATAAAGTGGCTTTTAAATCCTTTGTGAACAAGTACAGACATACTCAAAGAAGATTAAAATATAACAACCTTAATTCTTTTCTATTTCTGTTTGTCACAGGTATTGTCTGTCAAGATTATACTAAATCTTTATTTTAATGAGCTGTTGTATTGCTATAATTAAAGTAGAAATGATTAAGGCTATGAACTTTAATTACTTATAATTTATACAATCATTCAAAGTACTGTTAATAGCTGAATAAATGTATTTAACTCGTATGTAATTTGGTATGCCGTTAATATGAGAAAGTAATACTACAACAACATCAGAAATTATATGTTTCTTTAACAACGGAATATTAATTGCTTTAAATAAGTAATCATTCATACAGTAAGTCTTTGAAACTATGAGGAAATAGCATTGTAACATATCCTATTCCATAAGGGAAATAAAAGAAGTGTAATGAATTCTTAACAGTGTATGTTATTTTGTTACTATCGGCCATAGAACTTTATTCTTCCACAATTTCCATTTTTAAAAAATAATAATATCTAAATTATTTGACGGAAAAAATATCTTCTTTATCTTATTATCTAGGATTTCAAATATTTTATGATTAATGTTCAAATATTTAAGATTAAATATTATGATATTCAAACCAAATTAATTTTCTAAAAACTAGTTTAATTTCTAATTTATCTAATTTATATATTTTTCTAAATATCTAATTTTTTTAATGTAACATTAGTCTTATTTGTTCGTTTATTCAGCAATTGTTTAATCATAATCGATAAAAATTAAAAAAAACTATATATTTAATAGATTGCATAGAAACAGTTTCCAAATTCTTTAATGAAAGTTAAAAAAAATATAAAAACATGCAATTTATACTTCATTCGTCCTTCTTATTTTCTCATTCTACCTATGTTACCGTTTCTTTTTTCCATTTCTCCATCTTCCATTTTTACTATCTTAAATTGTCTTTGCATTGTAAAAATTTTTATGGTTTTTGTTTTTTTATATATTTATCGTTTTAATCTCTGCTCAATGTTAAAAACGATACTTTATCCAAAACTGATTCCAAGTTATTAGCAGAAGTAAGACAGACATAGAATTGTTTAAATGTACGTCGAATAAATCAAGAAGACAATTTAAACGCGGGAAACCGAACTTCATACTTCTCTGTTACAATTAAATCTAATTGCAAACTTATTAAAAAAAAAAAAAAAAAATCCGCGCTCTTCAATTTAATTCATTAATCCTCTTGTTGACACAATTGGCATTTCCTATGAGGAAACTAGTAACTCTGGAAATAGCTATATATAAAATTGAACAAATTGACAATAACATGGAATGAAATTATCACGAGGTAACATCCTCGTAACTATTCCATTAACGAAATCCGAGCATCAAAACATCAAATAACGACTATCGAATTAAATTGTTGCAATATACTTGTTAATAGGGCCATTTGGATATCGTCAAATTTAATTGACCGTGGCTGCAGGTGCGTTTGTGTTAGTGCGCTCTCTCGTCCGTAAGCGTGCTAATCCAAACTCGTTAATTACGAGCCTCTTCATTTTTCATTAACATCAAACATTCCAAGGGAAAAAGTACAGTATTCATTGACGTAGTTTAGAAAATAAATACTTGTTAGCCGTTACGATGTTTAATAATAAATATTGAGAAAATACTCTGGAGTCGAAACGTTCATCGGTATATGTCGTATTTGCCTTTTTACTTTTGCAACATTTTAACATATGTTTTCCTCATTTCGTTATTTTAATATCCGTTTTAATAATTTAACTGATAATAATCTTTATTTTGCCTGTTCCAATAGCAAATCATAACTTACATCCTTATGAATAAATATAATTACTAATCATCATTATGGTAATATCTTTATTATATAATTATAATATTTTCATTCGCTATATCGTTTCTATTATTGGGCTATTTAAAATTACCATTAAATTGTTAACTGAACAATTTCATTCGAGATATTCAAATAGCCGCAAGTAGCTTCACAACATTCACAAACGTATGCATTATCGATTAAGTAAATCAGTGTGTACCTTTGTTTATTATTCGTGACAGACCGTGCGTTCCGTAAATTAATTTGTTACATCGATGTTTACATAATTAACGTCCGATTATTTTGACGCAAAATGATGCGTCACAGCCAAGGTTCTACCATAGCGTTTTGTTAGACGCGTTAATAATTCTTTTGTACTTAATTATATGTGAATCGGGTAACTGTAGGTTACTAGGTCGACAAACTGCATCGCTACATTGCAAGTGCATCCAAGATTAGCGATTAGATTGTGACGGCCGATCACTTCTGTTCTCGAATTTCCTACCCTCGTGATTTTCGCTGTAGCTCATTTCCTCCGAACTTATATTCAAAGGAGAGACGAAAGGAATCAATTATTTTGTAATGTCCGAGAATAAATATAATTTTTAGAAGATAACTTATTATTTTAGATAATTATTATATTATCTTAACAAGTATTTCCTATATACCGTTATTATATATAATTGGAAGATTATATTTATTTAAAAAAAATGCTATTTCATTTACCACAATTTTCTGTATATAAAATAATTAATATGACGTTATTAATTTTATTACAAAAGTAATGATTTTAAAATTAATATTCAATATTTAAATAGTTTTACCATGCCCCCCCCCCCTTACTTTACTTCTCTAACCTATTTTCCCACCTAAAATTCTTAATAAAATTCCTTCTAATATAAGAAGCAATTGAAATATGTCGATCAATAAACAATATCATACATATACACCGTTTTAGGTTATGGAAAAACTCACAAGGATGCCGCAAGTGTACGTACAACGCACTGCATACCAGCAGCTTGTGGTCTCTATTATTTTGAGGTGAAGATCGTTAGTAAAGGCAGAGATGGTTACATGGGAATCGGTTTGTCTGCCCATGGAGTGAACGTGAATAGGTTGCCAGGTTGGGACAAACACTCCTACGGGTATCATGGTGACGATGGGCACAGTTTCTGTTCTTCTGGAACAGGACAACCTTACGGGCCCACCTTCACCACAGGAGATGTAATCGGATGTGGTGTAAATCTTGTTGACAACACTGCCTTCTATACGAAGAATGGACACCATCTTGGTATCGCCTTCACTGATCTTCCGGTTAGTAGTATATGAAAATTGAAGGGCTCGTAACAAAGTAAACCTTGCATCCGCGTTTGTCTTCCTTCAGAAGAGCCGAAGCTAATATTTTTAATTAAGAATAACGATCTATTACACGACTTATTAAATAACGATCTGTTAATCATTGTTCGTTGTATATTTTACAGCCAAATTTATATCCAACGGTGGGCCTTCAAACTCCAGGAGAGGTAGTCGATGCAAACTTCGGACAAGAACCGTTTGTATTTGACATCGATGATATGCTTAACGAACTCCGCGTCAAAACAAGATTGCAAATTATAAACTACCCCACACCAGATCACGGACAGGGTCAATGGCAAGCAGTCCTCCACAAGTGAGTCGGATCGCTTTATTTTCCTTACTGTCGTAAATATTATTATACAATATGATCGAGGCACAAGTTTTGCACGTTTCATGAAAGAAACGGGGATTGACGATTGTTCGCAAAATTCAGCCAATTATTTAGTTACACGTGATCATTAATAGCCGAGTTGACCAGTACTTTCATGAATATGCAAACTAACTTCCATTGTTCTCCAAATTGGTCGAAACTGAACTCACAGCGCGTGATTGAAAATTTAATAAATTTAATAATTGCATGCACAGTGCGTCTTGTGTAATTTTCTACTACGTCGGTTTAATGTCGAATGACCTTGTAGACATATACTTATATTCTGTCGCATAATAATATGTACACGTTTAAAGTATGTAGACTTAGCGCGTACGTCGAAGATTTACGATAAAATGTTTGTTTAAATATATTACGAACACAAAGAGGACCATTTCAGAAAATTTATGCACTAAATTCTAGAAGATTTTGTTTACTTCTTTCTCAGAATGGTGTCAACATATTTGGTCCATCATGGTTACTGTGCCACTGCCGAAGCCTTTGCCAATAGTACTGGCCAGGGATTCGAAGAAGATCTTAATTCCATTAAAAATAGACAAAGTAAGAAGCTAATATCGTTGTTTTTTTTCTTTTTTTTTTCTTTTTCTTCTTCCTCTTTTTCGTTCCTCCTTTTACAGGAGGAATATAAACAGATAACACGCATTGTTTCAGAAATTCTAAAGCTGGTATTAGCGGGCAGAATGGGAGAAGCAATAGAATTAACCAGTCGGTTGTATCCGGGTCTCCTCGAACGGGATCCGAATCTTCTTTTCGCCCTCAAATGTCGGCAGTTCGTTGAAATGGTGAACGGCAGTGACTCGGAAATCACACAGAATTCCAATATCAATCAAACTAGTGTTATACAGTCTACGAAGGCTTACACAAAACCCTCAACAAATGGCAATGTTGAGGAGATGAATATGAACAATGCCATGAATGGTTCGACCGAACAACAGCTTGTTAATGGACAAATTGAAAACGATGTAGATATGGAGGAGAATGTTATAAACGGCATGAAAAGTAATACCGAAAACGGCTATCAAAATGGTGATTTGAATACCAACAGGTATAAGTGTCAGAACGGGGAAGACGTTGATATGGGTGAGATGTTATTGTGTTGCTTTTTATTCTCTTAATCGTGTTACGTTTGTCGAAGTCATTCTTACGGAAAAGACAAGAAATTTAAAGTGAAGAAAGACAATGGAACTGTGTTATTAAAAATTTGTATTTATTAAATTATTCAAATTAATATATCAATCATTTAAGAAAAAATATTGCAGTCCAGTTACATCTGGACGAATATTTACTAATTTGTGAAATATTTAGAAACAAATAATTTTCAATTTTACGATGTCTTCTAATGGCGAATAAACTTTTATTTGTTCCCAGAGACCAATAGTGTTAATCAAATTCAGCAACAACAAAACGGTAATTGCAATATGGAAAATACATCGAATAAGAATAACAAGAAACAGCTTTGTGGCGGGGATAAACAGGCGATCGAAAAGATGTTAGAATTCGGAAGACAGTTATATTCCCAATCGATACATTTGCGACAACAGCACGGAAAAAACGAAAGCAATAAAAAGATGCTCCAAGATGCGTTCAGTCTTTTAGCCTATGCAAATCCATGGAACTCGCCGGTTGGTTGGCAACTCGATCCCCAACAGAGGGAAACCGTCTGCGCGAGACTCAATTCTGCCATACTCGGTAAGAAAATTACAATTTTTGACTATTGCACAAAGTGCTTGTTAAATTGCTTATTTAATTAGAATGATTATCTAGCAATATATTCAAATTTAATAATAAAACAGCGTTTCTAATATAAAGTATAATTTTCTAAAATTACGGTAAAAAACTAATATTTTTAATCTGTGTGTATTCACGGTATCTCATGTATTTAATAGTAACACTTTTTAAATCAACACAGCCGAATCTTATTTTTGATTTAGTCTTTAATTCTAACGTATCTTATGACGTATCTTAGTTTCACGTATTCTATTCAGATTCCAACAATTTAATGTCGATCATCTGCTACTTCTAGAGTCGAGTAACTTGCCACGACGGCCGCCGTTGGAAGTGGCCGCGTCTCACGCGAGAGAATTGGTACGGCTAATGTCACACGCTGGTCTTGGGGCATGCGGCTTCGCGGTCGTAGACAATATCATTCAATATTGACGGTGCCTACCTCTGCTGCCACGTCTGCTTCTTCTGCCGGCTCGAGTTTGGTTAGTAACTCTCTTACACGTAAATTACGCATCGATTAGAAGAAGTTGGGGATAGTTGATACACGTTACTATCGTACACATTATAGAAATCGCCCTGTAACATAACCGCGATTTATAGTCGTAGTTCTGTATCAACGAGGAGAAAGTGAAAGAGAGAGAGAAAGAGAGAGAGAGAGAGAGAGAGAGAGAAGGATTGTCCTACGTTGTACGTTTCTAAATTAAGCCACTACCTTTGTGATAAGAAGAGGATTATACCATCGTGGCCCGTTCAAACGATCACGATTTTATTGATTTTGTTCACTTTTGCTGATAATAAAATCTCCGTTCTCTATGGATTGAATAAAGCATTTTGATTTTTGTTCACTGCTCCGTCATTCGAGAAATCGGCTCTTTTCATTGGTTCTCGTTCTTTGTTCTCTCAATGGAACTGTAATTCCCTATTTCTTTTCGTTGCAATGAATCGTTATTACTATAATTTAGATTCTGCTTTTAAAACAACGATGAATTATGGACGTTGTCCTCTGTTGGATGAATTTATGCGAATGAGAGTGTATGTTTCGCTTCTTGGATTCTTGTAAAAGAGTTTCTGGACGACAATAACGAAGTTATATTTACGTTGTTGTAATTGAGATATTGTTATTATTAAATATGCAGAAAGCTAGTCGCCATTATAAATCGTGCAATTTTTACCGAGGGTGATGCTCTTTCGAGATTTATCAAATTGATATGTATCAATTATCCCCGGACTTTCGACAGGAATGTTTCCGCATCTTTGTACATTTTTACTTCCGATGTAGATAGCGACTCGTTTAACCATTCACATAATTTATGACCATTTACACATGTATTTTGTAAAGAGAACGGGATAGTGTATGGCTCTTTAGTTGTACATCATTTTTGTAAACTAGCTTTAACATCATTTTCATGTAACTGGTACATATACATATATTTGACTTTATATATTTTTCTAAAATTATAGGAGGTTTTAAAATACAACAACGTCTCATTGAATCACTCTTTAACACCCATACAGGAATCGTTTTGTTTTCTCATGCGTTAAGAAAGACGAAATTATATATATTTTCTCTTGTTTTTCTCACTTGGTTTCATAAATGGTGCTGTAATTAGAGATTAAGATAATACAGGTATTGTGAATTCGAATTCTTTATATCTCTGTTCCTGCGGTAATAATGGAATACATATAATTTTGTGAGGTTAAGTGCTTTACGAATTTGTTTCTTGATGTAATTGTACCAACAAGTGTTCTTATTGCGAGAAACTATTTACGAATTGTAGAAAAAGAAAGTTATTGCAATATTCAATATTAACGAATGGATTCTAGTGTTATGTTTGCGCACATTTTCGAAACTATACGTTTTTAATAGCTTTTCTGATTTTTCATTGTGGTCAAACTGAAATGTTAATTAAGTATACATGGAAAAAGTTATGAATATTTTTCCAAAATTTTATATCATATATTATATTATATTATATTATACTATATTATATTATATTATATTATATTATATCATATATTATATTATATTATATTATATTATATTATATTATATTATATTATATTATATTATATTATATTACATCATATCATATTATATTATATTATGTATTATTGTATCATTTTTTTATTTTAATTTTCACAATACTCATTGTATAAAAGATAGCTTGAAATATACATTAGCGATTTAGTTTTAAGTTCAATTAATTTTTTAATGTTTTAGTAGCCATTTATTTATCGGCATTATTTTTCGAACATATATGAGAACTTATGGTATGGTAAAGTAAATAGATAAACGCACCTCGACAAATTTATATTATAAAAATTAATAATTAATTAAAATAATATACGATCTACGTTGGAAAAGATTTTTAAAAACTATGATTTTGCTTTTTTTATTATGTCAGGATTTGTGGTAATCCTGAAAATGATATAGTAATTTTTGTATAACGGAGGCAAAATCGTTATTGTACACGTACGTCATCAATTAAATTTACTTTGATCAAGCTTTAATTAGAAACAAAAATGCAACAATGATAATACTATTGTAAATATATCGTTGTAGGTTGTTTCGACCAGAAGCTATATAAAATTTTGTACAATTTTATAATGTGAAACTTGACACGTGTGAGATATAATTAAAATCCATGAATTTCACTTTTGGCGTGCAATATTTAAATCGCGTTGAATCAAATGTGTCCATGCGCATCTGCCAAAAGCATAAGTATTAATAAACGAAAACTTTTTTAAATAAAACCTATATATTTTAAATATTCAGTATACAAATGGACATTTTGAAAATCAACGACTGTATAATCATCAGTGGACTCAATTTTTCGAATAATTAAATTTTTGTATAATAAAATATATCTAGAAACAAAAAAGAAGTTAAACAATTGTTATCGTTAATTATATAATACAAATATTTCTAAATTGCGTGAATTTTTTTTTCTTTTTTTTTTCATTATGATGATCATGAATATCTATAGAGAGATTAAATGTTATAAAGTATATTAAATACCTATATGAATGTATGTATGTATGAAGATGAGAATTTTTAAGGATGAATGAAACCTTTAAACTATTATTAATATAACAATAATACTTTATTGTCAATATTTATATCAATCATAAAGATTTTTAAAAATATTTTTCATAAAATTCACTTTTGCCTTCATAAACATCTCCCGTGCTTGTGTCATGATTTATATGCAAAATTCTGGAAGCTGATTATAAAAAAGTCAGTCATCTGTTTGATCGTTTCATTTATATAGAAGATACATTGTTAAACTGTTATTATTAATTCATCCGTTAAAGAATAATTTTAAAAATATCTTTATTTTTTATAATTTACATATTTTTGCATATTATCTATATTCTATGCACTTTTGCTTTTTTAAATTTGCTATAAACACATAAAAATCTACAATCTGGTTAATGGACTTGCTAATCAATTTCTGAAATCATAAAATTCCTTACATCTCTAAATCATTAGTCAAATTATAAGAAAACAGACACAAAAGTCCAAAAGAAGTCAGTCATGTTGAAAGAATCGAATGTAATTGGAAATCGTGTCAGAAACGTGTGCTGATACAGCGATCCTGTTTGTTCTAGGATATGGAGACGGAACGTGGAGCAGATAATATTTTTGCAGCAACAACTTCGCGACATCGCGTGCCTCTTCAGCTAGAGTCCGGCAGTTGGCTCTCTGGTTCGATCTCACACAGCTACACCTGACATACAATCGTCTAACATAATATACACGCTCGAGACCCACCAAAAGTAAACAATGTTACACGGCAACGTGGATGAGAAGGAAGATGATTGCTAAATGATCATTATTCGAAGAACGATGAACATTGATTGAAGTTTTCCAGAGTCCAAACAAGAAAACTGCTTTAACAAAGTGAAGCACGATAAAGAAGAAGAAAAAGGAGAAGAAGAAGGGAAACGATCTTAACGATCACGAACGGACGTGTAGAGAGGAAATAGTTAGAATTAACAGTCAAACTTAAGGCAAACGAAGTTCCGAGGACGTAGATGGCGTTGGTGATATAAGAAACACAAGGGAACATAAATACGATATTGAGGCTGGAAATGAGTTAGTTTTCGCTGTAATAAAGTGATTTTGGACATGAAAGAGATTGATGATCGAAGACGGTGAACAAGCTTGAGGCGGAGGATGACGTGTAAACATCTGCCAAGACGACCCTTTTCTCGTTTCCTCTTTCTAGCCCTGTAACTTACCATGATCTTGAGATTGTTCCCTCGTTCCCATAATAGATCGAGCCGTTTTCCGCAATGGGACGTGCTTTCGTATTTTCGTGTAATTTATCATGAACAGACGATGAATAACTCTCTTCAGGTGGGTTTCTAACATCATTCATCTGGCCTTCCTTTCAATTAACATTTTCCTCTAAGTTTCTTGTTTAACCTCACATTCGCTGCTTGTATTCTACGTGATAAAATTTCAATTCATATTTCACGAAATTTGCAGCTCATTCTCTGCTGTTTCGATCTCGTCAATTATAGATGTTTGGCTAAAAGTAGCTAGCGACTGAAATTTTGGTTCCATTCAATGTTCAGAATTATTGTAGCACTTTTAAACGAATTTTATTTTATCCAATTTTTTAGTGCACTGCCTCGTTGTATATTCTGTTGACCTTTTTTTACGTTTGCTTCTTTTTGCGATTAAAATCTTTGACACACGATTCGTCGCATGATAGCTGACAATCGGTCAGCATCATCTTTTTATTGAGAAAATGAACGAGAAAAGAGTCTCGTCGATACAACTTACGATTAATTAATCCCTCGTCGATTATTTTGATAGCCTTTCTAATCGTATGGTCAACGAGTCGATTTTTGTATCAATTGTTAGCTCTTAGTGAAACAAAAAAAAAAAAAAAGGAAAACATAAAACTCAAAAGGATAATATATAAATAAAAAGGAATATTCTCCTCTTATAATTAATGTAAATTAAGGTTAGCAGTAACGTGAGAATCGACGATCGTTCTATTTCCACCTGATTTCCATAGCAAACGAAGGAATTAAAGGAAGGACAAAGCAATAATCCTTGACTTTTAGCTATTTTCTTTCCTCTATTTTTTGGTATTCGTTTCCCTTTTTTCTTTTTTTTTTTCTTTTTGTAGGTCGTCTTGTAAATTTTTATTATTGCCTAATGTTAGAAAATCGATTTAATGACCGTTAAGTATCTTCGTTTCAATTTTATTCGCCCTAGGTTCGACCGAATAAACGAAAGAAAATGAACAAGAAAAAACATAAATCGTGTATTAGTGATATGTAATTAAGGAATACATTATGCGATTACGAGAGAAAATTTGTAAGGAAGGAAACCAAAGAAAACAAATAGACAAAAAATATGATAAAGAGCGTGTCGAACTTGAGCGACGAAATCAACTAAAAAAACAAATGGGGAATTATACGAACCTGAATGATTGTAAGTGGTCGAAGATTATTGGAGTTATATAGCGAAAATTAATAAAAGTTATATAATTAAACAGAACGTTGTAAAATATGCGGTGTTTTATATTTCTGTCTTTTTCTCTCCAATGATTCATTTGTCTAAAATATTTCTTTCTGTAAATTTTAATTAATTACTTATAAATGTTTTGTAAAAAAATTTGAAAGTTTCGATTAGACACAACCTGTGGTTTTAAATTAAGCGGGTGGAAAATTGAAAATTTTTATACTTAGTATTAACGTTGGAGTTTAATAGATTAAAACGGCGACCCTCTCGATTGTGTAAGTTTCATTGAATCAATTAGTAAATTGATTAGTATAATTATAGAAATGAAATTTTATATTAAAAATTGTATAGAATTTGTTAGTTCGAATTTTTCTAACCAAGACTAATCGTCTCATCGAAATCAGGATTTCTTTATAGTTGCGGAAGGAGGTAAAGAAACAATTAAAAAGATAACTATTATGCGAATGTAAAGAAGATTTTCGGCCATGGAACGAGGGAACGATTGTAACAGTTTATAATAAAAAAGTAATAGGAGGCGAAGTAAGAAGTTTGCGACGAAAACTGAATAGACAACTGTATAAGTAACAACAATAATAATGACGATGATGAAGTTACAAAAGAATTACTCAATTAATTAAAAAACAAAAAGAAGGAGCATACATACATACATATAAATACATACAGATATATATATACATATATATACATACATACATACATACATACATATATACATATGTATTTATATGTATGTATGAAACAATCTTGTATTCTACGATAAGTAATTGTTTTTTATATGCGACATAGTATATTATATTATATAATACGCGATACGTATATATACATGTGTATGTATTCGTACATGCAAAAGGTATATAAACATGTATATGTGTGTAAATGAAACAAAAAGAAGAAAAAAAAAACGAAAGAATTAATATCGTATGAACTAATAGTGTACGCGTGAGATTTCAAGGAAAAAATGTTTATTAATTCATTTTGTATGTGTGTGTATATGTATAGGGCACACATACATATCTCTGTATGTATCTCTGTATTCGTGTCGTTCTAGATACATATACGCAAGCATAGCAACTGTTTGAAATTTGAATTCATAAGGACGAATGGACTCGAGTGCGTGTGAAAGAGAGGCTGAGATTAGTTAAAACAAATAAGAGAGAAAGAGCGAATGCTTTGAGCGAATTCGTTGATTCCGTATGACCGATGGAAGAGGAAAAAAAACAAAAAATACAATTTGACGACTTTTAGTGTTAAACGTTTTCTGTACTATAGGTAGAGAGCCATGAGTATCTTGCGAATAATACAGTATGATTTGGAGACATTGTTCGTTGAATTCTGTTTCTGTCATTCACTGCAACAAAAACCCTGCAAACTTTTTCTCTACATTCCCTTTTCTTAAAGAGGATTGCAAGAGGTATTTTTTATATTTTTTTAGTAAGTAACGTATAAGTTATGAAATTTGTGGATTATATTAATTTAAAGAAGAAGTGATTTTATTATTTTATATTTTTACAATAGTATGTTTTATTAATGACTAGTTAATGTTGCTAGGGTTTTCTTTATTTTGTTGAGAATAAATCATTGATGTTGACGTCATATTGATTCAGTTTGACATCCTTTAGGAATTTTAAGGTATCTATCTGACACATGTTCCTGTAACATTAAGCCTAAGAGAGAGAAAGAGAGAGAGAGAGAGTGTGTGTGTGTGTGTGTGTGTGTGAGAGAGAGAGAGAGAGAGAGAGAGAGTGAGTATAATTTGTACTTCTGCTCTTTGGTATAGATAAAATTTGTTTATCGATAGACTAAAGTGATGTATGGAATGGTATTTTCAATATTCATCGTCTTTGGTTTCTTAATTTTTTCCATTATTACATAATTAAATAATTTATTTTACGTATTTAAAGTTATTGATGATCTCTATATTATCCATAATTGATATTATCGGTTTTGTTAAGTTACCACATGTTGATCATCTTCTTTTAACTTTATCAACATGTATACAAAAATTAAAGTATGTAAATTGCATTTAAAAAGTTGAATTCATTACAATAAATGTCGTCCAATAGATGTATACATTCAATAATACATAATACAATTATACTTATGAATTATATGGAAAAGAGCATAACATCTAAAGAATTCCTAGAACCGGAAATATGAATTGCTCGTTAAATTTATTTTATCACGATCAAATGTTTCATAAAATATGCAAATAACAAAATGGTACAATCAAAGCTTCTAAATGCTAATCAATTAGCAAAAAGCTAATAGGTCGTGTCAGAAGGTTAAAAGTCATCATATTTTCGTCTCCTGGATACCAGGGATCCTTTCGACGAGTGTCAAACGTTCATCATTAATTCATTAACACACACACACACACACGATTTAAACATAATTATATTATAATATAATTATATTTCCGTTTCATTCGTGCTGTAGCGTCTATGATAGTAAGTAAGTAGTACGGTTATTAATGGCAACGACACGAACTAAAGTAGAATACTATCGATGTTCATTGTAGATTGATTTTGATGAATTTTTAATTTTATTCGTGGCAATGATAATGGATACATACTATTTCCGTATTTATTATAAATATCCCATATTTAAAATCTAACAATATCTTGCAATCTAGCAATTCGTTTAAATTCGAAATCTTAAAGTGTCTATGTATTTATTCATCGATGCTTAATTTTCAAATATTTCCATTTTCAAATTCAATAATATGAGTTTCGAAACATTATGTCGCCCTTCTATCAACTACATCTATAAACAAACATACAACTAAATCGCGAATTTTTGTGCAAATTTGTAGCTTTATAAACGTAAGTAGAGAAATAGAATCTATGTCGTCGTACAAAATTGGCTTTATCTATCAAAAATTTCGAATACGTTACATTGGATATTTTATGTATATCTTAAATTTCGCATAAAATAATCGCATAAAAATCCACGTACAACAATAATTTGCGGATTTGCCAAATCCGACGCATAAAAATTAAAACCTCAAAATGTCCCTTGCATAGTGGTAGGGAATCGTGGTAGGGAAAATTTCAAACGCTCGAGCGCGTTTTCGATCCCGCGAGGCATCAGTCGATTCTCGCCTCGAATCTCGATGAAAATCCCGCGCATGCGTGTTGTGTGATTTCTCCTCGCCATCCATCCCATAGGCACGAGTGGTGGGGCCAGTCGGTGGATCGATCGACGTCCCGTCGAACCTCGCGGCCGTAAGCGCCGCTGCGCCTCTGGGCGGGGCGAGAGGGCGCTTCAGTCGTGTACTGGAGCCCACCAGGGTCGCGTCCAGCACCTCGAACGCTTCGGAGTTGCTCGTTCGCTCGGGTCTCTCTCTTTTCTCTCCATCAACCTTTCGAAAAAGAAAAAAGACACTCCTCGTGTCTTTAGGGGCTGTGTTCTGAACTAAACTTCGAAATAGACGCGCGATCCTTCAACGCATATATAAAAAGCGAGCGAGAAAGAGAGAAAGAGAGAGAGAAAGAGAGAGCCAAACGTGAGAGCTTAGTTAATATAGTGTTCTATCTTCGATTCGAGATATCCTTTCTTCGCTCGTATATATCCTGTAGTAGTAGTTCGAAACTCGAGGATCGTACTATTCCTGTTAGTACTATAGTTCCAGCGACGCGGATCAACCAGTGATCGTTCCAACGCGGCGCGGCTTGTATCGTCCCCGAAGACACGAGATCGTATCAGATCCGTACCAGGATATTTCTGTTTCCTTCGAATCGCCCAATTAATTCGTGGATTCTATATAGTTGTTCGTACTCGATCGTTCTCGTCGGTTTGAACGTTTTATTACGTTCGACTGTTTCGGTTCTTCGAACGGAGCCGGTCGTATCGATTCGAGAGGTGATACGGACGTACATAGATAGAGATACACGCATAGTGAGACAAGTGAGATATACATTGGAGAGGTGCGTAAAAAGGGTTTCGGAAGTATCCACGGGAGAGAGGTGTCTATGTACGCGACCGGAGACACGGAGAGCTACCCTGGTACCTAGCGGACGACGCGGGGTGGCTTCACCAGTGAGTCTCAGCCTTACGCCCTTCTTTTCGCGAGCTGATTCACCGTCACGCTTGCTTTCGACGCTTTACGATAGCATTTCGAGGTCTGTTCGCGAAAAGTGATATTTTATTGTTAATCTTGATCTCTCAGAAACCAAATTGATCGATTTCATTCTTTCTGTGGATTGTTTCGTTTTATTGCACAGATATGCGATTAATCGTCACAGTTCATAAGAATAAATGAATTACAGTCGCCATGAAGTGACCATTTTTATTTGAAAGAAGCGTATACGCTATTTACATGAATATAGGTATGAAATTAATGGTCAATTTTTTAAGAATAACTGAGCCGTAGGCATGCATAAGTACATCTTTATGTATTATATAGAGGGCATCTTTTGTTTAACATTAAGTAAAATATATATAAATTTCGAGTTAGATAAAGCATATATAATGTAGTATAACAGTAAGATATTTTGTTTCCTAATGTGCAGAAAAGGAAATACTATTTTGTCATAGAATACATTGACTTTGTAGAGAAATTTTCTAACACTTTGTTGTAATGATACTGGTCTTTATTATAGGGTTTACATAGAATATTGTGGATGACTAATAGTGACTATACTTCCATAAGTTGGTTTATTATAAGAAAGTGACATGTATGATATTATAAATGATAATGAATTTTTGTAAATGTTATCATTTTTGTATATTTTCTAATTTATGGAGTTGATCAGTTTGGCGTCTGAACGACTCACTTAGTATTAGAGTTGAAGCAAAGAAATCAGAATGAAAGCTTGAAATCACTACGTGTTCCACGGAATCTAGTAGTTAAGAATGCTAAATTTTTTGCTAGAAAAGCTTGCTAGAAAAATATCTATCGGTATAAAGAAAATTTCAACTGATTTTGAATTAATGACGAAATTACCGAAAAATTTGATATGCGATGACTGAGAGAATGATTTCAGGCTTTCGACCGGTAGTGTATATATGAAAAAATATATAGGGTGTCCGATAACGTGCAGTACTAGCGAACAGGGTGTGATTCCCCGTAGAAAAATAAATCAGTAATAAAGAACAACATTTTCTAAGACGAGATGATCAAGTTTGAAAATATATCGAATATACGCGAATTCAATTTTTTTTGTTTTTTTTTTTTGAAATCGGAGTTTTATTTTACAGAATTATATTCTTCATTCTCGATTTATTTTTGGGTGTAAAATAACCACCTACTGATTTTTTTAGGTGTGAATGCGAATCAAATATGTATACTTAACAAATTTTTCAATTCGATTTTCTTGGAAACAAAACTATGTTAATAAATTTTATTCTTTATTTTCGATTTATATTTGCATGGAAAATAACCGTCTACGAATTGTTTAATAGCAAATATCCTAATTTACGTGTATTCACAAGTTTTTCTTTAACTTGATCTTCTCGAAAAACGAAGCGTAGAAATATTTTGTTTTATATTTTCGACTTATTTTTCCACATAGAATCTCCTCCTTACTATACCACAATTACCGAGACACTGTGTATAACGATTATTTTAGTTTGAATAATTTTACATATAATATAATGTTTCTGTATTCTATGCAAATTGTACTATTCCTTATACAACACTTCTTGTACCATCCTAACCTCATTATGACTATAAACTTCAACAAATTATTTCAATCTAATTAACCAATTATTAAACAAATTTACAAAACGGACATAATATCAAATTTAATGTTTAGATAAGTGCGATTTTCTAGAATAATCGTGAATTTCTTTTTTAATTCGAAAGTTGACATACATAGGTTATAGATAGGTTATGATTCGATACGTTTCTATATTGGGACACGATTTTATACAAAACGGTGTTGTGAAGTGATATATCAATATTATGATTTGACTATTACGCCTCGTTCAGTAAATATAATTGACGTTGCATAGATGTTACGCGTTGATCTGTTTCTGAATAGGATACGATTTTATTACGAAACGATGTCTCTAAGTGATCGAATGTATCAATACCGTGATTTGACTATTATGTCGAATGGGACAGTATTTCTCAATGTTCGATATGCTGTTAAAGCGTAATTTAGCTTTTAACGTGTAGAAAGTTTCGAGTATCTTTTACTTCAGTGTTTCATTTTTCTTACGTGATTGGTATATCAGCTTGTTCGTCGTACCGAGTTTCAAGCATTTTCGATAGGTCGCGGTTTTAGTTAATATCGAATTTTACTCTATTATAAAATATTATACATATTTATACGTATATGAAATAGAGATATTATATTTTTGTTAATTTATTTCTTCATTTTGGAGATGGAGTTCCCTTTCTATTTGCTTTTAAAGACGTAATGATTTTTTAAAGATGAATCTTGTGGTTAGAGTTGACAAAAGAGAATAGAGTTGGTAAATCTTTAAAAATGGGTAGAACACACTGGAAATGAAAGATTATTATTAAATTAATAAAAATATGAACGTAAGTTTATATATTTAGAGCGTTTCATGTTATTATTCGCTCTCCGTTATTTCCAAGCGAAACCAATTTTTCACGAACTAAAAGATAAAATATTATTTTCAATACGAAGTAAAGATTTGAGTAGTGTTCATAAACGTTTTATGGCTCTTGTGTTATCTATCGTTCTCCAAAATATGATAATCGGCATACAAGATGTATTAATACATGAAAGGAATAACAGAAATTTCACTATATTGACCACAAAATTTTCTTTTCTCTATAAAAATGTAATATTTTTTACAAAAATATAATTTTAATATATTATATAGGTATGTTTGTCTCTTACAACAGGTATAAAATGTCGAGCGAAACTCGAATTCTTTTCTTTCTTATTTTACGTGAGTTTATACCTTCCGCTTCAAAATATAAAACGTTTTATTTTTCCTTAGAAGCAAATAACAGCATACATATTAAAAATATCTTGTGGAATACATGTCTATATATATATATATATATATATATATATATATATATATAAAATGTTCCTGAAATGTCGAGTACTTTTCTTTTCTACTTGTTGCAAAGTTTTGTTTTTTGCGCAGTGAGGAACTTTTTTCCTTGAAAAGAAATAATAACGTAGCATAGTTGCTTATATCTTATGTAGGCTATTTCAACAAAATTGCAAAACTTTCTTCTTATTTTATCTTATCTGTTTCGCGAAAATAAATAAACACGAATTTTTTGGGAATATGCAACATACTCTGCATTTTTCTTAAAATCTTCAAAGAAAAAGATTGATTTATTTTATCGATTAGAATTGGTGCACAAAGCGTATCACGATGACTGTATGTGAATGTATCCGATGAAAGTTGTTAACACGTTGGCTGCCCACGGTGATCATCGGTGACACGCATCACCAAAGTTCTTCGAATAATTAAAATAAAGTAAATTTCATGGACTAACAAATTTTAAATATTACCAATTGCATTAGGTAACATTGTCAACAAATAAAAGCGCGCAAATATCGCGTTATATTTTGTAAAAAATAATCGGTATGGTATAGGATATTTCAATTGGGCAAATTGGGCAAATGTCCAGGGCAAAATATAGAAACTTTGAGTAGCAATGAACATGTTAAAAGTAATGGGAATGAAGCTAATCCTGTAATTCGTTAAAAATCTCAATATCGGTACGGCATATAGAGCGTCTGAAAAGGAAACCTGCATTTGAATCGAACATTTTTTCGCTTTCGTCCACAACAGAGAAGTAGTTCTTCCTTGAAAACGAAATCCTTGAGTTGAAATTCTGGAAAGCATGCGCCACAGAGGTTAGAGGCTGAAAAAGCGGTTTGGGAGGCAGGGAGAGAAAGAAATAGAGAAGGATGGTGAAACGCGACATTACCGATGTTACAACGTTTAAACGTTTGCCTTCAAGCCGAGGCCTCGTCCCCTTTTCGAAACTTCCGAAAAGATGCTTTTATGTGACGGATCGTCAGGCGAAAGACGTGTTTTCTTTGATGGCTCGAAAGAAAATATCGCCGGCAGCGCCAACTACGAACCGAAAGACGTCCACGATTTATTATTGATACTGTGATTCTGAATGAGTTACGTCTCGATTACGCGCCCCATCCCTCTTCGACACGAGAATCGAATCTTTTTCTTTTTTTCTTTCTTTTTTCTTTTCTTTGTTTCAATACATACAGTTAGGTTATGTTCTTTTCTTTGGCATTTCCACTAGTTTCGTTTATAAATCATTAAATTATGAGAATAATGAAAGAATATCGTTAGCAATCTTGGTCTATACAGCAGCTACTAGCTTTTTTTAAATCTTCGAATTGTAAGAATAGTGGAAGAGCATCATTAATAATATTAGGTTATATAATGTGTATAGTATATATATATATATATATATATATAAAGTGGAATCGAATTTAAGACAAGTAAAAAAAGGCAATAAGTTAAAGTTGACAAATGGAAATTTCTTTACTCGAACTAAATGAACACATTAGCGAGAACGTCGAGCGATTAAAGAATCTCTCTTCGAGTCAAAAACAGCAGATGTCTCGCGTATGTATTAAAAGCTCTGCCAACACCAACAAGTGGTAAGAAATAGTCCAGTTTTAACTCTTTTTATATATGAAAAAATATGAATTTTTTAGAGTACAGTTCAAAACATGGATCGATATTTTCTATAATACATGACAGGTCGTTTTATTATTATTTAATTGTATGGCAGTATAATACGTGTGGTACTATACTTCGTCGTAACAATACATATGTTAATTGCTTGAAATTTTCGATCAGTTTAACAATAACGAACAATAAAGTTTAGCATAAATAATACAATAGTATGGAACGATTCTAATTTACTTATTTATAATAGTAAATTAGCATTGTTTAATCTTATAACAATAAACCACCATGTGCTGTAGAATAATAATGAGAACGCGTTATCTCCAAAATAAATATATTTTCAACAACGCGTGATACGCATGCGTATGCACCGTTGAATAATTAATTATATCGCAGCTTACAGGTTAAGTAATTAATCTGGCAACTTACATCATCAACATTTGTCTTCGCTTTATTGTTATGTTCTACGTACGAAATTGCATATTTTTACGATTATGTATCGAATATTTGAACTTTATCGAATAGCGATAACCGGGCAAAATTGGCTGAAAAAACGCGTCGATACGTGTTGCCGTTCTAACGTCGCTAATTGCAAACGACGTTATCAACCTAGAGTTCGTTTGTTTGCTCGATAACTTTTCAGCGCGATGAGTAATTTGTTTGTTGCGTTGGTAAATCTGACGATGCGTTTTAAAGGCTGCCTATTTCAATTTTTCTAAATATGCATATCGTAATCATAATTTCTTTTACTAAATGTTCTATACTATTTCTATATTTCTTCGTAAAATTATTCGAAATTATCGTATAATTATTGTAATATATTCGTTTTGAAATGTATTCTAATTTTGCAGAAAAATAATATCTTTCAAACTAACGAAATTTATTACCAAGCAAACACCACTATATCATAGTCGTAATAAACTAAAAATACGAGTAATTCAACAAGTAATATTGAGTTATTATTCGTAATTAATTGTTATCGAACATTAAACTTTATTCCATAAAAAATTATACCTACCGTAACCTTGAGTCGTACAACTGCGCGGTTGAGTTTTTCACTCTTTATACCATATGGATATATCATCACCTCCGTATCTCCGGGACTAAACCGAAGTAACGGCCGTAGTGACGATTGCGGTTCGTTTTCTGCAATGAGATATCACGGTTCTTCGAACTTGAAAGTCTCCAAGTAGGCTCTCAACTCCGAAAGCTCGCAGCCAGATAGTAAATGGCTTATGGTTAAACGCGTGAAACACGTTCCCTGACCGGCCAGAAATAATCGTTCGAATAGCTTGATCAACCCCTTGCCTTACATATGACAGAGCTGTCCAAGCTTTACTTACCGGCGAGCAAACGTTGCACCCTCCTACACTTCTATATCATCTTTTGTTTTAAGGTCGAGATAGAAGAAGGGGCAATAGTATATCCCATAGTACGAGGGTGTTGCAGGCAAGGTGATACAGATGACAATATCTTTAACTCATTCGCTAGATATCGAACATACATATATACTGAAATATAGTTACTTCTACTTTGTATTTATATTTATTAGAAAGGTCTGTATTTTATCAACTTCGTTGTATTTAAAGCACGTTGCTAAAATAAAACAGACAAAAGAATATATTAATTATATTTAAATATTTCGTTGGATTAATTTTTAATTAACTTGTAGCAAAAGAAATGTCAAATTAATAAGTCTAATTATCTAACAAAATACAATTTCATCGAATAGTCATCGAGTATATGAAAGTAATTAGTTTTCGCACATGCTTTACCAAAGTTGAATTTGAATGTCGCTTTTTCCCCCGATCTTATCCCAATTTTCATGGTATAGCAGTTTGAACATAGTCAGAGCGAAGCTTTTTAATTACGATTCGCTTTGAAATTCGTTTCATTCGTTTAATTAATTAATTAAATTAGTCGGAGGTGAATTAACAAATTTTTAACTGAATATTATTCGTGAAAGGTTTCACTGCCTGTCTCACTGTTTTATGCTTTTATGCTACAGAGAAACGGCTCTGTAAAATAATAATTCGTGAATTTGCTATAGAAATTATTTATACTATAAATTATGAGATATATAATTGGATTGTAATTGTTAATAAATAAAATTGAACAAGTAGGTATATATGTTCGTTTAATTCATGAAACAGAATTTTTATCCAACAAACTAAAGTCAATTTTGAGATCTCGATTCGGATATTATCTTTTAGAAAAGATAAATATAAGCGATTATGAAATGAAATCCTAAGTTTGGTATAAAATAGAATTTATGACTTAAGATCTAAATAAAAATTCTTGGAGGGAAAAAAGATCCGTTGCAAGAAGAACCCGGTTCTATATTCCTTAAAATAAACCTATAATGACATTCTGAGGCATAAAGGATTCACGATAAGATGGAAGTTAAGGTAGTGACCCGAAATCTATGTATGACCTGGCGTGTATAGGTTAGATGCAGCGAAACGATTCGATCGATTTCCAGGGTACATTAGCTCCCATTATCCTGTTAATATTTCAGCGAGAAAAACCGCAAATTGAACCTGTTCTTTTCCTTACATCGTTGTTTACTTCTTTCGTCGAGTTATCATTTCGTCCGAATCGGAACAGTTTAACGGTAAACAGGCTAAAAAGGAACAATTTTAAGGTTACCTAATTCTAGTACGTGAACTAATAACGTATTATTAATTAAAAAGAATAGTTATCGTTATTACAGTGTGCAATATCTTATATATTATGTAACATTTTCGCGAACATACGAACCTTACTTTCGGTTCACGATGTTTGCAAGCTTATGGCACGAGCTAGGTAAATAGGAAAATGACATACGGTCGAGCAAATTTGTAGCGGATAACTGCATACAAAGCGTTCACTTTATCTAGAAACGTTGGAATACATTTTTGTCGACGATTTTAAAACGTTTGTTTCGTCAGATGCAATTAATTATGAATGAAAATTCGACAAAATATTTACAACGGAAAAAGTATACGGAAGATATTTTGATCGATTCGATCGATTCATACGTAGATAAGTAATATGACAAAATAGAAGGACACATATGAGAAATAACATGAAACAGTAGCTGTTTACGTATTGGTTTATGCAAATTATGCAGATTTTTACGATTATAATAAAAATCATAATCGTACAAGATTATAATAAAGCAGATGGAATGAAAATAAATATTCGCATTAGTTTATATAATGCATTAATTTCTATATATTAACATAATTTTGCATATCATTTACATTTTGTCTATTGAAAATTTTCGCAAATAGTAAGATATTCATACGAGCAAAAAATATAAAGTTACAATAATAGAGGGTTATCTGTGCTTTCAATGCTTTTAAAAATACATGGTATCAAGCGTAACTGTTTTATTAGTGGAGTGTAGAGTCGTGAACCAGAAGCTTCCTCCTTTGATAACAAGAGATACATGGTAGTAAGCCGAAGCAAACAAAATGGGAAAATTAAATGTCCACAAAAACTTGATTCATTCCTTTATATATACGTATATGATTATAAATACAAGCTTAATCGCAGTAGAAGAAAATTTTCTTATTTTTTAAGATAAATCTTATGACAAACACGGAGTAATCAAACTATTGTACCGACTATTGTATTATAATTCAATTTTCCTATTTAGAGATGAGAAATAAACAGAGAGAAATAAAATAGTGCTCGCGAGAGGATTAAACTGTCTTTTACACAAAAACTGATATTTTCCAAACTAACAAACTTATATCACCAGCAAACGCTACTATATCGTGCTTCAACTTTCCTCTTTTACAATTTAATATAAGGCAGAGTTGAAAAATATAAATGAAACTTTGAATTCTCGTTGTTACAGAGCTAGATCTCGCGAGAGCGTAACCTCGTCCCAGGGTGGCGGGTTCCGTCAACAGGAGGCGGCGAGCGTCGCGGAGCATCAGCTAGTGTGGAAGAGACGAGATAGATAGATAGACAGACAGATAGATAGATAGAGAGGAGAGAGAGGGGGAGAGAGAGAGAGAGAGAGAGAGAGAGAAAAGAAGAAAGAGAGAGAGAGAGAGAGAGAGAGTGCGCGAGAGAGGGAGAGTAAACGTGACGAAGAAGACGAAGACGACGTCGTCGGGGTGTTGGTGTTCGAGGGTGGCGGCGGTGGTGACGCGCAGGAGGTGGTGGCGGCGGAGGAGGGTGGAGGCGACCGTGGAAGAAGCTACGACTCCTGCGACGTGAGTCGCGAGCCGTGCTGGTTGGGTGGTGGTGGTGGTGGTGGTGGCCACGAAGAGGGTAGAGTAACGGTTTCCTAGCCGCCAAGGGAAAGGTAGAGGCTTGGTGGTGGCGTTTGTGAAGGCAACCTGTGGCAAGATGGGCTGCGCCATGTCCGCTGAAGAGCGGGCCGCACTGGCCCGTAGCAAGCAGATCGAGAAGAATCTCAAGGAGGATGGTATCCAGGCTGCTAAGGATATCAAACTGCTACTGCTTGGTGAGTTTATTTAACGTATGTACGGACGGCATTTATATTTTTAGGTAGGAACGATATAGATAGAGGAACTCGAGGTAAGACGATGGATAGTAATGGTCTCGAGTATATATATACGTTGTACGAGGCGTATTCGGGACGGTTGCCGAATTGTAATTGGCTATTACAGAAAAGCAGAAACCTTAAACTACTACTTCAAAAGTGATCAAACTTTTTATCATCGTGGATAACATTTGTCGTAACAGGACACCTATATCTCTATCCTCGCTTCGTATTGTTATTTATTTATTTATCAAAGCTAGTCCTCCCCTTTCAGGTTTGAACGGACTTTCCGATTTCGCAGCTTCATAGAGCGGTGTCGTCTAAAGTGACACCCGGCGTCGACGTAACTCGAGAAACTTTGCACGTTTTCAGACACAATTTTACGGTTCAGCAAGAACCGTAAAATTTGTGAAACATGAATGGAAAGTGTCAAACCGGTGCATAACACCGGTTCGAATTCCCAAAGATATGCACCGGTCGTCTATGCACCTTAACCAGGGTCCTGGCTGCACGTTTAAGCGTCATCGTTATCTATGATCGATATTTTGTATTATCTATAAAAATCGGTGCCCTGTTAGTCTCAGCTGCAACTGTCTCAGCAAGGGTGAAAGGAAAAAAAGGAAGGGAAATAATAAATAAATTTCTGCTTTTCTTTAATAGCCAACTGAAACTTACTATCTGGATACGTCCCGTATCCATAGATCGCAAGTAGGTTCGAACATTTTAATACATAATAAGTACAGTAGAGTCCCGATTGGCCGAATAATTACAGAAAGACCCGACGATCCAATATTTCGGACAATCGAATGACAGAATTTGTGCTTGTACAATATGCAAAGTAATCGGAATTAGTAATAGGGCTGTGTAAATTATAAATAAAGAAAAGTTAAATGTACGTATAAGTAGGATGTGGAGACTCGATGTTTAAATTAAATTATACCGAGCCTAAATTAATCACGGTATAAATAACGAATATAGATCCACTAAAGATACAGGTGTTCGTTATGTCATCACCGACTGGCCATTTGTAGCTGTTTAAAGAACACCTTTCTAATTACGATATAACCATTAAAAAAATATAATAAATTTTCTCTTTTTCACAAACTGCGTTTTTCTTAACCGAGCAAGCGTGTGATCAAAAGATGTAAACGTAACTGACAGTTGCTACGAAAAGTTATATTTGGCACGTGGTTAAATTCGTTCTAGCATTTATGCATTAAACGCGTTTAAATAATTATCCCAGTTAATAAAATTGACCGAATACGTCTCCGGATTACTTGTTCTGGGCCCGGATTAAACTAAATCTTTGTTAAATGTAATTACGTATTTTTAACGAGGGCAACGTGTCTATTCGAACGTTAAATCTAAAAGCTTCGAACGCTATAAAATCGAATAGATTTGCCAAAGCTTCTTTAATCTGAACATTTTCTACCATCTTTGTATAATAGCTTAATAATTTTCCTAAATAATATCCAAGTATATGTTTAAAAACCTTCTTCTTCTTAATTCGTATTACTATAATAATGATTTAATAGGTCGAATAGGAAACACCGAACGATATAATTAATCGATTGCTTAATCACGCGCGTCACTTTTTCAACCGCGAGTGTCGCGAGAAATTTCGATTCGAAGGAATTTCAGCAGAGAGCCCTACAATTCGAGTATCTCCGTTAATTGGTTGGCTGTTCTCGTAAATTCAGTTTCTGCCCGGCTTTCTCGTTTGTTTTTAACGACCGGTCTGGATAACGTGACTCGAAATTAATGAACCAGATGATAATTGGCGTGCAATTATTATCGCGGACGTGCTCTCGCAAAATGCCTGTTTCCGATACAATCGCCTTACTTTTGCGCCAACGAGGAATTCATTTCCTGGAAAATAGAGCTTTTATCTAATTTCTATTTGTTTATTCGTTTACTTTTCTCTGTGAAAAGTGACAAATGATTCGTGAAAATTGGAGAAATCGTCAACGTTAATTTATATATACTCTACGATCGTTTCATGCTCGGCGTTATTCATTTACGAAAGAATTAATTCCTTGAATTCGCGGTATTATCGATTAGTCGAGATATTAATTCCCTAAGAATTAAGCATTTCCCTGGAATTTCGTCTATTTTGATAAAAAGTGAGCTCGTAAACCAAGATAGTGAGAAAATAATGATTATTAAAGAGACAGAAATTCACGAGTATTATATAACGGGCTGCCAATTATTTCGATGGGAAGAAAGAAATGAATTTAGGAGAAAAAAGTGCCGACTTTCTGGTTGTTTCACTCGCGTGTTGTTAATCGACAGACAGAAATTAAACTCGCGTTCAAATTAGCGAATGATATATGTACAGGGAGTAGAGAGAGCGACCGTGTGCGTTTCCTGCGGCATAAATGGGATGAAAATACTCGTGGAAGACGCAAGCAAAAGGAATGACGTCATTGGTAACACCAATAAACAGGACCCAGATTTCCCTCGGATAATCTCGGGTTTGAATACCAAGCAGAAAATCAGGAATTCTTTGTTTCTGCCTCGATCGATCGAATTGCGAGAATTTTCGTAAATCGATCCTCACCCGATGCTTCAACATCTGCGAAATAGCGTTAACTCGTTTGGTTACTTCGACCTATTACTATAAAGTACTTTTATTACATTCGCGCTTTATATTTGCCACATAAATATAGCTATTACAACTAAAACGAATATTTCTATTAGATATCGATGCATATACAACATGAAGTAAAAGATTGACCATTTGGTTAAATTAAATAAGTTGTGTTTAGCGTTTGAATGAAATTTATATCGAAATTAAGAAATTAAGAAATTAAGAAATAATAAAAAACTCTATATAGGATATATGGATTATCACGAATTTCGAAAATAACAGAGTAACGAGTATAACATTTACTATAAAAGTGGTAGTTCGATGGAGCAGGTATAATAAATCTGTTACATCTGCAAGCTCCTCTTTGTCGGTCAAATGTCGTATTAAAAAGAGCAATGGAATGAAAATGATGATTAAAATGGCGATTGCAAAGACTCGATCGGATCTAGAAATAAGTCAATTGCCGAATTAACTACCTAGCTTTTAGCGATGTAAAATTAGATTTGTATAGACCGATTCTCTGTATTTTTAGCGTATTGTATTCCAGAATCTTTCTTCCTACATTTGAACGAGACTGATATAATACTTAAATCTGAGAAGTTGTTCAATTATCTTCTTCCTCTTCTTAACGAATAACGAAATTCTTTTCCATTTTAACAGAAGCTTGTAATTAAATTTTCCAAAATACAAATTAAAGCCTAAAAGTCCATAGTCTGATTGTAGCTTTTATATATACGTGTATGCGTGTACATATTATATATTCAGAAAAATATAACTCGCGTATTTACGAAAATGTCGAACATCGCGAAAGTGAAATACGAAACTTGATAAAAAAAAAGAGAAGCTTTATCGAAGAATAAGGATATGTGGAAATAATTTTCGTAATATTACGAATCGTAAATAAGTTTTCAGTTTGTTAAATACGCGTCTCTATCATCGTCAGGAATACGAACGACAGTGCGTACGATCATTGTTTCCAACGACTCTAGCAGACGAACGATAATTTATTGGCGTTCGTATTACACTGTGCTCGGTGTCGATCACGGTGTTGCCTAGAATCGTAAAATTCGTATCGTTCGTGATAACATACGTAACAACAAATAGAGTGAAAGCAAAACGAGGATATCGGTAATATTAACCGGAATAGTGATAAAAGCGATAGGGTGTAAATAATGGCGCCGTTTACGATAATTGCGTTTTCTGAATTTATTAAGTATCACTCACGATGTGCGTGCGTGTATGATATGTATCCGAATAATTTCACGTAAATTTTCTTTTATAAATTATTTCTTATTCGTTCGTATTATCGTTTTCTCATACAACTTTCGTCTCTTGTTTCTTAGTTTTCTCGTTGCTTTATCGAGTCAGCCTGGTAAAAGATGCCAAGCGTTCGAAGGCTTGACAAATGCGAGGGTTCTCGCGTGAGAATAAAACCATTTGGCTAAATGATCGTTTAATTAGTTCGAGTAGTACATACGCGTTATGACAAGTGCGACACAGTGATAGTTTCGAGTATAACCGGGCTTGAGCGAATCAACTTGATGAGTTCGTGGCATCAATTGGACGACGCAATTGGTTTTAAAGTACGCGAAAAGTACGATTTTTAGGGATTCCTTTTTCGTATAATATAGCAGATATAGTATAGTAGTTTCGATATATAATAGCAGATCGAACGATTCTCTAGTTGGATTCCAACTTTTTTCTTTTTTAGAAATCATATTTATAGAAACATGAATTTGCGTAGATACCTGTATCGTAATTCTGAGAAGGGAACAAGAATTCGAAAGTTGATAATTCACGATAGTTAAACTTCGACATTCTGAAGATGTCGTCAGAGTTGTTTACGTTGTTGAGACACGTGGTTTCGCTGTGTGCCAGATTCGAACAAAGTAGAATCCGACTGGTTCCAGACGATCGACAAAAGTAGTGTACGGTAGTAGACTGAACGGGTTCGGGATGAAAGAGCTTTTTAAAACAGGGGGAGAGACTCGCCACCCATAAGCAGGAAAACAAGTTCCGCTGCCACAGTGTGCCACGTCATTTCCGGGCCCCAGCTTCCGCTCGTGCGCACTTCTTTCCCTGTACATAAATATTATGACACTCGCGGGGAAAATTAGATAAGCCTGAAAATTTAGTTGGAAATTACGGCGAATTCTTTAAAAGCTATCCTACCATCTCATTTCGAGATATCAGGCTATTAGACTGTAAACATCTTATACACGTATAGGGTATCTTCGAGTTTTTCGTACAAATCGTGTTCTTTGATTTTTTCTTATTTTTTCAAGAGTTTAAGTTCGTTCACTTCGTTTTTATTTGATTTTCGTCCCTACAACAGTTTTACAATATTATACAGGGATAGATAAATCGACTCGAAATAAACGTTCCTTCCGCGTTGCCTGTTACGTTGCCTCGGTAGAAATTTCGCTTTCGTTATTTCTTATTGTTTCCAATCGAACGAAACTGAACCTTTGATCGACAAAGATATACTAATATAATAAATAAAGATTAAACGAATGAAATGAAACGAAACGACCTATGAATCACCTACTATACAGTGACGTTAGCCAATTATATTTTTATGCGTTTCTTACCGGTTCCACGTTACTCTATATACGTTTCATGCGTACGTTAATTCTTTTCAATTTTCAGGTGCCGGAGAATCTGGTAAAAGTACCATCGTTAAACAAATGAAGTAAGTAGCTAACAAATTTTTTAATATGTTTATGCAAACCCGTATCTTTACGAACGAAATTGAAAAAACTGCAATCTAAACGGAGACTTTCGTTTACGCGTAAAACTTGATAATCATTGGTTCGTTCGCGTCCCTCCGTCGTACTTTAATTACAAAACCGCAAGTTGTAAATCGAGTTGCGTTAACTTTTTGTACACGCATATTTGTACATACATATACATGCAAAATATGCGCGTAAATTATTATATCGAATTTTCTGCAGAATAAAAAGAGTTTCGTCGATGCTATAACAAATCGGTTGTTCACCTCGAAAAATCCGTCATTTCATCGTCGAAAGACCAGCGGCTGGTAGAACGTGTTTGAAATCTTGTTTTACAGTCAATGGACCCATTCATGGTGTCCCATGAACAAAGGCACGCGTGTTCAACTGCGGAGAACGTTTCTGGATTGCTAATTTACCGGTGACTTACTAATGCAAAAATGCCTAAAAGTGTTCAAGGAGAAACGTGTAGATCTCGAAATGTACGATGATTTCGAAATAATACGAAACCTTAGAATTATTAAATAATTATTATGAAATTCTAATGTAGGAACGAAGTTGGCTTCAACTTTCAACTACCTTTGCCGAGTAGAGTTAACTAAAACGAACAACGTTTCGTTATAATAATTTCGGTATAGAAATCTACAAATAAATAATATGTAGAGATACACGACGAGTTCGTATTATTAAATGCTAATGCAATTTTTACAACTTGATAATAATTTTTCTCTAAACTATCTATATTATCGTAGAATAAAATTAATTGCCTGTCACCATGAACGTATGGACGACTTATTAATTAACAAGGTGTCCGTCGTTTATTTTTTGCCAGAATTATCCATGAAAGCGGATTTACACCCGAAGACTTCAGGCAGTACAGGCCCGTAGTATACAGCAACACGATACAATCTCTAGTCGCTATTCTCAGAGCGATGCCGAATTTGGATATCAACTTTTCGACCAATGAACGGGAGGTAAGTCGAAGCGATACTTACGGTGATTAGGTTCGCTTTAACTCTGTTAAAGCGATCTGTGTGGATCGTTTTCGACCGAATAGTACTCTTAGACAATTCCTTAAGCGTCGGCTAACTATAAAGCAATGGTTACTGGCACCCGTCATTGTCAAGATTTTTTCTCAACGTTAAAACACCTTCATTTCGTTGAAATGAAAGCGAGATCGAAAGATTCTAGGACCGCGGCAGGGCCGAAGCAGGGCCGCAGCAGCACACAACTCGGACACAAACGCGAGGACACTTGCAGACTCGTGTTTCCATTTGACTCCAGCGAATACTCTTTCGAAAGGAGACGTGAAAAATTGAGTCAAGGCGATTGGTTTGTTAGACGAGTGACATAATTTGGGAAGAGGAAATCGTTTTCAGCTAGAAGATTTGTAGTACATATATAGACAAAAGTCTATGAATTTATGTTAGATTACTAAAAGATTTTTCTTTTTCTTTTTCTTTCTTTTTTTTTTATTTTATTTTTTTTTTTTTTTTTTTTTTTATTTCCTAATGCAACAAAAATTTGACGAAATGAAAGAATACGCGACTAAATAAAAACCGAATCAAGGATTAATGGATAAGCTTCGTAATTTCTTCTGAAATAGAAGTAGATAAGAAAAGGCAAAAAATGTGCAAAGTTATGAAATAGACAGAGTTCCGTTAGGAAAAGCGAAAGGCGGAAGCAGGCGGCGGAAGCGGCAGAAATTAAAGGGTAAAGGTTAGCGGTCTGCCGGGAAGTCAAAAATTATCGATAGCCCGAGCGCTTAAACGATCGATGCGCATCTCGAGCCAGGTTCTGAAGCACCCTCTTCGGCATATTTACCGATCGTGCAGCATCGCGGCTGCGTCGTTTACCTTAGAGCCAATAAACGATCCCCTGCCTCGAAAACAACGAGCACGATGGGTTGCCTCGAGTGCCGATTGATCCGGCTCCTCGAACCCAGTGTTTCTCAATCCGATCTCCCTTCGGTAGGCTTCCCTTTTTTTCTTTATTAATAATATTTTTCTTATTTGGCAATATGAGCTGATCGTTCCCTTCCTCCCTGCCCACCCCACCCGCCGCCCCATTTCGTACCATTTTTATACTTTCATACCATTCCACAAGCTTTTGTAGTATTTCTGTGTTTCCTTCCAGTGATTTTAATAAATCAAAACCCTTTTCTCTTGTTAGATATCAAAATCTCGTTGTTGTCCTCGTACTCGTTAAATATTGCTAAAGTTTGATCACCTATGGCAATACAGATTCTACGTTAGATTTCATTTCATTTCTTTTTACACGTCAAACGATCGTTTCTTTCAAATTAATTCCATCTATTAAATTACACTGTCCAAACACGTATCAACGGTAACATATTCTCTTTTATAATCTTTCATAATCTCTAGTGTAATCATTATTTCGAAAAGTTCTTTTTATATGGTATAATACGAAGCACGAACGTATATAATAGATATTTCTTATTAGATGAGAAATACATAGACGACGTTGTAATTAAGTGATATGCTTCTGGTATAAAGAAAGGAAGAAAGAAAGGGAACAAAACACAATAGAGAAACGTATGTTTCGCGGTTCTAAAATCGTCGAAGGGAAGAGCATAATAAATACTGGCACACGTATAACAAGATTTATGTACGTCGTATACACCTCCACTTGCTCGTCTAGCTATATCTTAAGTGTTTAAGTAGTGTTCACTTGTTGAAGCATTTGGCAAGGGCACATTCAAAAAGAGCGTAGAGTGCACATCCACTTCAGCATTTTAACCCAATTTGGATAGTACTTCCGCTTTTTAATTAAGTCGTATAAGATCGGCAAATTTTTATTCTCCATTTTCTTTCCCTTTTTCTTTTCGATACGAGTAAATGGGAAAAGTTCTTCGTACATGTTTCTGGCATAAATTCGACTGATTTTAATTTCTTTAATCATTTCTTTGATAATTTCTTTGATAGATCGAAACTAATCCACACTTTGTAGCGATCATTGTAGCGTTAACAAGCAAACATCAGTTATACAAAAGAAAAATACAAAATATTGTTTTAATATTGGAAAAATATAGTGTTGTCGATGTTTATTTTACATTAACTGGTATATATGTATTCTGTAAATTGAGTTAACTTGAAAATTGCTTATCAGCCGGACGCGAAAATGGTGTTCGACGTGATCCAAAGAATGGAGGACACGGAACCATTCAGCGAGGAGCTTTTGGCCGCGATGAATAGACTTTGGGCCGACAGCGGGGTCCAGGAATGCTTTGGCAGGAGCAACGAGTATCAACTCAACGACTCGGCGAAATAGTGAGTAAATTTGTTACATCGACTATTTACCAATCTGTAGCTTTTCTAGATAAAATCTAGAGTTTACAAAATCTTGGAGAAACAGCCCTAGCTCGAAGGTAATCCATCGGTAACATCAGGAATGTTTCATTAAACTTTCAAAGAAATCGATCCATCGTCCTCCTCTCTAAGAACTGAATACCGTTTCTATTGAAAAAAAAAGAAAAAAGAAAAAAAAATTTCGTCGAGAAGAAAAATTTTCATCGTGTTACTATGAAAATGTAAATGTTGTGTAAATTGGTGCATTAAAAGCGGGCTAATCGCTGGACAGATACTCTATCAAAATTATCTCTACTGGATTTTTTAAACGGGCTGGGGGGTTTAAAGGGTTTTTAAAAGCAGAAAGTCAAGCTTTTTAACTCGAGCTTCAGCTTAGATTCAGTTCAATTATTAAATAGAGGAAGAAAGATGAAATTATGAAATTGATAATAATAGAAAAAAAAAACATAGAATAAGAAGAAAAGGAAGCAAAATATTAATTCCGAAAAAATTCACAAACGTTGACATGTTTCTGAATCTTATATTATTATATTTCTATATGTTCGATTTTCTATAGTTTCTTAACTCGACCATCGACACGGTTTTATTATAGGGAGAATATTTACAAATAAACATAACCCAGGGAGAACTTGCCAAAGTCCTTGGTACCTCTAACGCCTAATTTGGAGTAGATCCAAATCTAATAGAAACTGAACCTTTCACGGCTCCATTCATATTCAACAGCGAGACCTACCAGCCACCAAGAAATTAATTACTGTTTGGTCGGAGATCAGTAATTTAACGTCATTTGTAATTCTATCGTTTCAGTATACATTACACTCGTACTATTTATTCAGGAGACGATAACTTCTAATTCGAAGAAAACCAATATTTAACAAATATGTAAAGAATATTAAAATCGAGAAAATGGAAAACGCAGAAAATGAAACATTTCCAATTAATTTATACTATTACAAATTTAACGTTTTAGTTCGTAAAATCGAAATTCAAAAAGATTTAAATTTGTTCTTTTAAATACTCTCTCTCTCTCTCTCTCTCTCTCTGCGTTCTAGAAAAACGTGTCAAAATAGAACACCTTGCTTTATTTTGCTATTTTCTTACACGAATATTTGCACAATTACTAATTTTCACAGAAAATAATTTTCAAAATTTTCAAGAAGATTTGCATTTTTCCGCCTATATTAAATATAAAACCCAAATATGTTATATTATGCAGATTTATTTTCAAACTTAAATAAATTTAACAAACCTGTCTGCATAATAATATTTTAATTCTAAAAGCTGATGTGACACGTCACTGAAAAATATTATATCCAGTTGAATATTGAACTGCCAGCACATAGAATACGCAAGCACAATGCCAATGATTCCGTGATGAAGACAATAGATGGCGATTAGGTTACATCTAATCCATCTAGAAAGCATGACACATCCTCGGAGATAGTAATCTTGATGGTAGTAACATTATCCGTCGCAAAATACGTGTCTCTATGCATTTAAAATATCGTTTTTTTATCAACAAACTGGTAAAAACTTATGGTTAATGTATAACTAATTCAGTTTATGTTAGTCAGTTATTAGTTAGTTATTAAAGTCGACGCGTAAGTAATGATAGAAATTATACATTAGATTTTCGCAATTGACCGAGGTAGGTACTATGACGTCATATGGCAAATTGTTTAATGACCAGTCTCTGTTAGCAACCTGTTGTGTCCTGATTATAGTGTGCGTAGCAACAAGCATCGAACAGAAGGGTCACGATTTATTGCATTGCTCCTCTGCGGATATTTTCCTATGTTTTCTAATGCATATAGCTATAAAAGTACTATCTTCTTGTGTTAGTTGTCAACATTCATTAGGAATATTAAATTACGTTACATAAAAATGGAAAGATAATAAATTATTTTAAATAATATAAATAAGACAACAAACAAAAGAGATTATAACATTTTCTAAGGTTAGAAGAAAATTATTATCTGATAATTTGATGTGTTAATCTCAGTTTGAAATTCGAATTTAGATTTTATAAGATACAAAGTAGATTCAGACATAACTACAACTACATATCGGGTGGGACTAAATTTACTATTTACTTAACTTATAACTTAAAACGAAATAATTGCTTGGAAAAACAGCGAAGCATGTAAAATGAAATTTTTTAATATCTTCTCTTTTCTTTTTTTATTATAAGAAAAAAGCTTAAAATCCTCTTGGAATATTTTTATTATTTATATCGCGCCATTTTTCATAAATAAGATTCTGTGAACAGCACATCATGAGACCCTCGATATTGAAAATATATCTTATCTTCTAAATTCGCTCTATTAATACGTTAACAAAACTACGTGCCCCTAAATATATAGAGAAAATTCTTATACAAACAAATCTGTATAGTTTACAATATCCCAAATTATATTCTCCCAGGAAAGTAAATTTTTCCAAAACAAATTATCAATACCCTGTATTATGCGTAATCTTTCTTTCGAATTTCCAGAAATGTCCCTATATGTAACATTAATTTCAACCCAGATAATTGTACTCGACTCTACAAATAACTAAAAAGGAGAGAGAGAGAGGAAAATAAAACTCCAAATTGATCCAAAAGTCCGAACGTTCTGAAACGTAAGTAGATCTAACCTAAAAGCTTAATTCAAGTTTTACCGATCGTAAACCACCGGTGGACACAGCACTCGAGACGAACCTAATTTCGCCAGGCAATGTAGGCAATAAAAAATAGAAAAAAAATAGTGCAACTGGAGAGATCCGAGCATTCTCTTTCGTCTTTTTTCCCCTTTTTCTTTCTCTCTTATTTAGGTTCAGCGGCGTATTGATCGTCGATGACGTCACGCCACGCCCGTGTCACGTGGCCTAAAATGGCCGCCGACACCATCCCCACCACTCTTTCTTCTCTGCCTTACTATGTTCCCTCGTTTTCACCCCCCAACCCCAATTGTTTCTCTCTTCATTCTATTACCGCTGCTTCTCTTTCTCTGCTCTGTACGCTTTGAAAGAGAGAGAGAGAGAGAGAGTAAAAAAGAGAAGCAGGGAAATACGTGTGTATAGCGATACGCAAGAATGTTGAAGCACAACGGGGTGGAACGTACAACAATAGGGACAAAACGTCACTCGTTGTTGGAAAATTCGTAATAATTGGACACTTAATAATTAGCAAGCAAGCCAAGGAGAAAATAGGGTTAGGATAAAGCGAGAAAATCGGGTGCAAGGACACGAAAATTCTGATAGGCCTCCCTATCAGTATTTCTTTTGAGCGTTCCTTCTGATCAGAGCAGTTTCCGTGCGATTTCATGAAACTGCTAACTCTTTTTATTTTGTTCTTGTTAATCTACCAGTACCCCGTTTTGGGGAAAAATTTTTTTTTAGAGTTCTATTGTATTTTAAAATTTTTCTCAACAATAATGATTATCAAGCATAAAGTCTCGTCGTACGACTGCTTTTAACAATAATAATTAAATTAGAAAACGAATGTTATAAAGTAATCGTTACATCTTTTATTGTTTGTATCGTATGTTTTGAAACGATTGTTTTATATCTCTTGATACTTTTCACTTTTGTATACATATATTGTTCGATATAAAGATTTCAGTATAAGTATGAGAGCGCCAAGTGTATTCGATCACCCCATATATTTCAACTACTATACCTTATGCCTTATGGTTGTAAACGATAGTAACCGAAACGCGGGTGATCTACGATGTTTTCGAAAAGCAACTGGTGATAAAGTCACGTTACAGCTCACGGTATACAGGATGTCTGCAAGTGTAAATATGAGATTTCTTAGAAATGTAAGCTGTTTCTTTCTCGGTTATTGGTTATCAGCGTTTCGAGTTATTGACAACGAAAGATGATCCACGCGTGTAAATCTAACCTCGACTAGCCCGTTGCGTACACATTGTACATGCTTACTTACTTACGATGGTTGCGATTGCGGATCTATTGTGATTATTATTACCATATATCGGATATTTTATAGATAACAATGGACTCTAATGCTGTATCATTGCTTTCTGTTCTTTATATTATTCTATCATTATTATTATATACTACAGATATATACGTCAACTTAATTATTACTCGACATTCAAATATATTAAATATTATAAATAATTAAATATTTTGTGATAAAACATCTAACATTTCAAATATTAGATATTAATATCCATTTATGATATCATTATTGATATACTTTCGATATTTTTAATCTACTGACACTAAATATTCACATTTTATAGTAATTAATCAACACGGTAACATAAGAAGAACAAAATGACAAGGAATTATCGAACAACGCATGGTAACGTTTTCCTATTTTATATTAATAGCGTGCCATTTTTTCTGGACACCCGATATCGATCAGCCTGGCCGATATCCGTACGTGCGAGCCACGAAAACCAATATAAAAACCATGCAGCGCGATAAGATGAAAGTGCTCGCGCCTGGCTACAGGTGCATCCAACTTTGGCAATGAATGCTAAATCACAAGAAGCGAAAAAATCGATCGAACACGATCTCGGTTACGACCTGAATTTAGAACGAGGGGAATGTCATTTACTCTCTAGAAGTCTCTGGAAACACTTTACATCACGTGTGAAAGTGTCACTTAAAGTAGATTATATTAATATCTTAAATCTTTTAGGAATGACCTAATGTCGACTCAAAATTAAATAGTGAGAAAAAATTGTAAAATACTTTTTCAGAATAATTTCGAACACTTTTTCTTATTTCCTTTTATTTCTCTTTAAATATGCGTTAAATATAATTAAGAAAATGGTTCTCTGGATCGTTTAATCTGCGATATGTTGAAGAATTCTCTAAAAATATAACTAACGGTCCTGCGTTTTGCCTTGAAATTCCAGTTTCCTGGATGATCTAGACCGATTAGGGGCCAGGGATTATCAGCCTACGGAGCAAGATATTTTAAGGACCCGTGTTAAAACAACGGGAATAGTCGAAGTCCATTTTTCTTTCAAGAATCTTAATTTCAAGTAAGTACCCGGGTCAGATGTTTATTCGCGTAAAAACGATTGCACAAAAACGATTCTGATAATACACGTTAAACATAACAAGTGTTAAACATAAAATTTACATACGTAAGAAATATTACTAACCATTATCCATATTATTGATCTTTTGCGAAACTTTATCAACTTATCGTCTATTTTTAAAGGACACGTATCTTTGGACCTGACAGGTTATTCTCCTTTTCAACTATGTCATATTAAAGTGCTCTCTTATCGCCACCAGATGGCATTGAAATCATACAATGGAGGAAAATGAACTTTTAGATAGAGCATTGCAAAGAATAGTTAATTTAACAGAAGGATATGCTCGATACAATTATCTAATATGAAAATGAATACGATACAAAGAAACAAGGACAAGAAAATAAAAGACTGACTGGTTTTGATCTAATCCTTACAGATTAGAAAGATGGATACAGGTGCAACTTTATCAACACCACTGATACGAAAAAAATGTTATCTTTTTGGAGATTTTAGGGTGTACCGGCAACAGACAGGAGATTGTTTTCTATTCCGCAATCGAATGATTATTCCTATCTTGTATGCGCATAATAACGTATACAATTTTGTTTGTTCTTGTCAATGTAACGTAATACACGATATACACAAATTTTAGATATGAAATATCTACATATATACTAGTAATTTAATCCTTTTAATCGTAAATTAATTATAAATAGTGGTACACTGTGGTAATATAATTTTTAGATAAAAATATTTGGAGATTCTGGTATGGTAGCAACATTAAAAATCAAGGAACATATTGCCACGTGGAATATTGTTAACATTGATCTGAGTGGTTAAAAAAAGAAATTGAGCAAAGAGGCAGGAGAGTGGTAGGCTAAAGGGAAAGAGCAATGACTTATGAATGATTGAGCATGAATCATTGGGATGACAATTTAAGAAACTGAGCACATGCATTCCTTCTTTCAATTAACGTCACTTTAAGAAATGTTTCTTTCTAGATATATTTCACGCTTATTTATATCTATTTACATTTGCATTTAGCTCTCTTAATAGTATACTAACATTATTTATGTATAATTATGTATTTATATCGAAATATAATTTACATTTACAAAAATATTATATAATTAAAACTGACAATTTATTTTGTCCTTCGCAATTAGAAAACTGAAAATTTGTATTATCGTGTTATTTTTCCATTGTTTCTAAACACAATTTTGTGCGTGTGTATGCGTGCATTGATTATCCTCTTTTTAATAAAATTTAAGATAAACTACATTTAGATAAATGTAATATTGTTTTTCAATGTTATTTTCTATAAAAATGTAATAGGAGGATAGAAATATCGATAAAATCAGATTGACATATCTCAATTTGTTAATTAATTATCCAATGAATTTCCGAACCCTTGTTCATCGGTATACCATTGCTTCTTTACAGATTGTTCGACGTGGGCGGCCAAAGAAGCGAACGTAAGAAATGGATCCATTGCTTCGAGGATGTTACCGCGATCATATTTTGCGTTGCGATGTCCGAGTACGATCAAGTCCTGCACGAAGACGAAACGACGGTAATTATTCGCATTTTTTCTTTTTTTCTTTTTTTTTTTTCACTTGACAATTTCACCTTTTTTTAGTAATACATAATAAACATAGTTTAATAAATGACAATAAAACTAATAAAGTTTTGTTTTATTAGTTTCAATGTTTTAAATAATTAGACAAAAAACTGGATGATTTCGACTTTTTTTAACTAGTTTATTTATATTAAAGTGATAGAAGATCATAGTGTATACACAAAAGGACAGGTGATATTTCACGGCGCGCGATGGTGAAATTCGTAACAATAGAGTAATTCAAGAAGCCAAGGAAAATTAAACTGCACTGATCTCCACTTACCATATCAAGAGTTTTGGAACTTTATAAGTGAACAAAGGAATTCTAAAACACACACAAGTTTCCAGAGTCTTCGGATTTTCAAAAAGGTCTCCTCTTCACGTTACGATAGGTGTACGATATACGATAGAAATGTACATAGTATGTGTATCATGAACTGTAGACCCTTTTAAAGATAACAACATATCTACGATATATTCTAATTTATTTTATTTTATTTTCTTTTTTTCGGTAAGAAATTACTAAAGAACGATTAATATTCGTATATTTTTCATTTTTCCTTATGCCAGGTATACTTTGTATTTTCTTAATAATAACGGTTAATAATAAGAAGAATTTACTTTATACTTCCACTGCATAGCAGTGAATTAGCCTGCATCAAAAGTCGAATTAGTCAATTCACTCTCGATAACAATGAATATCTCGTAACAATGAAACTTGCGAGTTACGGGTGAATGTGGTCTCACGTCGAGTCATTCCCGAAAACTTTTTCACACTTTGTTATGTCTTTGTTATGTATTTCACGAACTGTTACGCTTTATTTGATATTTTTCTTGAAGCTTTTCGAAGAATAAAGTTGTTGTTACGATGAAATATATTTAATACTTAATAATTGACAGAATCGTACATATCTAAGTGTCTTTTCATCTCTTTACCTGTTCTACCATAAAGAGAAGATTCGAACATTTTTTTCGCGCCATTATATATATATATATGCACACGCTACTTATGGAGATGCATATGGAGAATCCTACGTGGGAAGAAAACGTGATAAACCGCAATTGTTGGAAATTAACGAGTTCTCGTGGAACGACCCCATTGATTAACCCCTCGTTCTTCGATCCACTGGAATGATTTGCTATTTACGTTATTTTACAAATTTCTTTCTATACCTCTTTGTTTCATGCGATATTTCGTACATTTAGAATCATGTTAGATCATAGTTATATATCTTTGGACATTAATTATTATTAATGTTTGCGTGTTAATTGTCTGTTATAGAATCGAATGCAAGAAAGCTTGAAACTGTTCGACTCAATTTGCAATAACAAATGGTTTACCGACACCTCGATTATTCTCTTCTTAAACAAAAAGGATCTTTTCGAGGAGAAAATTCGCAAGTCTCCGCTCACCATTTGCTTCCCCGAATATGCCGGTAAGAAAATATTTTTCACATTTATATCCATTTTCACATTTATATCTATAGAATTTTGTGAACGAAAAATTACAGATTAATTCTATTTCCATGTCAAATGCACGCTTTCACCATCGGTATTAAACTTTTCTTTGTTTATTATTTATAACGAAAATAGAAATACTGTAAAAAGATTTCATATTGTTCTTGTTAACCTTTATTAATCTAGCGAATAATTTATTGAGCGACCAGTGTGTATCGCATTTCAGTAAAAAGAAATTCGTATAATTTCGAAAATTATAGCGTAATCTATTAGCGAAGATCATATGTTACATGTGGTGTAAAAATAAATGCGGGAAGTTCTCATTGTTATAAAAAGTCCGTAGTCTGTTGCTGCCCTTGGAATTCCTTCGCGTCCCACAAGAGAGCTACATCCTCTTGTTTGAGATACACTGATCTAAATACGTATCGTTCGTCGTATGTCATCCATCTTCTGAATTTTCGGTACGAGTGTGTACATTATTTTTAGGTAATAGAAACTGAAATTGTAGAACAAGTTAAATAATTTCAATTTTGATTCCCTTTTTCGCTTTTCCTTCTTCTTTTTTCATTTTTACGTAATCGCGAAGGTCGAAATATGTAAGAAAGCAACGTATGTCTGAAGAAAGCAAATCTAAAACAGAACTTCCTGCCAGATGTTACCAACCTCGTTCGTAAGGGTTAAATCTTCAATTTTTTAAAGAAATTCCTGATACACCCACTAAGAAAACAAACGTAATCCAACAACAACCAAATATAATCTCTTCCCGTTTTGATTTTACCGCGATCCTCTAATTTTCTTACGTTTTGATCGAATAAAGGGCGTATAACGACATGGGGTAATTTTAAAATTAAAAAAAAAAATTAAGAAATCACGCTAGCCAAGAACGATTCTTTCTTATTTGCTGAAACTTTGAAAGTTTTTTAATGATAGGGGAATACAATTCAGTCATAAATGGGCTAGGTTAAACGAGTAATAAGGAAACGTGTCTGTCTGACCGCAGGGGCGCAAGAGTACGGCGAAGCAGCCGCGTACATCCAGGCGCAATTCGAGGCGAGAAACAAGTCAACCACTAAGGAGATCTACTGCCACATGACTTGCGCTACTGATACCGATAACATTCAATTCGTGTTCGACGCAGTCACAGACGTCATTATCGCCAATAATCTCCGTGGCTGCGGTCTCTATTAGGATAAATATTCCCGTCGTGGAGCCGATCGACCGACACACACTCACACTCACATGCATAAACACGACAGACATGTATCGCGAGAACGGGGGAGCGCGTGAGAATGAGAGACTGCGAGATTGTCAGGTTGCCGAGAGAAAGATCGCGTGACAGAGGGGGAGAGAACGGCTGAAAGAACGGGAACGAGAAAAAGAGATACACCTATGTACCACCGCTACTACTACCGACCACCTGCGGATACCTTCTCGACTTTTTTTATCAGACACCTCTTTGTGCCAGCTCTTTCAACCTTTCTCCTTATCATACCGAATGATTCGAATGCAGTTCCACGATGTTTACGCATCGCTATGCGTTATGCGCTGCTAAAGTGCTGCTATGTAAACAGTGAACACTCGTACAATTCCTGGATCCTCTTGCATAATAATTTAGTAATTACTATATTATTCTCCTCTATCATTCATCATTGAATGGAACGATCAAATAACTTACGATTTGTAAAATCTTATTTATCTCGCCAACAAATTTCTCACCATTATGCGAGGATAATCTGTAACTTTCGTGAATCGTAAAGTTTCACTAATAGCATTGGTTCGATTGGCCATGGTGATCGAATTAAGACCACATGAAATTTTCAACAGTTCTCATTGCGTTATACACAACTGAGAAGTGTTAGCAAACTCTTTTATGGGAAAGTTAAAGGCAAACGAAGGACGCCATTCTAATTCAATGAACAGCGATTGTAGATGTTAGGAACTTCTTAGGAACTGAGAAAGGTTTGTCAGATTACTGACTGATATTAGAAAAATAATATCTGTTGTGCTTCTAACCGTTAATAAATCCGCTTCTTCTAATTGTCTTTTGAGGCGAGCAGAGAATTGTGCAGGAACTTTTAACTCAGCAGGAACTCAGCAGCATCAAGAATGTTACTCTACTAGAGAAATTCATCTTATGATTTGAATTTTATATCTGGAAGAGAATAGAAAGTTTGGAATAAAGTTTCCAGCTAATTAATCCTTCGAGCTAAATACATCTGGATTGAAGTTGCAGTTATTTACTATTCTGCTTTTATGTACCGAATCCAATCTTAAAATGAATTTCTCAATAAAGAAACATTCTTTTCTATGTCATAATCAGATTTGATTGCTGTATTAATTACAGAGGACTTAATATTGCCCTTACTCATTGATCATTTTCTATTTTAAACCGATTGTGTCTGAGTCGGTCTATTAACGTTGAACAATCGATTAAACCGATACCGAGTACTGTGATCAATCTTTTTGTTAACTGCCAGAACTGGTGGATTTGTTATATATAAAAATCTACTTTTCTGTCGATATTTGAAATTAAAAAATTATATACAAATGATCGAATTTCATATCTTAAATTTTGTTAAGATTCAAAAGCCTGTATAATATTATTTGTTTACTTAAAAAAAAAATTATATGGGTCAAAGGTAGTTCGATAGTTAAGTCCTTCGTAATCAAAAATATGGAATTAAGGAATATGTTGAAAGAGGGCGCACAATGATCAATCCAGATTTTTCATACATTTCGCGGTAAATCGCACAAAGACCAATCACGAAGCACACTCGAATCTCGAGATCCTTCATCTGATTTTATTGTAAATTAGGGAAAGAATATAGTTATCTGTTCAGGTAGAAAATTAAGCTGGACAAAATTTTTTTAACATGTAGCAAATAATTCTAGTTAATAGTTTAACTTTAAAATTTTTTTCGTAAAAGAAATAATTTCTTCAAAAATTGTTCATTCGACAAACACTTAAATTTTCTACCTGGCAAGAAACGATTTATAAGCTAATAATGCAATTTTCCTTTTTCACGAGTAGTATAATAATATTCAACTATTCTAACTTTAGTTGAATAAGCATGTTACGTTCATCGCCGATCGCACAAGTCGCGCACAAGAAACCGACGAAAAAACTATATTTTTCTCTCGTACAAAATATTTTATATTTTCCGTGCAAATCTACGATTCCTACATCCGTCGGATACGTATAATATTATACTATTCGGTTTTCGATCAGTTCCTTTCGGTTTAGAAAACTAAATAAAAACTGCGCTAAAATCGTGTAAAAAGCATAGAAACGCCGTTGATTGAAACAAGTGAGATTTAAGTGAAACCATAAAAACTCGATAGATAAGGTCAGAATAGTGGAAGATTGTCAAAGCATGCGGAAAAAAGACGCGAACATCTTGATGCGTAGATATTTCATTAAAATTCGATTTCCGATTCGTCAAATATTTTTTGGCAACGATTCGAGCAAGATTCGTAACGCTATGGGCGCAAATGGCGCATCGTACATGAGAAAGAATTCTTCACTGTTTTTCCCTTCGATTGAATCAACAGTTTCGTTTCGTTTCGTTTCGTTCCATTGACACGCACATTTAAGCGACTGTACGCACACGATCGCACAATTACACGCAACGACGCAATCACACACACACACGCGCGCGCGTACACACGTTACACGAATATACAGGGTATTCAGAAATAGGTGGCCGAACCGTGGTATAGTGTAGAATACGATACCAAAGTTTGGCCACTTATTTCTGAAACATTCTGCATAGGACATACGTTGAAGTGTTTACATTTGCGAAAAGTGAAAGAGGTTCCACTCAACGAAGCTAGGATCCTTGAATTTCCGAATTTTCTTCGTACGATTTAGTTACCTTCTTACGCAATTACGTTTTACGTTTCTTGATTAGGTCAAGTGTGTTTAAGGAGTTTTCAATTATTCGATGAAATCTTGATTTCGTATTAAGCGATAGTGTTTTTGGATCGACAGAAGCCGTGTCTTTTTTACGCTTCTTTTTTCATCGAAGCAGTCCTTACTGGCTTTAAAACGAATATCAGTGCAGACCGAAACATTCCACGTACAGTCAAACGCAGTTCCCCGTTTTCTATTTTTCCTTGGTTCATATTTAATCATCGCACGATGTATCAATTTTCCTTTTTTTTTTTTTTTCTTTATATATATATATATAATCTTTTTATTTGAACGACCTTTTATTTTTGTTTTTTTTTTTTTTGTTTTTTTTTCTGGAAAAGATTTCACTCTCTTTTCCAGAATTGCAATTGCGATTGAAATGAGGAGTTGTGGCAGAATTTTTGAGAATTTTTGTAGAAATCTTTTTACCAAAGATATTTGTTTAAAACTTTTATATTAGAAAACATTATATCCTAAATTTATAATTAATGTTTGTTGGGAATTCGAGATTTTTTTAAATTTATTTAAAATAGTTGCAATCGTAATTCGTCGCTGTTCAATTGTAATATAAATTAAAATATCGAGGAGTGTTTGACCAAAAAGAACCAAAGAATCGAGTAGAACAATAATTACAAATGTAAAAAAAAAAAAAAAAAAAAGAAAGGGAAGAAGGAAGAAAGAAAAAATTAATTAATTCTCAAAATTAATCTGAATTATGTATATATGAAGGACAGATTTTTTTTTCTTGAAGAAGGCCAAGAAGAATTTCACTATTTTTTCTTTCGACGACTAGTATCAAAAGAAAGAACACCTTTCTCCTACGTTTCGATTTTGATTTTTCCTAATCTTTCTTTTTTTCACTTTTTGTTTTTATACGTCGATTTTTGCGAATTATTTTTATATCGTTAGTTGGATCTAGAGGATAAAAACAAGATTAAAAAAAGAAAAAAAAAATAGTATTACCGTCACCGCCGTTGCCATATTACTGTAAAAGTTAATATATAAATTTTAGGGCTATCGATTATAATTAATTAAGTATTCCTATATGTAGTAGCCATAATTATGTATAAATAAGTACGCATATAGAACTTCTAGTCAAATAGAGAACGTACTAGCTCGTACAAAAAAGAAATGTGTAACGATCGGGGAAGTGATTGCTTTGATTTATTTCTTTCGCAGCGAGGATTTTTATTACTCTTAACTATTATTATTAATTTTCGGTTCGTTTCAATATCTGTAATCGATAATAAATTGACAGGAAGATGTAGCTTTTATATTTATACTTACACTATCGGTTAGAATATTTGAGGCGTCAAATTTAAACTACTGATTAATGATTCGATTGATTTAAAAGAGAAAAGAAAAGTTTAAGTTTCAACCGACAAAGAAGAAGCAACCAGTGAAATGAAAATAAAGAATAACAATAGATTGTAAATCGAAATAATTGTAATACGTAACGGGTGTGCAATTTCGAATTTAGAAATTGTAATTCAGTTATTATTATAACCGCCTAGGATAAATGCAATGAATTAAACTGTGTATAGCAGTGATCGCCTTGATATTTTTCATTCTTGTTGGTTTTTACCCGATCAGGCTCGCCAGTAGCAGTCGAAGCTGCTAATGAAATTTCCCTATATTTCTCGAGGGTTGCTTCTGAATTTGAAAAAATGGGAAGAGCCACGTTCATGAATATTTCTACATTAAAATTTTCGTATTTATCGTTTTCATTTAAATTACTTATTTTTTCTTTTTTTTTTCACTTATTTCGTTCGTTTATTTCAATTTTCTTCTTATTCGCTTACCAGCGTGAAATTCAGGGATTTTTAAGAAAAAACCACGAAAATCTTTCGATCTTTGCACGACGACATATTTCTCGCCCTCGGACGCTTTTTTATGCCACAAGCTATAAATTGTTATTTTACAATAGACCCAACGTTATTGTTTTGTAATAAGCACACATACTCTCATCCGGCTAATTATTGAACTATGGCAAGTCGCGATTTTTCAATCTACAACTTTTTTACCAGCTCAAGCGGTTAACTTAACAGCTACCACTATATATCTTCAACGAAAGAAATTTCAAATTTTGAATTTTGCATTTGAAAGATAACAAAGGAACAAGAAATTACTAGATTGTGGATCGAGAAATCGTTATCGTTGCTCCTAATTATCGAGAAGCAGCAGTTCACGGTTTGTAAGTTCCAATGAGAATTAAAAATCGAAAAAAAAAAAAGAAAAAATAGAATAGAATAAAAACCTACAAAAAAAATACGAAAGGAGTTTTAGTAAACGGGATAACAACGTACGAACTATAAATTAGGAGACGAATACTAACGAAGTAAAACAAACAATAAAATCATCGCGAGATAAGAAGAAAACGTTCTTTATAGACGAACTAACCGAGAAGAACTTAACAAACGAGAATAATATTTTTCACGAGGGCAAAAATAAAACTCTTATTACGAAGAATATCGAGTACGAAACGAATGATGTGTGAACGAAAGAGGGAGGAAGGAACAAAAATGGGTCACGAGATGATTAGAAAACGACGAAGGTGAAAATTTTAATAGGAGAACGAAGAATAAAAACGGTATCGCGGTATATGTAGAAATAAACGTATTTGGATCGATAAATTATTACTATCGATCTTTCGAAATGCGAAGGATACACGCAATATGAAAATAAAGAAAGAAGAGAAAGAAAATAATTGACAACCTTAGTGTGCAACAAAATCAACTGTAATTCAGTATTTGAACGTGTCGTCAGGATTCCTGGGTGGGGGTAGATGGCCGCGTGGTGGGGATAGATGGATGTGCGAGACAAGTACGGGAGTAACCAACACTAGTGTTATTATTGTAATTGTAACGATTAATGGTAACGTTCATAATCTTATCGAGTAAACGCTAAATGATAATAAGATGACGTGGATGGAATAAAAACATAAAAATAAATACAAAAAAATAAATAATGAAACATCGTGGGAGGAGTACTATCATTCGCATGATCGTGAAATGATTAAAAAATAATGCGCGCAGCAGAAAAAAGATCGTTTCGTAAAATCATCCGTAGACCCGACGAATCGACGCCGTTTCTTTCTTATTACTTTTACCTTTTCATTCTTTTATTGTGAAAAAGAGAACAAGAGAGAAAGAGTGTGAGGGAGAGTGAGTGAGGCACATTTCTGGCAAGGGGGACTTTTTTGAGGGAAGAGGAGGGAAAAGTTGCGAGAGGAGGATGCTCTCTCATTATACATATATAAATATATATAATTATTATGTAATAATTGTCCATACATCTTGAAATGTCGAAATAAACGAACAAAGAAAGATAAGCGGTTTTTATTGTCACATCACGCTGTTTTACATATGTATATACAAGAATGAATAAACGGTTGAGTCAAAAGTAGCGATCATTCTTGTCGTTATAAGTAAGTACTTATATACCTGGTATTTTGATTTCATAATATAATATCTCTCTTTTATTGTTGCTGTATAATCTGTGCAGATTTTTTATAATATTTTTACGATAATTTATGATTATTAATAAAACCAAGTGTAGGTTAATGTCTTATTTCTCAAATTTTTATGAAAAGAGTCACGGACAAAAGTGTAATTTTTGTTTAAATGGGAAATAGCGATGCTAAACCTCAAATAAATCTTTTTAATTATCGATAACCATTATCGATGACGAGGACTGTTTTGATTACTTGGTTATTAAGAAAATTTGATACTCTTAGCCGTGCTCGGCTTACCACCATTATAAGACTAGACTAAGTTTCGTGCCGTGTGTTGTCGCTTTACTGAGTTTTTGTCATCATTATTTTTCGTTTAGTTTAAATTCTTTCCTTGGCGTATCGTCAGAGCATCAACGATACCCTCCGAACAACTTGTTGGATTGATAATGTCGCATGCGACACGAAAATGGTATAGGGAGTCAAACCGGTCAGGTGACAGCAAAACAGCAAGACGTCGGTAGGCTAATGTCACAAATGTTACGTCTATCCTGTATCTCGTCGGTGATACATCCCATCCCTAGGGATGGTATAAAATTGGTAACCATTCCATAGAATCAATCAATGTACTATATATATCAGAATCCTTCGTACATAACGGTATTTTCTTCCAATTATTATTAATGTAATAAGAATTACAGTAATCTACTATTTCGTCTGTTTTCTTGATAAACTCCTTCGATAATAAACTTCAATCGAATGAATGTTTATTAGCATTAGTTAATAATAATTTGCGTTACTGGATAATAAGTAAATCATAGATTGTCGTGTAAAATCCGAGCAGATAAATGGGCTACTCTGCGACCCAAATAATTGGAATCGTTGAATCGTTGAATCGTTGAATCATTGAATCGTAGAATTTGTTAGAACTGCCACGCTGAGCTCAGAGTCTAAGTAAATTTCATTAAAATGTAAATCTTAGTTAAAGTACTCTATCTATTATAACTCAATTTTAAATATAAATTATTGTTCAAGTTAATCTTTCTCGTTGTGTATTACTCCACTTAAACGTCGAGTTCGTTTTTCGAATTGCTTGAAGTTGTTACGCGAACAGAGTGCTTCAGCACCTCACGGGCAGCAACCGCGCCAAATGCCCCAAAACCTTGTTGGAAAGGCCATGCAACAGGACACTTTTCTTATAAAAATATAGGAACATTTAACGAAATACATACAATTTTCCTATCTTATGCTAGTTACTTTATTCGATAAAATGATATTATTTGATCTTTTTATTCTTCTGAGGCTAATTGTGCAAGAAAAAATATACAAACCTCTCTTATACAAATATTCATACATCTTTTAATGTCTACAACTTTTAAAGAAAAAATATTTCATTTTCATATAGTATTCTCACAATTTCCTAAGTTGGTAATATCTACGTAGAGCTAAATGATAAATATTAAAAGACAGGTTATACCTCACGTGTTCTTTTTCAAAAAGGTTCCAAGCAATATTTGAGATTTCTTGTTTTCTTCGTCTAATTCTCTTATGTATATAAATAACATATAATATAATGATATATAATAATAGACGTAACAACATATATAATAATATGTAATAATAGAAAATGTAAAGGTTATATACACGAAATAAAATATCACGTTCCGTTTAATAAAAATATCAAAACTTGTTTCATAACAATCGTGGCATAAAATATATTAAAATGGGACGAAAAGCTAAGTTTAATGACACAACTCTGTCGAGTGGTCATGGAAGAAAAGCAAAGAAACAAGGAGATCCAACATTTCCAAAGGGAGTACTAGGTATGCAGAGAAATTTATTTATACATATACATATACCTTAAATATGAGTATATATATTGCATATTGCATGAGTATATAGAGAACTAATCATATAACTTTTATCTAATAAAAGAAGAAAAGGAGTTAAGTCATAGACAGAAGCAACGAGCCAGGAAAAGATTATTAAAGAAACAAAAGTTAAATGAAAAAGTAAGGAAATTACAGAAAAAGAGTGGCGAGAAGGTGGAGGACAATGTAAATGAAGATGTAAGATCTCTTTTTTTTCTCTAATGATTAAGTCTTAACTTATATGTTTATATATTTATATATGTATATAAGTACGCAACAGTAAAATACACCGTTTTATGTATTAGGATCTAAAAGATATCTCAAAACTATTAAAAATAAAGAAAAAGAAGAAATCTCTTAAAGAAGGTCCAAGAAATGACAGTTCCAGTCGTAAAAATGATCAAATGCAGTTTGACAATGATATTAATATGTCTGATAATGAAGAAGTAATACAAGACCAGCAACAAAAGATTAAAAGAAAGAAATTACTTGACAATGACACAGAGGATGAAACTGATAAAGGATCCAGCGACAATGAAGAATATGGTCAAAATGGAGAAATGGATTATGAGGAAGTAGATCAAAGTGAGGAAGATGGTGATAGTTCTAATAACGATGATGCTGATCTACTTCCTATTGAGAAAGCAAATAAGAAATTGAAAAAGAAGCAAGAAGAAGAACAGTGAGCATCACTCATTATTCTATTAAACTACTCATTTAAAATCTAATTGACTTTCTCTTTATTAGAAAGCTAGCAGAGGAGGAAATGCACGATATGACCTTACAACAATGTGTCTTTACTTTTCCCACTAAAGAAGAGCTTGCAGATGTTACTAATCTGAAAGATGTACAACAACGCATAAAAGACGTTATTATGATATTATCAGATTTTAAAAGGTTGCGCGATATAAATAGGTATATGTCTTAGGGTTAAGGGATTTTATTTCATCGAAGAATTTCAAGGAATTGTACACTCTTATCTTTTTTGAAGATCGCGTACTGAATATATGGACCTTCTTAGAAGTGATTTATGTACATACTATAGTTATAATAATTTCTTGATGGAAAAACTGATACAAATATTTCCACTGGATGAGTTATTAGAATTTTTGGAAGCAAGTGAAGTCCAGAGGCCTATGACGATACGAACGAATATATTGAAAACACGTCGTCGCGACTTAGCTGAAGTATTTATTAAATGAAATATTAATATTATTATTATAATTGATAGATATCTTCAATGTCCTTTAATTTATCATGATATTAATATTTCAGGCTTTGATCAACAGAGGGGTCAATTTAGATCCTATTGGCAAATGGACAAAAGTTGGATTAGTGATTTATTCGTCGCAAGTGCCTATGGGTGCGACACCAGAGTATTTAGCAGGACATTACATTCTTCAGGGTGCATCTAGCTTCTTACCTGTTATGGCTTTGGATCCTAAAGAAAACGAGAGGGTCCTTGATATGTGTGCCGCGCCCGGAGGAAAATCATCACACATAGCAGCGCTTATGAAAAACACAGGTGTACTCTTCTCGAACGATGTAAACGAAGAAAGGATAAAAGCAGTTGTCGGCAATTTTCACAGACTTGGCATCACGAATTCAATCGTTTGTACTTACGATGGGCGAAAGTTACCAACAGTAAGTATTAATAATATGTATGAACACGTTGAACATATGATATGGTCAAATTAATTAAAATGTATAACTTTCAGGTGATTAAAGGTTTCGATAGAGTATTATTAGATGCACCATGCACTGGTACTGGTGTTGTTTCAAAAGATCCAAGTGTTAAAACAAACAAAGATGAAGTAGATATACAGCGTTGTTGTACATTACAAAAGGAATTACTTTTGGCGGCTATAGACTGTGCTAATGCACGTTCGGAATCCGGTGGGATTATCGTTTATTCTACGTGTTCGATTCTTCCGGAAGAAAATGAATGGGTTATTGATTTTGCTCTTAAGAAACGTGATGTTAAATTAATACCGACCGGACTGGAATTTGGCGCCGAAGGTTTTACCAGTTATAGACAATACAGATTTCATCCTTCGTTGAAATTAACCAAACGATTTTATCCCCATGTGCACAATATGGACGGATTTTTTGTAGCGAAATTAAAAAAGTTCTCCAATATTATTCACAAAAACAAAGATGCAGAGGAAGAAACTTTTGAGTAATGGTCGTTTTTTAAATAAATTAATATTTTTATAATAGTTGTAATATTTGGAAATATGCTGTCCAAACAATTTAAATATATTAAAAATATATAATTTGTCTGTACAGATTTTATATTTTACATTAACTTTATATATAAATTACTTCCACAGTTACAGTGTTATATTTCAGATTATATATTGCTTGTATATTAATTAAAAGAGTAAACAGCCATTTTAATCGTCATATAAAATAGTCGTTAAATTTTTATACTTAGTGAATTTATGAAGCCTTTCCATTAATGGAAAAATATACTTTTTAATTCCTTTTCACATAGTTTTTTCACATCATCTGAAATAAAAATTATTACTTATATTTATATAATTTTATGTATATAGATACATACATGTACAACGTATATACCTTCTATTTCCATTATACTTGCACTTTTTTGTTGAATAACTACAAAAAATTCCCTCAAGTTCGATAACTTTCCAACAACCCAATAATCGCTCATAGTTTTTATAATTATTTCTCCAGCTTCTTTTAATCTGAAATTATATATATATAAAAAAAAAAGTGTATTCCATTTGTAAAATAATAATCTTACATCAAAACATTATTGTGTTATGTACTAACTTATTGGTGTCATTATATATATCAGTGATAACTCTCAACACTTCGGGCGTTGTAAGCACATTAGAACATCGCCTATTATCCGGATGTATTGTACTTTTATATGCTAAATTAAGTTTATTAAAATACAGGTATTTGCAAGATTCCGACGAAACTATTACGTGTTTAGCACATTGTTCTGCAACCGAACTAACAAGTGTAGTTAATTGTGGTCCAAGAAAACTATCCAGGCTTTTAAAGAAATCTATTAACAAACTTGTTTTGCCTGTAAAATAAGCACTCCAATTTTAAAGTTTTTACACGATTATTTAAAAAGAAGAGAAGAGAAAGGGAAAGGTACTTACTGTCAACAAACAAACATATTGTAGCGCTTAATGCTCTGTAAACAACTAAATATAACGACACCGGTTTTGTAGAATAATTGATGTATACCTTAGGAGATTTACCGATTAAACTTGGTTCATTAATACTAGATGGGCCAGTGACAAATCTATAAGATATATACATATATATAACTTATTATTTTGTTACATATAGAACATTAAATTATTTTGCATTTGTACTAACTTTCCATAGTGAGTTGTAGTAAATGGTGAAGGTGAATTTCTGGGCATTGAACCCTCGTGTAATTCTTTTTCAAGATGAGCTGGTAAAAGCGTACTCACTAGATAATTATAAACTACTTGCATATCCTCTGGCTCCAAACCACTCCTAAGTGATAACGGGCATTAATTCTTTAATTGTTGCGCATATATTATATTATAATATTGTGACAGCGTTTACATTACTAACCATACAACTTGATCGTTGTAAAGAAATGCAGTATATTTCACTTGAGAAAACATGGCTTCTACAAGATTCATAAAACACTGAACCCGTAAAAATGTTATTTTGTCAAGAGGTAAGAATTGTAAGCCTTGGAAAACATCCAAAATATCACTATTATTCAACTTTAAAGACATTAGATACTGTGAAAAATACATGATGTTGAAAATTATATTGAAGAATACAGAAACAGTACATTTTAAGAATTCCCCTTACCCTTGAATAAAAATGTTCAAGTTTGTGTTTTAATAACGTTATCGACCCACAATCAGGTTCATTAATAATGGTATCGAATGATCCCATAAATAGTCTAAACATAACATACGCTTGCTTCAATATAGATTGACAAACACTGCTAGAAACTTCATCGTATTGATATTCTGTATATTTGTTACCATCTTTCTCTTTCCATATGTAAGGTACACCGACAATCTATGAAACAATTGAAATCTATGCACAAATATTCATGAATTTTATATGATATAAAATATTATATGTTATATTCTTTTCTACATTTTCTGATAGCAATAAAATCTTACCATCACCATCCAAAAATTTGATTCTGGTTGATAATAAATTTGACGAGTTTTATGCGTATGACAATAATCGCACGGTTGACCAGGATTAAATGATCTAAAAATTTGAAATGCAAGAACATAATCTTAATATTGTATGTAAAGATAGAAACTTTAGAATCTAGAAAAATATGTTTATACATACTGCGCAAATTTAATAATTGCTTCGCTGAGTCCTATATTTTTAATTTGAACATCTAAATCTCTTTCTGGATAATAATAGAGAATCTTTTTTTCTTCCTGCATGCAAAAAATACACAAGAACACACTTGCATTGTACGTATGTAGTGTGTAAGATTTTTGTAATTTTTGTATGTAAATATTTTATTGATAAATTTAATTTACTTGCCTCTCCCTCTTTTTTTGCATATGTGCCATTGAATATATAAAAATGTTCTAATGTAACCTCCGTTTTCGATGACATTTTGACAAATAATTTAAACAAAAGATATTTAGCCCTTTTTTCATATAAAAAATGCAAAAACGTTATCACAATAACTTATCGATTTAGAGGCTCATTTGCGTTTTCTTTGCTGAAACATTTTAGCCAACAAATAAAGAACAACTTTGAACAATCAGAATGTAGTTGATAAATTATTTTGAAAACTTAATACATAGATGCTGAGGTGGCAGCACGCTTTATTGTCACCAGTGTCATATGATACATGATGTGTTTCTCAACATTAAATATTATATACGTATAGATTTTATAATAAAATTAAATATATATTACACGTTATTTATATTTATTATCGTTTATATTTCTCTGTTATGTTAATTTAAATGGATAAACCTTTGTGACTTTTAACATACAAAGGATCGATAATATCACAGGCAAGGCTTCTTGTATCATATTTGGTTCACGAGTAATTGTTATTTATGTGTGTTGTCGGGAGCATGTTATAAATTAACAGCCTAATTGTCGTAAATGAATAGCATAAACGTTATGAATAGACTGCGGATTTTTATGCATTTATAGGAAATTTGAAAATGCAAAATTACATAGAATATACATAATATGAAAAAGTATGTATGTAAATAAATAAAGTTTGAAGTACAGTGCTTTGTATAATACTCGATAGGTAAAATAGTTTTCTACCGAGGTTCTACTTTTTTAAGCATATTCTCAAATATAGAACCTCCATAGGAATTCACGGTCTAGTTATAAATGAATAGCTTGAATGTTAAAAATCGATAATTTAAACGTTATAAATTAACAGCCTGTATATCTGTTTTATTAAATGTTTTGCTGAAATACAACAAATATTAAAATATATATCAACATGAGTGAATTAGTTGTAGATTTTTCAAATTTAGTCACGAGATTAACAAAACTATCGTAAACTTGTATTGTAAGAATTAGGAACATGAAGATCTTTTCGTGTTTATAAAAATTTTCCTCCGTTTTCTACAGAAACGTGTAATTAAATAAGTTCGACTAATAAGTGTTACATCTTGGCGACATTTCCACGAATGCGAAAAGCCCACGAAACTTCTATCGATAGCCATGTAAAATCGAAACTCGTGTTATTCGATTATAACGAATTTCACGTATTACGTGTACAAAACTGAACATAACAAATTTGTCGTGATGTGGGTAATGATTAAATTTAGATAACGCACAGTAATGAACAACATGTGATAATAAAAAAATAAGGGCGAAGAGTCTGGAAAAGAAATTGGTCTTTAGGTGTACAGAAGATCGTGACGATACACCAATGGCCTATCAAACTTTCCGGCAGGAGTACATGCAAATACCTGTGGTGACACGAGCTTACACAACAGCTTGTGTCATCACGTCTCTTGCTGTGGTTTGTAAAATGTTTTTCTCATAAGATAGTTTTATATCTGCAAAATGCCATTCTCAAAATATAATTATCAAATTATTTTTATTTTCCCACTTTAGCAACTAGATTTGGTATCACCATTTCGATTATATTTTAATCCCACATTGATCATTGAACAATATCAGGTAAATAAGTATCTATTAATTATTACTCCTCAGCCTCCCATCAGCTTTGTGGATTTTACGATTATTATCTTTTGTAATATAAATATTCTTTCAGCTATGGAGATTGATAACTACGTTTTTATTCTTTGGAAATATGGGTTTCAATTTTCTTTTCAATATGATCTTTACTTATCGATACTGTCGAATGTTAGAGGAAGGATCGTTTCGCAGAAGAACAGCTGATTTTGTAATGATGTTCATTTTTGGGGGCATATGTATGATTGTATCCTTTTTAACGTTTCATTTATTGTCTTTCTTAAATTACAGATAAAGTAAATATAACTCCGATATATTGTATTATGTGTAATTATCCTAAGCTTACTATAGACATTTGCATTTTTTGTTAATTTGTTATTCCTGGGCCATGCATTGACAGTTATGTTGGTTTATGTTTGGTCTCGGAGAAATCCGTTTGTTAGATTAAACTTTTTTGGACTTTTAAATTTCCAAGTAAGTTTTTAATTTCTTATTTTATGGAGGGAAAAAGTGTGAATTGTTTTTAAATGTATTTTTTTTTTTTTTTTTTTATCAAATAGGCACCGTATTTGCCTTGGGTGCTTCTTGGGTTTTCTGTACTTCTTGGTAATACAATTTGGGTCGATCTAGTCGGAATGGCTGTGGGACATATGTATTACTTTGCAGAAGATGTATTTCCGCGTTTACGAGGAGGTTTTCGTGTTCTTAAAACTCCACAAATACTGTAAGTTACTTGGATAAAACGGTTATCGTTCCAAATTATATGTCGTAAAGGCGATATTATCGTTTGTTGTTTGTTCACAGTAAGACTTTGTTTGACGCACACCCAGAAGATCCAGATTATACTCCACCGCCTGAAGATCGTCCTGGTGGATTTAATTGGGGTCAAGAAGCCAATATGCAATGATTCTAAATTCAAGGTCCTGCTTCCAAACCATCTATTACCAATTGGCATATCAAGTAAAACTTTTACACTGCTACATATACAACATTGTTCCTTGATTTTCCCAGTCACTAACAAAAGTACTAAACATTTGCAGCCTTGACATTATGTGACATGTAATGGAAAAATTATAACAAAGATAAGACTTCCAATTTTCTACAGGGGTTACAATTTTTCTACAAAAAAAATTTCTGTATGTATCTCAGAATATATTATGCAAATAATATACATAAATGAAAACAGTATTTCTCAGATAATCGACTATTGTGATATATTTATAGTGCTTACGATTTTCCGAGAATACAAAGAAGTTTCATATTGATAACATATATGTTGAAAACGAAATATTTTGGGGTATATCTGTGTTCATTAATTAACATAGATTGTATCAGATATAATTTGCGAAATTTCTATATTGTATAAAGTTTAAGATATCTAGATGAGAACAATGCGAACTGTCCTACTCTAAATTTTCTTTGAAACTTCATTTCAGTAAGTATTTAATCTATCATAAAATTCGTTTAAATACTGTTTTCGTAATAATTATATTATGCACAGCATGAATTTTAACTACAATCTTGTGCCTGATACAATATACAATTTTAACTGAAAATAGAAAATTACAACTTTTAGATTTTCGCTGTGTAACATTTTGTTAAACAAGAAAGGACTCGTATACTAGAGTATAAAATACTATTTTTAATGTTTACAGAAACACAAAATTGAAACCCCTGATTCCAAAAGATTCTATTGTAAAAATCTTACATAATCGAATGATGTAAATACTTTTATTTATTCTCCTGTTATAAATAATCCTCCAGTCTTTTTTAATTATGTAATAATACATTTGATACCATGTCTGAAGATATATAATATTGTAAATAACAGAATACATCACAGTTTCTTTTTTAATGGGCATTTGATAAAAAATAACATAAAATATAGTGTTGTTCAATTTCAAAATAAAACATAAAATGGCATTCCTTTTTTGTGATGTTTATAATATGCGAGTAAGAATGAAAAAAAAAAAAAGATACTAGTAAATTAACAAAGACAGTTGGTAGTTCATAGGTAAATGTAGCTGTTTTCATTTTTTTGTTTTCTCCTAGTAAATTAATGACCTTTACCGTCAATTGATTGCACGATTTAGAATTTAGAATATCATATTACATGTTATACTGTGATGTATTCATATTACTTATCGAATGATTGCATTCTACTATATATAATAAAACAATACATTTGTTAAACTTAATATGACAATGTATACATCGGCAAAAAGCCAAAGTATTACAAAGAATTTCCACTTGAACGATTATGTATTACTTACTAAGTAGAGGGTAGTTAAAGCTGTGAGAGACTTGCGCGTGTAACTCGCGTCCTTTTGGAAAATAAGCGATGTTCTGTTGCTAGCGCAATTAAAAATATATCTTATACTCTAAGTATACTGTAAGTGTGGGAGTTGTAGTTATATCGTCCAAAAGAACGCAGTTAATATACCGAAGACTTTAACAATTTTAACTGCAAGAATCTAGGCTATGAAAGCCTCGGGGATTTAACTAGATAGTATCCCTCTTGTAAATATTAAGTAAAACTGTTATTTATATGACCATTACAATGAAATAAAATGGTTCAATTTAGTTTGAAATTATTATTGTATAAATTCATGTTATTAGTCTATGCATAGTAGTATAAGAGATCGAATGCATTTAATTCTCAATTAAACTTTAAATACATTTGTTCTTACATGACCATTCGTGAAATATACTATAATTTTTTGAATATTTAATCCAACGAGATACATAACTTTTATTCATAATACATTACAGTGTTGCGCTATTATGTTATTGTGCCATATGATATGTACTGTTATCGTCCGCAAAAGTAACAACTTTTGTAACTTCTTGTTTGCGATATATTTCGATAAAATTTGTATACTTACATGCAAACTCTTGCTAGTCAAAAAATAAGTTTAACCATCGATGTTCATTTTAAAAAATAACGTCTTTTTATAGCGGTTATAGAAAAAATTAATTAAGGTGGGAAATGATTTACAAAACCATTTATTTAGATTTAAATAATAAATGATTATCATAACGAGATATCATGATGTATAACTAGGTACATATACGCAATGACATGGACTATAATACAATGATCAAGACTCTATTGTACATACTTTATTATATTGCCACCGTTGCTAAAAGCACTGTAATGTCGTCTGGTTTACCACCTAAAACATGAAGAAACATGTTTTGGATATACACATTAATGTTTATATGTTTATATTAGTTTTGTTTATCCTACGATAAGCGAAATGATTATCCTATTTAAACAAATTAGTAATAAAATCCCTTTTGAACCATCAATGTGTTTACTTTGAGAGATAGCTACTCGTTCGTTAGAAAATGAAAAAAGGAAGAGTAAAAGACAAAAAAAAAAAAAAAAAAGAAAAAGAAAAAAAGGAAAGAAGGGAAAGAGAAGAAAGAAGAAGGAAAAAAACAGCATATTTGTATAAGCTTTTTATTCTAGATGTAAGAATGAAGAAGTAGTTAAAAAAGTACAGAAGGGAAATTGCTTTGTTACAAAGTTCTTACCAAAGTAAACAACACTCTGTACATGCATAAGATATATAAGAAAAATTGTGAAATGTATGGTACGAATAAATTGAATATATTTTTTGTTAAGAACTATGTGTTTCTATAACTGGAAAATATTAAGACTACGCATTCGAATTCGGCTCTGAAATAATTATATATGGTAGTTTAAACGTCGACATGATTTACATACCTATAGTATCAATTCCGTTCTCTCTAGCACTTTGTGCAAATGGAGACATAAATGCGCCGTCAAAAGCTAAACTACGAGCCATCCAGGCTATCGAGTTGGCAACTCCTTGTATCTTAGTAGGATCTCTTTCTCCTTGAACTTTACGCATTTCCGTGATAAGTAATTGGTCAGGCACATTATCAAATACCCCATCTGTTGCTAAAAGAATTACATCACCATCTTCAACTCCAAAACTCGAAGTATCCGCAGATTCTGGACTATAATTAAAATATACAATGTTGTAAATAGGGAAGTATGTTAACGAGACGTTATATTAAATACATAATGTAAGTTGACAATGTACTTGCAAAGCATAATACCTGTCGCTAAGCACCAGACCAGAATGTCCTGGAGGTGGAAAAGACAACTGAAACGGGGTATTAAAGTAGTGTTGTTGTTCGGAAGAACGATGAACTACTTCTCCTTTTCTTACAACTACGAAGCCACTATCACCGATATTAGCTGAACAAATGCTGCTTGTTTCTTTATTGAGAACTATAACGCATGCAGTACTGCTACCTGAAAAAGCCATACAACACATTACATTAATTACATTAATGTAACCTTGTTTCCCACTTCTCCCTGGAAACATAGAATCTTCGCAAAATATGAAGAAAAAAAAAAAAAAAAAAAAAAAAATTTGTAAACCACAAGTTGCTTCTAATACCTAATATGGGTTGTTTACTTTCTAGTAATTCATAGTAACTACGTGCTAATAAACCAGCTGGTTCAGAAGGTGTGAACCTGCCCATAGAGACCAGTCTTTCACAAGTTCTCATGAGGAAACTAGAAAACTCTCCTGGATCGATTCCATAATGCCTCCATCCGCCTACACCATCCGCTACGCCTAAAAAGGTCGAAGAATTGTAAAATTCTACTAGACGAGAAAATGTCTAATAGTAATAGTCGAGATTAGGATTCTTATGTTTTATCGAAATGTTTTTCTTTTTGACAGAGAATTGATATCGACGGATATAATTGGAACGGCAAGAAAAAGTATAAAACGTAAAACATCTAGGAGTTTTGCAAACTATCAGTCATGTGCGAATACAGGACAACGCGTTGCAACGATAGAACTGTTTTTCCATGGGTCTGGCAGAGTAACATTACCTATTACTTCGACAGTCTTGAATTTGGCACTAAACCAAGCGTCATCACCGAACTGTCCCTTACGTATACGTCCTCGTGTAAAATCTTTCGGAAAGCCACACACAGCCGAAATGAAAGATGCTTCGCGGCGTTTATTCACGTTAGGATCAGCGCACGCTGTATAATTTGATATGCCATTCCATATCGTCCGAGACAGCAGCCTGCCGGTCCAATAAATGGACTGCATTGTACGGTGAGGCTCAAACTTTTGTGACGCACATCTTTATTAACTAAACGACGAATCTGCATGAATCGTGCAGTCAATTCACAAGCGTATCGGAGGCATGTTTTGTTGTTTTTGTTGGAGGTGCATGTAACATTGATCAAATTTATCAACTATTCGCTTTATCGCACTTGGCATCGACCACTCTGTTCTCGAATTCCGATTCACGCGAGAAGAAACGAAGATCGGCGTGACCGCGATTCCAATTGAAATTATCTCCTGGTACGATGTAACCCGAGAAAGTACCTACTGGTGCTACAGTACTTCTAGCTAATCGACTTGAACACCGCTAACATTGCACTTACATACATAACAACATATGCATGTACATAATATATGCTTCGCATCTGACTTCAGACCGAGGTACACGGAAGGTCTGATAAGAGCAAGGTCCTAATGTCGTCAAATGTGCTTTGCAAATCGACTACTAAGTCAAAGAGCACTGCAATCTAATAGGTATTTTCATTGAGTAATTTTTAGTTTTACATTTAACGCCATCCTTGGGTGAAAACGGTAACTATGCACGGGGTCGTTGCACGCGAATATCGTGAAGTGAGAAAGCTCGATGTTTTTGAAAATTCGATGTTTTTGAAAATTACATATTAAAATTCGAATCACCTCGAACAGAATTCGATAGTTTGAAACTTCCGAAGTCTTGTCGATCTGTATCGAAACTTGTTCAAAGTGATTCGGATTGTTTGTCACATGCACATACATGTGCGATTCGATGTGCTTATCAATTCACTACTAGATGAAGCTTAACAATTTGATTGAAAAGCTTTACGGCTTAGTAAACAAATTGAGAAACCTTACCTAAAATCTTCATCATATCACCGCGAGAGTTGCCTGTGTTCCTGTGTATGTATGCGACAGTTTTTCCATCATATCCAATTGTCGAAGGATGAACTTCTGATAGCGAGATTGTCGTTAAAATAGGAATTAAAGAGCAAATTAAAAGATCATTCGCCAAAAGAATTGACAATTTTGTAAGATTTATGAAGAGATAAAAACGTAAGTCTCTTTGAATGTTTAGTAGTAAACGAAAACATATGTATTCACATACGTTTTTGTTCCTGCTACAATATTGGTATCACGTTTAACCGTTGCATTAAAAATGTCACTACTGTTACAATTACTATTTTTATTCGTAGGAAATCGGTTTTGTTGACATGATATGAATTAATATGAAATCAAAAGTTTAGATCGTGATCGATAAGAATGAAATCGTAAAGAAGAGCCTGAAGTTGGTTACGCAAGTCGTAGAACGCCACCTGCGATTCTCGAACGGTGGCGGGTATCGAAAGTTCCACATGTGGTGTCGGCATGTTCACGAATGACGAGTTGAAAGTTCGATTTGAAAGAACGTTGTTTGAAGAAAAAGACCAGGTTTTTGCTCGAATTGCGTGGAAATTTCAAGATCCGTAACAGCTTGCAACGAATCAGTTACGATCGGTGAGTGTGTGTTTGTTCTTTCTATTTTATTTTATTTTCTTTTTTTTTTTTTTTTGGCATAAACAATGTTTCGAAAAAGAAATTGAGAAGCTGATTCACGGGGAAATCGATGGAATAGAAAAGTAAACTTGTAGGATCCTTTATACGCATTTTGTATACGTTTTTATAACAAGACGAGATAATATTGGCGAAAGAAAGGACGCGTCCGTGAATTCAATAAAAAATAAAGATATAATCAGTTCGGACGTATAGTATATACGCACATAGTTATGGAATACAGCTAGTAATTCGAACAATAAAATGGTATCAATCAAAGACATTACGCAACGTATGTGACACTTTTCGTTTTCAACGATATTATATTAGGTCATCCCGTAAGTTCGTTCCGTTTTTCGAGCGGTATTATATGTTAAGATTGTTTACATACCTTTCAGTTTCATGAAAAAATGTAATCCTCCTCTCGTTGTACAACTTCTTCCCATTTTTCAAGTGCATTGGTCCCTTATCGCCGTATGTTTATAAATCGACACATGAAATGTATACACAAAAGTCGGCACGAACTTATGGGATGACCTAATACATAGCAATCTGACGATATAGTCGAAGAAGAGATATCAAATTACAGCAAAGGACACATAAAGCAACTATCAAAGTTTACTAACCTCAGGCCTAACCCCAATTAAATAACCGATAATATACGATATAGATTAAAAAGATATACACCACTAATCTGCTAATAAATAAATACAGATATACATACATACATACATACGTACGTACATACGTACATACATACATACATACATACATACATACATACATACATACATACATACATACATACATACATACATACATACATATATATATATATATATGGGATTGATCGTAAGAAACAGGAATTGATCGATTGTAAGAAGATTAGAGGGGAAAAAGGGAGAAAAGATAGGATAGACTCGACTAGTTTTCCTATTTTTCGGATATCGCACAATCAACTGTAAAACAATCAACTGTAAAATGATTGTAAATAAGTCGGGAATAAATATCCGGTGGGCGGGCGAGAGAGTATAAGCCAGAGTTAGTAATTTTGGAGAAAAGCATTTATAATACTATTCAAAGTGGAATGTAAGCCGAGGACGTATTAGATTTTGGATATATTATTAGCTAGTAGGGTTTCAGTTAAAAGAGCGTTTTAGTAAAAGAGAACAATGTAGAATATAAATATTGGTCGTTATCCTGCTTTGACTAAAATTCGTCCTATACTTTTGAACCGATCCACCGGATGAGTAGTCCAAGATATTTTACTTGGAAAGGGGGACATACGAATAACAGCGATGCGTTTCTTCGAGTAAATCGTTTTACTAATGTTTATTAATAAACATTTCATATAGATTATTTTAATTCATATAATTTAATACCTGTTTGCCGTTGTTTTTGTTGTTCTTGATGTTGCGATCAATAGTTTATCGTTATTTACACTATTCAGTATAAAATGCGAGTTCGAGATTAAATCACACCACTATGTTTTATAGACACTATCTGTCATCGATTAATAATTATCAATGCTTGTACTCAGGAAAATGCGAAGGGGGCAGTAGGGCAGTATTTTCGTTATCACTAGTGTTGTTGGTATTTAATTCTTTAGGGGAACCATTATTTATGTTACAATCTAGACTAAAATTATCGTCTAGTGGGCATTTGTTAATATTAGGCAAGTGATTAACATCGATTCCACGAACGTCGGGGAGCTTTTGTTGGTGGGATTGAGCATTTTCAGTCTCGTCGTTATCGAGACCGTTATCATTGTGGGGTGGGGATGAATAATAGCCGCGCTGCTGTATTGGCAGTTGTTCCACCGGCAGTTGGTGGTGTTGTTGTTGTTGTTGTTGGTGTTGGTGTTGACCTTGATGTTGTTGCGACGACGGCTGCGGCGGCTGCTGCTGCGGCTGCTGCTGCTGCTGCTGCTGGAGCTGCGACTGCTGCGCGTGATGGTGGCAATGATGCTGTTGCTGCGGCTGTTGACGATGCTTTCGTTGAGAATGATGCAGCTGTAGCAACTGCACCGTGCTACCAGTCATTGCAGGTGGTGGCGGTGACGGCGGCGGCGGCGGCGGCTGCTGTGGTGGCCGGTGTTGCACTCCGTCCACACTAGTCCGTCGGGCTAGTTGTTGAGCTTGAATAAATGCATCACTAGAAAATAACAAGATTACACGAGCCCATTGGATCTATTCCACGACCACTAATGCTGCATACACACGCTGCGGACACGCGGATTTTACCCCGCCGATAAGCTTCTAATCCTTCTTCGCCCTTCCCACGCTTAAACTTACCTTTCGTTTCCCTTTCTAACACACGAATCCGCGCGTATACAACTGAACCGTGTATGCACGCGTTACCGATTTTTTCAACCAAGTTCAATGGTAAAACGTCGTATTCCAGTTTCGTCGAAGCAGAGATTAAAACGATCCCGAACATAACTGTTTCAAACTGTTCGTTCTATAGTTTTTTCTTTCGAGAGAAAACCATTCGTACAATTGAAACGTAGAAATAGAAATATCGATATTCTCTATATTATTAAATATACTGAAATGTACGTAATGGTGTATTACATATAATATTATATCGAATCAATATTACACAAATAAGTGTAATTGTGCAATGAATGTACATGACATTATGTATTTGGATATATTTAATTTGGATATAGAGAATATTGATTTGTTTATATCTACGTTGCAACTGCACGAACACTTTTGTCCCTCATTGTATATCGGTTCTGAGCGAAACAGTTGCGGGGCTCGAATTGTATCTGTAGTGGATATAATAGTTCTTGTCTATATCTGTTTCGGTTTTGGTTTTGGTTTCGGTTTCGGTTTCGGTTTCGGTTTCAGTTCTTTAAAATATTGTATCGGCTTCATATCGGATTTTATCAATTTCCCTGTTCTGTCAAATTTCCAATTTTTTATGAAAATGTTAACACGTATTAGACATTCCAATTAAGTTATTCAATATTTTAAGATTTATCTTGAAAACTTTATTTTCATGAATTACTTAAAAAAATTTGATCGAAAAATGATATTAGAACTGTTTTCATGCGCTGCGTGGGAGGATAACGCGTGCGTACACGCATCCATGTGTTGCGTTAAGAGTAAGCTTTCTCTAGCTATTGCGCACGTGCGAAGCCTTGCAGTTGCGGCTACCAACAGTTACGGCACGTGAAAAGTATGTACATACATATGCATATATAGAATACAGAGGTAATTCAAGTATCGTTTGGTAGCTTTGTCGTACGATTAAAGCGTAAAGGTGATGATCGATCGACGAGGAAGGAAATCTTCAGATAAGGATAAGTGCGGCGTCGTTCTAGCGCGTCTTGAACCGCGTTGATAACCGCCTGTCGAGTAAACGTAGACGTTGCTTTTTAAAGCGATTCGTTGCGGAAAAGAAGAGAGAGTCGTTTCTAGGCTCGTCGAGTATCGCTCGTGACTCGCAAGTTTCCACTATCGTCACTTTGCCACGGATATACGCAAAGAATGCTTGCAACAACTTAACTCGGGTTTCTGGCCATTCGCGAGTATAAATAGAAATAACAGACGTCTCGTACGTAATTTGCAGCACATTCACAGCGCATTGCACACAAGCAACTAAAAAGATAAATTAGCATGCGAAGGTTGGTGTGTTGAATTTTGTCGAATCTGATCGTATCTTATCTTCCCTCTGTCATGTGGAAACTTTGGAGGCAACGGTACAATTTTTCATCAGCTTCGGGATACCTGTATGCTTTATGTACTTTTATACCGGTGGTCGGTGAGCGCTTTCGATTGTGCTCATTCAGTGACCTCGAACAAGTACATAATAGCTGGCTAAAAACGGACTTGCAACTCTCGTTGTACGTATATAGAGATGTAAAAGCCCGGAAGTATGCCGAGTCTATTTATATTCCGTTTCGATCGTCGGACGTTGAGATCTCTTTGGTTGGAAGTTTGGGATTTCTATTCGATCCGTAAAAACCGTAAATTCGTAAACCCATCGAGCAATTTCGGCGAGTAGCTTTCACTCGGGCATGCACCAATCCTTATCTGAATACGCGTTCATCATGGCGATGGGAATTGTAGGTGCTACCGTTCATAAGTAATCGGACACTTTGATCGATTCGAAGCAACGCTTATAATCTTTCTATTTGACTTACAATTGCAAAATTAAAAGATCTAAAGGCAAAAAGTTGGTGAAGCAACAGAATAATTTTATAAGGTCTAAAACTTACAAACGTCAGCACTTAATAACGCATATTGATTTTGAAAAATCGATTAAACCGAGTTATAATATGTCGTTATACGTAGATTATATACGAATAATATACGATGATTATAAATGATAAAATGGTCGCAGTTTAATTCGTCCATGATTTTGCGATCGAAATACATCTGCCGAAAAATAAGCCAGTGTTCGGATACTTTTGAGCCTGCGATCACAGTCCGTCTACATATGCACACTACCGTGCATAAGTATTTCAACAGTTGCAAATTATTGTAAATATAAAATATAAAATATAAAATATAAAATACGAATACATAATGGTCGAAGTAAAGCTGTTTCGTTTATTTACGTAAATCTTTCATTTGTTTTTGGCATCTCATCTCAGGCAACCATATACACAGTTGCTAGATATTAATAAAAACGATGGTCGGTGTTAATTAGCACAAATAAGACAAGTTAAGCGACTTTAAACGTATCCGTGGGAGGTTGAGATCTTGGAATTCGAAGAATTTCTATAGATTTGATCGCGTGTCAGCTATTTATCAAAGATACTAGGTGTATCGGTTGTTTCAGTATCGATTTATGGGAACCCATTTATAGGAACAAGTTAGAGAATTAACAGTAGAGGAACGTTAACGTTCTTCCATCGTAACGTTGAAAATATACGGAAAAATATCAGTCTTTCGATATTATCGCGCTATTATTACAAGTATTATTAAAATACTTATGCACGGTAGCGTATGCACGTGTATACGCTGCAACTTGGATTCCCAACGCTAACCGCGGAACGCGTTCGGGGGAACTCTCGTAGGATTGCCAGGGGGATTTGCACAGATCTCTTTACCGAACGTCAAGCTACCAAGCTCGTGTTCGTATTGACAAAATCTGCGATACCTTTCGCTATCGGGCGTTTCACCCCTAGTATTCGAGCCTCTGTCAGGATCGGCAGTTGCATAAATACCCTCCTCCTTGTACATTTGATGGGAGTGTTGAGAGTGCTGATGGGTGCCGTAAGGACTTCGAGACGATGGCTGACAATATCTACCGTAGGTATCGTCACGGCCGCGGCTACATCTTCTGCTTCTACGTAGGAAATCGGATCAGTTCCTTGACAAGTGTATCACATTTCTTTTTTCTTTTCTTTTTTTCCTTTTTTTCCCTTTTTCTTTTTCTTTCTTTTTTCAATTTTCATTCACGCACGTGTTCTTTTCTATTTCTCTCTTTTCGTTTTCGTTTCTATATGGTTCCTCGTTGTCCGATCGTTTCGCGAATGTACGTTTGCCTAATACCAAAGGGTCCTCGGACGATCACAGAAAACGATCGACAGACATATGTATATTGCCAATATCTCAAGGTTCTCGATATTACTGTACGTGTAAAGAGACCATCGGAAAGCTACTTTCTTACGCATTTCAACACTTTCTTATTCTTATTATTTTTCTTCGTATGTTCATGTACGTTACAACAGGACGACTAAGAAAAAGTTCCTTTTCGATCGACGAGGAAAGTAGCTTTTCGACCGGTTCACCCGAAATACATAATTTGGTTTAGCCGCGATACGCAGCTCGAGAAGCGTTATTTCTTTCACACTGTCGATCCGTATCGAACTACGCGTGTCCTTTATCCGTATCTTTGCTCAGTCTCCTTTCGGTCTTGATGGAGTAAAGTGCATATCGTTTTTCATTTCCGAAAGCAAAAAAATTCCAAAGAGATTGGAAAACAGATTCGTAGCGTTTATGTCAAGGTTGCTGTTAATAAATCGTTCAAAAGTGGATTAAAAGTACGGAAGAAGTAAATTTATATTTATCTGAAGTTTTCGATAAAAAAGACGAACGTTTATATATATATATAAAAAGAAGAAAAAAAGAAGGACATATAAGTTGCTAGAAAGATGGCAAAAGGTCATCGATTAGATAGAAATGGACGGTACATCCGTTCTTTTCCAAAAAAAAAAAAAAAACGCGAACCCATTACGATCGATCTAGTGCGACAATTTACACGTACAATAACGTTAAAAAGCCTGAAATATCGACGATATCCGTTGATATATCGATGGTCTGAGGGCCCATCGGCTCTAACCGAGCCTAATCGAGAAATGCGTGTTCAAGTTGCTTGGAAATATCCCATAAATAACTGAAGTAAGACGAGAGGGACACGGTATAAACAGACTCTGCATGTAAAATTCATGAAAGCTGCACGTGGTCGATGATGCAAGTCAACGTCGCCGAGATTTTACCAATTATCCGCGCGTTTGCCTGTAACGTATAACTACGCTAATGCTACTATATCCAGACGCTTGTTACTTTTGTCTGATTGTAATATGCTGTAATATGCTGTAATATGCTGTAATATGCTGTAATATGCTGTAATATGCTGTAATATGCTGTAATATGCTGTAATATGCTTTAATATGCTGTAATATGCTGTAATATGCGCAAAGTTGGAAAGCAAAAATACGTATTGGCGAGAGAAGAAAAAAGTAAGCAACGACGCATTGACAAAAATATTAAGTAAATGAGTAAGTGAGTGAGTAAGTAGATGCGACGGTGAGGTGCTAGCGTGTCAGATGTGTTATACCGATCAAGTTACATTGACGACGAGTAGATGAGATGAAAGTAGCACCGTGAAGCTATACTTACCTTGCCACGCGCGCGCGCGCGCGCGTGTGTGTGTGTGTCTGTGTGTGTGTGTGTCGCTTATATCAGACCGATAGCTACAACTACAGATAGCCGATTTATCCGTTTTTTTTTTCTCTTAGTACCATAGTATTGGCGACCAAGTACATATACACGTATTTAGCTTTGCGGCTATGTACGTGGAAATTTCCTCGAGTACGAGAGATTTTATGCGATATAGTTGTAAATGGTTTGGTAATTGGTTTGGCGACCAAGTTAAAAGCAACTCGGTCGCGATCGCGGTCGAAGCTTCGTGAAAAAAGAGTGTACCGATCGGATCGAATGACACGTAATGCTAGTAGAAGCGACGAAAACGTCGAGATGAGAACGTAAAGCATGGCGAAGCACATATTTCGCATTAGTTCTTACCCTTGGGAGGACTCGCTACAAACGGACGAATCTTTTCTGTAGGGACGATCAGCCTCGCTTTCGGACATGCGCATATCCTCGGAGCCGCTCGGACTTCTGTTTCTAGTCGTGTGACGCTCCAGCTGCTTGATTAGGTCTTCCAAAGTGCGTATGCGAATTATACCGCAAGTCGGCATATGCTCCTCGTACTCCTCGTCCGCTTGGTTGTCGATATGCTTTATGATGTCTTTGCGATACGAATCCGTGGGATAGCAATCTTGCAGAGGTTCCGTTAGCATTTCCGTAAGTGGTTCCGTCAGAGCTTCGTCGTCCATCGGATTTCCGCCAGTCGATGTCGTTCCCGATGTTTCTCGTTGATTCGCCGCCATTCTCAGTGCCTCGATAATGTGCTCGTGATAACCGTTCAGTTGATCCAACGTACGCTCCACGTTAGCTACCGCTCCTCCTCCCACACCTGCTCGATTTTCGTTCTTTTCGTTAATTTTTACCCTTTGTACGTGTATCTTAAGTGTATTATTTGCATCGTACGTAAACGGTCGATGCAACCAGCTTTATCAGTTCGCGCGCTCGATACGGTCGAATCGTAGACATTTTTAGAAATTTGGTCCGGAAACGCTGTGTTACAAAATTTCGAGCTCGTTGCATCTGCCCTTTACGTATCGGCTATTAGTTTACTCGGTTGCACGACTATCGATCATCGCAATACCGTAACTACCGTGTTTCTTTAAAATTCCCTTCCCACGAAACTGTGGAAGATTGTTCTGCTGCAGATCGATGAAGGAGACAACTTCGTCCGCTCCCGTATCTACCTCCTCCTCGCTTATACCGGGCTTCTTCACCTGCGATTTATGCTCCCTGAAAATGTCGACGTGAAAGAACATTTGATCTCGCTGTATCTACTCGATGAATCCGATTCGAGCTAATCGGAGAAGACGAAACGTTCATAGGTTCGGTGTATTTCGATACGTATGTTTACACTTATTACCGCGTTCTGTCGTTATCGAAATTGCGGATGGGAAAATCGGAATTTCGTTATCGAATCCGAAATTTCGAATCGAACACCTTTGAACGTCGAGTCTTTGATTCGACGTGAGACCATTTTTGCCTCGCAGAAACTACCCATTTGGTCGCACTCGCGGAAGGCTCTCTTTAAACCGGTGCAGTCTCGTAGTTAAGGTCACGTTCGTGTTTGTGCCTCACTTTTAATCGAGCTATCGATTAAAACGTGACACGAACGCGAACACGACATCGTGTCTTTTCCTTTGACTCTGGTTAAACGCGGAGAATTTTGACAAAATGTACACGCGTATCTTTTCCTTTTTCGTCCGAAATGAATCTGCTTGCCCTTTCTTGATAGTTTATTTTATAGGCTCATCGAATCCAAGCATGCTTGAAGCGAACGGTATATTGGAAAATTCTACGTTTGATCCTTTGCTCGCAAAACACGTGACAAAACGTATGTATTTCTCGTTCTCTTTTTTTTTCTACTTTTTTTTTCTTTTCTTTTTTTCTTTTCTTTTTCTTTCTTTTCTTTTCTTTTTTTTTCTTTTGTATTTCCAAACGATTACACAGCTGCGGTCGGGGCGTTCTACGTTAAACTATGCGAATGCTAAAAAGTAACGACCGAAGCATGCTCGGTGTATCAAATAGGTATATGTTCTGTGATCTGTAATTGCAAAGAATTAGTCGTTCTAACGAACTAGTAACGAAAGTCGATGATTGTGCGGCGCATTCGAAAGGAAAAAGCATGCAGTGCAAAGATGAGAAGACATGGCGTGTAATATTCTGTGCATGCACTTTACTCTTTTCTACTCGAATCGACCACAACGTGCGTGTCGAGAGATACGATAGAGCAGACGATGAATTAGGCTTGCTGAAATCAGAAGCGTGTCACACACGTGAGAATTAATATGCAATCGCGTTAGAACTAGATTTCCCACTGTTTCCGACGAAATATTATACCGTACGGTACCAGCTACCGTGAAAAATATAACGGAACGGAAAGTATTTTAAGAACGTTGCGAAAAGTCAAGTGGTCTTTGTATACGAGTTCCTACGTTGGACAGATGAGCGAACGAATTAAGAGCTTAATCCACTTAAAATCGTTGGTAGAAGGAAATCGAAAGATGCCCACCTTGAACGTTGTAGAAAATCTGGGCCAAATGCATCGTGCCGTTATGCGATATCAAAACATCTTTTTTTCAACCGAAAGTCTAAAGGTAAACGGAAAGAACAAAATACATCCGACAAACGAAAAGACAGTCCCTTCATCGTCTCTTTGTGTTTGCTTTTTTCAATAATTGTACAAAATTTATCGCTACTACTGCATTCCTAATCAGTGCTGTTAAACAATGTCACGTTCACAAATCCATCTTACGTATCGTGTACTATCACAGTGTATCTCTGCACGCATGTACAGTGTACAGTGGCTCGCGAAAACATTCGTACACTTTATTCCGGATATATTACGTGTGTCGTACGAAACGTTTTAAAAAATCTCATTACCACTATTATCGCCACTATCCAGATACAACTACTACCCAACTATTCTAATTATCGTAATCGGACAAATTTTCAACGGCTCTGAAAACGTATGGAGAAGTTGCGAGACATTCGATGCAAGTATACAGACTGGTCCAAACGAAGCGTTACGACCACTTTTCTCAGAAACTAATACGAAACTTAGTTTTCCCTGTAATTCGTTTTCAAAACGGAGCCGGGGAGAAAAGGGGGCATAACTATGTACGATAAAAAACAAAATAGTTGGAGTAAATGTGATTCAGTCTTGTAAGAGGTATCTGAATTAGTACCATCTTCTTCCATTTATAAAAATCTTCCATTTTAACTCGAAAGCTCGCCTCGGAAACATGTACTAGACTTGCTGCACCGCTTAGTTATATAGATATATTTGTTAGATTCTGAGGAACAGCTTGTAACACCTCGTTTCAATCACCGTGTATATTTCCTAGAGATTAGAAAAGTATTTAAATAGGCAATCATCCGTGATACTAATAAGTAATACTAAAAAGAAAAAAAATAAGACCTAATAGGTCTCGGTGTCGAGCGGGACCGTCTTTAACATTTCGATTGATGTAATAATAAGCGATTGCTTACACTGTATACCAACGTTTCACCAAGTACGAGTTTACTACAATATACGGTATATCTTGCAACATTTACATACATACATATGTACGTATATCGTGGCTGTTATATTCTTAACTGTTTTCTCTCTCTCTCTCTCTCTCTCTCTATCTCTCTATCTCTCTATCTCTCTATCTCTCTATCTCTCTATCTCTCTATCTCTCTATCTCTCTATCTCTCTATCTCTCTATCTCTCTATCTCTCTATCTATGTCTCTCTACTAGTTGGAAAACCAAGGAAATTGTAATTCAAAGTTTATGAAATTTGTATCTTTTTATACGAATCAGACGCGTGTGGATCGGTTAATTACTAGAGGTTGACAGAAACATGGCAGCTGCGTCTCGTTACAGTGTCAATAAAATTTCGATATGTTTTATAGAACGCGCACGGTATAAACGTGACAGTTTTCTATGGTACGTGTACGAATACTTTTCCGAGCCACTGTCTATCTCTGTGTACACAGGTATGTACGTGTATAGGTGTGCGTATGACGTAGATGTGTGTATGTAGATGTGTTTGCCTCTGCACGCGAAAGATATTCAGCTGAACGAGCTCGACGAAAGTTGACGCTCGTGAGCGATATCTTTATCCGTGCGGATGTAGCAACGTTTGCGATTCATTCCGCGAGCCGAGCATCTCTGCTCGCTTCGATAAGGTAAAACGAGTCAGGCCAGCGAAGCAGAAGTTTCCAAGATCGCAGACTTTCTGGTCGCATTCGTATTTGAATTCTTTCTAGAAGCTGGCCTGTCACGTTTTCGACGACTAGCGTGTTCGAGTCTTGAGATCATCGATCAACTATATGGTGACATAACGGCGAGACACATGAGACTTACTTGACTCTTGGCCCGTCTGCGGTGGCGACGCTATTCGGGGGTCGAAACACCACGCGCTGGGTCTCGCCGCGGCTAGAAATATACTAATATAGGCATGCCGCGGGTATTTCATCACGAATTTAACCCCTTGCGGTCGGATTCGTCACGATTTTGCC